>NC_083736.1:67846208-72646208 GCF_028564815.1 Eubalaena glacialis
ATAGTGGCTGTATCAATTTACATTCCCACCAACAGTGCAAGAGTGTTCCCTTTTCTCCACACCCTCTCCAGCATTTATTGTTTGTAGATTTTTTGATGATGGCCATTCTGACCAGTGTGAGATGATATCTCATTGTAGTTTTGATTTGCATTTCTCTAATGGTTAATTATGTTGAGCATTCTTCCATGTGTTTGTTGGCAATCTGTATATCTTCTTTGGAGAAATGTCGGTTTAGGTCTTCTGCCCATTTTCGGATTGGGTTGTTTGTTTTTTTGATATTGAGCTGCATGAGCTGCTTGTAAATTTTGGAGATTAATGCTTTGTCAGTTGCTTCATTTGCAAATATTTTCTGCCATTCTGAGGGTTGTCTTTTGGTCTTGTTTACAGTTTCCTTTGCTGTGCAAAAGCTTTTAAGTTTCATTAGGTCCCATTTGTTAATTTTTGTTTTTATTTCCATTTCTCTAGGAGCTGGATCAAAAAGGATCTTGCTGTGATTTATGTCACAGAGTGTTCTGCCTATGTTTTCCTCTAAGAGTTTGATAGTGTCTGGCCTTACATTTAGGTCTTTAATCCATTTTGAGTTTATTTTTGTGTATGGTGTTAGGGAGTGTTCTAATTTCATACTTTTACATGTACCTGTCCAGTTTTCCCAGCACCACTTATTGAAGAGACTGTCTTTCTCCACTGTATATTCTTGCCTCCTTTATCAAAGCTAAGGTGACCATATGTGCGTGGGTTTATCTCTGGGCTTTCTATCCTGTTGCATTGATCTATATTTCTGTTGTTGTGCCAGTACCATACTGTCTTGATTACTGTAGCTTTGTAGTATCGTCTGAAGTCAGGGAGCCTGATTCCTCCAGCTCTGTTTCTCATTTTCAATATTGCTTTGGCTATTCGGGGTCTTTTGTGTTTCCATACAAATTGTGAAATTTTTTGTTCTAGTACGACCCAGCAATCCCGCTACTGGGCATATACCCTGAGAAAACCATAATTCAAAAAGAGTCATGTACCAAAATGTTCATTGCAGCTCTATTTACAATAGCCAGGACATGGAAGCAACGTAAGTGTCCATCAACAGATGAATGGATAAAGAAGATGTGGCACATATATACAATGGAATATTACTCAGCCATAAAAAGAAACGAAATTGAGTTATTTGTAGTGAGGTGGATGGACCTACAGTCTGTCATACAGAGTGAAGTAAGTCAGAAAGAGAAAAACAAATACCATATGCTAACACCTATATATGGAATCTAAGAAAAAAAAAAGGTCATGAAGAACCTAGGTGCAAGACGGGAACAAAGACACAGACCTACTAGAGAATGGACTTGAGGCTATGGGGAGGGGGAAGGGTAAGCTGTGACAAAGTGAGAGAGTGGCGTGGACATATATACACTACCAAACGTAAAATAGATAGCTAGTGGGAAGCAGCCACATAGCACAGGGAGATCAGCTCGGTGCTTTGTGACCACCTAGAGGGGTGGGATAGGGAGGGTGGGAGGGAGGGAGACGCAAGAGGGAAGAGATATGGGAACATATGTGTATATATATATAACTGATTCACTTTGTTATAAAGCAGAAACTAACACACCATTGTAAAGCAATTATACTCAAATAAAGATGTTTAAAAAAAATACTCCTTTCAGTTTCTCTCTCCTCTCACATTTTACTATAAGCATCAAGAAACCAGGTAGCAACTTTAACACTTTGCATATTTTCTTCTCTCCTTGTTATTGCAGGCAACAATGTTGATAAATGTTGCTTTAATCTGCATAAAAGTTCTTTATGAGATATATGACTTGCAATTATTTTCTCCCAATCTGTAGCTTGACATTTCTTCCTTTAGTGATTTTTTAAAGAAAGTCACATTTAGGTATAATTGACATATATGTAAAGTGCGTATGTTTAAAGCATACAATTTGATAAGTTTTTACATATGTGAAACTCATATTCCAGATAATGAGCATATCTATCATCAGGAAAAGTCCTCCTGCCTGTTTTATAATGCCTTCCTCCCACCCCTCAACAACACTGCCATATATCTACTGGTAACCACTGACCTGTTTTTGGTCAGTATAGAATAGTTTGCATTTTTAAAATTATATAAGTTAAATAGTGTGGAATATATTCATTTTGGTTTGGCTTTTTTTCATTCACAATAATTTTTTGAGATTCATACATATTTTTGCATGTATCAATATGGTTATACCTGTTGGGTTTTTACTATTTAACTTTATTAATTTTATCATGAATGCACACAAGAGGTAATCTGATTCAGAGTCAGATTTCTTATTAATTATCTTACAGTAAATAATAAGTGAGTAGCCTCTTGCCCCAGATCCTATCCCTGGAATGACACGAGGAAGTCCAGTGTAGCTGGACACTCCATGGAGCAGGAGACTGAGAACAATGGATTTTCTCCATTTATATACAGGAGAGAGACAACCATCTACCTCCATCCGGAAAGAACAGAAAAAGAAAACTTTTGCTACTTTGAGATGGAATGGAAGGGATCCTAGGTTCTCATATATCTTTTTGGAACATAAATATGTCTTCCAAAAGCCAGATAAACGCAAATGTCTCTGACTTTCACAACCTAGAAATCTGCCCAAAGTCTGGTATTCATACCTTTTGAAAGACAAATACCTATCAAAGTAATGCTCTAGTCTTGCCATATAATTTTTTTCAAGTCATCTTCCACTCCTACTCAGACCTTTTGTTGAGAAACGTTGGGTGCAAGAATGACAAAAGGCTTTTCAAAGAAAAGCTTTTTCATATAAATTAAACAGAGTTAAGTCTAAGTCTTGTAAGCCCTTTTCCAGCTCATCAGACTTGGGGTCATTGTTAGGAGGAAGAAAGATAAAACATGATCAGGGCAAAATATAAAATATTCAAAATATTTCAAAATTGATTTATATGATCCCCTTTCATCCACAGTGGTGTGTTGGACTCATGCTCCTGTGTTCTGAACTCTTGTAAATTGATAGCAAAGTAAGGATTGGATATTAATTCTTTTTGAGTACTGCCTTGATTTCTGGTTCCAGCTTCTGTTGGTTTAATGGTCTGACCATTCAGTGATCTCTGTAAATGGATTGATGGTTCATAAAGATATTGTCTCTGTTGGGTAAAAGACAACAGAAAATCTCATTAAGGTCTTTTGTCTATTTTAAGTTTAATTTAATTAATAATTCATTTCCACCAAAGGGGCACAGCTCTTTGATATTGTCCAGTGAGTTTTTAAATTTTCTGCTGAAATGTTAAAATTAAAACTAAAAACTCTGTGTCTGTATGTATGTGTCTGGGAGTATGTAATATTTTCCCATCTCCACATAGTATTATCAAATTTTATTATAAAATCCATTAAAGGAGCTAAAAGTACAAAATTCTTAAGAAAAAATATAGAGGTAAATCTTCATGGACTTGAAATTGGCATTGGCCTCTGAGATATGACACCAAAAGCAGAAGCAACAAATGAAAATTGGATTTCAACAAAATTAAAGATTTTTTGCATCAATTTTTAATTGAGATATAATTGACATATAACATGACAATAGTTTCAGGTATGCAACATGATTTGATATTTATATATGTTGTGAAATGATCACCACAATGTCTAGTTAGCATCCATCACCATACATAGTTACAAATTTTTTTTCTTGTGATGAGGACTTTTAAGATCTACACTCTTAGCAACTTTCAAAAATGCAATACCATATTATTAACTGTAGTCACCATGCTGTACGTTACATACCCATGACTTATAACTGGAAATTTGTACATTTTGATCCCCTTCATCCATTTCTCCTACCCCCCAGCCCCCACCTCTGGCAACCATCAATCTTTTCTCTGTATCTATGAATTTTGTTTGTTGTTGTTGTTATATATTTGTTTAATTCCACATTTAAGTGAGATCATATGGTATTTGTCTTTTCCTGTCTGACTTATATCACTTAGCATAATGCCCTCAAGGACCATCCATATTGTTGCATGTTGTGTAGGGTGTAAGGTAGTAGTCCAGTTTCATTTTCTGCATGTGGTTGTCCAGTTTTCCCAACACCATTTATTGAAGAGACTGTCCTTTCCTGATTGTATATTCTTGGCTCTTCTGTCATAAACTAATTGACCATAACTGTGTGGGTTTATTTCTGGCCTCTCTATTCTGTTTCGTGTATCTCAATTTTTAAAAAAAAGAATACTTTTTCATACATTTTTATCCTACTTGGCCACATTCTTTCTAAACTAATTTGGGTTTACTGATTGAATAATCTAGCATTGCTTCTGCTTAATGTTTAAGATTATAAAATATATAAATTTGTAATAACAAAATTGAATCATTATTCTGACAAATATTATTTCAAAAGTAATTATATTTTGTAGTATGTCAGCTTGAAGATGATCTCCAAAATATTCAGGTAACTTAAGACCTTAAACTGATGCTAAATTTATCTAAATAATGTATATTTGTTAGATACTAAGATAATTTTTAAGAAAGATAAATACTGAAACTTCAATTACTAGCCTTAATTTTAGGTTTATTTACTTTTTGCCCCTGTATTCATATGGTAGAGGATATCCTATGTAATATACCTTTATATATATATATAGATATATATATACACTTCTTAATGAAAATATCCATTTTTGCCACTTGTAGATGATGTACTAGAAAGATGCTTTATGGATATAGAGTACTACGGAAGGTTCACGGGAAGGGAATTTTATTTGTCAGTGTCAAAGTTGGCTAACATTTGATAGGTTTATTTAAAATATTTTCAAAAAGAATTTTAGCATCAAATATTATACTAATACAAATCTAAAGTTTTGTTTTCTTTCTGCTAAAACAACATAATTTTCTTGAAATATTGGCCTACTCTCTTCTAATTTACATTTTAAAAATTGAGGTGATATTCACATAACAGAAAACTAACCATTTTAAAGTGAAAATTTTAGTGCAATTTAGTTCATTCATAATGTTGTGCAACCATTACCACTATGAATTTCCAGAATATTGTCATTGACACAAAAGAAAACCCTTTGTCACACCCCATTTCCCTCTCCCCGCAACTCTTGGCAACCACTAATCACTTTTCTGTATTATGGATTTGCCTTTTCTGGATATTTTATATAAATGGAATCATGTGATATGTAACCTTTTCTGCTTGGCTTCTACTTAGATTGAAGTTTTCAAGGTTCATCTATGTTGTGTATCATGTAACAGTATTTCAATCTATTTATGGCTAAATATTCTTTATAGCCGAATATGGATATACCACATATTCTTACCATTCCTCTCTGGATGAAATTTGTGATGTTTTCACCTTTGGCTATAGTAAATAGTGCTACTATGAACATTTATGTACAAGTTTTTGTTTGAATACAGGTTTCCAATTCTTTTGGCTAGATATCTAGGAGTGGAATTGCTGGGTCATGGGATAATTCCATGTTTAACTTTAGAGGAACCACCAAACTGTTTCCCACAATGACTGATCCGTTTTACATTTCCACCAGCATTGTACAAGTGTTCCAATTTTTCTACATCCTCACTGACACACTACTTTCCGCATTTTTCTCTATATAGCTGTCTTAGTGTATGTGAACTGGTATCTCATTGTGCTTTTGATTTGCATTTTCCTAAGGATTAGGATGTTGAGCATCTTTTCATGTGCTTTTTAGGCATTTGTATGTCTTCTCTGGAGAAACGTCTGTTCAAGTCCTTTGCCCATTTTTATTTTTATTTTTATTATTTTTAACATCTTTATTGGAGTATAATTGCTTTACAATGGTGTGTTAGTTTCTGCTTTATAACAAAGTGAATCAGTTATACATATACATATATTCCCATATCTCTTCCCTCTTGCATCTCCTTCCCTCCCACCCTCCCTATGCCACCCCTCTAGGTGGTCACAAAGCACCGAGCTTATCTCCCTGTGCTATGCGGCTGCTTCCCACTAGCTATCTATTTTACGTTTGGTACTGTATATATGTCCATGCCACTCTCTCACTTTGTCACAGCTTACCCTTCCCCCTCCCCATAGCCTCAAGTCCATTCTCTAGTAGGTCTGTGTCTTTATTCCCATCTTGCCACTAGGTTCTTCATGACCTTTTTTTTTGTTTTCCTTAGATTCCATATATATGTGTTAGCATACTGTATTTGTTTTTCTCTTTCTGACTTACTTGACTCTGTATGACAGACTCTAACTCCATCCACCTCACTACAAACAACTCAATTTCGTTCCTTTTTATAGCTGAGTAATATTCCATTGTATATATGTGCCACATCTTCTTTATCCATTCATCTGATGATGGACACTTAGGTTGCTTCCATGTCCTGGCTATTGAAAATAGAGCTGCAATGAACATTGTGGTACATGACTCTTTTTGAACTATGGTTTTCTCAAGGTATATGCCCAGTAGTGGGATTGCTGGGTCGTATGGTAATTCTATTTTTAGTTTTTTAAGGAACCTCCATACTGTTCTCCATAGTGGCTGTATCAATTTACATTCCCACCAACAGTGCAAGAGTGTTCCCTTTTCTCCACACCCTCTCCAGCATTTATTGTTTGTAGATTTTTTGATGATGGCCATTCTGACCAGTGTGAGATGATATCTCATTGTAGTTTTGATTTGCATTTCTCTAATGGTTAATTATGTTGAGCATTCTTCCATGTGTTTGTTGGCAATCTGTATATCTTCTTTGGAGAAATGTCGGTTTAGGTCTTCTGCCCATTTTCGGATTGGGTTGTTTGTTTTTTTGATATTGAGCTGCATGAGCTGCTTGTAAATTTTGGAGATTAATGCTTTGTCAGTTGCTTCATTTGCAAATATTTTCTGCCATTCTGAGGGTTGTCTTTTGGTCTTGTTTACAGTTTCCTTTGCTGTGCAAAAGCTTTTAAGTTTCATTAGGTCCCATTTGTTAATTTTTGTTTTTATTTCCATTTCTCTAGGAGCTGGATCAAAAAGGATCTTGCTGTGATTTATGTCACAGAGTGTTCTGCCTATGTTTTCCTCTAAGAGTTTGATAGTGTCTGGCCTTACATTTAGGTCTTTAATCCATTTTGAGTTTATTTTTGTGTATGGTGTTAGGGAGTGTTCTAATTTCATACTTTTACATGTACCTGTCCAGTTTTCCCAGCACCACTTATTGAAGAGACTGTCTTTCTCCACTGTATATTCTTGCCTCCTTTATCAAAGCTAAGGTGACCATATGTGCGTGGGTTTATCTCTGGGCTTTCTATCCTGTTGCATTGATCTATATTTCTGTTGTTGTGCCAGTACCATACTGTCTTGATTACTGTAGCTTTGTAGTATCGTCTGAAGTCAGGGAGCCTGATTCCTCCAGCTCTGTTTCTCATTTTCAATATTGCTTTGGCTATTCGGGGTCTTTTGTGTTTCCATACAAATTGTGAAATTTTTTGTTCTAGTATGACCCAGCAATCCCGCTACTGGGCATATACCCTGAGAAAACCATAATTCAAAAAGAGTCATGTACCAAAATGTTCATTGCAGCTCTATTTACAATAGCCAGGACATGGAAGCAACGTAAGTGTCCATCAACAGATGAATGGATAAAGAAGATGTGGCACATATATACAATGGAATATTACTCAGCCATAAAAAGAAACGAAATTGAGTTATTTGTAGTGAGGTGGATGGACCTACAGTCTGTCATACAGAGTGAAGTAAGTCAGAAAGAGAAAAACAAATACCATATGCTAACACCTATATATGGAATCTAAGAAAAAAAAAAGGTCATGAAGAACCTAGGTGCAAGACGGGAACAAAGACACAGACCTACTAGAGAATGGACTTGAGGCTATGGGGAGGGGGAAGGGTAAGCTGTGACAAAGTGAGAGAGTGGCGTGGACATATATACACTACCAAACGTAAAATAGATAGCTAGTGGGAAGCAGCCACATAGCACAGGGAGATCAGCTCGGTGCTTTGTGACCACCTAGAGGGGTGGGATAGGGAGGGTGGGAGGGAGGGAGACGCAAGAGGGAAGAGATATGGGAACATATGTGTATATATATATAACTGATTCACTTTGTTATAAAGCAGAAACTAACACACCATTGTAAAGCAATTATACTCAAATAAAGATGTTTAAAAAAAAATACTCCTTTCAGTTTCTCTCTCCTCTCACATTTTACTATAAGCATCAAGAAACCAGGTAGCAACTTTAACACTTTGCATATTTTCTTCTCTCCTTGTTATTGCAGGCAACAATGTTGATAAAATGTTGCTTTAATCTGCATAAAAGTTCTTTATGAGATATATGACTTGCAATTATTTTCTCCCAATCTGTAGCTTGACATTTCTTCCTTTAGTGATTTTTTAAAGAAAGTCACATTTAGGTATAATTGACATATATGTAAAGTGCGTATGTTTAAAGCATACAATTTGATAAGTTTTTACATATGTGAAACTCATATTCCAGATAATGAGCATATCTATCATCAGGAAAAGTCCTCCTGCCTGTTTTATAATGCCTTCCTCCCACCCCTCAACAACACTGCCATATATCTACTGGTAACCACTGACCTGTTTTTGGTCAGTATAGAATAGTTTGCATTTTTAAAATTATATAAGTTAAATAGTGTGGAATATATTCATTTTGGTTTGGCTTTTTTCATTCACAATAATTTTTTGAGATTCATACATATTTTTGCATGTATCAATATGGTTATACCTGTTGGGTTTTTACTATTTAACTTTATTAATTTTATCATGAATGCACACAAGAGGTAATCTGATTCAGAGTCAGATTTCTTATTAATTATCTTACAGTAAATAATAAGTGAGTAGCCTCTTGCCCCAGATCCTATCCCTGGAATGACACGAGGAAGTCCAGTGTAGCTGGACACTCCATGGAGCAGGAGACTGAGAACAATGGATTTTCTCCATTTATATACAGGAGAGAGACAACCATCTACCTCCATCCGGAAAGAACAGAAAAAGAAAACTTTTGCTACTTTGAGATGGAATGGAAGGGATCCTAGGTTCTCATATATCTTTTTGGAACATAAATATGTCTTCCAAAAGCCAGATAAACGCAAATGTCTCTGACTTTCACAACCTAGAAATCTGCCCAAAGTCTGGTATTCATACCTTTTGAAAGACAAATACCTATCAAAGTAATGCTCTAGTCTTGCCATATAATTTTTTTCAAGTCATCTTCCACTCCTACTCAGACCTTTTGTTGAGAAACGTTGGGTGCAAGAATGACAAAAGGCTTTTCAAAGAAAAGCTTTTTCATATAAATTAAACAGAGTTAAGTCTAAGTCTTGTAAGCCCTTTTCCAGCTCATCAGACTTGGGGTCATTGTTAGGAGGAAGAAAGATAAAACATGATCAGGGCAAAATATAAAATATTCAAAATATTTCAAAATTGATTTATATGATCCCCTTTCATCCACAGTGGTGTGTTGGACTCATGCTCCTGTGTTCTGAACTCTTGTAAATTGATAGCAAAGTAAGGATTGGATATTAATTCTTTTTGAGTACTGCCTTGATTTCTGGTTCCAGCTTCTGTTGGTTTAATGGTCTGACCATTCAGTGATCTCTGTAAATGGATTGATGGTTCATAAAGATATTGTCTCTGTTGGGTAAAAGACAACAGAAAATCTCATTAAGGTCTTTTGTCTATTTTAAGTTTAATTTAATTAATAATTCATTTCCACCAAAGGGGCACAGCTCTTTGATATTGTCCAGTGAGTTTTTAAATTTTCTGCTGAAATGTTAAAATTAAAACTAAAAACTCTGTGTCTGTATGTATGTGTCTGGGAGTATGTAATATTTTCCCATCTCCACATAGTATTATCAAATTTTATTATAAAATCCATTAAAGGAGCTAAAAGTACAAAATTCTTAAGAAAAAATATAGAGGTAAATCTTCATGGACTTGAAATTGGCATTGGCCTCTGAGATATGACACCAAAAGCAGAAGCAACAAATGAAAATTGGATTTCAACAAAATTAAAGATTTTTTGCATCAATTTTTAATTGAGATATAATTGACATATAACATGACAATAGTTTCAGGTATGCAACATGATTTGATATTTATATATGTTGTGAAATGATCACCACAATGTCTAGTTAGCATCCATCACCATACATAGTTACAAATTTTTTTTCTTGTGATGAGGACTTTTAAGATCTACACTCTTAGCAACTTTCAAAAATGCAATACCATATTATTAACTGTAGTCACCATGCTGTACGTTACATACCCATGACTTATAACTGGAAATTTGTACATTTTGATCCCCTTCATCCATTTCTCCTACCCCCCAGCCCCCACCTCTGGCAACCATCAATCTTTTCTCTGTATCTATGAATTTTGTTTGTTGTTGTTGTTATATATTTGTTTAATTCCACATTTAAGTGAGATCATATGGTATTTGTCTTTTCCTGTCTGACTTATATCACTTAGCATAATGCCCTCAAGGACCATCCATATTGTTGCATGTTGTGTAGGGTGTAAGGTAGTAGTCCAGTTTCATTTTCTGCATGTGGTTGTCCAGTTTTCCCAACACCATTTATTGAAGAGACTGTCCTTTCCTGATTGTATATTCTTGGCTCTTCTGTCATAAACTAATTGACCATAACTGTGTGGGTTTATTTCTGGCCTCTCTATTCTGTTTCGTGTATCTCAATTTTTAAAAAAAAGAATACTTTTTCATACATTTTTATCCTACTTGGCCACATTCTTTCTAAACTAATTTGGGTTTACTGATTGAATAATCTAGCATTGCTTCTGCTTAATGTTTAAGATTATAAAATATATAAATTTGTAATAACAAAATTGAATCATTATTCTGACAAATATTATTTCAAAAGTAATTATATTTTGTAGTATGTCAGCTTGAAGATGATCTCCAAAATATTCAGGTAACTTAAGACCTTAAACTGATGCTAAATTTATCTAAATAATGTATATTTGTTAGATACTAAGATAATTTTTAAGAAAGATAAATACTGAAACTTCAATTACTAGCCTTAATTTTAGGTTTATTTACTTTTTGCCCCTGTATTCATATGGTAGAGGATATCCTATGTAATATACCTTTATATATATATATAGATATATATATACACTTCTTAATGAAAATATCCATTTTTGCCACTTGTAGATGATGTACTAGAAAGATGCTTTATGGATATAGAGTACTACGGAAGGTTCACGGGAAGGGAATTTTATTTGTCAGTGTCAAAGTTGGCTAACATTTGATAGGTTTATTTAAAATATTTTCAAAAAGAATTTTAGCATCAAATATTATACTAATACAAATCTAAAGTTTTGTTTTCTTTCTGCTAAAACAACATAATTTTCTTGAAATATTGGCCTACTCTCTTCTAATTTACATTTTAAAAATTGAGGTGATATTCACATAACAGAAAACTAACCATTTTAAAGTGAAAATTTTAGTGCAATTTAGTTCATTCATAATGTTGTGCAACCATTACCACTATGAATTTCCAGAATATTGTCATTGACACAAAAGAAAACCCTTTGTCACACCCCATTTCCCTCTCCCCGCAACTCTTGGCAACCACTAATCACTTTTCTGTATTATGGATTTGCCTTTTCTGGATATTTTATATAAATGGAATCATGTGATATGTAACCTTTTCTGCTTGGCTTCTACTTAGATTGAAGTTTTCAAGGTTCATCTATGTTGTGTATCATGTAACAGTATTTCAATCTATTTATGGCTAAATATTCTTTATAGCCGAATATGGATATACCACATATTCTTACCATTCCTCTCTGGATGAAATTTGTGATGTTTTCACCTTTGGCTATAGTAAATAGTGCTACTATGAACATTTATGTACAAGTTTTTGTTTGAATACAGGTTTCCAATTCTTTTGGCTAGATATCTAGGAGTGGAATTGCTGGGTCATGGGATAATTCCATGTTTAACTTTAGAGGAACCACCAAACTGTTTCCCACAATGACTGATCCGTTTTACATTTCCACCAGCATTGTACAAGTGTTCCAATTTTTCTACATCCTCACTGACACACTACTTTCCGCATTTTTCTCTATATAGCTGTCTTAGTGTATGTGAACTGGTATCTCATTGTGCTTTTGATTTGCATTTTCCTAAGGATTAGGATGTTGAGCATCTTTTCATGTGCTTTTTAGGCATTTGTATGTCTTCTCTGGAGAAACGTCTGTTCAAGTCCTTTGCCCATTTTTATTTTTATTTTTATTATTTTTAACATCTTTATTGGAGTATAATTGCTTTACAATGGTGTGTTAGTTTCTGCTTTATAACAAAGTGAATCAGTTATACATATACATATATTCCCATATCTCTTCCCTCTTGCATCTCCTTCCCTCCCACCCTCCCTATGCCACCCCTCTAGGTGGTCACAAAGCACCGAGCTTATCTCCCTGTGCTATGCGGCTGCTTCCCACTAGCTATCTATTTTACGTTTGGTACTGTATATATGTCCATGCCACTCTCTCACTTTGTCACAGCTTACCCTTCCCCCTCCCCATAGCCTCAAGTCCATTCTCTAGTAGGTCTGTGTCTTTATTCCCATCTTGCCACTAGGTTCTTCATGACCTTTTTTTTTGTTTTCCTTAGATTCCATATATATGTGTTAGCATACTGTATTTGTTTTTCTCTTTCTGACTTACTTGACTCTGTATGACAGACTCTAACTCCATCCACCTCACTACAAACAACTCAATTTCGTTCCTTTTTATAGCTGAGTAATATTCCATTGTATATATGTGCCACATCTTCTTTATCCATTCATCTGATGATGGACACTTAGGTTGCTTCCATGTCCTGGCTATTGAAAATAGAGCTGCAATGAACATTGTGGTACATGACTCTTTTTGAACTATGGTTTTCTCAAGGTATATGCCCAGTAGTGGGATTGCTGGGTCGTATGGTAATTCTATTTTTAGTTTTTTAAGGAACCTCCATACTGTTCTCCATAGTGGCTGTATCAATTTACATTCCCACCAACAGTGCAAGAGTGTTCCCTTTTCTCCACACCCTCTCCAGCATTTATTGTTTGTAGATTTTTTGATGATGGCCATTCTGACCAGTGTGAGATGATATCTCATTGTAGTTTTGATTTGCATTTCTCTAATGGTTAATTATGTTGAGCATTCTTCCATGTGTTTGTTGGCAATCTGTATATCTTCTTTGGAGAAATGTCGGTTTAGGTCTTCTGCCCATTTTCGGATTGGGTTGTTTGTTTTTTTGATATTGAGCTGCATGAGCTGCTTGTAAATTTTGGAGATTAATGCTTTGTCAGTTGCTTCATTTGCAAATATTTTCTGCCATTCTGAGGGTTGTCTTTTGGTCTTGTTTACAGTTTCCTTTGCTGTGCAAAAGCTTTTAAGTTTCATTAGGTCCCATTTGTTAATTTTTGTTTTTATTTCCATTTCTCTAGGAGCTGGATCAAAAAGGATCTTGCTGTGATTTATGTCACAGAGTGTTCTGCCTATGTTTTCCTCTAAGAGTTTGATAGTGTCTGGCCTTACATTTAGGTCTTTAATCCATTTTGAGTTTATTTTTGTGTATGGTGTTAGGGAGTGTTCTAATTTCATACTTTTACATGTACCTGTCCAGTTTTCCCAGCACCACTTATTGAAGAGACTGTCTTTCTCCACTGTATATTCTTGCCTCCTTTATCAAAGCTAAGGTGACCATATGTGCGTGGGTTTATCTCTGGGCTTTCTATCCTGTTGCATTGATCTATATTTCTGTTGTTGTGCCAGTACCATACTGTCTTGATTACTGTAGCTTTGTAGTATCGTCTGAAGTCAGGGAGCCTGATTCCTCCAGCTCTGTTTCTCATTTTCAATATTGCTTTGGCTATTCGGGGTCTTTTGTGTTTCCATACAAATTGTGAAATTTTTTGTTCTAGTATGACCCAGCAATCCCGCTACTGGGCATATACCCCGAGAAAACCATAATTCAAAAAGAGTCATGTACCAAAATGTTCATTGCAGCTCTATTTACAATAGCCAGGACATGGAAGCAACGTAAGTGTCCATCAACAGATGAATGGATAAAGAAGATGTGGCACATATATACAATGGAATATTACTCAGCCATAAAAAGAAACGAAATTGAGTTATTTGTAGTGAGGTGGATGGACCTACAGTCTGTCATACAGAGTGAAGTAAGTCAGAAAGAGAAAAACAAATACCATATGCTAACACCTATATATGGAATCTAAGAAAAAAAAAAGGTCATGAAGAACCTAGGTGCAAGACGGGAACAAAGACACAGACCTACTAGAGAATGGACTTGAGGCTATGGGGAGGGGGAAGGGTAAGCTGTGACAAAGTGAGAGAGTGGCGTGGACATATATACACTACCAAACGTAAAATAGATAGCTAGTGGGAAGCAGCCACATAGCACAGGGAGATCAGCTCGGTGCTTTGTGACCACCTAGAGGGGTGGGATAGGGAGGGTGGGAGGGAGGGAGACGCAAGAGGGAAGAGATATGGGAACATATGTGTATATATATATAACTGATTCACTTTGTTATAAAGCAGAAACTAACACACCATTGTAAAGCAATTATACTCAAATAAAGATGTTTAAAAAAAAATACTCCTTTCAGTTTCTCTCTCCTCTCACATTTTACTATAAGCATCAAGAAACCAGGTAGCAACTTTAACACTTTGCATATTTTCTTCTCTCCTTGTTATTGCAGGCAACAATGTTGATAAAATGTTGCTTTAATCTGCATAAAAGTTCTTTATGAGATATATGACTTGCAATTATTTTCTCCCAATCTGTAGCTTGACATTTCTTCCTTTAGTGATTTTTTAAAGAAAGTCACATTTAGGTATAATTGACATATATGTAAAGTGCGTATGTTTAAAGCATACAATTTGATAAGTTTTTACATATGTGAAACTCATATTCCAGATAATGAGCATATCTATCATCAGGAAAAGTCCTCCTGCCTGTTTTATAATGCCTTCCTCCCACCCCTCAACAACACTGCCATATATCTACTGGTAACCACTGACCTGTTTTTGGTCAGTATAGAATAGTTTGCATTTTTAAAATTATATAAGTTAAATAGTGTGGAATATATTCATTTTGGTTTGGCTTTTTTCATTCACAATAATTTTTTGAGATTCATACATATTTTTGCATGTATCAATATGGTTATACCTGTTGGGTTTTTACTATTTAACTTTATTAATTTTATCATGAATGCACACAAGAGGTAATCTGATTCAGAGTCAGATTTCTTATTAATTATCTTACAGTAAATAATAAGTGAGTAGCCTCTTGCCCCAGATCCTATCCCTGGAATGACACGAGGAAGTCCAGTGTAGCTGGACACTCCATGGAGCAGGAGACTGAGAACAATGGATTTTCTCCATTTATATACAGGAGAGAGACAACCATCTACCTCCATCCGGAAAGAACAGAAAAAGAAAACTTTTGCTACTTTGAGATGGAATGGAAGGGATCCTAGGTTCTCATATATCTTTTTGGAACATAAATATGTCTTCCAAAAGCCAGATAAACGCAAATGTCTCTGACTTTCACAACCTAGAAATCTGCCCAAAGTCTGGTATTCATACCTTTTGAAAGACAAATACCTATCAAAGTAATGCTCTAGTCTTGCCATATAATTTTTTTCAAGTCATCTTCCACTCCTACTCAGACCTTTTGTTGAGAAACGTTGGGTGCAAGAATGACAAAAGGCTTTTCAAAGAAAAGCTTTTTCATATAAATTAAACAGAGTTAAGTCTAAGTCTTGTAAGCCCTTTTCCAGCTCATCAGACTTGGGGTCATTGTTAGGAGGAAGAAAGATAAAACATGATCAGGGCAAAATATAAAATATTCAAAATATTTCAAAATTGATTTATATGATCCCCTTTCATCCACAGTGGTGTGTTGGACTCATGCTCCTGTGTTCTGAACTCTTGTAAATTGATAGCAAAGTAAGGATTGGATATTAATTCTTTTTGAGTACTGCCTTGATTTCTGGTTCCAGCTTCTGTTGGTTTAATGGTCTGACCATTCAGTGATCTCTGTAAATGGATTGATGGTTCATAAAGATATTGTCTCTGTTGGGTAAAAGACAACAGAAAATCTCATTAAGGTCTTTTGTCTATTTTAAGTTTAATTTAATTAATAATTCATTTCCACCAAAGGGGCACAGCTCTTTGATATTGTCCAGTGAGTTTTTAAATTTTCTGCTGAAATGTTAAAATTAAAACTAAAAACTCTGTGTCTGTATGTATGTGTCTGGGAGTATGTAATATTTTCCCATCTCCACATAGTATTATCAAATTTTATTATAAAATCTATTAAAGGAGCTAAAAGTACAAAATTCTTAAGAAAAAATATAGAGGTAAATCTTCATGGACTTGAAATTGGCATTGGCCTCTGAGATATGACACCAAAAGCAGAAGCAACAAATGAAAATTGGATTTCAACAAAATTAAAGATTTTTTGCATCAATTTTTAATTGAGATATAATTGACATATAACATGACATTAGTTTCAGGTATGCAACATGATTTGATATTTATATATGTTGTGAAATGATCACCACAATGTCTAGTTAGCATCCATCACCATACATAGTTACAAATTTTTTTTCTTGTGATGAGGACTTTTAAGATCTACACTCTTAGCAACTTTCAAAAATGCAATACCATATTATTAACTGTAGTCACCATGCTGTACGTTACATACCCATGACTTATAACTGGAAATTTGTACATTTTGATCCCCTTCATCCATTTCTCCTACCCCCCAGCCCCCACCTCTGGCAACCATCAATCTTTTCTCTGTATCTATGAATTTTGTTTGTTGTTGTTGTTATATATTTGTTTAATTCCACATTTAAGTGAGATCATATGGTATTTGTCTTTTCCTGTCTGACTTATATCACTTAGCATAATGCCCTCAAGGACCATCCATATTGTTGCATGTTGTGTAGGGTGTAAGGTAGTAGTCCAGTTTCATTTTCTGCATGTGGTTGTCCAGTTTTCCCAACACCATTTATTGAAGAGACTGTCCTTTCCTGATTGTATATTCTTGGCTCTTCTGTCATAAACTAATTGACCATAACTGTGTGGGTTTATTTCTGGCCTCTCTATTCTGTTTCGTGTATCTCAATTTTTAAAAAAAAGAATACTTTTTCATACATTTTTATCCTACTTGGCCACATTCTTTCTAAACTAATTTGGGTTTACTGATTGAATAATCTAGCATTGCTTCTGCTTAATGTTTAAGATTATAAAATATATAAATTTGTAATAACAAAATTGAATCATTATTCTGACAAATATTATTTCAAAAGTAATTATATTTTGTAGTATGTCAGCTTGAAGATGATCTCCAAAATATTCAGGTAACTTAAGACCTTAAACTGATGCTAAATTTATCTAAATAATGTATATTTGTTAGATACTAAGATAATTTTTAAGAAAGATAAATACTGAAACTTCAATTACTAGCCTTAATTTTAGGTTTATTTACTTTTTGCCCCTGTATTCATATGGTAGAGGATATCCTATGTAATATACCTTTATATATATATATAGATATATATATACACTTCTTAATGAAAATATCCATTTTTGCCACTTGTAGATGATGTACTAGAAAGATGCTTTATGGATATAGAGTACTACGGAAGGTTCATGGGAAGGGAATTTTATTTGTCAGTGTCAAAGTTGGCTAACATTTGATAGGTTTATTTAAAATATTTTCAAAAAGAATTTTAGCATCAAATATTATACTAATACAAATCTAAAGTTTTGTTTTCTTTCTGCTAAAACAACATAATTTTCTTGAAATATTGGCCTACTCTCTTCTAATTTACATTTTAAAAATTGAGGTGATATTCACATAACAGAAAACTAACCATTTTAAAGTGAAAATTTTAGTGCAATTTAGTTAATTCATAATGTTGTGCAACCATTACCACTATGAATTTCCAGAATATTGTCATTGACACAAAAGAAAACCCTTTGTCACACCCCATTTCCCTCTCCCCGCAACTCTTGGCAACCACTAATCACTTTTCTGTATTATGGATTTGCCTTTTCTGGATATTTTATATAAATGGAATCATGTGATATGTAACCTTTTCTGCTTGGCTTCTACTTAGATTGAAGTTTTCAAGGTTCATCTATGTTGTGTATCATGTAACAGTATTTCAATCTATTTATGGCTAAATATTCTTTATAGCTGAATATGGATATACCACATATTCTTACCATTCCTCTCTGGATGAAATTTGTGATGTTTTCACCTTTGGCTATAGTAAATAGTGCTACTATGAACATTTATGTACAAGTTTTTGTTTGAATACAGGTTTCCAATTCTTTTGGCTAGATATCTAGGAGTGGAATTGCTGGGTCATGGGATAATTCCATGTTTAACTTTAGAGGAACCACCAAACTGTTTCCCACAATGACTGATCCGTTTTACATTTCCACCAGCATTGTACAAGTGTTCCAATTTTTCTACATCCTCACTGACACACTACTTTCCGCATTTTTCTCTATATAGCTGTCTTAGTGTATGTGAACTGGTATCTCATTGTGCTTTTGATTTGCATTTTCCTAAGGATTAGGATGTTGAGCATCTTTTCATGTGCTTTTTAGGCATTTGTATGTCTTCTCTGGAGAAACGTCTGTTCAAGTCCTTTGCCCATTTTTATTTTTATTTTTATTATTTTTAACATCTTTATTGGAGTATAATTGCTTTACAATGGTGTGTTAGTTTCTGCTTTATAACAAAGTGAATCAGTTATACATATACATATATTCCCATATCTCTTCCCTCTTGCATCTCCTTCCCTCCCACCCTCCCTATGCCACCCCTCTAGGTGGTCACAAAGCACCGAGCTTATCTCCCTGTGCTATGCGGCTGCTTCCCACTAGCTATCTATTTTACGTTTGGTACTGTATATATGTCCATGCCACTCTCTCACTTTGTCACAGCTTACCCTTCCCCCTCCCCATAGCCTCAAGTCCATTCTCTAGTAGGTCTGTGTCTTTATTCCCATCTTGCCACTAGGTTCTTCATGACCTTTTTTTTTGTTTTCCTTAGATTCCATATATATGTGTTAGCATACTGTATTTGTTTTTCTCTTTCTGACTTACTTGACTCTGTATGACAGACTCTAACTCCATCCACCTCACTACAAACAACTCAATTTCGTTCCTTTTTATAGCTGAGTAATATTCCATTGTATATATGTGCCACATCTTCTTTATCCATTCATCTGATGATGGACACTTAGGTTGCTTCCATGTCCTGGCTATTGAAAATAGAGCTGCAATGAACATTGTGGTACATGACTCTTTTTGAACTATGGTTTTCTCAAGGTATATGCCCAGTAGTGGGATTGCTGGGTCGTATGGTAATTCTATTTTTAGTTTTTTAAGGAACCTCCATACTGTTCTCCATAGTGGCTGTATCAATTTACATTCCCACCAACAGTGCAAGAGTGTTCCCTTTTCTCCACACCCTCTCCAGCATTTATTGTTTGTAGATTTTTTGATGATGGCCATTCTGACCAGTGTGAGATGATATCTCATTGTAGTTTTGATTTGCATTTCTCTAATGGTTAATTATGTTGAGCATTCTTCCATGTGTTTGTTGGCAATCTGTATATCTTCTTTGGAGAAATGTCGGTTTAGGTCTTCTGCCCATTTTCGGATTGGGTTGTTTGTTTTTTTGATATTGAGCTGCATGAGCTGCTTGTAAATTTTGGAGATTAATGCTTTGTCAGTTGCTTCATTTGCAAATATTTTCTGCCATTCTGAGGGTTGTCTTTTGGTCTTGTTTACAGTTTCCTTTGCTGTGCAAAAGCTTTTAAGTTTCATTAGGTCCCATTTGTTAATTTTTGTTTTTATTTCCATTTCTCTAGGAGCTGGATCAAAAAGGATCTTGCTGTGATTTATGTCACAGAGTGTTCTGCCTATGTTTTCCTCTAAGAGTTTGATAGTGTCTGGCCTTACATTTAGGTCTTTAAACCATTTTGAGTTTATTTTTGTGTATGGTGTTAGGGAGTGTTCTAATTTCATACTTTTACATGTACCTGTCCAGTTTTCCCAGCACCACTTATTGAAGAGAGTGTCTTTTCTCCACTGTATATTCTTGCCTCCTTTATCAAAGATAAGGTGACCATATGTGCGAGGGTTTATCTCTGGGCTTTCTATCCTGTTGCATTGATCTATATTTCTGTTGTTGTGCCAGAACCATACTGTCTTGATTACTGTAGCTTTGTAGTATCGTCTGAAGTCAGGGAGCCTGATTCCTCCAGCTCCATTTCTCGTTCTCAAGATTGCTTTGCCTATTCGGGGTCTTTTGTGTTTCCATACACATTGTGAAATTTTTTGTTCTAGTTCTGTGAAAAATGCCAGTGGTAGTTTGATAGGGATTGCATTGAATCTGTAGATTGCTTTGTGTAGTAGACTCATTTTCACAATGTTGATTCTTCCAATCCAAGAACATGGTATATCTCTCCATCTATTTGTATCATCTTTAATTTCTTTCATCAGTGTCATAATTTTCTGCATACAGATCTTTTGTCTCCTTAGGTTTATTCCTAGATATTTTATTCTTTTTGTTGCAATGGTAAATGTTAGTGTTTTCTTAATTTCACTTTCAGATTTTTATCATTAGTGTATAGGAATGCAAGAGATTTCTGTGCATTAATTTTGTATCCTGCTACTTTACCAAATTCATTGATTAGCTCTAGTAGTTTTCTGGTAGCATCTTTAGGATTCTCTATGTATAGTATCATGTCATCTGCAAACAGTGACAGCTTTACTTCTTCTTTTCCAATTTGGATTCCTTTTATTTCTTTTTCTTCTCTGATTGCTGTGGCTAACACTTCCAAAACTATGTTGAATAATAGTGGTGAGAGTGGGCAACCTTGTCTTGTTCCTGATCTTAGTGGAAATGGTTTCAGTTTTTCACCACTGAGGACGATGTTGGCTGTGGGTTTGTCATATATGGCCTTTATTATGTTGAGGAAAGTTCCCTCTAAGCCTACTTTCTGGAGGGTTTTATCATAAATGAGTGTTGAATTTTGTCAAAAGCTTTCTCTGCATCTATTGAGATGATCATAAGGTTTTTCTCCTTCAATTTGTTAATATGGTGTACCACGTTGATTGATTTGCGTATATTGAAGAATCCTTGCATTCCTGGAATAAACCCCACTTGATCATGGTGTATGATCCTTTTAATGTGCTGTTGGATTCTGTTTGCTAGTATTTTGTTGAGGATTTTTGCATCTATGTTCATCAGTGATATTGGCCTGTAGTTTTCTTTCTTTGTGACATCTTTGTCTGGTTTTGGTATCAGGGTGATGGTGGCCTCGTAGAATGAGTTTGGGAGCGTTCCTCCCTCTGCTATATTATGGAAGAGTTTGAGAAGGATAGGTGTTAGCTCTTCTCTAAATGTTTGATAGAATTCACCTGTGAAGCCATCTGGTCCTGAGCTTTAGTTTGTTGGAAGATTTTTAATCACAGTTTCAATTTCAGTGCTTGTGATTGGTCTGTTCATATTTTCTATTTCTTCCTGGTTCAGTTTCGGAAGGTTGTGCATTTCTAAGTATTTGTCCATTTCTTCCAGGTTGTCCATTTTATTGGCATAGAGTTGCTTGTAGTTATCTCTCATGGTCCTTTGTATTTCTGCAGTGTCAGTTGTTACTTCTCCTTTTTCATTTCTAATTCTATTGATTTGAGTCTTCTCCCTTTTTTTCTTGATGAGTCTGGCTAATGGTTTATCAATTTTGTTTATCTTCTCAAAGAACCAGCTTTTAGTTTTATTGATCTTTGCTATCGTTTCCTTCATTTCTTTTTCATTTATTTCTGATCTGATCTTTATGATTACTTTCCTTCTGCTAACTTTGGGGTTTTTTTTTTTGTTCTTCTTTCTCTAATTGCTCTAGGTGCAAGGTTAGGTTGTTTATTTGAGATGTTTCCTGTTTCTTAAGGTAAGATTGTATTGCTATAAACTTCTCTCTTAGAACTGCTTTTGCTCTATCCCATAGGTTTTGGGTCGTTGTGTCTCCATTGTCATTTGTTTCTAGGTATTTTTTGATTTCCTCTTGATTTCTTCAGTGATCACTTGGTTATTAAGTAGTGTATTGTTTAGCCTCCATGTGTTTGTATTTTTTACAGATCTTTTCCTGTAATTGATATCTAGTCTCAAAGCCTTGTGGTCGGAAAAGATACTTGATATTATTTCAATTTTCTTAAATTTACCAAGGCTTGATTTGTGACCCAAGATGTGATCTATCCTAGAGAATGTTCCATGAGCACTTGAGAAAAATGTGTATTCTGTTGTTTTTGGATGGAATGTCCTATAAATATCAATTAAGTCCATCTTGTTTAATGTATCATTTAAAGCCTGTGTTTCCTTATTTATTTTCATTTTGGATAATCTGGCCATTGGTGAAAGTGGGGTGTTAAAGTCCCCTACTATGATTGTGTTGCTGTCGATTTCCCCTTTTATGGCTGTTAGTATTTGCCTTATGTATTGAGGTGCTCCTATGTTGGGTGCATAAATATTTACAATTGTTACATCTTCTTCTTGGTTCGATCCCTTGATCATTATGTAGTGTCCTTCTTTGTCTCTTGTAATAGTCTTTATTTTAAAGTCTATTTTGTCTGATATGAGAATTGCTACTCCAGCTTTCTTTTGATTTCCATTTGCATGGAATATCTTTTTCCATCCCCTCACTTTCAGTCTGTATGTGTCTCTAGGTCTGAAGTGGGTCTCTTGCAGACAGCATATATATGGGTCTTGTTTTTGTATCCATTCAGCCAGTCTGTGTCTTTTGGTGGGAGCATTTAATCCATTTACATTTAAGGTAATTATCGATATGTATGTTCCTATTCCCATTTTCTTAAATGTTTTGGCTTTGTTATTGTAGGTGTTTTCCTTCTCTTGTGTTTCTTGCCTAGAAAAGTTCCTTTAGCATTTGTTGTAAAGCTGGTTTGGTGGTGCTGAACTCTCTCAGCTTTTGGTTGTCTGTAAGGGTTTTAATTTCTCCATCAAATCTGAATGAGATCCTTGCTGGGTAGAGTAATGTTGGTTGTAGGTTTTTCTCCTTCACCACTTTAAATATGTCCTGCCACTCCCTTCTGGCTTGCAGAGTTTCTGCTGAAAGATCAGCTGTTAACCTTATGGGGATTCCCTTGTGTGTTATTTGTTGTTTTCCCCTTGCTGCTTTTAATACGTTTTCTTTATATTTAATTTTTGATAGTTTGATTAATATGTGTCTTGGCATGTTTCTCTTGGATTTATCCTGTATGGGACTCTCTGTGCTTCCTGGACTTGATTAACTATTTCCTTTCCCATATTAGGGAAGTTTTCAACTATAATCTCTTCAAATATTTTCTCAGTCCCTTTCCTTTTCTCTTCTTCTTCTGGGACCCCTATAATTCGAATGTTGGTGTGTTTAATGTTGTCCCAGATGTCTCTGAGACTGTCCTCAGTTCTTTTCATTCTTTTTTCTTTATTCTGCTCCGCAGTAGTTGTTTCCACTATTTTATCTTCCAGGTCACTTATCCGTTCTTCTGCCTCAGTTACTCTGCTATTGATCTCTTCTAGAGTATTTTTAATTTCATTTATTGTGTTTTTCATTGTTGCTTGGTTCCTCTTTAGTTCTTCTAGGTCCTTGTTAAATGTTTCTTGCATTTTGTCTATTCTTTTTCCAAGATTTTGGATCACCTTTACTATCATTATTCTGAATTCTTTTTCAGGTATACTGCCTATTTCCACTTCATTTGTTAGGTCTGGTGTGTTTTTACCTTGCTCCTTCATCTGCTGTGTGTTTTTCTGTCTTCTCATTTTGCTTATCTTACTGTGTTTGCGGTCTCCTTTTCACAGACTGCAGGTTCGTAGTTCCTGTTGTTTTTGGTATCTGTCCCCAGTGGCTAATGTTGGTTCAGTGGGTTGTGTAGGCTTCCTGGTGGAGGGGACTAGTGCCTGTGTTCTGGTGGATGAGGCTGGATCTTGTCTTTCTGGTGGGGAGGTCCACGTCTGGTGGTGTGTTTTGGGGTGTCTGTGGCCTTATTATGATTTTAGGCAGCCTCTCTGCTAATGGATGGGGCTGTGTTCCTGTCTTGCTAGTTGTTTGGCATAGGGTGTCCAGCACTGTAGCTTGCTGGTCGTTGAGTGAAGCTGGGTCTTGGTGTTGAGATGGGGATCTCTGGGAGATTTTCATCGTTTGGTATTACGTGGAGTTGGGAGGTCTCTTGTGGACCAGTGTCCTGAAGTTGGCTCTCCCACCTCAGAGGCACAGCCCTGATGCCTGGCTGGAGCACCAAGAGCCTTTCATCCACACGGCTCAGAATGAATGGGAGAAAAAATAGAAAGAAAAAAAGAAAGAGGATAAAATAAAATAAAATAATGTAAGATAAAATACAATAAAGTTATTAAAATAAAAAATAATTATTAAGAAAAAAAAAGAAAAAATAAAAAAACGGATGGACAGAACCCTAGGATAAATGGTGAAAGCAAAGCTATACAGACAAAATCTCACACAGAAGCATACACATACACACTCACAAAAAGAGGAAAAGGGGAAAAACTAATATATCTTGCTCCCAAAGTCCACCTCCTCAATTTGGGATGATTCGTTGTCTATTCACGTATTCCACAGATGCAGGTACATCAAGTTGTTTGTGGAGCTTTAATCCGCTGCTTATGAGGCTGCTGGGAGAAATTTCCCTTTCTCTTCTTTGTTCGCACAGCTCCCGGGTTTCAGCTTTGGATTTGGACCCGCCTCTGCGTGTTGGTCGCCTGAGGGCGTCTGTTCTTCGCTCACACAGGACGGGGTTAAAGGAGCAGCTGCTTCGGGGGCTCTGGCTTACTCAGGCCGGCGGGAGGGAAGGGTACAGATGCAGAACGAGCCTGCGGTGTCAGAGGCCAGCATGACGTTGCAGCAGCCTGAGGCGCGCAGTGCGTTCTCCCGGGGAAGTTGTCCCTGGATCATGGGACCTTGGCAGTGGCGGGCTGCACAGGCTCCCGGGAGGGGTGGTGTGGATAGTGACCTGTGCTTGCACACAGGCTTCTTGGTGGCGGCAGCAGCAGCCTTAGCGTTTCATGCCCGTCTCTGTGGTCCACGCTGATAGCCGCATCTCGCGCCCGTCTCTGGAGCTCGTTTAGGCGGCACTCTGAATCCCCTCTCCTCACGCACCAGGAAACAAAGAGGCAAGAAAAAGTCTCTTGCCTTTTCGGCAGCTTCAGACCTTTTCCCGGACTCCCTCCCGGCTAGCTGTGGTGCGCTAACCCCTTCAGGCTCTGTTCACGCCGCCAACCCCAGTCCTCTCCCTGCAATCCGACCGAAGCCTGAGCCTCAGCTCCCAGCCCCCACCCGCCCCGGCGGGTGAGCAGACAAGCGTCTCGGGCTGGTGAGTGCTGCTCGGCACCGATCCTCTGTGCAGGAATTTCTCCGCTTTGCCCTCCGCACCCCTGTGGCTGCGCTCTCCTCCGTGGCTCCGAAGCTTCCCCCCTCCACCACCCGCAGTCTCTGCCCGCGAAGGGGTTTCCTAGTGTGTGGAAACCTTTCCTCCTTCACAGCTCCCTCCCACTGGTGCAGGTCCCGTCTCTATTGTTTTGTCTCTGTTGTTTCTTTTTTTTTTTTTGCCCTACCCAGTTACGTAGGGAGTTTCTTGCCTTTTGGGAGGTCTGATGTCTTCTGCCAGCGTTCAGTGGGTGTTCTATAGGAGCAGTTCCACGTGTAGATGTATTTCTGGTGTATCTGTGGGGAGGAAGGTGATCTCCACGTCTTACTCTTCCGCCATCTTCCAGGAACCCCCTGTTGTTAATTTCTCATTTTATTCTGTCGTAGTTGGAGAAGAGACTTGTGTTGTGGCCTAATATTTTCTCTATCCTGGAGAATGTTCCATGTGCACTTGAGAATAATGTATAAATTGTTCTGTATATATCTGTTCTGTATAGTTTGTTATGCTGCTATTCAAGTCCTTTATTTCTTCATTATTCTTCTGTCAGGTTTGTCTTACTCATTTGTAAAAGTGAGGTATTGAAGTTTCCAACTACTATTTTATAACTATTTCTCCATTCAATTCTGTCAGTTTTTTCCTTATATATTTTGAAGTTCTGTTATGTGTGTATATGTTAATAATTGCTATGTCTTCTTGAAGGATTGACTCTTTTATTAATATATAATTTCCTTCTTTTACTCTTTTGACAGTTTTTGAATTTAAGTCTATCTTGTGTGATATTCATATAGCTACCCAAGCTCTTTTCTGGTTACTATTTACATGAAACATCTTTTTCCTCAATTTCACTTTCAAACTTATTTGTGTCTTTGTATCTAAAATATGTTTCTTGTAGACAGCATATAGTTGGATCATGGTTTTGAATTGATTAGTTAGTCTCTGCCTTGTAATTGTGTAGTTTAAATCTTTTACATTTAAAGTAATTACTGATAAGAAAAGCCTTGTGACATTTTACTATTTGTTTTGTATACATTTTATAACATTTTTATTCCTCAGTTCCTCTGTGACTGCTTTATGTGTTTATTTTTTTCTAATGTATCATTTCAATTCATTTCTCTTTTTTTTCTTTTTTGTTTTAAATTTATTTATTTATTTATTTTTGGCTGCATTGGGTTTTCGTTGCTGCATGCGGGCTTTCTCTAGTTGTGGCAAGTGGGGGCTACTGTTCATTGCGGTGCACGGGCTTCTCATTGCGGTGGCTTCTCTTGTTGTGGAGCATGGGCTCTAGGCACATGGGCTTTAGTAATTGTGGCATGCGGGCTCAGTAGTTGTGGCATGCAGGGCCTAGAGCACGTGGTCTTCAGTAGTTGCAGTGCATGGGCTCAGTAGTTGTGGTGCGTGGGCTCTAGGGCACCTGGGCTTCAGTAGTTGTGGCTCACGGGCTCTAGAGCGCAGGCTCAGTAGTTGTGACACATGGGCTTAGTTGCTTTGTGGAATGTGGGATCTTCCAGGACTAGGGGTTGAACCCATGTCCCCTGCATTGGCAGGCGGATTCTTAACTACTGCACCACCATGGAAGTCCCCTCTTTTTTTTCTATATATATTTTAGTTATTTTCTTAGTGGTTGCCCTGGGGCTTACAATTAACATCTTAAATTTATAATAATCTAGCTCCAATTAAAACCAACTTAATTATACTAATTAAGTATACAAAAATTCTGCTCCTGAACAGTGCCATCCTCTCCCCTTTATGTTGTTATTGTCACAAATTACATCTTTATATATTGTGTACCCTTTAACACATATTTATAATTACTGTTATATGCATTTATCTTTTAAATTACATTGGCAAAATAAAGAAAAAAGAAGAATTGCAAATCTAAAGTACTATACTTGTTTTATCTTTTATCTATATAGTTCCCTTTCCAGTGTTAATTATTTCTTTATATATTTTTGCATCGCTATCTAGTATCCTTTCATTTCAGCTAAGGATTCTCCTTAGCATTTCTTTTCGTGCAAGTTTACTAGTGACAAACTCCCTCAAGTTTTGTTTATCTGAGAATACCTTAATTTTTCCTTCATTTTGGGAGGATGGTTTTATCTGATAAAGAATTCTTGTTTGACAGTATTTTTCTTTCAGCACTTAAAGTATGGTATCACACTGCCTTCTGTCTTCTATGTTGTTTTATTTGCACTTTGTATGTAGTTTATTCAAGAAAAACAACATGAAATGCTAATTAATAAACTCCTACCCAAAGAAAAGATTTTTAAGAATAAATGATATAGTTTTGAACATATTTTTAACAATTTAATTCTATGTTTTCTGATGAGAACCCAGTCATTAATCTTATTGAGGATCCCAAGTGATGAATCACTTTTCTCTTGCTGCATTCCAGATTCTCTTTTTATCTTTGGCTTTCAACACATTGATTAGAATGTATCTCTCTGTGGATCGGTTTGGGTTTATCCTACCTATAGTCCATTGAGATTCTTGGATATATGGTTTCATGTCTTTTATCAAATTTGGGAAAATTTTAGCCATTACTTCTTCAAACAGTCTTTCTGCTCCTTTCTCTTCTCTCATTCTGAGATGCGCATTATCCATATATTGGTATCCTTTATAGTTTCCCACAGGTCTTTAGGGATCTCTTTATTTTTCTTCATTTTTTTTCCTTTCTGCTACTTAACCTGGAGAACTTCAAGGGATCCATGTTTATATTTACTGGTTCTTTCTTCTGCCTGCTTAAATATCTTGTTAAAACCACCTAGTATATTTTTCATTTTAGTTATTTTACCCTTCACCTCCAAAATTTCTATTTTGTTCCTTTTTGTATTCTTTGTTTGATGAGACATTGTTCTCCTGTTTTCCTTTCATACTTTATCTATGGGTTTTTTTAAATGTCTTTGAACATATTTAAGATAGTTGATTCAGTGTTTTTGTCTACTAAGTCCAGTGTCCAGGTTTCCACTGTTTTTATTGATTTCTTTTTCTTCTTGTGAATGGGCCATACTTTATTGTTTTTTTATATGCCTTCTAATTTTTGTTGAAAACTTAGCATTTTGTATATTATAATACAGCAACTCTGGAAGTCAGCTTTTCCTCCCCTCTCCAGCATTTGTTGTTGCTGCTTGTTGTGAGTTGTGGTTGTTTCTTTTAAAGTGACTTTTCAAAACTACCTTTGTAAAGACCATACTCTTTGTCATATGTGATCACTAACATATTTACTATGTTAGGTTAGTGGTCAGGAAGCAACTGTAAAAATGTTTTTATTTTGGTAAATATATATATAACATACATTTTGCCATTTTAACCATTTTTAAGTATACAATTCAGTGGCATTGATTACTTTTTCAGTTTTATGCAACTGTCAGTACTGTTTATTCCCAAAACTCAGCTAGTGAGTTGACAAATATTTCCTTAAATGCCTAAAGCCCCCCCAAAAATGTCTTAGGTTTTGAAGATCAGCTCTGTGTTAGCAAACTCATTCAATGCTTATCCATACAATTTAAACTCTGCTTTGTCTTCACTTTCTGCTTGTACAGAGCCTAAATATCATCAAGAGGTCTAAACTTTGGGTCTTCTCATGTATTTTCTGAGCATACATCCAACTCTGGGTATCCTTGTGAACTTCTAGATTCTCTAGTGTTTGTGAGAGCTTTTCACATTCCTTGTTCCCCCATGTATATCTTTCCCTAAGCCTCTTCCTGTCAGGCATTTCTGTCTGTTGCTTGCCGTGTTTGGTATCACTTGCCTGAGATGTCTGTGGATAGTATATTTGCCTTTAAATTCTTTTGACAACATGTCCTAGGTGATCACTCCAGCCCTGAGAAAGTTCTATGGTGGGCAAAACAAAAGAAAGCCCCTGAAACCATCCTTTACGGAGCCACCAGGCAGATCAAAACACATAATCATAGTTCTTTAAGAAAATGTTCCATATTTTCCCTTCTGGCACCAGTAAAAAATTCCATGAATGTGGGCCACTATCACCAAGCTGGGAATGAGAGATGGTACATGGTTACATCACAATACCACAATGCTCTCTTATAAAATTTAGTAGCTTCTTTCTTCATTTAGCGTTAGAGTGGTTGTTGTAAATTTTTAAATTAGATTCCAGAGTTCTGAAAAAGTTGATTCTGACAATTTTTTCCAACTAAATCATTGCTAGAGTGAAGGGATGGAGTTTTTCAGTTCTCTACACTGACATTTTTGGCGACATAGTCTTCTCACATTTGAAAGAGCTAAATTTCTTTTCCATTGTGTTACCTCCTATATTTCCTTTAAAATATTTTTATTGTCACTTTGGTCAAATAGGTAGCCAAGTATTGTTTCTTAGTAACCCATGATCCTATTTTAATCATGTGTTCAATTTTTCTGACAACTTTTCATATTTTGCCTTCTCTTATGGGCTGAGTTTTGTTCTCCCAAATTTATATGTTGAAGTCCTAACCCCCAGTACCATGGAATGTGACTGTACTTGGAGATAGAATATTTAAATAGGTAATTAAGATTAAATGGATTGGGCCCTAAGTCAATATGATTGGTGTCCTTTAAGAAGAGGAGATTAGAACACAAACACACACACAGAGGCAAGGCCACGTGAAGACACAGGGAGAAGGCCACTTACAAGCCAAGGAGAGAGGCCCTCAGAAGAAACCAACCCTGCTGACACCTTGATCTTGGACTTCTAGCCTCCAGAACTATGAAGAAATAAATTTTTGTTGTTTAAGCCACTCAGTCCATGGTACATTGTTACAGCAGCCCTCAGAAACTAATACACCATCCCCAAATTAGAATTGAATCCTAAATGATATCTTTTACACCTAAAAGTGTCTTTGAGTTTTCTCAGAATGCCCCTGGTAAATCAAAAGGTGTTGTTCTTTCATCTTTAAAAAAGAGAGGTGTTATAATTAATTTTATTTGTTATGTTACAGTTGATGAATTGCATGGAAATCATTGTTAAATCATAAGAAATACTTAGTATTCCCTACGTTAAATTGGTATAGGTAAAATATTATTAACATATATTTCACAAACTTTATGCTATATGGAAAATTTCTAGAGAATTTTCATTGCCCTTGCTGACTGTGATATATTTCTATTTGTCACTGTCCTGGTACTGCTTTTCCTGATATTATACAACTACAGTCTATTTTTATAGTCATTCTTTCAGTTATTGTTTTAAATGTTAACTTGGTCACAACTTTATTTCTTTAATTTGAATCTAGCATATTCAAGGCCAGTGTTTTTCCATCAGGGATTCTTGTTACTCACCTGTGGAGTTTTACTAATATGCATATGTTTAGAACCTACATCAGACTTACAGAAGCACTTTATTTGATAATCTTGGTGTATGCTATTTGTACACTTGGTATATTCATGATATATCAGGATTATATGTTATATCTCAAGTTTTCTTTGAAAAATAATGTTTATTTTATTAATCAGATGTAATGTTCACTGTCTTCTTTGAAAATTGGGTTGGCTAATCATTATGTTTATAAATTTTTTTCTAAGACTTTAAAAATTGACCTTATTATCTTGTTTTGCATGCTACTACAACAACCAAATTTCCTTTTCATTTGCATTATTCTTTTAATGAACTCTCATTAGATTTTCACTTTTGAAAATTATTAGTAATAATTTACTCACAGCCACTTTAAGACTTTTGTTTCTACAGATAATTTCTGATTTCGCTGATGCTTCTTTGAAAGCTCTTGTAATCAGCTACAGGCCTGAGTGCTTTGTATTCAGTTGAAGGATTGTCTCAGATCCCGGTGGAAAGGACTGTGTATGCCAGGTATATTTGGGCTCAGGCTTCTGATGGCATCATTTAAAAAACTTTGAAACTGTGCTTGTGGAATGCATCAAGATTTTCAGAACTCTAGTCAAGAAGCAGATATCAGGAGACTACTAACCCATGATTGATTAGAACAAGAATTCATTACTACGATGGAATGAACTGATGAGCGATGGTTGTGGCTTTTATTTTTATTTTTTAGAATACTGTTGATGTTTTAATGTTCTTTTTTCTGGATGTAGGGAAACCTTTTCTTTTTTCTTAAGCTATCTATAAATTATAATAATCATATATATTGTGCTTTTGTAAACAGAAATGAACAATTTATCTTTTCTCCTTGCCTGACCTTTCCCTAATTCAGAAACTCTTATTTGGGTATTATTTTTATGGCAATATAATTACTTGCATAGGTTAAAAAGGACTCTTTCCTCCTTTTTAACAGGACATAATTGGAAACATTGGTTATGCAACCAAGGCCTTCTCTGGAATGTCATATTTGAAACCAATGCTCATTTAATCAGATATGACCAAACTTTTTAAAGGATATAAAGGTTGGCTTAATGGAAGCATGGCTTACACAGCCCTAGGGGAAAATACCTTGGAACCTGGCTTACAGTTTCCAGTCTTTCAGATGAATAAGGAAGGTCACTTTCTGGCAGGCCCAGGAACTTTTAGATATTTTGGGGACTTCTGGAAGAGAAGACTTTCCTTAAATTTTTAGGTAATATGGGTGCAATCTGGTGGTGAATTTTTGGCTTACCTTTTCTATCCTCAATAGGTTGGTTTTTTAAAAAAATATTTTTAGAACAATTTTAGGTTCACAGCAAAATTGAGAAGAAGGTACATAGACCTCCCATGTACACCCTGCCCCCACACATGCATAGCCTCCCCGACGATCAACATCCACCATCACAGTGGTATATTTGTTATAATTGATTAATTTACATTGGCCAATCCTAATCATCCAAAGTCCATAGTTTACGTTAGGGTTCAGTCTTCTACATTCTATGGGTTTGGACAAATGTATCCATGGGTTTGGACAAGTATCCATCATTATAATATAATGAGTATTATATTATACAGAGTATTTTCACTGCCCTAAAAATCATGTGTTCTGCCTACTCATCCCATCCCCCCCAACCCATGGCAACCACTGGTCTTTGTATTATCTCCATGGTTTTGCCTTTTCCAAAATGTCATGTAGTTGGAATCATACAGTGTAGGATTTTCAGATTGGCTTCTTTCACTTAGTAATATTCATTTAAGGTTTTTTCATGTCTTTTCATGGCTTGATAGTTCATTTGTTTTTAGCACTGAAAAGTATTCCATTATCTGGATATACCACAGTTGATTTACCATTCACCTAATGAGGGATATCTTGATTGCTTCTAAGTTTTAGCAATCATGAAAAAAGCTGCTATTAACATCTCTACTGGTTTTTTGTGTAGACGTAAATTCAATTACTTAAAAAATTCTATACATTTACTGCCCCCTCCATTTTTTGGTGTCACAATTACATATTTTTATATTGTATATTCATTAACAAAATATTGTAGCTACACCTATTTTGTCTTTTAACCTGTATACTAGAGTTCAAAGTGGTTTACACACTACCATTTCAGTATTAAAGTATTTTGTCTTTGTTTTTTAAATGAATTTGTTTATTTATTTTTGGCTGCTTTGGATCTTTGTTGCTGTGTGCGAGCTTTCTGTAGTTGCAGCGAGTAGGGACTACTCTTCGTTGTGGTGTACGGGCTTCTCATTGCGGTGGCTTCTCTTGTTGCAGAGCATAGGCTCTAGGCATGTGGGCTTCAGTAGTTGTGGCACACGGTCTCAGCAGTTGTGGTTCGTGGGCTCTAGAGTGCAGGCTCAGTAGTTGTGGTGCATGGGCTTAGTTGCTCCATGGCATGTGGAATCTTCCCAGACCAGGGCTCGAACCTGTGTCCCCTGCATTGGCAGGCGGATTCTTAACCACTGCGCCACCAGGGAAGTCCCAGTATTAAAGTATTTTGAATTTGACTATATATTTACCTTTACCAGTGGATTTATACTTTCATATGTCTTCATGTTACTGATTAGCATCCTTTAGTTTTAGCTTGAAGAATTCCCTATAGGAGTTCTTATAAGTCAGGTCTAGTGGTGATAAATTTTGTCAGCTTTTGTTTATCTGGGAAAGTACCTTTCCTTCATTTCTGAAAGACAACTTTGCTGGGTATAGTATTCTTGGTTGATAATTTTTTCTTTGAGCACTTTGAATGTATCATCCCACTCTCTCCTGGACTGCAAGGTCTTTGCTGAGAAATCTACCTATAGCCTTATATGGATTCCCTTGTATATGATGAGTCATTTTTCTTTCGCTGCTGTTATTTATTTTTATTTTTATTTTTTTTTGGCCATGCCGTGTGGCAAGCGGGATCTTAGTTCCCTGACCAGGGATCGAACCTGTGCCCCCTGCAGTGGAAGTGCAGAGTCTTAACCAATGGACTGCCAGGGAAGTCCCTTTTTTGCTGCTTTTAAAATCTTCTCTTTGTCTCTGAGTTTGATTATAATGTTTCTGGGTGAGGATATCTTTGGGTTGAATCTGTTTGGTGAACTTTGAGTTTCATAGACCTGGATGGCCATATCTCTCCCCAGATTTAGGAAGTTTTCAGCCATTCTTTCTTTCTTTATTTCTTTTTTTTAACATCTTTATTGGAGTATAATTGCTTTACAATGGTGTGTTAGTTTCTATTTTATAACAAAGTGAATCAGTTATACATATGCATATGTTCCCATATCTCTTCCCTCTTGCGTCTCCCTCCCTCCCACCCTCCCTATCCCACCCCTCTAGGTGGTCACAAACCACCGAGCTGATCTCCCTGTGCTACGCAGCTGCTTCCCACTAGCTATCTATTTTACGTTTGGTAGTGTATATATGTCCATGCCACTCTCTCACTTTGTCACAGCTTACCCTTCCCCCTCCCCATAGCCTCAAGTCCATTCTCTAGTAGGTCTGTGTCTTTATTCCCGTCTTACCCCTAGCTTCTTCATGACCTTTTTTTTTTCTTAGATTCCATATATATGTGTTAGCGTACGGTATTTGTTTTTCTCTTTCTGACTTACTTCACTCTGTATGACAGACTCTAGGTCCAGCCACCTCACTACAAATAACTCACTTTCGTTTCTTTTTATGGCTGACTAATATTCCATTGTATATATGTGCCACATCTTCTTTATCCATTCATCTGTTGATGAACACCGAGGTTGCTTCCATGTCCTGGCTATTGTAAGTAGAGCTGCAATGAACATTGTGGTACATGACTCTTTTTGAATTATGGTTTTCTCAGGGTATATGCCCAGTAGTGGGATTGCTGGGTCGTATGGTAGTTCTAGTTTTAGTTTTTTAAGGAACCTCCATACTGTTCTCCATAGTGGCTGTATCGATTTACATTCCCACCAATAGTGCAAGAGGGTTCCCTTTTCTCCACACCCTTTCCAGCATTTATTGTTTGTAGATTTTTTGATGATGGCCATTCTGACCAGTGTGAGATGATATCTCATTGTAGTTTTGATTTGCATTTCTCTAATGATTAATGATGTTGAGCATTCTTTCATGTGTTTGCTGCAATCTGTATATCTTCTTTGGAGAAATGTCTGTTTAGGTCTTCTGCCCATTTTTGGATTGGGTTGTTTGTTTTTTTGTTATTGAGCTGCATGAGCTGCTTGTAAATTTTGGAGATTAATCCTTTGTCAGTTGCTTCATTTGCAAATATTTTCTGCCATTCTGAGGGTTGTCTTTTGGTCTTGTTTATGGTTTCCTTTGCTGTGCAAAAGCTTTTAAGTTTCATTAGGTCCCATTTGTTAATTTTTGTTTTTATTTCCATTTCTCTAGGAGCTGGATCAAAAAGGATCTTGCTGTGATTTATGTCATAGAGTGTTCTGCCTATGTTTTCCTCTAAGAGTTTGATAGTGTCTGGCCTTACATTTAGGTCTTTAATCCATTTTGAGTTTATTTTTGTGTATGGTGTTAGGGAGTGTTCTAATTTCATACTTTTACATGTACCTGTCCAGTTTTCCCAGCACCACTTATTGAAGAGGCTGTCTTTTCTCCACTGTATATTCTTGCCTCCTTTATCAAAGATAAGGTGACCATATGTGCGTGGCTTTACCTCTGGGCTTTCTATCCTGTTCCATTGATCTATATTTCTGTTTTTGTGCCAGTACCGTACTGTCTTTTTTTTTTTTTATAGCTAGGAGTTTTTTTGTTTGTTTGTTTGTTTTTTATTTATGGCTGTGTTGGGTCTTCGTTTCTGTGCGAGGGCCTTCTCCAGTTGTGGCAGGCGGAGGCCACTCTTCATCGCAGTGCGCGGGCCTCTCACTATCGCGGCCTCCCTTGTTGTGGAGCACAGGCTCCAGACGCGCAGGCTCAGTAATTGTGGCTCATGGGCCCAGCCGCTCCGCGGCATGTGGGATCCTCCCAGACCAGGGCTTGAACCCATGTCCCCTGCATTGGCAGGCAGATTCTCAACCGCTGCGCCACCAGGGAAGCCCACCGTACTGTCTTGATTGCTGTAGCTTTGTAGTATAGTCTGAAGTCAGGGAGCTTGATTCCTCCAGCTCCATTTTTTCGTTCTCAAGATTGCTTTGGCTATTCAGGGTCTTTTGTGTTTCCATACAATTTGTGAAATTTTTTGTTCTAGTTCTGTGAAAAATGCCAGTGGTAGTTTGATAGGGATTGCATTGAATCTGTAGATTGCTTTGGGTAGTAGAGTCATTTTCACAATGTTGATTCTTCCAATCCAAGAACATGGTATATCTCTCCATCTATTTGTATCATCTTTAATTTCTTTCATCAGTGTCTTATAATTTTCTGCATACAGGTCTTTTGTCTCCTTAGGTAGGTTTATTCCTAGATATTTTATTCTTTTTGTTGCAATGGTAAATGGGAGTGTGTTCTTAATTTCACTTTCAGATTTTTTATCATTAGTGTATAGGAATGCAAGAGATTTCTGTGCATGAATTTTGTATCCTGCTACTTTACCAAATTCATTGATTAGCTCTAGTAGTTTTCTGGTAGCATCTTTAGGATTCTCTATGTATAGTATCATGTCATCTGCAAACAGTGACAGCTTTACTTCTTCTTTTCTGATTTGGATTCCTTTTATTTCTTTTTCTTCTCTGAATGCTGTGGCTAAAACTTCCAAATCTATGTTGAATAATAGTGGTGAGAGTGAGCAACCTTGTCTTGTTCCTGATCTTAGTGGAAATGGTTTCAGTTTTTCACCATTGAGGACCATTATTTCTTTAAATATGTTTTTTGCCCCCTTCCTCCCCCCCTTCCTTTGGAACTCACATAAAGTGAATATTGTTTCTTTTGATGATGTTCCATAGTTCATATAGGCTTTCTTTAATCTTCCATTCTTATTTCTTTTTTTCTCCTTTACTGGGTAATATCAAGAGATTTGTCTTCAAGTTTGCTGATTCTTTCTTCTGCTTGATTGAGCCTACTGTCAAGCTCTCTACTGTATTTTTTATTTCATTTATTGTATTCTTCAGCTCCAGCATTTCTGTTTATTTTAAATTATTTCTTTTTATTGATATTCTCATGTTAGTTCATGCATTATTTTTCTTGAGTTCATTGAGTTGTCCATCTGTGTTTTGTTTAATCTCACTGAGCTTCCTTAAAGGATGCAGAGCAGCAGCAGTATGGCCCCTGTGATGGAGTGTCAACACCCTGACTCAGGACACAGGGGATGGGGCAGAAGGCAACAGAAGTTCTCCCTGGTGATGGCAAGTGAATGCCATGACTTAGAACTCAGATAGTGGAGCACAGAGCAGTTATTCCTGTTGATGATGGGTCAAAGCTTTGAGTTGTGATCCAGGAGTTGGGGACAGAGCATTGGTAACTCCAGTCTTGTAGATGGTGAGGCTCTATGGCATGCCAGTTACAGAGAGTGGGACAGAGCAGTGAATGGGGCCCCTGGGGGCAGGTCTTAACTCAGCAAGAGCTCCAGCCTTAGGGAGAAGATGCAGCAGAGGGGACTTTGGGCAGCTCTGTCAGCTGGGTTCAGCATTGGTGAAGACTGTGGGGGCCTCAGTTAGCAAATGCTGCAATGTCCAGAGTGGTAACTAGACTTGCTGTGTTTCTCCTGCTGTCCTTTTACCCATGGGGTGAAATCCCTCTGAAGGGATCCCTCTTGGCACCAAGCTGCTCTAGACTCAGGGATGGGGGTATGCAGGTAAAATGCTTCCTATGTTTCTTCATGTGGCCAGCCTCGGTTTTTATGCTCCACAGAGTTTCTGCTCTGTAGTCCAGAACTTTCACAGAGTATTTTCATTGGTTTGTACTTGTTTATTTTTTGTTGTTTTTGTGGGGAGACAAGCATTGGGACCTCCTAGCCCATGCTTTTGCTGATGTCACCTGACCCATTTTCTAATTGAATTGCTTTATACTGTTGAGTTTTGAGAGTTTGTTATACATTCTACATATGTTCTAGTATTTTTTCTGCTCCAGTCCCTATCTCCATTCTTTCTGGTACTCCAATTACATACATTTTGGTGCATTTAATTGTGTCCCACATTTTTGTGAGGCTCTGCTTATTTCCCTTCATTATTTGTTCTTTTATTCCACAATTTTTATTAATCATTCTCCAAGTTAATAATTCTTTCATCTTCCAGCTTTAATCTACTGTTGCTCCTCTTTAGTGATACTCTATATTTGATGAGACATGTCTATCATATGTTTCTTTACTTCCTTAAGCATAGTTCCATATATATGTATATATAATGTATATTTATAATAACTACTTTGATATGTTGATCTGCTAAGTCTGACACCTGGGCCTTCTCAAACCAATTTCTGTGGCACACTCTCTTTCTTGTTCATGTGGCTGATTTTCCTGTTTCTTTGCATGTCTCAATTTTTTTCTTGAAAACTGTATATTTTAGAGTATATATTGTAGCAATTCTGAATAGGACTTATTGTGTGTGATTTATTTGTTTAGTGGCATGCTTGGACTATTTCTTCAAAATTTATTTCCCCTGCAGTGTGCACCCTCTGGTGTCACTCTTTAGAGGATGTAGCCTTGGGCAAATAGACAGTCACCCTCGTATAATGATAGTTTTAGCAGCACTGTTTTTTACCATCTTTTTACCTGATTTTTCTGTATGCCCTCTCTGTCTCTCTTGATATCACACCTAGCTGTTAGGTTTCAATAATTGCTGCCTGATTGCTTTATTAGTTTTTACAATACCCTGGGGAAATAATTGCTTGTCAGTCTGACCCAATTAAATTTTGGCCCCTTTGTAGGGATAGACTTTTTTTTTTTTTTTTTACTTCTGTGCCTTTATTTTTTTTTAATTAATTAATTTATTTGGTTGCACTGGGTCTTAGTTGTGGCAGGCAGGCTCCTTCGTTGCAGCTTGCAGGCTCCTTAGTTGTGGCTCACCGGCTCCTTAGTTACAGCACATGGGCTCCTTAGTGGCAGCAGATGGGCTCCTTAGTTGAGGCTCCAGGGCTCCTTAGTTGCAGCTCGCCAGCTCATTAGTTGTGGCATATGGGGTCCTTAGTTGCAGTATGTGGGCTCCCCAGTTGTGGCATGTGAAGTCTTAGTTGTGGCATGCATGTGGGATCTAGTTCCCTGACCAGGGATCAAACCCAGGCCCCCTGCATTGGGAGCACAGAGTCTTATCCACTGCACCACCAGAGAAGTCCCTATGCCTTTTTTTTTTTATTTAAGTATAGTTGACTTATAGTATTTTATTAGTTTCAGGTGTACAACATAGTGATTCAAAATTTTTATAGATTATACTCCATTTCAAGTTATTATAAAATATTGGCTATATACCCTGTGCTGAACAGTATACCCTTGTAGCTTAATTTATTTTATACATTGTAGTTTGTACCTCTTAACCCTCTGCCCCTATCTTGCCCCTCCCCCCTTTCGAATCCCACTGGTAACCACTAGTTTTTCTGTATATCTGTGAGCCTATTTCTGTTTTGTATACTTATTCATTTATTTTATTTTTTAGATTCCACATATAAGTGGTAATATACAGTATTGTCTTTCTCTGTCTGATTTATGTCACTAAGCATAATTCCCTCCAGGTCCATCCATGTTTTTGCAAATGGCAAAATTTCATTCTTTTTTTTACAGCTGAGTAGTATTCCATTGTATATATATACCACAACTTTTTTATCCATTTATCTGTTGATGAACACTTAGGTTACTTCCATATGTGAACACTGGGGTGTAGATATCTTTTCTGGTTAGTGTTTTTATTTTCTTTGGATATATACCCAGGAGTGGAATTGCTGGATCATATGGTTGTTCTATTTTAGTTTTTTGAGTAACCTCCGTACTCTTTTCCACCGTGGCTGTACCAATTTACATTCCGACCAACAGTGTGCAAGGGTTTCCTTTTCTTCACATCCTCACCAACATTTGTTATTTGTGGTCTTTTTGATGATAGCCATTCTGACAGGGGTGAGGTGATATCTCACGGTGGTTTTGATTTGCATTTCTTTGATGATTAGTGATTTTGAGCATCTTTTCATGTGCCTGTTGGCCATATGTATGTCTTCTTTGGAAAAATGGCTATTCAGGTCTTCTGCCCACTTTTTTTTTTTCTGCCCACTTTTAAAGTGGGTTGTTTGTGTTTTTTAAAATATTGTGTTGTATGAACTGTTTATATATTTTAGATATTAACCCCTTATTGGTCATATCATCTGCAAATATTTTTCTCCTACTCAGTGGGTTGTATTTTTGTTTTGTCCATCATTTCCTTTGATGTGCAAAAGTTTTTAAGTTTAATTAGGTCCCATTTGTTTATTTTGGTGTAGAGATAGTCTTTGATGCCAGTTTGTAGGATTTTTTTTTTTTTGAGCCCAGGAGAACTCTTCATAGTTGTCTCTTTCCTTGATACTGCCTGTTGAAATTTTGGCGGGTCAGTGGTTTAGCTTGTTGCTCTCATAGAGCTATCACCCTCCTCTGAATTGCTTATTACCAAAATCTCCATTGCTTCCAACAGTGCCCTTAAGCTTAAACTCCCCCTCCCACCCCATCTCTGTTCCAAATAAAGTTTATTCCTCTGAGGACAAATATGGAGTTCTCTGTTCTTATGGTCTGCCTCTCCTCCTGTAAAAACCTTTAAGCCACTGCTCCAGAATTAGAGATAGAGACAGTTGCCTGCTTTATGTAAAGTGACATCACTGCTTTACCTATGGGGTAGTGGGTGGGAGTGGTTTTCTCTGGTCTTCTCAGTTTGCCTCTCTCTCCTATAAGCCCTACATTCTCCCTCTTCCACCCTGTAAGCTAAGTGTGAAGAGCATAATCTGGGCATGCTTTTTTTGTCCTGATGTGCTTGGGGTAGAACTACCACCTATGATGGAAGTGGTATATAGTATATAGGTATATAGTAAGGAAGCCTGATACCTCTCAGCCAGTCTTCCATGGAAAAGTGCTTCTGTAATGCAGACCTGACTGGGATGAGAAATGCTGGAGACCTATCCCTCCTGGGAAGCTACCACATATGGAAATTGCCTCAAGGACATACAGCAAATGGGGATACATTTATTAAAGAAACTATTCTAAATCTCAGTTCAAAAATCAAAATCCATGACATTTTATCCCTGCTTGTTTTAATTTTCATCAGTTATGGTTTTATTACTAGTGGGAGGGTCCTTAGGGTGCTTCTCACTGCCATTCCAGAAAGGCTTTTATGTAATTGATTTGTGTTTGTTGATTTTGTATCCTGAAACCTTTCTGAATTCACTCATTGGTATTAGAAAAATTTTTTTGTAAGTTCCACCATGTCCTCTGCAGGGGTGACAGCAGACATCCTTGTCTCAAAAAGAAGACTAGGGATAAAGAATTTAATCTTTCAGTATTAAGTAGGAAGTTAGCTATAGGTTTTTATAGGTGTCCTTTATCAAGTTGAGGAAGTTCCCCTCTATTCCTATTTTTTGAGTGTTAATATTTATTAGTGGACATTAGATTTTTCAAATGCTTTTACTACATCAATTGATATGATCATGTGACTTTTCATCATTAGACAGCTAATATGATGTATTACATTATTGATTTTCCAATATTGAATGAGCCTTGCATCCCTAGATTAAACCCCATTTAGTCATGTTGTGGATTTCCTTTTATATATTGCTGGATTTTATTTGCTAATATTGTAAAATATTTTGCATCACTATTCTTGAGGCATATTGGTCTGTAGTTTTCTTTTTCTGTACTATCCTTGGCTGTTTTTGTTATTGGAGTAATATTGGATACATAGAATAAACATCTAGCCTCCATAGTATCTGATAAGGACTGTGATGTCATTTAAAATTTTCCTCTGTAGGTAATGTGTCATTTCTCTCTCGCCACTTTCAAGATTTTTAAAAAATTATTTGTTTTCAATGTTTCACTATGGTGTATCTTGACCTGGGTTTCTTTGGGATTCTACTATTTGGGATTTTCTATGCTCCTTAAATACATAGGCTCATGTAGGTTTTCAAATTAGAGAAAATTTCCACCATTATTTCTTTTTTTTTTTTAATTTTTAAAATTTATTTGTTTATTTATGTATGGCTGTGTTGGGTCTTCGTTTCTGTGCGAGAGCTTTCTCTAGTTGTGGCAAGTGGGGGCCACTCTTCATCGCAGTGCGCGGGCCTCTCACTATCGCGGCCTCGCTTGTTGCGGAGCACAGGCTCCAGATGCGCAGGCTCAGTAATTGTGGCTCACGGGCCTAGTTGCTCCGCGGCATGTGGGATCTTCCCAGACCAGGGCGCGAACCCGTGTCCCCTGCATTGGCAGGCAGATTCTCAACCACTGCACCACCAGGGAAGCCCCCCACCATTATTTCCTTAAATACATTTTTAGCCCCACACTCTCTCCTCTCCCTCTGAGGCTCTGATTATGTGAAGATTAGAGCTTTCCTTATAGTCAAACAGGTCCCCGAGGCTCTAAACATTTTTCAGTCCTTTTTTCTCTCTGGTGTTAAGTTCAGGTATTTAAAAAAAAATTAATGTACTTTCTTATTTAGATCAGTTTTAGATTTAGAGAAAAAATGGAACAGAAAGTGCAGAGTTCGCATATACCCCCTCTCCATGCATAGTTTCCTCTATTATTAACATTATGCATCAATGTCATTCCTTGTTACAATTGATGAATCATTGTTAATATATTTTTATCAGCTAGAGTCTGGTTTACTTTAGGTTTCACTCTTTGTGCTGTACAGTTTTATAGGTTTTGGCAAATGCATGATGCCATGTATCCACTATTACAATACCATACAGAATAGATTCATTGCCCTAAAAATCCCCTGTGCTCCACCTATTTATCCCTCCCTCTCTCCACCCAAACCCCTAAGACCACCAATATTTTTACTGTTTCTATAAATTTGCCTTTTCCAGAATGTCATACAGTCAGAATTACACAGCATATAATTTTTAAAGACTAGCTTCTCTCACTTAGCAGTATGTATTTAGGGTTCCTTCGTGTCTTTTCATAGCTTGACAACTAATTTCTTAATTTTCAATGACTTATTGAAGTGACATTAACATAACATAAAATTACCCATTTTAAAATGAGCAATTCAGTGGCATTTAGTACATTTAGTGTTCTGGGAACCCCCCAATTCTATCTACAGTAATTCCAAAACATTTCCATCACTCCAAGGTAAAAAACCTCACCAGTTAAAACAGTTTCTCCCCATTTGTGCTTTTGCCCAGCCTTTGGCATGTACCAATCTGTGTTCTGTCTCTATAAACTTATGGTTTATCCATATTATAGTATGTATTAGTACTTCATCCCTTTTTTATTGATGGATAATATTCCATTAGATATATATACCACAGTTTGCTTATTCATTCATCCATTGATGGACGTAATGTGAATGGTGCCGCTATGAACATACATGTATATGTATTTATTTGAGTGTGGTTTCTCATTTATTTTGGGTATATACATAGAAGTGGAATTACAGGGTCATATGGTAATTTCATGTTTAACTTTCTGAGGAACTGCCAAATCTTTTTTCCAGAGTGGCTGAGCCATTTTACATTCCCACCAGCAATGCACAAGAGTTCCAATTTCTTTTTCTTTATTGAGACATAATTGACATATAAAATTATATTAGTTTCAGGTGTACAACATAATGATTTGATATTTGTATATATTGTGAAATGATCACCACAGTAAGTCTACTTAACATCCATAACCACACAGTTACAATTTTTTTCTTGTGATGAGAACTTTTAAGTTCTATGCTCTTCACAACTTTCAAATATATAATACATTATTATTAATTATAGTCACCATACTGTACATGACATCCCCATGACTTATTTATTTTTTAACTGGAAGTTTGTACCTTTTGTCTACCTTCATGCATTTTGCCCATTCCCCACCCCTGCCTCTGGCAACAATTTTTCTGTGTTTATTAGCTTGTGCTTTTGTTTTTGATTTAGATTCTGCATGTATATGAGATCATATGGTATTTGTCTTTCTTTGGCTGATTTATTTCGCTTAGCATAATGCCCTCAAGGTCCATCCATATTGTCACAAATGGCAAGATTTCATTCTTTTTTTATGACTTTATATATATATATGTGTGTGTATATATATGTGTATATATATGTATATATACACACATACATACACACACATTTTCTTTATTCATTAATCCACTGATGGGCACTTAGGTTGTTTCCATGTCTTGGCTATGTAAATAATGCTGCAATTAATATGGTGCACATATATTTCTGATTTAGTGTTTTCATTTCCTTTGGATAAATACCCAGAAGTAGAATTGCTGGATCATATAGAAGTTCTATGTTTAAATTTTTGAGGAACCTTCATACCATTTCCATAGTGGCTGCACCAATTTATGTTCCCACCAACAGTGCACAAGTGTTAGCTGTTCTCCACATCCTTGCCAACACTTTTTATTTGTCTTTTTCATAATAGCCATTCTAACAGGAGTGGAGTTATATTTCCTTATGTTTTTAATTTTTTTTTATTGAGATATAAATAATATGACATTATGTTAGTCTCGTGTACAGTGTAATGATTCTATATTTGTATATATTGTGAAATGATCACCACAGTCCAGTTAACATTCATCACAGTTGTGGTTTTGATTTGCATTTCCCTGATGATTAATGATTTTGAGCACTTTTTCATGTACCTGTTGGCCATCTGTATGTCTTCTTTGGAAAAATGTCTATTCAGACCCTTTGCCCATTTTTTAATCAGATTGCTTTTGTTGTTGTTGTTGTTATTCAGTTGTATGAGTTCTTTATATATTTTGGATGTTAACCCCTTGTCAGATATAGGATTTGCAAATATATTCTCCTGTTCCATAGGTTGCCTTTTTCTTTTGTTGATAGTTTCCTTTGCTGTGCAGGAGATTTTTAGATTGATATAGTCCCACTTGTTTATATTTGCTTTTTTTGCCTTTGCTTTTGGCATCAAATCCAAAAACTCACCACCAAGACCAATGTCAAGGAGATTACCGCTTATGTTTTCTTTTAGGAGTTTTATGGTTTCAGGTCTTACAATCAAGGCTTTCATCTATTTTGAGTTAGTTTTTGTGTATGGTAGAAGATAGCGGTCCAGTTTCATTCTTTTGCATATGGCTGTCCAGTTTTCCTAACACCATTTATTGAAGAGAATGTATTTTCTGCATTGTATATTCTTGGCTCCTTTGCCATAAATTAGTTGACTATATTATGTTTGGCTTTCTTTCTAAGCTCTCTCTTCTATTGCATTGATCTATGTGTCTGTTTTTACACCAATATCATACTGTTTTGATTACTGGCTTTGTAATACAGTTTGAAATTTTGAGGCATCAAGCATTGTTCTTCTTTCTCAAGATTGCTTTGATTATTTTGGGTCTTGTGGTTCGATAAACATTTTAGGGTTGTTTTTCTATTTTTGTGGAAAATGCTACTGATATTTGGATTGAAGTGACTCTGTAGATTGCTTTGGGTAGTAAGTACATTTTAGCAATATTAATTCTTCCAATCTATGAGCACGGAATGTTTTTCTATTTATTTGTATCTTCTTTAATTACTTTTACTAATGTTTTATAGTTTTCAGTGTACAGGTCTTTTACCTCACTGGTTAAATTTATTCCTACGTATTTTATTCTTTTTGATGCAATTGTAAATGGGATTGTTTTCTTCATTTCTCTTTTTGATCACTCACTCAATGTATAGAAATGCAACAGATTTTGGTATATTGAGTTTGTATCCTGTAAATTTACTGAATTAGATTTTTATTAGTTCTAAATTTTTTAAAATGGCCTCTTTAGGGTTTTCTGTATATAATATCTTGTCATCTGCAAATAAGAATAGTTTTATTTCTTCCTTTCTGATTTGGATACACTTTATTTCTTTTTCTTGCCTAATTGCTCTGGCTAAGACTTCCAATACTCTGTTGAATAAAAGCGGTGAGAGTGGGCATCCTTGTCTGGTTCCTGATCTTAGAGGTAAACTTTTCAGCTTTCACAGTTGAGTATGATGGTAGCTGTGGTCTTGTCATATATAGTCTTTATTATGTTCAGGCGTTTCTCCTCTATACCCACATTGTCGAGAGTTTTAATCATAGATAGATGTTGAATTTTTTCAGATGATTTGAACCATCCTTGCATCCATGGAATAAATCCCACTTGATCATGGTGTATGATCATTTTAATGTATTGTTGAATTCAGTTTGCTATTATTTTGCTGCAGAGAGTGTTCCAATTTCTTCATATACTTACCAACGCTTGTTATTTTCCATTTTATTTGTATTAATGTCATCCTAGTGGTTGTGAAGTGGTACCTCATTGTGGTTTTTATTTGCATTTCCCTAATGACTAATGGTGCTGAGCATATTTTCATATGCTTTTTGGCCATTTTTATATGTTTTGGAGACATGTATTTCCAAGTATTTTGCCCATTTTTCAATTGGATTGTCTGTCTTTTTTTTATTAAGTTGTAAGTGTTCTTTATGTATTCTGGATTTTAGACCCTTATAAGATATATGATTGGCACTATTTTATCCCATTCAGCAAGTTATCTTTTCATTTTCTTAACAATATCTTTTGATGCATGAAAGTTTTTCATTTTGATAGAGCCCAATTTATGTTATTTCTTTACTACCTCATTGCTTTGGTGTCATATCTATGAATTTTATAGTTTTAACTTTTATATTTAATTTAGGTCACTGACTGATGTTGAGTTAATTTTTGTATTTAGTGGGAGATGGGAGTCCAAATTCATTCTTTGCACATGGCTTTTTAGTTGTTCCAATACCATTTGTGGAAGAGCTTATTTTAGCCCCATTGAATTATCACATTTTTTTTAACCATCACTTTTTTTTTTAACATCTTTATTGGAGTATAATTGCTTTACAATGGTGTGTTAGTTTCTGCTTTATAACAAAGTGAATCAGTTATACTTATACATGTATCCCCATATCTCTTCCCTCTTGTGTCTCCCTCCCTCCCACCCTCCCTATCCCACCCCTCTAGGTGGTCACAAAGCACCAAGCTGATCTCCCTGTGCTATGCGGCTGCTTCCCACTAGCTATCTATTTTACATTTGGTAGTGTATATATTGAGTTATTTGTAGTGAGGTGGATGGACCTAGAGTCTGTCATACAGAGTGAAGTAAGTCAGAAAGAGAAAAACAAATACTGTATGCTAACACATATATATGGAATCTAAAAAACAAAAAAATGGTCATGAAGAACCTAGGGGCAAGACGGGAATAAAGACGCAGACCTACCAGAGAATGGACTTGAGGATATGGGGAGGGGGAAGGGTAAGGTGGGACAAAATGAGAGAGTGGCATGGACATATATACATTAACCATCACTTTTTAAAAATTCCATGGCATGGATGTACCACAGTTTGCTTATCCATTCACCTATTGAAGGACATCTTGATTGCTTCCAAATTTTTGACATACTGAATAAAACTGCTATAAGGAGTTATGTGCAGGTCTTTGTGTGACCAGTTGTGTTATACACATTTGGTTAATACCTAGGAGGTGCACAGTTGCTGGATCATATGGTAAGAAACTAGGTTCAGTTTTGTAAGAAACTTCCTAACTGACTTCCAAAGTAGCTATACCATTTTGCATTTCCATCAGCAATGAATGAGTTTCTGTCATTTCACATGGTCACCAGTATTTGGTGTGTCAGTGTTTTCGATGTTAACCATTCTAATAGATGTGTGTTGGTATTTCATTGTCATTTTAATTTGTAGTTCCCTAGTTACATATAATGTTGTATTATTTTCATATGCTTATCTTCCATCTGTTTATCTTCTTTGGTAGGGAGTATGTTCTTATATTTTGCCCAATTTTATTGGGTTGTTTGTTTCCTAATGTTGAGTTTTAAGAGTTCTTTGAATATTTTGGATACAAGTCTTTTTATCACATATGTGTTTGTCAAAGTTTTTCTCCCCATCTGTAACTTATCTTTTCATTCTCTTAACAATGGATTTTACAAAGCAGAAATTTTTAATTTTAATGATATCCAGTGTATCAATATTTTCTTTTATGGATCATCCTTTTGGTGTTGTACCTAAAAACTCATTGCCGAACCCAAGGTTATCTAGATTTTCTTCTATGTTATCTTCTGGGAGACATTTTGTTTGGCATCTACATCTAGATCTGTGATCCATTTTAAGTTAATTTTTGTAAAAGGTGTAAGGTCAGTGTCTTTTTTTTTTTTTTTTTTTGCATCTGGATCTCCAGTCGTTCCAGCACCATTTGCTGAAAAGACAATCCTTTATCCATTTGATTGCTTTTGATTCTTTGTCAAATATCAGTTGTGTGGGTTTATTTCTAGACTTTCTCTTCCATTCCATTGATCTATTTGTCTATTCTTCACCCATAACTCATTGTCTTGATTACTATAGCTTTACAGTGAATCTTGAAGTCAGATATTATCAGTCCTATGACTTTGTTTTTGTTTTTCAATATTTTGGTGGCTAATTCTGGGTCTTTAGCCTTCCCATATAAAGTTTAGATTCAATTTGCCAGTATCTACAAATTAATTTGTTGGAATTTAAATTGGTATTGTACTGAATCTATAGATAAATTTGGGAAGAACTGATATCAGAACAATATTGAGTCTTCTTTCCCATGATCATGGAGACCATGGTCTCCATTTAGTTAGCTCTTTGGTTTCTTTCATCAGCATTTTGTAGATATCCTCATGTACATCTTGTACTTTTTTTTTCAGATTTATAACTATGTATTCCATTTCTTGGTGCTAATGTAAATTCACTGTGTTTTTAATTTTAAATTCCAATTGTTCAGTCAAATTGCTGCTATATAGGAAAACAATTGAGTTTTGAACATTTATTTTGTTTCCTGCAATATTACTATAATTATTAATTAGTTCTCAGAGTTTTTAATCGAATCTTTGAGATTTTATATATAGAAGTTCATGTCATCTAGTTAATGACAGTTTTATTTCTTCCGTCCCAATCTGTTTACATTTTATGTCCTTTCCTTATCTTATTGCATTAGGTAGAATTTCAAGTTTGAAATTAAACAGGAGTGGTGAGAGGAGACATCCTTGTCTTGTTCTCAATCTTAGTGGGAAACCGTCTACTTTTTAATTTCCTAACATTAACAATGATGTTGGCAAGCCTCGGAGATACCCTCATCCACCAGAGGGCAAACAGCAAAAGCAAGAAGAACTACTTTCTTCTCAAGTGCGCATGGAACATTCTCCGGGAGAGATCACATCTTGGGTCACAAATCAAGCCTCAGTAAATTTAAGAAAATTGAAATCATATCAAGCATCTTTTCTGTCCACAACACTATGAGATTAGAAATCAATTACAGGTGAAAGGTCATAGAAAACACAAACACATGGAGGCTAAACAATATGTTACTAAATAACCAAGAGATCACTGAAGAAATCAAAGAGGAAATAAAAAAAAATACCTAGAGACAAATGACAATGAAAACACGACGATCCAAAACCTATGGGATGCAGCAAAAGCAGTTCTAAGAGGGAAGTTTATAGCTATACAAGCCTACCTCAGGAAACAAGAAAAATCTCAAATAAACAATCTAACCTTACACCTAAAGGAACTAGAGAAAGAAGAACAAACAAAACGCAAAGTCAGCAGAAAGAAAGAAATCATAAAGATCAGAGCAGAAATAAATGAAACAGAAACAAAGAAAACAATAGCAAAGATCAACAAAACTAAAAGCTTGTTCTTTGGGAAGATAAACAAAATTGATAAACCATTAGCCAGACTCATCAAGACAAAGAGGGAGAGGACTCAAATCAATAAAATTAGAAATGAAAAAGGAGAAGTTACAACACACACCGCAGAAATACAAAGCATCCTAAGAGACTACTACAGGCAACTCTATGCCAATAAAATGGACAAGCTGGAAGAAATAGACAAATTCTTAGAAAGGTATAACCTTCCAAGACTGAACCAGGAAGAATTAGAAAATATGAACAGACCAATCACAAGTAATGAAATTGAAACTATGATTAAAGGTCTTCCAACAAACAAAAGTCCAGGACCAGATGGCTTCACTGGCGAATTCTATCAAATATTTAGAGAAGAGCTAACACCCATCCTTCTCAAACTCTTCCAAAAAATTGCACAGGAAGGAACACTACCAAACTCATTCTATGAGGCCACCATCACCCTGATACCAAAACCAGACAAAGATGTCACAAAAAATGAAAACTACAGGCCAATATCACTGATGAACATAGATGGAAAAATCCTCAACAAAATACTAGCAAACAGAATCCAACAGCACATTAAAAGGATCATACACCATGATCCAGTGGGGTTTATCCCAGGAATGCAAGGATTCTTCAATATACGCAAATCATTCAAGGTGATACACCTTATTAACAAACTGAAGGAGAAAAACCATATGATCATCTCAATCGATGCAGAGAAAGCTTTCGACAAAATTCAACACCATTTATGATAAAAACCCTAAAGAAAGCAGGCATAGAGGGAAATTTCCTCAACATAATAAAGGCCATATATGACAAACCCACAGCCAACATCGTCCTCAATGGTGAAAAACTGAAACCATTTCCACTAAGATCAGGAAGAAGACAAGGTTGCCCACTCTCACCACTATTATTCAACATAGTTTTGGAAGTTTTAGCCACAGCAATCAGAGAAGAAAAAGAAATAAAAGGAATCCAAATCAGAAAAGAAGAAGTAAAGCTGTCACTGTTTGCAGATGACATGATATTATACATAGAGAATCCTAAAGATGCTACCAGAAAACTACTAGAGCTAATCAATGAATTTGGTAAAGTAGCAGGATACAAAATTAATGCACAGAAATCTCTGGCATTCCTATACACTAATGATGAAAAATCTGAAAGTGAAATTAAGAACACACTCCCATTTACCACCGCAACAAAAAGAATAAAATATCTAGGAATAAACCTACCTAAGGAGACAAAAGACCTGTATGCAGAAAATTATAAGACACTGATGAAAGAAATTAAAGATGATACAAATAGATGGAGAGATATACCATGTTCTTGGATTGGAAGAATCAACATTGTGAAAATGACTACTACCCAAAGCAATCTACAGATTCAATGTAATCCCTATGAAACTACCACTGGCATTTTTCACAGAACTAGAACAAAAAATTTCACAAATTGTATGGAAACACAAAAGACCCCGAATAGCCAAAGCAATCTTGAGAACGAAAAAATGGAGCTGGAGGAATCAGGCTCCCTGACTTCAGACTATACTACAACGCTACAGTAATCAAGACAGTACGGTACTGGCACAAAAACAGAAATATAGATCAATGGAACAGGATAGAAAGCCCAGAGATAAAGCCACGCACATATGGTCACCTTATCTTTGATAAAGGAGGCAAGAATATACAGTGGAGAAAAGACAGCCTCTTCAATAAGTGGTGCTGGGAAAACTGGACAGGTACATGTAAAAGTATGAAATTAGAACACTCCCTAACACCATACACAAAAATAAACTCAAAATGGATTAAAGACCTAAATGTAAGGCCAGACACTATCAAACTCTTAGAGGAAAACATAGGCAGAACACTCTATGACATAAATCACAGCAAGATCCTTTTTGACCCAGCTCCTAGAGAGATGGAAATAAAAACAAAAATTAACAAATGGGACCTAATGAAACTTAAAAGCTTTTGCACAGCAAAGGAAACCATAAACAAGACCAAAAGACAACCCTCAGAATGGGAGAAAATATTTGCAAATGAAGCAACTGACAAAGCATTAATCTCCAAAATTTACAAGCAGCTCATGCAGCTCAATATCAAAAAACAAACAACCCAATCCAAAAATGGGCAGAAGACCTAAATAGACATTTCTCCAAAGAAGATATGCAGATTGCCAACAAACACATGGAAGAATGCTCAACATAATTAATCATTAGAGAAATGCAAATCAAAACTACAATGAGGTATCATCTCACACTGGTCAGAATGGCCATCATCAAAAAATCTACAAACAGTAAATGCTGGAAAGGGTGTGGAGAAAAGGGAACCCTCTTGCACTGTTGGTGGGAATGTAAATTGATACAGCCACTATGGAGAACAGTATGGAGGTTCCTTAAAAAACTAAAAATAGAACTACCATATGACCCAGCAATCCCACTACTGGGCATATACCCTGAGAAAACCATAATTCAAAAAGAGTCATGTACCACAATGTTCATTGCAGCTCTACTTACAATAGCCAGGACATGGAAGCAACCTCGGTGTCCATCAACAGATGAATGGATAAAGAAGATGTGGCACATATATACAATGGAATATTACTCAGCCATAAAAAGAAACGAAAGTGAGTTATTTGTAGTGAGGTGGATGGACCTAGAGTCTGTCATACAGAGTGAAGTAAGTCAGAAAGAGAAAAACAAATACCATATGCTAACACATATATATGGAATCTAAAAAAAAAAAAAAAAGTCATGAAGAAGCTAGGGGTAAGACGGGAATAAAGACACAGACCTACTAGAGAATGGACTTGAGGCTATGGGGAGGGGGAAGGGTAAGCTGTGACAAAGTGAGAGAGTGGCATGGACATATATACACTACCAAACGTAAAATAGATAGCTAGTGGGAAGCAGCCGCATAGCATAGGGAGATCAGCTTGGTGGTTTGTGACCACCTAGAGGGGTGGGATAAGGAGGGTGGGAGGGAGGGAGACACAAGAGGGAAGAGATATGGGAACATATGCATATGTATAACTGATTCAGTTTGTTATAAAGTAGAAACTAAAACACCATTGTAAAGCAATTATACTCCAATAAAGATGTTTTTAAAAAATACAAAAAAAAAAAAAAAGAATGATGTTGGCTGTAGTGGTTTTTTAAATTTTTTTTTTTTCACCAAATTGAGGAAGTCCTTCTCTATTCCTAGCTTTCTGAGAGTTTCTATCATGAATTGCTGGTGAATTTTGTCAAGTGTTTTCTTCTGCATCTATTGATATAATCATATGATTTTTCTTCTCTACTCTGTTAATGTGAGAGTTTACATTATTTGACTTTCAAATGTTGAACTAGCCTTACATAGATGGAAGAAATCTCACTTGGTCATGGTGTATATCCTTTTTATATATTTTTGAATTCTGTTTGCTAATATATTGTTGAATACTTTTGCATATACATTTATGAGGGATGTTATTCTCTGCTTTTTGTTTCTTTTACTAGTTTGGGCAATTTTTAATGCTGCATCTTCAGTTCATAAATTTTTTACCTGTTCTCTCCAATCTCTTGAGCCCACCTATTGAGCTTTTAAATTTTTACTTACTCTATGCTTTACTTCTAAAATTTCATTTGGTCTTTTTTATTTCTTCTATTTCCTTGCTGGTGCTTTCTAAATCCTTACTGAGACTTTCTATTTTTGTTTCAGCTGTGTTTGTAATTCCTCGCTGATGCTTTTTTATAAAAGTTGATTGAAAATCTTTTTCAAATAATTTTATCATCTGTATCATCTCAGTGTTGACACAGTTTGATTTTCTTTTTTCATTCAGTTTAAGATCCTCCTTGTTCTTGGTATAAGTGATTTTCAGTTGAAACCTGAACATTTTAATAATATGTTATTAGACTCTGGGTGTTATTTAAATCTTCTGCTTCATCTGGTTTTCTCTGACAGTGCTTTGGCAGGGTGAGGAGTATCACCACCTTGTTACTTCCAGGTGTAAGTAGAATTCCAGATTCCCCACTTGACCTCATTACCACCTAAGGATGGGAGCTTATTTGCTTATTTTTTACTGCTGGGCAAGAATCGGAATTCTGGCTTCCCACACAGTCTCCAGTGATACTGTAATGGGGGTGCTTTGGTACCATTAGGTGATAGTGACGTTCCTTACTCTCCACTTCTCCTTTGATATTTCCTCAGTAGGTAAAAAAATGTTGTGCTGCATGGGGCTGAAGTCCAGAGCTTCTACGTGGTCTCCACTGATATCATGGGGATGAATGGTTTCATTGCTGATGAAAGGGGATGAGAGTCCCAGTTATCTACTTGGACCTCTTGAACATCACCCACGCATGAATGTTGTCGTGCTCTGCTTCAACCTCATGAGAATTCTGTGGTACCCACCTGGATTTTTCTGGTATGGGTAGGGGTGAGGAGCCACAGTTCTTTTCTGTAATGTTTGACTGGAGTAGAGCAATTATTATATAAAAGCTTTCTGCCTTGTTAAGATGCTCCTTTCCTGATCTGTTGCTAGGGAGACCAGGATTTATTGGGCCTTTTACAGCAGTAATTGGCAGGTTGAGGGTTCTAGCTTCTTCAGTTCCAAGTCTGGGATATATGAGGCAAAGAGAAACCCCACAGAACTCATAAACATCTCTTCCTTTTGGTCCCAAGGACCCTAGCTGTCTGCCTTCTCTCCACCTTTCATATTCTTATTTTATATATAGTGTCCAGGGTTCTTATTTGTAAGAATGAATAGTGAGAAGAATAGGGAAAAGTATGTCTACTTCATCTTACCAGAAGCTTCTTTTTGGGGAAGGAATCTTCTCTCTACATCAAGTTCTTAAGTATTTATTTGGTTTGTTTTATATGTTTATGTGTGTGCATGTGAAACCAACATGGAGCAAGCCATTTAAAATATCGAGATTTAGTCTCTTTGAGTAAGTACATAAAGCTTTATTCAACTGCTTTGCTAATAGAGAAGAAAGAGAACACTATTAAATAAATTGATGAGTATAAGCGTTATGGTATTGCTTCCCCTCAACTCCATTTTCAAACTTTCTCAAGGGCAGCTAATAAAGAACAGAATTTGCTTATTTGAATTATACCTTGTTCCTTTAGTTGCCTAACTTTTGTTATTAATACAATGAAATTTCTAAATGATAAGTTGGGAGTGGAAGAAAGGCTCAAATTATATTCCAGGCAGATAATCAGTCCCTTTATACTTGAGACTTAGTTATACTTATAAGCATTATTCATTCTAAAATAAAGGAGTAATATTAAAAATGCTTGTATTAATAAGATACAGATACAGATTCATAATTTGGGGGAAAAGTATTTTTCCCCTTAATATAGTACCAAGTAACTCATATTTTAAAAAAGCTTTTCTCCCTTTCAAATCCCTTTTTTATATTAATTAGTTTGGCAACATCAGCTATTGAAATGTCATTTTAAAGAGACTTTTTTTCTTTATTTTCCCTTCATTATTTATTTTAATTTTTTACTTGTTTTTATTTTTTTTTGGTTGTGCCACGTGGCATGTGGGATCTTAGTTTCCCAACCAGGGATCAAACCTGCGCCCCCTGCATTGGAAGTGCAGGGTCTTAACCACTGGACCACCAGGAAAGTCCCAAAGATACTTTATTTTTGTTGTCCATAGTGAGAAAATGTCTTAGCATTCATGATCCAACTGTAGAACAAGAGACAAATTTTTATTTGGGTTTGGATATTTTCTTGACAAATCACTTAAAATTTTATTACAAAACAAAATAAAACCCTCTTCGGAAATGGTTATATTACACTCAAACTTGCTGTGAGCTCATCTCCAGACTCTTACAAAGTAACCAGCTACAGGCTTAAAAAAAATGTGTTGATGAAAAATTAATCAATAGTCAATCTATGAAAGAGATGAAAAATTGTATTAGAGCCAACCTGAGGATTATAACCCAGGAGACAGATTATAACCCAGAGAGCTCTGAGAACTGTTCTGCCCATTAGAGGTCAAAGCACAGTTATATACATTTTTGAGACAGAAGGTTATATATCACATGATGTATTGACAGTGTACACAATCTAGAATTGCACTTACAAAGTAATGGGTCATCCTGACCCCTTGCAGGATTAAGAAGGAATGTTATCTCCTAAGGAATGATCTTGCTAGCCCTGAGAGTATATTGCTCTATATGGTGGAGCAGGTATTTCTGCCATTGGGGAGGTCTGGTCAATGCATAATGCAGATACACAATGCACAGTAGAAGGGAGAGAGGAGGCCAAAGGGCAGAGAAAATGTTTATGTTTAAATTTTTAGAGAGTTGCCTTAAATTATGAATTTTTATTTCATCAATCTCCCCCTTTTTATCATAAATCTTTTGATCAAAAGCATAAGGTAATCAATTATTTCGTCCCTCAATGCAGGTTGCTTACCTGCCCTGGGTTCATCATGTCCCTTGATGGCTGGGACCTAGTAGCCTGGTTCTCTATTTTTGGGGAGGGGGGTGATTATACTAATAGGATGTTCGGCAAGGACTGAAGGTCAATTCCAGATTGTCCAATAAGATTTATGCCAGTTTTGCCTCGCATGTGCATTGTGCATGTCCATTATTTTATAAAGAACTATAGATGTAATCAATAATTTCAAGTTGTTTAGACATCATTATCTTAGTAGGAGTAAGTAATATATGGCATGAAAGGCAAGAAACTATCACCTTACAAGTTAGACAAACTGTAATTAAAATTGCCAGGAGGAGTAAACAACATTATTAGTAAAGTTTTAAGCCAAGATCCTCCTAAACCAAACCATTTTCCTAGTATTTCCCCTAAACTGAGAAGAGGATTATTCAGACCAGAAATTTGAGTCTTCATATGTATTAAGAATGAGTTACATTAGAAGACTTGTCAGGTATGAAGACACAGCATTCAGTATGTATTATAGCACAATTCCCCCTTGAGAAGCAGAATATCAAGGGCTATGCAATTCTGTAGGACCACTTTTCTCATCATGGAGACTTCTGAATTGAGCAAGCTAATTGCTCAATTACTATCATTCAAAGCTTGCTGAGTAAATTTTAGTAAAGCTTCTATGTGAGTAATGATATCTTCTATTCCATGCTCAGGAACAAATATCACGACCAAATGATCATGTCATTGAAAAACTAATCAAACCCAGTGTGCCCACATTAAAGGCAGATTGGCAGGGGCTGTTTCCAAGGTTACCGGTAAGTGACCTTGAACCCAAGGGAAAACAATTGTGCATCTCCCTAACCAACCTGAGGAAAGCCAAGGCCACAAATTTGTTCCACAAATCCATTGGATTCCTTTAGAAGCTACCCAGTATATCCCTGGTCCTCTTAACCAATTAGTTCCAAACCAATCACTGGTCCTCAAAGTTATAGTATATTGACAACTTTCAGGTGGCATCCACCATAACTTATAAGTATTGCTAGGTTGATTATCTTTGGTATGATTGGTTTGTCCCCAACAGAGAGGGTCCCTCATATTCAGGTTGCCATAGGCTGGCATCAAATAAATTCATCCCATAACTGGGTAATAATGCCACCAAAAAGGCGGGTTGTTACATTTTTAGGTTTAGCCTTAGAATGCTGCTCTGGTTGGGATTGGGTAACATCTAGTGAAAAGGAGTATTTATGGCCAGGTTCAGAACAGGTGTCATTAATTAACCAGGTAAGAGGGTCCCACTTAGTGATATCATTGGTGGCTTGCATGGTACTAGAATTTCTTTCTTCTAAGATAAAATGCCTAAGGTCTAGCCAGTCTGAACCCTGAAGAGGTTAAACCCACCAGTGTAATCCAGAAGTGCTGGACATGGGTAATTGGCCACAAACCCAGCAATTGGATTGATTTTTGAAATTTTCATATGATTGAGCCCAAGAAATAAATACATTTGGTTCATAAGCAAAAGTGAACGATTATCAAAGTAATTAGCATACAGACCTGGTCCAGCATCTTGGGTCATCTGTTTACTTCGGATTTCATCTTCTCATCCTGGTCTGGTAGTGCTGGTTTTAGTTAGTCAAAGCTGGGTGTCAGAAACAGGAGTTGCAGTCCATTTAGGAGAGGAGGCTTTTTAAGGTGAGCAATGTGAATCCAAGAGTGTACTCCTTTAAGTTTTGCAGCACAGATTTGTTAGTAATATCTGATATGGCCTCTTCCAATGTGGTTGTTAAGAGTCCTTTATTTGATATCTTGTCCAATAGACAAAATCTCCAGGCTGTAACTCGTGGTCCTTAGAGTCTTTGTCTCCCAGGAGCTCACTGTGAAAGGAATTAGTTAGTAGCTTTTCATTTTCTTTAAGTGCTTTAATAAGTCCTTGGCAATAATATGATATGGCACCCTTAAGTAATGCTGGTTCTTACATGCCTTCATCTAAGCACATAGGTCACCCAGTGATTATTTCAAAAGGAAACAGTTGATGTTTACCAAAAGGGATAGACCTGAGGTTGAGAAGCACCAATGGGAAAGCTTTTCTCCATGAAAGACTAAAAGCCTCTGAGAATTTTGCCAATTGAGTTTTGTTGTTGTTGTTGTTATCTTCATGATCTTATGATTTTTTTTTTCATTTTTTTTTAAATTTATTTATTTTATTTTGTTTATTTTTTATACAACAATCTCCTATTAGTTATACATTTTATAGCTCAATCCCAATCTCCCAATTCATCACACCACCACCACCACCACCCCCGCCGCTTTCCCCCCTTGGTGTCCATATGTTTGTTCTCTACATCTATGTCTCAATTTCTGCCCTGCAAACCGGTTCATCTGTACCATTTTTCAAGGTCCCACATATATGCGTTAATATACGATACTGTTACTCTCTTTCTGACTTACTTTACTCTGTATAACAGTCTCTAGATTCATCCACATCTCTACAAATGACCCAAATTCGTTCCTTTTTATGGCTGAGTAATATTCCATTGTATATATGTACCACATCTTCTTTATCCATTCGTCTGTCGATGGGCATTTAGTTTTCTTCCATGACCTGGCTATTGTAAATAGTGCTGCAATGAACATTGGGGTGCATGTGTCTTTTTGAATTATGATTTTCTCTGGGTATATGCCCAGCAGTGGGATTGCAGGATCATATGGTAGTTCTATTTTTAGTTTTTTAATGAACCTCCATACTGTTCTCCATAATGGGTGCACTAGTTTACACTCCTACCAACAGTGTAGGAGGGTTCTTTTTTCTCCACACCCTCTTCAGCATTTATTATTTGTAGACTTTTTATTGATGGCCATTCTGGCTGGTGTGAGGTGATACCTATGAGCAATAGTGTTAATCCCATTCTCTTAAGGACGGTTCTTGGAATTGTGCTAGTCATAGATTCAGCACTGCTCAAGATGGAGCAGCTTATGTCATGGCTGCAATCTGGCCATCATGCAGTTAGCTTTTTCCCTCTGGTGGCAGTTATAGTATCTGTAAAACAACTCAGAAATGTGCATCAGATACTGAATCTGTGACTTTATTGTCCTAATCATTAACTGTTTGAGTCTGCTCTTTTGTGACTCACGGAGGGCTGGGAGATTTCAGCTTTTCTACAAACAAGAGGCAGGGAATATGGAGGGGGCCTTTGTACTTGGAAGGGGGGCCCACAGGGTTCCAAAGGCAGGTGTGGTTGCTTCAAGACTGATTGAAATTTGGGCCAGGTAGTCTCAATGGACTGCTGAGCTGTTGTAACTGCATATTCATAACCTTGGCAGCTTTTTCCTTTTCTCTTTTCTGTAAGGTTTTGGAGAGTTTGTCAGCAATAGTGACAAGTGTATTAGTATACATAGTAGCCCAATCAAGTTCATATCTTTTTACCAGTCATGCCAATTCACCTATTCCTTCTAGGAAAATATAATTTAATATTGGATCATTCTGATGGTTCAGGAAACTCTTTGGGTCAGTGCCAGAGTGGTATTTGACTATATTTTCAAATCTTTTGAAATAATCAAAAAAAGTCTCTTCTGGCTTTTGTTTGCATTGATGGATTTTTACCCAATCTGTTTTCTTTGGAAAGATCTTTGGAATAGCTTAATAAAGGTTGTGGGCAATTTCTCTACATTTCTGGCAATCTGCAGCCTTGTTTAAGAAAATCTTCCATAGGTGTCTTCTAATCTATCTCCTGGAGCCATTCTTTTGCTTTATTTTCAGAGACTAGTAATTGTACAAGCTGGTACAAGGCTTAATATCCAGGCTCGTAAGTTGTTACTGTAAGGTCAAATTATTTAGCAAAACCCAAAGGATCCTGTAAAGGATCTGGAAAATCCTTAGTTAAGTTCTTAAGTTCTGTCTTAGTCCAAGGGGTATAGGTAAGAGCAAGCTCCCCTCTACTTGTGGGTTTCTCCTTAAAGGGAGCAGCTGTTATTTTAGAGCTGTCTTTATCCTTTCCCTTAGACTCCATAAGTTCTTTCTTTGAAATTGAAGGTAGAAGAGCAGGAAGGTCAGGATAGGGAAGCACAAAAAGAAGAGGATATGAAGAAGCTGAAGGAGGAGGAAAGAGGGGGATAATAAGCAATGGTTTCTGAGGTCTTTTCTAATTAAGCCACTGTTTCTAATAATTTTCAATTTGTCTCTTGCAATGAAGCCACTTTATCATTCTCTTGCTTTGAGGCTTCCAGGTACCAATTAAAATATGCCTTCCATTCTGGCTGTTTGATCTTATAGCTGGATATTTTTCTAATTGAGCCTGCAAGTAAACCAACTTCGTTTTAAATCAAAAGTGCCCCATTTTGGCCATCTCAGGCACAAATTATATTTGGTCAGACCTTACCATTTAGTTAAATACTTGCAAGTGTCAGTTCCATAGATGTTATACATAAACCCAGCTAGGTTTCCTATAGGTGGCTGTTCGTCTGGGAGCTGTTTGGCCTTTGAGGCACAATTTCCCTTTATTAATTTGGTAGCCTAATTCAGATATGAGATATGATCTGAACAACTTTCTGAAGATGGTGTGTTCGATTGAATGGGTGCTGCTTCTGAGTCTAGCTCCTCAAGGAATTACCCTTGGGTCAGTTCAACTCTTTTATGTGTCTTGGTTTCTCCCTCTTACAGTCTAAAACTGCCATGGGTGCTCTGATCACTAGGTGATCAGCCTCTGTCACATTTCCCAGAAGAGCAGTATTTACTTAATGGTTGTAGTGGGGCTCCCTTAGGGACCACTACACATCACAAGGATTAATCCTCAAACACTTCTGCTAGGTTCTTAGCCACCTGAGGATGCCTTGTGGCTGGAAGGAGCAAAAGTCCCTTGTGCCTTGGAGCTGAATAATTCAGGCTCTCATTTCACTAGCAAACGGTTTGTTCAGGCCATATATCAACTTGTTTTTTCTAAAGTTAAGCCAAATTTAACAAAAACCAGCCACCTATGGTTCCCTGGACCTCCTGCCCAGATCCCCCTACGTCCCTGCCTAGGAAAATGCACCAATGCCCCTTAAGACTCCAAGTCTTAAGTAAAAACAGCTCAAATAAAATTTTTAGGATCGTCACTCAAAGAATGAGATCCAACTATTAGGAGAACTCGAGGAGTCAAGATGGCAGAATAGGAGGATGTGGAATTCACCTTTCCTCACAAGTACATCAAGAGTACAAACAATCTACGAATGGAACAATTCTCACAGAGCACTTGCTGTACACTAGTAGAAGACCTTGGACACATAAAATGCCAAGAAAAATCCCTACACAACTGGGTAGGATGAAAGAAAGAAAAAAGAAAAGAAGAAATGGGAAGGAACCAGCACTGCTGGCAGGGAGCTAAAGGTGAGGAGAGGTTCCCACATGCAGAAAGCCCCCCAAGGTGGGAAAATCAGTTAGGGCAGAAAGGGACCTTTGGGGGATCAGAGTGGAATGCAACAACCAGTCTGTGGAAGGCAGGACAAAGTAAGAAGTGCATGCATGATCCATGCCACAGCTCTGCACACCTGAGTTGTGTGTCTCTTGGTGTGGAGAGGGGCTGGGTGCTGGAAAGTGGGATTTGGAGAGTGGATCCATGGAGAGGACAGCTGTTGGCTGTGAAGAGACAGCCTGAAGGGACAGGAGTAAAGAGCTCCACAACCGGGAAAGTTTGCAGAAGAAACCCAGGACACTATAGAAGCAAGGCGTCATTGTTGAGTGGCGTGCAAGGTGTGGGGCCGCCATTGCAACCCCCTTCACCACCCATTGGCTCCTGCCTCCACGGGCACTGTGAGGGGCACCCATCTGAGCAGGCTCAACCACCCTTCAAGCCAAAGCTTCCTCCACCCACGCAGGCTCTGGGGTCCTGAGCACCACCACCGCCAAAGCCTCCTTTGACTGCATAGGCCCCAGCAGGCCCACACGTGCCACCCATGCCAAAGCCTCCTTGGGAATCAGCCCTGGGCTCCCCAGCCTGAGACAGGAATCCGCCAGTGCTGGTGGGGGCTGAGTGCTAAAGCATGGGGTTAGGAGAGCGGATTTGGGGAGAGGACCACTCTTGGCTGTGTGGAGACAACCTAACGGGATGGGAGTGAGGGACTCCAGCAGCTGGGAATGCTCCTAGAGGAAGGGTGGTCTGCCTTGGAAAGGAGGCACCATTGTCGTGTGGTGTGCAAGGGGTGGAGCCACAGTCACAGACTCTCTTCCAACATGCCAGCCCCTGCCTCCACGGGCACTGAAAGGGACTCCTGCCAGAGCAAGCACAACCCAGTCTGTTGCAACTTCTTGCTGGTCTCTGCCACTGCAGGCACTTCACACACGCCCCAGTTGTGACTGCCTTATCCCTCCCCAGCCTGAGTAAGTGTGCCCCAATCAGCCGCTGCTTTTGTCCCCTCTTGCCTGGGTGGGAGTCAGAGGCCTGAGGGTGCCCTACACACAGAGGTGGGGCCAAAACCAAAGCTGCGCCCCAGGGGATGTGTGACAAAGGAAGAGGAACGGAAATCTCTCCATGCAGCTGCACAAGCCATGGATTAAATCCCTGCAATCAGCTTGGTAAACCCTGCATGTGTGGACTATCTGAATGAACAAGGAGTGCTCCCACAACTGAGACCAGTCTAGCTTTAGCAGCTGTGGACTTTGGGGGCAAGTACATGTGGGAGTTGGCCCCAGGAAAACATTGTTGTTACTATTAAATTTTTTTGTTACATTTTGTTCTGTTGCTGTTTTCTTTAATTTATTTTTTCTTTTCTTTTTAAAAAAATTTTAATGTATTTTTTATTTTTCCATTTTTACTTTACTGTTTGTTGTTTTGTATTTTTTATTGTTTTTCTTTTTGTTCTTTTGTTTTGTTTGGAACTTTTTTTGATCGTTTTTGTGTGTTTGTTTTATGTTTTCTTTGTTTTTTTTCAGTTTGCTTCCTGTTTTTGTTTTGTTTTTTTGTTTTTAGTAGTCTTGTTTTTATTGTTTGTTTTCATTTTGGGGTTCTTTTGTTTGTTTCATTGTTCTCTTGTTTTTTGTTTTCTTTGTATTTTTATGTTTTTCTCTGTTTCTTTGTTTTTGTTTTTGTTTTTGGTTTTGCTTTTATCGTTTGTCTTGGGTTTTGTTTGTTTTCTTTTATTTTTTTATGTTGTTGATGTTTCTTTCTGTTTCTGCTATTTGTCTTGGGTTTTGTTTGTCTCTATTCTTTTTTTAAATTTTTAAAAAAATTTATTTATTTATTTATTTATTTTGGTTTCATCGGGACTTAGTTGCAGCAGGCGGGCTCCTTAGTTGTGGCTCGTGGGCTCCTTAGTTGCAGCTCGCCTGCTCCTTAATTGTGGCAGGTAGGCTCCTTATTTGCAGCTAACGGGCTCCTTTAGTTGCAGCTCGGTGGCTCCTTAGTTGTGACATGTGAACTCTTAGTTGCAGCATGCATGCAGGGTCTAGTGCGCTGACCAGGGATCGAACTGAGGCCCCCCTGCATTGGGAGCTTGGAGTCTTAACCACTGTGCCACCAGGGAAGTCCCCTGTCTATTTGCTTTTCCTTTTTTTTTCCTTCTTTTTTGGCCATACCTCACAGCTTGCAAGGTCTTGGATCCCAGGGCAGGGGTCAGGTCCGAGCATCTGGGATGGGCGTGCCGAGCCCAGGATGCTGGAACACCAGAGAATTCCCAGCCCCAGGGAATATTAATCAGCGTGAGCTCTCCTGGAGGTCTCCATCTCAACACCAAGACCCTGCCCAACCCAACTGCCTACAGGCTCCAGGCTCCAGTGCTGGACATCTCATGCCAAACAACCAGCAAGGCAGTAACACAGCCCCACCCATCAGCACACAGGCTGCCTAAAGTCATACTAAACTCACAGACAACCCAAAACACACCCCCTGACATGGCGCTGCCCATCAGGGGGACAAGACTCAGCTCCACCCACCAGAGCACAGGCACCAGTCCCTCCCACCAGGAAGCTTACACAAGACCCTGGACTAACTTCGCTCACCATGGGGTAGACACTAGAAACAAGAGGAGCTACGACCCTGCAGCCTGCAGAAAGGAGACCATCAACACAATAAGTTAGACAAAATGAGATGACAAATATGTTTCAGATGAAAGAGTAAGTTAAAAACCCACAAGACCAAATAAATGAAGAGGAAATAGTAAATCTACCTGAAAAAGAATTCAGAGTAATGATAGAATAGATGATCAAAGATCTCGGAAATAGAATGGAGGCATGGAATGAGAAGGTACAAGAAATGTTTAACAAGGAACTAGAAGAACTAAAGAACAAACAAACAGTGATGAACAACACAATACCAGAAATGAAAATACACTAGAAGGAATCAATAGCAGAATAAGTGAGACAGAAGCACAGATAAGTGAGCTGGAAGATAGAATGGTGGAAATAACTGCCATCGAGCAGAGTAAAGAAAAAAGAATGAAAAGAAATGAGGACAGTCTCACAGAACTCTGGGACAACATTAAATGCAACAACATTCGAATTATAGGGGTCCCAGAAAAAGAACAGAAAGAGAAAGGGTCTGAGAAAATATTTGAAGAGATTATAGTTGAAAACTTCCCTAACATGGGAAAGGAAATAATCACCCAAGTACAGAAAGTGCAAAGAGTCCCATACAGGATAAACCCAAGGAGAAACATGCCACAGCACATATTAATCAAACTAACAAAAATTAAATACAAAGAAAAAATATTAAAAGCAGCAAGGGAAACAGCAACAAATAACATACAAGGGAATCCCCACAAGGTTAGCATGTGATTTTTCAGCAGAAACTCTGCAGGCCAAAAGGGAGTGGCATGATGTATTTAAAGTGATGAAAGGGAAAAACCTACAATCAAGATTACTCTACCCAGCAAGGATCTCATTCAGATTTGACAGAGAAATCAAAAGCTTCACAGGCAAGCAAAAGCTAAGGGAATTCAGCAGCACCAAACCAGCTTTACAACAAATGCTAAAGGAACTTCTCTAAGCAGAAAACACAAGACAAGAAAAAGACCTGCAAAAACAAATCCAAAACAATTAACAAAATGGCAATAGCAACATACATATCGATAATTAACTTAAATGTAAATGGATTAAATGCTCCAACCAAAAGATACAGACTGGCTGAATGGATATAAAAACAAGACCCCTATATATACTGTATACAAGAGACCCATTTCAGACCTAGGGACACATACAGACTGAAAGTGAGGGGATGGAAAAGATATTCCATGTGAATGGAAATCAACAGGAAGCTGGAGTAGCAATTCTCATATCAGACAAAATAGACTTTTACATAAATCATTATGTAGTGTCCTTTCTTGTCTCTTGTAAAGACTGTTACAAGAGACAAGAAAGGACACTACATAATGATCAGGGATCAATCCAAGAAGAGGTTATAACAATTGTAAATATTTATGCACCCAACATAGGAGCACCTCAATACATAAGGCAAATGCTAACAGCCATAAAATGGGAAATCGACAGTAACACAAAAATAGTGGGGGACTTTAACACTCCACTTACACCAATGGATAGATTACCCAGACAGAAAATTAATAAAGAAACACAAGCCTTAAATGACACATTAGACCAGATAGACTTAATTGATATTTATAGGACATTCCATCCAAAAGTTGCAGAATGCACTTTCTTCTCAAGTGCACACGGAACATTCTCCAGGATAGACCACACCTTCAATCACAAATCAAGCCTTGGTAAACTTAAGAAAATTGAAATCATATCAAGCTTCTTTTCCAACCACAACACTATGAGATAGAAATCAATTAATTACAGGAAAAAAACTGTAAAAAAAACCACAAACACATGGAGGCTAAGCAATATGCTATTAAATAACCAATGGATTACTGAAGAAATCAAACAGGAAATCAAAAAATACCTGTAAAAAAATGACAATGAAAACACGATGACCCAAAACCTACGGGATGCAGCAAAAGCAGTTCTAAGAGGGAAGTTTATAACAATACAATCTTACATCAAGAAACAAGAAAAATCTCAAATAAACAGCCTAACTTTACACCTAAAGCAACTAGAGAAAGAAGAACAAGTAAAACCCAAAGTTAGTAGAAGGAAAGAAATCCTAAAGATCAGAGCAGAAATAAATGAAATAGAGATGAAGAAAACAATTCAAAAGATCAATGACACTAAAAGTTGGTTCTTTGAGAAGATAAATAAAATTGATAAAACTTTAGCCAGACTCAACAAGAAAAAAAGGGAGAGGACTCAAATCAATAAAATTAGAAAAGAAAAAGAAGTTACAACTGACACCACAGAAATACAAAGGATCATAAGAGACTCTTACAGGCAACTATACGCCAATAAAATGGACAACCTGGAAGAATTGGACAAATTCTAAGAAAAGTACAACCTTCCAATACTGAACCAGGAAGAAATAGAAAATATGAACAGACTAATCACAAGTAATGAAATTGAAACTGTGATTAAAAATATTCCAACAAACAAAAGTCCACGACCAGATGGCTTCACAGGCCAATTCTATCAAAGAAAAGCTAACAGCCATCCTCCTCATACTCTTCCTGAAAATTGCAGAGAAGGAAGACCCCAAGCTCATTCTATGAGGCCACCTTTACCCTGATACCAAAACCAGACAAAAATATCACAGAAAAAGAAAATTACAGGCCAATATCACTGATAACATAGACACAAAAATACTCAACAGAATACTAACAAGTCAAATCCAACAACACATTAAAAACATCATACACCATGATCAAGTGGGATTTATGCCAGGGATGCAAGGATTCTTCAATATACACAAATCAATCAGTGTGATACACCACATCAACAAACTGAAGAATAAAAACCTTATGATCATTGAAATAGATGCAGAAAAAGCTTTTGACAAAATTCAGCACCCATTTATGATAAAAACTCTCCAGGAAGTGGGCATAGAGGGAATCTACCTCAATATAATAAAGCCATATACGACAAACCCTCAGCAAATATCATTTTCAATGGTGAAAAACTGAAAGCATTTCCTCTAAGATCAGGAACAAAACAAGGATGTCCACTCTCGCCACTATTATTCAACATAGTTTTGGAAGTCCTAGCCACGGCAATCAGAGAAGAAAAAGAAATAAAAGGAATCCAAACAGGAAAAGAAGAAGGAAAACTGTCTGTTAGCAGATGACATTATACTATGCATAGAAAATCCTAAAGATGCCACCAGAAAACTACTAGAGCTCATCAATGAATTTGGTAAAGTTGCAGGATACAAAATGAATACACAGAATTCTCTTGCATTCCTATACACTAACAACGAAAGATCAGAAAGAGAAATTAAGGAAACAATCCCATTTACCATCACATCAAAAAGAGTAAAATACCTAGTAATAAACCTTCTTAAGGAGGCAAAAGACCTGTACAGAGAAAACTATAAGATACTGATGAAAGAAATCAAAGATGACACAAACAGATGCAGAGATATACCATGTTCTTGGATTGGAAGAATCAATATTGTGAAAATGACTATACTACCCAAAGCAATCTACAGATTCAATGCAATCCCCATCAAATTACCAGTGGCATTTTTCACAGAATTAAAAAAATTTACAATTTGTATGGAAACACAAAAGACCCTGAATAGCCAAAGCAATCTTGGGAAAGCAAAATGGTGCTGGAGGAATCAGGCTCCCTAACTTCAGATTATGCTACAAAGCCACAGTAATCAAGACAATATGGTACTGGCACAAAAACAAAAATATGTATCAATGGAACAAGATAGAGAGCCCAGAGATAAACCCATGCACCTATGGTCACCTAATCTATGACAAAGGAGGCCAGAATATACAATGGAGAAAAGACTGTCTCTTCAATAAGTGGTGCTGGGAAAACTGGACAGCTACATGTTGAAGAATAAAAGTAGAACACTCCCTAACACCATACCCAAAAATAAACTCAAAATTGACTAAAGACCTAAATGTAAGGCTGGACACTATAAAACTTTTAGAGGAAAACATAGGCAGAACACTCTTTACTATAAATCGCAGCCAGATCTTTTTTCACCCACCTCCTACAGTAATGAAAATAAAAACAAAAATAAACAAGTGGGACCTAATTAAACTTAAAAGCTTTTACACAGCAAAGGAAACCATAAACAAGATGAAAAGATAACCCTCAGAATGGGAGAAAATATTTGCAAACAAAGCAACTGACAGGGGATTAATCTCCAAAATATACAAACAGCTCATGCAGCTCAATATCAAGAAAACAAACAACCCAATCAAAAAATGAGCAGAAGATCTAAATAGACATTTCTCCAAAGAAGACATACAGGTCACCAACAGACACATGAGAAGATACTCAACATCACTAATTATTAGAGAAATGCAAATCAAAACTACAATGAGTTATCACCTCACACCAGTCAGAATGGCCATCATCAAAAAATCTACAAACAATAAATGCTGGAGAAGGTGTGGAGAAAATGGAACCCTCTTATACTGTTGGTGGGAATGTAAGTTGGTATAGCCACTATGGAGAACCGTATGGAGGTTCCTAAAAACTGAAAATAGAAATACCATATGACCCAGCAATCCCACTCCTCAGCATATACCCAGAGAAAACCATAATTCCAAAAGATACATGCACCCAATGTTCATTGCAGCACTGTTTAACAATAGCCAGGACATAAAAGCAACCTAAATGTCCAACAGAGGAATGGATAAAGAAGATGTGGTACATATATACAATGGAATATTACTCAACCATAAAAAGGAATGAAATTGTGCCATTTGCAGAGACGTGGATGGACTTAGAGACTGTCATACAGAGTGAAGTAAGTCAGAAAGAGAAAAACAAATATTGTATAATATCCCTTATATGTGGAATCTAGAAAAATGATACAGATGAACTTATTTGCAAAGCAGAAATAGAGACACAGACATAGAGAACAAATGTATGGATACCAACAGGGAACAGGGATGGGATTAACTGGGAGATTGGGACTGACATATATACACTACTATGTATAAAATAGATAACTAATGAGAAAGTACTGTATAGCACAGGGAAGTCTACTCTGTGCTCTGTGGTGATCTACATTGGGAGGAAATCCAAAAAAAGAGGGGATATATGTATACGTATAGCTGATTCACTTTGCTGTACAGCAGAAAGTAACACAACATTATAAAGCAACTATACTCCAAAAAAGAAAAAGTAAAAGAAAACAAATATCAGGAGAACTTACCAGAACACCTGAGAGATACTGAGAAGCCAGTGAATCTCAAAGGGCCCATGTTGGTACCAAGGGCCAGTTCGGGATGTCCTGCAGGTGTCCTCTAGTAGGTGTTTCTGATATCCTGCCAGGTATGCCATGCAAATGTCAATGAAAAATTAATTAATAGTCAGTCAATCTATGAAAGAAGTGAAAAATTTTATTGAAGCCACCCTGAGGAGTGTAACATAGGAGATAGTCTTTCAGAGAGCTCTGAGAACTGTTCCGCCTGTTAAAAGGTCAAAGCACAGTTATATACGTTTTTGAGACAGAGGGTTATACATCATACGATGTACTGACAGTTTACACAATCCAGATCTGCATGTACAAAATAGTGGGTCATCAAGACCCCTTATAGGGTTAGGAAGGAATATCTCCTAAAGAGTCATCTTGCTGACATTAGGAGAGTATTGCTCTATGTGGTTGAGCAGGTATTTCTGTCTTTGGGGAGGTCTGGTCAATGCATAATGCAGATACACAATGTACACCAGAGGGGAGGGAAGAGGCCAAAGGGCAGAGAAAAATTTCATGTTTAAATTTTCCTTGATTTGCTTTAAAATATGAATTTTAATTTCATCAGAACTAACTCAACTAAACAGGCAAACAATACCAGGTCAGCAGTTATCTAGGGCATTCCCTCCACAGGCTTTTCACCCTTCTCCTCTGGGTCCAAAGCACAAGACACTGCACTGCCTTAGTCTGCTGCTGTGAATCTGAGGTTTAAAATGGCCATTCTGTGTTCATCTGAACAGAACCTAGGGTGAGGCATTTGCTGTCCCACCCAATTTTTCACCCCCCCCCCCACATTCTGTCACTTGGAAGCAGAGGGATTTAGAAGCCCCTTTGTTCCATAGAGGACTCCTGAGACTCAGCCATTTCCAGCCCAAGGGCTTCTTCCTCTCCCTCAAGCAAAAGTAAATCAAGAGACCCTGGGGTGGTTATGAATTCTGATACAAATTCAGGATAGCTGGGGGGAAGAAGGGATGGAACCAAGGAAACTTCAAAAACTTCAGCAGTGTTGTCCAGGGGTGAAATGTAACCCTGCTACTACTAATTAAACATTAATTGAGCTTATTAAGTGCTTTGTTTTAATCCTCACAAAAACGAGATGTCATAGATAGGTACTATTATTATTACTCCTGTTTTTCACACGAGGAGAGAGAGGTTCAAGGCAATTACTTGCTCATGATCACACAGCTGGAGCACAGATATGCCTTATTACACTTGTTAGGGGCAGGGGATATGGGTGCCAATGCTTTTCAAAAACTTGTGCCTCCTGGCTAACTGATGCCTCCAGAGCTCCATCCTATCTGCTCAAATCATTCCTTGGCCTGGGAAAACATGGCTTCTGTCTCCAAGAGATCAGATGCATTAGAAAAAGCACTGGACTGGAAGTCCAGAAAATGAGTTGCCAGGTAGAAAGCGTCTCTTGTTAGAGCAATGACCCTAATCACCCATCTCACTTCCCCTAGAACCCTAATGAACCCAACCCTATATAGAGCAAGAGTCAAAGCTCACAGAGTGATTGACTATCCACTGGAGAAAATACATTTCAGAAAATTTTTACCAAACATTCAGAAGTCTGGCACCAGAGACCCCCTTTTTGCCACAATATTTAGGTCAAGGAGAGTGTGATGCATTAGATAGGCCTTGCTGGTGAGAGGTGCTGCTCTCCTGGAACTTCCTGAAAAACCAAGGTATTGAAGGTCCTTGGCTTTCAAATACTCTTCTCTGGGAAAACTGGGAATAATGTCATTGCCTACCCTCAACTTTTTGGTTATTAACCCTCCCCTCCTAGAAAAAAGCAATTCCTCTACACTTTTATCAAACTCAAGCACACCTGATATTTATCATCTGTGAATTTGCATATCAGCTTGGGGTCCAGCTTCCTGCCCAGTATTCCTGCTCATTTGTCAGGAGCACAAACCTTCAGACTCTGAACCTTTAACTTATGAATGTCAAAGCTCCAAGATTCCTTATGCACTGCTCAGTCCAACCTCATTATTGCCAAGAGGAAGACCCCATCTCTAGGAGACATGACGCAGTTTGTCCATAGTATGCAGAGCTGTGGTGTACTGGAATGACACTTAAGGACTCAGGAAATCAGATTGTGTGCATTTATTCCCAACTCCACCTTCAGTGGCGTAAGTCTGTATCTTAAAGTTGGTCGTGGTTAGAGTATACACACTGTGGAAATCAGCAATGTACATGCCAGAAATTTTTCAGAGTGCTGGTTGTTAAGTCAGCACACCACTGGGGCTGGCTGATATATTGCCTGGGTGCTCTCTTTGTCTTTGTAGATCCTTCTCAAACTGATAGCTTAAGCCCACATCTCCTCTCCAAAACCCCACCCTCAAGTTCTTAAAAGTCACCAGGCCTGCGGCTTGCCACACACAACAGGAGGGGGGTGAGGAACAATTGAATCTCCAGGATCAAGTAAAGTGGACTTTCCCAAAGGTGATTTTATTAGACATGTTACAAGCTGCACTTCGTGTGAGGCCCTAGCATAGTCCTGGCAAACTCCAGGATCATCACAGACCTCTAGCAAAGTGAAATAAAGAGGTGGGAAACAAAAATCAAACCAGTCATTCATTAGAAAAATAAAGGTGCCAAAGTGATAAGACAAAAAGCAGAATGGCAAACAGAAAAGTGGATGAGGTTTGATAAAGATTAAAACTTTGTGAATTCTTATTTATATATTAGTGATTCACAAATTTTAAAGGCTATATTCCATTTATAGTTATTATAAAATATTTGCTATATTCCCCGTGTTGTACAATATATCCTTGTAGCTTATTTTATATCTAATTAAAAACTTTATGAATTTTTCAATAGTATATGCACCATAGAGTTTCAGAGCTTTTAAATGAGCCAGCTGCGGGGAGGGGATGGGGCTACGTCACCTTCTTTGAAAATACATATTATAATGTCTGCATTCAAACGCTATGAAACCTTACCAACACACACACATAGAAAGAAAATGACAGCTATACAGACTCTAGAATCTCATTAAGTAGGCCAATTTTCCAGACAAAGTGCTCACTGCCACTCTGTGGGCTGGCCTTCAATGGCCTGCAAGGTGGTAAGTGAAAACAGCCTTCTTTGGGAAAGAGAAAGTTGTAGGCACAATCTTGGGGTCCCTTAAAATGACCTCTGTGTTCTCAAGGTCATGAAATTGATGCTTTTAGCTATAACTTGGTGGTAGATGTGTGGGCAGTGTGGCACAGCCCCTTCTCACCCTCACCAGGCCCCCCACCCTTCTCAACCTCGAGGTTTAATTCTATTGCATTCAGTGAGGTTACAGAGTGGCCAGAATAGAAATGAAACCTAGAAATGTAAAGGGTACTTCATTTCTATGGCAAAAAGTGTGAGATGAGAGACAAAAGGGGAAGGGGGAGACTGTGAGGAGAGGAGGTTGCCTGATAAGGCTGAGACTTGCAGAGGTTTGTAGAAAGTTATGTATTCAATAGATGTCTGTGTATAGTTACCGGTAGGGCTGGTGGGAAGGGAAGGGTAGTCAAACTAAGAATGTTTTTTCTTCCCTGCTTTCTCATTTACTTTCTGCCTTTTCAGCTTGCTTCTCTCCCCTCCCACTCCCCACTTCCTCCTTGAGCCCTGGGCCAGTAGGGGATCTCCATTAAGGATTCCTGATACATTCATGGGGCAGGGGAGGAAAAGCTGAAAGATTCATTCACGAGGTTTTTTCCACTGTTTTATTTGCTCCGAAAAAGAACACCCTCTGGAAGAGGATGGAGGGCAGTCCTGGGAATCTGATCTTGCCCCTTCTTAGGGACTCCAAGAAGGAGCAAATCTTTCCAAGTACTTGGGCAGAAATTTGGATGTAGAGGAAGACTAGTCAGTTCTGAGGTGGCTATTCAGCAACCTGAAGGCTTTCTTGGCACAGACTGGGATATCTGGGAATGGCTTCCTGCCTGCGTCCTCACCCACACCACCATGCTTCAGTCCATCTCTTCCCAGCTGTGAGCTTTTCATTCTGGCTGATACTGAAAGAGGACACTAGATAAAACTGAAAGTGAGAGCATAAAACCAATAAATACAGTTCCTCTTAAACATTGGAAAGAGAAGGGGGAAAAGGGATAAAACAATACCACTCTTTGCCCTGTACCGCCTCACCCCAGGAATCCCCCAATCATGGAGGCATTCATGTATACACATACACACCCAAACAGCATTTACAATAGGCACAAATACACAGAGACAGAAGTAAATAGATAGAGGATAGAAGCCAACTGGGGCCTTCTCCAAAACTGTTTTTCTGGACCCAGAGAACAAGAAAGTGAAGGAGCAACATGCTTGAAGAGGAGAGATTCTATCATCTGGAATGTCTTCTTTGCCTCTGCACAAGAAGATGACTTATTCCCCCCTACTTCCTTTCCATTACCCTTCCCCTTTCCACCTCATACTCTATTACTCTCTCCTCCTCCTTCTACCCTAGCACTGGTCTCCAGGGACTTTGCCACAGCCTCCTCTCTCACACAGGAGATGCCTCTGCAGCATGACCCTAATAGCCTGTGTCCCAGCCATCTTTGGATTCCAGAACTTATCCCAGGCAACCCCTCAACACATTCTGGTTTGATGGAGCCCCCAGAAAAATGATTTCTTGATACCACAAGCCGACCCAGGAACTCTGCATAAAAGGATGTACAGGTGGATGTAGAAGTAGCTATTGAAGAAATGGATGACTGTCCTCTGGATTTCTGCATTTTGAAATCTGTAGGTGATGGGAATGATGACTGAATGGAAGGTAGTTGTCAGGGCCATAGAGGTGTTGGGAAGCCAGGGATATGAGGCATCTCTGATGAGCAGGACATGTCCATCCAGTAAACAGGCCCAGTACCAGGGAGACAGTGGTGATTCACTTGAAGTTTCAGATGAAGCCACTCTGGCTTGGGCTGTCCTGAACCTGACCTAGATCCTGACACTGACACAGGATCTCCTAGGCTTGGTGATGGAAGGAGTAGGAGATCTGAATATAGATTTGAAGCATGAGAATGAAGACAGTCAAGAAGTACACAACCAAGTATTGTCTTTTCTCAAACAAATGGACACACTGCAGGAATCAGCGTGGTCTAGACAATTCCAGCCCATTACTGGAAACAAACCAAGAGCCACTCAGATGAACTATACCCTGCTTAATATTCCTAAGGTATGGGGCATGGTACAAATCACTTGGTAGGTAAAAGCATTGTGCAGAGATATGTAGAGGTCAACAGTGATGGCCAAGATCCCACTAAACAAGGAGGAGAAAGTTATCTGTTAGAAACATACTTGACATAACCAGCACTGATAGCTGGTTTTTCAATATGGATGTAGTCACTTGAGCACTTAATGATCATCAGCCCAATGCGTCCCAGGAGGTCAGCAATGGCAAGATTCCCTCTAAGGAAAAAAGTGGGAGAGTATAGGGTAGGGAAAAGGCACACTGCATTCAGTACCAGGGCATTTTCAACCTTGTACCAAAGTGCAGAGTACCACATATCACCTGGTCATTTTCACAAATTAGCTCTAGACCACTGCAGGGTAAGAAAGGACCTATGAGAGAATCATGGTGTGGTTGTATAACTGCTGTGTGTTGTTCAAGAACAGTGAAGGAGGCAACAGCCGGCCTTTCCCAGGGAAAGGTGATAAGTTTTTTACATTAGTGGGGAGAAGGGATAAAACAGAAGGGGGGAGATTGAGAAAGAAGGAACTGGAAAGATTGATACAAGTCGTAGAGCATGACCTGGTTATTCCAGAGGTGCTTAGAACAGAGAGGCCAAGTTATCACTTTCTTGCTGTGCCCCAGAGGTTCAGCCTCTGCTATCTCTGTTTGTGTCAGGCTTTTCAAAAACTGGGACTTCATGTTACCTAGTCCCTGCTAGATATATGTCTCTCAGAGTATACACATCTCTTCACGCTCTTGGGAGCAATCGGGAGTGCCAGTCCTCGACACTATTTGGTTTTATGTCTTTCCTTGTTGATGCATTAGAATAACGGATGCCATGACTGCAACAAAACCCCCTAAGTCCAGTTTTCTAAGGGACTTTGACAGCAAAGCCCAGGTCAATGCAGCTCGTCCTGCCTTGCTTGGGCTCCCACTTGTGATACCTCTCCCAACTACCCCTCAGGTCCTCTCTCCACCACCCTCTCCCATCCCCAGTTGCCAGCTCTCACTATTTCTCTGACCTTCTCTTTCCATTCTCCCTCCTACCCCCAGCCTCCACCTCAACTTGATCCCAATCATTCTACATCTCCTCTCATACCCCCTTCATACCCGATCGTGCTACCTCTCAGACCCCAAACCAGCCCCAACATCTATTCAAGATACTTCTCTGTTCCTCACTCGTGCTTGCTCTCCAAAACGGCCTCCAATTCCAATTTACCCCTCCTCAGCCCCAGCATTACTTCTCTCACCCACCAGGAACCCACTCCTCTCTGGTCAGCGCTACCTCCAGGCTACACACCCCATCCATCCACCGTTCTGTAGCTACTCCTGGGGCTACATCTCTGCTTAGCTCCTGCCGAGATCCCAGGTTGCACTTTCTCTCCAGCCCCGGCTGGCACTACTTCTCGGTTCTGGTTCCCTATACCTGCTTCTGCTAGCTCTCAACTACTATTAGCCTCATCCTGGTTTGCACCACCTCTTAGCTCCCCAACCCACTTCGAACTCCACTTGCACTGCTTCTCTGCTCTGGCCCTCCCTCCAGTTCTTGCTAGTGCTGCCTCTTTCTTCTCCCTTCAGAATTCCATTCCTGCAGCCTCTACAGATCTCTGCTCAGATCAAGGTTACACTACCTTTCTATACTCACTTTCCACCTGCTCTAAATCCCCTGTCCCTGCTCACACTACCTTTCCAGCTCCTCACTTACTCCAAACCCCTCTTGTGCTACCTCTCTGTATGATGCTTTGGAACCCAGAACTCCAATTGCTCAACTCAGGCCAAGAGAACAATTCCCATAGGCCATGATGATCAACCTTAAAGATCCAAGTAGCTTTTTCCTTAAGGCAAAGTGTAGCCTGTACTGCCTTGTCTGTCTCATTGATCCAAATACAGCAAGAAGTATTAGTGATGGCACATGACTAGCCCAAAAGAAATCTAGAGTAATGAGATTGTCACTACTCATGCCAAAATGAGACTAACCTGTATTCTATCTGGGGCAGAGGTGGTATTAATAACTTCTGCCAAAGTTAGTGGTAAGTGTCTCACAGTTTTTTCTATTTGTATGATTTCCATTACTGGGTATACTGCTCTGATTATTCACATAAACAATGATTCAGTAATTCCCTCAGGTAGAATGCTTGAATAATCAAGGGTGACCTCATTTTGAAGTTCATATCTGAGTCAGAATTTCAGCCTTGCAGATGTATAGAATTAGGGTCTTTTTGTACAGACAAGTCTCAGAATACTCTTCCTAAGGTGCATGAGATGTTAGTCTGAGACAAACAGGACCAAGTGTCCTAGCCACAAAGAAGTAATGTCTGTTAGAAGCACATGAAAATCCAGGAAAAAGGAATTGTTCATGATATAAGGTCTGGAAAAGGCCTTACATTAGCTAGGTTACATATATAAATTTCTTTCTTTTTTTACATTTAAACAATTTGTTTAAACTAAAAAAAAAGTGAATTTCTATTAATTAATTCCAGGTGGTAAGCATTTGGCACATTGTCCTACAAAGATTGTTAAATTCAAATTCATAATTCCCAGGATCTGATCAATAGTTCTAATAAGTGGTTCTTTTTCTGGGACACAAGCAAAGTCACAGGTCATTTGTTTAAGGTCACTTGTCCATGTAGACACAAGTGTAAATACCATTAGCTGTAGTTCCCTATGGTCTCATTTGAAAAGATATGGGAACATATGTATATGTATAACTGATTCACTTGGTTATAAAGCAGAAACTAACACACCATTATAAAGCGATTATACTCCAATAAAGATGTTAAAAAAAAAAAGAACCAAACAGAAATTCTTGAGCTGAAGAATACAATAAATAAAATGAAAAATGCAATAGAGAACATCAACAGAAGACTGGATCAAGCAGGAGAAAGAATCTGTAAAGTAGAAAACAGATCATTTGAAATTATCCAGGCAGAGAAGAGAAAGGAAGGAAGGAAGGAAGGAAGGAAGGAAGAAAGAAAGAAAAAGAAAGAAAGAAAGAAAGAAAGAAAGAAAGAAAGAAAGAAAGAAAGAAAGAAAGAAAGAAAGAAAGAAAGAAAGAAAGAAAGAAAGAAAGAAAGGAAGGAAGGAAGGAAGGGAGAGAAAGAAAGAAAGGAGAAAGAAAGAAAGAAAGAAAGGTGGTGAGGAAAGCCTACATGAACTATGGGATACTATTATGAGAAACAATCTATGCATTACTGGAGTCCAAGAAGGAGAAGACAGGGAAAAAGTGGCAGAAAGCTTATTTAAAGAAATAATGGCTGAGAATATCCCAAATCTGGAGAAAGGTTTGGACATCAAAGTTTGTTTGATTCATAAGTACCCCATCCCCCACATCTCAACCCCAAACAATCTTCTCCAAGATATATATATATTTTAAATTGTCTAAATCAAAGACAGAGAGAATTCTGGATGGAATAAGAGAAAAGAAACCTCCTCATATAAAGGGAATGCCTATGTAGAGAGTGGAATGATATATGCAAATTGCTGGAAGAAAAAAATGTCAATGAAGAATACTTTACCCAGCCAAAGTTGTCCTTCAGAAATAAAGGAGTGACAAAGACTTTCCCTAATACACAAAAGCTGAGGGAGTTCATCATAATTAGACCTACTTTACAAGAAATGCTGAAAGGAACTCTTCAAGATGAAATGAAAGGACACTAATTGGTAAAACAAAAACATGAAAATATAACAAACTAGGGTAATGGTAAGTATAGATTGAAATTCAGAATATACTAATACTGTAATATGGTGGTATATTAATCAATTAACTCTAATGCAAAGGTTAAAGGACAAAAGTATTAAAATAACAATAGCCACAATTATTATTAATGAATACACAATATAAAAAGAGGTAAATTATGACATCAAAAGCATAAACTATGTGGCAGGGAGTAAAAAGGTAGAGTTTTTGTATGTGATCAAAGTTAAGTTGTTATCAGCTTAAAATATTCTGTTATATCAATAAGATGTACAATAAGGAAACATTGGATTTGAATTATACTTTAGACCAAGTGGACCTAACAGACATACATAGAGTATTCCATGCAACAGCAGCATATACACATTCTCAAATGCACATGGAACATTCTCTAGGGTAGATCATATGTGAGGTCACAGAACAATTACAAAATTTAAGAAGATTGAAATCATACCAAATATATTTTCTGACCACAATGTTATACAATTAGAAAAAAGTAAAAAGAGGAAAAATGGAAAATTCAAAAATATGTGGAAATTAGACACCACACTTCTGAACACCCAATGAATCAAAGAAGAAATCAAAAGGGAAATTTTAAAAAATCTTGAGACCATTTAGGATGGAAAACAATATACCAAAACTTATAGGGTGCAGAAAAAGCAGTACTAAGAGGGAAATCTATAGTGATAAACACCTAAACACCTACACTCAGAAAAAAGGAAGTTTTCAAATAAACAACCTTGAGGAGTACCTCAAAGAACTAGGGAAGAAAACAGCTAACCCCAAAGTTAGCAGAAGGAAGGAAATAACAAAAATCAGAGTAGAATTAAATGAGATGGAAACTAGAAAAACAATAGGAAAAAATCAACAAAACTGAGCTTTTTTTGAAAAGATCAATGAAAGTGGCAAATGTTTAGCTAGTTTAACTAAGAAAAAAAAAGGAAACACTCAAATAAGTAGAATCAGAGGAGACATTGTTACTGATACTACATAAATACAAAGAATCATAGAATACTATGAAAAATTATATGCCAAAAATTGGATAACCTAGAAGAAATGGATAAATTCCTAGAAACATACAACCTACCAAGATTGAAATGAAGAAATAGAACATCTGAACTGACAAATAATGAATAAGGAGACTGAATCAGTAAACAAAAATCTCCCAATAAAGAAATACCCAGGACCAGATGGTTTCACTGGTGAATTCTACCAAACATTTAAAGAATTAATGCCAATCCTTCTCAAACTCTTCCAAAGAGTTGAAGAAGAGGAAACACTCCTAATCTAATTTTATGAGGCCAGCATTATCCTGATAACAAAGCCAGATAAAGACACTACAAGAAAAGAAAACAATAGGCTAATATCCCCAATGATAGATGCAAAAACTCTCAATAAAATACTAGCAAGATGAATTCAACAACACATTAAAAGGATCATACACCATGATCAAGTGGGATTTATCTCTGGGATTCAAGGTTAGTTCAACATACACAAATCAATACATGTGATTCACCACATTAATAGAATGAAAAATAAAACCATGTGATCATCTCAATAGATACAGGGGGAAATGACAAAATTCAACATTCTTTCGTGATAAAAACCCTCAACAAATTGGGTATAGAAGGAACAGACTTCAACATAATAAAAGACATAAATGACAAGCCCACAACTAACATCATACTCAGTGGTGAAAGTTTGAATGCTTTTCCTCTAAGATCAGGAGCAAGACATGTGTGCCCACTCTCACCACTCCTATCCAACATAATATTGGAATTCCTTGCCAAAGCAATCAGGCAATAAAACAAAATAAGAGGCATCCAAATCATAAAGAAAAAAGCAAAATTGTCTAGGTTTGCAGATGATATGATTTTGTATATAGAAAATCCTAAAGACTCCACCACAAAACTGTTGGAACTTATAAACAAATTCAGTAAATTTACAGGATACAAAATTGACATACAAAATCCATTGTATTTCTATACATTAATAACAAACTGTCTGAAAAAGAAATAAAGAAGACAATCCCATTTATGATAGCATCAAAAACAGTAAAATACTTAGGAATAAATTTAACCAAGAAGGTGAAAGATCTGTACACTGAAAACTATAAAACAATGATGAAAGAAATTGAAGATGTAAATAAATGGAAAGATATTCTGTGTTCTTGGATTGGAATAATTAATATTATTAAAATGTCCACAGAACCCAAAGTGGTCTATAGATACAATGCAATCCTATTAAAATTTCAATGGCATTTTTCACAGAAATAGAAATAACCTAAAATTTGTACGGAACCACAGAAAAACCTTGAATAGCCAAAGCAATCCTGAGAAAGAACAAAGCTGGAGGTGTCACACTTCCTGATTTCAAACTATATCACAAACCTATAGTAATCAACACAGTATGGTACTGGCATAAAAACAGACACTTAAACCAATGGAAAAGAATCAAGAGACCAGGAATAAACTCATGCATATATGGTCAACTAATACTTGACATGATAGCCAACAATACTCAATGGGGAAAGAATAATCTCCTTAATAAATGGTGTTGGGAAAACTAGATATTCACATGTGAAAGAGTGCACTTGGTCCCTTATATTACACTACTCACAAAGAATAACTCAAAATGGATTAAAGACTTAAATTTAAGGCCTGACACTGTAAAAACTCCTGGTGGAAAACATAGGGAAAAATCCTCTTGAAATTAATTTTAGCAATGATTTTTTGGATATGAATCCAAAAGTATAGGCAACAAAAGCTAAAATAAACAGGTAGGACTACATCAAACTAAAAAGCTTCTGCACAACAAAGAAAACCATCAACAAAATGAAAAGGCAATCTAGAGAATGGGAGTAAATATTTGCAAATCTTATGTCTTAAGATATTAATATAAAAATATGTAAGGAATTCTTACAACTCAGTAACAACAAAAATTAAAACAACCCAAATAATCCAATTAACAATGGACAAAGGACCTGAACACACATTTTCTGAAAGGAGACATACATATGGCCAACAAGTACATGAAAACCTGCTCAACATTACTAATGATCAGAGAAATGCATATCAAAACTACAATGAGATATCACCAAGCTCCTGTTGGAATGATCATTATCAAAAAGACAAGAGGTAAATGTTGGTGAGGATGTGAAGAAAAGGGAATCCTTGTGCACAGTTGTTGGGAATTTAAATTGGTAGAACCACTATGGAAAACAGTGTGGAGGTTCCTCAAAAAATTGATAATAGAACTACCATATGATTCAGAAATCCCACTTCTGGGTATATACTCAATGTAAGTAAAATCACTACCTCAAAGAAATATCTGCACTCCCATGTTCATTCCAGCATTATTCATAATAACCAAGACATGAAAACAACTTATGTGTCTATCAATTGAATAATGAATAAAGAACATTCCACACATAATGGAATATTACTCAGCCATGAAAAATAAGAAAATCCTGCCACTTGCAACCATATGGATGAATATTGAGGGCATTATGCTAAGTGAAATAAGTCAGACATAGAAAGACAAATACCATGATCTCATTTATATGTGGAATCTGAAAAAAGCAAAGTTATAGAAATATTGGTAGAATGGTTGCTAGAGTCTGGGGTATGTGGGAAATGGGACGATGTTGGTCAAAGGGTACAAACTTCCAGGTATGAGATGAATAAGTTTGGGTGATCTAATGTATAGCATAGTGACTATAGTTAACAATACTATCTTATGTACTTGAAAATTACTATAGGCATAGATCTTAAATGTTCTTGCCACAAAAAAAGTGGTAATTATGTGAGGTGATTGTGATGTATTACTAACCTTATTGTGGTCATCCTGTCACAATATATATGTGTATCAAACCATCACACTGTATGCCTTAAACTTAACACGGTGTTATATGTAAATTATATCTCATTAAAGTTGGATTACAAAAGAACAGTTCTTCTCTGGTATCTCTTCCAGTAGGTAAACCTCTTGGTTGAAGATCATGAAGAGACTTTTAGGACTGTTTAGGAAGATGTGTGACCTGTTGGTTATAGCACTGAGCACAGTATATGAGTCCCATAGAATATTTTGCCGTATATTCATGCAGCAGGAAAGAGTAGTAGTATCAGAAATGAAATTCCTAAATACATATACCTTCCATTTCATAAGGGGATAATCAATGTGTCCCTGAGGGAGTGGGCCATATGGTTATGTGAGTACATTTGGCTAAGGAAGTTCAATGGTTTCTGAAATTTTTGCAAATTTTAAGGATTCTTCTGGTTATTTCAACCTTACCAGGGGATTTTGGGTGGAAAGAGAATAGTTTTTTAAGAAAGAGTATCACTTTACAGAGCTCTTTTATAATGGTTTCTGTAAAATGTGTGTCCTGGTCACTTGATATAAAAGTTTGCATACCCTAGGCTGAAAACACAAAATTAAGAGGTTTTCCAGCAACCGTAAAGGCTGTAACTTTCCAGTAAAGAAATGATTCAACCCATATAGAAAGGACACACCTGATAACTAAAACATATTCAAATCCCATGGAGCGTATAAGCTAGATCAAATCCTTCTAATGTCTTCAAAGAGCCCTTGAGGTTTGGTTCCTGACCATGTCCCACTTTTACCATTTTTCCAGGATTATGGTTTTTTTTTTCTATGTCTTCTTTTTTTAAGTTGAAGTATAGTTAATTTACAATGTTGTGTTAGTTTCAAGTGTACAGCAAAGTGATTCAGTTTTACATATACATTCTTTTTCAGATTCTTTTCAATTATAGAATATTACAAGATATCAAGTATAGTTCCTGTGCTATACAGTAGGTTCTTGTTGTTTATCTATTTTATATATAGTAGTGTGTATATGTTAATCCTAAGCTCCTAATTTATCCACCACTACCACCCCAGCTGCTATCCCCTTTGGTAATTATAAGTTTGCTTCCTATGTCTGTGAGTCTATTTCTGCTTTGTAAATAAGTTCATTTATATCATGTTTTTAGATTCCACATATAAGTGATATCATATGATATTTGTCTTCCTCTGTCTGACTTACTTCACTAAATATGATAATCTCTAGGTCCATCCATATTGCTGCAAATGGCAGGATTATGTTTTTGACAGGGTACAAATGACCCTGAATAAACTCAGCTGTCTTTTTAAAGTTTCCCCACCAACATTGATTTTAAAATAGTAGCCAATTTGTACCATAATGAGTAGTTTCATGGAGAAATTTTATTAATATCCATTTGAATTCATTTCATGCCACCATGTGATTTTCTTGGAAACACCACATTATCTCATTCAAGGGTACAAAGAGATGTTTTTAAATATTTCTTTTCCAAATCAGGGACTAAATAAATATTGATATTTTATATTATTTATTTGAATCACTCCAGAAATTTATCCTTTGAGGGTTTAGTTGAAATAATTAATTTGGCTAAGGCTACTTGTTTGGCATAATGATCTGCTAGTGCATTTCTTTTAGTTCCATATTACCTCGTTTTGTATGGGACTCAATCTTTATAATAGCCACCTCTCTAGGAAGTAAGAGTACATATAAGAGTTCTTCAACTTGTTTTTAGTTTTTGATGGGGGCTCTATCAGAGGTGAGAAACTCCTTTGCTTTCAAAGAATTCCAAAGGTATTCACTGCTCCAAAAACAACCTTCATTGTGTATATCTTTTTACACTCTGGTCTTCGGTTAGTTGACAAGCTCTAGTAAATACACGTTCTGCTATCTGTGTTGTTTTTCTTCCAGTAGAAGACAGTATTTCAAAGGCAAGCTTAAATTAATGACAACATATGCTGCTTGATAACCACCAGCTTTCATTTTCAAGTATGATACATCAACACATAATATTAGGTCAGGTTCTCATGAGATTTCCTTTTTTAAAATTGAAATATAGATGATTTAACAGACTGTGTTAGTTCCAGGTGTACAGCAAAGTGATTCAGTTATATATACATGTTTTTTTCAGATTATTTTTCATTATAGGTTATGATAAGAAACTGAATATCTTTCCCTGTGCTCTACAGTAAATCCTTGTTGCTTATCTATTTTTGTATCTTTTAATCTCATACTCCTAATTTATCCCTTGCCCCCTCCCTTTCCCCTTTGGTAACCATAAGTTTGTCTTCTATGTCTGTAAGCCTGTTTCTGTTTTGTATACAGATTCATTTGTACTATTTTTTAGATTCTACATATAAGTGATATATAATGTTTGTCTTTCTCTGACTTACTTCACTACGTATAATATTCTCTATGTCCATCCATGTTGTTGCAAATGGAAATTTCATCCTTTTTATCCTGAGTAGTATTCCATTGTATGTATATACCACATCTTCTTAAGTGAATCATTTGTTTTTGGGCACTTGGGTCATTGCCATGTCTTGGCTATTGTAAATACTGCTGCTATAAACATTGGGGTGCATGTATCTTTTTGAATTATAGTTTTTGTCTTTTCCAGATATATGCCTAGGAGGGGGATTGCTGGGTCATATGGTACTTCTATTTTTAGCTTTTAAAGGAACCTCCATACTGTTTTCCATAGTGGCTGCACCAATGTACATTCCCTCCAACAGTGTACAAGTATTCCCTTTTCTCCACACCCTCTCCAGCATTTATTATTTGTAGACTTTTTGATGATAGCCTTTCTGACTCTTGTGAGGTGATACTTCACTCTGGTTTTGATTTGTATTTCTTCAGTAATTAGTGATGTTGAGCATCTTTTCATGTGCCTATTGAGCATCTGTCTATTTCTGTCTTCTGCCCATGTTTTGATAAGGTTGGTTGTTTCTTTGATATTGAGTTGTATGAGCTGTTTATATAGTTCAGATATTAACCCCTTGTTGGTCACATCATTTGCAAATATGTTCTGCATTTCCGTAGGTTGTCTTTTCATTTTGTTGAAGGTTTCCTTTGTTGTGCAAAAGCTTGTAAGTTGAATTAGGTCCCATTTGTTTATTTATTTATTTATTTGGCCATGCTGCATGGCTTGTGAGATCTCAGTTCCCCAACCAGGGATTAAACCTGGGCCATGGCAGTGAAAGCCCAGAATCCTAACCATTAGGCCACCAGGGAACTCCCCCATTTGTTTGTTTTTGCTTTTATTTCTTTTGCCTTGGAAGACTGATATGAGAAAATATGGCTATGATTTATGTCAGAGAATGTTTTGCCTATGATCTCTTCCAGGAGTTTTATGGTGTCACGTCTTAGGTTTAAGTCTTTAAGCCATTTCAAGTTTTTTTTTAATTATTAATTAATTAATTTATTTATTTATTTATTTTTGGCTGCGTTTGGTCTTCGTTGCTGCGTGTGGGCTTTCTCTAGTTGTGGCGAGTGGGGGCTACTCTTCATTGCTGCACATGGGCTTCTCATTGCTGTGGCTTCTCTTGTTGTGGAGCACAGGCTCTAGGCATGCAGGCTTCAGTAGTTGTGGTTGTGGCTCGTGGGCTCTAGAGCACAGGCTCACTAGTTGTGGTGCACAGGATTAGTTGCTCCGTGGCATGTGGCGTCTTCCCGGACCAGGGATCAAACCCTGTCCCCTGCATTGGCAGGTGGATACTTAACCACTGCACCACCAGGGAAGTCCCTCAAGTTTATTTTTGTGTATGGTGTGAGGATTGTTCTAATTTCATTGATTTATGTGCAACTGTCCAACTTTCCCAGCACCACTTGTTAAAGAGACTGTCTTTCTCCATTGTATATTCTTACGTCCTTTGTCATAGATTAATTGACTGTAGGTGTGTGGATTTATTTCTATGCTCTCTGTTCTGATCCATTGAAATGTATGTCTGTTTTTGTGCCAGTACTGTGCTGTTTGATTACTGTAGCTTTGTACTATAGTCTGAAGTCTGGAAAGGTTATGCCTCCAGCTTTGTTCTTTTTCCTCAGGATTGCTTCAGCAATTCTGGGTCTTTTGTGGTTCCATATAAACTTTAGGATTATTTGTTCTAGTTCTGTGAAAAATGTCATGGGTATTTTGATAGGGGTTGTATTAAATCTGTAAATTGCTTTGGGTAGTATATCCATTTTAACAATATTAATTCTTTCAGTTGAAGAGCATGGGCTATCTTTCCATTTCTTTAAATCATCTTCAATTTCCTTTACCAATGTTTTATAGTTTTTATCATATAGGTCTTTTACCCCCTTGGTTAAGTTTCTTCCTAGGTATTTTATTCTTTTTGATGCAATTTGAAATGGGATTTTAAAAAAACTTTCTCTTTCTGATATCTCATTGTTAGTGCAAAGAAATGCAACAGGGCCACTGGGCAGTGGGGGCGGGAGGAGGTGGGGAGCATGAAGGGGGAAGGAGGGAGGGGAGAACAGTGGCAGTGGCTGCACCAGGCTGTGTGCTTCTCACCACTGGAGGAAGATGAGGCTGAAGATCCAGCTCCTCTTATGCAGTTTGCTGGTGGTGGGCAGCTACCTGGGGCTGGAGGTCCTCTGGTCCTTCCTGTCCCTGTGGCTGGACAAGCCAAGCCCACTGAGCAGGATGAGGAAATTTCTTCAGTTTAAGATTATGTTTTCTGGAACTGGAGTCAAGATGGTGGAGGAATAGGAGGATGTGCAGTTCATCTCTCCCCACAAATGCATCAAGAATGCATCTACAAATGGGACAGTTCTCACAGAGCACATGCTGAACATTAACAGAGGACCTCAGACACCTAAAAGGACAAGAAGGATCCCTGCATAACTGGGTAGGATGAAAGAAACAAGGAAAAGAAAGAGGAGAGGAAGCGGGTCAGGACCTGCACTCCTGGTGGGGACCTGAAGGACAGGAGAGATTCCTGCATCCAGGGAAGCCCCCTCACTGGTGGTGAGATCAGCTGGGACAGAAGGGGAGCTTTGGGGGCTCAGAGGAGAGCACAGCAACCCGTCTATGGCAGGCAGGACAGAGTGAGACCTACACAGATGGTCTGTGCCACAGCCCTGCATGCCCCAGCCTGAGAAAGGTGTCCACCGTTGTGCACAGGTGTTGGGTGCTGGAACATGGGGTTTGGAGAGAAGATGCAGGGAAGGGACTGCTGTTTGCTGTGAGGAGACAGCCTGAGGGGACAGGAGTGAGGAGCTCTGCAACTGGGAATGCTCATGGAGGAAGCCCAGACTGCCATAGAAGCAAAGCGCCATTGTTCAGTGACATGCAAAGGGTGGAGCCACCATTGCAGCCTCTCTGCCCATGTGCTGGCCCCTGCCTCCATGGGCACTAAGGAGGGCTCCCGCTGGAGTGGGTTTGTGCGACACTGGCCATTATCTCCTCCGCCCCTTCCCCACCTGGGCAGCCTGCTCGCCCCAATCACCACCTCTCCCACACCCCGCCCCCTGCCTGACAGGCTTGTGTGCTCCAGCATCCTTGGAAGCATTTGCCAGTTGGTGGCCTGCACATGGAGGTGGGGCTGGAACCAGAGCTGAGCCCCAGGGGCCGTGTGGCTAAGGATGAAGAGCTGAAATCTCTCCTTGCAGCTGCATGAACTGCAGAGTTACACCTTCGCTGATGGCTTCATAAATTCAGCACCTGTGGAACATTTGAGTGGACAATGAAGTGCTTCCACAGCTGAGATGGCTCTGGCTTTAGCAGCTGTGGGCTTTGTGAGCATATACATGTGGGGGTTGGGCAAGGCCAGAGTCTGAGCTGCCTCCATATCTCCCACAGTGGGTCCAGGTGCATGACTACTGCAGTCCTGGGACCTGAATTCAGTGGTCTGAACCAGTGGCCTGGTGAAAACAATGCCTGAGAGTCACTAGGGCCAAGTGCCAACATACCCACGGTTAAGGTGGGACCAAGAGCAGTGCCAACAACAGTGTACTTTGTGAGCCCACACAATGGACAAAATGTGACACAGCAGAGCACACTCACAGGTGAACAGCTCCAGAGGAGGAATACTCAGTGACTTCCCTCCCAGTGGGAGTGCTCCAATCCCACCTACCTCACACTGCAGATCAGAAACACAGCTAAGAAATAGATCTGGGAGCCTCTACTCCAACAACTAGAGAGCAGACCCTCCCCTGACAGGGCAGTGACAACCACAGAGCCAAGGGGAGGCTCCACTCAATATCCAGGGCAGGCTCTGGTCACCACAACACCAGTCAAACCCTCTATCAAGGGGATAATGGCCAGCATATACTGAGGAAAGGGGTGGCAGACATCCATACAGAAAACCGCCCTCACACCAAAAAAATAAAATAAAAAACATATTTAACCCACACAGACTACACAGGGACCTTCCCACATAAAAATAGCCCTCCAAGACAGTCTTAGGGCCTGGCAATGAGAGGAAAACCCCCCAGAAGAGTTAGCCTTGAAGGCCAGTGGGGCTTGAGGGCAGAAGCACCACAGGCCTGGGGGAAACAGAGACTCCACTCTTGGAGGGTGCACACAAGGTCTCAGGTGCACTGGAACCCAGCACAAAGTAGTACCTCCTTAGGAACCTGGGCTAGAACTACCGAGGGGTCTTGGAAGGTCTCCTGGGGAGGCAGGGGTTTGCTGTAGCTCACTGTGGGTGCAAGGACACTGGTAGTAGAGGCACCAGGGAATATTAATCAGTGTGAGCTCTCCCAGAGGTCCCCATATCGGCAACAAGACCCAGCCCACCCAACAGCCTGCAGACTCCAGTACTGGAATGCCTCAGGCCAAACAACCAGCAAAACAGGCACAGAGACCAACCCATTAGAAGATAGGCTGTCTAAAGTCATACTAAACTCACAGCCACCCCAAAACACACCATGTGACACAGCCCTGCCCACCAGAGGGAAAAGACCCAGCTCCACCCACCAATGGGCAGGCATCAGTCCCTCCCACCAGGAAACCTGCACAAGCCCCAGGACCAACCTTACCCACCAGGGGACAGACATCAGAAGCAAGAGGAAGTACAGTCCTGCAGCCTGCAGAAAGGAGATCACAAACACAGTAAGTTAGACAAAATGAGATGACAGAGATATATGTTGCAGATGAAGGAGCAAGATAAAAACCTACAAGAGTAACTAAATGAAGAGGAGATAGGCAATCTACCTGAAAAAGAATTAAGAGTAATGATAGCAAAGATGATCGAAAATCTCGGAAAAAATAGAGGCACAGAACAAGAAGATACAAGGAATGTTTAAAAAAGAGATAGAAGATTTAAAGAACAAACAGAGGTGAGCAACACAATAACTGAAATGAAAAATACACTAAGAAAGAATCAATAGCAGAATAACTGAGGCAGAAGAACTAATAAGTGAGCTGGAAGACAGAGTGGTGGAAATCACTGCCATAGAACAGAAAAAACAAAAAAGGGTGAAAAGAAATGAGGAGAGTATCAGAAACCTCTGGGACAGCATGAAACACTCCACCATTCGCATTATAGGGGTCCCAGAAGAAGAAGAGAAAGAGAAAGGGCTGAAGAAAATATTTGAAGAGATTATAGTTGAAAACTTCCCTAACATGGGAAAGGAAATAGTCAAGTCCAAGAAGCACAGAGAGTCCCATACAGGATAAACCCAAGGAGGAACATGCCAAGACACATATTAATCAAATTAACAAAAATTAAGTACAAAGAAAAACATTAAAAGCAACAAGGGAAAAGAAACAAATAACATACAAGGGAATCCCCATAAGGTTATCAGCTGATTTTTCAGCAGAAACTCTGCAGGCCAGAAAGAAGTGGCATGATATGTTTAAAGTGATGAAAGGGAAAAACCTACAACCAAGAAACCTACAACCAAGCAAGGCTCTCATTCAGATTTGATGGAGAAATCAAAAGATTTACAGATGAGCAAAAGCTAACAAAATTCAGCATCACCAAACCAGCTTTGAATCAAATGCTGAAGGAACTTCTCTAGGTCGGGGGTTAGGGGGGGGCGGGAAGAGAGGCCAAAACTAGAAACAAGAAAATCACAAATGGGAAAGCTCACTAGTAAAGGCAAACATACAGTAAAAGTAGGAAATCATCCACACACAAATATATCAACACCAGCAACCGTGAGGAGAGTACAAATGCAGGAAATGGGAATTGCATTTGAAATTAAGAGACCCAGCAACTTAAAAGAACCTTGTATATATAGAGACTGCTATATCAAAACCTGATGGGTAATGCAAACTACAAAAATACAATAAATACACACATAAAAAAGAGAAAGCAACCCAACACAACACTAAACATGGTCATCAAATCACAAGAGAAGACAGCAAAAGACAAAAGGAGGAAAAAAGACATATAAATACAAACACAAAACAATTAAGAAAATGGGAATAGGAACATACATGTTGATAAATACCTTAAATAAATGGATTACATACTCCAACCGAAAGACATAGACTGGCTGAATGGATACAAAAACAAGACCTATAAACATGCTGTCGAAAAGAGACCCACTTCAGACCTAGGGTCACATGCAGATTGAAAGTGAGGGGATGGGACTCCCTCTTGCGAGAGCACCAGAATCACAACTAGCTGCTGGACAATCATCGACAGGAAGACACTGGAACTCACCAAAAAAGATACCCCACATCCAAAGACAAAGGAGAAGCTGCAATGAGATGGTAGGAGGGGCACAATCATAATAAAATCAAATCCCATAAATGCTGGGTGGGTGACTCACAAACTGGAAAATCGTTATACCACAGAAGTCCACCCACTGGAGTGAAGGTTCTGAACCCCACGTCAGACTTCCCAACCTGGGGGTCTGGCAATGGGAGGAGGAATTCCCAGAGAATCAGACTTTGAAGGCTAGCAGGATTAGATTGCAGGACTTCAACAGGACTGGGGGAAACAGAGACTCCACTCTTGGAGGGCACACACAAAGTAGTGTGCACATCAGGACCCAGGGGGAAGGAGCAGTGACCACATAGGAGACTGAACCAGACCTACCTCCTAGTGTTGGAGGGTCTCCTGCAGAGGCGGTGGTGGCTGTGGCTCACTGGGGGACAAAGACACTGGCAGCAGAAGTTCTGGGAAGTATTTCTTGCCATGAGCCCTCCCAGAGTCCACCATTAACCCCACCAAAGAGCCTGTAGCCTCCAGTGTTGGGTCACCTCAGGCCAAACAACCAACTGGGAGGGAACTCAGCCCACCCATCAGCAGACAAATGGATTAAAGTTTTACTGAGCTCTCCCCACCAGAGCAACACCCAGCTCTACCCACAACCAGTCCCTCCCATCAGGAAGCTTGCACAAGCCTCTTAGATAGCTTCATCCACCAGAGGGCAGACAGCAGAAGCAAGAAGAAGTACAATCCTGCAGCCTCTGGAATGAAAACCACATTCACAGAAAGATAGACAAAATGAAAAGGCAGAGGACTATGTACCAGAGGAAGGAACAAGATAAATCCCCAGGAAAACAATTAAATGAAGTGGAGATAGGAAACCTTCCAGAAAAAGAACTCAGAATAATGAGAGCGAGATGATCCAGGACCTCAGAAAAGGAATGGAGGCAAAGATCAAGAAGATGCAAGAAATGTTTAATAAAGACCTAGAAGAATTAAAGAACAAACACCTAGAAGAATTAAAGAACAAACAGAGATGAACAATACAATAACTGAAATGAAAAATACACTAGAAGGAATCAGTAGCAGAATAACTGAGGCAGAAAAACGGATAAGTGACCTGGAAGACAGAATGGTGGAATTCACTGCTGAGGAACAAAATAAAGAAAAAAGAATGAAAAGAAATGAAGACAGCCTAAGAGACCTGTGGGACAACATTAAATGCATGAACATTCGTATTATAGGGGTCCCAGGAGACGAGAGAGAGAAAGGACCCAAAAAAATATTTGAAGAGATTATAGTAGAAAACTTCCCTAACATAGGAAAGGAAATAGCCACCCAACTCCAAGAAGCACAGAGAGTTCCAGGCAGGATAAACCCAAGGAGAAACATGCCAAGACACAGTAATCAAATTGACAAAAATTAAAGACAAAGAAAAATTATTAAATGCAACAAGGGAAAAATGACAAATAACATACAAGGGAACTCCCATAAGGTTAACAGCTGATTCCTCAGCAGAAACTCTACAAGACAGAAGGGAGTGGCATGATATACTTAAAGTGATGAAAGGGAAGAACCTACAACCAAGATTACTCTACTCAGCAAGGATCTCATTCAGATTCAAAGGAGAAATCAAAAGCTTTACAGACAAGCAAAAGCTAAGAGAATTCAGCACCACCAAACCAGCTCTACAGCAAATGCTAAAGGAACTTCACTAAGTGGGAAACACAAAAGAAAAGGACCTACAAAAACAAACCCAAAACTATTAAGAAAATGGTAATAGGAACATACATATCGATAATTACCTTAAAATGTGAACGGATTAAGTGCTCCAACCAAAAGACACAGGCTTGCAGAAAGGATACAAAAACAAGACACATATATATGCTGTCTACAAGAGACCCACTTCAGACCTAGGGCCACATATAGACTGAAAGTGAGGGGATGGAAAAAGATATTCCATGCAAATGGAAATCAAAAGAAAGCTGGAGTAGCTATACTCATATCAGATAAAATAGATTTTAAAATAAAGAATGTTACAAGAGACAAGGAAGGACACTATGTAATGATCAAGGGATCAATCCAAGAAGAAGATATAACAATTATATATATATATATGCACCCAACATACGAGCACCTCAATACATAAGGCAAATGCTAACAGCTATAAAAGAGGAAATTGACAGTAACACAATAATAGTGGGGGACTTTAACACCTCACTTACACCAATGGACAGATAATCTGGACAGAAAAGTAATAAGGAAACACAAGCTTTAAATGATACAATAGACCAGATAGATTTAATTGATATTTATAGGACATTCCATCCAAAAAGAGCAGATTACACTTTCTTCTCAAGTGCACATGGAACATTCTCCAGGATAGATTACATCTTCGGTCACAAATTAAGCCTCGGTAAATTTAAGAAAATTGAAATCATATCAAGCATCTTTTCCAACCACAACGCTATGAGATTAGAAATAAATTACAGGGAAAAAAACGTAAAAAATACAAACACATGGAGGCTAAACACTACATTACTAAATAACCAAGAGATCACTGAAGAAATCAAAGAGGAAATCAAAAAATACTTAGGAACAAATGACAATGAAAACACGATGATCCAAAACCTATGGGATGCAGCAAAAGCAGTTCTAAGAGGGAAGTTTATAGCAACACAATCCTACCTCAAGAAATAAGAAAAACCTCAAATAAACAATCTAACCTTACACCTAAAGGAACAAGAGGAAGAAGAACAAACAAAACTCAAAGTTAGTAAAAAGAAAGAAATCCTAAAGGTCAGAGCAGGAAAAAATGAAATAGAAAGAAAGAAAACAATAGCAAAGATCAATAAAACTAAAAGCTGCTTCTTTGAGAAGATAAACAAAATGGATAAACCTTTATCCAGACTCATCAAGAAAAAGAGGGACAGGATTCAAGTCAATAAAATTAGAAATGAAAAAGGAGAAGTTACTACAGACACCACAGGAATACAAAGCATCCTAAGAGACTACTACCAGCAACTGTGTGCCAATAAAATGGACAACCTGGAAGAAATGGACAAATTCTTAGAAAGGTATAACCTTCAAATATTGAGCCAGGAAGAAATAGAGAATATGAACAGACCAATCACAAGTAATGAAATTGAAACTGTGATTAAAGGTCTTCCAACAAACAAAAGTCAAGGAGCAGATGGCTTCACTGGTGAATTCTATCAAACATTTAGAGAAGAGCTAACACCCATCCATCTCAAACTCTTCCAAAAAATTGCAGAGGAAGGAACACTCCCAAACTCATTCTACAAGACCACCATCACCCTGATACCAAAACCATATAAAAATACTACAAAAAAAGAAAATAACAGACCAATACCATTGATGAATATAGGTGCAAAGTTCTCAACAAATACTAGCAAACAGAATCCAACAACACATTAAAAGGATCATAAACCATGATCAAGAGGGATTTATCCCAGGGATGCAAGGATTCTTCAGTATATGCAAATCAATCAATGTGATACACAATATTAACAAATTGAAGAATAAAAACCATATGATCATCTCAATAGATGCAGAAAAAGGTTTTGCCAAAATTCAACACCGATTTTTGATAAAAACTCTCCAGAAAGTGAGCATAGAGGGAACCTACCTCAACATAATAAGGGCCATATATGACAAACCCATAGCAAACATCATCCTCAATGGTGGAAAACTAAAAGCATTTCCTCTAGGATCTGGAACAAGACAAGGGTGCTACTCTCCCATTATTATTCAACATAGATTTGGAAGTTTTTGCCATGGCAATCAGAGAAGAAAAAGAAATAAAAGGAATCCAAATTGGAAAAGAAGAAGTAAAACTGTCACTTTTTGCAGATGACATGGTACTATACATAGAGAATCCTAAAGATGCCACCAGAAAACTACTAGAGCTAATCAATGAATCTCGTAAAGTTGCAGGTTACAAAATGAATACACAGAAGTCTCTTGCATTCCTATACACTAACAATGAAAGATTAGAATGAGAAATTAAGGAAACAATCCCATTCACTATTGCAACAAAAAGAATAAAATACCTAGGAATAAACCTTCCTAAGGAGGCAAAAGACCCGCAAGCAGAACACTGTAAGATATTATCAAAAGAAATCAAAGATGAGACAAACAGATGGAGAGATACACCATGTTCTTGGATTGGAAGAATCAGTATTTTCAAAATGACTATACTACCCAAAGCAATCTACAGATTCAATGCAAACCTATCAAATTACCAATGGCATTTTTCACAGAATTAGAACAGAAAAATTTACAATTTGGACAGAAACACAAAAGACCCTGAATAGCCAAAGCAATCTTGAGGAAGAAAAATGGAGCTGGAGAAATGAGGTGCCCTGACTTCAGACTATACTACAAAGTTACAGTCATCAAAACAGTATGGTACTGGCACAAAAATAGAAATATAGATCAACGGAACAGGATAGAAAGTCCAGAGATAAACCCATGCACCTATGGTCACCTAATCTATGACAAAGGAGGCCAGAATATACAATGGAGAAAACACAGTCTCTTCAGTAAATGGTGCTGGGAAAATTGGACAGCTACATGGAAAAGAGTGAAACTATGACACTCTCTAACACAATCCACAAAAAATAAAATAAAATAAAACCTCCAAATGGATTAAAGACGTAAATGTAAGGCTGGATACTATAAAATTCTTAGAGGAAAACATAGACAGAACACTCTCTGACATAAATCACAGCAAGATCTTTTTAGGTCCACCTCCTAGAGTAATGAAGATAAAAACAAAAAGAAACATATTTGATCTAATTAAATTTAGAAGCTTCTGCACAACAAAGGAAACCATAAAGAAAATGAAAAGACAACCCTCAGAATGGGAGAAAATATTTGCAAATGAAGCAACTGACAAGGGATTAATCTCCAAAATATACAAACAGCTCATGCAGCTCAATATCAAAAAAACAAAAAACCCAATCCAAAAATGGGCAGAAGACCTAAATAGACATTTCTCCAAAAAGACATACAGACGGCCAAGAGACACATGAAAAGATGCTCAACATCATTAATTAATAGAGAAATGCAAATCAAAACTACAGTGAGGTATCACCTCACACCAGTCAGAATGGCCATTATCAAAAATTTGGCAAACAATAAATACTGGAGAGGGTGTGGAGAAAAGTGAATCCTCCTACACTGTTTGTGGGAACGTAAATTGCTATCACCACTATGGAGAACAGTATGGAGGTTCCTTAAAACACTGAAAATAGAATTACCATATGATCCTGCAATACCACTCCTGGGCATATATCAGAAGAAAACTATAATTCAAAAAGATACATGCACCCCAATGTTCATTGCAGCACTATTTACAATAGCCAGGGCATGGAAGCAACTTAAGTGTCCATCGACAGATGAATGGATAAAGAAGATGTGGGACATATATACAATGGAATATTACTCAGCCACAAAAAAGAACAAAATAATGCCATTTTCAGCAACATGTATGGACATAGAAATTGTCATACAGTGTGAAGTAAGTCAGATAGAGAAATACAAATATACGATATTGCTTATATGTGGAATCTAAAAAAATGGTACAAATGAACTTATTTACAAAACAGAAATAGAGTCACTGATGTAGAAAAAAAACTTATGGTTACCAGGGGGGAAATGGGGGGAGGCATAAATTGGGAGATTGGGATTGACATATACACACTGCTATATACAAAATAGATAACTAATAAGGACCTACTGTATAGCACAGGGAACTCTAGTCAATACTCTTTATTTGCCTATATGGAAAAATAGTCTAAAAGAGAGTGAATATATGTATATGTATAACCTATTCACTTCATTGCACACCTGAAACTAACACAACATTGTAAACCAACTATACTCTAATAAAACAAAAGAAATGCAACAGATTTCTGTATATTAATCTTGTATCCTGTTACCTTGCTTAATTTATTTACTTGGTCTAGTATTTTTTGTGTGGAGTCCTTAGGATTCTCAATATAAAGTATCACATCATCTGCAAGTAATGACAGTTTTACCTCTTCCCTTCCAATTTGGATACCTTTTACTTCTTTTTCTTTCCTGATTTAATTTCATCATTGACCTGTTGGTTTTTTAGTACCATCTTGTTTAGTCTTCATGTGTTCATTCTTTTCCCAGTTTTCTTTCTGTGGCTGATTTCTAGTTTCACACCGTTGTGATCACAAAGGATCCTTGAAATAATTTCTATCCTCTTAATTTTGTCAAGGCTTGTTTTGTGACCCAGTAAGTGGTGTATCCTAGAGAACGTTCCATGCGTGCTTGAAAAGAATGTGTATTAGGGGTTTTTTTTGGATGTAGTGTCATGTAGATATCAATGAAGTCCAACTGGTCTATTGTGTTGCCTTATTGATTTTCTGGCTGGGTGAACTGTCCATTGATGTCATTGGGGTGTTAAAGATTCCTAATGTTTTTTTAAAATTTGTTTATTTATTTTATTTTTGGCTGCATTGGGTCTACGTTGTTGCACATGGGCTTTCTCTAGTTGCAGCAAGTACTCTTCGTTGTGGTGCATGGGCTTCTCATCATGGTGGCTTGTCTTGTTGCAGAGCACAGGCTCTAGGCACGTGGCTTCAGCAATTGTGGCTTGAGGGCTCTAGAGTGCAGGCTCAGTAGTTGTGGTACACAGGCTTAGTTGCTCTGCGGCATGTGAGATCTTCCTAGACCAGGGCTCTAACCCATGTCCCCTGCGTTGGCAGGCGGATTTTTAACCACTGCACCACCAGGGAAGCCCCTCCTACTGTTATTTTATTCCTGTTAACTTCTCCCTTTATATCTGTTAGTATTTGTTTTATATATTTATGTCTCCTGTCCGTATTGGGTGAATATATGTTAATGTGTATGATATCCTCTTCTTGTATTGATCCCTTTATCGTGATATAATGTCCTTTTTGTCTTTCTTTATGGCCTTTGTTTTAAAGTCTATTTTTTCTGATATTTGTATTGGTACCCCTGCGTTTTTGTCATATCCATTTGCATGAGTTATTTTTCCATCCTCTCACTTTCAATCTGTGTGTGTCTTTTGCCCTGAAGTGAGTCTCTTGGGCAGCATATTGCACGTTCTTGTTTTTAATCCAATCTGCCACCCTATGTCTTTTGATCAGAGCATTTAGTCCATTGATATTTAAAGTTATCATTGATAGGTATGTAATTATTGCCATTTTAAACCTTGTTTTCCAGTTGTTTTGTAGGTCTTCTTTGTTAATTTCTACTTCTTTTTGTTTTTCCTGCTGTGGTTTGATGGTTTTCTTTTGTAGTATGCCTGAGTTCCTTTCTTTTTGGTTTAAGTGAATCTATTGAATGCTTTTGATTTGTGGTAACCCTGGGTTTCAAGTATGTGACCCAAAACTATATCTACTTGCTTTAAACTCATAGTCATATAAGATCAAACATATTCAAAATGATCTACACTTTTATATGCACCTCACACAAAATTTTGTGATTTTGATGTCCTGGTTTACATTTTCATGCTTATCCCTTTGCTGTTCATTATAGTTTTTATTGAAATATATTGTAGTTTTTTAATTGAAATGTAGTTGATTTATGATGTTCTGTTAATTTCTGCTGTACAGAAAAGTGATTCAGGTATATATATATATATATATATATATATATAAAATATACATTATTTTTAAATATTTTTTTCCATTATGGTTTCTCATAGGCTATTGAATATAGTTCCCTGTGCAAGGGAACAACAAGTAGGACCTTGTTGTTTATCCATTCTACATATAATAGTCTGCATCTGCTATCCCCAAATTCCCACTCCATCCTTTTCCCACTCCCCTTCCCCCTTTGCCACCACAAGTCTATTCTCTATGTCTGTGAGTCTGTTTCTGTTACACAAGAGTTCACTTATGTCGTATTTTAGATTCCACATATGAGTGATATCATATGGTATTTGTCTTTCTCCTTCTGGCTTACTTCACTTAGTATGATAATCTATATAGTTCCATCCATGTTGCTGCAAATGGCATTATTTCATTCTTTTTTATGGCTGAGTAATATTCCATTATATATGTATCACATCTTTTTATCCATTCATCTGTTGATGGACATGTCTTGGCTATTGTGAATAGTGCTGCTATGAACATAGGGATGCATGTATTTTTTTGAATTATATTTTTGTCCTGATATATGCCCAGGAGTGGGATTGCTGGATCATATGGCAGCTCTATTTTTAGTTTTTTGAGGAACCTCTGTACTGTTTTCCATAGTGGCTGCACTAACTTACATTCCCACCAACAGAGTAGGAGTGTTCCCTTTTCTCCACATCCTCTCCAGCATTTGTCATTTGTAGACTTCTTAATGATGGCCATTTTGACGTGTGTGAGGTGGTACATCACTGTAGTTTTGATTTGCATTTCTCTAATAATTAGTGATGTTGAGCATCTTTTCATGTGCCTGTTGGCCATCTGTATGTCTTCTTTTGAGAAATGTCTGTTTAGGTCTTCTACCCATTTTTCTATTGGGTTATTTGGTTTTTTTGTTCTTGTTCAGTTATGTGAGCCGTTTGTATGTTTTGGAAATTAAGCCCTTGTTGCTCGCATCATTATCAAATATTTTCTCCCATTTCATAGGTTTTCTTTTTGTTTTGTTTATTGTTTGCTGTGCAAAAACTTGTGAGTTTGATTAGGTCCCAATTGTGTAGTTTTGCTTTTATTTCTATTGCTTCAGGATACTGACCTAAGAAAACACTGGTACAATTTATGTCAGAAAATTTTTTGCCTATGTTCTCCTCTAGGAGTTTTATGGTGTAATGTCTTACGTTTAAGTCTTTAAGCCCTTTTGAGTTTATTTTTGTGTATGGTGAGAGGGTGTGTTCTAATTTCATTGATTTACATGCAGCTGTCCAACTTTCCCAACACCACTTGATGAAGAGACTGTCTTGTTCCCATAGTATATTCTTGCCTCCTTCTGACGTGGTATATAATTATTTTTATGTGTTTTGGGATTCAGTTTGCTACTATTTTGTTGAGAATTTTTGCATCTATATTCATGAAATATATTGCCCTGTAATTTTCTTTTTTGGTGGTATCTTTGTCTGGTTTTGATATCAGGGTGATGGTGGCCTCATAGAATGTCTTTGGGAGTGTTCCCTCCTCTTCAATCTTTTGGAAGAGTTTGAGAAGGATCAGTATAATCTCTACTTTATATGTTTGGTAGAATTCACTTTTGAAGCCATCTGGTCCTGGCCTTTTGTTTGTAGGGAATTACTTAAATTACAGATTCTATTTCAGTTCTAGTGATTGGTCTGTTAAAATTATCTATTTCTTCTTGATTCAATTTTGGTGGGTTTTATGTTTCTAGAAACTTATCCATTTCATCTAGGTTGGCGAATTTGTTGGCAAATAGTTCTTCATAATAATATTGTATTATGGTTTTTTGTATTTCTGTGATATCAGTTGTTATTTCTACTTTTTCATTTCTTATTTTCTTTTGGGGATTCTCTCACTTTTTGTCTTAGTGAACCTGGACAGAGTTTTGTCAATTTTGTTTTTCTTTTCAAAGAACCAGCTCTTGGTTTTATTGATTTTTTTCTATTGCTTTTTAATCTCTATGTTTTCTCTGATCTTCATTATTTCCTTTCTTCTACTGACTTTAGATTTTTTTGTTCTCCTTTTTCTAATACTTTTAGGTGGTATGTTAGGTTGTTTATTTGAGATTTTTCTTGTTTTATGAGGAAGGCCTGTATCGCTATGAACTTCCTTCTAATAACTGCTTTTGCTGCATCCCATAGATTTTGTTTGTTTATGCTTTCATTGTCATTTGTCTCAAGTTATTTTTTAATTTCCTCTTTGATTTCATCATTGACCCATTGTTTTTTTAGTAGCATGTTGTTTAGTCTCCATGTAATTGTTTTTTTCTCATTTCTTTTTCTGTAGTTAATTTCTAGTTTCATGCCATTGTGGTAAAAAAAGATGCTTGAGATAACTTCTATACTCTTAAATTTGTGGAGGCTTGTTTTGTGCCCTAGTATGTGGTCAATCCTAGAGAATGTTCCATGTGCACTTGAAAAGAATGTGTATTTTTTTTTGATGTAATGTCCTGAAAATATCAATTAAGTCTAACTGCTCTATTGTATCATTTAGTATATCTGTTGCCTTATTGATTCTCTGTCTGGAAGATCTGTCCATTGATGAGGGTGGAGTGTTAAAGTCTCCTACTATTATTGTATTCCTGTCAATTTCTCCCTTTATGTCTGTTAGTATTTGTTTTATGTATGTGGGTGCTCCTATATTAGGTGTATATATATTTTGACGAGTGTAAAATCCTCTTCTTGTATTGATCCATTTATCATTGTATAGTGTCCTTTTTTATCTTTCTCTATGGGCTTTGTTTAAAGTCTATTTTGTCTGATATGAGCATCGTGACCCCTGCTTTCTTGTCATTTCCCTTTGCATGAAATATCTTTTTCCATCCCCTCACTTTCAATCTATGTGTGTCCTTTGCTCTAAGTGGGTCTCTTGTAGGTGGCATATCACAGGCTCTTGTTTTTTTTATCCAATCTGCCATTCTGTCTTTTGATTGGAGCACTGGAGTCCATTGACATTTAAGGTAATTATTGATAAATAAGTATTTATTGCCATTTTAAACCTTGGTTTTCCATTGATTTTCTATTTCTTCTTTGTTCCTTTCTTTTTCTTTTTGTTTTTCCTTTTGTTGTTTGATGATTTCCTTTTATCTTATTTATTTATTTGTTTGTTTGTTTATTAAATGATAGCCTACTCTTTTTTTTTAATATATTTATTTATTTATTTTTGACTGCATTGGGTCTTTGTTGCTGCACATGGGCTTTCTCTAGTTGTGGTGAGCAGGGGCTACTCTTCATTGTGGTACTTGGGCTTCTCGTTGCAGTGGCTTCTCGTTGTGGAACATGGGCTCTAGGCACACAGGCTTCAGTAGTTGTGGCACGTGGGCTCAGTAGTTGTGGCTCGTGGGCTCTAGAGTGCAGGCTCAGTAGTTGTGGCGCATGGGCTTAGTTGCTCCACAACACGTGGGATCTTCCTGGACTAGCGCTTGAACCCGTGTCCCCTACATTGGCAGGCGGATTCTTAATCACTGCCACCAGGGAAATCCTCCTTTTATTTAATGCTTGTGTTTTCTTTCTGGTTTTTGTGAATCTATGATATCTTTTTGACTTGTGGTTACCCTATTTTTCATGTATGTTAACCCCTTCCTATATCTACTTGCTTTAGACTGAAAGTTGTATAGGCTCAAACATATTCTAGGAAAAAAATCTATTTTCTTACTCTCCTCCCCCACATTTTATGATTTTGATGTCCTCTTATACATCTTCATGTTTATCCTTTTGCTGTTCTTTGTGGTTATTATCACTTTCACAAAATTTAAAAAAAAAATTTTTCCCTTTTTAATCTGTATACTGGCTTATTTAAGTGATTTACTTTCCAATTGTTATTTTCTGTTTTCTATAGCTTCTTGCTTCTTTTCAATTTAGAGAAAACTTCAATATTTCTTTTAGGATAGGTTTAGTATTGCTGTATTCTTTTAGTCTTTGCTTGCCTGAGAAATTCTTTATCTCTCCTCCTATTCTAAATGATAATCTTGCTGGGTAGAATATCTTAGGTTGTAGATTTTTCCCTTTAAGCACTTTGAATATGTTTTGCCACTCCTTTCTGGCCTGCAACGTTTCTGTATAGAAATCAGCTGATAGCCTAATGGGGGTTACCTTGTAATTCACTCTTTGTTTTTCTCTTGCTGCCTTCAGAATTCTCTCTTTAACTTTTGTCATTTTAATTATAATATGTCTTGGTGTAGGTCTGTTTGGGTTCATCTTGTTTGGGACCCTTTGTGCTTCCTGTACCTGGATATCTGTTTCCTTCTTTAGGTTTGGGAAGTTTTCAGCCATAATTTCTTCAAATACTTTTTTGATCCCCTTTTCTCTTTCTTTTTCTGGAATCCCTATTATGCATAGATTGGCACACTTTATATTATCTTATCTGTCTCATACTATTTTCATTTGACCTTCTGTCTGCTGTTCTGGTTGGGTGATTTCCATTATGCTTTCTTCCATGTCGCTTATTTGTTTTTCTGCATTGTTTATTCTGCTATTCATTGCCTTTAGCTCAGCTTTCATCTCAGCAAATGAATTTTCTAATTTTTCTTGGTTCTGTTTTATAGTTTCTAGTTACTTTTTACAGTAGTCTGACTTTCTGTTGCTTGCTTAGTTCCTTCAGTATTTTCATTATCTCCTATTTGAATTTGGTGTCTATTAGATTGAAGAGGTCTCTTTCATTGTTTGTTCTTTCAGGGGAATTCTCTTGGTCTTTTAACTGGGAGCGGTTGTTCTGCTTCTTTATTTTCCTTATATTTCTCTTACTCTGAGTTTAGGATAAATGATTATCTACTGTGGTCTTTGAAGACTATTTTTATATTAGAGCATCCCTGTGTTACTTGCGTGGGTTTAACATTTTTGGTGTGAGGTCTGTTTTTAGCATGGATGCCTGTCGCCTCTTTCCTCAGTGTGTGCTGAGTGTGTTGATAGGGGGTGTATAGATGTGGTGGTTGTCACTCGCCCCTGGAGCCTGCGATAGTAACAGTGGCAGCAGCCGCTGCTTGCACTCACCTCTGGAGCCCACGGCTGATCTCAGTCCTGGGTCCCTTGGAAGTGGTGCCCTGTTGGCTGAGATCATGTACTCAGAGAAACAGGCTGTTATGGTGGCCCTGCCCTTCCCTTCACATGCCCTCCAACAATGGTGCCTTGCCTCTATAGCAGGCCTGGGCTCCTTCTACTCATACCCCAAGTTGTGGGTGCACCACACTCCAGCCCCTTCACGCTGTCTCTGCACAGCCAACCCCAGTCATCTCCCTGGGTCTGACCTCTGAAGCTCTAACTTTGGCACCCAGCCCCCACCTGCATTGCAGGGTGTCTCAGTCTGGGGAGCACAGGGCGGTGGCACAGACCATCTGTGCAGGTCTCTCTCTGTTCTGCAAACTGGTTGTTGCACTATCCTCCAAATCTCCGAGGCTCCCCCTCCATCTTTGCTGGTCTCCCCACCAGTGAGGGGGCTCCCCAGAGTGTGAGAGCCTTTCCTCTTTCACAGCTCCCTCCTAGGGGCACAGGTCCCATCCAGATTCCTTTCTCTCTCTCTCTCTTTCTCTGTTTTATCTTTTGTCCTACCCGGTTACATGGGGACTCTTTTTGTCCTTTCAGAAGTCTGAGGTCTTCTGCCAGTGCTCAGCAGGTATTCTGTGAGAACTTTTCCACGTGTAGATGTATTTTTTGATGTGTTTGTGGGAGGGGGTGAGCTTCATGTCCTACTCTGCCATTTTGGTCACTCTCCTGTTCATTGTAATTATAATCACTTTTACAAAAAATTTTTCATTGTTTTTCAATCTATGTACTGGCTTATTTATTTATTTATTCATTCATTTTATTTTGGCTGTACTGTGCAGCTTGTGGGATTCTTTTAATCTTTGCTTGTCTGAGCAATTCTTTATCTCTCCTTCTATTCTAAATGATAATCTTGCTGGGTAGAGTATCCTAGGTTGTAGGTTTTTCCCTTTCAGGACTTTGAATATATCATGCCACTCCTTTCTGACCTGCAAAGTTTCTGCAGAGAAATCAGCTGATAACCTTATGGGAGTTCCCTTGTAAATGACTCTGTTTTTCTCTTTCTGGCTTTAGAATCCTCACTTTATCTTTAACATTTGCCATTTTGATTACAGTATGTCTTGGTGTAGGTGTGTTTGTATTCATCTTGCTTAGGACGCTCTGTGCTTCCTGTACCTGGATATCTGTTTCTTTTTTAGGTTTTGGATGTTTTCAGCCAAAATTTCCTCAAATACTTTTTTGACCTCCTTCTCTCTTCTCCTTCTGGAACCACTATTGTGTGTAAGGTGGCACATTTTATATTGTCTCATAGACCTTTTATTCTGCTTTCATTTTTTTGCATTTGTGTCTCTGTCTGCTGTTCCGATTGGGTGATTTCCATTATTCTGTCTTTCAGATTATTTGCTTCTGTGTCATTTAGTCAGCTATTCATTTCTTCTAGATTGCTTTGTATCCCAGAAATCAAATTATCTATTTTTATTGGTTCATCTTTATAGTTTTTAGATCCTTGTTACAGTGATCTGCATTTCTATTGATAATCTTTCTTAATTCAGTTAGCATTTTTATTACCACCTTTTTGAACTCTGGGTCTGGTAGTTTGGCGAGCTCTGTTTCTTTATTTATTCTTTCAGGGGGCTTTCTCTTGCTATTTATTTATTTATTTACTTTAAAATTTTTTATTTATTTTATTTATTTTTGGCTGCATTGGGTCTTTGTTGCTACACGTGGGCTTTCTCTAGTTGTGGAGAGCAGGGGCTACTCTTCATTGCAGTGCGCTGGCTTCTCATTGTGGTGGCTTATCTTGTGGTGCACGGGCTGTAGGAGTGCAGGCTTCAGTAGTTGCAGCACATGGGCTCAGTAGTTGTGGCACATGGGCTGTAGGGTGTGCAGGCTTCAGTAGTCATGGTGTGTGGGCTCAGTAGTTGTGGCTCACGGGCTCTAGAGCACAGGCTCAGTAGTTGTGGTGCACGGGCTTAGTTGCTCCGCAGCATGTGGGTTCTTCCTGGACCAGGGCTCAAACCCGTGTCCCCTGCACTGGCAGGTGTATTCTTAACCACTGTGCCACCAGGGAAGCCCCTCTCTTGCTTTTTAAATTGGAAATAGTTCCTCTGCCATTTCCATTTTACTTAACTTTCTCTGTCTCTATGAATTTAGGAAAAACAGTTATCTATTCTGGTTTTGGAGGAGTGTTTTTATGTGGGAGCATCCATGTGTAGACTATGTGTGTCCAATGTCTTTGGTGCAAGGGCTGGTTTTTATATGGATGTTAGCCACAGCTTTCCTCAGTGTGTGCTGGCTGCTGTCACATTTATAGGGGGTGTGGTTGGTGTTGGAAGATCTAAAGCTTGTGCAGGGTGTGAAGTGGGAGTTCCTCTTTGCTTTATGGCTGTCACTGTCCTGTCATGGGCTCAGTCTGCTCCCCAGTTGTTAAAGTAGAAGCCCTGAGGGCTAGGCTTGATGAGGCTCTGTTTCCTTTGAGTGTGTGCCCTGCCCCAAAAGAGAGGGTTGCTGAAGTAAGTGAGGCCCTTGCACTAACAGAGGACCAATGCACTGCCTGTGTAGGTGTCCACAGCTCTGCTCTGATGCAGCCCAAGGTCACATCTCTTCCCCTGTTTTGGTCATCCCTGATCTAGTGTAAGGCTGTGGCGTGGAGTGGGTGGGGCTAGAGCATTCACTAGGCTGAGAGTGGGGCGTGGGGTGTTGTGGGGCAGGAATTGAGGTGGCTGTTCTGCCATCAGAGATATGGGCTTCCTCGGTGGTAGTCTTCTCCCAGGACCTTTCTGCCCCAGGTCCAGTGCCAAGCTGTGGCATAGAGTAGGCGGGGCCAGAGCCCTTGCTCAGCTGGGAAATAGACCATGGCACCCTGGGCACAGTGTCTCTTGTGGAGCAGCTTGAGTGAGCATTGACAGTGGCTGCCATTGCCCTACCCAGACCACACCCCAGGCTTCCTGGGCTGTCTCTGTGTAGCTAGACTGAGTCTTTTCCCAGGGCCTGGCTGACCCAGATCTCCTGCCAAGGTGTGGTGTGGAGTGAGCAAGGCTGAGGTGTTCACTCAACTCAGATTGGAGAGTGTGGCAAGGTGGCAGTTGCCAATGCAAAGCTCTCTCCACCCTGTCTGTTCCAAGCCAGCACACACACACTCTTTGCAAGTACAGTCTAGGCTTCTCCAGCCCTTCTATCTGTCCCAGTGGTTCTCCCAGCAGCCAAAGGGTCGTGTCTCCTCCACATAGGACCCCAAGACTGGGATGCCCTATCTGTGGCTTGACCCACTGACTCCCTAGGGTGAGGGTCCACCTGTGTAGACTTTTTCTTCCTTTCAGGGTAGAGGTCCCAACCTTATGCCTTTTTTTTCATCCTACCCGTTTATGTGGAAATCTTTCTTGCAGCTTTGGTTGTATAGGAATTCTTCTGTCAGTTTCCAGTTAATTTTCCATGAGAATTGTTCCACATGTAGATGTATTTTTCATGTGTTTGTTGGGGGAGGTGAGCTCCACATCCTCCTACTCTGCCATCTTGATCTGACCTATGTTCAATTGATACTTGACAAGAGTGCCAAGACCATTCAACAGGGAATGAACAATTTCTTTAACAAATGGTCCTATGATGATAACTGGATCACTACATGCAAAAAATGAAGTTGGACCCCTTCCCCACTCATATACAAAAAATTAACTCACAATGGATCAAAGACCTAAATATAAATGCTAAAACCATAAAACCCTTAGAAGAAAACATAGAAGTAAATATTCATGATTTTGTATTTAGTAGTGTTTTCTTAGATATAACACCAAAAGTATAAGCAGCAAAAAAAAAATAGATAAACTAGACTTCATCCAAATTAAAAACTTGTGTACATCAAAGGACATGATCAAGAGAGTAAAAAGACAGCCCACAGAATGGGAAATTATTTATAAGTTATATATATGATAAGTGTCTAGTATTCAGAATATATACACACACACATTCTTATAACTCAACAACCAAAGGAAAACAACACAATTTTAAAATGGGAAAAGGACTTGACTCCAAAGTAAATACACTGATGGCCAACAAGCTCAGTAAGAGATGCTCAACATCATTTTCATTAGGGAAATGCAAATAAAAACCACAGTGATATATCATTTCATACCCACTAGGATGACCATAATAAAAAAACAGAGGGGAAAATAAAGAGTGTTTTCAAGGATGTGGAGAAATCGGAACATATGTACTTTTCTGTTGGTAATGTAAAATAGTGCTGCCACTGAAAAATAGTTTGGTTGTTCTTTAACAAGGTAATATTAGAATTATCATGTGACCTAGCCATTCCATTCCTAGACTTATTCCTAAAAGAATGGACAACTGGTGTTCAGACAAAAGCTTGTACACAAATGTTCATAGCAGCACTCTTGAGAATAGCCAAACGTTGGAAACATCTGATGAATGGGTAAATAAAATGTGGTATTTCCAGGGAGTTCCCTGGTGGTCCAGTGGTTAGAACTCAGCGCTTTCAGTGCCATGGCCCAGATTCAATCCCTGGTCAGGGAACTAAGATCCTGCAAGCCTTGCAGTGCAGCCAAAAAAAAAAAGTGGTATGTCCACACAATGAAATATTATTCAGCAATAAAAGGTAATGAAGTACTGATACATGCTATGATATGCGTGAACCTCGAAAGCATGCTAAGTAAAAGAAGCCAGACACAAAAAGCCCCATATTTTATGATTCCATATATATGAAATACACAGAATAGACAAATCCATGGAGACAAAGGGTGGATTTGTGATTTCCATGGGCTTGGGGAGGGGATAATATGGCGTGCCTGCTTAGTGGGTATGGGGTTTCCATTTGGGATGATGAAAAAATTTTTGAACTAGATAGTGCTGATGATTTCACCAAAGTGTGAATGTAGTTAATGTCACCAAATTGTACACTTTAAAATGGTTAATATCATATTATGTGTATTTTGCCACAATGAAAAAATAAAGTTTAAAAAAAGGAGATTCCCAAAATCTCCAAAAACAAAAACTGAGAAAATTCACTGCATGCTGACCTGAATTAGACGTACAAAAGGGACTTGAGGACACGGGGAGGGGGAAGGGTAAGCTGGGACGAAATGAGAGAGTAGCACTGACATATATACACTACCAAATGTAAAATAGATAGCTAGTGGGAAGCAGCTGCATCGCATGGGGAGATCAGCTTGGTGCTTTGTGACCACTTAGAGGGGTGAGATAGGGAGGGTGGGAGGGAGACGCAAGAGGGAGGGGATATGGGGATATATGTATACATATAGCTGATTCTCTTTGTTATACAGCAGAAACTAACACAACATTGTAAAGCAATTATACTCCAATAAAGATGTTAAAAAAAATGACCTGAATTATGTACTGATGTGTGCTGCAACATGTATGAACCTTGATACCATTATGCTTAATGAAAGAAACCAGACCAAAAAATGCACATTTTGTACAATTCCATTTATATGAAATGTGCCAAATAGGCAAATCCATAGAGACCAAAAGCAGATTTGTGGTTGCCAAGGGCTGGGGGGAGGGGAAGAATGATGAGTGACTTTTAATAGGTACAGGGTTTCTTTTTGGAGTGAGTAAAATATCCTTGAATTAGATAGTTGTGGTAGTTGCATAACTGTGTGTACGCTAAGAACCAATGGATTTCACATTTTAAAAGAGTAAATTTTTTAATGCTTTATATCTTAAAAAAAAGAGAGAAATGACCCAGCTTTGGTAAGACAATTGTGGGGTCCCCCTTCTTCTATTAGTGGAAGGAGAGTGGCAGGATTCAGGGTTTTGCAGTGGTAAATAGTAACGTGACAGAGAGAGAGAGAGTAACAGAGATTAATTCATAGGTGAAATGTGTTGTTTGTTCTCAGTCAGTAGTAATGTCTTTGCTGCATGAGAAACCAAGAGCTGAAGTGTGGATCCTAGAACTAATTCAGCAGAAGCATCAGCAAGTTTTACAGTGGCAGCTATTGCCCTATGGCAAAAGTGGATAAACCTTTGCATCTAGGTCCTAGTATACAATGTTTTTTGGTGGGTCCCATGAAGCCTAAGCATTTGTCCTGATGAACAAGTAGACAAAAAGCCTTTTTTTGTAGTTAGATGCCTAGGAAAGGAGGCTACTGAAGAACTTCTTAAGGTTACAGAAGACCTGTTCATGTTTGGATTCCCAGAGGAGAGAGTCTTTTACTATGGATTTAGTCAATTCATAAAGAGGTGTCAAAATATCAGAAAAAACTTGACAACCATAACCTAAATATCCAGTGAAACCTAGAAATCCCCACAACTGTCTTACAATATGTGTTTTTTGAGGGGTCTGGCTACTTTCATTTAGTATAATGGTATCAAGTTTCATCCTTGTACAATATATCAGTACCTCATTCTTTTTGATAGTTAAATAACATTCCATTGTATGTATGTACCACATATTTATCCACCTGTCATTGATGGACATTTGTGTTGCAAAGAGAAAGAGATGATATAGGAAGACAACTAGAAGGCAAGGAGCGGGAGCACTAACTAGGGAAATGAATCTAGTTTGTTGTTGCTTAACTTCATCAAATTTCTCCCTAGCTTTGGCTAAAGAATCTTTTAGTGATACAATTCCCAAATCAGAATTTTGTTTGAAGGCCTTTGCTTACCAATAAAAAACTGCTTCCCATTGGGCCTGAGAAATATTATTCCTTTTCTCTTCTAAGGAGCCTCACAAATGAAAGATTTTGTTCAATTCAAATGTTCCCCCATTGAAATCCCAAACCATCCTTTATGAAGTTATGCCATTTAGAGAAATAGGCACAGTTAAAATTATAATGAGAGGATATATATATCAGGAGTTTTTCCTAGAGGAGGTGAGAATTTAAAAGTATACAGCCCCATGAAAAGTAGCTACTTTTAGTTGAAATTACAATTTGTATCTCAGACCCCCCCAACCTAATGGTTAGCCACCTCTGAACACAGACCCAAGAATTTGTGCCACCAGGCAGATGGAAAGCCAAAGAGAATGCTCTCTCTGAATGAAAGCCAAGCTCTCAGGACAAAAATATCAGAATTGAAGGAGAATTTTATCTTGTTTTACTGGTGACTCACAGCAGATTTCATCTGGATGGAACCAGTCCATTGAGAATCAAAAACTCACTGGCTTGTGAGGCTTATAGGACCTGCTTCAGTGTTCTACCCATGATTCTCATTATGATAAATGACACTATTACAAAACACAACACAAAGTAGAGGCACAAAAGAGGGGAAAACTGTATGAAAGGAAAGTCCTATTTATACCGAGGATGCCAAATAAATGTCAGCCGGTATCAAAACCCAGGTAGCAAACTGAGAATAGACAAGGAACTTAAGATACAGACAATGGAGTTCATATCTGGTACTTACTTACAAAATCTGTGTGGACTTGACATGTAGTGAGCAGAAAAGCACAGGGCTCTACATGGGTGCTGCACATCTAAGCCTGAGGTACTGTGGGATGGGCAGTGTAAATCATGTCCGGGTGAAGCCTCTAGGAAAACCATAGAAATAAACTAAGATCACCCATATGAAAATAAACAGCTATTATTCAGACCTTGCTATAGCAAGAGAGTCAGCCATTATCACTTATGTTTGGTAGAGCTCAGAGGCTATCAGTGGAGTGGGAAAGATTTCTCACAGGGGAGTCAAAAAAGAGGAAGCTTCAGGTATGCTCTTTTTAGAAGTTGTTGGCATGGAGAAGCTGGAAGCAGGCTAACAAGAAGCTTGAAATCTTATGTGATTGGTTTGGGGAGCACATTTGGTCTTTCCTGGTTGGTCCTGAGTTGGAAGTGGAACAAAATTAAGGAAACTGGCAGTCAGTGACCAAGTTATGACCATTCTGTGCCAGTTGCTACAGAGATTATAGTTTGGCTTCCTGGGCTGGTTGCTGCAGTTTATGGTTTGGTTTCCTGGGCTTCTTACCTGTGTCAGAGTTCTATTGACATATATGATCTGGCCATTGTCTGTTTGTATATTCAGTCTCTCAGTGACAAGTACAAAACACATCAGAGCCCAGATAAATCAGAATCTGGCCATCTAGCTGTGGCCATAGGTACCCAAGGCAGACATTAAATTCTTTGCTCTCAGGGCAAAGTGCAGCCAGAGAGCAAACCAACAGGCAGGAGACCAGCAGGGCCCTGTAACACTAAGGTACTTCAGAAGATTGGACGCCCACTCCTGCTGGGCCTGCCCTGTGAGAGAAAGGAACAGGGAGAGAAGTGGACTTCTCCAGGGTCTTTGTGGGGAGACCACTTGAGGCACCTAACTTAGAGACATCAGAACTGTGGTAGTATCATTGCTGCCAGTTATGGGTTGCTATCAGCCCACCACCTCTCTGGGACTGAGGTAGTAACTCAGAGGGCAAGGGGATGACTTCACATGCTTTGGAAATCCTGCTCAGTTTCCAAGGGCCACCGCTGAGGAGAGGTAGGACAGGGGGACCGACACTGTGTTCTCTTTAGTCTTGCACCCCAAAGGTTGCCCCTATGTTAATTCCTGGACTATCTCTGGGACTGGTGGGGCTACAACTGTGGACACGCAGGATCTACACAGGAACCCGAGAGAAAACTCCACTCTGAATGGTACCTTGGCCATTCCAGCCTCCAGGTCTGTCCCTTCATGTCTGCCTGGGACCCCTGCAAGGCATGTCCCCTAGATTCCATGATCCACAAAGGCCCAGAGGTTGCAGGATATCTGTGTCCTCCCCTACTTATGCACTCTCTCCTCCCAGCACATACACTCCTGAATTTGGCGAGCCCCACCCGAAGTTTCAAGGGTGGGATCCAGGCTAGGTCCTTTGGACTGAAGTCATGAAAATTAATGCTGCAGCTCCCATAGCAGCCTTGGTAAGGAGGCCTACTCTTTGGCTGCTCACATTTTTTTGCTTCACGTCTGATAGAAAACAGAGCCACCTGTCCAACTCCATCCCACTCCCCCACCCAATCACAAAAGCTCAGTGTTTCAGACCCAAGGCAGATGGCAAGAGAGAGAGGAGGGGAGGGGCTACCCACATGCTCCAGAAAATCACGGAGTTTGTCCTCAACGAAAAGCCTTTAGTTGTTCACAGAGAATGCACAGCAGTACAGTGGTGCTGTATCCTTGGAAATCACAAGTTGCTTAGGGGAATGCAGCCTGCCCGTTGCCTCCTCTCTGCCCGCGCTAGATAGTAACCCAAATTCCAATTAGAGAGAAGTAGATTAGACATCCCCAAGGCAGATTTCCATAGAACCTTTGAAGAGATGCAGGATTCAGAAAGACTGCAGGAGTTGTAGATATACCTCAATAGATGTTTCTCCAGGCCTCTGTTCTTCTCCCCGGGTCTGTTCAGGATCATTTCTCTTGTTCAGGTTTCCTTCTTGTTTTAAGTGTTACAACCCTCCCAGGAACTGTTACACGTATTCTTCAAAAGCACAATAGCTACATCTGGTAGCTAGGATTGGTTGGGCTATGATTATTTTCTGCCCCAATAATTCTTCAGGAGGCTGTTATGTAGGTTACAGCATGCCTGGGCATTCAAACACTTTCTGGGAGTGTAAACTGAAGAACTCTTTCTGGAGGGAATCTTGGCAATGTGAAAATATCAAATGCACATACCTTTCACTCAGCATTTCTTATTGCTAAAAATCTCTATGGATGTTCATTCAACAAATATCTGAATGCCTACAATGTGACAGGCAATCTTCTAGGTTCTGGCTATACTTGCAAAAGTGCCCCAAGGTATATAGACAAAGATGTTCATTGAATCAGTTTGTAATAGCAAAGAAATAGAAACACGGCATCCATCAGTAAAGGCACAGTTAAATGACTCAATATGTCTACATGATTAAACACAAAACTGCCAATTAAAAACAGAGTTTTTGACATATACCAGTATATCATGGTATAGAAGGATCTCCAAGATAAATGAAGTGATTCAGTGAGACACGTAGCTGTATGCATAGTATTTTCCTTTATATAAATAAAAATGTATAAGACAATATGCAGAAACAAAAATCCACGTATATGCATATTTTTCCCCAAGGAATCAAAAGAAACTGTTAACAGTGGTCATTTCTGAAGAGAGGAACTTTAGGGGAAGGTGGCTTTTACTTTTATTTTTGTAATATTTCTGTATTTTAACCATGTTCATACATTATTTTTACTTAGTAAAAAATGACAATGGGGGGAAGAGTCAACTGGACAGTGAAATTATGGACTACTTTTTTCTTTATATTTCTCAATATTAGAGAAGAAAACATAAACATTACTTTTAAAGGGGCAGTGTTACTTTATGCCTTTGCACAGAGCATTACTATGCCCACTCAGTGACTATGATGGGTGATCAGCTTCCTCTTAGAACTGTATATGCTCTCTCTGGGATTTGCTTTCCCTATCTGCAAAACAGGCTGAAGGTGGGGAAATAAGATGATTTCCAAGGACTTATCCAACACTTGAATTTTATCAAAACCTTGTTCTGCCCACAACCAGGCACTGTCCTAGTAGAGACCAAGAGCCCTTTCAGTAACTCCAGAAGGGACTGCAGTAGTCAATGGCTTAGTTCCTAAGGTCTTCCTTGCTCTTCCTGCTGTAGCCCATAAAAAAGTCGAGGTTTAACTCAAGTCCTCTTGGCTTCAGGGAGAAGCAAGGGCTTCTTTGGTTTCCAAGTCAGAATAGGCTCAAGGACAGCTGTACATTCTCCCAAATCATGCTTCAGTATTTCCAATATTAATGTTGAAAAGTTGGGATGATAGTACTAACCTGTTTGTAGGTTAGACTCGAGACAGAGAGGAGCAGTCCTTTGATTTAAAATCTGAGAGCAAATTAAGTGTTAATATAAAGGCCTGGAGGCAATGGACCAGAACTAAAATTAATTGTCTGTTATGACTCCACTTTCAGGAAACCCTTATCATCAATGTGTGAGCTTTGTTAAATGAGCTAAAAAAAAAAAAAAAAAAAAAAAGCCTAGGAGAATCACTTGTACACAGTGAATAGTTAATCAATGTTAGGTGAATTTTAATCTGGCCTTCCTCCTGACATAAGTTGAAGACCACTGATAAGCGTTCATGGTTATAGTTCTTAATTTTGTCTTTGTATAATGAAGCAGTGTAGAGGAAAGTTTGCTTATAAAGGGTTAACAGTTGACATTTGAACAACATGGGTTTGAACTGCACAGGTCCACTTTCAGGAAGATACTTTTCAATAAATATGTACTACAGTACCACACAATCTTCAGTTGGTTGAATCCTTGGATGCAGAATCTCAGATACTGAGGGCTGACTATAAAGTTATACACTGACTTTTGACTGCACAGAGGGTCAGTGACCCTAACCCCTGCATTGTTCAAGCATCAACGATATTCCTCTTTCTTCTTCTCCCTGGGACATGTGGCCCTTCAGAAGCAACTTTGGATTAATAGATGATGACAGAATTTTACTATTCTGAGTTTTACAGCTCAGCTTTCTCTTATAGTAAGGTCTTGAGTGTGTAGAATGTCTTTTCCATGACAGTCTCTAAGGCAATTCACTTATATGTCCATAATCTTCTCACTACTCATAGAACATGAGAAGGAATGAGGAGGGAGAAATGGAGGACCAGAAGCTCATACAGCTAATGACTAATCTGGAATAAGCACTTCCCACAGTTATCCCCCTGGACTCAGTGCCGAACAAGAGGCAAAAATGCCCAGCTTCCAGTTTCTCCCTGGAAGAGATTTGACTGCCTAATGTCCTTGCATTTTCAGCTGCTGGCTGAAGGTCAGGCTTCTTATTAGCCTGCATCTGTGAGCTGATAGAACAGGCAATTAATAGTCTTCCAGGAGCCCAAACAGGCATGTGGGGACTTCGTGTGCCTTCTCCCACCAACTACCTCCAGTGATAAAACCAAGCCTCCAGTTTCCCCCTAGAAGGAGTTGGACCACATATCTAGTGCCCCAGCTTTTATATCTGTACCATAGGGACTGGCTTCTAACTAGCCTATCTCTGGGAGTTGACAGGGCCCAGCATTTGCTAGTCTCCTGGGACCACGGAGAACTAAGAGGTGGCTTTAATCAATAATCATTAGTCTTCTGGGAATTTAAACAGCTGGGTGGGCACTTCCTATACCTCCTCAGCCTAGCTTGTTCAAGAGAGAGAACCAGCCCTCCAGCTAACCCACCTGTCTCTGAGAGCTGACACAACCTAGCATTCGCTAGGCCCCTGGGCGTGATCAAAAGCAAAACAAGTTAAAATAGTGTGTGGTCTGAACGAGAGTGTAAGTATTTGTAATAGATCCTCTCTCTGGCAGAGTGCAGAGTGAGTGGGTGATAAACTCCAGCTCCCAGCTTCTCCATGAGAAGAGAAGGAATTGGACCACACATCTAGCACCCTGACATTTCTAGCTGCTACTCAAGGGACTGGCTTCTGTCTTACCTGTCTTGGGACACTGATGGGACTCGGCACATCCTAATTTCCTGGGGCCACTAAGAACAAAGATGGTGGTTTGAACAAGCACAAAGGTTTGTGAGGCACCCAGAACCTCTGGCTGTTCTGATTGGCAAGATTCATATCTTACATGAGGCCAGTGGTGCGTAAATAACATTTTTAAAAATTTTATACAATTTTAAAAGGTTACTTTATAGTTATTACAAAATATTGGCTATATTCCCCCATGTTGTACAATAACATCCTTGAGCCTATCTTACACCCAATAGTTTGTACCTTCCACTCCCCCAATAATAATGTAACAGGGAAGAACCTTTGTATTCTATTACAAGTTAATCACTGAAGGGATGTTGCCTGTAAGCTTAAATTATACATTATAGCCCATCTCTGGGAACCCCGCCTCCCAGTTAATGAGCTTTAACTAAAATACCTTTGTTTAGCTCACAGGGAACATCTTGACCAGGCCCACCTGTGAATGACTGCAGGAAGGGAAGAAATTAACACATCCCCTCTGGAGGCTGACCGGAATCAGGAAATGTTTGACTTTACTCCCTCCCCTTTTAGCATAAAAGAAGCCTGAATTCTAACTCAGGCAAGATGGTTTTTTGGGACATGAGTCACCATCTTCTCAGTCTGCTGGCTTTTTGAATAAAGTCATTATTCTTTGCCCCAACAGTTCATCTGTTTATTGGCCTGTTGTGCAGTGAGCAGTACAAGCATAGACTTGGTAACAAATTTTGGTACAGCCAGCCAGGAGCCTTGCTGCTCAGGGCCAGCTGGCCCTAGTTGGGGAATTTTGGGATAAGGCCCTAGCAGCTGCCGGAACCACTTGTCCTGAAGATCATCCCTTCAAAATTCCCCAAAGCAGCACCAGCTGCCCCAGCACTAGGCAGTTGGAGCAAGGAATTGACATTTGGGAGCCAACAGGCTCCACACAGTAGGGTAAGTCGCTCCAGTGTGTACAGCCAGAAACTTTATTTCCTTCCGTTTGGGGCTTTTTCTCCAGAATAAGCCAATTTGTTTTGTATTTGAGTTGGGTATCCTGTTGGAGAGAGGAAAGAGTTGTTGGACTTCTACCTGATCTGTGAACTGGTTCATTTGTTTCTTTGGATGCTAGCATTTGTGTGTGCAGCTTGTGTTTTGTTTGTCTTGAATTTCTGTCTCTAAAAATAGGGAATGTTTCAACTATCCCTAAAGAAAGTCCTCTGAGGTGCATTTTGGATAAGTGCTCTGATCACAGCTATAAACCCATGGGTGAGAGGAAGATGATATTTTATTGTAACAATGTGTGGCCACAGTACCTGTTAGGATCTCCACAAGGGGCTTAGGCAGGTTTATCCTGGGACCCTGTGCACCATGTACTGCTATCCTTGCTGTGTTAATTATGTCATTTATGGTCTCTTGTGTCGTTGGTATATGTAAAAACCCAAGACCAAACTTGAGGGTTTATTTAGGGTTTTCTGTTTGTCCTTTGGGTTTTTTGTTTCATTTTGTTTGGTGCTGTTTCTCCATTTACAGCCAAATCAGTTTTGTGATATTTAAAACTTTTACTGATGTCAAATGGAGGAAAGGAACAGAAAAAAAAAAACTGTTCTTGTCCAAGAGTGGGACATTCCCAGGAAGAAAAGGAAGGTTCCAGTTGTTTCCTAAAATCACCACAAGCTACAAATAGAAATAGAAGTGTATTTTCCATAAATATTAGTTAAAAGGGCTTAGCCATCTAGACAGGTGACCTTGATTTGTCCCATCTGCCAGAAACCCAATTTGAATCCAACCTCTTTTGTAACTGATGGGTTTTACAATGTTGTACCTGACTCACGGCTGAAATTTTGGAATGGCAACTATAAGGTCCCTGTGTTTGTGTGTTTGTACATATTATAGATGTGTGGCATTGCCAAAATTAATTTGTAAAAGAGCTCTGTTTAACTGGCTTAAAGGAAATTAAGCACTTACATAAATACTCATATATAAAAGAAACTGGCCAGAATTAATCTTGGGTTCATGTGATCTAGGAAATATTCAGTATTGAATTAATATTTTGTATTAAATTTAGCTTAAGCCTGTTGGTTTGATTGATATAGTCATGTCTTTAGAGTCATCAACATTAAGTGTAATACTTTTTATTGTACCTAGGTTTACTAGAAATCAAATAAGACTTATTCCTGTTACAAAGTTTGTCAGCAAGAAAAATAATATGACAAAGGTTTTAAGTAAATAAAATAGAGGTAAATGAGGTAAGAGTTTTAGGTAAACTCTATAGGAATAATTATGTTCTGGGAATGTCTATCTAAAATACTCTCTCTTATTTATATATATATTTTTTAAACAATAAAAATTTATTGACTATCTACTATCCTTACATCACAAGGTATTATGTCATAAGTAGGGTTTGTATATGGAGAAAAATACAATCATTAAAATAAATGCACTGTATTTCTTTTTTTTTAATTTTTATTTCCCCTTTTATTTATTTATTTATTTATTTATTAACATCTTTATTGGAGTATAATTGCTTTACATTGTTGTGTTAGTTTCTGCTGTATAACAAAGTGAATCAGCTATACGTATACATATATCTCCATATCCCCTCCCTCTTGCGTCTCCCTCCCACCCTCCCTATCCCACCCCTCTAGGTGGTCACAAAGCACTGAGATGGTCTCCCTGTGCTAAAAATAGTCTCTCTAGATTTTCATAACTTTAAACTAAGTTAAATGAAGAGAATTCATTGTCTCTCTGGGTCATTGCAAATAGGACAAAATATTAGAACATTAATTGCTGGGCAGGTCTAAGTTTACCTACCTTTGCCTTCTTGAGGGAGGATGACTAAAGCATAAGTTGTCAATCAGGAAATGCTGGTATGACAGACAGTTTATAATTACTTGCTTCTTGGTTTTCACTAGAGATTAAAGTTTTTTTTTTTTATAAATTTATTTATTTATTTATTTATTTTTGGCTGTGTTGGGTCTTTGTTCCTGTGCGAGGGCTTTCTCTAGTTGTGGCGAGCAGGGGCCACTCTTCATTGCGGTGCACAGGCCTCTCACTATCGTGGCCTCTTTTGTTGCGGAGCACAGGCTACAGACGTGCAGGCTCAGTAGTTGTGGCGCACGGGCCCAGTTGTTCCGCGGCATGTGGGATCTTCCCATACCAGGGCTCGAACCCGTGTCCCCTGCATTGGCAGGCAGATTCTCAACCACTGCACCACCAGGGAAGCCCCGAGATTAAAGTTTTAAGGTTAAGAATTATAAGGGAAACATTTCAGTATGCAAAGATGTAGGATGTGTGTTTTCAGCTAAGAAGGTATGAGGAATGAAATGCATTTTTGTTAAAGGGGAAAAGGTGTTTCTGTCCTAGAGCTGGTTGTTTCCGAATGGAAAAGAAAGTGAGGAACAGATTAATATGGATATAATATGGATACAGAAAATTGTGGAAGGTTTGTGGAGGAGGAAAACTGAAAGAGTTGTTTGCGTGGTCAGGATTGGCTAAGATAAGATTGAACTTAATTTAGAAAATGAATTTTAAATTAGAAAATGAATTTTAAAGGTAAAGTGGTACAAAACCTGAATTTGGTTCTCTAAGAGGACAAAGTTTTCTTAAAATATTGAACTGCTTTTGGTAATTGTGAGTTTCTTTAAGTGATCTGTATTTGCCATTGATCTTTTATTATCCCTGGTTAAAACTTTTTGATATTTTTGACAAACTTCCCAAAGATCAAATTCTAAATGAAGTTCATTCGACCTCTAGCTAAATTTGAGGTTTTCCAAAGGGTCCCTGGAACACCTCAGATTGTTTTCTTTCTATTGCAGAGAGGAATATTAAACTAATTAGGCTTATTTGGTATATTAAATTATGTGGGAAGCATTATCAAATAAGCGGTGATAAAATTTCTTAGATTGTATCATATGGGTAAACATTAATATACACATTCTAGAAACTATATAGAACTCCTGGGCTTCCCTGGTGGCACAGTGGTTAAGAATCCGCCTGCCAAGGCAGGGGACACGAGTTCAAGCCCTGGTCCGGGAAGATCCCACATGCCATGGAGCAACTAAGCCCGTGGGCCACAACTAAGCCTGTGCTCTATAGCCTGAGAGCCACAGCTACTGAGCCCGCGTTCCACAACTACTGAAGCCTGTGTGCCTAGAGCCTGTGCTCTGCAACAAGAGAAGCCACGGCAATGAGAAGCCCATACACTGCAACGAAGAGTAGCCCCCGCTTGCTGCAACTAAAGAAAGCCTGCACGCAGCAAAGACCCAACACACCCAAAAATAAAATAAATAAATTAAAATTTATTTTTAAAAATACTATATGGAACTCCTAAAATGCTGATGTATCCTGGTAAATGATCAGTCATAATTTTAGTAATTATCTTAAAATGTTTTATGTCACAGCAGTAACCAAGTTTTTTTTCAATTGCATTGCAATCCTGGTTGGTTGAGGCCAAAGCAAAAAGGCATCCTTTTAATGGTTAGAGATGATCAATTGGTATTCATGGTTTTACAGTGGCTTTTGAATAACTCTGTAACTATTTGTGAAGAAGCAGGGAAGAACGATGAAATCCTTTGTGTGCCAGCATGTGTGCTATTACATCAGGGAAAATAAGAAAATGGAATGAGACTGAGGGTATGTTGCTTCAAATCTTAACTCCTCCGGCTGAGCTCAGGACTTCCCCTCCTTCTAGGGATCAATTAGAAAATCCTGTGTTAGTTTCTGGGGCACAGGGACTTGGTCTGGTATCACAATTTAAGACCCAACAGGGCACCCAATTTGGGCCAGGAGCCACTCCCAGGGCAGGGTAATTTCCATTGCTGGTATCTCATATAGGGGGCTAAATGCAAATAATCAGCCAGATGGGTTTCTCAGACTTTTTTAATTGGAAAGATTACAACCCTCCTTTATAGGGAGGATCCTCTACACCTGAAGCCCACTTGGCAGTACCCAGCCGAACCAAATTAGGACCCCAATGAGGGAAGAATGCCCTTATTAGAACACTACTTATTAGTGCATCTTGGCAGGGCTTTGAAAAGGGGAACCAAAGCAAAAGAGTTTGAACAAAATTCAAGAGACTGAAAATAAAAATCCTTTCCAAAAATTCAGAGAGGTCTTATCAGGCCTACAGACATCATCTTAATGCAGATCCTGAAGCCCCCTAAAATATTAGAATGGTAAATTTGACCTTTTCTTTTGGGCAAAGTGCCTCAGATATCAGGTGAAAGTTACAAAAATTAGACGGTGCACTTGGAATAAATTCTTATCAATTGGTAGATGTTGCTTTTAAAGTGTTCAACAGGGAGCAACAACAGAAGAAAGAAGACGCAAAATGAAACACCACTTTTTGGCAGTGGTATTGGATTCCTGGCAGCTGAGTAACTGAAGGAGAGGTAAGCCACTATTGGGGAAGGAACAATGTGCTTACTGTAAGGAGGAAGAACATTGGAGAACAGATTGCCCTAGGCTGAAACATAAGAAGAAAATAAAAGACAAGAACCTCTCATAAGGTAGAAAGAGGAAGATTCTGAAGAATGAAGAGGCCCAGGGGATCCCTTGGACTTGAGGCAACTAATTCCCTGCAGGGGCCCCCAGTAAAACTGACAGTGGAGAATGAGCTGATTAACTTTTTGATAGACTTCACCCTGAAGTTTTTCACCAGAACAGCTTGACAGAGTCCCACCAGAACACACTTTAAGCCTACAGATGGTGTTCATGAAAACTCCAGGAAAGGAAACAGAGCTCTCCCACACCCTCAAGGTCTACAAAAGGGTAAGACCAGAAGTGTGTGTTAACAGCAGCCCAGGGAAGGCCAAAAACACATGGCCAATAGTAATCCCATTAAAAAGGGATGCTGGGACACCTAATCTAAAACAACATCCTGTGAGGCAAGAGGAGCACTTCTCCCACAGATTGACTTATCAGTACCAGCCAGTGTATTCCTAGCCAGTGTATTCCTTGTGTCTGCCCCTCCAGGAGGTCTACAAAATTGGTGGTATTGGTACTGTCCCTGTGGGTTGAGTGGAGACTGGTATTCTCAAACCTGGCATGGTGGTCACCTTTGCTCCAGTCAATATTACAACTGAACTAAAGTCTGTTGAAATGTACCATGAAGCTTTGAGTAAAGCCCTTCCTGGGGACAATGTGGGCTTCAATGTCAAGGACATATCTGTCAAAGATATTCGTTGTGGCAGTGTGGCTGGTGACAGCAAAAATGACCACCCATGGAAGCAGCTGGCTGCACAGCTCAAGAGATTATTTGAACCATCCAGGCCAAATCAGTGCTGGATATGCACCTGTGCTGGGTTGTCACACAGCTCACATTGCTTGCAAGTTTGCTGAGCTGAAGAAGATTGATTGTTATGGGGAAAAGCTGGAAGATGGCCCCAAATTCTTGAAAACTGGTGATGCTGCCATTGTTGATATGGTTCCTGGCAAGCCCATGTGTGTTGAGAGCTTCTCTGACTATCCTCCTCTGGGCCATTTTTGCAGTTCGTGACATGAGCCAGACAGTTGCTCTGGGTGTGAAAGCAGTGGACAAGAAGGCAGCTGAAGCTGGCAAGGTCACCAAGTCTTCCCAGAAACCTCAGAAGTCTAAATGAATATTATCCCCAATACTTGCCACCCCAGTCTTAATCAGTGGTGGAAGAATGGTCTCAGAACTGTTTGTTTTAATTGGTCATTTAAGTTTAATAGTAAAAGACTGGTTAATGATAACAATGCATCATAAAATCTTCAGAAGGAAAGGAGAATGTTTTGGGGACCATTTGTTTTGTGTGTGGCAAAGTTATTAGTTTTTAAAATCAGTACTTAATTGGTTAAAGCCCTCCTTAAGGAAATTATCCCTTGATTTGGATTAAGGCATTGGAACTACATTCATCCTGGAGCCCACAGTCAACAGGAAAAACCAAGAAAATGAATAGTAACTTAACTTGGGATAAGGCCTTGCCAGTTGCTCTGATATTAATCAGTGGCTCCTTCTAAGAAGCAAGCTTAAATTAAGCCCTTTTGAAATATTGCATGGTAGGCCATTCCAGGTGTCTGCCCAGGTGAGAGAATCTATAAGTGCTCTAAAAGAACTAGCAGTTGCCAAATACATTAAAACTTTGGGCACTATACTAACCTCTGTTCATGAGTTTGCCTCCAACAAGTCTGCATATCCAACTGAAGTAGATGGTAATTTCATTGCAGCTGGAGAAGGGTTAATCAATTTGTTTAACTTTGTCCAAATAATTACAACAGGAATTTAGTGTACGTATTGGGAACTGGAACCAACACCCCAAGTTCAATTACAAATTAGACAGAGTGCTAAGGGGTTTCATCAGGTTCAAATAGTTGTAGCTAAAAAAGGACTGACTAAAGATTATAAGGAATATTTGTCGCCTCCATTCAGCAGGAAGTAGCCAGAGTGGTCTTTGTCCCTTTTCCCACAAGACTGTGGAATGGACATTGACAGTGCGGAATTGTAACAGGGAAGAATCTTTGTATTCTATTACAAGTTAATCACTAAAGGGATGTTGCATGTAAGCTTAAATATACATAATGGCCCATCTCTGGAACCCTGCCTCCCAGGTAATGAGCATTAAGCTAAGCTACTTTTGTTTAGCTCACAGGAAATATCCTGACCAGGCCCACCTGTGAATGACTGCAGGAACACATCCCCTCCAGAGGCTGACCAGAATCAGGAAATATTTTACTTGATTCCATCCCCTTTCAGAAGAAGCCTGAATTCCTGAATTCTAACTCAGGCAAGATTTTTTTTGGGACGTGAGTCCACTATCTTCTTGGTCTGCTGGCTTTCTAAATAAAGTCATTATTCCTTGTCCCAACAACACATCTCTTGATTTATTGGCCTGTTGTGAAGCAAGCAGTATGAGCTTGCACTCAATAACAATAACTTTTAATTCTACTATAAAAGATTAAAGTATTAAAAACAATTATAAATTATGTTAATGATACATATCAATAGTATATAATGAGTGAGGAGGAGAGATAAAGCTGAGACTTTTTGTATGCAAGTGAAGTTGTTATCAACTTACTTTAAGTTGTTATCAGCTTAAAGTAGACTATTATAGCTCTAAGATATTTTAGGTAAGCCCCTATGTGACCACAAAGAGAATACCTATAGAAGTTACACAAAATAAAAAAAAAAATCAAAATCTATCAATACCAAAAAAAAAAAAATCCAATGGGAAGACAAAGGAAGATAGGAAGAGAGAAAAAGAGGGACAAAAGAATCACAAGACAAGCAGAAAACAGCTAACAAAATGGCAATAGTAAATCCTTTCCTATTAATAATTACATTAGATGTAAATGAACTAAATTCCCCAATAAGGAGAGTTACTGAGTGGATTAAATAAGAAAGATCCAACTTTATGCCATCTGTAAGAAACTCTCTTTAGATTTAAGGATACACATAGGCTGAAAATGAAAGAATGGGAAAAGATATTAGCCACTCCTGCTTTGTTTTCTTTTTATTATGAGACACAGACTTTAAGTCAAAAACTGTTTCTAGAGATAAAGACATTATATAATAAAAGGGTCAATTCAACTGGAAGATATAACAATTCTAAATACATACGTGCTCTGATGTTGAGTGCATAAGTACACTGACAAACTGAAAGGAGAAATTGACAGTAATACAATAATAGGAGATGTCAATAAACCCACTTTCAATAATAAATAGAACATCCAGACAGAAAGTCAATAAAGAGCAGAATTGAGCAATGCTGTAGACCAAATGGACCTAACGGACATATACAGAACTTATCATACAACAGCAGAAGAATACATTTAAAGTGCACATGGAATATACACTAGGATAGGTCACACATTAGATCACAAAATAAATCTTAACAAATTTAAGAAGATTAAAATCATACCATGGATCATTTCCTACCACAATGGAATAAAACTAGAAATCAATAGAGGCAAGAAAATGGGAAAATTCACAAATATGTGGAAACTAAATAACACACTATTTAACAAGCACTGGGTAAAAGAGGAAATCAAAAGGGAATTTTAAAAATATCTGAAGACAAAAGAAAATGAAAACACAACTTACCAAAACCTACAGGATGCAGCAGAAGCAGCACCAAAAGGGACTTCTATAGTAATAAAGGCCTACATTAAAAAAGATCTCAAATAATCTAACTTTATACCTTAAGGAATTATAAAAAGAACAAAATAAACCCAAAGTTAAAATAAGGAAGGAAATAATAAAGATTTAGCAGAATTTTTTAAACTAGAAAAACAATAGAAAAAGTCAACAAAACTTTGATTCTCTGAATATTGATATTCATTGGACAGTTAGATGAAAATGAATTGCAAATATTAATGAGTCACAAATAAGACCTATTTCTTGAAAATGGAATAAACATCAACTGATACTCCTATAGTAACTATTACACTATTAAAAGAGGTAAGGCCCCTGAAAAAAACAATTTTGGAAGAGATGAATTTTAGAAAAAAAATGAACAATAATGACAAACCCTTAGCTAGATTAAATTAGAAAAAGAGAAAAGACTCAAAATCAATTGGAAATGACAAAAGAGACATTACAATGGATGCCTCCAAATTTAAAAAGATCATAAGGAACTATTATGAACAATTATATGCCAACAAATTAGATAACCTACAATAAATTGATAAATTCCTAGAAATGTACAACCTAACAAGAATGAGTCAAGAAGAAATAGAAAGCCTGAACAGACCAATAAAAGTATAAGGAGATTGAAGTAGTAATCAAAAGCTTCCCAAAAAAGAAAAGCCCAGGCCCAGTTGGCTTCACTGCTGAATTGTATCAAATATTCAAAGAAGACTTAATGCTAATTGTTCTTAAATTCTTCCAAAAAGTAAAAGTAAAAGGGATACTTCCAAATTTATTTTATGAGGTCAGCATTGGCCTGACACTAAAGCCAAAGATATCACAAGAAGAGAAATCCATAAGCCAACATCTCTGATGAATATAGATGCAAAAATCCTCAATAAAATACTACCAAACTGAATTCAACTCATCAAGTAGATTACACACCATGACCAGGTGACGTTTATTCCTGAGATGAAACGTTGGTTTAACATATGAAAATCAATCAATATGATATGCCATGAATAAAGGATAAAAATCACACAATTATCTCAATAGAAGCAGAAAATAATTTGTTCAACATACATTCACAATAAAAATTCTAAACAAAATAAGAATAGAAGGAACTTTCCTTAACAAAATGAAAGCTATTTAGAAAAGCCCACAGCTAGCATCCTAATCAATGGAGAAAAACTGAAAAGCTTTTCCTCTAAGATTGAGTACAGGGCAAGAATCTCCACTTTGCCATTTCTATTTAATATAGTACTGAAGTACTAGTAAGAGCTAGACAAGAAAAAGAAATAAAAGGCCTTCAAATCAGAAAGGAAGAAATAAAATTATCTTTGTAGATGACATGATCCTATATGTGGAAAACCCTAAAGAGTCCATAAACAAAAACTGTTACAAAAAATAAATGAATTCAGTAAAATTGCAGGATACAAAAATCAACATATAAAATCAGTTGTATTCCTTCATGCCAACAATGACTAATCTGAAAAGGAAATAAGGAAAACAATCCCATATACAATAGCATCAAAAAGAATAAAACACCTAGGAATAAAATTATCTAAGGAAGTGAAAGATCTGTACACTGAAAACTATAAAACATTAATGAAAGAAATTTAACCAGACACAAATAAATTGAAAAATATCCTGTGTTCATGAATTGAAAGCGTTAATATTGTTAAAATGTCCACACTACCCAAAAAGACCTACAGACTCATTGTAATCCCTATCAAAATTCCAAAGGTGTTTTCACAGAAATAGAAAAAAACAATTTAAAAATTGGTATAGAACCACAAAACGCCCTGAATAACAAAAGCAATCTTGAGAAAGAAGAACGAAGTTGAAGACATCACACGTTCTGATCTCAAATTATATTACAAAGCTATAGTAATCAAAACAGTGTGGCACTGGCATAAAAACAGGCATGTAGACCAATGGAACAGAATAGAGAGTCCAGAAATAAACCCAAGTACATACGCTCAATTAATTTTTGACAAGGTTGCCCAGAACACACAATGGAGAAAGGATAATCTCTTCAATGAATGGTATTGGGAAAACTGTATATCCACATGCAAAAGACTGAAACTGGGGCCTTTCTTATACCATACACAAAAAACCAACTCAAAATGGATTAAAGACTTAAATGTGTGACTTGAAAGTAATAAAAGCACTAAGAGGGAAGTTTATAGAGATAACCACCTACATTTACAAAGAAGAAGATTTCAAATAAACAACCTAAGTTTACCCTCAAGGAACTAGAAAAAAAAACAAAGCCCAAAGTTAGCAGAAGGAAGAAAATAATAAAGATTAGAAATAAATAAGAAATAGAGAATATTAAAAATTGACAATCTAAAATATGATACAAATGAACTTATTTACAAAATAGAAACAGACTCACAGACATAGAAAACAAAATTATGGTTACCAAAGGGGAAAGGGTGGGGAGTTTGTGATTAGCAGATACAAACTACCATATATAAAACAGATAAGCAACGAAGTCCTAGTGTATAACACAGGGAACTATGTTCAATATCTTGCAATAACCTATAATGGAAAATAAAATGAAAAAGAATATATATATAAATCACTTTTGCTGTACACCAGAAACACAACATTGTAAATCAACTATACTTCAATTTAAAAAAAGAAAATGTAGTATAATATATACATAAATAGAATATTATTCAGCCTTAAAAAAAGTAGGAAATCCTGCCATTTGCCACAACATGGATGAACCTGGAGGACATTATCCTAAGTGAAATAAGCCAGACACAGAAGTACAAATACTACATAATACCACTTATATGAAGGATCTAAACTAGTCAAACTTATGGAAGCAGAGAGTAGAATGCTGGTTTCCAGGGTCTGGGGGGAAGATGGAAATGGGGAGATGTTAGTCAAAGTGTGTAAAGTTTCAGTTATGCAAAATGAATGATTCTTAGAGATCTACTGTACAACATGGTGCCTAGAGTTAATACTGTATTGTATACTTAAAAATTGGCTAAGTGGTAGATTTTATTTTAGGTGTTTCAAAATAATAACAATAATGGTGGTGGTGGTGGTGGTGGTAGTAGTAATAGTAGTAGGTAAAGAAGGCAAGATGAAACTTTTGTAGGTGATGGATATGTTTATTGACATAGATTGTGATGATGGTTTCACAGATGTATCTCCAAACTCATGAAATTGTGTACATTAAGTATAGCTATTTGTATGTCAATCATACCTTAATAAAGTGGTTAGAAAGGAATAAAAGTAAAGGGAAAAAGGAAAACTATGAGAATGTGTTACTAGCAGACCTGCACTTCAAGAAATGCTAAAATATGTTCTTCAGACTGAAGGAAAATGACACCAGGTTGAAACAGAGACACTCAGAATAGAATGAAGATTATTGAAAATTATGTCTCTGGATAAATAGAAAAGATAAATTTTTTTCTTTGCTATTTACCTTTTTTATGAGTCACACACTAATTCTAGCAAAAATTATAATGTTCACTTGTGGGATTTATTATCTATTTATAAGTAATAAATATAACAATTGTAATATCAACGAGGGGAGATGTCAAGCATATGAACTTATACAGTTGCAGGGTTTCCATTTTTTACATTAAATGGTATAACACTAGCCATAAGTGCATTGTAAAATGTTTAGAATGTATATTATAACCCATAGAGAAACCTTTGGATATTTAAAATAAAAAACCCAAAGGTAAATTAAGTGATGCTAGAAAATATTCAAATAATCTAAATAAAGGAAGGGAAGGAGGAGCAGAGGGAGAAAACAGAGGAGACATGTAGAAAAGAAATAATAAGGTTGTAAGAAGATTTCCAACCATATAAATAACACCATTAAATATTAATGGATAATAAATTTGTATACTTTTAAGACAATAGTTTTGTGGTAATTTGTTAGAGTAGCAATAGGAAAGAAATACAACTTATATCAATGAACAAATTTAAATTGGTAAAAATATTCTTCCCACAAAGGAAAGTCCAGGCCCAGATGACTTCACTGGTGGATTATATTAAATATTTAAATAAGAAATATTAACAATCCTACACAAATATTAGAAAATAGAGGAGGTGGTAACACTTACCAACCCATTTCATGAGGTATTACTCTGATACCACATCACAAGATTATAGAACTACAGAACAATATCCATGATGACCAGAGATGCAAAATTCCAATAACAATTTAGTAAATTGTATCCAATAATATATAAAAAGCATAATTCATTATGGCCAAATGGAATTTACGGCAAGAATTTAAGTTTAGCTAGTTCAAGATGGCACCATAGGAAGATCCTGAAACTCTCTTCTCACTCACACACTGAGTCTACAGCTACATATGGAACAATTTCTTCCTAAAAAGACAAAGTCTGGCTGAGTGATGACTACACATTGGGCAAAGGAAAAGAAAAACACATCAAAACAGGTAGGAGAGGCTGGGACACAATCTTGCCATAAATCCCACCCCTGGCATAGCAATCCACAACTGGAAGGGAACTGAAATCCCAGAGCTTCTCTCTGAAGAGCAGAGGGTTCAGACCCCACATTAGGCACCCCAAATTTTAAGATGTGCACCTAAGAGACAAGCCCCCCAAACATCTAAATTTGAAAACCAACAGGGCTCACATACTGAGACCCACAAGACAGTAGCAATCTGAGAAACACATCTTAAAGGACTCATGCACTCAGACTCATCTGCCCCACGGCCCAACTCAGAGGCAGCCGATAGTGCCTAGACTTAAAGTGAAAGAGGCTCACCTACTCATATTGAAACCTCGGCCTGAGGGGCAGGCATTTAATTTAACAGACACATCTAGGAGCCTGCTGGAAAACTCTCCTGGGATGGAGATTGGTGGGTGCCATCTTTGTGCTCTCCCTTTACCATGTTCCAGACTTCACATGCATCTCATGTCCCAATTTTTGGCAGCTGACACCCAGGGAATGTCTCTTCATTGCCTGGCTCTGGAGGCCAGGGGAGTTATCTTTTCTGGTACCATGAGACTGTAATAATTTGTGTCACCCACAAAGAAGCTCATACTCTTATTTAGCACCCCAGCTTTTGTGATTATTGCCTGGCTCTGGTGGCCAGTGGGGCTTATGCTCCTGGGTCCCACTGGACTGTAACCAATGGAAAAAGGGTTCATAAACAACTACCACCTCCAGGGCACAGCAAGAGACAATAAACCCAAGAGCTTGGTCTTTCTGTGGAAGAGGCCTATTAGCTAATCATCATGACTGTGACCTGAGGGACAGGGTTCTAATTAAACATACATCTAGAGGCTGACTGTAATCCTTTCCAGAGACCTTGGAGTGCAGGCACTATCTTCACACTCACCCTCTGCCATGCTCCAGAGCACCAGTGTCTCTTGGAGGAGAGCTTTACATGTGTCTGGTTCCTGGATCTTATGGTTGATGCCCAGAGGATAACCCTTGATTGCTTGGCACTGGTGGCCAGAATGGTTTGCATTCCTGAGTCCCACAGGACTGTAGCAATCAGAGGGACAGTTCTCAGCAGGCTACCACCCCAGGGCATTGCACAGACAGCAGAATGAGACACACATACTCCCCCTGTCTTTCTGTGAAGGAGGCCACTTGACTTGTCCTAGAGCTCCAGACTGAGGATCAGGCTTCAGGTTTGGCCACACTTAGTGGCCTACAGAGCTGCTCTCAAGGAACGTAGATTGTGGATGCCATCTTGGCACTCTCCCTTTGCCTTATTTCAGTTCACTGATATCTCCCAGAAAAGAGCTTATCCACTCATCTGGAGCCACAATTTTTGTGACTGCTGCCCAGGAGACACCTCTAGATTGCCGGGTTTTGGTAGCCAGTGAGGCTAATGCTTGCAGCCCCTCGTGACTGTGGATATAGATATAGATATAGATAAAGATATAGATATAGATATAGATATAGATATAGATATAGATATAGATATAGATATAGATATAGATATAGATATACTTTTAAAAGCTACTGCCTGAGGGTCTGTCTTCCAGTCACTCTGAATCTAGATGCTGAGATCCTCCCCTTCGTGACACTAACAAGTATTGACACATCCTCAACTACTGGGAGCTATTACAAATATAATAGGCTGATTGGATAAGTACAGATGGTTGAGAGATGAAAAAAGGCTGGGGCAGGAATGAATGAAAAGTTTCATTTCCTACATGAAGCCACTCCTTCAAGACTGGGAGAGGTGGTTTTTTTCATCTACTGTAGAGCAACCAACACAGAGAGTCAAGCAAAATGAAGAAACAGAAAAATATATTCCAAATGCATGCACAAAAGTAAACCTCAGAAAAAAATAACTTAATGAAACAGAGATAAAATTTACTTGATAAAGAGTTCAAAGTAATGGTCATAAAAAATACTGGACTGGGTAGAAGAATGGATGAACACAGTGAGAACTTCAACAAAGAGGTGCAAAATATAAGAAAGTACCAAATAAAAGTCACAGAGCTGAAGAATACAACTGAAATGAAAAATATACTAGAGGGGTCCAAGAGAAGACTAGATGAAGCAGAAGCATCAGTCTACTCAAGGACAAGGCAGGGGAACTCATCCAATCAGAGCAGCAAGAAAATTAAAAAAAAATTTTTTTAATGTGAAGACAGCTTAAGGGACTTAAAGAACAACATAAAGCAGACTAACATTCACATTATAGGGCCCCCAGAAGGAGAAGCAAAAGAGAGGGAAAGAGGCAGAAATCTTATTTGAAGAAATAACGGCTAAAAACTTTCCTAAATTGGGGAAGGAAACAGAAATCCATATCCAGGAAGCCCAGAAAATTACAAATAAGATGAACCCAAAGAGACCCACATGAAGACACATTATAATTAAAATGACAAAAGTTAAAGACAAGGAGAGAATATTTAAAGCAGCAAGAAAAAGACAACCTGTTACATACAAGGGAACCTCCATAAGGCTATCAGCAGGTTTTACAGCACAAACTTTGCAGGCAAGAAGGGAGTGACACAATATATTCAAAGTGCTGAAGGAAAAAATTTCCAACCAGGAATCTTCTATCCAACAAAGTTATCATTCAGAATTGAAGAAGAGATAGAGTTTTCCAGACAAGCAAAAATTAAGGGATTCATTACCACTAAACCAGACTTACAAGAAATATTAAATGGACTTCTTTAAGTCAAAAACAAAGAGTGCTAACTAATAACAAGAAAACATATGAAAGTATAAATCTCACTGGTAAAGGTAAAGATATAGTAAGTGTAGTGTATTAATCACTTATAAAGCTAGGATTAAAGCTAAAAGACAAAAGTAGTAAAAATTACTATAGTTAGTTAAGGGATACATAAGATAAAAAGATGTAAAATGTGACATCAACAACATAAAATGTGGGGAAGAGAGTAAAACTGTTGAGCTTTAGAATGGAATTAAACTTAAGTTGTTATCAACTTATAACAGACTCTTATAGATAGGAAACAATAAACAAAATCGCAATAAGCACATACTCATGAATAATTACTTTAAATGCAAATGGACTAAATTCTCCAATCAAAGGACATAGAGTGAGTGGATAGATTAAGAAAAAGACCCATCTATATGCTTCCTACAAGAGACACACTTTAGATAAAAGGACACAAAAAGACTGAAAGTAAAGGGATGGAAAAAGATATTCCATGTAAATGGGAAAGAAAAGAAAGCTGGGGTAGCAATACTCTATATCAGACAAAATAGACTTTAAAACAAAGACTGTAATAAGAGACAAAGAAGGACAATACATAATGATAAAGGGGTCAATCCAACAAGAGGACACAACATTTGTAAACATTTATGCACCTAACATAGGAGCACCTAAATATATAAAGCAAATATTAACAGACCTAAAGAGAGAAATAGACTGCAATATGATTATAGTAGGAAACGTTAATGCCCCACTTACATCAATATGTAGATCATCCAGATGGACAATCAATCAGGAAACACTGGCCTTAAGTGATATTTCAGACATGATGGACTTAAAAGATATTTACAAAACATTCCATCTAAAAGCAACAGAATGCACATTCTTCTCAAGTGCACATGGAACATTTCCCAAGATAGATCATATGTTAGGGCATAAAACAAGTCTTTTTTTTTTTTATGATTCCCAGCAGATTTTTTTTTAAACATCTTTATTGGAGTATAATTGCTTTACAAGGGTGTGTTAGTTTCTGCTTTATAACAAAGTGAATCAGTTATACATATACATATGTTCCCATATCTCTTCCCTCTTGCATCTCCCTCCCTCCCACCCTCCCTATCCCACTCCTCTAGGTGGTCACAAAGCACAGAGCTGATCTCCCTGTGCTATGCGGTTGCTTCCCACTAGCTATCTATTTTACGTTTGGTAGTGTATATATGTCCATGCCACTCTCTTACTTTGTCACATCTTACCCTTCCCCCCCATATCCTCAAGTCCATTCTCTAGTAGGTCTGTGTCTTTATTCCCGTCTTGCCACTAGGTTCTTCATGACCTTTTTTTTCCCCCTTAGATTCCATATATATGTGTTAACATACTGTATTTGTTTTTCTCTTTCTGACTTACTTCACTCTGTATGACAGACTCTAACTCCATCCACCTCACTACAAATAACTCCATTTCATTTCTTTTTATGGCTGAGGAGTAATATTCCATTGTATATATGTGCCACATCTTCTTTGTCCATTCATCTGATGATGGACATTTAGGTTGCTTCCATGTCCTGGTTATTGTAAATAGAGCTGCAATGAACATTTTGGTACATGACTCTTTTCGAATTATAGTTTTCTCAGGGTATATGCCCAGTAGTGGGATTGCTGGGTCGTATGGTAGTTCTATTTTTAGTTTTTTAATGAACCTCCATACTGTTCTCCATAGTGGCTGTATCAATTTACATTCCCACCAACAGTGCAAGAGTGTTCCCTTTTCTCCACACCCTCTCCAACATTTATTGTTTCTAGATTTTTTGGTGATGGCCATTCTGACCAGTGTGAGATGATATCTCATTGTAGTTTTTTTTTTAACATCTTTATTGATGTATAATTGCTTTACAATGGTGTGTTAGTTTCTGCTTTATAACAAAGTGAATCAGTTATACATATACATATGTTCCCATATCTCTTCCCTCTTGCATCTCCCTCCCTCCCACCCTCCCTATCCCACCCCTCTAGGTGGTCACAAATCACCGAGCTGATCTCCCTGTGCTATGCGGCTGCTTCCCACTAGCTATCTATTATACATTTGGTAGTGTATATATGTCCATGACACTCTCTCACCCTGTCACATCTCACCCCTCCCCCTCCTCATATCCTCAAGTCCATTCTCTAGTAGGTCTGTGTCTTTATTCCCGTCTTGCCACTAGGTTCTTCATGACCTTTTTTTTTTCCCTTAGATTCCATATATATGTGTTAGCATACTGTATTTGTTTTTCTCTTTTTGACTTACTTCACTCTGTATGACAGACTCTAACTCCATCCACCTCATTACAAATACCTCCATTTCATTTCTTTTTATGGCTGAGTAATATTCCATTGTATATATGTGCCGCATCTTCTTTATCCATTCATCCGATGATGGACACTTAGGTTGCTTCCATGTCCTGGCTATTGTAAATAGAGCTGCAATGAACATTTTGGTACATGACTCTTTTTGAATTATGGTTTTCTCAGGGTATATGCCCAGTAGTGGGATTGCTGGGTCGTATGGTAGTTCTATTTTTAGTTTTTTAAGGAACCTCCATACTGTTCTCCCTAGTGGCTGTATCAATTTACATTCCCACCAACAGTGCAAGAGTGTTCCCTTTTCTCCACACCCTCTCCAGCATTTATTGTTTCTAAATTTTTTGATGATGGCCATTCTGACCGGTGTGAGATGATACCTCATTGTAGTTTTGATTTGCATTTCTCTAATGATTAATGATGTTGAGCATTCTTTCATGTGTTTGTTGGCAATCTGTATATCTTCTTTGGAGAAATGTGTATTTAGGTCTTCTGACCATTTTTGGATTGGGTTGTTTGTTTTTTTGTTATTGAGCTGCATGAGCTGCTTGTAAATCTTGGAGATTAATCCTTTGTCAGTTGCTTCATTTGCAAATATTTTCTCCCATTCTGAGGGTTGTCTTTTGGTCTTGTTTATGGTTTCCTTTGCTGTGCAAAAGGTTTTAAGTTTCATTAGGTCCCATTTGTTTATTTTTGTTTTTATTTCCATTTCTCTAGGAGCTGGGTCAAAAAAGATCTTGCTGTGATTTATGTCATACAGTGCTCTGCCTATGTTTTCCTCTAAGAGTTTGATAGTGTCTGGCCTTACGTTTAGGTCTTTAATCCATTTTGAAAAACAAGTCTTTATACATTTAAGAATATTGAAATCATGTCAAAAATCTTTTCTGACCACAGTTGTATGAAACTAGAAATTAATTACATAAAGAAAACTGGAAAATTCACAAATGTGTGGGTATTAAACAACATGCTACTGAATAACCAATGGGTCAAAGAAGAAGTTAAAAGAGAAATAAAAAATACCCAAGATAAATGAAAATGGAAGTGTAACATACCAAAATTTATGGGATGCGGCAAAAGTAGATGTAAGCGGGAAGTTCATAGCAATAAATGCCTGCTTCAAAAAACGAGAAAAGACTCAAACAGCAAAACCTTGCACCTCAGGAAACTAGGAAAAGAATGTCCAACGAAGCCCAAAGTTAGTAGAAGGAAGGAAATAAAGATTAGAGAAGAAATAAATGAAATAGAGACTAAAAAGATAATAGAAAGGATCAATGAAAGTAAGAGCTGGTTACATGAAAAGATAAACAAAATTGACAAAACTTAGGTAGACTCACCAAGAAGAAAAGAGAGAGGAATCAAATAAAATCAGAAATGAAAGAGGAGGAGGACCAAGATGGCAGAGGAATAGGAGGACATGGAGTTCATCTCTCTCCACAAATGCATCAAGAATACATCTACAGATGGAACAGTTCTCACAGAACATTGGCTGAAAGCAGAAGAACTTGGACACCGGAAACGATAAGAAAGATCCCTGCATAACCAGGTAGGATGAAAGAAAGAAGGGAAAAGGAAGAGGAAAGGAAGTGGGATGGGATCTGCACTGCTTGGGGGGGGAGCTGAAGCAGAGGAGAGGCTCCTACATCCAGGGAAGCCCCCACACTGATGGGGAAATCAGATGGGACAGAAGGGGAGCTTCTGAGGCTGTGGGAGGAGGGTGAAATGGCCGGTCTGTGCAGACAGGACAGAGTGAGACCTACACAGATGGTCCATGCCACAACCCTGCGTGCCCCAGACTGGGAAGTGTGTCTTCTGGTGCACACGGGGGCTGAGAGGTGGAAAGTGGGGATTGGAGAGCAAACCCAGGTGGAGGACTGCTTTTGGCTGTGAGGAGACAGCCTGAGGGGGCGGTAGGGAGGAAATTCATAACCAGGAATGCTTGTGGAGGAAATCCAGACTGCCATAGAAGCAAGGTACCACTGTTGAGTGACACACAGGGGTGGAGCCACCATTGCAGCCTCTCTATCCACATGCCGACCCCCTGCCCTGCCAGGTGCTAAGAAAAGCCCCCAGAAGGGCTGACCTCATGCTGGCTGCCAGGCACTAGGGCCGGATCTATCGTGCCCATGGCCTCTGGCTTTCCTACACACCTGTTGCCAACAGGGGCCCTGCAACCCAGGCAGTTGTTCCATCTCTGTTCCCTGTCCTCACTGGGGCAGAACCGAGTGCTCCAGGGCAGCCTTGGGAGCAGACTCCTGTGAGTGGCCCACACGCAGAGGTGAGGCTAAAACCACAGCTGAGACCAGGGGCAGAGCAACTAAGGAACAGGAACAAAAGTCTTCCCATGCAGCTGCACAAGCCACAGATTGAATCCCCGTGACCAGCTTGGTAAACACTGCATCTGTGGAATATCTGAATGGACAATGAGTGTTCCCACAAATGAAACTGGTCTAGCTCTAGAAGCTGTGGACTTTTGGGACTAGTACACATGGAAGGTGGGCCAGGACAGAGTCTGAGTTGCCCGCACAGTGCCCACAGGGGGACCAGAAACCTACCTAGAGGTTTTGGAAGGCCTCCTGGAGAGGCAGAGGTTGGCTGTGACTCACAGTGGGGGCAAGGACACTGACAGCTGAGACCCCAGGAAAATATAATTATTGCTATTTTTTAATGTTTTATTTTGTTTTGTTTTTTTATTATTATTTGTTTTTATTTTTATTTTCATTTAGTTTTTAAATTTTTTAATATATTTAAAATTTTTTTGTATTTATATTTCTACATTACTTTTTTTGTTGTTCTGTGTTTTTTCCTTGTTTTTTTCTTACCTTTGTTCTATTTTGTCTTTATGGTTTTTTCTTTTGTGCTATTTGTTCTTATCTTTCTTACATTTTTAAAATCATTTTCGTGGGTTTGTTTTGTTTTTCTTGCTTTTTCTTTCAGTGTGCATTATGCTTTTGTTTTGTTTTGTTTTGTTTTTTTGGCAGTAATGTTTTTAATTGTTTCGTTTCATTTTGGGATTCTTTTGTTTGTCTGGTTGTTCTCTTGGTTTTTGTTTTCACTGTTTTTGTTTTTGTTTCTTGTTTTGTATCTGTGTGTGTGTTTTTGTTTGATTCTGCTCTTACATCTGTCTGGGGTTTTTTCTGTCTGTTCATTTGTTTGTTTGTTTGTTCTTAATTGTTGTCGTAGCTGTTTGCTTGTTTTTGTCTTTGCTATTTGTCTTGGGTTTATTGTCTGTTTGTTTTCATTTGTTTTCTTCCCACCCTTTTTTTTCCCCCTTTTATTGCCAAGCCATATGGCTTGTGGGTCTTGGTTCCCAGGCCGGGGGTCAGGCCTGAGCCTCTGGGGTGGGAGCACCAGGTCCAAGACACTAGAACGCCAGAGAATTCCAGGTCCCAGGGAATATTAAATAGTGAGAGCTCTCCCAGAGGTCTCTATCTCAACTCAAAGACCCAGCTCCACCCAGCTGCCTGCAGGCTCCAGTGCTGAACGCCCTAAACCAAACAACAAGCCAGACAAGAACACAAACCCACCACCCATCAGAAGACAGACTGCCTAAAGTTGTACTAAGCCCACAGCCCCCCCAAAACACACGACTTGATGCGGGCCTGCCCATCAGAGGGACAAGATCCAGGTCCACCCACCAGAACTCAGGCAACAGTCCTTCCCACCAGGAAGCCTACACAAGCCACTGGACCAACCTCGCCCACTGGGGAAAGACACCAGAAGCAAGAGGAACTAAAACCCTGCAGTCTGCAGAAAGGAGACCGCAAACACAGTAAGTCAGACAAATTGAGAAGACAGAGAAATATGTCGCAGATGAAGGAGCAAGATAAAAACCCATAAGACCAAATAAATGAAGAGGAAATAGGCAGTTTACCTGAAAAAGAATTCAGAGTAATGATAGTAAAGGTGATCCAAAAATCTCAGAAATAGAATGGAGAAAATACAACAAAGGCTTAACAAGGACCTAGAGAACAAATGAACAGTGATGAACAATGCAATAACTGAAATTAAAAATACACTAGAAGGAATCAATAGCAGAATAACTGAGGAAGAAGAATGGATAAGTGAGTGGGAAGATAGAATGGTGGAAATAACTGCAATGGAGTAGAATAAAGAAAAAACAATATAAAGAATTCAGGACAGTCTCAGAGACCTCTGGGACAACGTTAAATGCACCAACATTCAAATTATAGGGGTCCCAGAAAAAAAAAGAGAAAGAGAAAGGGTCTGAGAAAATATTTGAAGAGATTATAGTCGAAAACTTCCCTAACATGGGAAAGGAAATAGTCAATCAAGTCCAGGAAGTGCAGAGAGACCCGTACAGGATAAACCCATGGAGAAACACACCAAAACACATATTAATCAAACTAACAAAAATTAAGTGCAAAGAAAAATATTAAAAGCAGGAAGAGAAAAGCAACAAATAACATACAAGGGAATCCCCACAAGGTTATCAACTGATCTTTCAGCAGAAACTCTGCAGACCAGAAGGGAGTGGCAGGATAAATTTAAAATGATGAAAGGGAAAAACCTACAACCAAGATTACTTGGGTAAATCTTACTGGGTACAACAAGGCTCTCATTCAGATTTGATGGAGAAATCAAAAGCTTTACAGACAAGCAAAAACTAAGAGAATTCAGAACCATCAGACCAGATATACAGCAAATGCTAAAAGAACTTCTGTAGGCAGGAAACACAAGAGAAGAAAAAGACCTATAAAAACAGACCCAAAATAATTAAGAAAATGGTAATAGGAACATATATATCAATAATTATCTTAAATGTAAATGGAATAAATGCTCCAACCAAAAGACACAGACTGGCTGAATGGATACAAAAGCAAGACCCATATATGTGTTGTCTACAAGAGACCCACTTCAGTCCCAGGGACACATACAGACTGAAAGTGAGGGGATAGAAAAAGATATACCGTACAAATGGAAATCAAAACAAAGCTGGAGTAGCAATACACATATCAGATAAAACAGACTTTAAAATAAAGTCTGTCACAAGAGACAAGGAAAGACACTACATAATGGTCAAGGGATCAATCCAAGAAGAAGATATAACAATTGTAAATATTTATGCAGCCAACAAAGGAGCACCACAATACATAAGGCAAATGCTAGCAGCCATAAAAGGGGAAATTGACAGAAACACAATAATAGTGTGGGACTTTAACACTCCACTTACACCAATGGATAGATCATCAAGACAGAAAATTAATGAGGACACACAAGCCTTAAATGACACATTAGACCAGATAGAGTTAATTGATATTTATAGGACAGTCCATCCCAAAGTAAGAGAATACACTTTCTTTTCAACTGACATGGAACATTCTCCAGGATAGATCACATCTTGGGTCACAAATCAAGCCTTGGTAAATTTAAGAAAATTGAAATCGTATCAAGCATCTTTTCTGACAACAACACTATGAGACTAGAAATCAATTACAGGAAAAAAACTTTAAATAACACAAACACATGGAGGCTAAACAATATGCTACTGAATAACCAAGAAAACACTGAATAAATCAAAAAGGAAATCAAAAAATACCTAGAAAGAAATGACAATGAAAACACGATGACCCAAAACTTATGGGATGCAACAAAAGCAGTTCTAAGGGGGAAGTTTATAGCAATACAATCCTACCTCAAGAAACAAGAAAAATCTCAAACAAACTACCTAACCTTACACCTAAAGGAACTAGAGAAAGAAGAAAAAACAAAACCCAAAATTAGTAGAAGGAAAGAATTCATAAAGATCAGAGCAGAAATAAATGTAATAGAGAAACAATAATAGATAAACAGTAGCAAAGATCAATAAAACTAAAAGCTGGTTCTTTGAGAAGATAAACAAAATTCATAAACCTTTAGTTGGACTCATCAAGAAAAAAAGAGAACACTCAAATCAATAAAATTTGAAATGAAAAAGGAGAAATTACAACTGACACTGCAGAAATACAAAGGATCATAAGAGACTACTAAAAGCAACTGTATGCCAATAAAATGGACAACCTGGAAGAAATGGACAAATTCTTAGAAAAGTACAACCTTCAAAGACTGAACCAGTAAGAAAGAGAGAATATGAACAGACCAATCACAAGTAATGAAGTTGAAACTGTGATTAAAACTCTTCCAACAAACAAAAGTCCAGGACGAGATGGCTTCACAGCCGAATTCTATCAAACATTTAGAGAAGAGCTAACAGCTATACTTCTCAAACTCTTCCAAAAATTTACAGAGGGAGGAACACTCCCAAGCTCATTGTACGAGGCCATCATCACCCTGATACCAAAACCAGACAAAAATATCACAAGAAAACTACATGCAAATATCGCTGATGAACATAGACACAAATAACCTCAACAAAATATTAGCAAACCAAATCGAACCACACATTAAAAAATTCATATAGCACAATCAAGTGAGATTTATCCCAGGGATGCAAGGATTCTTCAATATACACAAATCAAACAGTGTGATACACCCTATTAACAAATTGAAGGAGAAAAACCATATGATCATCTCAATAGATGCAGAAAAAGCTTTAGACAAAATTCAACACCCATTTATGATCAAAACTCTCCAGAAAGTGGGCATAGAGGGAACCTACCTCAACATAATAAAGGGTATATATGACAAACCCACAGCAAACATTATTCTCAATGGTGAAAAACTGAAATCATTTCCTCTAATATCAGTAACAAGACAAGGATGTCCACTCACACCACTTTTATTCAACATAGTTTTGGAAGTCCTAGACAAGGCAATCAGAGAAGAAAAAGAAATAAAAAGAGTACAAATTGGCAAAGAAGTAAAACTGTCACTGTTTGCAGATGTCATGATACTATACATAGAAAATCCTAACGATGCCACCAGAACTACTAGAGCTAATCAATGAATTTAGTAAAGTCACAGGATACAAAATTAATAGACAGAAATCTCTTGCATTCCTATACACTAACATTGAAAGATCAGAAAGATAAATTAAGGAAACAATCCCATTCACCATTGCAACAAAAGGAATAAACCTACCTAAGGAATAACCCTACCTAAGGACACAAAAGACCTGTATGCAGAATACTATAAGATACTAATGAAAGAAATAAAAGATGACACTAACAGATGGAGAGATATACCATGTTCTTGGATTGGAAGAATCAATATTGTGAAAATGACTATACTACCCAAAGCAATCCACAGATTCAATGCAATCCCTATCAAATTACCAATGACATTTTTCACTGAACTAGAACAAAAAATTTTACAATTTGTGTGGAAACACAAAAGACCTCGACTAGCCAAAGCAATCTTCAGAAAGCAAAATGGAGCTGGAGAAATAAGGCTCCCTGACTTTAGACTATACTACAAAGCTACAGTCATCAAGACAGTATGGTACTGGCACAAAAACAGAAATATAGATTAATGGAAAAGGATAGAGAGCCCAGAGATAAACCCACGCACCTATGGTCGCCTAATCTATGACAATGGAGGCCAGAATATACAATCAAGTAAAGATAGCCTCTTCAATAAGTGGTGCTGGGAAAACTGGACAGCTACATGTAAAAGAATGAAATTAGAACACTTCCTAACACCATACACAAAAATAAACTCAAAATGGATTAGAGACCTAAATGTAAGGCCAGACACTATAAAACTCTTAGAGGAAAACATAGGCAGAATGTTCTTTACCATAAATAGCAACAAGATCTTTTTTGACCCATCTCCTAGAGTAATGGAAGTAAAAACAAAAATAAGCAAATGGGACCTAATTAAACTTAAAATCTTTTGCACAGCAAAGGAAACCATAAACAAGATGAAAAGACACCTCTCAGAATGGGAGAAAATATTTGCAAATGAAGCAATTGACAAGGGATTAATCTCCAAAATATACAAACAGTTCATGCAGCTCAGTATCAAAAAAACAAACAACCTAATCAATAAATGGGCAGAAGACCTAAATAGACATTTCTCCAAAGAAGACATATAGATGGCCAACAGACACATGAAAAGATGCTCAACATCATTAGTTAATAGAAAAATGCAAATCAAAGCGACAATGAGGTATCACTCATACCAGTCAGAATGGCCATCATCAAAAAATCTACAAACAGTAAATGCTGGAGAGGGTGTGGAGAAGAGGGAACCCTCATGCATTGTTGGTGGGAATGTAAATTGATACAGCCACTATGGAGAACAGTATGGAGGTTCCTTAAAAAACTAAAAATAGAACTACCATATGACCCAGCAATCCCACTACTGGGCATATACCCTGAGAAAACCATAATTCAAAATGAGTCATGTACCAAAATGTGCATTGCAGCTCTATTTACAATAGCCAGGACATGGAAGCAACCTAAGTGTCCATCATCGGATGAATGGATAAAGAAGATGTGGCACATATATACAATGGAATATTACTCAGCCATAAAAAGAAACGAAATGGAGTTATTTGTAGTGAGGTGGATGGAGTTAGAGTCTGTCATACAGAATGAAGTAAGTCAGAAAGAGAAAAACAAATACAGTATGCTAACACATATATATGGAATCTAGGGGAAAAAAAAAAGGTCATGAAGAACCTAGTGGCAAGACGGGAATAAAGACATAGACCTACTAGAGAATGGACTTGAGGATATGGGGAGGGGGAAGGGTAAGCTGGGACAAAGTGAGAGAGTGGCATGGACATATATACACTACCAAATGTAAAATAGATAGCTAGTGGGAAGCAACCGCATAGCACAGGGAGATCAGCTCTGTGCTTTGTGACCACCTAGAGGAGTGGGATAGGGAGGGTGGGAGGGAGAGAGATGCAAGAGGGAAGAGATATGGGAACATATGTATATGTATAACTGATTCACTTTGTTATAAAGCAGAAACTAACACACCATTGTAAAGCAATTATACTCCAATAAAGATGTTAAAAAAAAAAGACACATACACCCCAGTGTTCATTGCAGCACTATTTACAATAGCCAGGACATGGAAGCAACCTAAATGTCCATCAACAGAGGAATGGATAAAGAAGACCTGGTACATATATACAATGGAATATTACTCAGCCATAAAAGGGAATGAAAATGGGTCATTTGTAGAGACATGGATGGACCTAGAGACTTTCAAACAGAGTGAAGTCAGAAAGAGAAAAACAAATATCATATACTAACGCATATATGTGGAATCTGAAAAAATTGGTATAGACGATCTTATTTACAAAGCAGAAATAGAGACACAGATGTAGAGAACAAATGTATGAATACCAAGGGGGAAAGGAGGGGAGGTAGAATGAATTGGGAGATTGGGATTGACATTTATACACTATCGATACTGTGTATAAAATAGATAACTAATGAGAACCTACTGTATAGCACAGGGAACTCTACTCAATGCTCTGTGGTGACCTAAATGAGAAGGAAATCCAAAAATGAGGGGATATATTTATACATATAGCTGATCCACTTTGCTGTACAGTATAAACTAATACAATATTGTAAAGGAACTATACTCCAATAAAAATTTTTTAGAAAAGAAATGAAAGAGGAGATGTTACCACTGATACAACCAGTACATGCACCCCACATTCATAGCAGAATTATTTACCCTTGCCAAGATATGGAAGCAAGGTAAGTTTCCATCAAGAGATGAATGGATAAAGAAGTTGTCATACACACACACACAGACACACACACACTGGAATACTACTCTCAGCCATAAAATATTTGCCATTTACAACAACGTGGATGGACTTGGAGGGTAATATACTAAGTGAAATAAATCAGACAGAGAAAGTCAACTACTGTATGATATCATATGTGGAATCTAAAAAATACAACAAACTAGTGAACATAACATAAAGGAAACAGATTCACAGATATAGAGAACAAAGTAGTAATCAGTGGGGAGACGGAAGGGAGGAGGAGCAAAATAGGGCTAAGGAATTAAGAGGTAAAAACTACTATGTATATAAAAAATAAGCTGCAGGTATATATTGTACAACACAGGGAATATAGCCAATATTTTATAATAACCATAAATGTAGTATAACATATAAAAATTGTGAATCACTATGTTGTACAACTGAAACTTATATAATATTGTACTATCAACTATTCCTCAAAAAAAAAGGTTGGTAGAATCCACCTGTGAAGCCATCTGGACCTGGACTTTTGTTTTTTGGGGAGTTTTTTAAATTACTGATTCAATTTCATTACTAGTAATTGGTTTATTCAGATTTTCTATTTCTTCGTGATTCAGTATTGAAAGACTATATGTTTCTAGGAAATCATCTGATTCTTCTAGGTTGTCTAATTTGTTGACATATAATTGTTCATAGTATTCTCCTATCCTTTGTTTTTCTGTTGTGTATGTTGTAATTTCTCCTCTTTCATTTCTGATTTTATTTATTTGGGCTCTCTATTTTTTTCCTGGTGAGTCTGGCTAATATTTTGTCAATTTCATCTTTTTGAAGAACTAACTTTTAATTTCATTTATCTATTCTATTGTGTTGTGGGGTTTTTTGTCTCCATTTCATTTCTTTCTGCTCTGATCTTTATTATTTTCTTTCTTCCACTAACTTTGGGCTTTGCTTGTTCTTTTTCTAGTTTCTTTAAATATACATTTAGAGTTTTTGCTTGAGATTTTTCTTGTTTCTTGAGGTGGGCCTATATCACTATGATCTTCCCTCATAGAACTGCTTTTTCCTCATCCCATGGATTTTGGAAAGTTATGTTTCCATATTCATTTGTCTCAAGGTAATCTTTTATTTCCTCTTTGATTTCTTCATTGACTCAATGATTGTTTAGTAGCATGTTATTTAGTCTCCGCATGTTTCTGTTTTTTCTAGATTTCTTCTTGCAATTGATTTCTAGCTTCATGCCATTGTGGTTAGAAAAGATGCTTGACTTGATTGCAAAATTTTTATATTTATTGAGACTTGTTTTTTGGCCTAACATGTGATCTATCCTGGAGAATGTTCCATGTGCACTTGAAAAGTGTGTTCTGCTTCTTTTGGATGAAGTTTGCTACACATATCTATTAAGTGCATATAATCTAAAGTGTTTTTTAAGGCCAGTGTTTCCTTACTGATTTTCTGCCTGGATGACCTATCCATTGATGTAAGTGGGGCATTAACATCCCCTACCGTTATTGTATAGCCATCTATTTCTCACTTTATTTCTGTTAATATTTGCTTTATATATTTATGTGATCCTATGTTAGGTGCATAAATGTTTACAAATGTTGTGTCCTCTTGTTGGATTGACCCTTTTATCATTATGTAATGTCCTTCCTTGTATTTTATTAGTCTTTGTTTTAAAGTCTATTTTTTCAGATATAAATTGTTGCTACCCCAGCTTTCTTTTATTTTCCATTTACATAGAATATCTTTTTCCATCCCTTCACTTTCAATCTATATGTGTCTTTATATTTTAGATCTATTATGAGCCTCTTGTAGGCTGCATATAAATAGGTAGATGGGTCCTTTTTTTTTTTTTTTTTCCCAGTCAGCCACCTTATGCGTTTTGATTGGGGCATTTAGTCCATTGAATTTAAAGTGATTATTGATAGGTTATTACTTATTGCCATTTTGTTCATTCTTTTCGGGTTTTTTGTAGTTGTTCTCTTTTATTGTCTTCTCTTGGTTTCTTCCTTCTGGTTTGATGGATTCCTTTAGTGTTATGTTTGGATTCTTTTCTCATTATTTTTTGTGTTATCCATTGTAGGTTTTTAGTTTGTGGTTACCATGAGGTTCATATATATTGACCTTTATATATACCTGTGTATTTTAAGCTGATAGTCACTTAAGTTCAAAAGCATTCTAAAAGCATTCCTTTTTAACACCACCCACACACACACTTTTCATTTTCCTGGTGTCATAATTTACTCCTTTTTATTTTGTGTGTCTCTTAACTACTTATTGTTAAGTAAATAATCAGATATTTAAATATCTGATTATATATTTGCCTTTACAGTGAGATTTTTCTTTCATATACTTTCTTATTTCTAGTTGTGGCCTTTTTTTCTGCTTAAGATGATGCTTTAACATTTTTTGTAAGGCCAGTTTACTGGTGATGAACTCCTTTAGCTTTTGCTTGTCTGAGAAACCATCTATCCTTCAATTCTGAATGATAACTTTGCTGGGTAGAGTATTCTAGGTTGTAAGTGTTTTTCCTTTCATCACTCTATATCCTGCTACCCCCTTATGGACTATAAAGTTTCTGCTGAGAAATCAGCTGATAATCTTATAGAGTTTCCCTTGTATGTGATTAATTGTTTTTCTCTTGCTGCCTTTAAGATTTTCCCTTTAACTTTTGCCATTTTAATTATAACATGTCTTGTTGTGAATCTCTTTGGGTTCATCTTGTTTGGGACTCTCTATGCTTCCTGTACCTGGATGTCTGTTTCTTTCCCCAGGTTAGGGAAGTTTTCAGCCATTATTTCTTCAAATAGGTTTTCTGTCCCTTTCTCTCTTCTTCTAGGACTGCTATAATGCGCATATTGGTATGCCTGATGTTGTCCAAGTGGCTCCTTAAACTCTACTCATTTCAAAAAATTCTTCTTTTTGCTGTTCTGATTGTGTCAATTTCACTATTCTACTTTCCAGATCACTACTCCATTCTTCTGCATCACCTAATCTTCTTTTTATTCCATCCAGTGTATTTTTATATCATTTGTTGCATTCTTCATTTCTGATTGGTTCTTTTCTATATTTTCTAAGTATTTGTTGCATTTCTCACTGAGTTCCCCCATTCTTTCCCAAGTTTGGTGAGTATCCTTATAATCATTTCTTTTAACTCTATATCAGTTAAATTACTTATCACCATTTCTGTGGGGTTTTTTTCTGGAGTTTATTCTGTTCTTTCATTTGGAACATATATCTTCTGTCTCCTCATTTTGTTTGATTTTTGGTTTTTGCTTCTTTGAATTATGTGAAATATCTAACTCTCCTGGTTTTGAAGAAGCGGGCTTGCATTTGAGTGTCCCCTGTATAGACTGCATATGTCTGGTGGCTTTGGCAGGTCAGCTGCAGTTGGAGCAACCCTGGCTGGGGTCAGTCCCTAGGGAGCACTGGACCAGAGGTCACCTTAGCTGGATAGCTGGGGCTGGAGCTGGAGCCATTGTGGGCTGGGAGTAGTTCAGGGGGACTCAACAATGGCACTCAGGAGTGCCTCTGACCCCAGAGAGGGCTCCAGTAGTTCCCTGCTTGTTTGGCAGGAGCTCTAAAATTAGCACATGGATTTTTTTCCTGTATAATCTAGGTTCCCTATAACCTTCTGGTAGTTTTTTGTTTTTGTTTCACGTGTCCTAATGCAGGTGTGTGCTCAAGCCCCTCAGCTATACCCCTCCCTACTGTAGTTCATCATGAAGAGGGTAGGATTCTCATGGATACCATGTCTCTCAGTTTCCTACCCATTCCTGTGTGGTCCTTCTAAGTGAAATAGCTGTTTAATCAGCCTTTAGGGCTTCTTCAGGAGAAATTGTTCTATATGTAGATGTAGATTTGGTGTTTCATGGAAGGAGGTGAGTTCAGAGTCTTCCTATGCTGCCATCTTGCTCTTCCCCATTTCCTTTAGTTCTTTGAACAAAATTTCTTTGAAGCAATGGTTGCTTTGAAATCTTTGATGTTAAATATGACATCTGGTCCTGCTCATGGGCAACTTTTGTTATCTACTTTATTTCCTGTTTATGGGTCACATGGTCTTGTTTCTTTGGATGTCTCATAATTCTTTGTCAAAAACTAGACATTTTAAATAATAGGTCAGTCATTGGATCCTAACATGTAACCCTCTCCAAGACTTGTTTTTATTGTTGTTTTCTTGGTTTTTGATGTTGTAGTTGTTTGTTTTGTGACTGGGCTATTTTAAAGAAGTCTATTTCCTTGTAGTGTGAAGCTTTTGATGTTTCTCTTCAGAGGGTAAAGTTTCAAGTATATGTATAGTCACCTTGGGATCACAGAGATTTTAGCAGTGCTCTCTTTGACTATCTCTTTCTCTGACCTCTCTTTTAAACTGCTTTATATATTATTATACATCACCTATTAGGCTCCACTAATTCCCAGATGACTACGTTAATGTTTTCAATGTTCTGAGGAATAAATTGCCCATTAGTCTAATCAAATTAAATTCATGAAGTGATAGTTTTTGAAGGCTGTCTTTGGGGTTTGTTCTACTCCAAGGAGGTCTCTTCTTTGCTATATCTTTCCCTGGTTCTCTCTGGTGAATTAACTGGCCTATGGTATATCCTCTTGCTCTTAATTGAGAGGCACTAATTATTTCGAGAATGTTCTTAGACTTGAACTTCCCACACTCTGTTTCAAATAGTCATTTGCTTTGGTTAGAAATTTCGTGCTCCCTTTCTTGTGGACTACCTCTACCCCTGCGAAAACTCTCTGAAAACCTACTATGGGTACTGGGTGGAGTGGTAGTCTGTTGACTTATAGGTTTATTATTTCCCTGGGTGAAACCTCTGACCTATAAAAAAGCTGGGACAGGGGGGAAAAGTCAGGGTTCCAGTATTCTAGGTCTGCCACACCTGGAGTAGAATCTCCATCCTATCAATTGGAACTGGGTAAATGAAAGGAGTCCTCAAACTCTTGGCTGCACTAACCAGGAATTTATTCTTTTCAACTTTGAATTGTAGGGTACAGAAAATGCTGGCAGCCTGCCACTCAAGGTTTCATATGGTAAGCCTTGATTGGGAGCTAGACACAGACCTTACATGCTTCACAAAAAATTTACTTAAAATGGATCATAAACCCAAATGTAACATGCAAAACTATAAAACTTCTAGAAGATAATATAGAAGAAAATCTAAATGATCTTGGGCTTAACAATGACTTTTTTAGATACAACATCAAAGGCATGATTCATCAAAGAAAGAAGAGATAAATTGGATGTCATTAAAATGAAAATTTTCTGCTCTGCAAAAGATACTCTCAAGAGAATGAGAAGATGAGCCATAGACTAGGAGAAAATATTTGCAAAAGATATACCTGATAAAGAACTGTTCTCCAAAATATACAAGAAACTCTTAAAATAATTTAATAAGAAGAAAATAAACAACCTGATTTTCAAATGGGCAAAAATCTGAACAGATATCTCACCATAGAAGATATACATATGAATAATAAGTTTATGAAAAGATGCTCAACAACATGTCATTAAGGAATTGCAAATTAAAACAACAATATCACTACACACCAGTTAGAATGGCTAAAATTCTAAATACTGACTATATCAGATGCTGTCAAGGATGTGGAGCAAGAGGAACTCTCATTCATTGCCAATGGGAATGCAAAATGGTACAGTTATTTTGGAAGACAATTTGGCAGTTTCTTACAAAACTAAACATAGATTTACCATGACATCCAGCAATCACACTTCTAAACATTTATCCAAATGAATGAAAATTTATGACTGCACAAAAACCTACACATGAATATATATATCAGCTTCATTAATAATGGCCAAAAATTGGAAACAACCAAGATGTTATTTAATAGATGAATGGATAAACTGTGGTTCATCTATAAAATGAAATATTATTCAGGGATAAAAAGAAATGAGCTATCAAGAGACATGGAGAATTTTGTACCCTTGTAATACAATACCCTCTTAACTGTGTCTCTAACATTTGTGTCTCCCTTCCCCAGTCTTTATTCCACATAGCAAATAAAAAATTATGTTTTGAAGCACACACACACACACAAAAAAGAGACATGGAGAAGAGACATGGAGAAAATTTAAATTCATTTTGCTAAGTGAAAGAAACCAGTCTGTTAGTTTTTTTATGAATTAGGATATAGTTTATCTTGGTGAACATTCCATGTACAATTGCAAGGAATATGAATTTGACTGCTCTTGGGTATAGTGCTCTACAAGTGTCAGTTAAGATAAGATGATTCTAGTGTTTTTTATATCTACTTTAATTAACTTTCTAGCTAATTGTTCTATTAATTCTTTTTTTTCATTTAGGTTTAATCGACAAATAACATTAGTTTCAGGTGTACAACATAATGATTAAATATTTGTATACACTGTGAAATGATCACCACAATAAGTCTAGATTCCCTCAGTCACCACAGAGAGTTACAAACTATGCAATATAGTATTACTGACTATTTTTTCTACTTTTATAAGAATATTTTATTGTACAGAGAAATACAAACTGCTGCACGCTGTCTGACTTATACAAAAAGCCCACTATTCTTTTTTTTTTACTGTGCAAATATAAACCAAAAGGAAATTATATAGTAACAGATACAGTACACTTGAAAGCAAAAGCATTACTAGAAATAAATAAGGGCATTTCATATCAACAAGTCCAATTTACCAGGAAGTTTTAAATTTGTATGCACTTAACTTCAAATTATATAAAGCAACAGAGCTACAAGGAAAAAATAGACAAATTCACTATCATAATAGGAGTTTAACATACTGCTGTCATTCAAGTATTATTGGCTATTGTCACCATGCTGTACATTACATTCTAAAGCCCTGTTTATTTATTTATTTATTTAAAACACTCAAGGAACCAATGTTTATTGAACAGGCTTTAAATCAGGCATTTTTATTAGCATTCCTTTGATAGAATAAAATTTAGATTTGTACAAGATCATCAATTTTTTCAGTGTGTTTTTATTTAACATCTTTTTTGGAGTATAATTGCTTTATATTGTTGTGTTAGTTGCTGCTGTATAACAAAGTGAATCAGCTATACGTATACATATATACCCATAACCGCACCCTCTTGCATCTCTCTCCCTCCCACCCTACCTATCCCACCCCTCTAGGTGGTCACAAAGCACCTAGCTGATCTCCCTGTGCTATGCAGCTACTTCCCAATAGCTATCTATTTTATATTTGGTAGTGTATATATGTCCATGGCACTCTCTCACTTCATCTCAACTTACCCTTCCCCCTCCACGTGTCCTCAAGTCCATTAGCTACGTCTGCATCTTTATTCCTGTCCTGCCCCTAGGTTCTTCAGAAATTTTTTTTTTTTAGATTCCATATATATGTGTTAGCATATGGTATTTGTTTTTCTCTTTCTGACTTACTTCACTCTGTATGACAGACTCTAGGTGCAACCACCTCACTACAAATAACTCAGTTTCATTTCTTTTTATGGCTGAGTAATATTCCATTGTATATATGTGCCAAATCTTTATCCGTTCAACTGTCAATGGACACTTAGGTTGCTTCCATGTCCTGGCTATTGTAAACAGTGTTGCAGTGAACATTGTGGTACATGACACTTTTCGAATTATGGTTATCTCGGGGTACATGCCCAGTAGTGGGATTTCTGGGTCATATGGTAGTTCTATTTTTAGTTTCTTAAGGAACCTCCATACTGTTCTCCATAGTGGCTGTATCAATTTACATTCCCACCAACAGTGCAAGAAGGTTCCTTTTTCTCCACACCCTATCCAGCATTTAGTTTTTGTAGATTTTTTGATGATGGCCATTCTGACAGGCTTGAGGTGATATCTCATAGTAGTTTTGATTTGCATTTCTCTAATGATTAGTGATGTTGAGCATCCTTTCATGTGTTTGTTGGCAATCTGTATATCTTCTTTGGAGAAATGTCTATTTAGGTCTTCTGCCCATTTTTGGACTGGGTTTTTTTTTTTTTAATGCTATTCTTGTCTGCTTACATTCTTTTTATGTATGTATGTATGTATGTATGTATGGCTGTGTTGGGTCTTCATTTCTGTGCGAGGGCTTTCTCTAGTTGTGGCAAGCGGGGGCCACTCTTCATCGCGGTGCGGGGGCCACTCTTCATCACGGTGCGCGGGCCTCTCACTATCGCGGCCTCTCTTGTTGCGGAGCACAGGGTCCAGACGCGCAGGCTCAGTAATTGTGGCTCACGGGCCGAGTTGCTCCGCAACATGTGGGATCTTCCCAGACCAGGGCTCGAACCCACGTCCCCTGCATTGGCAGGCAGACTCTCAACCACTGCACCACCAGGGAAGCCCGGGTTGTTTGTTTTTTTGATATTGAGCTGCATGAGCTGCATGTATATTTTAGTGATTAATCCTTTGTCAATTGCTTCATTTGCAAATATTTTCTTCCATTCTGAGGGTTGTCTTTTCATCTTGTTTATGGTTTCCTTTGCTTTGCAAAAGCTTTTAAGGTTCATTAGGTCCCATTTGTTTATTTTTCCATTTCTCTGGGAGGTGGGTCAAAAAAGATATTGCTGTGATTTATGTCATAGAGTGTTCTGCCTATGTTTTCCTCTAAGAGTTTGATAGTGTCTGGCCTTACATTTAGGTCTTTAATCCATTTTGAGTTTATTTTTGTGTATGGTGTTAGGGAGTGTTCTAAATTCATTCTTTTACATGTAGATGTCCAGTTTTCCCAGCACAACTTATTGAAGAGGCTCTCTTTTCTCCATTGTATATTCTTGCCTCCGTTGTCAAAGATAAGGTGACCATATGTGCATGGGTTTATCTCTGGGCTTTCTATCCTGTTCCATTGATCTATATTTCTGTTTTTGTGCCAGTACCATATTGTCTTGATTACTGTAGCTTTGTAGTATAGTCTGAAGTCAGGGAACCTGATTCCTCTAGCTCCGTTTTTTTTCCCTCAAGACCGCTTTGGCTATTCGGGGTCTTTTGTGTCTCCATACAAATTTTAAGATTTTTTGTTCTAGTTCTGTAAAATATGCCATTGGTAATTTGATAGGGATTGCATTGAATTTGTAGATTGCTTGGGTAGTATAGTCATTTTCACAATATTGATTCTTCCAATACAGGAACATGGTGTATCTCTCTATCTGTTTGTATCATCTTTAATTTCTTTCATCAGTGTCTTATAGTTTTCTGCATACAGGTCTTTTGTCCCCTTAGGTAGGGTTATTCCTATGTATGTTATTCGTTTTGTTGCAGTGGTAAATGGCAGTGTTTCTTTAATATCTCTTTCAAATTTTTCATCATTAGTGTATAGGAATGCAAGAGATTTCTGTGCATTAATTTTGTATCCTGCTACTTTACCAAATTCATTGATTAGCTCTAGTAGTTTTCTGGTAGCATCTTTAGGATTCTCTATGTATAGTATCATGTCATCTGCAAACAGTGACAGCTTTACTTTTTCTTTTCCAATTTGGATTCCTTTTATTTCTTTTTCTTCTCTGATTGCTGTGGCTATAACTTCCAAAATGATGTTGAATAATAGTGGTGAGAGTTGGCAACCTTGTCTTGTTCCTGATCTTAGTGAAAATGGTTTCAGTTTTTCACCATTGAGAATGATGTTGGCTGTGGGTTTGTCATATATGGCCTTTATTATGTTGAGGTAGTTTCCCTCTATGCCCACTTTTTGGAGAGTTTTTATCATAAATGGGTGTTGAATATTTTTGAAAGCTTTTTCTGCATCTATTGAGATTATCATATGATTTTTATCCTTCAGCTTGTTAATATGCTGTATCACATTGATTGATTTGCGTATATCGAAGAATCCTTTCATTCCTGAGATAAACCCTACTTGATCATGGTGTATGATCCATTTAATGTGCTGCTGGATCCTGTTTGCTAGTATTTTGTTGAGGATTTTTGCATCTATGTTCATCAGTGATATTGGCCTGTAGTTTTCTTTTTTTGTGACATCTTTGTTTGGTTTTGGTATCAGGGTGATGGTGCCTTCCTACAATGAGTTTGGGAGTGTTCCTCCCTCTGTTATATTTTGGAAGATTTTGAGAAGGATAGGTGTTAGCTCTTCTTTAAATGTTTGATAGAATTCGCCTGTGAAGCCATCTGGTCCCAGGCTTTTGTTTGTTGGAAGATTTTTAATCACAGTTTCAATTTCAGTGCTTGTGATTGGCTGTTTATATTTTCTATTTCTTCCTGGTTCAGTCTCGGAAGGTTGTGCTTTTCTAAGAATCTGTCCATTTCTTCCATGTTGTCCATTTTATTGACATATAGTTTCTTGTAGTATTATCTCATGATCCTTTGTATTTCTGCAGGGTCAGTTGTTACTTCTCCTTTTCATTTCTAATTCTGTTGATTTGAGTCCTCTCCCTCTTTTTCTTGATGAGTCTGCGTAATGGTTTATCAATTTTGTTTATCTTCTCAAAGAACCAGCTTTTAGTTTTATTGATCTTTGCCATTGTTTTCTTCATTTCTGTTTCATTTATTTTGATCTGATCTTTATGATCTTTCCTTCTGCTACCTTTGGGGTTTTTTGTTCTTCTTTCTCGAATTGCTTTACGTGTAAGGTTAGGTAGTTTATCTGAGGTGTTTCTTGTTTCTTGAGGTAGGATTGTATTGCTATAAACTTCCCTCTTAAAACTGCATCCCTTTTGCTGCATCCCATAGGTTTTGGCTTGTCATGTTTTCATTGTCATTTGTTTCTGTGTAATTTTTTGTTCTTCTTTGATTTCTTTAGTGATCTCTTGGTTATTTAGTAGCATATTGTTTAGCCTCCATGTGTTTGTATATTTTTACAGGTTTTTTCCTGTAATTGATATGTAGTGTCATAGTGTATTGGTTGCAAAAGATACTTGATAAAATTTCTATTTTCTTAAATTTACCAAGGCTTGATTTCTGACCCAAGACATGTTCTATCCTGGAGAATGTTCCATGAGCACTTGAGAAGAAAGTGTATTCTGTTGTTTTTGGATGGAATGTCCTATAAATATCAGTTAAGTCCATCGTGTTTAATGTATCATTTGAAGCTTGTTTTTCCTTATTTATTTTCATTTTGGTTGATCTGTCCTTTGGTGAAAGTGCGGTGTTACATTCCCCCTACTATTATTGTGTTACTGTCGATTTCCCCTTTTATGGCTGTTAGCATTTGCCTTATGTATTGAGGTGCTCCTAAGTTAGGTGCATAAATATTTACAATTGTTATATCTTCTTCTTAGATGAATACCTTGATCTTTATGTAGTGTCCTTCTTTGTCTCTTGTAATAGTCTTTATTTTAAAGTCTATTTTTTCTGATATAAGAATTGCTACTCCAGCTTTCTTTTGATTTCCTTTTGCATGGAATATTTTTTCCATCCTTTCACTTCCAGTCTGCATGTGTCCCTAGGTCTGAAGTGGGTCTTTGTAGACAGCATATATTCGGGTCTTGTTTTTGTATCCATTCATCCAGTCTATGTCTCTCGGTGGGAGCATTTAATCCATTTACATTTAAGGTAGTTATTGATATGTATGTTCCTATTACCATTTTCTTAATTGTTTTGGGTTTGTTATTGTAGGTCTTTTCCTTCTCTTGTGTTTCCTGCCTAGAGAAGTTCCTTTAGCATTTGTTGTAAAGCTGGTTTGGTGGTGCTGAATTCTCTTATCTTTTGCTTGTCTGTAAAGGTTTTAATTTCTCTGTCAAATCTGAATGAGATCCTTGCTGGGTAGAGTAATCTTGGTTGTAGCTTTTTCCCTTTCATCACTTTAAATATATCCTGCCACTCCCTTCTGGCTTGCAGAGTTTCTGCTGAAAGATCAGCTGTTAACCTTATGGGAGTTCCCTTGTATGTTATTTGTTGCTTTTCCCTTGCTGCTTTTAATATTTTTTCTTTGCATTTAATTTTTGATAGTTTAATTAATATGTGTCTTAATGTGTTTCTCCTTGGATTTATCCTATATGGGACTCTGTGCTTCCTGGACTTGCTTGACTATTTCCTTTCCCATATTAGGGAAGTTTTCAACTATAATCTCTTCAAGTATTTTCTCAGTCCCTTTCTTTTCTCTTTTTCTTCTGGGACCCCTATAATTCTAATGTTGGTGCATTTAATGTTGTCCCAGAAGTCTCTGAGACCGCCCTCAATTCTTTTCATTCTTTTGTCTTTATTCTGCTCTGTGTTAGTTATTTCCACTATTTTATCTTCCAGGTCACTTATCTGTTCTTCTGCCTCAGTTATTCTGCTTTTGATTCCTTGTAGAGAATTTTTAATTTCATTTATTGTGTTGTTCACCATTGTTTGTTTGTTCTTTAGTTCTTCTAGGTCCTTGTTAAACGTTTCTTGTATTTTCTCCATTCTATTACCAAGATTTTGGGTCATCTTTACTATCATTCCTCTGAATTCTTTTTCAGGTAGACTACCTATTTCCTCTTCATTTGTTTGGTCTGGTGGGTTTTTACCTTCCTCCTTCATCTGCTGCATATTTCTCTGTCTTCTCATTGTGCTTAACTTACTGTGTTTGGGGTCTCCTTTTCACAGGCTGCAAGTTCGTAGTTCCCATTGTTTTTGGTGTCTGTCCCCGTTGGGGAAGGTTGGTTCAGTGGGTTTTGTAGGCTTCCTGGTAGAGGGGACTGGTGCCTGTGTTCTGGTGGATGAGGCTGGATCTTGTCTTTCTGGTGGGCAGGACTACGTCCGGTGGTGTGTTTTGGGGTGTCTGTGAACTTAATATGATTTTAGGCAGCCTCTCAGCTAATGGGTGGGGTTTTGTTCCTGTCTTGCTGGTTGTTTGGCATGGGGTGTCCAGCACTGAAGCTTGCTGGTCGTTTAGCGGAGCTGGGTTTTAGCATTGAAGCGGAGATCTCTGGGAGGGCTCTTGCTGATTGAGATTACATGGGACCAGCAGGTCTCTGGTGGTCCAATGTCCTGAACTCAGCTCTCCCACCTCAGAGGCTCAGGCCTGACACCCAGCTGGAGCACTAAGACCCTGTCAGCCACATGGCTTTCAACACAGGTCCTTCTGGCTGGTGTGGCTTGTGCCCAAAGGAGACCAAGTTTGGTTCAGAAGCAGAGGAAACTCTATTCTCAGACTGAAGAATGGAGAGATGTGAGCTCAAGCTCTAGAGCACACGCTTTCCCAACAGGCAGTCTTTCAATGTGTTTTTAACCCCTGTTTATTTCTTTCATATAGGGAGAGGGTGGAAGCATTGTAGTCATTTATACATTAACACTATAAGTCCTTCCTCACAGATGTTGACATTTAAGTGTCAGAAGACTGGATGTATTACAAGATAAAGGCATTGAGCTGAAAGACAGACTTATATGTGTTCATTTATCGATACACTAATCAGCCACACAGCACATTATCAGAAGCCTACTATGCACAAGGTACTAGGGTTACAAAATACTGTAAGGAAGCCTATCATCTAATACAGAGAAGACATTCATGAAAACATACCATTTTGTAACAGTAAAATGAATGCAATAATGACAATATGAATGAAAGAATGGACCAGGAGAAAAGATGCACTGAAACCTACTGAATGGAAAATGCCCATAGTAAAGGTAGTCCTTGGGCAAACCAAAGCCTTATTTATTTTATGACTGGAAATTTGTACTTCTTGATCCCCTTCACCCATTTTGCCCACCCTCTAAACCCCTCCCCTCTGGCAACAACCAATCTGTTCTCTGTATCTATGAGGTTGGGTTTTTAAAAAAATATATAGAACATTTAAAATTTTTTTGACTGCGTTGGGTCTTCATTGCTACGTGCAGTCTTTCTCTAGTTGCGGCACACGTGGGCTACTCTTCGTTGTGGTGTGCGGGCTTCTCACTGCAGTGGCTTCTCTTGTTGCAAAGCACAGGCTCTAGGTGGCGCAGGCTTCAGTAGCTGCAGCATGCGGGCTCAGTAGTTGCAGCACACAGACCCTAGAGTACACGAGCTTCAGTAGTTGGGGCATGCAGGCTTCAGTAGTTGTGGCACACGAACTCAGTAGTTATGGGTCATGGGCTCTATAGCGCAGGCTCAGTAGTTGTGGTGTATGGGCTAAGTTGCTCCATGGTGTGTGGGATCTTCCTGAACCAGGGATAGAACCCATGTCCCCTGCATTGGCAGGTGGATTCTTAACCACTGTGCCACCAGGGAAGTCAGAGGTTCTTTTTTTTTCTTTTGTTTGTTCAATTTGTTTTGTTTTTAGATTCCAAATATAAGTGAAATCATATGGTATTTGTCTTCACTGTCTGACTTGTCTTGCTTGGCATAATACACACAACATCCACCCATGTCGCATATGGCAATATTTCATTCTTCTTTATGGCTGAGTTGTATTCCATTGTGTGTGTGTGTTGTTTGTATAGTCTATTCAAATTACCTGCCCATATTTTAAATTTAATTGTTTTTTATTTGTTGTTGAGTTGTATGAGTTATTTATATATTTTGGATATTAACCCCTTGTTAGATATATGATTTGTAAATATCTTCTCCCTATATTTAGTAGGTTGCCATTTCATTTTGTTAATGGTTTCCTTCACTGTGCAGAAGCATTTTAGTTTGATGTAGTCCCATTTGTTTATTTTTGCTTTTGCTTCCCTTGCCTGGGGAGACATATCCAAGAAATATTGCTATGATTTATGCAAAATGTTCTGTCTATGTTTTCCCCTAGTAGGATTATGGTTTCTGATCTTACAATTCGGTCTTTAAACTACTTTGAGTTTATTTTTGTATATGGTGTTAGAGAATGTTCTAATTTCATTCTTTTTATATGCAACTGTCCAACTTTCCCAGCACCAATTTCTGAAGATACTGTCTTTTCTCCATGTATATTCTTGCCTCCTTTGTCATAGATTAATTGACTATAAGTGCGTGGGTTTATTTCTGGGCTTTCTGTACTGTTCCATTGATCTATGTCTGCTTTTGTGCCAACACCATACTGTTTTGGTTACTATAGCTTTGTAGTATAGTTTAGATTAGGGAGTGTGATGCCTCTCTATTAATTCTTAAGAGTAAAGTATTGAAATCTCCAGATATAATTGTGGATTTGTCTGTCTCCTTGCAGTTCTGTCAGTTTTTGTTTCAGGTATTGTTATGTCTTCTTGGTATAGTGCCATCTTTATCATTATGTAATGTCACTATTTATCCTAGGGATATTTCTTCTTCTGAAGTCTACTTTTTAATATTAACATAGCCATTCCAACTTCCTTTTGATTTGTGTTTGCCTAATATAATATTATCTATGTATTTTTATTTGAAATGTGTTTCTGGTAGAAAGCATATAGTTGGGTCTCATTTTAATAACTAAATATTTTATGGGACTATACAGCTTTCCTATTTTTTTCTTGAGTTGGTTTTGTTAAGCCACATTTTTCTAGGAATTCATCTATTTCCTCTAAATTTTCAATCCTATTGACATAAATTGTTAATACTGTTCCTTACTCTTCTTAATCTTTTTTCCTTTGTTATGATTTCCCTCTTTTATATTATTATTTCATTGTACATTTTCATCTTGATGAATCTCCCAAATGTTTGTCTATTTTATTAGTTTTGTAAAACAAACAAATATGGGGTTTTATTGACCTTTACTGTGTCTTTGTTTTCTATTTTATGAATTTATGGTTTGCCTTTAATACCTTCTTCCTTCTACTTCCCCCCTCCCATTTTTTCTTACTATATTCTTAGATTGGATACCTAGCTGTTTAATTTTCACCCCCTCATCTAATATAAATATTTAAGGCTATAAACTTCCCTTAAAACATGCTTTCATCATATCTCATAGGTTTTTATATGTGTTATTTTCATTATTTTTAAACATTAAGTATTTTAAGATTTCCCTCATGATTTCTTCTTTGACTTATTTAGAAGTGTGTTTTAAATTATACAATATATGTAGATGTTTTATTTACCTTCTTTATTCATACATAACTTAATTGCAGTGTGGTAAGACAACATGGTTGCTATGATACCAATTCTTTAAAATTAGTAAATAATTTATGGAGAATCAATTCTTTTTTTTGAATTTTATTTTTTAATAAACTCTTTTTTTAGAACAATTCTTGATTTACAGAAAATTGCAAAGATGGTACAGAAATTTTCCATATGCTCACACCTAGTTCCCCCTGTGTTTAACATCTTTCATTGTTATAGTACATATTTTAGAATTAGTAAACTAAAACTGATACTTTATTATTAACTAAAGCCCATACTTCATGCAGATTTACTCAGTTTTTACCTAATACCCTTTTTTTTTCTGTTCTAGGATCCCATCTAGAATACTACATTACATTCAGTGATCATGTCTTCTTAGTCTCTTCTTGGTTGTGACACTTTTGTACCTTATTTTTGATGGCCTTGATATTTTGGGAAAGTATTATTCAGGTATTTTGTAGAATGCCCCTCAATTCGTATTTCTCTAGTAATTGGTATTTTCTCTAGTAGTTTTTTTTCATGATAAGACAATAGGCTGTATAATTGTTTTTTGGCTTCCAGTTGGATTAGCCAGTGGAGAACCAGAGTAAGAAATCAGAAAGGGATGAGGTTTTGTTTTATATTTCCATGGTTCTCTCCATGTGAGGAACTTGGGCTGACTATATTCCTCAAATACAGTGCACGACTCCACTAAGAGTGTCTCTGCCTACAGTTCTCAAGTTCTTGTAGCCACTCCCTCTCCTTGTCATTTCTGGAATTAAAAATAATTTCATCTTCACTCTTAGTGTTCCTAAACCCTTTTTTTACCCCTCATGATTTTCTAATTCCTCACACATATCTTTGAAAACAGTCCCTTTATTAAAACTTTCTTGAATCATTCTAATGAAACTGTGCCATTTATCCCACTGGAACACTGTCTAGTATATTATGAATCAAAATAAGCTTCTCTGGACATTGAGGCAGAACTAACATTTTTTTAAATTTATTTTTTATTGAATTATAGTTGAATTACAGTGTTCTGTTAATTACTGCTGTACAGCAAAGTGACTCAGTTATACATATATATACATTCTTTTTCATATTCTTTTCCATTATGGTTTATCACAGGATATTGAACATAGTTCCTTGTGCTATGTAGTAGGACCTTGTTATTTATCCATTCTTTGTTTTTTAAGTAACTTTTCTCTTTTTTAAAAAATATTTATTTATTTTATTTTTGGCTGCATTGGGTCTTAGCTGCAGCACCTGGGATATTCATTGAGGCATGCGGGATATTTTGTTGCAGCATGCGGGCTCTTCATTGTGGCACACGGGCTCTTCATTGTGGTATGTGGGCTTCTCTCTAGTTGTGGCACAGGGCTCTAGAGCACATGGGCCCTGTAGTTGTGGTGCATGGGGTTAGTTGCCCCGTGGCATGTGGAATCTTAGTTCCCTGACCAGGGATCAAACCCGTGTCCCCTGCATTAGAAGGTGGATTCTTAACCACTGGACCACCAGGGAAGTCCCCTATTTATCCATTCTATATATATCAGTTTGCATCTGCTAATCCCAAACTCCCAATCCAACCCTCTCCCACCCGTCTCCCCCTTGGCAACCACCAGTCTATTCTTTATGTCCCTGATTCAGTTTTTGTTTCATAGATAGGTTCATTTGTGTCATATTTTAGATTCCACATATAAGTAATATCATATGGTATTTGTCTTTCTCTTTCTTACTTAACTTAGTATGATAATCTCTAGTTGCATGCATGTTGCTGCAAATGGCATTATATCGTTCTTTTTTATGGCTGAGTAATATTCCATTGTATATATGTACCACATCTTCTTTATCCACTCACCTGTCGATGGGCATTTTGGTTGTTTCCATGTCTTCGCTATTGTGAATAGTGCTGCTATGAACACAGCGGGCATGTATCTTTTTTATATATATAAATTTATTTATATTTATTTTTGGCTGCATTGGGTCTTCGTTGCTGTGCATGGGCTTTCTCTAGTTGTGGCAAGTGGGGGCTACTCTTCGTTGTGGTGTGCAGGCTTCTCATTGCCATGGCTTCTCTTGTTGCGGAGCACAGGCTCTAAGCACATGGGCTTCAGTAGTTGTGGCGTGAGGGCTCAGTAGTTGTAGCTCATGGGCTCTAGAGCACAGGCTCAGTAGTTGTGGTGCACGGGCTTAGTTGCTCCACAGCATGTGGGATCTTCCCGGACCAGGGCTCGAACTTGTGTCCCCTGCACTGGCAGGTGAATTCTTAACCACTGTGCCACCAGGGAAGTCCCGCATGTATCTTTTTGATTTATAGTTTTGTCTGGATATATACCCAGGAGTGGGATTGCTGGATCATATGGTAATTCTACTTTTAGTTTTCTGTGGAAACTCCATACTGTTTTCCATAGTGGTTTCACCAACTTACAGTCCCATCAACACTGTAGGAGGGTTCCCTTTACTCTACACCTTTTCCAGCGTTCATTATTTGTCAACATTTTAATGATGGCCATTCTGACTGGCGTGAGGTGGTACCTCATTGTAGTTTTGATTTGCAATTCTCTAATAATTAATGATGTTGAGCATCTTTTCATGTGCTTATTGGCCATCTGTATTTCTTCTTTGGAGAAATGTCTCTTTTGGTCTTCTGCCCATTTTCCGATTGGGTTGTTTGTATTTTTGTGGTTGAGTTGTATGAGCTGTTTGTATGTTTTGGAAATTAAGCCCTTGTCAGTTTCATTATTTGCAAATATTTTCTCCAGTTCTCTAGGTTGTCTTTTTGTTTTGTTTACGGTTTCCTTTGCTGTGCAAAAGCTTGTGAGTTTGATTAGGTCCCATTTGCTTATTTTTATTTTTATTTCTATTGCCTTGGAGACTGACCTAAGAAAACATTTGTACGATATATGTCAGAGAATGTTTTGCCTATGTTCTCTTCTAGGCGTTTTATGGTGTCATGTCTTATGTTTAAGTCTATAAGCCCTTTTGAGTTTATTTTTTTATTTTTTATTTTTTTAATCAGTCATCAATTTTATACACATCACTGTATAAATGTCAATCCCAATCGCCCAATTCAGCACACCACGATCCCCACCCCACTGCAGTTTTCCCCCCTTGGTGTCCATACGTTTGTTCTCTACATCTGTGTCTCAACTTATGCCCTGCAACCTGGTTCATCTGTACCATTTTTCTAGGTTCCACATACATGCGTTAATATACGATATTTGTTTATGTCTTTCTGACTTACTTCACTCTGTATGACAGTCTCTAGATCCATCAACGTCTCAACAAATGACTCAATTTCGTTCCTTTTTATGGCTGAGTAATATTCCATTGTATATATGTACCACAACTTCTTTATCCATTCGTCTGTCGATGGGCATTTAGGTTGCTTCCATGACCTGGCTATTGTAAATAGTGCTGCAATGAACATTGGGGTGCATGTGTCTTTTTGAATTACGGTTTTCTCTGGGTATATGCCCAGTAGTACGATTGCTGGGTCATATGGTAATTCTATTTTTAGTTTTTTAAGGAACCTCCATATTGTTCTCCATAGTGGCTGTATCAATTTACATTCCCACCAACAGTGCAAGAGGGTTCCCTTTTCTCCACACCCTCTCCAGCATTTGTTGTTTGTAGATTTTCTGATGATGCCCATTCTAACTGGTGTGAGGTGATACCTCATTGTAGTTTTGATTTGCATTCTCTAATAATTAGTGATGTTGAGCATCTTTTCATGTGCTTCGTGGCCGTCTGTATGTCTTCTTTGGAGAAATGTCTATTTAGGTCTTCTGCCCATATTTGGATTGGGTTGTTTGTTTCTTTAATATTGAGCTGAATGAGCTGTTTATATACTTTGGAGATTAATCCTTTGTCTGTTGATTCGTTTGCAAATATTTTCTCCCATTCTGAGGGTTGTCTTTTCGTCTGGTTTATGGTTTCCTTTGCTGTGCAAAAGCTTTGAAGTTTCATTAGGTCCCATTTGTTTATTTTTGTTTTTATTTCCATTACTCTAGGAGGTGGATCAAAAAAGATCTTGCTGTGATTTATGTCAAAGAGTGTTCTTCCTATGTTTTCCTCTAAGAGTTTTATAGTGTCCAGTCTTACATTTAGGTCTCTAATACATTTTGAGTTAATTTTTGTGTATGGTGTTAGGGAGTGTTCTAATTTCATTCTTTTACATGTAGCTGTCCAGTTTTCCCAGCACCACTTATTGAAGAGACTCTCTTTTCTCCATTGTATATCTTTGCCTCCTTTGTCATAGATTAGTTGACCATAGGTGCGTGGGTTTATCTCTGGGCTTTCTATCTTGTTCCATTGATCTATGTTTCTGTTTTTGTGCCAGTACCATATTGTCTTGATTACTGTAGCTTTGTAGTATAGTCTGAAGTCAGGGAGTCTGATTCCTCCAGCTCCGTTTTTTTCCCTCAAGACTGCTTTGGCTATTCGGGGTCTTTTGTGTCTCCATACAAATTTTAAGATGATTTGTTCTAGTTCTGTAAAAAATGCCATTGGTAATTTGATAGGGATTGCATTGAATCTGTAGATTGCTTTGGGTAGTAGAGTCATTTTCACAATATTGATTCTTTCAATCCAAGAACATGGTATATCTCTCCATCTGTTTGTATCATATTTAATTTCTTTCATCAGTGTCTTATAGTTTTCTGCATACAGGTCTTTTGTCTCCCTAGGTAGGTTTATTCCTAGGTATTTTATTCTTTTAGTTGCAATGGTAAATGGGAGTGTTTCCATAATTTCTCTTTCAGATTTTTCATCATTAGTGTATAGGAATGCGAGAGATTTCTGTGCATTAATTTTGTATCCTGCAACTTTACCAAATTCATTAATTAGCTCTAGTAGTTTTCTGGTGGCAGTCTTAGGATTCTCTATGTATAGTATCATGTCATCTGCAAACAGTGACAGTTTTACTTCTTCTTTTCCAATTTGTATTCCTTTTATTTCTTTTTCTTCTCTGATTGCCGTGGCTAGGACTTCCAGAACTATGTTGAATAATAGTGGTGAGAATGGACATCCTTGTCTCCTTCCTGATCTTAGAGGAAATGCTTTCAGTTTTTCACCGTTGAGAATGATGTTTGCTGTGGGTTTGTCTTATATGGCCTTTATTATGTTGAGGTAGGTTCCCTCTATGCCCACTTTCTGGAGAGTTTTTATCATAAATGGGTGTTGAATTTTGTCAAAAGCTTTTTCTGCATCTATTGAGATGATCATATGGTTTTTATTCTTCAATTTGTTAATATGGTGTATCACATTGATTGATTTGCGTATATTGAAGAATCCTTGCATCCCTGGGATAAATCCCACTTGATCGTGGTGTATGATCCTTTTAATGTGCTGTTGGATTCTGTTTGCTAGTATTTTGTTGAGGATTTTTGCATCTATGTTCATCAGTGATATTGGTCTGTAAATTTCTTTTTTTGTAGTATCTTTGTCTGGTTTTGGTATCAGGGTGATGGTGGCCTCATAGAATGAGTATGGGAGTGTTCCTTCCTCTGTAATTTTTTGGAAGAGTTTGAGAAGGATGGGTGTTAGCTCCTCTCTAAATGTTTGATAGAATTCACCTGTGAAGCCATCTGGTCCTGGACTTTTGTTTGTTGGAAGATTTTTTTTTTTCCACACACACTGTATTTTATTTTTACAAGAGATAAATAGACTGACACCAAGCATTGTACATGGATGACCACAACAAAAGCAACAATGATTGCAATTACCAAACATGAAACACACTCATACTATGTCATAATATTGACATTAAGTCCAGTAATCCTCCACTGTAACAGCTCCTTTACTTTGCAGTGAAAATTGATTTGTATATTCTTTGCCTCTGAGTCCTTGTGGGATTTTTTCTTTTTTTAAATTCAAACAGAAAGTCACAAAAATTATACTCATCCTCATCAGTTCACTCAGTCCCATGTAATTAATTTTTTTTTTCATCTTGATCTTTTGTTAGCACTTTTATGAGCTCATCAGTTTTTCATTAGAGTTCTGAAAATGCTTATTCATTCATTTCAGCAGTACAGTCAGGTACCAGAAACCTGTACTTGTCAGAGTCTTTTCCATGAATTTCCTGAAGATGAAACCCTTTTATAGGAACATATTTACAAAAGCATCAGAGTACACCCAGAACTGTCTGTAAATGACAAAAGACTTAAAAATGACCACGGTTAAAGATTTGATGAAAGTTCATAATAATGCAGTTGACAAGAAAATTAGTTATTTCTGAGATATACATTTTAAAGTAATAACTAGGATTATGACTTATAACATTATACCAGAACATATAAGATTTTTAGAAATTTCATGTAATGTCTGAAACATTTATATTAACATATTTCCATACAAATAACCCAATGAAAGTTTAGTATTAGTTGTTTTGTTTGTTTGTTTATACTGCAGGTTTTTATTAGTCATCAATTTTATACACATCAGTGTATACATGTCAATTACAATCGCCCAATTCAGCACACCACCATCCTCACCCCACCGCAGTTTTCCCCCCTTGGTGTCCATATGTCTGTTCTCTACATCTGTGTCTCAACTTCTGCCCTGCAAACTGGCTCATCTGCACCATTTCTCTAGGTTCCACATACATGCGTTAACATACGATATTTGTTTTTCTCTTTCTGACTTACTTCACTCTGTATGACAGTCTCTAGATTCATCCACGTCTCAACAAATGACTCAATTTCGTTCCTTTTTATGGCTGAGTAATATTCCACTGTATATATGCACCACAACTTCTTTATCCATTCGTCTGTTGATGGGCATTTAGGTTGCCTCCATGACCTGGCTATTGTAAATAGTGCTGCAATGAACATTGGGGTGCATGTGTCTTTTTGAATTATGGTTTTCTCTGGGTATATGCCCAGTAGTGGGATTGCTGGGTCATATGGTAATTCTATTTTTAGTTTTTTAAGGAACCTCCATATTGTTCTCCATAGTGGCTGTATCAATTTACATTCCCACCAACAGTGCAAGAGGGTTCCCTTTTCTCCACACCCTCTCCAGCATTTGTTGTTTGTAGATTTTCTGATGATGCCCATTCTAACTGGTGTGAGGTGATACCTCATTGTAGTCTTGATTTGCATTTCTCTAACAATTAGTGATGTTGAGCATCTTTTCATGTGCTTCGTGGCCGTCTGTATGTCTTCTTTGGAGAAATGTCTATCTAGGTCTTCTGCCCATTTTTGGATTGGGGTGTTTGTTTCTTTAATATTGAGCTGAATGAACTGTTTATATATTTTGGAGATTAATCCTTTGTCCGTTGATTCGTTTGCAAATATTTTCTCCCATTCTGAGGGTTGTCTTTTCGTCTTGTTTATGGTTTCCTTTGCTGTGCAAAAGCTTTGAAGTTTCATTAGGTCCCATTTGTTTATTTTTGTTTTTATTTCCACTACTCTAGGAGGTGGATCAAAAAAGATCTTGCTGTGATTTATGTCAAAGAGTGTTCTTCCTATGTTTTCCTCTAAGAGTTTTATAGTGTCTGGTCTTACATTTAGGTCTCGAATCCATTTTGAGTTTATTTTTGTGTATGGTGTTAGGGAGTGTTCTAATTTCATTCTTTTACATGTAGCTGTCCAGTTTTCCCAGCACCACTTATTGAAGAGACTCTCTTTTCTCCATTGTATATCTTTGCCTCCTTTGTCATAGATTAGTTGACCATAGGTGCATGGGTTTATCTCTGGGCTTTCTATCCTGTTCCATTGATCTATGTTTCTGTTTTTGTGCCAGTACCATATTGTCTTGATTACTGTAGCTTTGTAGTATAGTCTGAAGTCAGGGAGTCTGATTCCTCCAGCTCCGTTTTTTTCCCTCAAGATTGCTTTTGCTATTCGGGGTCTTTTGTGTCTCCATACAAATTTTAAGATGATTTGTTCTAGCTCCGTAAAAAATGCCATTGGTAATTTGATAGGGATTGCATTGAATCTGTAGATTGCTTTGGGTAGTAGAGTCATTTTCACAATGTTGATTCTTCCAATCCAAGAACATGGTATATCTCTCCATCTGTTGGTATCATCTTTAATTTCTTTCATCAGTGTCTTATAGTTTTCTGCATACAGGTCTTTTGTCTCCCTAGGTAGGTTTATTCCTAGGTATTTTATTCTTTTTGTTGCAATGGTAAATGGGAGTGTTTCCATAATTTCTCTTTCAGATTTTTCATCATTAGTGTATAGGAATGCGAGAGATTTCTGTGCATTAATTTTGTATCCTGCAACTTTACCATATTCATTAATTAGCTCTAGCAGTTTTCTGGTGGCAGTCTTAGGATTCTCTATGTATAGTATCATGTCATCTGCAAACAGTGACAGTTTTACTTCTTCTTTTCCAATTTGTATTCCTTTTATTTCTTTTTCTTCTCTGATTGCCGTGGCTAGGACTTCCAGAACTATGTTGAATAATAGTGGTGAGAATGGACATCCTTGTCTCCTTCCTGATCTTAGAGGAAATGCTTTCAGTTTTTCACCGTTGAGAATGATGTTTGCTGTGGGTTTGTCATATATGGCCTTTATTATGTTGAGGTAGGTTCCCTCTATGCCCACTTTCTGGAGAGTTTTTATCATAAATGGGTGTTGAATTTTGTCAAAAGCTTTTTCTGCATGTATTGAGATGATCATATGGTTTTTATTCTTCAATTTGTTAATATGGTGTATCACATTGATTGATTTGCGTATATTGAAGAATCCTTGCATCCCTGGGATAAATCCCACTTGATCGTGGTGTATGATCCTTTTAATGTGTTGTTGGATTCTGTTTGCTAATATTTTGTTGAGGATTTTTGCATCTATATTCATCAGTGATATTGGTCTGTAATTTTCTTTTTTTGTAGTGTCTTTGTCTGGTTTTGGTATCAGGGTGATGGTGGCCTCATAGAATGAGTTTGGGAGTGTTCCTTCCTCTGCAATTTTTTGGAAGAGTTTGAGAAGGATAGGTGTTAGCTCTTCTCTAAATGTTTGATAGAATTCACCTGTGAAGCCATCTGTCCTGGACTTTTGTTTGTTGGAAGATTTTTAATCACAGTTTCAATTTCATTACTTGTGATTGGTCTGTTCATATTTTCTGCTTCTTCCTGGTTCAGTCTTGGAAGGTTATACCTTTCTAAGAATTTGTCCATTTCTTCCAGGTTGTCAATTTTATTGTCATAAAGTTGCTTGTAGTAGTCTCTTAGGATGCTTTGTATTTCTGCAGTGTCTGTTGTAACTTCTCCTTTTTCATTTCTAATTTTATTGATTTGAGTCCTCTCCCTCTTTTTCTTGATGAGTCTGGCTAATGGCTTATCAATTTTGTTTATCTTCTCAAAGAACCAACTTTTAGTTTTATTGATCTTTGCTATTGTTTTGTTTCTATTTCATTTATTTCCGCTCTGATCTTTATGATTTCTTTCCTTCTGCTAACTTTGGGTTTTGTTTGTTCTTCTTTCTCTAGTTTCTTTAGGTGTAAGGTTAGATTGTTTACTTGAGATTTTTCTTGTGTCTTTAGGTAGGCTTGTATAGCTATAAACTTCCCTCTTAGAACTGCTTTTGCTGCATCCCATAGGTTTTGCGTTGTCGTGTTTTCATTGTCATTTGTCTCTAGGTATTTTTTGATTTCTTCAGTGATCTCTTGGTTATTTAGTAACGTATTGTTTAGCCTCCATGTGTTTGTGTTTTTTACGTTTTTTCCCCTGTAATTCATTTCTAATCTCATAGCGTTGTGGTCAGAAAAGATGCTTGATATGATTTCAATTTTCTTAAATTTACTGAGGCTTGATTTGTGACCCAAGATGTGATCTATCCTGGAGAATGTTCCGTGCGCACTTGAGAAGAACATGTAATCTGCTGTTTTTGGATGGAATATCCTATAAATATCAATTAAATCTATCTGGTCTATTGTGTCATTTAAAGCTTCTGTTTCCTTATTTATTTTCATTTTGGATGATCTGTCCATTGGTGTAAGTGAGGTGTTAAAGTCCCCCACTATTATTGTGTTACTGTCAATTTCCTCTTTTATAGCTGTTAGCAGTTGCCTTATGTATTGAGGTACTCCTATGTGGGGTGCATATATATTTATAATTGTTATATCTTCTTCTTGGATTGATCCCTTGATCATTATGTAGTTTCCTTCCTTGTCTCTTGTGACATTCTTTATTTTAAAGTCTATTTTATCTGATATGAATATAGCTACTCCAGCTTTCTTTTGATTTCCATTTGCATGGAATATCTTTTTCCATCCCCTCACTTTCAGTCTGTATGTGTCCCTAGGTCTAAAGTGGGTCTCTTGTAGACAGCATATATATGGGTCTTGTTTTTGTATCCATTCAGCAAGCCTGTGTCTTTTGGCTGGAGCATTTAATCCATTCACGTTTAAGGTAATTATCGATATGTACGTTCCTATGACCATTTTCTTAATTGTTTTGGGTTTGTTTTTGTAGGTCCTTTTCTTCTCTTGTGTTTCCCACTTAGAGAAGTTCCTTTAACATTTGTTGTAGAGCTGGTTTGGTGGTGCTGAATTCTCTTAGCTTTTGCTTGTCTCTAAAGCTTTTGATTTCTCCATCAAATCTAAATGAGATCCTTGCCGGGTAGAGTAATCTTGGTTGTAGGTTCTTCCCTTTCATCACTTTAAGTATATCATGCCACTCCCTTCTGGCTTGTAGAGTTTCTGCTGAGGAATCAGCTGTTAACCTTATGGGAGTTCCCTTGTATGTTATTTGTCGTTTTTCCCTTGCTGCTTTCCATAATTTTTCTTTGTCTTTAATTTTTGCCACTTTGATTACTATGTGTCTCGGCGTGCTTCTCCTTGGGTTTATCCTGTATGGGACTCTCTGCGCTTCCTGGACTTGGGTGGCTATTTCCTTTCCCATGTTAGGGAAGTTTTCGACTATAATCTCTTCAAATATTTTCTCTGGTCCTTTCCCTCTCTCTTCTCCTTCTGGGACCCCTATAATGCGAATGTTGTTGCGTTTAATGTTGTCCCAGAGGTCTCTTAGGCTGTCTTCATTTCTTTTCATTCTTTTTTCTTTAGTCTGTTCCGCAGCAGTGAATTCCACCATTCTGTCTTCCAGGTCACTTATCCGTTCTTCTGCCTCAGTTATTCTACTATTGATTCCTTCTAGTGTAGTTTTCATTTCAGTTATTGTATTGGTCATCTCTGTTTGTTTGTTCTTTAATTCTTCTAGGTCTTTGTTAATCATTTCTTGCATCTTCTCAATCTTTGCCTCCATTCTTATTCCAAGGTCCTGGATCATCTTCACTATCATTATTCTGAATTCTTTTTCTGAAAGGTTGCCTATCTCCACTTCATTTAGTTGTTTTTCTGGGGTTTTTTCTTGTTCCTTCATCTGGTATATAGCCCTCTGCCTTTTCATCTTGTCTATCTTTCTGTAAATGTGGTTTCTGTTCCACAGGCTGCAGGACTGTAGTTTTTCTTGCTTCTGCTGTCTGCCCTCTGGTGGTTGAGGCTATCTAAGAGGCTTGATGGGAGGCTCTGGAGGTGGGTAGAGCTGACTGTTGCTGTCTGTTTGAAGATTTTTAATCACAGTTTCAATTTCATTACTTGTGATTGGTCTGTTCATATTTTCTATTTCTTCCTGGTTCAGTCTTGGAAGGTTATACCTTTCTAAGAATTTGTCCATTTCTTCCAGGTTGTCCACTTTATTGGCATAGAGTTGCTTGTAGTAGTCTCTTAGGATGCTTTGTATTTCTGCGGTGTCTGTTGTAACTTCTCCTTTTCCATTTCTGATTTTATTGATTTGAGTCCTCTCCCTCTTTTTCTTGATGAGTCTGGCTAATGGTTTATCAATTTTGTTTATCTTCTCAAAAAACCAACTTTTAGTTTTATTGATCTTTGCTATTGTTTTCTTTGTTTCTATTTCATTTACTTCCGCTCTGATCTTTATGATTTCTTTCCTTCTGCTAACTTTGGGTTTTGTTTGTTCTTCTTTCTCTAGTTCCTTTAGGTGTAAGGTTAGATTGTTTACTTGAGATTTTTCTTGTTTCTTGAGGTAGGCTTGTATAGCTATAAACTTTCCTCTTAGAATTGCTTTTGCTGCATCCCATAGGCTTTGGGTCATCGTGTTTTCATTGTCCTTTGTCTCTAGGTATTTTTTGATTTCCTCTTTGATTTCTTCAGTGATCTCTTGGTTATTTAGTAACGTATTGTTTAGTCTCCATGTGTTTGTGTTTTTTACATTTTTTCCCTGTAATTCATTTCTAATCTCATAGCGTTGTGGTCAGAAAAGATGCTTGATATGATTTCAATTTTCTTAAATTTACTGAGGCTTGATTTGTGACCTAAGATGTGATCTATCCTGGAGAATGTTCCATGCGCACTTGAGAAGAAAGTGTAATCTGCTGTTTTTGGATGGAATGTCCTATAAATATCAATTAAATCTTTCTGGTCTATTGTGTCATTTAAAGCTTCTGTTTCCTTATTTATTTTCATTTTCGATGATCTGTCCATTGGTGTATGTGAGGTGTTAAAGTCCCCCACTATTATTGTGTTACTGTCGATTTCCTCTTTTACAGCTGTTAGCAGTTGCCTTATGTATTGAGGTACTCCTATGTGGGGTGCATATATATTTATAATTGTTATATCTTCTTCTTGGATTGATTCCTTGATCATTATGTAGTGTCCTTCCTTGTCTCTTGTAACATTCTTTATTTTAAAGTCTATTTTATCTGATATGAATATAGCTACTCCAGCTTTCTTTTGATTTCCATTTGCATGGAATATCTTTTTCCATCCCCTCACTTTCAGTCTGTATGTGTCCCTAGGTCTAAAGTGGGTCTCTTGTAGACAGCATATATATGTGTCTTGTTTTTGTATCCATTCAGCAAGCCTGTGTCTTTTGGTTGGAGCATTTAATCCATTCACGTTTAAGGTAATTATCGATATGTACGTTCCTATGACCATTTTCTTAATTGTTTTGGGTTTGTTTTTGTAGGTCCTTTACTTCTCTTGTGTTTCCCACTTAGAGAAGTTCCTTTAGCATTTGTTGTAGAGCTGGTTTGGTGGTGCTGAATTCTCTTAGCTTTTGCTTGTCTGTAAAGCTTTTGATTTCTCCATCAAATCTAAATGAGATCCTTGCCGGGTAGAGTAATCTTGGTTGTAGGTTTTCCCTTTCATCACTTTAAGTACATCATGCCACTCCCTTCTGGCTTGTAGAGTTTCTGCTGAGGAATCAGCTGTTAACCTTATGGGAGTTCCCTTGTATTTTATTTGTCGTTTTTCCCTTGCTGCTTTCCATAATTTTTCTTTGTCTTTAATTTTTGCCACTTTGATTACTATGTGTCTCAGTGTGTTTCTCCTTGGGTTTATCCTGTATGGGACTCTCTGCGCTTCCTGGACTTGGGTGGCTATTTCCTTTCCCATGTTAGGGAAGTTTTTGACTATAATCTCTTTAAATATTTTCTCTGGTCCTTTCTCTCTCTCTTCTCCTTCTGGGACCCCTATAATACGAATGTTGTTGCGTTTAATGTTGTCCCAGAAGTCTCTTAGGCTGTCTTCATTTCTTTTCATTCTTTTTTCTTTAGTCTGTTCCGCAGCAGTGAATTCCACCATTCTGTCTTCCAGGTCACTTATCCGTTCTTCTGCCTCAGTTATTCTACTATTGATTCCTTCTAGTGTAGTTTTCATTTCAGTTATTGTATTGTTCATCTCTCTTTGTTTGTTCTTTAATTCTTCTAGGTCTTTGTTAAACATTTCTTGCATCTTCTCGATCTTTGCCTCCATTCTTATTCCAAGGTCCTGGATCATCTTCACTATCATTATTCTGAATTCTTTTTCTGGAAGGTTGCCTATCTCCACTTCATTTAGTTGTTTTTTTGGGGTTCTATCTTGTTCCTTCATCTGGTATACAGCCCTCTGCCTTTTCATCTTGTCTATCTTTCTGTGAATGTGGTTTTTGTTCCACAGGCTGCAGGATTGTAGTTTTTCTTGCTTCTGCTGTCTGCCCTCTGGTGGTTGAGGCTATCTAAGGCTTGATGGGAGGCTCTGGTGGTGGGTAGAGCTGACTGTTGCTGTGGCGGTCAGAGCTCCGTAAAACTTTAATCCACTTGACTGTTGATGGGTGGGGCTGGGTTCCCTCCCTGTTGGTTGTTTTGCCTGAGGCAACCCAACACTGGAGCCTACCTGGGCTCTTTGGTGGGGCTAATGACAGACTCTGGGAGGGCTCACGCCAAGGAGTACTTCCCAGAACTTCTGGTGCCAGTGCTCTTGTCCCCATGGTGAAACAGAGCCACCCCCTGCCTCTGCAGGAGACTTTCCAACACTAGCAGGTAGGTCTGGTTCAGTCTCCCCCAGGGTCACTGCTCCTTCCCCTGGGTCCTGATGCACACACTATTTTGTGTGTGCCCTCCAAGAGTGGGGTCTCTGTTTCCCCCAGTCCTGTCGAAGTCCTGCAATCAATTCCCACTAGGCTTCAAAGTCTGATTCTCTATGAATTCCTCCTCCCGTTGCCGGATCCCCATTTTGGGAAGCCTGATGTGGGGCTCAGAACCTTCACTCCAGTGGGTGGACTTCTGTGGTATAAGTGTTCGCCAGTCTGTGAGTCACCCACCCACCAGTTATGGGATTTGATTTTACTCTGATTGCGCCCCTCCTACCATCTCATTGTGGCTTCTCCTTTGTCTTTGGATGTGGGGTATCTTTTTTGGTGAGTTCCAGTGTCTTCCTGTCGATGATTGTCCAGCAGCTAGTTGTGATTCTGGTGTTCTCGCAAGAGGGAGTGAGAGCACGTCCTTCTACTCCACCATCTTTGTTCCTCTCCCTTGAGTTTATTTTTGTGTATGGCGAGAGGGTAGGTTCTAATTTCATTGACTTACATGTGGCTGTCCACCTTTCCCACCAACACTTGAAGAGACTGTCTTCTCCCACTGTATATTCTTGCCTCCTTTGTTGAAGGTTAATTGACCATAGGTGTGTAGGTTTATTTCTGAGCTCTCTATTCTCTTCCATTGATCCATATGTTTGTTTTTGTGCCATTACCATGCTGTTTGATTTCTGTAGCTTTGTAGTATTGTTTGAAGTCTGGGATGGTTATGCCTCCTGCTTTTTCTTTTTCTTCAGGATTGCTTTAGCAATTCTGTGTCTTTTATGGTTCCATATGAATTTTAGGATTATTTGTTCTATTTCTGTGAAAAATGTCATGGGTAATTTAATAGGGATCACATTAAATCTGTAGATTGCTTTGGGTAGTATGGTCATTTTAACAATATTAATTCTTCCAGTTGAAGAGCATGAGATATCTTCCTACTTCTTTGAATCAACTTCAGTTTCCTTTATTAATGTTTTATAGTTCTCAGTGTATAAGTCTTTCACCTCCTTGGTCAAGTTTATTCCTCAGTATTTTATTTTTGTAGCTGCAATTTTAAAAGGTATTTGTTTTTACCTTCCCTTTCTGATATTTCATTGTTGGTGTAAAGAAATGCAATCTTTTTTTTCTGTATGTTAATCTTGTATTCTGCTACCTTGCTGAATTCGCTGATCAATTCTAGTAGCTTTTGTGTGGAATCTTTAGGGTTTTCTGTATATAGTATCATATCATCTGCATATAATGAAAATTTCACCTGTTCCCTTCCAACTTGGATACTTTTTATTTCTTTTCCTTTTCTGGTTTCTGTGGCTAGGATTTCCAACACTATGTTGAAGAGAAGTGGTGAGAATGGGCATCCTTGTCTTGTTCCAGATTTTAGTGGGAAGGCTTTCAACTTTTCAACATTGAGTATTATATTGGCTGTGGGTTTGTCATAAATAGCTTTTACTATTTTGAGATATGTTCCCTCTATACCCACTTTGGTAAGAGTTTTTATCATGAATGGATGTTGAATTTTGTCAAATGCTTTTTCTGCATCTATTAAGATGATCATGTATTTTTTGTCTTTTCTTTTGTTGATGTGATGTATCATGTTGATTGATTTGCGTATGTTGAACTATCCTTGTGAACTTGGGATGAATCCCACTTGGTTGTGGTGTATGATCTTTTTTATGTGCTGTTGGATTCAGTTTACTAATATATTGTTGAGAATTTTTGCATCTATATTCATCAAAGATATTGGCCCATAATTTTCTTTTTTGGTGGTGTCTTTCTCTGGTTTTGGTATCAGGGTGATGGTGGCTTCATAGAATGTCCTTGGGAGTGTTCCCTCTTGTTCAATTTTCTGGAAGAGTTTGAGAAGGATTGGTATAAGTTCTCTGTATGTTTGGTAGAATTTGCCTCTGGAACCATCTGGTCCTGCACTTCTGTTTGTAGGGAGTTTTAAAATTACAGATTCTATTTCAGTTCTAGTGATCGGTCTGTTCAAATTATCTATTTCTTCTTGATTCAGTTTTGGTGGGCTGTATGTTTCTAGAAACTTGTCCACTTCTTCTAGGTTGTTGAATTTGTTGGCTAATAATTATTCATAGTATTCCCTTATGTTTTTTTGTATTTCTGCAGTATCAGTTGTTATGCCTCCTTTTTCATTTCTTATTTTGTATATTTACGTTCTCTCTTTGGTTCTTGGTGAGCCTGGGCAGAGGTTTGTCAATTTTGTTTATCTTTTCAAAGAACCAGCTCTTGGTTTTATTGACTTTTTCTATTGTTTTTTAATTCTCTATTTTGTTCATTTCCTCTCTGATCTTTATTATTTCCTTCCTTCTGCTGACTTTAGGTTTTGTTTGTTCTTCTTTTTCTAATTCTTTTAAGTGATAAGTTAGGTTGTTTGAGATTTTTCTTATTTTTTGAGGAAGGCCTGTATCACTGTGAACTTCCCTCTAATAACCGCTTTTGCTGCATCCCATAGATTTTTTATGGTTATATTTTCATTGTCATTTGTATCAAGGTATTTTTTAATTTCCTCTTTGATTTCATCATTCACCCATTGGTTTTGTAGTAGCATGTTGTTTAGTCTCCATGTAATCTTTTTATTCTCATTTCTTTTTCTGTGGTTAATTTCTAGTTTCATGCCATTGCGGTCAGAAAAGATGCTTGAGATAACTTCTATACTCTTAAATTTGTGGAGGCTTGTTTTGTGCCCTAGTATGTTGTCAGTCCTAGAGAATGTTGCATGTGCACTTGAAAATACTGTGTATTCTAGGTTTTTTTTAGTGTAATGTCCTGAAAATATCAATTAAGTCTAACTGCTCTATTGTATCACTTAGTATCTCTGTTGCCTTATTGATTCTCTGTCTGGAAGATCTGTCCATTGATGTGAGTGGGGTGTTAAAGTCTCCTACTATTATTGTATTCCTGTCAGTTTCTCCCTTTATGTCTGTTAGTGTTTGTTTTATCTATGTGGGTGCTCCTATATTAGGTGTATATATGTTGATGAGTGTAAAATCCTCTTCTTATATTGATCTTTTTTGTCATTATATAGTGTCCTTCTTTATCTTTCTTTATGGCCTTTGTTTTAAAGTCTATTTTGTCTGATATGAGTACTGAGATCTCTGCTTTCTTGTCATTTCCGTTTGCATGAAATATCTTTTTCCATCCCCTCACTTTCAATCTATGCATGTCCTTTGCCCCAGAGTGGGTCTCCTGTAGGCAGCATATCATAGGCTCCTGTTTTTTTTTTTTTAATCCAATCTGCCGCTCTGTGTCTTTTGATTGGAGCATTTAGTCCACTGACATTTAAGGTAATTATTGATAGATATGTATTTATTGCCATTTTGAACCTTCTTTTCCCATTGATTCTGTATTTCTTCTTCCTTTCTTTTTCTTTTTGTTTTTCCTTTTGTGACTTGATGATTTTCTTTTGTATTGTACTTGTGTTCTCTTCTTTTTGGTTTTTGTGAATCTACTGTATGTTTTTGATTTGTGGTTACCCTGTTTTTCAAGTATGTTAACCCCTTCTTATATCTACTTGCCTTAGACTAGTAGTCATATAGGCTCAAACACTTTCTAGGGGGAAAAATATCTACGTTTTCTTACTCTCCTCCCCCACGTCTTATGATTTCAATGTCCTCTTTTACATCTTCATGTTCATTCTTGTGCTGTTCATTGTGGTTATCATCACTTTCACAGAAAATTTTTTGTTTTTAATCTGTGTACTGGCTTATTTAAGTGATTTATTTTCCAATTGTGATTTTCTCTTCCCTATGGATTCTTACTTCTTTTCTATTTAGAGAAGACCTTTCAATATTTCCTTTAGGATAGGTTTAATATTGCTATATTCTTATTTTTTGCTTGTCTGAGAGATTCTTTATCTCTCCTTCTATTCTAAATGATAATCTTGCTGGGTAGAGTAACCTAGTTTGTAGATTTTTCCCTTTCAGGACTTCAAATATATCTTGCCACTCCCTTCTGGCCTGCAACGTTTCTGTAGAGAAATCAGCTGATAGCCTAATGAGGGTTCCCTTGTAATTACTCTTTGTTTTTCTCTTGCTGCCTTTAGAATTCCCTCTTTATCTTTAACTTTTGCCATTTTTATTATAATATGTCTTGGTGTAGGTCTGTTCTGGTTTATCCTGCTTGGGACCCTCTGTGCTTCCTGTACCTGGATATCTGTTTCCTTCTTTAGGTTTGGGAAGTTTTCAGCCATAATTTCTTCAAATATATTTTTGGTCCCCTTTTCTGTTTCTTTTCCTGGAATCCCTATTATGTGTGGGTTGGCACACTTTATATTATCCCATCGGTCTCATACTATTTTCTTTCTTTTTTTTTTTATTTGGCTGTCTGCTGTCCTGATTGGGTGATTTCCATTATTCTGTCTTCCAGGTCACTTATTCATTCTTCTGCATTATTCATTCTGCTATTCATTGCCTTTAGCTCAGCTTTCATCTCTGTAAATGAGTTTTCTAATTTTTCTTGGTTCCTCTTTATAGTTTCTAGTTCCTTTTTACAGTGTTCTGCATTTCTTTTGATAGCCTTTCTTAATTCCTTCATTATTTTCATTATCTCCTTTTTGAACTCAGTGTCAGAGACCTGTTTCATTGTTAATTCTTTCAGGGGAATGCTCTTGATATTTTAACTGGGAGTTGTTCCTCTGTTCCTTCATTTTACTTATATTTCTCTTACTCTGTGAGTTTAGGAGAAAGTTATCTACTGTGGTCTTGGATGGCTATTTATATGTGGGGTTGTCCCTGTGTAGCTTGTGTGGGTTTAATATTTTTGGTGTGAGGGCTGTTTTTAGTATGGATGTCTGTCGCCTCTTTCCCCAGTGCGTGCTGGTTGTTTTCCCCTTGATAGGGGGTGTGCAGATGCAGTGGCTTGTGCCCAGTCTTGGGGTTCTCAGCTCAGGCAGGCAGCTCAGGTGTGCACTTGGGACATGTGATGGGAGTGGAGGCAGCTTGCAATGACGACTGGAATTTGGGTGGGTCCGTGACCACTCCTAGGGTCTGGGAGGGAGTCAGCAGGGGCCCACAACCACTCCTGGTGTCTGAGTGGGAGGTGGCAGGGTCCCACAACTGCTCCTAGCGTCTGGGGAGGCAGCAGTGGAGGCTTGCCACTGCCTCTGGAGCCCATTCAGGCAGTGTCCTGCCCTCTGCGAGTGTACACAGAGGATAAAGTCTACAATCTGGTCCCACCCCTCCCCTCATGCACCCCGCAAACAATGGTGACTGGCCTCTAAGTTGGCCCAGGCTTCCTCTGCTTACACACCCAGCCACAGTCGCACTGGATTCCAGCCCCCCGACCCCACCCCAGTCTGTCTACACACAGCCAACCCCAGTCCTCTCCTGGTTCTGATCTCTGAAGCCCGAGTTCCAGCAACCAGCCTCCACCAGCACTGGTGGACGTGCATGTCAGGCTGCAGAGTGCTGGGCAGCAGCACTGACCACCTGTGCAGTTCTCCCTCTGCTCTGGCTGCAGCAAACTGGCTGCTGCATTCTCCTCTGAGGCTCTGAAGCTCCCTTTCTGTCTTGGCCAATCTCCCTGCCGGTGAGGAGGCTTCCCAGGGCACAGGAAGCTTTCCTCTTTCACAGCTCCCTCCCAGGGGCGCAGGTCTCATCCTGATTCCTTTCTCGCTTTTTTTTTTTTTTTTCCTACCCAGTTACGTTGAGATTTTCTTGCCTTTTCAGAAGTCTGAGGTCTTCTGCCAGCATCTAGTAGATATTCTGTGAGAATCACTCCACATGTAGATGTATTTTTGCTGTATTTGTGGGAGAGGGTGAGCTTCACGTCATGCTACTCCGCCATCTTGCTCTCTCTCCCTAGAATCAATTCTTGTAACTGTTCCAAGTGTGCTTCAAATGAATTGTTTTCTGTAACTCTTCAAGGCAGAAGTGTTTGTATTTCCACTCCCATTTGGTAAGGCTTGTAATTTGTGTTTAAATTTTCTGTATGCTGTTGATTTGTATATGGGATTTCTCAACAATTGAAAAAGAGCTGTTTAATTCTCTCAGTTGCTTGGTGGATTTTTCGATTTCTCTGTGGACTTCTATTAATTAATGCTCTGTATATTTTGAGGCTATTTTTACATGGAAATGTAATATTATGTAACATTTTTATGAAAATGATGACCTTTGCCATATCCTGTTGGTTAGAAGCAAGAAACAGATCCTGCCCACATTGAAGGCGAGGAGATTACACAGTGTAACGACTAGGACAGATCTTTTAGATTTATCCTTAAAGTCTCACTTCAACAATAAATATTTGTTGTATTAAACACCACCTGGATAATTTAAGTGGCTTTGAACATTTTAATTTCATTTATACCCACCCCAAATTACATTGTCATGTATTTGACAACGTGGACTTTTTGTCAAATTAAACACTTTTACTCTGAAAAAGGCACTGCTAATAGAAAGACAAGCCACAGGCTTGGAGAATCCAATTCCAAATAATCTATCTGACAAAGGACTTGTATCAAGAATATATAAGGAAGTCTGAACACTCAACAGTAAGAAAAAGAACAACCTAATAAGAAGGGGGGGGGCAAAAGATTTGAACAGAGACTGTACCAAAGAAGATATTCAAATGGCAAATAAGCATATGAAAAGATGTTCAAACTCATATGCCATTAGGGCACTGCAAATTAAAACCACAATGAGCGATCACCACACACCCAATGGGTAAAATTTTTAAAAACATATGATAATGCCAAGTGCTGGTTAAGATGTGGAAGAAGTGGAGCAACTGGAACTCATATTTGTGGTAGGAATGTAAAGTGATACAGAAACTTTGGAAAAGTTTAACACTCACTCTCACTCCTAGGCACTTACCCTATAGAAGTGAACATTTATATTTACACAAAACTGGTATCTGAGAGTTTATAGCAACTTTATTCATAATGGCCTAAACTGGAAATATCTCTCATGTCCATCAATTAGTGAATGGATTAAAAGCTGGTACATCCATACAGTGAAGTACAATAATAAAAATAATGAATATTGATTTACATAACAATATAGATGATACTTAAATGCATTTTACTAAGTGAAAGAAGCCAGATCAAAAGGTCTACATATTGCACGACTCCATGCATATGACCTTCTGGAAAAGGCAAAACTATAGGGATGGAGAACAAATAGGTGGTTTCCAGGGATTGAGGGAAAGGGGTTTACAACAAAAAGAGCAATCAAGAGAAATTATTAATGCTAAAACCATTCTGTATGGTACTGGAGTGGAAGGATACATGACTCTATACTTGTCAAAACTATAGAACTATACATGATAAGAGTGAATTTTAGTGTATGCAAATTAGAAATAAAAATCTCAAACAAATGGATATTTTTGCCTGTCAAATGATGAGAGATTTATAAAAGGAAAGGGCATATTTTGATGCACATTTATGCACCCCTGATGGGAATGTTATTTGTACAACTATATTGAGGACAATTCAACAACACCTTTCAGGTGTCCTAATAACGCTCTCATCAAACTCAGTAATTCCAATTCTAGAAATTTATTCTAAAGAAATAGAGATGCACATAAAGGTTAATATACAATTATGTTCATTATATGTTAATTTTATAGGCAAAATTGATAATATCCAAAATGTCTGCATCATGGGATCATCCACAGTAAGTCCCCTATATACAAACAAGTTCCATTCCAAGAGCGTGTTCATAAGTCCAATTTGTTCGTAAGTCCAACAAAGTTAGCCTAGGTACCCAACTAACACAATCGGCTATATAGTACTGTACTGTAATAGGTTTATAATACTTTTCACACAAATAATACATAAAAAACAAACATGAGAAATAAAGAAAACATTTTTAATCTTAAAGTACAGTACCTTGAAAAGTACAGTAGTACAGTACAACAGCTGGCATACACGGGCTGGCATCGAGTGAACAGGCAAGAAGAGTTACTGACTGGAGGTAGAGGAGGTGGGAGACGGTAGAGCTGAAGGATCATCAGCAATAGGTAAGCTTCTATTTTTTTTTAACCATAATTTAAAAATACTTTTTTTATTTAACATCTTTATTGGAGTATAATTGCTTTACAATGGTGTGTTAGTTTCTGCTTTATAACAAAGTGAATCAGCTATACATATACATATATCCCCATATCTCCTCCCTCTTGCTTCTCCCTTCCATCCTCCCTATCCCACCCCTCTAGGTGGTCACAAAGCACTGAGCTGATCTCCCTGTGCTATGTGGCTGGGTAAGCTTCTGTTTCACTCACATTCTGGGCCTGAAATAAAGATACTGTACTACTATGCTCTATACAGTATGGTACAGTAAAGTACACAAAAGCACAACCACTTGTAGAGGATGCATGCACGTGACAATGTACGCCAGACTCATGAACTAACTTACATGACTGGACGTGAACACACGTTCGCATCTTTGAAAGTTTGCAACTCGAAGGTTCATATGTAGGGGGACTTACTGTAAATGAATTTTGTTAGAACCATATGAAATATTATGTGACACTTAATACTGTATTTTTAAATAATGCTAATGATATAGGAGAATGCTTGTTTATTCTCAAATGAGAAAAGTTAAAGAATAACATATACAATGTCAATTTTATTTTTAAACTGTGTTATATACACTTTTTTTAAAGAGTAAAAGGAAATACATGCAAATGTTATGAATTATTTTCTGGGTTATAAGATTATAGGTATTATTTACTTTTTAATTTATACTTTTCACTTTATTTTTTAACAATGACCACTTGTTACTTTTGTCATCAAAAAGAAAACATTTTTTATTTTCAAAAAAGAAACAAGCCCAGCCTAATGCAGCCAATCCCATGATCTTTTCAGTTGCTATCTTCACTCAGAAGGCCACACTGTTGTCCCCATGGATGCTTGTTGTTGTCTTGCTCCTTCAGGTACTGGACTCATTGCAGATGAATGAATACCTGCCAAAGTGAGACAGAGAGTGGCAGCATCTCTCCAGGAACATGAAACTGCTTAGTTAAACTGGCCTGATCAGCCACAGGCTGATACTGGTATCAATCTCTATGACCTATACAGGGAACAGATGTCTTTAAAAGCTATAATGCCCATCTTATATAATTGGAAGTTTCCCCTCTTCTAAATCTCTTTCTTCTATGAAATAATCTTTTAAAACCCTTCTCCTTCTCCAAAGCAGCTCCTAATTTTATTTTAGATATTCCATCATTCTCTGGGGAATGACAAAGGTCCAAATTTGACCTTTCATTGTACTGTTTCCTTATGTCCTATCTGGTGTTTGGGGTTGCCTGAAGCCATTCTGCCCACTGTCTCTGGCCCATTCACCCTATTAAAAAGGAAAACAAAAAACTGAGCTATTTGGTACTACTTGTGCTATTTCCTCTGTCCTCAACCCCTTTAACACCCTGTCATTGAACTGGAGAGTTCTTCTAAGTTGCAAACTTTTTTCTGGGTTGTTTTTTTTATACAGGTCAACAGAAACCTCCACAAGGGCAGACCTACCTAAGAAAAGTGGCTGACAGTGACTCTCACGAGTAAAAAAACAAAGTGCAGCACAACAACTTATCTTCACTCTACCTCTAAAAATAACAGGTTCATGAAGCGAGTCTCAGTGCCTTCTCCACTGAGGTAAAGGATTTTATGACCTTCACTTTTCTCTCCTCCCTTCATTCTTAATGGCAATAAGGAGTTAACTCCTATCTTCATTCACAAATATCAGAAATCTCAGGTTTGCTTCCTTCAATCATGTAGGCTTCTAGGTCTAATACCCACTAAAATGTCAAGCATTTGTTACTCCATAATGGGATTTCATAGCTTCCCTCTCCTTCCCCTCTGCACTGCACTCCTCTCCTTAAATCCAGAGAGAAACATGGTGTCACTACCAACACTCACTGAATCTTCATTCACTCATTCACAGTAAGGCTCTTTCCAGCTGGGGCCTGTTACAGACAGATGGCCTGGGGGAAGGAAAAGAAAAAAAAACAAACACCTGCTGAAACCCATCAGGGTGGGGCAGGAGATGAAAGGTGGCTAGAGAGAGCAAGGAGTGCACTAGAAGGATTATGAAGAAAGGAGAGGCAAGGCACAGGATAAGGCACCAGAAGATGTGACTAGGGGTGTCCTGAACAATCACTGGAAATATTTGAAAGGTTCAAGACTTTCCACTTCCCCCATACCCTATCTTGCCCATCCCCAAGAGACAAAAAGTAACCTGACACTGTTTACTATTAACCCATAAGATGTGTGTCCTTATATACCATATGTATGCAAATCCTAATCTCTGATGACCAAGTTAGAAAGGGATACAAGCCCTCCTACTGGTATTTCATAATCAGTTGAGACATCAGGAGTAAACCCTGGGGCTGGGGTCCAGTTGCCGGCCGTGGCTAGTGTCTCCTGTGGCTGCCCCAGGAGATAAGGTGGGAGTTGGTTTCAGGGTGATTAACATGAGTATTCTCCAACTGCAGAGTAATTATGACAAATTCAACACCAACCTTAGTTTTCATACCTCCTTGGGTTTTAAGAGATGGAAAGAAGTGCTAATGAAAGACAGTGACCCACAGTGGCATATACGTGGGACAGAGAAGTGCCAGTGGAAGGAGAAAGTCATGGCTTTTGTTTGCTTTAATCATTGATATCTTAGTCATGGGACTGAAGGAAAAAGAATATGAATGCAGGGATTGGGGTTATTTTCAAGTCAATTGACTACCTTCCTTCCATGAAGTTGGGGTCTTATATGTTGCTGAAACTCAAACTCATCTCTGGTGGCCTATATTCCAGCATTGGGGATCTGGCAATTTTTGACTACATGGTGTCCTCTTTATGGGAAGTGATAGTTCATATATATACATAGAGTACAACTTCTGAAAGGAGCCAAGAGGGCTAAGCTTGCAATTGAAAAGAGCAACCTGTGGTCTGGAGAGTCTTCAGAAGAGTGATCTATCTATTGAGTCATGCTTTGCAAAGCTGGGATGAAGAGAGGCTGTAGTCATCCTCTGATTTTTTTCCTTTTCTTCTCCTTCATGAAGTCTTCTACCAGCTCCTCCTGAGGAATAAATATAGAGCAGCCCCCACAGGAGGGGATGGGCTGTCTGAGGGCCTGGTCACTCTAACACAGTGGCTCTAAACCTTTATTGGAATATTAGCTCATTTGAAGACTATAACAAAAGAAAAATGACTGCATGCAATTTCAGAGGGTTCACAGAGACTCTCTTCCTAAACTTTACCTTCCAAGTCCTAAGGGCCATCTCTTTGCATCAATTTCCAGCCATCCTTCCCAACAGCACAGGGAACATCTACAATATGGCCACCAGACTGGATGTATCCTGACCCTAAATGGCTTTTACAAAGTGGTTTTGTTATTCACACACTGATGTGGGCTTTCTTTTGTCTACTCTTTATCTTAAAAGCTCAATTAGATAATAGGACTGTGTCTTTTCTAATCAACACGTGTTTTTAAAGTACTGTGCCTGTCTTTTTCAAAGGGCAGTTCTAGTTCACTCCTCAACTCAGAGGCCCAGAAGCCAAAGCACATTATGGAACACAGCCAACAAACGCCTGTACCATGTAATGAAGTTACATCAAGGTCAAGGGAAAATTTTAATCCTAAACAAATCTTTTTATCATACTTCCAGATGACCAGCCTTGCTGCTCTTTCAAAGAGTTAGGAGATGGCCACAGGATTCCACCAGTGCTAAGGGCCAGCAGCCTAGCTATCCTTGCCTGGGATTGCTGCTCATTTCCACACATGAAATGTTGACAGACCCAAAAGGGATAAACAGATGGCACACAGCAAAGTGTCGGGTTATAGAACAAGCACTTAATAAAGGAGGGGATCATTTTAGATGTGCATTCTGCCAGCCAAAACCTCAGTGCAATGGGCAAACCACAGTTTTTGCATCTTCTAGTAATCCCCACCACTCTTCTGAGGCTCATACTACTATCCATCCCACTACATCCTCTCTTCTCTTGCATCTGCACAATTGTCATGTGCCAACCTCCAGATCATTCCTCAGTCACTGAAGCCTATTTTATCTAGCCCACAGTGTTCATTCCTAGCCCAGCTTTTGCTATAATCCTGGGTCACTTCAGTATCCAGGTAAACAACCATCTGACATCCTACCATCACAGGTATCTTGATCACTCCAATTTTAAAATTTTAACATTCCAAAGTTCAGCCTCTGATACAGGTCCTATCATTCTAGTTTTCCAACTACTCAGCACCCATCTTGATTGCACTAAAGCCTCTTTTTCTTTACAGACTCTGAGCTTCCTTCCATATACAGTCTGGATCCTCAAATCCATTTCTGTGTAACTCCTCTCTTGCTAGCTGTCCATCCCTCAATCAATCAAGATCAGTTCCAGGCAACCAAATGTTACTTGTAACAATGGCCCAAGACCACTTTATAGTTTTTTCCTGAGTCTATTATCAAGTTTCAAACTAGTTGTTCACTTTGATATGCCATAAGCTCTCAATCCAGCCTTTTGGCCTGGATATTCCTTAGACTCTTGTCTCCATAATCCTGTCCCTGGTCAGCTTCCTCTCTATCATCCACCTCTCCAATTACAAATCTTCAACACCCTTATCAGGTACTCTTCTTAACTCTTATTCTTATCACTATGCCCCAGTGAAGAGGTAACTCCTTTCATCTAAGGCTAACCCTCCACCCGTGTTCTAAGAGCCAAAAGTTATCATCTCTCTCCCACATGTACAATGCCTCCCTTTTCCCTGCCCTGTAGTCTGTGAGCACGCTCAATTTTCTCCATTAAAAGGGAGCTTTTATGACTCACTGTAGGGCCCTGATGGAATTGGTTAACTTGTATTCTAGTTGTCAACATCTTCCAACAGAAAGAAGGCTTCTCATGAAGCAATAATGATTAATCACACTAAATAAGAAAAAGGAAGTATGAGCCTGTTGAGTGGTGAACATAATCTGGAGGCCTACCTGTTAATGTAGGTAAGGGGATAGCTGAGGTATAGTTGAAAGGGGAAAACTGTGAATACCAGCCACAGGAGCAAACCCCAGACTGTGAGGATGAAGTTTCTGATCAATGATCACTCTGGTCCTACCCAAGGAGCAACTGGCAGCAAGTGTAGTAGTGGCAGCAGCAACAATGCAACATCTGCAAGTAGCCAAGACTAAAATACAGGCATAGAAACAGAGTATTTCATGGAAAATACATTAAATATGACATATATGTGGCACTTGTGCTGCCACATATATGTGGCACTTGTACTCCCCTTCTCCCACCCCCAGCAAACATCACTAATTAGTTATAATCCTCTTTCATACTGAGCTGAGATCTGGCTTCAGAATCCTTTTTATAAAACATAATCAGGACAGGTACTATCAATCAATTGGAGATGGTACTTGAGATGAAGTATATTTGCTATTTTTGCGCTACACAGAAAAGTCCTTGGCAAAAGAATTAGAAGATAGGAGTAAGCTTCAGGAGAAAGCACACTGAAGACAGCTTGGACGTTGTAGGCAACTGGCGGGGACAAGCTGAGCCCATGGAGATCACAGAGCAGGCGCCCAATTAATGTCTGTTGATGATTCATTTTTTCATTCAACAAACATTTAATGAGGCCTACAATGTGCACCGGATTAGGCACTGCGAATACAAAGATGAGTAAGGCACTGTCCTTGCCCGTTAGGAATTTAGAGTCTGGTAGACGAGAGCCATAGACACGGACAATGATAATACAACCTGATAAGTGCTAGGACACTTAGCAGGTTGTATTATATCCATCCGAGTAGGATTTCTTCAGGTTGCTGTTGGATCCATGAAGTCCTCCCAGCCACCAGGGCCTGCTGTTGTTTCTGTCACGCGGTGAATGTCCCAAGAACTAACAATGATACCTGCAATTTATAGCGTGCTTATAACATACACTTTACAATATCCTCATGAAAACCCTGCAAATTAATTATTATAATAGATGAAGAAATTGAGGTTCAATGAGGTTAAGTAACATGCCTTAGATCACACAGTTAGTAAGTAGTTGAGCCAGGTTTCAAATCCAGTTTTGACCAATTCCAAAGCATTTTACTACATTTTTTAGGATACTTTTATTCAGTTTGGGTACTGTACAAATTTTCAACAACTTTATATTTGGAAATAAGAGCAAATGCAATAGATTAGTGATCAGGGCATGGACAAAAGTCATCTGTTTTCCCAACCTATTTGGCAGAGGGAAAAAAAAAGGCAGAGAAGTGACTTCACACTAGCATGCCATTGAAAACCTTGAGGTCAGTTAGTTTTACTTTTTTTTGCAAACCCCAACATCCTTATTGACAATATAAAATATAAGTACCTCTAGTTAACTATCTTCTTTTAATCCTCGTCAAGGTCAACATCATTATCTGCAGCAACTACAGTTCATATAGCATTTAGCATATTCCACACCAGTTCCAAGCAATTTACAGAAATAATCCCATTAAATACTTACATTCCCACCCCCACTCATCATTGCAAAAAGATATTAATTCTATTTTACATAAGAAGTACCAGAGAGGTGAAAAACCATGCTCAAAACCACACTGGTAAGTGTGAGACTAGATTTGAGTCCAAGGCCCAAACTGTCACTGTACTACTTTGCTGTCCTGCTCAGGGCTTCCTGTCCCAAACCTTCTTCCCCCTACTGCCCTCCAGGATGGCTAGTGACATAAGGTCCACTGAAAATACATAAGGTCTACTTAAACATAATCTCCTATTAATCATTCCAGTCACAGAAAGCCATTCTCTGAATCCCCAGGGTCACCACTCTGAGCCTTAAGGGGAGAACTTCCCAAATATTCTGTTTATATTGCTTTGAGAAAAGAGAAAATAAACACTGGATATATTTAGATTTTTAATTATTGAATGTATTTTTTTACCAAGAGATATAACCATAAATATTTAAAAATCCTTAAGCAAAATAAAGCAATTGAGACAATAACTAAGGCCATTTCTTCCCTGAGTGGGTTTTAAATATAAAAGCCTCCATTTTTGGTAAAAAATATTTTGGGAGATATATGACAGTGAGATTAGCCCTGCTATTGATGAGAAGGACCAGGAACTTAGTAATACTATGAGAAGTCTGCAGCTGTTCAGATGTCTTCCCGAGAGTCAACATTTCATATATGGCTGCCCCCCAAACCAAAGAAACTTGCAAAATCTGTGCAGCAAAGCCCTGGTCTAGAAGGAACATCTTTAGATGTTCACCCATCTAAAGAACACATGAGAAGCTTTCATGAAGGCCAGGGGTGGGGATGGGGGATACACACTTGCCAAAGTCTGAAAGCCTAAATTTTCCCATGTTCTAATTATATCTGTATTTTGTATAAACACTTATTTGAGAGGTTATCCCCTCTTCTTCACTCCCACTCCTTCTAGCCTTAGATCACTTATCATCTTAACTACTACAGTATCCTTCTAACTGATCTCCCTGTCCAGATTTGAAAATCTTCCAGACCACCAGAGTGACCATCAAAAGCATCTCCTTAAAACACTCAAAATGAAATCCAAATTTCATGGCACATTTCCATCTAATTTCATGAACTACTTGTAGTTTCCCAATTCATCATCCTATTTCTAATCCCCATACCTTTGCTTAGAAGGTATTTCCCTCTGTCTTCTGCCTAGTCAACCTTTACTTTTTTAAAGAATCAACTGAAGCATCAGTTCCTCCAACCTCTGCATCTCCAGACTCAGTCAAATGATTTCTCTTCTGAACCCCATAGTATCTTGTACATACCTCCATTGTAGAGCATACCATACTGTTGTAAGTATCTGTGTACATGTCGAACTCTCTCACTAGACTGAGAACTCCTTGAGGGCAGGAATCGTGTCTAATTCATCTCCATATCCCCATCACCAAGCACAGTGCCTGGCAGCACAAAAGGCAGCAGAGAGAAGCTGAAGATGCAGGAGAGAGAACAATAAAGCAATATTCTTGAACTGAGGCATAATACAAATATGATGAATGAGTTGAAGCTATAGAAAAATATTATTTCAGCTCAGTATTGCATAGAGCTCTTGAAAGAAGAGATAAGTTAACTCAGGGAGGAGTTCCCCATCACTAAGTACACTTACTTGGAGGCAAAAAGACCATTTGTTGGGTATATTATAAAAGGACTTGAATTAGGGTCAAATTAAAATAAGCTGTTTTAGATATGAGATTTTTTTAAGGTCCTTCTATCCTTGAGGTTCTAAATCTACAACCTATGCTATAATCAAAAGAGCCATCACTCTGAGCCCATCTCACAGTGAATGGTGGCTCCCAGAGTTGTGGACAACTGTTGAGGCTTCATCTCATTCCCATCCATTAGCAGACTGATTGTACAACATAACTCATTTTCCGGTGGCCTGATCCCCTGGTGACCCTTGAACCTGGAGCAGGAAATACTTTAAATGCTTTAAAGGCTACCAAGTAGAACCTCATGACCCCAAATATCTTCCACAACCTGCTACCTGAAGCCTTACATTTCTTCCTTAAACCTTTAGTGCCTTTGATCAGCTTGTTAAAATGCCACTTAATCTAATATGGCGAGCTTGCACCAATCAAGTGTATACTATAGGATGGATAAAAACAATACAACCTTCTGTACCTCATGAAATCATCTAGTCTCACCTTCCCCTCCACCCAACACAAATCAAAGAATGCCTACAAAATATCCTGATTTTTAATTCTGGTACTGTTTCTTCAACTGCAAAATATGGACATTGTATTGAATAGTCTCTCAGATCCCTTTTACCCCAGAGAAATATATGTTCCTCACCTATAAAATAGACAAGTGGAATCGGTTCTTCCAACTTCACCAGATTTTTATAAGGGTCAAATAAAACTATGTTTCTGAAAGGCTTCTAAATGATAAACTGCGATACAAATGTAAGGAATTACTATTGCAAATTAAGATATATAGGAGGAGAGAGGTAAAAGAAGTATGCTCTGCCATTAATGAGATTAGTTACCTGAGCAAACTTATTCTACCTCTCTGGGATGCCTCAGAGGGTTGTGATGATTAAATGGGAACATGTGAAGTAGGCACACAATAAAAATCTGTTTCATCTGCCCTGACTGAGACAGAATCTCAGTTATAAATGTGATCTTAAAGTGCATGTAATCCAACTTTCACTCCATGCAGGGAGATTCTCAAATTCCACTAGGTTATTATTTCCAAGAGCATTTTCATCTTTGGACATTCTTGAATCTGTTACTCCATTAACTAGAACTGCCTTTACACAACAAAACCAACTATCCCTGACTTCAGACCAGCAAGCTCTCCATTTTGGAGTTGTCTCCCACAATCTAAACAGCTCTAATTCCTATAATGCTTCTCATAGGATCTAAGTTCAAATATCTCTCTGTATCCTGGATGTTCTCCTTTAGCTCCCTCTCAGAGAGTTGCTCTTAAAATTGAAACAAAACCATCAAGTGGAACAGGATTCTTACCTCTCCGAAACTCTAAACTTTTGTAGTGAAAACACAACCAGTTAGCTCTATATTGGAGGGTTTGAAGGTCTTCAATGGGTACATATGCTATAAACAATAAGCAGAGTCCCCAAAAGCTTGCAGGATGGAAGAAGCACTTCGAAATGGGAAAGGGGAGGGTCAAAGGGATGTTGACAGTATTAAAAACAAATGGCTTACTACATAATTTCCCCTAATATTAGCAACCACCTCTGTACTTATGCAGAACAGGGATATGGAACATTATAAATAATGCAGGCTCCTAGGGCCTTGTGGAAGAAATGGTAACGTCATATTCAAAAATACATTTTATATGACCTTTTATACTAACAGAGTCTAGTCTGTGCAGATGACACCTTCTGTACTTTTCCCACCAGAATCTCAGTTCCTAAGACATCTGCCTACTTCTTCCAGAAACTAGGAAAAAAATATTGAAAATAATAAGTGGAAAAGACAAGCACACAATAATGAAGACCTGAATAAAAGGAGAAACATACCACATTCATGTATGAGAAAATTATAAAGATGACAGCTCTCCAAAAATTATTCTATAATTCAATGCCATTCCAACTGTAACTCCAATGGTATTTGTGGTGAGAACTTGACATGTTCTTTCTAAAGGGCTCCTGGAAGAACAAGTATATGAAAATAAAGAAATTTTTTAAAAAACGAATGAGGGTCTTTCCCTACTAGATAAAGTTGTTATTTAAAACTAGACATGTAGGAACATACAGCAGTCACATTGTCTAATCACAATGCAATAAAACCATATATACATGTATACATTTCATTATATGTATATATTTCAACATATATTATATACTTCATATATATATGAAATATGTGCTCAAACCAGAAAACCTCAACATGAAGCATCACAGTAAATAACAATTGGGTCAAAAAAGAAATGTAAATTACAATCAAGCCAATTTAGCAAGTAAAAAAGGAACACTATAACATAAAGCCAATACTATACATAGCCTTACGTTCTCTTATTATAAGGTAATGAAAAAGAATTACTTTCAGTAAAGATAACAAACAAACAAAATGAGAGTCAAACAAAGGAGAAGAATAGGGGACAGAAAGAATATGTGAATAAATAATAGCCCAAAACTTGCCAAATTTGATGAAAAAAATATTAATCTATACATGCAAGAAGATCAATGTATGCCCAAAAGGATAAAGTCAAAGACACTCAAATCTAGACTCATGACTGACTTCAGAATCTTGAATGCAGCAAGAGAAAAACAACTCATCATGTACAATGGCTCCTCAGTAAGTTATAGCTGACTTCTCATCATAAACCATGGAGACCAAAAAACAGTGGGTGATATATTCAAACTGCTGAAGGAAAAAGAATGTAAACTGAGAATTCTATGTTCAGCAAAACTATCCTTGATAAATTAAGAATTGTAACATTACCAGATAAACAAAAATTAAAATAATTCAGTGCTAGCAGACATGCCATCTACAAGAGATACAAAATCAAGTCCTTCAGGCAGAAATGAAAAGACATTAGACAGTAACTCACATGCACATGAAAAATAAAGAGCACCAATAAGATAACTCCATAAATAAACAGACAAAAAAAAAAATCTGTATTTATTTGTAACACTTTTCTTCTCATTTCTGACTTAAAGACAACAGCATAAAGGAATAACTAGAAAATTGTGTTGATATGCTTACATCATGTACAGATGTAATTTACATAATAATAACATCACAAAGGAAAAGAGAGGGAACAAAGACATAGTAGAACAAATTGTATACACAATTGAAATTAAGTTGGTATTAATCTGAAATCAATTCTTTTAAGGTAAGTTGTTAATTGAAAGATCAGAGCAACCATGAGAAAAGCAACTCAAAAAATATAATAAAAGAAAAAAGGGAATTTAAATGGTACAAGAAAATGCTTAAAATATTTAACAAAAATAAAAGAAGGTAGTAATACAGGAACAGAGGAACAAAAAGACATAAGACTCATGGAAAACAAGTAGCAAAACAATCCTACCTTGTCAGTAATTACATTAAAGATAAAAAAATTTTAAATAATGCAATCAAAAGACAGAGCTTGGAAAAACAGATTTAAAAAATATAATCTACCTATATCTTATCTACAAGACACAGTTTAAATTCAAAGACACAAAAAGTCTGCAAGTAAAAGGATAGAAAAAGACGTACCAGGCAAAAACACTAACCAAAAGAGAGCTAGAGTTAGCTATACTAATAAAACACACAATTAAGAAAAGACTATTACTAGACATGAATAAGGATATTTTATTACAATCAAAGGATCAATCCATCAGGAAAGTATAATTATAAACATATATGTACCTAACAACATAGCACCAAAAATAAGGAGAAAATGGTAGAAACAGAAAAAAAAAATAGATAATTCAGCAATAAGTTTCAGTAATAGAACAACTAGGTAGAAGATCTACAAGAAAAGAGAAGACCTGAACAACTCTATAAATAACCACTTGATCTATTAAACATCTACAAAACATCCACACAACTGCAGAATACACATTATTCTCAAATGCACATGGAACATTCTCCAGAATAGACTAGATGCTAAGAAATGAAACAAGTCTCAACAAACTTAAGAGAATTGAAATCATACAAAGTATGTTCTCCCATGATGAAATTATAAATCAATAACAGAATGAAATTTGGGAAATTCACAAATATGTGCATATTAAACAACAAACTCCTAAATAACCCATGGGTCAAAGAAGAAATCACAAAAAGAATTAGAATTTATTTTGAATAAAAATCTAAACAACATATAAAAAGATATATAACTCAATTCCAGTGAACATAGGATTTGAATAGACATTTCTCCAAAGAAATACAAATGGCCAATCAGCATATGAAAAGTTGCTCAACGCAGATATACTAGGCAAAACCACGAGATACAAGAAACAAATGACCCTTGAACAACATGGGCTGGAACTGCGTGGGTCCACTTACAGGTGGATTTTTTTTTCAGTAGTAAATACTGCAGTACTACACAATCTGTGCATATGCGGAACCTCGGATAGGAGGAACTGCATGTATGGAAGGCTGACTATAAGTTACACGTGGATTTTCCACTGTGAGGAGGATGAGCGCCCCCAACCCCCTGTGTTGTTCAAGAGTCAACTGTACTTAACATCTACTAGGATGGCTATTATAAAAGATAGAAAATAAGTGAGAATGGAGTTAAATTAACATCCTCATAAATTTCTTGGTGAGAATGTAAAATGGTGCAGTTACTTTAGCAGTTTGTCAATTACTCAAAACATTAAATGTAGAGTTGCCATATTACAAAGCAACTGCAATGCTAAGTAGATACCCAAGGAAATGAAAATATGTCCACACAAAACCTGAAATGTCCTTCAACATTATGCCAGCATCAAACTGCCCAATCTATGTAGGCATAACCCATAAACATATAAGCAAAGATTAGAGATAAAATAAAATACCACATGGAGATTAGTCTTACCATTGAAATATTTTCATCCACTAGGACATGTAAGCTTTCCAGTGACACCATGAAGTCAAAAGATGATCCCGTAATACAGCTGGGCTAAATAATGATCTAGCAGAGAAGTAGCAGAGGCAAGACTGTAAAGAACAGTCACTAAAGAACCTCAAAAACAGAAAAGTACCACATTTGACCACAGGTGGTGAAAAATCTTAGCAGGACCACATCTATAATACAAAGGGATTGCTGAGCCAACAACCAGACATTTATTTTTAGTAACAGATAGGAAAATATGACAATTCAGTACCAACACAAGGCAGTAAAAAAGCCAAAATTTTCTTAATGGTGGAAAAAGCCTAAGACCTACCAAATATATTTCAATCACCTTGGTGACTATGGTTTAGATTAATGCTATTCAACGAATAATGACAGCAGACAGAAACAATGACCACTCACCATGATAAAATTCTGGGACACATTTGTTGATCACATGATTAAATTAACATTGGCAGTATAACAAATCACGGATCTATGGTTTCATAATACAGCAAGTAACAGGCCCTCCAGAACCACTCAGTCCATGGTTGGCAGATCCTAACACCTAACGTTTTGCTAATTAACAAAATTCCAGGCAGTCAACTGGAGGAGCAAAGAAAGGCTAAATGGTTAACAATATTAGAATACCCCAATCTAAATAGCAACACTGAACTAAAAGTAAACAATGAAAAGTTCTCCATGTAAAGCACTATAACGTACTGAGCAACCTAGGTGACAACACTAAAGCACACCACCTAAACAAGTTTTGCCATGACGAAAAAAGCAAAAATTTTTGAAACCAAGTGAGACGCAGTTCAAAGTACTGTTTAACAAACAATAGTGGTTGCTAGAGAACACCAGCAAAATTAAACCACCACTCATCACTGCATTATACATATGCGTGCTAGATAATTTTTAAAATAATTTGGAAAACAGGACACAATTATAACCAGTAATACATTAACACATACTATGCTTTTTGGTATCCATATCAGATTATCACAGGGCATGTGCTTACTAGGGCAATGTTATGTTTGACAAAAGTAGCTGAAGTTACTGCAACAATAGTACAATAAAAGTATATCAAATAACAACACTTGGAAATTTCGGAATAGCACATTAAGTCTTTAACAATACACTCCCTCAGGCATTTTTTCATATATGGAGTAATGTACTCCAGTGAGGTCAACTGGTTTTAGGAGAAACACAGTCCTTGTTATCTGATATAAAGACATCATCCATGTGTTTTTAACTTGCTAGTGAAATTTTTAAATTGCTAGTGATAAACCAGAACAAAGCTAATAAGTAGGAATACTGAATTTAACCAATTGTACATCAGCACTACACTATACTGCACACAAACACCAATGTCAAATTTTATAAGCCAGAACCTGTAACTGGGCAAAATCAAGAAATGAAACAAACACCCTTGAAATTCCTCAAATGTATTTTTGGCTCACTGCACAGTCATCAGGTTACTGTACTCTCAATCAGAACCATACTTGTGATGCAAGCAGTGCAATATCACTCAAAAGGGCGACACGTTGTGGACTAATGCGGTACTAGAGTCTTGGGGGAAAAAAAAACTTTGTGTCCACAAGGTGGCAACAAACCTTGAAATATTTCCTGACAAGGGGCACAGAACCCTCCATAAATCTGGAGGCAAGACACCTAAAATTAAAGAAAAACAGCCACTGTAATATACGTAATAATTACACTGACCTACTTTAAGAATGTCACACACCTCAGTGAATGTGGAGATAAAGTTAATGATATTACAAGCAAATAAACAGCTTTTATCAACACTAAAATATTTTTTGCTCTTTAGTACTATTAGACTGTGATGTTAATGGAAGTTTCCATTAACAAACTTCCATTTCTGGAAGAGACTGAAGAGACCAAATTTCTGTGAGAGTGATGAACCTAACATATCCAAAAGGCATCATATTATGGGTAAATTGAGTAACACAATTTCCGTTATGTTTCCTCTTTGTCCACTAAACTATGCAAAATCTGGATGAACTTTTCTTGGAGTTTTTATGAGTGAAAACCTCACTCCTATCATGTTATGGAGGATCTACAGTAATTGGCAAGACTACTACTTTACATATCGCATGATCAAAGTGATCTATAAACAAGAAAATCACACTATAGATGATATACATGCAATATATAACCTACAATAGTTGACAATCTCAATGTCCTCAAAAACCTTACAACATTATTGTTGTCTTACCATCACTGGGGCATTTACATTTAGAGTAATAATCCCTGAAGGGAAATATGCAACCAATACCACTAATACAAGCTGTGGAAAATTTCCACAGTCATTGCTAATTGTTCTCAGAAATGCACAAACTTTGGAGGTATACTGTAAATGGTTGAATAAGACACTAAATGTACCAGTAAATAGCCTTATTAATACCTTTAACAACCAAACAACACAAACTATTGGGCCTTAAAACCCTATTACTCTTTAAAAGTATTTAAATGTCTAACAATAAAAGACACTCAACAACAACCCTGAAATATATTAGTGACTCAAAATGGAGGAACCAGATTGTAATGTTACTGGAAAATTGGGGAGCCATTTCTGATCTGCAGTGATTTCGCAAAGGGTGCTGCCCTGTGGACAAATGAGGTACAACATAAAAGCTAACATAGTGGTTATCTTGTATCCACAAGATGGCGCCAAATTCCTACCAATCTCAATATTTGATTATGTAGCAGAGGTATTAAACTGCACTGCTGATGACACTAATTTCCTACATTCACATGAACATCAAACCATCTAAATTCCCAAAGGGTAATGATGCATGTACCAATTGGATACAAGTTCGGATTAGCTCCAACTTCTCTACAGTTCAGTTACAAATGTGAAAACACCCATTACAACCTATGAAAACGCCACACTTATTACCTCAGATTTAATAGGCAGTGGAATTAATAATGAAACAATGGCCATAAAATATTGGAGCCCAGAGAATGACGCATATATTTACGACTAAATTTACCTACGTATACTTTGGCCTGTCAAGAACCAAACTTAGAATGCAAGCTCGTCACCTGTTAAATAGCAGTGTGGGTAAATTTAGTACAGAGCATCACCTAACTCTGAGACAGTGCCAAATCTAACATTTAGAAATATGCCCGGATAAACACATGCTATCAGTGCGTTAGAGAGAGCGGTATTGTAAAATTATTTGCAAATGATAATGGTGATAAATCAAATACGTTCATGAAACGTTCAGCATAAAGGACCAAGGGCAGACATACAGTTTCATTAAAAATGTTTCGCCACCAAATGCCTTTATTACTGACTTGCTGGTCTCCAAGGCTGCAAGCAGTGCATTACTAAGAGCATTTTCTTAAAATTCATCTAATAGCTTATAAAAGACAACACTGTAAAGACAAATGAAATATACATAAGATCCACGGTAATGGGTCTTTTGCCCAAAACACAGCACCAAATTTGTCAAGGCTCGTGAAAGATATGATTGGCAGTGGGATCTTACTTAACGTTGCCAAATATTCAGACAAAATTGACTCCCTAAAAAAGTAAATAGGCACCTAAGGATACCTAGCAAACTTTCTTTTTTAAAAAGCCTTATTGTATTGGTATAGAATCAAGGGATCCTAATGAAATGCAACTGGAAGAGACCCTGAGACGTTGACTTGTAATGTCACCTCTGCAGAGGCAAAGCAGAGTGGACAATTGGGGAACTCCATTGCAAGCCTTTGGCAGCGTCAACGAATAAAAAATAGGTGACTGACATTATAGGTATATGACAGTAGTAACGCTACTTAATGTAAAGACACAAATATGGAAAAGTATAGCTATCCAGGTTTGCAGTATTATCTGCCATAAAGTGATGACAAAACCAAACTTCCCATAGAAAACTGACATCCAATAGCAAATGGCTACGTTATTGCACTACAAATTCCAATTAGTGGCTCAATATTTCAAAGACGGATGCCAAACCTGTGACTTTATTGGACAACTTGATTGCATTGCCGGTTTGCACAAGATGGAAGCAGCCCAGGTAAATTAATATTGCACCTAAAAAACAGTGACTGGTTTATCATACACGTAAGCATGAATATATAGTTACTAGAAATAAAGGACCTTAAGATACAATGAGTTTTTCAATAAGCAGCAAAATTTTACTAAAATTTTTACTAGGTCTAAACTTTGGAACACAGTGCTCTGCAGCAGAGATTTCCAAAGGATAAGTCATGCAATTACATTTGATTTTCTTGCTAATTTGTCCATAGAGAAACCAAAATTGGAAGTTCATTACAACCATATCATGGGAAGATTTGCTGAGCTTAAGCTGCCAATTGAGTGTTACATTCCATCTGAAGAATCAATTAAACTAGAAAAAGAGAGTAGCACCGTGTCTAAGACGTTTATCCTGTCTCAGGACAGCCAATTCTCCAGCAGTGGCTGTCTATAATGCAACAAAGCAGTCTACAGGAGCACACTTAGGAGACAGACTAGAAAAGGAGTTAGGCACTTATATGCTTTCAAAGAACCAAATATTTTAAAGGCATTTCTTGAAAAACTAAGAAAGCTCACCTGCACTACCAATGTAGGGAATTGTCCGAATAACCTTAATGAAAATTCAAGTAACATGTCCTAGGCAGTAGAATGCTTGAAAGGAATAGTAATGTCTACTAATAGTATTAACAGAGATTATCTGGGAAAATACAACCCAGGCCATCAGGGGATAGTTGAGGACCACAAAGTCGCAGAACCCCAGGTGGCCAGGACAAAAAGTGCTAGCAGTATACAACAGCTTCTTGTCCGCTTACAGGAAAACTGCCCTTAAAGCCAATGAGTGGAGAATCTATTGCAAACATGATTCCCAAAGAGCAGGGGGGCACTACGGGTGACAAAATTATATTAGAATATTTTCAGATGGCAAGTTCGTTGAAGATAGGCACTATTACTAACTAGGCATTAAAGAATTTCACCACCTAAAAGATTGTTGCATATTTGCTGACAGCGATGGCAAACTCCCATCTGAAGTTTTGCTTCCTAGTTCACTTTCAAGGACACTTTGACCAATGCTGTCATTAGGCAATTCTGATTTCTTCTTAGTACTGGGGGTGCATGATGCGAGGTACTTCACAATATGCTGAGAGGTTCTAGAAAAGGGCCTTTGTATGGATGGGGTCTAGGACAAACTATAAGGAGACCTACATTTCTAGTTCACACACTCCAGTGCAATGTAGAGAGGGAGCAGCAAAGATGAACTAACCTTAACTTCCAACGATGAGAGATCTTTGGTGCCGCCACACGGGACTCCTTCAAATCAATAAAACAGCCAAGCAGGGAAGTATATTCATGAGTCCCACCCATACTCCAAGGACACATTAAAAAGTATTTATTCCCCCCCTCTTGTGGAAAGCATGCCCAGTTTGTAGTTCCCACACGTATAAAACCATATCCTTTTCACTTAAAAATGCCAATCTCTTTGCGCTGGAATCTGAAACTGATGATTCAGAAGCTGGTTTTATTCCCATCTCTGCCAGTATGTCACTTTTAAAGGTTGAAATAAACAAAATCTTTCCTTTCTTGACTGCTCTTAATATGCGTTTGAGATGTGAACCAGGAAGTGCAAAGGAAGCTCAGAAACTAAGCACAGATAGCAACTCATCCAAAGGATGGGTAACTCAATACAGGGTAATAAATGCAAAGTGCACTGGACATTCTGGCAGTGATCAAAGATTGCCTGTATCAATGTAGGCATCACAAAGCTCTACGGGCTAAGTATACCACAAACAAAAGGCATCAGGCTCATTCCTCCTCCCGATGAAAGCAGGGGTAATCTTTGTTCTCTTCATTGCAAACCTGTTCCAGATTATTCTTGAGGTCAATACCCGCAACCATCCTTCTGGTTAAAAACCATCTCACTACATCCTTGAACACGTGCTCTGGTCCTAACATAAGGTATGGGATTTCTTAAATCTTTTATTTTGGAGTTTCATCTAAGACCTCCTAACTCTAGAGTACATGCTGAACTACTGCACTTAGTTAAAAGGCTGTAAGGGCAGTGAGTTCCTGAGATGAACACCAAGAGTTCATCATAGCAGCATCTGTCTGGACAGCCTTCTGGCCCTGATAAGCAGAAGCCAGTAAAAAGTACAGCTAAGCCAAAGACATCCCATCCCAAAGGACAGCTGGAATTTCAGCAATACTATGATTGGAGACCCCTCAGGGGACCCAGAACCTTGTCTACCATGGTGTACTATTCCCTGGGGAACAAATGTTGCGTGTTCTTCCTATTGTCCTATAGAGGAACTCTCATCTTTGAAGAATACTGGCTTCCTGTATTAAGTGAACATAGTTCCAGTAGCAACTAAAACTTCTCAATAGGTTAACTTCTCTTAACCTTATCCTCAAGTGTAAAACATGCAAACTAGGAAGTGCTTCAAGTCAAATTACTGAATCAGATGGCCTACAATCTAATGTCTGTAGTTATGTATGTTGCTCAACTATCCTGTACTTACCGGACAGGAAGATTCTTTGAGGCATGTCGAAATCCACAGAAAATCTTTAAGATCTTAACACACTTGATTATCCATCGTAGTCCCCCCATCCCTCTCCCATTAATCCCCAAATTGAACAGCGATAAATACTCAGGAAACACTGGTAGGACACAGGCTAGCCCATCAATCCCACAGGCATGAGAAGCCAGGGAAAGAGTGGAGAGGATTCTTGGATGTAATAATAAAGGCATCTCAAGTTGGAACTTTCTATATAAAGACGATGGTCCCTGAACTCCATTTTCAACATATTGAGCAGCTTGGGAGTGAAAGAGAGAAGAGGCAAAAGAATAATTTTTTTCAAAGTCACTGCTAATAACTACAGTGCCTGCTTGATAGGGTTGTGTAATAGAGCTGCAGCCATCCCCGACTGAGGGCACTTGATAGGTGACAAAAACCTGTGTCCCCTGATTCCTACAGGATATGCATCCTTCCCTCCATGCTGCCCCAAATACCTCCTCTGCTGCTCATCAGCTTGACACCACATCCCCATTCCACAGGAAACCATCCCTTCCCTGCTGCTTTCGTGGCCTAAATGACAGCCACAAGTGGTCCCTCTCCCAGTGCTTGAGATCACCCAGAGCATAAACAATCGCTGGGCCCCAAAACACATAGAACCAGGATGGGCATTAAGGGGGCAGAGGTGAGGCTGAGCCCTGCCAAGGAGATGGGGTGATGTGAAGATAGCTGCTGAGATCACAGGTCTTCTTGGACTGATGCTTGATTTCTTCAAAGCACTATGCAGTCTTTCTTTCTTCTTTGAAACCGATTCCAGATGGATCTTCCATCCCTTCCCTTCTTCCCTTCTTGCCCCAAGCCCTCAGGTCCTCACCCCTACCTATCTCCCTTACCTAATAACTCTCAAACAGAACTCCTAATAGCATCAACTTGTATGACAGGAAATGCTGACTATCCCACACCTTACTCCCTATTTCCCTCTTAATTGTTTCTTAATAGATGAGAAGCCAAGACTCTAAAATCCCTTAAATACCAAAAGCAAAAGGGCTCATGCAGTTTGCTTGAGTTTTCAATCTATCCAGGGCCAGACAAGCCACCCACACCCAACCCATGGATCTCAGTGTTCACACACAGAAACTGATAGGGCTTAATCAGGCAATTAGTCTATTCAGCTCTAATACTCTATAGAATATGGATTTGTATTCCCTCTCTTAACCACACACCCCTTTCCTTGAGGCTCGGGAGGGGCACTGTCCACCCCAGGACAGCTCTGGTGTTAGCAGTGACCCCAAAGAACTCAATCTCAAACATCTTCTGAGATGCACCAGTTCTTCTGATGCAGCAGCAGGTTGTCAACCATGGCAAAGTCTAATAATGCCAAGTGAGTCTTCATCCTACCACGCTGCTCCTTGGACCTAAAGGCACCTCCCAGATTCTGCCCCAAGCTATGTTACAGTTTGGTGTGAGGGGACATTAGGCATCCAACAGCAGGGTAAGTGTAAGTGATTACAGTTCCTGATATTTGGCATTCCTTGGGGGCCAGGGTAAAATAAGTGACTTCCTAGACAGACTAAACTAACTCATAGGCACTGTGAAATGAGAGCTCACTAGTGATACGGTACAAGGCTAAAGATTAATGGGGGGAAACCTACAAAGGACTCCCTAAATTGCCCTGCTCACCCTCTTAGTAGGTCAGTTCAAAATTCCTCCTGTTGTGAACACTCATTTATTTAACAGCCAAGCTGCTACCAAACTAGCTCAGTCACCTGGGGTTAAAGCCTCATAGGCAGAAGCAGGGAGGTAAGGCACAGAGAATAAGCTAGAGTCTAAAAATAGAAGCCTTCAACAAGTAAGCCCACCACACACAACCACCATTTTAAAGGTAAAAGGAGAAGTCTTAAAATGAGACAAATGAAAGACACCAAGAGGCACCAAGGGGCACTAACTCATTCTTCAGTGACTCCACAAAGCCCCTCACTTGTCTGGCTCAACACAGACCCCAAAAAGCCAGCACACCACTATAGCTGAATCACTGGCGCTCCCGAGCTCCCAGGAGACAATGATGCCCAGAGACCATGATCCCTACACCCCATACCCCATTTATATTCCAAAAGAAGGATAAATGACCCCACACTCACCCCCATCTGCTTTGCTGAGAATTTTATGAGGATTTATTTATTGTATAAGCCTGCCAGCTTTCCCAGCCAGGTGGTTAAACTCTGAATATGAAGGGTTGGAGAAGGTGGAGGTGAGAAGGAAGATTTAAAACAAAAAAGAGAGTATTAGACTCAGATAAATGAAAGGGGGCAAGAAGGAATAACTGCACATGCCAGGGGAAGGAGAGTGAAACAGCAATCTATGAGGGGCCTTGAATGTAGGGGCTAAGAGTGTAGACCCTGCAGTATGATCACCTGGGTACAAATCCCTGCTTTGCAAATGACTTGCTGTGTGACCCTTGACAGGTCATCTAGACTGTGTAAGCTGTAATTATCCCATCTGTAAAATTTGGATAAGACTACTCACAGCACCTAAAGGAAAGGGTTACTATATTAAATGCTTCAATACATGAACAGTGTCTAACACACAGGAATTACCCAATAAATGTTAGTTGCTTCTAAATCTGGGCTAAAGCAATCTGGGTCTATCAGTCACTTTGCTTTGCTATTTCAGCCCTGACACAGGGATGCTATTCTCACTAGGGCCATGTGGCCAGGTAAGAAACTGTGTCTGGTCTAAGGACTTGCGCACATTACAACTGAAGTGACTCACACGTACGTGAATTAAGTATATTTAACTTCAACCTGAAAAAACTTGTGAGCTAGAAATTCAGAAACTTCAAGGCCAAGTCAAGGCTGAAGGCCAATAAATAGAAAGAAAGCTTCTCAATCCCAAAGGAGTCCCTGGAAAAGGAGTAAAGCCTGACTTTCAAAAGGGCTGTAGTTAACAGTGGAGATGCAGGTCTGACACCCAAAGCCCACCCTCCTCCTACCCTGTCGAAGCAGGTCTCTGTCAGGGCAGTGAGCACTAGTAGCCCCAACCACTGCCACAGAAGTGTCTTTGAAGAACAGACGGTGATCAGTTCTCCCTCTGTGCACGGCCGTTTTCTTTCCTATTAAAAAAGAAAACTTATTGAGAAAAAACTGTCCTGTTGGGGAAGGCTAACTGCACTTCAGTTGAATTGAAGGTTTAACTGCTGAGAAACCACATGTATCCCTTAGACAAATATATAAGTGCATACGGGTCATCTGTTCCCAAGCAAATATGGGGAAATTTTCACAGGTGTGAAGGTTAGCCATGCTTCTTTTCCTTTGAGAAATGTGAGCTAACTGAATCCCAAACAATTCAAAGCTTTCCTTGGAATGTAAAATGCCACAAACGGAGCCTTCAAATTCAAACTGTAACTTAAAAAGCATTCTGATCTTGTTAAAATTATTTTCTCTCCAATTCACACTCTGATTATCTGTACAATGTACATGATATTAACACCAATTATAATTTACTTATCAGAGGATGTGGGGAAGAGCATATCTGCAAGGCCCATGGTAGGTAATAATCAATAGGAACACAGACAGAGATATTCAGTTTAGGCACAGCAAAGCTCTGTTTTTAATGGATTTTCTTTAAAACCAACCAATTGGACTATGCATTATAGTTTATAAATTATTCTGTAGTTTAAAGGAATAAAACTTTCCCCCTCTGACAGAAAGACAGCCCTTGTCCCAACAACATGAAAGATAATGAGATGGAATGATTGCTCACCTGACTTAACTCAGCAATCCTCCGTGGACGAGATGGAAAGTCAAATGGAGGCTGAAGACCTGAAGATAGAGGAGCCTGAATTTCCAAAGTTGAACCTGGACAGAAACATCTGGGGTAAAACAGTTGACTTGAAAGCAGGTTGGCTCCCAGGAATCTCTCTGTCCGGGTAGCCAGATAAAGGGACCAAAAGGCAGATCTCTACTTGGGAAATCAATTGAGTAATTTGGAACAAGTCTCATTCTAAAGTGCTTCTTTGGGGTGGGGGGGGAGGGATAAATTGGGAGATTGGGATTGACATATACACGCTACTATATATAAAATAGAGAACTAATAAGGACCTACTGTACAGCACAGGGAACTCTACTCAATACTCTTGTAATGGCCTATATGGAAAAAGAATCTAAAAAAGAGTGGATATATGCATATGTATAATTGATTCACTCTGCTGTACACCTGAAACTAACAACATTGTAAATCAACTATACTCCAATAAAAATTTTTTTAAAAAATGCTTCTTCCATGGAGTGTGGTTAAATTACAAAAACATGTGTATAATAAAGGTTATTAGGATGGAGACATCACAAGAGGAAATACCAGAGAGGTCAAGGGTAATTAAGAAAGTCCAAAGATGACACTGTAGTATCCTGGGGCAATTAAGAGCTTAGGCTCTTCCATCATAAGACATGAGTTCAAAAAGGGAGTCTACAATTTACTGTCTGGCCATTCTTGGATGAGTTTTGAACTTCTCTTGGTTTGATAACCTGTCTTTGAAATGTAATAAAAATGATACTAACACCAGAGTTGGTGAGATTATTACATCAAGTAGAAGTAATTAGAACAATTCTAGGTTTGGCTATCTCTAAAATGAACCAACCTTGGGAGGAAATGACCTTTATTAAAGGTCTTTTCTGTGTGGTTCATTGTGTGTTTGAAAACCAGATGTGGAGATAAGGGTCATATCCAGGTGTTCTATTAGAAAGGTACCCCAGTTAATCCTAACACACCTATCCTATATACTCTTCTGATTGCCTCTACTTTGCTGGTCCAGCATTTAAACTTAAAAAAAAGGGCAAATCTTAAAGAGTTCCTGATCTTCCTAGGAGCACAGTTACCCCTGGACATTGAAAAGGACCTCAATTTACCTCCAACTAAAGCATCATTGATAAAGATAATGAGAGAGAACCTACAGAGCAGAGACTCTGAGGATGAACTGCTTGAGTCGCTCTGTGACATTTGGGGAGCAACGTTACTGAGTTTAACTGACCTCAATTACGGCAGCTGAAAAAAACAAGGGATAATATTAGAATTTACCTCCTGACCATTAAAACTGGGTCAAAGCACACACAGAACAGTGTGTAACACTTACTATGTGCTCAGTTAATGTGAACTATTGTTATCAAAAGACTATTATAAAAGAAAAAGGATATTGTATAAAACCGACTGCTGTCTGTAATAGAACAAATAGATATGATTAAGAGGTATTTAAATGAGAAGGAATAGTTGTATTTGGTAGAAAGTGCTAGGAAAACAGATTAAAAGGTTAAAATAATCTTTCAACCATTAAAAGTGTTATCAACTAGTGAAAGTGAAAGGAACAGAGGCATCTCATAACATAGGACTGAAAGAGGAAGGCAAAGGATGGTGGATGACAGCAGGGCACAGAATGAGTATGTCTGTCAGGTGAGACTGAATTAAGTGTGAAGGGATGTAGGGATGTATGGACAACATTTGCTTCTTGAATGTGGGTCTAATTACTTCACACTTGACTATCTTCACATCAGCTAATCAAGAGGTGCAAAACAAACAAAAAATAATTGGGTCTCTAACAAGTTTATAATAAAAGAAATTATCAGGGAGATACGTACACAAAGATGTTTCTGTAAGTATGTTAACTGTACTGATATGTTCAAATTTTATTTTTTAAAAAACTTAAAATAATTCTAATGTCTAAAAAAGAGGTAGATGTTATACCAAAATATCATGGTCCAAATGAGATTAGTGTGTATTCATATTTAAAGACAGGAAAATGTTTTTGTTAATTTAAGAGCCATCTAAAAATGTTATCAGTATACATACATATACTAAAAAGAAATGTACCAAAAATCTGAGTGGTTCTGGATATTCTTCTTTTAATTGTGCTATGCTTTTTTACTTCAATTTTTTATAATGACTACCTATGCCTTTTATAATTTTTTAATACATTGTATAATGGGGGAAAGAAAACGATTCTTTGAGTGATAGATACATAGATTTGAACTTACTCCTCCCTAAAGAAATTGACTAAACGTCCTCAGAAAATATGAAGAGAATAAGGAGAAAAGGAAAGTAAAGAGCAAATGTTCAGGAAATAGATAGCAATTCTACACAAAATACTGACCTATATTAAAAATTATAGCTAAAAGAAAAATATATTTAAAATCACATAAAACTATTTACCCAATTAGTATTACTGTTCAATTTTAATCAAGGAAAATAGACACTGATGCCAAAGGTATCTCAACTAAAATAGGAAAATATTTTTGTTAATTTTTGGATAGCCTGTGCTGATATTAATATAGATGCCTCGTAATTTCAGCAGACCAAAGTTTTATCTTAATACTACAGAGCCAATTTCAAGATTTTTATTGCAAGAGTTAAATAATTCTCTACTGTACAGTTTACTATGAGCAATTTAATTAGCTTAATAAAATGTAGAAACAATTAACCAAAAACATTACATGCATGTTGTAGAGCAGGGCTATCCATTAGACAGTAAACAAAATGTGTTTTATAAACAAAGTGTATATATAAACAAATATATACTAATATATGTTGTATAAAAACAAAACGTGTCATATAAACAAACTGAATGCATAAATAAAGTGTGATATATACATAAACACACAATGAAATATCATTTGGCCATTAAAAAAAAGCAATGAAGTTCTGGTACATGCAACACTGATGAACCTTGAAGATATGCTAAGTAAAATAAACCACACACAAAAGGACAAATATTATACTGCTCCAATTATATGAGGTACCCATAATAGGCAAATTCACAGAGACCGAAAGTATACTTAGAGGTTACCAGGGGTTAAGGAGAGAGGGAATGTGACAAATGTACCATAGTAACTGATATAAAATGTTAATATAGGGGACCCTGAGTGGGGCATATATGAGAACTCTTTGTAACTTTGTGTACACCAAAAACTGTTCTAAAAACAAAAAGTTTATTTAAAAAAAAATAACAAGAATGATGACATCCACCTCCCCCCAAATTTTACTCTATAAATAGGTCACCACACATTTTGATCTTTCCATGTACTAAAAATTAGACTTATTACAAATTCAATAAAGGAAATTGAATCAAGTTTATAATATCCTTGTTGAGGCCCCTGATGTGCAAGGAAAATTTGGGGATAAGCTGTTTTGTGATATTGTGCTAAAATACAGGTTAAACAATCCACAGCCTTGTATTTTGAAGAAAATTAATTAAGCAACTATAAAAATGGTTAAGTAAAACATTTCTGGATGGGCAACTGAGAAGAACTTTAAAAAAAATTGTTCATATTTCTACCAACTTTTGCAAAGATACCATTATATAGAAATCATATAAAAATACTCACACAAGGAAATATGGATCATGTTTTCACTTCACCATTATTTGTGAAAGGAACAAAAGGCTTTAAAGTAATCTGTTAAATAAATTATATTATGCATAAATTTTAATTTCAAACTAACAGCCAAATATTCTGATGTATAGTCCAGAGTCACATGTTGAGTGCCAAGATTGATAATTTTTAGAACATAAAATTGAATGACTTGTGTATGACAAGGGGTCCTGTTTAAGGCATGCAAAGACACAAGGCAAGACAGAGGACTCTATGAATATGGCAGTCATGAAACATCCCATAAATATTACTTTGATAAGACTATCTCAACCAAGAACACAAGCAATGTGCAGCAATAGGCATGCAAGAAAGCACAGATCATGAAATATTATAGTACTTTTTCTGCTTTAGCTCTTCTATTATGCTATGTGTATGCTGATTAAAATCACCCTGCATATTAATTTTAACATGTAAAATTTCCTGTTATAAAGCCCATGTATATATATATACACCATACAACATCTTTACGGTACACCTGGCAGGAAAAAAAAGTATAAAAGCAGCTGGGAAAAACAAAAACCCTGGGTAGAACTGACACAAAATAGAATAATGAAAAAAATTCAGATGGAGACTACTCTAGTAAATTGTTAAAGTGGGAAAGTCAAGAGCCATGATGAACAGTCATTGACACAAATATTATTAGAACCAAGAAATTCAGAGTATATGGAATGGTGTCAAATAAATGAATCTAAATATGGACAGGCAGCAAGTAGGCACAGCAAATAGTAACATAATACTTACACAATCAAAATAATTCCATACTGTCACAGAAAAGACAGTTAATGGACTCACACACCAGTGAGTCCAGAAGCAGACCCAAATAAATTATGAAATTTAGTATTTGACAAGATGTAATTTTAAATGAGTGAGCAAAAGATGAATTTTCAATAAATAGTACTGGGCAATTAGCTAGCCTTTTAAAATAGAATGTGAGATCATTATATGACTACTGACATCAAAATAAGATCTAAATGGAACAATGATTTTGATTAAATTATAAAAATACTAAAAAGTTCAACTTGTAGGGCTGTTCATGTGATGTTTTTTTCCTCTGGCCTAACCATGTGGTACTTATATTCACAGATTTCCTAAAATTGAATCATCCTTGCATGGCTGGCATGAACACTACTTGCTTGTATACTAGTCATGAATTTGCTCCCGGATTCTTCTCACCAAGTTTATATTTAGGTTATTTGCTTATACACTTGACCCTTGAACACCGCTAGGGTTAGGGGTACTGACCCCCCCACGCAGTCAAAACTCCACACACAACTTTACAGTCAGCCCACCATACCTGGGGTTCCGCATCGAAGGATTCAACCAACCGGGGATTGTGTAGTATAGAACGTATTTATTGAAAAACTAAATACTCGTATATAAGTGGGCCCTGGCAGTTCAAACCCCTGTTGTTCAAGGATCAACTGTATATCACTGTCAGAGACTGGTCCACAGATCTATTTTTATCAGGCTATTGTTTATACAATATGCTGACTTTATAACAAGAGTATCAACTTATATATGCAGAGACTATCTCTGAAAAATTACACATGAAATCAGTAACAGTACTTGTATCTGGGAAGAAGGAAGATTGAGGATTAGAAACCAGGGGTGGAAAGGCAACTTTTAACTATATCCACTTTAGTACAAACTGAACTATTTACTATTTGCATGTATCATTGTTTTTCGAAAAAACTATTATAATCTGTGAGTGACAGTAAAACTGGAACATTTTCAAAGGGCAATCTAGCAACCTAATGAATCAAATTATTAAATGTGCATATTCTCTTTACTCAAATTATCATACAGAATTACTAGTGCAAGTACCCCAAAACAAGTGTACAAGATACAGAAAAATATAAATGACATGTAACACACTGTTTGCATTTAGGAGATGACACATATGGTATTGTAGACATACTGGTATTATATTCATACCAATGTTTATTCAACATTTAATGAGCACCTACTAAGTGCCAGGCAGTTTTAAGAGATGGAATCACAGCATTCTAAAAGGACAAAAATGCTTGGTCTACAAAGACACAAACCCTGTATATATCAGCAAAGAGCTTACGTATCAGCAGCAACAACCAAATTGCCACTAGGCTGCCAATCAATCAGGGATTATAGGGAAATACACCAATGCAAGATGGCAGGCCACCTTATGATATTCAACCTAACCTGAGTTGAAAGTATTAATGCTTAGCAGACTCCTACAAATTCTACAATATACCTTTGAGTTCCATGACTTTGGTAGAAATTCACTGGTTTTAAAGATGTTCATACAACCTGTTGGAAGTAGATATATCTACACCCTACATTACAATGTAATTTCAGACCCAGGGTGCAATGCTTGTATAATATGATATGCCAACTGTTCAATCCCAGGTACTGACAGACATATCATGTAATCTCTCAACTAGAAAATAACAGAGCCGAAAGTATCAAACTACCAATTATAGATCAGTCACTAAAGTTACTATAAGATATACTGACCCCTTGGGCTTGGATCACAATATTTGGTCTAACATCAGAGGGAACATTCTGGGTCAAAGGAAGCCCCCAAGCAGAACTTAAGCCAGACACTTAACACTACTTCAACAGATTTTTAAGTTTCTACAAAGTGAAAATAAACTGGAAATTATGCCAGGCTGCCAAGGTATCATGATTCCAAGAGAAAGGAATGGGTGATCATCAACAACATGAAATTTAAAAATGACAAAATTTACCTAGAGACATCATGAAAAAGGCTGCATTTATGACTGACATGATTCCTGACCCAGAATTACAAAAATTTTAGCAAGAACACCTAATGGACAAAAGTAGGTCCCTTGGAACCTCTAATAATTGGACTTTAAGCCCCTTGGTGGCAATATATTGATATATATGGTGGTTAAGTCCACTGCAAAAATACCAAAAGTCCTTCACAGAACAAGATCTACCAATGTTAGCTTGGTTACTTGGCCCCAAATATGGGTTCTGCCTTAGGGTGCAACTTTGGTGATAAAATTCCCCTGAAATCCAATGTTGTGAAGTCCTCCTCCTCTCCCCTCCTATCATCACCTCTACTGTTAGGTAACCTTCCTTCCTACGTACCTTGTACTTAACTCTATTATACTTCCCCTAGCTTATTGATCTCCCAGAGAAAACCTAGAACCTACTGCATATATAAATTATGTACAGTATCCATGCATGGTACAGGAGGCATTTAACGTATACAAGTTGAATAAAAAGCTTATCAAGAGGAAAAATGAGTGAACATAGCTTTTTTTAAAAAAAAAGAAAACCTCTTATTAAAACAGTTTATCCTCAAGTCCATTCTCTAGTAGGTCTGTGTCTTTATTCCTGTCTTGACCCTAGATTCTTCATGACCTTTTTTTTTTTTTTTCTTAGATTCCATATATATGTGTTAGCATACGGTATTTGTTTTTCTCTTTCTGACTTACTTCACTCTGTATGACAGAGGGGGAAGGGTAAGCTGTGACAAAGTGAGAGAGTGGCATGGACATATATACACTACCAAACGTAAAATAGATAGCTAGTGGGAAGCAGCCGCATAGCACAGGGAGATCAGCTCGGTGCTTTGTGACCACCTAGAGGGGTGGGACAGGGAGGGTGGGAGGGAGGGAGACGCAAGAGGGAAGAGATATGGGAACATATGTATATACATAACTGATTCACTTTGTTATAAAGCAGAAACTAACACACCAATGTAAAGCAATTATACTCCAATAAAGATGTTAAAAAAAAAATTTAAAAAGAACTAAAAACATAGTTTAAAGACCAGCGTGTAAAAGAAATCAACAGATCAGCAAACACAATATACCTTAGAAATATACACAATATATAAAACATTACAGTGAAAATTAAAGGTGTATCTTGTCACCAGAACCTTCCAAACCTATCAATTCTGCTACCTTCCCCCTCTCTATATAAAAAATTATATATAGAAAATTCTTGCTCTCATCCCTAGATACACCTGCCCCATTCTCCCAACACCTACAGGTAACCACTTTTATATAATCTGTGTTATTTTTTTTTAACATAAGTGAACATTGTACATTTCACTTTTTCACTTAACAATATATCACTGCAGAAACTGCTTCCTCATGTGTTTTTACAGCAACCTAGTATTCCACACTCATGGGCTCCTGGGTTGTTTCCAATCTTTTACTATTATAAAACCGTCTGCAATGTTACATATGCAATTTGTTTCACATGTGCAGATACACAGGATCACTGGATCAAAGAATAAAGGCAACTATAGTTTTGATAAATACCTCCAAAGTGCCCTCCATAAGTATTATACTATTTTGTACTCTAACAAACATTCTATAAATGTCAGTTTTCCCATAGTCATTCCAGCAAAGTTCTCAAGTATTAACTTTCTCTGTAGTTTTGTTTTGCATTTCTCTTATAAATGAGCTTGAGCATTCTTTCATAGGTTTAAGTGTCGTTTTTCTGTGAACGGTCTCTGTTCATGCCCAATGCTCATTTTAAACTGTGGTCTTTTGGTTTTCTTTATTTAGAATCTTTTTATACATTAATGGAGATTAGCACTAAGTAATACATGTTGCATATATTTTCCAATTTCTCATTTTCTTTTGACTTCATTTAGTGTTTTTGACATGAGGTATTTTATTATGTTAGCTGCGCTTATGAATCATTTTATGGCTTCTATGTTTGAAGACATAGAAAGATAAAGATGTGTTTACAAATCAGTGAGCAAAGAATGGATTAACTAACAAATAGAATAACCAAACAATTGGGAGAGAGAAAAAAGTAAATCCTTTCCACTTAAAAAAAAAAAAGATTAATTAAGGATTGCAAGATTTTGACAGAATAAGAAAAAATACATAAACAAATATACTGATTTAGTCTTGAGATTTAGAATTCCTTTCTAAAAGTAAATCCAAAGTCAAACATTTTTTAATACATTAAACTCGATTAAATTTTATATCCTGACATTTATCAATCTTCCATATTAAGAATTTTGCTTTTGGTATTAGGAAAAGCATTGAAATCCTTAATATTTTAAGCACTCTTTAAAGAGAAACATTTTAATGTTGTTTTAGAAGTGCTTTCCATTGTAATAAGCCTCTCTTCCCTTGGCTCCTAAGTGAAACTTCTCTGCAGTAGTAGTCTGCTGAGTCTACTACTGTTAATTCCCAACCTAGCCTAGGAAAGAGCCAGTCAGGACGACAGGCTGACAATTTACATGCGCTCAAGTTTTAAGTATGCATAACGAAGTGAGAGCTAGAACTGGATCTCTAAGGATTCATGCAAAAGCATAAACTATGAGTAAGCAGAAGCTCCAGCGTAGAGAAGGATATAAAAGGTCAAAGGAAAGAGCAAAACAATCAGAGGTAAGGTAATGATAGAGCAGAAATGCAGAACAGGGGAAATCCCTGGCGGTCCAGTGGTCAGGACTCCACGCTTTCACTGCCGAGGGCCTGGGTTTGATCCCTGGTCGGGGAACTAAGATCCCACAAGCCACCAAAAAAAAAAAAAAAAAAAAAAAAAAAAGAGCAGAACATGGCCCATAAATAAAAACAAACACATAAAGGGTTTCTCCTGATGCCTCCATTTCCTGGTGGCCTTCTAGTTACCATGCCAGAGAGGCACAGCCACTCACCAGTTCCTTTGGTGGGTTTCCAGTAAAATTCTTACCTCCCTTACTGCTCACGATCCCTTGTAACCTTGCAAATTATCATCCCCTCATTGGATCTATCATTTGCGCTCCTCATAACAAAAAACTTTACAAAACTAGAGATAAAATATAAAAATGTATAATATGAATTTGGTCTTTGTCCTCTGTTGGAAGCACAGATCTCTAAAAAGCGTGAGTGATAGAGTGTGCTTTTGTTATTTACAAGAAGTCCATTTTGAGCATACTTGAGTTTACGCTAACGACGTGACTCAAGATGGGCTTAGTTGTCAGAAAGACCAAGCATATTAGTTGAAGATTGGAACTTTCAGCCCTATCCTCTAGACCTTCAGAGAGAGGAGAGGGGCTGGAGACTGAACTTAACCAAGTGACCAATGATAAAACCCCAATAAAACTCTAGAAACCCAGAGCTCAAGGAGCTTCCTGGTTGGTGAACACTTTGATGTGCCAGGAAGGTGACATATCCTGAGTCCAAGGGGTGAGAGAATGGAAGCTCCTTATCCAGGGTCCTCCCAGACTTTGTCCTATGTATCTTTTTCATTTGGCTGCTCCTGAGTTGTATCCTTTATAATAAAACTTTAATTGTAAGTATAGCACTTTCAGGGAGTTCTAGAAATTATTCTAGCAAATTAACAAACCCAAGATGGTCACAGGAATCCCTGAATTTAGCTGATTGGTCAGTATAGGTTGCCCTAAGATTTACTGAAGGGAAGGCAGTCTTCAGGAAGATGTTGCCCTTAACTTGTGGGATCTGTTATTAACTTGGGGTAGTTAGCATCAGAATTGAATTGAAGCCAGGTGGTGTCAGAGACCTGGTGTCATAACAGTATCAATCTCTCACTGTCAACCTATCAACTATTTATTTTTTCCAACATAGTATATTTTCATTAAGAAAAAAAATCAAACCAAAACACCCCATAAGAAATAATAATTACTTATGTAAACCTGTCTCAAAAGATAACCAATGTTAACATTTTGGTGTCTTAATAGACTTCCACATTTTTACTTTTGATGCAGGAAAATGCATCAAAGGGGTTACAGCAATTTCTTCAATTTCTGATAAGGGAGAAAAATAGTATTACCTGAATCGAATTATGCCCAGATAGTACAATCAATCTGCTTTTAAATCTTCTCAAATGGAGAGGCCTGTTACTTTAAACTAACTTTCAGTTTTTTAATTAAATTCATGTGAAACCGTAGAACAAAACTTTAATATTCCCTTGGACTTCTTTCTTAAAGAATGGTTCCTTGAAGGTCAATTTCCTAATTAATGTGTGGGCAAGGAATGACACCCAAAATTTTAAATTAACACACTTCTCTCAGTTAACTATTTGCAAGTGTAAGGAGGAAAAAAGGAAAAAATAGCCAGTATATCAAAGATTTTGTTAAAAATACTTTACAAGTTAAGCTTAAGTCACTCTTTGACATAACCTAAAAGGCTCCCCAAAAATTTTTTACATGCCCCAAACAGAACAGAAATCATGTATTTAAACTCACTCTTATCACCTTAAGCAGGACCTGAATGTGATCAATCATAGAATGCTATAGTTTTGATCTATTATTATACATTCAACCCATGTACACAGGAAAGAGTTAACATAGCAGGCCTAAGACTACTATCCTCATAAAGACCTGCTTGCAAGGTTGGCCCTTGGCTGGCATCAGGAAACTTTACTGGTAAACAGTTCCCTACACTGATAGAAAACTTTCCCTAACTAATAAGGGTGGCTCACTGTGCCTAAATTGCTTATATAAATAATGTGGATCACGTTGAATACCTACTTTCCTTCTGGAAGTCTGATATCTTGGTATGTGCTAAGCAGAAAATGCCTACGTGACCAGCCCACAATAAAAGCCTTGGTTGCTGAGTCTCTTAACAGGTTTCCCTGGCAGAAACATTGCACACGTGCTGCTGTATTTTTATTGCAAGGGGATGCTCTGTGCGAATGCTCATGGGAAGGAGAAAGCAGATGGAAGCCTGCACAGGGACTCCTCCAAACTCCACATGTGTCTTTTTCTTTATGCTAATTTTAGAAAAGCTATGTATCCTTACTATGTTAGCCTTAAGTAAAACTATATGCTGAGTCCTGTGATCCAGTGACACCCCCACATACCATCCATTTTTTGATATTAAGTAGCCAAATCATATAGGCCACCTTTGTTTTCCTTGAAGTTTCAAAATGCATTTTTACAACCACAATTAAATATAATATATATTTACATTATAACAATTAGATGGTTTTGGTTATAATTATCCTTACTGTCACATTTTTTAAATCACTGGATTAGAACTGTCAATAAATGAGGTTACAACTACCATAAAACTTACAACTTAGTAACTACTTCTGACCTAGAACAAAATGTTAAGCTGGGTTTTAAACAAAACAATGCATTTTCTGAACTAGGCAAGGTTTTTTTTTTTTGGAGAGGGCACTTTACTCCCCCCAAAAAGAAAAAAAAGTACATTTGTTTCCCAAACTTGTTCCCAGCAAGAAATTTTTCTTCTTAGTGATGCAGGAGTTCTTTTTAGATATTAAGCTGTTACTCTGAGTTAAAATATTTTATATCCTACCTTTAGTTAATGACATTTCTATCAAGTTCCAGGCTACTAAAAGCAGGCACGCACACTTTTCAATTACAAATACTTCATGCAATTCTCCCTAGTTGGATGTATTCAAGGAGTGTAAAAATCCTTTGGTGGCCCATTGTAGCCAACTTCCAACAACTGTGCCTCAGGAACAAGACAAAACATATACATGCTGCTATCTCTGAATTGACTAAAGTAATTCTCTAGGTAAATTAGAAAATGAGGGAGTTTCTCCTAACAAACTGTAACCACTGATTTTTATCATATTCTCTAATATTTCTTCAAATGCATACTTATGCTCATGCCTGCTGCCAGGAACATGTCAACACTATCAGTCTTTTGTTAGGCTCTTTTCCATGGAAACAAACCAGGCTTAAGGGCCCTGAGAGCATTCACTGCAGCTTCTGTGACTAAAAATTATGGTTGGTAAGGAAATGATGAGTCAACTGTGCAAAGATAAATTACAAGGGCATTCATCATAGCTGACATATAATGAGGTAAATAATCTTCAACATGCCAATTTAATTTACTACAAGAAACATACCCATCTATGTAACCAGAATACTTGTTTCCACATGAGGAGCATATGCTTTTCTTGTAGCCAAATTGTAATCATGAAATTGCTTAATCAGCACAGAATCTGAACAGGTGGCACATTTAGATAACATAAATGCTCAATAACAAAGACAGCCCAACATTGAAGTCTATACACCATTAACAGTGGTTTTAGATGAATGATGGGATTATAGTTTATCTTGACTGCACTCTTTATATCCTTGTATTATTTGAATTGCTTATTATAAGTACCTCTTTATAACCAGGAAAAATAGCACTTCCATTTTGAAATAAGCTAGGAAAAATAAAGTTATTAAAATTAATAGAAAATTGTGGCTACATATGGCATAAAATACCTAAGGAGTAACGTAAGAAATACTGGGGGGATCTACATGATGAAAATTATGATTATTAGGACATAAAAAGACTTGACTAAATGTCTCTAGAAGAGGAGAAGAAATGTTACAAGCACGTTAATTCTGACCAAATGAATTTATAAATCAAATGCTACTACGATAAATATCCCTAAATGAATTTTTTTAGATGAAGTAGAATTTTACAAAGTAATTATTTTAAAATTTTTTAATTAATTTATTTTTTTTTTTTGGCTGCATTGGGTCTTCGTTGCTGCGTGCGGGCTTTCTCTAGTTGCGCCGAGCGGGGGCTACTCTTCGTTGTGGTGCGTGGGCTTCTCATTGCAGTGGCTTCTCTTGCTGTGGCACACGGGCTCTAGGCGCGCAGCTTCAGTAGTTGTAACACACGGACTCAGTAGTTGGGGCTCGCGGGCTCTAGAGCGCTGGCTCAGTAGTTGTGGCGCACGGGCTTAGCTGCTCCCCGGTATGTGGGATCTTCCCGGACTAGGCCTTGAACCCGTGTCCCCTGCGTTGGCAGGCGGATTCTTAACCACTGCGCCACCAGGGAAGTCCCCAAAGTAATTCTTATATTCAAGTTAATGATGAATTGGAGAACAGTAGCTAAGAAGATATTGAGAAAGAATAAACAAGAAATTTTACTATGAACAAGGAAGGAACAGACCAGGGGTCAGCAAACTACAGCCAATGGGTCAAATCTGGCTGCAGACAGATCTTGCATTCACTGTCTCTGGTTGACTCCCTGAGTGAATAGTTGCAACAGAGACTCTGTGGCCTACAAGCCTCATATATTTGCTATCTGGAATTTTACAGAAAATGTTTGCCAACCCTTGCAATAGACACTTTAATTTTGCTGTCATGCCATAGGCTCTTCTCTAAGGGAGCTCATTAAGACCAAGAGAAGGCAAATTTACAAGGTAATACAATCCATGAATATCACAAGTAAGCAGAAGCTGGCAGGTAGAGAAATAAAGGTTGGGGAAGCCAGTTAAGAGCAAAAGAGGACTTCCCTGGCAGTCCAGTGGTTAAGACTCTGCACTTCCACTGCAGGGGGCACGGGTTCAATCCCTGGTCGGGGAACTAAGATCCCACATGCAGTGCAGCCAAAATAAAAATAAAAAAATTAAAAAAAATAAAAGCAAAAGAAGCATGAAGGAACTTTAAAAATACTGATGCCTGTGGCGATTAAATCACAATATCTCACCCTGGTTTATTTTTAAAGTTCCTCAGTTGATTCTAATGTATAGCTCTGATGGAGAGCCACTGAGCTAGAAGGAACAGCAAATGCACAGTGGCTGAGTGATGTCAGTGGTGTAGCACAAGAGTAATGAACCAAAAATACCTGCTGTTAAGGTGCCCAGAGCTGCTCGAATCCAGTTCCCATACTCAATATTGTTCCTATATTTAGATTCCCATTATAGCTCCATTTTCCACATTGTTCAACATATTTATATAAAATAAACCCCTATTAATGAGGCAGGCTGAGTGATTCTTCATTTCTTGAGACCAAAAGAGCCAATTTTGTATAGAAATTTGTATCAGAAATACAGTTGCATGAAAACGGACCCCCAGGAGAAATATAAAACATTTGGAATTGTTAGGGTATGACTGTAGGGTAGAAAATCATATACAATCCCCTCCAGATACCAGGATGCAAAGTTTTTTTTACAAGTCCAGGTTATGTTGTGGCAAAGCCACTAATTACACAATTGCCTTTGTGACTGATACATACAGCCACTTAAGGTGAAGCACTGAGGCTATTGGTAGTGGTTGTATTATAGCAACAACAAAAAAATAAGCAGAGCAGGGTTTGGCAGTTATTTCTCTTCTGACAATGATGTGCAAATTCCAACATAACCATGAGGTGCTGACCCTGGAAAGCATGATTTTATCTCTCTTATAGCTAGACATGGTGCTCAGTTACCATTCCAACAGGCATGGAATAACATGGATCAGACCATAGGTTCCCAAGCTTGAGAACCACTGGACTAAATGTGTCCAGTGTTCAGGTTCCTACAAATGTACACCCGCATCCTTCTAAAGATCACCACCCTATCTATTGTCACAGCTGTAGCACAGCCCTTAATGACCAGCTTTTGTTTCACATTATCTAGTACTACATCCTCTCCAATAAGCACGATTGTCGGGACCAATCCATACATTGCCAGCATGTCTAAGCATGAAAAAGCACTGCACAAGTAAAGATAAACTAGGCCAACTAGATTCTCACTCTTTGTAATTTGAGTAGAAACAATGAAAACTAGGTCATTACCAGTAAAAGCTGAAGCTGAAAGCCTCATTGAAGTAGTGGCAAAGCCAGTCATGAGGAAGAAAAAAAAAAGTAGAGAGGAAGAGAATAGCTGAACAAATAACTGATTTAATTCAAGTCAACGGCACAATGGAAAAGGTCTAGAAACTCCATGTGCTTAAGCTCTTAGAGCCACCACAGATGCAATTCCATACCACACTGTTCTTAAGATTCCTATGAAATCCTATCTTCCTTACTGTGTGTATCTTACTATGTGTATCTATTTGATAAATGTCTATTTCTTGAGCTAATCCTGTGTCTTATTTCTTGAAACCAGAAAACCTATGTAATTTAGAAAATAATGTAGAGTTGGGCTACATAAACAGAACTTTGGCAGGAAGTAAAATATTTAGACCTGGTTATGACTTGGTGGTGGGGCAGAGAACAGACACACCCCACCACAACCCAGGCTAGAAGGTTAAGGGCCTACAGGAACTGCAGCCAAGTTATTGTCACAGGACCACACATCCAATGAAGGTAACTTGTGGCACAATCGCAACAGAGAAAACTGAAGTGGCCAAGAAGATCAGACAGGTGGATGCTTCTAAAATTGGCAGGGAAATTTCTAAAGTGGCCTCATGACATCAGACTATAGCATCTGGCCGTGACTTAGTTACTCTCCAACATTTCTGCTTAAGTAAGAGCTGGAAAAGTATAAACAGAAGCATCTTTAGAAATGAGAAAATGAGATGAGGGGCATATGTGATTAGTGGTCAAGATGTAGAAATGCAATACAAACACACCTGAATCAAGTCGTGGCTACACTCACAGTCTCATCTAAGGTAAACTGTCCCACTCGTAGTTCTGAAGATGAGGCAGTCTGAGAGAGCAATGAATTTTAGAATATGACCTGTCCTGTCACCCAAAGCTGAATGTACCAGGTGTGGGACACACTACCTAAGAGTGCTGTGTCATTGCACGACTCAGAAACTGACTACCCAAGCAGGGGGTGAGCTAAGCCATTTAAATCCTTGCATTGAGGAATAAAGTTTGTGAAATACAAAAAGAGTGAGGCCCATAGCAGAGGGAGCTGAATATTAAATGACAGAGCTGGGAAACATGAGATACAGTCAAGGACACTGGAGCAATAAGCAAGGTTTAGTGATGAATAACTGAAAATTTATGAGGAAGCAGAATATAAACAAAGCTAGGAAGTAAACTAAAGCTTGAGTAGATAATGAGGAAGGCAAAAAAGCAGAGAAAAGGAGGAATGAAGACATGTGATATATGGCATAAGGTCAGTTAATAATACTATAGTGAATACTGAAAATTTGCTAAGAGAATAGATTGCAGGTACTCTCATCACAAAAAAATAGGTAACTAGGTGAGAAGAAAGTTAATTAGTTTGACGGTTGACTATAGTAATCATTTCACTATGTATATCAAATCATCAAGTTGTATACCTTAAATATATAGAATTTTTATTTTAAAAAAAGATGTTAAAGGTGGCATACTAGATGAATGATACAAACCCCTGTTGCTTGCATCTATCTTGGAACCATTTCCAATCCTCAAACCATTTTCCTCAGAGAGGAAACTGAATTTCATTTTCTTTATTTTTTAATTGTCTTATTCAAATACTGGATTTTCTTTATTTGGACTCTTATGAAACCTTTGTCTACCTTAGAGGCTGGCCATGCATAGCCATGGGTGGTCCAAATTGCCTGGCTGACCCAAGAGAGGTCCGTTTCTTGAAAATAAAAGAACCTACAATACCAGAAATTGCTAACAGAATTCCAGGCATAACTGAAGCTCACCAAGAATGTGAGTTTGCTCAATTTGGTTAGGGTGTCACAGTAGGGGATAAGGAAGTGAGAATCCCCCCACATATTAGAATAGAATGATAATAGCCACTAGGAGGCTGTGACAGAGCTGCTAATTAGGCATTTAAAGCCATCAAAGATGATGCTGTGAGGGATCTGGCAACTGTTGCAATAGAGCAACTTTCCAAGTTTTTCTTTAATGGCCAGGTAGTAAATATTTTAGGTTTTGCAGGCCATATGGTCTGTGTCACAACTACTTTGCCACTGTAGCATAAAAGCAGCCATAGACAATACATAAATGAATGTGTGGCTGTGTTCCAATAAAACTGAAATCTGATTTTTGTATAATTTTCACAGGTTATAACATATTATTCTCCTTTTGATTTTTTTCAACCATTAAAAAATATAAACACCATTCTCCACTCATAGGCTGTATATATATATATAAAAAAAAAAGCGGTGGGCCACGTTTGGCCCGTGGGCCATAGCTTGATATATAGAAATGGAAGGTTTTATCAAAGACGGTCATGCAAGTATTTTTTAACTTGATTATATTTGACATACTCAGGGATATTCTGGTGACTGTGTAAACTTTCTGTTTAATGGGCTACTCCTGTTCTTTTTTTTAAACCGTCTTAACCATTTTTAAGTGCACAGTTCAGTAGCATTAATCATATTCATGTTGCTGAGCAACAAATCTCCAGAAATTTTTCATCTTGCAAAATTCAAACTCTATACCCACTAAACAACAACTCCTCATTCTCCCCCTCCCCTCAAGCCCCTGGCAATCACCAGATTTTCAAGAAACACTGTGTGAGCCAAAGGAGACCTGTTTACAGGAAGGATTTAGCTCAGAGGATGCCAGCTTACTCACACTATTTCACTCGGTGCCTTATAAAGTTGCTTAATCCACAGTAAGAAACAATTACATTAGAACAAAGATACACATACATACATATAGCTGGAACAAAAATTTCACAAAGTACTTACCCTTTGCCAGATGGAGGCTAGTATTTTCTCATTTTTAAATATTCTATCTTCATCTGTTCTTTCCTAATCTATTCTAATCTATACAATTCCATTCAAAACTGCAACCTAGTTTTAAACACTACCCAAGGAAAACTGCCAACCCCAGGCCAAGCTGAACGGGTAGTACTACACACTCATGTTTCATACCACATGGGAAAAAGGTAACACTACAAACAAGTCAAAATTATAAAGAAGCAGAAGCTATGGGGTTATAAGAGCATTTATAAACACACTGCGTTCGGGACTTCCCTGGTGGTCCAGTGGGTAAGACTCCGTGCTCCCAATGCAGGGGGCCCGGGTTCAATCCCTGGTTGGGGAACTAGATCCCACACGCATGCTGCAACTAAGAAGCCCACATGCTGCAAATAAGATCCCGCGTGCCGCAACTAAGACCCAGGGCAGCCAAAATAAATAAATAAATAAATATTTTAAAAAATAAAATAAACACACTGTGTTGGCCTGCAGCATTTAAACAAATTTAAGCTAACAGCTCAAACTCAGGCTCCTTGCAGAGAGCTGGAAATCCTGTCAATGTTGGGCAGCATTTTTACTGGGCAACAATCAACAGGAGCCAAGGAGTAATAATAGCCTTCTCCTTTGGATGAAAGGTTCATGTTCCACTGGACCACAAACCTAAACACTCCCTCTTAGAAGCATCAACTGCTCTTTACCATTGCGTTTGAAATCTTTATTTTACTTTGAGAGAATTCTCTTTTCCAATGTCTGTATCAAAAGTAGAGCAACAAAAGAAAAGCTGAAAAAACAAAACAAAACAAAAACAAAGCAGTGTTTCAAGAAATAAATAAGAAAATAAATATCAGAACCATCTTACACATTTACCCCATTTGGACCCTGCATGCATTTGCAATTGCAACCCCTGAAATAAAGGACGGAGAAGCCAGTTGTTAATGGATGCATTGGAAGCTAGAAGAAACGAAGAAAAGTAAAAGAAAACAGAGACTAAGTGTAATAATCATATTAACTGCAGAACACAAATGTAAAGACCCACAAACATATTTCCAAATAAAGTCGCGTTCTCAGGTACCAGGGGTTAGGATTTTAACCTATCTTTGGGGAGACACCCAGGGTGGCTTCTACGATGTCGTCACAGTGAATGACGAAGTGGAGTCTGGTGAGAGCGGAGAGCTGTTGACCATTTTTCAAGTGAGAGGGAAACACGAGAAAAAAAAGACTGAACCCTGTTTGTTCTAGGATTTAAGAGAGATTCAGAGTAAGGAATAGTATTCTTAGGCATAAGGAAACATCCATCAATTACAGTATGAGAGCTATTATATGTGTTCATAGAATTCCATATCTACCCAGAAGTATTGTAGATTGTAGATTTTTTATCAACTTGCACAAAATCTTAAAAAAAAAAAAGACCCACAAACTGCTGCTGTTGGTATATAAATATCTAACTAAACTGGGATAAGTCAGGCCTAGTACATTTGTAGTCTCAGGAATTAGAATTGGGCTATCAAAAGTAGTAATCATAGTTAGCAAAGGGAACTGAAGCTGAAAGGATAGACAGCAAGCCAACACAATGCAGAGAGGTGAGGCCACGAGGGCCACAAACAAGCAAAACTTATGATAAAGGTGAAGCCCTCAGAACATTGTAAATCAACTATACTCCAATTAAAAAAATAAATAAAGTATACAATTCAGTGGGGGGAAAAAAAGGTGAAGCCATAAGTAAGCAGAACCTATGAATAAGCTAAAAATATGAGGCAGAGAAAAAAACTAAAACAAAGTGAATAGGTAAGCCAATAGGCAATGGGAGAAATAAGACACAAGACTTAAGAAGACAGAGTAACTCAGTTACATAAATGGCACAATCCTAACATGAAGATCCGCAAACTCCTGCTGCTGAGTTTCCCAGAGTTTCTTTGGACCCAGATCCCATCCCTAATGGGCATGACCATATTAAGGTCCCCCTATAATTGGCATTTCATGTGATCCCAGTCACCATTATCTCCCCACAAGTCACCAGCCAACAACCTATCATTAGCTCACTGGTGAATTTGTTTCTAGCAAACAGAAGTACCTAACCAATAGTAAGAAGCAGAATAGCCCCTCAAGAAGAATGCAATTTAGGGAATTGGCTATGATCTTCCAGAAAATCCCTTGTTTTAAAGATGCTGTGCAAACCAGCTTGTGACATGGAATTTACATTTTTTTTAAAAAACATTTATTTATTTATGTATGTATGTATGTATGTATGTATGTATGTATTTATTTATTTATTTATGGCTGTGTTGGGTCTTCGTTTCTGTGCGAGGGCTTTCTCTAGTTGCGGCAAGTGGGGGCCACTCTTCATCGCGGTGCACGGGCCTCTCACTATCGCGGCCTCTCTTGTTGCGGAGCACAGGCTCCAGACGCGCAGGCTCAGCAATTGTGGCTCACGGGCCTAGTCGCTCAGCGGCATGTGGGATCTTCCCAGACCAGGGCTCGAACCCGTGTCCCCTGCATTGGCAGGCAGATTCTCAGCCACTGCGCCACCAGGGAAGCCCGGAATTTACATTTTATACCCACTTTAGAAGGTGAGACTTTGAGAGACTTGCTAGATGCTGCAAATAAGCAGTGTTAGGGAGCTAAACCAGAGAGAATAAAGTAGACATGTCATAGTGTCACCCATGCCCAAAATTCTTCTAAAGGAAACTGTACTGCAAACAAGTCTAGCTAAGAAAGCATTCTTGTGACCAAGAATCCCTCCTCTGAATCCATGGCTGTTCAGATCAAGGGGAAGTAAGGATCAGACCCGAGGACAGACATCCACAAGCCGGTCAACAGCCTATGACTTGCTGTGACATGAAAGCTGTTCCCAAACGAGGATGAGGTAAGAAAATTAGATTCAACTTACAACTGAGGAAAAACAGAGGGACAAAACCTCTGCACCTGAAATGAATGGATATGCGATAAAAGAACATACCACAGCCTATGTAAGAATCATGAAGGATTTAAGTAAGATCAACTGTAAGCACAGAAATCAGAAGCTAAAAATAAGCAAAAACTCCATCAGCAATAGGATAAAGAACAGAGGATAAGGAAACCAGATAGCAGCAGGAAGAGACTCAAGGATATAGAGAAAGTAGGGTCGTGTAGTCATTTGTGAAACTGTCGCTTCCAAAGATGGTTAGGTATGGCATCTTTTGGATGTCCCATGACCGGGATGCCTTCTAGTTTTAGAGCAATTAAATGACTCTGGATATACCTATGATAGATGAGTTGTGTTAGTCTAAAGCACTTCGGGATTATAAAAAGGGAAAGAAAAACATTTCCACATAGCAATCAATAGGGGGAAATGTCCTAGACCTGCCAAATAACAACTGCTACCTCTACAGTCTCAGGAAACTTAACCCACAGGCAATCAGAGTCTCAATTTAATGACAACTGGGCAGCATGGAGAACAAGAGCGGAAACAGATAGTTTGCAGAGAGAAAGATGAGGTAGAATGGAGGCCACGCCTACAGAGGCTGCACAAGCTCAAGTTATGAATGAGAAAAAAACATAAGTATTCAGTAGCTAGGAGGTAGAGGAAGACAGAGTATGAGGAAACCAGTTGGAAGTAGAAGCAAGATGACACGCAGAAAACCAGAGAAATAAACTGAATCACATTAATAATGCCACAGTGGAGTCAAGTTCTGTAAACTTCTTAAACTGATCCAAATGAGCCCATTTCTTGCAATAAAATTTGGATTGCAAGGAACAGACCCTGAAAAAGAATGTAATAAATATGGAATTGGTTATATTGAAGCAGCAAGGTAGACAGCCAAGCAAATCACTTTTACATCCCAGAACATAATACTAATGACATACAAAGCACCCAGTCTGGCTACCACCTGTGCTCTCAGAAACTTAGAATTGTGAAATATGTACAGAAACAGGTAATCAGTAGCAGAGACTGGAGGTGAAAAAGTGCTCTAAGAGGTTATGAGGGGAGATGAGAGGCATGAACATAAGGAAGTCCACCATGACTAAGTAGAAACTATGAGAGCAAAAGTTATAAAGCAAAATATCACAGAGCAGATGTTGGCAAACCACAGCCCACAGGCCAAATCCAGCACCATCTTTTTTTTTTTAATAAATATGGGTTTGTTGGAACACAGCCACGTTTGTCTGTTTATGTACTGCCTCTGGCTGCTTTCATGCTACAGTGGCAAAAACCATATGGTCCACAAAGCCTAAAATATTTACTATCAGGCCCTTTACAGAAAAAGTTTGCCAACCCGTCATAGAGGACAGAATAGTTATAGAAAAATTAGTTATATACCACACATAAAGAGTGGATCCCCAAGGGAAAAAGATTTATATTTAAAAGTAAATAAAGCATGAACTATATTAAACTATAAAGTGAAGATAAATTATATTTATCTTTACTGTGAAATGCAAGGGGAGAATAAACCATAAAGAAAAAAGATATTTGAGCTACATAAAAATGAACTTCTATGTCAAATTGAGGGAAACATCTGTGACATATATGGTAGATCAAAAATCAGTGTGAAAAAGAAACTTAAAAATAAGACCCAAGAAAGATTTTTAACTGTTCCATCTCATTAGGAATCAAATAAATTAAAACATCAAGGGAGACCACTTTTCACCTTTGCAACTGGCAGATTTTTTAAAACCACAATATAGTATATTACTGAGGATATGAAAAAACAGGCATTCTCATACACTAGATGGAATTGTACATTTAATCCAACCTGAGGAAACAAACATGGAGATGTGCAAAAACTTATTTACAGGGATGTGCACATTAAGCATTATTTACACAAACTTAAAAGGGCAGCAATTGAACGAGGGCCCAAATATCAGATACAAATTATTTTTTATATTATAATGCCAATTAAAACAGATGTTTAATTTTTTTATTAAAAAAATTTTTTTATTAAACTGATGTTTCAGATGGCATGGGACAGTTTGAGATCTGCTAAATTTAAAAGCTCAGGCAACAAGGTTTCATTAATGACCCTAACGTCAACAATTGACAAAGACTGTCACTCCAACCAAAAACTCACTTTTGAACACAGAAACAAAGTAGTAAAAAAATAAAATAGAAAATAAAATTTAAAAATAGCGAACTTAGCAGACCTAATTCAATACTCTTGAAAACTAGGAAAATTTCTTCTGGAAATACAAGGTAGGTTCATTATAAGGAAAGCTATTAAATATAACAAATACAACAAAAAGGGCAAAGAAAAAGATTTACTTCCATGTTCAACACTTACTAGACTGAGATCCCTGTTACTTTGTTCAGATCACATTTTGAGACATCAATGGAAGGATTAATTCCTCCTAATCGTGAAAGCCATTTAGGGTTTGATATAGCAAATTACCAAAACCACAGCCCCCTACGTTGACTGCTAGGAGAGTGATTACATCCAAAGTAACCTCTGTATCAGATTCACTTTTGGGCCTACATAGGGTAGAAGACATGCTGGTGAAGAAGGTAAACACTAGAGCTGATAATGTAAGAATAAGAACAAATAACAGACATAAAGACAAAGTCACTTCTAAGCCATGCAAAGAAAAGACCTGTGACAAGGAAGAAGATCTTCTAAGGGATGATAATAACGTGGCCCATGAGGATTCTATCACTCTACCAAGAACTCAGGCCAATATCTAGGTGACTATTAAGTCATGCACACAATGCACAGATCATGAGACACTTTCCAGTGCTAATTCAAGTAGAGCTGTGTTACTGTCACTGTATTACAAGTATTTTGAATAAAGATCACCCTGAATATTTGCTTTAACGTATCACCTCAAGTCTTCTTGTTTTAAAGTCTTTGTGAATATACAGTATAGAACAAGGATAGCATGCTATGGCCCATGGGCTGAATCTGGGCTGCCACCTGTTTTTGTAAATGAAGTTTTATTGGACCACAGTCCTGCCCACTTGTTTCCATATTGTCTATGGCTGCTTTCATGCTACAGGGAGGGGAAAGATGTATGAAAAATTAGGATAAACTCATAATTAGGAAACATGAGTAGTACTTTATTGATACTTGAGAATGGCTAAAATTTAAGTCATCCCTGAAAAGAAAAAAGAAAAAAATAAGAGAACCATATAGGATAAACGAATAGCTACAGTGAGGCATATAAAACATAGTTCTTTCTGCATACATAGCGAATTTGTAAATGTGCTTTCTTGGTGAGCTTAATTTGAGTGGGAAGAAATTCAGAGGCAAACTGACTACTATAAGATTCCATACTTTCTAGGATCAGCTGTAAATCTAAGTCCCACAGAAAAGAAAATGGGTTGGGAGGGGAACATCTGTAGTCATAGTACATTTAACCTATGCCAGTGGTTTGCAAACTTTCTGTGAAGGGCCAGATGGTAATGCTTCAGTCTCTGTGGATCATATGGTCTCCATTGCAACTACTCAACTCTACTGTAGTGTGAAAGGCAGCCATGGACAATAGTGAATGAGCATGACTGTGTTCCAACAAAACTTTATTTACAAAAACGGGCAGCTGGCATGCGGGCCATAGCTTGCCAAGCCCTATAGTCTATGTTAACTATCTGGACACTGTCACCTTACCAGCAATAAAATTTATGAAAGTATTAATTGTTAGGTATTCTTGTTGTTTTCCACTTGATATGAACAGAAAATAATTTTATCAGCATTGTCTGCTAACAGAAGGCAATGTTTATGCGGAATTTGGGCTTGGACATGCTGATCTACACAGCAGGCTGCTCCAACCCCTGATACACCTACACCTGAGTTAACATTCTGCAAGCGATGGGATTTTCAGTTGTAACTCTGACTTTTGTGATTCCTTTTTGTTTGTGTAAAAGGAAGTATAACCTCATAGAAACTGTACAACATAAACATCATGCTGGAGGGTGGGGGTAATAACAAAAGGTGAGAAGACAAAGAGAAATAGTGAATGGTGCTGTGGGAAATAAATAAATGCTAATCCATCCAAAGTGGTCATCTCTGAAAGTTAGAGGGGCCTACACAACCCTTGCACCATCTCTCTTGTGCATCTGTGTCTCCCTTCAAGAATGAACCACTCACATGTGCCCCTATATCCTGGAAGACGACAGTGATGAAGAGCCCACAAGGAGTCAGGAAGTTCCAACAACTAAGAACGTGCTCAAAACATTCTAGTGCTTCAAGTAAGGTAGCTGAGATATTTGGAGTGTGACTCACACAGCTCCACCACTGGCTCCGTGTTACATGGGTGACAACACTTCTCTGATCCTCAGTTTTATTATCTGTAAAGGAGGAACAAATCCTACTTCCCAGAGGTAATGTTAATTTAAAATGAGATAGCAAATAGGTGTAAAACACTAACCTAGAACATAAAAGGCACTTATAACTGATAAGCACTATTATTAATATTATATGACTTTAGAAAGGAAATTTTCAAATGTTGTATGTGGGTGCTAGATGACTAGCCTAAAGAGAAAAGAAAAAGAAAAAACAACAGACCTGCTGTCACAAAAGGAAAGGAGGATGGATAACAAGGCTAGGAAAGTCCTAGGGCAAGAAATGGCATTCAGACAGCAAAAGCCAAATTTACACATCACACTTTGGCCCAGATAGAGAAAGTGGCAGAAGACTTTTTTAACTGCATGCTAACATTCATATCGTTATACATGAACAATGTCATTTTAAAATAAGTTCTGGTGAAGGATAAAGAATGCAGGGACTCTCTTTGTATCAACGACTATTCCAGACTCCTCTGTAGGGAAAAGACCATGTTTCTATCATTCAGGTTCCCAGTGCAGGCTAATCTACCTAATTCTGCCAACAGGAATTATCCAAACACACCAGAGACTATACCAAGAACATTATGTTATGAAGGCACCATCTCAAGACCATCCTTATGAGAAAAGGTGACTTTTATTGCTTCCATAAAAAATGGCAGATACCAAGGAATGATATGGCCCTCGGGTATTAACTCTGGATGGAGGAGCTACTAGCTTAAGATAGGGGTGGCTTCTGCAGAGATCTCCCAAGAATGGCCATTTTATAGATGCTGCCCAGTTTAATTATGAACCATTTCATTATTCCTTAAAGCCTATTAGGGGGCTGATCCCTGAGGAGCCAAAAATGAATGCTAGTCCAATTGGTTTAAATGGAGTGCACAAGAAGACGCTGCTGCCTCTGAAATTACTAATCCAAAGTGCCATATACTTGGCGGCTGCTGAAACAACAAGCCTCTGCTAATGAGCTGGCTTTTGACAAGATGTATGTAGCTCCATAGTCTGATAAAGAAAAACTCTCAACAAGTCTGGTTTGAAAGATTAGACTCTCCCCTAAGGGGAGTGTAATCAGTGTCATGTTGACATTATTTATGACATGCAGCTTATGCCACCGAGTTTACTTGGGAACCATTTCAGTTCTCGTGACCCTCTGCAGGGGTGTTCTCAGACTGGGTAAGCATATAATCCACCCCAATTGTTTTGAGAAGGATATATCATAGAATAAACTGCAGGCTTTAAAAGTACTGGCCCCTGGAAATGACATTTCTAAGAGCCTCCCTGACAGGAGTCAAGGCAATGTCAGTCTTTTCTCCCCCCTACTTACCTTAATCACTGTGTTACCTTAATCACTGAGAAGACCCCCTCTTCTGCTGCACGTGCACTCACATGGAAAATCTGGTAGACTCTCTAAAACACTTTTCAAAGATATCCTTCAAAATTCAGCCTAGTGAGGGGTTACAAAAAGGAAAAAGATTGCTTTCATTATCTATGACCCTCCCATACTCAGCTTGTCAGCCTCCACTGCACTGATAGACAGTGGAATGTATGAAAAGGGAGAATGGGAAGGGGGGAGAAAAACACACAGTATTGCTTAGTCCAACCCAACCATTTTTAATGCCATTTTCACACCAAAATGGAGAAACTTCTGATATAACATTTATGATACACATTTACTTATTTATTGGTTATTTATTCTTTTGTCTACTCTCATAGGAATGAAAGTCCATGATGGCAGGACTTTGTTAATATCTAGAACAGTCTCTGGCACTTAGTAAGCACCTAATAACTGTCTGTTGAAGGAAGGGGGGAAGTGCCACGTCACAACCATCTCTTCTCTGCCACCAACTGGGGAACCCCACCGAAACCACCACCAACTTACCAAGACTTCCTAACGGCTTCACAAGGACATCCAGGGCAATGATGCTTCATTCTGGCTTGCTGGTGAACCCACTGGGCAGGAAGCCTCAGGATAAGTGACAGGTAGGTCTTAGTGTTGCTCTTGACCAATGACAAGGTTTCAGGCTGCCCAGGAATCTGCATTTTTAACAAGCACCCCAGGTGATTTTATGCATAATAAAAAAAATCACACCATGGACATTTCCTTCATCAGAGGAGCACAATTTCAGAGGCTATTATAAAAATCTTTCACAGTATGGAATAAAAATGTTTCTGTCTCACATGGCCTCCTTGGACTTAGATGGAATCTAGAGGAAGCACTGGGTGGAAGACACAGTATTGGGCTTGGATTCAAATCCATTTCCTATACCAACTAGCTATGATCTTGGGCAAGATATCATCTGCAAAAATGGGAGAATGGGAAAAGGAGAGGTTAAGCTCAGTACTCTCTAGTGTAGTCTGAATATTTTAAGACCTTTTTTCATATCATAATGGGAAAGGCCTAGTAAGACTACCTTTCCTGGCCCTTCCCACTAACTGGGCAAGCCCACCAGAGCCACTGACCACTTACTAAGACTTCACAATGGTTTGATAACCATGTGCAGGATGCTGATTTGAGTCTCTTCCAATTCTCTAGTAACCTCACTGGGCCAGGCAGGGCTCAATATACCTCTTCATCAGTGGCATGGTTTCTGATCGAGTTTGGTGTCACCTGTAGGATAGGGAGAAGGAAGAAGAAACAAATGTAAGAACAGTTAAGGTATGAGATCTAGCTTTAATTTTACTTTACCATAGTCAAGTCATCCAGTCCACACCATGGACCTCAGATTACACTCTTGCTAAGCACTATTATTAGCATCACAATTATCTTTATCTGGCAAAGACTGTTGCAACGCAAACAATTATTATTTAATAAGGATTCTTGCCTCTATTTTAAATGAGATAACTTGGGTACAGAGGCACCAAGTAACTATACCAAAGTGTTAGAACTCAGATCTGAACTAATGCTGATCCTTCTAGCTACCTACCCTCTTTAGACCTCAATCAATATCCTATCTTTGAATGGCAGTAAACTTGGTATCTTAGGGGCCCTTCTATGTCTGGCAATTATGACCCTTTATTCCATACTCCTGACTAAAAGGCCCCCCTAAAAGTGAACTAAATCTTCATTTACTCATCATATGGCATTTAGTTCACACTGATGAGGAAAGGTAACAAAACCCTGGGCTCTGGACCAAGGCCTGTCATTTACAATCTCAACTCCCACCAGGACTCACTTTACACATACCTGAAAAGGAATAGAACATATCTTGTCCCTTATCAGCTGTGTGGGTTACCAAAAGGATCACAAGGAGCTAGGTAGGCCCGTGGCTAGTCCCCCACCTCCAAGACTCAACCACGAGGAGGAATGGGGCTCTGAGACCTAAGACCCACACAGGACAAGCCAAAGACCCCCAAAGGGTCCTTTCTTCCTAAGGAAGCAGCCTTCTGCCTCTAAGTTTCCCAGTCCCTAGCTGCTTAGCATGAAAAGCAACCCAGAAATCTAGCAATTCAGTGACGGCCCAAAGCCCAGGCTATTAATTATTATCATTAGATGCTGGCAGCACCTAGTGCAACTAGGTTTCCTGTTATTGCAGTGAGATGCAGGCAACCCTCAAACACCAGGAAGACCCAAGGAGCAGTTTCTCAGGGCTCATTTTTAACTGTTTCACCCACAGTGAAATATAATAGTGTCTTATAATCTACTAGTGATCATGAGACCCAGGAGAAAGCTCTCCCACCATAGGTGGGGAAGATTCATAATGCCAAGTGGTATATGTTGGGGGCGGGGGAGGTGAGGAGGCAGCCTTGATGGGTTTGAGCCTTCTCTTTATTGGATAAAGTAAAGCAGCCATTACTAGAGCAAGATCTGCACACCCATAAGCAGCTGCTGCCACCAGCAATTATTTAGCTTATGAAAGCCCAGAGGGACATGGGTGGGAAAGGAATGTGTACAGGGTCTAATTGGGAAATAAACAGTAAGTGTAAAGCCTGATGCGTGAAATGCCTGCACTAAGGAGCCAAGAACAGTTAGTAGTTAAGCTAGTGCCTTTCTCTAAAGACAGAGATCTTATTTCCACCATGCCCTACTCCCACCCGGCCCAGCTCTTTTCCAAACTAAACTGCTCCAGTTTCCAGCCCCCTCAACCAACCCATTTATTCCACTTCTGTTCAGGTCAGCATATTTCAAAATGGAAACCGTTTCAATGTTTGTCTTAACTTTCAAAGTCATAAACACACGCTGTGAAAAAAAAATTCCAGAAATACATTAAGAAAGTAAAATACATAGAAAGTAAAATACATAGAAAGTAAAAATCACAAAATCCCAGAAAGTTTAACACTTGGGGTATATGCTTCCAATTACTTTTATGTACATGTACAAACATGAATTTTTATTTAACAAAAATTAGATGAAACCATAGCCTTTCTTTCAATTAATATACTGGGTATATCTTTCCAAGCCATATACTCATCTACAAGACTATTTTTATTTTTAATGCCTAAGTTGTATTATTACATGAATACACCAAAATTTATTTATTCAAATTCTTATTTAGGGATAGGTAAGTTTTTCTATTTTTTTTTTACTGCTATGAACATTGTGAACATTCCCATACCTAAATCTTTTAAAATATCCTTAGAACATTTTAAAAAAATATTTAGAATTTATTTAGAATATTTAGGGGTATATCGCTAGAAATGAAATTGCTGGGTCAAAGGGCATGCAGTATTTATTCTGCCCACTAATATATATTGCCAAATTGCTCCTACAAAGGATTACACTAAAATTGGACATATCCCACCAACACTAGTATAACATTTTTTAATCTTTGCCCATGTGATAGGTGTTAAATGTAATACTGCATTTTTTATGAATACAGACTTTTTTTACTAGGAGAATTACAAAGATGAGTAAGATATGGCCTCTGCCCTTGAACTTAAATGAAGGGAGATAGACACAAACAGGTAACATTATCATATTCATGATAAAGATAAATAAGATTTCAGTTCATGGTGCTTCCTTTGACTCTGTGGCTATTGCTAACAGAAAAGGTCCAAAAGAATATTATTAGACAGTAGTCCAAATTAAAAATCCATTTACTAAAATTCCAAGGAGTTGTGTTAATGCTGACTATCACATCAGTGGCACTTCGATATCACTTTGTTGTTTCTCCTTCATCAACTCTTAAAGGAAAGAACCAAGCAGAAGCAGCTCAGAAAAGCAGCTGCCCCCCACCCCCCAAAGCCAGTGAAGTGAATGAAGTGCAGGGCAGTATATTATTGGAAGGATTTACTGACACTGGATCTGGACTTCCATTTTTCCTTCTCCTATTATTTCCAGTAAACAACAGTGAGCTGAAGCCATTTTCTTTCAGAAACAAAATGTCTTCTCTCCCTAGGACTCTTATTCCCAGGCAGATCTGCTTGTAGGTAGTTAGGCTGCAGTTTCCATACCATCTTGGAAAATACAGATAAGAATCAAAAGAGATTATTTTTCTGCACCATAATGGGTCAGATACAGATGAAATCAAAACGGATGACAACACAAGTACTTTAAAAACCCACCCAACAAAGATGGACGAATATGCAATAAAGCAGATACAGCAAAATGTTAATTGTACCATCTAGGTGGTGAGTATATGGGTTTTCACTGTACAATTCTTTCCATTTTTCTGTATGAAAATTTTCATAATAAAGTCCTGGGAAAAATCCAGCAAGCGGCTTGAAAATAACGCTGTAAGGCCTTTCCCTCCATTTTACTCCTAGAATGAGACTATCTGATATTCTCTCCCTTTTGCTTTTTTAGATCTACATTTCTTGCATCAGACTTGGAGCTCTCCAACTTTTTAATGAAGTGAAATGAATGACAATATACTCACAGACAGGTTACCAAGACAACGTGCGGTGGGTTAGAGAGGGTTGAGGGGAGGGCCCTAAGCTCTTGGAAGCGCAGGCTCACTACCTGTATAAGTCTGAATAAGTGAATGTTCCAGAAATCCCATTTCTCAGTTTAAAAATTAGCATTCAGACCCTCTCAACATTTGCCTCAGCCTACTTTTCTGCTTTATCTCATATTAATTCCTTATTTTCCATATTCTCATTGCAAAGAGCTGTGTAGGAAGAAGGGGGGCAAGGGATAAGGCACCAAAGCATGAAATGTCCATATGCTTCAAGTTAGGATATAACAAAAGGAATTTTAATTTCTAGGGTTGAAGCTCGAAACTTGATGCTGAAGGACACCGTATAACTGACTGACTGCAGGACCCTGGGGGAGGCCTTATAATCAGTCTCCTAGTTTGAAGTGTGTCCTGGCTGGCCCATCTGTAAAACAGGAAAAAGACTCGTCATAAGTAATAATGAATGAAGTAAATAAATGAGTTTCTGAGATGCTAAAAGTTATCTCCGGTGAAGGGAGAGGGGAATGAAACTATGACTGTTGAGTGATACTCCAAAAAGGTAGGCAATCTTTTTCTAGGGCCAGCCTTTGTGGGTCACCATGTCTCTGATGTGGCTACTCAACTCTGCTGTTGTAGGTCAAAGAGGCCACAGACAACACATCAACAAATGAGCATGGCTGTTTTCCAACAGAACTTTATTTGCAAAACCAGGCAGCCCATGGGCTGTATTTGCCCACCCCTGATCTAGAATGTGGAGCCCACATGGGAATACCATTTGGAGGATGACCTGAGGAGGAGTGAAAAGGGGATGAGTCTACAAATAGAAACCATTTAGCAAACACTAGACAGTGAGGATGAAGCTCCTGATCTGGCAGCTTTCACCCAGGTTCCACCAAGGAAGAGACTGTCAGCAGTAGCAATAGTAGCAACATCTGTAAATACCAAGGACTGAAATCCAAACACAAAAATAGCATTATCTCATGAGAAACTCTTAAGAAGATATATACATAACTAGAAAGAAACAGCAAGTTTCTGACCACACGCATTTTGAAGAAAACAGTTGACAGTCCAGAGCCTGTGGAGATCACGTTAGCAGGCACACAATAAATGTTTGTTGATGAGTCATTCATTTATTCATCCAATAAACATTTACTGAGGCCTACTAATGTGCCAGGCTGGGCTCTGGAGATGAAGACACTGTCCCTGCCCTCAAGGAGCTCACAGTCTAACTGATAACATAGGAAGGGAGACAGGCATATACACAGACAATTACAATACAACCTGATAAGTGCTGTAACACTTATCAGGTTGTATTATAATGGCCGATGTAAAATTTCTTTCCAGGGGGTGCTGCTCCAGGCTGCTGCTGGCTGTAACATCAAGAGAGGGGAGGAACAAATTGTAGAAACCAAAGGTTAAATGCTTTCAGGCTATTTCTAATATCCAGGCTCTCCCTAACTCCTGATCATAAATGGATTTGGGAACTAGACACTGGCATGACGTAAAATGGGACCCCCATCCTTAAGATAGGCACAAACCTCCAGTAAAGGACCTTCCCAATCACTTCCTCTACAACACAAGCTCTGTTGTTGTTGCTTTGTTTCATTGTTTTGTTTCATTTTGCTTATTATACGTCTGTCAACCTCCCCACCACAGGCATAAGCCTAGTTTAACATCTGCAACTAGCAAAATGCCGAAAACTGGGAGCTTACAACTAACTGAATTAACCCAGTATAACTGGATAACAAAAAGCAGCAAGTAACGGCTCACTTGACACCTCTAAATCCAATAATCCCCCCTTCACTGACAAAATAAAAATTAGAATGTTACTAATATAAAAGAGATAGTATATAGCTCATGGAGTGGGAATAATAATTTAGAAAGGTTTAACTAATAAATATAATTAAACAGATTCTCTGAACCACAAATAACAGACTCAGTTTCAGGAAACCAAAATAAGATACCTTATCCCCTCCCAAAACCTTTGAGAATATATAATCTAAATCACCTCCATATTATAAATAAGAAAAATGAAACACAGAGGTAACACACTCTTCCCACCACCTTCTCAAAATTCGGTGAGAGGTAGTAAGAGACTCCTTGAGGAGAGATTACTAGTGTTAACTGGTCATTTGGTTCAGATCATTTTATACAAAGATAGGATGGAATTTTTGTGTGTCACATACTGTTCTTAATGAGGTCTAGGTTTTTAATGGGTCTTTTGTCTCTGCAACAGCAAATTGAGCTGATGACATCAATAAATTGTTTCTGCTTACACTGAGATCCCTGTCTTGGGACCCAATGTCTCTGAGGCCACTATTTTGTATGCTTAACATACTATTTTCCCCTAAAGTCATTACACTGCTCTTATCTACCCTGTTCCATTCTGCCAATTGTTAGCCCACACGCACAGTGTCTTCTCAGGTGTTGCGGTTTGTTCCTATTACCATTTTACATCTCCAAAGAGTTCCGTGTTATCTACAAATGTGAACATTCCACTATGTCCATATCCTCCCCCAGATCACTCATAAATATTCAAAAGAACATCAGTCCTCGAATGGATGGGGGGAGGGGGACTACTGTTTTGTGTCTTGTCTACTTGGTTGCCATGCCTTATTAAGGACAAAATGTTGCCATGTCTTCTCCCCACACCCATAACGAGGGAGCATCACTGCTGTGCAACAAACAGTGCTTTCCTTTTAGATGAAAAGAAATGGCTATCTATTTAAAGAACAAATAAATGTTATCTCAAAATGGCTACCAAGAATTTGACATGTATTCCATGCAGCAGTTGTCTTTGGAATCACAAACATTTCTTCATACTCAGTGGCAACAAACATATACCAGGAGTGTATGTGCAACAAATGAGGTTTGTCATTTGCAACAAATGACAAGGGGTAATAGATTCTCACACAGAACACATAATATAGAGCTCTTACAAATAGGTAACATTCAGACCCAAGTCGAATAGTTCACAAAAGGAAATAGGAGCTAACAATTAACATTTAAGAGTCCAGCCTCGCCAATAATCAGAGAAATGTACCATAAATCAAAGATACCATTCTTTTACATATAAAGTAAGTAAAAAAAATTTTTATGTATCTAAATGACTGGGTACAAAAATTGACAACGTTTGGAATGCTATTATGGCAGGTCTTTACAATGTTCAAATTTTTTGATGAATAATGCTAATTCTGAACTCTGTTCTATAAAGAAATAACTCAAAATAGATAAACAATAAAAACTAAATGAAAAGACATTACATAATTTAAAATACTGAAAATCTTAAGCTACTTCCATATAACAAAATATCATGAAACCATTCAATGACAATCACAGAAATGTTTAACATGTAAAAATGCACATTATAAACACAAAACACCATATAAAATAGTACGAATATGTGATCACTGTAGAAAAATGCAGGAAGAATGAAAAAAAGTGAACACATTTATTAACACTGGTTATCTCTGGGTGGTGAAATTATGGATCTTTTTCCCTCATACTTGATGGTTATCTTCAGATGAAGCTACAATGGGTATTTACCAAATTTCTACATTGAGGGAACTATTCAAACTTAATGGAAGAAAAATCACAAAACAGAAGACAGAGTGATTTGACCACAATTTCAAATTTCTACTAACCAAAAATTTAGAAACAAAAATTAAAAGGCAAACAATAACCTGTAGTACATATTTCTAACATTACAGAAATCTGAGTAAGAGCCTTTATTTACAAAACACATTCAAATAGATAACAATAATAAACGCTAAACTAAAAACTCCAACAGATAAATCAGTATAAGACATGAACTAACATCACATGGAAGAAAATAAAACTGCTAAGAAACATATAGAGGAAAACAGAATCCAAACTTACAACCAAAGAAATGCAAAATTAAATACTGTTTTTTTTATCCATTAAAATAATGTTTTTAATAAATACTACTCAATGCTTGTGTGGGTAAAAATTGGTACAACCTTTTCATGAAGAAACTTGGCAATACATATTAAGTGTTAAAAATGTTCATACCCTTTGACACAGTAATTCCCCTTCAATGAATCTATCCCAACCAAATAATAAAAGAAATCCATGTATTCTCTGTCTTTTATTATAAGAAAGAAAAGCAGTACCCTCTCCTTTACTATTGAACCTTGGTATTAACACACCAAAATATTAATAATGGGTAAGGAAAAAATCTCTACTGCGGTAAATGACTGGTTGTCTCAAAGCGTCAGACCAGATCTCAAATCATGCAAAACAAGAAGGGTGTGTCCAGCCTGCCGCAGTCGGCCATTTTAAACCCTCTGCAGAACAAAAAGCACAGAAGACAAGGGTAGGTAAGGATGGCCACCCCATTAGGCTCCAAACCAATTCTTTACTTTTTGTCTTCAACATATGTAACCCTGTACAATGCACTGAGTAAAAATCAGCAAACAGGTCTCCTTTCTTAAACAGCATAGATAAGTTATACAAATAAAATTTGAAACCATAAAAGAAGGGTCCTTTAAATTTGCCCCATCATTTTGGTGGATAAATATAATGTTTAAGAACACAGGATTCCGAAGCCACAGTACCTGGATAAAAATCCAGTCTCAGTCATTCAAACGAATATAAAGCCTTGGATTTACTTTACCTGTGTCCCTCAAATTTCTCATTTGTAAAAGATGAATAACGGTACTGCTATTTCGTAAGACTGTCCAGAGTACTAAATTAGTTAAGGCATGTGTAAAAGCATGTAGACCCAGTACTTGGCACACAGTTTAAGCTCCAAAGACGTTTAAGCATAATTATTATTATAGATAGGGAAACAAGCCCAGAGAAGGAAAATGACCGTATGAGATCACAGCTAGGATTACTGAAAAGACCTGTCTCAATTTTGAATCCTGTGCCCTTTCTTCTACATATCTAACTGCTAAATTACTAGTTTTAGCGATTAACAGTAGATCCTTACTGACAGCCCTCTAAGAGCCATGACAGTGCTGCTGCCTAAAAAAAAAAATAGTCCCCCTAAACGAAACCGTGCTCAAAGTTCTACAGAAAAAAATAATTTTGAAGAAAGGATGTGAACCCAGGTCACCTTCATACCACCATTATCATTTGCCTAAATCCTAGGTTTAAAGCAAAGTGGAACAAGCACTTGGAAACAGCCAAATCCTCACCCCTACAACCTCAAGGGGAGAAAACCAAGGGCTTCTGACCATCAGTAGGTTCTCACAATATTGCAACCGCTGGGTTCTGCTACTCTGATGGAATGAGAGAATGTGTCCAGAGCCAAGGACACCGGCCCACGATCTGCAAGTCCGACAGAGAGCCCTCCAGAGGCGTACTGCCCGAATGTGGCCTTGTCTCCAAGTGCTCCCGTTTTACGCATTTCCTACACACAGCCTGCTGCCGTAACCTTTTGTAAAGTCATCATCGCCTCCGCATTTTTAAACCCACATTATCTATAGGCCAGAGAGGGGCTAAGATTCTGGGTTATTATCTGGTGGATCTGGCCACAGCCTAAGACAACTCCAACTCAGGCTAACCCCCCTCACCCAACTAGAAAGGTCGATCTGCTCCTCTGCAGGCCCTCCTAGCCCAAGATGGCCAAGCAAAAAGACAACTTACCTCCCCCCTCGCCATTTTGCAATCTTAATTACACGTACGCTGCGCGCCTCCCCTCCCCGTCATTCCGTTTGAAATACGCATGCGCGCCTCTCCCCTCCTCCCGTTAAAGCCAACCGTCACAAAGTCGTCTCGAGTGCGCATGCGCACCTTCACTCGTCCCTTCCGCGCCTATCAACTACCAGCAACTTTGCTTTCCTAAATACGCATTCGACCCACCCCCCCCCGCCCCAAGCCTTGCGCGTGCGTACCTCCCGCTCTCCCCAATGGAAGCCCCCCCCACCCCCCACTCCCCCACAGACATCAGACCTCAAATACAGTGGACCCTCCGCGGATACGGAGGACTGACTATACTAAGCCGTTCTATATAGGAGACTTGAGCATCCGCGGATTTTGGTATCCGCGGGGGTCCTGCAACCAATCCTCCGCGTTTACCAAAGGACGACTGCATACCTGCACGCTACCGCGCCGCGCATCCCCACACTCTCAAATACACGTGCGCACCGCGTCTGTCCTCCCACCTCAGTTTTTTATATAAAAGTGCCTGATGATATCTGGATGTGTTTCTCGCTATAGTTGTGCCCCAGTGCTCAATCAAGGAGAGCCATTACCAGCCTTCCCTAATGGGGTAGGTGTGATAAACTAGGAAGTGGAATACGGGAAAGACGTCATTGCTTGCAGAGCAGATGCCAGATCTAGATAGAATCCGCCCCGACCCTCAGGGAGGGGCTTAGAGTACCCTCGGATTCCGTAGTAAGAGCCACCACCCTGAACAAAGGCAAAGAAAGATCTCATAATCTCCTAGTCCTACAACCCCGACCTTTAAATACACCTACTGCATATGAGGAACTCCAAAAAATTTTAAAGCAAGGAACGTTATGGAAAATGCCGACGCCCAGGTGCCTCAACCCTGATTAATGGAAAGAAGTCTGTATTACTTTCACAATGGGAAGTAAATGCTCAACATCCTTTTGTAGGTCTGAGGCGCGTACTGTCCCCCATTTTTTCCTCTCGTGAACCGGGAGAACACACAAATTAAGGATCCCCCTGGGCCGAGTTCCCTCCGCCGCCCTCCATGTTCTTCCCCTATGTCGTTCCTTTACCTCCTGGCTGCATCGAAGGTCATAGCATGAATTCTTAGCGCCGGCCGTCCCAAGACAGGGTGAAGGGAGAGGCGGCACAGAGTTCGCGGCGCCAGGGTGGCAAGAGCAGGCCAAGGTGGCAATGAACAGCAGGCAGAAGACCAGCCGTACCTCCAGCCGCAGCTCAGATGCCCAGACAGCGCCGATGCCCAGACAGCGCCGCCTCTCCAGGATCGCCGCAGTGTGCTTCAGGCGCATGCGCTGAGCCCGCCCTCTTCTCCCCACCCCTCCACCCAGCCCCAGCTTTCCCCGAGGCTGACCCTTCGGTGTTCTCCCTCGCCCAGGTCCCTGGCCCATCCTGCTTCTTCAACCTTTCTTCCTCTTGGTTACACCGGTCTTCACCACCATCCTTCTCTCAGCCCATCTTCCTTCGTCAATCCCTCTTCTGTTCTTAGCCCACCATTTCATTGCCAGTCTCCCTGTTGGCTGCCTTTATTCGCTCTGTTATCCTTAGTGGCCTACCCGTGTATTCTTGGCCTTGCCTGGTCTGCAGCCCTATTGGGCCTCTTACTCCTCCCCTTGTGTGTCTGATGTTACAAATTGTAAAAAATACGGCAAAAAATGCTGTTTAAAAGATATTGTATCCACACAATCTTCTCCAAAGAAGCTCTCAAGCTGAGCCCAACTAGCTAGTGTTGGGCAAACAACGCCTGGTTAGTGATGAACCCACAGAGGAGACCCAGAGGCAGAGGACCAAAAGACCCTATGCACAGAGCAAAAAGGGAAAGGGTGTTCAATCAGTTTGGGGGTAAGAAGGAGTATGCAACACCTTTTTCTTTCTCTTCACAACCCTGGTATTGTCTGAACATTAAAAATACTGTTCAGTGTCCTTTGGTGCTAGATGCAAGGCTTGTTCCTGTCTTCCGTGAGAAATTCACATATTAATTTTAAGAGAAGTGGCATCATTTATTCAACAGGCTCTGAAATAGATTCCTTTTCGGATGTGAGGAGGAGAGAATACAAAATAACATTTTGTTTCTCATTATGATGTTTCACTTTGGTAGCTGGTTCTTGCTTTCTAAGAAAGCCAGTTTAGAAATACCAAAAACTAAGAACCCACAATTCTATAAATTCTGAGACCCATAAAATGTGTACATCATCATCCTCTCTGATTGTTAGGAATGTCATATTAACATTATTTGGAGACATAATGGAAGATTTTTTTTTTGCCTAATATGCACAAAAAGGTTATATACAACAATGTGCAATATGCAGAAAGAAAAAAAAGAGAAAAATAGAAATGCTTGAAGTTATAGTAGTATAAAGAACCTCACTCCTAAATTAAAAGAATCATTTATTATTGCACAAAAGTTAAAAGGGAATTTTGGGAATTCCCTGACAGTCCAGTGGTTAGCACTCTGCACTTCCACTGCAGGGGGCATGGTTTCTGTCCCTGGTTGGGGAACTAAGATCCCACAAGCTGCCACAGCGTGGCCAAATAATAATAATAATAAAAGGGAATTTTGCCCACAATTCTACAGCACTATAACAAATGCTTTTATTTCTTTGTGTACTTTTTTTTGTTATAACAGTTCTATTGAGATATAATTCACATGTCATACAATTCACCAGCTTAACGTGTACAGTGCAATGGATTTTAGTATATTCACAGCTGTATGGCCATCACCACAATTTTAGAATTTTTCATCACCCCAAAATGAAACCTCATGTCCATTATCATATCTTTGTGTTCTTTCAATTTTTGCTTAAATATGTAATGTTTTAACATCAACATTTTAATAGATATAGTGTTGTTTTAAATATTTTGACATGGTCTTAATTATCATCTTTATCATTTTAACAAATGGACATTCCATTTTTTAAAGTATTCTAAAATTGAGGTCAGTACATAATAATAATTGCAGATGCAGTTACTTGCTCTTTCCACTTCTCTTCCCTTTGACAAAACTTCCCTAATCTACTATGTCCAATCTGAAGAGAAATTCAAGAAAGAGGCACAGCTTGTAAATCTTGAATGCTATAAAATACTTTGGGTCCTGGACCTACGCATTTGTCTGAACTTTGCATTTCCTCAGGAGTGGTAAAGAAAATATCTGGAGACCTCTACTACCTCCACACTAACACTCTGAGGCTCTGATTCCCTTTTATTCCCCACCCAATACATTTGTTAGGAGAATAACCCTCTTTAGAAAATATGATAGTTAATTTTATGTGCCAACTTGGCTGGGTCATGGTGCCCAGACACATGGCCAAATATTATTCTGGATATTTCTGTGAGGGTGTTTTTAGATGAGATTAACATTTAAATCAGTGGACTTTGAGTAAAGCAGATTGTTTGCCATAATGTGGGTGGGCCTCATCCATCAGTTGAAGGCCTGAATAGAACAAAAGACTAACCTTCCCTGAGCAAGAGAGAATTCTGCCAGTGGACAGCTTTTGGACTTGAACTACAACACTGGCTCTTCCCTAGGTCTTCAGCCTGCTAGCCCACCCTGCAGATTTTGGACTACCCAGCCTCCATAATCAAGTGAACCAATTCCTTAAAATAAGTAAATGAATATTTATTTATATATTATATAAAAGATAAATATACATACATCCATAGATAGATAGATAATCTCTCTCAATAGATAGATAGATATAGAGATATCATGTTGGTTCTGTTCCTGTGAAGAATCCAAATACAGAGGATCTCCTCAAACCTGTGAACACCCTGAATTGAGGTTGGGGTACAGGAATGAAAAATAGTCAAGAATACTCTATCAGTCCCTCGAATACAGCTTTGCCTTGCCAAATTGTACATTGACTAAATCTGGCATGGGACTGGCCTTAATTCTGTAATAGCTAGCATTACAAGGATATAAAACTGAGGAAATAAGAGTGAAAATAAATGAAATAGAGAATAGAAAAACAATAGAGAAAGTCAACAAAACCAAAAGTTGGTTCTTTGAAAAGATCAGCAAAATTGAAAAAAAAACCCTTCAGCTGGACTGATGAAGAAAAAAAGAGGTAAGAATCAAATTTCTAAAATCAGGAATGCAAGAGGGTTCATCAGTATTGACTTTACAGAAATAAAAGAAGTATAAGGGAATATTATGAACAACTGTATGCCAATAAATTAGATAACCTAGATGAAATAGACAAATTCTCAGAAAGACACAAAGTGCCCAAAGTGCCTCAAGAAGAAACAGAAAATCTGAATATACCTATAACAAGTTAAGAGACTAAATTAGTAATTTTAAAACTTCCCACAAGAAAAGCCCAGGCTAAAAAACTTCACTAGTGAAATCTTGCAAGCATTTAAAGGAGAAATAGTATAAATTCTTTACAAATTATTCCAAAAAATAGGAGAGACGGGAAGCCCTCCAAAATCATCCTTTGAGGTCAGTATTACTTTGAAATGACAACCAGACAGAGATATCACGAGAATAAAAATTTTAAAACTTCTACAGATTAATATTCCTTATCAGTGTAGTTGCTAAAATCCTCAACAAAGTACTAGCAAACCAAATCCAGTAGTAATAAAGGGCAAAACCACATGATCATCTGAATAGCCACAGAAGAATTTGACAAAATCCAATGCACTTACATGTTTTAAAAAAGTGCTTAATAAATTAGGAATAGGAAGGAACTTCCTCAACCTGATAAAGGGTATCTACCAAAAGCCCACAGCTGACATCATACTTAATGATGAGACTGAAAGCTTTCCCCTTAAGATCAGGAACAAGACAAGGATGTGCACTTTCACAACTTATATTCGACAATCTACTGGTGATTCTAGCAAATGCAAGAAGTCAAGGCAAACTCAAGAGATGCAAAAAAAGCATTTGACAAAATTCAATATGGCTCAGCCATGAGTAGCATTTACATAGTTATAATTATGTAAATGTTGGCTATTGACCCAATCAATATTAGGAGAAAGGTGCAAGGGTGGGAGGGTGAGTGGAATGCAAGCACATGAAGTGTACCAAAAGATGGTGTAGGTAAAAGAGGGATAAATGTTCATTCTCTGAAATGGAAAATCATAGATAATGTCTAAAATTGAAACATCAAAAAGTCATAGCATAAGCATAAGCATTATTTATAGTTATCAATCAAACTATGAGTAAAAATCATTTAGTGAATTGAAAGATTAATTTAATGGGTCACTACCAGCATTTTTTACAACATGACTAGAAAGCATGAAAGTGCATTGCAGGGAATTCTCTGGCAGTCCAATGGTTAGGACTCTGTGCTCTCACTGTGGAGGGCCCGGGTTCAATCCCTGGATAGAGAACTAAGATCCCACAGCCTGTGCAGTGAGGCCAAAAAAAAAAAAAAAATATATATATATATATATATATACACACATATATATATAAATATATATATACATATCAAATTTAAAAAGTGCATTGCAGACATTAAGGATAATTATTTTTTTCTTAACCTTATTTGAGTTATAGCACACACACACACACACACACACCCTCTATTGTGATGTAAAATGCATTTCTTCCTTCATGTCTCAATTAAACCTGTTTGAAAATCAATGCTTTAAACTATAGGCATGTATTACTTTAATAAAACTATAAATCTAAACAGGGGTTTAAATATGATAGTTAATATGGCTAATTTAATAAATATATATCAAATTTTAAAACACAGAGAGAATTTTTGCCATTTGAAACCATTTATGCTGCATCATTTAATTGTTTAGGAATAAAACTCATTCCACTATTCTATATGTGGCAACTGCTCATCCTCTTTGGCTATAACTTTTATTAATTTTTGAAAACATTTTTCTTTGTGGTTGCATTTATGAAACCAGTTGCACATTCCAATCAAGTCATATTGAAAATAAAGGGCATTCACTTTGTTGTGGAGCAGAAACTAACACACCATTGTAAAGCAATTATACTCCAATAAAGATGTTAAAAAAAAATAAAAAAATAAAAAATAAAGGGCAATTGCTACATTCATTATTCTCACGTCTATGTTTTACCAAATACAGTTGTACTGGCTTCCTGAAAAAAATTCACATGCAAAGCATATAGCTAGCTAGTAACTTAAAGAAAAATATTTATTGTGGATTTTTAAAATTACACAACCTAAAGTCATTTCAAAAACTGCAAAATACAGAGAAGGAAAATAAGGAGAAAAAAGTCCTGTTCAATCTTATAGCCCCAAAATAGCTACAGTTGGATATTTTAGTGTCTAGTTTTCCATACATATTTCTATATCTATATAAGTGGACATGTCCAGAAATCCTTATGAGCTTTATATAATAATTTAGAAAACAGAGAGGAAATCTGTCCAATATTTAAATTAAGATTTTGTAATTTATTTTGCAAAGAACAACATATTCTTTATACTGAGTGCTTCAATTATGTTGTTTTACAACTTAAATGGTGGTGATTATGTTGAAAACTAAGATTCCTGAAATAAAACAGGCTAAATTGTGAGTAAATCTCCCTGTAGCATTTTACAGATTTTTTTTCTATCTTATGTATCTCATATCTTTATGGACGTTTGTATTTTATTTTTTAACCCACCCCCCCAAATGGGTTACTCTAATTTGTTGAATTTCTTTCATTTACTGGATTAGATACATCTCACACATATCTTTCCTATGTCCAAAGCGAATATATAAAAACTGGTCATCTACTAGACCACAAAGAAGGCCTAAGCCTTAATTATAAGAAATCCTACAAGGCACGTTTTCTGCACAAGAACGGATTCAAACTCAAACTTAACGACCCAAGAAGTGTTTATTTAACACACAAAAACAAAAATAAACAAACAAAAAACGGAAAACGCCCCTGCGATGGGCTTTGGGCTTCAAGGACAGGAGGAAAGTCAGGCGGGAAGGAGCTGACTGCTAGAACGCCTGTGACACAAGAATGGGGCCGTGCGCAAACCCTGTGTGACGTCGCTGAGGCCCCTCGAGAAAAACAGCCACTTCTGTCTAAACCTCCGTAAGGGGAGTTTTGTCGGGGCTTCCGGGGCAGCAGTGGGACCGCTCACCTGAAGATCTCACTGCAGCCATGAACAGTAAGGCATGCTTCAAGTGTGGACACTCTGGCCCTAAAGGAGGAGGAGCGCGAGGGCGCGGAGCTAGAGGTGGTGGCCGAGGTGCTCAGTGCAGTTCTGCCACCCTACCTGTCATCTGTTACTGCTGCAGTGAGCCTGGTCATCATGCTAAGAACTCTAACCTTCTCGATGACATCTGCTACAACTGTGGGACAAGTGGCCACATCGCCGAAGACTGTGTTAAGCCTAAGCAAGAGAGACAGCAGTGCTGTTACACCTGTGGCAGACCAGGGCATCTGGTCCGTGATTGTGACCATCAGGAGGGGCAGAAGTGCTACTCTTGTGGCGAATATGGCCACATTCAGAAACACTGCGCCCGAGTCAAGTGCTACCGTTGTGGCGAGACCAGCCACATGGCCTTCAACTGCCATCAACTGCAGCAAGAGGAGCGAGGTCAACTGCTACCGTTGGGCGAACTTGGACATCTAGCCCGGGAATGCCCCATTGAGGCTACCGCTTAACTTTTCCCTTTGTTCCCCACCACCCCTACTCCTTTTGCTGCGTGATAATTGTGTTATTTTCTCTGAAACCTCTTCTCTGACCAAAGGTTGATAGACTGAGGCTACTCTCAGGCCAGTGAGCTTTAATTACAAAGGTAAAAGAGGAAAGGGCTGGGAAAAAAATCTCAGAAAAAGTTATTCACTTGTAGATGTCTTATAATTAATGTGTTTCTGCACCACTGATAACTCCGGTCATTGAACATCCTGAGCATTAAGCAGTTTCTAGATTCTTTGGAGGCATTTTGATTTAACATTTAATTAAGAGCTACTGTGTGCCAGCCACTGCCAGAAAAGCTGGAGAAATATCTGTGAACAAATCAGACCAAGTTTGCAAACACAAGCCTAGAATCTATTAACAAGTAAAATAGTGTGTCAGATAAAGATAAATTGCTATAGAGAAAAAAAAGAACACCAGGTAAAAGAATAGAGAATGTGTGTGGGGGGGACCTATGTTTCTGTCTTAGATACACAAGGCACCCTGAGTAGGAGACATCTCCTCAGAGATTCATTGCACAAATAAAGCTGATTCTAGAAATGTCTGTGACTTTGCCAAAGTAACTTTATTATATATCGATTGCTTTGATTTATTTGACCTCATTACCTCTTAAATAACATTGAAAGACATCTCTATCTGGTCTTACAGAGAGTGTATAGTTTATGAAAATAAAACGGAAAAATATGTATAACGTGTATAAGTAGCTTTGACAGAGAGCAATGAGAAAACAACCAAACAAAAAACCCTTAGCAGCAAATTGTGGACATAAAGATATTGGTGATAAAGTTTGGACTTACATATTTTAAAAAATCTAAGAAAACAGGTATAAACATTAAGATTAAACATAGATAGGGGCTTTTGTAATTTCAAAAACACACATTTTCACAGGTATGAAAATTATATTTATGTCTAGGAATTTCCGAAAAATGTGTTTTCCCAGATATGAATACATTCAATTTCATATGCTGTGACCCATTTTAAAAAATCAGATCTGAAAAACAACTGAAGTTCTATAAAATAGAAAAGGCAATTTAAATTCTAAATTCTAAATAAAACCTGGGTTGGGGAGAGGTAACTGCTGTGTCAAGAGAAAATTGAAGTTGTAATGAAAAATGATTTACAAAATAACAGTAATGACAATACTACATATCAAACCTAGGATGTGATAGAATTTATAGCAGAAAAGATAGTGTAGAGGGTATAGTTTTTGATCCATAAACTCAAACCCGGTAAAAGAAATGTAACTTTTTATAACTGAAGACGCATTCTTTTATGAACCTCCATAAGACTTGATGTGTGACCCTTCATCCCCATCTGAAAGACCCTTTCAATTCAGCTGCGTTTCAACTTCTGTGACCCTCTTGGGCTCCTAGAAATTGATTCTGTCACTCTGTGCTATCTCAACAAGATAAACTCAGCCACACTCCCAGCCCCTAAACGGGGCAATCTCAGTCCAGTCTGCCAAGACACAGCTGGAAACTCCTATATCACACTGAGCCAAACAAATTCTTGAGTCTCATCATAGTGCTGAACTCTATTTAGGAAAGGAGAACCACAGGAATCTGCTTTTGAATCCCCCCAAACCATCTGGCATTTCATTTCCCATGCCCTCAGGAGTTTGGCCCAGAGTTGGAGGGGGAAAAGAGGCTATGTCCCTTTATTAAGGACACACACAGCATTGAAGTCCTCTTTACATTCCCTTTAGGCATTTTTTCTAGTCTAGAGGAAAGGAAGTCTTATTTTGACTCACCTGTACCCTGTGCCAGAAGTTACAAAATGGTAGCCCTCTTACTGAATCAGGTCCACAATATGTTTAGTTTGACCTGAACATTGTTTAACAACATTCATTAATTAGGTGCCAACATTTAAAAATTGGAACATTTCCAATGGAAATTCTTTTTCTTCTTTCTGGAATAAAACGAAAGATCAGGAAACAATAGGCACCAATTTCTGTGTGGAAACTTTCAGCTGGAGGTGAGTAGTACTTTCTCCCTAGACAAGTCAAAAGTTCCCTCTTTAACTTAAAAGAAAATGAGGAAGGAATTTAAACATTTTACTACAAAAAAATCAACTAAACACAAAAGAAGACAGTAATGCAGGGAGATGAGGGACAAAGCTATAAGGCATACAGAAAACAAATTGCAAAATGACAGAAGTCCTTCCTTATCAGTAATTACTTCAACTGTAAATGGATTAGATTCTCCAATGAAAAGACAGATATTGAAAGAATGGATAAAAACACATGATCCAACTGTAAATTGCCTTTTCTATAAGAGACTCATTTTAGGTCCAAAACCACAAATACATTGAAAGCAAAAGGATGGGGAAAAAAATTCCACGCAAATTGTAACCAAAAGAGAGCATAGGTGGCTATACTAATATCAGCCAAAATAGACTTTAAATCAAAAAAGTTTACGAGAGTCAAAGAAGGACATTATGTATTAATAAAAGGTTCAATAGTTATACCTTATTGGCCAGGATATGGAGAGATGAGAACCCCATACACTGCTATTGGAAGCAGAAAATTTGTATAACATTTCTGGAAGGCAATTTGGCATTACAGATCAAAAACCTTTAAAAAGTCCTTATCCTTTGAAATAGAAATTAAACTTCTAGAAATTTAGGAGACTGATCATGGATATATACTCAAATATATATTAAAAATAGTGTTCACCTCAACATTATTGCAGTGATACATAAGAAACATTTATCTTCAAAGGGTAGGGAATTTAAAATATGACACATGTATAAGATAAAATACCTTGCTGCCACTAAAAATCGTATTATAGCAGAATGTTTATCGACACAGAGAAATGATCAGGCTACCAAATAATACATACAGTGTAACATAGGTAGTTCTTCCTATTGTAAAAGCTCTGAGCACATTGTACTTTCTAAAGCAAGAGTAAACACCAAAAATAAATTTAAAAATTTAAACTCTCTAGCTATTTTAAAATTTATAAATCATTTACTAAATAACTGTAGGTTCCAAAAGGTAATTACAATTACAATTGCCAGCAATTTAGAAGATGGAAACAAAATTTATGGACTCCAGTCAAAAATAGTATTCAGAAGCCAAATATTTTATTACATTATAATTCAGGAAGATTTTTTAAAAAACTTAGACAAAGCTGCAGAAATTAGAGAAATGAAAAACAAGATTAAAACCAAAAAGTTCAAAAAACAAGTGAATTAGACAAAACAATTGATAAACAAAAAAATCAGTGTCTTTGAACAAAATAAATATATTTAAAATAGAAAAACCTGAGGCACGTGTACTTTTTTAAAGGGAAGGAATGCATAAATCTACAAATTAAGAATGTGAAAATGTATTTAGGGAAAAAAAGACAGAGCCAGAGAGGTAGTTTATCATAATTGTAAAAGAGCATAGACTTTGGAATTATACAGACCTGAATTAAGTCCTTGCTCTACTCTGTGACCTTAGGCAAGTCTCAATCCCTGTGAGACTATATTCTTATCTGTAAAATAAATAACACCTCAAAGGGTCATTTTAAGAGTTACTTGAGATTTTATATGTCAAATGCTTGGCACAATGTCTGGTACATGGTAAAAATTCAACACACAAAAGCTGCTATTATATGTAGCAGACAGCTTTTAAAATTATAAGAGAGCAGTGATTATAATTTTACTCTTAATGCACTTTAATATCAATGAATATACATTACTAAAAATGGCAAATTATGCAAATAGTGTATTACTACTAAGTTGATTATTGCCACTATTAAAATGATATAGCTCAGATGGTTTTAGGGTTATTTCATAAGAAAAAAATCATTACCAGCAAATTATTGACTATTCCAGAGCATAAGAGAGACAGCACACTAATTTTCTATAAAGCTAGTATATCTATAAAGCTAGCATAGAAAATTTTAGCAAATGCTAGTAGAAAAATTTTTAAAACTCTGCAGACTAATCTTATTTATGAATACTAGTACAAAAATCCTAAATAAAATTACTAGAGTACAAGTTAGAAATTTCTTAGTTATAAGTGGCATACAATTCTATAATACTAAAACCTGGCTTAAGCAGAAGGGGGATTCAGGGTTGCATGTAATGAAGTAGGGGTAGGTGAGGCTTCGGGCACGACTAAAAACAGAAATTCAAACTGTCAGGATCAGTTTTTCTGTCTCTCCATCTCTCAGTTATACTCCTGCATTGAGTAAAAGCTGGATAGGTAATTCAAACCAAGCTGCTTACTATAGACAACTTTAAAAGCTGGTCAAAATATAAAGCACCGTCACTGTAAAAGTATCACAGAGCTAACAAGATAGTGAGGAACTGCTGGAATGAAATTCTGTGAAAAGACAGGAATCCTGAAAAGTGGAGGTGGACCTATCAATTAGGTTTACCTCTGTTCTGCTTACATTTGCCAAAGCAAAGAGGTACCTAAGATGCTGGACTGTGACTTTTGAGGTTGGGGGACAAACGGGACAAATGTTGGAGTTCAGGGCACACTGAGGATGAGAACTCTGGTAAACTATAGCCCATTTGTTTTGCCAGGAAGGCAGAAACCACTTCACGTATTTACAACAGGAGGAACATATTCCAGGGAACTGGCACACTGGTGACGGAGGATCTGAAATCCAAATGGGATACCATAGATTAATAAGAGCAAGATGCCACAATCTTTTCTGGGTTGGAGATACAGAAGTAAGAGGCAATGTCACTGGAGCTCAGGGGTCACCTAGTGGAAGCTAGAACTGTAGCAGGCCTGTCCAGTTGGAGCCACAGAGAAAATGGAGCCACTGCCAGAGAAGCTGCCCAAAGCAGAGAGAAATGCCCTGGCCTCTTTCTTCCTCCCAACCATGGAGGCTTTTTTCCAAGAGGCTGGGAGCCAGGGAAGGTAGAAGAAAAGTTTTGAAGGCAAACATGGCCAGGAGAGCACAGACCCCAAAAGCTGCACCCCAGGGATGAGAATGAACCAGAACTAAAGCATCCCCTTCCATTATAGCTTATTAAACTACTGTTCCATTTTAAATGCAGATGACTCAAGGCATCAAGTCACTATATTCACAGCAGAATACAAGTTAGAACATCTGGAACTATGTTAGAAGATGTAGCTTTGTGATTGATAAGATGACTGGCCCAGTATCACACATTTTCCCCACCTTTGCTCCTGACTGTATATTCATAAAGCCGTGTATTTACCATGTTGCATCTTAGATATCCATAGAAAAAATTTCTCAGGGTTTTTTAAAGTTACAATAAAAAACACACAACATAGGGACTTCCCTGGTGGCACAGTGGTTAAGAATCCGCCTGCCAATGCAGGGGACATGGGTTCGATCCCTGGTTCGGGAAGATCCCACATGCCACGGAGCAACTAAGCCTGTGTGCCACAACTACTGAGCCTGCACTTTAGACCCCGCAAGCCACAGCTACTGAGCCCGCATGCCGCAACTACTGAGCCCGTGTGTTGCAACTACTGAAGCCTGCGCGCCTAGAGCCCGAGCACCACAACAAGAGAAGCCACTGCAATGAGAAGCCCACGCACTGCAACGAAGTGTAGCCCCCACTCGCCACAACTAGAGAAAGCCCGTGCACAGGAACAAAGACCCAACACAGCCAAAAATAAATAAAATTTAAAAAAAACACACAACATAAAATTTACCATCTTAACCATTTTAACGGTATATTTTAACTGTATAGTTCAGTAATGTTAAGTATATTCACTTTGTTGTACAACAGATCTTCAGAACTTTTTCATCTTACAAAACTGAAACTCCATACCCCTTAAACAAGAACTTTCCATTTCCCCCCTCCCCTCAGTCCCTAGTGACCACCATTTTACTTTCTGTTTCTGTGAATTCTCCAGAGATTTTATGTGCGCACACGTGTGCACACACATAAATGCAGACATTAAATCAAATATGATAAGATGTTAACATTTGTTGAATCCACATGGTGTAAATACAGAGTACATTGTACTATTTTTTTCAACTTTCTTCTGTGAAATTTTTCATAATAAAAAGATAAATAAAAAGTTATTAAATGATTAGGCAAAACAGAAATAGTAAATAAAAATAGACATTTTCAGGCAAACAAAAACTGAAAGATTTTGCCACCAGATGTTCTGGAAGAGGGAAAACGATACCAGATAATAGGTCAACTATACAGGAAGTAATGAAGAGCAGTGTAAATGATGTATGCTGTTGTGGAAATAATAATGTCACTGATACTAGAGATGAGCATAATGTATTATTTGAGGGTAGAAATGACCCAGTTTTTAATTCAATGAATGCCTAAGATGAAGAAAGTTCTCTACATATGCTGGTGATGAAAAATCTTTGTGCTCTAAAGGTTGTGATTGCCCAGGCTTTTAGGATGAAGATGAAAACTTTTCAATGCTAAAATAAAAGTAAAAGTATCGTATGGCAGCTCCTCAAAAAATTAAAAATATTACCATATGATCCAGCAATTCCACTTTTGGGTATATATCTAAAAGAATCGAAAGTAGGGTCCTGAAGACATATTTGTACATAGCATATATAATTCATAGCTGGGTTATTCACATTAGCCAAGAGGTAGAAGCAACCAAAGTGTCCATTGGCAGATGAATGGATAAACAAAATGTGGCATATACATGCTATGAAATATTATTCAGCCATAAAAAGGAAGGAAATTCTGACACTATAACATGAATGAACCTTAAAGATATTATGGACAAATATTGTATGATTCCACAGTATGAAAAGGCAACCTACAGAATGGGAGAAAATATTTGTAAAGTGTATATCTGATAAGGGGTTAATAAAGTATATAAGGAACTTATACAATTAATTCAATAGCAAAAAGAATAACTTGATTAAAAAATGGGCAAAAGACTTGAATAGACATTTTTCCAAAGAAGATATACAAATGGCTAACAAGTATATGAAAAGGTGCTCAACATCACTAATCATCAGGGAAATGCAAATCAAAACCACAGTGAGATATCATCTCACATCTGTTAGAATGACCAATATAAAAAAGACAAAAGAAAACAAGTGTTGGTGAGAGAATGGAACCCTTGTACACTGTTGGAAATGTAAATTGGTACAGCTGTTATAGATACTCTGTGGAGTTTCCTTAAAAAATTAAAAATAGAACTACTATATGATCAAGAAATCCCACTTCTGGATATATATCCAAGGGAAATAGAAACAGGATCTCAAAGAGATATCTGCACCCCCATGTCCATTGCAGCATTATACACAATAGCCAATTTATGGAAACAGCCTATATATAAAATGGAATATTATTCAGCCATGAAAAAGAAGGAAATCCTGCTGTTTGGGTCAACAAGGATGAACCTGGAAGGCATTATGCTAAGTGAGAAAAGCCAGATAGAGAAAGACAAATACTGGATGGTATCACCCAAATGTGAAATCTAAAAAAAAGAAAAGAAAAGCTGAGCTAATAGAAATAGAGAGTAGAATATCTGTTACCAGGGGCTAGGAGGTGGGGGATAGGGGAAGATGTTGGACAAAGTGTACAAACATTTGGTCATAAGATGGGTAAGTTCTGAGGATCTAACATACAGCATGGTAACTATAGTTAATACTACTGCATTGTATACTTGAATTTGCTAAGAGAGTAGATCTTAAGCATTCTTACACACAAAAAAGGTAACTGTGAGGTGATGTGTTAATAACTTGATTGTGGCAATCATTTCACAATGTGTGTATATATTAAATCACCAAGTTGTATACTTTAAATATATATAATTTTATTTGTCCATTATACCTCAATAAAGCTGGGAAAAATGGTTAAGATAGTAAATATTATTTTATATGCATACTACCACACTTAAAAATAAATAATAATAAAAGTAATGCTTCTAGTTGTATCTCTAGTAGTGAGTAAATATTGATTTGTTATTATTACTTAAACTATACATATTAAAAATATGTTTTATGTATGATATACTTCATGATAACAATTTTCAGAAAACTAATAATTTATAAAGATGCCAATTTCCCCTAATTTATAAATTTAACAGGATCCAAACAAATATAACCACATGGTTTCTTTATTTGATTGTTTTTTGAAGTAGACAACCTGATTCCTTAGTTCATATGGGAAAATATACATGTAAAAAGACACAGAAAATCTCTGAAAAAGAAAAGCAACTAGGAGGAAATTTTTGCTCAGTGTTTTTAATGTTAAATGGTGTTGGACTTTGTCAAATGGTTTTACGCATCAATTGAGATAATCATGTGGTTTTTTCCCTTTAATTATCTTAATATAAATTATATTAATTTGTTTTTGTGTGTTGAACCACTCTTGCATTTCTGGGATATTTCCTACTTGGTCATAGGTATAATCATTTTAATACACTACTAGATTAGTTTGCTGTTATTTTGCTGAGGATTTTTGGATCTATATTTGTATGGGATGTTGATCTGTTGTTTTTGTTTCTCGTGATATTTTTGTCTGGCTTTAGTATTGGGATAATGCTAGCCTCATAGAATGAGTTCCAAAATGTTCCTTCCTCTTCCATTTTTGGAAAGATTTGAAAAGGATTGGAGTTAATTCTGCTTTAAATGTTTGGTAGGATTCACTAGTGCAGCCATCTGGTCCTGGACTTTTCTCTGTTGGGAGGTTTTTATTACAAATTCTATCTCTTTATTGTTATAGGACTGTTCAGATATTCCATGCTCTTGAGTCAGTATCTATAGTTTGTGTGTTTCTAGGAATTTGTCTATTTCATCTAAGTTATCTATTTTGTTGGCATACAATTGTTCATAGTATTCCCTTATAATTCTTTTTATTTCTGTAATGTCAATACTAATGTCTCCACTTTCATTTCTGATTTTTTAGTAATCTGAGTATGCTTTCATTTTTCATAGTCAGTCTAGCTAATATTTTGTCAATTTTATTGATTTTTTTTCAAAAAAACAACTTCAATGTCTGTTGATTTTCTCCATTCTCTCTTTCATTTATCTCTACTCTAATCTTTATTATTACCTTCCTTCTGCTATCTTTGGGTTTAGTTTTCTATTCTTATTCTAGTTCCTTAAAATCAAGTAATGAATTTGAGACCTTTCTTCCTTTTTAACATAGGCATTCACAGCTATAAAATTTCCCCTGAGCACTACTTTCACTAAATCTCATAAGTTTTGCTGTGGTTTTTTATTCAGCAAAGTATTTTCTAATTTCTTCTTTGAATCCTTGATTGTTTAAGAGTGTGATGTTAATTTCCACATAGTTGTGAATTTCCAATTTTATTTCTGTTATTGATTTCTAGTTTCATACTATTGTGGATAGAGAAGATATTTTGAATGATCTCAATCTTTTTAAATTTATAAGACTTGTTTTGTGGCCTAACATGTCTATCCTGGAAAATGTCCCATGTACACTTGGGAAGAATGTGTATTCTGGTGTTGCTGGGAACAATGTTCTGTATATTTTTTTAGGTCTAGTTGGTTTAAATTTATTTATTTATTTATTTATGGCTGTGTTGGGTCTTGGTTGCTGCGTGTGGGCTTTCTCTAGTTGTGATGAGCAGGGGCTACTCTTCGTTGCGGTGCGGGGGCTTCTCATTGCGGTGGCTTCTCTTGTTGCGGAGCACGGGCTCTAGGCACACAGGCTTCAGTAGTTGTGGCACACGGGCTCAGCAGTTGTGGCGCACAGGCTTAGTTGCTCTGCGGCATGTGGGATCTTCCCGGACCAGGGCTCGAACCCGTGTCCCCTGCATTGGCAGTCGGATTCTTAACCACCGCACCACCAGGGAAGTCCAGGTCTAGTTGGTTTAAAGTGTTGTTAAAGTCCTCTGTATCTTTATAATTTATCAGTTGGTCCAGCCATTATTAAGAGTGAATTATTGACTTCTCCAACTATTTTTGTAGAAAAGTCTATTTCTCCTTTTAAGTCTGTCAATTTTTGCTTTGTGTTTTTTCGGGGGGGCTTTGTTATTTGGTGTATATATGTTTATCATTGTTATATCTTCTCAATAAATTGACTATTTTATCAATATATAATGACTCTTTTTGTCTCGTAATTTTTTTTCTTAAAGCCTACTTTGTTTCATATTCCCAAACTGAAACTCTACCCATTAAACAATAACTCCCCATTCCCCCTTTCCTCAGCTCCTGGTAACAATTATTTTACTTTCTGTCTCTATGAATTTAATTTTTCTAGGTACATCACATAAGTGAAATCAGACAGTATTTGTCCTTTCGTGTCTGGATTATTTCACTTAGCATAATATAGTCAAGGTTTATCCATGATGCAGTGTGTATCAGAATTTCATTCCTTTTTAGAAAATTTTTTATTGAAGTATAGTTGATTTACAATGTTGTGCCAATCTCTACTGTACAGAAAAGTGACTCAGTTATACACATTCATACATTCTTTTTAAAAATTTATTTATTTTAGTTATTTTTGGCTGCATTGGGTCTTCATTGCTGTATGCGGGCTTTCTCTAGTTGCGGCGAACAGAAGCTACTCTTCATCATGGTGCGCAGGCTTCTCATTGCAGTGGACTCTCTTGTTGCAGAGAACAGGTTCTAGGTGCGTGGGCTTCAGTAGTTGCGGCACGGGGACTCAGTAGTTGTGGCTCGTGGGCTCTAGAGCACAGGCTCAGTAGTTGTGGCACACAGGCTTAGTTGCTCCACGGCGTGTGGGATCTTCCCAGACCAGGGATCGAATCTGTGTCCCCTGCATTGGCAGGCGGATTCTTAAATACTGCTCCACCAGGGAAGCCCCCATACATTCTTTTTTAAAATATTCTTTTCCATTATGGTTTATCACAGGATAGTGAATATAGTTCCCTGTGTTATACATTAAGACCTTGCTGTTTATCCATTCTAAATGTAATACTCCGCATCTACCAACCCCAAACTCCCAGTCCATCCCTCTCCCTCCCCCTGCCCCTTGGCAACCACAAGTCAGTTCTCTATGTCTATGAGTCTGTTTCTGTTTTGTAGATATGTTCATTTGTGCCATATTTTAGATTCCATATATAAGTGATATCATCCAGTATCTGTCTCTTTCTGACTTACTTAGTATGATAATCTCCAGTTGCATCCATGTTGCTGCAAATGGCATTATTTTGTTCTTTTTTATGGCTGAGTAGTATTCCATTGTATATATGTACCACATCTTCTTTATTCATTCATCTGTTGATGGACATTTAGGTTGTTTCCATGTTTTGGCTATTTTGAACAGTGCTGCTATGAACATAGGGGTGCATGTATCTTTTTGAATTATAGTTTTGTCTGGGTATATTGTCAGGAGTGGGATTGCTGGATCATATGGTAATTCTCTTTTTAGCTTTCTGAGGAACCTCCATACTGTTTTCTGTAGTGGCTGTATCAATTTACATTCCCACCAACAGTGCAGGAGGGTTCCCTTTTCTCCACACCCTCTCCAGCATTTGTTATTTGTAGACTTTTTAATGATGGCCATTCTGACAGGTGTGAGGTGGTACGTCATTGTAGTTTTGATTTGCATTTCTCTAATAATTAGTGATGTTGAGCATCTTTTCATGTGCTTACTGGCCATTTGTAAGAATTTCATTCCTTTTTAAGGCTGACTATTATTTCATCATATATACATACCACATTTTTGTTTATCTATTGATTGTTCAATGGAAATTTGAGCTGTTTCCACCTTTTGGCTATTGTGAATAATGCTGCTATGAACATTGGTATACAAATGTCTGAATCTCTGCTTTCAATCTTTTTGGATTTGTACCTAGAAGTGGAACTGCTGGATCATATGGTCATTCTATATTCGATTTTCTTAGGAACTGGCATACTATTATATTTTCCTGCACCACTTTACATTCCCACCAGCAATACACAAGGATTCCAATTTCTCCACCTCCTCACTGACACTTGTTAATTTCTGTTTTTATTTATTATTATAAAACAATATCCATCTTAATTGTTATGAAGTGGTATCTCATTGTGGTTTTGATTTGCTCTTCTCTAATGATTAGTGATGTTGAGTATGTTTTCATTTGTTTATTTGGCCATTAGTATATCTTCTTTAGAGGAATGTCTAATCAAGTAATTTGCCCTATGCATTTGTCTTTTAAAGGATATAGGGAAAAAAAGACAAGGTTCAAGCCAAAAATACAATGCTGACTCTTATTTTTACTTATATCATACCTTTACCAGTGTTCTTTATCTCTTTGTATGGTCTTAGGTTACTATCTTTTTTTTTTTTTTTTCAGACTGTATGACTCCCTTTAGCATTTCTCATAGTGCAGGTGTGCTAGTGACAATTCTCTCAGCTTTTGTTTATCATGGAATGTCTATTTTCTTTTTCATTTTTTAAGGATAGTTTGCTGGATATAGAATCCTTGGTGGGCATTTTTTCCTTCAGCATTTTAAATATGTTCTCTCACTGCCTTCTGGCTTCCATGGTTTCTGATGAAAAATCAGTGGTTAGTCTCATTGAGGATCCCTTGTACATGCTGAGTCACTTCTCTTTTGCTGTTTTCAGTATTCTCTTTGTCTTTGTCTTTCAACAGTTTGATTATAATTTGTCTCAGTGTGAGTCTCTTTGAATTTATCCAATTTGGGTTTCTTTGAGATTCTTGGATGTCATCTAATTTGCAAGTTTACAGCCATTTTTTCTTCAAATATTCTCTCTCCCCTTTTACTTTCTCCACTCCTTCTGGTACTCCTATTATGCATATTTTACTATGTTTCATGGTGTTCCACTGGTCTCTTAGACTGCATTTATTTTTTGTTTATTCTTTTTTCTTTCTGCTTTTCAGACTTATAATTTCAATTGTCCTACCTTCAAGTTTGATGAGTTTTCTTCCACCTGCTCAAATCTGCTTTTAAATCTTCTAGTGAATTTTTCATTTTAGTTATTGTACTTTTTAGCTCCAGATCTCTATTTGGTTTATTTTTATAATTTCAGTCTCTTTATTGATATTCTCTATCTGGTGACACTTAATTCCCCTGGGTTTCTCTAGTTCTTTGTTTATGGTTTCCTTTAGCTATTTGAGCATATATAAATTAATTTAGAATCTTTGTCTAGTAAGTCCAATGTATGTACTTCCTCAGTGATAGTGCTGTTAATTTCTTTTTTTTTTCCCCTATGAATGTGACCTACTTCATTGTTTCTTTCCATGACTTGTAATTTTTTTGGTGTTGAATACTGGATATTTTGAATATTATAATGTGGTAATTTTGGAAATCAAAATATTTCCCTCCTCAGGATTTGTTTCCTGCTTCCTGTATATTCTTTGTTGAGTGTGCTCTCTGAAGTCTCTGTTCTGTTAGCTTGTGGTCAGCTAGTGATTTGACAGAGATGTCCTTAAACTCTCGGAGTTGAAAGAAAGAAAGTAAAAGGAGAAAAGAAAAAAATCTATCCTGGTCTTTACAGATTGTTTCTGTGTTAGGACCCTCCTTTAATGCTTAGCCAGTCCATTTACAACTCTGGCTTAGTCTTTACTTCCCCCTTTCAGTGAGCCTAAATTTCAGCAGGAAGTAAATGCTCAGGGCTTTCTCAGGTTTTTTCTGAGATGTGACCAGCCCTGGGTATGTGTACGGCTTTCCATCTTCCCCATGATATGTGGGTGCTTTTGAAAGCCCCTATTTCCCAAAGTTGTTCTCTCCCCAGCTTTTCCTCCCAGGCTTTTAGCATTCCTATTGTCTGATGGGACTGTACTCTTTTGCCACAGATAACAACAACTTGTTCACTTACCTTTCAATATTTTCCAGGAATGACCTCCATTTAGCCACTTTTCCAACCTGAGAGTGTTCCGAGTTAGGTGAAATAAAGGCAAATGCCATGCATCAGTCCTTCAGAATACCTCCAACAGGTCAAATGAGACAAACACAATTCTTTAGAAACAAAGTCTGCTCTGTTCCTTCCAGAATCAGGTACACACAACAGGAACACAGGCTGTCATCATTAAGACAGCCACTGCACCTGGGAGGAGTTTGGGGCAAGGCTAAGTTAAAACTCTATAAAGTTCTCCTATCATGTTAAAGTGGACTTTTTCCTGATTCATCATTCAGTTGGTTACTATAATCCTTTGACTGTTTTCCAGAGTTCTGACAAAGTTGATTCAGACAGTTTTGCTCAGTTTTCGTTTTGAGGATTCCAAGAAGTGATAGGCACTTGAAGCCTCCTACTTTTCCATTTTCTCTAACACCTGAAATTCTTAATAATTTTTGAACAATGAACCTACCATTTTCCTTTTGCACTGGGCCCTGCAAATTATGTAGCCAGCCTTGACCCTAAAACATGCTAACCATTTTTATAATTTTTCTGCCTCTGATACCTGTCACTCTAGAGCATTCCTATAAGTAAGTCCATGCAGGCATCTTTCCCTGGTGTTGGGTTAGTACTCAACTGAGAATCATCACAACTATGACAATGAATGCCCTCAGTAATGGTGTGGATAATATCAACAATATTTGTTCTCATGTTCAAGATAAGTTTTTGGAATTTCTAAGGTGTCTTCTGAAACTAAGGAGTAACACTCAACTGAATTTGCTAAATCCAACTAGGATCCTGGCCATCCCCTCAAGGAATGAGGATTTTTAATTTAATGCTGTTATATGAGTTTATAGATCAGCTTTCATAGGTCTCTGTCACCAGCAACTTCCCAGGGAACTATTTTATGTAATTAATAATCCTGGACACCTCAAACAAAAGAAAGTCTCACCCTCCTGACTGTTCATCAAACCCCACACCACGCATTTCTCTCTCCTTCTCCTCAAAATATGCAAAGGCTCTAATTCTTTGAGTGTCTCCAGCTTTCTTGTTACCTTAGTCACAACCAGTGAGTACCACCACCATCACCAACAACAAATTATAGCATGAGATGGATTAATTTCTACTCCACTTTGTATCAGTTAAGATACTTTCAGCTGAAAACAGAAGACCAACTCAAATGCCTTACATGATGAGGAAAGTTACTATCTCACATATCAAGGGCTTCAGAGATAGGATGGTTTCAGAACTGGTTAAATGAGTGATTTATGACATTATCAAAGACCCAAATTATTTCCATGTTTCTGCTATGTTATTCTTATTCTGTTGGTTTGTCTTCTAAAACTGACTTTCATCATGACCCATAATGACTGCTACCATCATAGGCACAGCATGTAGATGGCAATATCCCAAAGCAGAAAAAGGTCTTTTTCCTCAGTCTTTGTAAGGGCAGAGAAATTGTACCCAGAAGGCACTTTCCTAAGCCAATCACTGGGCAAGGAAATGGAGTTACCATGATTAGTTTAGACTAAGGAAGATTTATTCCTCCTCACTACCACACCCATGGCTGAGAAGGGACCCCACTTCTCCTGAAGCTTATGGCCACTGATAAAATGTACAAAATAGGGGTTATATTACCAAAGAAGAAGGTGTGGAGGGAAGGAATGCCTGTTGAGTAACTATTCTAGTGATTTAGCAGCCACCTGAAATAAAATGAAGGGAAATAGTAGGGAAAGGCCTGAATCTCATTTAAGGGTATTAATATGACCATGATACAAATGAGTTGTACCAAGACTCACAAATTACTGTATACCAGATGAGTCCCCTCAAATTTAACTTTACATTTTAGGATGCAAATAACATCAGCCCAGTAGTATCCCTCAATATAAAACTTGTAAGTTTTTTGTGTGTGTTATGAGGGAGTATGCTAGGCATTATTGCTGTTTATCAAATATTTTCTGCTCTCTGTTTCTCAGGCACAAGGCAAGGTTGAACTTCCCTGCCCCTTGGAGGTAAGACATGGCCACATGACTTGCTTTATCCTATGAAATGTAGGCAAAAGTAACATGCATACCACATCCAATAGGAAACTTCAAGAGCCAGTGTATAATTTGTCCCTCCCTTTCACATTTCTGTGGTAATCACAGAAGCACATGAAGGGATGAAACTTTCATCATCCTGGTTTACTGAGTGTCTACAATGAACAAAATCCTTTGGTGAGCATTTCCTTTGGTAGAGCATGAGCAAGAAATAAACTTTTGTTATACTAAGATACTAAAATTGGGGCTTAAGTATTTGTTACAATAGAATAATCTAGCCTGTCCTGAGTAGTAACAAGGGGATGGAAGCCAACCCCTTCCACATTGTTGAAAGGTTGGCTGGGTCCCAGAGATGAAATGAGGTACATTCTCAAACTGGAAAAAAATCCTACTAGAGAAGATGATGTCTCCTTATTTTCCTTTGCTATGTATGATACTCGCTCCTTAGATCTAAAACTGAAAACCCCTGGCTTTCTTCCAATCTACTACTTACTGAACACAAACAATGGTATGTTGATCAACCTTAGGCTATTTGTTTAGTGTATAATATTCCACTCATAGCCTACTTTCCCCAAGTTTTCTATGCATTGTTGTTAAATCAAGAATGCATAAGGGAAAAATAAATAAATAAATAAATAAATAAAATTTAAAAAAGAATGCATAAGGACTTGAAGACTTGAATATAATGCCCTAAATAAAAACTTTTAAAATATGCTCCCTTAAATGACTAATTCCTCTTGAATGTTCCTGAAAAGGTAAGGAACATGTAATATTATTTAATACTGTTCTAAATTCTATTCATAGATGGAGCAAAACTTACTTCTAGCTCATATCTTACCTTTTAAAATTATTTCACTTATTGTTGATCTTGAGATGTGTGTGTGTGATGATAGTATTGTGATTATGTTTTAAAAGGGGAATCCTTGCTTTCCATACATATGGATACATACCAAAATATTTACAGATAAAATTATAAAATTTTTTGAATTTGCTTCAAAATAACCCAAAGGTTGGAGTGGGGCAGAGGGGATGAGGAGGATGAATAGAGATATAGAAGAAAGAAGATTGGCCATAACTTGATAATTGCTAAAGCTAGGTAATGGGGTTCATCTTGATATTCTCTCTGTGTTTACATATGTTTGATGAATAATCACTAACATCAAAGTTTTCTAAACTCAGTTCTTTGTCAGCCTTTCCTTACCCCCTCCTCCAAGAGCTTCCTGGCTGGGCATATTAGAAACTGCCTCATGCTGGAGTTAATTCATGGAGTATACAGAATGCAACTAAATATAGCTCTGAAGGTGCAGGTGTCAATAATGCACTAATTGGTTCATGCACTAATTGGTTCATGGCGTATACAGAATGCAACTAAATATAGCTCTGAAGGTGCAGGTGTCAAAATGAACCAAAATACTAATGAGCTTGAAAATATCCCCAGTGAATGCAGCACGTCCTGTTCAGCCTGTGGAGACTAAGCTGCCCACTAAAGAAATGTCCACACCTGTTCTCCCCTAAATAACCCCTTCTACACCTTAACCCCAAGTTATCTGCACTTATGCCACAAACTCCGAATTCTAGTACATTTTGGAAGGGGACAGATGCCATTCATAGAATGATTGAAAAATGATAGATAGTATCTGAGGATTTCAGTTAAAGATTGTGGACTGAATACTCCAGAAAACTCACAAAAATGACATTGATGGGATATTATGAAGGTATAAATCTTCTAGGACCTAGAGGAAGGGAGACAACAGCAATTTAATTTTGGAGGAAGGAAACAATGAAACTGACTTTGCACACATGAGAAAGCTGAATCTCAAGCATGGAGAAAACTGAAAAGTAATCCAATTCACCCTGAGAAACCCCCAAAACGGTAAGGAATTGGCAGCACTGAGTACTTCTAAAAGTGGGAATGAAGATGGTGAGAACAGCTGAAGGGTTGATTGCTTAAATTTTATCAGTTAGATCCCTGGACCCCACCCCACTGAGCACAGCCAGTCAACTGCCTTTCTTCCTCTTTGGCTAAAAATTGGAGATTCATTCCCTGGAGAGACTAATACAATTTCTGGACCAGGGAACACTGGCACAGTTGAAGTGAAGAGTACTATACTTAAAACAATATAATTCATTTAAATGAAAGTTTACATACTCAATATTGACAGCCACCTCATCCAGCTCTCTGAGATTACTGCCATTTAGACTTACTACAGGGGAAAGATTGGAAGACTCTTTTGTGGGGAATCTGAACACCCCAACAGAAAAGACTAAAAGATACTGATATGGGGAGTTGTCCAAAGAAATGGAGCAATCGGAACACCCTATGGAGTAAATTAGTCTTTAAGTCCCACCCACAGGCACAGAGCTTTCAGCTTTCTAGTACTCAAATCTTAAATACAATTAGACAACCAAGGATCACCATGCATTTGAGGAAATACAAATATGAATAATATGAAAGACAGAGACCAAAATCAACGAACAGAGGAAGTACTTTGGAGGAAACAGAGACCATTCATGGAAAGGGCAACAAAGAAATCTAAACATTCCATTTCTCTAACATTTCCTTAGCATATTTATTCCATAGTTCAGTCTTCCTCCTCTGGGACCCACTTGATCACATTAGCAAAATTCTGAGCCGCCTGCAGATCTGGTGTGTGCCAGGGTCTTCCTACCTCTACTAAACTGCTTTGTGTATGTGACTTACGTCTCTAGAAGCAATTTAACTTTCTTTTAAAAATTTGCATCATAATTAAATATTTAAGAAGCAACAGCCATGACATCTATAATTTATTCTCAAATGGTTTGGTAATAATAATAATAGTAAAGTAATAACAACTACAACAATAATAATGGGATAAGATATACAGGACTTCCCTGTACTTTTATTGCAACTTTTCTACAGAAAACTTAAATGTTTTGTATTTACATTACATTAACATTTACATTTACAAGAAAACTTACAAGTTTTACAAAATATAGACGAAAGGTAAAATATATTGTGTTAGACAACACATGTGTACACACAGCCCTATGTGGCCCACCTCCTTTTGGGATCTTATTTAGAAACTGTTCAGCAAGCACAGTTCCAAATTTCCACTTGAAGCACTGCCTCTTGAAGGTCACTTCACCCAGTAACTCTAAGGGAAAGAATTCAGCTCTCTCTCATATCCCTCTCCACTTGAGAGAATATTTCAAACACCGTTACTGCTTATGCTGAGTTTATCTAAATGTCTTTGCATGATTTTTCTAACAATCTGGATGCCAGAAATGGACATTTCTTGGCTCAGACCTAAGGCATGTTTAGACTTGGATAGAGTTGAACATGACTTCATAGTTCCATTATCATGGAAAAGCCCCCAAAAGGTAACCAATATGAATACTGGACCCATATGGTCCAATTACTGCAAGGAGTTATATTCAAAGACATATGTTCAGAACAGCTTAAATAATTAAAAAATGTTTTCCTTTTTTTTTTTTACTCTGTTCTTTTATTTTTATCTTTTGAGCTAAATACTTGACACATTAATTTGTCTTAGGTACATATTGATACATAGGTATAGATATACATAAAGTTTTCCATTTTTATCTTATGTCCCTTTCAGAATATGACATAGGATCCAATTTATACTAGTAATACTTTTTATATCCTCTCTTATCTTTCAATTTTCTTACACCTCCCACCCTAATATCTCTGGAGCCTCTCATCTGCAAAAATGCCTTCAAATACTCTTTTTCCCCTCTCTTTCTCCCCAATATCTTTTGTTTGTTTATTATGTAGATGAGTTTAGCTTCTTCTCTTTACATGCTTCCTTTTCTTTGCTCACCTTTGAGATATTGTTTTCCTCAGTTCATTTTCCATTTCTGCATCACAAAAGGTCCAAGAACTCACCAGGTAGGGAATTGGTCTCCTGGTTGGGGCTGCTAAACTGGAAAGACTACATCTCTTTACTTCCTTGGGGGAGAGAGAATAGATTGAGAACGTTCACACCTTATTAATTTTTTGCCCTTTCACTTAGGCAATAGGAAAAAACACATCCAGGGACCAGTCCCTAGGACAATCCAAATAATTCCTCCAGGCAGTCTCTTTCCCCCTTGGGGCTGCTTTTAATAACCAAGCTTGCAGTAAGTATTTTCCTCTTTAAAAGATTATTAGGTTTGAAAAGCAGAAAAATATAAAGAAGAAACAAAAGACCTATAATTCACTGTCCAGATAAACTCCCAATGACAGTATTTTTAATAATACAATGAATATATACATAAGGCCAGAAAATTCACACAAAATAGAAGAGTATAAAAAGAAATGTTTACCTTCATCATCGTGCTCCCCAATTTTCCTCCTCAAAGGTAAAGGAACTAATAACAGTTTCTTGTGTATTCTTGCAGAAACATGTTTATGAATATGCTAGCATGTGTGTACTCTATAGTATCATCTCAAAAACTCCAGACAATAATGCAGCCTGAAAATTCTTTTCCTAAATCAAGATGATAGGAGAAAGCTAGTAACAGTGTTTAACTATATTTGAGCCTTGTGCTTTGGAAGAGCAGAGATGGTTGAGAAATCCCCTCACCTTTTTGTGTTCTGAGAAATGGCTAACTACAAAGGGCACCCCTGCCCTCCTATATTCCCCTCCACTCTTCTTCATAAGTTAGATAAAATTTGCTGTTCACCTTTCCTCATGGCTCCCTTGTTTATCTGCCTCTGTAAATTTAGGCCCCCTTCCATTTCTCTGAAACATTCTTCCACAGAAATTAACATTCTCCCTATAGCAATAGCATGAATAAAAGCATCTCCTTGGGCTTCCCTAGTGGCGCAGTGGTTGAGAATCTGCCTGCCAATGCAGGGAACACGGGTTCGAGCCCTGGTCTGGGAAGATCCCACATGCCGCGGAGCAACTAGGCCCGTGAGCCACAACTACTGAGCCTGCGCGTCTGGAGCCTGTGCTCCGCAACAAGAGAGGCCGCGATACTGAGAGGCCCGCGCACCGCGATGAAGAGTGGCCCCCACTTGCCGCAACTAGAGAGAAAGCCCTCGCACAGAAACGAAGACCCAACACAGCCATAAATAAAAAATAAAAAAAATTTAAAAAAAAAGCATCTCCTTAATGTCCAGTGCATTTTGTCTTTCACATTACTGTCAAAGAAGAATTATTCTGACACTTGTTAAGGAATAGTAATGAAGACTTTATTCAAGGGACTACTGCAATGGGGGTTTGTAGCTGGAGGGAGAGATTGGGCTCAACTCTGAATACAGCAAGGACAAGTAGGGATTTATAGCCAAGGAGCAGGGTGGGAGTCAGTGGGCAGAAAATTACTAAGAGGAAACATCAGGGGTGATGGGGGTTTCTGACTTGACAGGATTCTTGCTGAAGGCAGGCCTGGGTGACCAGATACCAAGGGTGAGGGATGAAGAATTTAATCAGATATCAAGGATGATCATATATTGAGTGTGGGGATCCTTGCTAATTCATTTTAGCAGGATTTCTGCTAAAACTGGGCAATGCAAAGATGGACACAGAAGTCCAAAGTTCGAGGCCTAGTTGAGAAGAGTGCTCAGAGGAAGCTGACTAAAGTTTGGTCAGAGTTTTTGTCACTAACAATTGACAAATTCTGCTTTCTTTATATAAGCAAAGAATACACACTAACCTCCAACATTAGGTCAAAATCTATGTGTAACTTTTTTCTCTTCCCCATTTCCAACTTTAAATTGTAAGAAATCAGATGCCAAAGAATCCTTTTTGTTCCTGACCAGGACGTCCTAATCCCTAAAGACGTATTTGTAAAGTCTTTTAACACTATCATTTATCCATAATAGTTTTCCAGGAATGGTTACTGATCAACAAGTCCAATATCTCTCAGCAAACAGTAATAAAAATCACCACTATTTTTTACAGGCTTTTTCATGCCATTTACCCTCTTCCTTTTTTTAAAGTATTATTCCTACAACCCCCAGAGCCAGTCCTTCAATGTTGCTTATTCCATCATTTTTTCTCACCTTATTGGCAATGTCAATGAAAGGCTACGTAGGACAATAGAAAGACCACAGGGCTTGGAGCCTAATCCAAGTTCCAGTACTGCCCTTGATGCCAACACTAATGAAGAGGGCTAAATTATCCTGAAATGGAAGTTGCCAAGTTTATCTCTAATGGCAGGGGAACATCAACAAGGGGTCTCATGACAATAACATTCTGGGTGGTCTCATTACTTTGATCTTGCCTGCAAACAGTCCATTCTTGGCACAATTACCACAGTGACCCAGTTAATGACTAGAGGACGTATTGATAATTTTGCTCCTCTCCTGATAATACAATGCCTTCCCACCTCACTGTGAATAAAAACCAAAGTTCTTATCACAGCCTGCAAAGCTGTATATAATCTGACTCTCTCACTTCAATTCTTTGCCATCATCTCCCAACACTGGAACTACCTCACTCTCATTACAGGCAAACTAGTCTTCTTGCTGTTCTTCAAACATATCTCAGGGACTTATACTTGTTATTCCTCCTACCTGAATATTTTCCCCCAGATAATCACATGGCATGTTCCCTCACATTAAGTCCCTTCTCAAATGTCGCTTCCTCAAGGAGGCCGCTCTTTATGGCCCTATAAAAGATAAATGTCCATACTGTATATACTGCAACATATTATATATTCCTATTAAGGTTTTTAGTGTTTATTTCCATTTGAATGCAAGATCCATGTGGGCAGAAGATTTTGCCTATTGTTGTTTATTGTTGTACTCCAGTACCTGGAACAGTATCTGGCACATAGCAACCATTCAGCTGAAATATTTTCAGTGAATAAATGGAATGGAAGAGTAGCATTACATTATCTCTTTCCAAAATATCCAAGCTTATCGTTAAATTCATTAGGAGTTACCTGTGTTTCTTGGAACAAGGGCAAGAGCCCTGTGTTCTCTGGGTCTCAGTCCCCAGCTCTGAGAAAGAAGGGGCTGGACGCCACCACACCTGTGCTTCCTCTCTCATCCGAAGTCTGACAAGGGTGGGTATGGCATGGGGGCGAGAAAGGAAGTGTGGCCCCCAAAGGACTGGCCCCCAATCCCACTGGGATCACTGTTTTTCATGGGCACAGGCCCCACCCCCCAGGGCCAGTGGCAAAGAGAGACCATATGGACAGAGTCTGTGGGTGGGGGCCCCAGGGACCAGCGGGCCCTTCCCTTTCTGTTCCAAGGACACATACAGCTTCTCAATACGTCAGTACTTATGAAACAGCCTGGAAACCAGAAGTCTCAGAAACCAAACAACAGGAGTGACCAGGCGGGTAAAATAAGGCATTTCCTTATTTTTTCCCTGAAACTTTCACTTAAACATCTCTGTGTGTCACTGAGCTCAGCAAGTAAAGAATCCACAGGACATTTTCCCATGCTTTCCCCCCTTCTTTCCTGTGTCACTCCTCCACCCCCACCCCCACATACATAGGAGAAGAGTAGCAGGGATGGAGAAAAGGGGCAGCCTTGCTCCCTGCCCTTTATGTTAATTGTCAAGGTCAATGGAAGCTAAATCACAAACACAGGTTTGAAGAAGGCAATATCTTGGCCCTCTGCATGAGTGGGGAAAAAAGAAAACTGTTTCTCAGAACAATGGAACTGTTGCCGTTTTTGGAGGCCTCACAACCCACACTTTGCATCACAAGAGCCAGCAAGAGAAAGGGCACGCGGTTCATATTCAACTTCTGCTCAGAAGAGCCACTGAAGACTCAACAGTGAGCTCTGGGGTCCCAAACCACTACTTTGGGAACCCCTGGTGTGATGGAGGGGAGCCTCACCTCTCCTCCAAGCCCCAGAAGTTGCCCAGTTATCAGTGACGTGACAAAAAGTTCCGGAAGGTCATCCGCACCCTTGACCATGTCTGCCTGGCCTGAAGAGGGGAGACCGATGGCTCCCCAAGGATACCTTCCCAACCAGCTAGAACCGACTCCTCCAGAAATGGGCACGGACAGCCAGGAAAGTGCCTGCAGCACAGGATGGTTCCTGAGCCCCTGAGATGGGCTCCGCTGGGTTCCCACAGCCCCTGGCCTCCTTTAGCCTGGGGGTAGCTCCCTGGGTTGCACTCACCTCTCGAGCACTTGCCTGCCTAGCTAGGCTGCAAGCTCTGAGAGGGTAGGGACCACATCTCACTTGTTCACTGTTCGGTTCCCAGTCACTTGGTCACTATTTGTTGAGTAAAAGAAGTAGCTAGGATACTCAGTGGCTCGTGGTGGGTGGTCAAGTTAAGAGTCCCAGCTGAGGCACTTGGTAGTCAGACGTGCTTGTGACCTTTCTCCCTGTGGCGTGCATGCATGTGTGCATGTGTGCCTGTACGTGTGTGCATGTGTGTGCGTGTGGCCTGTATCTGCCCAGGAGAACCCAGGAGCTCCCTGAGGGTGGGTTTCATAAACTGGTTTTAGTTCATGCCACAACTCTGCTCCTTAGGGGGCTGGCTCTCCACTTCACCATCACCCGCCCTGCCCAGGCAAGATCCCTCCTGAGGAGGTTTCCAGCTCTTTCCTACCCCAAGCTCCTCCCTGTCCCAGCTCTGTGTAACCTTGGACGAGTCCCTGTTTCCTTGTCTGGAAAGTGAGGGTGTTGGGCTACATGGAGGGCAAGGGGCCAATCGGTGCCACAATTGCTCATCTCCATGATGTCTGAACGCTGCTGCCTCCTGAACGCCTCGGGGATTGGGAGCAGGGACTTGAGGGCTCTAGAGCCCACTCTGCCACCATTGTGACTTGAGTTGTGGTGATGAAAATGGCTGCCACCCACCCAGGTACTTCTGGGTCAGCCAAGAAGCTTAGACAGACCCAGGCCTCGGCCAGAGGAAATGAGGCTCAGAGACAGTGGGACACAGGCAGGAAGGAAGACCCTCCTGACTGTAAAGGTAAATAAAACCAGCAATCATTTACCAAGGAATGTTGTGGGTCTCCCTTTCCTGGAGATCACAGAAACGTGGAAGCTAACGGGCCCCTGGAGATCGACTGGTGCAGCCCCCTCATTGTATAGATGAGGAAACCGAGACCTACAGGGAGGAAGTAGCCCGCCCAGGGTCACAGAGCAGCGTAATGAAAGAGCAGAGACCCAGACCTGCCACCAGGGCTCTCGGGCCAGAGCTGATTCCATTACTCCAAGCTGAGAGGCTTCCTTCAACCACAGGGCAGCCCAGGCGATTCTCTGCAGTGTCTTTGCTGCACGGATGAAGACTCCCTGAGGCTCTCAGAGGGTAAACGAGCTATGGGAGGGAGGGCTGAGGCCAGAGGCCAGAGGCCCCTGTCCTCAGGATGCCCAAGCCCAGGCTGCTCCCTGGGCAATCCCTCGCCTTCTCTGGGGGCAAGAGAGACCCCCATCACGCTGGAGTGTCTGATGGCTCTTCCTGCCTGGGGTCTGGGATCTCTCCTCAAAGCCTTGCCCGTACATTGAGCCCACTCACCCTCCGGAAGGCCCCTCACTCGGGCAGTCAGTCAGTTAGTCAGCTGCCCTTTGGGGAGTACCTTCCAAGTGACTCTGGGTGAGGCTCAGCTGGGGCAGGTCACAGATATCCAGATACAAGGTCCCCGCGCTTGGGGTGCTTCTGGGTGAGGGAGAGACTGAGGTACATGCACCCAAGGGCAGACACTTGGGAATAGAGAGAAATGGGCCAGGGTGGTCAGAGGAGGTGGGAACGCGTGGGTGGGTCTTTGACAGAGGCTAGGTAGGACCTGGACTGGGAGGCGAGGACAGGGTGGAGGCCTTCCCTGCCTCCTTCCTAAAGCCTTCCCCCGCCTTTCTGGAGGCAGGACAGGTGGAGGTGGCAGAGTGTGTTTACTAGGAGTTTAGGCTCCTGACATGAGTTCCCGGCCTGGCCCCGTGCCTCAGTAGCTGGGTGACCTTGAGCTCTTCATTTCATTGCTCTGAATCTCAGTCTCCTCATCTCAAGATTTGGGAATTAACAATGCTTCACATAACTCAAGGCAGGGCTCACAGGAGGCCTCAGGAAGAGCCCGGGGGTTAGTGGTTTGCAGGGTAATTTCGATTTCTTGGGATTTCAGTATACTGTAGGGACACACTTGGGACCCAGAGCTGGTATAAAGATTATTTTAGCTGAAGACATTTGAGCTTTGATAGACAACAGGGAAAAAAAGCCTTTTTTGTAGCTTCCCTTATCTGACTAAAAACAGCAACTTCTAGGAAATGAGGCTGCCAAAAATTCCTTCTCAGGGCGGATCTACTCCCGGAAGGTAGACTGTGAATAAAGTCTACGCCAAATCTTTTCCCCAAGTGAGTTTGTGGCCCTGAAAAGATAGAAAGGCCACTCGCACCTGTATAGACAAACATTACAGCCTCTCTCATCAAGTGTTGGTTCTCCTGAAAATCCGTGTATCTTTCCAAAAAGTCATTTATACTCCTGGCAAGTGCCTTTCTCCCCCACTTCATCTATTAAGATGGTATATAAGCCCCAAATTCCAACCACTCCTTTGAGTCACCATCACTGAGTTCTTCTGTGTATATGGAAGTTGCACGTGTAAATACACTCTGTTTCTTTCTCCCGTTAGTCTGTCTTTTCATTTTCAGTTTCATTCGCAGGCCCTAGGTACTGAACCTAAGAGAGTAGGAGAAAAGTTTTTTCTCCCCCAAAGTGTTCAGAAAGGGGAACCTCTACATTACCGTGTGGCCTTTATTTAGACCTTGACTCAAATAAACCGTGAAATCAGAACAAAAAACAAAAAACAATCAGCACTTCATGATATTGATGAGGCATTTGAAGTTTGAACACTGCCTGGATGTTTGATGAGATTACGGAATTACTGATGATTACTTTAGGTGTTCTAATGACACTGTAGTTCTGTTAAAAAGAGAGTTCTCATGTTTCAAAGCTAGATACGGAAATGCAGTTAACAATGATGTGATATCTGGCCAGGGGTTGATAATTGTTGATGCTGGGTGATGTCCACAGCAGCCTCATTATGCTATTCTCCTTGTATATAGGCTTGAAATTTTCCACAACAAAAAGTTTTTAATATGAAATAGAAAAGGGTGGATCAAGGAGATGTTTACCCAAATGTGGCTTAGCTGTCTGCCTTTGGAAGACTTTTCATTATAGAGAACAACAATCGCAAATTTAAGAAAAGCCTGGTATCTGTTTTGTGAGCAACAGCGACATATGACTAGAGACAGTGATTTCGCCCCCTCATTTCAGCCCCCTCATTAGGCAGCATCTGTGCTGCTCCTCTCAGCCTGTGGCAGCCCAGTTTGGTTGCCAGGCAATGGAAGCCAGAAGCCAGAAGCCCTTTACTTGGGAGGGAGAAAGGGGGAAAGGGAGGGAGAGAAGCCAGGAGGGGGGAGGGCAGAAAGAAGCTGCCCAGAGGAAGGCTTGTCCCTGCCTAGCGGCCTGGCCCAGGGGGATAGATGGGGTGGCGGGGTCCCTTGTTGGACGCTGGTTTCCTACAGCCCCCACTTTCCATGGGTTATTCCTGGGGGGCAGCCTCATTGTCAGAGCTTGAGGCCCCACAGAAGGAGTGGGGCGGGGGTGCACACATGTGCACCTCCCTCCTGCGAAGACCAGTGAGGTCTGCGATTAAGTAAGACACCAACTAGCACCCACTCAGAGTCAGAATTTCGGACAGGCCTCCCCTGGGGGACGCTCCCGAGCTCTTATTGAGTTAAAAACAATTCTGGGAAAGCAGCTCGTCAAATGGAAATTCTCCACTGGTGATCACCCTTTGCTGGGGCCATTCCAGAAGGCAGGAGGGCAGGAGGGCAGGAGGCTTCCCCCTCGGGGTGGAGAGTTCTGTCCTCGCCGTCTTTTGGGGAGGGAAGGCGGAAGCCTCTGGTGCTGCGCAGCGGCCTGGCAGTCTCACGGCCGCTGACTGTGTTGGGGAGCCCTGTGTTCTGGCGTTGGTTCGGACCCAGCTCTCATTGGAAGGCTGTGTGGGCCTGAGCCCACGTCTGACTCTCAATTTCCTGACCTCTAGAAGCGCGGGGAGTGTGGTACCTTGCCTCCCTTCAGGCTCAGATGGGCTGGGGTTACAGTGCACACCCCACCCCCCGACCCTGGGCAGGAATTGCTCTCATCCAGGGTAAAAGGAGCCTGGCCCACTCTGAGGCAGGAGGTAGATGGGCCCCAGGCTGAGCAGCCGGAGTTGGTCCCCTGTGGACAGATACTCCAAGAGGAAGGGGAGGAGGAGCTGAGCCCTGCCCAGGTAAACAGAGACAGAGACCACATATTTCTCGTTCTCGAGGTCAAGGAGACCTTCCCGACTATACATGTGCAGAAAGGCTCCTTGGAGGCCAAAAGGGGAGTGATGTCAACCTACCCATAGGCCTCTTCACTAGAATCCATCTTGGCTAAGAGATGCGTGTGCACGCATGGGAGGACCCTGAGATAAACCAAATACGGACTCAGAACCAGGCAAAGCAAGATGATTGGCCAAAGGAAACCCGGAAGAAATGCCCCATATAAGTGATTCAAACTACCACGAGGGCGTGGCTCTCTCTGAGCCCACCCGTGTGTGCCTATTCACACGTACTCTTCTTCCTCCTAATAAACACTTGTTTCGCTACTTTCTGTCTCTCGGTGGAAATTCATTTCTACACAGCTGATGGGCCAGGGCCTTGTTACTGGCCACTGGTCCCTGGTGGTCTAGTGGCTAGGATTCAGCGCTCTCACTGCTGCGGCCCGACTTCAGTCTCTGGCTGGGAACCGAAACCCTGCTTCAAGCCTCTGCAGGCCGAGGCCACCCGAGCGAGATCAACTCTACTCCCACCCACCAGGCCAGACTGGAAGAACCAACATAGCCAGCGACCTCTGAGAGACAGAGTGAGGGCCCTTCCTAGAGCCACCCTGCTATGATCATGAACTACCTCCTGCTGGCCTGGGAGGTGGGATTCAGAGAAGCTCTAGGCAGGCAGGATAGGGGGTGAGGTCAGGCAGCTGCCCCAGAGATCAGCCTTTCAAGACCCAGCATCTGAGAGAGGAAGGCTGGCTGTACTCAATGAGAAAAAAACATCAGGGAGGCAGTAGTCAGGAGCTGAGCAGGAGCAGGGCCCAGACAGCCCCCTTTCTCTGCAGCATCTTTGTGGCTCCTGGTTGTTAGGAGCAGGCTCTTCCGTTGCTAAGCAACTGGAGCCTGGTGGATTAAAACCAATTTCCTGAGCTCACTGAAAGGGGGAGGGAGAGAAGGTACAATGCAGATGCCCTGGGGAAGCTCATCCCTGCCTCCAACCTTTGTCGGTGCATGCGGTGCAAGCGGGTGGAGGTGAAGGGAAGGTGAGGTGCAGCTGGGAGCTGATCTCTAGGGAGAAGGTTGGGGGTGGGGTGGCTGGGGGAGGGCTATGCACCAGATATCCATTATAAAGACCAAAAGACCAGAGTGAAACTGGCAATTAAGATGCCAATTAGAGCACTAATGAATGCTAATGCTGCTCCTTTTTGAAACCCCAGAAAAGGCCTGCAGTCCCTGGGGTGTTTCTGAGCCACCTGACCAGGACAGACAGGATTGGGCAAGGTTTGTCCTCCAAAGATGGGACGATCAGAGCATTTTAGGGTCCACGGGCCCCCAACAGTCCTGGGGTCCTACCTCTTGTTGAATGACAGAGGCCCCTCGACACGCTGCCCTCCGCTTAGATAATAACCCCCAGATGACAGGGAGCTCACTTCCTCCTGCAACAGCCCTTTCTGAATCTTTTCCATAGAGAGTGCTTTGCCCCACACGGCCCAAGTCTGTCTTCCTGTGGCTCTTTCCCGCAGGAGCCGAGGGAGTCATCCCAATCTGCCCTGCTGTAGGGACATGTAGCCTCTCTCTTCTGTGAGGCCCACCTCCTACCTCTTGCCACTACTCAAGGGACAGAACGGGTGGGGCCTCACCATGACTTGGTGCCCTCTGATCCCCCACCCCCAGCCTGGTCTTTAGCCTCCTTAAGGAAGAAGCCACTAGGATGGACAAATTTACAAAGAGGTCCTGGATCCAATTCCTGCCCCAGAGTCCAGGCTTCTCCCACTACCCTGCTCAGGCAGAGACCTCCTGTCCCAGGACTTCATCAGTCAGTGCGCAGTTTTTTCTCTCTCTGCTAGGGTTTCTGTTTTAGGAAGAACTGGCTCTGGTCAGAGGAGGAGAGCAATGTGTCTTCTCCCTACTCGGTATCTGTGCCCTGATCCTGAATATCTTCAGGCCTCAGCTCCTGCTTCCTGAGCAGGGCTGCTCCCTGGACTTGGGCCTGCCTGGGCTTTGTTATTTCAATCTGACTGGCAGACCACCTCCCCATGCCGGTGTCCCCTCAGCGATCAAGGGCACATTCAGCTGGTGCTCAACAAACATTTTCTTTTTCTCTATAACACTTTCTATCATATAACATATGTGTTACTTATTATTTTGTTTTTCTGTTTCTCCCCATTTTGATATAAGTTCCATGAGGGTTGAGATTCTGTGTTTCATTTGCCATATCTCAGTGTGTAGAATAGGCCTGACACCTAGTAGGTCCTCAACAAATATATGCTAAATAATCAATATATGCTTACACATATAGATAAGCTCTTTATGTATTCATATGGCATGATATCCAAGCTAAATTGCTGACTAAAAGAAGCAAGGAGGGGACTTCCTGGTGGTCCAGTGGTTAAGACTCCATGCTTCCACTCCAGGGAGCATGGGTTCAATCCGTGGTCAGGGAATTAAGATCCCGCATGCCACGCTGTGCAGCCAAAAAATTAAAACAAAATAAAAAGAAAACGAAGCAAGGTACAGAACAGTATGTATCATATGGTACCCTTTGTGTGGAAGAGCAAAAGTGTATAAAAAAGAATTTTATTTTGTAAATTCTCAGGTTGTCATTGAGAAGATAAACAAGAGACTTGGTAACCATGGGCAGGAGAGTTGGGTCACTGAAGGAACAGGCATAGGATACATATTTCTCATGATGTACCCTTTTGTGCCTTTTGAATTTTGTACCATTAACATGTATTACTTAAATGTTTTTATTAAAAATTTAAAGCTTAGAGACAATTTTTAAACCTCAAAAATAAAAGCCAACTTACTGAATCATCTCCAACAACCTCAGGTACTACTGTTTGTCAACTTGACCCTAGTTATATAGGCCTATGTCATGTGATCTCCTAACTGCCATTCTTTTAGGCAGTCTATATTTAATTATCACAGATAACATAACTTGCCCATGTCAAGTTGTTATGTTGAAACAGACAAGTTCATACTATATGCCAAATATTTTCATCTGCATTAGTTGCAATCAGCAAGATCTCATTCTTTCATTCTCTCCTATCAAGATTACCAGTCTTTTCCTTTCTGCAACATGAGGCTATGTATATCTTTGACAAGATAAGTTCTCTCTCATTCACTGCCCATGGGAGCATAAATTAGTATGGTTTTTCCCAAAGGTGGTGTATCAATATGTACTAAAGCTTAAAAGTATTCATCCTCATGAGCATCCACTTCTGGATAGCATAAAGAAAATATTAGAAATGTGCATCATGCTTTATGCATAAGGATCTTTGTCATGACATTGTTTATAATGGGAAAGTATTTGAAATCATATGAATTTCCAACAAGAGGAAAATGGTATTAAAATAAATTATGGCATGGCCATGTGATAGAATATCATGCAACCATTAAAAAAATGCTTTTTGGGAAACTGAATTTAACTTTATGGAGGAATGTTGAAGGATGTGATGAATTATACATACAAGATATACTGTCAGGGGCAACCATGGGAATTATGGAAAACAAAATGGCAGAATAAGCCTGATAAACAATTATGAGAGAGCAGAATGCCAGACTAAGCCTGAAGAAGAATTATGAAAAATAGGACTTCCAAATAAGTTCAATGTAACAACTGATATAAAGTGAATATGGGCTGACTGTTTACCAAAAGTACTGAGCAAAATAGGTAATACAGGTTCTAAGAATCCATTTGGTTCACTATTAGCTTCAATGGTAGAAAAATATGGGAAGCCCAGAATGTTGCTGGTAGGTCTCTCTCTTAAAAGACTGATTTCACTCTATCATGTTTGTGATGGGGATACTTATTAAAACCCTATACAGTAAGTCCCCTACATACGAATGAGTTCATAAGTCCAATTTGTTCATAAGTCCAACAAAGTTAGCCTAGGTACCCAACTAACACAATCAGCTATATAGTACTGTACTGTAATAGGTTTATAATACTTTTCACGCAAATAATACATAAAAAACAAACACAAAAATAAACATGTTTAATCTTAGAGTACAGTACCTTGCAAAGTACAGTAGTACAGTACAACAGCTGGCATACAGGGGCTGGCATCGAGTGAACAGGCAAGAAGAGTTACTGACTGGAGGAGGGAGGGGAGGTGGGAGATGGTAGAGCTGAAGGATCATCAGCAACAGGAGACGGAGGGCAAGCTGCAATTTCACTCACACCTGACGTTGATGGCACAGGTTCTGCTTCCTTGCTGGATTCAATTCTATCTACCCTCTTGAAAAAAATAATCCAGCAATGTCTGGGTAGTAGCTCTTTTTTTCTCATCATAGATGACACGGTAGCACTGGATTGCATTGTGAACGGCTGCTGCAACCTTCGTGTACCATTCTATGTTCGGGTCCTGTGCCTCAAAAGCTAACAGTGCCTCCTCAAATAAAGAAAATCCCCTTGCCATTTCCTGCATCGTGAATCTCTTTGGTTCTTCAGTTACTTCTTCTTTCCCTGGTCTCTCTTCATTCTTTCTCTGGGCCTCCAATTCCTGGCGCTTCTTAGCAGTACCAGCTACATCACCGCTGCTTTTATGCTTGCTTCCGGACATCCTGGGCTTGAAATAAAGATACTGTACTACTGTACTCTATACAGTACTGTACAGTAAAGTACACAAAAGCTCAACCACTTGTAGAGGATGAATGCACGTGACAATGTAAACCAGACACGTGAAATAACTTACGTGGTTGGACATGCAAACGCACATTCGCATCTTTGAAAGTTCGCAACTTGAATGTTCATATGTAGGGGACTTACTGTATTTCAACGGCCAGAGGAAGGCTTTTTTGGGGTAGACAAATTGGTGTACTTACAGGAATTTTTAGGAAAACCCCACCCAACCAAATGGATTATTGATAAATCTCTGAGATGAATATTTCTCAGGAAGTAAATGCAAGAATGAATTGGGTAGCCATAAACAATTAATTAATATATTGGAGGAAGATATTAAGAAACGGAAAACTCTTTCTCTTTCTCCAAGTTCACAATTCTTCCCTACTTTTGCCCCTTCTGCTCCTTCTGTTTCCTTTTACGTTTCCTTGTTTCAATCTAGGACCTGGGAGAAGGTGGGTAATGACCTCTTGGATGGATGGTTCCTAGTGGCTCTGAGACCCAGAGATGACTTCCTTTTAGGAGAGGGAGAATGGCCAGCCTTATTCAAATGTCCTGATATGGGTTGCCCAAGTCTCAATTTCACCTCTGAGATTCTCAGAAAACCAAACATGCAAAACATAGTTAGGGAAGCAAAAATGATTAAAGGAAAGAGCAAGGAGTAATTTAGAATTTGAATAAGAGACTGTGCCTTAGAATAAAGGCATTGGATTGGTAACTGGTTGCCCTGGTAACTTGCAAGAAAAATAATTTTAAAAAGCAGTATAAATGGCAAAATGAGAATGGAAACTAGAATGGCTTCCAAACCTCCCTATTTTTTAATCTCTGCATAAAGAAAATCTATCCTACCCTTCTGGAGCTCCAAAGCTCAAATGCTTCTTTAGAAGTTATACAGGACTACTGGGAACACCAGAAATGGTAAGAGTCCATATGCCCTTTTGCCAGCTGATATTACTATTTTAAGAGCTCTTTTCCAGTGCTCCAGGAAGATCTGTAACTTTTTTCTGATGTGCTCCATGGAGTGTTTTCAACCTACAGCCCTATGCATGGGATGTATACTGGCTGCTGCATAAACTATTGCTATTGGCTGACTTGGTTGACTAAAGGAACAAGCATGATGAGGCTCTATTAGGTTCCTAGGGATGCTATAACAAAGTACCACAAATTGGGTGACTTAAAACAACAGAAATTTATTCTTTCACAGTTCTGGAGGCTAGAAGTCTGAAATAAAGCTGTTGGCAGGGTCATGCTCTCTGAGACTGAATAGAATCCTTCTTTGCCTCTTCCTAGCTTCTGCTGGTGACTGCCAATCCTTGGTACTCTTGGCTTGCAGCTGCATCATTTTAATTTCTGCCTCTGTCCTCATATGGCATTCTCCCTGTGTGTCTCTGTCATCACACAGTGTTTTCATCTTCTTAAAAGGACACCAGTTACATTGGATAAGAGCCCGCCCTTTGCTTGTTGACATTTGCAAAGACCCTAATTCCTAATAAGGTCACATTTACAGGTTACCTGGGGTTAGGACTTCAACATATCTTTTTGGAGGACACAATATAACTCATAACAGGGACCAAATAATAACTCCTATTATCAGGGAGTACCATGCCTCAGAAAGTCTACAGTTTGCCTCCTCCAACAACTCAGGTTGCTTTTCATACCTCGGAAACTCAGCACAAGGGATTGATGTTGGCAATCCTTGAAGCCTTTCTGCAGAAGGTGAGCTGGAAGAAACTACAATGCCGCACTCAAGAAGCTGGATAAATCCTCTCTGATTTTCACCAATAGTTTACTGGGCATTATCTAAATTTACAAGGTTGGATCCAGGGGCAAATTAGTAAAAGCCCTTGGTCCTCTCTACTTTTGTGGCAGCCTTTTTGCCTAGAAATCAAGCACAAGTAAGAGAAAAAGTAGGTGGATGGCAAGGACAGTTTCTCAGATATTGGCAGCAACAGCAACTCAGTTTTGGGAAAATATGGAGAAAGATAAAGAAGACAAAAAGAAATTTAAGACCTCAGTGTTAGCTTTTCAGTTAGAATTATTCACAAAGGAAAGAGACACTTATCTGAAGTCATCAACTCATAAGAGGGAGTCCCCTAATGTAAAGTCAATATGTCACTATTATAAGAAGATGGGGCCCTGGAGAAATGGATGCCAGAAGAGACTGAAGAATATGCAAGGGATGGAAACCAACTCTGAAGCTTTACAATTGCGTCAAAGAGACTACCCCCAAGGAAATCACACAGGAAATAACTGGCAAGTGGTGCAAACTAATGAGCAAAATTGGCATAGTGGGGGAAACTTGGAGCTGAGAATGGGAAATACTTATATGTCTGTTTCTTTTCCCTGCCTTAATCTTTCCCTGGCTGTTCTTATGGATACTGGAGGCACATGTTCTGTATTTTCTAATGATCTTTCTCATTTTTCCTTTACCCATAAAAATATTCAAGTTGTGGGTACCTCTGCACAACATTTTACCTGTTCTTCTCCTCTAAGGTTCCTGTGCAAATAAGTCATCTGTTAGAGGAACATGCTTTTCTTTTGTCTCTTGTTGTGCCTCTTAATCTGATGGGAGGGGACCTGATCTGTAAACTAAGGGCTACCATATTCTATACTCTAGATGGAGATTTTGGTAAATATGTCCTTCTGAAACAAAAGAAGGACAGGATAGAGTGACAGTCTCACCTAAAATGTGCTGGAAAAGCACTCTGAATTATAGGAAATAGATTCATCTTTAGGAATTAGGATTTAGGAATCCTAGGAACAAATGACACCTTTAATAAAAAGGATTAATACTAATGTTATAACTTACAACAAATGAAAACCATGGCCATGGTCACAATATCCTCTCTCTCTAGCTCAAATACAAGAACTAGAACCTGCAATTACATAACTAGAAAGATGGGACATAATAAAAAAAAAAGGGGGGCATTTGCCATGTACCTATAAAGAGGAAGGAAAATTTGACATGAAAGTTCAACTTATAAATTTGTACAAGAAGTTAGTCATTTCTCTGACATCTTTTATATCCATCCCTGCTACTATCTTTTTTTAAAAATAAATTTATTTATTTAATTATTTATTTGGTTGCGTTGGGTCTTTGTTGTGCGCGCAGGTTTTCTCTAGTCGCGGCGAGCAGGGGCTACTCTTCATTGCGGTGCACGGGCTTCATTGCGGTGGCTTCTCTTGTTGCAGAGCACGGGTTCTAGGCGCGCAGGCTTCAGTAGTGTGGCATGCAGGCTCAGTAGTTGTGGCTCACGGGCTTAGTTGCTCCGTGGCATGTGGGATCTTCCCGGACCAGGGATCAAACCTGTGTCCCCTGCATTGGCAAGCGGATTCTTAACCACTGAGCCACCAGGGAAGTCCCCCTGCTACTATCTTAACCTCTATACCTGCATCTGCTAAATATTTTTCTTTAGGGGACTTATTTTTAGCTTTCTTTTCTCATCTTTAGCTGAGGAATCATGGTTCTTCTTTGTGTTTACCTATGGAGGCTTTCAATATTTGTGGCAATGAATCTCTCAGAGATTTGCCTATTATATATTCTCTAGATATTTATAAAAGAACTTGAAGAAGTTCCTTCATGGCCCATGCTAGTTCAATACGTGAATGATTTATTGATAATTGCTAAGACTTTAAATGCCTATAAATAAAATGCTTTGGCTTTCTTAATATTTTTAGCTGCTGAAGAACATAAAACCTTCCTAGATAAATTGTAGTATCGTCAGATTGAAGTCAAATATTTGGGACATTTCGTATTAGTCAATAGACAGAAGGTAGTTCCATCCCAAATTCAGCCTATTTATAAATGAAGTAAACTACCATGAAAAAAAACCCAAACTCTACCAATTTGGGGGGTTGGTTGGGTATTGCAGGCAATGTATCTCTGCGTTTTCTGAAAATACTAACCATCTCTTTGAGATGTCACATGATGCATCACCAGAACCTTTACAGTAGTCCAAAGAAGCTAGAGAAGGCTTTTAAACACTTAGAGTAGCCCAATGGTATTAGGAGTTCCTAACTTTGACAAAATATTCCACCTTTCTTGTAATGATAATAAGGGAGCACTTAAGAAAGTGGTGTACTTTCTTAAAAGTTAGGCTCTGATTATAGGCTTATTGCTTACTTTTATGTGTTGTTGGATTCTTTTGTTCTAGAGATGCCAGGATGTTTATAAGCCTTAGCAGCAGTTGGTATTCTAGTTGAAAAGTCTCAGGCTTTGACTCTGGAACATTTAACTTACTTATATGCACCTCATGCTGTTACTGCTATTTTATAAATTCATAAGATACAACATTGTCACTGTGCCACTGGACTAGGTATGAACAAGTCTTATTGTCTAATCCTAACGTTATTCTAAGAAGGTGTAACCTTTTGAACCCAGCTACTCTGTTGCCAAATCCTGACCAAATAGCAGACAATGATTCCCTCACAGTTATAGCAGAAGATATTCAAAGTTTGCCTGACTTATCTGATATTCCTATTCCTAATCTTGATTTAATATTGTTCACTGATAGAATTTGAGTGAGAGACACACAGGGAAATGGAAAAGCATCATATACAGTAGTCAGTCCTCATGAGGTTTTAGAGGCTTATCCTCTCCCAAATATAAAGTCAGCCCAAGAACTAGAATTCCTAGCTCTCTCTCTCTTTCCTTTTTTTTTTTTTTTTTTTTACCAGAACATCAGGTAAGTTTATTTCAGATGTAACAGCAATGTTAAAATCAACAAGTTTAAATCTTAACTGCACCAAGTAAACTCAGCTATTTAAGTATTTTTAAAGTTATTCCCTCCAAAAAACTGAGGGAGTTTTTCTTTTCCACCCCATATACCATGGTTTCCCAATAGTTCTATTTTTGGAGGACTTTCAGTTGATGAATAAACTGCTTTGGGGATATTTCTGAACTTCTTTCCCCAAATGAAAACTAATCTGGACCAATTATGTATTGCATAGATTTCTCTGCAGATTCTTTTCTTTAGAACCTAATGCAATTACCATACAATATAATTTTTACCTATTTGCCCCATAGAGAAACTATCTGCCCTGAATAATATAATGGATATATCCTGTGATCTTCCAGTTAATAGAACTGTTTTACCTCAATGATAATTTTTATCAAAATAATCAACTGAACATGGGACATTATTTCAGTCTTTACTGACTCATAGGCATATGAACTAGTGCCCAGCTTCTACCTCTTCTACATCCTCCTCTTCCACAGGTGGATGGAGTTACTTCATGTAAGTTTGATGTAGGACAATTCACCCTTTACAAACACAATTTAGGTTAAAGTCAGTGACTAGTGTGGAAAAAGAAACACTAAAATGATACGGAGCCTACACAGTTCAAAATTTAGTATTTTTTCCTCCATAAATAATATGTACTTAATTGTCATGAGGCAGCTATTTGGTTTTCATTAAACACATTTAGGGATACATTCATAGGACTGATTAGATAGTCCAGGTGAAATGGTTATAGAAATAGAGGCAGTGTCACCTCACAAAACTCATTTATATATTAAAATCTATTTTGATATCTGAAGTTTACAAGAAGGCTGAATTTTCAAACTAATTATGCCTTCTGTAACTCAGGCACTCTTCTCTTAGCAAGAGCAAGCTGAAGCTTATCTGTAAAGGTGCTTAATGCTAAACTTTTCTTCTAAGCTTAGATTTGGACTGCTAAAGAAACTGATACCCAAGAAACCAGCATGGTCTTTCTACATTTTTACTATCTTAAGATTATAACCCTATAAACTCATTTATCAACTATCTTCCTTTTCTATATTATTCTTGGCACTCAGCTAAGACTGTTGAAGTCTACTGTACCTTGTATTTTTACATTCTCAAATAAGAACTTAAGATTATAAAATGTGCATAAACATTGTGTAAAATAATTTTGTCATTCAACATATATGAAGAGATGAAACTTTTATGCCAGAATTTACGTAAGAGGATAAGTATTATGAATCAACATTCCTTTTAAAGTCAAATGACAGAAAATTCAAGCCCTGTGCATTGTTTTAAAGTCTAATGAAAACATTTCTTGGGCGACCAGTATTGGCAATGTAGAAAATTTTAAATATTGGAGATGGGATTATGGAGGAAAACATGAAAATTTCAGATGTCTTCTATCTTACAAAAAGTTATCGACCCGTCAAAGCCACTCATTATGTGCTAGAAAACGATCTGGCATAAACCAGTCCTGTCAGTAGAGGAGGTCACAGCGACATTTGCGTTATTAATGCTTCTAGACTTCTACTTTTTCCAAGAATAGAAGCAATATGTTTAACAATTCCCCCACACCCAAATCCTTAAACTCAGTATCACAGGCACAGAATGTAAGCAAATCTGGGATGTTCTCCAACAGATAAGCAATAGCACAGCTATGTTATTCTCAAAAATACTGTCTAGATATTCTTTCCTCTAAAATCAAATGCTCAGTGGCCACACTTCTAACAGTCTGCATTAGCTGACATTAAATGCATTTGTTGTGCCACAAGTCTTTCTAAGCTTCCTTTTAGGTATTTTTTAATATGTCCAAGAGACAACGCCTGCTTCAGGTTTATTTAGGGGCACTGACCTATAAGGACATCAACCCCATTTTTAAGGTTTGACAAAGTATTGTGGGTTTACTGAAGGAAGAGGACAGGAGAAAAAAAAGCAAATCACAGCAAACCTCTTTAGGTCAGTTAAAGGCCATATCTCTAGCTGGGATATTAAAAAAAAATCTCACCAGCCCACACTCTAAAAGTTAATGCCACTTCTAACAATCAACAGCAAGAAAAATAAACCTGCTAACAACCAGCCCACTCATTAGCAAAAAGCAGTTTAACTCAAATGCTGAGACCAAAGTATAATACTACCTACTCAAACTGTCCCACCTACCCTCAGCCACCAGCGAGGAAGGAAGAAATAACTGCTTAACAGAACAAAATAAGCTTAGTATTTCTTACAAGGATAACAATGGTCCAACTTCTGAGATAATACTCAGAAGGACAAAAGGTGGAGTGAAGGCAATGTATAGGGATTGGTATCCCACAAAATCTTGAAAAACCCAAAGTACCACAAACACACTAAACTTGTCTATGAGTTAGAGAACAAGATATTGCTGCTGCTTCTTTTTTTCCTTTGAATTATACAGTATTTTGTAGGCTCTGCCCTTCAATGTGAAAGCAGGACATTAAAAAAAATGAAATTGACACAAGTTTTTGGGACCATATATCTTATCTGTGAAACTAGACAGATCTATTTATACCTTCTCCTTCCTACAGTCAAACCACCTCACAAAAATAAGAAAACTAAAACAATCCAAACATGATTAATAAGTCCTTAAAAGTTTAAAACCTTTAGAGGAAAGGGAGGGAAGTTTTGAAAGGAGGAAAAACAAGAACAAGGAAGGGGGAAAGCTTTAAAAGAAAGAGGGGGGTGGGGAATCAATGGGCATCTCTTTTATTTGGCTTCAAGCAAGTGCAAGAAAGTTCATCTGTAATTTGTTCAGTTGTCTGTCTTTTGCACATGTGCGTTCTGGCCAGAAGGGACTTTGAGGTTTTTCTGCATCTGCGGGCTCTATCCTCTTATAGTAATTCTTCTTTGTCTCAATAATCTCAAAGCCAAACTTTCTGTAGAAGTCAATTGCACACTCATTGCTGATCTGGACATGCAGATAGATGTTGTCAAAAGTGCCAACTTTTTCACAGATGTTTAAGACATGATTTAACATTTTAGTTCCTATTCCTAGCCTTCGGTATGGTGCCAGACACCTTAGTGTCATGATGTAAAGTCTCTTCTGATTCTGTGAATGATTCACCCTACAACATACTGCGCCTGCTGCAATATCATTGAAATAGGCAAATTTTGCTAGCTCGCCAACCTCCAGCACATCCTTATAGAACTTGTCATTGTAGCTGACTGGAAAGATGACCTGGTTTAATCTCTTCAACTGTTTAATATTGTGTGGTGTCACATCTCCCAGCTCGATCCGCCCTTTCATCTTCCTGGCTTGCTAAGGCCGTTGTTACCACCGATATCAACGCCGTTGCTGTCGCCGCCCTGAGCTCTCCGCACCCTCAGCTCGGGCCACTCAACCCCACAAGCCGCCCTCCTCGCCTAGGGCAGGGAGCTGAGCGGGTGACGGAGGCCTCGAGAGTCGAGCGCGCCTCTGTCTCCACAAACGCACACGGGGCACTCGCCTCCCGCCCGCCGCCGCCGCCAGCCAGACCCGCCGCTGCGCTGTGAACTTTCACCGGAACTCCTAGCTCTTATACAAACTTTTAAATTAGCCACCAATCTTAAGGTGAATATCTATACTGATAGTAAATATGCATTTGGTATCTGTCATGCTATGGAACAAATGTGGAGGAATAGAGGGAACTTTCTCATAGCAGTAGTAACTGAAATATCACACTAGAAACGTAATTGCTGATTTATTAGTCACCCCCGCTTCTCCAACAGATTTCTGAAATTCATTGTAGAACTCATAACAGACAACAAGATGACATATCTAAAGGAAATTAATTTGCACACCAAGCCACAGAAAGGGCTACTTAGGTCTTGACTGGGGAAATTGAAGCCCCATTACTTCTATCCAAGAACTCTTATTTACAATTTCAGAAATACACAACTCCACAAGATTTAGAAAATTGGAAACCAAGGAGAGCTATGAAGAATATCATAGGAATATGGGAATTACACTATAGGAGTATTTGTGTATCTCACTTATTATATGCTTGGATGGCTTTTTCATGACACCAGCAACCTTATTCAAACAAAAGGAGTATACTGAAAACCTTGGAATCGTACCACATTTGGAATAAGGGTCAAATAATTCAAGAAATAATACAAAGGTGTGCTGCTTGCCAGAAAAATTATTTACAGGAAACACTTAAGGTAAGGCAAAGAAGTCTACTGAGGACATTGTTACCTGGGATCTGGTGGCAAATAGACTTTATAGAGTGTCCTAATCCATTTGGGCTGCTATAACAGAATACTGCACAGACTGGGTGGCTTATAAACAACATAAACTTATTTCTCATGGGTCTGGAGTCTGGGAAGTCCAAGATCAAGGTGCTGGCAGATTCAATGTCAGGTGATGGTCCACTTCTTTTTTCATAAACGGCTTTCTTCTTGCTGTGTCCTCACGTGGCATAAGGGGCAAGAGAGCTCTATGGGGTCTCTTTTATAAGGACACTAATTTCATTCATGATGTCTCCACCCTCATGCCCTAATTATCTCCTAAAGACCCTCTTCCAAATACCATCACATTGGTGATTAGGTTTCAACATAGGAATTTTGGGAGAACACATTCCGTTGATAGCATAGAGCTTTCACCTTCAGAAGGTAGAAGAGATTGATCAGTAATGTTGTGTATGATGTCTGGATTGCCAGAAGTGTTCCTAGCAGCTAAAGCAGATGCTCAGTGTTTCAAGGACTTACTGAATTATAACATCCCAACCTTTGGAATTTCTGAATATCTGGAGTCTGATAGGGAAAGTCATTTCATTTCTATGGTTATGTAGGAGCTCTGTAAACACTAAACCAATAATTTGCTATACTCTTTATCATACTCAGTCTTCTGGACGAGAAGAACAAATGAACTATAAAGAATTCTTTGACTAAATAATATCAAGCCATCAGCTTACAATGGCCCAGAGCTTCACCTTTGGTTTTATTAAAAATAAGGTCAACTTCCTCTGGCAGGCATGATATTTCTCCCTTTGAGTTATTGTTTGGAAGATTTATGAACTTAGAGTTTAAGTATAATCCCTTATCTGATATAATGGAAAAAACTCATGATCAAGTGTAAAACTTAGAGGGTTTGCTGTTTTTCTGGCCACATTACACTAGTGTGTGTGGCCAGATGCTGGAAAAATTCCCCTGAAGAGGTGTGCCATTGATATCGACCAGGAAATAAAGTCTATATCAGAAAAAGGATTGTCACAACTGTTATGTAAATAAGCTAAAGATGGCCCCTATATTTACTTATTCACAGCAGGCTTGGACTGTAAGCTCAAAGGCCTACCAGTACCAAACTCAAATTTTACACATCCAATTTTTATTTCATTTTATTTAGAGTGTTGGGACTTTTTTAATTTAATTTTTATTTTATGCTGGAATATAGTTGTTTTATAATGTTGTGTTATGTTCAGGTGTACAGCAAGTTGGTTCAATTTTATGTATACATATATCCATTCTTTTTCAAATTCCTTTCCCATATAGGTTATTATGGAATTTTGAGCAAAGTTCCCTGTGCTATGCAGTAGATTCTTGTTGATTATCTATTTTATATATAGTAGTGTGTCTATGTTAATCCCAAACTCCTAATTTATTCCTCCCACTCACCTTTTCCCTTTGGTAACCATAAGTTTGTTTTCTAAGTCTGTGAGTCTGTTTCTGTTTTGTAAATAAGTTCATTTGTATCATTTTGAAGATTCCACATATAAGTGATATCATATGATATCTGTCTCTGATGTACTTCTTTCTAGGTCCATCCATGCTACTGCAAATGGCATTATTTCATTCTTTTTAATGGCTGAGTAACCTTCCATTGTATATGTGTCCCATATTTTTTTTTAAAGATATATTTTTTTAATCTTTATTGGAGTATAATTGCTTTATAATGTTGTGTTAGTTTCTGCTGTACAACAAAGTGAATCAGCTATATGTATACATATATCCCCATATCCCCTCCCTCTTGAGCCTCCTTCCCACCCTCCCTATCCCACCCCTCTAGGTGGTCATAAAGCATCGAGCTGCCTAATTTTATATTTTTGACCACAACTTGTGGCATGGGGGGATCTTAGTTCCCTGACCAGTGATGGAACCCGTGCCCCCTGCATGGGAAACGTGGAGTCTTAACCACTGGACCACCAGGGAAGTCCCTGTACCATATCTTCTTTATTCATTCTTCTGTAGATGGACATTTAGGTTGCTTCCAATGTCTTGGCTATTGCAAATAGTGCTGCAATGAACATTGGGGTGCATGTATCTTTTTGAAGTATGGTTTTCTCCAGATATATGCCCAGGAATGAGATTCCTGGATCATATGGTAGCTCTATTTTTAGTTTTTTAAGGAATCTCCATACTGTTTTCCATAGTGGCTGCACCAATTTACATTCCTGCCAACAGTGTAGGAGGGTTCCCTTTTCTCCACACCCTCTCCAGCCTTTATTGTTTCTAGACTTTTTTTTTTATTTATTTTATTTATGTATTTATTTTTGGCTGCGTTGGGTCTTCGTTGCTGCACGCGGGCTTTCTCTAGTTGCAGCGAACGGGGCCTACTCTTCGTTGTGGTGCACGGGCTTCTCATTGCGGTGGCTTCTCTTGGGGAGCACGGGCTCTAGGCACGTGGGCTTCAGTAGTTGTGGCTCACAGGCTCAGTAGTTGTGGCTCACGGGCTCTAGAGCGCAGGCTCAGTAGTTGTGGCGCACAGGCTTAGTTGCTCTGCAGCATGTGGGATCTTCCCGGACCAGGGCTCGAACCCGTGTCCCCTGCATTGGCAGGCGGATTCTTAACCACTGCGCCACCAGGGAAGCCCTAGACTTTTTGATGATGGCCATTCTGACTGGTGTGAGGTGATAACCTCATTGTAGTTTTGATTTGCATTTCTCTAATAATTAGCGAAGTTGAGCATCTATTCATGTGCCTTTTGGCTATCTGTATGCCTTAAAAAATTTTTTTTTGAGATATCTCATCCATTTTATTTGAATAAATATAAAATCTGATGTTACACTGTATTGCTAAGAATGTTAAACAATGACTCTAAAATTAATTTTAAAAATTTTATACAATGTTTAAAGGTTGCACTCCATTTAGTTATTATAATATATTGGCTATATTCCCTGTATTGTACAATACATCCTTGTAGCCTATCTTACACCCAGTAGTTTGTACCTCCCACTCCCCCACCCCTATATTTTGTATGTCTTCTTTGGAGAAATGTCTGTTTAGGTCTTCTGCCCATTTTTGGATTGGGTTGTTTATTTTTCATACTGAGCCACATGAGCTGTTTGTATATATTGGAGATCAATCCCTTGTCTGTTGCTTCACTTGCAAATAATTTCTCCCATCCTGTGGGTTGTCTTTTGGTTTTGTATATGGTTGCCTTTGCTGTGCAAAAGTTTTTAAGTTTAATTAGGTCCATTTTGTTTATTTTTGTTTTTATTTTCATTACTCTAGTAGGTGGATCCAAAAAGATATTGCTGTGATTTATGTCAGAAAGTGTTCTGCCTATGTTTTCCTCTAAGAGTTTTATAGGATGCAGTCTTACATTTAGGTGTTTAATCCATTTTGAGTTTATTTTTGTGTGTGGTGTTATAGAATGTTCTAAGTTCATTCTTTTACATGTAGCTGTCCAGTTTTCCCAGCACCACTTATTGAAAAGACTGTCTTTTCTCCATTGTATATTCTGGCCTCCTTTGTCACAGATTAGGTGACCATAGGTGCATGGGTTTATCTCTGGACTTTCTATCCTGTTCCATTGATCTATATTTCTGTTTTTGTGTCAGCACCATACCGGTTTGATGATTGTAGCTTTGTAGTATAGTCTGAAGTCAGGGAGCCTGATTGCTCCAGCTCCATTCTTCTTTCTCAGGGTTGTTTCAGCTATCTGGGGTCTTTTGTGTGTACAAACAAATTTAAAAATTTTTTGTTCTAGTTCTGTGAAAAATGCCATTGGTAATTTGATGGTGATTGCATTGAATCTGTAGATTGCCTTGGGTATTATAGTCATTCTGACAATATTGATTCTTCCAATCCAAGAACATGGTATATCTTTCCATTTGTTTGTTTCATCTTTGATTTGTTTCATCAGTATCTTATAGTTTTCCGAATACAGGTCTTTTGCCTCCTTAGGTAAATTTATTCCTATGTATTTTATTCTTTTTGATGCCATGGTAAATGGGATTGTTTCCTTAATTTCCCTTTCTGATATTTCATTGTTAGTGTATAGGAATGCAAGAGATTTCTGTGTATTAATTTTGTATCCTGCAACTTTACCAGATTCATTGATGAGCTCTAGTAGTTTTCTGGTAGCATCTTTAGGATTTTCTATGTATAGAATCATGTCAACTGCAAACAGTGACAGTTTTACTTCTTCTCCAATTTGGATTCCTTTTATTTCTTTTTCTTCTCTGACTGCTGTCGCTAGGACTTCCAAAACTATGTTGAATAAAAGTGGTGAGAGTGGACATCCTTGTCTTGTTCCTGATCTTAGAGGAAATGATTTCAGCTTTTCACCATTGAGTATGATGTTAGTTGTGCGTTTGTCATATATGGCCTTTATTTTGTTGAGGTATGTTCCCTCTACGCCCACTTTCTAGAGAGTTTTTATTGTAAATGGGTGTTGAATTTTGTCAAAAGCTTATTCTGCATCTATTGAGATGATCATATGATTTTTATTCTTCAATTTGTTAATGTGGTGTATCACACTGATTGATTTGCAGATATTGAACAATCCTTGCATACCTGAGATAAATCCCACTCAATCATGGTGTATGATCCTCTTAATGTATTGTTGGATTTAGTTTACTAGTATTTTGTTAAGGATTTTTGCATTTATGATCATCAGGTTTTCTTTTTTTGTAGTATCTTTGTCTGGTTTTGGTATCAGGGTTATTGTGGCCTCATAGAATGAGTTTGGGAGTGTTCCTTCCTCTGCATTTTTTGGGAATAGTTTCAGAAAGATAGGTGTTAACTCTTCTCTAAATGTATGATAGAAATTGCCTGTGAAGCAGTCTGGTCCTGGACTTTAGTTTGTTTGGAGTTTTTAAATCACAGTTTCAATTTCAGTACTTGTTATTGGTCTGTTTATAATTTCTATTTCTTCCTCTTCAGTCTTGGAAGATTCTCCCTTTCTAAGAATTTGTACATTTCTGTTAGGTTGTCCATTTTCTTGGCATATAGTTGCTTGTAGTAGTCTCTTATGATCCTTTGTATTTCTGTGGTTTAAGTTATAGCTTCTCCTTTTTATTTTATTATATTTTATCTTATTTATTTTATTTTAATTTTATTTTTTTATGCCATGCTGCATGGCTTGGGGGAGCTTAGTTCCCTGACCAGGGATCCAACCCAGGCCCTCAGCAGTAAGAGCACAGAGTTCTAACCACTGGACCACCGGGGATTCTCTATTTCTAATTTTATTGAGTTGAGCCCTCTTCCTCTTTTTCTTGATGAGTCTGGCTAAAGGTTTATCAATTTTGTTTATCTTTTCAAAGAACAAGCTTTTAGTTTCATTGATCTTTTGTATTGTTTTCTTCATCTCTATTTCATGTATTTCTGCTCTGATCTTTGAAATTTCCTTCTACTAACTTTGGGTTTTATTCATTCTTTTTTCTTTAGTTGCTTTAAGTGTAAGGTTGGGTTATTTATTTGAGATTTTTCTTGTTTCCTGAGGTAAGATTGTATTACTATAAACTTCCCTCTTAGAACTGCTTTTGCTGGGTTCCATAGGTTTTGGATCATCACTTTTTCATTTTCATTTGTCTCTAGGTATTTTTTTGACTTCCTTGTTGATTTTTTCAGTGATCCATTGGTTGTTTAGTAGCATATTGTTTAGCCTCCACATGTTTGTGTTTTTTAAAGTTTTTTTCTTTTAGTTGATTTCTAATCTCATAGAGTTATTGTTGGAAAAGATGCTTGATATGATTTCCAATTTTCTTAAATTAACCGAGGCTCGCTTTGTGGCCCAGCATGTGGTCAATCCTGGAGAATGTTCCGTGTGCACTTGAGAAGAATATGTATTCTGCTGCTTTTGGATGGAATGCTCTATAAATATCAATTAAGTCCATCTGGTCTAATGTGTGATTTAAGGTCTGTGTTTCCTTATTGATTTTCTGTCTGGATGATCTGTCCATTTGGGTAAGTGGGGTGTTAAAGTACCCCATTATTATTGTGTTCCTGTCAACTTCTCCTTTTATGACTGTTAGCATTTGCCTTATTATTGAGGTGCTCCTATGTTGGGTGCATATATATATTTACAATTCTTATATCTTCTTCTTGGATTGATCCTTTGATCATTATGTAGCGCCCTTTTTTGTCTCCTGTAGCAGTCTTCATTTTAAAGTCTATTTTGTCTGATATGAGTATTGCTACTCCAGCTTTCTTTTGATTTCCTTTTGCATGGAATACCTTTTTCCATCCCCTCACTTTCAGTCTGTATGTGTTCGTAGATCTGAAATGGGTCTCTTGTAGACAGCATATATACAGGTTTTGTTTTTGTACCCATTCAGCCAGTCTATGTCTTTTGGTTGGAGCATTTAATCCATTTACATTTAAGGTAATTATTGATATGTATGTTCTTATTGGCATTTTGTTAATTGTTTCAGATTTGTTTTTATAGGTCTTTTTCTTCCCTTCCTCTTTTGTTCTCTCCTCTTGTGATTTGATGAATATCTTTTGTGTTGTGTTTGGATTGCTCTTCCTTTTTTGTGTGTGTATCTATTGTAGAGTTTTGGTTTGTGGTTACCATGAGCTTTTGATATAGCAGTGTGTGTATATATATATATACCCACATATACATATATACAAGATTTTTTAAAGTTGCTGGTCTCTTAATTTCACATGCATTTCCCATGCCCTACTTTTGTATTCTCTTCTTCTCAGAATTGCTGGTTTTGACATCATATATGTATGTGGATGATTTCCTACCTTTACTGTACATTTGCTTTTACCAGTGAGCTTTCCCATTTGTAACTTCTTGTTTCTATTTGTGGCCTTTTCTTTCTGCCTATAGTAGTTCCTTTAGCACTTGTTCTAAAGCTGGTTTGGTGGTGCTAAATTCTCTTAGCTTTTGCTTGTCTGTAAAGCTTTTGATTTCTCCATTGAATCTGAATGAGAGCCTTGCTGGGTAGAATATTCTTGGTTGTAGGTTTTTCCCTTTTATCCCTTTAAATATATTATGCCACTCCCTTCTTTCCTGCAGAATTTCTGCTGAAAAATCAGCTGATAACCTTATGGGGATTCCCTTGCATGTTATTTGTTGCTTTTCCCTTGTTGCTTTTATTTTATTTTATTTTTTATTTTTTTTGGCTGCACTATGTGGCTTGCCGGATCTTAGTTACCTGACCAGGGATTGAACCCGGGCCCTGGCATTGATAGCACCAAGTCCTAACCACTGGACCACCAGGGAATTCCCCCCTGTTGCTTTTATTATTTTCTCTTTGTCTTTAATTTTTGTCAGTTTTACCAATATGTGTCTTGGCGTGTTCCTCCTTGGCTTTGTCCTGTATGGGACTCTCTGTGTTTCCTGGACTTGAGTGTTTCCTTTCCCATGTTAGGGAAGTTTTTGGCTATTATCTCTTCAAATATTTTCTCAGGCCCTTTCTCTCTCTCTTATCCTTCTGGGACCCCTATAATGCAAATGTTGGTGCATTTAATGTTGTCCCAGAGGTCTCTGACTGTCCTCATTTCTTTTCATTCATTTTTCTTTATTCTGTTCTGCGGCAGTGATTTCCACCAATCTGTCTTCCAGCTCTCTTATTCATTCTTCTGCCTCATTTTTACTGCTATTGATTCCTTCTAGTGTATTTTTCATTTCAGGTATTGCATTGTTCATCTCTGTTTGTTCTTTATTTCTTCTAGGTCTTTGTTAAATATTTCTTGTATCTTCTCAGTCTGTGCCTCTGTTCTTTTTCTGAGATCTTGTATCATCTTTACTATCATTACTCTGAATTCTTTTTCAGGTAGGTTACCTATTTGCACTTCACTTAGTAGTTCTCCTGCAGTTTTGTCTTGTTCCTTCGTCTGGAACATATTTCTCTGCCATCTCATTTTTTTCTAACTTTCCGTGTTTGTGGTCTTTGTTCCACAGGCTCCAGGTTTGTAGTTCCTGTTGCTTCTGATGTTTGTCCCCTGGTAGGTGAGGTTGAGGCTTGTGCGGGTTTCCTGGTGGGAAGGACTGGGGTCTGCCCATTAGTGGGTGGAGCTCGGTCTTGTCCCTCTGGTGGGCAGAGCTGTATCAAGGAGTGTGTTTAGAAGTGGCTGTGGCCTCAGGATGACTTTAGGCAGCCTGTCTGCTGATGGGTGTGGCTGTGTTCCCACCCTGTTGGTTGTTTGGCCTGAGGCGTCCCAACACTGGAGCCTGCAGGCTGCTGGGTGGGGCCAAGTCTGGTGCCAATGTGGCGACCTCTGGGAGAGCTCACTCCAGTGAATATTCCCTGCCACCAGTGTCCTTGCCCCCCATAGTAAGCCACAGCTGACCCCCACCTCCCCAGGAGACCCTCTAAGACCCACAGGTAGGTCTGGCCCAAACTCTTATGGAGTCACTGCTTTGCCCTGGGTCCCAGTGCATGTGAAACCTTGTGTGCGCCCTCCAAGAGTGCAGTCTCTCTTTCCCCCCAGTCTTGTGGAGCTCCTGCATTAAAGTCCCACTGGCCTTCAAAGCCAAATGCTCTGGGGGCTCCTCCGCCTGATGCCAGACCCCCAGGCTGGGGAGTCTTACCTGGGGCTCAGAACTCTCACTCCTGTGGGAGAACCTCTGCGATATAATTATTTTCCAGTTTGTGGGTGGCTCACTTAGCAGATATGAGATTTGATTGTATCGCACATGCTCCCCTCCTACCATCTCATTGTGACTTGTATTTGAATGTAGAATACCTTTTTTGGTAGATTCCAGTCTTTTTTGTTGATGGTTGCTCAGCAGTTAGTTGTGAGTTTTGTGTTTTTGTGAGGAGGTGAGCTCAAGTCCTTCTACTCTACCATCTTGACTCCACCACTTCCAATTTTTAAAAATATAGAGCAACTAAGCAGATTTTTAGCCATTAGGAGACTTCCTACTTCATATACCTCACAAAACTGCATCCAACATCTGTTAGGTGTAGACAAAAACTAACCCTGTAGCTATAAAAGAACTCAAGCTGATGCTACCTATTGAGGCTTTCTGACCCAGAGACTCCCCATCTTACTGCTGAGTGACTTTGCCTAGGTACATAACCCCTTCTTTGATTCTGCTCTCCCCTGAGTGTTCCCTTGCCTTCTTCCCTTTCTGGGTAGTGGCCTGGTGTGGCTTTCTCTGGAAGGTCATGTGCTGTGAAGGACTTCTCCTCTCATACAACCTGTTCAATTGCCACCCAAATTAAGCTCGTTATGTGCTACCATCACCTCATGGTCTTATCTCAAAATCCTTGAGCTCACTATATGTGGTGATAAAGACAGGATTCCCATGATGGTCAAGGAATTGACATGGGCCCTAGCCTATCAGTAAGACAGTCAATTATCAAATAGTTCATTGAAAGCCTTAAGTAATTGGGACTCAAAATTGGAATAACTCTAAGTCTTTTTGGCATGGCATTGCTCTTTGTTGTACTTCACTCTATATTTTTTTGTGATTTCCCCTTTTATCTCATTAGCTTGGCCAAGCAGTAGCACCAGGAGTTGAGTGAATGCATAACATTAAAACTGACTTTTGTGGTCAGAGGTGTCAATCAGCCAGAGGATATCAGCCCACACACCTGGGTCCCTCACTAGGCAGGTACTGGAAGTTGTAAGACCTGAGGGCCTGAGCAGGAAAAGGGGAGGAGTTCATGCTTCTGGACTAAGGGTGAGCTGCCTGTGTCCCCTTAACAGGCTATCATAAGAAGAGCTCTCCTTAGCCAGGCTGGTGATTTGGGGTACTCTGAATTGAGTGGATATCCTTGTCATGGGGACTGTTATGGCAAGCAAAGGAGCTGATAAGGCAGACATTAGGCCAAGGCTGTTCTCTTAAGCACAGTTAGGGGAGAGCTTTTGCAAATAACTAGCATGCCTCTGCTGTTGTGACACTCAATTATGATGTTGCAGGTGTTGTCATTCTAGTCCTTCCCCAGAGGGATATGGAGATCCCAACCCTTGGAGTGAGCTGGCTAAAGCATTTCTTAAAATGACTAAAGACAAGGAAATATATAATCCTGCCCCTTCCAGGACTCTGAAAAAGGTCATTGTCCTGCTGAACAGGTGTTCTAAACCACAAGTCTCATGCTAAGCCTTGCTCTAGGCAGCTTCTCACCAGCATGCCACCTGAAAAGGAGGTAGAAGCCCAAACTTTCTAGAGAGACTAGATGGAGGGGAAGACCCTGGGGAGGAGGACTAGTGCTCTCTAGAAGAAAAGGCAGCATGATGTCACCATAATAGTGACTGGGATAATTTGCCCTCTGCTTTACTGGTGACAACTCACAAAGTAATAAAAACAAAAAAGACAAAATGGGAGGGCCAAAAACCAGAAACTGGTTTTCACCTGGTGTAGGAGATACATCCTCTCTCTCACCCTGAGGCCTATTCTCTTCTTAATGACCTAGCTCAGGAACCAGATGAAAAAGTGCTGCCTGGGTACATAGGATGTTTCTGGTAAGGAGCAATTTCCACCTAATGGGAGCTGGAACTAAACAACTGGCTGCTGTAGTATGAGATGAAAAAAATGGTATCCTTGTTAAAGGATCCTGCACAATTAGTGTAGAAGGTTGTAATGGTCCCAGGGGAAACTTTGAACCCTGGTCCAAATTTATACTTTGTTGATGTGAATTTTTATGGCTTGGAAGGCTTCGCACTCTATGTTAGGCCTATAGTGGCCTGGGCCAACTATCAGTGGAAAATGTTAGCCAAGGTTAACCCTCTGCTCCACCAGTTGGGGATGTTGGAGTGGGCTTATCAGGCAATACATGGTGTGCCGCATGATGACATGGCAAGTCCAGAGGAGGCTGAATTGAGTCCTAAATCCACCTAGTTGTTTCTCAGGAAGACTCTTGACAAATATAAGTCTTCTTTAGTGGCAATGATGACTAATGCTAAAGCATTAAAGAGGACATAGGTGCCCTGGATTGATTGATTAATTGATTGATTATTTATTTATTTAAAAGATCAGGGGCTTCCCTGGTGGTGCAGTGGTTGAGAGTCTGCCTGCCGATGCAGGGGACACGGGTTCGAGCCCTGGTCCGGGAAGATCCCACATGCTGCGGAGCAACTAAGCCCGTGTGCCACAACTACTGAGCCTGCGCGTCTGGAGCCGTGCTCCGCAACGAGAGGCCATGACAGTGAGAGGCCCGTGCACCACGATGAAGAGTGGCCCCCGCTCGCCACAACTGGAGAAAGCCCTCGCACAGAAACGAAGAACCAACACAGTCAAAAATAAATAAATAAATAAATAAATTTATTTAAAAAAAAAAAGATCAGGGTTTATTATTTATTTATTTATTTTTGGCTGTGTCAGGTCTTAGTTGCGGCACGCAGGATCTTTTGTGGCTCTTCGTTGTGGCGCACGGGCTTCTCTCTAGTTGTGGTGTGCGGGCTCCAGAGCATGTGGGCTCTGTAGTTGTGGCAAGTGAGCTCTCTTGTTGTGGTGCGTGGGCTCAGTAGTTGCGGCGTGCAGGCTTAGTTGTCCTGCAGCATGTGAGATCTTAGTTCCCCTACCAGGGATCGAACAGGCGTCCCCTGCATTGCAAGATGGATTCTTAACCACTGGACCACCAGGGAAGTGCCGCCCTGGATTTAATAGAAACTCAAGAAAGACTAACTCAGAATCAAGTGTTGCCTGTTACAAACAACACCCCATGGGGTCCAAATCAAAATTACTGTCAACAGTGAGATCACCTTCCTCCTAGGCCAAACAGACCATCTACAGCTAGGCCTTTGTTTGAGCATGAGCTTTGAGGTAAACAAGAGGGGTTATACTGCAACCCAAGGGAAAGGAGGGTCCCAAATTGAATAACCTCTGGTAGATAGGTGCAACAATTACAATACTTACTAGAGTTAGATTACAACCGATTACTGGCTTCCCCGTTGGGGGTAGCTTTACCCCATACTTGCTCCTAATCTCTGCCAGTGACAGGGACCTGCTACACAGGCATCTAGTGGTCATGGAAGTGCCCCCTTCTGACAGAAAATTACCCTTTTACCATATTAACTGTGGTTTCAGTTCCAAAATATAATCAATACTGGCTGGGCTGGCTCCGTTGGACATGAGTACCCATATCTCCCTAACCCCAGGAAGCAGTCATGTTTTAAAGGGATCTCCTCTCCCCAGGAGGTGACCAGCTTGGGAGGAAGATTAATTAAAAGGGAAGTTACCTGATTAACTATTAAAATTGGTTCTGTTATTGCTAAAAAATGCTTCTCTCCTAGTTATTCCCCATCCCACCGCCACCATCTTTTTTTCCCCACCATGGGAATGGACCTTTTTAGTCAGCAGTTAACCTCATGGAACAAGCCTAAGGCTTTTACACTGTTGTTGGGCACCACCCAGTGAGAACCAGTTAACCTTCTTCTACTGGTATGGGTGGTGAAGTTACCACAGTACCAGCTAATGCAAGGCACTGAAAGATTATGGCTTCTCATAGCTGACTTAGTTAAAGAAGGGGCACTGATTCTTACTACGTTTGAATTCTCTGCTGTCTCCTGTGCTTAAAGCCACAACTAATGAGTAGAGGATAACTATAGACTATAGAGAGTTAACAAAGATATTCCCTTTATTAGAGCACCTCTACTAGATATTGTCATCTTAATGGATGACATTTAAAACAATATGGGTAAAATGGTTTGCAGTTATAGGCTTAGCTAACATGTTCTATTCTATAAACATTTCACAGGAGTCAACCATAACTTACCTTCACCTTTGAAGGTCAACTGTACACTTTTTTTCCAGTTGCCTATGGGGTATTTAAATAGTCCTGCACCATCTTCGTAGGCACGACCTAAATGCCTGACCCACTTGCACTAGAAACCCAGCTTTGGCATTATATCAATGACACCCTTCTCATCGGACCTGACTAAGACTCTGTCTCACAGGTCATTAAAACTGTGAGCAAGCACCTCACTGAGAGGGAATGGACAGTTGCCCCACATAAGATACAAGGCCCCTCTCAAGGCTAAATTTGGGAGCTATATTTGGAACTTAGAAGAGGAGCTATTCCCAATTTGATAAAAGATAAGAACCTAGCACTCAAACCTCCCACATTGGTAAAGGAGGCCCAAGATTTGGAAAGAATATTTGGATTTTGGCGCCAACACGTTCCTCACCTCCAATGTTGGTCTTTGTTTATCAAGAAACCTACAAGTCTTTCACTTTTCAGTGAAGACCTGAGCAAAAACAGGCACTAAGGAGGCTAATAAACTAAAGGAGGCTATTACTTTGGCAGTCCCACTAGTGCCTCGAGGACACAACTTATAATTAGAAGTTTGGGCCAATCCAAAAATTGCTTTCTGGATCCTCTGGACCAAAAGGACATGTAAATGGCTATGCATAAGCTTTTGGTATAAGAAGCCCTCAGACTCAGGTCAAAGGTATTCACCAGTAGAGAAACAACTCCTGGTGACATACTGGGCACTTATTGAAACTTAAGGCCTTACTGGGGCAGAGCCAAGTAAGGATCAAGAGAAACCTAGCCTTATAGGAGTTTCACAACTCCAAGAGGAAATAGCCATATACTCTGCCACTGAGGATAACTTGACAAAGTCCCAAGAAATGTCCCCACTTCTTGCTCAATGGGGACTGGTAGGAGGATGGTCAATACTCTCAAAATGAGAAAAACAATGGTCTGTCTTTACCAGTGAAGTGAGCATGGGGTATAAGGGAGTCAGACAATGGACAACCACAGCTTATAATCCCTATCCAAACACTCCAATTTCCATAAGGGAGATAGATAAAGTGCCCAATGGCCTGAGCTGCATGTAATACCAGTAGCACTAAAGCATGCCTTTGACAAACATTTTCCTAAGGTTCTATGTTTACCAACTCCTGGTTGATGGCTAATGGGCTAACAACTAACTTAATCAGGACTTCAACAAAATCACAGCTGGAAAATACAAGGTTGAGACATTTGGGGTAAAGAGATATGGGAAAAAATTGCCACATTGGCTCTTACTCTGCCCATCTTGGTATACCATATCTCACCTCATACCAAACAAGGCATGGAGGAGGGATGATAAAATACCAAAGCCGATTAACTAACCAGACCATTGAAACAGATAAGCTTCTTGAAGGACAAAGAGTCCCCAGAACTTTGGGACTAGTCACCCTACGCCTTCTACTGGTATGCACCCAAGAGGCCAGGGTATTTGAGTATCATGGGGTTATGAAAATGGATTGTTAATAGAAGAGTTGACCTACTGGAAAGACATTTACACAAAGCCATTAGAGACTGTACCAAGTGCCCAAAATCTAAACACTGGAGAAATTTTTAGAGGAGAAGGGTCACAACAGAACTGGCAAATCAACTTCACTGGGCCTCTTCCTGTAGCAGCAAGAGTCATTAAATATGCCTTAACAATGGTAAATACCCACACAGACCTTCTATTGGCTTACTTGTGTAAGGCACCAGTCTTTCCTAATGTTACTGAGAGGTTAACAAAACAGCTTTTACAGCCTTTGGGAGTGTTACACACTCAGATCAAAGCTCCCACTTCACTGCAAAGCATATGCAACAATGGGCATTACAAAATAACATTGCTTGTGTTTTTCACCTACCCTATCATCCTACGCCAGCAGATACCATAGAAAGACATAACGGGCTTTTAAAACAAGGACTACCGAGAGAATTTGGAAGACAATGGTCCCCTAAGTGGTTGATACCATCGATAGTCCCAATTACGTTAAATTCACACTGCCTCCCCTACCATGGCATAACTACGCCATATTTAAATCCACAGAAAATAAGGAGACCACCAACAGAGATGCTGCAACCACTGCTGTTGTATATACCCACACTGGATACAACACAATTATCAGTTTTCACTAACATGGTAACCCTGACATTATTGCTCACAGCAGAGGAATAACCACCTGATACTTTAACTTTTCCTTTCTCCCTCATAGAAAATCTAGATCCTAGCTATTTCCTCCTCAATCCTGATGAGGACCTGATGTGGACTATCGGCTCTGGAACCATCCTCAGCCTGTGTCTGTTCATCTTCCAGCATAAGCAGAGCAAACCACTCGCCACTATCTGGAGAGAGAGGCATCCATATGCCATCACATACTTTGCTCTACTAAAGGCACTGTGGAACAAATCTGGATCAGATTCTGGCACCCAAGAGGTGGAATTAATTGTCCCTGAGCAATATACAGTGGACAATTAGATCCACTACTACTGGCTGCAGATGACCTCTGACTTTAACCCCTACTCTATTGCTGTGGCCTTTCCTTACTTGAAAAGTTCCTACATTCACCAGTGTAGACTACATGCCCATTGGTGGATCACCTTAGCATGCCACATTCATATCACACTGGTCAGATTGAGGATAATGGGAATCACTTTGTTGGTTATTCAGATTGGTCAATCCTACTAACATGACCACAGGCATCAACACTGAGACTAGTACTCTACCTCCTATCTCTACTACTACTAGCAACACCTCTCCTTGCTAAGCCAGACTCCATAATACTGTTGGTGACTCCAGGTGCCTTCTAAGTGCTATGGGCCAATTTTTACCTCAAATGAAATGAAATCCACTATTATTAACTAATACCATCAAGTAAGTAGAGCAATAGGCCACTATCTATCAAGTCTTATTTAAAGAATGCACAGAGAGTCAGCTCTACCCACCACCAGAGCCTCTCATCAAGCCTCTTAGATAGCCTCAACCACCAGAGGGCAGACAGCAGAAGCAAGAAAAACTATAATCCTGCAGCCTGTGGAACAAAAACCACATTCACAGAAAGATAGACAAGATGAAAAGGCAGAGGGCTGTATACCAGATGAAGGAACAAGAAAAAACCCCAGAAAAACAACTAAATGAAGTGGAGATAGGCAACCTTTCAGAAAAAGAATTCAGAATAATGATAGTGAAGATGATCCAGGACCTCGGAATAAGAATGGAGGCAAAGATCGAGAAGATGCAAGAAATGTTTAACAAAGAAAGACTTAGAAGAATTAAAGAACAAACAAAGAGAGATGAACAATACAATAACTGAAATGAAAACTACACTAGAAGGAATCAATAGCAGAATAACTGAGGCAGAAGAACGGATAAGTGACCTGGAAGACAGAATGGTGGAATTCACTGCTGGGGAACAGACTAAAGAACAAAGAATGAAAAGAAATGAAGACAGCCTAAGAGACCTCTGGGACAACATTAAACGCAACAACATTCGCATTATAGGGGTCCCAGAAGGAGAAGAGAGAGAGAAAGGACCAGAGAAAATATTTAAAGAGATTATAGTCGAAAACTTCCCTAACATGGGAAAGGAAATAGCCACCCAAGTCCAGGAAGCGCAGAGATTCCCATACAGGACAAACCCAAGGAGAAACACACCGAGACACATAGTAATCAAATTGGCAAAAATTAAGACAAAGAAAAATTATTGAAAGCAGCAAGGGAAAAACGACAAATAACATACAAGGGAACTCCCATAAGGTTAACAGATGATTTCTCAGCAGAAACTCTACAAGCCAGAAAGGAGTGGCATGATATACTTAAAGTGATGAAAGGGAAGAACCTACATCCAAGATTACCTGGCAAGGATCTCATTCAGATTCGATGGAGAAATCAAAAGCTTTACAGACAAGCAAAAGCTAAGAGAATTAAGCACCACCAAAACAGCTCTACAACAAATGCTAAAGGAACTTCTCTAAGTGGGAAACACAAGAGAAGAAAAGGACCGACAAAAACAAACCCAAAACAATTAAGAGAATGGTAATAGGAACATACATATCGATAATTACCTTAAACGTAAATGGATTAAATGCTCCAACCAAAAGACACAGGCTTGCTGAATGGATACAAAAACAAGACCCATCTATATGCTGTCTACAAGAGACCCACTTCAGACCTAGGGACACATATAGACTGAAAGGGAGGGGATGGAAAAAGATATTCCATGCAAATGGAAATCAAAAGAAAGCTGGAGTAGCTATACTCATATCAGATAAAATAGACTTTAAAATAAAGAATGTTACAAGAGACAAGGAAGGACACTACATAATGATCAAGGGATCAATCCAAGAAGAAGATATAACAATTATAAAAATATATGCACCCAACATAGGAGCACCTCAATACATAAGGCAACTGCTAACAGCTCTAAAAGAGGAAATTGACAGTAACACAATAATAGTGGGGGACTTTAACACCTCACTTACACCAATGGACAGATCATCCAAAATGAAAATAAATAAGGAAACAAAAGCTTTAAATGACACAATAGACCAGATAGATTTAATTGATATTTATAGGATATTCCATCCAAAAACAGCAGATTACACTTTCTTCTCAAGTGCGCATGGAACATTCTCCAGGATAGATCACATCTTGGGTCACAAATCAAGCCTCAGTAAATTTAAGAAAATTGAAATCATATCAAGCATCTTTTCTGACCACAACGCTATGAGATTAGAAATGAATTACAGGGAAAAAAACGTAAAAAACACAAACACATGGGAGGCTAAACAGTACATTACTAAATACCCAAGAGATCACTGAAGAATTCAAAGAGGAAATCAAAAAATACCTAGAGACAAATGACAATGAAAACACGATGATCCAAAACCTATGGGATGCAGCAAAAAGCAGTTCTAAGAGGGAAGTTTATAGCTATACAAGCCTACCTAAAGAAACAAGAAAAATCTCAAGTAAACAATCTAACCTTACACCTAAAGGAACTAGAGAAAGAAGAACAAACAAAACCAAAAGTTAGCAGAAGGAAAGAAATCATAAAGATCAGAGCAGAAATAAATGAAATAGAAACTAAGAAAACAATAGCAAAGATCAATAAAGCTAAAAGCTGGTTCTTTGAGAAGATAAACAAAATTGATAAAGCATTAGCCAGACTCATCAAGAAAAAGAGGGAGAGGACTCAAATCAATAAAATCAGAAATGAATAAGGAGAAGTTACAACAGACACCGCAGAAATACAAAGCATCCTAAGAGACTACTACAAGCAACTTTATGACAATAAAATGGACAACCCGGAAGAAATGGACAAATTCTTAGAAAGGTATAACCTTCCAAGACTGAACCAGGAAGAAACAGAAAATGTGAACAGACCAATCACAAGTAATGAAATTGAAAATGTGATTAAAAATCTTCCAACAAACAAAAGTCCAGGACCAGATGGCTTCACAGGTGAATTCTATCAAACATTTAGAGAAGAGCTAACACCCATCCTTCTCAAACTCTTCCAGAAAATTGCAGAGGAAGGAACACTCCCATACTCATTCTATGAGGCCACCATCACCCTGATACCAAAACCAGACAAAGACACTACAAAAAAAGAAAATTACAGACCAATATCACTGATGAATATAGATGCAAAAATCCTCAACAAAATACTAGCAAACAGAATCCAACAACACATTAAAAGGATCATACACCATGGTCAAGTGGGATTTATCCCAGGGATGCAAGGATTCTTCAATATATGCAAATCAATCAATGTGATACACCATGTTAACAAATTGAAGAATAAAAACCATATGATCATCTCAATAGATGCAGAAAAAGCTTTTGACAAAATTCAACACCCATTTATGATAAAAACTCTCCAGAAAGTGGGCATAGAGGGAACCTACCTCAACATAATAAAGGCCATATAAGACAAACCCACAGCATACATCATTCTCAATGGTGAAAAACTGAAAGCATTTCCTCTACGATCAGGAATGAGACAAGGATGTCCACTCTCACTACTATTATTCAACATAGTTTTGGAAGTCCTAGCCACGGCAATCAGAGAAGAAAAAGAAATAAAAGGAATACATATTGGAAAAGAAGAAGTAAAACTGTCACTGTTTGCAGATGACATGATACTATACATAGAGAATCCTTAAAATGCCACCAGAAAACTACTAGAGCTAATCAATGATTTTGGTAAAGTTGCAGGATACAAAATTAATGCACAGAAATCTCTTGCATTCCTATACGTTAATGATGAAAAATCTGAAAGAGAAATTATGGAAACACTCCCATTTACCATTGCAACAAAAAGAATAAAATACCTAGGAATAAACCTACCTAAGGAGACAAAAGACCTGTATGCAGAAAACTATAAGACACTGATGAAAGAAATTAAAGATGATACCAACAGATGGAGAGATATACCATGTTCTTGGATTGGAAGAATCAATATTGTGAAAATGACTATACTACCCAAAGCAATCTACAGATTCAGTACAATCCCTATAAAATTACCAATGGCATTTTTTACGGAACTAGAGCAAATCATCCAAAAATTTGTATGGAGACACAAAAGACCCCGAATAGCCAAAGCAGTCTTGAGGGAAAAAAACGGAGCTGGAGGAATCAGACTCCCTGACTTCAGACTATACTACAAAGCTACAGGAATTAAGACAATATGGTACTGGCACAAAAACAGAAACATAGATCAATGGAACAAGACAGAAAGCCCAGAGATAAACCCATGCACCTATGGTCAACTAATCTATGACAAAGTAGGCAAAGATATACAATGGAGAAAAGAGAGTCTCTTCAATAAGTGGTGCTGGGAAAACTGGACAGCTACATGTAAAAGAATGAAATCAGAATACTCCCTAACACCATACACAAAAATAAACTCAAAATGGATTCGAGACCTAAATGTAAGACCAGACACTATAAAACTCTTAGAGGAAAACATAGGAAGAACACTCTTTGACATAAATCACAGCAAGATCTTTTTTGATCCACCTCCTAGAGTAATGGAAATAAAAACAAAAATAAACAAATGGGACCTAATGAAACTTCAAAGCTTTTGCACAGCAAAGGAAACCATAAACAAGATGAAAAGACAACCCTCAGAATGGGAGAAAATATTTGCAAGCGAATCAACGGACAAAGGATTAATCTCCAAAATATATAAACAGCTCATTCAGCACAATATTAAAGAAACAAACAACCCAATCCAAAAATGGGCAGAAGACCTAAATAGACATTTCTCCAAAGAAGACCTACAGATGGCCAAGAAGCACATGAAAAGATGCTCAACATCACTAATTATTAGAGAATGTAAATCAAAACTACAATGAGGTATCACCTCACACCAGTTAGAATGGGCATCATCAGAAAATCTACAAACAACAAATGCTGGAGAGGGTGTGGAGAAAAGGAAACCCTCTTGCACTGTTGGTGGGAATGTAAATTGATACAGCCACTATGGAGAACAATATGGAGGTTCCTTAAAAAATTAAAAATGGAATTACCATATGATCCAGGAATCCCACTACTGGGCTTATACCCAGAGAAAACCATAATTCAAAAAGACACATGCACCCCAATGTTCATTGCAGCACTATTTACAATAGCCAGGTCATGGAAGCAACCTAAATGCCCATCGACAGATGAATGGATAAAGAAGTTGTGGTACATATATACAATGGAATATTACTCAGCCATAAAAAGGAACGAAATTGAGTCATTTGTTGAGATGTGGATGGATCTAGAGATTGTCATACAGAGTGAAGTAAGTCAGAAAGAGAAAAACAAATACCGTATATTAACGCATGTATGTGGAACCTAGAAAAATGGTACAGATGAACCAGGTTGCAGGGCAGAAGTTGAGACACAGATGTAGAGAACAAACGTATGGACACCAAGGGGGGAAAACTGCGGTGGGGTGGGGATGGTGGTGTGCTGAATTGGGCGATTGGGATCGACATGTATACACTGATATGTATAAAATTGATGACTGATAAGAACCTGCAGTACAAACAAACAAACAAAAAAACAACTAATGCTAAAAAAAAAAAAAAGAATGAAATACTGACACACACTACAGCATGGCTGAACCTTGAAAATATGGTCTCACTGAAAGAAGCCAGACATGACAGGCCACATTTTGAATGATTCCATTTCTATGAAATGACCCAAAGAGGTAAATCCATGGAGACAGAATGCAGAGCAGTGGTGACTAGGGACTGGGGTGACAGGAATGAGGAATGACTGCTTATGGGGGGGTGGGATTATCTCTTGTGTTGATGAAAATGTTCTAAAATTTGTTCTGGTGTTGGTTGCACAGGTCTGTGAATATACTAAAAACCATTGAATTGTGTACTTTAAATGGGAGAATTGTGTGATATATTATCTCAATAAAGTGGTTTATAAAAAAAAAAAAAAGAATGCACAGAGACAGTATGTACCCAATATTATAACTAGGATGCTCATGATTGTACAATTAAATTAGAGATGTTGTAATCAAGAACCAACACTAACACACCCTATGGGATTACAGAGATAAAATTATAGCTTCTAGTAATCTCTGGGATAATGATAAGTATAAACTCTGCTAACAATGTATACTCTTGCAGCTATTGGTTTCTTTTCCTTTTAATTATAATGATCTCTTTCCTCCTCTAATACAAGCCCCACTTATTGAGGTGGAAAGAAATTGGCACCTTACCATGAACCTCCTCCGTGATGGTTAATTTTATGTGTCAACTTGACTGAGCCACAGCACCCAGATATTTTCTCAAACATTTTAGGTGTTTCTGTGAACATCAAGTAAAATAGATTACCCTCCATAATGTGAATCACATACAATCGGTTGAAGACCTTAACACAACAAAGACTGATCTTCCCTTGGGCAAGGAAGAATTCTGCCAGCAGACTGTCTGGAGTAGAGCTGCAACTCTTCCCTGAGTCTCCAGCCTTCCATCCTACCCCATTAGGTTTTGGACTTGCCAAGCCTCCATAATTAAGTGAGCCAATACCTTAAAATAATTTTCTCTCTCTCTCTCTCTCTCTTCTGTATCTCTATCTATCTCCTGTTGGTTCTGCTTCTCTGGAGAACCCTGACTAATACACTCTCCCTGGCCACCAATATATATAAGGAAGGCAATGTATACTACATGATGTTTCCTGTGCCAAGACATGTCTAAAAAATCAGAGATTGCAACCAGTTTGCAAGTTCTTCCCTAACCTAACCTCTCACAATACCAACTGCAAGCTTTATATAACATTCAGTGGAAGTGGGCTCTACAACAGTTACAACACTGGTTGCTCACAATAAACAATCATAGCTCTTGACTGTTAAAGAAAAGACAGTTCATATAAAAAACACATTTGATCTTATGGAGAAATCTAACCTCTTTTTGCATGGGACTTTCTCCACCCAAATTGACAACTACTTGCTTATAGCTATTACACAATTTGCCAGACCCACAAAGACCACCATTAGTAAGGACTTGGGAGAGAAATTTGAGAGAAATTGCCATGCAGTGCTACTTCTCTGACCACTCCTTTAAAAAGGTAAGCACCTACTCTCGCAGCACATAGAGACAATAATGAGAAGCCTCATAGTGAAGCTAACCTGGGAGGTTATGAAGGAAAAATACTCCTAACTATAGTAGTCCTCATTTCTGTAACTGGTCACATGGTCATAGCTGGTATTTATAACTAACTTCTTCTACTACCCATTCCATAGTTCTTTTTCCCTCTGTTAATTATAATTCTTTGCCTGGTGGGATGTCCCAAACATTCACTCATGGAGGGTTTGGGCCTGAATTGGGTGGTCATAGTTTTCCATAAACTTTATTTTTAACAATTTAAAAAAATTTATAAAAAGTTTTTATTGAAGTATAGTTGCTGTATAATATTATATGTTACAGGTGTACAATAAAACAATTCATAATTTTTAAAGGTTGTACTCCATTTATAGTTATTATATAATATTGGCTATATTCTGTGTGTTGTACAATATATCCTTGTAGCTTATTTTATACCAATAGTCTGTACCTCTTAATCTCCTACCCCTATCTTGCCCCTCCCCTTTCCCTCTCCCCACTGGTAACCACTAGTTTATTCTCTATATCTGTGAGTTTGCTTCTTTTACGTTATATTCACTAGTTTGTTGTATTTTTTAGATTCCACATATAAGTGATATCATATAGTATTTGTCTTTCTCTGCTTGACTTATTTCACTTAGCATAATGCCCTCCAATTCCATCCATGTTGCTGCAAATGGCATTATTTCATTCTTTTTAATTTCATTCTTTTTAATGGCTGAGTAACATTCCATTGTATGTATATGTGTGTGTGTGTGTGTGTGTGTATATATATATATATTTATATATATATATACCACATCTTCTTTATCCATTCTTCTATTGATGTGCACTTAGTTTGCTTCCATGTCTTTGCTATTGTAAATAATGCTGCTATGAACATTGGGGTACATGTGTCCTCCTTTCGAATTAGTGTTTCCATTTTTTTCAGATATATACTCAGGAGTGGAATTTCTGGGTCATATGGTAGTTTTGTTTTTAGTTTTTTGAGAAACCTCCGTACTGTTTTCCATACTGGCTGCATCAATTTATATTCCCACCCACAGTGTACAAGGGTTCCCTTTTCTCCACATCCTTGGAACATTTAATCCCAGGACATGGTAATACTAAGAAACACTCTATGAGATATCCACAAAAAGAGCCATTCTATCCACTTGATTATTAAAATCATCCTCTGTTGAGGTCATGCTTTGATGAGAATTAGATGGGATATAGATATCTTCACATTCTTTACCCATCCAGAGAGCTCTATCCATATAACAGTTCCGCAGACCTCCTTGCCACCAATTTTCCAATCATGTTTCTTCTAAGTTCCCTACCATCTAGCTAAATCATTGGTCATAGTCCACAAATATATAGATTTGTGGCATTTGGGCCACTTCCTCATGTAACTTTCTTAGGCTTTCAGAGTACGGTCAAGCCCAATCTTGTATCTACCACTTCCTTTTGATAATAGAGTGCTGCTGAACATGGCAAAATTTATGGCTTCGTGGTACAGATAACACCCAGTTCACAATGGGCAGCTCAGGTTGCATGGTAACTTGGTGACCCATGGTAAAGTATTCAGTCTCTACTAAGGCCCAGTAGGAAACCAAAAGCTGTTTCTCAAAATAAAAATAGTTATCCACAGAGGAAGGCAGGGTATTGATCCCAAACCCTAAGCGCCTGCACTGCAATTCACCTCCAAGGGCCTGCCAAGGCTCCAAATAGCATCTCTACTTGCCACTGCCACTTCAAACACCATCAGATTAGATGAATCATATCGCCCAAGTAACAAAGCAGCTTGCATGGCAGCCTGTCTGTTGTAGAGCCTTCTCTTGTTCTAAACCCCACTCAAAACTAGCAACTTTTTAGGTTACTTAATAAGTGGGTCAGAGTAGTACCCTCAAATGAGAAATACGTTGCCTTCTAAGGAGGTCCACTAGGCATTGTGCCTCTTTTTTTGAATGTAGTAGGGGCCATATGCAACAACTTATCCTTTGCCTTAGAAGTGATATCTCCACATGTTCTATACCACCAAACACACCAAACAGAAAAGCATTTGCTAGGTCAGTAGCTGTATACAAGGCACCAGAGAAAGTGTTAATTACTCAAGCAACTAAGCCACATCTGGAATAGTAGCTACAACTGGAGCCACCTCCTTGTTAAGTTCACAATAATCCACTGTCATTTTCTAAGATCCATCTGTTTTCTGCACAGGGCAAATACGTAAGTTGAATTGAGAAGTGGTGAGAATAACTGCCCCTGCATCTTTCAAGTCCTTGACAGTGGCACTAATCTTTGCCATCCCTCCAGAAATGTGGTATTGCTTTTAGTTTATTATTTTCCTAGGTAGAGTCAGTTCTGGTGGCTTCCACTTGGCCTTTCCTACCATAATAGCCCTCAATCCACAATCAAGGAGCCAACATGTGAATTCTGTGAGTTGTTGAGTATGTCTATTCCAATTATGCCTTCTGGAACTGGAGAAATAACCACAGGATGTGTTTGGAGACTCACTGGACCCACTGTGAAATGGACCTCAGCTAAAACTACATTGATCGCCTGACATTCATAAGCCCCTACTCGGAATGGTGGCTCACAGTATCATTTGTGATCTCACTGAATTAGTGCCAGTTCAGAGCCACTGTCCAGTAATCCTCTAAATGTTTGATTTTTCTCCCCCAATGCATAATCCCCTGGTAAATGGCCATAGGTTCTTTTGAGGAAGGCTGGGAGAAAGATTAACAGTGTACATTTTTGGCAGTACAGCAGGGTCCTTCCTTAAAGGAACATGCCTCCCCTTCATTCAAAGAATTCTGGGTCTGTCACCTGACTCAAGTCTGGGAATTGATTGAAAGACAATGAATCTCTGTTTTGATGATTCAAATTAGACGTTGTTCACTCAAACTAGGACTCTCCCAGTTACACAGATCAACTAAGAATTTAGTAGATTGCCCATCTATTTCCTTTCTAGGGACATGCTGATCAACTAGGCAACTCCAAAGGTCTCTGCAAGTTAGACTATTCTGATTACTACTTTGACTTCATTGTCAGTTATGGCAACAAAACCCATCTTGTCTTTGGTGATTAAGTTTCACCATTTGGTCCCTGCAACCTTAGGCTCCAATTATCCTCATTGTATTTAAAGATTCCAGCTCAGTGGCAGCAGTTTCCACTGTAATTTCTGGCCTACGGAGAAGAGTGACCATAGAGGTCTTCAAGGATGCTGGAATTTCCCTCACAAATTTATTTCTCACAGTCATGGTGAAAGGTATGTCCTCCATGGTGGGTGAGTAGATCTTAAATGATAAATCCACTCGAACATTCCAGTCTCTCTAAGCCTTTGGATCCCTTCCTTTATAGTACACCAAGGCAGTTCTGGCGTTTCAACTTCATTTAGTGTAGGTAACTTTTTGATCCATTTTCAGCCAACCAACCAAATTGTTAGAGCCATTTCTAACACCTTGAGTTAAACACTGAATCCATAATTTCTGCTTACTGAGTTCATATCAATAAATTTGGCCTGATTCAACTTCATTTTCCTTCCATCATTATCCCACCCTCTTAATATCCATTCCCACACATATTCTCTAGATTTCTGTCTGTATAAATTGGAAAAATCATGCACTTGCTTTTGTGCGTAGCACACATTTTAGTGGGTCACCCTTCAAGGGCTTCTGGGACTTGAGTTTAGGTGTATTTCTAAAAGCAAAAGGGGGTTGTGAAGTAGGTACTGAGGAGAGTCAGCAGTGCTTTGCAAAGAAACTACCTTAAGGGAGGCCATTGCAGATTTTTTTGGACAAAGCAGAGTTAACCTACACAGGCAGAGGTGGAAAGGCTGGTAAAGAAGACTCAGTAGAATTTAGGGATATGACATTTCCAGCTTCATTGGAATCTTCCCATTGGCCCCCAATCCCATTTCCAGGATTTTATTCTTTCCCGATCAATGCCCTCATTTGAACAGAACTTCATCTTACTCCCCATTCCTCATCCTGCACATTTTTTACCCATGCCTTTTTCCTGGGTCCTGATTTGAAGATGTACTACCCCATTTATGATTTTTCCATAAACTTTTGCTCTACTGACAGAATGGAATCTTGGGTTGTAAAGTGGAATATGAGGATACAACATCCATTTCCAATCCGTGTCTCTGAGTACAACTGAGGAATTTCACTACCACTTGCCAAGTGCTCAGAGGATTGGTGTCCATGGCCAAATCTTTTCCTGTCCTGTCTATGATATACTTCCTTTTTAGCAGCTTGTCCAAAACACACACTCTCAGTAAGCTGGTGAGGGACAAAAGCTATTTTCTCAACCTGTAGACTATAGTTAGTACAGTGAAATTGCTTTTTATACTGAGGCCAGATTCTAAAGGGGATTAAACTTTTAAGGGAGAATAACCTATAGTCAAAATAATCCTTGAAAATCACTTGTGAAAGATGTACACAATGTCTATCAATAGGGCCAGCATTGGAACAGATCCCTGTTTCTTCAATTGAACACCAGATTAAGTAGGTGGCTTGGGTTTGGGGTCCCTGTTGCATGAAATCTATGTATGTTTAAACACTAGAAACACACTAAAGGTGGTGACATACTTGCACTATGAGAAGCACACAGGACCTGAGATCACCTAAGTGAAGGACAGATTCAAGTCTCCCAACCCTCACTCTAAGACATAGACTTACCAAGTGGAATGGTAGGTGGATTCATCCCCATTATTTATATTCTTATTTCTCATATGTGTGTACAATGTGACTCTACTATCCAGAGGAATTCACACAACCCCAAAAGGGTACATTTGGAGACAAAGTCAGAAAATGCCTCTCAAACTTAAATTATTAAGAATCAGTAGGAATGGGAGATTAACAAAATTTAGCCAACCTGGAGAGATAGTATATGCTTATAATATTATTTGAGTGTTTCCCACATTTCAATAAAGTACACTACATGTTTTCTAAACATAATCAAGGATACCAGGAGCCTTCCAAGTTCAATCAGGCTGATTCTGAAGTAGAAGTGACTGGAATGGAATTCATTGAGGGGAGTTGTCTTGGGTTCAACTGTAAGAAAGATGAGGTAATTGTTGTGTTGTCATAACAAAAGGGGAGTTTGCACAGAATCTTGAAAAAGTAGCACCTAAACCCAAGAATTTGTCAGTGTTGATCAACTCTGTGCAAGGAAGAGAGAGTTGTATGTGGCAGACCTAAATCTTGGTTCTTATGGAGGTATATCCTACTAAGGAGTGGAAACATTTCCCAGGTTCCTTTGCATTCTGCAGGAACTATCTGTAAAGGTTAGCCAATTCCTTTTGCTCAGAGTCCAACTATACCCAGCCTCTTTTGATTTCCATAATAATAGCTAACTTATTTTTTGAGTGCTTATTATGTGACAGGCCTAGTTACATTTTGGTTTGACTCAACACACTAAGGAGGCTACTAGTCACTTTATTTCACTACTTTAACTTTCTTTTGTGTTTAAATCTCTGTCTTCTTCACTTCTTCACTGTTAGGGGATTGAAAGGAAGCAGAGGCCTTTAGGGCTTGTTCTCATATGTATGCACTTTGGTACTGAAAGAAAACTGCTTGGTCACAGTGATGAATCCCTTTTGGAGCATCTGTGCACTTCACATGATTCCTTAAATTATCCCCCATTTTCCACGCTCTTCCTTATAGGGGTGATATCATGGCAGTGAATATGGTTTATAACTGTTGTTCCAATCCTAGGCCTAAGTTGATTGGCCTAAGGATGAGCACCTGATTATTTAGAAGCTCTTTCCAGAAGTTTGAAATTACAGTGGGGGAAGAGAGAGAGAGAGAGAGAGATTTTTTTCTGTGGCTGGACCTTAGAAAGTAAACAATAATGCCATGGCCCTGAAGGGAAGCTATATTTCCCCATGCTTTCTGAGGAGCAGAGGAGCTGCTCATCAGAGAGAGTGAAGCAAAAGGAAACATTATAAAAAGAAGGATAGGGACTTCCCAGGTGGCGCAGTGGTTAAGAATCTGCCTGCCAATGCAGGGGACATGGGTTCGAGCCCTGGTCCAGGAGGATCCCACATGCCACGGAGCAACTAAGCCCGTGCGCCACAACTACCGAGCCCGTGTGCCGCAACTACTGAAGCCCATGCGCCTAGAGCCCGTGCTCTGCAACAAGAGAAGCCACTGCAATGAGAAGCACATGCACTGCAAAGAAGAGTAGCCCCCACTCGCCACAACTAGAGAAACCCCACGCATAGCAGCGAAGACCCAACACAGCCAAAAATAAATAAATAAAATAAATTTTAAAAAATGATATTGTCTACTGTCTGATTTTCTGAAGACTTTGTAGTTGCCTGTTCTGGTCCATTCCTGAGATCCAGTAATGTTCTTACCTTGGGTTTTGTGAGACACCCTTAAGTCCTTATAATAAATGTATCTATTTTTTCCTGAAGTAGTTTCATTGTTTTCTGTTACTTGTAACTGAAGAATCTTAGCATAGACACCTAAAGTATAATCATACTTAAGTCCCTGGACCAATTTCCTTTAATTTGTCTATTAGCACCTGTCGAAGCAATGTCCAAGAATGCCCTCTACCGTCTCTGCTTCAGTCCATTCTTCAGGCCCTTTCTTTCCACTGGCTAACATGCTGAAGTTCAGTTAGTTACTCTTTTTTTTTTTTTTTTTTTAATTAGCCTGCCAATCCATTCCCTGGTGAGCCTTTTTAAAACAATTTATTTATTTTTGGCTGCATTGGGTCTTCGTTGCTGTGCGTGGGCTTTCTCTAGTCGCAGTGAGCAGGGGCTACTCTTTGTTGCGGTGTGCGGACTTCTCTCATTGCGGTGGCTTCTCTTGTTGCAGAGCAGGGGCTCTAGGTGTGCAGGCTTCAGTAGTTGTGGCATACGGGCTCTAGAGCTCAGGCTCAGTAGTTGTGGCACACAGGCTTCGTTGCTCCATAGCATGTGGAATCTTCCCAGACCGGGGATCGAACCCATGTCCCCTGCATTGGCAGGCGGATTCTTAACCACTGTGCCACCAGGGAAGTCTCCAGTTAGTTACTCTTGCCAGTACCCAAGTAGTTGAGCCAGAGCCAAACCACAGATCAATGCCAGCAAAGTAGTTGCATTTATTTCCAGCCTATAGCAGTAGATGATTTATATATGAATTTAAAATGGGTTGGGAGGTTGTTGTGGAAGAAGTTGAAGAATGGAGAGTTCCAGAGTGAACATAGACACCAAATTGGTAGAGGAATAAAACACATTTATCAGACAATCTGTAGGATCTTGACCAGGGATCTCAGAAAGGATAGAGCAGAGAACTCTTGGTCAATTCTCCAAAAATCAAGTCGTCATATAAGGAAACTCCTATATGGTGCATAGGTTTGATTCTGAGGCAGGGAGGGCAGAAATGTAACAAAGAGCTAAAGAGTAAGCAACCAGACAAGACAGGAAGCCCAAGGCAGGGAAAAGGGAGGGGCAAATTTGAAGGGATATGGTGACAGGATGGAAGAAAAATGAAGTAGAATACCCTAGAGACAAACCAGAACATTCTAAAAGCATCAAATTAAGAACCTGTTGACTCATCTGGAGGTAAGCCAAACCAGACAGGGTAGCCCATGTTGTGTTGATATAGTTAGCAGAACCAAGAGCTTTGAAGGCAGTGACTTGGGCTTTCCTGATTATTTCTGCAAGACCACACTTCCACCCCCATACTTATATCAACATGATTTGGATGAGCTCCTTTCTAATTGCCACTGCAACCCTTCAACCTATATCAAATGATCATGCATTCTATCAGAAAGCTCCATTTCTTTCCACTCTGGTTTCCAGGCAGAATATTTACAGAGACATCACAATTGTGCTTGCAACTAATATGTATCATTATTTGGTGCAAGTTTAGTGTAAATGAAATCCATCTTTATATTTGGTAATTTTATCCAGGGTAAAATGTCCCATTATAATCCATGAGAAATTAAAGAAAGAATAGATGGTTTACTCAGGGTCAGTTGGTTACAAGAAACCCACTCAAGTTAACTCATGTAAAGTTAAGTTTATTCTAAGGTTATAAGTAAAGTAATGGTGTAGAAGTAGTACAGAAATCCAAGAATAAACACTGTAACAGGAATGGACCTCACCGAGATTAGGTTGGGGGATAGTTTTGGCTTCAAGATAACACTAAAGAATTTCAGTAAGAGCTTCATTCTAGTGACTAAGTCTTCTAGTGACTAAGTCTTCTAGTGACTAAGTCTTCATTCTAGTGACTAAGTGACTGCTTCTTTCCATCCGACTGCCACTTGACTGCCTCTAATTATTTATTATTACTCATAAATCTCCATGTACATGGCCTATCATGGCTTCTCCAGACCCAACTATACCTCATGATCTTTTAGCTGTAATAATTCAGTTTGTTTTTTATTATTGTTGTTTTCTGTTTCATATTTTACATTTAAGAGATAAAGTATCTGATTAGCCCAGCTAATTTTTTCAAGCCAGTCTATACAGGCCAACTTATGCCCTTGTAAAAGATCTTTCTCCCTCCCTTGCCAAAAAAATTTAGCTGTGGCATGGGGAAGAAGAGCAGGTGGAGTCATATGCTAGAAAATGTGGCTACTTGGCCAATACCAGCTGTGTGCAAGGCTATTTCACTGAGAATAAGGTGTGGGTAATGCTAGTACCTTAATTAACATATCCATGGAGGAAAATTATAAAGATCCACAAGAGCATAAGAGAGTGGAATATGCCATAACGTGGGAGGAAGGAAAATGGCTGAGGCACTGATTAATTTCTCAATCTAAGTTTGACAAAGGGCCTTAGACCCAAAGAGTAGAAAGGTTGTGATGGGACTCTCTTATAGGGACATTTCTTTAACAACTACTTTGGTCAAAGTGGTTTATATTCATTAACTCATTTTTCTGGTCTCATATTATCCCTGAAGAATAGCTATTATTAACCTAATTGTACAGATGAAGAAACTGAAGCCCAAAGAGTAACTACCTAAATTTATGAACAAATAAATGACAGAGAAAGGATATAAGCCTAGGAAGCCCAGGATCTATTCCACATATTCTTTGATTTATTCAGTGACCCATTGGTTGTTTAGTAGCATATTGTTTAGTTTCCATGTATTTGTGTTTTTTTGGAGTTTTTTTCTTATTGTTGATTTCTAGTCTCATACCATTGTAGTAGCAAAAGACGCTTGATATGAGTTCAGTCTTCTTAAATTTATTGAGGCTTATTTTATGCCCTATCATGTGATCTATCCTGGAGAATGTTCCATGTGCACTTGAAAAGAATGTATTCTGCTGCTTTTGGTTGGAATGTTCTATATATATTTATTAAGCTCCTCTCGTCTAATGCATCATTTAAGGCCAGTGTTTCCTTATTGATTTTCTGTCTGGATGATCTGTCCATTCATGTAAGTAGGGTGTTAAAGTCCCCCACTATTATTGTGTTACTGTCAATTTCTACTTTATGTTTGTTAACATTTGCTTTATGTATTACGTGCGCCTATGTTGGTTGCATATATATATTTACAATTGTTATAACTTTTTGTTAGATCAATCCCTTTATCATTATGTAATGTCCTTCTTTGTGTCTCTGTTACAAAGACTGTGTTACAGTCTTTGTTTTAAAGTCTATTTTGTCTGATACAAGTATTTCTATCCCAGCTTTCTTTTCATTTCCATTTGCATAGAATATCTTTTCCCATCCCCTCACTTTCAGTCTATGTGTGCCTTTAGATCTGAGGTGAGTTTCTTGTAGGCAGAATATATATGGAGCTTGTTTTATTATCCATCCTGACATTCTATGACTTTTGATTAGCACAATTAGTCTATTTACATTTAAAGTAAATATTGATAGGTAGGTACTTATTGCCATTTTGTTAATTATTTTAGGGCTATTTTTGTAGTTTCTTTTGCTCTCTTCCCTTGTGATTTGATGACTATCTTTAGTGTTTTGTTTGGTTTCCTTTCTCTTTTTTGCATGTGTATCTATTGTAGATTTTTTGGTTTGTGGTTACCATGAGGTTTACATATAGCAGCCTATATATATGTATGTGATTATTTTGAGTTGATGATCTCTTAGGTTCAAATGCATCCTAATAACCCTGCATTTTTCCTCCCTTCTCCACGTTTAATGTTTTTTAATTTTTTAAATTAATTAATTAATTAATTAATTAATTTATGGCTGTGTTGGGTCTTCGTTTCTGTGCGAGGGCTTTCTCTAGTTGCGGCAAGCGGGGGCCACTCTTCATCGCGGTGCGCGGGCCTCTCACTGTCGGGGCCTCTCTTGTTGTGGAGCACAGGCTCCAGACGTGCAGGCTCAGCAATTGTGGCTCACGGGCCCAGTTGCTCCGCGGCATGTGGGATCTTCCCAGACCAGGGCTCGAACCCATGTCCCCTACATTGGCAGGCAGATTCTCAACCATTGCGCCACCAGGGAAGCCCACGTTTAATGTTTTTGACATCATAGTCTACATTTTTTGTTTTGTGTATCCCTTAATTACTTATTGTGGCCATAGATGATTGTACTACTTTTGTCTTTCCACCTTCCTACTAGCTTTATAAATGGTTGATCTACCTTTACTGTATATTTGCCTTTACCAATGAGATTTTTCCTTCTGTTATTTTCATATTTCTAGTTGTGGTCTTTTCTTTTCCACTTAGAGAAGTCCCTTTAACATTCCTTATAGAGCCAGATTAGTGGTGCTGAACTCTTTTGGCTTTTGCTGGTCTATAAAACTATCCTCTCCTTCAAATATGAATGACAGCCTTGCTGGGTAGAGTTTTCTTGCTTTTAGGCTTTTTTCCTTTCAGCATTTTAAGTATATCCTGTCACTCCCTTCTGGTCTGCAAAGTTTCTGCTGAAAAGTCAGCTGACAGTCTTATGGGAGTTCCCTTGTATGTAACTAGTTGCTTTTCCTTTGCTGCTTTTAATAGCTTCTCTTTATCTTTAATTTTTGCCATTTTAATTACAATGTGTCTTCATGTGGACCTTTTTGCATTGATCTTATTTGGGATTCTCTGTGCTTCCTGGACCTGGATGTCTGTATTATTTAATGAAAATAGAAATATGTGAAAAGTGTGGGTGTTATCTCCCCCACCTCTGCTTTTTATGTAAAACAATAACCAAAAGCATCCCCAATATATGTGTATATATCTATATATGATTTTAAGAATATAGAGAAAATTTAGAAGGATATGCAAATATTAAAAATGTTGGGGCTTCCCTGGTGGCGCAGTGGTTGAGAATCTGCCTGCCAATGCAGGGGACACGGGTTTGAGCCCTGGTCTGGGAAGATCCCACATGCCGCGGAGCAACTGGGCCTGTGAGCCACAATTACTGAGCCTACGCGTCTGGAGCCTGTGCTCCACAACAAGAGAGGCCGCGACAGTGAGAGGCCCGTGCACCGCAATGAAGAGTGGCCCCCACTTGCCACAACTAGAGAAAGCCCTCGCACAGAAACGAAGACCCAACACAACCAAAATTAAAATTAATTAATAATTTTAAAAAAATGTTACCTATGGTAAGGTGGGGGTTATGCTGACATAGAAGAGAGAGGGTAGGAAAAAAGTGGAAAGGAACAAAACATTTAAAAGGCATATATATATGACCACATTTATGAATTTACATTAAAAGGATGTAGACTCAGGACTTCCCTGGTGGTCCAGTGGTAAAGAGTCCGCCTTCCAGTGCAAGGGATGTGGGTTCAATCTTTGGTCAGGAAACTAAGGTACCACATGCCGTGGGGCAACTAAGCCTGCGTGCCACAACTACTGAGCTCGTGAGCCTCAACTAGAGATCCTGTGTGCTGCAAACTACAGAGCCCACACACTCTGGAGCTTGTGCGCCACAACTACAGAGCCTACGTGCCCTGGAGCCCATGAGCCACAACTAGAGAGAGAAAACCCGCATGCCACAACTAGAGAGAAGCCCGCACACCACAATGAAGAGCCCGTGCCTCAACAAAAAATCCTGCATGCTGCAACGACAATCCTGTGTGCTGCAACTAAGACCAGACACAGCCAAAAAAAGGAAAAAAAGGATGTAAACTCATTGTAGGAAATGAAAACAATATATCAATGTATAAGAATTAAGTTAAAAATTTCCCCAAATCTTAAGTCCCAGCAATAACCTCTAATAAAATTTGATGTGTTTTTTTCCAAATAGACACACTATTCTACATCCTGCATTTGCATTTTATTAAGGAAATAATTTTTTGTAGTATATCATACATACAGAGAAACACACAAATCATAAATGTACAGCTCAATGATGTTTTATTAAGTCACCCCTATACCCAGTATCCAGATCACACATGACATTACATGTACACCAGCAGTCCCCTGTGGATCCTTCTAGTCATACCCCACCCTTCAAGGGTAACCACTACTCTGACTTCTAAAAACACAGGTTAGTTTTGCTTTTTATAAACTGAATCATAAGTATGTATAATTGTTTGTCTATATTCTTTTGCTTGAGGTTATATTTTTTTAAGTTCATTCATGTCATATAGCAATAGTTCTTTCTTTTCCTCATTGCCATATAAAATTCCATTATATATTATAGTTTATGATATATATTACAGTTTATTCATCCATTCTACTATTGATGACATTTGGGTTGTTTCTTGTTTTTGGTTATTATGAATGAAGCTGTCATAAACATTCTTGTACCTAATTACACATTTTTGTTTGATATATACCTAGGAATGGATATGCTGGGGTTTTTTGTTTGGTTGGTTGGTTTTTGGGGGGTTTTTTGGCCGCACTGCACAGCTTGTGGGATTTTAGTTCCCCAACCAGGGAATTGAACGTGGGCTCTCAGCAGTGAGAGTGCAGAGTCTTAACCAATGGATCGCCAGGGAATTCCCAAATGCTGGGTTTTATGGTATTCTTTTACTTCCAGCTTTAATAGCTATTGCCAGTTTTCCAAACTGGTTATACCAGTTTACATCACTATGAGAAATGAGTGCATTTTCCAGTTGCTCCAGGTTCTTGATAATACTTGATATTTTGAGTTTAAAAAAATCCATTCTTATGGGGGTGTACTGGTATCTCCCTTTGGTTTTAATTTATATTTCCCTGGTGATTTATGAAGTCAAACACTTTTCTGTATGTTCACTGGCCATTTGGATATCATTTTTTTTAACCATGCCGTATGACTTGTGGGATCTTAGTTCCCTGACCAGGGATTGAACCCAGGCTCATGGCAGTGAAAGCACAGAGTCCTAACCACTGGACCACCAGGGAAGTCCCTGGATATCATCTTTGTTTTTAAAAAAATTTTTTTTGGTGTATAGCTGATTTACAATGTTGTGTTGGTTTCTCCTGTACAGCAAAGTGAATCAGTTATACATATATATATATATATATCAACTCTTTTTTTAGATTCTTTCCCCATATAGGTCATTACAGAGTATTGAGTAGAGTTCCCTGTGTTATACAGTAGGTCCTTATTAGTTATCTATTTTATATATAGAAGTCTGTATATGTCAATCCCAATGGATATCATCTTTTATGAAATGCATTTTCAATTCTTTTGCCCATTTTTCTATTGTGCTGTCTTTTTCATATAGATTTGTAAGGGTTCTTTTTATATTCTGGATATTAATCCTGTGTCAAATATATTTATTGTGAATATCTTCTCTGAATCAGTGGGTTGCCTTTTCACAGCCTTAATTACTCCTTTTGAATAAACAGATGCTTGTGATTTTAATGTAGTCCTATTGATCAATCTTTTCCTTTATGTGACCAGCTTTTATATGAGAGTGCCTGATTATCTATTCCCTCATCAAAAGCAGAAACTATCAAACCTTTTATCTTTGCCAATTGGAAAATGATGTTTAATTGTTGCTTTAACTTGCATTTATTTACTTACAAGTGAAGTTGAATGTTTCATATTTTTTTTGAGTCTCTACAACATTTTATTGGATTATTAGTACTATCAATTGCTAGAGAATGTTTCATATATGTTAATCGACCATTTAGGCTTTTTTCTATGAGTGGCCTGTCAAGCATTTTCTCCCATTTTTTGCTGGGTTCTTTGTCTTTTTCTTATTGATTTTTAAGAACTTGCTATATATTAATAGCATACATGCCCTATTGCTGCCCACATTACTTGATGGGTATTTATTTCTAATTTTTTACTTATTTAAATAATGCAGTGGTAAATATCCTTGAACATACTCATAAGTGAATATTCTTGAATGTTTACATACATTCATCTATTTCCAGGAAGAAGAACTGATGGGGGGAAAATGTATGTATTTTTGAATTGATTTATTAAATATTGAGTAGATAAAGAATAGTCATAAAATATATACAACACACAAGACATATGTCCTTATTGAGGTTCAGCTAGCATACAATTAACTGCACATATTTAAAGAGTATAATGTAAGTTTTGACATATGATATACCCACAAAACTATCACCACAATCAAGATAATAAACATATTCATCACCCTCAAAATTTTTTTCATGCTGCTTTGTAATCATTAATTTTTTTTTCATTAAAAAAATTATATTGAAATTACTTTGCGAGGAAGAAAACTCCAGGCTCGGATAATTCATTCATTAATTGTTTTACACATATACTTGAGAAATAAATAGCATTAAATGTAATCATTAATTTTTTATTGCTGAGTAGTATCCCAGTTTTGTTATCCACTCACTTGGTGGTGGACATGTGTGTTGTTTCAAGTTTGAGCTATTAAAAACTTTGCTATGAACACTTACGTACAAATGTTTATATGGACATATACTTTCAGTTTTCTTGGGTAAATATCTGAGTGGAATGATTTGATCACATAGTAGATGTATGTTGTACTTAAAAGTAACTACCAAACTGTTTTCCAAAGTGGGTCCCCAAGATCACCCCACATTTGGAGATTCACTAGAAGGGTGCACAGGACATAGCATATAGTTTTGCTCATGACAAAGATTTATTACAGTGATGTAGTAGGGATATATAGCATGATCATAAGGGCAAAAAATAGACTTTTCTAGAGGAATCTCTAGGCAGGCTTCCTTATGCTCTCTTCCTCTCATTAGTGGTTGCACAGAGAGCACTGTTCCCTTAACAACAGAATGCACCAACATATGCACAGTGTTTCTGCCAAGGGAAGCCCATTGGAGACTCAATGCCCAAGGGTTTCATTTGGAGCTGGTCACATAGGTACCCTCTGTCTATCACATACCAAAATCCCAGACTCATAGAAGGGAAGCAAGTATTCAACATAAACTTTATCTTAATCATTTGTACAAACAGTCTAGGGACAGTGAACCTTCTTTATTAGTTTGGGGAAGGCCAAGTAAGGAAGCTCAGTATTTCATTACCAACCAGTAATGAGCCACCCTCATGGTGTCACTGGAGACCATGTAGAAAGCCTGGGCTTCCATTCCCACCTGGCAATAATGAGGTTTCCTTCCCACTCTCCTCTGGAGTGGTATCAGAAGAGGCCTAGGAAAGAGTTTGGATTTCACCATAATCCAACAGTAACAAGAACACCCCCACTATGTTGTCAGTGGAAAAGACATGAGGAGCCAGAACATTCATCACCACCTATCAGTAATGAGGATATCCCCCACCCTCTGTCAGTGGAAGCCAAGTAGGGCAGTGGGAATTCTATTTACATCCACCTAGAACTAATAAGGTAGTACCTCTCCCCCTGCAAGAGTGATGTCAGAGAAAGCCAGCTACAATAGAGGGTTTTAAATAACATCCAGAGTCTCATAACATAATATGAAAATGTCCAGGTTTCAACTGAAAATCACTCATCAAACCAAGAAATAGAAGATCTCAAAGTTAATGAAAAAAGGCACTCAATAGATGCCAATATCTAGACGACAGAAATGTTAGATATATCTGACCAAAATTTTAAAGCGGTCATGATAAAAATGCTTCAATGAGAAATGACAAACACACCTGAAACACGTGAAAAAAAAGTCCCAACAAAGAAATTTAAGACATATAGAAGAACAAAATGGAAAATTTACAAGGAAAAAAACCCCCACAGTAATTGAAATAAAAAACTTGGACTCAACAACAGAACAGAGGAGCCAGAGAAAAGAATCAGTGAACTAGAAGATAGAACAACAGAAATTATCCAATCTGAACAACAGAGTGAAAAAATACTGAAAAAAATATGAAAGAGCCTCAGGGACATGGGGGACTATGAAAAAAATCTAACATTTTTGTCATCAGAGTCCCAAAAGGAGAGGAGAAAGAGGGTGAGGCTGAATACATACTCAAAAGAATTGTGGCTGAAAAGCTCAAATTTAGAGAGAGACATAAACCTACAGATTCAAGAATCAGAACAAACTCCAAACAGAAAAATCCCAAAGTTATCCACACAAAGACACATGCTAAATAATCTTCTGAAAACTACAAAGAAAAAAAATCTTGAAAGCAGACAAATAAAAACAGCACCTTACCTATGGTGGAAAAATAATTTGAGTGACAGTGGATTTCTCATCTGAATCCATGGTGGTGAGAAGGAAGTAACACACTATTTGCAGGTGCTTAAAGAACTGTCAACCCAGAATCCTATACTCACTGAAAATATCCTTTTGGAATAAAGGAGAAATCAAGACTTTCTCAGAAGGAAAACTAAGATAATTTGTCAATGACAGGTCTGTCCTGAAGAAAGTCTAAGGGAAATTCTCTAAACAGAAAGGAAACAATAAGAGGGAAACTTGGAACATCAGGAAGGTAGAAAGAATCTGGTAGGCAAAAATATGAGTAAATACAATAGGCTTTTTTTCCCCTCCTCCTGCGTTTTCTAAATTATGTTTAATTGTTGAAACAAAAAAAATATAGCACTGCCTGCTGTTGTTCTAAATGTATGTAGAGGAAATATTTAAGCAAATATATTATAAACAGGGGTGAGTAAAGGGACATTAAAGAAGGTATGATTTGTATACTTCACTCAAGCTGGTAAAATGATAACACCAGTAGACTGTGATAAGCTATGCATATGAAATGTAATACCTAGAGCAACCACAAATAAAGCTATACAGAGAAATGCACTTTAGAAGACTATAAATATAAATGCAATTCTAAAAACTTTTCAAGGTACCCACATGAAGGCAAGAAAAAGAAAACAGAAAGGAAAATGAAAGAGACAAACATAAAACAAAAAATAAAATGACATACTTATGTGCTAAGATAACAATAATTACAAGAAATACAAATGGTCTAAATATACCAATTAAAAGATAGAGATTGCTTGAGTGGATTAAAAAATATTACCCAACTATATGCTATCTAAAGGAAACTCAGTTCAAATATAAACATATAGTCAGGTTGAAAAAGATGGAAAAATATATAATACATACTTTAATCAAAGGAAGGCAGGAGTGGCTACATTATCAGATAAAGTAGATTTCAGAGCAAAAAAACTTACCAAGATAGGGACATTATATAATGATAAAAATGTCAGTCCATCTGGAAGACATAACAATCCTAAATGTTATGCACCCCAAAACAGAGCTGCAAAACATGCGAAGTAAAAACTAATAGATAGGGCTTCCCTGGTGGCACAGTGGTTGAGAATCTGCCTGCCAATGCAGGGGACACGGGTTTGAGCCCTGGTCTGGGAAGATCCCACATGCTGCGGAGCAACTAGGCCCGTGAGCCACAACTACTGAGCCTGCGTGTCTGGAGCCTGTGCTCCACAACAAGAGAGGCCGCGATAGTGAGAGGCCCGCGCACCGTGATGAAGAGTGGCCCCCGCTTGCCGCAACTAGAGAAAGCCCTCACACAGAAACGAAGACCCAACACAGCCAAAAATTTAAAAAATAAATTAATTAACTAAAAAAAAACAAAAAAAACTAATAGATAAAAGTAGAAATATAAAAATCCACAATTATGCTTTGGGACTTCAAAATTCCTGTCTAAACAATTGATAACATAACATTTTCTAGACAGAAAATCAGTAAGAATATACAAGAACTCAGAATACTATCAACCAACATAATCTAATTGACATTTATAGAAAAATCCACTCAAAAAGAGCAGAATACACATTCATTTCAGGTGCTCATGGAAATATATACCAAGATAGATCATATCCTGGGCCTTAAGACAAACCTCAATAAATTTAAAGAACTGAAATCATACAGACTGTGTTCTCAGAGCACAGTGGAATCAAACTGAAAATTAGTAAGAGAAAAAAGAAGAACATATCCAAACACTTGGAAACTAAACAACACAATTCTAAATAATCCATGGATCAAAGAGGAAGTCTCAAGGGAAGTAAAAAATACATAGAACTGAATGAAAATGAAAACACAACACGTCAAAGTTTGTAGAACACAGCTAAAGGAATGCTGAGAAAGAAATTTGTGGCACTAAATGCATACATTGGTAAAGAGGAAAAGTCTTAAATTAATAAAGTAAGCTCTCACATCAAGAACCTGGGAAAATAAGACCAAAATAAGCCCAAAAGCAAGAAATCAATAAAATTGAAAATAGGAAAACGATGGAAAAAATAAATGAAACAAAGAGCTGGTTTTTTGAACAGTTTAATAAAATTGACAAACCTCTAGAAAGGCTGACACAGAAAAAAAGAAGACACAAAGTACCAAAATTAGGAATAAATGGGATATCACTACATATACTCCAGACAGCAAAAGGATAATAAAGGGTTACTATGAACAACTCTAGAGACATAGATTTGATGATTTAGACAAAATGGATCAATTTCTCGAACAATCCAAACTGTTACAACTCACACAATATGAAATAGATCATTTGAATAGACCTATACTTATTAAGGAAATTGAATTCATAATTTTAAAACTCCTGAAAAAAGGAAACTCCAGCTCAGATGGTTTTATGGGAGAATTCTACCAAATATTTAAAGAAGAATTAACACAAATTCTACACAATCTTCCAGAAAAAGAGAAGAAAGAACATGTCCCAATTCATTTTATAGAACTAGTGTTACCCTGATACCAAAACCAGACAAAGACAGTACAATAAAAAGGATGGAACAATATCCCACATGAATATCCTTAACAAAATATTAGCTAATAGAATTCAGTAATGTATAAAAAGAATTATACAGCACAACTGAGTGGGGTTTATTCCAGGGATGTAAGGAAGGTTCAACATTTGAAAATCAATCAGTGCAATCCACCACTTTGAAAGACAAAAGAAAAATCACAAGATCCTATCAGTGGATGAAGAAAAGGCATTTGACAAAATTCACCTCCTATACATGATAAAAACTCCCAGGAAAATAGGAATAGAGCGCAACTTCCTCAACTTGACAAAGATTATTTATAAAAACCCTGAAGCTAACACTTTATTTAATAGAGAAATACTGAATGTGTGCCCCCTAAAACTGGGAACAAGACAAGGATGTCTGTTCTCACACTCTTATTGAACATAGTTTGGAAAGTTCTAGCCAGTGCAATAAAGCAAGAACAGGGAATAGAAGGCATTTAGATCAGAAAGGAAGAAATAAAACTTTGCCTATATGCAGGTGACATGATTATATATGTAGAAATCCCAAAGAATATACAAAAAGCATCTAGAGTTAAAAAGTGAGTTCACCTAGCAACCATTTCTCTGGGATTCTGTGTACATCATGAGGAGAAATACCAGATCTTACTCTAGCCTGATTACCAAGAATTATCCTTCCAGAATTCCCCAGTACCTACCCAATAGACAGTATGCTCTCAAACATGATATCTTTGAGTTTATTTATAATGTTTTTATTTTTACCAACCATACTTAATCTGTCACTAAATCTTGTTGACTATTCTGTTGCATAACATAATAGTTGTTATTTTAGCTCTGTTCCTACAAGCATCACCCAAATTAAATCTTTATCACCATTACCTGACCATAGTGGTCTCTTGGCTAGCTTTCCAGTTTCTCATCTCTTTTGCCAGATTTGTCTTCTTAGAAACATAGTTTTCAGCACTCCAATCCCATTTTTAATGCATTTCAGTGACTACTTACTAACAGATTATGGTGAATCTTCTCAAAATAACATTTTATTATTTTCTTTTTTTTGTTTGGCCATGCCGTGTTGCTTGTGGGATCCTAGTTCCCCTACCAGGGATTGAACCTGGGCCCTCGGCAGTGAAAGCATGGAGTCCAAACCACTGGACTGCCAGGGAATTCCCTCAAAACAAGATTTTAATAAAATCCTCAGTCAATAAGCCTTAGCTACTTTATAAGGCATCAGTTCTTACAATTTCCCATTATAGTTGCCTCCACTTCAGTCAATTTCCATTCTTCTTTAAACAGAAAACTACATACATAAATATAAAGTTAAATCAACTACAGGATGAACATCCTTGGAACCACCATGTAGATCAGGAGACAGAATTGTGTCAGCCACTGAAGAAGCCCTCCATGTACTCCATTTCAATCACAGCATGCTTCAACCCGTTCCATTCCCATACCCCAACCAAGGGAAACCACTATCCCGACTTTTACAGCAATCATTTCCTTACTTTTATTTACTGTTTTATCACTGAAGTATACATACCTAAATGCTATGGTTAAATTTTACCCTTTTTTAATCTATAGGTTACCACACCATCTCTTTTTTTCTTGTAATTTGTTTGATTCATTGGGTTGTCATATAGTTTCCCACAGACTGGTTTTTGCTGATTACATTCCCATAGTGTAGTTTGACTTTTTTTTTTTTGACTTCTGTATTTCCTGTACATCAGTAGTGGGATGTAGACAGCTTCATCAGATTCAGGTTTGATTTTTTTTTTGGCAAGATTATTTCATAGATGGTGGTGTACTCATAATACATATATTATTTTCTTTCTCTTTGTGTTATCAGTCACTAATACTCAATGTCAAAATCTACTAAAAACATAAATGTGAAATGGTGATACTCCAAAAATGAGTTCAGCAAGTTTTTAGGATATAAGTAAACAAAAATCTATTGAATTTATATATATTAGCAATGAACATGTGGATACCAAAGTTAAAAATACAGTGCCACTCACAATCACTCAAAAACTGAAATGCTTAAGTGTAAATCTAGCAAAATATGTATATTAATTGCATGTTGAAAACTACACAACACTTATGAAAGAAGTCAAAATCTAAATAAGTGGAAATAAAGACTGATATTCTGTTCATGAATTGGAAGACAATATAGTAAAAATTTCAGTTCTCTGCAAATTGATATACAGGTTTAATGCAATTCATTATCAAAATTCCAGCAAGATTTTCTTTATTTTTTATTTTCTTTTTTTCCTTCTTTCCGTCTTTCTTTCTTTCTTTCTTTCTTTCTTTCTTTCTTTCTTTCTTTCTTTCTTTCTTTCTTTCTTTCTTTCTTTCTTTCTTTCTTTCTTTCTTTCTTTCTTTCTTTCTTTCTTTCTTTCTTTCTTTCTTTCTTTCTTTCTTTCTCTCTCTCTTTCTTTCTTTCTTTCTTTTCTTTTCTTTTTTTCTTCCCAGCAAGATTTTCTGCAGGCATAGACAATTCTAAAATTTGTGTGGTAAGCCAAAAGATCTAGAATAGAAAAAATTTTGAGAAAGAAGAATAAAGTGGGAAGGATCAGTCTACTCAATTTCAAGACTTATTATTTAGCTACAATGATTAAGAGTGTGTGGTATTGGTGAAGAGATAGATAGAAACATAGATGAATGGAACAGAACAGAAAACTCAAAAATAGACCCACGCTAAAAACCCAACTGAGTTTTGACAAAGTTGCAAAAGCAATTCAGTGGCGGAATGGTAGGCTTTCCAACAAATGGTGCTGGAGGAATTACACATCCATAGGCAAAAATTGAACCTTAACTTAAGTCTCACTTATGTAAAATGTAAAACTATAAAACCTTTAGAAAAAAATAAGGGAAAATCTTTTGGATCTAGGCAAAGTGCTCTAAGACAACTCCAAAAGCAATAGCCAAAAAGGAAATATTGATAAATTAAACATCATCAAAAGTAAATACAATTGCTCTGTGTAAAATCTTACTAAGAGTATGAAAATATGAGGTACGGAATGGTAGAAAATATTTGCAAACCATAACCCAACAAAGTACTAGAATAGAATCTAGATTACATAAAGAACTCTCAAAACTCAAAAGTAAAAAGCAAACAAGCAAAGACCAAAAAATTCAATTAGAAAATGGGCAAGAGACCTAAAGAGACATTTCATTGAAGAGGCTATACAGATGGCAAATAAGCACATGAAAACAAGTTCAAAATAATTAGTCATCACAATTGATCATAACACTGTACTTTCTATGTCAATTAATTTATAATCTTGAAACTAAAGATGAACTAACTTTAATGTATTCTAAATATTACATCTTAAGAAGCTTTCCCAGTGCCTTTTAAGTTAAAGGTGCACAATATATGTTTTTTATATAAATGAATGAATGAAGTCAAACAACATGACCAATCTCAGTGAACTCTGTAACTCAACAGTTATGTAACTATTACAGTTATTTCATTGTGGCCTAAAAGCTCAACTTTCTTAACAGGTAACTCTGGATGGGAGTCATGAATGTTGGTTCTGCTGCTGAATTTATGCTTGACCTTGAGCAAGGTCCTATGTGTCTCTGGACATATATTTCTTCAATCATACAGTGTGGGAGTTGGTCTAGATATAATTTAAGCTTCCACCATTCCATCTGGTGTCTGTGAATAACCCATTTGTGCTTGCACACTCCCATAAATATTGATAGTTAGCTTGTTAATTACTGACGATGCCAGATCCATCTCTGGATAATTCTAAATGCCAGTAAAGTCTTTCTTATACTGAACTAAAAAAAATAATTAGCCATCAGAGAAATGCATATTAAGACCATAATGAGATAGCACTATACACCCGTCAGAATGGCTAAAATAAAAAAGAGTGGTAGCATCAAATACTGGTAAGGATACAGAGAAACTGTATCACTCATATATTGCTGGTGGGAATGTAAGACAGCGTGGTGAACTGTTTGGCAGTTTCTAAAAACAAAACAAAACAAAAAAAGAACTAAACATTCAACTACCATATGACTCAGCAGTTGCACTCCTTGGAATTTATCCCAGAAAAATAAAGACTTATATTCACACAAAAACCTGTACCTGAAAGTTTATAGTAGTTCTATAAGGTTTTTTGGGGGGGAGGGTGGGGCCAAGCGGCATGTGGGATCTTGGTTCCCCAACCAGGGATTGAACCCGCTCCCCCTTCATTGGAAGTGCAGAGTCTTAACCACTGGACCGCCAGGGAAGCCCCAGTTCTATAAGTGTTAACACATATATAGATTCATGTAAAGATCACCATAATTATTTCCATGACTCCCTAAATCTCCTTCATGCTATCCTTTTAGAGTCACATCCTACCTCCCACTACAATCCCTGGAAACCATTGATTGGTTCTCCACCACTATAGTTTTGTTTTGTTTTGTTTTTTTCAAGAATGTCATATAAATGAAATAATACACTGCGTAACTATGAAGAGTGGAAGATTTAAATTTTAATGGTGTAGTTTATCAATTTGTTCTTTTATGGATTGTACTTTTAGTGTGGTATTTAAGAAATCTTTGCCAAATACCAGGTCACACAGATTTTTCCCCCTATTTTTTCTTCTAGAAATTTTATAGATTTAGATTTAACATTTAGGTCTATCGTCCATTTTGTGTTGATTTTTATTTATGTGGTACAAGCTATGATTGAAATTTATTTTCTGCATATGGATATTCAATTGCTCTGGCACAATTTATTGAAAGGACTCTCCTTTCTCCACTGAATTGATTTTGCAAACTTGTCACATGTCGGTTGTCCATATACACATGGGTCTGTTTCTGGACTCTCTATTCGGTTCCATTGATCTATTTGTCTACCTTTATACCAATACCACACTGTCTTGATTAATGTAGTTTTTTAATTTTTAATGTGCCTATTTTATTTATTTTTATTTTATTTTTTATTTTATTTTTTGGCTGCATTGGGTCTTCGTTGCTGCGGGTGCACTTTCTCTAGTTGTGGTGAGCGGGGGCTACTCCCTGTTGCAGTGTGCGGGCTTCTCATTGCAGTGGCCTCTTCTGTTGCAGAGCACGGGCTCTAGGCACATGGGCTTCATCAGTTGCAGCACGTGGGTTCAGCAGTTGTGGTTCGTGGGCTCTAGAGCGCAGGCTCAGTTGCTGCTGGTTTTAAAGAAATAAGGTACCATGTTGTGAGAGGGCAATATGGCTGGGATGTGAGGTTAGCCTCTAGTTGCTGACAGTGACCTACAGACAATAGCCAGCAAGAAAATGGGAACCTCAGTCTTACAACTGTGAAGAAGTAAATTCTGCCAAAAAGTAGTGAGATTGGAAGAGGCCCCCAAGCTCCAGATGAGAGCAGAGTAAAACAATTAACTTTGATGGTGTTTTTCGAGGAATTTGTCTATTTCATCTAAATTGTTGAATTTATTGTCATAAAGTTGTTCATAATCCCTTTTTATCCTTTTAATACTTTTAAAATATCATCACCTTCATTCCTGATGTTAGTGATTTGTGTCTTTTCTCATTTTTATGATCAAATTTTATTAATTATATTCATGTTCTCAAAAAAAAACTCCAGCTTTTGCTTTCACTGATTTTCTCAATTGTTTCCCTGTTTTCTGTTTCACTGATTTTTCATTCAATCATTATTATTTCCTTTCTTTCACTTACTTTGGGTTTAATTTGCTCTTTCTTTCTAGTTTATTAAGGTGGAAACTGAGGTTATTGAATAAAGATCTTTCTTATTTTCTAATATAGACCTTTAGTGCTATAAAATTTTACCCAGGAAATACTGCTTTAGTGGCATGCCACAAATTTTTATATGTTGTATTTTTATTTTCATTCAGTATAAAACACATTCTAATTTCCCTTTTAACTTCTTCTTTGATCTTTGGGTTACTTAGAAGTGTGTTATTTAGTTGCCAAATATTTGGGGATTTTCCAAGTATCTTTTGTTATTGATTTCTAGTTTAATTCCATTGAGGTCAGAAGATATACTTTGTATGATTTGAATCTTTCTAAATTTATTGAGACTTGTTTTACTCATTCTAATACACATGTGGTGATATTTCATTGTAGTCTTAATTTGCATTCTCCTGGTGGCTAGCAACATTGAATATATTTTGTGTGCTTATTTGCTATCTATATATCTTCTTTGATGAAATATCTCTTGCCCATTTTCCAGTAGTGTTGTTTGCTTTATTACTGTTCAGTTTTAAGTGTTCTTTATGTAGTCTAGATATAGTTCTTTGTTGGATTTGTAGTTTGCAAATATTTTCTCCCAATCCGTAGCTTGTCTTTTTATTGTCTCAACAGGATCTTGCATAGAGCAAAAGTTTTTATTTGGATGAAGTACAATTTATTTTTTCTTTTATAAATCATGTTTTTTGTGCATAAGTCTGTGAAGTTTTTTTCCAGCTTTATTGAGATATAATTGACATATAATGTTGTATAAGTTTAAGGTGTACAATGTGATGATCTGATACACTTATATATTGTGAAATGATTACCACAGTAGGGTTAGTTAACACCTCCATCACCTCACATAATTACCATTTCTTTTTTGTCGTGAGAACTTTTAAGATCTCTCTTAGCAACTTTCAAGTTGCTAAAAATATCATAACATAATATGAAAATGTCTAGTTTTTAATAAAAAAATCATTCCTCATACAGTGTCTTCAATAAATGGTACTAGAAAAAGTGAATATGCAAAAGAATGAAGTTGGACCCTTAGCTAATAACATACAAAAATTAACTCAAGATTCTGCTTTTAATTTTTTTATTTTGGATATATACCCAGAAGTGGGATTGCTGGATCTTGTGATAACTCTATTTTTTTCCATAGCAGCTACACCATTTTACATTCTCACCAACAATGCCCAAGGGTTAAGATTCCTCCCCTTCCAAAACTTTTTTCTCTTTTTCTTTCTTTCTTTCTTTTTTTCTTCCTTCCTTCCTTCGTTCCTTCCTCCCTCCCTCCCTCCCTTTCTTTCTCTCTTTCTTTCTTTCTATCTTTCTATAGTAATAATCCTAATGAGAGTGAGACAGTATCTCACTGTGGTTTTGATTTGCATTTCCCTAATAATTAGTGATGTTGAGTACCTTTGCATGTACATATTGTTCATTTGTATGTTTTCTTTGGAAAAATGTCTATTTAATTCTTCTGCCCATTTTAAAATCAGGTTGTTTGTGTTTTTGCTATTGAGTTAAATGAGTTATTTATATATTCTGGATATTAATCCCTTTTAAGATATATGATTTGCAAATATTTTCTCCTTTTCTATAGGTTGACTTTTCATTTTATTGATTGTTTCCTTTTCTGCGCAGAAGCTTTTAAGTTTGATGTGGTCCCACTTATTTATTTTTGCTTTTGTTTCTTGTGTTTTTGGTGCCATATCCAGGAAATTTCTGCCAAGACCAATGTTGAGGAGATTTTCCCCTAAGTTTTCTTCTAGGAACTTTTCAGTTGCCACTCTTATATCTAAGTCTTTGATCCATTTTGAGTTAATTTTTGTGAGTAGTGTAAGATAAGGATCTAATTTCATTCTTCTGCATCCATTTATTGAAGAGACTATCCTTGCCCCCCCCCCTTGAGTATTCTTGGCTTCCTTGTCAAATATAAGTTGACTGAATATATGAGGGTTTATTTCTGGGCTCTCAATTCTGTTCCATTGGTCTACGTGTCTATGTTTATGCCTGTACCATACTATTTCGATTACTGTGGCTTTGTAGTATAGTTTGAAATCAGAAAGTGTGATGCCTCTAGCTTTGTTCTTCTTTCTCAAGATTACATTGGCTATTTGAAGTCTTCTGTGGCTCCATACAAATGTTAGGATTGTTTTTTCTATTACTGTGAAAAATGCCATTGGAATTTTGATAGGGATTTCACTGAATCTATAGATGACTTTAAGTAGTATGGATATTCTAACAATATTAATTCTGATCCATGAACACTGGATGTCTTTTTATTTGTGTCTTTTTAAAACTAATATTTATTTATTTATTTTGGCTGTGTTGGGTCTTTGTTGTTGCGTGCGGGCTTTCTCTAGTTGTGGTGAGTGGGGGCTACTCTTCGTTGTGGTGTGCGGGCTTCTCACTGCGGTGGCTTCTCTTATTGTGGAGCACGGGCTCTAGGCGTGTGGGCTTCAGTAGTTGCAGCATGCGGGCTCAATAGTTGTGACTCATGGGCTCTAGAGCACAGCTCAGTAGTTGTGGCGCACGGGCTTAGTTGTTCCACGGCATGTGGGATCTTCCTGGACAAAGGATTGAACCCGTGTCCCTTGCATTGGCAGGCGGATTCTTAACCACTGCACCACCAGGGAAATCCCTATTTGTGTCTTCTTCAATTTCTTTCATTAAAGTCTTCAATGTACAGATCTTTCACCTCCCTGATAAATTTATTCCTAAGTATTTTATTGTTTTGGATCCTATTGTGAATGGAATTGTTTTCTTTATTTTTCAGATGTTTCATTAGTATATGAAAACACAACTGATTTCTGCATGCTGATTTTGTATCCTACAACTTTACTGAATTTGTTGATTCAGGGTTTTCTTTCATTTAGAAAGTTTAGGATTTTCTATATATAAGATAATACCATCTGTAAACAAAAAAATTTTTACTTCTACCTTTCCTGTTTTGGTGCCTTTTATTTCTTTTTCTTGGCTGATTGCTCTAGCTAGGACTTCCAGTAATATTGGATGAGAGTGGTGAGTGTGGGCACCTTTATTTTGTTCCTGATCTTAGAAGAAAAGCTTTCAACCCTTCACCATTGAATATAATGTTTGCTATGGGTTTGTCATATATGGCCTTCATTATGTTGAAGTCTATTCCTTCAATTCCCAATTAGTTGAGGATTTTTATTATAAAGGGATGTTGAATTTTGTCATGTTTCTGTATCTATTGAGATGATCACATGATTTTTATCTATTAATGTGATGCATCACATTCATTTATTTGTATAAGTTAAACCATCCTGCATGCCAGGGTAAACCCCACTTGATCATGGTGTATGATATTACTAATGTGCTATTGAATTCACGTTGCTAGTATTTTGTTGAGAACTTTTGCATCCATATTTATCAGGGATACTGGTGTGTAATTTTCTTTTCTTGTAGTGTCCTTATCTGAGTTTGATGTTGTGGAATCTGTCTTCCACTTTCTGTATACGGAAAAACCCAGCTCTTCCCTGCTTTCTTGTGAGTCTGTCTTTCTTTCCTGTGAGTCTCCTTTACTACTCACACAAAACACTTCACTTCTGGTCACCAAATGTGTGAGGTTCTCCTCCACACCACTAAGCAATTCTTGGACACCAGCAGGGTGTCCAAGAATTCAACTCAGTTCTGACACTATCTACCTGGAAATAACATCAGATTCCACAGGTTAAGGGTTCAGTCCTATAAGACTGCCCCACCTTCACCTTAAGATGCCAGTTGCAAGTCCAGGTTATCACCTGTTTCTGACCCGCCTGCTATAGATTGGGGGTTCTGATAACCCACTCCTTGGGTTCAATTGATTTTATTTTTTTTTGCAAGTTGCCAAGAGTAGATTTTATTTATTTATTTTTATTTTTAATTAATTTTTATTGGAGTAGAGTTGATTTACAACATTGTGTTAGTTTCTGCTGTACAGCAAAGTGAATCAGTTATCCATATAAATATGTTCACTCTTTTTTAGATTCTTTTCCCATATACGAGTAGGGTTCCCTGTGCTATAGAGTAGGTTCTTATTAGTTATCTGTTTTATATATAGTAGTGTGTATATGTCAATCCCAATCTCCCAATTCATCTCATCACTTTCCCCCTTAGTAACCATAAGTTTGTTTTCTACATCTGTGACTCTATTTCTGTTTTGTAAATAAGTTCATTTGTACCATTTATTTTTAGATTCCACATATAAGCGATATCATATGACATTTGTCTTTCTCTGTCTGACTTACTTCACTCAGTATGACAATCTCTAGATTCCTCCATGTCACTGCAAATGGCATTATTTCATTCTTTTTTATGGCTGAGTAGTATTCCATTGTATATATGTACCACATCTTCTTTACCCATTCATCCATCAATGGACATTTAAGTTGCTTCCATGTCCTGGTTATTGTAAACAGTGCTGCAATGAACATTGGGGTGCATGTATCTTTTCGAATTATGGCTTTCTCCAGATATATGCCCAGGAATGGGATTACAGGATCATATGGTAGCTCTATTTTTTGTTTCTTAAGGAACCACCATACTGTTTTTCATAGTGGCTGTACCAATTTACATTCCCACCAACAGTGTAGGAGGGTTCCCTTTTCACCACACCCTCCCCAGCACTTATTGTTTGTAGATTTTTTGATGATGGCCATTCTGACAGGTGTAAGGTGATACCTCATTGTAGTTTTGATTTGCATTTCTCTAATAATTCTTGATGTTGAGCATCTTTTTATGTGCTTTTTGGCCATCTGTATGTCTTCTTCGGAGAAATGTCTATTTAGATCATCCACCCATTTTTTGATTGGGTTGTTTGTTTTTTGGATATTGAGCTGTATGTGTTGTTTGTATATTTTGGAGACTAATCCCTTGTCAGTTGCATCATTTGCAAATATTTTCTCTCATTCTATGGGTTGTCTTTTCATTTTGTTTATGGTTTCCTTTGCTGTGCAGAAGTTGTTAAGTTTAATTTGGTCCCATTTCTAAATTTTTGTTTTCATTTTCATTACTCTAGGAGGTGGATCACAAAAACATCTTCTGTGATTTATGTCAGAGAGTGCTCTGCCTATGTTTTCCTCTAAGAGATTTATAGTATCCAGTCTTATATTTTGGTCTTTAATCCATTGTGAGTTTGTTTTTGTGTATGGTGTTAGGCAGTGTTCTAATTTCATTCTTTTACATGTAGCTCTCCAGTTTTCCCAGCACCATTTATTGAAGAGACTGCCTTTTTTCCATTGTATATCCTTGCCTCCTTTGTCATAGATTAGGTGACCATAGGCGTGTGGGTTTATCCCTGGACTTTCTATCCTCTTCCATTGATGTATATTTCTGTCTTTGTGCCGGTACCATACTGTTTTGATGACTGTAGCTGTATAGTACAGTCTGAAGTCAGGGAGCCTGATTCCTCCAGCTCTGTTTTTCTTTCTCAAGATTGCTGTGGCTATTCATGGTCTTTTGTGTTTCCATACAAATTTTAATTTTTTGGTTCTAATTCTGTGCAAAATGCTATTGGTAATTTGATAGGGGTTGCATTGAATCTGTAGATTATTTTGGGTGGTATAATCATTTTCACAATATTGATTTTTCCAATCCAAGAACATGGTATATCTCTCCATCTGTTTGTGTCATCTATGATTTGTTTCATCAGTATCTTATAGTTTTCTGAGTACAGGTCTTTTGCCTCCTTAGGTAGGTTTATTCCTAGGTATTTTATTCTTTTAGATGCAGTGGTAAATGGGAATGTTTCCTTAATTTCCCTTTCTGATCTTTCATTGTTAGTGTATAGGAATGCAAGAGATTTCTGTGTATTAATTTTGTATCCTGCAAGTTTACCAGATTCATTGATGAGCTCTAGTAGTTTCCTGGTAGCATCTTTAGTATTTTCTATGCATAGTATCATGTCATCTGCAAACAGTGACAGTTTTACTTCTTCTTTTCCAATCTGGACTCCTTTTATTTCTGTTTCTTCTCTGATTGCCATGGCTGGGACTTCCAAAACTATGTTGAATAAAAGTGGTGAGAGTGGACATCCTTGTCTTGTTCTTGATCTCAGAGGAAATGCTTTCAGTTTTTCACCACTGAGAATGAATGTTTGCTGTGAGTTTGTTGTATATGGCCTTTATTATGTTGAGGTATGTTCCCTCTGTGCCCACTCAATTAATTTTCTACAATGGCTCACAGAACTGAGAGAAACATTTTACTTACTAGATCAATGGCTTTTTAAAAGTTTAAAAAAAAATTTATTGGAGTATAGTTGCTTTACAATGTTGTGTTAATTTCTACTGTATGGCAAAGTGAATCAGCTATACATATACATATATCCCATCTTTTTTTGGATTTCCTTCCCATTTAGGTCACCACAGAGCATTGAGTAGAGTTCCCTGTGCTATACGGTAGGTTCTCATTAGTTATCTATTTTATACACAGTATCAATAGTGTATATATGTCAATCCCAATCTCCCAATTCATCCCACACCCCCTTTTTTCCCTTAGTATCCATATGTTTGTTCTTTACATCTGTGTCTCTATTTCTGCTTTGCAGATTAGATTGTCTATACCAATTTTTTCAGATTCCACATGTATGTGTTAATATACGATATTTGTTTTTCTCTTCCTGGCTTACTTCACTCTGACAGTCTCTAGGTCCATTCACATCTCTACAAGTGACCCAATTTCGTTCCTTTTTATGGCTGAGTAGTATTCCATTGGATATATGTACCACATCTTTTTTTTTTAAACTGCTTTATTGAGATATAGCATACAACTCACAAAGTTAAATTCATCCATTAACTTTTTTTAACATCTTTGTTGGAGTATAATTGCTTTACAATAGTGTGTTAGTTTCTGCTTTATAACAAAGTGAATCAGTTATACATATACATATGTTCCCATATCTCTTCCCTCTTGCATCTCCCTCCCTCCCACCCTCCCTTCCCACCCCTCTAGGTGGTCACAAAGCACCGAGCTGATCTCCCTGTGCTATGCAGTTGCTTCCCACTAGCTATCTATCTTACGTTTGGTAATGTACCACATCTTCTTTATCCATTGTTCTGTTGATGGACATTTAGGTTGCTTCCATGTCCTGGCTATTGTAAATAGCGCTGCAATGAACAATGGGGTGCAAGTGTTTTTTGAATTATGGTTTTCTCCGGGTATATGCCCAGTAGTGGGATTGCTGGGTCATATGGTGGTTCTATTTTTAGTTTTTTAAGGAACATCCACACTGTTCTCCATAGTGGCTGTATCAATTTACATTCCCACCAAAAGTGTAAGAGGGTTCCCTTTTCTCCACACCCTCTGCAGCATTTAATGTTTGTAAATTTTGTGATGATGGCCATTCTGTCTGGTGTGAGGTGATATCTCATTGTAATTTTGATTTGCATTTCTCTAATAATTAGTGATGTTGAGCAATTTTTCTTGTGTTTGTTGGCAGTCTGTATGTCTTCTTTGGAGAAATGTCTATTTAGGTCTTCTGCCCACTTTTTGATTGGGATGGGTTTTTTTTTTGATATTGAGTTGCATGAGCTCTTCGTATATTTTGGAGATTAATCCTTTGTCAGGTTCTTCATTAGTAAATATTTTCTCTCATTCTGAGGGTTGTCTTTTCGTGTTATTTATGGTTTCCTTTGCTGTGCAAAAGCTTTTAAGTTTAATTAGAAGTAAAATTTAAAAGCTGTTTGCAGATGACATTACACTATATGTAGAAAATACTAAAGATGCTACCAGAAAAGTCCTAGAGCTCATCAATGATTTTAATAAACTCGCAGGATACAAAATTAATACACAGAAATCTCTTGCATTCTTATACACTAAGAATGAAATATCAGAAAGGGAAATTAAGGAAACAATCCCATTTACCAATGCAACAAGAAGAATAAAATATCTAGGAATAAACTTACCTGAGGAGGCAAAAGACCTGTACATATTTATTTTTGTTTTTATTTCCACTACTCTACAAGGTGGATCAAAAAAGACCTTGCTGTGATTTATGTCAAAGAGTGTTTTGCCTATGTTTTCCTCTAAGAGTTGTTTTATAGTGTCCAGTTTTACATGTAGGTCTCTAATCCATTTTGAGTGTATTTTTGTGTATGGTGTTAGAGAGTGTTCTAATTTCATTCTTTTACATATAGCTGTCCAGTTTTTCCAGCACCACTTATTGAAAAGACTGTCTTTTCTCCATTGTATATCTTTGCCTCCTTTGTCATAGATTATTGACCATAGATGCGTGGGTTTACCTCTGGGCTTTCTATCCTGTTCCATTGATCTATATTTCTGTTTTTTGTGCCAGTACCATATTGTCTTGATTACTGTAGCTTTGTAGTATAGTCTGAAGTCAGGGAGTCTGATTCCTTCAGCTCCAATTTTTCCCCTCAAGACTGCTTTGACTATTTGGGTTCCTTTGTGTCTCCATACAAGTTTTAGATTTTTTTATTGTAGTTCTGTAAAAAATGCCACTGGTAATTTGATAGGGATTGCACTGAATCTGTAGACTGCTTTGAGTGGTATAGTCATTTTCACAATATTGATTCTTCCAATCCAAGAACATGGGATATCTCTCCATCAAATGGGACCTAATGAAACTTAAAAGCTTTTGCAAAGCAAAGGAAACTACAAACAAGATGAAAAGACAACCCTCAGAATGGGAGAAAATATTTGCAAACAAATCAACAGACAATGGATTAATCTCCAAAATATATAAACAGCTCATGCAGCTCAATATTAAAAAAACAAACAACCCAGTACAAAAATGGGCAGAAGACCTAACTAGACATTTCTCCTAAGAATACATACAGATGGCCAAGAAGCACATGAAAAGCTGCTCAACATCACTAATTATTAGAGAAATGCAAATCAAAACTTCAATGAGGTATCACCTCACACCAGTCAGAATGGCCATCATCAAAAAATCTACAAACAATAAATGCTAGAGAGGGTGTGGAGAAAAGGGAACCCTCTTGCACTGTTGGTGGGAATGTAAATTGATACAGCCACTATGGAGAACAGTATGGAGGTTCCTTAAAAAACTAAAAATAGAATTACCATATGACCCAGTAATCCCACTACTGGGCATATACCCTGAGAAAACCATAATTCAAAAAGAGACATGTACCACAATGTTCATTGCAGCACTATTTACAATGACCAGGACATGGAAACAACCTAAGTGTCCATCGACAGATGAATGGCTAAAGATGTGGCACATATACACAGTGGAATATCACTCAGCCATAAAAAGAAATGAAACTGAGTTATTTGTAATGAAATGGATGGATCTAGAGTCTGTCATACAGAGTGAAGTAAGTCAGAAAGAGAAAAACAAATATCGTATATTAACGCATATATGTGGAACCTAGAAAAATGGTACAGATGAACTGGTTTGCAGGGCAGAAATTGAGACACAGATGTAGGGAACAAACGTATGGACACCAAGGGGGAAAGTGGTGGTGGGGGGTGGTGGTGTAATGAATTGGGAGATTGGGATTGACGTATATACACTAATATGTATAAAATGGATAACTAATAAGAACCTGCTGTATAAAAAAATAAATTAAATAAAATTCAGGAAAAAAAGACCTGTAGACAGAAAGCTATAATATAATGATGAAACAAATCAAAGATGACACAAACAGATGGAGAGACATACCATGTTCTTGGATTGGAAAAATCAATATTGTGAAAATGACTATACTACCCAAAGCAATCTACAGATTCAATGCACTCCCTATCAAATTACCAATAGCATTTTGCACAGAATTAGAACCAAAAAATTAAAATTTGTATGGAAACACAAAAGACCATGAATAGCCACAGCAATCTTGAGAAAGAAAAACAGAGCTGGAGGAATCAGGCTCCCTGACTTCAGACTGTACTATACAGCTACAGTCATCAAAACAGTATGGTACTGGCACAAAGAGAGAAATATAGATCAATGGAACAGGATAGAAAACCCAGAGATAAACCCACGCACCTACAGCCACCTAATCTATGACAAAGGAGTCAAAAATATATAATGGAACAAAGACAGCCTCTTCAGTAAGTGGTGATGGGGAAACTGGAGAGCTACATGTAAAAGAATGAAATTAGAACACTCCCTAACACCATACACAAAAATAAACTGAAAATGGATTAAAGACCTAAATGTACAGCCAGACACTATAAAACTGTTAGAGGAAAACATAGGCAGAACACTCTTTGATATAAATCGTAGCAAGATCTTTTTTGACCCACCTCCTAGAGTAATGAGAATAAAAACAAAAATAAACAAATGGAATCACTGGCTTTTTATGAAAGACTAACTCAGGAACAGCCAGATGGAAAAGATGCTTAGGGCAAAGTGTGGGGAAAGGGTGTGGAGCTTCCGTGCCCTCTCCTGGTGTGCCACTCTCCTAGCACCTCCATGTGTCCACCAACCTGGAAGCTCTCTGAACCCTTTACCTTTGGGATTTTATGGAGGCTTCTTCACATAGACATAATCAGTCATTAACTCCATTTTCATCCCTTCTCCCTTCTCAAGACAGTGGAAGGCGGGGCTGAAAATTGTAAGCTGCTAGTCATGGTCTGGTCTTTCTCGTGACCATCCCTCATCTAAGAGCCATCCAGGAGCTTACCCAGAGTTACCTCATTAGAACAAAAGACATTCCTATCACCCAGAAAATTACAAAGGTTTCAGGAGGCACTGTGTCAGAAACCAGGGTCAAAACCAAATATTAAAACAAAAGATGCTCCTAGTGCTCTTATCACTTAGGAAATTACAAGGGTTTCAGGAGCTCTGTGCCAGCAACCAGGGGCAGATATATATATATATTTTCTGTTATCTTACAGGTGTCAAGGTAATGGTGGCCTTGTAAAATGAGTTTGGGTGTTTTCCTTCCACTTCAATTTTTGGGAAGAGTTTAAGAGATCGGCGTTAATTCTTCTTTAAATATTTGGTAGAATTCGTCAGTGAAACCATCTAGTCCTGGGCTTTTCTGGGAGGTTTTTGTTTAGTAATTCAATCTCCTTACTTGTTGCTGGTCTATTTTGTCTGATATAAGTTTAGCTGCCCCTCATGTCTTTGTTTCCCCCTTACATGGAATATCTTTTGCCATCCTTTCACCTTGAACTTATGTATGTCCTTAAAGCTGAAGGGAATCTCTTGTAGGCAGCATATAATTTGGATCTTGTCTTTTAAAATCCATCTGGCCATTCTACGCCTTTTGATTGGAGGATTCAACCCATTTACATTTAGAGTTATTATTGATATGTAAGGAATTCCTAATGCAATCTTATTGTTTTCTGGCTGTTTTGTAGTTCTTTTGTTCCTTTTTTCCCCTCTTGCTGTCTTTTTTTTTTTGGTGAATTGATTATTCAGGCACCTGGGCTGGAGATGTGTGATGTCCTTCAGCTCAGGCTGTCAGAGTCCACACCGTTAACAATTATGTGGTCCTTGGCAAGTATTGTGGGGGGCCCACAGTGGCTGCAAGGCCTGTTGGGGTCTTTAACAGTGCCTCTAGACCCAGTGGCTAGGGAACAGAGCAGGTGGCAGTGGGGTCAGAGCTGGTGGTGTGCACAAACTTGGCTTCAGGGACCAGTTTCAGGTACCTATGTAGTGACAGAATCCTGTTGCAGACACTCATATTGTGGTGGGGATCAGCACAGGCAGTCTGGGCTGGGGCCAACTACACTCTCACTGTTAGCTGCAGGGGCCCTAGCTGTCATTGTGCTCTCATGTGGTGGCACACTCTCTGCCTGGGACAGTGCACAGCAGTGCGGTTTGATGACAGACATTAGGCTGACAGCATCCATGTGCACAGCTGGAGGTGGTAGCTACAGGTGAATGTGGTGCTGCAGGCCAGTGACAGAAAATAGGACCTAATCTGATCCCCCAGTTAGCTGTGGAGACACTTACTGTCAATATGCTCTCCTGTGGCTGTTCGTTCTCCCCCCCAGGCATGTGCACTGTGGTGGAGGTTGATGACAGGCATCAGGCTGGGGGCATGTAAGTGCACAGCTGGAGTGGCTAGCCCTGAGCCCCGGGTGGGTCTAGGCTGGCATTTTGCACTCATATAGCCACAGAGCCTTGAGCTGGCTGCCAGTGCTGTTCTCAGTCTCTGCCCAGGGTGGTTGGATGGAGCAGGGAGGGACTTAGGTGTCTGGTGTCACAAGTGTGAATATTTTGGGGGCAAGAACTGATGAAATATGAAGGGAATCCATGGCTTCTGTGCTGGTCATTGGTTTTGTCAGTGTCAAAATCTGCTGAGCTTGTCTGCATAGCTGGTCTCTCTGATCTGCCATCATTCTTGGTGTGTGGCTGTTATTAATAGCCCCACTTTTTTCCCTTGTTCCTAGCCATCTCTACATGTCTCAGTTTTGCCAGTCTAGGTGGGATGAAACCAAAGTAGGACCTTCTTTTGGTGTCCTGAATGGCTGGACAAGCTGGTTGCTCACCCTGCTCTTCCTTTCCTAGTGTGGGGAACTCTTTCTAGCTGGGAAGTTCCCTCTTGGCACTGAACAATGCAGTTTGGGGGATAGGATGATGCAGACAAAATGAAGTTGTATTCCTTCTCTTCTTATGCAATTATCTCAATTTATTTTTTCCCACTGTGTTGCTAAAATTTCTTAAGTGGACTCTAGTGCTCTCCCAGAACTGTTTTTGTTGTGGGTAGCTGTCTAATTGTTGATCTTTTTGGGGGGACAGAGAGGCTGGTGTCTCCTCTATCACAATTTTGGTCTGTTCTATACCTTATTGAAAGTGGGGGTATTGAAGTCTCCTATTCTGCACAATACTATTGTGTTGCTATCTATTTCTCCCTTCAATTCTGTTTGCTTTATATATTGAGGAGTTTTCTTGTACTGTCTTTGCCTTGTTTTGGTATTAGGTTAGTGCTGGCACCACAGAATGAGTTAGGAACTATTCCTTCTGACTTTATCTTCTGGAAGATATTATAGAGAATTGGTGTCATTTCTTTTTTAATTGTTTGGTAGAATTCACCAGTAAACCTTTTTGAGCCTGGTGCTTTCTGTTTCAGATAGTTATCAATTATTGATTCAACTTCCTTAATAGATACAAGCCTATTCACTTTGTCTATTTATTCTTGTTTGAGTCTTGGCAGATAGTGTTTTTCAAGAAACTGGTCCATTTCATCTAGGTTATTAAATTTGTGGCATAGATTCATTCATAATATTCCTTAATTATCATTTCAATTTCCATGGGATTTGTAGTGATTTCCTCTCTTTCACCTCTGACATTAGTAATTTGTGTCTTCTCTCTTTTTTTCTTAGTTAGCTTGGCTAGAGGCTTATCAATTTTATGAATCCTTTCAGATAACCAGCTTTTGATTTTGTTGATTTTCTCAGTTGACTTCCTCTTTCCAATTTCATTGATATTTGCTCTAATTTTTTTTTTTATTATTTCTTTTCTTCTGCTTATTTTGGACTTAATTCTCTCTTCTTTTTCTAGTTTCCTAAGGTGAAAGTTTAGATTATTGACTTTAGATGTTTTTTTCTTTTCTAGGTATGTTTTCAATGTTATTAATTTCCTTCTTAGCATTGCCTTCGCTGTATCTGACAACTTTTGATAAATTGTATTATTATTTTCATTTAGTTTAAAATATTTTAAAATTCCTCTTGTGATTTCTCCTTTGACTCATGTTATTTAGACATGTTTGTTTTTATTGAAGTATAACTTCATTTACAATATTGTATTAGTTTCATGTATACAGCATAGTGATTCAGTTTTTTATTTTTTTGCAGATTATATTCCATTAGGTTATTACAAGATATTAGGTATAATATTCCGTGCTATGCAGTAAATCCTTGATGCTTACCTATTTTATGTATAGTAGTTTGTATCCGTTAATCCCATACTCCTAATTTGTCCCTTCCCCCTCCCTCTCCCCTTTGGTAACCATATGCTTGTTTTCTATGTCTGTGAGTCTGTTTCTATTTTGTATACAGATTAATTTGTATTTTTTTTAGATTCCACATATAAGTGATATATGATCATATAGTCTTTGTCTTTCTCTCTCTGACTTATTTCACTAAACATAATATTCTCTAGGTCCATTCATGTTGCTGCAAATGGCAATACTTCATTCTTTTTTATGGTTGAGTAATATTCCATTGTGTGTGTGTGTGTACATATATAGATATATATATATAGATAGATATAGATATAGATATCACATCTTCTTAAGGCAATCATCTGCTGATGGGCACTTAGGTTGTTTCCATGTGCTACTGTGAATAGTGCTGATATGAACATTGGGGTGTGTGTATCTTTTCAAATTAGAGTTTCTGTTTTTTCTGGGTACATAACCAGGAGTGGGATTTCTGAATCATATGGTAGCTCTATTTTTAGTTTTTAAAGGATCCTCCATACTGTTTTCCATAGTGGCCACACCAATTTACATTCCCACCAACAATGTAGGAGGGTTCCCTTTTCTCCACACCCTCTCCAGCATTTATTATTTCTAGACTTTTTGTTGATAGCCATTCTGACTGGTGTGAGGTGATACCTCATTGTGGTTTTGATTTGCATTTCTCTAGTTAGCAATATTGAGCATCTTTTCATGTTCCTGTTGGTTATCTGTATGTCTTATTTTGAAAAATGTCTATTTAGGTAGATGTGTCTTCTTAAATCTCTGAATGTTTTGGTATTTTTCAGCTATTTTTCTGTTACTGACTTCTAGTTTAATTCCACTGTGGTCTGGGAGCAGACATTATATGATTTCTATTCTTTTAAGTTTGTTAAGGTGTGTTTTATGGTCTACAATGTGGTCTACCTTAGTGAATGTTCCACGTGAGCTTGAGAAGAATGCTTATTCTGCTACTGTTTTATGAAGTAATCTATAGATGTCAATTAGATCCATTTGACTGGTGGTATTGTTGAATTCAACTATGCCCTTACAGATTTTCTGCCTGCTGATAAAAGGTGTTAATGTTTCCAACTATAATAGTGGATTCATCTATTTATTTAGTATTGTTGAATTCAACTCTGCCCTTACAGATTTTCTGCCTGCTGATAAAAGGTGTTAATGTTTCCAACTATAATAGTGGATTCATCTATTTAGTTTTGTGGTTCTATTAGTTTTTGCCTCATGCCTCATGTATTTTGATGTTCTGTTGTTAGACACACACACATTAAGGATTCTTATATCTTCTTGGAGAATTGATTCCTTCATCATTATGTAATGCCCCCCTTTCTCCCTAATAATGTTCCTTGATCTGAAGTTTGCTTTGTCTGAAATTGAATAGCTACACCAGCTTTTTTTGTTTTTCTGAGTGTTAGTATGGCATGTGTTTAATTTAGATAAATTAATATTTAAATTTATCCATGCCTTTATATTTTAAATAGGTTTCGTTTAGACAACATATAGTTGGGTATATCTTTTGATCCAGTCTAGCAGTCTGTCTTTTAATTGTTATATTTAGACCACTGATATGATGATTGAAGTGATTATTGATATAGTTGTATAATATTTACCATGTTAGTTACAGTTTTTTAATTGTTGCTTTTGTTATTTGTTTTTATTTTTGCCTTATACTCTTTTCACTCTTTTTCTGCCTTCAGTGGGGTTATTTTTGTTGTTGTTTTTGTTTTGTTTTGTTTTTTGAGGTTTTTATTTTTTGTTTTATTTGTATTTTTCAATTATAAAAAGTTTATTAAGGTATGACTGATATACAAACGTTGTACATATTTTTTCTAACCAGCTTGATGAGTTGGGAGATAAGTATACATCTGTGAAACCATAAATACAATCTATGCCATAAACATATCCATTATCTCCAGAAGTTTCCTCAAAACTTTTTATTGAAGTATAGTTGATTTACAGTGTTGTACCAATATCTCGGTGTTTTTTCTTTTCTTTTCTTTTCTTTTTTTTTTTTTTTTTTGAGTGTTACCTTATTTATTTGTTTTAATTTTTTATACAGTAGATTCTTATTAGTTATCTATTTTATGCATATTAGTGTGTATATGTCAATCCCAATCTCCCAATTTATCCTACCACACCCCCCCCCCGCTTTCCCTCCTTGGTGTCCACACGTTTGTTCTCTACATCTGTGTCTCTATTTCTGCCTTGCAAACTGGTTCATCTGTACCATTTTTCTAGATTACACATATATGCCTTAATATACGATATTTGTTTTTCTCTTTCTGACTTACTTCACTCCATATGACACTCTATAGGTTCATCCACGTCTCTACAAATGACCCACTTTTGTTCCTTTTTATGGCTGAGTAATATTCCATTGTATATATGTACCACATCTTCTTTATCCATTTGGCTGTCAATGGGCATTTAGGTTGCTTCCATGACCTGACTACTGTAAATAGTGCTGCAATGAACATTGGGGTCATTCTGTCTTTTTGAATTATGGTTTTCTCAGGGTATATGCCCAGTAGTGGGATTGCTGGGTCATATGGTAGTTCTATTTTTAGTTTTTTAAGGAACCTCCATACTGTTCTCCATAGTGGCTGTATCAATTTACATTCCCACCAACAGGGCAAGAGGGTTCCCTTTTCTCCACACCCTCTGCAGCATTTAATGTTTGTAAATTTTGTGATGATGGCCATTCTGTCTGGTGTGAGGTGATATCTCATTGTAGTTTTGATTTGCATTTCTCTAATAATTAGTGATGTTGAGCAGCTTTTCATGTGCCTCTTGGCCATCTGTATGTCTCCTTTGGAGAAATGTCTATTTAGGTCTTCTACCCATTGTTTGATCAGGTTTTTGTTTTTTTAATATTGAGCTGCATGAGCTGTTTGTATAGTTTGGAGATTAATCCTTTGCCCGTTGATTCATTTGCAAATATTTTCTCCCATTCTGAGGGTTGTCTTTTCGTCTTGTTCATAGTTTCCTTTGTTGTGCAAAAGCTTTTAAGTTTCATTAGGTCCCATTTGGTTATTTTTGTTTTTATTTCCATTACTCTAGGAGGTGGGTCAAAAAAGATCTTGCTGTGATTTATGTCAGAGTGTTCTTCCTATGTTTTCCTCTAAGAGTGTTATTATAGTGTCCAGTCTTACATTTAGATCTTTAATCCATTTTGAGTTTATTTTTGTGTATGGTGTTAAGGAGTGTTCTAATTTCATTCTTTTACATGTAGCTGTCCAGTTTTCCCAGCACCACTTATTGAAGAGACTGTCCTTTCTCCATTGTATATTCTGGCCTCCTCTGTCATAGATTAGGTGACCATATGTGCATGGGTCTATCTCTGGGCTTTCTATCCTGTTCAGTTGATTGATAATTCTGTTCTTGTGCCAGTACAATATTGTCTAGATTACTGTATTTGTAGTATAGCCTGAAGGTAGGGAGTCTGATTCCTCCAGCTCTGTTTTCTTCCCTCAGGATTGCTTTGGCTATTTGGGGTCTTTTGTGTCTCCATACAAATTTTAATAATTTTGTTCTAGTTCTGTGAAAAATGCCATTGGTAATTTGATAGGGAATACATTTAATCTGTAGATTGCTTTGGGTAGTATGGTCATTTTCACAATATTGATTCTTCCAATCCAAGAACATGGTATATCTCTCCATCTGTTTGTGTCACCTTTGATTTCTTTCATCAGTGCCTTATAGTTTTCTGAGTACAAGTATTTTACCTCCAGAGGTAGGTTTATTCCTAGGTATTTTTGTTGTAATGGTGAATGGGATTGTTTCCTTCATTTCTCTCTCTATTATTTCATTGTTAGTGTATAGGAATGCAAGAAATTTCTGTGCCTTAATTCTGTATCCTTCAATTTTACCAGATTTATTGATTAGCTCTAGTAGTTTTCTGGTGAACTCTTTACGATTTTCTATGTTTAGTATCATGTCATCTGCAAACAGTGACAGTTTTACTTCTTCTTTTCCAATTTGTATTCCTTTTATTTCTTTTTCTTCTGATTGCCATGGCAAAGACTTCCAAAACTATGTTGAATAATGGTGGTGAGAGTGGACATCCTTGTCTTGTTCCTGATCTTAGAGGAAATGGTTTTAGTTTTTCACCATTGAGAATGATGTTTGCTGCGGGTTTGTCATATGTGGCCTTACTATGTTGAGGTAGGTTCCCTCTATGCCCACTTTCTGAGAGTTTTTATCATAAAAGGGTGTTGAATTTTGTCAAAAGCTTTTTCTGCATCTATTGAGATGATCATATGGTTTTTATTCTTCAGTTTGTTAATATGGTGTATCACATTGATTGATTTGCGTATGTTGAAGAATCTTTGCATCCCTGGGATAAATCCCACTTGATCGTGGTGTATGATCCTTTTAATGAGTTGTTGGATTCTGTTTGCTAGTATTTTGTTGAGGATTTTTGCATCTATATTCATCAGTGATATTGGTCTGTAATTTTCTTTTTTGTAGTATCTTTGTCTGGTTTTGGTATCAGGGTGATGGTGGCCTCGTAGAATGAGTTTGGAAGTGTTCCTCCCTCTGCAATATTTTGGAAGAGTTTGAGAAGGATGGGTGTTAGCTCTTCTGTAAATGTTTCATAGAATTCGGCTGTGAAGTGATCTGTTCCTGGACTTTTGTTTGTTGGAAAATTTTTAATCACAGTTTCAATTTCATTACTTGTCATTGGTCTGTTCATATTTTCTATTTCTTCCTGGTTCAGCTTTGGAAGGTTATAATTTTTTAAGAATTTGTTCATTTCTTCCAGGTTGTCCATTTTATTGGCATAGAGTTGCTTGTAGTAGTCTCTTAGGTTGCTTTGTATTTCTGCGGAGTCTGTTGTAACTTCTCCTTTTTCATTTCTAATTTTATTGATTTGAGTCCTCTCCCTCTTTTTCTTGATGAGTCTGGCTAAAGGTTTATCAATTTTGTTTATCTTCTCAAAGAACCAGGTTTTAGTTTTATTGATCTTTGCTATTGTTTTCTTTCTTTCTATTTCATTTATTTCTGTTCTGATCTTTATGACTTCTTTCCTTCTACTAACTTGGGGTCTTGTTTGTTCTTCTTTCTCTCTTTCCTTTAGGTGTAAGGTTAGATTGTTTACTTGAGATTTTTCTTGTTTCTTGAGGTAGGATTGTATTGCTATAAACTTCCCTCTTCGGACTGCTTTTGCTGCATCCCTTAGGTTTTGGATCGTCGTGTTTTCGTTTTCATTTTTCTCTAGGTATTTTTTGATTTCCTCTTTGATTTTTTCAGTGATCTCCTGGTATTTAGTAACGTATTGTTTAGCCTCCATGTGCTTGTGTTTTTTACATTTTTTTCCCCTGTAATTTATTTCTAATCTCATAGCGCTGTGGTCGGAAAAGATGGCTGATATGATTTCAATTTTCTTAAATTTACTGAGGCTTGATTTGTGACCCAAGATGTGATCTATCCTGGAGAATGTTCCGTGTGCATTTGAGAAGAAAGTGTAATCTGCTGTTTTTGGATGGAGTGTCCTATAAATATCAACTAAATCTATCTGGTCTATTGTGTCATTTAAAGCTTGTGTTTCCTTATTAATTTTCTGTCTGGATGATCTGTCCATTGGTGTAAGTGAGGTGTTAAAGTCCCTCACTATTATTGTGTTACTGTCGATTTCCTCTTTTATAGCTGTTAGCATTTGCCTTATGTATTGAGGTACTCCTATGTGGGGTGCATATATATTTATAATTGCTATATCTTCTTCTTGGACTGATCCCTTGATCATTATGTAGTGTCCTTCCCTGTCTCTTGTAACATTCTTTATTTTAAAGTCTGTTTTATCTGATATGAGTATTTCTACTCCAGCTTTCTTTTGATTTTCATTTGCATGAGATCTCTTTTTTCATCCCCTCACTTTCAGTCTATATGTGTCCCTAGGTCTGAAGCGGGTCTCTTGTAGACCACATATATATGGGTCTTGTTTTTGTATCCATTCAGCGAGCCTGTGTCTTTTGCTTGGAGCAATTAATCCATTCACATTTAAGGTAATTATCAATATGTATATTCCTGTTACCATTTTCTTGTTTTGGGTTTGTTTTTGTTGGTCTTTTTCTTCTCTGTGTTTTCCACTTAGAGAAGTTCCTTTAGCATTTGTTGTAGAGCTGGTTTGGTGGCACTGAATTCTCTTAGCTTCTGCTTGTCTGTGAAACTTTTGATTTCTCTGTTGAATCTGAATGAGATCTTTGCCAGGTAGAGTAATCTTAGTTGTAGGTTCTTCCCTGTCATCACTTTAAATATATCGTGCCACTCCCTTCTGGCTTGTAGAGTTTCTGCTGAGAAATAAGCTGTTAACCTTATGGGAGTTCCCTTGTATGTTATTTGTCATTTTCCCCTTGTTGCTTTTAATAATTTTTGTCTTTAATTTTTGTCAGTTTGATTTTATGTGTCTTGGTGTGTTTCTCCTTGGGTTTATCCTGCCTGGGACTCCCTGTGCTTCCTGGACTTAGATGGCTATTTCCTTTGCCATGTTAGGGAAGTTTTCGACTCTAATCTCTTCAAATATTTTCTCTGGTCCTTTCTCTCTCTCTTCTCCTTCTGGGACCCCTATAATGTAAATGTTGTTGTGTTTAATGTTGTCCCAGAGGTCTCTTAGGCTGTCTTCATTTCCTTTCATTCTTTTTTCTTCTGTTCCGCAGCAGTGAATTCCACCATTCTGTCTTCCAGGTCACTTATCCGTTCTTCTGCCTCAGTTATTCTGCTATTGATTCCTTCTAGTGTATTTTTCATTGCAGTTATTGTATTGTTCATCTCTGTTTGTTTGTTCTTTAATTCTTCTAGATGTCTGTTCTTTAATTCTTCTAGGTCTTTGTTAAACATTTCTTGCATCTTCTCGATCTTTGCCTCCATTCTTTTTCCGAGGTCCTGGATCATCTTCACTATCATTATTCTGAATTCTTTTTCTAGGAGGTTGCCTATCTCCACTTCATTTAGTTGTTTTTCTGGGATTTTATCTTGTTCCTACATCTGGTATGTAGTCCTCTGCTTTTTCATTTTGTCTATCTTTTTGTGAATGTGGTTTTCATTCCACAGGCTGCAAGATTGTATTTCTTCTTGCTTCTGCTGTCTGCCCTCTGGTGGATGAGGCTATCTAAGAGGCTTGTGCAAGCTTCCTGATGGGAGGGACTGGTGGTGGGTAGAGCTGGGTGTTTCTCTGGTGGGCAGAGCTCAGTAAACCTTTGATCCACTTGTCTGCTGATGGGTCAGCTGAGTTCCCTCCCTGTTGGTTATTTGGCCTGAGGCAACCCAGGACTGGCTCTTTGTTGGGGCTAATGGCAGGCTCTGGGAGGGCTCACGCCAAGGAGTACTTCCCAGAACTTCTGCTGCCAGTGTCCTTGTCCCCATAGTGAGCCACAGCTGCCCCTTGCCTCCTCAGGTTACCCTCCAACACTAGCAGGTAGGTCTGGTTCAGTCTCTTATGGGGTCACTACTCCTTCCCCCTGGGTCCTGATGTACACACTACTTTCCATGTTCCCTCCAAGAGTGGAGTCTCTGTTTCCCCCAGTCCTGTTGAAGTCCTGCAATCAAATCCCACTAACTTTCAAAGTCTGATTCTCTGGGAATTCCTCCTCCCATTGCCAGACCCCCAGGTTGGGAAGCCTGACGCGGGGCTCAGAACCTTCACTCCAGTGGGTGGACTTCTGTGGTATAATTGGTCTCCAGTTTGTGAGTCACCCACCCAGAAGTTATGGGATTTGATTTTTTTGTGATTCCGCCTCTCCTACTGTCTCGTTGTGGCTTCTCCTTTGTCTTTGGATGTGGGGTATCATTTTGGTGAGTTCCAGTGTCTTCCTGTCAATGATTGTTCAGCAGTTAGTTGTGATTCCGGTGCTCTCACAAGAGGGAGTGAGCACACGTCCTTCTCTGTGGTTTTAATTGAGCATTTTATGTGATTCTGTTTTCTCTATTTTCTTAGCATGTCTATTATTCTTTTTAAAAAAATTTTTAGTGGTTTTTATTTTTGTCTTTTTCTTTTTTTTTTAATTGAAGTATAGTTGACATACAATATTGTATTAGTTTCAGGTACACAACATAATGATTCAACATTTACATACATTGCAAATTGATCACCATGATAAGTCTAGTGACCATCTGTCACCTTACAAAGGTATTGCAGCATTATTGATAATGTTCCCTATGCTGTACATTACATCCCAGTGAACTAACTTATTTTGTAACTGAAAGTTTGTACCTCTTAATCTACTTCTCCTATTTCACACAACCCACCAGTCCCCTCCCCTTTGGTGACTACCAGTTTGTTCTCTGTATCTATGAGTCTGTTTCTATTTGGTTTTGTTTTTTATATTCCACATACAAGTGAAATCATATGGCATTTGTCTTTCTGTCTGACTTATTTCACTTAGCATAATACTCTCTAGGTCCATCTATGTTGCTGCAAATAGTAAGATTTCATTATTTTTTATGGCTGTGTAATATTCCATTGTGTATATATACCACATCTTTTTTTATCCATTAATCTATCAATGGCTTTAGATCCAAAATGAGTCTTTGTAGGCAGCATGTATATGGGTCTCGTTTTTTTTTAAATCTATTTAGCCACCCTATGTTTTTTGATTAAAGCATCTAGTCTATTTACATTTAAAGTAATTATTGATAGATATGTTGACTTATTGACATTTTGTTAATTGTTTTTTGGGTGTTTTTGTAGTTCTTCTGTGTTCCTTTCTTCTCTTGTTCTCTTCCCTTGTGATTTGATGACTTTAGTGTTATGTTTGTGTTCCTTTCTCTTTATTTTTTGTGTATCTATTATAGGTTTTTGGTTTGTGGTTACTATGAGATACATATATGAAAACCCATGTATATAGCAGTCTATTATAAGTTGATGGTTGCTTAAGTTCAAGTGCATTCTAAAAGCATTACATTTTTACTCCCCCTTCCCCACGTTTTATGTTTTTGACCTCATATCTTACATCTTTTTATTTTGTGTATCTCTTAAATACTTATTGTAGTTAGAGTTGATTGTACTACTTTTGTCTTTTAACTTTCATTCTAGCTTTTTAAGTGGCTGAGCCACTGCCTTTACTATATACTTGCCTTTACAAATGAGATTTTTTTCTTTCACATATTTTCTTATTTCTAGTTGTGACCATTTTTTCTGCTTAAAGATGACTCTTTAACATTTCTTGTAAGGCCACTCTGTTAGTTTTTGCTTGTCTGGGAAACTATCTGTCCTTCAATTCTGAATGATATCCTTGTTGTATAGCGTATTCTAGGTTATAAGAAGTTTTCTCCTTTCAGCACTTTAAATATATCCCACCACACTCTTATGGCTTGTGAAGTTTCTGCTGGGAAATCAGCTAATAGTCTTATGGGGTTTCCCTTATATATGATTAGTTGTTTTTCTCTTACCTTTAAGATTTTCCCTTTATCTTTAACTTTTGCCATTTTAATTATAACATGTCCTGGTGTGGAACTCTTTGGGTTCATCTTTTTTGGGACTCTGTGCTTCCTGTAGCTGGACTCTGTTTTCTCCTTCAGGTGAGGGAAGTTTTCAGCCATTATTTGTTCAAATAGGTCTTCTGTCCCTTTCTCTCGCTCTTCTCCTTCTGAGATCCTTATAATGTGAATGTTAGTATGCTTGATGTTGTCCCAAAGGTCCATTAACCTATTTTCATTTTTAAAATTCTTTTTCTTTTTGCTGTTTTGGTTGGGTGATTTCCACTACCTTGTCTTCCAGGTTGCTAATCCATTCTGCATCCTTTAATCTGCTGTTGATTCCCTCTAGTGGTGCAATCCCCTCTGGTCACCAGAGCCTGGTGCTCCAGGGATATCCCCTGTGTGGACTGCATGAACCCTCTTGTTGTGGTTGGCCTGTTATTGCTGCAGGTGCATTGGTGGGCAGGGCTGTACCCCTAGGGTGGGAGACACTTTAGAGAAGCACCAGTACTGGCTGGGGCTGCCTGCTGGATGGGGCGAGGCAGGAGCTTCTTTGTATGGGTACTGGTGCTGGCTGAGGCTACCCACCAGGTGGGGTGGGCCAGGAGACACTTTGGAGGAGCTGGCTGGGGCTAGCAGGTTGAACAAGGCTGGTCCCCAGGGGAACTCCAGGGCAAGGCACACAACATTAGCTAGGTTGATGGAGAGTGACTAAAATGGCACCGTCCAGTGCTGGGCCAGCTAGGTGGAAGGAGAGTAAAAAAAACATAGTGCCCAATAGCACTTCTATCCTTTGAGAAAGTCTCATAAGATCCCTGCCCACTTTGGCACAGGCCCTAAAATTAGTCAGTGACTCTCCTTTTTGCATGACCCACATACTTTTCAAGCTGCTGCCTCTGTGCTGGAACTTGGAGCAAATGAATTTGTGCGTGAGCCCTTCTGGAGTGGAGTCTTGGTTTCCCACAGCCCCTTTGGGCTCTCCAAGATGTAAGCCCAACTGTTTTCAAAACCAGATGTTATGGGGGGGTGTCTTCCTAGTGCAGGTCCCCTGAACTGGGGAGCCCAACATGCGGCTTGAATAAGTTGCTCCTCGGGGGGACCTCTGCAGTTGTGATATTCCTCTCACTTGTGGGTCACTGCATCAGGGGTGTGGGTTCTGACTAGATTGCATCTCTGCCCTTCCTACCCATCTCAATGTGCCCTTTTCTTTATATCCTTAGTTGTAGAGAATCTGTTCTGCTAGTCTTCAGGTCATCCTCAGAGATAGTTGTTTTATATGTAGTTGTAGTTTTGGTGTGTCCATGGGAGAAGGTGAGTTCCAGATCTTCCTATTCTGCCATCTTGATCTCTCTCCTTTATTTTACAGTATACATTTACAGCTAATCTAAGTTCACATTCAAATAATGCTATACCACTTTTTGAGTAAGGCAAGTATCTTATAACAAAGTAATCCTAATTCCTCCTCCCTTCCTTTGTGTCATTGTTGTCATTTATTTCACTTATGCATAAGGTATAATCATTGAATGCATTGTTGCTATTATTATTTTGAACAAACTTTTATGTATTCGATCAATTAAGAATAAGAAAAATACAAGTTTTTGTAATAAAAAAACTTAAAAAACTTGTCGTAAGGCTGGGGGCCTCCTATTTTATCCCCAGATTTGGCTCAGGACTTTTTTTTTTTCTTTTTCTCAGGACTCTTAATTATACTGTTATCTTGCTGGTGCATTTACTGAAGGAAGGGGTAGGGTGGGATTTGGGGAATATAATGCGTTCACCACCAGCTTTAAAACTATACGACTTTCATTAGCTTTTTTTTAAAATTTATTTATTTAATTTATTTATTTTTGGCTGCTTTGGGTCTTTGTTGCTGGGCACGGGCTTTCTCTAGTTGTGGTGAGCAGGGGCTACTCCTAATTGCAGTGCGCAGGCTTCTCATTGCGGTGGCTTTTCTTATTGCAGAGCACGGGCTCTAGGCGCGTGGGCTCAGTAGTTGTGACGCATGGGCTTAGTTTCTCCATGGCATGTGGGATCTTCCTGGACCACGGCTCGAACCTGTGTACCCTGCATTGACAGGTGGATTCTTAACCACTGTGTCACCAAGGAAGCCCTTTTTCTTTTTTAATTTTTTTTGCTGCAAAAAGCAAAAAATACCATCACTTATTCCCTCTCTAACACTCTTCCTTTGCTTTTACAGGTCCAGGTTTTTGTCCTATATCATTTTCCTTCTTTCTGAAGAAATCCTTTTAACATTTATTCCACAAATGGCCTACTGGCAACAAATTCCTTCAAGTTTTGTTTGTCTGAGAAAGTCTTTCTTTCTCTTTCACTTTTGAGGGATAATTTCACTGGATACAGATTTCTTGGCTGGTGCTTTTTCCCTCTCTCTCTGTCAATACTTCAAATATTTCACCACACTCTCTTCTTGCTTGCATAGTTTCTGAAGAGAAGTCTGACGTAATTCTTATCCTTACCCCTCTATAGGTAAAGTAATTTTTTTCTTTTGGTTTCTTTCAAGATTTTTTTCTTTATCTTTTATTTTGTGCAGTCTGAAAGTGATGTGCCTAGGTGTGGATTTTTTGGCATTTATCTTGCTTGCTGTTCCCTGAGATTTCTGGATTTTTGGTTTGATGCCTAACATTAATTTCATGAAATTTTCAGTCATCATTGCTTCAGATATTTTTTCTGTTCCTTTCTCTCTTCTCCTGGTATTTCCATTATGCATATGTTACACCTTTCATAGTTGCTGCTGCACAGTTTTTGGATATCTGTTCTTTCTTTTTAATTTTGTTTTCAGTTTTAGAAATTTCTATTGACATATCCTCATACTCACTGATTATTTCCTCAGCCATGTCCAGTCTACTACTGAGCTCATCAAATATATTGTTTTTTTCTTTTAAGTGGGAAGCAGCCGCATAGCACAGGGAGATCAGCTCGGTGCTTTGTGACCACCTAGAGGGGTGGGATAGGGAGGGTGGGAGGGAGGGAGACGCAAGAGGGAAGAGATATGGGGATATATGTATATGTATAACTGATTCACTTTGTTATAAAGCAGAAACTAACACACCATTGTAAAGCAATTATACTCCAGTAAAGATGTTAAAAAAAAAGAAGAAAAAAAACCCAGTTTTATTGAGATATAACTGATATACAGAAAACTGCACATATATTATGTATTCAATTTGATGGATTTGGACATATGCACACATCCATGAAACCATCACCATAATCAAGTAATAGACATATTCATCATCTCCAAACATTTCTTATGCCTCTTTGTTTTGTTTTGTTTGTGGTAAGAACATTTAACATGAGATTTATCCCCTTAAATTTTTAAATGCACAATACAGTACTGTTAACTCTAGTTGCACAGCAGATCTCTAAAACTTATTCATCTTGTGTAACTGAAACTTGATATCCATTTAACAACAGCTCTCTATTTACCTCTCCTTCAGCCCCTAGAAACCACTATTCTATTATCTGTTTCTATGAGTTTGACTATTTTACATACCTCATATAAGTGGAATCATGTGGTATTTGTATTTCTGACTAGCTTATTTCACTTAGCATATTGTCCTCCAGTTCATTTATGTTATTGCAAATGGCAGGATTTCCTTCTTTTTAAAAGCTGAATAATAGTCCATTGTGCTTGTGTGCATGTGCGTGCATGTGTGTGTATAATGTTTCTTTATCCATTCACTTGTTTATGGACATTTGGATTGCTTTCTCAAATGCTTTCTTCTTTTCCATTACAGTGTTTTTTTATTTCAAGCACTTCTTTTGATTCTTTCTTAGATTTTCCATCTCTTTGCTTAAATTACCCATCTGTTCTTTCATGCTGTCTACTGTATCCATTAGTGCCCTTAGCATATTTTATTTTAAATTCCTCGTGTGATAATTCCAACATCCTTGCCATATGAGTCTGGTTCTGATGTTTTCTTTGTCTGGTTTCTATTCAAAGTGTGTTTTTTACCTTTTAGTATGCCTTGTAATTTGTTGTTGAAAACCATACATGATGTACTGGGTAAAAGGAACTGGTGTAAAGTGGCTTTTATCGATGTGGTGGTAAGGTGTGGGAGAGAAGCATTCTGCAGACCTACGATTAGGTCTCAGTCTTTTAGTGAGCTTGTGCTCTTGGGTAGTGACTTTCACAAGGGCTTCTCAGTTTTTCTTCCCCTTATGTGGCTCAGGAAGGTCAGAGTGTGCTAGAGTTGGGTATTTCCCTTTCCCCAGGTTGGGCAGGCTCTGATAAAAGCCCAGTAGGTTACACCCTGATAAAATAGTTTGGAAGGCAGGGCCTCACTGTGAAGAACAGAATGCTCTGGGCATATTTCCAAATGGCTCCTTTTCCCATTCTTTGATTAGAAGCACAAGGATATTTTTCTCTGATCTTCATTGTGGGAACCTGGTAGGCCTCCTGGAGGTAAAAATCACAAAAGTGTCAGGGCACCTCTATGACTAGACCCTCTGGAATTTTTAATTCTCAAACTTGTCCACACTGAGCTGCCAGCAATTCATCAGTTATAGTTTAGGTTTTCCTACCCCAGTACTGGTTCCCATGGATGTTTCCACTTTGGGTTTCTGTTCTGGTAAATGTAATTCTCTGTATCTGCCTGTCTGTCTCTCCAATTTGGGGCACATCAGTTTGCCCTGCATCCTCAATTCTCTGACGGGTCTATGAAGAGTTGTTAATTTTTAACTTGTTCAGTTTTTTAGTTGTTTTTAAGATGGAGTGATGATTTCCAAGCTCTATACATGTTGTACTGGAAAGTGGATAACTTTCTTTCATTTTAGAAGGTTGTTTTTGCTGGATATAGAATTCTTGCTTGATTCTTCCCCTAGCACTTTAAATATGTCATCTCACTGCCTTCTGGCCTCCATGGTTTCTGGTAAGAAATTAGCTGTTAATCTTATTGGGGATCCCTTGGACATGTTCAGTCACTTCTTTCTTGCTGCCTTTTTTTTTTTTTTTGCCTTTGATCACTTTGAATATAATGTGTCTCAGTGTGGATCTCTTTAATTTTACACTTCTTGGAGTTGATTGAGCTTGGATGTATAGAGTCATGTCTTTTCTCAAATTTTGGAAGTTCATGGTCATTATTTTTTCAAATGTGCTTTCTGTCCTTTCTCTCTCTTCTCTCCTTCTGGGAATTCCATTATGCACATAGTACTTTTGATGTTATCCCACAGGTCTCTTAGGCTGTACTCTTTTTTCTTCATTCTTTTCTCTTTCTACTCCCAAGACTAGATAATCTCAGTTGACTATCATCACATTCACTGATTCTTTCTTCTAACTGCTTAAATCTGCTGTTGAACTCCTCTCAATGATTGTACTTCTCAGCTCTGGAATTTCTATTTGGTTCCTTTTTATAATTTCTCCCTCTTCATTGGTATTCCTTATTTGGTTAGATATCACTCTTTCCTTTAGTTCTTTGTTCATGGTTTCCTTTATTTCTTTGAGCATATTAAATCCATACATTTAAAGTCTTTGTATAGTAAGTTGAATGCCTGAGCTTCTTTATGGACAATTTCTACTCATTTCTTTTATTCCTGTGAATGGACCATATTTTCCTGTTTCTTTGCATGTCTCTAATTTTTTATTGAAAACTGGACATTTTGAATATTATAATGTGACAACTCTGGAAACCAGATTCTGCCTCCTCTTCAGGGTTTGCTTCTGCTGACTATAGTGGGTTGTTGTTTGCTTGTATTGTGACTTTTCTAAACTACCTGTATGAAGTCTATATTCTTTGTTGTGTGTGCCCACTGAAGTCTGTGTTCTGTTAGCTTAATGGTCAGCTGTTATTTTGACAGAGTTACCCTAAATGCCTGGAGCCAAGAAATGCAAAAAAGAAGAAAAAAAAGAAAGGATAAAAATACTCTCCCAACCTCTGCCTATTGGTTCAGTGCTGGGGCACTCCTTCAATGCTTAGCTGGGTCACTTATGACTCTGCCTTAGCTTCCACTTCCTACATGTGTCAAGCCTGAAGACGAGCCAGAGATGAAAACTTAGGGTCTTCTCAGGCCTTTTCAAGCATGTGTCCTGCCCTTGTTATGTATATGGGTTTTTAATTCCCCAGTGTACATAAAAGCTTTTGATAGTCCTTATTCTCACATATCTCCTGTCCATTCTCTTCCTCCCCAGGCTTCTAGATCTGTCTATTGCTTGTCTCAAATGTTGCCCTTTGCCTCAGGCTGCTGTGGCCAATACCTATATATTTAAATGCTTTTGGCAATAGCCTCCCTGGAAGCCACCTGACTCCGGTGGACACTTTGAGTCAAGCAAAATAAAAAGAAACCTTTGTACCAGTTCTTGAGGGAGGCTCCAGGCAGGTTGAGACCCATAACACAATTCTTTAAGAGTAAGGTCCATATTGCTCCTTTTGGCACTGGCAACTTGCACCAGTTGTGCCAGCTACTGTCCTCACAGCTGCTGCTGATCTGGAGTGTGGGGGATGGTAAGTGAATGATTTAAAACACCAAAGCACTCTCTTACCACAAAGCAACATCTTCTTTCTTTACTAAATCTTGGTGTTATAAGTACCCTTGTTGTAAGTTCTTGACTAGATTCCAGAGTTTTTCCAAAGCTAATTCTGAGTTTTTCTAGTTCATTAGCTGCTTTTTGGGAGGGTTGTATACCTGGAGTTCCCTATTCTGTAATTTTCAGTGACTGATCTATCCTAATTCTTAAAACACTATGCTCTGCTAGTCATGAGTGCTACATGCAGTCCAAAGGCTGAAGTGGCTCTAGAATTTCCAAACAGGCAGTTTTTAAGGGTGGCAGAGGGAACTGGTTAGAGAAGCAGACTAGAGAACTAGAGAACTTTTCTTTAGGCTGTGTTTGCAAAGCACACTGCATAAATTTGAGAAAACACCAGTTGTTAATATCATGGATGCATGAGAACTGATGGAAATTATGAGGCAAAGTATTAAATCCTTCCCAGGCCTCTCTTGGCGCTGTGGAAGTAGCAAGCGGTTCTTTGATAGGGAAGCTGCTTCCAAGATTACATGTCAGGATGGGAAGATGAGCCTGGTCAACCACCAATAGTCCCTTCTTGAGATGGACTTGGGAGTCAAGCAAACTGGTCTGAATGTTGGGTTAGGCCCAGGGTTTAGTGAGCCTTTTTCTATCATTCTGCTCTTGGGCTGAAGAAGGTATATAGCCAACTCAGGTGTAATGGCCAGAGCTATAAAGACTTCTCAGGTTCATTCTTACTCCACTCCCACCCCTACTCCACCGTCCTCCACAGTCTCTGAGGCTTATTGAAAACCACTGTGCTCCGGAACTATCTGCTCTGAATGGATGCCAATCCAGGCCAAAAGGAACTCTTTATCCATACACATTGATGCTTATCCTATGGCCACCAGGGGGCAGCTGGGTTTTGGAGACTATTACCACCACCACCATGCCCCACCCACCAAAGCTAATTTTGAATGGCAGCTTCCAACTTTCTTCCCATAACTTTGCCCTGGAGCCTGAAGTGCACTGCAGGAAAGTAGGCAGCTTTTCAAATCACGTGATTCAGACATAGTCATCAAGTTACTCCTCGGGCCAGGAGAATGTCCAAGTGTGGCTGTTGTGATTTAGAGTGTTAGAATGTCAGCACTGGGGGACCCTTGGGGATTACCTAGGCCAGGGTTTGGGGGTTTGGAGATTTGTTTTTGTTTTTTCTTCAACTTAAAGATGCAACTCTTTTGGTTAAAGGGTAGTGGTGATGGTTGACAGTGGGAGGCCCTGGGCTCAACCATGGCCTGAAGAGATACCTCAGAATTCTAGGGCAGCATGGTCCAACTTTCCGTCCTACTCAGAGCACCTATATAATTTTACCTTATCTACCAGCCAGTGTGATAATATTTATTTAATATGTTTCTTTAAATTGACTCACTTTTTTTCTTAAATAAATTCAGCCTCATCCTATGTAATATCATAAATTTAATATCCTAAGCATATTTTTTTCTAATTCATATTAAAATACATCCATGACTATTGAAATTTAAGATTTATTTCTGGTAGCACTTAAAATTGTCTCGTGTCCTTGTATTACACTTCAGGAAATGACCTTATGGCACCAAAGAGCACAGCTGGGAAAGTACTTATTCTAGTTCATTCTATTGCCAGGTAAAGACAGTAAAAGACCCAGAAAGGACAAGGGACTTATCCAAGGTCACTCAGTGACAGTGACAGAGCTGGGACTTAAACCCAAGTCTACTGACTCCCAGGCCTTTGCTCCTTTCACTGTACCATATTCCAAGGGTATTAGGAAGCCCTTCCACTATCCAGACTCTCCCATAGGAAGGAAGGGAAGAAGGATGGAAAGGAAAGAGAAGAAATACTATTTGCATACTGAATTGGGACTGGTACAGAATCTGTGACTCAGGAGGGCCAAGGCAGGTGTGGGGTACAATGATTTCCCATGTCTCTCTGGGTCAAGTGCCTGTGAGGCCCCATCTTCCAAAGCCTGGTCTCATTTGCTCATACACACAACATGAAATTATAGAGCACCTATCATGTGCCTGAGAATACAAAAAGCTTATATTCCAGTGGTTGAAACATCTCAGTAAACAGCTGATTAGAGTGTTGGGTCAGGGAGCACAGGGTGCTGCAAGAGCACAGAGAAAGGCTTGATGAAAGTGGGGAGGAGGAGGAGAGTGGGCACAAGCCCTGTCCTACCCAAGTTCAGCAGCCCTAGTCCAAAGGTTTGATTTTCTCTTCTCTCAACCATGGGGACTGATAGGTATTAAATACCCTTCAAAGTACGGAGTTGCAAGGCCATGGCCATACAGTCTTTTGCTTTTTTTTTTTAACCACTGACATTTGTCACCAATGTCCCTTCCTTTTGCCTACTTCTTCATAGCATTTGCAAACACAGAACCCACCCTCCAAATGGGAATGAACAAATTGAATGTGACCAGAAAACTCAACTCCAAAAGTACTGAGTGCTGGGCTGTGGCTCCACCCAATCTCCTCCCCTGCCCAGACTTGTTAATGGAGCACTTCAAAAAGGAAGTGTTGGAAATAGGTCTGTAACTGATTAGTAGTATCTGATTCTGGTACCTCTATTTGATTTCCGTAGTTGGATGAGAAGCTGGGGACCCACTCCCACCCCCTTCACACATGCGCTGCTTCCCCAGAAACCTGGACGTAGGGATTTTGTTGCTGATTGGCTGGCAGGGCCTTGAGGGCCACTTTTACCATCATCTCTGCTCCCCCAAATACCCCCAAAAGCTCCAAACCCCTAAAATGAAATCTTCTAATAGGAAGAGGGCCCAAAATACTGTTTCTTTCATAACTACCCCCTGGATTGGATTCTTCACAGCCAGGAAAGTGTTCACCTTGAGGGAGCTCTACTGATATAGGTACCAGGCTTAGCCGCCCTGCTAAAACTGGGGCTCCTGAGGCAATGCATAGGGAGAGGACAGACCAGCCATAGCACCAGACTCATCTTCAACTGTCTCTCCCCACTTCTCCCTTCAGGATCCTTGTCTCTGTTTGTAGTTTTCTCCCTGGCTCCTTCTCCCTCCAGTCACATCCCCAGGGATCTCAAGTACCCCAGTTTTCACCAATCCAATAAATTCATTTGTGGTGGGAAAATTTCTAGATGGAGATAAGAAAACATGGGTTCAAGTCTTGGCTTTTTCACTTACTAGTTGTGTTACTTGGAACAAAATAATTTCACCTCTCTGAGCCTCAGTTTCCTCTTTGCAAAACAGGCATGATAATCCCTGACCTGCTTACCTCTCAGAAAATTACTGTACAGATCAAAGGGGATACTGAACATCAAGTTGCTTTGTGAACAGTCAATCACAATGTACAAGTGAAAGGTTGAATGAGTCATCTCTCTTTGGGGATTGGTATTTTGAAAGAGCATAACTTGAAGGAAGCTGCCACTAATACAGTATTTTAAACATCAGGACAGGATGGGATAGAGGGTGGAGGCTCAGGCCACTTTGTTGACTTTATCATTCACGTGACAACCAATTATTAAACATCTACTATGTCTAGGCATTCTTCTAGATACTGGAGATAAAAGTCCCTGCTCCCAAGGAACTGACATTCTAGGAGCATGGCAGGGACCTAAGAAAAATAGCCCCTGTCCCTCTGGCCTAGGAAACTGAATCCAAGGTTTAGTTCTGAGCCTCAGGGCTATGGAAGAGCTTTCAATCACTAGATTTAATGCTTTCCATACAAAATCTATTTTAGCATTAACTCAACAATATCAGCCATTTGTTGAGGCCCTGTGTAGATCCAAAGTAATGTGTCATATATTCAATAACATGCATTTAATTCAACAAATGTTTATTGAGTACCTACTATGTGCTTGTCACTCTGTAAGTGTGGGGACAGTGAATGGAAGAGGGTGTACAGAATTAAACAAGGTGGAGTTTCTGTCCTTGAAGAGCTCCTAGCCTAGTATACGAGGTAATTACAAAAAGATAGGCCCATGATGCAAATGTGGAGTTGCCCCAGTTTAACCCAGTAAAGGGTGAAAATAGATACCCAATAAAAGTGAAATATTATAATTGAATGCAAAATGCTATGAGAATTCTGAGGAAACATTTATAAGGCCTATAATATGGGGAAAGCTTCATCAAAAAGGTGACATTTGAGCTGGATCTTAAAGGTAGAATATATTCTTAGTAAGTATAAAGGGAAGTAAATCACCCACCAGAATGGTCACAAGTAAAAAGATGAAAATTCCAAGAGGACAAATAAATGTTTGATACATGTATTAAAAGGTACTCATTTAATCAGGGAAATAAAATAAAAACCACAATGTCATTTACACCAGAATAAATAAAATGAAAAAGATTAACAATACCAAGTGTTGTCAAGGATGTGGAGCAACTACTAGTGAGAATACATATAGAAATAATCACTTCAGAAACTGTTTGGCAGCATCTACTAAAATGTAAAGATATGCATGCCTTATGAGCTAGTAGTTCCACTTCCTAAGTATACATCTAACGGAAATGCATACATATGTGTAACACCATTCATTATAGTCAAACACTGGAAACAACCCAAATGTCCATGTCCGTGTCCATGTAGTATATTCATTCAATAAAATAATATGCAGCAATGAAAATGAATGAACTATTGCTATACACAAAATGGATGACTCTCAGAAGCATAAAATTAAGGCAAAGAAGCCAGACACAAAAGAGCACACAATTCCATTTATATAAAGTATAAAAAATAGGCAAAATTAATCTATGCTATTAGACATCAGGATAGTGGTTACCACCACAGCAGAAGGAGAGGTTTTAACTCTAAGTAGGCACAAAGGGGGCATCTGGGATGCTGGTAATGATAAGATTGCTGGGATATGGGGGTTGGTTTAATGGGAGTGTCCCATTTGTGAAAATCCAATGATATGTACACATTCGCTTTTCTATATAGAAGAGCTAACAATAAAAAGAGAAGAAACCAAAGCTATCCAATGGAGGAAATGGAAGTCTTTTCAAATGGCATAAGAATAATAGTATATCCATATGAAAAGTACAAACCTCAACTCTTACTTTACACCACACACAAAAATTACTTTGATATGGATTATAAGTCTAAATGTTATATCTGAAATCATAAATTTTTTAGAGGAAAACACAGGAGAATATGACTTGGGGGTAGGCACAGATTTCTTAAGTCACAGAAAGCAATACCCAAACAAGAAAAAAAGAGGCTAAATTAGACTTTATTGAAATTAAAATTTTAATTAATTTTGCAAATTAAAAATTTGCAAAACATATATCTGACAAAGGACTGGTATTCAGGATATGTAAAGAGCTTCTACAACTCAATAATAAAAAATGAACAACCTAATTTAAAAATGCACAGGGAATTCCGTGGCAGTCCAGGGGTTAGGACTCGGCGCTTTCACTGCAGTGGCCCAGGTTCAATCCCTGGTCGGGGAACTAAGATTCCGCAAGCCACGCGGTGCAGCCAATAAAAAAAATAATAATGATAATAAATAAATAAATAAATAAACTTGGCATTAAAAAATGCACAAAATATTTGAAAGACACTTCACAAAAGAAGATAAGACCTATAAGAACATGAAAAAATATATACTCAACGTCATTAGTCTTCGGGGAACTGCAAGTTAAAACCACTACACATCCACTAGAATGACTAAAATAAAAAATTTTAAATGAAAATACCAAATATTGGTGAGGATGTGGAGTAACTGGAACTCTTGTATACTGCTGGCAGCAGTGTAAAATGGAACAACTTATTCTGACACAGTTCTGGCAGTATCTTATATAGTTGAACATACACCTTACCCTATGACCTGACATTTCCACTTCTAGGTATCTACCCAAAAGAAATTAAAATATGTCCATGAAAAGACTTGTATACAAATATTCATAGCAGCCTTATTCATAATAGCCCCAAGCTAGAAACAACCCAGATGCCCATCAACTGGTGAATACAATATAAATACAATACAAATACAGTGGAATACTACCCAGCACAACACAGCTGAATCTCAAAAGCATTATGCTGTGAAAGATGCCATGCTCAAAAGGCTACAAACTGTATTATTCCTTTTATATGAATCTCTAGAAAAGACACAACTAATCCATGGTGGTTCTCTCGAGGATGAGGTAGGGGTGGGTTTGACTGGGAAGGGGCATGAGGGAAATCTGTGGGGTGATGGTAATGTTCTATATTTTGATAGGGGTTTGGGTTAGCATTTGTCAAAACTCAGCAAATGTTTCCTTAAAATTTATGTATTTCACTATATGTAAGTTTTATCTCAAAAGGAAAAAACTGCAAGAAAATTGAACTCTAATTAATAATATACATGAAGAAATATTGAGGGAAAGATGTATACTAATGTCTTCAATTTACTTTGAAATGCATTAAAAATAACATGGATTGATAGATCAACAGAGAGTTGAATAGATGGACAGATAAAGCAAATATAGTAAATTATTAATTGTAGAATCCAGTGGTGAGTATACAGGTGTTCATGGTAAAATTATTTCAATTTGGTGGGGGTGAGTTGAGAAAAAGGAAACTAGGGCATTTGGGGGAAAGGAAAGAGCTCTGTGCTGCTTGGGCTTAAATGCCATTGTGGGAAGTGGCCCAGGAACCAATCAGAGAGTTGAACAGAGCCCAGATAAGAAGGGGCCCCATGTGGCAGCTCAGGAGTCTGGACTTTACTTTTTAGGCAGTGAGGAATCATCTCAGATTTTTAAGGAGTTGAATGACATGATAAGAGGTAGTGTGGCATGGAAAAATGTTCTGTGATTAGGAGTTAAGAGAGAAGGGTTCTGGTCCCACTTACAGCATGACCTTGGGCAAGTGGATTAGTACATCCAGGTCTCAGAAAGTTTCAACAAAATATACTCCTCCTTCTTTGTCCCCTCTTCCACCCAAAAAGAGGCCCTCAGAAAACTGAGTTTAATCAGGCACAGAAGAAACTCTGTATATATGTACTGAAGGAGAAAAATAAACTGCTTCTTCTTTGTCCTTCCCTTCCAGACAACTCCCTTGCCCCTGCCCCTTGCACTCTTGCCCCTGCTCCATCTGAATGATTTTTTCCTCCCCTTTAACTGGCTTTCTTTATCTGCAGGGTCAGCAAGTTAGACTTGAAACTTGGCCCCTGGGCCAGACCATACCAGTCACTCTCCTCTAACTCAGCTGCTGATACCTGCTTCTGGCCTTAAGACTCACCACTGTTTCAACTTTCTGTCTCTTGCTCTCTAGAAATTTCCTGTGTAAGGGCCTTGGGGTTCCTAAAGGCCTTAGGTCTGTGGCTATCTTGGAGCCTGAGAAGTCACCCCAAAGAGGTGGACCAGGAAATGTCTGAGGATGCAGACACACCATGTCTACTCCCAGCCTTCCCACTGCTAACCTGAACCCCACCCCATCCCACCCCCAGGTCTCCCTCACTTGGCTCACCTATACTCTCTTCAGCAGTTAGTGTCTCTACCACTGACCTGGTGCTAGGGGAGTTATCTTTCTGCATGTATCAACATATGAAAGAAGCCTCTTGATGTGATGAGGAACTCCCAGATCTCATCATGTCTCTGACACTTCACTTTCCCCCTGAAGTTTCTGATTATTCTCCTTTAACAGTCTGACCCAAGCCTGGCCCAGAACTTTATGCCCCACAGAACAGATGAGACTAAGCTGAAATGTTCAACAAGACACTAGAAAAGGGAAGGAAATAAAAACCAACAGCACCACAGAGCTAGATAATCTGGCTTCAAAGATATGGCCTGCTCTTAAGGCTAGCAATTCCTGATTGTATAATAGTTGCTCAATAAATATTTGTGAATGAATACCTATCCACAGTGGAAGTCAGACACTGTTCTTATCCCCAAGGAGCTTAGGTTCTAGTGAGGAGACATGTTAAATGGGTAATTTTAATATAATTTCATAAGTGCTGTGATAGAGAAGTGTTAGTGGTTAAAAATCACAGACCCTGGAGCCAGACTGCCACAGTGTGAATCATAGGTCCTTGAGTAAATGATTTAACCTTTCCCTGTGTTATTGTAAAATGATACCCCTATCTTATATGTATGTATGTCATATTGCTGTTCACAAGTATTTGAGGTAATTAGAAGGAAAAGCTTAGATAATTTAGGTATCACCTTAAGTAAGTCCTATTCCCTCTTTAGGCTTCAGTGTTCCCATCTGTGTAATGAGGAGATTGGATTTTGTGGAAGGTCCCTTCCAGCTCTGACATCTATGCTCTAGATTTTGGAATTGAACCAATGCCAAAGAACATACTAGGTTGTTTTCTTTTTCCAGTGAAAGCAATCTGCAAACCATCTGGTTAACATTTATTGAGCATTTACTACATGCTAACATTTATTGAGTACCTACTACATGCCAGGTGCTATGCCAGGTGCTTTCCATATTTTATTTCCCATCCTCACAACAAATCTGAAAGATGAGCCTCTTCTCTATTGTTTATGGGCTTTGTTACACTAAGTGGTTAAATTTATTTATTTATTTATAGTACCTTCTTTGTATCAGGCATTGTGTTAAATGCTAAGGATATAAAAATAAATAATGCTGACCCTATGCTCAAGGAGGCCACAGTCTAGGAGAGGAAACCAAGATATAAAGGGCAAAGCTCATCCTTACACTGCATTGTAACATACACCTGAGACACCTCTGTTCTAGCCCTACAAGGGTGTCACTTCTCAGGATAGGAAACTTTTAGCCAAGGTTTAGCACAATGTTTAGCACATGGTAGGCTCTCAATAAATATCTCTTGAATAAATGAAAAAATTAATTAATTAATAAAAGGCTTTAAAAAACCCATTCTATTTCTCCATTAGATATGATCAAGAAACCAATCCATTTCACCCTTTCTCTCACTTCAAGCTTTGCTGTTCTGTACTAGTCCTCAGAGGGTTAAGTCCTATCTCATTTTTTCTATAAAGCTCCTGTTGCTTCTGTCATCTTTTCTCCTCTATGCCTGCTCTAATAATAGACCAATGATTGAGCAGAATTGCTTCCTTGGCATTCAGGAAGCAGGCTCCATGCATATGGCCAATTGATTTGTTTTTAATGCACCTGGCTCAAACTGAAATCAGGCTACATCCAATATCTTTTCCCTTCCATGCCTCCACTTTGGCTACCAGGAGGTGTCAACATTCAAATTCCTTTCCCAAAATCAGTACTCTTTCCTGATTATGGACAATAAAACCCAAGTCTTCTTTGCCTTTGGACTTCTTTTGCCATCACTATTTCTTTTGCCACTACAAGCATCCTGGCTCCTTTTCACAATCAATCCCACTTGGCTCTCACAATCAATCTAAGGTGTTGCTGTGTCATCAGAACTCCTTAGTTACCCTCATAGACATTAATAAAGAAAAGTGAGCAAATGAGGGAAAGATTATGTACTCACCTTCTTGAGAAAGTTCTCAATATGTCATCCATTCTCAAGTAGTTAAGATGATTTAGGCACAGGACAGGGGGATGATGAGAATTACCTATTAAGTTCCACTCTAGCCTGAGACTTCTATTGAAAAATAGGAGAGGCCCAAAGCAAGGAAGTACATTTGGCCTAAATAGAGAACATCAGGGATAAAAGGCTTTCAGAGGTCATCTGGACCAGTGAATCCCAAGCACTAACCTGCAGACCCATGGCAGTCTGTGACATTTTCATCAGAGAAATGTTGAGAAAAATTGTTGCCAACTGACCTTTCCTGAGAAAGACTTTCCTCAGTAAAAGACTATGTCCTTTCTACATTTTCTATATTTCAGTGTTAAAACATCATTTCATTAATGATATAATAGTGATGATACATGCCCTTACATGGCAACATTAAAAGTTGACATCCTTATGTTGGTTCCCAAAGTTTGGGGAGAAATTTTAGAGAAATTGTACTAGTCTTTGAATTCCAAATTTTCGGTTATTATTATTTTGGTCTAGTGGTTTCAAAACCTGGCAGTGCATCAATATTACTGGGAGCCTTGTTAAAACTATGTATTCCTGGCTCCCACCCCCAGATATTTTGATTCAGCAAGTGTGGAGTGGGACCCAGGAGGCAGAACTTGTACAAAAGTCTCTAGGTGATTCTAATGTGTAACCAGGTTAAGGAACCACTGCTCTGCTTCACCACTTGTATGATTAATCAAGAACATAAGCAATTAGAATGATTCCATTGTGGGCTTATTCTGTTTGGGACAGAAATAAAGCACATTCTTTCACTTGCAGTGTAAACCAGAGACCTCCACTGGGGTTTTCGAAGATCCACAGTCAGACAAGTAAAATAATTTAAAGAGTTTACAGGGGCCACACATCACTTACTTGTTGTGAGCATGAGCCAAACTGAATGAGTCTACACATACTAGGTACTCTCTAATGATTTGTTACTACTGATGATGTTTGTCAACCAAGTCTGATTTAGAAATTTGTAGAGAAAACTTCATTCATCTCAAGACCCTAGCCCTACTTCTATCACCTCACTCTCAATTTTGTCTCATCCTTTACATCCTTCTCTTCCCTTTTCCTCAATCTCAAAATGTCTTCACCCAGTCTAGTGGAGTCAAATTCAACAAATGGTAGTTATAATTATTAATATTTTCCACTAGAATGTAAACTCCATGAGGACAAGGACCATTGTATGTTCCCAGTGCTTGACATGGTGACTGGCACACAGTAGTTGCTCAATAACTATTTGTGAAATGAATGACTGAATGGTATGACAAAGGCAAGAGGCATATCTCCCCAGTTCAAGACTAACCCTCCTATATGCTTTGTTGAACTCACTCTGGAGATTCAGGAAAGGCATTAGAATCTCAACTGGAAGATAGTGAGGAGAAGGGGTGGTGAGGGATGAGAGAACAGCAGGTGTCCATACGTCATGGAATGGTGGATAATCCAGTATGTTTGGAGGCTGGCATGAATGGGAGAAAGGGGAGAGGAGAAAATGTCAAAGAGTGGAGCTAGACAGGTTGTATATGAGTGCCTCGGAGACAGGTACCAGGTCTTTTTGTGTCCTTGGTATTTAGTACAGAGCATGGCACATAAAGGTTCTTAGTAAATGAGGCTGGTCTCAAACCATAAAGGACCTTTTATGCCTGGTTGCGGAGTTTAAACTTAACAGTCAAATGGAGAATCACTGAAAGTTTTTAAAGCAGAGAAGTGTCATGATTAAAACTGTATTTTAAAGTTGTAATTGACAGGATTGTTTGGAAGGAGAAGAGACAGAAAGCCACAGGCACCTTCAGACCTGATTTGGCTCCTAATTTCCGATCCTCACTAACACTACGACCATCCTTTCCTTCACTTGAGCAAGAAATGTCAGCATCATCTTTGCTTCTTCTTTTTCTCTCACTACCCAAATCTGTTCTGTCAGCTCTACCATAACAATGGTTCACAGAGCCAACCCTTTTTCTTCATCCCCAGTCAGTGCCCTATTTCAGATCATGAAATTTGTTTTACCCGGTTCATTGTTTGGTTTCCTTACCTCTTACCTTTCCAAGCCATAGTATACTGTCGCCACAGTTGTTTTTTTTTTTTTCTAAAATGCAGATCTGATATTAGTTACCTACTCGAAAATCTTCAGTGGCTCTCTTGTATTTCCAAAATAAAGCCTATACTTCTCAGTATGCTATTTAATAACTGTGAAGTGGGTATTAACTCCATCTTGCAGATAAAGAAACTGAACCTCAGAAAGGGAAAACAACTTTCTTAGGATCACCCAGGTATGCAATGGTAGAACCATGATTAGAATCCAGGTCTTTTGATGCCAGTGCTCTAGCCATTATAAAATGCCTTTTAAAAAGGGAATAAATGGTAGGTACTGCATGTGTTTCTAGAATGGCGGAATGGTAATTATGTAATCTTGTTTCCTGGATGGAGCACATAATTTGCTCACACAAATGAGCAAAGATTCCTGTTCTGCCTCTTGATGGCTTTGTAGACTTAAACAACTGAGTTAACCTTTCAGAGCCTCTGTTTCCTCACTTATAAGACAGGGACAAATCATCCCAATCTTATAGGATTGTTATGAAGATTATATGAGATCATGTTTGTAAAGGGCTAGCATAGTACTAGGCTCACAAGAGTTTCTCAGTGAGTGTCATCACACCCCCCACTCCAGTACTCTAAAAAAGACATTCAAACTAGAACAGAATTTAGACAGTAGGAGTCCGAGATGGGCTGCAAGACTTCAGGGTCTATTCCTAGCTCTGGGGTTGGAAATAACCTTTTTCAGGGTCTTAATCAGGTTCCCTGCAAATGGAAGCCAAGGCTAGTGCTCCCCTAGGGCAACAGTTGGTCCTGTGAAACCGCTGACTAAAAAGCAAACCTTAAGCCCCAGTGCCCATACTGTCTATGATTTGTCACTCCTCATGACTGAAGCATTGTGGATTTTTATTAAAATGCAAACGTTTCCTGGGAGAGGCAGCATACATATTAACTTTTTGGCCTGATTAGCTTTCACTTACCTCTTTCTATGAGTAGAGTCCTTCCATGCCTCTTTGTTTTGTCCTTCTTAGGTAGGGAGACCCAACCTCCACCCACAGCCTGTTAAAATCCTTCTCAAGATTCAAGGCCCATCTAGGCCACTATGTGCTCCGGAAGCCTACTGTGATAACTCAGCCACATCCTGCCTTTCCTTCCTCTGTCCCTCTTCCGGGGAGCACCAAGCCCCAGCCGCCTGTGGTGAAGCTCAGGGAGCACGAGGCTTTGACTTGAATTCCACCTTGTACTTGACTTTTCCCAGGACCTTCGGCTAATAAACGCCTTGATTTCGTTGAGCTTCTGCCTTCCTGCTTGGAAAAAGCAGGTGATAAAAATACTCACCTCCGGGCAATAAGGGAATGCTCTATTCCTCTAGCAATGCCTGCTTTGCTGACTGGCATGGCCCCCGTGATTTGTGAATTATGGCCGATTCCTTTCACGGCATGGCAAGCTACTTGGGACACCTCTACCCTCCCGCTCAGCTCAGCCCGCGTTCAGGTGCTTAATGACTGTGTTCCTGGGCATCTGGCACAGCCCTGAGCTGCATTTTCACCTGCCATGCAGTCTTTTCACCCAGCAAGAAGGTTAATGAGATGCTGGGTAGAAAGGGCTTGGCGCTTGCCCGCCCGCTGGTGGGGAGCGAAGTAGCTTGGTAACCACACCACGAACTCATGATTAGTGCATTAGAAGCGCGGGCCCTTAGGGGAGGCAGAGCTTCCCGGGATCGCTAGGGCCGGCCCCGAGGGCTGAGGCTGGAAACAGCCGTACACTGCGGCAGGGAGCCCAGCCGCCCGCAGGGCAGATCACCCCTCCCGCCTCCCGGGAGCCGCGCACTCCGTAGGGAGCAAACTCTCCCTTACCCTCGCGGGGCTAGGGCCTTAGTCTGGGACATTCACCGGGATTCTGGTGTCTCTATGCCCGAGGTGGGCGGAAGGGCGCGGTGGGTGCTGGGAAGACATCCCTCCGCTAGCGCCTCGGCCGAGTTCCCGAGCGCCCGAAAAGCCGCGGCGGAGGCCCGGGGGACCAGCCCAGCTGGGATGTTGGGGGCTGAGCGGCCCTTGCCCGAACTGGCGGCTCGACCTGGCCCTGACTCCCAGTTCCCCAATGCGGGACAGAGAGCCGGGAGGAGCCTGAGCTGAGCTCTAGCTCCCGCCCCGCCCGGGCCCGGCTCCCTCCGGTGCCACTGCACCTCCCTCCCTACCTGGCCCGGCCCCCGGCCCAGACCCGGCCCTCTACGGCTCCTCTGGGCTCCAGGTTGGCGCAAACAAAGCCCTGATTGACTGCCCGGAGAGGCGGGCCTCGCTGCCGGGCCGCCTCCTCCCATCCGTGCCCCGCCAGGGATTTGCCGGGAAGGGCGGGGGTGGAGGGGGAGAGACGGGGATGGGGGGGTTGTTGCGCAGGACTGTGGGGGGCTGAGCCCCCGGGCTCGAGAAGACTGTGCCCACCCTCTGTCCAAGCTTGGGTGTCCCTTCCAAGTCCCCCTCAAACCCAAGGGGGGGCATAGGCACTACTGAGGGCGGGGTGGGGTCTCTCAAGGGCCACGTCTCGTCCTGGGGTCCCTGGGGCCACCCCACTTCCAGGCTACTTGTGAGAAAGGAGAGAGTGGGAGCAAAGGACAGGCAGGGTCTTCCTTGGGGGTTCTGGGTTGATCAATGCTCGTTTGGAGCCTGCAGGGAGGAGAGGGCAGAGGAACAGGATAGTTTATGCTCTCGTTTTCCCATTTTAACTATCCCTCTACTGGGCTTCTGGACAAGGAGAACAGGATTCAGTAGTTTGGAAAGGGAGTTGAGGGAGACAGCTGCGGATTGAGTAGGTAGGCGAGTATGAGGAGGAGGAGGAAGGGCTGGGGAGAAGAGAGAGGCTGTAGCGGCTGCCTGTTGAGGGAGGAAGAGGTTGGGGGGAAGGGAGAGGAGGAGGAGGGGGAGGAGAGAGATGACATGGGGAGAGGAGGAGGGGGGATGGGGGAGGAGGAGGAGAGGGCTCGAGGGACCGTCTGTCTCGGGACAGGCTGGCCAGCTGGGGCGCGGAGCCGGGAGGAGGAGGCAGCAGTAGCAGCGCTTGGAGCAGCAGCAGCAGAAACAAGTACCAGCCACACAGCGGCTCCTCCGGCCCGAGCAGCCACAGTCCCCCGGCCGCGATGGCGCTGCAAAGCCCGGCGAGCGAGGAAGCTAAGGGGCCCTGGCGGGAGGCAGACCAGGAACAGCAGAAGCGGGTGGGTAGCCCCGAGCCAGAGCCGGAGCCGGAGCCGGAGCCCGAGCCCGAGCCCGTGCCAGTACCCCCACCCGAGCCCCAGCCAGAGCCCCAGCCGGAGCCCCAGCCCTTACCGGACCCTGCACCACTGCCGGAGCTGGAGTTTGAGCCTGAGCCGGTGCACGAACCCGAGCCCACGCCCACCGTGGAGACCCGCGGCACTGCGCGCGGCTTCCAGCCCCCCGAAGGTGGCTTCGGCTGGATGGTGGTCTTCGCTGCCACCTGGTGCAACGGCTCCATCTTTGGCATCCAGAACTCCTTCGGGATTCTCTACTCCATGTTGCTGCAGGAGGAAAGAGAGAAAAATCGCCAAGTGGAGTTCCAAGCAGGTGAGCGGCTCCGCGCGCCCCACCTGGCATTCTAGGCAAGGGTGTCCGCTCCGGCTGCCGCCGATCCTATACCTCCTGGTCCGAGGCACCCCTCTAGCGCGCCGCTTGGACTCCTCCCCCTTGCCCCTTGCCCGTGGCGCTGCTAGAGCGCCGGTTGCCGGGCTCTGGGCAGCCTCGGCTGTGGAGACTAGGCGCAAGAAGTCCCGGGGGTGGGACCTGGGACCTTCGTTGATCATACGCAAGGAATGAACTTTTTTGCTCTGGGACATATCCAGACGCACCTTTCGGGTTTGGTTAAAGTACTCTGAGCGTGTGTACTGGGGAAAAATATTTGCAGAATGTTGTTGTGGTTTTTTTGTTTTTTGGTTATTTTGGCGGGGGGGGTGGTGGAGTGCGAAGACATGGAGAGAGGAGAGAGTTTGGAGGTTGGGAGGACTTTGAGAGAAACACTGTACCGCAGGTCTCCGCAGCAGCCCCTGTTCCTGTACGGGGAGCGGAGGTGTTTTCTGTCAAAAACACTTTAGGAATCCTGGTGACTGAGCGAAGACTCTAACACATGGCAGGCGTGTGTATCTGCAGGAGAGAGAGGAAGGGAGGGAAGGAGTGCGAGTGGGGGGTGTGCGCGCGTCTATTTGCCCGCCGTGGTTACGGCCCAACCGGGCCCGGCCGTCCTCTGCCACTCTGAGGGAGCGAGCGGATCTCTGTGCCCTCTGAGCTGAACCCCAAAGCAGGCAGGGAGGCAGTCTCCGCGGTCTCCTGCCAGAGAGGCGTGAGGCGGCTGGCAGACTGGGCCCTGAGGCTCACTTCGCACCGCCCCCAATCTCAGCCTTGCCCTGCCTGGCGCCCCGCGCCTCTCCGCTATCCGCTGGGTGCCTCGTTAGTCTTTAGCCGGAATGCCGGCCTCCACCCCTCCTGCCTTCGTGTGGTGCTGACTTGGTCTTCTTCCCTAAGACAAGCAGGGCTGGGGGCATAGCTCTCGCTCTTCAGGCCCGCGGCCACAGGACCACAGGCTTGTGCGCTTCTCCCGTTGAGCGTGCCTGTGGACTCGGAGAAGTCAAAGTAGCCATCCCGCTTTCTCAGCAAGCCGCCGGTGAAGCCCCTCAGCCGTTCTCATGAGGAGTCTCGGGAGCGAGCCGAGGGGCTTGGGATGCCGTCTTCCTCAAGGCTCACTCCCTCTTGTGGCTCCTCAGGACAGCTCCACTCGAGACCCGCCGCAAGTTTGCAGCTTAGAATACGTGGCTTTTTAAAACGCAGCTCAGAATAAGTGTTGCCCTGGGACTGAAGGGTTCCCTCCTCTCGCCACCCCCAAACACGTACTTCTGCTGCTCTTTGAGGGAGCCTGGGGATCATTTAGTGAATAGAAACCTTGAATTCTGGGGGCATCCACCTGTGGATTCCCTGGGCCCTTAGAGAGCCTCTCCTACGTCTCTCAACCAAGGACTCTTTTTTTTCTTTTTTTCTTTTTTTAGTTTGCTAGGCTGCCCTTTAAGAGGTTTTGGGACTCTTGGTGCCTCTGACCTTGTGATCCATTGGCGTTCTAGTGTGCGGGCCCCACTTGAAAGTTCAAGTGTGCGGCAATGGCTGTCCAAGGCAATCTCAGGACTGCCTAGGCTGGTTGACGCCTGAGTGGAGGGGGTCCCTGACTGTGTGGAACAACATTTGGGCGGAAGGTCACTGTCACACTCACCCCTGGGACTACATTTTCCCTGCTTTGATGCAGTTTAGGGCCTCTTGGGAAGGAAGCCTGTGTAGGGCCTCTGGCTGTTGCCTAGGTTACCTTGGAGGGCACCTGCTGAGCATTGCCCTGTGGTTAAAGGCAGGCTGTTGGCCTTCGGGGTCAGTGGCAAAGTCTGGGTAAAACTTCATGGGAGGTAATGGGGGATGGGCTGAAGCTAGGCCCTGGCATTCATGTGATGTGAGCAGGCCTAGAGCTGGGGCCTTAGGAGTGTGTAATAAAACTTGGAAAAACCACTATTTTACCAGGAAGAGGTTCACTGCTGGGGAACAAACTTCAAAGTAGGTGATCATAGGGGACTCAGGGGGAGGGCTGGCTGAGACTTTCCGGTCAAGACCTCACAGTGCAGCTGGGAAGGGGGGGTAGCAGTGAGCTGTGCAGAGGTGTGGCTGGTGTGTGTTCTGACACAGACTAGGTCCATTGAGGGGCTGGGGTTACCAGTTTAAATTATGGTGAGTATAGGTCAGGAAAGGACAGAAAGGAATTTGGTATGTCCCCAGGGTCACAGACTACTTTGGCTTGGGTCCTTGCTGTATGTGTCTTGAATTCATGAAAGTTATTTTTGATACTGGAGGCTCTGGGAAACACCTCAATTTTTAATTTAAAAAAGTCAGGAACACCCCACTACACTCCTGAGTTCCTAGAAAATCTCATCCTCACCACTACCTTTCTTGAGCCCCTCAGCTTTCCCAAGCAACCATTCAGGTCCTGAGATTCCAAATGTGCCTCTGTCTCCACACACTTTCTGCAGTTTACTCAAAATTTCTCAGCTACCTATGCCACAGCACTGGTGTCTCAAAGGGATAGAATAAGCCAGTAGAAGCTTGCTAAGATGTTTGTCAGCCAGTGTTTGCCCAATAGCCATTCTGAGGAACACAGAATATACACTCCCAGTCAAGGAGGTTGGTGCATTGTCCATTTCTATTAATGTCTGACATGCCTTACATCTCTAGAAATCTATGAATTTAATATTTGGAGGCACCCCACAACCCAAATTCTCTTTGGCTAGGCCTAACATCTTCACAGTCCTAAAGCTGTGCTGATTTTCTTAATGGGTCTAAGGCTCTGCAGATGAGTGGGACTATTGTGAGGGTGCCCCAGAGAAAGGTTGTTTTGATGTCTGGGGGCTAACTCCACATCAGAGGGGTCTCTGGTCATGTGAAAAAGCCATGGAGAGTAGAAGGGAAGTGGAATGCAGGCCATTCTAGAGCATGCAATGTCCAGTCTTTGTGAACTCTGTGGTGCATACAATTCTATGGTGGCAGTGTATCTTGTCCTTTCTCTTCACCCATTTTGAAAAGGAAACCAACTTTCCCTGGGCCTTAGGCCTGGGATGACTGGCAGACAAAAGGTTCTTGAGATGGAGGCAAGTGACCAAGGTCGATTTAGGGAAAAATGGAAAAAATCAAGAGAGAAATGAGCCTATACTTTTGTAGAGCTTGTGGGAAATTTGGGAGTTCCCCCAACCCAGACCAAGCAGCAGACAGGACATGGGCAACCCAACAATTTGGTGGAAAGTATATCATGGCTTCCTGGCATGAGAGGGGACCATTTTGGAGGAAAGAAAGAGCAAGGTAGCATTGATTGCAGGCCTCAGATCATTACTGGAACCCTAAATGAGTTGGAGCTGGGGCAAGGTTAGGGTTGGGGGTCCAGAAAACAAGGCAGAACAAGTCAGAGTTTTTAACATTGGCTCCAAGCTTAGGTCTTTTTGAAGGTGCTCCAGAGTAAACCCAGTACCCTGCACTTTCCACCTTGACTGCCAGTCTAGCACTGAGCCATAAAATATGATGGGAGGCATCTTTTCCTGGGCAGTTTATAAGCATGACCCTTGTAGGCTCCCAGGTGAGGAGTGTGGGGCTATGTCTCTCACCACCTGGGGAAAGGGGTAATAATGGTCAGGAAGGTTCATTATTGGGCACAAGATAGTTCAGGCTCATGGGCCACTCTGATGGAGACAGAATTTTCTAGGCATGGGATAAATGATACAATCTGCCTTTGGGCAAAGAGTCCCAAAGATAGATGGGGCCAGGGACAGTTTAAGCTATCTTTCTCTTCCCCATTTTAGGGGCTTTCATTGCTTAGTTCAGTGTCTCACTGGGCTGACCACTAAATTGCTGACTTTGAGAGCCAGGTATCTTTTGAGCAAATCTGCCAATGTCTTGCCTTTGGCTGAAGGCTTTTGCTTACTGTCCAGAGAAGGTTGGCTCAGAGCCTGCTATGGCGCTTTAGGCCACAGGGCCATTGGCCAGGCATCTTTCAAGTCACTCCTCTGACTCCTCTCCAACCAAGGTAGGTCCAAAACTGAGACCTTGACTCATACCGGAGGGGATGAGGAGGAGAGGTTGGGGTACTTGGAAGCCAACCAGGGAGATGCTTGTTTGAGCTGGAGTAGCCAATTGAAGTTGGATCCCTGGCTCACTGTCCAGTAGCCTCGAGTGCTCATTCTAAGTCTAAATCTGGATCCCAATGGGCTGGTGATCTCAGTAATACCAACTAGGCAGTGACTAGGAGCTAGATAACTTGTGCCCCTGACTTGCTCTGTGACTTTGAGCAGGCACTTTACCTCTCTGTACCTCAGTTTATCTATCTGTAAAGTGAAAGGGTTTGACTAGATAAACTTCTTAGCTCTGCTGTTCTATCCTTCTAAAATTATGTGATATTTTATTCTTTACTATTCACTTGGCATAAATTTTGACTCATTCAGACAAATGGAAATATATTAATCTGCCTGAATGAGGGTGTGGATGGGTTGGGAGGAGATTGGGAAAGCAATGGAAAACCATGTAGACATCATTTCTCCATGTGTATTAAAAGACTATGGGGCTAACTCATATGTACTGATGTGGTTGAAAAGACCCACTTTTTTTTTAACCCAGTGTGTAAAGGCAACTTCACGTCCACAATGCTTCTCCCAGAATGTCCTGCTTAGCATAGAATTGGGCCTCCAAGAGAATTCCCTCAACTTGGCCTGCTGCAGGCTAGCAGAGTAGTTCTGTATGCTGCTGTTTCCCAGCATTTGAGCCTGTTTCTAAAAAGCATTAAACTGCAAGCATTCCCTTAAGCCTCAGTTTGGACCCCTCTCCTGAAACTTAATTTTCCACAGCTCATTCTCATTTCTCAGAAATGCATGGTTAGTATGATCTTGGTTTGCTGTTACTTCAGGATAGAAGAGTAAACCAAGATTCCTAAGTGCAATACAGTGTTTTCCTTCAGGAGGCTTCAGACAGGGCATCTTTATAGCTGGCTAAGGGCTGCTGCCTTGTAGTGGGTATGAGAGGGCTACTGCTTGCCATCCTAGAGAAGGCCATATTGAGTATCCACAATTTCTGGGCAACTTCAGCTTCACTCAGGGCTTAGCTGAGAGTGTGGCTACTGAAGTAGCAGGCACAGAGCTCTCTCTCCTTTTCCCTGAATTTATACTTGCTTTGGAAATATTTCCTGCAGTGCCATGAAGAGTAAACAAATGGACTATCAACATTTACAGAAATATATAAAGGATGTCATCTGGACCTTTTGAGCAGACCAGTTTCCCAGGAGGGTATGCTGCTTTTCCCATCAACATCTTTTTGTTTTATTGCATTTTGAAAAGAAAGAATCATTTACTCTTTTCAGATTGTGTGAAAGATGGAGTGGGATTTCCTGTTTTGAAAGGAATTATTTCATCTGGGATTGAATGAGTAAACCTTAGAGAAAAATCTTTATTCATAAAACACACACACACACACACACACACACACACACACACATACACACTCTACACCTCAAGCCATGGATTATGAGTATTCTATCTGAAAAAAGTCTTTTCTCATCTGTTTACGGAATTAGGTTTAATGTAACAGAAGCTTCTGTAGGGGTTGTGGGGGACTAGTGCAAAGGGCCCAGATTGGGAAACTTGTTAGGTAAGAGTGATGGAGAGAATATGGCCAGCCTGGATTGTACCTCTTGGCATGGACTCTTTGCAACTCCCCAACAGTGGGGCTTGGAAACATTTATTGTAAGTTTCTTTCTGCTTCCATCCTCTCCTTATCCTGCATCTCTCTTGGTATTCAAAGGTTATTGGGAAGAGGGTTTAGGATACTCCAGCCCTCTCCCGTTTTAAGGGTAACAGAGGACTAAGCCTAGGGGTGTTTAATCATTTGCCTTGAAGTCAAGGTACTATGATTACTAATGTGAAATCACTTGGCACTTATTTTGTGGGTAGGGAATGTGGCCTGCTTGGGTGGCTTGAGGAAGTACATGCTTCTTCACCCTGGAAGTCTTGTCTTTCTCTATTCTCTTGCTTGCTTGTTTCTGGGGTTGGTAGAAGAAGGACTAAAACTGGCTGTCCCAACCACACATTTTCTTGGCTCCTCCTATTTTCACAGTGCATTTGTAATACCTCTGCTCATATGCCATCCCTTTGCTCCCAGTATTGTTCTCTCTTCTTCTTTCCCTCACTCAATTAGAGGAACAACTGGGGTTTGGATGTTGTACAGGCCTCAATCCAGACTGGATCTCAGGCCCATTCCCACACATCCTGTGGAAGTATCTTTTCCCTTTTCCCCTTTCTCCTTGCTTATTCTCCACTTTCTTGGGGAAGGGTGACTTCCTGTGAAGCACTCAAGAGTGTAGAAGCTATCACCTCTGGATTTTTGCAGTAAGATAGCTGCTATGAAACCCTTTTCATCATTTCCACACCTCCTTTTTTCACAGCCCCAGGACCCCAGTCAAAGAGATAGCATTGTAGCAGGTCTTACTCAATAGTATTCAACAAATGTCCTGGTCAGTTGCACCCTTTCTCTTCAAATCCTCACTATTGTTGTCCCTCAATTCCTCAGCCAGCTGAACTTCCAGAGACTTCAGATTGGTTTTCAGTAGCTTCAGGGGTTCTCGATAGAATAGAACTCTTCATTCTATTTTGAGCCCCTATCATCTCTCTTCTTGCCAAAAAATACTGCAGAATTGATTGTAGAGGAGTCGGAGGGGGGAGGAGACAGACACCCATGTCCTAACTAGAGTCAAAAGTGCTTTCAGTGAGGATGGAGAGGGAGGAAGTGAAACTCCCAGGTTAGTTGCTTCCCTGCTTCCATGCAGCTGAAGGGAAAAAAGGAAAGGAAATGTCACTAAACTAGCAGTCCCCACACAGTCTCCTTGTCTAATTTATCCTGTGGATCTGTCCACCCACCTTCTTACCCAGGCTGGAAGGGTATGTGCATGCACCCATGTGTCCAGACCTGTGTGTACGTGTGTATAGCTGGGTGTGTGATGTCTCTCTGGGCCAATTAGCACAGTTGCTTAGAACATGGTGCCTATGAGACTCAGGTCACAAGTTCAGTCACTTGTTTAGGTAACTGAGCTTCTCACAAAGAAAAGAACTCTTCTTCTGTTCATCACCCATGCCCCTCATGTGGGGTTGCCACTGATCCCAAGAGGACTGGGTAGACGTATGGAGATGACTCCCTATAAGCTTTCCCTATTACGGGGGAAAAGACATGAAGCATACAGCCTAGTGATAGCTGCTCTTCCACAGTGTTATTTCTTTGACATTTAGCTTCTTGCTTCCATCAAGCACCCTAATAATAATAATAATAATAATAGTAATAATAACAATAGAAATTGCTAACATTTATTTAGCATTTAGCAATTAATTCTGTGCTAGGCATTATGTTAAGCACTTTACATGTACCAACCCATTTAAATTCTGAACAACTCTATGAGGTAGGTACTATTATTTCCTCCATTTCACAGATAAAGAGAAAGATGCACAGAAGTTAAGTAGCTTGCCTAGCTCATATAGCAAATAATAGCAGAGCCAAGATTTGAACCCAGAGAGTATGAGACCAGAACTCCTGCCTTTAGATATCACCTAATACATACTAAAGATGGGAGAGGCGCAGCTACCAGGGAAGACTGCTGCAGAGTTTTCCATTCCTGTAGCCTCAGGGCATCCTTATGACTAAGGGATAAAAAGAGATGACTAAGAAAGGGTTTAGTAAACAAAAGTCTCACAGTCTTGTGATACATGACATACTCTTCTAACCACCCATCTTACTCTACCCAGAGTCATGGTCCTTGGGTCCAAAAAAGGGCCAGAGAAACTGTCTCTTTTTAGTTGGTTAGCCTGAATAAGTCACATAACCTTTCAAGGCTTCAGTGTTCTCATCTTCATAGTGAGACTGACAGCATTTACTTTTATAGGAATATGAAGGGTCACATGAGATTCTGTATGTGAAAGACATTTGTAAATTGTGAAGGGGTTGGTATTATTATTATCATCATCATCATCATCATCCAGTAACATTTTCCAGCTCCTAGAAAGTGAGCTGCTATACCTTTCTCTAAATATTTCTGGAAGAGGAATCAACCCCTCCTCCCCACCTTCCACCTCCCCACGCCATCTCTTCCCCATCTCTCCTCTGTATTCTTCTGCAGTTTTACCCGGGTATCCTGTAGCTAAGGACTGGCCATGTTTTCTTTGTTCCTCAATTCTCTAGGAGCCCAGGGAGAGGAGGGGCCAGATCCCAGGTCATATACATTCAAGGAAACAAGGCATGTTGAAATATTTACAGCTCTTGGCAGGAGCTCACAAACCTCCCTTTGAGTCAAGGACTGAGTTTTTAAATAGGAATTGCTATGCATTGGGGGCAGATGGTGGGTGGAGTTAGGGTGTCACTTCCTCCCGAGGGTCTCTCACAGAGTCTCTGTTCTCCTGCAGGTAGTGAGAAGAAGGAAAGGGATATTTAGGGTCAGAAGGTCTGGGCCAGGGGACATTAAGCAAAGAAGGGGCCTTGCTCCTTTGTATTCAGTTTCGGAGTGGGCCAATTTCCTTATGTTCTAAACAGGATAGCCCCAGAGAACAGAGGCCACAGAAAGCCAGAGGCCTGGAGGAGGACTGCAACAGCAGGTTTTTTTGTTTTTTTTTAAAATTTTTATTGGAGTATAGTTGCTTTAAAACTGTTAGTTTCTGCTGTACAGCAAAGTGAATCAGCTATATGTATACATACATCCCCTCTTTTCTGGATTTCCTTCCCATTTAGATCAGCAGAGAGCACTAGGTAGAGTTCCCTTGCTATACACTAGGTTATCATTTGTTATCTATCTTATACATAGTATCAATAGTATATATGTGTCAATCGCAATCTCCCAATTCACCCCCCCAACTTTGTATCTATTTCTGCTTTGTAAATAAGATTGTCTATACCAATTTTTTCAGATTCCACATATATGCGTTAACATATGGTATTTGTTTTTCTCTTTCTGACTTACTTCACTATGTATGACAGTCTCTCTAGGTCCATCCATGTCTCTACAAATGACCCAATTTCATTCCTTTTTATGGCTGAGTAATATTCCATTGTATATATATATACCACATCTTCTTTATCCATTTCTCTGTTGATGGACATTTAGGTTTCTCCCATGTCCCGGTTACTGTAAATAGTGCTGCAATGAACACTGGGTGCATGCATCTTCTTGAATTATGGTTTTCTAAGGGTATATGCCCAGTAGTGGGATTGCTGGGTCACATGGTAGTTCTATTTTTAGCTTTTTAAGGAACCTCCATACTGCTTTCCATAGTAGCTGTATCAATTTACATTCCCACCAACAGTGCAAGAGGGTTCCCTTTTCTGCACACCCTCTCCAGCATTTATTGTTTGTAGATTTTGTGATGATGGCTATTCTGACTGGGGTGAGGTGATATCTCATTGTAGTTTTGATGTGCATTTCTCTAATAATTAGTGATGTTGAGCATTTCTTCATCTGTTCATTGGCCATCTGTATGTCTTCCTTAGAGAAATGTCTATTTAGGCCTTCCACCCATTTTTGGATTGGGTTGTTCGTATTTTTGATATTGAGCTGCATGAGCTGTTTGTATATTTGGGAGATTAATCCTTTGTCAGTTGCTTCGTTTGCAAGTATTTTCTCCCATCCTGAGGGTTGTCATTTCGTCTTGTTTATGGTTTCCTTTGCTGTGCAAAAGCTTTAAGTTTAATTAGGTCCCATTTCTTTATTTTTGTTTTTATTCTCATTACTGTAGGAGGTGGGTCAAAAAAAATCTTGCTGTGATTTATATCAAAGAGTGTTCTGCCTATGTTTTCCTCTAAGAGTTTTATAGTGTCTGGCCTTACATTTAGGTCTTTAATCCATTTTTAGTTTATTTTTGTGTATGGTGTTAGGGAGTGTTCTAATTTCATTCTTTTATATGTAGCTGTCCAGTTTTCCCAGCACCACTTATTGAAGAGGCTGTCTTTTCTCCATTGTACATTCTTGCCTCCCGTGTCATAGATTAGGTGACCATAGGTGCGTGGGTTTATCTCTAGACTTTCTATCCTCTTGCATTGATCTGTATTTCTGTTTTTGTGTCAGTACCATAGTGTCTTGATTACTCTAGTCCTGTAGTATAGTCTGAAGTCAGGGAGCCTGATTCCTCCAGCTCTTTTTCTTTTTATTCTCAAGATTGCTTTTGCTATACGAGGTCTTTTGTGTTTCCATACAAATTGTAAAATTTTTGTTCTAGTTCTGTGAAAAATGCCATTGGTAATTTGATAGGGATTGCATTGAATCTGTAGATTGCTTTCGGTAGTATAGTCATTTTCACAATATTGATTTTTCCAATCCAAGAACATGGTATAACTTTCCATCTGTTTGTGTCGTCTTTGATTTCTTTCATCAGTATCTTATATTTTTCGGCATATAGGCCTTTTGCCTCCTTAGGTAGGTTTATTCCTAGGCATTTTATTCTTTTCATTGCAATGGTAAATGGGATTGTTTCCTTAATTTATGTTTCTGATCTTTTGTTGTTAGTGTATAGGATTGCAAGAGATTTCTGTGTATTAATTTTGTATCCTGCAACTTTACCAGATTCATTGATGAGCTTTAGTAATTTTCTGGTGGCATCGTTAGGATTTTCTATGTATAGTATCATGTCATCTCCAAACAGTGACAGTTGTACTTCTTCTTTGCCAATTTGGATTCCTTTTATTTCTTTTTCTTCTCTAATTACCATGGCTATGACTTCCAAAACTATGTTGAATAATAGTGGCAAAAGTAGGGACCCTTGTCTTGTTCCTGATTTTAGAGGAAATGCTTTCAGTTTTTCACCATTGAGAATAATGTTTGCTGTGGGTTTGTCATATATAGCCTTTATTATGTTGAGGTAGGTTCCCTGTATGCCCACTTTCTGGAGAGTTTTTATCATAAATGGGTGTTGAATTTTGTCAAAAGCTTTTTCTGCATCTATTGAGATGATCATATGGTTTTTGTTCTTCAATTTGTTGATGTGGTGTATCACACTGATTTATTTGCAAATATTAAAAATTCCTTGTATCCCTGGGATAAATCCCACTTGATCATGGTGTATGATCCTTTTAATGTGTTGTTGGATTCTCTTTGCTAGTGTTATGTTGAGGATTTTTGCGTCTATGTTCATCAGTGAAATTGGCCTGTAATTTTCTTTTTTTGGGATATCTTTGTCTGGTTCTGGTATCAGGGTGATGGTGACCTTGTAGAATGAGTTTGGGAATGTTCCTCCCTCTGCAATTTTTTGGAAGAGCTTGAGAAGGATAGGTGTTAGCTCTTCTCTAAACGTTTGATAAAATTCGCTGGTGAAGCCATCTGGTCCTGGACTTTTGTTTGTTGGAAGGTTTTTAATCACAGTTTCAATTTCATTACTTGTGATTGGTCTGTTCATATTTTCTATTTCTTCCTGGTTCAGTATTGGAAGGTTGTACATTTCTAAGAATTTGTCCATTTCTGCCAGGTTGTCCATTTTATTGGCATATAGTCGCTCGTAAGAGTCTCTTATGATCCTTTGTATTTCTGTGGTGTCAGTTGTAACTTCTTTTTCGTTTCTAATTTCATTTAGTTTCATTTCTAATTTTATTGAAATTAAAATCTCCCTTTTTATCTTGATGAGTCTAGCTAAAGGTTTATCAATTTTGTGTATCTTCTCAAAGACCCAGCTTTTAGTTTTATTGATCTTTGCTATTGTTTTCTTTGTTTCTATTTCATTTATTTCTGCTATGATCTTTATGATTTCTTTCCTTCTAATAACTTTGGGTTTTGTTTGGTCTTCTTTCTCTAGTTGCTTTAGCTTTAAGGTTAGGTTATTTATTTGAGATTTTTCTTGTTTCTTGACGTAGGATTGTATTGGTTTAAACTTCCTTCTTAGGACTGCTTTTGCTGCATCCTATAGGTTTCGGGTTGTCGTGTTTTCATTGTCATTTGTTTCTAGGTATTTTTTGATTTCCTCTTTGATAGCTTCAGTGAGCTCTTCGTTATTTAATAACGTATTGTTTAGCCTCCATGTGTTTGTGTTTTTTAAAGTTTTTTTTCCTGTAATTGATTTCTAGTCTCATAACATTGTGGTTGGAAAAGATGCTTGATATGATTTCAATTTTCTTAAATTACTGACGCTTGCTTTGAGACCCAAGATGTGATCTACCCTGTAGAATGTTCCATGAGCACTTGAGAAGAAACTGTTTTCTGTTGCTTTCAGATGGAATGTCCCAGAAATATCAATTAAGTCTATCTGGTCTAATGTGTCATTTAAGGCTTGTGTTTCCTTATTAATTTTCTGTCTGCATGATCTATCCATTGGTGTAATTGGAGAGTTAAAGTCCCCCACTATTATTGTGGTACTGTCAATTTCCCATTTTATGGCTATTAGCATTTGCCTTATGTATTGAGGTGCTCCTATGTTGGGTGCATAAATATTTACAATTTTTATATCTTCTTCTTGGATTGATCCCTTGTTCATTATGTAGTATCCTTCCTTGTCTCTTGTGACAGTCTTTATTTTAAAGTCTATTTTATCTGATATGTGTATTGCTACTCCAACTCTCTTTTGATTCCACTTGCATGGAATATCTTTTGCCATCCCCTCACTTTCAGTCTGTATGTATTCCCAGGTCTGAAGTGGATCTCTTATAGACAACATATATACAGGTCTTGTTTTTGTATCCATTAAGCCAGTCTGTGTCTTTTGGTTGGAGCCTTTAATCCATTTACATTTAAGGTAATTATCGATATGTTTGTTCCTATTACCATTTTCTTAATTGTTTTGGGTTTCTTTTTGTAGGTCTTTTTCTTCACTTGTGTTTCCTGACTAGAGAAGTTCTTTTAGCATTTGTTGCAAAGCTGGTCTGGTGGTGCTGTATTCTCTTAGCTTTTGCTTGTCTGTAAAACTTTTGATTTCTCCATTGAATCTGAATGAGATCCTTGCTGGGTAGAGTAATCTTGGTTGGAGATTTTTCCTTTTCATCACTTTAAATATATCCTGCCACTCCTCTGGCCTGTAGAGTTTCTGCTGAAAGATCAGCTGATAACCTTCTGGGTGTTCCCTTGTATGTTATATGTTGGTTTCCCTTGCTTCTTTGTATTTAATTTTTGATAGTTTGATTAATATGTGTCTCAGCATTGTTTCTTCTTGGTTTTATCCTGTATGGGACTCTCTGCACTTCCTGGACTTGACTTACTATTTCCTTTCCCATGTTAGGGAAGTTTTCGACTATAAACTCTTCAAATATTTTCTCAGACCCTTTCTATTTCTCTTTTTTTTCTGGAACCCCTATAATTTGAATGTTGGTGTGTTTAATGTTGTCCCAGAGGTCTCTGAGACGGTCCTCAATTCTTTTCATTCTTTATTCTTTATTCTGCTCTGTGGCAGTGATTTCCACCATTCTATCTTCCAACTCACTTAACTGTTCTTCTCCCTCAGTTATTCTGCTATTGATTCCTTCTAGTGTATTTTTTAAACATCTTTATTGGAGTTTAATTGCTTTCCAATGTTGCATTAGTTTCTGCTGTATAACAAAGTGAATCAGCTACATATATACATATATCCCCATATACCCTCCCTCTTGCGTCTCCCTCCCACCCTCCCTATCCCACCCCTCTAGGTGGTCATAAGTCACCAAGCTGATCTCCCTGTGCTATGCAGCTGCTTCCCACTAGTTATCTGTTTTACATTTGGTAGTGTATATATGTCAATGCTACTCTCTCATTTCATCCCAGCTTACCCTTCCCCCTCCCCATGTCCTCAAGTCCATGCTCTAGTAGGTCTGCATCTTTATTCCTGTCCTGCCCCTAGGTTCTTCATAACCTTTTTTTTTTTAGATTCCGTATATATGTGTTAGCATATGGTATTTGTTTTTCTCTTTCTGACTTACTTCACTCTATGACAGACTCTAGGTCCATCCAACTCACTACAAATAACTCAATTTCATTTCTTTTTATGGCTGAGTAATATTCCATTGTATATATGTGCCACATCTTCTTTATCCATTCATCTGTCAGTGGACACTTAGGTTGCTTCCATGTCCTGAGTATTGTAAATAGAGCTGCAATGAACGTTGTGGTGGTACATGACTCTTTTTGAATTATGGTTTTCTCAGGTTATTTGCCCAGGACTGGGATTGCAGGTCACATGGTAGTTCTATTTTTAGTTTTTTAAGGAACCTCCATACTGTTCTCCATAGTGGCTGTATCAATTTACATTCCCACCACCAGTGCAAGAGATTTCCCAATTCTGCACACCCTCTCCAGCATTTATTGTTTGTAGATTTTTTGATGATGGCCATTCTGACTGGTGTGAGGTGATACCTCATTATAGTTTTGACTTGCATTTCTCTAATGATTAGTGATGTTGAGCATCCTTTCATGTGTTTGTTGGCAATCTGTATATCTTCTTTGGAGAAATGTCTATTTAGGTCTTCTGCCCATTTTTGGATTGGGTTGTTTGTTTTTTTGATATTGAGCTGCATGAGCTGCTTGTATATTTTGGAGATTAATCCTTTGTCAGTTGCTTCATTTGCAAATATCTTGGGTCACAAATCAAGCCTTGGTAAATTTAAGGAAATTGAAATCGTATCAAGTACCTTTTCCAACCACAACACTATGAGAATAAATATCAATTGCAGGAAAAAACTAAAAAATACAAACACATGGAGGCTAAACAATATGCTACTAAATAACAAAGAGATCACTGAAGAAGTCAAAGTGGAAATCAAAAAATACCTAGAAACAAATGGCAATGAAAACATGACGACCCAAAACCTATGGATGCAACAAAAGCAGTTCTCAGAGGGAAGTGTATAACAATACAATCCTACCTCAAGAAATAAGAAAAGTCTCAAATAAACAACCTAAACTTATACCTAAAGCAATTAGAGAAAGAAAAAGAAGCAACCAAACAAAAAACCAAAGTTAGCAGAAGGAAAGAAATCATAAAGATCAGATCAGAAATAAATGAAAAATAAATGAAACAATAGCAAAGATCAATAAAACTAAAAGCTGGTTCTTTGAGAGGATAAACAAAATTGATAAACCATTAGCCAGACTCATCAAGAAAAAAAGGGAGAAGACTCAAATCAACAGAATTAGAAACGAAAAAGGGGAAGTAACAGCTGACACTGCAGAAATACAAAGGATCGTGAGAGATTACCGCAAGCAACTATATGCCAATATAATGGACAACCTGGAAGAAATGGACAAATTCTTAGAAAAGCACAACCTTCCGAGACTGAACCAGAAAGAAATAGAAAATATAAACAGACCAATCACAAGTACTGATATTGAAACTGTGATTAAAAATCTTCCAACAAACAAAAGCCCAGGACCAGATGGCTTCACAGGCGAATTCTATCAAACATTTAGAGAAGCACTAACACCTATCCTTCTCAAACTCTTCCAAAATATAGCAGAGGGAGGAACACTCCCAAACTCATTCTATGAGGCCACCATCACCCTGATACCAAAACCAGACAAAGATGTCACAAAAAAGAAAACTACAGGCCAATATCACTGATGAACATAGATGCAAATATCCTCAACAAAATATTACCAAACAGAATCCAACAGCACATTAAAAGGATCATACACCATGATCAAGTGGGGTTTATCCCAGGGATGCAAGCATTCTTCAATATACGCAAATCAATCAATGTGATACACCATATTAAGAAATTGAAGGAGAAAAACCGTATGATCATCTCAATAGATGCAGAACAATTTTTTGACAAAATTCAACACCCATTTATGATAAAAACTCTCCAGAAAGTGGGCATAGAGGGAACCTACCTCAACGTAATAAAGCCCATATATGACAGACCCACAGCCAACATCGTTCTCAATGGTGAAAAACTGAAACCATTTACTCTAAGATCAGGAACAAGACAAGGTTGCCCACTCTCATCACTCTTACTCAACTTAGTTTTGGAAGTTTTAGCCACAGCAATCAGAGAAGAAAAGGAAATAAAAGGAATCCAAATCAGAAAAGAAGAAATAAAACTGTCACTGTTTGCAGATGACATGATTCTATACATAGAGAATCCTAAACATGCTACCAGAAAACTACTAGAACTAAACAATGAATTTGGTAGAGTAGCAGGATACAAAATTAATGCACAGAAATCTCTTGCAGTCCTGTACACTAAGGATGAAAAATCTGAAAGAGAAATTAAGGAAACACTCCCATTTACCTTTGCAACAAAAAGAATAAAATACCAAGGAATAAACCTACCTAAGAAGACAAAAGACCTGTATGCAGAAAACTATAAGATACTGATGAAAGAAATTAAAGATGATACAATCAGATGGAGAGACATACCATGTTCTTGGATTGGAAGAATCAACATTGTGAAAATGACTATACTACTCAAAGAAATCTACAGACTCAGTGCAATCCCTATCAAACTACGAATGGCATTTTTCACAGAACTAGAAGAAAAAATTTCACAATTTGTATGGAAACACAAAAGACCCCAAATAGCCAAAGGAATCTTGAGAAAGAAAAACGGAGCTGGAGGAATCAGGCTCCCTGAGTTCAAACTATACTACAAAGCTACAGTAATCAAGACAGTATGGTACTGACACAAAAACAGAAACATAGATCAGTGGAATAGGATAGAAACCCAGAGATAAATCCATGCACATATGGTCACCTTATCTTTTATAAAGGAGGCAAGAATATACAATGGAGAAAAGATAGCTTCTTCAACAAGTGGTGCTGGGAAAACTGGACAGCTACATGTAAAAGAATGAAATTAGAGCACTCCCTAACACCATACACAAAAATAAACTCAAAATGGATTAAAGACCTAAATATAAGGCCAGACACTATAAAACTCTTAGAGTAAAACATAGGTAGAACACTCTATGACATAAATCACAGCAAGATCCTTTTTGTCCCACCTCCTAGAGAAATGGAAATAAAAACACAAATAAACAAATGGGACCTAATGAAACTTAAAAGCTTTTGCACAGCAAAGGAAACCTTAAAAAAGACCAAAGGACAGCCCTTTTGGTGTATTTTTAATTTCACTTATTGTGTTGTTCATCACAGTTTGTTCTTTAGTTCTTCTAGGTCCTTATTAAACTTTTCTTCTGTCTTCTCCATTCTATTTTCAAGATTTTGGATCATCTGTACTGTCACTACTCTGAATTCTTTTTTAGGTAGACTGCCTATTTCCTCTTTATTTATTTGGTCTTATGGGTTTTTACCTTGCTCCTTCATCTGCAACATATTTCTCTGTCTTCTCATTTTGTCTAACTTTCTGTGTTTGAGATCTCCTCTCTGCAGGCTGTAGGGTCATAATTCCTCTTGCTTCTGGTGTCTGCCCCCATTGGATGAGGTTGTTCCAGTGGCTTGTGTAGGCTTCCTGGTGGGAGGGACTGGTGCCTGCATTCTGGTGTGTGGCGCTGGACCTTTGGCCTGTTATGGGCAGAGCTGCATCAGGTTGTGTGTCTTGGGGTGTCTGTGGGCTTAATATCACTTTAAGCAGCCTGTCTGCTGATTGTTGGGTTTGTGTTCTTGTCTTGCTTGTCATTTGGCGTGCGGCATTCAGCACTGAAGCCTGCAGGCAGTTGAGTGGAACTGGGTCTTGGAGTTGAGGTAGAGACCTCTGGGAGGGTTCTCACTGATTAACATTCCCTGGGGTCAGGAATTCTCTGGCGTTCCAGCATCCTGGACTCGGCACTCCTACCCCAGAGGCTCAAGCCCAACCCCTGGCCTGGGAACCAAAACCCCGCAAGCCACACGGCTTGGCAGAAATGGCAAAAAAGTAGAAGGAAAAAAAGGGCAGGATGAAAACAAACAGACATACAAAACCCAAGACAATAGCAAAGACAAAATCAAGCAAACAGTGACAGCAACAATTAAACATAGACAATCAAACGAACAGACAAACAGAACCCCAGACAAAGGTAAAAGCAAAACCTAACAAACAGAAACAGACAAACAAAAAAACAGACACACACACACACAAGATAAGAAACAAAAACAGAGAAAACAAAAAACAAGAGAATAACCAGACAAACAAAAGAATCCCAAAATGAAATCAAACAATTAAAAACAAAACTAACAAAAACAAAAAATAAAAAACAAAACAAAAGCACAATGGCAACTGAAGGAAACAGCAAAGAAAACAGTATATACACAAAAAAAAGATTAAAAAAAGGTAAGAACAAATAGAACAAAGGAAAAAAAGCTAAAAACAAAATAGAACAAAGGAAATTAAAAAAACAAGGAAAAAACACAGAACAACAAAAGAAGCAACATAGACATAGAAATATAAAAAAATAAAAAATATATTAAAAATTTTAAAAACTAAATAAAACTTAAAAAAATAATAAAAAACAACAGAACAAGACAAAACATAAAAAGAAATAGTAATAATTATATTTTCCTGGGGTCTCAGCTGTCAGTGTCCTTGCCCCCACCATGAGTCACAGTCAACCTCCACCTCCCCAGGAAGCCCTCCAAAACCTCTAGGTAGGTCTCTGGTGCCTTTGTGGGCACTGTGGGGGCAGCTCAGACTCTGACCTGGTATAACTCCTGCATGTACTAGTCCCCAAAGTCCATAGCTGCTAGAGCTAGACTGTTTTCAGTTTTGGGACCACTCATTGTCCATTCAGATATTCCATAGATGCAAGATATTACCAAGCCGATCATGGGGATTTAATCTGCAGCTTGTGCTACTGCATGGAAAGATTTTTGTTCCTCTTCCTAGTCACCCCGCCCTGGGGCTCAGCTATGGCCCCACCTCTGCGTGTGGGCCACCCACAGGACTCTGCTCCTAAGGCTGTCCTGGAGCACTCGGGTCTGCCCTGGTGAGGACAGGGCATGGAGATGGCATGAAATGCCTGGGTCAAAGGGGCCCTGGCAGCAACAGGTGTGTGGGGAAGCTGGTGACCATGGGCATGAGAGATCTGGCCTTAGTGGGAGCCTTTCCTAGCGCCTGACATCAGGTGTGAGAAGGTCAGCCCTGGTGGGGGCTTTTCTCAGTGCCTGGTGGCAGGCACGAGAAAGTTAGCCCTGGTGGGGGATTTTCCTAGCGCCTGGCAGGGCTGGGGGCTGGCGCGTGGGGAGAGAGAGGTTGCAATGGCGGCTCCACCCCCTGCGCATCACTCAACAGTGGCGCCTTGCTTCTGTGGCAGTCTGGGTTTCCTCCACAAGCATTCCTAGTTATGGATTTCCTCCCTCTGGTCCCCTCAGGCTGTCTCCTCACAGCCAACTGCAGTCCTCCCCCCGGGTTTGCTCTCCAATTCCCACGTTCCAGCTCTCAGCCCCTGTGTGCACTGGTGGACACACGTTCCAGTCTGGGGTGCACAGGGCTGTGGCACGGACTGTCTGTGTAGGTCTCACTCTGTCCTGTCTGCCACAGACTGTCCATTTCATCCTCCTCTTACAGCCTCAGATGCTCCCCTTCTGTCCCAACTGATTTCCCCGTTGGTGAGGGGGCTTCCCCAGATGTGGGAACCTCTCCTCTGTTTCAACTACCCCCCAGGGGTGCAGATCCCTTACTGCTTCCTCTCTTCTTCTTTCTTCCTTCTTTCCTTTGTCCTACCTGGTTATGTGAGGATCTTTATTGTCCTTTCCATTGTCCAAGGTCTTCTGCTAGTGTTCAGCCAGTGTTCTGTGAGAATTGTTGCATCTGTAGATGTATTCTTGATGCATTTGTGTAAAGATGACCTCCACGTCCTCCTACTCCTCCTCCATCTTGGTTTCTCTGCAATAGCAGTTTTGAGCAGCATTTCAGTGAACACTCATGGAGCCTCCATTAATACCATTTAGTAGACAAATGTTTATACCATTTCACAATGAAAATGTTTTTCTTTCTTGTTGTAAACAACAAAACAAAATCCCCAAGTCCTTCTTTGAGACTAATATTTCAAATATACTAGGACATACCATCTTGACTTTCAGTTATTTAAATGTGTGAACTGGAAGGCATTTTAGAGACTACCTATTCCTAACCATTTGGTTCCCTTTTTACAGGGAGAGAACTGAGATCTGGAAAGATGTAACCTCAATCAGTATTATAGGTAGATGATTGTAGTGAAGGTTGGTTTATAAGAGGAGTTGGGGAATGGGTGTAAGGGGTGGGCCTTCTGGCACCTTGGGGGTTCTCCAGTTCAATAACTGGCATCCTGCCCCCTTCATCTTTCCCTGAACTTTTCTAAAGTTAATCCCCAGGCACTACTTTGTGGAAAGAGATTGTATTGTGTTGTAATAAATGTAATTTTATTTATTTAATCTGAGACAGAATTCAAGAGGTATGATGGTAAAAAGTGTCTCTCCTACACTATCTTGTGCCTACCTTGTTCCCCTCCCTAGAGGCCACCAGTGTTATCTGGGGTGTCCTTCCAGAGATATTCTGTATATGTACAAGCATTTGTGTATGTGTGTATACATCCTATTTTAAAAACACAATGGCAGCCTTTAATTCCCATTATCCTCCACCTTGCCTTTTATACTTCAAAATATATCTTGGATATTATTACACATTAAGTGCATAATATCCTCACTCTTTTTTTTTTTATAACTGCACAGTATTCCATTATATGGGTATGTCATAATTTACTTATTCAGCACTTTGCTAATAAGCATTCAAGCTGTAGCCAATCTTTGAATATAGGCTTTGGAATCAAACAGCACTAGATTCAAATACTCACCATATGGCTGGCCTTGACAAAGATTTTAACTTCTTGAAGTCTGAGTTTTCTCATGTGTAAAATAGGGATAATAATAACATCTGTCATTATTGGTGTGGAGAGTAAATGAGAGGAGGCATATAAAGCATCTAGCATACAGCCTAACACATACTAAGCGTTCAGTAAATAGTTCACTCCTTGCTCACAAGCCTTCCCCATACTCTCCATCTTCAATTCAATTGATGTTGGTTCAATTCAAGTCAATAGGTGTTTATTATATGTTAGGAGACTGGACCTTGGATGAACAAGAGAAGGACAGGTGTTTCTCAAGAAGTTTATAATTTCTTTGAGAAGACATAACATACCAAACAACCACAGATCACTGCTAGGTAGCAAAAATATGTATATATAAAATTGAATGCAATTTTGGTGTGGTGATGTGGAAAAGGAGAGACGAATGTGAGGGCCAGAGGAATCAATGAAGTTTTGCTGGTAGAGTTGTAACTTGAAAAGGGACTTAGCTAAGTGGCGAGGAGCCTATGAATTGGGCAGTGGTCGGCTGCCCAATTGGTCGGTTGCGAATTGGACAGTTTGGTTGTTACTCAATGTCTGGGTCTTTGCCCTCTGGAAGTCCCTGACCCAGCAGGTGGAGTGGAGTGGAAGGGAAGGAGGAGAGGAAAATACTGAGGACATTTAGAGAAAAGGGTATGGGACAGGGGGATGTCTGGACATTGGGCCACAGAATGAGGTGCCTACAAGTGGCTTGTGGCATAGCCCACCCAGCCTACACCACCTGCTCTTCCATGTCAGCAGCCAGGTACTTTTTCTAAGAGGTCCAAGAAGAGGGATAAAGGGCCTGAGAGCAGAAGTGGCAGCAGCTCTCAGCCCCTCACCCTGAGTCCCAAACAGGTCTGATGCTATGAGCCCCAGAAGAGGGGGAGACAATTGAGTGATAATAATCCCTTCTGTGTGTGGTACATTTGTAGTTTACATCTTAATTGATGTTTATCCTTGCAACAGAGACAGTTATGAAATAAAATACTCAGTTGAATCTCGTTATGTGCCAACTTCTTTGATCACAACAAGTGGTATGTTGAGGGGTTCTGGAAAATGAAAAGTCAATGTGATTTGTGTTAGTTAAGGAAAAGTTCATGGCAGGGAAGGGCTGTGTAGAGAACCATATTCCCATTTTACAGTTGCAGAAAATGGAGAGCAGATTGAGGGCAAGTGAGTGGCCCAACGTCTCATATACTTAATATTTAGCAGAGCTGAGACTAGAAACCAGGTCTCCCAATTCCATGTTTCATGGGGGCAGAGATGTAGGAGCTCCCTGAAACCTGGAACAGTTTTTCCTAAACTTGATAGCAGCCTGAAACAAATTGGGAGTCAAAAAGCTAAGGGGGACAGAAATAAGTGTCATGGAAGGAAGGATCTGGGCATAGCTATGGCCTGCTGGCTGGGATCAAGAAAGAGCACTGAACTGGGAGTCAGGAGAGCCAATTTCTGCTTCTGGCTCTGCTACTGTCTTTGTGACCTTGACAAGTCCCTTCCCCTTTCTGGGCCTTGATTTCTCCACATAAGCAATGAAAAAGCTGGACCTCCTAGAAACTTAGTGGTGCTTAGAACCAACGGTTTCTATAAACCAAAGAGGTCTTGGGTGCTTCCTGGCAAGGGGTCAGAGGTTATAAGGAATGGTGAGACAGTGAGTGTAAGAGAACAACTTCTCTGATGAAAATTGAAAACTGATCCTCCCTGATTTGAGAAAAGATGAGTTTTGGAAATGGTAGCTATCCCATGGTCTCTGTCCTATCTCCTTGAAGAATTCCACCCAAGAGAGGCAAAGAGAGAGCATGTGTGCACAAGTGAGCAAGTACCTCAGTGTGAAACTGAGATTTGGTGGGACAGATTATGATATGCTGAGTCAACATGCCTGGACATCTTTCCTGAATATTCTCTACTTTAAGATCACTTTTTTAAAATCTTAGCTTTATTTTTTAAAAAGGGAGTTCGTGTCTTATGGGAAAAGTACCACTGAGAGTCCTTTCTTGGAGCCCTCTTGAGTGAGCACTGACTGACCCTGGAGCCAAACTGCCTGGGTAAGTCCTGGCTCCACCATTTACCAGCTGTGTGTCCTTAGGCAAGGCACTTAACCTCTCTGTGCCGCTAGTTCGTCATGCGTAAGGGAGGATAACAAGAGTACTTACCAGTAGGGTTGTTAAGTGAGTTATATATATCTCAGAACAGTGTCTGGCGCATAGTAAGTGCTTTTACCAGCACATATAAGCATTTGCTGTTCTTGTTATCTGTCTAGTAAGCTAATGTAACCCCAAGTGAGCCCAAGGGAGTTTAGCATTACTCATTCAGGAATTTTGGAGGTAAAGGTGCCTTCTCAAGATACCATGTGGGCTTCTCTGATGTTGGTCATTCCCAGGACCAGATTAATACCTTTAGAGGCTTGCAGCACTGTTTTTCCAACTGCTGAATTCTGAAACAATTCATTAAATTTATAATTTTTTCATTTTGGGGCGCCCTTGCTTCATTGATGCCCTAAACTCATACTTAGTCCACCTGTTGGGTAATCCTGCACTGGCCACATCAGCCTATAAGCTCCTCCCTAAATTCTGGAGGGAACCAATGACTGTGAGTGGTCTACACATACACATACAACAATTTTGAACCCAAACAGCTCTGTCTACAACATGGTGCTCTGTGTCCTGCCTCCTAAGAGCTTATCTTGCCAAGCCCCTTGACCTCCTTGCCCATTGGGACCTCCCATCCTATTACCTGGAAGGAGGGTTCATCTTCTGGGGTGGGGGGGGAGGACAAATGCCAGGAAGTCCCAGTAAGGGCCCCCTATGGGAGGCTGTAAATATTAGCAAGTTAAAATTCTGGTGACCAGTTGGGATGACTGAGTACAGTCATAGTAGAGATGGGGAATGGTGAGGATCTCCTGCCTGCAGATGACTAGGAGACCATCCCCCCTTCCCTGAGCCCTGACTTCTCCAAGGATTTCAAATTAGTGATCCTGAAGATTTGGAGTTACTATCATTATCTCTATTACTCTTGACCAGGTTCTAATCATCCAAATGGTGAACAACAGGAAAGTTGTGTGTGTTCCAAGAGCCACAGTGGTTTTTTGCTTTGACCTAGATTTTGCCTATGGAAAGACTAGCCAAAAGCAAGTTTTCCTTAAATCTTTGGGTCAACCAGCTGGAGGGACCTGGTGGCCAGGGTAAAGGAAGTTAGCAGGACCCCAAACAGGTTCATTTGCTGCTTTGCCCTGGGATGGCACCACTCACATTCAGGCCTAGCCAAGCCTGTGCTCCCTGCCCTCCTCACAGTATATCTCAAACATGGAAGGCTCAGTGGAACCGGTCAGACCAGATGTTGAGAGCCTGAGACTCTTAGGAAGAGAAAGACAGACAGCCAGAGGAGAGAATAGGGAAGGAACAAACCTATTGTCCTGACTCCTAACCCCTGGAAGTCTCCCCTTGGGCTCCAGGATGTCACCAGTGAATACCTGCTCAAGGGGACCATGGCTTATCTGTGTCCCATGAATGGATTTGGCCACATCTCCAGGCAGGACCAGCAACTTGCAGGCCAGTCTCCAGACCATGGCTCAACAGAGAATAGCACAGGTCCTGGAGCCCTCTTCCTTTTCATGGAATTTGTTTCAGCACTAACAGAAAAGATTGCTTTGGAGTGGGAGGGCGTAAAGAAGACCCTGAAGTTCAAGTCCCTTTTGAGTCATTTCTCCTTGTGCTGTGTGGTATAGGGTAAGGAACAGGATCTGACATCAGATAGACCAACATTAGAGTCCTGACTTTGCCATTTACCTAATCTGCAACCCATGGCCAAGTCATTTGGCCTCTCTGAGCCTCACTTTACCTATCTGTAAAATGACGGGTGGGGGGGAGAGTAATAATCTCTGTCTTGCGATGAGGTTCAAATGAGAGGATGGATGTGACAGTCCTTTGAATACTGATTTGAGCCTTACATATGAATTATCATCATGGCTGCCAGGTACATAAGCTTATCTGTAGATTTGCACATGTACTCATGCGTGTAGAGCTGGATTGAGGCATCACCAAAGACGCACATATGTATAAGCAACCACTTGTGTGTACAAAACTATACACATAATCATGACATAGGCAACTAAAGCACATACCCATAGGCACACAGATACACATTTATCTATATTGATAGCCTCTTTCTCTTTCTCTCACATATATATCCACACACAGGCAGATGTATATGTATCTACGTATGTTTTGACATGCATATGTACATATATGTATAGCCCCATAGCTGTACAGGTGAGCATACCATACCCTTCAGCTTCCCCCCAGACCATTCAGTTTTCTAAGGGTCTGAGAAAGGTCCTGTTTGTTAATCCCCCCATTTCATACTGATAATGTCCCTTTTGCCCTTGCTGGGGCCTCTTCCTTGCTTCCATTTTGTTTGCAGATTAGCACAGCTGCTGCCACAATTCAAGCTGTAGTATGTGGTATCCAGAGTATGCTCTGTGAATAGCACTCTATTCTGCACAATATATTGATATCCATGTTTGACAGCTTTTTCATATTTATTTCAAAACACAGTTAATCTAGCCATGAAAATAGTCACTGGCTCACATGCCCTGAAGCTAAAACAAATTAGGCAACAAGCCTAATGAAACTTAGTCACAAAGCCTAAATGAGGTTGAATCAATCAATCTCCCCTCTCCTGTCCTTTCCTTTCCCCTCCTCCTCCTTCTTCACTCTCTTTCTCCCTTCCCCGGGTCCTTCTCTCTCTCTCCCTCCCCCTCCCCCCCCACCCCCCCCACCCCCGTCTCGGTAGTGGGGTAGAGGATGGTGTTTGCATGGAGTGTATTGGATTCAGAGAGATCCTGGGTTCATCAGGCTCTCTTCTTTGGGAGGAAGGAAGAGAAAGGAAAGGAGAAAAAAAGTTAGGGTTTCCGGGATTATAAGCAGGAAGAACATAGCTGCGGAATTAAATGGGGTGACACCAAAAGGAGATGGATTAATGCCCACTTTGAGGCCAACTAGAAAGGCAAAACACCTCAGCCTCCCCTTAATCACCTAGATGTGATCTAGTAAACTGTTTTGTTTGTATGCAGGGTGGGAACACCAAGAAGTATCCCTAGTGATAGAATTGAAAAGTTAAGCTTGGTTAAAGAGCAAGATGGGTTCCCAGGAAGAGAGCAGGCCCAGGCCAGATGTGATGGGCCTCATTCCAGGTGGCTTAGCCATGGCCCAGGGTGAGGAGAGCTTTAGGCAGGGCTATCAGATAATTTATTTTCCAAACTGGGATACTTTTAAGAATGAAAGCGGACACCATTAATAATATTAATTATTATTAATAATAATAGTTCCCATTTCAATAGCCTGGTGGGACAACAGGCATAAACTAGGATTGTCCCAGGCAGACCAAGATATATTTTCATTCTAGGTTTAGGCCATATTGCTCTAGTTTTCCAGGAAAGGGCAAACTGTAAGGGCTCCTCACAAGTATGACTTGAAAAATGTGTGTGAGGGGGGCGGTTGGGTAGTGGGGAGCAAGGCAGGGAGATTCAGCCTTGAGACTAAGGATTGTTTATTCTGAACATGAATTCCTTTTCTTGCTGTCATCCATAAATATATAATGGAACTCTTTCCCAAGTATGTTATTTCCTGGTCAGCTTCAGAAGAGGAGAAATTGTATGTTTGTGTGTGTGTGTGCAATTTTGTGTATTGTGTGTATGTATTTGTGTCAAAGTTTTTAAAGTATGTACGAGTGGGAGTGGGAATATGAGTATATGTAACTGTGTGTAACTATGGGCATGTACATGTGTATGGACGTGTGAGTGTATGAACATGGATGTGGTGAGGATAAATGAGGGTGTGTGTGTGTGTGTGTGTGTGCGCACATGAGCACCAGGCCTGACCCCCTGATTCATTAAGTTGTGAACTTTTTAACTTCCAGAGAGCAATCACATAGACCACCACCTCATTTTACACGTGAGGAAACTGAGGCATGTGTAATGAGACTTACTCTTACTATTTTCTTGTCAGTGGTTGGGGGTAGATTAGCGACAGTCACAAAATCCTGATTGGGAGCCAACTGCCAATCCATGCATTGGAGTAAAAGCCTAGCTATTTCTTTAAGGTTTCTGAAAACAACAGGCACTTGGCAAGTGGGGGAAGAAGCTGCCTGAGAGTAAGCTTGAGGTGCCTGTAAGCCTAGATTTGAGTGCAAGGGGAAGATTTGACAGATGGCCAGTTCTTTAAGCCTGCCTCCCTGAAGGAACTTTTCAAGTAATAGAAACTTTCCAGTGTTTTGAACATCACACAAAGCCTCCCAGCTCCAAACATACAACCTACAGATGAGGTTTGCCTTGGAGACAAACCTGGATAGTAAAGACCCACTAGAGGCCTTCACAGGATGTGGGCCAGACATAGGCTGAAAGTATCCCCAGACCGAGCAATAAGACAGGAAAGCCTCTCCCCTTCTAATCTCTGACCTTTCGGCTCCTGCCCTCATCACTTTGGGCTCTGGGCAAAGGAAATGGCTGGAGAGGCCCCAGGAGTGTTAGGGTCGGCTGTTGAAATGGGGATTTGTGCCCCCGGGAGAAGGATGGGTGACTCTCTCATGAGCTCTAGCCTGTTCTATCTGTGGCTGAGGAGTTAGCTGTGCAAGTGAGCAAGTGCAAGCTGTGCAGTAGCCCAGTGCTGATGAACCCAAACCCCAAACCGTGATTCAGTCCTCACCTGGACAAATCCAGCTTTCTTGAACCTCTGTTCAGGCTGCATGCATTTGCCTGACCAGTCAAACAAAGGATGAAGCAAAAGAGTATGGGGTGCTGCAGCACAACTGAGAAAACAACCCAGGTCTCATGTTGTGATATGCCAGTTCAGGCTCAGTCAATATTTATTGAGCATTTACTATATGCCTAGTACGATGCTAAACTTTCACATGTATTAATTATCTCCTTGAACCTTCACAACAGCCCTGTGAAGTAGGATTCATCTCAGTAAGAAACTCCAAGAGGTAAAGTAGCTTGCTTAAAGTAAAACAGCTAGTAATAGGGGAATCAGAATTCAAACACAACTCTGCTTGACTAATGGTATGAAATCCATTTACATTTAAAATAAATTATTGAGAACCCACTGCACACCAGGCACTATGCTAATATTTTTTCCATGCATTATCTCACTTAATTCTCAAAATAGCCCTATGGGGAGGATACTCCTACCTTTTTTTTACAGATAAGGGTATTGAGGAATAGAAATGCTAGGTAACTCATCCAAGGTCTAGTGCTAGTATAGCACTAGTATAGCCTATTGACTCCCAAGCCTAGGGTGTTTTCCCTGATCCACTGTGGATATCAGATTCCCCATCTACATGATTCCTAAAGCTCCTTCCAGCTTTGACATTCTAGAGGTCAGCAACTCTATGGTAACCCTTCCCCACAAACTCAAGCAGCCTTGAGTCACTTTGCTGTTTTCCCCTGTCATGCTCCCCTTCCCTCTAGGGAAGAGTGAGCAAGTGGCCCCCAATCAGCTTAGTCTGTTGGCCTGGAGCTCTGACTCAGCTACCCCACTGCTAACCCCAAGTACCAAGTGAGGTGCTTTCTGTATCAACCTCTAGAAGCTGCTCTGGGCTCTAGGCCTGGGCCCTGTAATTCTTTCCCTCTTTGAAAAACAGGAAATATCTCCTTAAATTGGCAAATGAGAAAATCCTGCAAAATGGGCCCAGAGAAGCTCCCTCCATGCCTTATGTGACTGTGTCCGTGTCTGGGTGCGCATTTCTCTGGGTTTATGGTACAGTTAGGAGTTGCAGACAGAGGTCAACCTTTTAAAAAAACTTTTTTTAGTGACACATAGTTGATGTATAATATTATATAAGTTTCAGGTGTACAACATAGTGACTCAATTTTTAAAGGCTATACTATGTTTATAGTTATTGTAAAATATTGGCTATATTCCCTGTGTTGTACAATACATCCCTGTAGCTTATTTTTATTTATTTATTTATTTATTTATTTTTATACATAGTCGTTTTTACCTCTTAATTCCTTACCCCTATCTTGCCCCTTCCCCTTCCTTCCATCCACTGGTAACCACTAGTTCGTTCTCTACATCTGTGAGTTTCTTTTTTGTTATATTCACTAGTTCGTTGTATTTTTTAGATTCCACATATAAGTGATATCATACAGTACTTGTCTTTCTCTATCTGACTTATTTCACTAAACATAATACCCTCTAAGTCCATCCACGTTGTTGCAAATGGCAAAATTTCATTCTTTTTTATGACTGAGTAGTATTCCATTGTGTGTGCACACGCATGTATGTGTGTGTGTGTATATACTACACCTTTTCCCATTCATCTGTTGATGGACACTTAGCTTGCTTCTATATCTTGGCTATTGTAAATAATGCTGCAGTGAACATTGAGGTGCATGTATCTTTTCAATTTAGTGTTTTCATTTTCTTCAGATATATATCCAGGAGTGGAATGCTGGATCACATAGTAGTTCTATTTTTAGTTTTTTGAGAAGCCTCCATATTGTTCCACAGTGGCTGTACCAATTTACATTCCCACCAACAGTGTACAAGGGTTCCTTTTTCTCCACGTCCTCACCAACATTTGTTATTTGGGTTCTTTTTGATGATAGCCATTCTGACAGGTGTGAGGTTATATCTCATTGTGGTTTTTTTTTTTTTTTTTTTTTTTTGAAATTCTATAGTGGTACTATTTTTAAATTTATTTATTTTTATTTATTTTATGGCTGTGTTGGGTCTTCGCTTCCGCGCGAGGGCCCTCTCCAGCCGCGGCAAGTGGGGGCCACTCCTCATCGCGGTGCGTGGTCCTCTCACTGTCGCGGCCTCTCCCGCTGCGGAGCACAGGCTCCAGACGCGCAGGCTCAGCAATCGCGGCTCACGGGCCCAGCCGCTCCGCGGCATGCGGGATCCTCCCAGACCAGGGCTCGAACCCGCGTCCCCCGCACCGGCAGGCAGACTCCCAACCACTGCGCCACCAGGGAAGCCCCTCATTGTGGTTTTAATTTGCATTTCTCTCATGATTAATGATGATGAGCATCTTTTCATGTGCCTGTTGGCCATCTGTATATCTTCTTTGGAAAAATGTCCATTCAGGTCTTCTGCCCATCTTTTAATCAGATTGTTTGTTTTTTTGATGTTTAGTTATATGAACTGTTTTTATATTTTGGATATTAACCCACACAGAGATCAACCTTGATTTTGCATTGTCCACAGCCCTTGGTAGGCTGAGATGAATATTTCCTTCCCCACTACTCCATCAGACCTTTTCCTCTTGGAAGCTGATGATGAATTTTCCATCCTTTTCTCAACCTTGAGCAGAAGAAGGCAGTTTGGCTCACAGAGTGGTATTAGTCAAGGTCTGGTGGAGGTGGTACTTATCTACACAATCAGAGACTACCTGGATGTGGCTGGTGGCCAGGGTCTGGCATGAGCCAAGTTGCCTGTGGAGGCAACATCTGGGGAGGGGTGTTTCCTTAGGAGGGCCCTGAGCAGCACTTGGGAAATTACTATGGGTGGAGGGGCTGTGGTTCAGACACCTTCCCATTCCCCTTCTTTCATCTTGATGCTCTCTCTCTGCCTTCTCTATACTGCCTCCTTCTTCAAACCTTGCTTTCCTGACACCATATCCTGCCCCTCACTCCTTTACCCTTGTTATTTGTTACAGGGAAAGGAGCACTCTGAAAGGAATCAGAAAACATGGGTTCTACTACTATCCTCAAATTTCACCACTATCTCCCTGTTGACTTTGAACAATGTACTTTATTGCCCTGAACCTCAGTTCCGTCATTTGTAGAACAGGAAAAAAACAAACTGTTTTTCAAGGTTTGACTCAGGATTTAAATGAAAAAATATGTATGCAAAAACATCTAGGACATTTCTGTTGCTTATTTTGAGGATAGAATGAGAGAATAAACTGGAAATATTTGGAGAGCTCTAAAGTGCTATTTGCACAGGAGGAGTTGTTATTGTTGATACCCTCTATTCCCTGACTGCCTTGCCATACACATACATTCAAAGTTACCCAGCTTGGCTAATGTCCTGTCCCCCTCCGATGTTTGCTCTGAAGACTAGGTAGTCATCTGTTCCTGGAATCTCTATGTCTTTGGCAGAGAATCACAATGTTCCCACAGGGTCCTCTTTCTTCTCCCAGGGACAAACTTAGCTGGGCTTTTCTGCACCGAAATGCTTTCTCATCTCACCCATAAGAGCAGTGGCAATCTCAAGTCAATGCAAACCAGTAGGAGAAATCTATCTGGGAAGATGCGGCTTGTCTCAGGATGTTATTGTTAGCCTGTTATTGCAGATGAGGAAACTGAAGCTCAGAGAAGTGAAGTAAAGGGCACGTAGATGATAATTGGCAGGTTTTAAGTTGTGTGTGTGTGTGTGTGTTGAGGTGGGTAGGAAGTTCATCTGGAAGCATGTGAGAGGTGAGAAGTCTGGATTAGCTATTAAGATAACCATCAGTCTCCAGGAATCAAGTAAAACCAGGCAGCAATCCTAAAAAAGGTTAAGCAGTGCACCAAAAAGATACTGACTGTGCACTACCTTTTCGTCTCTTTCTCTATTTGGCTTGGGTTCTTACAAGAAGACTTATTTTATTTCACTATATATATCACATTTGCTAGGTGCTATGATCAGAGGGTCAAGGGGAGCTAGAGAACGAAGTCTCATGTTTCATGTCTGTATGAACAGACATACAATTGAGTACAGTGATTTATAAAGAATGATGTAGTGATCCCAGTACCTAACACAATGCACTATATATAGTAAGTGTGTGATAAATGTGTATTGAAAGAAATGAGGGCCAAATGTAGGAGACCATGGGCATGTTTGGGGGAAAGGTTAATGCATTGTGGGCATGTTTCATGCCTGTCACTTCAGGATCCACCGCTGACTTCTCGGGCCTTATTTGCAAGGCTACTTTAAAGGTGTGATGTATTTGGATTTGTTTTCCAAATCATTGTTCTTAACAGCCACGGTCTTCGGAGCTTTTGGCTTTTCCTTTGACTGCTGACCATGCCCCTCTGCCTAAGAAATCTCACAGGAAGCCCCTGAGCTTCACTTTGCTCTTGGACAGCTGGCAAATTTCTCTCCCATTTCCTTGCCCTATCTATGGACTCTGATTTTAGTTGTGGAGGCCAAGATTCTACACACCCCCTGCCTTCTTCCCCTGGGACCAATCAGGTTTCTCAATTCCAGAGTAGATGTACACTCTCACCCATCCTCTGGCCGAGTCTGGAATTCCCAAAGATGGTTTGCCTTGTCTGCACTCCAGGGGCAGCTGGACAGGGTAAATTTCCTAGGCATCTTCCCTGTCCTTCCTTGGGCAGCCTGGCCTCCCCACCCCCAGTTTCCAGACTCAACCTAAGTCAATTTTCTGCTTTCTTTCCCCTTTGTGAGAAAAGTTGGCAGGGGGGACAGGCTTCTCTCTTGTCAGCTCAGTGACACCTTTGGATGGAGCAAGCAGATTGCATCCCAGGTTCAAGTGGATTCTGACTTATAATTATCTAGGGATTGGTATTTTAAGCTTGCCTACCTCTCATACAAAGACCAGATTACTGGTGAGGTAAACCTGCAGCAGAAAAAATTAATCTAGAAGAAAGAACCTCTCAACTTTGAGAATTCTAAGACATTGTTACAGATACAGTTCTCCCTAATGCCTTGGATTCAGCCTCCTGCCTCCAGTCATGCCAGAGAGATGAAGGTCTCTGTCTATTTTCTTAGTGTCTGAAGTTCAGATTTTGGCCTGGGGCCCGGAAGAAGATGAGGATGACAGAATGACAGAGTTACCTAACTGCAGTAGAGAATGCATTCCTCCCCACCCGGTCCTGCCCCAACATGTAATTGAATACCTCTCCCTTTGCCACCCCTCAATAAGCTTTTGCCCTTCTCATCCTAAATAAGGTTATTAAGTTATTGACTTAGTTATTCAAATAAAAGTTTCAATGTTCAAGAGACCATAGGTATGTCCTTTAGGTCTGAACACGTGGTCAATTTCAATCTTTGTGAGTTTTCAGAGAGGCCCACAAACTCCCCATGTGAAATGCCCAGACCTGAGTCATGTGAAGGTAGTTGCATGATAAAGGTTTTTTGGATGGTGACACTGATAATCATGATAAAGTACTTGGTCCAAACTTAACTTAGATTCATAGAAGGTCGGGGCTAGAAGATCCACAGCAGTCATCTAGTCCAGTGGTTCCTAACCCTGGCTGACCATCAAAATTATCTAGGTAATGGGTTAAAAATACAGCTTCTCTGGGGCCCATGATAAATCTACTGAATCAGAGTTTCTGAGGTGGGGCCCCAAAGCCTGTATTGTATTTTAAATAATCTCATCAGGTGATTCTGATAATAGGCCAGGTTTGGGAATTGCTTGGTTGAATCCTTTGATTTTGATTTTAGATGCTGAAATTGAGGCTCAGAGGGTCAGTGGCTTGCAGCAAAGTGGCCAGACAGGAAAATAAGGGCAGAGCCCTTCTGCCTTGGTTCTTACCATCCCCTCTTTGTATAGAACACACATATTACTCTTCTGCATCCTGCCATTACTTATCTTTCTGTGTCTCCGGAATTATGCATACTTTGACTCTGGGGCCAAGTCAGATCCATCTCTGAGGCTCCAAGTCCTTGAGTTTTATCCTTGAAGCCAGACTCTCAAATTGCTGCACATTCTTAGCCTCTGCACCTTCATTTTTCCAGGGATAAAAGGTTGGGGCAAGAGCCACAGTGACCCCTTCCTTCAGAAAGCAGGGATGGCTGCAAAGTTTCAAGTGTGTGTGCTGCCAGAGATCTGTCCAGAGCTGTGTGGGAGCTGGGAGCCCAGTTCTTGTGCTGAGGGAGCCGGAATGTCTAGTGGCAGCAGGTTACCTAAAGCTCGGGCTGGAGCTAAGTATCTGTTTGTTTATCTCGGGGAATTTTGGCCTTATTCCCATCACACTATCGCCAGCGGCAGCCTTAAGTGCAAGGGTAATGGCATGCTTTGAAAAATGCCTCAAATGTCAATTACCCAGCATTGAGGCAAACCCTGGGAGGTGTTCCTTCATGTCCACATCTTAAGCTGTGCTTATCACTCTCACAGCACTGTGTTTCACCCTTTCTAAGTCTTCAGGGCTACCCACAGCTTTGGCCTGCTGTTCTTCAGGGCCAGGGTAAGAAGTAGAATGGAAAGATGGCTGGTGGCGGGCAAGGCAGGGCTGACTTGTAGTTCTCATTTTTGTTCACTGAGATGAGCTCAGTGTCAAGCTAGGTAGGGGAGTATGGTAGAAGGAGAACTGACTGTCATTAGACCTGGGTTCTAGCCTCACCACTGCTATGTTCACTTGATATGACTGGGGAGTAGGCCCTCACCCCTCTAAGCCTGTTTCCCCAACCACACAATGAGGAGGTTGGACTCAGAGCCTTTCACTTTTGATTGAATGCTGCTAACTTAAGAGCCAAGCTGTAGGGTCAAGGGAGAGGGCACCTAATGGGTGATGCCCATTCCCTGACCCCATGGTGCCCTATTCATCCCACATTTTGAGTTCATTCTTGGAGAAGATGTGTTATTACCCCAGGTTCAAGATCTAACCTCCAGAGCAATTTGCATAACATGTTCATGCCCTACTGTGCTGGCTTCAGTGGGCCTCAGCTGGGCGATATCTCAGTGCAGCCTGGCTCCACTGCACTCTGGATATTTCAGCTTCTTGAAGGCAGCCAGGTGCAACAGAAAACTGCTTTTCCCACTGGATGTGATAGCCTGAGGATATAGCTAACTTTGCTTTTCAGGATCCCCTCCCTGGCTCTCTTTTGCCTAATCTACATTTAGGGGGCTTTTTTAGCACATTGACTCCCTTAGCCATACACCCCTCTCACTAGGTCACCTGCTGGCACCGGCTCAGTGCCAGCAGCTTGTGGTTTCTCTGACTGGAAAGGCCTTGATTCATCCTGTTGTGGGGAACTCTTCTTTTTGGCAGTTTTACTCTGGGGATTTCTCCTCTGCCTAACCCTTCTCCTCCCAATAACCCTCCCTCCCTCCTCCTCCTCCCCACCCTCCGCCTTAATCCTCTAGGGATAATAGGATGGTCTTTGTCTTGGAACAGGGCACTATGGTCTACCAGGAAGGCCCACACTTCCTTTACCACAAGTTACAGTAACAAGGGCTACCTTGGGAAACTTTAGCATCTCCCAAAGCCATAATTAATAAATCGATAATCTAAGTAAAACTCATGCACTTGCTATGCAAGCAAGCATCAAGACAAGTCCTTTAGTCACCTCCTTCCAGCCAAATTGCTTTCCTTATGCCCTTCCTATTGAGAAATTATGGACGTCTCATTGCATGCCTCAGGGTCTAACACAAGGCCTGCCTGGCATATAATAGATACTAAATAAATATTTGTTGAATGAATAATGACTGAACAAATGAAGACTAAACAGACCGAAAAACCAAAGGAAATAGTGCTAGCTGAGTCAGGAGACCTGGATCAGCCGCTAACCCATCTTTTAACCTTGGGCATATTCCTTCCTCTCTCTGGGTCTTAAGTCTCTCCCTCTATAGAATTGGATGCTGAACTCAATGTTTCCTTAGGGAATCTTCCATTTCTGGCAGTTTAAGACTCTGTGATCTGAACTCTAATACCAAATGCCCCTCCCCCCTCCCCCCCCCACAGCACCCCCCCTCCCCCCCGCTCCAAGAAGTGAAAGAAACCTCCATCTAGTTATCAGAGAGTATTTGGCTCATGCTGATGAGCCAAACTAAACTCTGGATTTTGGACCAAGCCAATTTCAGAGAAGGCACTGCCTCCCTCCCTGACAATAGGGATTACTGATTAGATCTTACTTCTATGAGTGAAAGTCACAACATTCAAGGTCCCCCACTTTTTGCCCCTTCTACACTGTCTTTGATGGCCCACGAGAAGTAAGTTGCACAAATGGTATCCCCTGGGCTCTAGTGATGGTTGGGGTGGACAGGTTTCCTGAAGACCTGGGAGTCTTGGTCATGACAGAACAAATCCTTGTCTTGGTTTTGAAAGTCTCATTCAGCCATAAAATATATACAGCCATAAAATATATCCCTGCCTGGGGCTTCCCTGGTGGCGCAGTGGTTGAGAATCTGCCTGCCAATGCAGGGGACACGGGTTCGAGCCCTGGTCTGGGAAGATCCCACATGCCGCGGAGCGACTAGGCCTGTGAGCCACAATTGCTGAACCTGCGCGTCTGGAGCCTGTGCTCCGCAACAAGAGAGGCCGCGATAGTGAGAGGCCCACGCACCGCGATGAAGAGTGGCCCCCACTTGCCGCAACTGGAGAAAGCCCTCGCACAGAAATGAAGACCCAACACAGCCATAAAAAAAAAAAAAAAAAAAATCCCTGCCTGGGATTAAAGGAAACCAGGCAGAAAACTGGAAAAGGTAGAATCTCTCTTAGTTAGTCTTTCCTTTCTTGTCCCTCTGGATTGGGTTTCCATATAGCTCTGTGGATGAAGCACATGCACTTTAAAGATGCTGTTTATTAAGGATAACCTTTAAGAAACCTTCCAATCCCTGACATCTATGATTCTGATTCCAAATATGTAACCAGTAGAAATGCAGTTTGTTTTGTGCATGTGCTTTGAGTGTGATGAGTCAGGTTGGAGTTGGGGTTAGGCAGTGGGTATGTGGGTATATGGTGAGTTTCAGAGGGGAGGTAGAGGCAGTTTTCTGAGGAAAAGCAAAGCATGTTCACTGGACAAAGAATGTATGCAGCCTAAAAAGTGTAATCAATAAATTGAAAAGTTGAGCACCCATACCTCCCACCTTCCCTCGTATATACAGTTAGGCTCCATGATCAAAGATCAGATTTAGGCTGCATAATATCTGAGGTAACTTCCAGTTCTGCTTTTCATTCTATGACTCTATGAGATTATTCAGACTTGCAATGCACTTTGCCAATGACACCTCTTATTTTCAATGTTTTCTTCCAGGCAAGGAACAAATGACCATGTCACATGGCTAGACTTTGGTAGGCTTGGCTATAAATTGACATGGAAAGTAAATGGTTAGTGGTGGGAGGATAAGCTATGAGGCAAGGAGAACTCTGGATCCTCAGGGCCCAGTAGCTCAAGAAGGGATTATAAAGGAAGTGTGTGAATGTGTATGAGGGGGAATTTCTCATAGTGATATGCCTATTTGCATTGAAATGTCATCCCCCTTGGGGTCCCGCACCTGTCATGGGACAAATGGAGAATGTGACAGTTAAATGTGCCACACTGATCAAATGCTTTTGGTGTACTTGAGCCTCCCTGGTGTTATAAATAGGAGAGAATGAGCCTGGATTCAAGTATGTCATGCTCTGTCAGAAAGAGGAGGGATGCATTACCATTAGTAAGGGGCTTGGAGGAGCCCATAGTTGGGAAAAGGGCCAAAGGAGGCCCTCTATTTGAAGAAGGGAAAAGTCAATGTCTTTGTCCACTGTTAGAGCACAATTTGAGCTAAATGACTAGCAGCAGGTTGGTCCTTGACCCCCTTGGATCATGGTAAAATGACCAGAATGGAGTTGGCAAGCCCCCTAGGCACCCCCCACACTGGACATACATTGAAGCTGGGCCAGCCAGTTCCCACCACCTTTCCAACTGCCAGTCAGCTCTATTCCCTGAAGCATTACCACCACTACTCTCAGCAGAGTGGATTTGAGAACTAGCCTGGAGTGGGCAGGCCTTCTCTTTTGTCCCGCTGGGGGCAGTCTTATAGCTCCTGCTCTAGGAAAGAAGAGCAGGGACATGCCCATAATTCAGGTACCATTTTGGACTAGGGAGCAAGCAATGAGCAATACAGAAGGGTCTCCTAGAGCATGTGGAGACCTCTAGATTTATCTACTACAGTGTTTTTCAAAGTGTGCATTACACCCCATTAGTGGGTCATGAAATTAATTTAGTAATTTCACATTCTGCATTTTAAAAAAATACAGTGCATTAGAAAATGTCAGTTTGTCACACAGAGTAGGAGTAATTACTGTTTTATGAAATTTGTTTAAGGTATATGTAAATATCATATGTATATTTTAAAATATAGATTAGTTATATATATATATACATTTTACATCATGACACAAATGTGACATATACATATATAGGTATGTGTAATACATATATATTTTGCACATATAAATATATACAGGTCTTCTTTCATTGATGCTCATATGGTATAATTTCAATTGTCCTCACTCTACTCTCCTCTAGACACATTCCAGTTGGTCTTTGAGTGTGGGGCCCTGGAATCACAGCATCCCTCCAGGCATAGTCTGCTCAGAGCAGAAGAAATCACAAATATCTCCTCCTTTGTTCTGATCAGTACATTTTGGACAACTCAGTTCAAGATTTCCAATAAGGCAGCACATCACAACTTTGATACCTATTAAACTTATTGTTGTCTAAAACTCCTAGGTATCTCTCACATATGTTTCTACTAAGCCATAGCTCCTTCATTCTATAATTGTGCAGGTTTCTTCTTACTCCAAGTATATTAACTGTCATTTATCTCTGTTACAGTATACCTTTCACCTTGACTCACTTTTTTTGAATCCACTTACATATCTCATCCCTGACCATCTTCATGCATATAAATTTGGTTTCTTTGGCCTGGAGAGAATTACATTTAAACCCCACATAGCTCTTGCTCAGCAGGTCATGTTTATTTTTTTCCAGACCATTCCTTTTACTGTTCATCTATCCTTTCTCTGTCTGGCTACCATGATGCCCCAACTCCAGCCAACTTGGTGTCCTCACTGTTTTCCTCCCTGTACCTCAAACATACTTCTGACTCTGGGTTTTTGACTACACTAAACCCTCATCTTCTGATACCCTCCTTGCTCCAATTCATCTTTCATGACCTAGCTTAAGTCACTATATCTTCCATGACACTTTATTCAACAGCTTTAAATCACATCGATCTATCCTCTGAATTTCTAAATTTCTATTGCATTTCCTGTCTATTGCATCACACTTATTATATAAGAATATATATGTATGTATGCATTTGTGTGTGTATATGTAAATTAATATCTTGTTGCCTGCACTGGAGTTGTATTACTAAGTCATACAAGTGAGCACTCAAAAACTAGACTGCTTAGGTTCAAATCCAGTTTTACAATTTACTAGTTGTATATCCTTGTGCAAATTACTTAATCTCTCTATGTATCTCAGTTTCCTCAAAATCAGGATAATAAATGTATGCTTTGCATAGGGTTGCTTGGTGGTTTAAGTGAATTAATCTATATGAAGTACTTAGAACAGTGTCTGGAACATATAATGAAAGTTAATAAATATTAGTTAGTAAATATTAGTTAATAAATATTTATTAACTATCATTATGATTATGTACTATATGCTTTCACAGATGTTATTTTGTGATCTGGGAGGAGGTTAGAGCGAGAATTGTCATCTCCATTTTACAGGTGAGTAACTAAAGCTTGAGAGGTTAAGTGACTTGTTGAAGGTCCTACAGCAAATGAGCTGTCTTAGGGTTATTGGGGGATTAATTATAAAAGTAGAATAGAAAATGCTAAGGGCCATGAGAGAGGGGAGCAAAAGGCCTCAGGGAATTTAAAAGTTCTTCTGGCTGGGGGAGTAGGGAAGGCTTGCTGGTGGTGATGAGGAAGCAATGAGGAAGGGATGGGGTAGTATTGGCCTTGATAAGAGTCTGTCAGGCCATTCCAGGCAGAGGGGGCCCAAGTGGGGTGGGGGGTAGTGGAGGAGGTGGAGTGTTGCTCCTCCTACATTATACTGCTGGTAGAGAAGACCTGGATCAGGAGGAGAATGAACCTGAAGAGGAGACACCAGGTCATGGCAGCCATGTGGGGAGCAGACAGGAGTAGTTCTATGGCACGGGTTGGAGTGTACTGTGTGGGAGAGGAACAAGGAGAGCCTGCAGTGGCAAGCCAAGGCTCTGGATCTGTATTCCAAAATATCTACTCACAAAATCCATGAATATCTGGCTACTGCACTGGGCTCTTACAATCCTTGATTGATTAGCCCTGGCAACTTTATCAGATGAGCCAACTGGCCTCTTGTGAAAGATATGCACTGAACTGCTCAGTTCTGTGTTAAGCTGTAGGGGACTGAGGAGAAAGAGGAAGCAAGATCTCTTTCCCAAGAAAGTTTCAGTCTATGTAATTGACCTACTTGTGAGTTGTGGTTGTTGCATGGTGAAATTGTTATTGAATGGATTGTGTTCTGTAGTTATGGTTCATGAGTAGGGCTATGGGGGAGAGGTGGAAAATGGATGAAGAAACTGCCAGGAGGTATGAGGACACTGGCTGGGAAAGGAGGTACAGATTGCAGGTGGAAGAAGACACTTTGCTCCCTTCCCAACTGGGCAGCAAGCCATTCTTAGAGTCCAATGTGTGGGCTGAGAATCTTGGCCAGGCTCAAGCTTGGAAAACAGTGACTTGAAATATGAATTACCACGTACATTTCTACCTCGGTTCCCTGGGCCTTTGTCTTCCCAGTGGGGAGATAATAAGAATGAAGAAGAGAATGCAGTTGAAGTGGTTTAAGCTCCTTAGGATGTTACTGCAGACACACTTGAGCTGTCATTATTATGAGATGGGAAATCTAGATGTCAAATTAAGATCATTATCACTACTACTACTACTGCAAATAATATTAATAAACTTGTATGTGATGCTATCAACGGGAGCCTGCACTTAGGCACTGCCTCTACCTAGTGGGTTCACAATTGAGGAGGACCTGAGTACAGTTTGTATGCCTTCCAATTTGAGCTCTGGATAGGCAGGTCCCTGAGACCAGCCCTTCCCAGTGGGCTGGATTAGCAGTGCTTTTTTGCATCCCCTGCGGGCCAAGCCTTGACCACACAGCAGCAGCAAAGCATCCCCCACTCCCTTCTCCTGCCTGGTAAATTCCTAGAATGTTGGAGAAGTTGGAAGGACACTTAGAAATCCAACTCTTTTTTTATACTGGTGGAAATATGGGAGCACAGAGAAAGACATGGACTTGACCAGGGACACACAGTAAAGCAGTGGCAGAAACAGGGCCTTGACCTAGATCTCCTGGCTCACATAGGCCAGTGTGTGCTTTCCATAGCATCCATCTCTTGCTACTTCCTCTCTCTCTACCTCCACCAACTCCCAGTCACTTGACCTGTTACCTAAGCTGGCATCAGACTGAGACTATGGGCTTCTTCCAGAGCAGTGGTTCTCAACCCAAGCAGCCCATCAAAATCCCTTGGGGAGCTTTAAAAAATGCTGATGGGCTGGCCCTACCCCAGACCAATTGAATCAGCATCTCTGGCGGCTGGGGCGGCATTTTAAAAAGCTCTCTAGATGATTCTAATGTACAGTCAAGATTTTTTTAAGAACTTGCTCTACAGAAAACGAACCTTACATCTGTGAGACTTGAAGGACAGACTCCCAACAAATCAGGCTTCCCAGCCTCTGCTCAATTGACTCTGGGTCACCCTGCACCTCAACAGGACCCTGAACCCTGGTATGTGGAGGACCTAGAAGTCTGAAAGTCTGAGTTTCAGGATCAGTGATACTGTCCTGAGCCCCACTGACCCTTTTGTCATCACCTTTCCCCTTGTGCTAGATCAGAACTATTTTAGTTCCAGCCTTCTTACTCTTTCTTTACCTATCACAAAGGCTTATGAAGAGACTGTCTGCCTCCAGTGAGAAGCCCACAAACAATTTGACCCAGTTTCTGACTTTTCTTGGAAGCCTCCCACACAAGGCATGTTTCTTCTCTGGCTCCCTCCAAGGGACTCATGCTATCTAGAATATCCTTCAGCTTCCACCCCATCTATCAATACTTACAGTTCTCACACATAGAGCGTGCTTCCTATGCACCAGATCCTTAGGAAGAGTTAGCACAGAGGAGGGAGAAGAGAGACACTGGTCACTGGGACTCCTGATGCCTGTTCATCTCTGCCTGCTGTCTTGCTGGCTCTGGGCCCATAGTTGTGTGTAAGCTTGACTTGCCCAGGGATGAGGGGGTAGATATGTGTATCTTTTCCCACACCACCAAATAGGCTTTCTTATTTTTTAGAAAAGTAAGATTTATTAAAATATTCTAGTAAACAAAACATTAGTAATACTGAATAAACAGAACATCCTCTTCAACATACTATATACACCTATCTTTAAATAATCAGGCTGGAAGGGATTATCAATAATTTTTTGGCAACATAGGCACTTTGCTATGTTGTTGTCTTTTGATGTCCTCCTTTGGTCAGATTTCTGCTCCTTCTTCTACCTCCTACCACCTATGGCTTAGTGCCCAAGAATGTGATTGGTAAATCTCCTGGACTGGTGTTCTGTGGACTTTTTAAATGTAAAATCAAAGCTACAGCAATAAAGAAATCCCTCTGGGCCAGTGTTGTGGGAGAATAGCTTATCCTGTTCACTTCATTAAGTGGTGCATGGACTGGAGTGCCTAGAAAGCCCAGCTAAGCTCCAATCCCTGTCTAACCAGAACCTTGCCTGGATCCCCTCAAGCCAGTTCCAGACATCTGCTCTGGCCTCTATCTGTAACTGAGCCCTGACCCTGATCTTAATCCAGGGCTTTTCCTGCCTCCTATCAAGGCCAGAAGCTGAGAGGTATCCTGGGAAATAGACACTGAGGCAGTGGCCACCCCAGTGCCTGGAGCTGAGTTGAAGACATGACAGCTACCAGAAAGAAATGTAGATTAGTGATGGCCTCCAGTGGAGGCAGCTTGCAGAGACAACTGTACCCCTGCCAATCCCTGGGGTTCTGAAAGAGGAAAAACTCACTGAATGGCAACGTTTGGGTCCCCTTCCCCCAAGGTTTTGGTTCATTGTAAGTTTAGTGCCTTGGCCACTTAGAGTTGTGTGACTGTAGGCAAGTGGCTTACCTGTATCCTCAGTTTTCTCATCCACTAAGCAAGTATTCTAATACCTATCAGTACAGACGTATAGAGTAATGCAGGTTAGGTATATTGGAGGGAGGTCAACAAAATATTGGCCTGGTCCTAATAGTCACACCCACTGTTGGAAGAAAACAGTTGTATGTGACACTCTCTCCAACTCTCACCCCACCTCCTTGGCCATTCTTTGCTTTGTGTTCTCCAGACCCAGGTGATTAGGAGGCTAGAGAAAGGAAGGATAAGAATGTGCCTGGAGCAAGAAACAGTCTGTACATTCAGGGTACTTGGAAAGGCTGCTGGAATTGAATGGCTTCGATCGACAACTAGCATGGGTGGTATGAACATGTTAGCTCATGACAGAAGGCAGAGCTATGGAAGAAAAGAACCACGGCTCAAGGTGGGTCTGACTTCAGTGCTTCAGGTAGAGGCTCTCTGGTGTCTGTTCTCTTCTGTTCCTTCTCTCTAGAGACTCAAGGTTCCAGCTGGGCCTGTGGGTCTGGGGAAAGCAGATGCATCTGGGCAAAGAAGGGGTACAGTAGAAGGTAAAGGTGGAGTTCTATGGTACTCAAGAGAATGTGCCTTGATGACCTCTAACTACAAGGAGCTTAAGCGACCAAGGGCCTTGGCTGCTGTGCTCTGAAATTCATCCCAGCATTTGCACTGAGACACCTGCTACATGGCAGAGATACTAAGGTAGTAGGCCTATTCCTGGGAGGCACAGAACTCCTCTGACTGCCTACTGAAATTGGTCACATGAATCTCTGATGGCTTTGCCAAACCTTCCTTAGAGTGTAGGGCAGACTGGGACACCTCTACCCAACCTTCTCTTCCTCTCTCTTTTGTTCAGGGCCAGGCTTACACTGCAGTCTCATGGCTCTCCTAGCCTTCCCAGGCCCCCCTCCCCATGCTCTCATTTCCCTTAGTAAATCCTCGAACATTTACTTCCATTTTATTGTCCGATTCTTGGAAGCCCCAGACTAACACAAGTTCTGAGCAATGTGAAATCAAATGGATTGGCCTGGAGTCTGGATCTATACCCAGGGTTATATGTGATGAGAAGCCGTGAACCACCCTTAGAAAACAGTCATCAAGTTTCTAAACATTGTGGGGAAATCCCTAGGGTTTAGAAAGACTTTGTGAGTGATCCAAATTTATTGTCTTGCTTTACTCTAAATCAGAATCTTGTATGAATAAGTTTCTTTTCTTTTTTTTTCAGTGTTCTAACTCAGTGTCTTATATGACTTCTTATGGAGGAAGATGTTTCTTTTTTATTGAGGTATAATTGATATAACATTAAATTAGTTTCAGGTGTACAGTGTAATGATTCGATATTTGTATATATTGCAAAATGATCACCACAATAAGTCCAGTTAACATCCATCACCAAACGTTACAATTTTTTTTTATGATGAGAAATTTCAAGATTCACTCTCCTAGCTGCTTTCAAGTATGCAATACAGTATTATTAACTATTGTTACCATGCTGTACATTACATCCCCATGACTTATTCATTTTATAATTGGAAATTTGTACCTTTTGACCCCCTTCACCCACCTCAACCCTCAGCCAACCACCAATCTGTTCTCTATATCCATGAGCTCTGGGATTTTTTGTTTGGTTGGGTTTTTGTTTTTGTTTTGTTTTTATATTCCACATATAAATGAGATCATACAGTATTTATGTTTTTCCATCTGACTTATTTCACTTAGTGGAATGCCCTCAAGGTCCATCCATGTTGTCACAAATGGCAAGATTTCATAGGAAGCTCTTTCTTTAGTCTAGCTATAGTATTGCCTAAGAAGCATTCATTTCATCTTGATCTCCATTTTGGATTGGGAGTCAGGGAAATCTATCTCCAGGTTTGCCACTAACAAACCATGTCACCTTGAACAAGTCCTTACACTCTCTATGACCTTCCCTTTCTGGACCTCAGCTCTTATTTTTTGTGACTACCACTTTTTCTCTGTTTTCTCAGTCTTTTCTTAACCAAATCGTGGTGTTCAAGTTCTTCTAAAGGACAGCAATGTGTTGGAAAAGGAGTGTGTGCAGTGTGTGTGTGTATGTGAGAGAGAGACAGAAAGAGAGAGACAGAGACAAAGACAGAGACATCCCCTCCATGCAGCTTGTTTCCAGCTTCGCTTGGCGGTTCCCTCACACGCAGTGCTAGGCAACACACATGGTGACCTACTTTTGTAAGAATGAATGCTCTTTTCGGAGTTACAATCTTCTTTACCTTGCTCCTTGGCCTGGGTTGGATCTGCCACTAAAAGACAGACACAAATATATGGAACAGAGGGTCTGCAGCTCTGGTATCACTACCAAATTAAAGAAATTACAAAGTTGAAAGACATTCTAGCTCTTAGCTTTATGTTGCCGGAAACCACCCCAGAGATTTGAAACTTAATCACTTCCAACTCCTCCTAGGAGAGATTCAGCCTTAATCCCATCTCCGGCCCCATATGGAGAGGCCAGCAGCAAAGGCTCCAAGCTCCCGATTTCTCTAAATCTAACCCTGTGCCCTGCAGTGGCCCTCACTCTCCTACCCTCAGTGGAGTGTGTCTTTCTGAGCCCTTCAGCCCAGGCCAGGCCAGCTTGTTTCATAGCTGCCCTTCTCTCTGGACTCCCTCTTCCTGTCTCTTCTTCTCCCTAGTGGCGGAAACCCCACCTCTGTTGACCCAGTGTCTTTGAAGAGGGTCCGGAGCTGCCCCTCTGAGTTTGGGTGGAGCCCCTCGCAGGCATCCAGAGAACGATTGGGAATCAAGGTTGTTTGTGTTTTCTGGTTCCCAGGCTCCTTTGGGGCTTGAGGTTCTCTTCATTTAAAGTGGTACTTGTACTGAGGTACTTGTTTCCTGGGGAGACTTCTGACTGCTAGTGTTTCACCCAGAGATTTTGGTCCCAGTTTAGTGTTCTTGTCCCAGCATGTCACAACTTTGCTGTCAAGCCTGCTGCAGATCCATGGAGAATGGGCTTCTCTAGAAAGGAGGGGGAGGGTTCACAGGTCTGGAAGACCATGACCAAAGAGAAATAGGACTGAGCAGGGGGCAGAGAAATAGTTGTGCTTAGGACTAGTGTAGCAGGAATTCATTAGGGGTTCAAGACACCTATGAAGAAACTAAAGAGAAAATCCCATCAAAATAAAAGCCCACAGGCTCAACACGGGGATCTGGCCTGGGACTCCCAAAACATTTGGGCCAGCAACTTCTGCTTCTGTCTTGTGAGATCATGTGCAGGTCCCTTCACCTCTTTGTGGCTCAATTTCTCCACCTATCAAATGAGGAGACTGGACTCCATCTCTTTTAGGACAGATAGTGAGATAGTAGCTAGCCTGGGAAAGACGAGATCTGTACGACTCCAGAGATTATTCAGAACCCCTCAGGGACTACAGCAGAGGGAGAGGATTGATGAGGAGAAAGCAAATGAGAAAAAATTGAGTGGAGTTTTCACTATCCCGACAAGAACTCTCATCACACTAGTGCAGCCCTGCTTTTATATGATTTACACAATGTGCTTCAGTGTAAGATTGCAATTGGAAAGGAAAAGAGATTCCATGGATTTAGAAAGATTTTAAACTTAAAGGAAAAGAGATTCCATGGATTTAGAAAGATTTTAAACTTTCTAACTTTTAGCTGGGAGTCTGGAAAAGTAAGCTTTTAGCTTTTGTAGCTTCTGTAATGGTGACAGAAATAGAGAATTGAAATAGATATTGAGTGAGCCCAACAGCGTCTGCTACAATTAACTTTTTTACTCTATATCTAATTACTTTTTTTTTACAGGTTATGAAAGTATAATTGATATACAACAAACTGCATACATTTAAATTTTATAATTTGGTAAATTTTGGCAAATGTATGCACCCATGAAATCATTGCAGTAATCTAGATAATGAACATATCACCCCCAAAAGTTTCTTCATGCCCTTGCACAGTATATCTTTCCTTCCACCACCATCCCCAGGCAACCACTGGTGTGTTTTCTGTCACTATACATTAGTTGGCATTTTTTAGAATTTTGTGTAAATGGACTCATACAGTATGTGCTCTGTCTTAGAAATTCTTTCACTCAGCATAATTATTTTGAGATTCAAAATAATGTGTGTATCACCATTTTGTTCCTTTTTATTGCTAAGTAGTATTCCACTGTATGGATATAACACAGTTATCCATTCACTTGTTGATAGATATTTTGGTTGTTTCCAGTCTTGGACTATTAAAAATAAAGCTGTTATGAACATTTATGTGTGAGTCATTTACAAGTGCTTTTTAATTCAACTGATGACTTCCATTTTCAAAATGTGTTTAGCAGAAACTGACTTGGTGAATGTTGCATTTGTGTTTCTCTTTTGTTCTCAATGCTATTTTTGGCAGTTTTTGTTGTTGTTGATATTTTACATCCTTTTGATGTTATTACACATTGTTGACCCTGCAGTAGCACTTCCCCAAGTGTGAGGAATGGGTTTCTGAAAACCCATGTAGGAAGAATTTCAGCTGAAAAACTTAAGGTGTTTTGTATAAAAAGTTGTCTTGGTGGGGAAATAAGAGCCAAAGCCCTTGTAAATATTATATATTTACTAAAACAAACCAATAAATATAATACCAAAAAAGGACAGAATTAATTTCTTTTTAAAGCCACTGGCCTAGATAAAGGCTAGGGTCTTCAGATAGGAGAGACTACAAGTCCATGAGTGGGACAGGGAACACAATCCTAAGATTGTCAGTTTCAGACCTATTGCTCTGCCATTGAGCCAGAGACTATGGCAACATGGAGGGATCTGGCCTTCAGGTTTGGGCTGGCCCATGGCCAGCGAACAGCTGTTGTTTCAGGAAAGGGGTTCAGAGAGAGATTGCATGTGCATCCATGCATCTGTGCATGGGATATAATATCTATCTCATGTCTTCCCTCCAGGACTCCCCAAGGAAATGGCCATACTTTTATTTCATTCTTATTTTATTTTAGTTGATATTTCCTTAACAAAATTTAAAATGGCCTCATGGGACTATTTGGAAACCAAGAATGATTGTCAGTCCAGGCGAGAGTGTGGCTTGAGAAGATTTTGTCACAGTGTGAGAAGGGGCAGCCTAGAATGGGGAATCCAAGCACAAAAACTTTGCCCTGGACTCTGGAGTCCCTGCATGTGTCCCTGAGAATGAATTACTACAGAGAAAGGCAGGAGCAGAACCCCTTAGAAAGCACTGACTCATCAGTTACTGCAGCCCTCCAGGTTCTTGCTGCCCTTGCTCACTCTTCAGATTCTTCCCCTGGGCCTTGAGGCCACTCAGACCAGCTTAAATAGTATTTTTTTGCTATGCTAGGCTGCCAGGGAGGCTGGAGGTAGTGCTCAGCCCATCCTGTAGATTGGAGACAGTGTTTGTTCACCAGAACAGTCCCCACTGGCAGGCAGGAAAGGGCTGGAGAGAGTTGGAGAGAGGCCTAGTGAGGAGCACACTGCAGTTTTCTTCCTCAGCCAACCCCCATACTGAAGAGACAATTCCAGGGAGGTGGGATGCATTGTTCTTGGCTAGCTGCAAGTTTCTGGGCAGTGAACAAAGCAGTCCAGAAGCTGTGCGAGGGGAAAAAGATGAGGAGGGGACTAAAAGGGAGGTGGTGGAGGATATCTAGACCAGGAGCCCCTGGGGCTGCCCAGGAGACTGACGGATCTGCTTACAAACATTAGAACTTCCCTCTCCGGCCCTCCCAGACCCCAGGGAATGTGGACTGCTTTGCTCTCCCAGATCAGGAAGAACACGATGTCCTTATCTGGTGGGAGAGGGCTGGTCAATACCACCTCCAAGGAGAAATGAGAAGGGAACCCGGAGAACTGCAAACCCAGCAGGCAACGCCATTGGGGGAAGCCTAGGAAGAAGGATACAGGCTCCATCCAAGGCCCCAGGGTTCCAGGAGTCCGGATGGGCGGTGGATTCAGACTCCGTACTCTCTCACCAATGCTTCAAAGCCATGGTGCTTGGGGCTGGTGTGAATTTTTTACTTTCATTGTCTTTATGAGCTTCTTCTAGACCTGGCTCCTAAAAAGCTACAAATGCCAAACAGCTGCTCAGGCGACAGCATTTTCCATCCACTTCTCTGACTCCCTACTCACCATTCCTCTCACCTGAATATATTTTATCTGGGATCTGCTGCAGACCCATGCTTCTTCTAGGACTCTCTGTGCCTCTCCTCGACACAAAGAAATTGACCCATTGTGCCTGGTGAAAACAAAGTTGCCTTTCCCTGAGTTACTTTACCAAGCTCCAACCCAGTCACAGCCACTCTGAGCACCAGTTCAGTGACATTGGGGACACAATAAAACACTCACCTGGTAGGAGGGGTCTGAGAGTTCTGGAACTTGTGGTTTGGATTGAGACCATGATGTCCTGATCTAAGTTAGGGTTGCCATAAATCTAGCATGGTTCAGAAGTCCATGGCTTTGCAACGGTACCCAATACTTAGTGATGTGGCCTTAGAGAGGTGTTATTCATTTTAGCCTGGGTTCTAGTTTCTTGGCCCAATTCTGCCAACCCAGATCACTTTATGACCATGGAACCAATCTAGCCAGACATTTTTCCTGGCAAAACGGATGGGTTTTATTCAATTCCACAAACCTTTCCTGAGCACCTGCTTTATTGTGGAGGAACAGGCAGTCCTGGAGTGGAGTAGAGGAAACAGGGTTCTGGCTGGTAGTTAAGAGATCTGTGCTCCATAACTGACAGGTCCACTCACTATGTGACTTCAGACAAGTTACTTCTCTTCCTTGGGTCCCAGTTTCCTCATGAGTAAAATTAAATATTTGGATTCCATTAGCAGTTCCCAAATTTTTCACCCTTAAAAATATTTCCCCTCCTGGGCCATGTATTTTGCGAGATTTCTTTTTTTTTACTAATAAATATATTGATTATGTTATAATTTATTTCCTCATCTTATTAGCCTAAGTCATAACTGCCAATCAGAACTTCTGAGCAGTAAAGATAATGACTGTTATAGCCAGAAAGAAAGAAACTTCACACTTCAGTGAGCATGTGCTGTATGTCACCTTATCCTGGGTCAACCTAGAATTTCTTTGAGGGTTTCAGATTCATTCAAAGACTTCTCTCCTTCCCTCCATTCCCTCTTTACTACCTTCTACCATTTTCAGTTAAAAGCTGCTGGAACAGACGGTCACTAAGCTCCCATCAGCCCTTTAGGTGCCCCAGGGAATGAGTCCCTGCTCTCAACTTGCTGCCTTCAAACCTGGCTCCCCAGTTTCTGTGACACTGCCATACTAGCCTTTCAAACTGTGGCTGCTTTGTAGAGTGGTAGGCCTTCTTCTCTGGGTTGTTTCTCCTCAGTTATAAGGCCTCTGTGAAGTATGGGCAGAAACCCAGACAGGCTAGAGGGACGAGGGCAAGGATCCTCACCACAGTTAAGCCAAGCCTGATCTCCAAGTTTCTTTTGGTCTGCTTGCCATTGTTCAGTGGACTGTTCAGATTGTTAACGAAGGGTATGCTTCTTATAGGTTCCTATCTTACCCAAAACAATATGTTCTCCTGAGATTTGGAGACACAGAGAGCATTGGAAAATATGAAGTACATTTTGAATTTGAAAGTGGAACACTCCCAAAGGGCAGATGCCAGGTTGAGGGGAGCATGTTTGGCTTAGGGACAGTCCCCACACTTCCCAGGCTGAACCAGATCACCATATACCCAGGTAGCTCTCAGCCAGAGAGAGAGGTCTAAGGGCTTACCCCTCTTCTCTATTTTCCTGTCTCTGTTTCTGTTCCTCCTCTGCCCACTCAGCCTTAGCTCTATTTAAAGAAAGCTCAGCTGGAAAGTGATAAGGACCCTTAGAGCAAATGTTTTCAGAATCCTTCATGATATAGGCAGAGAAACAAAGATCTAGAAGAGTAAGGGACTTGACTTAGGCCTCACAGCAGATTAGTGGTAGAGCTGAGAACTGAAGTCTAGGGCTATGGGTTGAAGGGAAGCTTCTAAAACAGAGAATATCCTAAGTTAAGTGTGTGGAGGGCATGCAGAAAGCAGATCAAGACCCATACTCTGGACTTTGTGGACACCTCTAGGGTTGGTTTGCTTTTGACCTGGTAGGCTCCTGGCACTGGCACCAAAGTGTCTCTCAGAAACAGAGATGCCACCTCTGAGTAATTCTTTTGGAGCTTGAAAATTGTGCATATTTAATTTTCCAAAAATAAAATCTTAGTATAGGCGAGACCCTGTGGGAACAAGGATCAGGGCAGGCCCTGAGAGAGGCAGCTCAGAGAAGACAATTGAGAAAGCCCCCAGTGACAGCCTTTGCAGACTACACAGTTTACAAAAGCCTAACTGGTATTCTTGCCTTCTCCCATATATTCTACAGACTGACCGTTGTCAGGACATGCTCCATAAAAATGAAAATCTGACCTTGTCAGTTCCCAGCCCAGAAACAACTCATGAATCTCCATTGACTTGGTGAGATTCGATCCAGACTCCTGAGCATGCCATTCAAGTTCCCAGGCTGCTTTCCCAGGCTCATGTTTTTCCGCCCAGCACCTACCTAAACCACCCACACATACCTTCTCCATTCACGCTGTATCATTCGTATTTCAAGCCTCCAAACCATTTGTAATTATTTGATTATCCTTCAGGACTCAACTCAAAGATCACTTGCTGTTCTATTAAGCTTTTTTTTTTTTTTAAATAACATCTTTATCGAGACAAAATTCATATGCCATACAATCATCTCAGCAAACACTAATCTACTTTCTGTCCACATGTCTTTGCATGTTCTGGACATTTCATATAAATGGAATTATACAATATGTGGTCTTTTTGACTGGCTTCTTTCACCTAGCATAATGTTTTCAGGGTTCTCTTATGTTGTGGCATGTATCATTAATTTATTCATTTTTATGGCTGAATAATATTCTATTGTATGGATATATCACATTTTGTTTATCCATTCATCAATTCATGCACAGTTGGGTTGTTTCCATTTTTTGGCTATTATAAATAATGCTGCTATGAACATTTGTGTCCAAGTTTTTTTTTGTAGACATATATTTTCATTTGTCTTGGATATATACCTGAGTAGAATTATTGGATTATATGATAACTCTATGTTTAACATTTTAAGGAACTGCCAAAATATTTTCCAAAGCAACTGAATCATTTCCCATCCCCACCAGCAGTGAATGACGATTTCAATTTCTCCACATCCTTACCAACATTTATTTTCCTTTTTAATTATTATTATTGTAACCATCCTAGTGAGTATCAAGTGGTATCTCTTTTTTTCTTTTGATTTACAGTTCTGTAATGATGTTGGGCATGTTATCATATGCTTATTGGCCATTCATATTTCTTCTTTGGAGAAATGTCTATCTAAATATTTTTTTTGCCTGATTTTTTAAAAGGCTGTATTTTTTAGAGCAGTTTTAGGCTCACAGCAAAATTGAGTGGAAGGTACAGAGATTTCTCATATACCCCCTGCCCCAACACACACAGAGCCTCCCCTACTATTAACATCCCAAACCAGAGTGATACATTTATTACAATGAGTGAACCTACATTGGTACATCATCAGTGCCCGAAGTCCATAGTTTACATTGTGTTCACACTTCATATCAGTACATTCTATGAACTCTGACAAATGTCGAACTCCACAATTCAGTATCATACAGAATAGTTTCACAGCCATAAAAATCCTCTATGCTCTACCTATTCCTCTCTCCTTCCCCCTGAACCCCTGGCAACCACTGATTCTTTTACTGTCTCCATAGTTTTGCCTTTTTCAGGCTGTCATATAGTTGAAATTATATGGTATGTAGCCTTTTCAGATTGGCTTCTTTCACTTAGTAACATGCATTTAAATTTCCTCCATGTCTTTTCATGTCTTGATACTTCATTTCTTTTTAGCACTGAATAATATTCCATTTTCTGGATGAACCACAGTTTATTTATCCATTCACCTGCTGAAGGACATCTGATTGTTTCCAAGTTTAGGCAGTTATGAATAAAGCTGATATAAATAATCATGTGCAAATTTTTGTGTGGACATAGGTTTTTTGATTCATTTCCTTAAATACCAAAGAGCACAATTGCTGGATCATATGGTAAGAGTATGTTTAGTTTTGTAGGAAACTGCCAAACTGTCTTCCAAAGTGGCTGTACCATTTTGCATTCTCACCAGCAATGAATAACAGTTTCTGTTGCTGCACATTTTGGCCAGCATTTTGTGTTGTCAGTGTTTTGGATTTTGTCCATTCTTATAGGTATGTAGTGGATCTCGTTGTTTTCATTTGCAATTCCCTAATGACACATGATGTGGAACGTCTTTTCATATGCTTATTTGCCCTCTATATATCTTCTTTAGTGAGGTGTCTGTTCAGATGTTTTGCGCATTTTTAAATCGGGTTGTTCGTTTTCTTATTGTTGAATTTTGAGTTCTTTGTATATTTTGGATAACAAACAGTCCTTTATCAGATATATCCTCTGCAGATATTTTCTCCCAGTCTGTGGCTTATTTTCTCATTTCTTGACAGTGTCTTTTGCAGAGCAAAAGTTTTATATTTTAATGAAGTACAGTTTATCAATTCTTTCTTTTATGGATCATATCTAAAAAGTCATCACCAACTAATCCAAGTCCACTTTTATATAACACTATACTGCCTCATGAGTAGTGTAAGTATCTTATAAAAACAAAATAATCCTAATTCTTCCTTGCTGTCCCTTCTATCATTGCTGTCATTTATTTCACTTATATGTAAGTATACATAATTGAACGCTGTTGCTATTATTATTTTGAGCAAAAAATTGATCTGTTAGATCAATTAAAAATAAGAAAAATAAAGTTTTTATTTTACTTTCGCTCATCTGTTCTCCAATGCTCTTCCTTTCTTTATGTAGATCAAAAGTTCTGACCTATATTGTTGGGTGGGCCAAAAAGTGCCTTCGGTTTTTAAGTAAAAATAGAAGACACATTTTTCATTTTCACCAAGAACTTTATTGAACAGTGTATTCACCCTTTTGTTCCACTACCTTCTGCCATTTTTCAGGCAACTTCATAATTCCATGTTCCCCAAACTTTTTATCTTTTTGAGCAAAGAACTGTTCCAGGTGCCTTTTACAGTCTTCCAGGGAATTGAAATTTTTTCCATTAAGAGAATTTTGTAAAGACTGAAATAAATGGAAATGCGAAGGTGCAATGTCTGGTGAATATGGCGGATGAATCAGAACTTCCCAGCCAAGCTGTAACAGTTTTTGCCTGGTCATCAAAGAAACATGCGGTCTTGCGTTATCCTAATAGAAGATTATGCATTTTCTGTTGACTAATTCTGGACGCTTTTTGTCGAGTGCCACTTTCAGTTGGTCTAATTGGGAGCAGTACTTGTTGGAATTAATCATTTAGTTTTCCGGAAGGAGCTCATAATAGAGGACTCCCTTCCAATCCCACCATATACACAACATCACCTTCTTTGGATGAAGACTGGCCTTTGGTGTGGTTGGTGGTGGTTCATCTCACTTGCCCAGCGATCTCTTCCATTCCACATTGTTGTATAGTATCTACTTTTCATCGCCCGTCACAATTGGTTTTAAAAATGGAACATTTTCATTAAGTTTCAGTAGAGAATTGCATGCAGAAATATGGTCAAGAAGGTTTTTTTCGCTTAACTTATGTGGAACCCAGACATCAAAGTAATGAACATACCCAAGCTGATGCAAATGATATTCAGTGCTTGATTTGGATATTTTGAGTATGTCGGCTAGCTCCTGCATGGTATAACGTTGATTGTTCTCAATTATTGTTTCGGTTTGATCGCTATCAACTTCAACTGGTCTACCCGACCATGGAGGATCATCCAGCAAGAAATCTCCAGCACGAAACTTCGCAAACCGCTTTTGACACGTTCGATCAGTCACAGCACCTTCTCCGTACACTGCACAAATCTTTTTGTGTGTTTCAGTTGCGTTTTTACCTTTCTTGAAATAATAAAGCATAATATGCTGAAAATGTTGCTTTTTTTCTTCCGTCTTCAATATTAAAATGGCTACACAAAAATTCACCAATTTTGTTTATTTTTTTATATATTTTTAAAATTTATTTATTTTTTTAACATCTTTATTGGAGTATAATTGCTTTACAATGGTGTGTTACTTTCTGCTTTATAGCAAAGTGAATCAGTTATACATATACATATATCCCCATATCTCTTCCCTCTTGCGTCTCCCTCCCTCCCACCCTCCCTAGCCCACCCTTCTAGCTGGTCACAAAGCACAGAGCCGAAAGACAGCTAGGTGCTACTAGAGCCATCTTAAGGAAAAAACCGAATGAACCTTTTGGCCCACCCACTATTTTCCTTCTCGCTGAAGAACTTCTTCTAACATTTTTTTGCATGGCAGGTTCACGGCAACAAATTCCCTCAATTGTTATTTTTCTGAGAAAGTATTTCTCCTTTACTTGTGGAGGTTAATTTCCCATGGTACAGAATTCCAGGTTGGTGCTATTTTTCTCTCAACATTTTAAATATTTCACCCCACTCTCTTCTTGCTTACATGACTTCTGAGGAGAAGTCAGATGTAATTCTTATCTTTTCTTTAGGTAAGATAATTTCTTTCAAGATTTTTTTTTCTTTATCTTTGATTTTCTGCAGTTTGAATATAATATGCCTAGGTGTTGTTTTGGGACGTTTATTCTGCTTGGTGTTCTCTGAGTTTCCTGGATCTGTGATTTTGTGTCTGACATTAATTGGGGAAATTCTCAGTCCTTATTGCTTCAAATATTTTTTTCTGTTCCTTTCTCTCTTTTGTCTCCTTCTGGTACTCCCATTGTGCGTATGTTACATCTTTTGTAGTTTTCCCTCAGTTCTTGGATATTCTGTTCCATTTTTTCCAGTCTCTTTTTCTTTGCTTTTCCATTTTGGAAGTTTCTATTGACACATCCTCAGTCTCACTGACTTTCCTCAACCATGTCCAATCTACTAATGAGCCTATTAAAGGCATTCTTCATTTCAGTTACATTGTTTTTTTACCTCTAGCATTTCTTTCTGATTCTTTCTTAGAATTTCCTTCTCTCTGCTTACATTGTCCATCTGTTCTTGTATGTTGTCTGCTTTGTCCATTAGAGCCCTTACCATATTATTAATCATAGTTTTTTAAAATTCTTGGTCTGATAATTCCAACAACCCAGCCATATCTTGTCTGGTTCTGATGCTCACTCTGTCTCTTTAAACTCTGTTTTTAGCTTTTTAGTATGCCTTGTAATTTTTTGTTGAAAGTCAGACATGATGTACTAGGTAAAATGAACTCTGGTAAATAGGCCTTTAGTGATGTGGTCATATGGTGTGGTGGGGAGGGAGAGAAAGTATTTTATAGTCCTATCATTAGGTCTCAGTCTCTTAGTGAGCCTGTGCTTCTGGGCTGTGAACTTCAAAAGTATGTCTCAGTTCTTTTTCCCCTTTAGGTGGGACAGGATGGCTAAAAGGGGCTGATTGGGTATTTCTCTTCCCCCAGGTCAGTTAGACTCTGATAAAACCTCAACAGTTTAGGCTCTGGTAAAATAGTTTCTCTTGTGGACAGACCTTGTTAAGAACAGAATGCTCTGATATATTTCAAAATAGTTACATTTCCCCCTCCCCTTGCTAGAAGCATGGAAGAATTTTTCTCCAGTCTTCACTGTGAGAACCTGGTAGAGCTCCTGAGGTAAAATTCACAAAAGGGTTGCCCCCCAACCCCCACCATGACAGGCTCCCCTGGAGTTTTTAAGTTTCACACTTGTCCACACTGAGCCTCCAGCAATTTGTCAGTTACAGTTTAGGTTTTCTTACCCTGATGCTTGTTTCATGGAATTTTCTGCTCATGGGTTTCTGCTCTAGTAAGTTGTGATTCTCTGTATTCAGCTGTCTGTCTCTATAATTTTTAATATAGTAATTTGCCCTGTGACCTCACTTCTCTAATGAATCTGAGAAGAGTTGTTGATTTTTTAGTTTGTTCAGCTTTTTATTTGTTGTTAGGATGGAGTGATGACTTCCAAGCTCCTTACATGCCAGACCATAAAATCTTTGCCTATTTAAAATGGAGTCGTTGGGACTTCCCTGGTGGTCCAGTGGTTAAGACTCCACGCTTCCAATGCAGGGAGTGTGGGTTCGATCCCTGGTTGGGGAACTAAGATACCACATGCCACGCATGGTGTGGCAAAAAAAAAAAAAAAATGGAGTTGTCTTTTTATTGTTGAATTGTAAGTGTTCTTTATATATTCTGGATACTCAGCACTTTTCAGATAAATGATATGCAAATATTTTATCCTATTGTGTTGGTGTCTTTTCACTTTCTTGCTGGTGTCCTTTGAAGCACAAAAGTTTTAAATATTTTATTGTGCTAAAATATACATAACAAAATTTACCATTTTTAAGCATATGTTTCAGTGGTATTAAGTACATTCACATTGTTGTGCAAGCACCACCACCACCCATATCCAGAACATTTTTTATCTTCCCAAACTGAAACTCTATACCCTTTAAATAATAACTCCCCATTTTCTCCTCCTCTGACCCCTTGGCAACCAACATTCTACTTTCTGTGTCTATCCATTTGATTACTCTATGTACTTCATTATAAGTGAAATCATACAATATTTGTCCTTTTGTAACTGGTTTGTTTCACTTAGCATAATGTCTTCAAGTTTCATCCATATTGTAGCATGTGTCAGAATTTCTTTTCTTTTTAATGTTGAATAATATTCCATTGTTTGTATATACAACATTTTGTTTATCCATTCATCCATTAATGGACATTTGGGTGTTTCCACATTTTGGCTATTGTGAACAATGCTGCTATGAACATGAGTATACAAATATCTGTTTAAGTCCCTGTTTTCAATTATTTTGGGTATATAACCCAAAAAATGTTCTTAATTTTCATGAAGTCCAGTTTATCTACAGTTTTCTTTTGTTGCTTGTGCTTTTGTTGTTATATCTAAGAAACCATTGCCTAATCTAAGGTCATGAAGATTTACTTCTATGCTTTCTTTTAAGAGTTTTATAGTTTTATTTCTTACATTTAAGACTATGCTTCATTTTGAGGTAATTTTTTATATGGTGTGATGCAGGGATCTTACTTCATTCTTTTGCATGTGAATATCTAATTGACTCATCATCTTTCATTGAACAGACTACTTTTTCTACACTGAATTATTTTGGCACTCTTGCAAGCAGTAAATTCACAATAAATGTAATTTTTCTGGACTTTCCATTTTATTCCATTAATAGATGTATCTATCCTTATGCCAGTACTACACTGCCTTGATTATTGTAGATTTGTAGCAAATTTTAAATCAGAAAGTGTGGGTCCTCAACTTTTTATTTTTCAAGTTTCTTTTGGCTATCTGGGTCTCTTGTATTTCCATGCAAATTTTAGGGTCAACCTGTCAATCTTTGCAAAAAACAATGCAGCTGGGATTTTGATATGGAACCCGTAGATCAACTTGGAGAGATTGCCATCTTAACAATATTAAATCTTTTTACCTATGAAGATGGGATGTATTTTCATTTATTTAGGTTTTCTTTAATTTCTTTCAACAATATTTTATAGTTTTCAGAGTGTAAGTTTTATACTTCTTTTGTTAAATTTATTTCTAAGTAATTTATGTTTTGATGCTATTGTTAATGGAATTTTTTCTTAATTTCATTTTCAAATTGTTTGTTATTGTACAGAAGTACTACTGATCTTTGTATATTGATCTTGTATCCTGCAACCTTGCTGAGCTAGGTTATTTGTTTGAATAGTTTTTTCTTTTTTTTGGTAGATTCCTCAAGATTTTCTATATACAAGATCATGTTATCTGCAAACAGAGATAGTTTTATTTTTTCCTTTTCAATCTGGATGCCTTTTATTTATTTTTCTAGCCTAATTGGCCTAGCTGAAACCTTGAGTTCAATGTTGAACAGACATGATGACAGCAGACATCCTTGTCTTGTTTCTGATCTTAGGGGGAAAGTAATCAGTCTTTCACCAATATGTATGATATTGCCCTTGGGTTTTTCATAAATCACCTTTATCAGGTCAAGGAAGTTCCCTTCTATTCCTCATTTGTTGAATGTTTTATCTTGAAGGAATGTTGTGATTTTTCAAATGCCTTTTCTGCATCTCTTGAGATAATCATGTGTTTTTTTCTTTCATTTTATTGATACAGTGTATTACATTGGTTGATTTGCAGATTTTAAGTCAATCTTGCATTCCTGAGATAAACTTCACTTGGTCATGATGTATAATCTTTTTTTATATATTACTGTAATCAATTTGCTAGTGTTTTGTTGAGGATTTTTACATCAATATTCATAAGAGATATTGGTCTGTAGTTTTCTTCTCTTGTGATGTCTTTGGCTAGCTTTGGTATCAGGGTAATACTGGCCTCATGAGTTGAGAAATGTTTCCCCCTATTTGTGGAGAGTTTGTGAAGTTTGGTATTAATTCTCTAATGTTTGGTACCATTCACTAGTAAAAGCATTTGGCTTAGGTTTTTTATTTTTGAGGATGGGAGAAGTATTTCAATTACTTATTCAATCTTTTGTTATATCTCTATTCAGGTTTTCTGTTTCTTCTTGCATCAATTTTGGTAGTTTGTGGTTTTGTATGAATTTGTCTATATCATCTGTTATGTAATGTATGAATTTGTCTATATCATCTGTTATCTGCTTTTTTTGACTTGTCTTTCCTAACATGTAACCTCTACCCTATGAGTAGAGGTTTTGTATGAATTTCTCTATATCATATAACTGTTCACAGTATTCACTTATGCTCCTTTATTTCTGTAAGGTTGTAGTGATATCCCCTCTTTGTACTTAATTTTACTAATTTGAGTCTTCTCTCTTTTACTGTCTTGGTCCATCTGGTTAAAGGTTTGCCAATTTTGTGGATATTTGCAAAGAACCAACTTGTGGTTTTATTGATTTTCTCCACTTTTTATTCTCTATTTTATTTATTTCTGTTCTAGTCTTAATTTTTGCCTTCCTTCTGCATGCTATGGGTTTAGTTGGCTCTTCTTTTTCTAGTTTCTTTAGCTGGAAAGTTCGGTTCATGATTTGAGATCTTTACTTTTTAAAATTTTTTGTTGAGATAAAATTCACATACCATAACATTTGCCCTTTTAAAGTGTACAATTTGGTGTTTTTAGTATATTTCCAATTTTTTCCAACCAATACCACTCTCTAATTTCTGAACGTTTTCATCACCCCAGGAAGATTCTTCCTAGTAGCTATCTCTTCTCAACCTCCCCATTCCCCAGCCCCTGGTGACCAATAGTCTACTTTCCGTCTCTATGGATTTGCCTATTTTGGACATTCCATAGCAAATTTTTTTTTTGACTTTTAAATGATTATTAGTACACTATCAGTACACCAAGTAGTGACATGTAACAAGTTCTTGAATTCTATCATCTAGTAATTTTAAATAAGAGAAACCAAAAGCAGCCCAATACTAGTACCCATTGTTCTAACTCTTAGCCGGAAAGGACTATTTTAAGGCTGGCTGTTCACATAGGTTACAAGTAACTATTTACTACTTTTTCATAGATAAAGCCCCTGACCTTCAAGAAAGATTTAGGGAAAAAAAAATATTTAATCCCTTTCTTTCTTAAGAAAATTGTTTTTTTTTTAAACTATATCTAAGGTCATAGGAAGGAACCTTCATGATCTAACTTTTGAACAAGTAGAGTTGCAACATAAAGCTATGACTTAAAATTTAAAAAAAAAACTATATCTAAGAAAGAAAAAGTCAGTGTTCATAATATGCCACTTGAGCGAAAAGGCATAGGAAAACAGACAACATATACACATTAAGTTTCTAAGAAATATGAGGTAAAAAGATAAAATCTTTGGATAGGCTATAAGTTTGTACAAAGAAGCTACGACTGCTATTCTGCAAAAAGTGAAGGGACCTATTATATAATATACAGAAATAAGTTAATGCCTTTTCACAAGAATATAACCCAAGCCTTGCTAAAGCCTCATATTCTATGAAGGCATCTAAAATGCCAATCCACAGCACAGCGCTTTTGCTCTTCCCCTATCCGTTTATGCGGTAATTCTCATGGATTTCTGGCCGGATGTCACAGGCAAAGGCCAAGAGGTTATCCAGGACTTCATCCCTGTTCTGCCGGAAGTAGGTCTGAAGGATGGTCGTCTTCTCCTGGGTGTCCTTCTCCACTTCAGTGCTGCAACTGCCGTGGGATCCCAGAGCCGCAGCTTCCTTGGCCTTGAACTCCTTCTCCCTCTGCAGGCGGTACTGTTCAATTTCAGCCTGGGCTTCTTCTTTGGCCTGCTTCAGCCTCCGGTTCTTTCGCTTGCGGGCCTCGGACACCTTCTCGGCGACCTGCTTCTCGGCCTGGAGCAGCTGCTGGATGCCCTGCGACTGACTGGCCATGGCTGCGGTGGCGTCTCCGAGACGCCACAGACAGGCCTCCATAGCAAATATTTTTGATTGACAGTTTTTTCCTTTCATCACTTTGAATATGTCATCCCACTGCCTTCTGACCTCTATTCTATTTGGTAGAAGTCAGCCATTAATCTTATGGAGTTTCTCTTGTCCATGATGAGTCATTTTTCTCTTGCTACTTTCAAGATTTCCCTTTGTTTTTGGCTTTCAACATTTTGATTATGGCGTCTCTGGGATGTCTCTCCTTGTGTTTAGCCTCTTGTTATTTGTAGAGCTTCTTATATGTGTAGATTAATGTTTTCTTCAAATTTGAGGAGTTTCCATTATTTTTGAGTATTCTTTCTTTCTGGAATCTCACTGCATGTATATTGGTGGGCTTATTGGTGCCCCACATTTCTCTGAGGCTCTGTTCATTTTTCTTAATTCTATGTTCTCAATGTTTTTCAATTTGCATAATATGTATTGATCTACCTTCAAGTCTGCTGATTTTTTTCTTCTGCCACCTTAAATCTACTGTTGAGCTCCTTGTTGAATTTTTCATTTCACTTACAGTACTTTTCAACTCCAGAATTTCCATTTGGTTCTTTTAAAAATTTTCTGTCTCTTTATTGATATTCTCTTTGTGATTAGAAATTGTCATCATGCATTCTTTTAATTCTTTAAACATGATTTCATTCAGTTCTTTGCAAATATTTATAATAGCTGCTTTGTCTTCTAAGTCCACCATTTGGCCCCCTCAAGACAGCTTCTAGTGCCTGATTTTTTTCCTGTTTATGGGTTACACTTTCCTGTTTCTTGCATGTTTCATAATTTTTTTGTTGAAAAATATACCGTAACAACTCGAGCTACTGTTACTGGCTTTTCTGGACTAGGTTTGTGAGGTCTATTTCCTGCAGTATACCACCTCCTCAAAAGTCGCAGGCATGGATATGTACACAGCATCACTACTACCAGTGATTACTGTGCTTTCAAATGGAATCTCTGTTTCTTTCATTGAGACTCCCATTTAGCTTCTAACTGATCTATCTCTAGTGGTATCACACCCAGCTATTAGCCTCTACTAATTTCTTCTTAATTCCACTATTTTTTTTTAAATCATGCCTGTGGGCATAAATTATTCCATAATCTGATCCAATTAAAGTTGCTGCTCCATTGCAGGGGCAGGGTGTTATCAGTCCTTGAGGCTTGCTCAGACCCTAGAATAGTTCTTCTTAGTTCTTTCCCTGGTTCTCTCTGTTAAACTTCTAACTGGTCTAACATTTTACAGTTGCTACTAAAATTCTGAAGCTCCAAGCCCCCTCTTAATTGCTCAACATCAAGAACTTCATTGTTTCTGATAATACCCTTTGGTAAGAACTTCTCCACTCTCTTTTCCACATAAAGTTAGTCCCATTAGGGAGAGCTAAAGGGGCTCTCACATTTTAAAAGTCTGTCTTTCCTCTGGATGGAAACTTCTGCTTCACTGTACTTGAGCTGGAGGTGGGGAGAGCATCCCACATCTCCCAGAGTGACACCCCAACTCTATGAGCAGGGTGCTAGGCAAGACGGTAGCTACTGCTTTTTTTGACTTGTCTTTCCTAACGTGTAACCTCTACCCTATGAGTGAATTAGGGCAGAGGTTATCAGAGACAATATTCTACGTGCCATGTCTGAGTAGAGCTCTCACCATACCAGTAGGAGCTGGGTGGTAGAAAGGCTCATCAGTCCTCTTGGCCCTGCCTGTCTGGAACAAAGCTTTTGCAACACAGAGCTGAAGGAAGGATGAGAGATGCCTGTATCCTATCCGTCCAGGAATCAAACTGTAGCCCAGTACTGGGACCTGGAGGAAGACAGAGCCCCCTATTATTGGCCACACTCACCTAGAATACAGCTTATATTACACTGAGCAAGAGAGGGCAGAGATGGGAGCAAGTCATGGCTCAAATGCCATGGACTCTTGCTGTTCTTACCAAGATTTATTAGAGTATTTTGAATAAATGCTGCTCCATTTGCTATATGACATTAGAACAACTTCTTAATAAATTTAAGAGATTATACCAATTATGGTTTTTTCACTAGAAAATGGGTCCACAAGGCTTATCACATCCCCATTCCAGAACTGGAACCCTCTCTGTTAAGTTTGTAAACACCCCACCACACTCCCCAACACAGACATAGACTCTTCTTTCTGACCCAAGATCTCATCTGAGCAGGGTAGTGGGAGAAGCCTGGACTCTGGGGCAGGAATTGGATCCAGGACCTCTTTGTAAATTTGTCCATCCTAGTGGCTTCTTCCTTAAGGAGGCTAAAGACCAGGCTGGGGGTGGGGGATCAGAGGGCACCAAGTCATGGTGAGGCCCCACCCGTTCTGTCCCTTGAGTAGTGGCAAGAGGTAGGAGGTGGGCCTCACAGAAGAGAGAGGCTACATGTCCCTACAGCAGGGCAGATTGGGATGACTCCCTCGGCTCCTGCGGGAAAGAGCCACAGGAAGACAGACTTGGGCCGTGTGGGGCAAAGCACTCTCTATGGAAAAGATTCAGAAAGGGCTGTTGCAGGAGGAAGTGAGCTCCCTGTCATCTGGGGGTTATTTTCTAAGCAGAGGGCAGCGTGTCGAGGGGCCTCTGTCATTCAACAAGAGGTAGGACCCCAGGACTGTTGGGGGCCCGTGGACCCTAAAATGCTCTGATCATCCCATCTTTGGAGGACAAACCTTGCCCAATCCTGTCTGTCCTGGTCAGGTGGCTCAGAAACACCCCAGGGACTGCAGGCCTTTTCTGGGGTTTCAAAAAGGAGCAGCATTAGCATTCATTAGTGCTCTAATTGGCATCTTAATTGCCAGTTTCACTCTGGTCTTTTGGTCTTTATAATGGATATCTGGTGCATAGCCCTCCCCCAGCCACCCCACCCCCAACCTTCTCCCTAGAGATCAGCTCCCAGCTGCACCTCACCTTCCCTTCACCTCCACCCGCTTGCACCGCATGCACCGACAAAGGTTGGAGGCAGGGATGAGCTTCCCCAGGGCATCTGCATTGTACCTTCTCTCCCTCCCCCTTTCAGTGAGCTCAGGAAATTGGTTTTAATCCACCAGGCTCCAGTCGCTTAGCAACGGAAGAGCCTGCTCCTAACAACCAGGAGCCACAAAGATGCTGCAGAGAAAGGGGGCTGTCTGGGCCCTGCTCCTGCTCAGCTCCTGACTACTGCCTCCCTGATGTTTTTTTCTCATTGAGTACAGCCAGCCTTCCTCTCTCAGATGCTGGGTCTTGAAAGGCTGATCTCTAGGGCAGCTGCCTGACCTCACCCCCTATCCTGCCTGCCTAGAGCTTCTCTGAATCCCACCTCCCAGGCCAGCAGGAGGTAGTTCATGATCATAGCAGGGTGGCTCTAGGAAGGGCCCTCACTCTGTCTCTCAGAGGTCGCTGGCTATGTTGGTTCTTCCGGTCTGGCCTGGTGGGTGGGAGTAGAGTTGATCTCGCTCGGGTGGCCTCGGCCTGCAGAGGCTTGAAGCAGGGTTTCGGTTCCCAGCCAGAGACTGAAGTCGGGCCGCAGCAGTGAGAGCGCTGAATCCTAGCCACTAGACCACCAGGGACCAGTGGCCAGTAACAAGGCCCTGGCCCATCAGCTGTGTAGAAATGAATTTCCACCGAGAGACAGAAAGTAGTGAAACAAGTGTTTATTAGGAGGAAGAAGAGTACGTGTGAATAGGCACACACGGGTGGGCTCAGAGAGAGCCACGCCCTCGTGGTAGTTTGAATCACTTATATGGGGCATTTCTTCCGGGTTTCCTTTGGCCAATCATCTTGCTTTGCCTGGTTCTGAGTCCGTATTTGGTTTATCTCAGGGTCCTCCCATGCGTGCACACACATCTCTTAGCCAAGATGGATTCTAGTGAAGAGGCCTATGGGTAGGTTGACATCACTCCCTTTTTGGCCTCCAAGGAGCCTTTCTGCACATGTATAGTCGGGAAGGTCTCCTTGACCTCGAGAACGAGAAATATGTGGTCTCTGTCTCTGTTTACCTGGGCAGGGCTCAGCTCCTCCTCCCCTTCCTCTTGGAGTATCTGTCCACAGGGGACCAACTCCGGCTGCTCAGCCTGGGGCCCATCTACCTCCTGCCTCAGAGTGGGCCAGGCTCCTTTTACCCTGGATGAGAGCAATTCCTGCCCAGGGTCGGGGGGTGGGGTGTGCACTGTAACCCCAGCCCATCTGAGCCTGAAGGGAGGCAAGGTACCACACTCCCCGCGCTTCTAGAGGTCAGGAAATTGAGAGTCAGACGTGGGCTCAGGCCCACACAGCCTTCCAATGAGAGCTGGGTCCGAACCAACGCCAGAACACAGGGCTCCCCAACACAGTCAGCGGCCGTGAGACTGCCAGGCCGCTGCGCAGCACCAGAGGCTTCCGCCTTCCCTCCCCAAAAGACGGCGAGGACAGAACTCTCCACCCCGAGGGGGAAGCCTCCTGCCCTCCTGCCCTCCTGCCTTCTGGAATGGCCCCAGCAAAGGGTGATCACCAGTGGAGAATTTCCATTTGACGAGCTGCTTTCCCAGAATTGTTTTTAACTCAATAAGAGCTCGGGAGCGTCCCCCAGGGGAGGCCTGTCCGAAATTCTGACTCTGAGTGGGTGCTAGTTGGTGTCTTACTTAATCGCAGACCTCACTGGTCTTCGCAGGAGGGAGGTGCACATGTGTGCACCCCCGCCCCACTCCTTCTGTGGGGCCTCAAGCTCTGACAATGAGGCTGCCCCCTAGGAATAACCCATGGAAAGTGGGGGCTGTAGGAAACCAGCGTCCAACAAGGGACCCCGCCACCCCATCTATCCCCCTGGGCCAGGCCGCTAGGCAGGGACAAGCCTTCCTCTGGGCAGCTTCTTTCTGCCCTCCCCCCTCCTGGCTTCTCTCCCTCCCTTTCCCCCTTTCTCCCTCCCAAGTAAAGGGCTTCTGGCTTCTGGCTTCCATTGCCTGGCAACCAAACTGGGCTGCCACAGGCTGAGAGGAGCAGCACAGATGCTGCCTAATGAGGGGGCTGAAATGAGGGGGCGAAATCACTGTCTCTAGTCATATGTCGCTGTTGCTCACAAAACAGATACCAGGCTTTTCTTAAATTTGCGATTGTTGTTCTCTATAATGAAAAGTCTTCCAAAGGCAGACAGCTAAGCCACATTTGGGTAAACATCTCCTTGATCCACCCTTTTCTATTTCATATTAAAAACTTTTTGTTGTGGAAAATTTCAAGCCTATATACAAGGAGAATAGCATAATGAGGCTCCTGTGGACATCACCCAGCATCAACAATTATCAACCCCTGGCCAGATATCACATCATTGTTAACTGCATTTCCGTATCTAGCTTTGAAACATGAGAACTCTCTTTTTAACAGAACTACAGTGTCATTAGAACACCTAAAGTAATCATCAGTAATTCCGTAATCTCATCAAACATCCAGGCAGTGTTCAAACTTCAAACGCCTCATCAATATCATGAAGTGCTGATTGTTTTTTGTTTTTTGTTCTGATTTCACGGTTTATTTGAGTCAAGGTCTAAATAAAGGCCACACGGTAATGTAGAGGTTCCCCTTTCTGAACACTTTGGGGGAGAAAAAACTTTTCTCCTACTCTCTTAGGTTCAGTACCTAGGGCCTGCGAATGAAACTGAAAATGAAAAGACAGACTAACGGGAGAAAGAAACAGAGTGTATTTACACGTGCAACTTCCATATACACAGAAGAACTCAGTGATGGTGACTCAAAGGAGTGGTTGGAATTTGGGGCTTATATACCATCTTAATAGATGAAGTGGGGGAGAAAGGCACTTGCCAGGAGTATAAATGACTGTTTGGAAAGATACACAGATTTTCAGGAGAACCAACACTTGATGAGAGAGGCTGTAATGTTTGTCTATACAGGTGCGAGTGGCCTTTCTATCTTTTCAGGGCCACAAACTCACTTGGGGAAAAGATTTGGCGTAGACTTTATTCACAGTCTACCTTCCGGGAGTAGATCCGCCCTGAGAAGGAATTTTTGGCAGCCTCATTTCCTAGAAGTTGCTGTTTTTAGTCAGATAAGGGAAGCTACAAAAAAGGCTTTTTTTCCCTGTTGTCTATCAAAGCTCAAATGTCTTCAGCTAAAATATTCTTTATACCAGCTCTGGGTCCCAAGTGTGTCCCTACAGTATACTGAAATCCCAAGAAATCGAAATTACCCTGCAAACCACTAACCCCCGGGCTCTTCCTGAGGCCTCCTGTGAGCCCTGCCTTGAGTTATGTGAAGCATTGTTAATTCCCAAATCTTGAGATGAGGAGACTGAGATTCAGAGCAATGAAATGAAGAGCTCAAGGTCACCCAGCTACTGAGGCACGGGGCCAGGCCAGGAACTCATGTCAGGAGCCTAAACTCCTAGTAAACACACTCTGCCACCTCCACCTGTCCTGCCTCCAGAAAGGCGGGGGAAGGCTTTAGGAAGGAGGCAGGGAAGGCCTCCACCCTGTCCCCGCCTCCCAGTCCAGGTCCTACCTAGCCTCTGTCAAAGACCCACCCACGCGTTCCCACCTCCTCTGACCACCCTGGCCCATTTCTCTCTATTCCCAAGTGTCTGCCCTTGGGTGCATGTACCTCAGTCTCTCCCTCACCCAGAAGCACCCCAAGCGCGGGGACCTTGTATCTGGATATCTGTGACCTGCCCCAGCTGAGCCTCACCCAGAGTCACTTGGAAGGTACTCCCCAAAGGGCAGCTGACTAACTGACTGACTGCCCGAGTGAGGGGCCTTCCAGAGGGTGAGTGGGCTCAATGTACGGGCAAGGCTTTGAGGAGAGATCCCAGACCCCAGGCAGGAAGAGCCATCAGACACTCCAGCGTGATGGGGTTCTCTCTTGCCCCCAGAGAAGGCGAGGGATTGCCCAGGGAGCAGCCTGGGCTTGGGCATCCGGAGGACAGGGGCCTCTGGCCTCTGGCCTCAGCCCTCCCTCCCATAGCTCATTTACCCTCTGAGAGCCTCAGGGAGTCTTCATCCGTGCAGCAAAGACACTGCAGAGAATCGCCTGGGCTGCCCTGTGGTTGAAGGAGGCCTCTCAGCTTGGAGTAATGGAATCAGCTCTGGCCCGAGAGCCCTGGTGGCAGGTCTGGGTCTCTGCTCTTTCATTACGCTGCTCTGTGACCCTGGGCGGGCTACTTCCTCCCTGTAGGTCTCGGTTTCCTCATCTATACAATGAGGGGGCTGCACCAGTCGATCTCCAGGGGCCCGTTAGCTTCCACGTTTCTGTGATCTCCAGGAAAGGGAGACCCACAACATTCCTTGGTAAATGATTGCTGGTTTTATTTACCTTTACAGTCAGGAGGGTCTTCCTTCCTGCCTGTGTCCCACTGTCTCTGAGCCTCATTTCCTCTGGCCGAGGCCTGGGTCTGTCTAAGCTTCTTGGCTGACCCAGAAGTACCTGGGTGGGTGGCAGCCATTTTCATCACCACAACTCAAGTCACAATGGTGGCAGAGTGGGCTCTAGAGCCCTCAAGTCCCTGCTCCCAATCCCCGAGGCGTTCAGGAGGCAGCAGCGTTCAGACATCATGGAGATGAGCAATTGTGGCACCGATTGGCCCCTTGCCCTCCATGTAGCCCAACACCCTCACTTTCCAGACAAGGAAACAGGGACTCGTCCAAGGTTACACAGAGCTGGGACAGGGAGGAGCTTGGGGTAGGAAAGAGCTGGAAACCTCCTCAGGAGGGATCTTGCCTGGGCAGGGCAGGTGATGGTGAAGTGGAGAGCCAGCCCCCTAAGGAGCAGAGTTGTGGCATGAACTAAAACCAGTTTATGAAACCCACCCTCAGGGAGCTCCTGGGTTCTCCTGGGCAGATACAGGCCACACGCACACACATGCACACACGTACAGGCACACATGCACACATGCATGCACGCCACAGGGAGAAAGGTCACAAGCACGTCTGACTACCAAGTGCCTCAGCTGGGACTCTTAACTTGACCACCCACCACGAGCCACTGAGTATCCTAGCTACTTCTTTTACTCAACAAATAGTGACCAAGTGACTGGGAACCGAACAGTGAACAAGTGAGATGTGGTCCCTACCCTCTCAGAGCTTGCAGCCTAGCTAGGCAGGCAAGTGCTCGAGAGGTGAGTGCAACCCAGGGAGCTACCCCCAGGCTAAAGGAGGCCAGGGGCTGTGGGAACCCAGCGGAGCCCATCTCAGGGGCTCAGGAACCATCCTGTGCTGCAGGCACTTTCCTGGCTGTCCGTGCCCATTTCTGGAGGAGTCGGTTCTAGCTGGTTGGGAAGGTATCCTTGGGGAGCCATCGGTCTCCCCTCTTCAGGCCAGGCAGACATGGTCAAGGGTGCGGATGACCTTCCGGAACTTTTTGTCACGTCACTGATAACTGGGCAACTTCTGGGGCTTGGAGGAGAGGTGAGGCTCCCCTCCATCACACCAGGGGTTCCCAAAGTAGTGGTTTGGGACCCCAGAGCTCACTGTTGAGTCTTCAGTGGCTCTTCTGAGCAGAAGTTGAATATGAACCGCGTGCCCTTTCTCTTGCTGGCTCTTGTGATGCAAAGTGTGGGTTGTGAGGCCTCCAAAAACGGCAACAGTTCCATTGTTCTGAGAAACAGTTTTCTTTTTTCCCCACTCATGCAGAGGGCCAAGATATTGCCTTCTTCAAACCTGTGTTTGTGATTTAGCTTCCATTGACCTTGACAATTAACATAAAGGGCAGGGAGCAAGGCTGCCCCTTTTCTCCATCCCTGCTACTCTTCTCCTATGTATGTGGGGGTGGGGGTGGAGGAGTGACACAGGAAAGAAGGGGGGAAAGCATGGGAAAATGTCCTGTGGATTCTTTACTTGCTGAGCTCAGTGACACACAGAGATGTTTAAGTGAAAGTTTCAGGGAAAAAATAAGGAAATGCCTTATTTTACCCGCCTGGTCACTCCTGTTGTTTGGTTTCTGAGACTTCTGGTTTCCAGGCTGTTTCATAAGTACTGACGTATTGAGAAGCTGTATGTGTCCTTGGAACAGAAAGGGAAGGGCCCGCTGGTCCCTGGGGCCCCCACCCACAGACTCTGTCCATATGGTCTCTCTTTGCCACTGGCCCTGGGGGGTGGGGCCTGTGCCCATGAAAAACAGTGATCCCAGTGGGATTGGGGGCCAGTCCTTTGGGGGCCACACTTCCTTTCTCGCCCCCATGCCATACCCACCCTTGTCAGACTTCGGATGAGAGAGGAAGCACAGGTGTGGTGGCGTCCAGCCCCTTCTTTCTCAGAGCTGGGGACTGAGACCCAGAGAACACAGGGCTCTTGCACTTATTACAGTGATCAGAAAGCTGAAAATCTCTATTTCACTCAGTCATTAGTAATTTAAAGCAGTGCTTTAAATTTTAAAGATTCTGGAGTAAAATGCACAATCCTGATTGATCTCAAAGAAACAATTATAAACGTCAGTGTAATTCTGAGACTACCACTGTACCCTGTTTACTCTATTTCGCGTATAAACAGTCTGAGTTCCAGATAAAGAAGGTCATTTGCTCAATGTTCCACAGCGATCATTTGCAGAAATGAAAGTCAGCTTTCTTAATAATAGGCAACCTTTATAAATAGAATAACTGGATGTCCCAGTTTATGTATGTTGTCACATTCTAATTATTGAAATTAAAATTTCCTCTCAAAATTGGCATGATTTGCATGATAAATTAAGTGCTCCCCTTCTTTACATACCATTCATTTTAATTCATATGCATTATTTTATTTTGTTTTTTAAATTTGAATTTGAAATTTTTTTTCTATTTTTTTTTTTTTAGCCGTGTGTACTAGTCAATCCCAAATTCCCAATCTATTCCTCCACCCCAACCTTCCCCCCTGGTAACCATAAGTGCATTCTCTATGTCTGTGAGTCTGTTTCTGTTTTGTAAGTAAGATCATTTGTATCATTTTTTAAGATTCTGCATATATGTGATATCATATGATATTTGTCTTTCTCTGGCTGACTTACTTCACTTAGTATGACAATCTCCAGGTCCATCCATGTTGCTGCAACTGACATTATTTCCTTCTTTTTTATGGCTGAGTAATATTCCATTGTATATATGTAAATACCACATCTTCTTTATCCATTCCTCTGTTGATGGCCATTTAGATTGCTTCCATGTCTTGGCTATTGTAAATAGTGCTGCAGTGAACATTGTGGTCCATGTATCTTTCAAAGTATGGTTTTCTCCAGATATATGCCCAGGAGTGGGATTGCTGGATCATATGGTAGCTCTATTTTTAGTTTTTTTAGTAACCTGCATACCGTTCTCCATAGTGGCTGCACCAATTTACATTCCCACCAACAGTGTAGAAGGGTCGCCTTTACTCCACACCCTCTCCAGCATCTATTGTTTGTAGACTTTTTCATGATGGCCATTCTGACTGGTGTGAGGTGAGATCTCATTGTAGTTTTGATTTGCAGTTCTCTAATAATTAGTGATGTTGATCATCTCTTCATGGGCCTCTTGGCCATCTGTATGTCTTCTTTGGAGAAATATGTATTTAGGTCTTCTGCCCATTTTTTGATTGGGTTGTTTGTTTTTTCAATATTGAGCCACATGAGCTGTTTGTAAATTTTGGAGTCTAATCCCTTTTCAGTCACATTGTTTGCAAATATTTTCTCCCATTCTGTGGGTTGTCTTTTTGTTTTGCTTATGGTTTCCTTTGCTATGCTAAAGCTTTTAAGTTTAATTAGGTCCCATTTGTTTATTTTTGTTTTTATTTCCAGTAGTCTAGGAGATGGATTGAAGAAGATATTGCTGTGATTTATGTCAAAGAGTGTTCTGCCTATGTTTTCCTCTAAAAGTTTTATAGTATTCAGTCTTACATTTAGGTTTTTAATCCATTTTGAGCTTATTTTTGTGGATGATATTAAAGAATGTTCTAATTTCATTTTTTTACATGTAGTTGTCCAGCTTTCACAGCAGCATTTATTGAAGAGATGTCTGTTCTCCATTGTATAGTCTTGCCTCCTTTGTCATATATTAACTGACCATAGGTGCATGGGTTTATTTCTGGGCTTTCTATCCTGTTCCATTGTTCTATATTTCTGTTTTTGTACCAGTACCATACTGTTTTGATGACTGTAGCTTTGTAGGATAGTCTGATGTCAGAGAGCCTGATTCTCCTAGCTCCCTTTTTCTTTCTCAAGATTGCTTTGGCTGTTTGGGACCTTTTGTGTCTCCATACAAATCTTAAGATTTTTTTGTTGTAGTTCTGTGAAAAATGCCATTGGTAATTTGATAGGGATTGCATTGAGTCTGTAGATTGCCATGGGTAGTATAGTCATTTTGACAGTATTGTTTCTTCCAACCCAAGAACATGGTATAACTTTCCATCTGTTTGTGTCATCTTCGATTTCTTTCATCAGAGTCTTATATTTTTCAGAGTACAGACAGGTCTTTTGCCTCCTTAGGTAGGTTTATTCCTAGGTATTTTATTCTTTTTGATGTGATGGTAAATGAGATTGTTTTCTTTTTTAAAAATATTTATTTATTTTTGGCTGCATTGGGTTTTCGTTGCTGCACGCGGGCTTCCTCTAGTTGCGGCGATGGGGACTACTCTTCATTGCGGTGCGTGGGTTTCTCATTACAGTGGCTTCTCTTGTTGTGGAGCACAGACTCTAGGTGCACGAGCTTCAGTAGTTGCAGCATGCGGGCTCAATAGTTGTGGCTCACGGACTCTAGAGTGCAGGCTCAGTAGTTGTGGTGCACAGGCTCAGTTGCTGCACGGCATGTGGGATCTTCCGGGACCAGGTCTTGAACCCATGTCCCCTGCACTGGCAGGCGGATTCTTAACCACTGTGCCACCAGGGAAGTCTGAGATTGTTTTCTTAATTTCTCTTTCTGATCTTTCATTGTTAGTGTATAGGAATGCAAGAGATTTCTGTGCATTAAATTTGTATCCTGCAACTTTACTAAATTCTTTGAAGAACTCTAGTAGTTTTCTGGTGACATCTTTAGGATTTTCTATGTATAGTATCATGTCATCTGCAAACAGTGACAGTTTTACTTTTTCTTTTCCAGTTCGGATTCCTTTTATTTCTTTTTCTTCTCTGATTGCCGTGGCTAGGACTTCCAAATTTGTGTTGAATAAAAGTGGCAAGAGTGGACATCCTTGTCTTATTTCTCATCTTAGAGAAATGCTTTCAGTTTTTCACCATTGAAAATGATATTTGGTGTGGGTTTGTCATATGTGGCCTTTATTATGTTGAGGTAGGTTCCCTCTATGACCACTTTCTGGAGAGTTATTTTTATCATAAATGGGTGTCAAACTTTTTCGAAAGGTTTTTCTGCATCTGTTGATATGATCATATAGTATTATTCTTCAGTTTGTTAATATGGTGTATCACATTGATTGATTTGCGTATATTGAAGAATCCTTGCATCCCTGGGATAAATCCCACTTGACCATGGTGTATGATCCTTTTAATGTGTTGTTGGATTCTGTTTGCTAGCATTATGTTGAGGATTTTTGCATCTATGTTCATCAGTGAAATTGGCCTGTAGTTTTCTTTTTTTGTGATGTCTTTGTCTGGTTTTGGTATCAGGGTGATGGTGGCCTCGTAGAATGAGTTTGGGAGTGTTCCTCCCTCTGCAATTTTTTGGAAGATTTTGAGAAGGATGGGTGTTAGCACTTCTCTAAATGTTTGATAGAATTTGCCTGTGAAGCCATCTGCTCCTGGATTTTCGTCTGTTGGAAGGTTTTTAATCACAGTTTCAATTTCATTACTTGTGATTGGTCTATTCATGTTTTCTATTACTCCCTTGTTCAGTCTTGGAAGGTTGTACCTTTCTAAGAATTTGTCCATTTCTTCCAGGTTGTCCATTTTTTTGGCACATAGTTGCTTGTAGTAGTCTCTTAGGATGCTTTGTATTTCTGCGGTATCAGTTGTAAGTTTTCCTTTTTCATTTCTAATTTTATTGATTTGAATCCTCTCCCTTTTTTTTCTGGATGAGTCTGGCTAATGGTTTATCAATTTTGTTTATCTTCTCAAAAAACCAGCTTTTTGTTTCATTGATCTTTTGAATTTTTTTCTTCATTTCTATTTCATTTATTTCTGCTCTGATCTTTATGGTTTCTTTCCTTCTAATAACTTGGGGTTTTCTTTGTTCTTCTTTATCTAGTTGCTTTAGGTGTAAGGTTAGGTTGTTTATTTGAGGTTTTTTTTTTATTTTTAAATTTTATTTTTTTTTATACAGCAGGTTCTTATTAGTCATCAATTTTATACACATCAGTGTATACATGTCAATCCCAATTGCTGAATTCATCACACCACCATCCCCACCCCCCCGCGGCTTCCCCCTTGGTGTACATACGTTTGTTCTCTACATCTGTGTCTCAACTTCTGCCCTGCAAACCGGTTCATCTGTATCATTTTTCTAGGTTCCACATACATGCGTTAATATACGATATTTGTTTTTCTCTTTCTGACATACTTCACTCTGTATGACAGTCTCTAGATCCATCCACGTCTCAACAAATAACTCAATTTCGTTCCTTTTGATAGCTGAGTAATATTCCATTGTATATATGTACCACAAATTCTTTATCCATTCGTCTGTCGATGGGCATTTAGGTTGCTTCCATGACCTGGCTATTGTAAATAGTGCTGCAATGAACATTGGGGTGAATGTGTCTTTTTGAATTGTGGTTTTCTCTGGGTATATACCCAGTAGTGGGATTGCTGGGTCATATGGTAATTCTATTTTTAGTTTTTTAAGGCACCTCCATACTGTTCTCCATAGTGGCTGTATCAATTTACATTCCCACCAACAGTGCAAAAGGGTTCCCTTTTCTCCACACCCGCTCCAGCATTTGTTGTTTGTAGATTTTCTGATGATGCCCATTCTAACTGGTGTGAGGTGATACCTCACTGTAGTTTTGATTTGCATTTCTCTAATATTAGTGATGTTGAGCAGCTTTTCATGTGCTTCTTGGCCATCTGTAGGTCTTCTTTGGAGAAATGTCTATTTAGGTCTTCTGCCCATTTTTGGATTGGGTTGTTTGTTTCTTTAATAATGAGCTGCATGAACTGTTTATATATTTTGGAGATTAATCCTTTGTCTGTTGATTCGTTTGCAAATATTTTCTCCCATTCTGAGGGTTGTCTTTTCTTCTTGTTTATGGTTTCCTTTGCTGTGCAAAAGCTTTTAACTTTCATTAGGTCCCATTTGTTTATTTTTGTTTTTATTTCCATTACTCTAGGAGGTGGGTCAAAAAGATCTTTCTGTGATTTATGTCAAAGAGTGTTCTTCCTATGTTTTCCTCTAAGAGTTTTATAGTGTCCTGTCTTACATTTAGGTCTCTAAGCCATTTTGAGTTTATTTTTGTGTATGGTGTTAGGGAGTGTTCTAATTTCATTCTTTGACATGTAGCTGTCCAGTTTTCCCAGCACCACTTATTGAAGAGACTGTCTTTTCTCCATTGTATATCCTTGCCTCCTTTGTCATAGATTAGGTGACCATAGGTGCATGGGTTTATCTCTGGGCTTTCTATCTTGTTCCTTTGATCTATGTTTCTGTTTTTGTGCCAGTACCATATTGTTTGGATTACTGTAGCTTTGTAGTATAGTCTGAAGTCAGGGAGTCTGTTTCCTCCAGCTCCGTTTTTTTCCCTCGAGACTGCTTTGGCTATTTGGGGTCTTTTGTGTCTCCATACAAATTTTAAGATTTTTTGTTCTAGTTCTGTAAAAAATGCCATTGGTAATTTGATAGGGATTGCATTGAATCTGTAGATTGCTTTGGGTAGTATAGTCATTTTCACAATATTGATTCTTCCAATCCAAAAACATGGTATATCTCTCCATCTGTTGGTATCATCTTTAATTTCTTTCATCAGTGTCTTATAGTTTTCTGCATACAGGTCTTTTGTCTCCCTAGGTAGGTTTCTTCCTAGGTATTTTATTCTTTTTGTTGCAATGGTAAATGGAAGTGTTTCCTTAATTTCTCTTTCAGATTTTTCATCATTAGTGTATAGGAATGCAAGAGATTTCTGTGCATTAATTTTGTATCCTGCAACTTTACCAAATTCATTGATTAGCTCTAGCAGTTTTCTGGTGGCATTTTTAGGGTTTTCTATGTATAGTATCATGACATCTGCAAACAGTGACAGATTTACTTCTTCTTTTCCAATTTGTATTCCTTTTATTTCTTTTTCTTCTCTGATTGCCATGGGTAGGACTTCCAAAACTATGTTGAATAATAGTGGTGACAGTGGACATCCTTGTCTCGTTCCTGATCTTAGAGGAAATGCTTTCAGTTTTTCACCATTGAGAATGATGTTTGCTGTGGGTTTGTCGTATATGGCCTTTACTATGTTGAGGTAGGTTCCCTCTATGCCCACTTTCTGGAGAGTTTTTATCATAAATGGGTGTTGAATTTTGTCAAAAGCTTTTTCTGCATCTATTGAGATGATCATATGGTTTTTATTCTTCAATTTGTTAATATGGTGTATCACATTGATTGGTTGGCGTATATTGAAGAATCCTTGCATCCCTGGGATAAATCCCACTTGACATGGTGTATGATCCTTTTAATGTGTTGTTGGATTCTGTTTGCTAGTATTTTGTTGAGGATTTTTGCTTCTATATTCATCAGTGATATTGGTCTGTAATTTTCTTTTTTTGTAGTATCTTTGTCTGGTTTTGGTATCAGGGTGATGGTGGCCTCATAGAATGAGTTTGGGAGTGTTCCTTCCTCTGCAAGTTTTTGGAAGAGTTTGAGAAGGATGGGTGTTAGCTCTTCTCTAAACGTTTGATAGAATTCACCTGTGAAGCCATCTGGTCCTGGACTTTTGTTTGTTGGAAGACCTTTAATCACAGTTTCTATTTCATTACTTGTGATTGGTCTGTTCATATTTTCTATTGCTTCCTGGTTCAGTCTTGGAAGGTTATACCTTTCTAAGAATTTGTCCATTTCTTCCACGTTTTCCATTTTATTGGCATAGAGTTTCTTGTAGTAGTCTCTTAGGATGCTTTGTATTTCTGCGGTTTCTGTTGTAACTTCTCCTTTTTCATTTCTAATTTTATTGATTTGAGTCCTCTCCCTCTTTTTCTTGATGAGTCTGGCTAATGGTTTATCAATTTTGTTTATCTTCGCAAAGAACCAGCTTTTAGTTTTATTGATCTTTGCTATTGTTTTCTTTGTTTCTGTTTCATTTATTTCTGCTCTGATCTTTATGATTTCTTTCCTTCTGTTAACTTTCGGTCTTGTTTTTCCTTCTTTCTCTAGTTCCTTTAGGCGTAAGGTTAGATTGTTTATTTGAGATTTTTCTTATTTCTTGAGGTAGGCTTGTATAGCTATAAACTTCCCTCTTAGAACTGCTTTTGCTGCATCCCATAGGCTTTGGATCATCATGTTTTCATTGTCATTTGTCTCTAGGTATTTTTTGATTTCCTCTTTGATTTCTTCAGTGACCCCTTGGTTATTTTGTAACGTATTGTTTGGCCTCCATGTGTTTGTGTTTTTTACATTTTTTTCCCTGTAATTCATTTCTAATCTCATAACATTGTGGTCAGAAAAGATGCTTGATATGATTTCAATTTTCTTAAATTTACTGAGGCTTGATTTGTGACCCAAGATGTAATCTATCCTGGAGAATTTTCCGTGCGCACTTGAGAAGAAAGTGTAATCTGCTGTTTTTGGTTGGACTGTCCTATAAATATCAATTAAATATATCTGGTCTGTTGTTTCATTTAAAGCTTCTGTTTCTTTATTTATTTTCATTTTGGATGATCTGTACATTGGTGTAAGTGAGGTGTTAGATTCCTCCACTCTGTTACTGTCGATTTCCTCTTTCATAGCTGTTAGCAGTTGCCTTATGTATTGAGGTGCTCCTATTTTGGGTGCATATAATTTATAATTGTTATATCTTTTTCTTGGATTGATCCCTTGATCATTATGTAGTTTCCTTCCTTTTCTCTTGTAACATTCTGTATTTTAAAGTCTATTTTATCTGATATGAGTATTGCTACTCCAGCTTTCTTTTGATTTCCATTTGCATGGAATATCTTTTTCCATCCCCTCACTTTCAGTCTGTATGTGTCCCTAGGTCTAAAGTGGGTCTCTTGTAGACAGCATATATATGGGTCTTGTTTTTGTATCCATTCAGCAAGCCTGTGTCTTTTGGTTGGAGCATTTAATCCATTCACATTTAAGGTAATTATCTATATGTATGTTCCTATGACCATTTTCTTAATTGTTTTGGGTTTGTTTTTGTAGGTCCTTTTCTTCTCTTGTGTTTCCCACTTAGAGAAGTTCCTTTAGCATTTGTTGTAGAGCTGTTTTGGTGGTGTTGAATTCTCTTAGCTTTTGCTTGTCTGTAAAGCTTTTGATTTCTCCATCGAATCTGAATGAGATCCTTGCCAGGTAGAGTAATCTTGGTTGTAGGTTCTTCCCTTTCATCACTTTAAGTATATCATGCCATTCCCTTCTGGCTTGTAGAGTTTCTGCTGAGAAATCAGCTGTTAACCTTATGGGAGTTCCCTTGTATGTTATTTGTCGTTTTTCCCTTGCTGCTTTCAATAATTTTTCTTTGTCTTTAATTTTTGCCAATTTGATTACTATGTGTCTCGGTGTGTTTCTCCTTGGGTTTGTCCTGTATGGGACTCTCTGCGCTTCCTGGACTTGGGTGGCTATTTCCTTTCCCATGTTAGGGAAGTTTTCGACTATAATCTCTTCAAATATTTTCTCTGGTCCTTTCTCTCTCTCTTCTCCTTCTGGGACCCCTATAATGCAAATGTTGTTGCATTTAATGTTGTCCCAGAGGTCTCTTAGGCTGTCTTCATTTCTTTTCATTCTTTTTTTTTCTTTATTCTGTTCTGCAGCAGTGAATTCCACCATTATGTCTTCCAGGTCACTTATCCGTTCTTCTGGCTCAGTTATTCTGCTACTGATTCCTTCTAGTGTAGTTTTCATTTCAGTTATTGTATTGTTCATCTCTGTTTGTTCTTTAATTCTTCTAGGTCGTTGTTAAAGATTTCTTGCATCTTCTCAATCTTTGCCTCCATTGTTTTTCCAAGGTCCTGGATCATCTTCACTATCATTTTTCTGAATTCTTTTTCTGGAAGGTTGCCTATCTCCACTTCATTTAGTTGTTTTTCTGGGGTTTTATCTTGTTCCTTCGTCTGGTACATAACCCTCTTCCTTTTCATCTTGTCTATCTTTCTGTGAATGTGGTTTTTGTTCCACAGGCTGCAGGATTCTAGTTCTTCTTGCTTCTACTGTCTGCCCTCTGGTGGATGAGGCTATCTAAGAGGGTTGTGTAAATTTCCTGATGGGAGGGACTGGTGGTGGGTAGAGCTGGGTGTTGCTCTGGTGGGCAGAGCTCAGTATAACTTTAATCTGCTTTACTGCCGATAGGTGGGGCTGGGTTCCCTCCCTGTTGGTCGTTTGGCCTGAAGCAACCCAACACTGGAGCCTACCTGGGCTCTTTGGTGGGGCTAATGGCAGACTCTGGAAGGGCTCACGCCAAGGAGTTCTTCCCAGAACTTCTGCTGCCAGTGTCCTTGTCCCCATGGTGAGCCACAGTCACCCCCCCCCCCGCCTCTGCAGGAGACCCTCTAACACTAGCAGGTAGGTCTGGTTCAGTCTCCCCTGGGGTCACTGCTCCTTCCCCTGGGTCCCGATGCGCACACTACTTTGTGTGTGCCCTCCAAGAGTGGAGTCTCTGTTTCCCCCAGTCCTGTCAAAGTCTTGCAATCAAATCCCACTAGGCTTCAAAGTCTGATTCTCTAGGAATTCCTCCTCCTGTTGCCGGACCCCCAGGTTGGGAAGCCTGACGTGGGGCTCAGAACCTTCACTCCAGTGGGTAGACTTCTGTGGTATAAGTGTTCTCCATTCTGTGAGTCACCCACCCAGCAGTTATGGGATTTGATTTTACTGTGATTGCGCCCCTCCTACCGTCTCATTGTGGCTTCTCCTTTACCTTTGGATGTGGGGTATTTTTTTTTTTTTGGTGAGTTCCAGTGTCTTGCTGTCGATGATTGTGCAGCTAGTTGTGATTCTGGTGTTTTCACAAGAGGGAGTGAGAGCACGTCCTTCTACTCCGCCATCTTGGTTCCTACGGGTTTTCTTATTTCTTGAGGTGAGATTGTATTGCTATAAACTTCCCTCTTAGAACTGCTTTCGCTGCATCCCATAGGATGCATAGGATTCATTACTCTGAATTGTTTTTCAGGTAGATTGCCTATCTCCTATTCATTTAGTTTTTCTTGTGGGTTTTTATCTTGTTCCTTTACCTGCAACATATTTCTTTGTCATCTCATTTTGTCTGACTTTCTATGTTTGTGGTCCTCTTTCTACAGGCTGCAGGATTGTAGTTCCTCTTGCTTCTGGTTCCTGCACCCTGGTGGGTGAGGTTGCACCAGGGGCTTGTGTAGGCTTCCTGGTGGGAGGGAATGGTGCCTGCCCTCTGGTGGGTGGAGCTGGGTCTTGTCCCTCTGGTGGGCAGAGCCGTGTTAGGGGGTGTGTTTATTGGACAGATGTGTGCTCAGGAAGACTTTAAGCAGCCCGTCTGCTGATGCGTGGAGCTGTGTTCCTGCCCTGTTGGTTTTTTTACCTGAGGCATCCCAGCACTGGAGCCTATAGGCTGTTGTGTGGGGCCATGTCTTGGTCAGAAAATGGCAACCTCCAAGGGGGCTTATGCCAGTGAGTACTCCCCAGAACTACAGTCACCAGTGTCCTTGTCCCCACAGTGAGCCACAGCTGCCCCTTGCCTCCGCAGGTTACCCTCCAATACTAGCATGTAAGTCTGGCCCAGTCTCTTATGAGGTCACTGCTTTTTTCCCCTGTGTCCTGCTGTGCATGGGACCCTGTGTGTGACCTCCGAGAGTGGAGTTTCTGTTTCCTCCAGTCTTTTGGAATTCCCACGATCAAACCCCACTGGACTTCAAAGCTAGATTGTCTGGGGTCTCCTCCTCCCATTGCCAGACCCTCAGACTGGGGAGCCTGACATGGGTTCAGAACTTTCACTCCTGTGGGAGAAGTTCTGTGGTATAATTATTTTCCTTTTTGTGACTCGCCCACCCAGTGTGTATGGGATTTGATTTTATTACGATTGTGCCCCTCCTACCATCCCTTTGTGGCTTCTTCTTTGTCTTTCGATATAGGGTATCTTATTTGGTAGGTTCCAGCATTTATTGTTGATGGTTGTTCAGTGTTAGTTGTGATTTTGGTGTTTCCATAAGAAAAGGTGAGCTCATGTCCTTCTACTCTGCCATCTTGTGTCCAGGAACCCTTTCAAGAAGATTTCAATGGATGATTTAGGATTTTACCTCTTTATTTCAGCTCAATCCAATTCAGGTAAGAGTTATAGGGTCCTGTTGGGTCCAGAGGCCTTGCAACAGCTTTTCAAGGTGCTTTACATCTAAAGAGAAAGGATGCAATTCTGCTCTCCCTTAAATAAATTTTCTTCTATGTTCATTACAGGAGACAGGGTTAGAGTCATATGCATTATTTTATATAGTCCTTATAATAACTTATAATATGACTACTATTACCCTCATGTTACAGAGTAGGAAAATTAATTTGAAGGGGTTAAGTTAATTGTCTGAAGTTATATAGAAGGTAAAGGATGAAGCTAGAGCTGGGCATTCAATTGTCAAAGTATTCTTTAGTGTCTCTCACCAGCGTGGCCTGGGCTGTGTACAGAACAGCTGCCTGGCTTCCACTTGTGCCATGTTGGACACAGTATTTACCTGGCTGGGCAGACAAGACAGAAAGCAAGCAACTTGGGGTGGGAGGGGATAGAGGGCTATTATCTCCAGGCTTGGTGGTGAAGAGCCTTTTTCATGGCAACTGATGATAACAGCATAAGCCAGTTGAGGAGGAAGATTGGAGAGGGTATAGTTGAAGCCCCTTGGGCAAGTAGCACAAGAGGGAAGAACCCAATGCAGCTGCTGCCATTTCTGGTGGGCTCCATCTCTGCTCTGGCTCCCTTTTGTTTCAGTTCCTAGTAAAACCAACTTTGTAAAACTGTCTCCCCCTAGGTAAACATCACTTCCTAGCCAGAGGAGCCTGCTGAGGGGTACTGGAGACACCCTTTCCCACCCTGCCCTTTCATGTTCCCCTGCTGCAGACTGGCACTGCAGACTGCAAAACTTTATCCTGAAGAGAGCCAGTTCTCTCCTACTAAACCCCAAAGACCAAACCCATAATTAGTCTTTTATGTGCCGTATTTATTTCTGAAGGAGTTTCTCTTGGCATGGAGGCCACCCCCTCCAAAGAGCACATGTCTTAACAAATAGCTCCTGCTCCTCTTCACCTTGGTGTTTGCTAGCTTGTTCACCCTGCCCCCACCCTGGCCCTTGGGGAATGCCACCCACATAGAAGAGTAGAACAGGCTGCAATGGGAGCTGGGTAGCCGGGCTTTTACTGATACCTGATGCTCCACCAAAACCCATCAAATGGGGATCCTTACCCAGAGACTGGACCAAGCCCTAGCCCACTGAATGGAAAGAGCCCCTGGAGGTAGGCCCTCAGTCACTTTCTTTGAAGTGTTCCCTGAAATCCTGTTCATCTTCCACAGGGTGGGAGGGTCCTGGGTTCAGGCACTATCTGGGATGCAGGTACATACTTGAAACCTTGGAGTCCTCCTCAGCTCGCTCCTCCCTCCTCTCCAGAAAGAGTCTTGTCCCTTTTTAATATCTTAAGTATTTGTGTACTAGAAATATGTAACATGTTACTTTAGGCTCTAACAAATTAGTGACTTTGGGTGATACGTTAATCTCTCTGGGCCACAGTTTGTCCATGCATAAAGTGAGGAGGTGGGTTTAGATGAACACTAAAAATTGTTCTTCCAAACTCTTGTTTATGTGGTTCAGTCTTAAGCCTGTTCTCATTGGCAGGTCTCCAGTCCAGGCTCCTTCTTACCATCCCTAAAAAATTCTGACACTGGCCTCCTCAGTGGTGGTTTCCAATCCTGCCTCCACACCCTTACGGACACAATGACCACAGTTATCTTTTTAACATTCTACTTGAACCGTGTGTGGGGTCTCCAGTATGTAAAGATCCAGGTCCTTTTCCTGACCCTGTCATTCACAGCTCTCCACATGCAGAGCAGGGGAAAGGCTCAAGACACATCCATTTTGTGAGGCTCTCTGGGTACTTTTAAACAAGGAATTGCCAAAATATGCTTTTAACACACATCACATAAATACAAGGTAATCAATATATGTCATTCACAAGAGGGTGGGAGGGAGATGCAAGAGGGAGGAGATATGGGAATATATGTATATGTATAGCTGATTCACTTTGTTATACAGCAGAAACTAACACACCATTGTAAAGCAATTATACTCCAATAAAGATGTTAAAATATATATATGTATATGTCATTCACAAGATAATTACAAGATTAATAAGGTCTACATTGGAGACCTTTTCTGAATGAGAGCTCCAACCAAATGGTCCTTCTGACCACTCCCCACAATGGTCACTGACACTGAAAAATACTAGTTGAGCCAATACAGAGCTTCCCAAACTTGACAATGCCCTTGAATTACCTAGGTAGTGCAGATGCAGCCAGACAAGTATGGTCCCCATGCTGGCATTTGGGATCACTGGACAAGTTCCCTTTACATGTGTGTTAGCTTCCTGCTTGGACTGGCTAGACCTTTGGCTTGCAATGCACCATAGCCACCTCAGTCTCTGGTACCAGGCCAAAATCCTGGCAGGTTCTTAGTCAGTGTTGGTTTCATGGCTGAAGACCAGGATAGAAATGTGTTTACAGCTCTGCCTGTGTTCCTGCCTTCTCCATACGCTCTTAAGGGATACCACAGAGCCTCTACAAAAAGATACTCCAAGGCTTCAAGACCCTAACATTACCCTCTACCTCTACCCAAATTATATGATTTTTCAAACCTCTCTTGTCCTATCCCTGCAGACCCCTGACATTCTCTTCAGCCACCTCACTTCTGTGTCAGCTCTCTTTGTCCCAGCCCTGAGGGCTCCACAGATCCAATTAAAAGGAGACAGGGAGTATACTGGGTTTCTTTTATCTGATTGTCTTTTGATCCACACTGCTTTCTTTGCTGCCTTGTGGGCACACACATAGGTATTCGAGTGAAACAAGCCCAGACTTGAAAGTTAAGAACTTCGAGGAATTTCTCTGCTCCTGGTACAGTGGAAAATCTGGGGTAAGCTGTTTGCCTCCTTTGCACCTTGGTTACTTCATCTATAGAGCAGGTATCATAAAATAATGAAAGATTAAACTCTGACCTTGTTGGTAGATGGCATGTTTACCTGATCTCTGGCATTCCAAGTGCATGTTGACCACAGGGCGCCTGGAGTGTAGTACCAATGGCTGGGAAGTGAATAAGGGAGTGAACACTAGGCTGAGGGTCAGAAGGCCCAAAGTTAGGCCTCCTTCTGGTACTAGCTTGCTTTGTGTCCATGGGCAAGCCACTCAAGCTCTCTGGCTCCATTTTCTTCCTTTGCAAAATAGGGTTATATACCTTAGCATAGTAGCTAAGAGCAAGGGCTTTAAAATCAGACAGACCTGGGTTGGTGTCTCAGCTCTACTGCTTACTAGCCATGTGCCCTAGTCTAGTCACCAAATCCCTCTTGGTCTGTTTACTTACTTGACGGAAAGTAAGTGGGGGCACTAACAGTATTTACTTTATGAGGTTGTTATGAGGATTAAATGAGATGACATAGCTAATATGCATAAGGAATTTAACATAGTGCCTGCCACATAGTAAGTACTATACAAGTCTCAGCTATTACTACTACTACTATGAAGAAAAGGAAGACTTGCAGGAGGACATTTGCTGGCCTATCTATGTTAGGTTATTATACAGTTGCCATGAGGATGTAATGAGATAAGTGCTGGAAAAGCATTTGGAAGATAAAAGGACTTTTCAAAAGTGAGATGGTATTGAAATTAAAACATAAAGGTGTTGGGACCTTCCCCCTTGCTGCCAAGAGGTTTATCTTGAGTCTATGATCTCTGACTTGCTCAGTGCTGGCATGAGTGGCTATTTCCTTCCCTGTCCACCTACCTATCCTTGGCATCATGATGATTTACTCCTCCTGGCAGATTGAATTGGAAGAAGAGATTTGAAATCTTGACCTCCATCCCTCTGCCAACTTCCACTCCCACCCTTACTGCAGAGTCACCTCTCAGATAAGTAGCCTGTGCCCAGCCCGCCCAGACTGCACTTTGCATTTGCTCTGCTGAGGGTCTGGATCTTAGTTGCTGCTGTTGCTGCTTTTCACGTTTGGGGGTGTGCTGGAACCCATGGGGTGCCATGAAGACTTACTGCTCTGAACAATCATTGACTTCTGCACACAAAGACACAGTTACATAATGACCATCCAACAAACCTGGGCTAGTTAAAGGAGGGGTGTATGTGTCTGGGTGTGGGATTCCCTTCAGTAGCAGCTTGAGAGAAGTGACTGTCTTCATCTGCTCTCTCCAGGACATTATTTAATTTCTACATGCCAAGTCTCTTATATTACCTCACTTAATCTTCACAAAACAAACATTTAGTGGCACTTTTATAATATCCATTTTTCAGATGAGGAAACTGAGGCTTAGAGATATGAAGTAATTTGCTCAAAGTCAAACAGCAGGTAAGTAGATCTTTTCTTAAACCCATGTCTGTCTGACTTCAGAGACTGTGCTCTTAACCTATACATTACATTATAGAAAGACTAATCCATCCCAGAACCTTCCTTGTAGTGGTACAGGTCCCAACAGCCTGGTTCCAAGATAGCCAAGCTGAGGCTCAAGGAAATTTCTCTGTTGGGAAGCAGGTTGCCAACCACTGTAATATTCTGTGGTCTGCAGGGATTTGATTTTCTTCCTCTGTTCTTTTCCTCATTTTCCCCATCTCTCTCATAAAACACTTAATAGAAAGGGTCAGTATCCCTGGAAAAAGCATTTTACATTGAAAAAATGGGTTCTGCCCATGTTTTCCCAGTCCTTCCCTCTGCCATCTTTTCCCTACCTCCATCCCTCTGCTCTAATAAGGAATCCAGTGGTGCTAGGGATTGTCAGCAGATTCCTGCTCAGAGGCAGGAACATGGCCTAATCTCAGAAGTGAGATTTCCTCTGGCTTTGATACATCCTGAAGCCATAGCAGGAGGTCCCTAACTGTGTAGCTAACATTAGTGTTTATCTCAGCTCTGAGGATCAAAGCCCTATTGATCCTGGCAGCCAGTCTTCCCTGGATTGATTACCTTGTCATCTGTCTCGGGCTGACCGTCCAAGGTTTCCTTCCTAATTGCTGGACTGCAAGTGTGGAGAGAGCTATTTCTGGAGACAGAGCTGTCACCTGCCTACTTGAAGGAACTACCCAAACTGGCTACCTCCTTAGCTCAGGAGTGTTCTCAAAGCTGAGGGCAGAGCCCTATCTAGTTTCAGTCTCAGGGCAGAAAGGGGCTCATCATTTCAGCATTTGTTTTTTGTTCTTGTTCTGCTGAAAGCAGAGCTTAGAAAATCAGCCATCTGACCCTGCTGCTCTTCCCTGGTGGTTGGGCAGATCACTAGAGGCCTGTCAGGCATTGTGGTACAGTGGAAGGAGCACTAGATTAGGAGTCCAAAGATGAGGTTTTAGTTCTGGCTCAGCAGTGGACCTACTGTGTCTCCTTGAGTAGTTTGTGTCCTCTCTGAGCCTCGATTTCCCCATCTATGGTTTTTTAAAGCTTTATTGAGGAAGAATTAACATACAATAAACTGCATATATTTCAAGTATACAATTTGACAAGTTTTGACATATGTGCACACTCATGAAACCATCACTATGATCAAAGTAATGGACATGTCCATCACCTCCAAAAGGTTTCTCATGTCTCTTTATAATTCTTCTCTCCCAGCCCACTTCTGGCCCCTCCCCACTCCCAGGCAACCACTAATATGCTTTCTCTCACTATAGATTAGTCTGTATTTTTATTGAGTTTTACATAGCTGGAGTCATAGGGTATGTATTTTTTGGTAGGCTCTGGCTTCTTTCACTCAACATAATTATTTTGAAATTCATCCATGTTGTTACATGTATCAATTGTTCGTTCTCCTCCCTTCTTACCTCCTTTCCGTTCTTCCAATATTTCTTTTGGGGAGATGGTGTTGAATTTTATTAACATGGAAAGGTCTCTAAAACATGAGAAAATTTTAAAAGCAGCTTATAAGTGATGTATACTATATATACTGTCTTTGAAAAAACTATATAGATATAAATGTATAGAAAAATCTGGAGGGATACATATCAAGGTAAAAATACTTGTCTCCAAGTGATTGGAATTGTGGAGATTTTTTTTTTGCCTTGCTTCTTTGTTTTTCTAATTTTTCAATTGTGAAAATATACAGCTCTTTTTAAAAGTAGGAAGATGTTACTTTATTTTTAAACAGCTTTATTGAGCTATAATTGACATACAATAAAAAAGCTCATATTTAAAATGCACAGTATGAGAAGTTTTGATATATGTATGTATACATCATGAAGCCATTACCATATTCAGGATAATGAGCATATCTATCATCCTCCGAAGTCCTCTTCCTATCCACAGGCAACCATTGCTCTTCTTTCTGTCACTACAGATTAGTTTGTATTTTCTAGACTTTTTACATAAATGGAATAAAAAGTAGGTATTTTAAAAATTTGACTTCTTTTACTTACTGCAATTGTTTTGAGATTCATCCAAGTTGTTGCATATATCAATAGTTCATTCCTTTTTATTGCTGAGTACCATTTCTTGGTATGGATATACCACAATGTGTTTATCCATTTACATATTGATGGACATGGGTTGTTTCTAGTTTTTTACTATTACAAATATAGTTGCTATAAATATTCATGTACAGGTCTTGATGTGGACATATGCTTTCATTTTGGGGGGTTGCTGGGTCATTGTAACTTTATATGTAACCAGTTGAGGAACTTCCAAACTGTTTTCCAAAGTGATTACACCATTTTACAGTCCCAGCAACTATGCAACTGCAACTCAGCGTTTCAGTTGTTCCAAATCCTCACTAACACTTGGTATGGTCAGTTTTAAAAATAATAGATGTTTTCATGGGTGTGTATTGGCATCTCATTAGGTTTTAACTTGCATTTCCCTAATGGCTAATGATGTTGAGTATTCTTTCATGTATTTGGTTACCACTCATATATCTTCTTTGGTAAAGTGTCAGTTTAAATCTTTTGCCTGTTTTCAGTTGGGTTCTTTATTTTCTTGTTTTTGTAAATAAGAAATTATTCTTAAACACTCTGGATATGAGTCCTCCTTTATCAGATATATAATTGGCAAATACTTTCTCCCAGTCTGTAGCTTGTCTTTTAATTCTCTTAAAAGTATATTTGAAGAATAAATTTTAAAATTTTGATGAAGTTAATTTTATGTATTTTTATACTTTGTGCTCTTTGTGCTCTATTTAAGAAATCTTTGCCTAATCCAAGTTCACTATGATTTTATCCTATGTTTTCTAGAAGTTTTATAGTTTTAGCTCTTACATTTAGGTCTACCATCCATTTTGAGTTAATTTTTGAGTATGGTGTGAGATATTAGTTCAACTTCATTCTTTTCTATGTGGCTATCCAGTTGACCCGGCACCATTTATTGAAAAATATTATCCTTCCCTATTGAATTTTTTTTAACATTTTTTAATTGAAAATCAACTAGCCATATATGTGTGGGCCCATTTCTGGACTATGTTATGTTCCATTGATCTATATGTCTACCTTATGCCAATGCCATAATATCTTTTTTCGTTGTTGTTTATTTTATTTATTTTATTTTTGGCTGCGTCGGGTCTTCATTGCTGAGTGCAGGCTTTCTCTAGTTGTGGCAAGTGGGGGCTACTCTTCATTGTGGTGTGCAGGCTTCTCATTGCGGTGTCTTCTCTTGTTGCTGAGCATGGGCTCTAGGCGCACGGGCTTCAGTAGTTGTGGCACGTGGGCTCAGTAGTTGTGGCACACAGGCTCAGTAGTTGTGGCACACGGGCTTAGTTGCTCTGTGTCATGTGGGATCTTCCCGGACCAGGGATCGAACCTGTGTCCCCTGCATTGGCAGGCGGATTCTTAACCTCTGCACCACCAGGGAAGCCCCAATACCGTAATGTCTTGATTGCTGTAATTTTATAGTAAGTCTTAAAATCAAGTCATTATAAGTCTTCCAACTTTGTTCTTCAATGTAAAAATTATTTTTGCCATTCTATATCCTTTACATTTACACATAAATTTGAGAATCAGTTTGCCAAATTTTATCAAAAAAAAACCTTGCTGGGGTTTTGATTGGGATTGCATTGTATGTATAAAACAACTTGGGGGAGAATTGATATGTTAACAATATTGAGTCTTCTGACCTGTGAACAAGATATATCCTTCATTTATTTAGGTCTTCTTTAATTTATCTCATCAACATTTTGTAATTTTCAATGTAGAGATCTTGTACATATTTTCGTCAAATTTATCCATAAGTATTTCAAATTTCGGATGGTATTGTAAATGGTATTTTTATCTCAGTTTTTAATTATTCATTGCTAATATATAGAAATACAATTGGTTTTTGTATGTTGATTTGTACCTTGTGAGCTTATTTAACTCACTTATTACTTCTAGTTGCTTTTTTGTAGTCTTTAGTGTTTTCTAGATAGACAATCATGTTGTCTGTAAACAGAGATCGTTGTAAAACTATAAGTAACTCTTATTTATAATCTGTATGTCTTCTATTTCTTCTTCTTGTCTTATTGCACTGGTGAGAACCTCCAATGCAATATTAAATAGAAATAGCAAGTACAGACATCCTTGCCTTGTTCTTAACCTTAGGATGAAAGATTTTAGTCTTTCATTATTAAGTATGATGTTAGCTATAGGTTTTCACTAGCTGCCCTTTATCAGGTTGAGAAAGTCCCCACCTATTACTGGTTTTCTGAGAGTTTTTATCTTGAATGGATATTGAATTTTGTCAAGTGTTTTTCTGTATCTACTGAGATAATTATATGGGATTTTAAAATTTTGTAGTCGTTAATAATCACATACTGCATTGGTTGATTTTTGGATGTTGGACTAACCTTGTATTTCTGGGATAAATATTACTTGGTCGTGATGTTTTATCCTTTTTACATATTGTTTGATTCAATTTGCTAAAATGTTGTTAAGCGTTTTGCAACTGTGTTTATGAGGGACATTCATTTGTAATTTTCTTTTCTTGTGCTGTCTTTATGGTGGTTATGGTATTAAGGTAACACTGGACTCATAGAATGAGTTGGAAAGTATTGCCTCCTATTTTATTTTTTGCAACAGTTTGTGTAACCTTGTTATTATTTCTTCCTTAAATGTTTGTAATTCACCAGTGAAGCCATCTTGGTTACCCCCTCTATGATTCTTGAGAACCCTTTCATTTTTAACACTTTGCAGTTCTAATAAGATGCTCATCATGAATCTTTCTATTTTAGATATATGCATCTCCCTTTCTGTCTCCTTATTTCTTTTCTGTCTCTGCCTCCTGCCTCTTTTCCATACTCTCTATCAGGTGAATGTCTTACAATCAGAGTCTCTAGGTGCTAGCCAGCCCCCTCAGAGAAAACTGAGGAAACTGTTTCAATTCGTAGTTCTTCCAAAGCACTGATGGTTTGGGTTCATGAACCACCTCTAATATACCTTAGCCATTAGAATAGATAACTGACCATTGTCCTAAACCAGTGATTGCCAAATCAGTGGCCATAAGACATTAAGTAAAGCCCATCATCCCTGAAGGACTGAGGCAGGAGTTAGAAGGACTGCATTTTCAGACTTGACATGGATACTTCTAAGTGAGTCTCTCTGGGCCTCAGTCTGACTATCTGTAAAATTAGGAACTGGATGTCTAGATCTTCCGACTCCAAAAAATGGAAGTAAATAAACAATAGCAGCACAGAGAATGAGGTCAAATAAAGTAATAAGGGGGGTTAATAAGACAACTTACGTTTTCAGTGATTATTTGACTTTACAAGTTTTGACACTCAAAAGTAGGTAGCCCATTAAAGTTGGCATGTTTTGAGACAAAGTGTAGAAGGTTAAAAATGGGGTTTGTTTAGATGTTGAATGCTTGGAAAAGAATGTTTTCCAGTATTTCTGTGCCAACCCAGAAAAACACCACCACATTCTAATGAAGAGAAAAAATAAAACACTGCCAGGACAAATATGAAAACACTTTTGGAATTTTAAAATAAAGGCTTGCTACAGATCTGGAGTAGCGTTCTAGACACAGTGGATGGTGAGTAGCTACCAAAGTAAATGGACTTTGATAGGCTGAGAGCTGGAAGAAAGAGCTTCTCAACATAATGTTTATCAAACCATAAAAAAAGTTTTGGAATCAGCTTCCCTGAACAAGATTGTTACATTTATTCACCAGAAAAATAACTACCTAGCACTTAACTCCTAGCACAAGGCTAGAGAAATAGTTAATAAATGAAGCTCAGCTGGAGGCCACTCTCCAGTCAGCCACAGAGAGAATGAAAGGCAGGGCTCCTGCCATCTCAGTCCCCAAGGAAGACCAGAGTGTTGCATTTTTCTTCTCTGGAGTGCCCCAGCTGACCCCTGAAGTGCTTTTACTTGCCTCCTTTTAAATGTATTCCACCAATGCTTTCAGTCATCTTACTAATGTGTGCTGATCAACTGGCTAGATGTGCCAGCATACCATCAGCACAGTCCTGAGCTACCTGCCACCAACCCCACATGGTCCCCATGCCCTACCTATGCCATTCTGACCATGCTCACTTATCCCATCTAGGTTTAGTCTCTTTACTGTGTTCTGGGGACTCTGAAGAAGGGTGGAGATGGGGCAGAAACGGGAATATTTCTGGCAACAGGGACTCCAGTTAATAGTGACATTTCCTCCACTTAGCGTTGCATAGCAAGCTTCAGAACATGGCTCCTAATCCTATTTGCTAGTCTTTCATCATACTGTTCACCTTGTCATGAAGCAGCGGCTCCTGAATAGAGACATCTCTGCCCTCATATCACCCCCTTTCACCTCTCTCTCTCCTTTACCCTTCCCCAGCTTTGCCCTTTCTTTGGCTTTGCTCCATCGTTCCCTCATTTGAGCTTTTGTTAGTTCCCCACAACAACAGGAATTTGTGAAAGCCTATAATTTTATTTAGAGAGTTTGGCTCTTAGAGTACTCTCTCCCCGCTTTCCAACTCAGAGGGAGAGCTCAGAGAAGTTGGCTTTTGGAAACCAAGGAATGGGGAATCTGGTCTCTCATTTGAGTTCTTTTCTGAGCAGACTCCCTGTACTTCAAAGACATTAGACTGTGAGCCTGGGTAAGGAGCCAGGGCACTAATTGGGCACTTGAGTGAAAAGACTTTGAATATAAGGAAATTTGAGGGCCAATAGGTCCAGGATGGAGCTGGAAAGGCTGGGGTTCTGCTTTCGCACTGCTCAGGCTCAACAGAAGCCCAGCTGGCTATGGGTGCTTAGAGGAGGAAAGGAGGTGGTGTCCAGTGAATATAGACATTGTGTTCACTTCAGGCACAGGTCTTTGGGGGCCAACTCTTTGCGAGTACTTAACTCACCTGAGGGTAGTGGTTGAGGCTAAAGAGAATTCTGGGAATCATTGGGTGAAAGTTGTGGATGGTAGGTTTATACATAGTTAATCCTTAAAGTCCTAGGGCTCTGCTGGACAGAAAGTTTATTAGTCAGAAATTAGACACTTGCTTGGCACTTAGCACAGTTGTGCATTGAAAATAATGCTCTCTGCCTGATGGAAAGTTGTGGGGTGCCATCTCTGATTTTGCCAAGTCTGTTTATAAAGATGGCCCTCTATACCTCCTGTTAAAGTCTACTTTTCACCCTTTGACCTCTCCCACATTCAGCTGTTTCATCAAAATCACTTTGTCATCAGCAGTAGGGAATTTTAAAAAAATCACTTTGTCTTCCTCATATGAGAGCAAGGGTAATATGGGGAACAACAAAAACTCCCCAGCTTTGAGTCCAAGGACTGTCAAGAGTTCTAGAAAACCTCTACCCATGCCTTGTATTTTCCAAAAAAGGAAATTGAGTGCAAGAAAGATAAAGGATAACCAACAACACTCATTTTACCATCAACATGGTTATAATTATCATTATTATTATTATTATCACTATTGGTTCTTTTTTTTAAATATAGTTATAGCTGATTATTTTTCTCTTACAAAATTTCCTCTGATAACCTTTCCTGCTAACAATCGTTCTATTCTTCTTCAGTCATTGATCTAGCTATTAAATTACCTTTCTTTTCCTTAACGTAGCAAATTTTCATTCCCTTGGAATGTCTGACCTCTCTGAAAATCTTTAAATAGAAAATTTTACTGTGGTCTTGAACCATGGGATTTATACATTTTACTGCCCTGTTAAAAAAAGTGTTCCTTATTCTACTGTGAGATCCTTGAAGGCAAAGACCATATGTCACTCATTTAGCATCCTCAGTACCTGTGGGATAGCTGTGTATTTGGGCCAGAAAGGATGTTAAATAACTGTTAAATAAATGAATATCATATATGGATGGCTTCATTTTTTAAAAATGTACATTTAGTGTCAAAAACTATATCAAGGTACTTTTCCCTATTCCTCCCATGAAGTATGGCTAAAAACACTGGCCATTATATAAAGCAAATATAAGAAGACTAAATGGTAGAGAGAAGAAAGTTGATGGACTAGGTATCTCAGGACTCAAGGAACAACACAGTGGTGAATTACTGGGTTTTCTTTTTGCCTCATATATCTTACACCTGGAGCTGAAGAAGCTTGCAACCCAGAAATGCCAACAGAAACAAATAAAATGAGCATTGAGAAAAGCCTGATTTCTCTAACCAAAAGACCAAGAAAGGAGGAGCCTAGCAAGACAGAAAACTTTTAGAAAATAACCACTCGACTCCAGCCAAACACCATGGGGAAAAATGCATACCTTCTGACCTTTACCAACAAAGGCCTAATAAGGAACCTTGACTTATATACTCACCCAGTTATAACAAGGTGCCCCAATCTGTCCGCCTACCATTCCAAGGTGGCATTAGAGAAAACTGAGTAGGGAGCCAGGAATGTCATCCTCTCAGTTGTAACAAGGCCTATTCTTCATCCGTTGTTTCAGTGGAGACCATACAGGGAACCTGGACGCTCACCCTTGCCAGTCTGTAGCTTCCGGCTCTCCTCCCATTCCTGAAGAGGTGCCAAGGTGGTGTCAGTGAAGGCCAAGTAGGAAGCTAGGACTTTTAGCATCATTCAGTACAGTATCAGTTGAAGCAACATGGAGAATAGTAATGAGAGACTCTTACCTCTCCCAACCAGTTAAGTATCAGAGGAAGACCAGTGGGGATCTTGAACACCAACCCCTGCTCAGCATAACAAGGCACCCATCCTCCCCAGGGTGTCCATGGAGGCTAAGCAGGGAACCTGGACTTCCATCCCCATCTCTTCCACCCCATCTAGAAAAAATGTGGTGGTACCTTGCTGGCACAGTGTCATAGTAGGCCTACTAAAACACAAGATTTAAATAAGATACAGAGTCTCATAACATAATATCCAAAATGTCCCAGGTAAAATAGAAAAACCACTTGTCACACCAAAGACTAGGAAAATCTCAACTTCAACGAGAAAAGACTACGTGTTGTTTTCAATGAGAAAACACCAAGATGACCCAGATATTGAAATTATTTGACAAAGATTTTAAAGCAGCCACTATAAAAACGCTTCAATGAGCAATTACAATCATACTTGAGACAAATGAAAAAATAGAGTCTCAGCAAATAAATAGAAAATACAAAGAAGAAACAATGGAAATTTTAGAACTAAAAAAATACCACAACTGAAATAATAATAATTTTAAAAACCTCACTGGATGCGTTCCATTAAATAATGGAGAGGGCAAAGGAAAGAAGTAGTAAGCTTGAAGACAGAACAATAGAAATTATACAATCTGAACAACAGGGGGAAAATAAATTTTTAAAAAATGAACAGAGCCTCAGAGAACTGTGGTGCTATAACAAAAGATGTAATATTCCTGTCATCAGAGGAGTCCTGAATGGGGAAGAGAAAGAAGGTGGGGCTGAAAAATTACTCAGAGAAATAACGGTTGAAAAATTCCCAAATTTGGCAAAAGAAAAATCTACAGTATTAAGAAGCTGAGTGAACCCCAAAGAGGGTGAACTCAAAGAAATCTATGCCAAAACACATCACAAACTTCTGAAATATAAACACACACACACACACACACACACACACACACACACATCTTGAAAAAAATGAGAGAGAAATGACGCCTTAATTAAGGGGAAAAACATTCAAATGATAGTGGATTTCTCATCAAAAACCACAGAGGGTAGAAGGAAGAAGTGGCAAAACATTCTTCAAGTGCTGAAAGAATAAACTGTCAATCCAGAATTGCATATCCGGTGAAACTATCCTTCAGGAATGAAGGGGGAAATCAAGGCATTTTCAAATGAAGGAAAAATAGGAGAATTTGTCACCAGCAGACCTACCCTAAAAGAATGGCCAAAGGAATTCTCTAAACAAAAAGGAAACAATAGAAGAAGGAATATTGGATCATCAAGAAGGAAGAACAATGAAAAGAGTAAAATTATGGGTAAATACGATAGTTTCCTTCTCCTCTTGGATTTTCTAAATTATGTTTAACAGTTGAAGCAAAAATTATAATGATTCCTGATGTGGTTTCAATGTATATAGAGGAAATATTTAAGAAAATTATAAATGGAGGATAGTGAAAGGACATGAGGGAGTTTAGGTTTTTACACTCCACTCAAACTAGTGAAATGTCAACATCAGTAAACTATGATGTAATAGCTAGAGCAACCACTAAAAAAGGTTTACAAAGGGATACACTCAAAGCACTATAAATAAATCAAAGTGGAATTCTAAAAATTGTTAAGGGAGCCTACAGGCAAGCAGAGAAAAAGAAAGTAGAGGAAGGAAAAACAGAGGGAACAAACAGGAAACAAAAATAAAATGACCCTAACATGTCAATGATTACTTCCTTGCAAATGATCTAAATACATCAATTAAAAGACAGAGATTGGCAGGGAAAAAAAAATACCCCAACTATAAGCTGTCTACAAGAAACTTACTTCAAATATATATCTCCAGGGAATTATGCTGGGTGAGAAAAACCCAATTTCAAAAAGTCACACACTATATGACTCAATTTCTATAACTTTCTTAAAATAATATTATAGAGATGGAAAACAAATTAGTGGTTGCCAAGAGTTAGGGATGGTGGGGGAGTGGACTGGGTGTGACTATGAAAGAGTAGCACAAGGGAGATCTTTATGGTGATGGAATAGTCCTGTATCTTGATTGCAGTGGTGGTTACACAAATCTACACATGTGATAAAATGATATAGAACTATACACACATATTGTACCAACATCAATTTCCTGGTTTTGATATTATAGTATAGTTATATACGATGTAACCATTGGGGGAAACTGGGTGAAGTGTTCATGGGATTTCTCTGGATTATCTTGGCTATTTCCTGTGAATCTATAATTGTTTCAAAAGTTGAAAAAAACTCAGATTAATTTTTTAAAATCTATATTTTAAAAACTACTGATAATATCATACTAAATGGTGAGAAAATTGCAGCTTTCCCACTAAGATCAAGTTCAAGACAAGGCTGTCCCTTCTCACCACTCCTTTTCAACATTGTAGTGGAAGTTCTAGCTAATATAATAATACAAGAAAAAGAAATAACAAGTATACAGGCTGGGAAGGAAGACATAAAACTGTCTTTGTTCACAGATGACATGATCATCTATGTAGACAATCTGAAAAAAACGACAAAAAACTCTGGAACTTAAAAGCAATTACAGCAAAGTTTCAGAATACAAGGTTAATATACAAAAGTGAATCGCTTTCCTATAAACCAGCAATGAACAAGAGGAATTTGAAATTTTAAAAATGAATGCCATTTACATTAGCACCCCCAAAAATGAAATACTTATGTATAAACCTAACAAAATATGTACAAATTTATATGAGGAAAACTACAAAATTTTGATGAACTAAAATTCAAAGAACTAAATAAATGGAGATATTCTATGTTCATGCACAGGAAGACTCAATATTGTCAGGATGTCAGTTCTTCCCAACTTGATGTATAGATTCAATGCAATCCCAATCAAAATCTCAGCAATTTATTTTGTGGATATCGATAAACTGATTCTAAAGTTTACATGGAGAAGCAAAAGACCCCAAATAGCCAACACAGTATTGGAAGAGATGAACAAAGTTGGAGAACTGTCACTACTTGACCTCAAGACTTACTATGAAGGTACAATATTCAAGACAGTGTGGTATTGGTGAAATAATAGACAAATAGATCAATGGAACAGAATAGAAAGCCCAGAAATAGATCCACATAAATATAGCCAACTGATCTTTGACAAGAAGCAAAGACCATACAATGGAGCAAAGATAATCTTTTCAACAAATGGTGCTGGAACAACTGGACATCCACACGCAAAAAAATGAATCTAGACACAGACCTTACATCCTTATCAAAAATTAACTCAGAATGGATCACAGACCTAAATATAAAACACAAAACTTTAAAACTCCTAGAAAATAACTTAGGAAAACTTGGGTATGATTATGACTTTTTAGATACAAGACCAAAGTCACGATCCAAGAAAGAAATAATTGATAAGTTGGATTTCATTAAAATTAAAAACTTCTGCTCTGCAGAAGACAATATCAAGAGAATGAGAAGATAAGCCACAGACTGGGAGAAAATATTCACAAAAGACATATCTGATAAAGGACTGTTATCCAAAATGTACAAAGAATTCCTTCAACTCAACAATGAAAAAATGAACAACCCAGTTGAAAAATGGGCCAAAGACCTTAACAGACACCTCATCAAAGAAAATATATAGATGACAAATAAGCATATGGAAAGATACACAACACCATATGCCATCAGGGAAATACAAATGAAACAACAGTGAGATATCACTACATACTTATTAGAATGACCAAAATCTGGAACACCGACACCACCAAATGCTGGCAAGGACGTAGAGCAACAAGAACTCTCACTCATTACTGTTGGGAATGCAAAATGGCACAGCCACTTTGGAAGAAAGTTTGGCAATTTCTTACAAAACTAAACGTACAATTTAGCAATCATTCTCCTTAGTGTTTAACCAAATGAATCAAGAACTTACGTCCACACAAAAATTTGCACACAGATATTTATAGCAGCTTTATTCATAATTACCAAAATGTGGAAGCAAACAAGATGTCCTTCAGTAGGTGAGTTAGTAAATAAACTGTGGTACATTCAGACAATGGAATATTATTCAGTGCTGAAAAAAAAAGAGCTTTCAAGTCATGAAAATACATGGGGGAAGCTTAAATGCATATTACTAAGTGAAAGAAGCCAATCTGAAAAGACTACATACTGTATGATTCCAACTATATAACATTGTGGAAAAGGCAAAACTATGGAGACAGTAAAAAGATCAGTGGTTGCCAGAGGTTGGGAGGGGAGGAGGAATGAATAGGTGGAGCATGGTATTTTTAAGGCAGTGAAAATATTCTGTATGATACCATAATGATGAATACATGTCATTAACATAAAAAGCTATATCCAATATAATTTAAATTTTCTTTGACTGTGCAAAAGATACTTTCAAGCCCAATCATCAGCTTTCATTGTATTTTAGAAATTCAGAAGGGCCAAATAATGGTGAGTTGTAGTTGATAAAATGACAGTAAGATAATTTACTGAATTTTTTTTTCATTTTTGATAATACGCTTGAACTAATTTTTTTGAAAATCCAGCCAGAATAGAAATACATACATCATAAATGAGATCTCCCACTGGCACTTCCTGCCTCCCTGCCCCCTCTTCTTTTTTTATAACAGATTTATTGAGGTATAATTTACATATGGTAATATTCACCCTTTTTATATGCTCAGTTCTATGAATTTTGACAAAAGAATATTACCACTTACAGTCAAAATATATAACATTTCATTACTCCAAAAAGTTCCCTCATGCTCATCTACAATGAGTCATTTCCCCTCACCCTTCCTCCTGGCATGCACTGATCTGTTTGACCCCACAGTTTTGCCTTTTCAGAATTACATATAAATGGGATCATTTGTGTCTGGCTTCTTTTCACTTAGCACAATGCCTCTGAGAATTGTCCAAGTTGTTGCCTGTATCAATAGTTCATTCCTATTTATTGCAAAGTTGTATCCCATTGTCTTAATGTATATCCACGTATTTATCCATTCACTAGTTGAAGTACAATTTGAGTTATTGCCACGTTTTGGCAGTTATGAAAAATCTGCAAAAACATCTAGGTACAGGTTTTTGTATGAATATAATTTTTCATTTATCTTGGGTAAATACCCAGGAGAATGATTTTAGGGTCATATGGTAATTGTATGTTTAACTTTTTTTTAAAATTTATTTTTGGCTGCATTGGGTCTTAGTTGTGGCACGTGGGATCTTCGTTGAGGCAGGCGGGCTCTTCATTGTGGCGTGCGGGTTTCTCTCTAGTTGTGGCGTGCGGGTTTTCTCTTCTCTAGTTGTGGCACACAGGCTCCAGGGTGCATGGGCTCTGTAGTTGTGGCGCACGGGTTCCAGAGTATGTGGGCTCTGTAGTTTGCGGCACACGGGCTCTAGTTGAGGCGTGTGAGCTCAGTAGTTGTGGCATGCAGGCTTAGTTGCTCCTCGGCATGTGGGATCTTAGTGCCCTAACCAGGGATAGAACCTGCGTCTCCTGCATTGTAAGGTGAATTCTTTACCACTGGAGCACCAGGGAAGTCCCCCTGTATGTTTAACTTTTAAGAAGCTGCCAAACTGTTTTCCAAAGCAGGTATACCATTTTGCATTCCTATCAACAGTGTATGAGATTTCCAGTTCCTCTATATCCTCACCAGTGCTAGGTATAGTCATTTAAAAAAAAAAAAAAGCCTTTTTAGTGGTTGTATAGGGGTATCTCGTTGTGGTTTTAATAAGGATTTCTTGAATGATTAATGATATTGAGCATCTTATCATGTGCTCAATTGCCATTCACGTCCTGTGTTTGTGTGTAAAATGTCTGTTCAAATCTTTTGCCCGTATTTTAAATTGGACTGTTTGCTGTCTTATTGAGTTGTGAGAGTCAACTCACACTTGTACTCTGGATACCAGTCTTTTATCAATGTGTGTATTGTAAATACTTTTCCCAATCTGTGGTTTGCCCTTTCATTTTCATAACAGTATTTTTCAAAGAACAGAAGTTTTATACTTTGATGAAGTCTAATGTATCAATTTTTTAATGGATCACACTTTTGGTAATTATCTGTGAAATCTTTGCCTAACTAAAGGTCAAAAAGATTTTCTCCTATACTTTCTTCTAGAAGTTTTAAGTTTTACATTTGAGTCTATGATCCATTTGTATTAATTTTTATGTACGGTGTGACTATTGGTATTTATAAAGCTGTCATACATATGATCACATCTGATAATCTTTAGGTTAAAAAAAACTTTGGGGAAGGCACATGGAGAATTTTAATCCCCATTTTACAGATGAGAAGTCAGAGGATTAGAGAAGTGCTGTGTGATTTGCTCAAGGCCCCATAGCTGATAAGACGTGAAATTGAAAGGTATAAGGTAAAATTGTGATGAGAGTTCGGGTCTCCTGTGGTCTCAGGCCAGTACTGTTGGAGCCAGCCAGCTAAGACTCAAGATGGCACCCACAGCAAAGCAAAGATTGCCAGTAGAGATCTGAGCAACCTATTAGGCACTGAGGAAAGAGACTCAGACAGTGGACTAGTCTAACCTCAGACTGCACTCCTCTGGCCCATTTGGGGCTCCACAATTGAAGAGAGCCAGAAGCTGGCCTGGCATCCTGTTCAGGTGACACTCAATGAATACTTTCTGATGATGATGATGAAGACAAGGAACGTGTTAAGAGGAGAGCTCTCAAAGTAATACAGATTTAGAAATTAAAGCTAAGAAGAAATATTAACGAAACTAAGAATTGTTTAGCCTAGAAAACAGAGGCCCACGATGAAACTTGATACAGCCTTCAAACAAAAAAAGCTTGGGCTTTCTTTCCGAGGGCTGAGCAAGGGGAAATGGGCGGGAAGAATCCAAGTAAAAGGGCAAATTTCTTCCTCCCTGTTGAGGATTGTTACAGACACTTAAGAGCCTTTATAAACAGAATAAACTCTTCTTATTTGAGTTTGGAGTCAGGGATTTGCCAAACATGGGTTCTTATGAAGGATTTCCGCATGAGAGTTACATGACCCTCTTGCATAGTGTCCTTATAAATCTTTGGGTGTCTCCTGAACCTGCCCTGTGTTCCTGTACAATTCCAGGAGCCCTTTGTCTGTGGCCTTCCCTACTCCTTAGTCTTAGCATCTTCACAGGACTGTTCCAATGACCAAGAGAAGTCTTACCTAAGCTCCTGAAGGCTTAATTAATTCTCATGTTCCTTGGCACTAAAGCCAAGTAGCCCAATGCCTAAGGCTATAAATGTGGCTTAGCATCCCTGGAAGGAAGCTTGAATTGTTGGCTAGTCCAAATCTGACCACAGTGCTTGAATCCCCTGTTTTATATCTACCTCTGCTTGCACACCTCCAATGATGGGAAGCTTCATTCATCCCAGTAAGAGATATAATACAATGAACATTGGACTAGAAATAAGGAGAGTTAGGGTTGAGTCCCAGCTCTGCCACTTAACTTGCTGTGTGATCTTTGGCAAGTCCCTTCACATTTCTGGACCTGTTTCTTTATCAGTAAAACGGTTGTAGAGGAATCTCTTTGTTTTAGTTTGTGTTTGTTTAACTGCTATAACAAATAGCCCTAGAAAATTCAGTAGCTTAAAGGACAAGACGTTTCTTTACTTCTTATGTAACATTCAGGGCAGGGGTTCCAGATTGGAGAGAGAGGGGGAACTTCACTCCATTCAGAGACCCAGACAGAACTGATGGCAGTTCTGCCAGTCTTAATACATGGCTTCCGGGGCTTCCCTGGTGGCGCAGTGGTTGAGAGTCTGCCTGCCAATGCAGGGGACACGGGTTCGATCCCTGGTCTGGGAAGATCCCACATGCCGCGGAGCAACTGGGCACGTGAGCCACAATTACTGAGCCTGCGCATCTGGAGCCTGTGCTCCGCAACAAGAGAGGCCGCGATAATGAGAGGCCTGCGCACCGCGATGAAGAGTGGCCCCCACTTGCAGCAACTAGAGAAAGCCCTCGCACAGAAACAAAGACCCAACACAGCCATAAATAAATAAATAAATAATAAACCCAAAGTTTAAAAAAAAAACAACAACAACAACAGAATGATTCGTAATTAAAAAAAAAAAAAAAAACATGGCTTCCAAGGTCACTCTGCCGTTATAGCTCCCAAGTAAGCAGAAACATCATGGTAGTCTTTTTATGGTCCAGGTCTGGAAGTGGTATTTGTCTTTTTTACCCACATGCTATTGGTCAGAATTCAGTCACATGGTCAAGCCAAACAGCTGAACAGGCTAAGAAATGTAGTGTAGCTGTGTGGTAGCTAGCTAGAAGTCTCCATCACAGACTTGATCTCTAAAGGCTCCCTGCCCCAGCTTTGAAGTTCTGGGTATGCTTATGAACTAGACTCCTGGTTCTCACATTGCTTTGTTACAGGCACTTTGAAAATTGCCTAACCTCACTGGCCATCAGGGACTAGCAAGCTGGCAGTGCAGACCAAGGCAATGCCCCCAGTGAAAGGCCAGAGAAGATCTGAGATACCAGCCGCACCACCAGGTAACACATTAAACTAAGGTGTCTTTGTGCTTCTTTTCTCTGCAGCATGGGTAGGAGCCCTCTCAATGGGCATGATCTTCTTCTGTTCTCCCATTGTGAGTATATTCACTGATCGATTGGGCTGCCGAATCACAGCAACTGCAGGGGCTGCCGTCGCTTTCATTGGCCTCCATACCAGCTCCTTCACCAGGTAAGGCTAGGAGTTGCTGACCATTTGCCCAAGGCTGAGGGTTGGCTTCTTTCTGGGCCTCAACTAGACACTCTTCTCATTGCAGAATCCCCTGTGGCCCTTTCCATGTAGGGTCCTCAAGACCCTGTTCCCAAGAATTATTGTCCAATGGGACTCATCTTGGTAGGGCCCCCAGGACACATTGGTAGGGAATATACCCAAAGAGGACCCAAGAGTTCCAAAGTGGTGGGAGGAACCTAAGCTTGGGCATTCATACTGCTGGGCCCAAGTCAAGTTTTGGCCACTGAATGGCAATGGAACAATTCATGAGTACCATTCCCCTCTTTGAGCCTCAATTTTTATACTGTAACATGAGGAGATTAGATCAGGTCTTTTCAGGTGTCTTCCAGCTCTGCCATTCTATTTCCCTTCAATATGCCACACATCTCATGACCTCAACTGCCCTCCTGGAAATGAACTTCTGGAGTAAGCCCATGTGAACACCTACCATTACAGGATTCCTAAGGTAATCTTATGCTGAAAAAGAGGTCAGCTGAGCCCAAGGCTGTTCAGCATTTCTGGTCCTTTTCCATTTCTGGATAGCAATGTATGGATGATTTGGAACAGATAAAGATTCATGTCTTGGGTGTGAGAAGGGATGTTTAGCAGCCTCCCTCACTGACATACAGACCCAGCACCCAGCTACCCAACTAGGCCTAAGCTAGGTAAACTCAAACTCTGGTCCCATAGGTCCCACTGGCAGAAACTGGTAGTGTCGGTCAAGGAGCAGGCTACAAGTTCATTTTCTGCTTTCTTTCTGCCAGCTCTCCAGAAGCATGTCTGTAGGGGAGGAGAGAAGTAAAAACCCTCCACCACAGCCTGAGGAATATGGGATTCCTAAAGAACTCCAATGACTTTCTGCCAAAGACACTTTGGGAGTTATGGTACCTCCTACTTCCAATCTGCCTGGGCTGGTGTAGGAGAATGCCAGCCTGGAGACATGGCTAGCTTATCAGAGACTTGCTTTCTGAGCTTGGCTCCCCAGAGAAGGACCATGGTTATGCTCTCCAGGCCTAAGGTTCCACTCACAGCAGAGAATGATAACTGTGTTCTGCTACAACTGGGCCTTGTGAGGTTGAGCCAGCTTTCTTTATGACTTGAGCATCTCCGGCTGCCCAGCCCACCCTCCAGCAGAGCTTGGATCTGGCCTGCAATGGTTTCTTGGCTTGGTCCCATCCAACTGGGACAGAGGCAGGGAAAACCATATCCTGTCTGTAATCTGCTCAGTCCTCCCAGGGCAGCAGCTCCAAACCCTTTCAGGATCCCTCTGGTGGTCAGCCTCATTTGCCCTCAGCAAGCTCGTGTCTGGCTCCTTGTGGGAAGGAGCTAGGCCTCAGAAGCAGCTCAAGTCTCAGAGCTACACAGCAGAGGCCTGTTTTTTAAGGCCAAGCAGAGCAAAGTGTAAACAAATTAGCAACATACGGATCCCATTTTCCTTCCAATCCACATGAGCTCAGTTACAGGAGGGGAAGGAGCTCAGATGTGCTTTCTCCTGGCATTCTTCTTTAGGCACATTGGAGTAGGCGTTCTGTTCTCCAGCCCCTAAGCTCCTCCCCCACCCCCTTTGCCCTTTCTGTAAGAACATCTTCAAAGCCAAGAAACTTTCTGGATGGCTTCATATCCAGTGGAAAAATGGTTCTGCTTGTGGCTAGAACTCCAAGTCATCTTTCCTGTTGCTTGAATCAGGGCTCTGAGTTCCTTTGGATGGTGTGAGGTGGGGCAAAGTTCAGGCAGGGGTGGGGAGGCCTTGGCAAGCCTGCTCAGGGGCCTCCTGCCTTTGGGCCCAGCTAGAAATAGATCCACCACACAGCTCCCTGAACTGAATCCCATGCTTTGCTCCCACTGGCCCCCTCCCTGAGGGTCTCCCTCAGACCTTCATAACTCCTCTCCCTTAGACAAGGCCCCCAGCCCAGATCAATCCCAAATGGTACTTAGATTCTAATGGGAGGAAGCCCCAAGGAATCTGACAGAAGAGGAGCAGTTGGCTTAGCTATGTGTTCTAAGTAGAGGCAAGCCTTTTGAAACCAAAGCCCTTGCTCATATCCAATGAATGCAAGCAGATAGAAAGAAATGATGATGATAGCTGTCTTGGAATCATGAGTACTAGCACCACTTCATCTCTGCAGCATAGGTCCAGTCCTTTAGTATGAGGACTGGATCTATCTATGGAGAGGAACTGCCCGACCGTGGAAAGTATTAGGTTATTACGTGGTCAGATAAGAAATATTGCAAAATATGTGGAGGCATCAAAAAGAAAACAAAGTTTTTCACTAGTTTGTGCCAGTATCATCTGAGGGCAAATGGCCAGCCAAGCTGACCTTCCCATGGCCTTTTCCCTTCTGATACTTTGCCTTCTGTTATAGAAGTTTATAGTCAAAGCAGGGCCTAAGGGTTTTAAGCCAGAGCCTCTCTTACTTGGCCAGGCTCACAACTTCTTTGAGTTTCCAGTTCCCATCAGGCAGCCAAGCTACTCTGGGAAGCTAGTCCATATCATGTCCAGCAACAGGAGCCAGGCTTTGGAAGTTATAGAAACTCCTTACCTTAGGATCCCCATGGAAATTATCTGGGGCCTGGAGTAAAGGGTCTTGGGACATCCAAACCGTGGGCATGGTTGGGGAGGGGGTGTCTCTCAGAACACCACCAACCATTCTGTGAAATATTAAGGGCCCTGAGCATGAAGAAAGACACTGAAGAGTCTTATGGAGGGTCTCAACGTTGTAGAATCTTGGCTCCTTGCAGAACTTTCTTGTTACTTGGGATAAAACTTTGGTTACCAGCCCAACCATGGTGTCTAGGTGAGCAATAGGTGTAACTATTCTTTCTAAGGCACTGACTTACTCTTTGTAGCCCCTCATCCAGACTTTGCATAGGCTAGTTTTGGCTTTCTTTTGAACAGTACTCTCTGATGGAGTACTATGATTCAAACTAGAGTCACACAGACTTAGATTCAAGTCCAAGCTTTGCTGATCCCCAGTTATGCTACCTTGGGTAAATTACTTTACTTCTCTGAGCCTCTGTCTCCCCATCTACAAAATGGGGATCAGAAGGTCCTATTCCTTGTCTGTTCTGAGGGTCAGTAGTAAATGGGGCCGTGGGTTAAGGGTGGGTTTATGCAGATCTCAGGAGGGTGAGGGGGGAAGGGCAGGTGGATTGCTGGTCAGGCTTCTGAGGATAGCTCTTGGTGTCTCTCCCACAGCTCACTAAGCCTGCGTTACTTCACCTACGGGATTCTCTTTGGTTGTGGCTGTTCCTTCGCCTTTCAGCCATCTCTCGTCATCCTGGGCCATTACTTCCAACGCCGTCTGGGTCTGGCCAATGGTGTGGTGTCTGCTGGGAGTAGCATCTTCTCCATATCCTTCCCCCTCCTCATCAAAACGCTGGGGGCTAAGATCAAGCTCGCCCAAACCTTCCAGGTGCTGAGTACCTTTATGTTTATTCTTACGCTGCTTTCACTCACCTACCGACCCCTCCTGCCCAGCTCGCAGGACACCCCAAGCAAGAGAGGTGTCCACACCCTGTGCCAACGCTTTCTGGCTCAGCTCAGGAAGTACTTCAACATGCGAGTGTTCCGCCAACGTACCTACCGCATCTGGGCCTTCGGGATCGCTGCTGCTGCCCTTGGCTACTTCGTTCCCTATGTACACTTGGTGAGGAATACCAGGGTGGGTCCACCCTACCTGACCCCAAGAAGTTGCCCTTAACCTGCCTGAAGTCCAGAGGGTAGGAGCAGAAGACATTGAAAGGGCAGACCTGGAACCTTTGGAGAAAGACAAAACAGTGGTTGGAGAGACCCAGAGTAGGAAAGAGCACAGGCTGAGGGAAGACCTCAATGGGAAATGGGGGAAGTTCCTCAAGGGGAGGACTATGCCTATGGTTTCCCCCACTGATAAATCTAGATGGATTTTCAGGAGAAGATAAGCATCACCGGGATACAGGAGGCTGCCCCAGATGACCCAATGATAGGGTTTTCTTTTCTTTCTTTTTTTTTAAATTTATTTAGCAGTGCTGGGTCTTCGTTGCAGTGCCTGGTCTCTTCGTTGCGGCGTGTGGGCTTCTCTAGTTGCGGCGCATGGGCTCAGTAGTTGCAGCATGTGGGCTCAGTGGTTGCAGTGCTTGGGCTCTCTAGTTGCAGCATGCAGGCTCTAGAGCACGTGGGCTCAGTAGTTGCAGCATGCCAGCTTAGTTGTGATATGTAGGATCTTAGTTCCCCGGCCAGGGATCACCAGGCCCCCTGCCTTGGGAGCACGGAGTCTTAACCACTGACCACCAGGGAAGTCCCTCAATGATAGAGTTTTCTAAGAGTGTGTCTTATGGAATGCTAGTCTTTGGGGTCAAGTAATTTTGTTTAAGAAATAACATATACTAGATTTCTCTAGCTTCATAATGTGTAGCAATATTTTAAAGGTACCAAAAATCCTCCTGTAAAGAAATCAATTCAGCTTTGTTTAACCACCATACACCCAACTTACATGGCCACAGATTTGTTGGTTGTAGTCCAGCTGTTATCTTCCACAGACCTTGTGTTTCTTAAAGCACACTTTTGGAATATTACCTGGAAGTTAGTGGATCCTTCTCCCTTGGTGACCTGCTGTTACCCCAGGCTGTCAGTTCTGGGTCAGGGAATGAGGAGATAATAGGGGAACCCTTGGACTTTTTTCAGTTGTTAAGGCTGTATTCTGTCCTGCCAGGGCTTGGAAGGGGCTTAGAGACACCCACTGCCCTCAGCTGTTGCTCAGAAACCGAGAATCCAGAGAGCCAGGGGATATGCAGCCTTTTAAGCTGTTAGAAACAGCCAGAGAGCTTGTTCTGGAGCTAAGGCTATAAGGGAGGTTGCTGCAGGAGAAGGAACTCTTGCCATGGTCCAGGGAAGTAAGCAGTAGAGGGTTCTGGGTATGCCAACAATTAACCAGCCATCTCTTCTTCTTCCTCTTATCCCGGGGGCCTGGTGCTATGCTTTTCAGATGAAGTATGTGGAAGAGGAATTCTTGGAAATCAAGCAGACCTGGGTGCTCTTGGTGTGTATTGGAGCTACCTCAGGCCTTGGGCGCCTTGTGTCAGGCCGTGTCAGTGACTCCATTCCTGGACTTAAGAAGATCTACTTGCAGGTGAGTGTGACCACCCTGTCTACTGTGGGGAGAACAGCCTGCCACAGATGCTAGGTTATCTCCAGCCTTTGGGATACAGTGGTAGGATGTATAACTGCTGTGGCCTGGGCCCCAGCTCTGACACCAGCTTGCTGTGTGACATGGGAAAGTCAATCAAATTCTCTAAGCCTCCGTTTCCCTTGCTTTCAAGTGAAGGTCATCATCCTTGTTCTGCCTCCTTCATCAAAATGGAGTGAGGATGTAGTGAAAGCTGTCAGTGTAGATGGAACCTCTAAGAACACTTTCAAAGAAAATGTTTATTAATAAAGGCTCTCCCATCTGAAAGAGGGAAACTGAAGCCAGGAGTTAGATGCTGCCCCCATTGAAGACTGAACTCATTGCTACCTTATACTCTCTTGGAGGGTCTTGAGCATCTGCAGTACTCTGTGGCCCAGTGTCTCTCTCCTCTAGGCCCAGACCCATCACTTCTTATACCTCCAGAGCTACTTGGTACCAAACACTGGCTCTCAAATGCCATCCTCTTGATGGACACAAAAAAATTGCCAGAAAAGGCCAGACCTCACTTGCCCTCTCTACACCTCACTTTCCTCTTTCATGCAATGAGAATAATCCTTGCCTTTCCTATCTCACCTTGCAGGTGAGGATCAAAAGGAATACAGGTGTGACCAGGCTTTGAGAAATAAAAAGTGTTATAGCCATGCAAAGTTTTAATCCTTCTCACAGTGACACAGGTAGCCTCATATTGTGGGCAGTACCCATGTGGATGCTCAAGAGGCCACTTTTTGTGTGACCTGGGCTCTGGTCTGGCTTGAATACAGACTACTGCTCAAGCTGTCTGTCTTTGTCTACTGGGCAACAATATTGTCTTTCGGACCTGGCTCATGCTTTTTGCTACAGCAGCTGGGTTTACCAGAAGGTGCCCAAGTGTGGAACCCTGTGAAGGGGTAACAGCAGCCCCAGAAAACATGTGGGTCACAAATAGTCCATCAGGAAGGTGGTTGAGTTCTGACTATCCTGGAGAAGTCCTAAAAGAACTTCCAAGGGGCCCTGACTATACACACAGCAGGGATTTCTCTGTCTTCTGATAGTTCCAAGTGTTTTCCTAAATACCGTCGTATGTCTTGGATGAGGATATGATTAAGGTTTCCTGTTGTGTTTAACTTTGTGTTAGATTTGCAAGAGCTAGTGAATCTGCTTTGTCAGAGCTCAGGGTGCCATTATGGTCCATCCAGTCCAACCTCTCATTACACTGATGGAGAAACTGAGGGAAAGACTCAGACAGTCATGGCAGAGCTGAACTCGTATGTAGCACTCTTCTCATATTCCACTTTACACTAAGTGATGGATGGCAGAACCAAGTCCTAGACATGATAAGTGACTAGACCAAGGTCAAACCAAAAGGCTGTGATTGAGATAAACCAATTATAAAATTTTAAATTCCTGTGCCAATATCAGCAAGACCTTACCTGGGTGGCTTTTTGCATAGGACTGTGTGTGGCTTTCCCAGCCTCTTCCACATGGCACCCCTGTGGGTCTTCCCTGTCAATATCAGCAACTCCAAGATGCCAAAGAGTGCTGGAGATCAGGGTAAGCTAGTATTGGGCCAGGGCTTTATCTTGAGGAAAGGCAGCAGCCCTTGCCTAGCCATATAGCTCATTTCTCACTGCAGTCCCTAGGAGAGAGGTAGGGCCCAAGCAGTTTTTGCTTTGTATTGTGTAGAGGGAGTTCCAAGAGAGGCAGAGGCATTAGCTAGTCAGAAGGAGAACTAGGCTTATGGCCCAGTGCTTCTGCTGACCATTTCCCCTACCCACCCAACAATCTCTCCCCTTTTCCACTCTTACTTGACCCAGTTTTACCACTTAGAACAATATAAAATAATCTTGGAACTTTTTAGCTGAAACATATCTTCATCAACTTGTAGTCCAAATTCTCCATTTTACAAACTGAGGAACTGAGGCCCAGAGAGGGAAAGTGATTTGTTCAAACTCATTGTGCTGGTAAGTGTCTCAGGCTGAGAACACAAAACAATGAATGAACTTCTCTCTCTTGAGCTACTCAAGATACTCCATCACGAGAATTTGCCTCCCTTTCTCCCCGGGTCAGATGCAGGAGTACTGGTCTGGGAGAGAAAAGGAGTGTACACAGCTTCAGGTTCTGAAGAGCCATCCACTAGACTTTGTGGTTCCTACTACTGACAAAGACAGGCACATGTGTCTGGTGTCAAGCCCCTGGACAGTCTGTTGGTAAGGAAATGGTGACAACCTGCAGGACAACCTCACTTTGGGCCAATTCTTGAGGCCTGATTCTCAGTTCCAAGAGGGATTTTTAATTTCCGAACCTTGGCAAGGCCTCATGGAGGATGTTAAGAGGCAGCTAGATACAGTAGGTAGTAATTACAGCCAATTGAAATCAGTTAATGGGGTCCTTTGTATTATATAACGGTATTAACTCCTTAATTGCCATACCATTATGACTTGGTTGATAGGTGGGTCTGGTTTTATCTTACAGTTGTACATGAATCTCCTAGAGGAGAAACTGGGATATCTGGGTTCTTATTCCTAGATTCTGCCTAGCTATCCCAAAACATCTTGGGCAAAGTTCAAAAGTCCTTCAACAAAGAGATTTCCTCAGATGGCATGACCAGGACATTTCTTATCCTCTCCAAAATCCAACCAATTAGCCTAACAAACCCACTGGCAGCAACAACACAGAAAATCTTTAGTGCTTGAAACAGCCTTGACCCTCCTACCTGCCTTCCATGTGTTGATGTGGTGACGTACCCTTACCATGTGGTGACTAACACTTCCTGGGTAAGTCAGCCTGCCTGTGTGAACTATTAGAAAATCCTGGATCCTGTCAAGGCCTTGGTTAACAAATCAGGCCTTAGCCCTGACCCTGGGACAACCTGGCTCTGCTGGCTACAGTGGGTGGAGCCCAGGTCTTCAGTCTGGCTCATGGACACAGGTTGCAGATGACCTTCATCAAAAGGCTAGCTGTGTTTCCAGTGGCCCTTATCTCTATTGAGAGGGAAAAACCAGCCTCTGGAAAGGCAGCTTCTTTACTTCAGAGTCATTTTGCTCAGCCCAAAGAAAGCCCAGTGGCTAGTCAGTGCCCCCTGGACTGGCTTCAGGCTCCCTAGACCTCTTCCTAGTGTCTTGGTTCTCCTTAGAGCCCCCTTTGTTACCTTCGCGGGGTGCCCAGACAAGCCCAGAAACCCCCAGAGCCATAACGTCTGAGTGTCTGAGATGGGTGGTGTGTCCCATGTCCTAAAGCCTAAGGAACCTGGGTGAACCTCCCAATGGCCTCCTTCATACCAAGGTGTTTTCTAAAAGCAGTCTCCCACAAAAATGGGGACTGGCTCCTTCCCCATTTCAGGAAGCTGTGCCTTCCATTCATGCCCCCATCTAATCATTATTCAATTATTCAAGTCATCCTCACTTCCTCCCCTTCCTCTTCCCATATCTAACATGGATCTGAAAATACCAGCATGGTCTGATCCCAGACCCTGTTGCCTGGGGCAGACAAACACAGGATCAGAAAGCAGCAACAGCAATTCCCTTTATCTCAGAGTCCAATTAAAAGACAACTTCTTGAGGACAGGAGCAATGAATGCGTCCTCTTTTAAAAGTCTTGACAGAATCAAAGTTAAACAGGGGCTCTCTTAAAAACTTTAAATCCTAAGTCCTTCTAAGCAGGACTTAGAAGGGGCCTAAGTAACTAGTCCACTGGGCTCTCTGTTGATATCCCCTTGTCCCATTTTACAGACGGTAGAAACGAGGCCTTGAGAAGGGAGATGTGATTTACTATGTGGTCTTGGCCGGCAAGCACAACATGACCTCAGGCTGTTGCTCCTTTAGGTCATCTCCTTCCTGCTCCTGGGCCTGATGTCCATGATGATTCCCCTCTGCCGGGGCTTCGGGGGCCTCATCGTTGTCTGCCTCTTCCTGGGCCTGTGTGATGGCTTCTTCATCACCATCATGGCCCCCATCGCATTTGAGCTGGTGGGCCCAATGCAGGCCTCACAGGCCATTGGCTACCTCCTGGGCATGATGGCCCTGCCGATGATTGCCGGACCCCCCATTGCAGGTGAGGTTAATATTGCAGGGAGGGCATGAGTGGGGGAGTCCTGTCTTCCTTGGGACCTAGATCTCCTAAGCACCTCTGCTTAAAGTCCCTTTTCTCCTTCTTTTCTATTTAAGCAGCCTCGTCAGAGTGCATGAAACCCCTTACCACTATTGGTGAAAGAGACTAAGGACAGTACATGTGCATGGATTCATTTGGGGGGATGGGCTTTTCATGGCTGTATATCTGTTGCTGTGGGGTTTTATTGTAGACAGCATGGCTGATTCTGGGATGGTAGAGAGAGAAATGGGTTTGGCCTTCCTGACCATTCTATTGATCCAGAATCTTCTCTCTCTCTCTTTACAGGCAAGTAATTATTTGGAAGGTAGTTGAGCAGGAAGAGAAGAGAAAGTGGGCCCTGGTTTTATTAAGACTTAGAGATATCCCCTCCTCCTCTACCAGCTTCTGAATTGAGCCTGTAGAAAAGATTTGATTAAGAACACAACCCAGGACTGGACCAATGAGGCTCACTTCTAGCAGGCAACAGGCAAAGTGTTGGCTTGCCATCTTTCAGCACTCCCAATTTCTCTCTCCACTTCCAAGAAGGACATTGTTGGTACCCCAGAGAACTTAGGAAACAAGGAAAACTAATAAGAAGAGAACATCATTTCCTTTCTTTAGGATTTATTGCAAATATTGATTCATGGGCTAGAGTCTCCTAGGCTGGCCAACTGGGTTAGCTCAACAAGTATTCCTTGAATACCAATTCTGTGCAAGGTGTTGTGAGGGCACTGGTCATGCTGTGTTACAGTGACAAAACCTTCTACTCAGGCCCTTGTTCAACAGCCACACTGTCCACTGGGGGAGGGGAGCCTCTACCCAACTCCTGATCCCAAAGGTGGATCCCAGAATCCATATCTCTTTCCATTTTGCTTACCTCCTAAGCAGCCCCAGGGCCTACTTGCCTTTCTTCGGTAGTGTTTCTGGGCTCATCCTCCCTATGAGGTGTCCCACATTAGCTTCTGGAGGTGAGCAGGGAAGGCCCTGTATCCCATGCCAAACACATTTACCATATTGGCAACCTAGAGGAACCCAGAGGGGCCAACCATATCTGTAACTGGAAGGAAGGATACACATACAGCCTCCTCTTAGGGCAAATGGGCACTTCAAAGAAAGGGAAAATAGGAACTTGGCTGAATTGTTCCACAAGAACACTCTAGCCCAAGCTGGGGGTGGAAGGGTATATCATTGTGAACCAAAACAAGTCTTGGCCATCTTCTGTGGAGTTCTTTTAGAGTAGCTTCCCTCCTAACTCCATACCTTGGAGTGACTCGAAGTTAGCTGTAGCTTCATGAAAGTCAGAAATGGAGAAATTGAGAAGCTTCATTTGCTTCTTTCATAACCTCAAGAGCCTGCAACCCCAGTGCCTCAGGGAGGAGCAGCCTGTCTTTGTAATAGAGGTTTTGTTTCTTCCATCTAGGAGTGTTTAAACTGAGGGGGCTCTCGGGTCAAGGCAGTACAGGCCAAGAGTCTCTGGATAGGCATTGTGATGGCCCCTAGAAGAGGCAGAGAGCACCTTTGTACAGGAGGGCAAAGCTGGGCTTGACTTGTCTCTGTTGACTTTTCAGGCCTCCTCCGCAACTGTTTTGGGGACTATCATGTGGCCTTCTACTTTGCCGGTGTGCCCCCCATCGTCGGGGCTGTAATCCTCTTGTTCGTCCCTCTGATGCATCAAAGGATGTTCAAGAAAGAGCAAAGGGATTCCAGCAAGGATAAGATGTTGACCCCTGACCCAGACCCCAATGGAGAGCTGCTGCCAGGCTCCCCCACCCCTGAGGAACCAATCTAATGCCTCTTATTTGCCATTGTGTGCTCCTCCCCAAACCTTTCCCTTCACCCTGCCCTGCTCAGCATTTACATTTTTGCCACCAGCACACTTGTTCCCAAACCTGCACATGCAGCATTTCAGCCACCTGACCATACCCCTGGAGCCAAAGCTCCAGGTGTTCCAAACTCATTAACCAAATTCTCCCTGTGAATGCCTTTAAACTTGCCAGGGTCCTCTCCTCCCAGGATCTAGGAAAGCTTGGGATCACCCCCTCGCCTTTGGACCCTCTCCATATACTTTCTAACTCTTGGGGGAGGAGGATGGGAACTCCTGGCCCAGCTTGTTAGTCACCCACTAAAAGCAACTGCCAAAGGTGCTACTGTGTCCCCAGGAGCCTGGTGGGAAGATCCAAGCCTCTGTGTGCTGAGGAGTTCCTTGCCATCTGTCCTTAGGAACCATTGGGGGGTGCGAGGGAAAGGGCATAGAGGTAAAATGAGACAAGGAGCTTTGTTTAGCCTCAGAGTCTCTGAGGGCTATGGCTTCCCAAGAGGTGTGGGTGACATCATTTTACAAGTGTACAGAGAGTCTCCCCATCATATGGTTGGTTAACAGTCTGCTTTCTTCTTTCCTTCCTCCTTTTTTTTCCTCTACTGCCTCTTCTCCCTTCTCATCCCCCTCTATTTCTTTTTATGACTGTCATAGACTCGTGGGTGCTTGAAGAAAGGAGGGACCCAGAGCTTGGGCCAATCAGCCTCACCTTGGCCCAGCCCGCCCCTAACATTAGCATCAATTCCACTCATCTCAGGCTGAGCCACATCTCATTTTTTGGCTCAAGCTGCTATAATCCTATACTGGAATAATAGAATATCACATAGGAAAGGGACCTTAAACACCGTAAAATTCCACTCACTGATTTTTTACAGATTTTCCAGGACAATGCATTAACCTGCAGGCTGTCCCAGCTCCCCATCCTTATATCCACCTGTCAAAATGTGAAGAAATTCCTTTCATCTCAGCAGGCAGAGGAAGACTGATGACAGGGGGAATGGCGTGGTGGGGGGAGGAGCAATAGTTATGGACCTGGGGAAGGACCAACTCCATCTCTTATTATTCATGACGGGTCAACATTTCCACCTGGGCCAGGCCAGAAAAGGAACTGTTTGAGGGAAAATCCCATTCCCAACCTGGATCCCCCAAAGGTAGAGGCAGCAGCTGCACATAGGGTTGGAAAACTTCTAGGAAGAGGAAGCCATCCTAGCCTTTACTACCCAATGTGTCCCCCATGCTGGGCATCCTGGACCACTCTACTTAGTGGGCATTAAAGGTGCCAGGAAAGGTAGACTCTGGACCATCTTCATCCCTCTGAAGTAGGTACCAGATGTTTCCCTATGCCTAAGCTCTGGGAAGCACTCTTGCTGAAGAGCATTTCCAGCCAGGCTGTGTCCAGCCATCACAACTCACCTTATTAGGAGCTCAGCCTCTCTCCTCACTCAGCCTCTTTGTATTTCTCCCTATGCTGGGTATTTTTCTGCTGTGTTCCTATTACCCTAACCTTTCATCATCTTCTTGCCAGGCATCCCTGGCTGTCACCTAGAGCTAACAGTGACTTGCCACCCCGAGCCAGGGCCATCCCAGGGCCAGGAGGATGAGATCGCCCCTGAGGAGCTCCAAAGAAGACGGTGGTCCCCACCCATGAGTTTTTCCGTTACAAACAGGCAGCTGGGGCATGGTTCGCCTCTGATGGCTTCATTCAAGGCCAAAGTCTGGAGCCCCCTCCCTTGGTCCCAGTCCAGCTCTTATCAGTTCCCCGAAGGAAAACCCATTGGTTCTTGGCTCTGTGAATAGGAAGGGGCCTGCCTAATTACGATCCTGTTATCCCAAACAGCAGTGGAACAGGAGGAGCTGGGCCCCAGGAGCTCTTTAAGTCCCAGAAGAGGCCATTGAAAATGTTGGAGCAACAAAGCCCCTGCTTCCATTGCTCCCTGCCCACTCCCACCAAATCACCTGAGGGCAGTTCTGCAGGGCCTCCTTTGTTGCTCATGGTGTGGATAGCTCTTAAGAATCAGGGTGCTACCCACTTCTCTCCAGATGAAGGAAAGACATTCACAGGTCCCAAATCTGCCCTATCAGGTGTCACATAACGTGGCAGGGTGTCAGTTTACTTCTTCCACACATGTACGCGTGCATGTGCGTGCTTGTGCACTTTTGGAGAGAATGTTGGTTGGCGAAAGCAGCACAGTATTAATATTTAGGGTAAGATGCAGCCTCTTATGCACCACAGTTAAATCAAGGAGAACGAACAAAATTTGGGAGCTTGAGATCTGGGACATTTAAATCCTCAGAAGGTTTGGAACAAAATAAACAGATCTAAAAATCCAGCTTTGGTGTGTTATGTTGCCTACACGGGTGAAATAGTCTTAACCTGGTTAACGGCAGGAAGTTTACTTTCAGAACTGAAATCTCATTTCAAATCAAATTTCTGCCAGGGTCTGTACTCCTTTTCTTCTCCCTTGTAATTGATGGAGGAACTTGAATGGGCTAGTATAGCTGGGTTATATAGCCAGGCAGCAGCCTGGAATTGAGGGTGATACAGAAGAGAGACCTATAACAATGACAAAGCTGGGAGTAACCTTAGAGTCTCCCTTGTCCATACTCTGCATTGAATTTAAGTGAGGACACTGAGGCCTGTATATAAGGCACTGCAGCAGGCTCACACAGTTTGTCAGTGACAGAGCAGGCTGAAACCTTGAACTCAGGTCGACTTCCAGTCCAGTCCAAACTCCTCATTTTGCAGATCAAGAAACCAACACAAGCAGGGGAAAATGACTTGCCCACTTTATTCAACAACTGTATAGTGAACCCATTTCCAAAAGGGTGTTAGCAGAACCAGCTCCAAGCAAAAAGAAATCTGAGCCACGTCTGACTTTTAGCATAGCCCATCTTTTCACAATTACTCTCACTCCCAACCAACACATACTTCTGGGGTTCTCTCTTCCCAAGCACTCCAGACCTTCATGTGGCCTTGGCCATGGAGAGCTGGTCCCACCTACTGCCCTTCCACCCTCAGCAACCCAAAAGGTACAAATAAAGTCCATCTCCCTATGGCCATACACTGAACAGGAGAGGGGTGGAGGGGACTGGTTTCCTTTGCAAGAGGGTGGTTTACCACCCAGCTCTTGGCTATTGTTGTTTCTCCCCTGACTCAGTGCAGACATCCTCAAGCTGCCAGCCTCCTCATCTCTTTCCACTGAGACTAATTACTCTGTCCTGCTGCCTGGCCCCAGGCTCTCCCACCCAAGGTCTGCTGCCCCCTCAGTCACTCCCCCAGTAGCCCCAAGGCCCTAGTCTGTGTTTGATCACTCAGGATCATTAGATTTCAAAGCTGTGGAATCCCATAATTTTTATGAGCATATGCTCTCCCCCAGGGCCTTTTCATGTCTGAAGAGGCAGCCAGCAGTTCCCTGCCACTTCACAGCAGCAGAGCAGGCCAGCTGACAGGAATTACAGGTGCCCCCAGTAAATCCCTGGTATCTGACAGCTGGTGCTTAGATAGGGTGGGTGCTGGTTAGAACCAGAGCCTTTGAAGCAAGTTCTGAATTCGAATAAGCTGAAATGTAAAGGAGACTCCAGAGGCACAAGGAAAGGGATTAGATATGCAACTCCTGCAGGGGTTGAGGAGGCTTTACTTTAGAAGGCCTTTCAAATCCTGCCTTTCAGCTCTCTCTAGTGGTCACCAGAAACAAAGTTCCATGCCTGGTTTTCAAGTCATTTCAGCAATATCTTCTAGGGACCTGCTTTGTGTCAGGCACTTTGCTAGAACCCAGGGATTTCAGAAATGAAAGGAACAGAGGTGGAGAAAACAAAGAGAAGAAACACAAGAAGGAATCTGAACTGTCTTCTTTCCAAGATACCTTTTCTTCTTCTGGACCCCAGCGGCCCGGAGCTTACGGACCTCAGAGCCTTTGGGGCAGGACAGGGGCCACCACGCCCCTTCCGGGATGGAGGCCTCAGCATTTCCCCCCTCCCCATCGCCCTGAGACTGGCCTCCCCCCGGCCACAGCCTCCCGGAAGAACTACGCGCTCTTCAGCGTTGGTTTCCTGCTGAGCTGGAGCGAGATAAAATTAGCCCATTGCTCACGGCTAACAAGTGTCAACCCGTGTCCAGTTAGGGGGAGGGAAGGTAACCCATGGGCCCTCCTGCTGGGCCAGTCAACATGGGGAGTAACAGCACCTGTACAGCGCCCCCGGCCCAGGGCCTCCTCCTTCACCCTGCTCTACCCGCCCCCAGGGATGGGGAACTAGAAAGGGGCGGGGCTACAGCTACCCTCCTTTCCCACCACACACCCACCCTACACAGCCCTCGCAACTACTGGGCCCTGGGATGCGGGGATGTGGGTGCTAACCGGTACCGTTTCCCACTCTATCCCCATGCCCACCCCACACTTGGGGAATGCCTGGGTATGGAGATGGGTCTGGGGGGCCCCAGTGGCCCTGGCTGCTCTCCTGGTCCTGCCGCTGGCTTCCGGTCACTTTAAGCAGAGTGGTGGGCGGTTCCTGCCCCTCCGTGGCTCTCCATCCATTTCCCCGCCTGGGAGGGGGAAGAACCCTGGAGACGCGCCAACTGAGACTCATCTGCCCCTGCTACTCGAACGGGAATCAGGCCCACCCAGGACAAGCAAACTTTCCCTCCCAGGGGAAGGGGGTGGGAAGGAAGGCGGGAGGGCCCAGCTTCGGGCCCTGCCAACTGTCTGGGGAGCCAGATGGATAGACAGGAGCTGCGCGTGTCCTGAGCTCAGCTCCTCCTCGATCCCCCACCCCCACTACCCTGCCCGGGCCACCGCCACCAGGGATTGCGGCATCGCCGCCCCCATCGAGCGTTGGGTCCAGAGCCCTGGAGGTGATTCGGGCTGCGCAGTCCAACAACCCCCTCCCACCGGCGGCCCCCTACCAGATCTGTCCCCGAGGTCCAGAGGGCGGGGCCGACCTGCAACTAGCAAGGACCTAAGTGATTTCAGGCAGGAGGCCTGCCAGGATGAGGGGGTTAGGAGCGAGAACCGCCTCCAGGAAACGCTCCGCTCTGGTCCTGAGCAGCCATCCTCCTCACCCTCCTCTCCATCCTCCAACCCCGGGCTGGCTGTCCCCATAGGATCTGTCGCAGAACTCCCAGGGGCAACCATGCTTGCTGGTGGGAGCTCTCAGCTCAGGCCTGCTCTCCCACTACAAGGTCCCCAGATCCCACCCAAGGTGAAGGTGAGCCCCCACCAGCTGCCCTAGGTTCACAGAGGTGAACTAGTGGGATTTCCTAGGCTTGAGAACCCTCCTCCAAACCTGGACAGAGCCCCAGGAATGGACCAGATTAACTCTAAGACCTGCCCTCCTCAATTTGCTCCCCACCGAACACTCTTCCACCCTACTCTCCATCAACCTGCTTCCTTCAGCCACTTGCCTAAGTGGTGGTGTAGGAGGGGGCCAGGGTAACCACCTCCACTGCCCTCCCACACACATCCACATACATCCTTCCTCCCACAAGGTGGAGTCTTCTGAGGATCCCAGCCTTGCAGATCCTTCTGCCTTAAAGCCTGCAAAGGCCAGAGTTTCCTCCTGTCAGTCCAAGACCTTCCAGCTACCTTGCCTCCTCATTTGCCTCCCCTCCCCCATACACGTGCACAGACACACTCCTGTCATCCTTCAGCTCCAAGAACACAAGGGCCTTCCCCCAGCATATTTGGACACAGAGGCCCCCTTCAATAATAACAGGGTGCCTTCATCTGTGGGGCAGGGGGGCGCTCAATTTACAGTTCATAGGTGCTCACATATCTCTCATCATGCTTGACCCTCTCCCCAACCCTGGAAGGCAGCTGCTCCTGTGCCTGTTTTACAGATAGGGAAAGTAAGCCCCAGAGGGGAACTGAATGCCAGTTTTCAAACTCCTTCTCCAAGGCTGTTTCCACCCCACCTCACAGAAAGTAGGGAAGTAAGCGAATCTCTCTATTCCCTTGACTTCTCAGAAAGCCTGCTTGCTCCTCCTGGAGATAATACCTGCGGTTCCCCAGGCCCAGCCAAGGAAGGCTCTGGGTAGTGAGTGGCACCACAGCACCAAGATGGAGGCATGGAAAGGAGCAAAAGCTGAGCCAGAGTCCTTGTGCACCCCCTACCCTCCCACCCCAGCCTCTCTCTTGGAGGGAATGGGACAGGGAGGGGAATGTGGAAGAGGAATTAGGAGTCTCTGATCCGCCTTTCCCTGGGGGTGTACAACACTGTCTTCTGGGTTCCTCTCTGCCTCAAAATGGGTATAAAACTCCAAACTGTGCTCCCCTGTGCCTTACTCCCTCAGTCCTTCTCTTATTATTCAATAAAACTATCATCACTGAGAGCTAATTTCCAGGGCCTTGCTAACTGCCCATAGACCCCCCAAAGGACCCTTTGTCTGGTCTAGTTATGAGGGGAGAGGAGGTGAGGAACAGTTCCTGGGAGGCCTTGCTTTCTTGGGAAAGGATTCGTGTGTCTAAGTGGTCAACACAGCTAGCTCAGAGGCTCCCTCTCGTCTAGACTTCTAGCACTTTGCCAAGCTACAGAGAGGGGATTCGGTGGGGAGGGGGGAGTAGCAAATATCATGCAATTAAGGGTAGGAGAGCTCCCAAGATAGCACTCGGGGAAAGGAAAAGTGGAGAACATGCCTAAACCCCTGACCACACACCTCACTGAGGTGGACTTGTCCTGTATATGCCTCTCAGCAACTGTGGCCATTACCCTCCTCCTCATGTCCCCTGCCCCCAGCTGAGAGATTCCCTGTATCTGCAGGGGAGCTTGTTGTCATCTAGCAGCCCCCACCCTTCAGTACCACATTTTTTGGTGGGCTCTAAATTCCCAGATCCCAATAAATCCTAGCCTAAGCCTTTCCTTCAGGGTAAATAGCTTCAAGCATCCAAGCCAGGTCCCTCCAAGGTTAGGACTCACCTGTCAACCACAATGGCTGGGCCCGGAAAGCAGGAAGAGGCAAGTTTCAAGGAACGTCAAGATCTAGGCAAAGCTAGTTCCAGTTCAGTAGCTGTGTACATAGTTGTAACTAGTGAACTTCAGGAGCACTTTAAACGTTATAATGATAGAGCACAGGAGCTACAAAGAAACTTACCTTAATTCTGTTTTTCTGGTTAACTAAGTACTTTCTTCACAATCCTTGGTCAACACAGTTAAGGGCTGTTCTCTACCAGGAGGAAATCAAAGACCCAAAGGAGGTCAGAGGTGAAATGGTGGAGAGCTTCAGATCCAGTAATTTTCATACTGTACTCTGTGACTCTTTGGGGGATTCACAGAGGTACCTCAAAGACCGCTAGGGGCTTCCCTGGTGGCGCAGTGGTTGGGAGTCTGCCTGCCAATGCAGGGGACACGGGTTCGAGCCCTGGTCTGGGAAGATCCCGCGTACCGCGGAGCGACTGGGCCCGTGAGCCACGATTGCTGAGACTGCGCGTCTGGAGCCTGTGCTCCGCAACAGGAGAGGCTGCGGTGGTGAGGGGCCCGTGCACCGCGATGAAGAGCGGCCCCCACTTGCCACAGCTGGAGAGGGCCCTCGCACAGAAACGAGGACCCAACACAGTCAAAAATAAATTTAAAAAAAATCCACTTAAAGAAAAGCAGTTCCTAGAATTACCTATTTCTAAAAAAAAAAAAAAAAAAAGACCGCTAAAATTTCTGGGACTGGTTTTCCTTATTCCTCCAATGAAGAACAGTTTAATGCTGAATATTATATATAAAACAAACCTAAGATGACTCTGAAAGTTGGAGAGAAGAAGGCAGACCAGGTAGGAGTGAAGACCTGAGGCAGAACCTGAGGAGTGATTCACTTGAGGTGAGTGCTGTAGGTTTCCTTTTTGCCTTACATATCCCAGACTTGGTGATGGAGAAGCCAGAAACCCAGAAATGGCAATGGGCACTGACATAAAAAGCCCAAGGAAATTTTTTTTCTCTCTAGCCAAAGAATCAGGAAAGGGACAGTCTAGAAAGACAGAAAACTTTTACACATTACAGTTCTACTCCAGTCAAACACCATGGACAAATTGTGGCCCCATCCCCACCCCAACCAGCAAAGGTAAAGTGGAGAGCCTAGATTCCACCTTCATCATGCTATAACAAAGCACCTTTCCCCGCCATCGCCATGGTGGTGTCACAGAAAGCCAAATATGGAGCCCAGAGTTTCATCCCAGCCATGCAGAAAAATGTAGGAAATAGTAATGAGGCGTCCCAGTCCCTTGCATCCCTGTGGGTATCAGAGGAAGCCTAGTGGGTGCCTGAACTCCAACCCCTGCAAAGCAGTAATGAGGAGCCCCTCAACCCCTGGGTGTCAATGAAGGACCAGTAGGAAACCCGGACTTCTACCTCGACTTGACAGTAATGAGGTAGTGCACACTTTCTCTCACTGGCACACTGTTAGAGGAGGCCTGCTGAAACGACAACAAAGATCTAATATTCATGTCATCAGAGTCCCAGAAAGAGAGGAGAAAGTAAGTTGGGCTGAAAAAGTATTCAAAGTCATTATTTAATGGCAGAAAACTCCCCAAACTGGGTAAAAGACATATTCTTGTATGTTCAAAAAACTGAGCAAAACCCAAACAGGAGGAACTCAAAGAAATCTATGCAAAAACACATCATGTCAAATGTGAAAACTAAACACAAACAAACAAAGATCTTGAAAGCAGTGAGAGAAAAATGACACCTTAATTATAGGAGAAAAAACAATTAGAACGACAGTAGATTTCTCATCAGAAACCATGGACGGGAGCTAGAAGAAGTCGTAAGTTTTTCAAGTACTAAAAGAAAAGAACTATCAACCCAGAATTGTATAGCCAGCAAAAAATCCTTGAGGAATTAAGAGGAAATCAAGAGGAAATCAAGACATTCTCAGATGACAGAAAACTAAGAAAATTTGTTGCCAGCAGAATTACCCTAAAAGAATGGCTAAAGGAAGCTCTTCCAACAGAAAAGAAGTGACAAAAGAAGAAATCTTGAAATGTCAGGAAGGAAGAAAGTACAATGAAAAGAGCAAAAATACAACAGGTTTTTCTTATCATCTTGAGCTTTCTAAATTATGTTTAACAATTGAAGCAAAAACTATAACAATATCTGATGTAGCTCTCAATGTATGTAGAGAAACTAAGACAGTACTATAAATGGGGGATGGTGAAAAGACAAAAAAGGAGGTAAGGTTTCTACAATTCATTAAAACTGGTAAAATACCAACTCCGATAGACTGTGATAAGTTATGTACATATAATGTAATACTTAGATCAACCACTAAAGAAGCTGTGCAAATAGATACCCTCGAAAATCAAATAAAATTCTAACCCACAGGAAGGCAGGAATAAAATTCATAAATGAAAGACAGAGGGAACAAACAGAAAACAAACAATAAATGTCAGAACTAGGCCATAATATATCAATAATTACATTAAGTATAAATGGTGTAAATACATCAACTATAGAGATTTGCAGAGTGGACTTTTTTTTGAAAGAAATATGGTTATTTAATAAACCTAATAATTAACCCTAAATACTTAAACTTTTCGGGTCATCTACTTAATCCTACATTCCTTTTAAAATTTATTTTTATTGGAGTATAGTTGCTTTGCAATGTTGTGTTAATTTCTACTGTACAGCAACGTGCATCAGCTATACGTATACATATACCCCCACTTTTTTGGACTTCCTTCCCATTTAGGTCACCGTAGAGCACTGAGTAGAGTTCCCTGTGTTATACAGTAAGTTCTCATTAGTTATCTATTTTATACATAGTATCAATAGTGTATATATGTCAATCCCCATCTCCCAATTCATCCCACCCCTGCTTCCCCCTTGGAATCCATACGTTGGTTTTCTACATAAGTGTCTCTACTTCTGTTCTGCAAATAAGATCAACTATACCATTTTTTTAGATTCCATATATATGCGTTAATATACGATATTTGTTTTTCTCTTTCTGACTTACTTCACTCTGTATGACACTTTATAGGTCGATGCACGTCTCTACAAATGACTCAATTTTTTTCCATTTTATGGCTGAGTAATATTCCATTGTATATATGTACCATATCTTCTTTATCCATTGCTCTCTTGTTGGACATTTAGGTTGCTTCCATGTCCTGGCTATTGTAAATAGCGCTGCAATGAACATTGGGGTGAATGTATCTTTTTGAATTAAGGTTTTCGTTGGGTATATGCCCAGTAGTGAGATTGCCAGGTCATATGGCAGTTCTAATTTTAGTTTTTTAAGGAACCTCCATACTGTTCTCCATAGTGGTTGTATCAATTTACATTCCCACCAACAGTGCAAGAAGGCTCCCTTTTCTCCATACACTCTCTAGCATTTATTGTTTGTAGATTTTTTGATGATGGCCATTCTGACTGGTGTGAGGTGATACCTCATTGTAGTTTTGATTTGCATTTCTCTAATAATTAGTGATGTTGAACATCTTTTCATGAGCCTCTTGGCCATCTGTATATCTCTTTGGAAAAATGTCTATTTAGGCCTTTGGCCCATTTTTGGATTGGGTTGTTTGTTTTTATTTGCAATTGAGCTGCATGAGCTGCTTGTGTATTTTGGAGATTAATCCTTTGTCAGTTGCTTTGTTTACAAATATTTTCTCCCATTCTGAGGGTTGTCTTTTCGTCTTGTTTATGGTTTCATTTGCTGTGCAAAAGCTTTTAAGTTTAATTAGGCGCCATTTGTTTACTTTTGTTTTTATTCTCATTACTCTAGGAGGTAGGTCAAAAAAGATCTTGCTGCAATTTATGTCAAAGAGTGTTCTGCCTATGTTTTCCTCTAAGAGTTTTATTGTGTCTGGACTTACATTTAGGTCTTTAATCCATTTTGAGTTTATTTTTGTGTATGGTGTTAGGGAGTGTTCTAATTTCATTCTTTTACATGTAGTTGTCCACTTTTCCCAGCACCACTTATTAAATAAGCTGTCTTTTGTCCATTGCATATTTTTGCCTCCTGTGTCATAGATTAGGTGACCAGAGGTGAGTGGGTTTATCACGGGGCTTTCTATCCTGTTCCATTGATCTATATTTCTGTTTTTGTACCAGTACCATACTGGTTTGATGACTGTAGCTTTGTAGTATAGTGTGAAGTCAGGGAGCCTGATTCCTCCAGCTCCATTTTTCTTTCTCAAGATCACTTTGGCTATTCATGGTCTTTTGAGTTTCTATACAAATTGTATAATTTTTTGTTCTAGATCTGTGAAAAATGCTACTGGTAATTTGATAGGGATTGCATTGAATCTGTAGCTTGCTTTGAGTAGTATAGTCATTTTCAAAATATTGATTTTTCCAATCCAGGAAAATGGTATATCTCTCCATCTGTTTGTGTCATCTTTGATTTCCTTCAACAGTGTCTTATAGTTTTCTGCATACAGGACTTTTTCTCCTTAGGCAGATTTATTCCTAGGTATTTTATTCTTTTTGTTGCAATGGTGAATGGGATTGTTTCTTTAATTTCTCTTTCTGGTCTTTTATTGTTAGTGTATAGGAATGCAAGAGATTTCTGTGCATTAATTTTGTATCCTGCAACTCTACTAAATTCATTGATAAGCTCTAGCAGTTTTCTGGTGGCATCTTTAGCATTTTCTATGTAGAGTGTCATGCCATCTGCAAACAGTGACAGTTTTACTTTTTCTTTTCCAATTTGGATTGCTTTTATTTCTTTTCCTTCTCTGATTGCCATGGCTAGGACTTCCAAAACTATGTTGAATAAGAGTGGCGAGAGTGGGCACCCTTGTCTTGTTCCAGATCTTAGAGGAAATGCTTTCAGTTTTTCACCATTGAGAATGATGTTTGCTGTGGGTTTGTCATATATGGCCTTTATTATGTTGAAGTAGGTTCCCTCTATGCCCACTTTCTGGAGAGGTTTTTTTTTTTTTTTTATCATGAATGGGTGTTGAATTTTGTCAAAAGCTTTTTCTGCATCTATTGAGATGATCATATGGTTTTTGTTCTTCAATTTGTTGATGTGGTGTATCACACTGATTGATTTGCAAATATTGAAAATTTCTTGCATCCCTGGGATAAATCCCACTTGATCATGGTGTATGATCCTTTTAATGTGTTGTTGGATTCTGTTAGGTAGTGTTACGTTGAGGATTTTTGCGTCTACGTTCATCAGTGAAATTGGCCTGTAATTTTCTTTTTTGCAATATCTTTGTCTGGTTTTGGTATCAGGGTGATGGTGGCCTTGTAGAATGAGTTTGGGAGTGTTTCTCTCTCTGCAATTTTTTGGAAGAGCTTGAGAAGGGTAGGTGTTAGCTCTTCTCTAAACGTTTGATAAAATTCGCTGGTGAAGCCATCTGGTCCTGGACTTTTGTTTGCTGGAAGAGTTTTAATCACACTTTCAACTTCAGTACTTGTGATTGGTCTGTTCATATTTTCTATTTCTTCCTGGTTCAGTATTGGAAGGTTGTACTTTTCTAAGAATTTCTCCATTTCTCCCAGGTTGTCCATTTTATTGGCGTATAGTTGCCTGTAAGAGTCTCTTATGATCCTTTGTATTTCTGTGGTGTCAGTTGAAACTTCTTTTTCCTTTCTAATTTTATTGATTTGAATCCTCTCCCTTTTTTTCTTGATGAGTCTGGCTAAAGGTTTATCAATTTTATTTATCTTCTCAGAGAACCAACTTTTAGTGTCATTGATCTTTTGAATTGTTTTCTTCATCTCTATTTCATTTATTTCTGCTCTGATCTTTATGATTTCTTTCCTTCTAATAACTTTGGGTTTTGTTTGTTCTTCTTTCTCTAGTTGCTTTAGGTGTAAAGTTAAGCTGTTTATTTGAGATTTTTCTTGTTTCTTGACGTAAGATTGTATTGCTATAAACTTCCCTTTTAGAACTGTTTTTGCTGCATCCCATAGGTTTCGGGTTGTCCTGTTTTCATTGTCATTTGTTTCTAGGTATTTTTCAATTTCCTCTTTGATATTTTCAGTGATCTCTTGGTTATTTAGTAGCATATTGTTTAGCCTCCATGTGTTTTTGTTTTTACAGGTTTTTTTTTCCCTGTAAATGATTTCTAATCGCATAGCATTGTAGTTGGAAAAGATGCTCAATACAATTTCAACTTTCTTAAATTTACTGAGGCTTGATTTGTGACCCAAGATGTGATCTATCCTGGAGAATGTTCTGTGTGCACCTGAGAAGAAAGTGTATTCTTCTGCTTTGGGATGGAATGTCCTATAGATATCAATTAAGTCTATCTCGTCTAATGTGTCATTTAAGACTTTTGTTTCCTTATTAATTTTCTGTCTGGATGATCTATCCATTGGTGTAAGTGGAGTATTTAAGTCCCCCACTGTTATTGTGTTACTGTCAATTTCCCCTTTTATGTCTGTTGGCATTTGCCTTAAATACTGAAGTGCTCCTATACTGTGTGCATAAATATTTATTATTGTTATTTCTTCTTCTTGGATTGATCCCTTGATCATTAGGTAGTGTCCTTCCTTGTCTCTTGTAACTGTCTTTATTTTAAAGTCTATTTTGTCTGATATGAGTATTGCTACTCCAGCTTTCTTTTGATTTCCATTTGCATGGAATCTCTTTTTCCATCCCCTCACTTTCAGTCTGTATGTGTCCCTAGGTCTGAAGTGGGTTTCTTGTCGACAGCATATATATGGGTCTTGTTTTTGTATCCATTCATCCAGTCTGAGTCTTTTTGTTGGAGCATTTAATCTATTTACATTTAAGGTTATTATCGATATGTATGTTCCTATTACCATTTTCCTAATTGTTTTGGGTTTGTTCTTGAAGGTCTTTTTCTTTTCTTGTGTTTCCTGCCTAGAGAAGTTCCTTTAGCATTTGTGGCAAAGCTGGTTTGGTGGTGCTGAATTCTCTTAGCTTTTGCTTGTCTCTAAAGCTTTTCATTTCTCTGTTGAATCTGAATGAGATCCTTGCTTGGTAGAGTAATCTTGGTTGTAGGTTTTTCCTTTTCATCATTTTAAATATATTTTCCCACTCCCTTCTGGCCTGCAGAATTTCTGCTGAAAAATCAGCTGATAATGTTATGGGGATTCCCTTGTATGTTATTTGTTGCTTTTCCCTTGCTGCTTTTAATATTTTTTCTTTGTATTTAATTGTTGTTTGTTTGATTAATATGTGTCTCACTGTGTTTCTCCTTGGGTTTATCCTGTATGGGACTCTCTATGCTTCCTGGACTTGTTTGACTATTTCTTTTCCCATGTTAGGGAAATTTTCGACTATAATTTCTTCAAATATATTCTCAGACCCTTTCTCTTTCTTTTCTTCTTCTAGGACCCCTATAATTCGTATGTTGATGCATTTAATGTTGTCTCAGAGGTCTCTGAGACTATTTTCATTTCTTTTCATTCTTTTTTCTTTATTCTGCTCCACAGCAGTGAATTCCACCATTCTATCTTCCAGGTCACTTATCCATTCTTCTGCTTCAGTTATTCTGCTATTGATTCCTTCTAGTGTATTTTTCATTTCAGTTATTGTGTTGTTCATCACTGTTTGTTTGTTCTTTAGTTCTTCCAAGTCCTTGTTAAACATTTCTTGTATTTTCTTGATCAGTGCCTCCATTCTATTTCCGAGATCTTGGATCATCTTTCCTATAATTACTCTGAATTCTTTTTTAGGTAGACTGCCTATTTCCTCTCCATTTATTTGATCTTGTGAGTTTTTACCTTGCTCCTTCAACTGCAACATATTTCTCCATCTTCTCATGTTGTCTAACTTACTGTGTTTGAGGTCTCTTTTCCACAGGCTGCAGGGTCATAGTTCCTCTTGGTTGTGTCTGCCCCCGGTGGGTGAGGTTGGTCCAGTGGCTTGTGTAGGCTTCCTGGTGGGAGGGACTGGTGCCTGCATTCTGGTGGGTGGAGCTGGGTCTTGTCCCTCTGATGGGCAGGGCCGTTTCAGGTGGTGTGTTTTGGGATGTCTGTGAGCTTAGTACAACTTTAGGCAGCCTGTCTGTTGATGGGTGGGTTTGTGTTCCTGTCTTGCTTGTTGTCTGGCATGAGGCATTCAGCACTGGAGCCTGCAGGCAGCTGGGTGTAGCTGGTCTTGGATTTGAGATGGAGAGCTCCGGGAGAGCTCTCGCTGATTAATATTCCCCGAGGCCAGGAATTCTCTGGTGGTCCAGCATCCTGGACTCAGTGCGTCCACCCTGGAGGCTCAGGCCCAACCCCTGCAAGCCGCATGTCATGGCAATAAAGGGAAAAGAAGTGGGGGAAGAAAACAAACAAAAATAAAAAGAGAAACAAAACCCAAGACAAATAGCAAAGACCAAATCAAACAAACAGCAACAACAGCAATAAAATAAAAAAAAACCAGACTAACGGTAAAAGCAAAATCAAACAAAAACAAACACACACACACACACAACAAAAACAAAGAAAACAGGAGAACAACCAAACAAAAGAACCCAAAAACGAAATCAAACAATTAAAAACAAAACTAACAAAAACACAAACCAAAACAAAGCAGAATGCAAACTGAAGAATAAAGCAAAGAAAAGTAAACAAACAGACAAAAACGATTTAAAAAAGGAAAAAACACAGAACAATGAAGAAGCAAAGTAAAAATAGAAATATAAAAAATAAAAAATATATTAAAAAGAATTTTAAAAATTAAAAAGAAAAAGGAAAAAAACAAACCAAACCCCCCCAAAATAAATAAAAATAAATAATAATAATAATTTAAAAAACCAAACAACAGAACTAATCAAAACATAAGGAAAATAATAGTAATAATAACATTTTCATGGGGTCTCAGCTGTCAGTGTCCTTGTCCCTGCTGTGAGCCACAGCCCACCTCCACCTCCCCAGGAGGCCCTCCAATGCCTCTAGGTTGGTCTCTGGACCTGCTGTGGGCACTTTGGGGACAGCACAGATTCTGATCTGGCCCAGCTCCCATGTGTTCTTGCCCCCAGAGTCCACAGCTGTCAGAGTTAGACTGGTTTCATTTGTGGGAACACTCGTTGTCCATTCAGATATTCCACAGACGCAGGGTCTACCAAGCCAATTATTATGGGGATTTAATCTGTGGCTTGTGCGGGTGACAGAAAGATTTTTGTTCCTCTTCCTTAGTTGTCCCTCCCCTGGGGCTCAGCTGTGATTTTAGCCCCACCTCTGGGTGTGGGCCACCCACAGGAGTCTGCTCCCAAGGCTGCCCTAGAGCACTCGGGTCTGCCTCGGTGAGAACAGGCCGCGGATGTGGCACAGCTGCCTGGGTCACAGGAGCCCCAGTGGCAACAGGTGCACAGGGAAGCCGGCAGCCATGGGCGAGAGAGAATCAGCCCTAGTGGGAGCCTTTTCTAGTGCCTGGAGGCAGGTGCATGAGGGCCAGCCCTGGCAGAGCCCTTTCCTAGTGCTGGGGGGGCGGGCAGGGGCCAGCACATGGGGAGAGAGAGGCTGCAATGGTGGCTCCACCCTCTGCGCATCACTTAACAGTGGCGCCTTGCTTCCATGGCAGTCCGGGTTTCCTCCACAGGCATTCCCAGTTTTGGATTTCCTCCCTCCTGTCCCCTCAAGCTGTCTCCTCATAGCCAACAGCAGTCCTCCCCCTGGGTTTTGCTCTCCAATCCCCACATTCCAGCTCCCAGCCCCCGTGTGCACCGGTGGACACATGTCCCAGTCCGGGGCACACAGGGACGTGGCACGGACCATCTCTGTAGTTCTCACTCTGTCCTGTCTGCCACAGACCAGCTGTTTCACCCTCCTCTGACAGCCTCAGATGCTTCCTTTCTGTCCCAACCGAGTTCCCCATCAGAGAGGGGTTTCCCCAGATGCAGGACCCTCTCCTCTGCTTCAGTTCACCCCCAGGGGCGCACGTCCCATCCCACTTCCTCTCCTCTTCTTTCTCCCTTCTTTCTTTTGTCCTACCTGGTTATGCAAGGTCCTTTATTGTCCTTTCTGGTGTCCAAGGTCTTCTGCTAGTGTTCAGCTGGTGTTCTGTGAGAATTGTTCCATCTGTAGATGCATTTGTGGAGAGAGATGAACTCCATGTCCTCCTACTCCTCCACCATCTTGAAAACCCCAGAGTGGATTTTTTAAATGACACAACTATATGTTGTATGCAGGAAATTCACCTCAATTACATAATGATAGGTAGGTTGAAAGTAAAAGGATGGGAAAAGGTATGCCAGTAGATGTCAGAGCAAATAAAATTACCAAAAGAGAAAAAGACAAAACATAGTGATAAAAGGGTTAGACTACCAAGAAGATATAGCAATCCTAAACAGTGTTACAAAACAGTTGAAGCAAAAACTGAGAAAATAAAAGGGAAATAGATAATATAGTTGGAAACTCCTACACTGTGTCTCAAAAATTGATAGAAAAACTAGACAGAAAAATCAGTATGGACATAGAAGAACTAAAAACACTATCAACCAGGGAGATCTAATCAAATTTAAGAAGCACTCTGCCTGAAATAGAGACATAGATGTAGAGAACAAACATATGGACACCAAGGGGGGAAGCGGGGGAGGGGGTGGTGGGATGAATTGGGAGACTGGGATTGACAAATATACACTAATATGTATAAAATAGATAACTAAATAAACAATGTATTTAATTTAAAAAAAGAAGCACTCTGCCTCACAACAGCAGAATACACATTCTTTTCAAGCACCCATGCAACGTATACCAAAATAGACCATATCCCGAGCCTAAAACCAACTTCAACAAATTTAAAATAATTGAAATCATACATAATATGTTTTCTCAGTATAATGGAATCAAAGTAGAAATCAAAATCAGAAAGACAACAGGAAAATCTCTAAACAAGTAGAAATTAAGCAATATACTTCTTAACAATGCATAGATCAAAGAGGAACTCTCAAAGGAAATTTTTAAAAATATAGACAACTGAATGAAAATTAAAATACAACATATCAAAATACATGGGACAGAGCTAAAGCAGTACTGAGAGGGAAGTTTATAGCACTGATTGCTTATCTTATAAATTAGGAATGGTTTCAAATCAATAATCTAAGTTCCTACCTCAAGAAACTAGAAAAAGAAGTGCAAAATAAACTCAAAGCAAGAAGAAGGAAGGAAATAAAAGGCAGAAATCAATAAAATTGAAAATAGGAAAGCAATAGAGAAAATCAATAAAACAAAATTTAGCTCTTTGATAAAATCAATAATATTTATAAACCTCTAGTAAGAGTGAATACAGAGAGAAGATCCAAATCACCAATATCTGAAATGAAACAGGATTATATTACAGATCCTGCAGCTATTAAAAAGATAATAAGAGAATACTATGAACAACTTTCCACTTATAACTTCAATAACTAGAAGAATTGGACAAACTCCTCAAACCCCACAAGAACTCAACCAAAAGGAAATAGATTACCTGAATAATCCTATAACCATTAAAGAAATAGAATTTGTAATTTAAAATCTCCTCTAAAAGAAAAGCCTATATGGATTCATTGGAAAATTTTACCAAACATCCGAAGAAGAATTAACAGCAATTTTACACATTCTATTCTAGAAAACTTAAGACAAAAAAACACTTCCCGGGCTTCCCTGGTGGCACAGTGGTTAAGAATCTGTCTGCCAATGCAGGGGACAAGGGTTCGAGCCCTGGGCCAGGAAGGTCCCACATGCCACAGAGCAACTAAGCCCGTGCACCACAACTACTGAGCCTGCACTCTAGAGCCCACGAGCCACAACTACTGAAGCCCATGCACCTAGAGCCCATGCCCCACAACAAGAGATGCCACCTAATGAGAAGCCTGTGCACCACAACGAAAAATAGCCCCTGCTCGCCGCAACTAGAGAAAGCCCGTGTGCAGCAACGAAGACCCAATGCAGCCATAAATAAATAAATAAATAAAAATTAAAAAAAAAAAAACACTTCCCAACTGATTTTATGAGGCCAGCATTACCCTGATATTAAAACCAGACAATACAAAAAAATGAAAACAATACACCAATATCCCTTATGAATATAGATGCAAAATTCCTCCACAAAATATTATCAAGCCAAATCCAATAATATAAAGAATTGTGCACCACACCTAAATGGGATTTATTCCATGTATATAATGCTGTTTCCATATTTGAAATTCAATCAATATAATGTACCATATCAATAAATTAAAGATGAAAAATCATATGATACTATCAATTGGTGCAGAAAAAGCATTTGACAAAATACAGCACTAATTTATAATTATGAGCTCTCAGAAAGTTGAGAATGGAAGGGAACTACTTCAATTTAATGAAAAGTATCTACAGCCAACATCATACTTATTAGGAAATATTCTATGCTTTCTTGCTAATACCAGGAACAAGACAAAGATGCCCGTTCTCACCACTGTTATTTCACAGTACTGGAAATTCTAGCCACTGCAATAAGACAAGGAAAAATACCTAAAATGTATACAGATTGGAAAGGAAGAAATAAAACTGTATTTGCAGATAACAAGATTGTCTATATAGAAAATCCCAAGGAATCTACAAAAACCTTACAGAACTAATAAGTTTAGCAACATCACAGTAGACAAGATCAACATACAAAAATCAATCACATTTCTATATACTATCAATGAACATGCAGACACTGAAGTTGAAAGCACAGTAATATTTACAATCATTACAGAGAAAATGAAATACTTAGGTATACACTTAACAAAACATGTACTGGATCTGTATGCTGAAAATTTCAAAATGCTGATGAAAGAAGTCAAAGAAGAGCTAAATAAATCAAAAGGCATACTCTGTTCATGGATTGGAAGACTCAACATAGTAAAGATGTCTATTTTCCCCAAACTGATAGTTTTAACTCAATTCCTTTCAAAATCCTAGCAAGATTTTTTTTGTAAAAATGGACAAGATTATTTTTAAATTTATATGGAAAGATAAAGGAATTAGAATAACTTCTTTGAAAAGCAATAATAAAGTGAGAAGAATCACTCCATCTGATTTCAAGACTTATTATATGGCTATAGTAATCACGACTGTGTGGTATTGGTAGAGGGCTAGATATATATTGGGTTGGCCAAAAAGTTCGTTCGGATAAGATCTTATATGAATAAAAGAACGAAATTTTTGGCCAACCTAATAAAACAATGCAACAGAATAGAAAACCTTGACATAGCCCCACACAAGTATGATCAACTGATTTTTGACAAAAAAGGAATTTATAATCTTTTTAACAAATGATGCCAGAGCAATTGGATATCCATAGGCAAAAAGAATCTCAACCTACTAAATATCATGCTTTATACAAACATAAACTCAAATGGATCATAGATTTAAATGTAAAATGCAAAACTATAACACTTTTAGAAGAAAACATAGGAGAAAATCTTCAGGACCTAGGGCTTGGAGAGGAGTGTTTTAGACATGACATCAAAAGTACAATCCATTCTGAGGGTTGTCTTTTCATCTTGTTTATGGTTTTCTTTGCTGTGCAAAAGCATGACCATACAACCCAGCAATCCCACTGCTGGGCATATACCCTGAGAAAACCATAATTCAAAAAGAGTCATGTACCACAATGTTCATTTCAGCTCTATTTACAATAGCCAGGACATGGAAGCAACCTAAGTGTCCATCGACAGATGAATGGATAAAGAAGATGTGGCACATATATACAATGGAATATTACTCAGCCATAAAAGGAAACGAAATTGAGTTATTTGTAGTGTGGTGGATGGACCTAGAGTCTGTCATACAGAGTGCAGTAAGTCAGAAAAAGAAAAACAAATACCATATGCTAACACATATATATGGAATTTAAAAAACAAACAAAAAATGGTCATGAACTATACTACAAAGCTACAGTAATCAAGACAGTATGGTACTGGCACAAAAACAGAAATATAGATCAATGGAACAGGATAGAAAGCCCAGAGATAAACCCATGCACATATGGTCACCTTATCTTTGATAAAGGAGGCAAGCATATACAGTGGAGAAAAAACAGACTCTTCAATAAGTGGTGCTGGGAAAACTGGACAGCTACATGTAAAAGAATGAAATTAGAACACTCCCTAACACCATACACAAAAATAAACTCAAAATGGATTAAAGACCTAAATGTAAGGCCAGACACCATCAAACTCGTAGTGGAAAACATAGGCAGAACACTCTATGACATAAATCACAGCAAGATCCTTTTTGACCCAGCTCCTAGAGAAATGGAAATAAAACCAAAAATAAACAAATGGGACCTAATGAAACTTAAAAGTTTTTGCACAGCAAAGGAAACCATAAACAAGATGAAAAGACAACCTTCAGAATGGGAGAAAATATTTGCAAATGAAGCAACGGACAAAGGATTAATCTCCAAAACATACAAGCAACTCATGCAGCTCAATATCAAAAAAACAAATAACCCAATCCAAAAATGGGCAGAAGACCTAAATAGACATTTCTCCAAAGAAGATATACAGATTGCCAACAAACACATGAAAGAATGCTCAACATCATTAATCATTAGAGAAATACAAATCAAACCTACAATGAGATATCATCTCACACCGGTCAGAATGGCCATCATCAAAAAATCTAGAAACAATAAATGCTGGAGAGGGTGTGGAGAAAAGGGAACACTCTTGCACTGTTGGTGGGAATGTAAATTGATACAGCCACTATGGAGAACAGTATGGAGGTTCCTTAAAAAACTAAAAATAGAACTACCATACGACCCAGCAATCCCACTACTGGGCATAGACCCTGAGAAAACCATAATTCAAAAAGAGTCATGCTCCAAAATGTTCATTGCAGCTCTATTTACAATAGCCAGGACATGGAAGCAACCTAAGTGTCCATCATTGGATGAATGCATATCCAGAATATATAAACAAAACTCAACAGAATAAAAACCCACAAACAATTCTGTTAGAAAATAGGCAAAAGATATGAAGAGACATTTTACCAAAGTGGATATATGTTTGGTAAATAGTCACATGAAAAGATGTTTAACATTTCTTGCATTAGGGAAATACAAACTAAGATTATGATGAGATACCATTATATATTTATTAGAACAGCTAAAATAATAAATGGTGACAATACCAAATGCTGGCTAGGATGTGGAGAAACTGAATCTCTCATATTGCTGTGGGAATGTAAAATGTTACAGCCACTCTAGAAAATAAGTTGGCACTTTCTTAAAAAGCTAATTATACATTTACCATGAGACTCAGCAATTGCACTCCTGAGAAATGAAAACTTATAAAGTTCCCACATAAGACTTATAAAGGTCCACATAAAACCTCTACACAATTGTTCATAGTATTATTTGTAATAGCCAAAATCTGGACACAACCAAAATGTCCTAAAATAGATGAGTAGTTAAAGGGTAGTACATCTACACAATGAAATACTACTCAGTAATAAAAAGGAACAAATTACTGATACATGCAACAACTTGGATGGATCTCAAGGGTATTATGGTGAATGACAAAAAGCCAATTAAAAGGTCACATGCTGTATGATTCCATTTATATAACGTTCTTGGAATGACAAAATTATAGAGATGGAGAAGAGATTAGTGATTGCCAGGGGTTTAAAGGTGGTGGTGGGAAGCAGGTGTGATTCTGAATATAAATTGGTAGTACAAGGGAGATCTTTGGGGTGATAGAATAGTTCTATATCTTGATAGTTGTGTTGGTTATACGAATCTACATATGTGATAAAATGGTTTAAAATTACACATGCACATTGTACCAGTATCAATTTCCTGGTTTTGATACCTGGTTTTGTGCTACAGTTACCTAAGATGTAGTTAATGAGGGAAACTGGGTGAAAGGCATATATTACCTCTCTCTACTATCATTCCAATTTCTTGTGAATTTATAATTATTTCAAAAATAAAAAATTTAAAACTTGAGTTAGCTGGAAAAAACTTATCCAAATCCCTTATTTTACAAATAGGGAAACTGAGATGCCAAAAGGGCAGGTGACTGCCCAATGTTTCACAATTAGTTGGTGCAGCACTGAGACCTTGCAACCTTTATTACTGTCCTGAGATCTATCTTTCTTTGGGACTCTCAAAACTCAACTTTCACCAGTGTACTTTCCAATGTTGACTTGCCCACAGTTCCATTGCATTCTCTTATATCAAAGTTCTAGTTTTTCTTGCGGGTCAGATTTCCCTTAAGAGTCTTCCTCCTTACTGGCTTTCCCCCCTCTAGATGGTTAACCTTTTTTAGCAGCCATACACTTAAATATTTATTGCTAAGGTGGATTTTTTAACCCTTACTCCTAACTCTTCACACTAAGCCTTAAGATCCGGCTCAGTCATGTTCAAGATTTCTTAGAAGCTTCTTGCCTATTTTACGATCTCCTCTGTTGAGAAATGGCCCACTTATTAACTGGGCCTAGCAGTTCAAATCCACTGTCGATCACTATATGGTACCACCTAAAGAAATAAAGGAGGATATTCCACGTAAAACAAGGACCTATAAAATATTCAGATTGAGATGCCCCACAAACAACTGGGGTGGGGGGAGGGGGGAAAGAGTGTCTAAATTTCTAAGGAGAGATCAGACCTTAGAGATATAGGTTGATGAGTCATCAGGGTATGGAGAATAGTTAAAACCATGGGGAAATTTCTTCTGTAATAAGATAAACATTTCTTACATAAAGGAAAAATACCACGGGGGTGAGTAAAGTCAAACAGTGTTAACTAGAGAAGAACAAAGGGTCTAACAGTGCTTTTTTCTTTGAGCTATGGTCTCTGATGGTTGAAGCCTTGAACTGTCCCAAGCATGTTGAGGAAACGTAGCAGGCCTTTGTGTGATGGGGCGGTAATGCGAGGAGGGGTTCCCTCTGGATGAATTGTTTCAGCACTTTTTTGTTTTTGTTTTGTTTTGTTTTTTGTTGTTTGTTGTTTTTTTGTTTTTGTTTTTTTGCTGGCTGTCTCTGACCTAGAAGCACCTTCACTCCTTTTAGAAGAACAAAGGAAAATCGCAGTTCATCTCAGACCTGGGGATGCTGATTACAAACATAAAGCTGCTAAATACAGTGTCTAAAATGTTGCTAAAAGATACCTGAGGGCTGCTGCTCCTAGTGAAGAGGACCCCTAAATTATAGGAGAAGGGGAAACAGAAGAAATTCTAGGTAAGATTTTGGGAGTCACTGGTTTCTGACAAAAGCTTTTGCTGGGCCCTTAGCAATCCACACTTTCCACATTTCTTTTCTTTTTCAACCTTTTTCAACTGTAGCAAAGATTTCTTTTTTTAGCGTCACTCAGCATGTGTGGAATCTTTGTTGAGCCACATGCAAGTTTTAAAAGAAGCATGCAAGTTTTGCCACTTATCCTATTTGACCAGCAGATTTTGGGGTTTTTCTGGTTTTGTTTTTGTTTTTGTTTTGGCTGCTCTGCACGGCTTGCAGAATCTTGGTTCCCTGACCAGGGATTGAACCCATGCCCTTGGCAGTGAAAGTGCAGAGTCTTAACCACTGGACCACCAGGGAGTTCCCTGGAGGGTTGGTTTTTAGATTGTGGGGTTTTTTTTTTCATTTGTTTTGCACCTGGTATATCTAATTACTTGCCTATCCAGGCCCTGCTGTAGCCTCTAAATAGCGGCTAGATGCTGAATAAGCAACAACAACAAAAAAGTTGCCATAGCAACAAATCTTTAGCCATTGATTTGTTGCTTCACAGGCAATTAGGTGTAATCCTAGTTTACCTGGTAAAGCAGGTGCCTATTACATGGGCTTTTTGGGTTTTTTTGTTTTTTTCCTGCTGTCTCACAATGGACAGGTCCCATCTTATTCTAGAAAAACTGTGTCTGTCCCCTGCCTGTCTCCTTCATACACCTAATAGACTTCTTTGAGCATCCAAAGAACATTGGGAAGATGCATTCCTCTTTACTGAAGCTGGTTTCCCAGACCACAAGCTCAATGCTTTTTAAACGTCTCAAAATTAGACGTACAGGGACTTCCCTGGTGGTGCAGTGGTTAAGAATCTGCCTGCCATTGCAGGGGACACGGGTTCGAGCCCTGGTCCGGGAAGATCCCACATGCCACAGAGCAACTACTGAGCCTGTGCTCTAGAGCCTGCAAGCCACAACTACCGAGCCCGTGTGCCACAACTACTGAAGCCTGCGCACCTAGAGCCCGTGCTCTGCAACAAGAGAAGCCACCGCAATGAGAAGCCCGCACAGCGCAACGAAGAGTAGCCCCCACTTGCCGCAACTAGAGAAAGCCTGCGTGCAGCAACAAAGACCCAACACAGCCAAAAATTAATTAATTAATTTTAAAAATTAGATGTACAGATTTCACAGCCATTGGAGGTTGGCTCAGCCACCTCTCCCACGCTAGGAAATGCTGCTTTCCTATCTTATTAATATCTCAATAGAATGTCCCTCCCATTAAAGTGCTAGGGAATTTCCCTACGTGGTCGCTAAGCTTCCCAACAAAGTAGGCATCATTAGTCCCGCTTTGCAGAAAGGAAAATTGAGACTCAGAGAAGATGTGTCATCTAAAACCACACAGCTTGTAAGAGGCATATGAATCTAACTGGCTCTTAAACCTGTATTCTTTTCACTGCACCTTTAGGTCCCCAAATCACCTCTCCCATGGGCCATTTGCTCAATAGGATCATTGCTGCTCATTACTGGTAAGGTCCTGAACACATATTGCCTGTTTTCATGCATGAATATATTTATCCTTATACTGCCTCTTAAAGTTCCTAGGGCTGTGTGTCCTTATCCAGACATAGTTCTAATTATTCAGGTGGATCTCCAGGTGAATAGATTCTTCTGAAGGAACAAAGACAGAGGGAAGTTTCAGTGGGGGAAAAGCTGTCAGGAGGTAATCTTCCTAGGCAAGTGTCTTTCTTGCACAGGACTAGGGTCCACATCAAATATGCTATTTGCAGGACACTTTGTCTCATCAACTTAGGGCAAGGTTAGAATCAGCAATTGAACTAGGGCCTTTTCCCAAAACTTGTTGCTTAGCCTGAGGAGATACTTCTGCAAATGAGCCAGGCTCCATGTGCACTCACCTACAGCCCTGAACATCTCTGGACTTGGCTGGGTCCAGGGGGATTGTGGCTACGAAGTCACCATTAGACCCATCCCAACAGTTAGTGGTGGCATGTCAGAGAGATGAGGTAGTAGGACCTACTAGACTAGGGAAGCAATGTATGCCACCATAACAAGCAGAAAAGGAGCCAGTTTCCATGTAGCTTGGCCTGATTCCCATGCGGTAGCCCAGAACTGCCTTTCCTTTGACCCTATTTCCTTTGGCCCTTTGCTTCTATATCTGAAACCCAGAAGATGAACTAGTAACTTGGACACTGAGGTTGGGACCCCTTTTCCCATGGTTAGGTTAGGGCCCTATATCCAATCAATAAGTGGAATCTTTCAATCCAGAGTCTCCAGTCTTTCAGCTCTTGGGATGGTTTGAATGTAGACCTGCCTAGATGCAGGCAGCTGAACTGGGTGACTGTCAATCATAAAATGCCAGGGCATAATAGCTAATCCATAAATGTATGTTAACTTTCCTAGATTCATCTGAGTTTGCTGAATTTAGCCTACACATCAGTAAAATCACTGACAAGTAAAGAAGTCACCAAGAGGCATCCGATGAAAAGGATCTGAACAGTCAGCTCTTTAAAAAATTAACCCAGTTGTCTCTTTGGTTCATTTTATGGACAACACTGCCCCCTACAGGTATTAGCAACGAAAAACAGAGCAATGCTGGCAGTTTTCAGTGAGAAGAGCTTGTTCCACTTCATTTGTGGCATTGGGTTCCATTACCTGAGGATTTCTCAGTGATGGCAGAAAAGGGTCATTCAAATCAGATTAGAATAAAATAACACAAAGAGCCAAATTGTTAGGAAAACAAGGAAAGATAAGTGAAAAGATTAGAGCACTGCAGAGTCATCTCCAGGGTACTGTGGACTCAGCTTCCCAGCACTTACACTTGGAAGGAGAGGGGCAGGGAAGAGAGAGTCTTCTGTGGTATCATGGAACTTGCAGCAGCCACCCTAGAGTCAGGTCTGTCTTCGATTTTGCCACTTAGGAGTTAAAGTCAGAGCACTTCACTCCCATGATCAAGACCCCAACAGCTTCTCATCTCGGAATAAAATCCTATCTCCCTTCCCTGGGCTATAAAACCCTCATGAACTGGCCCTTACTTATCTCTTACAGCTTCCCCCCTCCAACATTGCTCCTTTTCCTCCCTCTAAATAATGAGCAGAGCTCATTTTCTGGGACTGGAGTGTTCTGCTTCCTCTTCATTCAGTTCTCAGCTTGTGTCACCTCCTCTGAAAGGTCTTCTACAACCACCCTATTCCATCTCAGTCACAATCACATCACACCATTTTATTTTTTTTCCCCAGCATTTAGTCACTGTCTTCATTTATATTTACAAATGTATCTGCCTCTCCCTACTAGAATGTAAGCTCCATGAAGGCAAGGGCCTTTGTCTTGTTCACCATTGTATCCTCTACACCTGGAATGGTACTTGGGACATAGATTCCAATAAAAAAAATTTTTGATGACCAGTACTAGCAGTGGGACCTGGAGCATATCATTTAACCTCTGATTTTATTTCAGGGATAAAATGCAAATATCCAGTTGCCCCCCAATTGTTATGAGTATCAAATAAGAGGAAAAACGTGGGGGAAAAAAAGCCTAGTCCAGTGACCCATAAACAGATAGATATTCAAGACACCTATTGGTCTATTCATCAATCCATAGCCATCTCTCCTTCCCTCTTCCTTTCAGGGCCATGCTGACAGTTCACATTAACCTTTCAGTGCAATCAAAGTGTGTATACAGTACTGGTGATTGGAGGGTGGATGCTGTAAATCACAGCGTGCTTTCAAGTGGGTCCCACAGTACCTCTCTGAAACAGTTGTAAGTAGCTATTTCCGTCATCTACAAAGATGTCAGGGTTAGGAATCTTGCCCACACGAGTTTCTAGGCTGATTTATAAACTGGCATTTTAAACAGAAAATAAGGCCTAAGCCAGGCATAGTTAATATATGCTGGACAGTTAACTTATAAGGAATTCAAAATCAAATGTACCAATAGCGTGAACTGAAGGGAACACTTTGGGGTGGGGTGGGGGAAAGAACAAGAATGGCTTCTGCAAATGACAGCCTCTTCAGTAAGCGGTGCTGGGAAAACTGGACAGCTACATGTAAAAGAATGAAATTAGAACACTCCCTAACACCATACACAAAAATAAACTCAAAATGGATTACAGACCTAAATGTAAGGCCAGACACTATAAAACTCTTAGAGGAAAACATAGGCAGAACACTCTATGGCATAAATCACAGTGAGATCCTTTTTGATCCACCTCCTAGAGAAATGGAAATAAAAACAAAAATAAACAAATGGGACCTAATGAAATGTAAAAGCTTTTGCACAGCAAAGGAAACCATAAACAAGACCAAAAGACAACCCTCAGAATGGGAGAAAATATTTGCAAATGAAGCAACTGACAAAGAATTAATCTCCAAAATACACAAGCAGCTCATGCAGCTCAATATCAGAAAAACAAACAACCCAATCCAAAAATGGGCAGAAGACCTAAATAGACATTTCTCCAAAGAAGATATACAGATTGCCAACAAACACATGAAAGGATGCTCAACATCACTTATCATTAGAGAAATGCAAATCAAAACAATGTGATACAATGTCGTATCACCTCACACCGGTCAGAATGGCCATCATCAAAAAATCTAGAAACAATAAATGCTGGAGAGGGTGTGGAGAAAAGGGAACCCTCTTGCACTGCTGGTGGGAATGTAAATTGATACAGCCACTATGGAGAACAGTATGGAGGTTCCTTAAAAAACTAAAAATAGAACTACCATACGACCCAGCAATCCCACTACTGGGCATATACCCTGAGAAAACCATACTTCAAAAAGAGACAAAAAAAAAAAAGAGAGACATAGGGACTTCCCTGGTGGCGCAGTGGTTAAGAATCCGCCTGCCAATGCAGGGGACCCGGGTTCGAGCCCTGGTCCAGGAAGATCCCACATGCCACAGAGCAACTAAGCCCGTGTGCCACAACTACTGAGCCTGTGCTCTAGAGCCCGCGAGCCACAACTACTGAAGCCCGCATGCCTAGAGCCCGTGCTCCGTAACAAGAGAAGCCACCACAACAAGAGAAGCCACCACAACAAGAGAAGCCACCGCAACAAGAGAAGCCCGCGCACCGCAACGAAGAGTAGCGCCCACTCGCCGCAACTAGAGAAAGCCACGCACAGCAACGAAGACCCAATGAAGCCAAAAATAAAAAAAAATTTAAAAAAAAGAGACATGTACCACAATGTTCATTGCAGCTCTATTTACAATAGCCAGGACATGGAAGCAACCTAAGTGTCCGCTGACAGATGAATGGATAAAGAAGATGTGGCACATATATACAATGGAATATTACTCAGCCATAAAAAGAAACGAAATTGAGTTATTTGTAGTGTGGTGGATGGACCTAGAGTCTGTCACACAGAGTGAAGTAAGTCAGAAAGAGAAAAACAAATACCATATGCTAACACATAGATATGGAATCTAAAAAAGAAAAAAAATGGTTATGAAGAACTTAGGGGCAGGACAGGAATAAAGACGCAGACGTAGAGAATGGACTTGAGGACACGGGGAGGGGGAAGGGTAAGCTGGGACAAAGTGAGAGAGTGGCATGGACATATATACACTACCAAACGTAAAATAGATAGCTAGTGGGAAGCAACCGCATAGCACAGGGAGATCAGCTTGGTGCTTTGTGACCACCTGGAGGGGTGGGATGGGGAAGGTGGGAGGGAGGGAGATGCAAGAGGGAAGAGATATGGGAACATATGTGTATGTATAACTGATTCACTTTGTTATAAAGCAGAAACTAACACACCATTGTAAAGCAATTATACTCCAGTAAAGATGTTATAAAAGAATACCGTATGCTAACACATATATATGGAATCTTAAAAAAAAAATGGTTGTGAAGAACCTAGGGGCAGGACAGGAATAAAGACACAGACGTAGAGAATGGACTTGAGGACACGGGGAGGGGGAAGGGTAAGCTGGGATGAAGTGAGAGAGTGGCATGGACATATATACACTACCAAATGTAAAATAGCTAGCTAGTGGGAAGCAGACGCGTAGCACAGGCAGATCAGCTCTGTGCTTTGTGTCCACCTAGAGGGGTGGGATAGGGAGGGTGGGAGGGAGAGGCAAGAGGGAGGGGATATGGGGATATATGTATACGTATAGCTGATTCACTTTGTTATAAAGCAGAAACTAACACGCCATTGTAAAGCAATTATACTCCAATAAAGATGTTAAAAAAAAAAAAAAACAAAGAATGGCTTCTCCAGCTTTTTTTTTCCCCAAGTGATTTTGACTCCAGACTTAAAAAAATAAATAACGGAGAAAGGGCCCAGTCAGTGCCCATATCTGTACAAGGGCTGTTAGATAACATCACTAAAATGAAGTTTGGAAAATATTTCTATTCAGTAGATTAGGGTGAATGATTTTCCTATTTAAAAATGTAGATGTTACTGGTCCCCACATGTGGAGAAAAGGGATTACCTTGGATGCCAGAGAAGATAGTATTATTAGGGAAGTGTTCTTTTTAATTTGAGCAATAGGGCAGAATTTGGGCTTAGCTGCCAAGTTGGTCTCTCCTTAGGAACAATCCTGTATCTTCGTGTTAACAGAGCCTCAGACACTGTTCCATTCTTTTCCTTCTCCCAGGAAAGGGCAGGGCCAAGACAAAACAGAATGACTCTTCTGTAATTTTCACCTTTAATTTAGAGGGGCTACACCCAAGATTCTGAAAGAAGCTGGGTGATGTGCTCCTCTGGCTTCTTCCAAGTAAGCAGTCTGATTCACGTGCTAGAGATAGGTTTGTCACCCATGCTAGAAACCAACATCCATCCTGTACTACTAAGTGGGTTTTCAGATTCTTAAATAAAAAGGCCACAGAAAATATTACATTATAGTCACACAGAAAATATAAGTAAAGCCAAGCCAAATGAATCAGCTTTTTCTAAAACCTCAACTCCAAAAGCTCTTTCTTCACAGGAGTTAATATTTCACTTCATGTTGCCAAACAAAACAAAACAAACTTTCAGCAATGGCATCAGAGAGACTTGGTGTTGGGAAATACTTTCACTGACGCTGAAGTTTGATCTGGTAGCCTCTATTCTCATGTTAACTTCCCCCTTCCATTCCAAGAAACTCATTTAAACATATATATTATCACTACAAAGTAGAAACAGATTGTAAATCCAGGTTAGCAGTTTCTAACCTATGCCAGGAGTATTCAAACGCAGCAATTTCAGATTATATAGCGACTGCTTGGAAATTATTTGTATTATTTTAACATAACTGAACTAAGAGAATCCACATTAAACTTTGGGTGCTTGTTCCTGCAATAAGTAAATGTAACAACTGCTATTTATTAGCTGCTACATAATGCTGGAGTTGTGATGGGCTTCCCTAACCTTTAATCATAAGAGCCCTCAACCAGCTAAGTAAGGTCTTTTGCTATTGTTAATGGTTAGACTTCAAGCTTTGGTAGGGAGTGTATTCTTTTAACCTCAAAAGGGGAGGAGAAAGATGGTAGTTTTGTAAGCTTGGATAGACACTCTAAGCCACAGCTTTGACACGCAAGTAAAAGCATGATGCCTATTTAGTTCTAGGGCAGTGTGAGCAGATAAGGTGTGCATATCTACAGGTGAACTTTTAAAACATATCACCATTTGCATCCCACCCACTTTAATCACTCTCTCCCATATTGTTCTAGAACTGTACTGTTCAATATGGTAGCCACTAGCCACTTGTTGCTACTGAGCATTTGGTGTCCAAAATGAGACATAGTATACGTGTAAAATAGATTTTGAAGACTCAATATGAAAAAACCAATGTAAATATCTCTAATAATTTTTATATTGATCACGTTAAAAGATTTTTACTTTATTGGGTTAAATAAACATATTAATGGCAACTCTTATCTTTATTCCTTTTGTAATGTAGCTGCTAGAGATTTTTAAATTACACGTGACTTGCATTATATTCCCACTGGACAGCACTATTCTAGAACATCTGGTACAGATAGGGGAAATTGTGAATTTTTTTAAAAGTAGGTACATCACAGTCAGCAACACTGTACACTGAGAAATTCAGCAATATTTTCAGAGGCTTCGGGTCCCCATCCTGCCAAAAACAAGGGGAAGAGAAACCTCGGACCACCACAATGCCTAGTACATAGTGCAAGCACAATACATATTTACCTCTTATTAGCTGAGGAAACAAACTCTAAATTCAGATGAGCCCTTGTTCACTCCGTTACTCCTCACTGCTCCCCTCAAATATCATTTGCATGGGGATGGATAATTACACTATGTGTATCTTTTAAGGTTTTTGTGATACTTTACATGTCTCCCCACTGAAACGCCTGCTCCTTGTGAGTAGGGATTCTATTTCTCCCTGTGTTTAAATGTTGAATGAGGCGTGATAATCTTTTTAAAGCACTCACCTAGGCAGCCATTTACTTTTCCTAAATCTATTACTTGAACTGCCTTGTTTGTGATTGCTTTCAGAACACACAGTGTTTTTCTGAATATGCTTAAGGGTGGCAATCTCCATCCACTGAGAAAAAGATAATTCTTTGAAACAGTCAAGACTCATCTCAAGGATGACAACATGAACAAACTGAAGAGGGCTGCTTCTCTCAGTTGCTCACAAGTTCCAAGTATCTTCTGAGCAAGCATGACATTCTTGGAATGCCTATGGTTGCCCAAGGCAACTTTAAAGGGCATTAACTTGGATGCCAATAAAACTGGCTGGCATTCTAAGAAAAAAAGCTACAATTTTTTTCTAGTCATTTCATATTTCAAATCAAGTCATAACTGGGGCCAAGAGCACATTTAATGAGGCTGAGATGACCATTAACATTAAAGATTTCTACAACACATTCCAGCCTCCTTCCAAATTTTTGGAAGTGAAACACCTTGATACACATAACGCTAAGATGTATTTAGTAATGCCCAAAGTGACTTACAGAATTTACAATATATGATCTTTCATCCTTCTCAGACTTGCCCTTTGAGTTTTCCTTGGCAAACTACCCAAAACCAATGTTTATTCTAAGAAACCATACCGCATAAGTAATTAATTACTCTAGGACTTGAGATAAATATTTAAAAAAACAAATTAGGGCCCATGTTATGGGAGCAGGATTAAGAGCACAATGAAAATAAGCTCTGGAATCAGAGATCAGACTTGGAAATACTCTGCCACTCATTATGTGACCTTGGGCAAAATACCAAATGCCAGTATCTCAGTCACAACATTTATAAAACAGGGTGGTAATAATAAACCTCAGAATAACTGAGGATTAACTTATAGTACTTAATAAAACACCTGACAGCAACCAGAAAAAAATTAGCTGTTTTTAATATAGCCATTAGTAATCCATTTGCAAGGTCTTAAATTTAAATATTGCCTGAATTCAAAGAAACTGGACCCTAGCTTTCATTTCCTGTTTTTTAAACGACCATTAAGAGTATAGCTATAATCCACTCTGATTTACCGAATTGTTCTAGGTAATGGTCCTTTTCTAAATTTCCCTCAACATGGTGCCTGTGTATTGGCTTACTTTGTTGTCTAGAATGTGAACTATTCAGTGGTGTTGGCGTTCTTGAGTTTCAAAGAATAGAATCATGAACGACACTAAAAGTAAAACCCTGGGAAGGTCATGGGGAAAAGAAGAGCTGACCACACCAAAAATCCCGAGGAACTGTGTTCCTATGCCAATGATAGGGCTCTGTAGGCACTAGAGGAAATGAAATGATAATAAAATTCACCATCAGCTAAATGAATACCAGTACCAAGGGGAAGTCACATCCAGGTATCAGAAAGTGATGACCTACTTAGAAACAAAGACTCTTAGTGGTTTAGGCAACACGTTTAAGAGACTGGAAGTAGGGATGGAAGACAAAAGCTGTGTGAGCACACATGCACACCTAGACAAGTTTTTGTATTTACAGAGATCAAGCAAGGGAGTGGTCAGGGCAATGGGGAGAATACAAGAAACAGCAAAGATGCACCTACTTAAAATGTCATTTATATAAATCTTTCCCGGATTCTTATATAGGAATAGAGTTTAATCTTTTATTTTACCACTGAACGATTAAGCCATTAAATTACATGATACGGAAGTTATATTCCATAAACCAGTACCTGCCCACATGCAGTGAGGGGAATCAAAATCAAGGTTGCACTGTAATTCTACTTGATTCTAAAAACCACATCTGACATTGGTGTGAAGCAACAGAACCTTTATCAGATTCCCCTTTTAAAAGAAAAACCCAAGGAGAGATGATCAAGCACAAATGATCACTTCATGCATTTTATTGATAGTCTATATTTTAAATCTGCAGTATGACATCTTACATAGGGAAAAAGCTTCTTCCTAAAAGATAACTATTAATAATCAAACCAGCTTTAGTATGACTGACCTTTCAAGGTCTTGTTTTGCATTAAACAAGTTAACTTTTAGCAGATGTAAAGCACTGTACAAAAAAAAAAAAAAAAAAAAAAGGAAACTGGGTACATTCTCAAAATTTAACACAGGGCTTCCCAACCAGGAGTCTGCTGGATAGATATTGGAGAAGGGTGTTATGTTCAGGTTTAAATTGAAAGAAAATGAGAAACCAGATAAAGCAAACCAACCAAATTCACTTCACTTTGTGCTCCTTTCTGCTTTTTTGAAAGTCTCTCCCAGAGGTCAGGAAGCCCTGGTATAACAATCACTTTAGTCTTTACAGAACATACATTTATGTGCTTCATGTTCAAAGACATAAAGGCAGCCTTTGTTACTGTTCCCCCTCCAAATCCCCTCAGGTTCTTATAGGCTTCAGAAAGCTTTCCAAAATTGCTGCCCAGTTCTTTATCTGAATCTAAGTAAACATCTATACCAAAGCAGCTCTTCCTGGGAGAAGATAAAACAGGCACAGATAAATAACCAGGCCAATTGCGTACCTACTCAACTTGATACCTGATCACATGGCCCTACATCTTTAAAAGCAGCACCAGGGACAAATGGAGCCATCAAGAGGTAAAATCCAAACATTGGACAGTTAAAACACAAATCACTCAGTTAAAAGAACGTTAGCAAAGGGGCACTCAAAAGAGTTAAGGCTGGACAGCTGGTTCAGCCATACCTTGGTATTAGGATAAATCTGCAAGATGAGGAACTGATAGAGGAACCCTGAAATAACTAGGCACAGTGGTATGATGGGGTTCACTTTCACTGCATGTCTTTATCACTCAATCTAAGTAACTATAAAGCAGCTTGGGGGTCTTTAGTAAACAAATCCTAATCAAAAATAAGTATCTCTGAGTGAAGGGTGTGCCTATTTTCTTCAAATTTGAATTAAAATACCTATGTAGACATGAAAATCATCGTAAAACTGATACAAACTTGTTATTCCTTGAGAGTCCAACAGCTCAGTAACAGCTCAATTCTACACTGTATTTTAGATACAAAATGGAGTTACTTAAATCAAGTGAGATTGCTTACTTGTTGGGAATATTAGTATTTTAGAAATGTTCCAGTTAAGAACTCATTTCAGAATGCTAAAAATTGTAAAGGGCAGGTACGTAACTCACAGCTATTTCTTAGTTGCTTATTAAAAATCTGATTTAAAAATAACTGAAATACTAGTTACTTGGACCTTGCACTTTAATTTTCCAAATGAAGCATGTTATAAGTTGACTTACATTTTCAAATGTTTTTTCAAAAGCGCACAATTTACTCGTCAATTCAATGAATTACAACACTGTTACTGAATATTACACATACTGAAGAATTATACTAAGGGGAAAAAAACGCCTGACACTTTAACATGTGCCTTATCAGTCTCTTGCATTACTAAGGTACAGAATACTTTAGAAAGTAGCAATCAGCATAGTCTTATAAGACAATAAAAGTGCCCTGCAAACGTGGCTTCTATGTATTTAATATTGGTAATACATTTGACAGGGAAGCCAGTAAGGTAAAACTTAAAAACTCAAATAAGGCAGATTACAAGTATTTTTCATTCACAAAACAACAAAGAAATGGGGTGGAGTAAAGGGAGGAATAAAAATATCCTCCATCTTTAAAAGTATCAACAACCACCACAAGGTGCCACTGTATTCTAGCAAGCTGTAAAAATGGCCATTCACCTCCTTATCACATGGGTTATTTTGCGAACTGCCAAAAGTTATGGTTGATGCTTGACCCATTTTATGTCGTGGACATCTGGGAAGCAGGTGATTAAATACAAAGTATATTAAGTGATAACCCTTCATAAATATAATTTGAGACACGGACACTAGGAGAGAATACTTGGCACGGAATGAACATGTTTTCCCAGGGAAAAAAAATTACTTGAGGTAACACTTATAGATAATAGTTTCCTAATCTTAAAGTTTGGATGAACTCCAACAATCATGTTTTTAGAGATTTTATACATATATATATATATACACACACATACATATATATATAAAATCCTGGTGCTAAACGTTTTTTGTCGTTGTTAACTGTACAACTGATTACCTATACTCCAACACTAATGTGAACACTTTTCTCAATCCCCACCTCCATCAACACCACTGAGGTATAACTAATGTGTTCTTTTTAGAGCAAATATTCCAAATTAAGAATATGGCTCATCTTCTAGTGTTGCTACAGATAAAGTCTGCAAACTTTAAAGCTAACTTGTTCAATTTTGTTTTTAGTACTAATAAATCTCAATCATGTCAACTGCTTGGAGTTAAACATAACACCTCAAATGTTTCAGACTAGTAAGTGAATTTTAAAAAATAATCTGAAATATTCAAGGAAATTCCATTTTTAGTACTTTTCCCTATGCCTTGAACAATGTAATCCCAACATTGATTTTCTTGTTCCTATTACTGCATGAAGTTCAAACTAGGTCCTCAAGACAGAACCTTCCTGTAATAAAGAAAAAGTGCAAAGATACAAAATGAAATGTAAAGTCTTTTGCAAGAAAATGCTTCCTCAAGAGAACAGGTGTTTGGATGCTGGTGGGGAAAAAAGATTTTTGTTCTCCAATGTACATCTGACACCTACAAATGACCTTGTCTTCAATGTCCATACTAGTAAGTACATATTGGTCATGGACCTTGCAAAAAAAAAAATCAAGTAGCAAATTCCACTAAAATATTTGCATCCATTCTACACAATCCAATGGAAATTAATGAGTGCTACTGAAAAAGGTTTCCACATGCACATGTCCAATATGTGCATCCTACTGAAGGCTAAAAACTTAAAATTCTATTTCCAGTGTTTATGAATAGCTTCAATATCTACATTCATAACCAGCATTCTGCATGAGTTACCTCTTTAATACTTCACAAATGAGTAAAATACATCTTGGGAGGTTAGGAAGGTACCTGTTAATAACTTTCTTTTATGCTTAGAATGTGATGCAGTTGTTTTTAAACTATTTAAAATGAACACCTCTATATAAGAATGGGACATTTTATACCAAGAGGAAACTGGGTTTGTTTTTAGCCAATCAGGAATACCCTGCAGATCTGAAAACCAAAGAATACACCCTTAGGAAAGGAGACATGGCTCACAAATATAAAGGAATCCTGACTTTTACATGGACAATTTTTTTAAAAAGATAAAATGTATTACATAAGCGCCATAAACAGTGAAATCTGCTTATATTAAAAAAAATAAGTGAAGCTTTGTTTGGACATTATTTCCTTGCAAGAGCAGTACATATCCTTAGTAAACAACTACCATATTTACAATTTCCTTGATACTTAGGTAGGATTGAAAGCCAGAGGAAAATATGAAAGAATGAGCTTTGAAATAATCTTTACAGCTGAGTTGATAACAGTTAAGGTGGCCAGATAATTTCTAAAGCAGACTTGTTTATTTTGTAGAGTATCTGACTAGGCCTGGGTAATTAGCTCACTTTGTTAAAGGCCAAGGATGTGTTCAATCCCTCTTTGGGCCCATTAGCTTTTCCCAGAAAAACAAAGACAGTCCTCCACAGTCAGACTAATCCTAACCCCAACGAGCCTCAAGAGAAAGTTGGCAAGAGTACTGGGGTTCTTCACAAAGTTTACTAAGGAAACAACATAAAGTGCATATCCCATAGATTTGTGAGTCAGCATTCTCAACTTCAAATATGGGCAGCACATTTAAAACTTCAATTTCAAATAACCCAACACGACTCACTTTCCACAAAGAATAAAAATCCCTTAATTCTTCACCTTGTCTTTAAATGTGAGATGTTAGGTCTGTGTTAGAGAGATAGTAACAAAACATTAAACAAGTGGGCACCGGTACCTTGAATGACAAATCTCGAAAACAATGCAAATTTGAGACTTTCCTATTAGTACATACATCTGCACCAACTTCAATTCCTATGCTAAAAGTGGTTTATAGTCTCTTTCCTCCATCTTTTGCTTTTTGGGTTTTTTTTTTTTTGAGGAGCAGTCTTGTAAAAAACATCAGTGTAACTTGTGCTAAGGGCTAGTGGTTTGTTTTCCTTAAACCAAAGCTCTGCCAAATTTGCGTCATCTGCTCAAGTAGAATACTGTGTCCAGGATCTCACCATAAGAAACCAGTTCACTCACATCTGTATGACTACTGTCTTCATGAAAAGTTTAAGTTCTTCCAAGCAGTTTTCTTTACTCCTCCTGTCTTTCATTTCCTGCCTAAATCCAAGTTAAAATAAACAATTTCCACTGATCTTCAATGCAGTTCAATTCTGCACTCTGTCCTTTCCTTTGCATGTCACAGTAGCTGTTCACATACATTAAATATCATAGATATGTTCTGCTCTTACATCTACACACTTACAAAAGCAGCTTTGTACTTTGTTTGGTGTGTTTTTTACTATGTTGGCTCACAAAAAGCAGTTTTTTCATTTCTAAGCATGGTACTTTACAATTTTTAACGCATTAATACAACAGTGCATTGGAAAAGTACTGAGCCTCTACAAAATAGCTTTACATTTTTAAACAAATGAATGTGATTTTTTTTCACTTACACAAGCATAGGCTTTTTTTTTTTAATATTTCCACAAGATAAATATCTCAATTAAACTATAAGCTCACTCTACAGTGTGCCACAGTGATGGGCTTAGGAGACAGTTATACACTTAGAAGATCCTAACCTTAGTGTTATTTACACTGACATGTCCAATATCACCTTGTCTGAAAGGTGAACAAATGATATTCAGAATGTAGGTGAATTTGTGCCAACTAATAACTGGGAACAGTATAGCTTTAAGCAATCACTTAGGAAACATGTACTGTAACTTAGTCTAAACTGGGAATTTCCTTCGCCCCTCTTTCCTATGGCATAGGAAACTTTAAAGATCAACGTGAAACAGATAAGAGCCATTGCTAAGACAGATCTTTTAAGATAACAAAGGAGAAACTGACAACTATATATGATAAATCATCAGTAATAACAATTACTGATACTGAAATCAGATTTTTATGTCCTAAAACGTTGCTTTTTAAATATTTCCTTTTATTCTGGAACAGAAATTAGAGAAAGGACAATGATTCATTCAGAAAGCAATGACTCAATTCAGGTTGCTACTTTACATTTAAGCACCACTCAAAAAGTGGACATAAAGCAAGTGATTCCTGTTTGCCCATCACTATACCAGCTACATAGCTGAGAGTTCAGACCTTAATCACACAATGCTTTCTCTGTTACCTGAAGCTAAGACTGCTCTGCGACATATAGGACAAGTAGAATTCTCAGATAACCAGCGATCGATGCAGTGGACATGGTACTCATGGGAACACGGTAGTTTACGAAGTTTGTTGCCTTCTGTGTATTCTGTAATGCAAACACTACAGGTTTTTAATGCATCGTTTTCACCAAAACTTCTCATTGCCAAGTTGTCAATCTGTTCTTTGGTGAGTCCTCTAGGTTGGTCATCATCATCCTCATTTAAGAGGAAAAACTGAGCCAGACTAAGGAAGGGCAAAGAGCCACTTTCATCAAATGTTACTGGGGCCCTGTGTCGACCCTCTCGCCTGGCACCTGATGAGCCTGATGATGAGCTTCCTTCATTACTGCCTTCAAATACCTCTGAGCTAGTCTCTGAACTCTCACCACTGGAACTGGAACTAGGACTGGAACTGGAACTAGAACTGGAACTAGAACTGGAACTTGAACTGGAACTCGAACCAGAACTGCTACTACCACCAGAACCCCCTCTTCCATTCCGTGACTCTGACCTTTCCATATTTCGACTCGAGACTGAGCCACTAGGCTCTGAATCACTATCACTGTACATAAAGTAGCTTAACTCACCAAAACCTGTCATTATCTGCCTTAACATGGTCTGAATTGCAACAGATGTAGTCTCACTTAAACCAGTATTTAAGATTCTACGAATTGGAATTCTGATGGTACTGACATAGGTTCTCACACCTGCTCGCTCAGAACGTGAAAACGTACGCCTAAAACCTCCTCGTTCACTTTCGTAAGTGACGGTGTTGTTTGGCGTCTGAGACCTTGACCGAGTTCTGCTAGCTATGCTATCTCTCTGCCGATATTCTCCAGGACGAACTCTTCTTACTTGAAGATCAAGGACTATGGTTGGAGGTCTCTGGCCTGATCCTGTAGATTCACCATTGCCAGTTGTATCTGAAGACCCTGCTCCTTGTGAGGCATTTCTGGTTCCAGAAGCTGCAAAGAGACCTCTACTTAGCAAGTCAGGTCCACTTATTTGCTGTCTCAATGTCACGTGGTGCCGGGTTCTAGAACTTCCCTCAGTCTCATTTACTAAAGGATGCTCAAAAGTCTGAGATGAGATACTATGATGAGATCTTCGTGGAATTTCACTCATTGGATGCAGAGGTGATCTACTTCTTTCAGCTCTTGCTCGGGTTCTCCGATGGTCTGGGCTCCTACTTCTTGCCCTTCTCTGACCTCTGGTAGGTGGGGCTTCTCCTGTTAATGATTCAGTTGAATTTCGTTCTGATCTGGGTGGCCTTGCAGATGTTGATTCAGATCGTGGATTTTCCACTTGCCTTTGGCTGTTGTTGTCCATACTTTCTCCACTAGAACGTCTTGCAGATAGCTCATTTTCATTCTCTGGATTTTGGCTCCCATTATTACGGTTAACATTGATCTCTAAACTGAATCTGAAATCACCGCTGTTTGGATTAGTCCGGCTCACTGCTCTCCAAGATTGGTTTCCTCTTTGCCCACTTCTTGTCGTATTTCCAGTTTGTCTGACGGAGTTAAGCCAGTCTATTATAGAGTCACCATTAGACACATCATCTGAAGAGTCTCCACCTGTTTTTAAAAAAGGGAGGGGAGAGAGGAAGAAAAAGGAACTATTAAAATTAGGAAATCATGTAAGAGTACTCAGAAACTTCATATTAGAAAAAAAGAACAAAGATTCTAAACAGATTTCACATTTACAGATTTTTGTAAACCATACTGCATTGATTTGCAGTAAAAGCAGGAAAGTTTCAATTCCATTTTAAAAGAGCAAGCTAATCGTAGAGAAATTTAGGGAATTTTTTTTTAAAAAAAGGGAATTGGGAAGAACTCTATTTTTAGCACTTCATCATATACAGAGCCTAACATTCCACTGCGGACTGTCAGATGACAACATTTTTTCAGTCCACTGTCAACACTAATGTAATCAAACAAGGTAAACACCAGTTAAGGTACAGGGCTAATATTTTAGTTCAAATTACATTTTTTTGTCAAATTTTCATTAGTCTACATTTCTTTAGGCTCTTGACTTAAGTGCCTTTGATAATATGGGACATTTAAAAATACAAGACTGCTTTAGTCACTGCAAAAATATAAACAAGATTTACAGGCTTAAAAGTATTTGAATACTTCTTCACGTTACCAAGATTTTAAATTAACATGAAATTGGAGATCAGACCAAGTAAATAGTCTGAACCTAGCACAGTACATATAATGGCACATTCGAGAACCTAACTGTTATCATGGCTTCTTATGTTAGTCAAATTCCCTATTTCACATTGAGGGAGAAACACCAGACCCGAGGTAAGAGCAAGATTTCTCAACAGTGGGACTATTTATATTTTGAGCCAGATAATTCTTTGTTGTGGGGGCTGTGCTGTGCATTTTAGGATGTTTAGCAGCATCCCTGACCTCCACCCACTAGATACCAATAGCAAACCCCCAGTCATGACAACCGAAAATGTCTCCAGGCATTGCCAATGTCCCCTAGGGGGCAAAATTATACCCCATTGAGAACCATCAGATTAGAGAATGCAACATGTCTTTCTGCTGGTGAGGAACTCATGTTTATAAGGAAGGAATAATACAGTAGGTAGGGGGAAATTTCAATGGAGGTGGAAAATCAAGAAAAAAAAATCACATTTAAAATAGGCCATTCCTCACTATGTTCCAATTAACACAAAAAACCCAAAGGTGAAGCAGAAAAAAAAAAGTTAACATTCTCACCAAATATCAAGAAAATGCCAGTTGTTTTTATGAGCAGTTACTTAGCACCAAATTAATTTGTGCCATTGCTAGATTATCTTTGGCTGACATTTATCATTAGGAAGCTCCTTATCCATTCCATCCTCCACCCCTCCCCCGACCCCCAAGCAAAATTTACCTCTATTTTCATCTGAGTTTTGTGGTGGTGGGCCCTCTTTAATTTGTTGTAGTCTTCTCAGCAACTCTTCCTCAGTACTTTCACCTAAAATAGTTTAAAATGTTTGCCAAATTATGAATAAAAAACAGTGACTTATCCACCTGAGATGACAACCAGAGAGTGAGTAGGAAACCTGGGTAAAATTCACCTATTTGAGAGCATGACATTACAACTTATATTTATTCACATTTCTTTCCAGTTTACAAAATGCTTTTGCATACAGTATCTCATTGTTTAAAACTGCAACTCTGGGAGGCAGATATTATTTGCATTTTAAAACAATGAAACTCAGACTGAGTGAGAGACTGACGTATTAATTAATATATGGCAGGGCGAGAATGCCAACTTTGGCATTCTGACTCAAATCTGGTACTGTTGCCTCAAAATGCACTCCCTCTTATAAGAGCCATGCTAACTAACACCTTACCTTTTAAAATTTAAGGAATCACTCAAAGGTGAATAGAATTAAAGAGAAACAAGGAGGAAGGGAGATAATGAATTTTAACTAGAATCAAATGGGACCTAATCAAGCAAAGGAGAATAACCAAGTACAAAGTTCTGAATAATTGACTATTTTACCCAAGGCTAGCTCTGGTTGATTATGACAGAGTAAGTCTGTCCTAAGAACTGAAGTTCCCATTAGCTCCTCAAGACTACTAATGTCTAGTAAGTTATATAAAGATAAATAACAAAAAGATTGTTCAGGTCCACTCTCTTGAATTTAGCTCATTATAAATTCACAATATAATTCCTAACTAAAAAACCTGACATAGGATAATTCCAAATATGAGTGAACAAAATCATGTAATAAGTACAGCAGTTAATGTCACTCTACATCCCTTGTATTGAAATCATACTTCATAATGGCTAAAGAAACATTTTTTTAAGATACAGGTTTCCTTTTTTTTTTTAAGACCAGCAATTTACATATATAAATCCTTAAACTACACATTGCATACCTGGGGTGCCTAGCAAATTGTTATCCCTCATAAGCCTATAATCTTCTTCACTGAGGTTATTTACAAATTGATAGAAAGCTTCTTCCCGATCCAATCGGTCCATCTGACTTCTGCGCTGTGCTGCAGACTGATCACCGCTTCCTTTATCGTTAGAATCTGAGCTTTCCATCTTGATGAACAAGTGGAAAATTATCTAAAAGGAGAAAGGAGATCAATCTTGAAAACAGAAGTCAGTATGTATTCTATAGAACAGTTTTAGTTATGCGAAAATCCAGAATGCAGGTCCAGACGTGGATTTTAAGACCTCATATGAATGAAATTTCGTAACAGAAAAACTCCTGAAAAGCACTGTTATACTACGAAAAGACTAGGTCAGGGGTTGGCAAACTATGGCCCATGGGCCAAATTTAGCCCTGGTGCCTATTTTTTTCTCCTTGAGATCTAAGAATGATTTTTACACCTTTAAATGTTTTTTTAAGAGAATATTCTGTGATGTGTGAAAATTATATGAAATCCAAATTTCAGTGTTCAAGTTTTACTGGAATACAGCCATACACATTCACTTACATATTTTCTATGGCTGCTTCATGCTATAATGGCAGAGCTGAGTAGTTGTGACCAAGACTGTATATGGCACTCTCACTACTTTGCATTGGCGATCTGTGCACTGTAAGTTGCAGTGATGCAATTATAACTTGACAGCATTTCAAGTGCCATGCTTATCACCACACTGTGACATTTTTTAAATTACCAATGCACACTCATCATATTAAATGAAGAGAAAATGGACTTCAAATGCCTAAAGGTGCAGTGGAATATGGATTATTTTGTTATTAGATGGCAAAGGTAATATTTATAATGCAACAGCGCTAAAACTGTGCTAAAATAAAATATACATTAATATTATCAGACTAAGCACTCATCACAATATTCCCAATTCACAGGAAAGCTACAGTCTGAAAAATTAAAAAATTTACAACAAAGTATCTCATCACAAAATATTTCCTCACAAAAATAAAAAATGAGGCTTCAACCAGAGTAAGTTTCCAAGTGGCTCATTTGTTGGCTAAGCAAGCAAAGCCATTTGTCGATGATGTGTTAGTTAAACTGTGTTTGACTGCAGAAGCTAAAGAAACGTGTCCACAGAAAATAAACTTGTTTAAGATTATTAGCCTTTTGATGAGAACAGTTGCTCAGAAAGTTGAGGACACTGGGATATGTCAATAATCAAGTGAAAAACAAGGCAGCAAATGATTTCGAGTGGTTTTCCTTGGTTCTTGATAAGCTGACAAATATAACTGATACTATTCAGCTGTTTATTCAAGGAGTCAAGCATTGATTATTTGAGGAGTTTGAAGTAACTACAGAAGTGGCCTCTATGAAGAGTTCGCATGGAACAACTACAGGTGATAATATTTTCAAAGAAGCTGAGAAACACTAATTCAGCACAACATGAAGTGGAATCTGCTAAGATGTGTTACAACTGAAACAGTGGTTAAAAAAAAAGTGTAGACCTACTTGGACAAATTTACAATGCCTACGAAAATGTAAGGTGTTTAAAGTCTATGGTTATTCATTATATAGCAGTTACAGGTAGTTTGTAAAAAATATTTGTATCTATCATTATTGAACCAGTAATGTCAACGGTGAACTTCACTACAGTGGACTTAAACATAGTGAGTTCCATGAATTTTTGTCAGAAATAGAAGCTGAATATCCTGACTTGCTCTACCAGGTGCTCATTTTGATGGCTTAGCACTGGTAAAGTTTTACTGTGATTTGTTGTACCCAGGTCCAAGATTAGATTTGTTTCTGAATGAAAGGAACTACTCTCAGTTACTATTACCAAACAAGGAATGGCTTGGGAAATTAGCTTTTTCTGAAGACTTCATAATGTTTCTGAATGAACTCAACCTAAAATTACAGTGCTTATAATATGTAAATCTTATACTACAGTAAAGTCATTTCAACAATAACTAACAATGGAATCACAATGTCAAGCTGCTTTATGCACTTCTTGTGCTATCAAAGAAATGAGAGCTCCATTCCTATAGAAATTGTAGCAGATATATTTTCTAAGCACAAACTACAATTCCAGAAGTGTTTTTTGGACCTCAATGCAAGTACAAAGGAAATTTCCTTGTTTCAAAATCCACTTAACTGTGTAACTGAGGAGCTTCCACCTAGCCTTCAATTGAAAGTGATGACTCTGCAGTCTAATGATATGCTTGCTAAAAAGTAAATATCTAGAGAAGAATCTAATGAAAAATTCGATAAACGCCTTCTAAGGGGTGAATATACTTCATTAAAATTCTATGCTTGTGTACTGATTAGAGAGCAAGAGCTACCTATATGTGTGAATAGACATTTTCAAAGATGAAATATGTAAAATCTCACTTCAAGTCAGAAAACACTAAATGAACGTCTGCAAATGATTTTGAAAAGGAGTATGTTTAGAACCAATTAAGCAAAATGTTACCCCTCCGCCAGCAAAAGAATACCATTCTTCTCATTAGTAGACCTATATTACAAAACACTGTACTCAATTATTATTACATTGTGAGTTTTATCAAGAAAAACTTTGTGGAAATTTGGTTTCTCTGTTTTTAAATAAATAACTATGTAATATACTCAATTTTGATTAGCAAAGTGAAAAAAATTTACTATCTGGACTTCTACAGAAAGTTTGCCAACCCCTGCTCTGGGATAGTACATGAAACTAGCCAAAACTTTTTTTTTTTTTAACATCTTAATTGGAGTATAATTGTTATACAATGGTGTGTTAGTTTCTGCTGTATAACAAAGTGAATCAGCTATATGTATACATATATCCCCATATCCCCTCCCTCTTGCATCTCCCTCCCACACTCCCTATCCCACCCCTCTAGGCGGACACAAAGCACAGAGCTGATCTGCCTGTGCTATGCGGCTGCTTCCCACTAGCTATCTATTTTACATTTGGTAGTGTATATATATCCATGCCACTCTCTCACTTCGTCCCAGCTTACCCTTCCCCCTCCCAGTGTCCTCAAGTCCATTCTCTACGTCTGTGTCTCTATTCCTGTCCTGCCCCTAGACTCTTCAGAACAATTTTGGTTTTTTTTAGATTCCATATATATGTGTTAGCATACGGTATTTGTTTTTCTCTTTCTGACTTACTTCACTCTGTATGACAGACTCTAGGTCCATCCACCTCACTACATATAACTCAATTTCATTTCTTTTTATGGCTGAGTAATATTCCATTGTATATATGTGCCACATCTTCTTTATCCATTCATCTCTTGATGGACACTTAGGTTGCTTCTATGTCCTGGCTACTGTAAATAGAGCTGCAGTGAACATTATGGTACATGACTCTTTTTGAATTATGGTTTTCTCAGGGTATATGCCCAGCAGTGGGATTGCTGGGTCGTATGGTAGTTCTATTTTTAGTTTTTTAAGGAACCTCCATACTGTTCTCCATAGTGGCTGTATCAATTTACATTCCCACCAACAGTGCAAGAGGGTTCCCTTTTCTCCACACCCTCTCCAGCATTTATTGTTTGTAGATTTTTTGATGATGGCCATTCTGAGTAGCGTGAGGTGATACCTCATTGTAGTTTTGATTTGCATTTCTCTAATGATTAGTGATATTGAGCATCCTTTCACGTGTCTATTTAGCCAAAACCTCTTAATTGTCATTCACTACTTGTACAGCCTTAGATAATTATTATATTGGCAGACCTCCACACACCCATTAACCACTCTAATGAAAAAACAATGGTAGTAAACAATCTAAACTAAGAGAAGAATCCAAACAAAAAATTTCATTCTCTAATTCTTTTCCTTCCAACCTCAGATTGACCTTATTGAAGTTCACATTGACAAAATAAAAGTTAATTCCATAAACATATGAAAATATGATCTGTAGAAAAGAGGTAATCTATATTGGTACTAGGATTTAATCCCACACACAACATATGAAGTATCTGGATGTTTACAAGTCAATACTAGAGAAAAATAAAAACAAACCATCTTTCAGATATAAAAACAAAGAAGCCTCTCTACCTGTCTGATGAGTCTAAACAAATTTTAGGCTGTACATGGGCACACTTAGCTCTCCCCATTGTCTCTCTTAGATCATTATTTTTAGAACTACTCTATCATTGTTTAAACAAATAAGATAAATATGTCAAAGAAGGAGAGGGAGACGCAATATTTTTTGGAGTTTCCTAACCTCATAACTAAGATTCCTTACTTTTGGTAAGAATAAACTATATAGGGCTTCCCTGGTGGCGCAGTGGTTGAGAATCTGCCTGCTAATGCAGGGGACACAGGTTCGAGCCCTGGTCTGGGAAGATCCCACATGCCACGGAGCAACTAGGCCCGTGAGCCACAACTACTGAGCCTGCGCATCTGGAGCCTGTGCTCCGCAACAAGAGAGGCCGCGATAGTGAGAGGCCCGCGCACCGCGATGAAGAGTGGCCCCTACTCGCCGCAACTAGAGAAAGCCCTCGCACAGAAACGAAGACCCAACATAGCAATCAATCAATCAATAAAAAAATAAATAAATCTTTAAAAAAAAAAAAAAGAATAAACTATATAAATTTCTGAAAGATACTGTTTTCATAATAACTTGAAACTTTAAGAAGACTAGAAGTCAAGAGCTTAAATAAAACACTCATAAAAGTTATATGGGCCAGGCAATCAAAGAAACAAACAAAAGGAAGCCAAAATGTCCCATATGTACCTAAGTAACAACTTAGTATTGGTAATAGCACACAGCTAATTTTTAAAAATACAGAAAAGCACAAAGGAAAAAGTTCAGCCATAATTTCTCAAACCAAAGAAAACCACATTTGGCTAACATTAAGCAGTTAATATTCTGAACACTAACAACATGACAAAGTCCACTTGTGAAGGATCAATAAATAGTCCTGAAAATAATTTATAAAAAATACAACTCAGGAGCAGAAGCAAAAAGAATTACAATCCTGCAGCCTGTGGAACAAAAAACACATTCACAGAAAGATAGACAGGATGAAAAGGCAGAGGGCTATGTACCAGATGAAGGAACAAGATAAAACCCCAGAAAAACAATTAAAAGAAGTGGACATAACCTTCCAGAAAAAGAATTCAGAATAATGATAGTGAAGATGATCCAGGACCTCAGAAAAAGAATGGAGGCAAAGAACGAGAAGATGCAAGAAATGCTTAAAAAAGACCCAGAAGAATTAAAGAACAAACACCTAGAAGAATTAAAGAACAAACAAACAGAGATGAACAATACAATAACTGAAATGAAAAACACACTAGAAGGAATCAATAGCAGAATAACTGAGGCAAAAGAATGGATAAGTGACCTGGAAGACAGAATGGTGGAATTCACTGGTGTGGAACAGAATAAAGAAAAAAGAATGACAAGAAATGAAGACAGCCTAACAGACCTCTGGGACAACATTAAACACAAGAACATTCACATTATAGGGTCCCAGAAGGAGAAGAGAGAGAGAAAGGACCTGAGAAAATATTTAAAGAGATTACAGTCGGAAACTTCCCTAACATGGGACAGGAAATAGCCACCCAAGTCCAGGAACCGCAAAGAGTCCCAGGCAGGATAAACACAAGGAGAAACATGCCGAGACACATAGTAATCAAACTGACAAAAATTAAAGACAAAGAAAAATTATTAAAAGCAACAAAGGAAAAATGACAAAAAACATACAAGGGAACTTCCATAAGGTTAACAGCTGCTTTCTCAGCAGAAACTCTACAAGCCTCAAGGGAGTGGCATGATATATTTAATGTGATGAAAGGGAAGAACCTACAACCAAGATTACTCTACCCAGCAAGGATCTCATTCAGATTCGATGGAGAAATCAAAAGCTTTACAGACAAACAAAAGCTAAGAGAATTCAGCACTACCAAACCAGCTCTACAACAAGTGCTAAAGGAACTTCTCTAAGTGGGAAACACATGAGAAGAAAAGGACCTACAAAAACAAACCCATAACAGTTAAGAAAATGGAGCCAGATCCCAGGAGCACAGTGATTAAGGATGCCTGAGTCAATGAAGCTGTTTTCAGCACACACACACAAAAGACACTAAAGAGCATAGCATCTCCGGGTAGGAAGGGTCATTAGAGGTCTAGTCCAACCTCCTAAACAGAGAAAGAAGCTATAAGCTTAGCCTGGGAGGTCAAGGAAAGACTCAAGTCAGTGAAAAAAGAGGAGGGAGGGATAACATATCGATAATTACCTTAAATGTGAATGGATTAAATGCTCCAACCAAAAGACACAGGCCCACTGAATGGATACAAAAACAAGACCCATATATATGCTGTCTACAAGAGACACACTTCAGACCTGGGACATATACAGACTGAAAGTGAGGGGAGGGAAAAAGATATCCCATGCAACTGGAAATCAAAAGAAAGCTGGAGTAGCAATACTCATATCAGATAAAATAGACTTTAAAATGAAGAATGCTACAAGAGACAAGGAAGGACACTACATAATGATCAAGGGATCAATCCAAGAAGAATATATAACAATTATAAATATATATGCACCCGAAATAGGAGCACCTCAATACATAAGGCAACTGCTAACAGCTATAAAAGAGGAAATCGACAGTAACACAGTAATAGTGAGGGATTTTAACACCTCACCTACACCAATGGACAGATCATCCAAACAGAAAATTAATAAGGATACACAAGGTCTAAATGACACAACAGACGAGATAGATTAAATTAACATTTATAGGACATTCCATCCAAAAACAGGAGATTACAACACTTTCTTCTCAAGTGCACACGGAACATTCCCCAGGATAGACCACATCTAGGGTCACAAATCAAGCCTCAGTAAATTTAAGAAAATTGAAATCATATCAAGCATCTTTTCTGACCACAACGCTATGAGATTAGAAATCAATTACAGGGAAAAATACGTAAAAAACACAAATACATGGAGGCTAAACAATACGTTACTAAATAACCAAGAGCTCACTGAAGCTACCAAAGAGGAAATCAAAAAATACCTAGAGACAAATGACAATGAAAACACGATGATCCAAAACCTATGGGATGCAGCAAAAGCAATTCTAAGAGGGAAGTTTATAGCAATACAAGCCTACCTCAAGAAACAAGAAAAATCTCAAATAAACAATCTAACCTTACACCTAAAGGAACGAGAGGAAGAAGAACAAACAAAACCCAAAGTTAGTAGAAGGAAAGAAATCATAAAGATCAGAGCAAAAATAAATGAAACAGAAACAAAGAAAACAACAGCAAAGATCAATAAAACTAAAAACTGGTTCTTTGAGAAGATAAACAAAATTGATAAAGCATTAGCCAGACTCATCAAGAAAAAGAGGGAGAGGACTCAAATCAATAAAATTAGAAATGAAAAAGGAGAAGTTACAACAGATACCGCAGAAATACAAAGCAACCTAAGAGACTACTACAAGCAACTCTATGCCAATAAAATGGACAACCTGGAAGAAATGAACAAGTTCTCAGAAAGATATAACCTTCCAAGACTGAACCAGGAAGAAATAGAAAATATGAACAGACCAATCACAAGTAACGAAATTGAAACTGTGATTAAAAACCTTCCAACAAACAAAAGTCCAGGACCAGATGGCTTCACAGGTGAATTCTATGAAACATTTAGAGAAGAGCTAACACCCATCCTTCTCAAACTCTTGCAAAAAATTGCAGAGGAAGGAACACTCCCAAACTCATTCTATGGGGCCACCATCACCCTGATACCAAAACCAGACACAGATACTACAAAACAGAAAAATTATAGACCAATATCACTGATGAATATAGATGCAAAAATCCTCAACAAAATACTAGCAAACAGAACCCAACAACACAATAAAAGGATCATACACCATGATCAAGTGGGATTTATCACAGGGATGCAAGGATTCTTCAATATATGCAAATCAATGTGATACACCATATTAACAAACTGAAGAATAAAAACCATATGATCATCTCAATAGATGCAGAAAAAGCTTTTGACAAAATTCAACACCCATTTATGATAAAAACTCTCCAGAAAGTGGGCATAGAGGGAACCTACCTCAACATAATAAAGGCCATATATGACAAACCCACAGCAAACATCATCCTCAATGATGAAAAACTGAAAGCATTTCCTCTAAGGTCAGGAACAAGACAAGGATGTCCACTCTCACCGCTATTATTCAACATAGTTTTGGAAGTCCTAGCCACGGCAATCAGAGAAGAAGAAGAAATAAAATGAATACAAATTGGAAAAGAAGAAGTAAAACTGTCACTGTTTGCAGATGACGTGATACGATACATAGAGAATCCTCAAGATGCCACCAGAAAACTACTAGAGCTAATCAATGAATTTGGTAAAGTGGCAGGATACAAAGTTAACGCACAGAAATCTCTTGCATTCCTGTACACTGATAATGAAAAATCTGAAAGAGAAATTAAGGAAACACTCCCATTTACCACTGCAACAAAAAGAATAAAATACCTAGGAATAAACTTACCTAAGGAGACAAAAGACCTGAATGCAGAAAACTATAAGACACTGATGAAAGAAATTAAAGATGATACAAACAGATGGAGAGATATACCATGTTCTTGGATTGGAAGAAACAACATTGTGAAAATGACTATACTACCCAAAGCAATCTACAGATTCAATGCAATCCCTATCAAACTACCCATGGCATTTTTCACAGAACTAGAACAAAAAATCTTAAAATTTGTATGCAGACACAAGAGACCCTGAATAACCAAAGCAGTCTTGAGGGAAAAAAACGGAGCTGGGGGAATCAGACTCCCTGACTTCAGACTATACTACAAAGCTTCAGTAATCAAGACAATATGGTACTGGCACAAAAACAGAAATATGGATCAATGGAACAGAATAGAAAGACCAGAGAAAAACCCACGCACCTATGATCAACTAATCTATGACAAAGGAGGCAAGGATATACAATGGAGAAAAGACAGCCTCTTCAATAAGCGGTGCTGGGAAAACTGGACAGCTACATGTAAAAGAATGATATTAGAACACTCCTTAACACCATACACAAAAATAAACTCAAAATGGATTAGAGACCTAAGTGTAAGACCGGACACTATAAAACTCTTAGAGGAAAACAGGAAGAACACTCTGACATAAATCACAGCAAGATCTTTATTGACCCACCTCCTAGAGAAATGGAAATAAAAACAAAAACAACCAAATGGGACCTAATGAAACTTAAAACCTTTTGCACAGCAAACTACAAACAAGATGAAAAGACAACCCTCAGAATAGGGGAAAATATTTGCCAACGAATCAACGGACAAAGGGTTAATCTCCAAAATACATAAACAGCTCATGCAGCTCAATATTAAAGAAACAAACAACCCAATCAAAAAAAGGGGAGAGGGGCTTCCCTGGTGGCACAGTGGTTGAGAGTCTGCCTGCCAATGCAGGGGACATGGGTTCGAGCCCTGGTCTGGGAAGATCCCACATGCCGCGGAGCAACTGGCTCCGTGAGCCACAACTACTACTGAGCCTGCGCGTCTGGAGCCCGTGCTCCACAACGAGAGGCCGCGATAGTGAGAGGCCCGCGCACTGCGATGAAGAGTGGCCCCTGCTCGCCGCAACGGGAGAAAGCCCTCGCACAGAAACGAAGACCCAAAACACAGCCAAAAAAAAAAAAGATTATAAAAAAAGGGGAGAAGACCTAAATAGACATTTCTCCAAGGAAGATATACAGATGGCCAAGAAGCACATGAAAAGCTGCTCAACATCACTAATTATTAGAGAAATGCAAGCCAAAACTACAATGAGGTATCACCTCACACCAGTTAGAATAGGCATCATCAGAAAATCTACAAACAACAAATGTTGGAGAGGGTGTGGAGAAAAGGGAACTCTCTTGCACTGTTGGTGGGAATGTAAATTGATACAGCCACTATGGAGAACAGTATGGAGGTTCCTTAAAAAGCTAAAAATAGTATTACCATATGACCCAACAATCCCACTATTGGGCATATACCCAGCAAAAACTGTAATTCTAAAAGATACATGCACCCCAATGTTCACTGCAGCACCATTTACAATAGCCAGGTCATGGAAGCAACCTAAATGCCCATCGACAGACGAATGGATAAAGAAAATGTGGTACATATATACAATGCAACATTACTCAGCCCTAAAAAGGAACGAAATTGGGTCATTTGTAGAGACGTGAATGGATCTAGAGACTGTCACACAGAGCGAAATCAGAAAGAGAAAAACAAATATCGTATATTAATGCATATATGTGGAACATAGAAAAATGGTACAGGATGAACCGGTTTGCAGGGCAGAAATAGAGACACAGATGCAGAGAACAAACGTATGGACACCAAGGGGGGAAAGTGGCCAGGGGGTGGTGGTGGTGTGATGAACTGGGAGATTGGGATTGATATATATACAGTAATATGTATAAAATGGATAACTAATAAGAACCTGCTGTATAAAAAAATAAAATTCAAAAAAAAATACAACTCAGTAAGGCTGAAAGGCTTTAAAAATGTAAAGCTTTCAAAGAAGGCAAAAACATCTGATAAGTTCTGACATTTGAAGGACATGAACCAAACAAAGATAACAGAAAACTCACACACCAAGGACTGTTACAAGAATGGCACAAAGTCTTAAGAATAGTGCCAGGGAGGTTAAAGCCCACCAGGAACAGAAACTTTCAAAAGTATGGGAAAGATTTTTTAAAATGGCTTTGAAAAACAAAATCTGAAAGAAGAATGGAGTCTTGTACTAAGCATGTGAGGGGGTTGGTATATTAACAGAAGATGGTAGGTAGAGGCACTCAACTTCTATTTTATTCAACACGGAGAATCATCTTCCAACTGGAACTAGTGGAAAAAACCAAATTTCTCAGAGAGAATCAAGAGCCAAAACTGCAATATTTCCAATGATAATCTCTGAGAAATCACAGAGAACAGGAGAGATGCTAGATGATGTAATCTTCAAAGAAAGTGACGTCTATAAGCTATAGCACAGAAAAATCTGACGAGAAACCTAGGGGGAGATTCTGCAATAGACTATCAGATATATTGCAAACACGTAGAAGAAATATGTTCACCAGAAGTGGAATTCACTGCCAAATTAACCTCATTTGCTTTACATAGTTTTCTTTCACATACAACTTGCTTTACAAGATTCTCACATTAAAATCACCTGGGGAGCTTTCTCTGGGGCGAACCAGACAGTGATATTTTAAAAATTCCACAGGTAATTCCATTGTGCAGTCAGGGTTGAGAAACTCTTTGATAGGGGCATCAGGATAATACTGCCGACTAGTCTAGCTTGGTTTCTGTACAGAGTCTGAAAAGGTTTTGCATCCTATCGTTATGGAGAAATGTGGACTAGATCAGTGCTTCTCAAACTTCAGCATACAAACAAATCATATGGAAATCTTGTAAAAATACAGATTCTGATTCAGTAGGTTGGGGATGAGGCCTGAGAGCGTGCATTTTAAATAAGCCTCCAAGTGATGCTGATGCTGCTGATCAGTCTGAGTAGCAAGGAGCTTGATGACAATAATTTAACAGATTCACAGTTGTTAAATACCACTCTCAAAGATTATGGAGCAATGTTAACCTGCAAACAGCCCTGTTTTTAGCATTTTTAAAAGAACCATGTCGAAATGCTAAACAAATCTACAGACAACTCAAAGCTGGGAGTTAGTAATGAAGATGTATATGATAAAAAATATTCTGAATTCTCCGGGCTGTGAAGATGAGCTGAAATCAACAAAATGATGATAAATGTGCTACCTTAAACACTTTAAGGGTCAGCAAGCTGAAGTAATCCATAGTAAGAGTACAGAATAGGGGGGGCTTCCCTGGTGGCGCAGTGGTTAAGAATCCGCCTGCCAATGCAGGGGACACAGGTTCAATCCCTGGTCCGGGAAGATCCCACATGCCGCAGGGCAACTAAGCCCGTGTGCCACAACTACTGAGCCCGCGTGATGCAACTACTGAAGCCCGTGCGCCTAGAGCCCGTGCTCCAGAAGAGAAGCCACCGCAATGAGAAGCCCACGCACCGCAACGAAGAGTAGCCCCCTGCCCCATTCGCCACAACTAGAGAAAGACTGCATGCAGCAACAAAGACCCAACACAGCCAAAAATAAATAAATTAAAAAAAAAAAGAGTACAGAATAGGGGGAAAAAACCTGTCTTGGTGAGTTCACATGAAGACCTGAAGTTTTTAGTCAACAAAAGCTCAATAAAAAGACCGTTTGACCTGGCTGCTAAGAAACCTAAGAGTCACATGTTGTTTTCCCAGGCCATAGTGTTCAGATAAAAGTAGGTAACAGTGCCAATGCAACTTGCTCTTCAGACTATATGTGGAGTATTTGAAACATTTAAAATACCTCCAAAAGGACGTTGACAAACACAAGAAAGTATCTAGAGTGACCAAGATGGTGAGAAGCCAGGGAATACCATAAAAGAAACGGTTGAGGGACTTCCCTGGTGGTCCAGTGGTAAAGAATCCGCCTTCCAATGCAGGGAAAGTGGGTTCAATCCCTGGCCAGGGAACTAAGATCCCACATGCCGCAGGGCAACTAAGCCCACATGCCATGACTACTGAGCTCGCGTGCCTCAGCAAGAGAGCCCACGTGCTGCAAACTACAAAGCCCACGTGCTCTGGAACCCGCATGCCACAACGAAGAGCCCGCACCACAAGGAAGATCCTGCACGCTGTGACGAAGACCCTGCGTGCTGCAACTAAGACCTGACACAGCCAAAGAAAATAAATTAAAAAAAAAAAGAAAAGAAATGGTTGAATTACTTGGAGATGTCTAGCCTGAAGACAAGACTAAAAATGGACATGATTACCGTCTTCAAATATTTGGAGTTATAACATGAAAGAGAGCAGAACCATAGGGTCAAACTAGGGCCAAGAATTGAAGAAATATGGAAGCAGATAATTCTGTCTTTTAATAGTCTAACAAATAAGATTGTCTAAAAGTGGAGATGTAACCAGTCTCTTGAAGCAAGCTATTACCAATCTCTGGAAATATTCAAGCAGAGGCTAGATATTAGGTGGGAGTTTGTCCTTATTAGGTGGGAGTTTGAACAGACTGATTTCAAAAGACCGTTTGGACTAAAATGTCATTAAGGATGGATAGTCCCTTGGTTTTCTATTCTGGGCCTAGGGTCATACTAAGCCACATATTCCCAGTGGCACAATTTTGTTATAACATTTTCTTGGTAAGACCAATCCACTTATATTGCCCCATCCCCTCCCTCCAACACACTTTGTGCTTTACTACCTTCACACTTCTACTAATGCTGTTCCTTCAGCCCCCGCTTAGTCTTTCCCCATTTCCCTCACGCCTCAAGGTTTAATGAAATCTTACCACCTAAGAAGCTATTACTATCTCAGCTATCAATTTTTTCATCCATCTCTGCACACAGCATTTGTCTGTACCACTAGTGTCACTTCCTGCCTTACATGGTCTTTATATTTTTGAAATATTAATTTTATTAATATCTTATTTACCCAACATAACCAAAATATCATCATTTCAACATGTTATCAATATAAAAATTAGTGAGATGTTTTATATTCTTTTTTAAAATTCTAAGTCTCAGAAATCTGGTGTGTAATTTACACTTACAGCACATCTCAAGTTGGATGCTAAATCTTCATTAAAGTGAAATGTAGTCCTAATGAAACAACAAAGTTGTGTTTAATGGAAAAATTTTACACTGCTTCAGTTTATTTAGCTTAATTAAAATTAAAGCAACTTAAAAGTTCAGTTCCAGTTAATTAGTAACATTTCAAGTGTCCAGTAGCCACATGTGCTTAGAGGTTACCATATTGGGCAGTGCAGCTTTAAAGAATCTGTTTGTAAGACAGAGAAACCCCACATATGGAAAGAGCTTTAAAGTGTATAGTTTATGCTCTATAAACCCACTATTTATGCATCTCCTTTACATTTTTCAAAAATAAAATAATAATGAATACTCTACAAAAACACATGGGATAGATGATTCTTTCCTACACTCACCAATCTTCAAGTTCACTCTTGACATTCTAGAATTTCTAACATTTCCTACATGGAAACTAGAGACAAAAAAATCATACCTCCATTCAAAACCCTCCCAACACTGTGATTTTAGAGACTGTTAAATCCTAAATAGCTCCCACCTGATGAGTTTAGAGGTTGCTTTATTCTATTCAAGAGGGATTTTTATTTTGGTTTAATTTTACTTTTTAATTCAAAATTTTAACGAGACACTCACAAAGCAACATGTGAACAAATCCAAATTACTATTACTTCCATAATAACACGCTGCTCTCCTTTCCCCCTGCCTACACCAGAGAAAATAAAGGAAAATATTTTCCCCACATGGCATCCCTGCAACGCACTCATTTATTTCAAAATTGCAACCAAACTGGCAAGGCTTCATTAAACAGAACACAATGTTTTTGCTAAGGTAAAGGTTTCCATTTAAAATGCAGTTTGTTTCTTGTAGTTGATTAGGGCACAGGGAGAGAAAAAGCCAATTTGCTCCCCTACTTTTGCCCAAAGCCTTCATTCTTTCTGCCTCATTCTGCATTTCCCCTAGGTTGGGAGTGGTGGTCAAGAGATTCCAGCACTGGCAAGACATCTCTACCCTGTATGGACATTTAAGGGGTGAGTTACGGCTGTAACACCTGCCGAGGTCCCCTGGACTAGAAGTAATTATCAATACATCTTCAAAGAAAAGGAAATCCTGAATGTAAGCAATGCCCTCAAATGCCTTGTAAAATCATCTTACTAACATACACCCAAATGAACCTGGTCTCATTTTAAGCAGTCCCTTCACTACCTAAGTGGTATAAAAATGAAAAAAATGTAATAATTCTAAACCACAAGTTCAGTTCAGCCCCTGACAGATGTAATGTCACTATTGTTTGGAAGTGAAAACTAACATTTTAAAGGTTAAAGTATGCCAAAGATGTCAGGAGACTGCAGTCCAAATGATGAAATACAGATCTCTCTCCATTTTGGTGTGAAAAGATCAGTGAAGAATTATGTTAATAAAATGGGTCTCTAGACTCTACTCTGTGGTGAAAAACATTGTGGTACACTTCCAGTTTAACTTAGGTAAGAGAAAAAAAGAATCCCCACCGTCCCCCTCCCTCAGGCTCCTTCTATCATCATAAATGAGAAGATTTTAAATCTTTTTAGTTACCTTATATTCAGTTATAATATTCATGTGCACAAGTCAGAAATTTTGGATTGAGTATACGTTTAGCATCAGCTATCTATCTATCTATCTATCTATCTATTTATTTATTTATTTATGGCTGTGTTGGGTCTTCATTTCTGTGCCAGGGCTTTCTCTAGTTGCGGCAAGTGGGGGCCACTCTTCATCGCGCTGCGCGCGCCTCTCACTATCGCGGCCTCTCTTGTTGCGGAGCACAGGCTCCAGACGCGCAGGCTCAGTAATTGTGGCTCACGGGCCTAGTTGCTCCGCGGCATGTGGGATCTTCCCAGACCAGGGCTCGAACCCGTGTCCCCTGCACTGGCAAGCAGATTCCCAACCACTGCGCCACCAGGGAAGCCCCAGCCATTTTTAAACTTAAATATTTCTAGGGAAAGCTTACCAATAAAACAATTAAGAGAACAAATGTGTAATTGTTCTTAAATCACTTAGGTCTCTTCCTAGTTATAAGCAATACCTACCACCCTATTCATACAGCCCTTTCACCTATATTTCATTGAAGCCTTACAACAATCCTATGAAGTAGGAATCACCAAATCTATTTTACAGATAAAAAACAGAAGCACAGACAGAGGAAGTGATTTACCAAAGGCCATGTGCTTACTAAGTGGAAAGAGCCAGTAATTAAATCCAGGCCTCCTGATTCCAAATCCAGTCAACTTTTCACTAAATGGACAACTGCCTCCCAATATATGCCAAGACTATATACTTTAAATAAATACATTCCTTCAGTCCCAATAGGCATGTCCAATGTATTCAACCTCACTATGAGCTTTTTAGACCATGTTCATTTCCAGTATGAAAACTTCCAAAATGACAAAACACCTTTTATAAGCAGTCTGAACCCAGCAGGGCTTATTTTTAAATAAGTCAACTTTTAGTATTTTTGTTTTAAATAGAGTTGCCCCTCGGATAAATAACATATTTTATTAACCTTATTTCTTTCAGAGTACTGTGTGCCAATATATCCAAATCCATTCCTGGAACACAAGCAGCCAAATTAGAAAATTTGCCCAGTCATTTCAAAAACTACTCATTTGGTCAATAAATGTATGACTGTGTCAGGTAAATTTAATTCCGGGGAGGAAAAGCCAGCAAGAAAACCAAACCTGAGATTTATTCTGTAACTAGGGAGTTTAAAGCAGATTTTATTCACCTTGAGAATTTTAAAGCATTTTTAGAGATCTCCAATTCTCCTATAGGCATTATCATATATTAATATAAGTTATGCAGATTACTATGTTTCTAACCACTGCTAAAAGTATTTCATTTAATTCTCCTAATCCACGTACGCCAATCTTTAAAAAATGTAATCTTGTTATAATGTTAAGGCAAAAAGTTACTTAAAACATACTGTTCGGTACTAATGGGTCAGAAGACCTGGTGCTAAGTATAAGCACACGCATACTATGTTCAATGGACATACTGCATCAATTAAGAAGATTTAAGGCACTAAAATATATGGTCAACAAAACAACACTTAAAAAACTGAATTCTGAAATTCAAATGCTTGTGTGAATATCAGTTTTAAAATATGCCACATCTATTAAGTCTGGAAGAAATAACCTCTTTTTAAAAACAAAAAGGTATGGTGGGAAGGAGGAATCAAGGTAACCTAATATCAACCAACTACTAAAGTATTATACCTTGAGCATCGTCACCTTTTGGATGTGTTCATACAAGCTCCAAAACTCGATAGTGTTCTAAAGCACAACATGCCAATTAAAAAAAATCATAGGTACCAATGTAAAAATGTCATGCTGAAAAGAGAAGGGCAAACATTATTCTGTTTGCAACAGAGCTTCTTCATTAAGAACCTCATAGAGTAGATGAGAATTAATGACATGCAAGCCTTGTGAATAACGAAAATGTCAGCTCAATAATACCATCACCAAAATGAAAAATAATATAGTTAAACAAAAAAAGGTCAAATCACACAGAACTGCTGAATTTGAGGTCATGAAAATAAAATACCATCGTATATGTAGTTATATACAAAAGTGTTGGGAATTCTTCCTATATAGAATGTTTCATTAAAATTTTACAGCATTTGTAGCAGACAAATCAAAGGTTGATTACCAGATAGCTTTTTTATTCTATGAGTAGCAGGGTGGAATTCAGCTCTGTGAAAATGGAAAAAGAGAGGATACTAGGTTCTAGTGTTGGCTGTAACAGTAACTAACTGTGTAAATTTGGCCAATTTATTTAACCTTTTGTGTCTCAGGATCTCCATCAATATTAGAGTACTGGATTAAGCTATCTACAAGATACCTTTCCAATTCTATGAATCTGTGACTATGAATAAGATATAACCTGCATCACATTACAATACTAAGTCAGAAAAATAAAGCTTAAGAAACAACATGAATAACTAGGATGTAAGCTTAGAAGCTGTGCTTTTCTTAGTGCTATTTCACTCATACACTTCTATCTCTTTTTATGACTATCTTTTTTTTTTTTAAAGCATTCCTCTTTAAAAAACAGGGCAGGGTTTATGTTTCACTGCCTTTACTTATTGCACGGTACCGCTCACCACACAAACAATTTGTTGATCATTTCCATTACTGGCCTATCAGAGGATGCTACTAAGGCCTCCACCACTGCTGATACTACTAGAGCAAAATGGGATTATAAAATACCTGCATTGCAATGTTAGCTTAGCCTGGTTTATATTCTTCTATCTTTACCACTTGAAAAGGACAGCAGGAAAAAAAGGATTCAGCATGTGTCTAATCTCTTGGCAGGAAGTCTGCAGCTCACAAACAATTCTGACTTACAACAACCCTCTAAAACAGTTAAACTGAAAGAATATTAAGAATGTCAACAAATCAAAGGATGGAGACCAAGCCAAATGCTGCCAATTCACAGGATCAAGTTAGTTAAAAAAAGAAACCATTATAATGGCATTTCAATTCACTCAAGTACTTTAGACAGTGAATTTAATCTTCAATTACCCAGTTCAACCCAGTTCATGCTCTTTTATTATCAAGCTATGCCACTAAATTAGAATTTGGTCTTATTCACACTAACTCAATTCTGACTTCTCATTATTTTCAAGAAGTCAAAAACTGACTCAAAAACCCAAAAGATTCATGTGTTTATTTTTAAGTTATTAATGTAAGTCACTGATTACTGGCAATTTTGGTGTTAACTGGTAAAGTACTACTTTTTAAGAAATAAGTTTTCCACCAAAAATGAACTATTTAAAAGAGTGAAGTCAATTTTTAAAATTAAAATCACTTGACCAAAAAAGAAAATATTATCTACACAAATACAAATGACTGCTATATTGTTTGAGGAAAACAATATTGTGTTACAGAACCAAACACATTGACAACTGTGATCCCTGAACCAGTGCTCCTACACAGAAATGGTGACAAAGGTGACCATATATCCCCGGTTTATCCAGAAGAGTAGCAGTCTACAACTGTTTTCCTGTAATAATTATTAATATGGCCCTCTTTCATGCCTAAGTGTCCCAGTTTGGATAAATTATATGGTCACCTTAGATGTAACTGACACTAACAGGAACTTTGGTCAATAAAAAATGAAAATTGTAATTAAGAGTTAAATCCTTTCTTCATACACTCAAGTGAAGAACAAGAGGAAAGAGACCATTTTTCATTCCAGAAAAAACTGAAAACACTGAACACAAATATCTCCTCTCCCCCACAGAAAGTATCATGTTCATCACCATGCAAACGCTGTAATAGCAGCCCAACCTGTAGTAGTGAAATTACTGCAAGAGGTCCACAAATCTACATACATACCGTGCACTGTCTACAGATATTTGTCTCCCACATGTCTGTGATATTATGACTAATGAAATTAAAACCTTGGGTTGAAGCACTAAAATACAAGAATATCTACAGCAAAAATATCAAGTATATATTTCAAGAGCAAAACCACAAGTTCACAAATATATTCCCAAATTGTTCAAGATTGTCAAGAATTTTACATCTAAAATGAACTGTTTGATTATCTGGGAAACTTCCACATTCCAGGTTGGAAAAAAAAAATAACGAAGAAAAAATAGGCACAGAAGTGTTATTGCTTTCTTACACTGGGTATCAAAATGTCAAAGGATCATGTAAGCTGGATTCTTTTTAAAATCAATGGGCCATAAGGTTTTGGAAATGTCTGTGTTATACAGAAATGTTAAGGAATTAAACTTACAAAAGAAAAACATGTCCCAGTCCTAGTCAGTGGCCCAAAATTCTAGCACCTGATTGGTCTGGGTTTGACAGAGGACTTTTTACTTTCTAATTTGTTATCTACTTTACGGTAAATCAAGGGAACAGGAGGTTGGTGAGTGGTTTGCTCTATTTCCCAATCCGCTAGAGCTTTGGGAAAAGTAATATACACATTATAATTCCATAAATGCAGATGTCTCATTTGATCTACTGTATTATTTAAGGCCTCACTACATGTTCACTAACCTGAAAATATATCCAACCAGCCTTACATTTCTAGATATGACTTCATTATTAAGCTATTTCTTAAAGCCATTTCTGATTTTAAATTAAGTTTATCAAACTTTATCACAAGCAGTAACAGCTGAAACAGGAACCTTGACAGACCAAAAGAGGGTGTAATTGCTAAATAAGTCTCACCTGCTTCATAAAGCAAATTTCCTTTAACAAAAGTTTTTGATGCAAATAACCTATAGATTCTAAAAATTACAACCTTTAATTTTCTTTGCATTTCCAATCTAATTAGATAGCAATTAAGTCTAAAGACATAAAAGTTTAGTGACTTTGGCATCAGACAGACCTGAGTTAAAATGGGGGCTCTACCACTTATTAGCTATGTAATTGAGGACAAATTACCTAATCTCTCCTTTGAGTCTCAGTTACCTCTGTAAAATAGGTAACATCCTCATGAAGCTTTGCTGTAAGGAATACAAAATGATGCATGTGAAGCACAGGACCTAGCACATAAGTATTCAATACAAATTAGTTATGAATTTAGGCTAACTACCCATCGCAGTTTGCCTGGGACAATGCAGGTTTGCACCTGGATGCATTATTAATAATGTCCCTTTTGCTCTTAAAAGCATCCTGGCTAGGGCAATAAATTATGTGGCTACCTTAACAATGATGATGAAAGGAGTTAATACCAATTACAGTATTATATATCATTTATGACTTTTTAGACCTTGAAGGAAAAAAATCGAATGTCACACAAAATAATGAGATTATATTCCTGTAATACAGTCTACCGATAATTCATTTTGTTATTCAGTAAACATTTAAACACTATTTATTTATACCCATCTCATTCCAACAGTAATTTAAGGCAGCAAATTTCTGTATTGTTTTTTCTGTTCCATACAGGTACTGGTAAATTTCAAACGTTATTTTTTAAAGGAAAAAAATTGACAGATACAGCACTAATGAGGTTCCAGCTACTCAGGAACACTACCTTTTGAATTCCCAGTGAAAAACACCCATTCTGATCATTAAGAATGCCCAAGACCAACTAACATATATCAAATAAGCCCATCCAATTACAGGGCCTGCAAAACAGAATAAATATTTTTAAACATGCATTCTAGACATAAATCATCAGGAGACGCAACAAAAAATAAATTACCTGACTGTTATGACATAGTATTGTAATACAATAAACTGGATTTTAGTTTTCTTCACACTCTGCTCTAGAAAAAAAAAGAATCCATTATTCTTCCTCTTTTATAAGATAGACATTTTCTTTGAATCAGACACATCCTAAAAAAATACATATCCTATATATTTTAGATACAGATACACACACATACACACACACACACACTCACCACAACCCAACGTAACTCAACATTAGTATTAGGATATTTGGGGAGACTGAGAAGGTCAGAGGGAACCAGAAATCTTATATGTTGTACATAAGATAGCCTTTAAAGGCCAAGAGCCAATCTACCTTTTAATATAAAGTTACTTAAAATAGGCCTTTTCTCATCAGACCAGTAATTATTTTCAGATTCTCAGTTACTTCCAAAAACTTATTTGGCACATTACACTAGCCTAAGGCAGTAACTAAAGTATGAAAGATCATCAGGACATCTTAGGCTAAAGAAAAACATTTTTTCAGTAAGAGTATCCTAAAATCCAACTAAAAAATATTTAGATTGGTCTTCCTGGGTACTTTATCTTTACAACTTAGAAAACCGATTTTGGGGGAGCGTAACTGTGCCTGCCTGCTCTCAAATCATCCAGGACGGACATAATGTACCTGATGGGGTGATCTAAGTATTCTGTCTTTAATAAGGAGAAGAATCAAAAAAATGATTAGTAATAGTATGTCTATTTCTTCCTCCCTTCAATCATCCAAAGCCACTGCGGTTAATTCTGATTCAGGAAATGCGGGTTCCTTATTTCCAGCAAAAAATTATTCTGGGGCCTTGCAAACAGTGGATGACAACCTGATATAAATGCTTCCTCTTGCCCCAAAACTAAAGAATGACCTAAATAACAAGCCTGCTAGTCCTCAGAATCCCGGACTAACCTGTGGAATAAGTATGGTGAAACTGTCTAGGGAAGGAACGTGGCTGTCTCCTCCATCTTGAAATTAATCAGCATAAGGGAAAAAGGGACTGAGTATTCAGGAAGCAGAAGCCCAACCGGTTAATACTAGTTACTAAAGCTATGGCGTACGTGGCAGGTACCGCCCGCAGAAGCCGAGACCCTTAGGCATTTTTTTGAGGGGGGAGGGGTTGGGTTGCTCACGGATTGAACGGAAATTAACTTCAAAATCATTTGGCCCAATTCCCACCCTCACCCAGGGAAAAACAACAAACACGCAACGGCTTTTCCCTCCCTTTTGGGGGGATCCTTGCAGTGATATCTGCCAAAGGATATGCCAGGGTTATTCGAGCAAGGGAGTAAACCACATTTGCCTCAGATCCTCAGGGAAGATGTCATCGTGGCCCCAGGGGGCGCCTAATTGATAGTGCCCTGCAGAAGGGCTCAAAATGGGGTTTTGCAAATCCTGGGAAATATAAAGGCCCACGAGTTCTCAGCATCTAACTTAGAGCAGCCTGATTTTTCCCCCATTTCCTAAACCCAAGCCCGCCATGTAAAAGGGAGGGGGGGAGGAGGACGCGAGGGAAGTCTCCAGAGAACCGAGGAGAGAAAAACCTGAGACGGTCAAAGATTCTCACGCCTGAAGCCAACACTCGAAAATCGCCTCCCCAAAATTCTTAAGGTTCTGGAGGGCCCCGGCCGCGGCTCGAGCGACCACGGAGAGGAAGTACTTTCCACCTCCTTCCCCTTCTTCAAAGAGCCTGTCGGCCATACACCCAACTAAAATGGCAGCGGCGACTACGCCACGGAGCCCCCCGCAGCAACCTGCGCCTGGGGTCCGGAGGCGGCGCTGAGCCTCCGCCACGATGCGCCACTCAGGCCATTTTGAGAGAACGCAGTAACCGCGGCTCCGCTGTCTTCCTCTCGCTCTCCATCCATTTCTCAGAGGATTCCCAAAGCTTCACTTACTCGGTTTTAGTGTCGGGATCCGACTCGGTCGGTCCGGCCGCCGCCGCCGCCGCCGCCGCCGGGGCTCCTGCGCGCCTCCCCTACCGCCGCTCTCAAGCCCGCCTCCGATGAGTCGCTGGTTGAGACCCGCCTCTAGCCCAGCGCCTGCTCGGAGACGTTGCTCAGGCAGCCATTATCTTCCCCATTGTTACCAAGCAGCGACAGGAAACGCTTGCGCACAACAGGAAGTGATGATGCCGCGTCCGGGCCCCGCAGCCCGACTCCCAGCCGAGTAGCCAATCCCAGGCGATTCCTCGAAAAGGCTCGGTGGGAGGAGAAGGCTGCCGGCTGACGACGCGGCAAGGCGGGCCGCGGCCTGGAAAAGGAAAACCGCTGTGACGCCCACCATGTGACAGGCCCCACCCTCCTCCGCCATTTTGAATTGTGGCGAGAAATTTCGCGTTCTGAGAATTGTGGGAACGTTGGCTTTCCCGTTTTGAAAGCTGGAGGACGTCACCGTCTGACTGCTGGAAGCCCTTTTCAGAGTGAGAAATGCGATACTAGTCTAACCTGACGTCGATTCACACAATTAGTCCGGACCGGTTAATACAGCATCCTACCTTTATTCGACATTTATCGAGCGCCAGCTGTAGTGTCAAGCACTATTAAAGATGTTGGGGATACAGCGGAAATTAAAGCACACCAAAATCCCAGTTCTCATGGGTCTTTATATTCTACTTGGGGGAGGGACAATAATTACTATATATATATGTGTATATATATGTATAACATATATACAGTTGATGATAAATGCTAGGGAGAAAAATAAAGCGGGGGGAGGTGGGCGGGAGAACGCCCGGTGGGGGCAAACGGGAATTGCAGTTTTAAAAAGAGTGGTCAGAGGTGGCCTCTCTGAGATGGTAATTCTGAAATCCTTGGAAGAGGGCGGTGACTGTAAAACGGTGGGAAAATCTGATAAGGTTGGAATTTAAGGGTGGTTAAGGAAGGCCTTTCTTAGATGGTAATGCGTGAAGGAAGGTAGAGAATGAGCTACCCAGCATCCAACTCCCGTTTTCACAGTTAAAGAAAAACAACCACGGTTTTAGGGTGTGTCCCTGTTTTTTTCCCCCATTTTTCTGTTTTCTGTGTTTTCAGGTAACACTCCAACTACACTGGCTTTCTTAGTAGTATTCCAGCGAACTAAACTTGTTCCCACCTCTACAACTTTACCTTTTCTCAATGTCACCTCCCCAGAGAACACTTCCCTAACCACCCTATCTGAAATAACAACTTACCCGTCCCCTTACCTGCTTAATTTCCTTTAGAGCACTTCATCTGAAAATATATTATTTATTTGTTTACCCCACCCCCTTAAGAACAGTAAACCTTTTTGTTTTGTTCACTGTTATATCCGCAGCGAGCTCATAGTAGGCCCTCAAATATTTTTTGAGAGAGTGCCGGCCTCGGCATGACGGCCATTTCATCAGCCAGAAATATATTTCACTCCAAGCAGTTACAACAATATCCTTCATACTTCCCTGCTCAACGTTCCAACAGGCTTGATATTGTCATTTTTGACAGTATGGGAATATGAGTTTGGTATTGTGTCTCTACTCAGCTTTTGTCTTATATTACATGTCATATACTAGAACTTTTACCTAGAATGTGTAAAATGAGTTCTTCAGTGGCCTGCAATTGCTATTAAGCCTGATATTGAGATTATGGCAATAACATTAGCCACTCCTTGACATATTCTTGAGGCAAACGTGGCTTAATGTAAAATATGAAATCATAAAAGAAGTGGAAAATGTAAGTGAATATGTCCATAGCCTTGGGGAAGTGGAAGGACTTTCTAAACATGATACAAAGTCCATAAAAGGAATTACTGTTAAATACAACTTCATAAATGAAAGTAAAGCTTCTGAATGTCAAAACATAAGGTTAATAAAGTTAAAAGACAAATGACAAACTGAGAAAAATAATTTCCATATGACAGCTAAGGGGTAGTACTGGTTTATAATAAAATTAAAAGAGAAATGAGAAATTGGCAAAAATGCTACATATGATAAGCATGTATGGCTAGTATCACTACAGACAGTCCCCAATTTACGTGGTTTGACTTACGATTTTTTGACTTTACTATGGTGCAAAAGCGATACTCATTCAGTAGAAACTGTACTTCAATTTGAATTTTTATCTTTCTCTGGGCTAGCGATATGCAGTACGATACTTTCTGGTGATGCTGGGCAGCAGCAGCAAGCTGCAGTTCCCAGTCTGCCACATCATGAGGGTAAACAACCCAGACACTGATGATAGCAATTCTGTACCCACACAACCATTCTGTATTTCAGTACAGTATTCAATAAATTACATGAGATATTCATCACTTTATTATAAAATAGGCTTTGTGTTAGATGATTTTGCTCAGCTGTAGGCTAATTTAAGTCTTCTGAGCATGTTTAAGGTAGGCTAGGCTAAACTATGATGTTTGGTATGTTATGTGTATTAAATGCATTTTCCACTTAGGATGGATTTCTTGGGATGTAACCCCATCGTAAATTAAGGAAGATCTGTAGTCTATAAAGTGCTATTATAAATTTTTTTTAAAGATAAATACCCCAATTAAAAAACGTGCAAAGGGCATGAATAGACAATTCAAAGAAGGAGAAAATATTTGGCTGATAAGCATATGATAATATTAATCAGAGTAATCAACCTCACTCATAATGAGAAATAAAAATAAAAACAGTGATATCTCTTTTTTTTCCTATCAGAATGTCAAAGATTAAAAGTTTTATAATATTAAGTGTTGATGAAGATACTATGAAATGGGCACACTTATATGCTACTGGTACAAACTGATATAACCTTTTTTAGGTAATTTGGCAACACGTATCAAAAGCCTAAATATCCATATTGTTTGACCAACAAGTCCACAAACAGAAATTTATTTTAAGGAAAATAAATGGACAAGTTTTCAAAAATATACGTAATAAATGTACAAAGATGTTAACCATAGGTGTATAATATTGAAATACTGAAAAATCAGAAAAAAGAACATTCAACAATAATTAGTTAAATACAGTGCATCCACATAATGGACTCCTACATAGCCATTAGAAATGAGTAGCTAGATCTGGAAATATGTTTTTAAATAAAAAGACAATTTATAAAGTAGCATGTATTATTCTATTTTTATATTAAAAAGATGTGTAAATATACATAGGAAAAAAGTCTAAATGAATATACATGCAAATAAAATGTGAAAGGATTATTAGTCATTTTTAATTCTTTACCTCTTTCTGTATTGTCTTGAATATTTACAATATGCATGTATTTCTTGGTATTGGGAGGAGGGGCCATTTTTATTTTAAAAGAAAAGTCTGTCTGAATCTGAAAATAAAAAGAAAGAGCATCTCCCCATCTGCTTATTCCTTCCACGCTTCAACAAGTCTACTCTTCCTTCTTCCTTCCTCCCTTCCTTCCTTCCTCCCTCCCCCTCTGCCTCCCTTCTTTCTTCTCTCTCTCTCCCTCCCATGTACTCTTCCATGCTCTTTTATAACCAAGGGGCTGCTTACTTCCAACACCTAGGATATGACTTCTTCTCAAAACAGTTTATCCCATGATGGCATTCAGTGCCACCCTAGAACCCAGGGAAGCAACCCACTGAATAATTCTCATTGAGTTTCTCCTCAGCCTAATTGCATTTCTCTCCCATGTGCTTTTTACATATGTGTGATGTTCACATATTTTTATCCCTTCCTTAACAGGAAAATAATAAAAGAATTTTTTAATTTTCCTTCTGTTCATTTACTCAACAAAATGTATTGATCACCTATTATATGATGATCATCTACTGTAGATTGATCATCTACTTTATTTCCCAGCTGGTGGCTGGGAATAGATCAGTAGACCACAGACAAGAAGACCCTGCCCTTGTGGCAAGACAGACATTGACCAAATACTCGTAAATGTAATGAACATTACAAAGGAGACAACATATTGGTACATTGGGACGGGTATATAAAAGGAATATTTAACCCATAGAGTTGCCATTTTTAGCTGAGACTTGAACTGAAGCAAGAATGATGGTTAGGGAAAGAAGGAAGATAAGGGAGGAGCCCTGAGGGAATAACCTGCACAGATTTCCTGGGGTGAGAAAATGGAGCCTGGGAAACTGAAAGAGTAGCTCATTTTCTCTAGAAAATCATTCTATTTTATTTTCTTCATAGCACTCATCACATTGGAATTTATCTTGTCTATTTGTTTGCGATGTTTATTGATTGTATTTCTATGTTTATAGTCTGTCAGTCTTCCCACTGGCCCGCTCCCAGTGTAAAGTTTTGTGGGAACTGAGGCTTTGCCCCCGTGCTTCACCACTGTATTTTCCAAGCCTAAAATACTAATAGACACTCATCAATATTTCTGTAATGAATCAATGAGTTAGCTTATAGTTCAAATTAGAGATTTTGGATCTTATCCTAAAGGCAATGGGAAGTTGTTAAAGAGGTTTAAAAAGGGATCATTTAAAAATGATCTGATGAAGGTTTTTTTTGTTTGTTTTTTTAAAGATCTTTATGGCTGCTATGTGTTTGTGACTGCATTTTCTTTATGGTGGATTTATTTACTATTTTAAGGGTCCAAATTCCTTTATCTTTAAGAAATTAAACTGGTTTTGTTTTTAAAAAGTGACACCATCCAAATATATATTTATTTAGTCTAGATGCTGCCTCTAATGTCTTTATTAAAATTTTTTGCATAAGAATTACTGATCAAAAAAAAAAAAAAAGAATTACTGATCAAAATCAATTAACTAGAAAACCAGTATCTGCCTCTTAGCACTTCCATTTTGCTTAAGGTCATTCCTTTAGGAGTTCATAATAATATTCAAGATATGAATGGATTTTAAATGTTTTCTTCAGTTTGCCCTGAGGAAGGGGATAGCAGGATGAGAAGAGACAACTGAAAGGTAATCAGTAATCCATTCATTCCTTTATTCATTCAGTTGTCATTCATTCAACAATATTTATTGTGTACCATGGCACTGTGCTAGGTCTTGGGGTTACAGATATAAAAGATATAGTCTCTGTCCTGAGGAAGTTCACAGTCTAGAAGGGAGGCATCCTGAGGATGTAATTTCATCTACAGTCATTTTGTGAGATATGCGGAAGCTAAAGCTGATGTGTTGGTTCCATTGTAGGGGCCCAGGCAACACTTTTTAGGAAGTCAGCCACAAGTTTATATTTATAAAATGTTTGAGGTCAGCCATAAAAAGAAACGAAATTAGTTATTCGTAGTGAGGTGGATGGACCTAGAGTCTGTCATACAAAGTGAAGTAAGTCAGAAAGAGAAAAATACCGTATGCTAACACATATATATGGAATCTAAAAAAAAAATGGTTCTGATGAACCTAGGGGCAGGACAGGAATAAAGACACGGACATAGAGAATGGACTTGAGGACACGGAGAGGGAGAAGGGTAAGCTGGGACGAAGTGAGAGAGTAGCACTGACATATATACACTACCAAATGTAAAATAGATAGCTAGTGGGAAGCAGCTGCATGGCACAGGGAGATCAGCTCGGTGATCTGCAACCACCTAGAGGGGTGGGATAAGGAGGATATACATATGCATATAACTGATTCACTTTGTTATACATCAGAAACTAACACAACACTGTAAAGCAATTATACTCCAATAAAGGTGTTAAAAAAAATAAATGAAAGATTAGGGAGTGAAGCACACAAAGCATAAGAGTAAATCCCTTTTATTCCTTACCATCTGTGGAAGATATTTTTAACCTAAAAGCCTTAAGAACATCTTGTATATTTACCTTAGATTAGTAGAAAAGATTACAATTGCTTTCATTCCTAGCAGCACAATGCCATGTTTATACTAGCATTGTTATTGAAGACCTAGTTGCTCTAGAACTCAGTTCATCTTTTTGAAAATGTATATAGTGATGTATATCATTCCTCCTACAAATGCCCTGTAAGTTAATTAACTGGGGTTGTTCTCCTCCAGTAAAATATACTCTAGAAATAAGTATTATATTGCAAATATTCAAACATAGTAGAAATAAAATATGTACTGATGCCTGGTTAATTACATTAGTAGTAGGGGAACTCAGTAGATTAACTGTCATGTCTTTTTTTCCAGCTATTACAGCAGCAATGAAATATCTCTTTCCATTCTATGCTTTTGGGAGATATATGGGAGATATAAAAATGACTGCTTAAGGAAGCAGTATCAAGCACCTTATGTATCCAAACATGAAGGTTTCAGATGCTCTGGTTTAGAAAGCACAGGGCAGTTTTTCAACTCACGCCAAAAACAACCAGAAAGTGATCTTCCTGTAACAAATTAAGTGCAGTATACCAAGGAGAAGACAGAAGACTTGGATTTAGAGAAGAAACACCCATCTTATCTCCAATTATTAATCTATTTTAATAAATACTTTGTCATTTATATAAACTGTGAATAATAAAATGTTTAAAATAGATTCAGTTGACTATGCACTTTCTCTGGCATCAAACAACTTTATACCAAGTTTCTGTTTAGAGAGAGGATGACTCTGTCCCTGCTTCTTATCTGCATCCTCTTCAGTTGTCATGAAAGCTTCAAGCTCATCTGGTCCCGCACCCATCTAAACTCTCATTTCCATAGAGGTCAGCTGTAAATCCACTTCCATCATGATCTGCACTGTTTTGCACTCTCTCAACACTTCCCATTGAGCCCTCTGGGACTGCGCACTCAATACTAACGCACACCTCTGCTTTCTTAGTCTCTTCATTAGAAAGGTCCGTCCTTCTCAGCACTTTGAAAAGTGCCAACTGCCAAAAGACCTCTTCTCCCCACAGACTCACCGAGAAATAAAAAAACAAGTGCAGACTTTTTTCCTCACAAAGCCTTTATATCTCAAACCCAGAAGGAGAGATGGGAGGAGTATTTACTTAAAATATAGATTCCTAGGCTTCATCCTAAGAATCTGATTCAGACATCTTAGGGTAGAACTCAGGAATATTCGTTTTAAATAAACTCTCTACAAGATTCAGATGCAGGTTATCTGCAGAGAAATGTTTGGAAGATGGACTTTAGTTAAAACGATACTAATAGGGCTTCCCTGGTGGCACAGTGGTTAAGAATCCGCCTGCCAAGACGGGAATAAAGACACAGACCTACTAGAGAATGGACTTGAGGATATGGGGAGGGGGAGGGGTGAGATGTGACAGGGTGAGAGAGTGTCATGGACATATATACACTACCAAATGTAAAATAGATAGCTAGTGGGAAGCAGCCGCATAGTCCAGGGAGATCAGCTCGGTGCTTTGTGACCACCTAGAGGGGTGGGATAGGGAGGGTGGGAGGGTGGGAGGGAGGGAGATGCAAGAGGGAAGAGATATGGGAACATATGTATATGTATAACTGATTCACTTTGTTATAAAGCAGAAGCTAACACACCATTGTAAAGCAATTATACTTCAATAAAGATGTTTAAAAAAAAAAAAAAGAATCCGCCTGCCAATGCAGGGGACACGGGTTCGAGCCCTGGTCCGAGAAGATCCCACATGCCGTGGAGCAACTAAGCCCGTGCGCCACAACTACTGAGCCTGTGCTCTAGAGCCTGTGAGCCACAACTACTGAGCCCACGTGCCACAACTACTGAAGCCCATGCGCCTAGGGCCTGTGCTCTGCAACAAGAGAAGCCTCCGCAATGAGAAGCCCATGCACTGCAACGAAGAGTAGCCCCCGCTCGCTGCAACTAGAGAAAAGCCCTCGCGCAGCAATGAAGACCCAACGCAGCTAAAAATAAATAAATAAATAAAATTAAAAAAAAAAAGATACTAATAGTTACCCTCCATTGTGTCCCTAGTATGTGCCAAGAACATAATGCACATTATCTCATTTAACTTTTACCAAAAAAACCTTGAGAGATGTTATGAACATTTTGTAGTTGAGGAAAATGAAGCTTAAAGCAGCAAAACCAAACTTTGCATGAGATCACACAAGTAGTAAATAATGGAGAGATCTGTACTATAATTGTATGCTGCTTCTAACAAACCAGATCTCCAAGCTCCTAAACCAAGGGCTCATGTGAATAATACATTAAAAAATATCTTCTTAAAGATGATTGAAAAGATAGAAAACCTGGCTTTGCTGGAAATTTTGTTCCTCAGAATTTCTATATATCTTACAATACTAAAGATCTTGAATGGGCATGGTCTTTTCAAATAAAAGTTCTCTCTCCCCTCCCCCCCCACCCCCATTATGCAAATCAGCTAAAGTCACTTATTTCTTTGGCTTAGGTTAATTCCTTGTTTTCTTGTTTTGTTTTTGTTTTTGGTTTTGTTTTGGCAGGACAAAAGCACTTGGAAATACCTACAGAAATGGTGCAGTCTCTGACTTCCGGAAAGCCTGGGCAGTGGTCACCTGCTTCTTTGGTCCAGAACTTGATTGAGCAACAAGCCTAAAGTCTTAAATGGAATATCAGACTTAGGCAGCAGTGTAGCTGGACAGGTCACTTTCCATTAGGGTAAAGTTGAAATTGTACAGTTTGACTGATTCATGCTGCCAGTTGAATAAATGTAGTAAAAGACAGCACAAGATGAGGTGAGGAACCTAAGAGACACCAATGTAGTTGGTATTAGCTCTAACCCTGAGCAAAGCTGCCAGATAAAGCTCATTTTAGTTGTCCCTTTGGCATTCTTCCCCAAACTAGACTTCCAAGCATCTACCCCAGGAATCTCATTGTCAGTGTTTAGCCAACTTCAGTTATTTCTAATTATATTCAAAAGTTTGTTATATCCTCTTGCTATCAGTGATTTTTTTCCTTTAAATTGACTCACCTTTTAAAATGTAAATATGTTTATTTAAAAGGATATTTTGTATCACTATTATAAATGGGAAACCAGTATCACTTGTCATAAATGGAGGAAAATCAATACATAATTAGTAAAATAGAGACTGTTCACCTGAATATCACCTAAGATCATGCTGATTACACTTAACATGCTGACAAACATAAGGAAGAGAAACTTTGTTTATGGATTGGTATTCCCAGCCTGGAACCCAATGCTGTCCAGATATTATTACTGCATTATGTTCCTTCCTTCCCTTCCAAATTAAGCCAGTTCTGTACTTTTCCTCTTAGGGCTCAAGCCTCCTTGGTGGCCTATTCCAAAGTGATAATTAGCTCAAATTGAATAAACCAATTTCCAGCTTAGGAGGAGGATTGGGAGAGATTCTCTCCAGATAATATATATGGGTTTTAACTCTTGCCTTCTTGAGATAACTGTTATCTTTTTGCTAGAATCCAATGATTGCCAAACCTCCAAATCACTGGTGCCAGAGCCTGCCCTGGGGAGTCTGATTCCAGTAGGACTGATATCTGTACTTAAAAACAAACAAACAAACAAACAAACCTCCCCAAGTAATTTGAATGTGCAACCTGTTTGGGAACTTTGGTATAACCAAAAGAGACGTCTCTTGGGGGAGCCATAACGGATTGGTGGGGAAGATATTTTCAAGTGGGAGTGCTTGATGGCATTTTAAATCACACTGTAGGCAGTTACTACAGACAAGGTTAATTCTGTAGACTTGAGTACCTAAAGAAGAATTTAATTGGGAGCAAATGACATTTATTATTATTATTATTATTATTATTATTATTATTTTAAGAGAATTTCAAAGAAGTAGTGCCAGATACAAGTTTTGGGAGGGGGGGCAATAGAAAACCTGAACCATATGCAAATATTCCAAGTAAATATCTGATAAAGATGGAATTCCAAATCAACTGAATGATAGATTACTTTTTAATCAGTGATGTTGAGACAATTAATTAACTTTGAACAAAAAAGTACAAAAATGACATCTGTATGGATGAAGCCATTTTATAGATAAAAAATGAAACTCCTAAAAAAATGAAACTCCTGTAATTAGTGAAAGTATACATTGGTCCATCCTTTCTGAAGTAAAATTTGACATTATATCCCAAAAACCTTATAAATATTTTACTTAGCAATTCTGCATTTAGAAATTTATCCTGAGGAAATAATCACATAAGTGCTCAGAAAATGTTGTTAATAATGCAAAACTAGAAACAAAATATTCAGAAATATGGTATTGCTTACAAAACTTATGGTACACTTGTTCAGTGAAATGTATTTCAGAAATGAAATATGATTATGCCTGCCTATATTTATTGGTATGGAAAGACATTTATGATATGAAAATCCAGGTTACCAAATACAGTATGCTCCTTTTAAGATATGTATAATAATATATAAATATTTGTATATAAGAAAAAAAGTCTGGATAGTTACCAAAGTATTAATAGTGTTTAATCTCTGGATAGTGGGGTTAAAAGTAAGTTTTGTATTTTACATTTTTTTGACATTTTCTGAAAAAATTTACAAGCACAAATTATTTTTAAAATAAGGAAAAACAGTAAAGATATTTCTATTTTTGCTCATACCCTTGCTCATAATTGGGAGCTTAGCAGTCCCAATTCTAGGAATTTTACCTATAGAAAGTATCAGAGATATGCACATGCACAAAAATAACACTCAAAGATTGCTCATTATGGAATTATTTATAATAGCAAAAAATTAAAATACCCTCTCTTCAATAATTAGGGAGTTTTTGGTTTGTTTTGAAAGTTATTTTTAACCATCTTAACCATTTTTAAGTGTACAGTTTAGTAGTGTTAAGTATATTCACATTGTTGTGAATTATGATATTTGTTAATAAATTATTGCATACTTTATGATGAGATATTATTGATATGGAAAACTTTGTGGCATATTGTCAGGTAAGAAAAAACAGTTCATAACTTTGTATGCATAGTATGATTCTAATTTTGTTTTAAAGCCATTTAAAACAATATTTTTATTGAAGTATAGTTGATTTACAATGTGTTAATTACTGCTGTACAGCAAAGTGATTCAATTATACATATCTATACATTCTTTTTAAAAAGAATATTTTCCATTATGGTTTATCATAGGATATTGAACATAGTTCTCTGTGCCATACAGTAAGACCTTGCTGCTTATCCATTCCATATATAAAAGCCTATATCTGCTAACACCAAACTCCCACTCCATCCCTCCCCCAACCCTCTCCCCCTTGGCAACCACCAGTTTGTTCTCTATGTCCGTGATTCTGTTTCTGTAAAACAACTTTTTAAAAAAGAGTTTACTTTTTGGAGAAGTTTTAGTTTCACAGCAAAATTAGAGGAAGATATAGAGCTTTCCCCTTTACCCCCTGCCTGCACACATGGCTAGCCTTTCCCACTATCAACATCACTCACCAGAGTGGTACCTTTGTTATTACAATTGATGAACCGACATTGACACATCATTATCACCCAAAGTCCATAGTTTACATTAGGGTTCACTCTTCATGTTGTACAGTCTGTGGTTTTGGACAAATGTATAATGACATGTATCCATTGTTATAGTATCATACAAAGCGTTTTCACTCCCTAAAGTTCTCTGTTCTTTGACTCCTCTGTGCTCTATTCATCCCTCCATCCTTCTCCCTCAACCTCTGGAAACCACCGATCCTGTTATTATCTCCACAGTTTTTCCTTTTCTAGAATGTAATATAGTTGGAATCATACCGTTTGTAGCCTTTAAAGACATTTTATAAGCATAGGAAAAACAAGTCTGGAAGGATATATATTTAAATATATACATATATTTCTGGGTACTGGCATTATAGGTGATTATTTCCCAAAGTTTTTGCAAGAAACATGTATTACTTTTGTACTCAGAAGAAAAAAAAGTAAATGTTATGGAAGAGAAAGAGGTTTTTATCTCTAGAGTAATCAATTTTTGCTCATCTTCCTGCGCATCTCAATTGTCCATTAGACTATAACTATCATGTGGGCAGAGATTAGGCATTTTAAAAAAATTTCCCCTGGTACTTCCTGCCACATAGAGTTCTGCATTCAATAAATGTTGACTAACTGCATTCGTGCATGTGCATACATATAAGCCTATGTACCTATGTGGGCATGCATATTTAGATATGCCAACTTCTTTCTCATCAGTAATGAGAAAAAAGTGACAGGGTTTTTTTTTAATAGTGCTATAGTTCTACAGGCTTTTTGCCATATATTGGGAAAGGGAAGTACTTGCCAAGGCTAAGAGTACGAATGACCATTAAAGATTTGGGGGGCATACCAGTCAAGCTTGTCAACTTTAGCCCAAGCAATTATTTTCTTGTGCTTTCTCTGTTTGGATGATATTGGGTCTAGTCCCAATCTTCTATGACTCTACCAATTAGCTTCTCTGGGCATTTTATTGGTAATATTTAAATAAAAATCCACATACCAGGGCAACTGGTAAATGGGCTATCTGTACCCACTTTGGGCTCCTTGTTATAAGCCAGTGTTAAATCAGCTGAAGTGATAAGGGCTTTGTGCTTTTGGGAGGCTGGTAAGCAGGACAGGTTTACACGTCTTTAGTCACATTTCATTTCTCATCTTCAGAACTCCATACTCCACATCAAAACTGAGATGAGAGTACAAAGTTTGTACTTCAGGATATCAGCAGGTGCCCAAGAGAGAATAAGTGTTAAAACCCCTAAAACCACTAAATTATTTTAAAAGGTTTCTAACAAGCTCTTCAGAATCAGATAGCAGAGCTCAAGGATTTATACATTTGATCTCAGAAATAGGAGGACAGGATAAAGACCAGATTTGAGCCCTTGATGATTTGATTTTTTAAAATAGTTATGGCTGTGCAAGGAAGGCATGGAACGTGGAGGACATTTTAAAGGCAGATTATGGCTTATCCTTAATTATAGCTGCAGCTGAGCTGAGGACATGGGTTGGAGCCTAATCATCCCTCAGAGACACAGCAGGTAACTGGGTAGTACTTTTGCTTCCTCAAAGCCTCTGATAGAGAATTATTGATTCTGAAATCTCCTGTAGTATGTTTTTACACAGGGAAGTGGTGACTGTAGAGGTGGGAGTTTAGAAATATGGGCAGATTGACCAACTGTGAATTTATAATGGGTTAAGATAATGAGGCAGTATAAATTCTGGGGGACACACTAATGCCACTGTCTTCTTACATATTTATTGGGCTGTCAAGGTATAAATGTCACTATGAAAATCCAAAGTGCTATGCAGCAGGCCTTGGCTTAATATTCCTTCTGCTCATCAGCAAGCCCTGTAAGTCTCCCACACCCAAATCCTGGCAGCAGGATCCCTACACTCAGTAAAGATTTAATAGCAGGGAGCACTAGTGAGGTCTCATGTGACCCAGGTGTACTCCTTTTTCAAATTAACCTGGAAGTGTTCATTTGTGAATAATTAAAACTCTAACCCACTTTGAGGCCCCTCAACCACATCAGATCCTACACTGGGAATGATATCTGCTAAAAATCCTATAATTTGCATTTTGTGGGGAGATGCAGGGATTACCCTTGTGATGAAGAAAACATGGGAACTGGCACAGGAGTCAGTGAGAATTATAGGTTTCTAAGCAATACATTCCTAGTCCAGGAGCTTATGGCCCCACTCAAACCCTTGTCCTGTGAAACTTCTATACCACTGGCAAAGTCTGTACCCTTATAGAATATACTCCCAGCTTCTAATCTAGTGACTACATCCTCAGTCTCACCCTTGCATACTAGGTGCTAAATAAATATTTGTTAGATGAATAAATAAATGAATCTAGAGAAATGGTATTTTTAAAGTGCCTGCTAGTGTTAAATTGCATAGAAGTGAGCTTTCAAAATATAGTCCATCTTAAAATGTGTGATCAACTGTAGGGAGTGGACCCTTGGAAAGAGAGGTTGTCTAAAAGTGACATCTGAGAATGAGTTCTAGATATTTTTCTTTAGCAGTTCAGCTTCTAGGCTGAGCCACTCGATTTGCCTTTTTGTTACTTATCCTACAGATTTTAGAAGAGTCAGAAATCTGGCCTTTGTAGCTCTTTGTAGAAACCTGCACACTGGCTACTTTTATTGCCTCCTGGCTGAATGATTTTATATTCTGGTATTTTATTTCCACATTGTCATTGGTCTGGCCAATGCCTGCTCCTTGTTTATATATTCCTTTTCATCCTCATATGAGACTCCCGTTTCACTTCCCCACTCTCCATATACAACTATTCTAAAGTGTTTAGTGGGTATCTTTTCATTTATAGGTATTCTTGCAAAACGTGTATATGCATATTTTTTTTCAATAGATGCTAATGGCATTATGTTGTATATCTTACTTCTTCCTTAGCACTATTTAAAAGCTCCATCCGTGTTGCTATGTGCACATCTAACACTGCTTTTTTCTGCTGCATTCGCTCTCCAAGCATCTTCAACTTCCCACTACCACAAACCATGCTGCAGTGAACATAGCCCTGCCTGAACCCATGTAAGAATTTGGGATACCAGCTCAGGAAAAAGATTGCTGGGGCATAGGACATGCATTAAATTTAACTGCTTCATGTTAGATCTTCAGAGTGATACTACAAATCTACAACCTAACTGCATGAGAGTTCCTACATCCCCAGTCTCCACCAGCACTTGGCCTGACCCTGCTTTCAAATTTTTATCATTTAATAGGTACAAAGAGATATTTCATTGTTTTTTAAATTTACATTTCTCTGATTAAGAATGAGTTTCAGCATCTCTACATATGCTTTATTAGTCTTCTGGGTTTGCTGTTATGTAAATTGCCTATAAATATCATTTGCCTATTTTTCTAGTGAAGCTGCTGATTTTTTTAAACATCTTTATTGGAGTACAATTGCTTTACAATGTTGTGTCAGTTTCTGCTGTACAAAAAAGTGAATCAGAGTTATATGTATACATATATCCCCATATCCCCTCCCTCTTGCGCCTCCCTCCCACCCCCGCATCCCACCCCTCTAGGTGGCCACAAAGCACTGAGCTGATCTCCTTGTACTATGCAACTGCTTCCCACTAGCTATCTATTTTACATTTGGTAGGATATATATGTCCATGCCACTCTCTCACTTCGTTCCAGCTTACCATTCCCCCTCCCCGTGTCCTCAAGTCCATTTACTATGTCTGCGTCTTTATTCCTGTCCTGCCCCTAGGTTCATCAGAACCTTTTTTTTTTCCTTAGATTCCATATATATGTGTTAGCATATGGTGTTTGTTTTTCTCTTTCTGACTTACTTCACTCTGTATGACAGACTATAGGTCCATCCACCTCACTACAAAGAACTCCATTTCTTTTTATGACTGAGTAATATTTCATTGTATATATGTGCCACATCTTCTTTATCTATTCATCTGTCAATGGGCACTTAGGTTGCTTCCATGTCCTGGCTATTGTAAATAGTGCTGCAATGAACACTGTGGTACATGTCTATTTTTGAATTATGGTTTTCTCAGGGTGTATGCCCAGAAGTGGGATTGCTGGGCCATATGGTAGTCTATTTTTAGTTTTTTAAGGAACCTCCATACTATTCTCCATAGCGGCTATATCAATTTACATTCCCACCAACAGTGCAAGAGGATTTCCTTTTCTTCACACCACCTCCAGCATTTATTGCTTTTTGATGATGGCCATTCTGACTGGTGTGAGGTGATATCTCATTGTGGTTTTGATTTGCATTTCTCTAATGATTAGTGATGTTGAGCATCCTTTCATGTGTTTGCTGGCAATCTGTATATTTTCTTTAGAGAAATGTCTGTTTAGGTCTTCTGCCCATTTTTGGATTGGGTTTGTCTGTTTTTTTGATATTGAGCTGCATGTGCTCTTTGTATACGTTGGAGATTAATCCTTTGTCAGTTGCTTCATTTGCAAATATTTTCTCCTATTCTGAGTGTTGTCTTTTTGTCTTGTTTATGGTTTCCTTTGCTGTGCAAAAGCTTTTAAGTTTCATTAGGTCCCATTTGTTTTTTTTGGTTTTTATTTCCATTTCTCTAGGAAGTGGGTCAAAAAGGATCTTGCTGTGATTTATGTCATAGAGTGTCCTGCATATGTTTTCCTCTAAGAGTTTGATAGTGTCTGGCTTTCCACTTAGGTCTTTAATCCATTTTGAGTTTAGTTTTGTATATGGTGTTAGGGAGTGTTCTAATTTCATTCTTTTACATGTAGCTGTCCAGTTTTCCCAGCACCACTTATTGAAGAGGCTGTCTTTTCTCCATTGTATATTCTTGCCTCCTTTATCAAAGATAAGGTGACCATATGTGCGTGGGTTTACCTCTGGGCTTTCTATCCTGTTCCATTGATCTATATTTCTGTTTTTGTGCCAGTACCATACTGTCTTGATTACTGTAGCTTTGCAGTATAGTCTGGAGTCAGGGAGCTTGATTCCTCCACTCTTTTTCTTTCTCAAGATTGTATTGGCTATTCGGAGTCTTTTGTGTTTCCCTACAAATTGTAAAATTTTTTGTTCCAGTTCTGTGAAAAATGCCATTGGTAGTTTGATAGGGATTGCACTGAATCTGTAGATTGCTTTGGGTAGTATATTCATTTTCACAATGTTGATTCTTCCAATCCAAGAACATGGTATATCTCTCCATCTATTTGTGTCATTTTTAATTTCTTTCATCAGTGTCTTATAGTTTTCTGCATACAGATCTTTTGTCTCCTTAGGAAGGTTTATTCCTAGGTGTTTTATTCTTTTTGTTGCAGTGGTAAATGGGAGTGTTTCCTTAACTTCTCTTTCAGATTTTTTGTCGTTAGTGTATAGGAACACAAGAGATTTCTGTGCATTAATTTTGTGTCCAGCTACTTTACATAATTCACTGATTAGGTCTAGTAGTTTTCTAGTAGCATCTTTAGGATTCTCTATGTATACTATCATGTCATCTGCAAACAGTGACAGTTTTACTTCTTCTTTTCCGATTTGGATTCTTTTTATTTCTTTTTCTTCTAATTGCCATGGCTAAAACTTCCAAAACTATGTTGAATAATAGTGGTGAGATTGGGCAACCTTGTCTTGCTCCTGATGTTAGAGGAAATGGTCTCAGTTTTTCACCATTGAGAACGACGTTGGCTGTGAGTTTGTCATATATGGCCTTTATTATGTTGAGGTAGGTTCCCTCTATGCGCACTTTCTGGAGAGTTTTTTTTTTTTATCATAAATGGGTGTTGAATTTTGTCGAAAGCTTTCTCTGCATCTATTGAGATTATCATATGGTTTTTCTCTTTCAGTTTGTTAATTTGGTGTATCACATTGATTGATTTGTGTATATTGAAAAATCCTTGCATTCCTGGGATCAACACCAGTTGATCATGGTGTATGATCCTTTTAATGTGCTGTTGGATTCTGTTTGCTAGTATTTTGTTGAGGATTTTTGCATCTATGTTCATCAGTGATATTGGCCTGTAGTTTTCTTTTTTTGTGACCTCTTTGTCTGGTTTTGGTATCAGGGTGATGGTGGCCTCATGAAATGAGTTTGGGAGTTTTCCTCCCTCTGCTATATTTTGGAAGAGTTTGAGAAGGATAGGTGTTAGCTCTTCTCTACGTGTTTGACAGAATTCACCTATGAAGCCATCTGGTCCTGGGCTTGTGCTTCTTAGAAGATTTTTAATCACAGTTTCGATTTCAGTGCTTGTGATTGGTCTCTTCATATTTTCTGTTTCTTCCTGGTTCAGTCTTGGAAGGTTGTACTTTTCTAAGGATTTATCCATTTCTTCCAGGTTGTCCATTTTATTGGCATATAGTTGATTGTAATAGTCTCTCAAGATCCTTTGTATTTCTGCAGTGTAAGTTGCTACTTCTCCTTTTTCATTTCTAATTCTATTGATCTGAGTCTTTTCCCTGTTTTTCTTGATGAGTCTGGCTAATGATTTATCAATTTTGTTTATTTTCTCAAAGAACCAGCTTTTAGTTTTATCAATCTTTGTTATTGTTTCCTTCATGTTTTTCATTTATTTCTGATCTGATCTTTATGATTTCTTTCCTTCTGCTAACTTTGGGTTTTTTGTTGTTGTTGTTCTTTCTCTAATTGCTTTAGGTGTAAGGTTAGGTTGTTTATTTGAGATGTTTCTTATTTCTTGAGGTAGGATTCTATTGCTATAAACTTCACTCTTAGAACTGCTTTTGCTGCATCCCATAGGTTTTGGGTCATCGTGTTTTCATTGTCATTTTTTTTGTAGGTATTTTTTGATTTCCTCTTTGATTTCTTCAGTGATTTCTTGGTTACTTAGTAGCATATTGTTTAACCTCCATGTGTTTGTATTTTTTACAGTTTATTTTCCTGTACTTGATATATAGTCTTATAGCGTTGTGCTCAGAAAAGATACTTGATACAGTTTCTGTTTTCTTAAATTTACCGAGGCTTGATTTGTAACCCACGATATAATCTATCCTGGAGAATGTTCCATGAACACTTGAGAAGAAAGTGTATTCTGTTGTTTTTGGATGGAATGTCCTATAAATATCAATTAAGCCTATCTCGTCTAATGTGTCTTTTTTTTTTTTTTTAGAAATTTCATGTAATGTCTGAAACATTTATATTAACATATTTCCATACAAATAACCCAATGAAAGTTTAGTATTAGTTGTTGTTTTTTGTTTGTTTATACTGCAGGTTCTTATTAGTCATCAATTTTATACACATCAGTGTATACATGTCAATCCCAATCGCCCAATTCAGCACACCACCATCCCCACCCCACCGCAGTTTTCCCCCCTTGGTGTCCATATGTCTGTTCTCTACATCTGTGTCTCAACTTCTGCCCTGCAAACCGGCTCATCTGTACCATTTTTCTAGGTTCCACATACATGCGTTAATATACAATATTTGTTTTTCTCTTTCTGACTTACTTCACTCTGTATGACAGTCTCTAGATTCATCCACGTCTCAACAAATGACTCAATTTCGTTCTTTTTTATGGCTGAGTAATATTCCATTGTATATATGTACCACAACTTCTTTATCCATTCGTCTGTCGATGGGCATTTAGGTTGCTTCCATGACCTGGCTATTGTAAATAGTGCTGCAATGAACATTCGGGTGCATGTGTCTTTTTGAATTACGGTTTTCTCTGGGTATATGCCCAGTAGTGGGATTGCTGGGTCATATGGTAATTCTATTTTTAGTTTTTTAAGGAACCTCCATATTGTTCTCCATAGTGGCTGTATCAATTTACATTCCCACCAAGAGTGCAAGAGGGTTCCCTTTTCTCCACACCCTCTCCAGCATTTGTTGTTTGTAGATTTTCTGATGATGCCCATTCTAATTGGTGTGAGGTGATACCTCATTGTAGTTTTGATTTGCATTTCTCTAATAATTAGTGATGTTGAGCATCTTTTCATGTGCTTCTTGGCCGTCTGTATGTCTTCTTTGGAGAAATGTCTATTTAGGTCTTCTGCCCATTTTTGGATTGGGGTGTTTGTTTCTTTAATATTGAGCTGAATGAGCTGTTTATATATTTTGGAGATTAATCCTTTGTCCGTTGATTCGTTTGCAAATATTTTCTCCCATTCTGAGGGTTGTCTTTTCGTCTTGTTTATGGTTTCCTTTGCTGTGCAAAAGCTTTGAAGTTTCATTAGGTCCCATTTGTTTATTTTTGTTTTTATTTCCATTACTCTAGGAGGTGGATCAAAAAAGATCTTGCTGTGATTTATGTCAAAGAGTGTTCTTCCTATGTTTTCCTCTAAGAGTTTTATAGTGTCCAGTCTTACATTTAGGTCTGTAATCCATTTTGAGTTTATTTTTGTGTATGGTGTTAGGGAGTATTCTAATTTCATTCTTTTACATGTAGCTGTCCAGTTTTCCCAGCACCACTTATTGAAGAGACTCTCTTTTCTCCATCGTATATCTTTGCCTCCTTTGTCATAGATTAGTTGACCATAGGTGCGTGGGTTTATCTCTGGGCTTTCTATCTTGTTCCATTGATCTATGTTTCTGTTTTTGTGCCAGTACCATATTGTCTTGATTACTGTAGCTTTGTAGTATAGTCTGAAGTCAGGGAGTCTGATTCCTCCAGCTCCGTTTTTTTCCCTCAAGACTGCTTTGGCTATTCGGGGTCTTTTGTGTCTCCATACAAATTTTAAGATGATTTTTTCTAGCTCCGTAAAAAATGCCATTGGTAATTTGATAGGGATTGCATTGAATCTGTAGATTGCTTTGGGTAGTATAGTCATTTTCACAATGTTGATTCTTCCAATCCAAGAACATGGTATATCTCTCCATCTGTTGGTATCATCTTTAATTTCTTTCATCAGTGTCTTATAGTTTTCTGCATACAGGTCTTTTGTCTCCCTAGGTAGGTTTATTCCTAGGTATTTTATTCTTTTTGTTGCAATGGTAAATGGGAGTGTTTCCATAATTTCTCTTTCAGATTTTTCATCATTAGTGTATAGGAATGCAAGAGATTTCTGTGCATTAATTTTGTATCCTGCAACTTTACCATATTCATTAATTAGCTCTAGCAATTTTCTGGTGGCAGTTTTAGGATTCTCTATGTATAGTATCATGTCATCTGCAAACAGTGACAGTTTTACTTCTTCTTTTCCAATTTGTATTCCTTTTATTTCTTTTTCTTCTCTGATTGCCGTGGCTAGGACTTCCAGAACTATGTTGAATAATAGTGGTGAGAGTGGACATCCTTGTCTCCTTCCTGATCTTAGAGGAAATGCTTTCAGTTTTTCACCGTTGAGAATGATGTTTGCTGTGGGTTTGTCATATATGGCCTTTATTATGTTGAGGTAGGTTCCCTCTATGCCTACTTTCTGGAGAGTTTTTATCATAAATGGCTGTTAAATTTTGTCAAAAGCTTTTTCTGCATCTATTGAGATGATCATATGGTTTTTCTTCTTCAATTTGTTAATATGGTGTATCACATTGATTGATTTGCGTATATTGAAGAATCCTTGCATCCCTGGGATAAATCCCACTTGATCGTGGTGTATGATCCTTTTAATGTGTTGTTGGATTCTGTTTGCTAGTATTTTGTTGAGGATTTTTGCATCTATATTCATCAGTGATATTGGTCTGTAATTTTCTTTTTTTGTAGTGTCTTTGTCTGGTTTTGGTATCAGGGTGATGGTGGCCTCATAGAATGAGTTTGGGAGTGTTCCTTCCTCTGCAATTTTTTGGAAGAGTTTGAGAAGGATAGGTGTTAGCTCTTCTCTAAATGTTTGATAGAATTCACCTGTGAAGCCATCTGGTCCTGGACTTTTGTTTGTTGGAAGATTTTTAATCACAGTTTCAATTTCATTACTTGTGATTGGTCTGTTCATATTTTCTGCTTCTTCCTGGTTCAGTCTTGGAAGGTTATACCTTTCTAAGAATTTGTCCATTTCTTCCAGGTTGTCCATTTTATTGGCATAAAGTTGCTTGTAGTAGTCTCTTAGGATGCTTTGTATTTCTGCGGTGTCTGTTGTAACTTCTCCTTTTTCATTTCTGATTTTATTGATTTGAGTCCTCTCCCTCTTTTTCTTGATGAGTCTGGCTAATGGCTTATCAATTTTGTTTATCTTCTCAAAGAACCAGCTTTTAGTTTTATTGATCTTTGCTATTGTTTTCTTTGTTTCTATTTCATTTATTTCTGCTCTGATCTTTATGATTTCTTTCCTTCTGCTAACTTTTGGTTTTGTTTGTTCTTCTTTCTCTAGTTTCTTTAGGTGTAAGGTTAGATTGTTTACTTGAGATTTTTCTTGTTTCTTTAGGTAGGCTTGTATAGCTATAAACTTCCCTCTTAGAACTGCTTTTGCAGCATCCCATAGGTTTTGGGTTGTCGTGTTTTCATTGTCATTTGTCTCTAGGTATTTTTTGATTTCCTCTTTGATTTCTTCAGTAATCTCTTGGTTATTTAGTAACGTATTGTTTAGCCTCCATGTGTTTGTGTATTTTATGCTTTTTCCCCTGTAATTCATTTCTAATCTCATAGCGTTGTGGTTAGAAAAGATGCTTGATATGATTTCAATTTTCTTAAATTTACTGAGGCTTGATTTGTGACCCAAGATGTGATCTATCCTGGAGAATGTTCCGTGCGCACTTGAGAAGAACGTGTAATCTGCTGTTTTTGGATGGAATGTCCTATAAATATCAATTAAATCTATCTGGTCTATTGTGTCATTTAAAGCTTCTGTTTCCTTATTTATTTTCATTTTGGATGATCTGTCCATTGGTGTAAGTGAGGTGTTAAAGTCCCCCACTATTATTGTGTTACTATCAATTTCCTCTTTTATAGCTATTAGCAATTGCCTTATGTAATGAGGTGCTCCTATGTTGGGTGCATATATATTTATAATTGTTATATCTTCTTCTTGGATTGATCCCTTGATCATTATGTAGTGTCCTTCCTTGTCTCTTGTAACATTCTTTATTTTAAAGTCTATTTTATCTGATATGAGTATAGCTACTCCAGCTTTCTTTTGATTTCCATTTGCATGGAATATCTTTTTCCATCCCCTCACTTTCAGTCTGTATGTGTCCCTAGGTCTAAAGTGGGTCTCTTGTAGACAGCATATATATGGGTCTTGTTTTTGTATCCATTCAGCAAGCCTGTGTATTTTGGCTGGAGCATTTAATCCATTCACGTTTAAGGTAATTATCGATATGTATGTTCCTATGACCATTTTCTTAATTGTTTTGGGTTTGTTTTTGTAGGTCCTTTTCTTCTCTTGTGTTTCCCACTTAGAGAAGTTCCTTTAACATTTGTTGTAGAGCGGGTTTGGTGGTGCTGAATTCTCTTAGCTTTTGCTTGTCTGTAAAGCTTTTGATTTCTCCATCAAATCTAAATGAGATCCTTGCCGGGTAGAGTAATCTTGGTTGTAGGTTCTTCCCTTTCATCACTTGAAGTATATCATGCCACTCCCTTCTGGCTTGTAGAGTTTCTGCTGACAAATCAGCTGTTAACCTTATGGGAGTTCCCTTGTATGTTATTTGTCGTTTTTCCCTTGCTGCTTTCAATAATTTTTCTTTGTCTTTAATTTTTGCCACTTTGATTACTATGTGTCTCGGCGTGCTTCTCCTTGGATTTATCCTGTATGGGACTCTCTGCGCTTCCTGGACTTGGGTGGCTATTTCCTTTCCCATGTTAGGGAAGTTTTCGACTATAATCTCTTCAAATATTTTCTCTGGTCCTTTCTCTCTCTCTTCTCCTTCTGGGACCCCTATAATGCGAATGTTGTTGCGTTTAATGTTGTCCCAGAGGTCTCTTAGGCTGTCTTCATTTCTTTTCATTCTTTTTTCTTTAGTCTGTTCCGCAGCAGTGAATTCCACCATTCTGTCTTCCAGGTCACTTATCCGTTCTTCTGCCTCAGTTATTCTACTATTGATTCCTTCTAGTGTAGTTTTCATTTCAGTTATTGTATTGGTCATCTCTGTTTGTTTGTTCTTTAATTCTTCTAGGTCTTTGTTAATCATTTCTTGCATCTTCTCAATCTTTGCCTCCATTCTTATTCCAAGGTCCTGGATCATCTTCACTATCATTATTCTGAATTCTTTTTCTGGAAGGTTGCCTATCTCCACTTCATTTAGTTGTTTTTCTGGGGTTTTTTCTTGTTCCTTCATCTGGTATATAGCCCTCTGCCTTTTCATCTTGTCTATCTTTCTGTAAATGTGGTTTCTGTTCCACAGGCTGCAGGACTGTAGTTTTTCTTGCTTCTGCTGTCTGCCCTCTGGTGGTTGACGCTATCTAAGAGGCTTGATGGGAGGCTCTGGAGGTGGGTCCTAATGTGTCTTTTAAACCATGTGTTTGCTTCTTTATTTTCATTTTGGATGATCTGCCCATTGGTGAAAGTGGGATGTTAAAGTCCCCTACTATTATTGTGTTACTGTCGATTTCCCCTTTGATGGCTGTTAGCATTTGCCTTATATATTGAGGTGCTCCTCTGTCGGGTGCATAGATATTTACAATTGTTATATCTTCTTCTTGAATTGATCTCTTGATCATTATGTAGTGTTCTTCTTTGTCTCTTGTAATAGTCTTTAATTTAAAGTCTATTTTGTCTGATATGAGAATTGCTACTCCAGCTTTCTTTTGATTTCCATTTGCATGGAATATCTTTTTCCATCCCCTCACTTTCAGTCTGTATGTGTCCCCTAGGTCTGAAGTGGGTCTCTTATAGACAGCATATATACGGGTCTTGTTTTTTATTCATTCAGCCAGTCTGCATCTTTTGGTTGGAGCATTTAATCCATTTACATTTAAGGTAATTATCGATATGTATGTCCCTATTACCATTTTCTTAATTGTTTTCAGTTTGTTATTGTAAGTTATTTCCTTCTCTTGTGTTTCCCGCCTAGAGAAGTTCCTTTAGCATTTGTTGTAAAGCTGGTTTGGTGGTGCTGAATTCTCTTAAGTTTTGCTTGTCTGTAAAGGTTTTACTTACTCTGTCAAATCTGAATGAGATCCTTGCTGGGTAGAGTAATCTTGGTTGTAGGTTTTTCCCTTTCATCATTTTAAATATGTCCTGCCACTCCCTTCTGGCTTGCAGAGTTTCTGCTGAAAGATCAGCTGTTAACCTTATGGGGGTTCCCTTGTATGTTATATATTGCTTTTCCCTTGCTGCTTTTAATATTTTTTCTTTGTATTTAATTTTTGATAGTTTGATTAATATGTGTCTTGGCATGTTTCTCCTTGGATTTGTCCTGTATGGGGCTCTCTGCACTTCCTGGACTTGATTGACTCTTTCTTTTCCCATGTTAGGGAAGTTTTCAACTGTAATCTCTTCAAATATTTTCTCAGTCCCTTTCTTTTTCTCTTCTTCTTCTGGGACCCCTATAATTCGAATGTTGGTGCATTTAATGTTGTCCCAGAGGTCACTGAGACTGTCCTCAATTCTTTTCATTCTTTTTTCTTTATTCTGCTCTGCAGTAGTTATTTCCACTATTTTATCTTCCAGGTCACTTATCCATTCTTCTGCTCAGCTATTCTGCTATTGATTCCTTCCAGAGTATTTTTAGTTTCACTTTTTGTGTCGTTCATCATTGTTTATTTGCTCTTTACTTCTTCTAGGTCCTTGTTAAACGTTTCTTGTATTTTCTCCATTGTATTTCCAAGATTTTGGATCATCTTTACTATCATTACTCTGAATTCTTTTTCAGGTAGACTGCGTATTTCCTCTTCATTTGTTAGGTCTGGTGGATTTTTGCCTTGCTCCTTCATCTGCTGTGTGTTTCTCTGTCTTCTCACTTTGCTTAACTTACTGTGTTTGGGGTCTCCTTTTCGCAGGCTGCAGGTTCGTAGTTCCCATTATTTTTGGTGTCTACCCCCAGTGGGTGAGATTGGTTCAGTGGGTTGTGTAGGCTTCCTGGTGGCAGGGACAGGTGCCTGTGTTCTGGTGGGTGGGGCTGTATCTTGTCCTTCTGGTGGGCAGGCCCACACCTGGTGGTGTGTTTTGGGGTGTCTGTGAACTTAGTATGACTTTAGACAACCTCTTTGTTAATGGGCAGGGTTTTTTTCCTGTCTTGCTAGGTGTTTGGCATGGAGTATCCAGCACTGGAGCTTGCTGGCCATTGCATGGAGCTGGGTTTTAGAGCTGAGATGAAGATATCTGGGAGAGCTCTTGCCGATTGATATTATTTGGGGCCGGGAAGTTTTTGGTGGTCCAATGTCCTGGCCTCGGCCCTCCCACCTCTGAGGCTCAGGCCCAACACCCGGCTGGAGCACCAAAACCCTGCCAGCCACATGGCTCAGAAGAAAAGAAGAAAGAAAGAAAAAAAAACGAACAGAAGAACCCCAGGACAAATGGTAAAACCAAACCTAAACAGACAAAATCACACAAAGAAGCATACACATACACACAAAAAGAAAAAAGGAAAAAGAATTTTTTAATTAAAAAAATTAAAAATTAAAAAGTAATAAAAAATTAAAAATAAAAAAATTTTAAAAAGAGGAGAGCAACCAAACCAATAAACAAATCCACCAATGATAATAAGCACTAAATACTAAACTAAGATAAAGATAAAACCAGAAACAAATTAAACGCAGAAAGCAAACCCCAAGTCTACAGTTGCTCCCAAAGTCCACGGGCTGAATTTTGTGAACATTCATTGTCTATCCAGGTATTCCACAGATGCAGGGTTTATCAAGTTGTTTGTGGGGATTTAATCTGCTGCTCCTGAGGCTGCACGGAGAAATTTCCCTTTCCCTTCTTTGTTCTCACAGATCCTGGGGTTCAGCTTTGGTTTTGGCCCCACCTCTGTGTGTAGACCACCCTCAGGAGTCTGTTCCCCACCCAGACAAAGGGCTTAAAGCAGCAGCTGATTAGGGCTCTCTTGCTCACTCAGGCCTGGGAGAGGGAGGGTACAGTAGTCATAATTGGAATGCGGGGCAAGCCTGCGGCCACTGGCGTAACATTGCAACAGCCTAAGGCATGCCATGTGCTCTCCCAGGGAAGTTGTCCATGGATCACAGGACCCTGGCAGTGGCGTGCTGCACAGGTTCCCAGGGGGGTGTGGGTAGTGACCTGCACTTGCACACAGGATTCTTGGTGGCAGCAGCAGCAGCGTTAACAGTTCATGCCTGTCTCTGGGGTCTGAGCTGATATCTTTGGCTCACGCCCATCTCTGGAGCTCACTTAGGCGGTGCTCTGCCTTCTGTGGGCACACAGGGAAGGAATCCCCTCTCCTCGCACACCCCAAAACAATGGTCTTTTGCCTCTTTGGCAGTTCCAGACTTTTTCCCAGACTCCCTCCTGGCTAGCTGTGATGCACTAGCCCCCTTCAGGCTGTCTTCATGCAGCCAACCCCAGTCTTCTCCCTGGGGTCTGACCTCCGAAGCCCGAGCCTCAGCTCCCAGCCCCCACATGCACTGGCAGGTGAGCACACAAGCGTCTCAGTTGGTGAGGGCTGGTTGGCACTGATCTTTTGTGTGGGAATCTCTCCGCTTTGCCCTCTGCACCCCTGTGGCTGTGCTCTCCTCCATGGCTCCGAAGATTCCCCCACCCCCACCCCCCATCCCCACCAGTGAAGGGGCTCCCTAGTGTGTGGAAACCTTTCCTCCTTCTCAGCTCCTTCCCAGAGGTGCAGGTCCTGTCCCTATTTTTTGTCTCTGTTTTTTCTTTTTTCTTTTGCCCTACCCAGGTATGTGGGGATTTTCTTGCCTTTTGGGAAATCTGAGGTCTTCTGCCAGCGTTCAGTAGGTGTTCTGTAGGAGTTGTTCCACATGTAGATGTATTTTTGATGTATTTGTGGGGAGGAAGGTGATCTCCACGTTTTACTCCTCTGCCATCTTGAAGGTCTCTCCAAGTTGCTGATTTTTTGTTGCTGATTTGCCAGAGTTCTTGTATGCTTTAGGTATTCTTTGTCAGTTTCAGACATTGAAAAAATTTTCTCTAATTTTATCATCTCCCTATTAGTTTTATCCATGGTGTTTTATGTTGAATAGAAATCCTTAAACATATTCAAATTTATCAAAGATTTGCCTTATGGTTTGACTTTTAGGATTTTGTTTCCACTCTAAATTCAGAGAAACAAAGAATTCTTCTTAGGCAACCCAGAGTCCAGCATGAGAAACATAAGGCTAACTTAAAAGATAATTAAACATTAGGAATTAACACACACAGAGGCAGTTACCCTGATATATCTCCTGTTCATTGGGTACAAGATAAAAAGTTATCAGGTCATTCTCATAATCCTGAGAATGGTCCAGAGGTAGAGCTATGTTACATTTGTCATTTTAATTTATTTTATTTTGAAAAAATACTTTGTTGAGAAAAGAATGAAACAAGGATTAGTAATTAATATATAAATTCTGAGAAATTTTGACATATGTATATCACCATGAAGCCCCAAAATCAAGATAATAAATATATCTATCCCTCCCAAACTTTCCTCATTCCACATTTTAATCCCTCCCTCCCAACCCTCATCACTTCCCAAACTCCCCCACAGCCCCTGTCTATAGACAACCACCATCACAATTCTAGATTATTTTACATTTTTGAAGTTTTATGTAAATGGAATCAAACAATAAGTACTTTTTTCTGACTTGTTTCACTCAGCAGAATTATTTTGAGATTCAGCCATATTCTACTGTGAATAGTTTGTTTATTTTTATTCCTAAAAAGTATTCCATTGTATAGATAATAGCATGTTTCATTGATCCACACATCCGGTAATGGACATTTAGGTTGTCTTTACTTTTTGGCTACTATTGATAATGCTGCTATGAACATTGTATGGAATTATGTTTTTAGGTTTTTTTAAATGAATAAGTTGCATATGTATTCTCATGTATAAATGAGTACAGGTTTCACATTTGACTTTATCAATTAATAGAGTCTAACATTAACATTGTCAAACTGTTCAGTACATCTTAAAATCACTAATCATATGTCTTAAGTTGAAATTTAGCTGTAAAATAATATATATATTTTTTAAGTATGAAAACTTTGCTACAAGGAAAATAGCACATATATTTTACCATAGCTATTAAATATCTCAGTTTAGTCAGTCCACTCTACCCCTTTTATTTTTTATTGGAGTAAAGTTGTTTTACATTGTTGTGTTAGTTTCTGCTGTATAACAAAGTGATCAGCTAGATGTATACATATATCACCATACAGCCTCCCTCTTGCCTCTCCCTCCCGCCCTCCCCATCCCACCCCTCTAGGTGGTCACAAAACACCGAGCTGATCTCCCTGTGCTATGCGGCTGCTTCCCACTAGCTATCTATTTTACGTTTGGTAGTGTATATATGTCCATGCCACTCTCACTTTGTCCCAGCTTATCCTTCCCCCTCCCCGTGTCCTCAAGTCCATTCTCTACATCTGTGTCTTTATTCCCGTCCTGCCCCTAGGTTCTTCAGAACCTTTTTTTTAGATTCCATATATATGTGTTAGCTAATGGTATTTGTTTTTTCTCTTTCTGACTTACTTCACTCTGCATGATAGACTCTAGGTTCTTTTTGACCCACCTCCTAGAGATATGGAAATAAAAACAAAAATAAACAAATGGGACCTAATGAAACTTAAAAGCTTTTGCACAGCAAAGGAAACCATAAACAAAACGAAAAGACAACCCTCAGTATGGGAGAAAATATTTGCAAACGAAGCAACTGACAAAGGATTAATCTCCAAAATTTACAAGCAGCTCATGCAGCTCAATATCATAAAAACAAAAAACCTAATCCAAAAATGGGCAGAAGACCTAAATAGACATTTCTCCAAAGAAGATATACAGATTGCCAACAAACACATGAAAGGATGCTCAACATCCCTAATCATTAGGGAAATGCAATTCAAAAGTACAATGAGGTATCACCTCACACCAGTCAGAATGGCCATCATCAAACATCTACAAACAATAAATGCTGGAGAGGGTGTGGAGAAAAGGGAACCCTCTTGCACTATTGGTGGGAATGTAAATTGTTACATCCACTATGGAGAACAGTATGGAGGTTCCTTAGAAAACTAAAAATAGAACTACCATATGACCCAGCAATCCCACTACTTGGCATATACCCTGAGAAAACCATACTTCAAAAAGAGTTATGTACCACAATATTCATTGCAGCTCTATTTACAATAGCCAGGTCATGGAAGCAACCTAAGTGTCCATCAACAGGTGAATGGATAAAGAAGGTGTGGCAGATACATACAATGGAATATTACTCAACCATAAAAAGAAATGAAATTGAGTTATTTGTAGTGCTTTTATTTCTTTTAGGTAAATACCTAGGAATGAAATGGCTGGAACAGATGGTAGATGTGTTTTACCTTTGTGAAAAACTTACAAAGTGATTACACCAGTTTACATTCCCACCAGCACCATAGGAGAGTTCTAGTTGTTCCACATCCTCACTAACATTTAGTATGGTTAAGAAATCTGTTGCATTTCTATACACTAAGAACAAGTTATCAGAGAAACTGAGGAAACAATCTCTTTTGCCATCATATTGAAAATAATAAAATACCTAGGAATAAACCTACCTAAAGAGGTAAGAGACCTGTACTCGGAAAACTATAAGACACTGATGGAAGAAACTGAAGATGACACAAACAGATGAAAAGATATATCGTGTTCATAGGTTGGAAGAATTAATATTGTTCAAATGACCATACTACCCAAGGCAATCAACAGATTCAATGCAATTCCTATCAAAATACCAAAAGCATTTTTCACAGAACTAGAATGAATAATTTTAAAATTTGTATGGAAACACAAAAGACCCCGAATAGCCAAAATAATCTTGAGAAAGAAGAACAGAGCTGGAGGAATCATGCCCCTGGACATCAGACTATACTACAAAGCTATGGTAATCAAAACAGTATGCTACTGGCACAAAAACAAACACATAGATCAATGGAACTGAATAGAGAACCAAGAAATAAACCCACATACTTGTGGTCAACTAATCTATGACAAAGGAGGCAAGAACATACACTGGAGAATAGACAGTCTCTTCAATAAGTGGTGCTGGGAAAACTGGACAGCTACATGTGAAAGAAGGAAATTAGAACATTCTCTAACACTATATACAAAAATAAACTAAAAATGGATTAAAAACCTAAATGTAAGACCTGAAACCATAACACTCCTAGAAGAAAACGTATATGGAACACTCTTTGACATAAATCAGCAATTTTTTTTGGATCTGTCTCCTAAAGCAAAGGAAATAAAAGCAAAAATAAACAAATGGGACCTAATTAAACTTAAAAGCTTTTCCACAGCAAAGGAAACTATTGACAAAACAAAAAGACAATCTACTGAATGGGAGAAAATATTTGCAAATTATATGACCTATAAGGGGTTAATATCCAACACATATAAACAGCTCATACAACTCAACATCAAAAACAAACAACCTGATTAAAAAATGGGCAGAAGACCCGAATAGACATTTTTCCAAAGAGGAATTGAAGATGGCCAACAAGCACATGAAAAGATGCTCACCATCGCTAATTACCAGGGAAATGCAAATCAAAACCACAATGAGCTCTCTCCTCACACCTGTCAGAATGGCTATCATCAAAAAGAACAAAAATGTAGAGAAAAGGGAACCTTTGTATTCTGTTGGTGGGAATGTAAATTGGTACAGCCATTGTGGAAAACAGTATGGAGATTTCTCAAAAAACTAAAAATAGAACTACCATATGACCCAAAAATTCCACCCCTGGGTATATATCTGAAAGCAACAAAAGCACTAGTTTGAAAAGATACATGCACCCCAATGTTCATAGCAGCATTATTTATTCATAATTGCCAAGATATGGAAGCAACCTAAATGTCCATCAGCAGATGAATGGATAAAGAAGATGTGGCATACTGTGGAGAACAGTGTGGAGGTTCCTTAAAAAACTAAAAATAGAGCTACTGTATGATTCTGCTATTCCACTCCTGGGCATATATCCAGAGAACACTATAATTTGAAAAGATACATGTACCCCAATGTTCATTGCATCACTATTTACAATAGCCAGGGCATGGGAGCAACCTAAGTGTCCATCGACAGGTGAATGGATAAAGAAGATGTGGTATATTTATACAATGGAATATTACTCAGCCATAAAAAAGAATGAAAAAATGCCATTTGCAACAACACGGATGGACTTGGAGATTATCATACTAAGTGAAGTAAGCCAGACATAGAAAGACAAATATCAAATGATATCACTTATATGTGGAATCTAAAAAAAATGATACAAATGAACTTATATACAAAATAGAAATAGACCCACAGACATGGAAAACGAACTTATGTTTATTAAAGGGGAAGGGGGGAGGGAAAAATTAGGAGTTTGGGATTAACAGATACAAATTACCACATATAAAAGAGATGAACAACAAGGTCCTACTGTATAGCACCGGGAACTATGCTCAATATTTTGTAATAACCTCTAAGGGAAAAGAAGCTGAAAAAAAATAGATACAGAGAGACCTTCAAGATGGTGGAGGAGTAAGACGTGGAGATCACCTTCCTCCCCACAAATACATCAGAAATACATCTACATGTGGAACAACTCCTACAGAACACCTAATGAACGCTGGCAGAAGACCTCAGACTTCCCAAAAGGCAAGAAACTCTCCATGTACCTGGGTAGGGCAAAAGAAAAAACAGAGACAAAAGAATAGGGACGGGACCTGCACCTCTGGGAGGGAGCTGTGAAGAAGGAAAAGTTTCCACACACTAGGAAGCCCCTTCACTGGTGGAGATGGGGGGTGGCGGTGGGGAAGCTTTGGAGCCATGGAGGAGAACACAGCCACAGGGGTGCAGAGGGCAAAGTGGAGAGATCCCCACACAGAGTATTGGTGCTGACCAGCACTCACCAGCCTGAGAGGCTTGTCTGCTCACCTGCCGGGGCAGATGGGGGCTGGGAGCTGAGGCTCCAGCTTTGGAAGTCAAAGCCCAGGGAGAGGAGTGGGGTTGGCTGCATGAACACAACCTGAAGGGGGCTAGTGCGCCACAGCTAGCCAGGAGGGAGTCTGGGGAAAAGTCTGGAACTGCCAAAGAGGCAAGAGACCATTGTTTAGGGGTGCGAGAGGAGAAGCGATTCAGAGCACCACCTAAATGAGCTCCAGAGACGGGTGCGAGCCTCGGCTATCAGCACAGACACCAGAGACAGGCATGAAATGCTAAGACTGCTTCTGCAACCAACAAGAGGCCTGTGTGCAAGAACAGGTCACTATCCGCATCTCCCCTCCTGGGAGCCTGTGCAGCCCGCCACTGCCAGGGTCCCGTGATCCAGGGACAACTTCCCCAGGAGAACACACGGCGCGCCTCAGGCTGTTGCAACGTCATGCTGGCCTCTGCCGCTGCAGGCTGGCCCCACATTCCGTACCCCACCCTCCCCCCCCGCCGGCCTGAGTGAGCCAGAGCCCCCTAATCAGCTGCTACTTTAATCCCGTCCTGTCTGAGCAAAGAACAGACGCCCTCAGGCTACCTACACGCAGAGGCTGGGCCAAATCCAAAACTGAATCCCAGGAGCTGTGAGAACAAAGAAGAGAAAGGGAAATTTCTCCCAGAGCCTCAGGCTCAGCAGATTAAATCTCCACAATCAACTTGATATACCCTGCATCTCTGGAATATCTGAACAGACAACGAATCATCCCAAAATTGAGGCGATGCACTTTGTGTGATTTTGTCTGTATAGCTTTGCTTTTACCATTTGTCCTAGGGTTCTGTCTGTCCATGTTTTTTATTTTCTTTTTTAGTGTAGTTTTTAGTGCTTGTTATCATTGGTGGATTTGTTTTTTGGTTTAGTTGCTCTCTTCTTTCTTTCTTTTTTGAATTACTTTTCAATTTTTTTTAATTTTTAATAATTTCTTTTTATTTTAATAAGTTTATTTTATTTATTTATTTATTCATTTATTTTTTATTTTTTTCCTTCCTTTTCTTTCTTTTTTTGTGTGTGTGTATTGTATGTTTTTTTCTTTTTATATACACCAAGTTCTTATTAGTCATCAATTTTATACACATCAGTGTATACATGTCAATCCCAATTGCCCAATACATCACACCACCACCCCACGCCCCCATGGCTTTCCCCCTTTGGTGTCCATACGTTTGTTCTCTACATCTGTGTCTCAATTTCTGCCCTGCAAACCAGTTCATCTGTACCATTTTTCTAGGTTCCACATATACGCGTTAATATACGATATTTGTTTCTTTTGAGCCATGTGGCTGACAGGGTCTTGGTGCTCCAGCTGGGTGTCAGGCCTGTGCCTCTGAGGTGGGAGAGCAGAGTGCAGGACATTGGTCCATCAGAGACCTCCCAGCTCCATGTAATATCAAATGGCAAAAGCTCTCCCAGAGATCTCCATCTCAACGCTAAGACCCAGCTCCACTCAACGACCAGCAAGCTACAGTGCTGGACACCCTATGCCAAACAACTAGCAAGACAGGAACACAAACTCACCCATTAACAGAGAGGCTGCTTAAAATCATAATAAGGTCACAGACACCCCAAAACATACCACCAGATGCGGTCCTGCCCACCAGAAAGAAAAGATCCAGAGTCATCCACCAGAACACAGGTACCAGTCCCCTCCACCAGGAAGCCTACACAACCCACTGAACCAACCTTAGCCACTGGGGGCAGACACCAAAAACAACGGGAACTACGAACCTGCAGCCTGTGAAAAGGAGACCCCAAACACAGTAAGTTAAGCATAACAAGAAGACAGAGAAACACACAGCAGATGAAGGAGCAAGGTAAAAACCCACCAGACGAAACAAATGAAGAGGAAATAGGCAATCTACCTGAAAAAGAATTCAGAGTAATGATAGTAAATATGATCCAAAATCTTGGAAGTAGAATGGAGAAAATACAAGAAACGTTTCACAAGGACTTAGAAGAATTATAGAGTAAACAAACAATGATGAACAATACAATAAATGAAATTTAAAATTCTCTAGAAGGAATCAATAGCAGAATGACTGGGGAAGAAGTACGGATAGCTGACCTGGAAGATAAAATAGTGGAAATAACAACTGAAGAGCAGAATAAAGATAAAAGAATGAAAAGAACTGAGGACAGTCTCAGAGACCTCTGGGACAACATTAAACGCACCAACATTCGAATTATAGGGTTCCCAGAAGAAGAATAGAAAAAGAAAGGGACTGAGAAAATATTTGGAGAGATTATAGTTGAAAACTTCCCTAATATGGGAAAGGAAATAGTCAATCAAATCCAGGAAGGGCAGAGAGTCCCATTCAGGATAAATCCAAGGAGAAACACGTCGACACATATTAATCAAACTATCAAAAATTAAATATAAAGAAAAAATATTAAAAGCAGCAAGGGAAAAACAACAAATAACATACAAGGGAACCCCCATAAGGTTAACAGCTGATCTTTCAGCAGAAACTCTGCAAGCCGGAAGGGAGTGGCAGGACATATTTAAGTGATGAAAAGGGAAAAACCTACAACCAAGATTACTCTACCCAGCAAGGATCTCACTCAGATTCGACGGAGAAATCAAAACCTTTACAGACAAGCAAAAGCTAAGAGAATTCAGCACCACCAAACCAGCTTTACAACAAATGCTAAAGGAACGTGTCTAGGCAGGAATCACAAGAGAAGGAAAAGACCAACAATAACGAACTGAAAACAATTTAGAAAATGGTAATAAGAATGTACATATGGATAACTACCTTAAATGTAAATGGATTAAATGCTCCAACCAAAAGACATAGACTGGCTGAATGGATACAACGACAAGACCCATATATATGCTGTCTACAAGAAACCCACTTCAGACCTAGGGACACATACAGACTGAAAGTGAGGGGATGGAAAAAGATATTCCATGCAAATGGAAATCAAAAGAAAGCTGGAGTAGCAATTCTCATATCAGACAAAATAGACTTTAAAATAAAGACTATTACAAGAGACAAAGAAGGACACTACATAATGATCATGGGATCAATCCAAGAAGAAGATATAACAATTGTAAATATTTATGCACCCAACATAGGAGCACCTCAATATATAAGGCAAATGCTAACAGCCATAAAAGGGGAAATCCACAGTAACACAGTCTTAGTAGGGGACTTTAACACCCCACTTTAACCAATGGACAGATCAGCCAAAATGAAAATAAATATGGAAACACAAGCTTTAAATGATACTTTAAACAAGATGGACTTAATTGATATTTATAGGACATTCCATCCAAAAACAACAGAATACACTTTCTTCTCAAGTGCTCATGGAACATTCTCCAGGATAGATCATATCTTGGGTCACAAATCAAGCCTTGGTAAATTTAAGAAAATTGAAATCGTATCAAGTATCTTTTTCAACCACAACGCTATGAGACTAGATATCAATTACAAGAAAAAATCTGTCAAAAATATAAACACTTGGAGGCTAAACAATACACTACTAAATAACCAAGAGATCACTGAAGAAATCAAAGAGGAAATCAAAAAATACTTAGAAACAAATGACAATGAAAACATGATGACCCAAAACCTATGGGATGCAGCCAAAACAGTTCTAAGAGGGAAGTTTATAGCAATACAATCCTTCCTCAAGAAACAAGAAACATCTCAAATAAACAACCTAAACTTACACCTAAAGCAATTAGAGAAAGAAGAACAAAAAACCCCAAAGTTCAAAGAAGGAAATAAATCAAAAGGATCAGATCGGAAATAAATGAAAAACAAATGAAGGAAACAATAGCAAAATCAATAAAACTAAAAGCTGGTTCTTTGCGAAGGTAAACAAAATTGATAAACCATTAGCCAGATTCGTCATGAAAAAAAAGGGAGAAGACTCAAATCAATAGAATCAGAAATGAAAAAGGAGAAGTAACAACTCACACTGCAGAAATACAAAGGATTATGAGAATTATTACAAGCAACTCTATGCCAATAAAATGGACAACCTGGAAGAAATGGACAAATTCTTAGAAAAGCACAACCTTCTGAGGCTGAACCAGTAAGAAATAGAAAATATAAACACACCAATCACAAGCACTGAAATTGAGACTGTGATTTAAAATCTTCCAACAAACAAAAGCCCAGGACCAGATGGCTTCACAGGCAAATTCTAACAAATATTTAGCGAAGAGCTAACACTTATCCTTCTCAAACTCTTCCAAAATATAGCAGAGGGAGGAACACTCCCAAACTCATTCTATGAGGCCAACATCACCCTGATACCAAAACCAGAAAAAGATGTCACAAAGAAAGGAAACTACAGGCCAATATCACTGATGAACATAGATGCAAAAATCCTCAATAAAATACTAGCAAACAGAATCCAACAGCACATTAAAAGGATCATACACCATGATCAAGTGTGGTTTATCCCAGGAATGCAAGGATTCTTGAATATACGCAAATCCATCAATGTGATACACCATATTAACAAATTGAAGGAGAAAAACCATATGATCCTCTCAATAGATGCAGAAAAAGCTTTGGGCAAAATCCAACATCCATTTATGTTAAAAACCCTCCAGAAAGTAGGTATAGAGGGAACTTACCTCAACATAATAGAGACCATATATGACAAACCCACAGCCAACATCGTTCTCAGCGGTGAAAAACTGAAACCATTTCCTCTAAGATCAGGAACAAGACAAGGTTGTCCACTCTCACCACTATTATTCAACATAATTTTGGAAGTTTTAGCCACAGCAATCATAGAAGAAAAAGAAATAAAAGGAATCCAAATCGGAAAAGAAGAAGTAAACCTTTCACTGTTTGCAGATGACATGATACTATACACAGAGAATCCTAAAGACACACCAGAAAACTACTAGAGCTAATCAATGAATTTGGTAAAGTAGCAGGATACAAAATTAATGCACAGAAATCTCTTGCATTCCTTTACACTAATGATGACAAATCTAATAGAGAAAGTAAGGAAATACTCCCATTTACCATTACAACAAAAAGAATAAAATACCTAGGAATAAACCTACCTAAGGAGACAAAAAAACCTGTAGGCAGAAAACTATAAGACACTGACAAAAGATATTAAAGATGATACAAACAGATGGAGAGATATACCATGTTCTTGGATTGGAAGAAGCAACATTGTGAAAATGAATATACTACCCAAAGCAATCTACTGATTCAATGAAATCCTTATCAAACTACCACTGGCATTTTTCCACAGAACTAGAACAAAAAATTTCACAATTTGTATGGAAACACAAAAGACGCTGAATAGCTAAAGCAATCTTGAGAAAGAAAAACGAAGCTGGAGGAATCAGGCTCCGTGACTTCAGACTATACTACAAAGCTACAGTAATCAAGACAGTATGGTACTGGCACAAAAACAGAAATATAGATCAATGTAACAGGATAGAAAGCTCAGAGATAAACCCATGCACATATGGTGACCTTCTTTTTTTTTTCTTTTTTTTTTTTTGGGTGACCTTATTTTTGATAAAGGATGTAAGAATATACAATGGAGAAAAGACATCCTCTTCAATAAGTGGTTCTGGGAAAACTGGGCAGCTACATGTAAAAGAAAGTAATTAGAATACTCCCTAACACCATACACAAAAATAAACTCAAAATGGATTAAAGACCTAAATGTAAGGCCAGACACTATCAAACTCTTAGAGGAAAACATAGGCAGAACACTCTATGACATAAATCACAGTAAGATCCTTTTTGACTCACCTCCTAGAGAAATGGAAATAAAAACAAAATGAACAAATGGGACCTAATGAAACTTAAAAGCTTTTGCACAGCAAAGGAAACCATAAACAAGACAAAAAGACAACCTTCAGAATGGGAGAAAATATTTGCAAAGGAAGCAACTGACAAAGGATTAATCTCCAAAATTTACAAGCAGCTCATGCAGCTCAATATCAAAAAAACAAACAACCCAATCCAAAGATGCACAGAAGACCTAAATAGACATTTCTCCAAAGAAGATATACAGATTGCCAACAAACACATGAAAGGATGCTCAACATCCCTAATCATTAGGGAAATGCAATTCAAAAGTACAATGAGGTATCACCTCACACCAGTCAGAATGGCCATCATCAAACATCTACAAACAATAAATGCTGGAGAGGGTGTGGAGAAAAGGGAACCGTCTTGCACTATTGGTGGGAATGTAAATTGTTACATCCACTATGGAGGTTCCTTAGAAAACTAAAAATAGAACTACCATATGACCCAGCAATCCCACTACTTGGCATATACCCTGAGAAAACCATACTTCAAAAAGAGTTATGTACCACAATATTCATTGCAGCTCTATTTACAATAGCCAGGTCATGGAAGCAACCTAAGTGTGCATTGACAGATGAATGGATAAAGAAGGTGTGGCAGATATATACAATGGAATATTACTCAGCCATAAAAAGGAACAAAATTGAGTTATTTGTAGTGAGGTGGATGGACGTAGAGTTTGTCATACAGAGTGAAGTTAAGTCAGAAGGAGAAAAAACAAATACCGTATGCCAACACATATATATATGGAATCTAAAAAAAAAAAAAGGTTCTGAAGAATCTAGGGGCAGGACAGGAATAAAGAGGCAGACGTAGAGAATGGACTTGAGGACACGGGGAGGGGGATGTGTAAACTGGGACGAAGTGAGAGAGTGGCATGGAGATATATACGTTCCCAAATGTAAAATAGATAGCTAGTTGGAAGCAGTCACATAACACAGGGAGATCAGCTCCGTGCTTTGTGACCACATAGAGGGGTGGGATAGAGAGGGTGGGAGGGAGATGCAAGAGGGAGGAGATATGGGGATATATGTATATGTATAGCTGATTCACTTTGTTATAAAGCAGAAACTAACACACCATTGTAAAGCAAGTATACTCCAATAAAGATTTTAAAATATATTTATATATATATGTATGTGTAAATGAATCATTTTGCTGTACACCTATAACTAACACAACATTGTAATTCAACTATAATTTTAAAAAAATCTCAGTCCAAAAAAGAACGTTGTATATATACATATGGAATACTACTCAGCCATTAAAAAGAATGAACATTTGCCATTTGCAGCAACATGGATGGACTTGGAGGGTATTATGCAAAGTGAAGTAAGTCAGACAGAGAAAGACACATACTGTATGATTTCTCTTATATACGGAATTTAAAAAATAAAACAAAGTAGTGAATATAACAAAAAAGAAGCAGACTCACAGATATAGAGATCAAACTAGTGTTTACCAGTGGGGAGAGGGAAGGAGGGAATGGCAAGTTAGGGGTAGGGGATTAAGAGGTACAATCTTCTATGTATAAAATAAATAAGGATATATTGTACAACATGGGTAATATAGGCAATATTTAGTAATAACTGTAAATGGATTATAACCTTTAAAAATTGTAAATCACTATGTTGTACACCTGAAACTTATATAACATTGTACATCAACTATACCTCAATAAAAAATAAACATTTAGTGTGGTTAACATTTTTCATTTTAGCCATTTATTTATCTATGGGCTATGAAATGTATTAATTTCCTATTGCTGCTGTACAAACTACCATGAATTTAATGACTTTAAAAAACAGAAATTTATTTATTTATCTTACAATTCTGGAAGCCAGGAGTTCGGAATGAGTCTTATAAATACTAAAATCAATGCATAAACCAGACTGTATTCCTTCTGGAAACTGCAGGGGAAACTCCTTTCCCTTGCTTTTTCCATCTTCTAGAGGCCACCTACATTCCTTGGGTCATGCCTGGCCCCTTCCTCCATCTACAAAGCATATCACTCCAACCTTTGCTTCTGTTGTCATATCCCTTTCATTCAACAGATAACTCCAGTCTCTCTCTTAAAATGAACCTGTTGATTATATTGGGTCCATACAGATAATCTGGGAAGATCTCCCCAGCTCAAGATCCTTGACTTGCTCATATTTGGAAAGCACCTTTTACGATGTTAGGTAACAGTCATAGGTTTCAGGGATTAGGACTTAGACACATTGGGGGAGGGGAAGCATTATTTAGCCTACCACAATTGATACCTCATTTTCTGTGTGTGTTTTTAACAGCTTGAGATATAATTCACCTACCATAAAATTCACCCTTTTAAAGTGTTCGGTAGGTTTTAGTATATTAACAAAGTTGTGCAACCATCACCACTAATTCCAGAACATTTTCATCACCCCAGTAAGAAACCTGATACTAACTCACGTGTTCCCTCCTACTTGCCCCTAGGTCCCTTTCTCCAGCCTTAGGCAACCATTAATCTGCTTTCTGTTTTCATGGATTTGCTTACTCGTTTAATATACATGGAATCAAACGATACATAGTCTTTTGTGACTTGATTCTTTCACTTAGCATGTTTTCCAGGTCCATCCATTTTGTAGCATGTGTCAGCACTTTATCATTTTTATGGCTGAACAATATTCTATTGTATAGATATACCACATATTGTATCCATTTGTCAGTTGGACAATTTAGTTGTTTTCACTTTTTTTCACTATCATGAATAATGCTGCTGTGAACATTGTGTAGAAATTTTTGTGTGGGCATATGTTTTTTCTTGGGATTTCATTTCTCTTGGAATTGCTGGATCATATGGTATTTCTATGTTTTACTTTTTGAGGAACTGCCAAATCATTTCCTCAAGTGTCCACATCATTTTACATTCCCACCAGAAATATATGAAGGTTCAGATTTCTATACATCCTCACCAACACTTGTCCACCCTTTTTTTCATTATTATTATAGCCATCCTAGTGTTTGGGAAGTAGTATCTCACTGTGGTTTTGATTAACATTTCCCTGAAAACTAAAGATGTTGAGCATCTTTTCATATGTGTATTGGCTATTTGTGTATCTCCTTTGGAGAAATATCTATTCAGATTATTTTCTTGTTTCTTAATATATCAGGGTACAGTTCCTTATCAGATATATGATTTGCAAATATTTTATCCCATTATCTAGGTTGTTTTTTTCATTTTCTAAATGATGTCCTTTGAAGCACAGAAGTTTTTAATTTTGTTAAGTCTAACTTATCTATTTTTTCTTTTGTTGCTTGTGCTTTTGGTGTCATGTCTAAGAAATCATTGTTGAACTCAAGGTCACAAAGATTTACCCTTATATTTTCTTCTAAGAGCTTTATTGTTTTAGCTCTTACATCTAGCTCTTTCATCCATTTTGAGTTCTTTTTTGTGTATGATGTGAGGAAAGGATCTTACTTCATACTTTGCTTGTGTATTTCTAGTGGTCAAGTTCAAGTTTATTTGTTGAAAAGACATTTCCCCCCATTGAATTGTCTTGGATTGCTTGCCAAAAATCACTTGTGAATAAATTTGAGGCTTTATCTCTGGGCATTCAATTCTATTCTATTCAACTGATCTGTCTGTTTACCCTTATGCTAGTACCACACTGTCTTGATTATTGTAGATTTGTAATCAGTTTTGAAATTAGGAAGAGTGCGTGTTCCAACTTTGTTCTTTTTTTCAAGATTATTTTGACTATTCTGAATCCCTAGAATGGCTATATGAATTTTAGGATTAACTTGTCATTTTCTGCAAGTTTGTCAATTTGAGTAGCATTGCCACTTAATATTTAAGTCTTAATTCAGGAATATTGGATGTCTTACTATATTTAGGTCTTCTTTAATTTCTTTCAACAACATTTTGTAGTTTTCATTGTACAAGTCTTGCATTTTTTGTTAAATTTATTCCTAAGTATTTTATTTATTTTGATGCTATTTTTAAAAATTAATTAATTAATTTATTTATTTGGCTGTGTTGGGTCTTCGTTTCTGTGCGAGGGCTTTCTCTAGTAGTGGCAAGTGGGGGCCACTCTTCATCGTGGTGTGCGGGCCTCTCACTATCGTGGCCTCTCTTGTTGCGGAGCACAGGCTCCAGACGCGCAGGCTCAGTAGTTGTGGCTCACAGGCCTAGTTGCTCCGCGGCATGTGGGATCTTCCCAGACCAGGGCTCGAACCCGTGTCCCCTGCATTGGCAGGCAGACTCTCAACCACTGCGCCACCAGGGAAGCCCGATGCTATTTTAACAAGAATTTTTTTCTTGACTTCATTTTCAGATTGTTCAGTGCTAATGTAGAGAAATACAATTGTTTTGTATGTTGATCTTGTATCCTGAAACATTGCTTAACTCATTTATAAGTTCTAGTAGGTTTTACTTTTTATTTTTTTGTGTGGGGGGAGATTCTTTAGTATTTTCTATATACAAGATTGCGTCATCTGCAAATGCAATTATTTTTACTTCTTCCTTTTCAGTCTGCATTTTCTTGCCTAATTGTCCTAGCTAGAAATTCCAGTACAATGTTCCACTGAAGTGACAAAAAGAGACATCCTTGTCTCGATCCTTACCTTAGGAGGATATCTTTCCACTATTACGTACGATGGTACCTATGGGTTCTTTTGTAGATATTCCCTATCAGATTGAGGAATCTCCCATTTCTAATGAGTTGAGTGTTTTTATCATTAAACAGTATTGGATTTTGTCAAATGCTTTTCCACATCTCTTGAAAGGATCATGTAGTTCTTGTCCTTTATTTTATTAATATGGTATATTACATTGATTTTCATATTTAAAACAAACTTGCATTTCTTGGGGTAAGTCCTACTTGATAGTAGTATATAATCCTTTCCACACATCACTGGATTCCAATTTCCAGTTGCTAGGTTTTTGGTTTTGTTTTTTTTTAAGGATTTTTGTATCTATATTCACAAGAGATATTCAGATAAGTTAATTTTGTCTGGGGTCCCTTGCTTCCAGCCTGAAGAATTTCCCTGAATATTTCTTGTAAGGTAGGTCTGCTAGCAACAAATTCTCTCAGCTTTTGCTTATTTGGGAATGTCTTTATTTAGCCTTCATTCTTTTTTTAAAAATTTTTAACATATTTATTTATTTTATTTTTGGCTGCATTGGGTCTTTGTTGCTGCACGCGGGCTTTCTCTAGTTGCAGTGAGCGGGGGCTACTCTTCGTTGCAGTGCAGTGGCTTCTCTTGTTGTGGAGCACGGGCTCTAGGCATGCAGGCTTCAGTAGTTGTGGCACGCAGGCTCAGTAGTTGTGGCTCGGGGGCTCTAGAGCGCAGGCTCAATAGTTGTGGCGCACGGGCTTAGTTGCTCTGCGGCATGTAGGATCTTCCCGGACCAGGGCTCAAACCCGTGTCCCCTACATTGGCAGGTGGATTCTTAACCACTGCGCCACCAGGGAAGCTCAGCCTTCATTCTTATAAGACAACTTTACTGGATATATGATTACTGACTGACAGAGTTCTTCTTTCAGCACTTTGAATATATCATCCTTCTACTCTCCATGGTTTTGATTAGTAGGCAGCTGTTAATCTTACTGGAGTTCCCTGTATGTGATGAGTCATTTTTCTCTTGCCACTTTCAAGATTTTATCTTTGTCTTTTAATATTTTTACTGTGGTATGTCTTGGTGTGGATCTCTGCATTTACCCTACTTGCAGTTCTTTGAGCATCTTAGGTGTGTAGGTTAATGTTTTTCATCAAATCTCAGAAAATTTCAGCCATTATTTATTTGAATATTTTTTCTGCTCCTTTTTTCTCTCTTCTTCTTCTGGTACTCCCTTTGTGTATATGTTGGTGCACTTAATGTGGTTGTACACATCTCTGAGGCCCTGTTCATATTTCTTCATCCTTTTTTCTCTTTATTTTTTTACATCTTTATTGGAGTATAATTGCTTTACAATGTTGTGTTAGTTTCTGTTGTATAACAAAGTGAATCAGCTATATGTATACATATATCCCCATATCCCCTCCCTCTTGAGCCTCCCTCCCACCCTCCCTATCCCACCTCTCTATGTGGTCACAAAGCACCAAGCTGATCTCCCTGTGTTATGCAGCTGCCTCCCACTAGCTATCTATTTTACATTTGGTAGTGTATATATGTCAATGCTACTCTCTCACCTCGTCCCAGCTTTCCCCCCACCGCTGTATCCTCAAGTCCATTCTCTGTGTCTGTGTCTTTATTCCTGTCCTGCCCCTAGGTTCATCAGAACCTTTTTTTTTAGATTCCATATATATGTGTTAGCATACGGTATCTGTTTTTCTCTCTCTGACTTAACTTCACTCTGTGTGACAGATTCTAGGTCCATCCACCTCACTACGAATAACTCAATTTCGTCTCTTTATTATTAAGATTGCATAACCTCTATTGATCTATTTTCAAGTTTACCAATTCTTTCTTCTGCCAATTCAAATCTACTCTTTGAAGTCTATTAGAGTCTCCTAGTAAATTTTTTATTTTCATTATTATACTTTTAAACTCCAGAATTTTGATTTTTTTAAAAATTTATTTATTTATGGCTGTGTTGGGTCTTCGTTTCTGTGCGAGGGCTTTCTCTAGTTGTGGCGAGCGGGGGCCACTCTTCATCGCGGTGCACAGGCCTCTCACCATCGCGGCCTCTCTTGTTGCGGAGCACAAGCTCCAGACGCTCAGGCTCAGCAGTTGTGGCTCACGGGCCTAGTTGCTCCACGGCATGTGGGATCTTCCTGGACCAGGGCTCGAACCCGTGTCCCCTGCATTGGCAGGCGGATTCTCAACCACTGCGCCACCAGGGAAGCCCCAGAATTTTGATTTTTAAAACGAATTCATATTTTTTACTGATATTTTCTTTTTATTGAGACATTGTCATCATACCTTTCTTTAATTTTTTAAAAAATTAATTTATTTTTTGGCTGCATTGGGTCTTTGTTGCTGCTCACGGGCTTTCTCTAGTTGCAGCAAGTAGGGGCTACTCTTCATTGCAGTGCGAGGGCTTCTCATTTTGGTGGCTTCCCTTGCTGCAGAGCATGGGCTCTAGGTGCACGGGCTTCAGTAGTTGTGGCACGCAGGCTCAGTATTTGTGGCTCGCGGGCTCTAGAGCACAGGCTCAGTAGTTGTGGTGCACGGGCTTAGTTGCTCTGCGGCATGTGGGATCTTCCTGGACCAGGACTTGAACCCGTGTCCCCTGCATTGGCAGGCAGATTCTTAACCACTGCGCCACCAGGGAAGTCCCCCTTTCTTTAATTTTTAATCAAGGTTTCCTCTAGTTCTTTGAACATATTTACTATAATAGCAACTCTGGAATGTTTGTCTTCTAAACTGACATCTAGGTCCTCTCACTGGCAGCTTCAGTTCCTTCTTTTCTTCCTGTGTATGGGTTACGTTTTCCTGTTTTTGTTTTTCTGGGGTTTTTTTTGCATGTCTAATTGTAGCAACTCTGCATACTGACTCTCCCTTACTCAGGGTTGTTGTTTGCTTATTTGTTTAGTGATATGGATGGACTATCTTAGTGAAGTCTATTTCCCCTATAGTGTGCAGACCTTAATGTCATTCCTCAAAAGGCACAGGTTTGGTATGCATGCAGTCACCCTGAGATGACAGTGGTTTTAGCAGGGATCTTTTTATCTCTTTCCCTGATCTGTTAAGCTGTCTACCACTGTTGGTAACACACAGAGCTGTCAGGCGCCACTAATTGCCAACTAATTGCCCTCATGTTTTTGAGATTGCCCTGTGGCATAAATTGCTCCTCAGTCTGATCCAATTAAACTTGGGCCCCTTTGCAGAGGTAGTTTTTGAGGCCAGCCTTTGAGTTTTGTTCTGACTACAGGAGGGCTTTTCTTATATCTTTCCCTCATTCTCTCTAGTAAATTGGTCTATAATTTGTTTTGTTTGTTGTTCTCATGAAGCTACTAGCCTCTTCTTAATTGCTTACTACCAAAATCTCCAGCATTTTGAGAGAGCACCCTTTGGCTTGAACTTCCCCACACTGTGTTCCAAATAAACTCAGTTCCCTTGGGGAGAGCATCAGAGTTCTCTGTTCTTATGGATCACCTTTCTCCCTGGGCAAAACCTCTGTGTCACTGCTCCAGAGGTGGAGTTGGGATCGGTGGCCTGTTTCAGAGTGACACACCTACTTTACAAGCAGAGTGTGTCTTGCCTCTCTTGATGTGGAAAATATCCTATAAGTCAGCTGGAGTGAGGGTGACTAGGGACAAGTGTTTCTTTTTTTTTTAATTAATTAATTTATTTTTGGCTGCTTTGGTTCTTCAGTGTGGTGCACGGGCTTCTCATTGCAGTGGCTTCTCTTGTTGTGGCTCACGGGCTCTAGAGCGCAGGCTCAGTAGTTGTGGTGCACGGGCTTAGCTGCTCCGCAGCATGTGGGATCTTCCTGGACCAGGGCTCGAACCCGTGTCCCCTGCATTGGCAGGCAGATTCTTAACCACTGCACCACCAGGGAAGCCCTGGGACAAGTGTTTCTGACCTGCCATGCCTAGGTTAGAGCTTCCATACTATGATGTAAAGCTGACTAGGGGAAGGGAGCCCCAGTCCTCTCAACCATGCTTGGATGATATAGAGCTGCAACATGGATCTGGGGACAATGAGAAATGCTGGTTGCCCACCCCTCCTTGGGAGAAACCCCATCTTCTTGGATGCACCTGCCTGGAGTGGAGCTTCTGTCACTGAACTTGAGATTCTCACTCTTTTTTTAAACCAATATTTAGTAGATTTTCTTTTATGTGTTGCCAACTGTATATTGTCTTTGGTGAAGCATCTGTTCAAATCTTTTGCCCATTAAAAAAAATTCAAAAAAAAAAATTCAGTTCTGGGCTTCCCTGGTGGTGCAGTGGTTAAGAATCCACCAGCCAATGCAGGGGACACGGGTTCGAGCCCTGGTCCGGGAAGATCCCACATGCCGTGGAGCAACTAAGCCCGTGAGCCACAACTACTGAGCCTGTGCACCACAACTACTGAAGCCTGCGTGCCTAGAGCCCGTGCTCCACAACAAGAGAAGCCACCGCAACGAGAAGCCCTCGGACTGCAACGAAGAGTAGCCCCTGCTCGCCGCAATCAGAGAAAAGCCCGTGCGCAGCAACGAAGCCCCAACAGAGCCAAAAATAAAATAAATAAAAATTAAAAAAAAACCTTAAAAACAATTGAGTTCTTTGTTTTCTTACTATCAAATTTAGAAAGTTCTTTATATATTCTTTGTTGGATATGTGATTTGCCAATATTTTCTCTAAATTGATTTTTGACAAAAGTACAAAGGCAATTCAATGGAGAACTGATAGTGTTTTCAATAAATAGTGCTGAAACAACTGGATATCTGTATGGAAAAAAGCAAACCATGACCTCTACCTCACACTGTACACATACAAAAATGAAATATGCAGCAATATAAAGTACTGAATTGGAAGGAGCTAGACTTTCAGAATGGTGGCATGAGGAACTTGGCAAATCATCTCTCCTCTCAGTTCACACCTTTTTATTGCTTTACAGTAGCACATTGAATGGATATACCACTGTTTATTTATTTCATGGTATGTAAATAATACTCCAATAAAGCTGTTTTTAAAAGGCACAAACACGAATACATGTAACAGTATGTCTGAATCTCAAAAGCTTTCTGCTGATTTAAAGAAGCCAGACAAAACAGTATGTACTGTATGATTTCACATACTGAAATTCTAGAAAAGATTAAACTAACCAATAGTGACAGAAAACAGATCAGTGGCTTCCTAGGGCTGGGTGTTAGGGAAGGAAATTGACCCTCATGAGGCATGCAGCAATTTTTTGGGAGTGACAGAAATGTTCTATATCTTGATTGGGGTGGCAGTTATATGGGTATATATCTCGGCGCTGATTGAAGTGTAGACATAAAATAAAATTTTAGTTGATTGAAAAAACAGGGCAGCCCACATCACAGACCCTCATGAAAATCAGAGAGCCCATCTTGCCTTCAATGATGAGAACCAGGGCTGCTTCATCTCTACTTGGTGAAAGAAAAAACTCAGTTGAAGAATACTGAGGCCACCCCAGAGATTCTGTTTTCTAGGGGTGCGATGTAGGCTAACCAGTTCTTACCCAGACTAACAAAGCCCTCCAAATTTACATTGTGTATTGCTCATGCTGATGTCAGCTAAATATGTAGACTGCCCCATGTTCATAAGAACAGATAATAAAAAACTCAATTTTTTACACCTGAACATCTAATCTCTTTTTTAAATATGAGTCAGTCTTCCTCTATTATGGGAAGATGTTATTATTCCTATTTTACACTCTGACATTATCAGGGCCCTGTACCCTCTCAGTATCTGGGGTCTTTCACTAACCTTTTAATGACCATGTTTTGCCTTAAGAGAATACAAGATGTTTGAAAATACTTTTTTTCCCTAACCCAATCACCTGTAGAAAGGACAATCAAGACTGAGTTATACTAAGATAGAATTTAATAACTGATTTTGTTTTTCAGAGAGTGTTTACCCTTTGAGATAGCAAATGGTTGTTTTAGAAGGAATAAAAAAAGTGAGTTAAGGACATGTTGAGCTAAAAATGAGAATTAAATGAGCAAATTGTATATTATTTATCATTTGTTATGATGGACATCATTCCTCATCATATAATTTCAATATTGACATTCTCCCTTGAGGGATATGACTTTGATTTCTAAGACCAGACTGGAATTATGGGTAAAGGAACCTCTTTCTCTTCTGACTCAATTCCTTAAATTTATGGAATTTTCTTTCCTTTTTTTTTTTTCTTTTCCCTGATTATCAAAGTGGTAAGTACACATTTTGGAAAATTTGGGAAGTACGGAAAAGTATATATAAGAAACAAATCACTCAATCTCTCCAGCAAGAGGCCACAAGAAATAGTAGACATAGTAAAGAAAGGCAATGCTGTTTCCAGTTACTGAGAAATGAACTCTTTGTCCCTCTACCCCCAATTGATTGATCAGCTTTATAATAATAAGCTAACTTCATTTCTACCAGGATTTCATTGATATAGGGGCTTTTAGAGGGAGATACTAAATGGTCATAAAAGGAGTGAACTAGGGATGAAAAGGATTCTATGACAAGTTTTAACTAGAGAGCATAAAATAATGTATTCGTGATGGTGGTTCCAGGGACCAACCTCATTTCACCTCATTTCTAGTCTGTTACTTGTTCATATCCTAATGGATGTGGCCAGCCCTGTAAGCCCTGATCCCACATGTCCTGCCTGCTAGGTACTAACATAAGATTTTTGATGATAGTAATTTGGTGTTGCAGGCAGTGACTCAAGAATAATCATGTTTTGACTTAACCCATGTAGAGGTCATAAAGGAGCCATACACACAAGTGACAAAGACAGATAGGAATTAAAATGTTACTTTGTGATTAGTGGAGTTAGTGCCCAGTACTCTGGTACAGGGCTCTCTGGTAAAGCTAGGTTTCAGTACATAACCTTAGCTCAAGGTCCAAAAAGGGCTTCACCTTTTCCTGCCAAGTCCCAATCTTATTAGTAGTTGACCATTGAATTGATAAGAACTATTAACTACCTGAAACATCAAGTGAAGGAGGCAAGAAAGCAAGATTGTTGGGCACCCAGGAGACTGGCTTAGTATTTTAATTTCTCTGAATGGCAGAAAAGCACTAAAGAGAAAGCCATCTAGAGTACATGACCTTTTAACCCATAGTGACCAGCCCAAACACACTAGCAAACATGGCTCAAGTGATCTAAGCCAATCAAATTACTAGATTCTCCCTGAGGGAGGTAGTGGAGGTGAGGAAGATGTGATCCTCCTCTTTTTATTCTCACTTTGTGCTTAACAGCCACTCTGAGAGAGGAAACTGTACAATATGTGGATACCCCCATAAGAGCATGGGAATCAGATGGCCCTAATTCTTTTAGAGATGGGAAATTTCTCTAAATGGATCTTAAAGACACAAGTTTTGTACGCAGATAGCTGGGATGGACAGGCTCGCATTCTGTCTTCTTGTAGTATTTAGACATTTGTTGTAGTGGTTCCTCCAGTCTCTCCTTAGTCTTTCCTAAGGCTGCCCCCCTTTTTCTTCATTATCCATCCTATATATTTAAAATACAGTTGACTTTTGAATAACACAGGTTTGAACTGCTTGGGTCCACTTATATATGGATTTTTTTCAATAAATATGTGCTATAGTACTACATGATACAATCCAAGGGTGGTTGAATCCACAGATGCAGAACCATGGGTAAGGGCCAGCTGTAAAGTTATATGTGTATTTTCGACTGAGGGGAGTGTTGGTACCCCTAAACCTCAAGTTGTTTTGGGGTGAACTGTATTTCCATTTTCATTTCCCTTTGGCTCCTGTGTTCCTAACAATCTAATCTACTTCCTCTTATGAGAAGGTATTCAACATTTATAACAGGTGGCTCTCTGAGTGAAATTCATGGCCTAGCAGTCCTCACAGTCTCAGTCTCCTGCTCATCTATGTATATCCGTGTCCCCAGCAAGATCCCAAGGGTTTTGCTCTATGTCACGGTGACTGCTGTTGTCACTGTCTGCTCCAGGTTCCTTCAGACTACAAAACCTGCCTTTTAGGGAAGGTCCACCCCTTGTTCTCCCAAATGACCCAACAAGGAAAGCACCCTTGCCAAATCCCTAAACCAAAGCTGCTACTGTTGATACTCCCAAAGGCTGTGCCACTCAGTGAGCACCAGTGTATCTGCTGTCATGTCTTCTTTCCTGAAACCTTGCCTTCCCTTGGGTTTTAAATTCTCTAGGTCTTGTGTAACCTGTAGTATAATATTCTTTTTTGGCTTCCCCCACACACGCAGCAGCAGTGGCATATGCCTCTAGTTCTATTTCCTTCTGTTTTCCCCTATTTATTTCTTAAGGTCCTCTGTCTCCTCTACTATGTGTAATGCTAACACTATTTGCTGGATCATAGTGTCTTTTGTCTTTCCTTTCTCTTTGTTTTGTGGTCTTGACGTTTGTTTTCTTATACTCCTTCAGGTTTTGCCTTTTGGGATCCCTCCCATAGGGAGAACTATAAAGAAAAGAAGTTCCAGGTCTACAGAAAGCATTCACTGTTCAAATAAAACTGCCTTACCTATCTTCACATCCCTGAATAGGAGAATTTCTTCCAGGTGGTATCTTTGCATCATTCCATTATCTAACCCAGACCAGATCCATACATATTGAAATCCTACTTTAGTGATTTTATCTTTTCTCCTCTTCCCTTAGAGCTCTAACTCCCTAAGTGCCATGGGCATCTTCTCCCTTGCCCCAGGCTATACCTGCTTCCCCAACCACAAGCACTGTGTCTCCTGAAACTCACTAAATAACGCCTGAAGTATCCTATACTGCTCATCGTGGTCTTTCTCTCTTGATGTTTTTCCTGAATATTTTGTAATCTGTCATCAAGAGAAGGATTGTAATCTGCTCTTATTAATGACACTTTGTCTGCAGTATTCAAAGGGCACCTCAATAGTTTTGTGGACCTAGGCTAATTTGTGGGAGAGGGTGGGGTAATGGGACATCTTTGCGGGTACATCCTTCTTTTCCTTTACATGTAAGCCAAATTTTACCTCTAAGATCTTAAGCCTTCTCAACCTTCATTTCCTGATAATCCTCTGGTTTGCTTTCTGACATTTCTAAAGCTAAAATGGTCTCCTGGGCTGTGATTCTCTGTTCATATAAAACACACCATTGAGACTTCCCTGGCGGTGCAGTGGTTAAGACTTCGCCTTCCAATGCAGGGGGTGCGGGTTCGATCCCTGGTCGGGGAACTAAAATCCCACATCCCTTGTGGCCAAAAACACAAAACATAAAAACAGAAGCAATATTGTAACAAATTCAATAAAGACTTTAAAAAAATGGTCCACATCAAAAAAAAAAACTTAGAACTTCTGTTTCAAGATGGCGGAAGAGTAAGACGCGGAGATCACCTTCCTCCCCACAGATACATGAGAAATACATCTACACGTGGAACTGCTCCTACAGAACACCCACTGAACGCTGGCAGAAGACGTCAGACCTCCCAAAAGATCTCCATCTCAACATCAAGACCCGGCTTCGCTCAACGACCAGCAAGCTACAGTGCTGGACACCCTATGCCAAACAACTAGCAAGAGAGGAACACAGCCCCATCCATTAACAGAGAGGCTGCCTAAAATCATAATAAGGCCACAGACACCCCAAAACACACCACTAGACGTGGACGAACCCACCAGAAAGACAACATCCAGCCTTATCCACCAGAGCACAGGCACTGGTTCCCTCCACCAGGAAACCTACACAGCCCACTGAACCAACCTTGGCCACTGGGGACAGATACCAAAAACAACGGGAACTACGAACCTGCAGCCTGTGAAAAGGAGACCCCAAACACAGTAAGATAAGCAAAATGAGAAGACAGAAAAACACACAGCAGATGAAGGAGCAGGGTCAAAGCACACCAGACCTAACAAATGAGGAGGAAATAGGTAGTCTACCTGAAAAAGAATTCAGAATAATGATAGTAAGGATGATCCAAAGTCTTGGAGGTGGAGTGGACAAAGTGCAAGAAACATTTAGCGGGGACGTAGAAGAACTAAAGAGGAACCAAGAAACGATGACAAGCACAATAAATGAAATTAAAAATACTCTAGATGGGATCAATAGCAGAATAACTGAGGCAGAGGAGCGGATAAGTGACCTGGAAGATAAAATGGTGGAAATAACTACTGCAGACCAGAATAGAGAAAAAAGAATGAAAAGAACTGAGGACAGTCTCAGAGACCTCTGGGACAACATTAAACGCACCAACATTCGAATCATAGGGGTCCCAGAAGAAGAAGAGAAAAAGAAAGGGACTGAGAAAATATTTGAAGAGATTATAGTTGAAAACTTCCCTAATATGGGAAAGGAAATAGTTGGTCAAGTCCTGGAAGCACAGAGAGTCCCATGCAGGATAAATCCAAGGAGAAACACACCAAGACACATATTAATCAAACTATCAAAAATTAAATATAAAGAAAGCATATTAAAAGCAGCAAGGGAAAAACAACAGATAACACACAAGGGCATCCCCATAGGGTTAACAGCTGATCTTTCGGCAGAAACGCTGCAAGCCAGAAGGGAGTGGCAGGATATACTTAAAGTGATGAAGGAGAAAAACCTACAACCAAGATTACTCTACCCAGCGGGGATCTCATTCAGATTTGATGGAGAAATTAAAACCTTTACAGACAAGCAAAAGCTGAGAGAGTTCAGCACCACCAAACCAGCTTTACAACAAATGCTAAAGGAACTTCTCTAGGCAAGAAACACAAGAGAAGGAAAACACCTACAATAACAAACCCAAAACATTTAAGAAAATGGGAATAGGAACATACATATCGATAATTACCTTAAATGTAAATGGATTAAATGCTCCCACCAAAAGACACAGACTGGCTGAATGGATGCAAGAACGGGACCCATATATATGCTGTCTACAAGAGACCCACTTCAGACCTAGAGACACATACAGACTGAAAGTGAGGGGATGGAAAAAGATATTCCATGCAAATGGAAATCAAAAGAAAGCTGGAGTAGCAATTCTCATATCAGACAAAATAGACTTTAAAATAAAGACAATTACAAGAGACAAAGACGGACACTATATAATGATCAAGGGATCGATCCAAGAGGAAGGTATAACAATTGTAAATATTTATGCACCCAACATAGGAGCACCTCAATACATAAGGCAAATACTAACAGCCATAAAAGGGGAAATCGACAGTAACACAATCATAGTAGGGGACTTTAACACCCCACTTTCACCAATGGACAGATCATCCAAAATGAAAATAAATAAGGAAACACAAGCTTTAAATGATACATTAAACAAGATGGACTTAATTGATATTTATAGGACATTCCACCCAAAAACAACAGAATACACATTTTTCTCAAGTGCTCATGGAACATTCTCCAGGATAGATCATATCTTGGGTCCCAAATCAAGCCTTGGTAAATTTTAAAAAATTGAAATCGTATCAAGTATCTTTTCCGACCACAACGCTATGAGACTAGATATCAATTACAGGAAAAGATCTGTAAAAAATACAAACACATGGAGGCTACACAATACACTACTTAATAACGAAGTGATCACTGAAGAAATCAAAGGGGAAATCAAAAAATACCTAGAAACAAACGACAATGGAGACACGACGACCCAAAACCTATGGGATGCAGCAAAAGCAGTTCTAAGAGGGAAGTTTATAGCAATACAAGCCTACCTCAAGAAACAGGAAACATCTCGAATAAACAACCTAACCTTGCACCTAAAGCAATTAGAGAAAGAAGAACAAAAAAACCCCAAAGCTAGCAGAAGGAAAGAAATCATAAAGATCAGATCAGAAATAAATGAAAAAGAAATGAAGGAAACAATAGCAAAAATCAATGAAACTAAAAGCTGGTTCTTTGAGAAGATAAACAAAATTGATAAACCATTAGCCAGACTCATCAAGAGAAAAAAGGAGAAGACTCAAATTAATAGAATTAGAAATGAAAAAGGAGAGGTGGCCACTGACACTGCAGAAATACAAACGATCATAAGAGATTACTACAGGCAACTCTATGCTAATAAGGTGGACAACCTGGAAGAAATGGACAGATTCTTAGAAATGCACAACCTGCCGAGACTGAACCAGGAAGAAATGGAAAATATGAACAGACCAATCACAAGCACTGAAATTGAAACTGTGACTAAAAATCTTCCAACACACAAAAGCCCAGGGCCAGATGGCTTCACAGGCGAATTCTATCAAACATTTAGAGAAGAGCTAACACCTATCCTTCTCAAACTCTTCCAAAATATTGCAGAGGGAGGAACACTCCCCAACTCATTCTACGAGGCCACCATCACCCTGATACCAAAACCAGGCAAAGATGTCACAAAGAAAGAAAACTACAGGCCAATATCACTGATGAACATAGATGCAAAAATCCTCAACAAAATACTAGCAAACAGAATCCAACAGCACATTAAAAGGATCATACACCATGATCAAGTGGGGTTTATTCCAGGAATGCAAGGATTCTTCAATATACGCAAATCAATCAACGTGATACATCATATTAACAAATTGAAGGAGAAAAACCATATGATCATCTCAATAGATGCAGAGAAAGCTTTCGACAAAATTCAACACCCATTTATGATAAAAGTTCTGCAGAAAGTAGGCATAGAGGGAACTTTCCTCAACATAATAAAGGCCGTATATGACAAACCCACAGCCAACATTGTCCTCAATGGTGAAAAACTGAAACCATTTCCACTAAGATCAGGAACAAGACAAGGTTGCCCACTCTCACCACTATTATTCAACATAGTTTTGGAAGTGTTAGCCACAGCAATCAGAGACGAAAAAGAAATAAAAGGAATCCAAATCGGAAAAGAAGAAGTAAAGCTGTCACTGTTTGCAGATGACATGATACTATACATAGAGAATCCAAAAGATGCTACCAGAAAACTACTAGAGCTAATCAATGAATTTGGTAAAGTAGCAGGATACAAAATTAATGCACAGAAATCTCTTGCATTCCTGTATACTAATGATGAAAAATCTGAAAGTGAAATTAAGAAAACACTCCCGTTTACCATTGCAACAAAAAGAATAAAATACCTAGGAATAAACCTACCTAAGGAGACAAAAGACCTGTATGCAGAAAATTATAGGACACTGATGAAAGAAATTAAAGATGATACAAATAGATGGAGAGATATACCATGTTCTTGGATTGGAAGAATCAACATTGTGAAAATGACTCTGCTACCCAAAGCAATCTACAGATTCAATGCAATCCCTATCAAACTACCACTGGCATTTTTCACAGAACTAGAACAAAAAATTTCACAATTTGTATGGAAACACAAAAGACCCCGAATAGCCAAAGCAATCTTGAGAACGAAAAATGGAGCTGGAGGAATCAGGCTCCCTGACTTCAGACTATATTACAAAGCTACAGTAATCAAGACAGTTTGGTACTGGCACAAAAACAGAAATATAGATCAATGGAACAGGATAGAAAGCCCAGAGATAAGCCCACGCACATATGGTCACCTTATCTTTGATAAAGGAGGCAAGCATATACAGTGGAGAAAAGACAGCCTCTTCAATAAGTGGTGCTGGGAAAATTGGACAGGTACATGTAAAAGTATGAAATTGGAGCACTCCCTAACACCATACACAAAAATAGACTCAAAATGGATTAAAGACCTAAGTGTAAGGCCAGACACTGTCAAACTCTTAGAGGAAAACATAGGCAGAACACTGTATGACATAAGTCACAGCAAGATCCTTTTTGACCCAGGTCCTAGAGAAATGGAAATAAAAACACAAATAAACAAATGGGACCTAATGAAACTTAAAAGCTTTTGCACAGCAAAGGAAACCATAAACAAGACCAAAAGACAACCCTCAGAATGGGAGAAAATATTTGCAAATGAAGCAACTGACAAAGGATTAATCTCCAAGATTTACAAGCAGCTCATGCAGCTCAATAACAAAAAAACAAAAAACCCAATCCAAAAATGGGCAGAAGACCTAAATAGACATTTCTCCAAAGAAGAGATACAGATTGCCAACAGACACATGAAAGAATGCTCAACATCTTTAATCATTAGAGAAATGCAAATCAAAACTACAATGAGGTATCATCTCACACCGGTCAGAATGGCCATCATCAAAAAATCTAGAAACAATAAATGCTGGAGAGGGTGTGGAGAAAAGGGAACACTCTTGCACTGTTGGTGGGAATGTAAATTGATACAGCCACTATGGAGAACAGTATGGAGGTTCCTTAAAAAACTAAAAATAGAACTACCATATGACCCAGCAATCCCACTACTGGGCATATACCCTGAGAAAACCATAATTCAGAAAGAGTCATGTACCAAAATATTCATTGCAGCTCTGTTTACAATAGCCAGGACATGGAAGCAACCTAGGTGTCCATCATCGGATGAATGGATAAAGAAGATGTGGCACATATATACAATGGAATATTACTCAGCCATAAAAAGAAATGAAATGGAGGTGTTTGTAATGAGGTGGATGGAGTTAGAGTCTGTTATACAGAGTGAAGTAAGTCAGAAAGAGAAAAACAAATACAGTATGCTAACACATATATATGGAATCTAAGGGAAAAAAAAAAAAAAGAGGTCATGAAGAACCTAGTGGCAAGATGGGAGTGAAGACACAGACCTACTAGAGGGTGGACTTGGGGATGTGGGGAGGGGGAGGGGTGAGATGTGACAGGGTGAGAGAGTGTCATGGACATATATACACTACCAAATGTAAAATAGATAACTAGTGGGGGGCAGCCGCATAGCACAGGGAGATCAGCTCGGTGCTTTGTGACCACCTAGAGGGGTGGGATGGGGAGGGTGGGAGGGAGGGAGATGCAGGAGGGAAGAGATATGGCAACATGTGTATATGTGTAGCTGATTCACTTTGTTGTAGGGCAGGGGCTAGCACACCATTGTGGAGCAATTATACTTCAATAAAGATGTTTAAAAAAAAAAAAAAAACTTAAAAAAAAAAGCACACTGTAGTTGCTCTGCCTGCTGCCAAGGTCCTAAGCTGTTGCTGTGCCAACCAGATTCTCAAGGCCATGGCATTACTGCCACAGTCTTTTTTTAGTGCATTGGTTTTTTGTTCTTTTTTCTTTGAATTCATGGTAATTTATTTCATTGGTTTTTTTCCCTGCCACCTCAGTCCTAAAAGCAGCCATATTCTTCCATGTATTTAGGGCTCTCACACTTCTTGATCTGGTTTCCAATAAAGTCTACCACCCTTTGGGTTTTTGAAATCAACAATAAGGATCAGGGTCTACCTAAGGGATAATCAGAACCAATTCAAGAACTTATGGTAGGAGAAAGGGGGCCTTAGAAGCATGGCACACAAGTCACACACATCTCTAGGTGAGTCACAATACATTACCCTCTTACAATGAATGTAATTCAGAATAAGGTAAAGAGCAACATAATATGAGCAGCTGGCACCACCTATTAACAAAATGCCCTAATCTTCACCCACCAAATCTCAGTCTACAGTCATGACAGAGGAACAGAATGAAAAAAGGGGTAAACAAACTATGGTACCAAAAATCATGCCACTGTATTAAAGAGAAAGGCTATGCCCAAAAAAAGACATAGAAGCTTTATCCATAACAATCAAACATTAGAAACAATCCAAATGTCCATTAACAGAGGAATGGATAGACAAATTGCAGTATTTTATTACACGGAGTACTATTCAGCAAAAAAAAAATTAGGTTAAACATTTCTGGCAAGAATGCTTCATAGGTGCTGTTGTGTATCTTATGTTGCATCACATCAGGAGACACATTATAATGTCAGCTTGTCCTAATAATAGTAGTGCGAAGTTTGAACACTTGGTTAAGATGTCTCCACTGACAAAAACTTTCCCCTTTGTAATTAGTAAGTTATCAGTGGGATAATTCTTTCATACTTTATGCATATACTCTTCTCTACTTCCCATCCCATGATTTTAGCATCATTTGATGATACTTACCTAAATCAATTATTACATTGGGGTTACAAAATGATGATTTTCTAATTGTATCATCCTTTTACATTTATTAGCTGCCATTCTTTTATAAGGAAAAACTTTTCCTTAAATTTTTTCTTTTCTGCACGGAGTATTTTAACACTATCACTCTTGGGAACTTAGGAATGTATAATGGTAGCACCATACTATTCACACTATTTTAAGCCATTTAAAAATACCTTGTTTTTATGGAGATCTTTCTGTATAAGTACTGTCAGTAGTAGTCTGGTTATTTTTAATGAATGTATAGTATTCTATAGTATAAGCATACAAAAATTAATTTGACTAGATTATTAGTGAATGAACATTTAGATTTTTTCCAATCTTTTGCCATTGTTAACAATGATGCTACAAATATCTTTAAACATATCTTTTGTGAATACATTGGAATTGGTCTTTAGGTATTACAAGGTCCCAGGATATGTCATTAAAATTTTTGTTAGATATTACCAAACTGAATACAATAAAGATTATACTCTTGATCGCAATGCACAAGAGTGCCAGTTTCCCTATCCTTTTATAATACAGTGTGTTGTTATTTTAAAAAATCTTTGCAAATCTGAAAGGCCAAAAAAATCTATCTCCTGGCAGTTTTAATAGCATTAACTTTATTATGAGATTGTGTACCTTTTCATCTGTGTTAAAACCATTTAGGGCTTCCCTGGCGGTGCAGTGGTTGAGAATCTGCCTGCCAATGCAGGGGACACAGGTTCGAGCCCTGGTCCGGGAAGATCCCACGTGCTGCAGAGCAACTAAGCCCGTGCGCCTAACTACTGGGCCTGCGCTCTAGAGCCTGCAAGCCACAACTACTGAGCGCATGTGCCGCAACTACTGAAGCCTGCGCACCTAGAGCCCATACTCCACAACAAGAGAAGCCACCGCAATGAGATGCACGCACACTGCAACGAAGAGTAGCTCCCACTCACTGCAACTAGACAAAGCCTGCGCACAGCAATGAAGACCCACCGCAGCCAAAAATAAATAAATAAAATAAATTGATTTAAAAAGTAAAATAAAATATAATGTACAGAAAAGTGCACATTATCACATATATCATAAATGTAGTTCAATGAATTTTCATAAACTGAATACTTCCATGTAACCAGCATTCAGGTCAATAAATCGAACATGAACAGTATCCTGGAGGCCTGCTTGGTGCTCCCATGCAGTCACTACCTGTTCCTTCCCACACAAGGGAGTAAATTAGTTTTGAAAGTCTTCATTTTTTAATATAACATTTTAAAAAATCCATTTTAGGGTAAAGAGTGAGTCCAGGATCCAATTTTATTTTTTCAAATGACTAGTTAGTTGTCTCAACACCATTTATTAAATAATAAATCTTTTCTCCACCGATAGGAAATTTTACGTTTGTCATATACCAATTTGGTATATGGACCTATTTCTGAACTCTGTTTTTTTCCATTGATGTGTTTAATTCTTCATGGTTTCCAGCAGGGGAGTGACATGGTCTAAGTTTTTAAAAGATCACTTTGGCTACTGTGTGGAGAATGGACTGTATGGTGGGGTAGTGTGCAGAGTGCAAGTAGGGAGACCATTTACAAGGATATTTTAGTAATATAGCTGAGAGACAATAGTGGTTTAGACTAGGAAGGTACAGCAGAATAGAGAAAAGTGGTCAGATATGAGGGAAGGTTTGGGCATTTAATTCATATACCAGTACCACAAAACTCTTTTAATTTCTGTATCTTTATAATATACTTTAACGTCTCATAAAACCAGTTCCTCCTCATTACTCTTTTTTTGGATTTTTCTGGCTTTTCTTGACACGAATATTTTTTTTTCTTATGAGCTTAAGAATCAGTTTGTTCAGTTTCAAAAAATCCTACTGTTATCTTTTTTTAAAATTTATTTATTTATTTTTGGCTGTGTTGGGTCTTCTTTGCTGCGCGCGGGCTTTCTCTAGTTGTGGCGAGCAGGGGCTACTCTTCGTTGCGGTGCGTGGGCTTCTCGTTGCGGTGGCTTCTCTTGTTGTGGAGCACGGGCTCTAGGCGCACGGGCTTCAGTAGTTGTGGCTCGCGGGCTCTAGAGCGCAGGCTCAGTAGTTGTGGCGCACGGTCTTAGTTGTTCCGCGGCATGTGGGATCTTCCCGGACCAGGGCTGGAACCCATGTCCCCTGCATTGGCAGGCGGATTCTTAACCACTGCGCCACCCGGGAAGTCCCCCTACTGTTATCTTTAACGGATCAAATTAAACTTATAAATTAATACAAACAAGAAAGAACATCTTTATACTATGAGTAGTCCCATCTGGTAACAGAACATTGATGGAAGACTCTGTGTCCCTCAAAAGTGTATAAAAGATTTCTTCATACAGATCTTTTATGTTTCACATTTTTTAGTCCTGAGGTTTTTTTGTAGTTGCTATTTGAAATTGGACCTTCTCTACCATTATATTTTTTATTGCCAATTATTAAGTATCTCAAATATACAAAAGTACAAAAAAATCAGACACCCATGTTACTACCACCTAGACTTAATGAATGTTAAAATTTTTCATATTTACTTCAGATCATTTTTACCCCTGTTTTTAATTGAAGTATAATTGATTACAATATTGTATGTTACAGGTGTACAATATAGTGATTCACAATTTTTAAAGGTTATATTCCATTTATAGTTATTATAAAATTTTGGCTATATTCCCTGTGTTGTACAATATACCCTTGTAGCTTATGTTATACCTAATAGTTTGTCCCTCTTAATCCCCTACCCTTAACATGCCCCTTCCCTTTCCCTCCCCCCACTGGTAACCACTAGTTTGTTCTCTATATCTTTGAGTCCGCTTTTTTTGTTATATTCACTAGTTTTATTTGTTTAGATTCCACATATAAGTGATATCATAAAGTATTTGTCTTTCTCTGTGTGACTTATTTCACTTACCATAATATCCTCCAAGTCCATCTATGTTGTTGCAAATGGCAAAATTTCATTCTTTTTTATGGCTGAGCAGTATTCCATTGTATATATACTACTTCTTCTTTATCCATTCAACTGTTGATACACATTTAGGTTGCTTCCATATCTTGGCAATTGTAAATAATGTTGATATGAACATTGGGGTGCATGTATCTTTTCAAACTAGTGCTTTTGTTTTTTCAGATATATACCCAGGGGTGGAATTGAGGGTCATATGGTAGTTCTATTTTTAGTTTTTTTGAGAAATCTCCATACTGTTTTTCACAATGGCTGTACCAATTTACATTTCCACCAACAGTGTACAAAGGTTCCCTTTTCTCCACATTTTTGTTCTTTTTGATGATAGCCATTCTGACAGGTGTGAGGTGATAGCTCATTGTGGGTTTGATTTGCATTTCCCTGATAATTAGCAATGGTGAGCATCTTTTCATGTGCTTGTTGGCCATCTTCATTTCCTCTTTGGAAAAATGTCTATTCAAGTCTTCTGCCCATTTTTAAATCAGGTTTTGTTTTTTTTTAACGTTTTTATTGGAGTATAATTGCTTTACAATGATGTGTTAGTTTCTGCTTTATAACGAAGTGAATCAGTTATACATATACATATATCCCCATATCTCTTCCCTCTTGTGTCTCCCTCCCTCCCACCCTCCCAATCCCACCCTTCTAGCTGGTCACAAAACACCGAGCTGATCTCCCTGTGCTATGCGACTGCTTCCCAGTAGCTATCTATTTTACATTTGGTAGTGTATATATGTCCATATATACACTACCACTCTCTTTGTCCCAGCTTACCCTTCCCCCTCCCCGTGTCCTCAAGTCCATTTTCTAGTAGGTCTGCGTCTTTATTCCTGTTTTGCCCCTAGGTTCTTCATGACCAATTTTTTTTTTTTTTTAGATTCCATATATATGTGTTAGCATACGGTATTTGTTTTTCTCTTTCTGACTTACTTCACTCTGCATGACAGACTCTAGGTCCATCCACCTCACTACAAATAACTCAATTTCGTTTCTTTTTATGGCTGAGTAATATTCCATTGTATATATGTGCCACATCTTCTTTATCCATTCATCTGTCGATGGACACTTAGGTTGCTTCCATGTCCTGGCTATTGTAAATAGAGCTGCAATGAACATTGTGGTACATGACTCTTTTTGAATTATGGTTTTCTCAGGTTGTTTGTTTTATGATGTTGAGTTGTATGAGCTATTTATATATGTTGAATATTAACCCCTTATTGGTCATATCATTTGCAAATATTTTCCCCCATTCAATAGATTGTCTTTTTGTTTTTTCAATAGTTTCCTTTGCTGTGCAAAAGCTTTTAAGTTTAATTAGGTCCCATTTGTTTATTTTTGCTTTTGTTTCTTTTGCCTTAGGAGAGAGATCCAAAAAATATTGCTATGATTTATGTCAAAGAGTGTTCTACCTATGCTTTCCTCTAGGAGTTTTATGGTTTCTAGAGATCATTGCTTTTTAAAGAATAAAAAGATATGGATAAAATTAAAGTTCCCCATCCATCTCATTAATCTCCTTTCCTCCTTACAGGTAACCTGATATTGGTGAGTATCCCTCTCTACATCCATATGCATCCATAAACATTATATAGTATTGTTTTGTGCATTGTTAAATTACAGTATCATAGTGTGCATGTCATTTTGTAACTTGTTTATTCAGTTGAATATTTTGTTTTTGAAATTTATCTATGTTTCTATGTGTAGTTTTATTTATTTTGTTTTAACTGAATAAGAGAATTCCATTGTATGAATATAATACAATTTAAAAAATCCATCCACTATTAATGGACATTTGACAAGTTTCTAACTTTTTGGTATTCTAAACTATGTTGCAATAATCGTGTCTGTACTTATCTTCAATTTTACTGAATATTGAATTACTTTCTGAATAACAGTTCAGTGAACAAATATTTATTTACTTCACAATATGTGCCAGACACTATTCTAGGAGCTGTGTATAACAACAGTGAACAAAGCAGACAAAATTTCCTGCCTTCTGAAGATTACATTGAAGTTGGGGGAGATAGACAAAACCCAAAATGTCTAAAGAAAATATAGAGTATGTTATATGCAGATAAGTTAGAGAAAAATAAGACAGGGAAAGGGAATATAGAATATAGTGATCGTTAATCTTAACTGTCAACTTGGCTAGGCTATACTACCCAGTTATTTAATCAAACACTAATCTAGATGTTGCTGTGAAGGTATTTTATAGACGTGGTTAACATCTACAATTAGTTGACTTGAAGTAAAGGAGATTACCCTCAATAATGTGGGTGGACCTCACCAATCAGTTGGAAGTCTTAAGAGCAAACCTGTAGTTTCCTGGAGGAGAAAGAATTCTGCCTCAAGATTGCAGCATCACCTCTTGCAGTTTCCTGCCTGATGGCCTGCCCTATGGATTTATGACTTGACAGTCTCTGCAACCGTGTGAGCCAATTCCTTAAGATAAATCTATTATAAATATACATGGGGTATATATATATATATATATATATATATATATATATATATATATATATATATATATATATATATATATATAAAATTATGTCCTATTGGTCCTGTGTCTCTGGAGAACCTTGACTAGTGTAGATTTTGGTTCAAGAGGAACAGAATCTTAAGAATAAGTTGTCTGAATTGGTTCTGGAATTGCTTCTCTAATCTGATTAGTTTAAATACACAAATGACTCTATTTCCAGTGGTAAAGAGGGCACTGGGGAAAAATCAGAATTTCAGGAATTATTGAACATGAGCTCTGAAATGACATTAATTCTAGGAAACCCAAAACGTCACTGTGCTCCACTAGTCAGAGTAGGGGCTCATGCATGTCAAGTGATCAATGGAGTTTTAGCTAATGTCCATCTCACAGTAGTGGATCCAGTGGGTCCTCAAATCTATCTGTGGTTATTTCTCCAGTCTGGAGTGCATAGTTGGAATAGATAAAGTCAGCAACTAGCAGAATCCCTACATTGGTTCCCTAACCTGTGGAGTGAGGGCTATTATGGTAGGAAAGGCCAAGTGGAAGCCACTAGAACTGACTCTACCCAGGACAGTAGGAAACCAAAAGCAACACCACATTCATAGAGGAGCTGCATAGATCAGTGCCACCATTAATGACTTGAAGGATGCAGGGATGTTGACTCCCACCACATCCCCAATTCAATTCACCTATTTGGCTTATGTAGAAGACAGGTGGACCTTAGAGAATGACAATGGATTATCATAAACTTAACCAGTTGGTGAGTCCAATTGCAGTTGCTATTCCAGATATGGTTTCTTTGCTTGAGCAAATTAATATATCCCCTGGTATCTGGGGATATTGCAGCTATTGATCTGGCAAATACATTTTTTCTCAATACCTGTTAGTAAACACCACCAGAAGCAGTTTGCTTTCAGCTTGCAAAGCCAGCAATACTGTCCTGTTGCAGGGGTATATCAATTTTCCAGTCCTATTGTCATATTTTAGATTATAAAGATCTTGATTGCCTTTCTCTTCTGTAAGACACCACACTAGTTCATTACATTGATGACATTGTGCTGATTGGAACTAGTGAACCAGAAGTGGAAACTACTCTAAACTTATTGGAAAGACATTTTCGTGTCAGAGGGTGGGAAATAAATCCTACAAAATTCAGGAGGCTTCTATCTCAGTGAAATTTCTAGGGGTCCAGTGGTGTGATATGAAGATATCCCTATGAAGGTTAAATTGCTTCATCTGAACCCTCCTACAACCAAAAAAGAGGCACAATGCCTAGTGGGCCTCTTTGGATTTTGGAGTTAACATGTTTCTCATTCAGATGTGCTACCCTGATCTATTTACCAAGTGACCTAAAAAACCATGCATGGAGCCCAGAACAAGGGAAAACTTTGCAACAGGTTCAGGTTTCTGTACAAGCTGCTCTGCCATTGGGCCACATGTTCCAGCAGATCCAATGGCACTTGAAGTGACCTTTGTCAGTGGCAGATAGGGATTTCATTTGGGGCCTTTGGTTGGCCCTTATAGTCAATCGCAGTGCATACCCTTATGATTTTGAAGCAAAACCCCGAGAGCCTCTGCAGATAACTACTCCACTTTGGAGAAATAGTTTTTAGCTGCTTTCTATTGGGCTTTAGTAAAGACTGAACACCTAACCATGGGCCACAAAGTTACTATGAGACCCGAGATGCTCATCATGAAGTGGATATTGCCTCCCCACCAACCCATAATTTTGGCCATGCACAGTAGCACTCCACTAGCAAACGGAAGTGGTATATAAAATTACTCTTTAGCAGGCCCTGAGGGCAAAGGTAAATTACAAAAAGAAGTGGCTCAAATGTTTATGGCCTCCACTACTTCTATATTACTTCCTTTCTCCCAGCTTATATCTATTGCCTCATGGGGAGTTCTCTAAGTCAGTTGACTGAAGAAGAGAAAACTTGGGCCTGGTTTACAGATGGTTCTGCTTGATATGCAGGCACCACTTAAAAGTGGACAGTTTTACTACAACCTCTTTGTGGGGCATCCCTGAAGGACAGTGATGAAGGGGAATCTTTTCACTGGACAGAACTTTGAGCAGTGAACATGTTTGTTATTTTTACTTTGAAAGAGAAATGGCTAGAGGTGTGAGTGTGCGTATACCAATTCATAGACTGTAGCCAATGGTTTAGATGGGTGAGCAGAGACTTGGAAGGAACATGATTGGAAAATTCGTGACAAAGAGGTCCGGGGAAGACATATGTGGGTAGGCCTCTTTGAATGGGCAAAACCTCCCACAAAAAACTGAAGATATTTGTGTCCGATGTGAATGCTCACCAAAGAGTGACCTCAGCAGAGGAGGATTTTTATAATCAAGTGGATAAGATGACCTGTTCTGTGGATAGCAGTCAGCCACTTTCCTCAGCCACTCCTATCATTGCTCAAGGGGCTCATGAACAAAGTGGCCATGGTGATAGGGATGGAATTTATGCATGGGCTCAGAAACATCGACTTCCACTCACCAAGGAGGACACACTGCTACACCCACTGCTGAGTGCTCAATCTGTCAGCAGCAGAAACCATCACTGAGTCTCTGATATGACACCATTTCCAGAGGTGATCAAGCCAGTTATTTGGTGGCAGGTTGATTACATTCGACCACCTCCATCATAGAGGGGACAGCCCTTTATTCTTACTGGAACAAACACATTGGATATGGATTTGTCTTCCCACCACACAGTGTTTCTGCCAAAACTACCATCTGTCGACTTACAGAATGCCTTATTCACTACAATGTGTTCCAAAGAGCATTGCTTCTGATCATGGAACTCATTTCATAGTACTTGAAATGTGGCAGTGGGGCCATACTCATGGAATTAACTAGTCTTACCATGTTCCTCATCATCCTGAAGCAGCTGAGTTGATAGAACCATGGAATGGCCTTATGAAGACTCAGTTACAGCACCATCTGGGAAGCAATACTTTGCAAGCCTGGGGCATGTTCTCCAGGAATTTGTATATACCCTAAATCAGCATCCAATACATGGTACTATTCCTCCCATAGCCAAAATTCATGGGTCCAGGAATCAAGGGGTGGAAACGGGAGTGGCACCACTACTATTACAGTAGTTATCCACTAGCAAAATTTTTGCTTTCTGTCTGTGCAACCTTATGTTCTGCTGATCTACAGGTCTTAGTTCCAAAGGCTGGAATGCTTCCACCAGGAGATACAACAATGACTCCACAGAACTTGTAGTTAAGACTGTCACCTTACCACTTTGGGCTCCTCATGCCTCTGAATCACCAGGCAATGAAGGGAGATACTTTACTGGCTAAAGTGATTGATCCTGATTACTAAGGAGAAATTGAGCTCTACTACAAAATGGAGGTAAGGAAGAGCATGTATGGAATACACTAGATCCCTTAGGGCATCTCTTAGTACTACCATCCTTGTGATTAAAAATCAATGTAAAACTATAATAACTCAATTCGGCGGGACTACTAATGTCTCAGACCTTTCAGGACTGAAGGTTTGAGTCATTCTATCAGGCAAAGAACCACAATCAGCTGAGGTGCTTGCTAGGGACAAAGGGAATAAGGAATAGGTAGCGGAAGGAGGTAGTTATGAATACCAGCTATGACCATGTGAACAGTTGCAGAAATGAGGGCTATAAGTGTTATGAGTATATACTCCTTATTTTGTTATGAATATGTTTGTGTGTATATTTATGCCAAATACCCTTTCCCCCCTCTGTTATCCCCTCATGGAACATAAGATGCATTAATAACAATTAACTTTACATGGTAGCATTCATGTTACAGGATATCAAGGAGAAGAGTGACTCAAAGACTTTGCATTCTCTTATGGTGAAAAAGTTAGCACATTTTTCAGTTGTACAATGACTTTGTTATTGTCTTTATTTGGAGATATGTGTATGGATACCAATTGGACGAGAGGGGGACAGTGATGGTTCATTTTGTGTATCAACTTGGCTAGTTTATGGTATCCAGTTATTTAATCAAACACTTATCGAGGTGTTGCTGTGATGGTGTATTGTAGATGTAGTTAAAATATGCAATCAGTTGACTTGAAGTAAAGATTACCTTTGATAACATGGGTGAGCTTCATCAATTAGTTGCAGGATGTAAGAGTGAAAACTGAGATTTTCTGGAGGAGGAAATTCTGCCTCAAGGCTGAGGTGTCACATTCTGACAAATTTCCGCCCTGCTGGTTTGCCCTAGATTTCCAACTCAAGACTTCAACATCAACTCTTCTTGAGTTTACAGCCTACCGGCCTGCTACAGATTTCAGACATGCCAGGCCCCACAATCACATGTGCCAGTTCCTTAAAATAAATCATATATATATATGTATGTATATATGTATATATATGTATATGTATGTATGTATGTATCTGTATATGTGTGGTGTGTGTGTGTGTGTGTGTGTGTATATATATATATATATATATATATATATATATATATATATATATATATTCTGTATTCTGTTTCTCTGGAGAACCCTGACGGATGTAATTGTGGAAGGGTAATTTTAAATAAGATGATTAGGAAAGGTGACATTTGAGTATCATTTATGTTTCCAATAATAGTTCATGCTTTTTTTTACTGTTTAAAAATAATTTCTTTATTATTTTTATTTATTTGTTAAACTTTCATTTTTTGATAGTGTAGATTCACAGTTTTGTTGATCTTTTCAAAGACCTAGATTTTGCTTCTGGTTTTCAATTTTGTTGATTTCTGCTCTTTATTATTTCCTTCCTTCTTACTTTGTTTGGGTTTGTTTTGCTCTTCTTTTTCTAGTTTCTTGAGTTAGGAATTAGATTATTGTTCTAAGACCTTTCCTGTTTTCTAATTTAAGCATTTAGTGCTATAAATTTCCCCCTTAGCACTTTAACTGCCATCCCAGATATTTTGGTATTTTGTATTTTCATTTTCATTTAGCTCTTTTTTTCCTTTCAAAACTTCCTTTTTGACCCATGAATTATTTAGAAGTGTCTTTAATTTCCACATTTCATGATTTTCCTCTTGTTTTTCTGTTACTGACTCTTAGTTTGATTTCATTGTGATCAGAGAACACACTCTGTAGAATTTCAATTCTTTTATTTTTTAAAATATTTATTTATTTATTTGGCTGCATTGGGTCTTAGTTGCATCACATGGGATCTTCGTTGTGGCCTGCAGGATCTTTCATTGTGGCACACAGGCTCTTTGTTGCAGTGCGTGGGCTTCTCTCTAGTTGTGGTGCATGGTCTCTAGAGCTCACAGGCTCAGTAGTTGCAGCATGTGGGCTCTCTAGTTGTAGTGCGCAGACTCTGGAGCACACGGGCTCAGTAGTTGCGGTGTGGGGGCTCTCTAGTTGTAGTGCACAGGGTCCAGAGTACGTGGGCTCAGTAGTTGCGGTAGGCGGGCTCCCTAGTTGTGGCACATGGGCTCTAGAGCATGCAGGCTCAGTAGTTGTGGCACACAGGCTTAGTTGCCCTGCGGCATGTGGGATCTTAGTTCCTCGACCAGGGATTGAACCCACGTCCCCTGCATTGGAAGGTGGATTCTTAACCACTGGACCACCAGGGAAGTCCTCAATTCTTTTAAATTTGTTGAAGTTTATTTTATGGTATAGTCTATCTTGATGAACGTTCCATAAGCACTTAAAAAATGTGTATTCTGCTGTTTTGGAGTAGAGTATTTTATATATGCTAATTAAGTTGGTTGATAGTGTTGATTGGTACTTCTATATCCCTACTGATTTTCTGTGTGGTAAATAGTTCTATCAATTGCTGAGAGTGAGATATGGAAGTTCCTAACTACAATTGTAGATTTGTCTATTTCCCATTTTACCTCTATAAATTTTTGCTTTGTGAATTCTGGGGCTTAGTTTTTTTGATGTGTACACGTTTAGGATTATTAAATCTTCTTGGTGGATTGATCTTTTTATTATATGTAAAGGTTTTATTTGTATCTAGTAATAGTCTTTTCTCTGAAGTTTACTTTATCTGACATTATGTAGGCACTTCTGCTCTTTTTAAAGATTAATGTTTACATGGTATATCTCTCTCCATCTTTTTCTTCCAACTTAATCTATATCATTAAATTTGAAGTGAGTTTCTTGTAGCCAGTACATAGTTGGGTTGTGCTTTTGCTTTTTTAAAAAATTTACTTGTCCAATCTTTGCCTTTTGAGTGGTGTGTTTAGAACATTTAAATTTAAGATGATTATTGATTTGTTAATGCTTAAGGCTATCATTTTATTGTTTATTTTCTGTTCATTTCCACTGTTTCTTGTTCTTCTGTCTCTCTCTTATTGCCTTCCTGTGAGTTACTTGACCAATTTTTACAATTCTATCTTTATTTATTTATAGTTCTTTGGGGTGTATTACTTTCTATAGCCTTCTTAGTGATTGCTCTGGGTATTACAATATACATTTATGACATATTACAGTTTGCTGATATCAGGGTTTTACCACCTCATTTGTGGTGTGGAAATCCTACTTCCACTTAGGTCCTTGTACCCTCCTCACTTTAAAATATTATTGAGTGTCAGATGGATTTGTAATTTTTTGTTTTAATCATCATGTATGGTATGTGCTGAATTGTGTTTCTTCAAAAGATATGTTAAAATACTAACCCTTAGCTCCTCAGTATGTGACTCTATTCAGAAATAGGGTCATTGAGATGGGGTCAAACCAGAGTAGGCTGGACACTTATTCCAATCTGACTGGTGTCCTTATAAGAAGAGAAGAGACACAGAGACAGAGACACACACAGGGAGAACTCCACATGATGATGGCAGCAGGGACTGAAGCACCACGGCTATAAGCCAAATACTGCCAAAGATTGTCAACAAACCACCAATAGCTAGGTAGAGGAAAGGAAAGATTCTCCCCTACAGGTTTCAGAAGGAGCAAGTCCCTGCCAACACCTTGATTTTGGACTTCTAGCCTCCAGAACTGTGAGATAATAATTTCTGTTTTTTCCAAGCCACACAGTTTGTAGTACTTTGTTATAATAGCCTTAGGAAATTGATACTGATTTTGGTACTGGGAAGTGAGGTGCTGCTGTAAAAAAAAAAAATATGTAGAAATGGCTTTGAAATTGGGTAATAGAGGCTGGAAGAATCTTGAGGTGCTTGGTTTTAAAACACAACCTAGATTGCATCGAAGAGACAGTTGGTAGAAATACGAACATTAAAGGTGCTTCTGGTGAGGACTTAGAAGGAAATAATGAACAAGTTATTGGACACTGAAGGAAAGGTGATCGTTGTCATAAAGTGGCGGAAAACTTGTTCTGACATTGGATGGAAAGTAAACTTGTAAGTAGTGAACTTGGATATTTAGCTGAGGAGATTTCCAAGCAAAATGTGGAAGGTGCAGCCTGGTTTCTCCTTTCTGTTTATTGTTAAATGCATGCAGAAAGAGATAAGTTGTGGAATGAGCTCTTAAGCAGAAAGAAACCAGACAAATAACAGAAATAAAAGGTATCCAAATTGGAAAAGAAGAAAAACTGTCACCATTTGCAGATGACACAATTACTATATATAGAAAACCCCAAAGACTCCACCAAAAAACTATTAGAATGAATAAATTAATTCAGTAAAGTTGCAGAATACAATTAATATACAGAAATCTGTTGCTTTTCTATACACTAAGAATGAACTATCAGAAGGAGAAAGGAAGAAAACAATCCCATTTACAATCGCATCAAAAAGAGTAAAATAACTAGAATGAACTTAACCAAGGAAGTGAAAGACTTATACTCTCAAAACTATAAAATATTGATGAAGGAAATTAAAGCTGATACAAAGGAATGGAAAGATATCCCTTGCTCTTGGATTGGAATAATTAATATTGTTAAAATGTCCATAGTACCCAAGGTAATCTACAGATGTAATGCAATCCCTATCAAAATACCCATGACATTTTTCACAGAACTAGAACAAATAATCATAAACTTCATATGGAACCACAGAAAAAAAACCAAATTGCCAAAGCAATCTTGAGGAAAAAAAAGAACTAAGCTGGAAATATTATGCTCCTAGATTTCAGATTATACTACAAAGCTACAGTGATCAAAACAACATGGTACTGGCACAAAAACAGACACATAGATCAATGGAACAGATTTGAGAGCCCAGAAATCAACCCACGTGCTTATGGTCAATTAATCTATGACAAAGGATGCAAGAATATACAATGGAGAAAAGACAGTCTCTTCAGTACATGGTAGTGGGAAAACTGGGTGGCTACATGTGAAAGAATGAAATTAGAACATTTTCTCACACTATATACAAAAATAAACTAAAAACGGATTAAAGACCTAAATGTAAGACCTGAAACCATAAAAATCCTAGAAGAAAACAGGTGGAACACTCTCTGACATAAATCATAGCAATATTTTTTTGATCTGTCTCCTAAAGCAAAGGAAATGGAAGCAAAAATAAACAAATAGGACTTAATTAAACTTAAAAAGCTTTTCCACAACAAAGGAAACTATTGACAAAACAAAAAGACAATCTACTGAATGGGAGAAAATATTTGCAAATTATATGACCTAAAAGGGGTTTATATCCAACATATATAAACAGCTCATACAACTCAATATCAAAAAATCCAAACAACCCATTTAAAAAATGGGCAGAAGACCTGAACAGACATTTTTCCAAAGAAGATATACAGATGGCCAACAGCCATATGAAAAGATGCTCAACATCTCTAATCATCAGAGAAATGCAAATCCAAACCACAATGAGCTATAGTGGTAATTTTATTACCACTATTATCAATATAAAACCACCCACTATATCCCAATATCAAACACCATTATTTGTATGATCAGTATTAATCACAGCAGTATTACTTCTGTTATCACTACCTGTACTAGCAGCCGGAATCACTATACTACTAACTGACCAAAACCTAAACACAACCTGTCAGAATGGCTATCACCAAAAAGTCCACAAATAACAAATGTGGTTCCTCAAAATCTAAAAATAGAATGACCATTTGAGTTACCAATTCCACTTCTGGGTATATATTCAAAGAAAATGAAAAAGCTAATTTGAAAATATACGTGCACCCCAATGTTCATAGCAGTGTTATTTACAATAGCCAGGATATGGAAGCAACCAAAGCGTTCATCAACAGATGAATGGATAAAGATTATATATATATATATCACACAATGGAATATTGCTCAGCCATAAAGAAGAATGAAAATCTGCCATTTACAACAATGTAGGTGGACCTAGAGGGTATTATGCTAAGTGAAATAAGTCCGACAGAGAAAGACAAATATTCTGTGTTATCAAATATGTGGAACTAAAAAAAAAAAAACCAAAGACAAAGTGAGGTCTATCTGCATTTTATGTGTGTGTGTTCATGAAAGGCTTGTTAATTAAAAGTTGGTATAATTCTGACAAATGATGGAAGGTATTTTTATTTAATGGCTAAAATAATATCAAAATGTGGCAGTAGTATAACAGATTATCTCACATACCTGCCCATTTTGAAACTAATTATGGTCTTGCTGATGATTTTTAAATTTGAACTATTTCAAAAATTGCACAGTCCAACTCTCAATATTTTGTATTGTACTCTCAAATTTGCATAATTAAAATTCCTTTAAAATGTGACCAAATTGGAACACATGAAGCGTTGCTCTCTGACCTCATCTCTACTCCTTTCCAACCACACTGGCCATCTTCTAGTTCCTTAAGTACTGCAGGCTTCTCTCTGCCAAAGGACCTTTGTATGTGGTGTTTCTGGGAAATACCCCACTCTCACCTCCATATTGCTCTTCACCTAGGTCAATCCTACTCATTCTTAGGGTGCAAGCCTCAGTATCAGGTCAGGTTTCTTTGTCAGTGGTTCTCATGAAACTATGTTCCTTTCCTTCAGAGCTCTTATCAGTTTTAAATCATATGTTCATAATCAAAGCGATTTTTAAACTAATGTTAAGTTTTATGAGGAGAAAGTCAAAGTCCCATTTTGCTCACCATTGGCATCCTCAGTACCTAGCATAGTTCCTGGCACACAGTAGGTGCTCAAAAATAATTTGTTAAATTAATTAATTGATTAATGAACAAGTGTCCATAGTTGCTTCAGTAATTTCTAATTTTGCCACAGCAGCCCAGATAATGGGTTTTAAATTAAAAGGAAGGGCCCTGCAATATAATAATAGCTAATATTTATTGAGTATCTTACATATGTACCAGCCACTATTTTAAATGCTTTATATGCATTATCTCATTTAATTATTCCCCAAATCCTGTGAGATAGGCACCATAATTATTCCCATTTTACTGATGGAGAAATTGATGTAAGTCTTATTGTTAACAAGATGAGACGATTGAATTCAATCCCAGGCAGTCTACTTCACACTCCATGCTCTTAAATGCTAAGCCATCTAGCCCAACCTCTTCATTTTCCAGATGGGGAAACTGAGGCCCAGACGGGAAGTGACTTGTTTTTCTTACAACCAATTTAGTGGCAAAACCAGGAATATAACCCAGGTATCTTGATTAATAATTTATAACTTTTAACTACTTCATTCTGCTACTGATAATAAATTAACTCTAATAGAACTGTTACACACAAGCAATTATAAAACATATTATTATGTTTAATATAATGACTCTTTTAATTTCATTTTGAAAAATGGCATCTTTCTCCAAAAAAGATCAAAGGCTTTTTGAGACAGGAGTTTACTAATTTTCTTAGTTTTTAGCCTAATAAAAAGACAAATACTTGGGGGTAAGGTGCTGGAGTGATTTCTAAGGAATCAAAATTAAGAACCTTTAAGAAAATACCTGTACACATCTGTTAAAAAATAGCAAATAAGTATTACCTGACTGCCCGCTTGGTCCCAAGACTTCACAAGTGTGATCTTTAATCCATGATAAGTCTATGGGAGTGATAGTCTTTTTTAAAATAAATAATTAATTAATTTTTGGTTACGTTGGGTCTTCGTTTCTGCACGTCGGCTTTCTCTAGTTGCGGCAAGCGGGGGCTACTCTTCGTTGCGGTGCTCGGGCTTCTCATTGCGGTGGCTTCTCTTGTTCCGGAGCATGAGCTCTAGGTGCTCGAGCTTCAGTAGTTGTGGCTCACGGGCCCTAGAGTGCAGGATCAGTAGTTGTGGCACACGGGCTTAGTTGCTCCGCGGCATGTGGGATCTTCCTGGACCAAGGCTCGAACCCGTGTTCCCTGCATTGGCAGGTGGATTCTTCACCACTGCGCCACCAGGGAAGTCCCAGTGATAGTCTTGTTATACTAGTTTTTTTCTTTTTTTTTTTTTGGCAGAGACTCTGGGATACAGAGATATCAAAATAATTTGTCACGAATTTAGCAGCTAGTAAGTGGTGGATCTCGGCTCATTCTCAACTCCGATTCCAAAATAGGGGGTAGGGTGGAAGGTGAGATATTGATTACTGGGAGTGGCATTTTGTGACATTAGTCCTTCCATAACAATGCATGGAAGATTTTTTTCTTCTCGGGTGCTTAAGGACAGCAAATCATTATAGGCATACCTCGTTTTATTGGGCTTCGCTTTATCGCACTTCGAAGATACTGCATTTTTTACAAATTGAAGGTTTGTGGCAACCCTGCGTTGAGCAAGTCTATCGGCACCATTTTTCCAACAGCATTTGTTCACTTTGTGTCTCTGTGTCACAGTTTGGTAATTCTTGCAATATTTCAAACTTTTACATTATCATATTTGTTATGGTGATCTGTGATCACTGATTATTGATGTTACTCCTATGATGGTTAGCATTTTTAAATTAAGGTATGTACATTGTGTTTTTGTAGGCATGCTATTGCACACTTAATAGATGGCAGTATAGTTAAACATAACTTTTATATGCACTGGGAAGGCAGAAAATTCTTGTGACTTGTTTTAGTGTTTTATTTGCTTTATTGCAGTGGTCTGGAACTGAGTCTGCAATATCTCTGAGGTATACCTGTAGTTACTTTATGTGTGATTATTAAACTTAAACTGACCAGTGGGTGTTTTTCTTTTTAAATTATTAAATTGTACCTTTCTGCTTCATCTGCGAGCCCCTAGAAGGCAAGGTATGTGCTTTATACAGTTGACACAGGGGTTGAGGCACCGACCCCCCTCCCAGTTGAAACTCCATATGTAACTTTACAGTGGGCCCTCCGTATCCGCGGTTCTGCATCTGCGGACTCAACCAACCTCCGATCCTATAGTACTGTAGTATCTCCTACTGAAAAAAAATCCACATATAAATGGACCTGCACAGTTCAAACCCATGTTGTTCAAGAGTCAACTGTATTTAAATTTTTTGTTTTCTTATCATCTAGTACAATATCTGACACAGAGTCAAATATTTATTGAATAATTGTTAATGTCAGTATTAATATTTATAATCATATTTCTGAAGTGGTATAGGCAATATAGTTTATGCTGGAAATAAGTGTCTTGAGTTAGAGACATGGGTTTGGATGGGACAAGCACAGAGGGCTTTGTCAGCTCTGGTGAAAAGTCTTTGAAGGCTATTCATTGTGTGATCTTGAAGAAGTTTACTTCACCTCTCTGGGTCCCAATTTTCTTAAATGTAAAATAGAGCAAATGCCTCCCTTGCAGAATTGTTGTGAGAAATGATAATTCATGTAAAGTGCCTTGCACATAGTAGACAATAAATAAATGATAGTTATTATCTTGGGTCAGTGGAGAGGAGGAGATAGATAGACTAAAACTCCATTATGATGCGAGGAAGATGTTTTGGAGAATTCATGTCCCTAATACAGAAGTTCCTAACCTGTGAATCTTCTGAAATTCTATGAAAACTTTTGAGCATGCTCATTTTCAGGGGGCAAAGACCCATTGATTTCATTAGATTCTTAAAGTGGTATGTGGCCTGAAAAATTTAATAACTATAACTCCAATTATTTTAAATAGAATACTGTATTAAAGCAGTGTGATAATCACTTCTCTCCCAAATTAAGTCCATTTAAAGCTCAACTCCAAGGCAGATCAAATGTCTTTAGACAAAGGACTTGCCATCTTCCCCTTAAGCTCTGGTACTATCTCAACTTTGGCCAAGAGGGAAAAGAAGGAATGTGAAACCACTGGGAAAAGAATGGAACCACTTATCCACTCCAACCATGCCATTAATTTAGTTCAAGAGGAATCTTTCTCTAGGGCCACGTTCTCTAGAATACACCTCTGAATCCTGAACAGAGTGAAGAATATACATTTGTGATATCCATCACACAGGGAACTCATAGAAATTGGGAAAAACAAAACCTCATAACATTAGAGGGGTCCAATTCTGGGGGCTTTAACTGCTCTGCCCCTCATTCTCTATCATCCCCCACTTCTTTAATCCAGCAACTCCAAATCTCTTTTTACTCTTGAAAGTAATGGCTTCAGAGGTTGCTTTCGGTCTTTCATAGTCCCTGGCGAAGAGAAAAAGACAATATAGTGCATTTTAAATAAAGGATTGTCTGCCTTTTGGTGTTAAAATGATCTTCTGTGAATTGATAATGAAAAGTTTTATTTTTTAAAATGTCTTTACTTAGCAAAATAAAAAGTTGGTGACTATAGAGACTCCCTTCTCCATTTCTTTTTCCATATTTAAAAATTTCCCAGGTGTGAAATCTAAGTCTGGAAATCACTGAATTAGGACAATGTTGCAATAGTCCAGGTGAAACACCATGAAAGCTTGAATTAAGGCAGTGTCAATGGGAGGGGGGCATAGAAAGGCAGGAGAATTGAGAGTGGCCAATTGGATGTGAGGATAGAAGAGAAAGGAATTGCTGGTGAACCTTGCTCTCTGGCTTGGGTCACTAATTGGATGAATGGCAGCACCATTCACTGAGCTAGAACACAGAGGATAAAGGGACTTTGAAATGATCTTGAATAGATAGGTCTGAAGAACTTGCAGAATGTCCAAGTGGAGATAACCAGCCTATAACTGGAAATATAGCACAGGAACTCAGGAGAGGTTTGTGGAAATCTAGGTGGTAGTTGAAGTGGTGAAAGTGAATGAGATCATCAAGTGAGAATAGAGGGCCACTTTCTCATACACATTTTTCAATTTCTTTTTTTTTAATATATATTTTAATTTATTTTTGGTTGCGTTGGGTCTGTTGCTGCGCGAGGGCTTTCTCTAGTTGTGGCGAGCGGGGGCTACTCTTTGTTGCGGGGTGCAGGCTTCTCATTGCAGTGGCTTCTCTTCTTGCGGAGCACAGGCTCTAAGCACGCGAGCTTCAGTAGTTGCAGCATGCAGGCTCAGTAGTTGTGGTACACGGGCTCTAGAGTGTGTGGGCTTCAGTAGTTGTGACGCACGGGCTCAGTAGTTGTGGCCCTCGGTCTCTAGAGTGCAGGCTTAGTAGTTGTGGCACATTGGCTTAGTTGCTCCGTGGCATGTGGGATCTTCCCAGACCAGGGATCAAACCCGTGTCCCCTGCATTAGCAGGTGGATTCTCAACCACTGTGCCGCCAGGGAAGTCCCTTTTCAATTTCTTTGAGTAATGATATTTAAAACCAAAGAAGTGGCTGTTGGCTTGTGTGTGCCACAATGACCTTCTTGTGGTTAGCCAGGACTCTAGGTTCTCATGGGTGGCTCACATGGACTAGGTACTTGGAAGCAAAGTCCAGTTTGTCTAGACATAGCCAACATTAAAATACTGAGCACAGTGAGGCTAGAACTTGAGAAAGTCCCATTAAAGGATATTATGGAAAATCTAGCATCTTTTGGATAACAGGCAAATTAAAATTTATTACTTTTCAATAAACAGCTTTGACACTTTGAGAGGACTGCATGTCTGCAGAATCCGTCTGGATCACAAAACAAGGACATCATTTATTCTAAGTCCTTTGAAGACTGGACACACTAGAAAATGATCCCCCAATTTGAGGGGCAGCAAAAATCCTCTGCACAAAACTCTAGCCCAGTGGTTCTCAAATGTTAACATGCACGCAAATCACCTAGGAATCTTGTTAAAATTCACATTCTGATTCAGTAGAATTGTTGTAGGGCCTGGGATTCAACATTCCTAACGAGTTCCCAGATGATGGTAATGCTGATGTTCCTACTCAAAGTGTTACTCAAAGCGTGGTTAGAACCTTCTACGGCAATTTGACATTGATCAGTGGATTTGTCTTAAACAGGGTACCAAGTTTTTGCAATTCCTTTCTTTTTCCCTATGTTATGTTTGTTTTCAAATGTAATTTTACATGTTGAATTGAGTACATGAGAGCTTTTATTTTGCATATCTTTTAAAATTTCACTTTAAAAAACATTCATTCTTATTGTGTTTTATAATAGTATTAGTTTGTGATGGATTGGAGGAAAAAATTGATCCCTCACCACAGATAGTTTGAGAAACACTGCTCTAGACAATGAAGAACTTTTTATTTGGGACATAGAATTTAATTAGAAATGGCTGGTTTTTGTTACATATGATTCTAAAGCAGTATTTTAAACTTTTCTTTTTTATTTATTCCATAAACAATAACAAAACTCAGCTAGGTAACATTATGACAGTTTCACCATACACTCAATCACAAATATTTAAAACCTTTGCAACAAGAACAACAAAACCAGAGGTGTTACAAGAATAATTTACAAGAAAATCTATAAAACAGCAAGAAGCTCACAAATGTTCATTTTCTTTTGCACAAGATCACTACACTCTTCCACAACATGTTTTGTGTTACAAAATTCCCAACAAAAGTGTATTTTTTCTTTGTATTGTGGTTTCTAAAACCAGAAACTTTGAAGTAAATATCCTTTTATTAGCACCTAGTGGTGCAGAAAAAGGAAAATTCTCACATACAGACACTTCACAGCACTTTTCTAAGAAAAATATACACTTACAAAATATGTTACAAATTGGCACACTTAAAAATATACAAGATTTTGTAGGCGTCTTAAGAGTGATCCTTAAGCTTTATTCAATTGACTCTACAGATTATTTATAAAGCTTAACTCTAAAAGAAAAAGGCAAATAATTTCCTAACATTTTAAAGTTGCAGTGTCATATGTCAAACAGAAACTTAGGTTACATTCATAAAAAGGACCTCTAACACTTTTATTTTAAATTTTCTTAAATGCTTAAGGGGCTTGGGAAAGGAGAAAAAAATGGGGATAATCATTTTATTTAGCACCATAAATCAGTAACTTACTAAAGAGGTGCATTCAGTTTTATGAAAATTAAATTAAGGACTAGTACATTCAAAACTCTGTAGGCAGCAAACTCTAGTCAGTGCTACAGGTATCCCAGTAGAGCATCTCAAGCTTTCAACCCTCCTTCACTGGGAGTCAAAAACAAAAGGCCTCTTCTAGTTTTCATTCTAAGCCTTTTCTTTTGTGTTATAAAACTAGACATCTCTCAAAGAGGCAAAATGATTTAAATATCTCTTTTCTTCTTTTTGAAGGGGATGTCTTTCTAAGACTCAGAAACTACTGAGCCTGCTAGATGCACAGACATCCTTTCCATCTCATGTTGATGAGTGTTTCTTTAGCATCTATTTACTCAGATACCAATTTTAAAGCCTCATTCACACCTTAAACTTTGTACTCTCTGTTTTACATTGTCCTTCTCCAATGTTTTACCTCTTAGTTATTATTCTGAAACCAAGAGTACATCTCAAGTATCATGTAGCTGCAATAGGAGCTCTGCTTCATGACTGTAGCTACTGTTTAATGCTCTGAGTGAAAAATGTGCCTTAAAGGGTAGCCTGAGTACTGCCATCAAAATAATACCATGCTGGCTGAGGACCCTCAAGCTGATGACAGTGTTTCCCAAGTTAAACAGTCCACCTAAAATCTTTTCTCTCTTATTTGGGTCCTTGAGAAACCTTTACAAAATCCCAGGCCTACACTGTGTTGACAAGATCCCTATTTGTTACTAAAAATATTTGATTTTGGTACTAAATCTTCCAAACATAATGATGGGCTTAGTGAATTTTATGATTAGAAAATGTAAAAAGGACATACTCCTGTAGTGATGGTTAGTCACTTAAAAAATCTCTAAATGAAAACAAAAACTCCTTAAATTAGATAATTTCTCAATAATACAGGGGAAAACAAATACTTCTAGTTCTAGCAATAGTTAGGACTAGCTAGTGCTCCATTCTCTTCAGCGCAGAAACTTAGCTCTCTGTAATTCTTGGAACTGTTCTGAGAGCATCTGTAAATTGAAGATGTGGCAGATCTGCATTAGACTGGTTCAGCTTGGTAAGAGCAAGCTTGGTTAAGAGGTCCTTGGACATGGTTTTTCTCCTTTAGGCAGTAGATGCTAATTAGAACTCACTAAAATGGAAATTCACTACAACTGCAGAACCTCACATAACAGGACAAAGGATGCTAGCCAGAGTTGTTTACAGCTTGTGAGCATCCTTTATGCTTCTCTCTCTTTTATACACACTTACCCCTCCCTCCCTATCCCGCCTGCACACATACAGATGCTTCCCAGCAAGAAAAAAGGTCAGAGAAGGTGAAAGTTGTCACAAAGCCTACCTAGCACCAAGGACTTCAGGGAGATGGCTAAAGAAGTGATGGTCAAGGTAGTGCTGGAGGTTTGAAAACATTTAGGAAAAGGTAAGGCCTTAACACATAATTGCACAAAGTAACAAGTCAGAAGAGAAAGCAGGGAGGAAGCAGCATGTGAAGAAGCTGGTATATGAGATACTGGAGAGGCCACTGGTTCAAGCCAGTTATCACAGACCAAACATAACGCCCAAAGTCTCGAAGAACCTTGGTCAAGGCCACTGTTTCAGCACCCTGCTCCACATAGTCCAGCAACTAACCAGGGCAGAAAGGGATCAGATCTATTCTTATAGATCTTCAAGGAAAAGGAGTTTCCAATTTTCCTTAGTCATGCAATATAATTCTGCATGTGTGTGTGCATGTGTGTGTGTGTGTGCATGTTTAAAATTAGATTTGAAAGTAGCCAAGGCAATTAAAAGTAATTAAGAGTGAGAAGGTTTCCACCTGAACTTCTGGAAGAAAGTACCCTGGCTAAGGTTCTTATAGTCTGACACTTTGGGGAGGTGGAATATAAGATTATAAAAGAAGAAAAATTCTAAGATCAAGAATTGAAATTAAGTAAGGAGAATATGGGAGAATACCATTCCCAGGAAAGTAAGATTAAATGGGATTCTGTTGGGGAGGAATTCATAGGAAGAAGCTTCTCAGAGAGAAGAGGTTAGAAGGGAGTGGCAATCAGGGATTTCAGACCAAGGAAAATTCCATATAGCTGACTTGAGATATCAACGATAGGGCAAAACACTACTTTTCTATCACTGGTCCTCACTCCACTAAGGCAGCTGGTTGAATAAGGGATCTACAAAAAGTCAGGCCTACTATGTTGTTACAGGAAGAAAATGAATTGTGAGAGCAGAGACAGGACCAACAAAGCCCTAAAAACTGAAGAACTCAGAACATAATGTACTGAGAGGGATATTAAGTGCAATTAAGAGAATAATCATCTTCTGCCTTATCCTGTTGCTCATTTCTCAAACTCAGCTTCCTATTACATTTTGGTACAAAATGATCGGTTACAAATCACTAATTTAATCTTAAAAACATATAATGCACTGTAGGCCAAGAAAAAAGGTACTTTAAAATGGCAATTCTCTTTGGAGAAAGGGATGAACCATGTCCTAGAATTGGCTCCTAATGGGCTCCATAGGAGCAACTGAAAGAGTATCCATTCCAAAGGACTCATGATCGCAAGCTCTGACAAGGAAATTGTTTATTTCCAACAGTTTCAGGCTGTCCTTCTACCCCACCTCACCCCGTTCTCCAAAGGTGAACTGATACTGAGAAAAACTGGGACAACTGCTCCCATATTTATTTTTATAAAACACATTGTACTCATGGAACATTTTCTTTATTCCTTATTTGACTGCCACCTTTTGATTACATAGAGAGCACTCCATTCCTGTAAGCTAACAAGTGACTTTGAGATCTGGAGTCTTGGGGATCACAGTACAGGCAGAGTTAGTTATTCCAAACTAAATTCAGCTGCAAAACAGAAAAATAAAAACAAAAACAAAACAAGGACCAGTTCCTAGGAACCAGCCATAGCATTTAGTAAAAACAGCTAGCTATCAGAGTGGAGAAATAGAAGAAAATGTTCCAGTTTGATTATTTTCCCTTTTGGATGGCTGCTGTAGAGCAGGAGACATATTGCACCCGGTGCCTTTCCATTAAGTAATTTTCCAGGACTCAACACACACAAAGCCTAGGAATAGGCCTGAAGCAGCCTCATGAAATGCTCTTCACTCACTTGTTCCCACAGACATACACAATCACACCATCAAGAACACAGGCTTGTTCATTTTACTACCTAGCAGTAAGTAGTAGAGCTGGCTGGTAAAAGGAATCATGGACTGGGAAGTGTGTATACTTATATATATGACAGGCTTCCTTCCATTTCTCTCTGACTACTTTCAAATGTTGCTTCTCTGTTTGTGAATATATTTAGGTGGCAATGACTAGGTAGGTTCATATTTTGCTTAAATTTTTCCTTTTGAAACATCTTCCCTTTTTTTAAAATTCCCTTTTCCCCCACCCACTTATTCTCCACCCTCCCACCCGCAGCCTATATATTCACAAGTTAATAGGTTAGTAACAATATTAGTAAGAATAGTTAAGAGTAACAACAACAACAACCAACAATATTAATAATATGAATCCCCTATATCTGTATAGCACTTTACGATCTACAAAGCGCTTTCACATCCATTATCTCATCTGTGCCATAATGCATCAGTCATCAGACACACAGGCCTTCAACTGTGCAAGGAAAATAGATCAAATGTTAGAAGTCAAGTGGTGAATAAAGGGGAAGAAAAAGCTAGTCGCGAGGGATGCTGAAGCTGTGAAATTTTTAAAAAGGGAAAGGGCTTGAATAAAAAAATGTGATTTCAAAAATTTATATTAAAGATTGGGAATTAAGTTTAGTGTGTGGCATCAAATACTAGTTATCCTCAGACTAAGTATATATGGCCCCAATTAGTTGTTATCACAAATTGTTCAGCTTATCGAATGTGATTCATAGGTGTCAAACTGAGATGCCTTAACATTTTCTTTAAATGACATTGGCATTGCAAGATTAAACACTTAACACTAAAGCCATGATATGAGTGCACTTTTGACAAAACTGGAATAAAACATTTAGGAAACTACTTAAATAAAAGCAATCTATGTACTTCATTTATCTTAGTGTTAATTTTATAGCTATTTTATAATTTATCCCAGACTATTATAAAATATATAAAACTGAGATATAAAGTATCAGCAATATAACTTTGCACTTTAAATAATTTTCAGCTACAGATTTTGCTTTTAGAAAACAAACTTTAAAGCAGCTGTTTTGTTTCCTCGTAAAAGTTTCTGTAAATGCATATACTTGGGTCCCTGATGGACTTAGCTGTTGTGACTTCCAGACTTTTCCAACACTTTAACCCTTATACAATGGAACAAACAAACCTTTATTGTGCCTTGTTTAATGGTTCATGTTTCCACACAGGACAGTAGAATTTAAATTTTTAAAATAATGTATGTATGCTTATATATATATTTTTTAAAACTTAATTAATGAGCTTTAAACTGTGGGGTGAATCTGTGAGATGAGGTAAGGAAATTTGGCACATTTCAAACAGTATCCTTTAAGTTTTGGTAAATTGTGTAACACAACATATTTTTCCACTGTGATCTACAGGTGCTATCCACATAAGTGGGGGTGGTTAATAGCAAGAATCACTGGAATGTTTCTAGTAAATTAACAGGGACAAGCTCCCCAAATACTCACAACCAAATGTTGATATAGAAGTAAAAATATATACAATACAGTCACTTTTTTGTAGTTTGGCACAATGTTTTACTTCCTTTCCCCTTGGGTAAACAGTGCATAAACTACTTTGTGCAACTGTATGACTTCTAAAGTCTTTTACATAGAACATCAGATTAAAGTTTGCTTCCAAAGACTTATTCCCACACTTTAAAATTCTTTTCTTTAAGCACTTACATGTCAACATACATACCACAAGGCATATTTTGAAAGAAATAAAACACAAACATCAAATGTCTTTCTGGAAAATGGGAGTCTCTTCTTCAAACACAGGTAAAACCCAAAATGCTGTTTCTGCTTTTAGGAGATTGTAGTCGGAATCCCTGCAGAAAAACCAAACAATTTATGCCATCTTAGTTAGCTTTAGTGTATGTCCCACAAAGGGATCATACAACCTAAATTTGTTTACATCATACTAGATGCCGTACGATGCAGAAAAAGATACAAATAGCAGGGGCCACTAGAAAGCACTCCTAATTGCCATATGATGAGATTTTGTTTTCCAAATTATGCTCTTTTTGCTTAAATGATCTTGGCATTTTTGTCTATATAACTTTTAAATTCTGTTATTCAAAAATTTTCTCACTGCAAAGCCCTTCCCTTCCCCAAGTCATTCAAGAGCATATTTTAGTTGTATTTTCTCAGTAAGTAAAAACTAATGCTGACTAGCAGAAAAAGTAGCCTTGTCAAAATTTATCCCTAGTCAAGCCACTACAAAATTGCCCAATCTTTTGTGTGGCTTAGAGGTATAGGGATTTTCATGCACTTTTTTTCTTTTTGTTTTAATTTGAAAAAGAAGGGAATGGGACAGTTTCTTTCATGCAAACTGCTTTCAAGAGGGAAAAAAATGAGGGACTGCGGGCTTAGCAGAGTAGGAAAGCTAAGGGTGCATCATCTCAGCCATTTTGGTGCAGTATTACCTCAGTTTTTCAAAAGAAGCTGTCCCAGCCTCATCCTTGTGGACCTGTTCTCGCTCCATACGCTTTCCCTTACACTTCTCATCTCTCAGGGCCTTGGAGCTGGTTTTGTGACGATATAACTTTTTGTGTGTCGGTCCATTATTGCCTAAAGTGCTCAGGTTATTATACTTTTTATCAAAGAAGGCAGAGCGAGAGTCCTCGTTATAACCAGGCATGCTTGCACGACCAGGATCACCTATCGCTGCTTTCCCATTGCTTTTACTCACACCCTTGATGGACCTGTGATTCTTAGTGGCTCCTGGAGAGCCACTGTTGGCCTTTTTCTTAGATTCCTGTGGTGTCCCAGCCAATATTTTGAGGGTTTTTAATTTTAGACTATTGGATTCAGGGGAGTAGAATATATTGGGGTCTCCATGGTGCTCCATGGGTTCGCAAAGGGGCTCCATGGAGGCCATCATGAATCTCTGCACATCTGCCATACCAGAGGCAATGTTGGACAAGATATAAGAAGGCTCCTGAAATTCCCGTTGATCATCATCCAGAAGGTTGTTGGTGTTGGTGCCCATGCTCATGTCACTCCAGCCTGGGCTGCTCTCCTTTCCCAAAGACCAATCTCCAGAAAGTCCCTTCTGACTTGGCATCTTCATAGAGGCCACAGGGCCACTATGTTGGATACATTCAGCCAAAGTCTTCCCTGTGGAGGATATGCTGTTGATTTGGCCTCCTCCACGACCGATGCCAATTTGCATTTTCTCTCCATTGACTGCAGCCATGAATTTCCCTTTCTTTGTTGACTTAGGGACCTGGCGGGAGGTTTTGCCAGGTGGTTTTTCAATCCCTTTGTTGTTGGCTTTGGGGTTTTTTTTCCTGTTGTTTTTCTGAGAAGAGCTTTGGTTCGTAGCCCCACTCTTGGGTGAACTTTTCTTTCTTGATTTTGACACCTTGTTGTTGGTACTCATTTGACCAGATGGATCATTAAACGCTGATAAGCAAGGGGCTTTTTGGAGCAGGCTGACAGAATCCTCATCATTGAACATATGGAACTGAAACTGATGGTTATTTAAAGTAAATCCACCATCCACTTGGACCTGCCGTGAAAGGGTACTGCAGTCCCATTTGATTTTTTCCATATTGCCCAGTATTCCTGGGGCACCCTCTTGGAACCCCTTTAGTGTTCCTAGTGTCTTGATATTCTCACATCTGGTAATCTGAGGGGAAAGACTGGGGGTGTCAGGTGGGGACATCTCTGAGAGGGAAGAGTGGCGGAATTTGTCAGGAGTGAAGTTGGAGATATCCAGGAGGTCAGTGGACTCCTTTAGTGGTGCTATTTCATCAATGCTCTGCTGGATCACCAGCTTGGGGCTGCAATGGGCCAGGAAGTCATCAGTGATATCATCATCACCATCCTTTTCACAAGACTTCAAGCTTAAGGAGCAATAATTGCTTGAGTTGACAGAGAGTGGGGCCATGGAATCAAAGCTAAAGAGCCGCCCATCATCCATATTCACTGGACCCTGCTGGAAAGGAAAGCAGATCTCTCCATTATTAAAGTGACATAATTGGTAAGAGTCATCAGATGAGAGCTGGGTGTCTTGCACAGAGGCATACAGGACCTTGTTGCAACTACTGCCACCACTGTTGAGGCAGATCGGATTGTATGTTGTAGCTGTGAGGTTATTTTCCATGGAAACTACTTGGGAGACTCCAAATTCACATGATTGGTTTGGAGCTGTCTCCCTTGAGACTGCAGCCATGAATTCCTGGGAGCCAGAAGTAGGTTTGTTGGGCCACACATTTCCATAGTTGCTTGATTCCATTTTGAAGTTTTGGGATGATTGAAGCAGCTCAGACTCAGAAGGCGAGGAAAGCACACAGTCCTGGGCAGGCTGGAGAGGTACAAATGATTTTTCTGTTTGAGTGAGGCTGACTTCATTTTGCTCTGGAGAATGCTGAGTGAAGTATGAAATGCCAGTATTATTTGACAAGTCAGAAGCATCTAACAATGTCTGCAAATACCCTCCAGGGATAACAGGTATATTGTTGGCAACATGATCAGATGATAGAGGCATTTCAGAAGAGCAGGTGGTTGGTAGGAAAGTAGAATTCTTAGCAACCTTTGTCTCATGAAATTCAGATAGATGTGAACCGTTTGAAGTCCCAGGAATAGCTTCATTCTTTGAATTAGCTTTGGAAGATTGGTCTCCCAAAAGAGGGGTCATTTGAACAACTGGCTTGCTTTCTTGCCCAGCTTTGATTTTCTTGGATTTTAACCTGGCTTCACTTTTAAATTTGATTTTGTTGAGCACTTTCCTCTCTGGCCCCTTAAATTGTGCATCTTGGGCTTTGACTTTCACTGAGTCAGGGCCTGTGATGTCATTTAAATGTGATCCATTTGCACAGCCGGGGGCAGCCAGAGGTGCTGACTTCAGTGTACCTTTCAGGCCTCCATCTTCTTTACGACTACTAGCTTGCCTCTCATCATTGCAGAATGAAACCTGCTTACCACTTGCTGAAGTTTCCATGGATGGGATTCTTTGAATCCTGTGCCTGTTGCCAAGTTTAGATTTTCGTTTGCGAGCAGGTGGCAGGAATGACACCTCAAAGCTACCTGGTTCAAAGCTTTGCTTTTGGCATAAGGGTGTTTTGTTGGAGTCTGAATTGCTGTTTCTCTGCTTTTTCTTCTTTTGCCAGAAGCCCTTCAAGGGGGCCAGCTTGGCATATTTGTTGAGCTGCGACTCACTCAAATTCACTGTTGTCTCACTGGCATCCACCCTACCCAACTTCACCAGCATGTTCTTCTCACCTTTAAAACGATTGATGATGATATATTTGATAATAACAGGGGGCTCCTTACGAGTTACTTTTCTTCTCTTTTTGGGACACCATTCATCATCATCTTCCTCTTTACAACCACCTGGCAGCCATTCCTTCCTCTCATTTACTTTTTCACCCTCTAGTGAGTCAACGTCATATAGATAATCTTCACTATACCTGACTTTTCTCTTGGCTCGCAGCCCATAATTCTGCTGGGAGGAGGAGCTGCCAGAATTAGTGTCCCGAGCCATATAGCGGCTACAGTCCTTGATCTCCCCCATGGCATCATAAGAGACCTCAATGAAGGAACTGTCATCACTAAAATTCCCTGATGCCTCCAAGGAATTGGCAAGATGGCCTTGCTTTGGATTCTTAAATTGCCCTACTTCAGGTCCACTGCATGGTTTATTTAAGGCAGATTTTTCTCCATTATCCTTTGCATCTTTTTTCTCTACACCTTTGTCTTCCTGGCCTTCTTCTTTGCCTTTCTTCTTGTCCAAGTTTTTATCTTCCTCCCCCCAGATAATGCTCACATCAGGGACCTTGAATTGGGAAAGATCACTGCTCTGCTTCAGGGCCCCACTCTTAGACTCCCGCTTGGGGCAGGCAGTGAAGACACTGGGAAAAAAGTTGAATTGGGCATCCTCTTGCATCAAAAGGGTGGTTTTGTCTCGAACGTTGTCCTGGAAGGATTCATATCGAATTTTCAGGGAGCAGACATCACTGCCCAGTGTTGACTCATCATCATCGAACATGTAGTTATCCACATCTTCTTCAGAGAACAGGTTGACAGACAGCTCATTCTTGGAACAGAGGTCAAGCAGTTCAATCTTACTCTCACTAATAAAAGTCTCAAAGTAACCCCAATCCTGATTGGAATTTGCCAGCAAAGCCTCTTCCGTATTGCACTTATCTAATAGTAATGCCTCATAATAACTTTTCTGAGCTGGGTCCTCCAAGTCAATGTCAGGTTTCTCGGCTTCTCGTCTATCTCCTGCCCTTGATTTGTGCAGTGGGAAGCCTAGGAGCTGGTCTGAGAGCAGCTGCTCTCCGTATTTCATGTTTTCTCCAGCATTGATACACTGAATCCCTATATCAGAGACTGCACAAGTTTCATAATCCCTATTTAGATCACTGACTTTTAGACTGATCCCTGGCTCAGGATCTACTGCATCCTTGGATTCCATGAAGCAGCCCAAGCAAGTCCGGCTTGGCTGCATGAGGCACTCCCCATTCAGAGCTGACATGCCTGCAGGCTCCATTATGGCAAATGGAGCTTTCTCACACTCATTGGGCAGTGACCATGTGTTCAGGCCTTTTGCAACACCAGATGTAAGAGAGATGGCATTCACAGAAGCACTATTAGCAGCATGCTCAGGTGCTTCAATCAGGCCCAAAGGAGAGGGAGGGCTCTGCATACAGGGCTTCTTAGAGGGCAGAGGCAGGAGACCTCTGGGATACATCAGGTTCTCTTTTTGAGCCACCAGTATAGGCTGGATTGGTGCAGCAGCTTCTAGAGCTGCAAATGACTTCATTGCCACATCCTGGTCCTCTGAATCTAGAGAAAAGGGGAAAAAATGACAGAAACAAAGTTAAAGGTATTAGACCAGACTCATTAACTCTCTTTCCCTTGATCAGTTTCTGGTACTTGATCTTATGATATAAAATCTAAGCTTCAGCTTCTCTAACTTTAGAAGTAGAAACTACAGAGTTAAAGAACAACCTTGATTTTATATTGAACATTCATGCGAGTGGAAAATAATATTTTTTTAGGTTCAGTTTTTTCTTCAGACACACACAGCACTCTCCTCAGAAATGAGGAAAAAATTGGATTGCTTGATCAACTGGAAAGTCAAAGCTTTCAGGGTGGGAAAATGTTCAGATGGGATATATTCATGGTTTTGAACTATGAGGCATAGTCCTATCCTTCAGACCTCACCTATGTTTTGGAAGCTCCTACTGAGTCTAAACATTCCAAGCTTCACATCAGAGCATATTTCTAATTCACCAGGAATTTAGAGGAACTTAAGTATCCATTTGATAGAGATGATTTGGGAGAGCAAAGGGGTTGGATTCGATACCTCTTAGAGACCCTTCTAGTCCAGTTAGAGATCTGGTGGAATAAAGTTTAGGATTAACTCCTATCTCAGAGGCATCCTAGACTTAACTTGCCCCAGCTTTGTGGATACTGAAAATCTATAGTACTAACAAAGGACTACTGGGAGAGATATTACATACCATAATTAAATTCCCTTACCATTTTCCTTGACCCCATTAATCATAGTGTTTTCTCCGTTGGCTGAGGCAACAACAGCCTTATCTTGTTGGTTATCCATGAATGGAACCTCTTATTGTTTCATTCCAAGTCCAAATGCTGTCCAACCTGCACATTTCAAATACATAATATCAGTCATCAAATTTTCTTCTCTGTTTTAAGCACATTTCAGCTAGAGAGGTTTTAAAAGGTTCACTGGAATTTACCTATTTCCAGACTGGCTTCATAGCCACTATTGTTTTTGTTTCATAGTTTATACCTACCATATAAGTCAATTTGGAAACTCACACTTCATTCATACATTCTAGATCCTTCTGTCCCCTCTAGGCTACCATACCATTCAAAACTGAAATCTGAGGAAGCAGGCAAACTTACATCTTCTTCCAGATAGTAATACATTTAACCTAATCATGGCCATCCAATTAGGAAGGACGCAAAGTAGAGCCCAGACTAACCTGAGACAAGGGGTGTGTACATGTGGAGACTGGCTTTATTTCTGTTTGTCTCATCTCTAATTCAGATGATCATAAGCTCTTAAAAAAACAAGCCAATTCATATATACACACATATACATCACATTCATATTTTCTCTGTGCTTAAAATTTGACTGCTAAGTATGAAAGAGGTAGAGAATTCCTTCCATGGTTTCTTGGCTTTCATGACCTGAGCTCTGGTTTTGACAAATACTTCTCCAAGCCCAGAGCAGGATTTTTAAATGTGACTACAAAGAAGATCTGGAATTTCTGAAAACGTCCCAGCATTATCTGGTATTTTTAGTGTATAGAACACATATCTATAGCCCCTCATGTCTTGCCCACCTACCTGGAGGGTAGGTATATGCAAAAGGATATGAGGCACAGCCACTCAAGGTGGAGGTCTCTACCATGTGCCACTACAGCATCTATAAATCTCTATTTATTCCAAACCCCCTTTCTCTAGACCTTTTCCTCAGCCAAGAATCCATCCCTTTATTAAAAAGCATAGACTACTTTACTGATGGCCAAGCAGCTATTATAAGAATCTCAACTGTATATTCACTAACTCTAAAACATGCAAATACCATAAAAGGTAGGTCCAGCATTGCGGGAATAAGACAGTTTTAAATGATCCAATCTTTATACCCTAAAGCCTATCTGGGCCTATTTCCTTATCTGTAAAATAAGAAGTCTGTATTAGGCAATCACTCAGTTTTTTAAAAGTTAGATGATCCTGGGTTCCCCTAATATTTATATATCATAATTGCCCAACTTTCTTCTCATTTTATACAAGACCTGACTTGAGAGTAGCCAATAAAACCACAGGTGTCAGGAAAAAGAGAAAGAGATGCTTACTTGTTGTATTTACACAGAAAGAAGGGCTGGAGATTTCTAAAAGGTAGAGATGCTTGGCTAACAATGTCAAAGTCACCATCCTTTGGCAAGGAGGGCTCATTTGTGGTGGAATCGAATGAACAGATCAGATGGTTGAGCCTCTGCTTCAGAGAGGACCCTATGGGCAGATGGAATCATACTGTCATCATGGATTACTCTGTGTATCTTTTTTAAAAAAGGAACTCAGTAGAACTTCAGGTATCATTTTACTCTTCTTTAACCCCTCCACTAATTGTATCTTGGCAGGGACTTGATAAGGGGCAAATTATTTGTAGATTTCAATAATTTAGTGGCTTCTTGTCCCTTATGCCTAAGGCTAACTACAAGGAAGTCCGTTTTTAATCACCAGGAAGACCAAAGCACAGAGAAACAAAAAATAAAATAAAGTCACAAAATAACATAATGGCAGATCTAACAAAGGAACCCAAGTCTCCAGACCAAGAAACCAGGTGTTTTTTTCTTAGAACACAAATGCTTTCTCTATTCTTACCACTTCCAAACCCTGGCCAAAACAAGGCTGTAGAGATATGTTTCCACAAGTTACTGATCTATACTTATACCCCCTTTCAGGTAATGAAATAAAGAACAGCTGCCTCAGGCAAGTATTGATTATTAGCAAAAATTAATGTACCATAAAATATATGCAGGAGCAATGCACTTAAGTATTAAGAATTATACAATCTTGTCAGACATGACAAGAATACTGTGTCATGGGACATATTGGTGCCACTGTAACTCTACTGTGGGATGTTATTTCCCTAAGAACATATATTTCCTCTCAGAAAAATCTGTCCAAGCACCCAGGATTTATGGCTCTGCAGTAAATGGACTCTTAAAGGGTTGAGAATAGAAGCAATATGCTTTGGCAAAAGATAAAGAAGAGGTGGAGAGGGGTATGGGAGCTTGATAAGTTGGGAAGGGGAGAGGAAGGGAGCACTAGGTGCTGGGCTGGATACAGTTACAGAAGTTATCTCATTTTGTACTAACAATCACCTTGTAAGGTTGGTTCTACTAGGTTCTTTTTTTTCTTTTTCTTTTTCTGGGCCGCACGGTGTGGCTGGATCTCTGACCAGGGATCACTAGACCACCAGGGAACTCCCTTATTTTTTTCAAAAGGGCAAATTGAGTATCATAGATACTAACTTAGATACTAACAGAGGTACTATATTAGATATTAACTTAATGATTATCAATTATTTGGGCTTTTTTTCCTACAGAATTAGAAGGCTAAATCCTGAGCAGACAATCCTTCAGTCCTTTCCTATGACTTTTCAAATCTCAGCTCTAAATGACACAACTTAAAGGTATGTATTTTCCTACATTTTTATTTATTTATACCTTGGCTGCTTATAAAAGATGATTCATGAGAGGGATTATAATTTTTTATAGCTACAATACAAACAGCTCTGGGCTTGCTTTAGCTCTTCCCAACTGATCAGCATTTTAAGATAGCAAATTTTGTGGGGTTATTAAAATCTACTTTGAGCTAAAATTGATTAACACTTTTGGAATAATGTACAATAAGTTGCTTTGCTGATCATGGTAAATCATACAGTGTGTAACGGCACTGATCTAACATTAGCATGGAGACAGGTATTTTGAAGCAAGAAAATGCTCATTTAAAGTGGAAAAGCAACCACTCCTACTTGGCCTTCCCCTCAGTTGGACCTGAAGAGGGTGCATAGATCCTGTCCCAGTAGGCTGCTATGCTCTTGCCCAAAGGCCTTTAAGGCTCAGGTCTTCTCTTCACCTCCCCTCTATACTCCCAGTCTAGATGACCCACATGAGCATTTGTGTTGGGGGCTGTCCTTGGCCTTTCCCAGCTGAAAAAAAAAACAAGGAAAGAAAGTATATCATATTTCTGCCTATGGACCTGGGACAACATAGCCTTTGGGACTGGAGTAGTGCTGATCTCTGGAATACCAGTTTAAATCAATTCAACAAATTGACTGTGTACTACCTGTGGTCGTGGTGGTGTACCAGAAACTGTAGTGGAAAAGACAGGTGACTGAGACTAGATCCATGTTCTCAAGGTGCTCAGAGTCTATGGGGGAAAACAAGCCATAGACAAATTCTAATAAATATATAATACACTGAAAGAGAGGCAAAAAGTTTCTACAGGAGTTCAAAATGGAGAGAAATTATTCCACTTCTAGAGAGGAGGGAAATCAGTGAAGGCTTCACTAATAGCAGCAGCATTTGAGATGGACCTTGAAGGATGGTCTTTCAGGAGGTGAGGATGGAAAAGTATAGAGGAGAGAAAGGCATTCCAGGCTGAAGGAACTTCATGAGATGCCATGAGTCTCTCCCTACTCCAGTCTATCTAAATAACTGCTACAGAATCACAGGCCTGACAACTTTCCTTGCATATAACACCCTTTTCAATCAATACTCAACTTCTCAAGTTGTATTCTCCTTTCATTCTCTTCACCTCCCCTCTATACTCCCTAATATTCTAACTCTCTCTGTTTCATTAATATGCTAGACCATTTTTTGCTTCCAGGAGTCTTGCTCTTGATATTCTCTCTGCCTGGAATGCCTCTCCCCACTCTTTCCCCTTCCCCTATTCCTTCCCTTCTTCCCCCTTCCAGCTTCTCTTTCATCTCCCTCTCCTATTCCCTACTCAAAATCTCCCTGACACTTTCCTTGATTCTTCCCACCCCAAACAAAATTTGTTTCTTCCCTTCTCTGGTTCCCAAAGAACTTTGCTCTCCTCTGTGTTTATCACCTTATATAAACATTACTTCTTTATATCTGATACCCTCAAAAGACTAAGCACCCCTCACCTCCACAGGGCTTAGCCCAAACAGTGCTTAGAACATGGTATATGCTCCGTAAAAGTTGACTAGAAGATGATGTTGAATGGTAGGAAAAGATGGTGGAGAATTTGGGGAACAGTAGTGGTTGGCTAAAATACAGTAAGTCCCCTATGTTCAAACGAGTTCTGTTCTGAGAGCACGTCTGTTAAGTCCAATTTGTTCGTAAGTCCAACAAAGTTAGCCTAGGTACCCAACTAACACAATCGGCTATATAGTACTGTACTGTAATAGGTTTATAATACTTTTCACACAAATAATACATAAAAAACAAACAAACACAAAAGTAAAGAAAACATTTTTAATCTTACAGTGCAGTACTTTGAAAAGTACAGTAGTACAGTACAACAGCTGGCATACAGGGGCTGGCATCGAGTAAACAGGCAAGAAGAGTTACTGACTGGAGGAGGGAGAGGAGGTGGGAGATGGTAGAGCTGAAGAATTGTCAGCAATAGGAGACGGAGGGCAAGCTGCAATTTCACTCACGCCTGACATTGATGGCACAGGTTCTGGTTCCTTGCTGGATTCAATTCTACCTACCCTCTTGAAAAAACGATCCAGTGATGTCTAGGTAGTAGCTCTTTTTTCTCGTCATAGATGACACGGTAGCACTGGATTGCATTGTGAACGGCTGCTGCAACCTTAGTGTACCATTCTATGTTCGGATCCTGTGCCTCAAAAATTAACAGTGCCTCCTCAAATAAAGAAAATCCCCTTGCCATTTCCTGCATCGTGAATCTCTTCAGTTCTTCAGTCACTTCTTCTTCCTCTCGTCTCTCTTAGTCCTTTCTCTGGGCCTCCGTTTCCATCAGGTTTTCATTAGTAAGCTCCTCGTGTTGCACAGCAAGGAGTTCGATGAAGTCGTCCTCTTGCAGACCTAGCTCCAGCTTCTCACTGAGGGTCACTAAGTTGCTGAAGACCTCTTTGGACTCCTCATCCACCTTCTCAAATCCATGAAAATCGTGAACAAATTGCGGGCAAAAGTTCTTCCAAACCCCATTCATGGTGACTGGTGTAACCTCACGCCAAACAAAGTCAATGTTTTTTATGGCCTTGTAGAAGTTATAGTCCTTCCAAAATTGTCACAAGGTTGATCCTGATTCATCACTTGCCTTTACTGCCTAACGAAAAGTGTGACATAAATAATATTTCTTGAAAGTTGCTATAACTCCTTGGTCCATAGGTTAGATGAACGACATAGTATTCGGTGGCAGATGCACTACTTTGACATTGGGATGAAAGTTGTCCATGAATGGGGGGTGGCCCGGAGCATTGTCAAGCAGCAAAAGAATGTTGAATGGGACGTCCTTCTCCAAGCAATATTTCTCTACCTCCAGGATAAAGTGGTGGAAAAACCAGTCCTAGAAAATGGCCTGTGTAACCCAGGCTTTGGGGTTACTCTTCCACACAACAGGAAGAGAGCCCTTGGCTATGTTTTAAAGGGCTCTTGGGTTCTCTGAATGATAAACTAAGAGAGGCTTCAGCTTCATATCGCCGGAAGCATTGCCACCAAATAACAGAGTTAGCCTATCCTTTGCTGCTTTATAGCCTGGCACCAACTTTTCCTCCTTACTGATGTAACTTTGGTCTGGCATCCTCTTCCAGGACAGCCCTGTCTCATCCATATTAAAAACATGCTTGGGTAAATACGTGCCTTCATCAATCATTTCTAGTAGCATTTCAGGAAATTGCCAGGCAGCTACCGTATCTGCACTCACTGCCTCACCACTTTTACGTTGTGAATGTTGGCTCTAGCTTTGAACCAATGAAACCAGCCATGGCTGGCATTAAAATATGCACCCTCTGATTTTTCTCCGTGTTTCTTCTTAAAGTCTTCATAAAGGCTTTTAGCTTTCTCTCGAATCAGCATTAAGCTGAGCAGGACTCGATGCTGATGCTGATCCTGCATCCACATACTGAGAAGTTTCTCCTTCTCCTCCATCACTTTTCCATGTTTCAACATTATTGTCAACATGATCGGCACAGCAGACTTCACATGTTCCATGATCTTGTCCTTGTTCTTTAGAATCGTGCCGATGGCTGAATGATTCATGTTATAAGAATGAGCGACGTCTACCATCTTTTCACCTCGCTCCACTCTCTCAGTTACTTTCACTTTTGTTTCCATTATTATCACTTGGAGCTTCTTAGCAGTACCAGCTACATCACCTCTGCTTTTATGCTTGCTTCCGGACATCCTGGACTGAAATATAGATACTGCACTACTGTACTCTATACAGTACTGTAAAGTACACAAAAGCACGACCACTTGTAGAGGATGCACGCACGTAACAATGTACGCCAGACACGTGAACTAACTTACATGACTGGACATGCAAACGCATGTTCGCATCTTTGAAAGTTCGCAACTTGAAGGTTTGTATGTAGGGGACTTACTGTATCAGGTACATATAAGAAGATATGATTGAAAAGGTAAGAACTATACTCTGGAGGCCACCCAAATCCTAACTCAGGAAGACACTGAGGGTTTTGAGCAGAGGAATGCTGTGATTAGAACATTAGGACCAGTGAGGGTGGGAGAATCAGAGTTAAGAAAATAGGTTAGGAGATGCGATGTTCAGGTGTGAGTAGTCAAGAAGATTAGAATTAGGGAGGAGGAAATAAAAATGGAGAGAAGATGATAAATTTGAGTAGAACTGCAGAGGTGTGCTGTATAGATTTGGAAAATGATTTAGATGTGGCAGGCAAGGGAGCAGGAGTTGGCATATAGAGAGAAGAGAGAGGTCAAGGAGTTAATAGATGGTTGTAAAAGGAGCATTAGGGGTGGTTGGATTCCAGGTTAGAGTAGCCTTAGAAATACAGTGCCAGGATGTTCACGAGAATAAAGCAAGGTGAGTAATAAGCCAGTTGTGAGGTCCAACATGGATAATGAAGCTGACAAAGGTCTTAGCTGTCATACTGGAAAGGAGGTAACTGACCAGCAAGCTGTTGTAGATCTACAGGTTTGGTTAGGGACTGAAATGGATCAATGAGATAGGACTGGTGTAGCGAACAGGTCCACAGAAGGTTTCCAGGTTAGCCTAGCCAAGATCTATCTAGTCTAATTCTTCCCAGTTCAGCTCCAGTCAGTTGACGGATGACAGAATCAGCATTAGTACAGAGAGCACATACTTACCCATAATGCTGCCTGGCTAATTCAATTTTCTAATATCTACCAGGATTTCACGATACTAGGTTAGAAATATGGAGGTATGATGCCTTTAAGTACAGAAAACATGCTTAAAAGAGGAGCCGTATAAGTTTAAAAATATTAAGGATGAGAGAGACATCAAAAAAAGATGATCACAGTAAAACGCTAAAAAAAATTCTATATATCTCAAAAGTATGGTATGAATCTATGTCATCTCTCGTGATAAAGATTCCAAAATTCAAAAGATATGCACGGCTCTATTTACAATAGCCAGGACATGGAAGGAACCTAAGTGTCCATCAACAGATGAATGGATAAAGAAGATGTGGCACATATGGAATGGAATATTACTCAGCCATAAAAAGAAACGAAACTGAGTTATTTGTAGTGAGGTGGATGGACCTAGAGACTGTCATACAGAGTGAAGTAAATCAGAAAGAGAAAAACAAATACCGTATGCTAACACATATATATGGAATCTAAGAAAAAAAATGGTTCTGAAGAACCTAGGGGCAGGACAGGAATAAAGACGCAGATGTAGATAATGGTCTTGAGGACACGGGGAGGGGAAAGGGTAAGCTCGGACGAAGTGAGAGAGTGGCATGGAGATATATACACTACCAAATGTAAAATAGATAGCTAGTGGGAAGCAGCTGCACAGCACAGGGAGATCAGCTTGGTGCTTTGTGTCCACTTAGAGGGGTGGGATAGGGAGGGTGGCAGGGAGATGCAAGAGGGAGGGGACATGGGGATATATGTATATGTATAACTGATTCACTTTGTTATAAAGCAGAAACTAACACACCATTGTAAAGCAATTATACTCCAATAAAGATGTTAAAAAAAAAGATATGCACGAAGAACTCATATAAGAAGTGATATCATATAATGGATGGAGTACAACCACTAACGGGCTGGGTGTCCTCAGATAAGCTCCTTCCCCTCTCTGGTCCTCAGTTTTATCAGCTATACAATAAGGGAATTGAAGTAAATTATATCTAAGGGTCTTTCTAACTTTGAGCAATCTATAATTCATTTAATTTTTGTTTTTTTAATTTAAAAAATGAAATTCCATGTACAAGGAAAAAATCACATATATTAAGAGTTCTGATTTAAGTTTTGTGTGATACTGAGGTGATCCTATAATGTACACCTGAGGGAACTCTTTACTCTCTTCCTTCTCATGTCCCTTCCTGTATTTGTCTGATTTTTGTACATTCCTACCCCAATCCTGGCAGAGGCAGCAAATAGGGTGCTGCTGCTGGTGACAGGGCTCTGTATGTTACATCTGCCTTAATTTTTGGCAGCCATCAGTTTAAGGGAGGGGTCCTCTTTGCTATTAGGCTCCTGGGCAGCAGCTATAGTGGCTGCATTTTGGCATAGCTCAGTGCTTCAACATTTGGCTCTCCCTTCCTCTTACTTTTCCCTCCCTCACTATTCTTATCTGTACGATCCTTTGTGATATCACCCTAAAGGAATTTCCAAAAAGAGCAAGTGCATAGGATCAAAAATCAATGAGAAAGTATGTGAAAATGCACTGTCTATGTTAAAGCACTATACAAATGCCAGAAAACCTAGTATACAATAAGACCTGAATTAGGGGTGGACAGAAACAAGCAGAGGCATTCATGGGCTCAAGTTGGGAATAGCCAGCCTCCCCACCAGTCTTTACCTAATTCTTTGATGAGCGCTAGTAGTTTTCTGGTAGCGTCTTTAGGATGTTCTATGTATAGTATCATGTCATCTGCAAACAGTGACAGTTTTACTTCTTTTCCAATTTGGATTCCTTTTATTTCTTTTTCTTCTCTGCCATGGCTAGGACTTCCAAAACTATGTTGAATAATAGTGGTGAACGTGGACATCTTTCTCTTCTTCCTGATCTTAGAGGAAATGCTTTCAGTTTTTCACCATTGAGAATAATATTTGCGGTGGGTTTGTCACATATGGCCTTTATTATGTTGAGGTAGGTTCCCTCTATGCCCACTTTCTGGAGAGATTTTATCATAATTGGGTGTTTTTCTGCATCTATTGAGATGATCATATGGTTTTTATTCTTCAATTTGTTGATGTGGTGTATCACACTGATTGATTTGAGAATATTGAAAAATCCTTGCATCCCTGGGATAAATCCCACTTGATCATCGTGTATGATCCTTTTAATGTGCTGTTGGATTCTGTTTGCTAGTATTTGGTTGAAGATTTTTGCTTCTATGTTCGTCAGTGATACTGGCCTGTAATTTTCTTTTTTTGTGTGATATCTGGTTTTGGTACCAGGTTAATGTGCCCTCGTAGAATGAGCTTGGGAGTATTCCTTCCTCTGCAAATTTTTGGAAGAGTTTCAGAAGGGTAGGTGTTAACTTTTCTCTAAATGTTTGATAGAATTCGCCTGTGAAGGCATCTGGTCCTGGACTTTTGTTTGTTGGAAGATTTTTAATCACGGTTTCAATTTCAGTACTTGTGACTGGTCTGTTCATATTTTCTATTTCTTCCTGGTTCAGTCCTGGAAGGTTGTAGCTTTCTAAGAAGCTGTCCATTTCTTCTAGGTTGTCCATTTTACTGGCATATAGTTGCCTGTAAGAGCCTCTTATGATCCTTTGTATTTCTGTGGTGTCAGTTGAAACTTCTTTTTCATTTCTAATTTTATTGATTTGAGTCCTCTCCCTTTTTTTCTTGATGACTCTGGCTAAAGGTTTATCAATTTTGTTTATCTTCTAAAGAACCAGCTTTTAGTTTTATTGCTCTTTGCTATCGCTTTCTTTGTTTCTATTTCATTTATTTCTGTTCTGATATTTACGACTTCTTTCCTTCTACTAACTTTGGGTTTTCTTTGTTCTTCTTTCTCTATTTCCTTTAGGTATAAGGTTAGATTGTTTATTTGAGATTTTTCTTGTTTCTTGAGGTAGGATTGTATTGCTATAAACTTCCCTCTTAGAACTGCTTTTGCTGCATCCCATAGCTTTTGGGTCATCATGTTTTCATTGTCATTTGTTTCTAGGTATTTTTCGAGTTCCTCTTTGATTTCTTCAGTGATCTCTTGGTTATTTAGTAGCATATTGTTTAGCATCCATGTGTTTGTATTTTTTACAGATTTTTCCCTGTAATTGATATCTAGTCTCATAGTGTAGTGGTCAGAAAAGATACTTTTTTTTTTTTTAACCCACATGGCCAGTTTATTCTGTGCTCAAATAATACAAATGATTTTATAAACCTCGTTTTACATACTTTGATGAATCCAAGGCAGGGCTGCCTTCACCTTACAATAAACACCCAGGCCTTGCCCAGTGGCTCACTCTGATCATTTTAAGGAGAACCTGTTTCTCGCAGATGGAAAGAAAAGATGGCAAAGTGGAGGCAGCTGGCTACTCTGGTGTTGGAGCAGGGTGGGGTCCCAAGTCAGCATTCTCTGGGTGGGGACCAGCTTTGCAGGTCCAGGAGCCCAGTTTATCAGTGGCTGAGGGGAAGTGATGGATTCATGCTTTCCAGCTTATGAGTGAGCATGGCATAAACCCTCTCCTCTCAGACTTTAATATGCATAAGCGTCACCTGAAGGCAGTGGAGAGGTGAAAATCTCCTTAAACTGCAGATTCTGAATTCAGTATGGCTGGTGTGGGGCCTGAGATTCTGCATTTCTAACTAGTTCCCCACTACACTTTGGGTAGCAAGGATGTAAATCAGAGGACAATTTTGGTAAACTTTTGACACCTGTCACCGCACATCTCCTAACATCCAAAGGCCTGCTTAGGGAGCATGGTGGCCCAGAGAGAGGGCCATGTCTTTCAGGTTTGCTGGGCTTCATGTAGACCACATGCCTTTCTGGTCACACCTTCTATCAGCACAGACATCTCAATGGCTCAGGTTACACACTTCTTTCTTTTTTTTTTTTTTTAATAAATTTATTTATTTATTTTTGGCTGCATTGGGTCTTCATTGCTGTGCAAGGGCTTTGTCTAGTTGTGGAGAGCTGGGGGCTACTCTTCGTTGCGGTGCATGGGCTTCTCATTGCGGTGGCTTCTCTTGTCATGGAGCACGGGCTCTAGGCGCATGGGCTTCAGTAGTTGTGGCATGTGGGCTCAGTAGTTGTGGCTTGCGGGCTCCAGAGCGCAGGCTCAGTAGTTGTGGTGCACGGGCTTAGTTGCTCCGCGGCATGTGGGATCTTCCCAGACCAGGGCTCGAACCCGTGTCCCCTGCAATGGCAGGCGGATTCTTAACCACTGCGCCACCAGGGAAGTCCTACACATTTCTTTAGTTAAGTTCCCAGCCTGATGGGAGATGTGGATACTTTGAGCTCCTGTGTCCCAGGGCTTTCCCAGAGATCCATCAGGAAACCATCTCCAAAGATGAGCATTTTCCTCAGGGTTAACCTAGTCGTTTCTGGGTTAATCCTTTCCAGTTGTGTTATCTCAGGGTGACTCTTCAAGAGTTGGGATGTTCTGGCCACGGTGTTTACATAATAAATAAGAGAAATGCCGCTTAGAAATAAGTAATACCATCTGGAAACCAGAGAGGAGGTGGTAAGAGGTTGGAGAAGTGCTCCTGGAGCAGGGTGGTCAGTGAGCGGTGGCCCCGTGGAGTGGCGGCACCAGGCAGCATCACTCACCTGATGCCCGATGTACCTGCCCAGACGTCCCAGAGCTGCATCCCAGATCCTTGTTCGGTGAACCGGAGCTGCAGACTTGGGCTTTGCCTGGCATTTCGCCGGAGCTGGATGCTCAGTCGAGGCTGCCCAGTGGGGATCAAAGGAATCACTTGTCCTGGGCCTTTGAGTGGCTGCAGAGGGGCTGCTGAAACCCCATCACCTGTTTGTGTTTGTTGTTGAAGAGACCAGGATGTCTCTAGTGCTCCATCTAGATCTTCAAGCATTATGCTTCCTATTAATAAGCTGATTCATAAAAATAAAAATCACAAAATACAATTGCCTATAAAAATCACAAGAATACAATTGCCTTAAATTTAAAAAAGCATTTGAAGTAAGTCAGAAAGAGAAAAACACCGTATGCTAACACATATACATGGAATCTTAAAAAAAAAAAAAAAAAAAAAGGTTACAAAGAACCTAGGGGCAGGACAGGAATAAAGACGCAGACATAGAGAATGGACTTGAGGACACGGGGAGGGGGAAGGGGAAGCTGGGACGAAGTGAGAGAGTGGCATGGACATATATACATTACCAAATGCCAAATGTAAAACAGATAGCTAGTGGGAAGCAGCCGCATAGCACAGGGAGATCAGCTCGGTGGTTTGTGACCACCTAGAGGGGTGGGATAGGGAGGGTGGGAGGGAGGTGCAAGAGGGAGGGGATATGGGGATATATGTATATGTACAGCTGATTCACCTTGTTATAAAGCAGAAACTAACACACCATTGTAAAGCAATTATACTCCAATAAAGATGTTAAAAAAATTAAAAAAAATAAAGACCACCTTCAGAAATAAAAAAAATTAAAAAGCATTTTTCCAGAGAACCCAGAATGCTTCTCAGGTCCTCTTGTGCATTTCCCGAGCAGAGAGGAGTAGTGAGGGGAGGGCTTTGAGTTCCAGCTCTGAGTCCGAGGTTTCTGGGGAACCAGCCTCTTATGTAAATAAAATTGGGCCATGCTATTATTCTCCACACTTCAGGCATGTGTGGGAGCCTGTGGCTATTGGATCCCCTTCCCTGCAGGGAAGGTTTAAAAAAAATTCCAGTGGGTATACTACTGGGCATATACCCTGAGAAAACCATAATTCAAAGAGATATGTACCACAATGTTCATTGCAGCACTATGTACAATAGCTAGGACACGGAAGCAACCTAAGTGTCCATCAACAGACAAATGGATAAAGAAGATGTGGCACATATACACAATGGAATATTACTCAGCCATAAAAAGAAATGAAATTGAACTATTTGTAGTGAGGTGGATGGACCTAGAGTCTGTCATACAGAGTGAAGTAAGTCAGAAAGAGAAAAACAAAATATACGTGTATGCTAACACATATATATGGAATCTAAAAAAAAAAAAGGTTCTGATGTACCTAGGGGCAGGACAGGAATAAAGACGCAGACGTAGAGAATGGACTTGAGGCGGAGAGGGGGAACAGGAAGCTGGGATGAAGTGAGAGAGTGGCATGGACATATATACACTACCAAACGTAAAATAGATAGCTAGTGGGAAGCAGCTGCATAGCACAGGGAGATCAGCTCGGTGCTTTGTAACCACCTAGAGGGGGGATAGGGAGGGTGGGAGGGAGGTGCAAGAGGGAGGGGATATGGGGATATATGTATACGTATAGCTGATTCACTGTTATACAGCAGCAACTAACACAACAGTGTAAAGCAATTATACTCCAATAAAGATGTTTAAAAAAAAAATTCCAGTGGGTATAAAGCCCCAAATACATCCCCTTGTTATTTTCCTTTGTCTGTTTCTCTTTCTCCCTCAACTTTTTTTTTTAAATTTAAATTTTTTGATAGAAATCCCAGGCCAGCCTGCCTGCAGCCCTTGCTAGAGAGCGGAGCTGGCTGTGAGGGCCGGTCAGCCCTGGGTTCTGCGCCTCTGATGCTAGAAGCAGACACAGGATTGTCCTGGGACTTTAGGGGGACTCTTTAGGGGTGTCCTGGGACTTTAGGGGGACACTGGCTCTTCAGGCATTTCTTCTTCTCTACTGCCAGTCGCAAGGCCTGAAGGAGCTTGTCCTTGTTATTCAGGATGTTATATTCGGAGAGCTTCACCAGCTTGTCGAAGGCGGCCTCCGTGTACGTCAGTTCCTTGGTGGTGTAGGGAGTTTTGGGACCACAGATGTCAATATGGCCCTGCTCCAGCTCCTCGGGGCTTTGCTTCACACCTAGGGCCTTGTACTTTTGGAAGGTGTCGTTGATGAGTGGGAAGAAAATCACAATGGGGGCATCGGATTCCTGGGAGTTCTCCAGCAGGTAGCACTCCTTGAGGTTATCATCCTCCTCCTGCACCTCATATTTGGGGAAGGGGATGTTCTGCTCGGTGCAGTACTTGCAGGTTTGTTTCATGGGCTGCTAGTGTTGGAGGGTCTCCTGCAGAGGCGGGGGGTGGCTGTGGCTCACCGTGGGGACAAGGACACTGGCAGCAGAAGTTCTGGGAAGTACTCCTTTCGGAAAAGATACTTGATACGATTTCAATTTTCTTAAATTTACCAAGGCTTGATTTGTGACCCAAGATATGATCTATCCTGGAGACTGTTCCATGAGCACTTGAGAAGAAAGTGTATTCTGTTGTGTTCGGATGGAATGTCCTATAAATATCAATTAAGTCTATCTGGTCTAATGTGCCCATTAAACCTTGTGTTTCCTTATTTATTTTCATTTTGGATGATCTGCCCATTGGTGAAAGTGGGGTGTTAAAGTCCCCCACTATTATTGTGTTACTGTTGATTTCCCCTTTTATGGCTGTTAGCATTTGCCTTATGTATTGAGGTGCCCCTATGTTGGGTGCATATATATTTACAATTGTTATATCTTCTTGCTGGATTGATCCCTTGATCATTATGTAGTGTCCTTCCTTGTCTCTTGTAACAGTCTTTAACATCTATTTTGTCTGATATAAGTATTGCTACTCCACCTTTCTTTTGATTTTTATTTGAATGGAATATCTTTTTCCATCCCCTCACTTTCAGTCTGTATGCGTCCGTAGGTCTGAAGTGGGTCTCTTGTAGACAGCATATATCCAGGTCTCGTTTTTTTATCCATTCAGCCAGTCTATGTCTTTTGGTTGGAGATTTAGTCCATTTACATTTAAGGTAATTATTGATATGTATGTTCCTATTGCCATTTTCTTAATTGTTTTGGATTTGTTTTTGTTGGTCTTCTTTCTTCCCTTCTTCTTTTGTTCTCTTCTCTTGTGGTTTGATGACTAACTTTAGTGGTTTGTTTGCGTTGCTTTTTCTTTTTTATGTGGTACCTACTGTAGCTTTTCGGTTTGCAGTTCCTAAGGGGTTTTGATATAGCAGTCTATATATGCACAATGTTGTTTTAAGTTGCTGGTCTCTTAATTTCAAATGCAATTCCCATTTCTTGCATTTGTACTTTCCTCATGGTTGCTGGGTTTGATATCATATTTGTGCATTGATGATTTCCTACTATTACTTTATGTTTGCCTTTATAGTGAGCTTTCCCATTTGTGATTTTCTTGTTTCTAGTTGTGGCTTCTTTTTTTTTCTCCCCACCTAGAGAAGTTGCTTTAGCATTTGTTGTAAGGCTGGTTTGGCGGTGCTGAATTTTCTTAGCTTTCGCTTGTCTGTAAAGCTTTTGATTTCTCTGTCGAATCTGAATGAGAGCCTTGCTGGGTAGAGTACTCTTTTTTTTTTTTTTCCCGGTAGAGTATTCTTGGTTGTAGGTTTTTTCCTTTCATCGCTTTAAATATATGGTGCCACTCTCTTCTGACCTGCAGTTTCTGCTGAAAAATCAGCTGATAACCTTATGGGGATTCCTTTGTATGTTATTTGTTGCTTTTCCCTTGTTGCTGTTAATATTTTTTCTTTACATCTAATTTTCGTCAGTTTGATTAATATGTGTCTCAGTGTGTTCCTCCTTGGGCTTATCCTGCCTGGGACTCTCTGCACTTCCTGGACTTGGGTGACTGTTTCCTTTCCTATGTTAGGGAAGTTTTTGGCTATAATCTTTCAAATATTTTCTCAGGCCCTTTCCCTTTTCTTCTTCTAGGACCCCTATAATGCAAATGTTGGTGTGTTTAATGTTGTCCCATATGTCTCTGAGACTGCCCTCACTTCTTTTCATTCTTTTCTCTTTATTCTGTTCAATGGCAGTGATTTCCACCACTCTGTCTTCCAGTTCAGTTATTCGTTCTGCCTCAGTTATTCTGCTATTGATTCCTTCTAGTATATTTTTCATTTCAATTATTGTGCTGTTCATCTCTGTTTGTTCTTTAAATCTTCTGTCTTTGCTAAACATTTCTTGTATCTTCTTAGTCTGTGCCTCCATTCTTTTTCTGAGATTTTGAGTCAACTTTAGTATCATTACTCTGAATTCTTTTTCAGGTAGATTGCTTATCTCCTATTTATTTAGTTTTTCTTGTGGGTTTTTATCTTGTTCCTTCATCTGCAACATATTTCTCTGTCATCTCATTTTGTCTAACTTTCTGTGTTTGTGGTCTCCTTTCTGTACCTGAGGATCACATTTCCTCTTGCTTCTGGTGTCTGCCCCCTGGTGGGTGAGGTTGGACCAGGGATTTGTGTAGGCTTCCTGGTGGGTGAAGCTGGGCCTTGTCCCTCTGGTGGGCAGAGCCGTGTCGAGGGATGTGTTTTGAAGTGGCTGTGAGCTCAGTACAACTTTAAACAGCCTGTCTTCTGATGGGATGGGCTGTGTTCTTATCCTGTTGGTTGTTTGGCCTGAGGCTTTCCAGCACTGCACCCTGCAGGTTGTTGCGTGGGGCCGGTTCTTGGTGCCAAAATGGGGACCTCCAGGAGGCCTCACTCCAATCACTATTCCCTGGGACCTCTGCTACTGGTGTCCTTGACCCCGCTGTGAGCTACAGCCAACCCTCGCCTCCCCAGGAGACCCTCCAAGACCCCTAGGTAGGTGTAGCCCAGGCTCCTATGGAGGTACTGCTTTGTGCTGGGTCCCAGTGCATATGAGACCTTGTATGCACCCTCCAAGAGTGGAGTCTCTGTTTCCCCCAGCCCTGTGAGCTCTTGCACTCAAGCCCTGCTATCCTTCAAGGTTAAATGCTCTCAGGGTTCTTCCTCCCAACTCCATACCCTCAGATTGTCTTGGAGGACTACTTTTATGTGGGAATGCCCCTGTGTAGCCTGCGTGGGTTTAATATTTTTTGGTGCAAGGGCTGTTTTTAGTTTAGATGTCTGCCACCTCTTTCCTCAGTGTATGCTGGCTGTTATCCCCTTGATAAGAGGTGTGACTATTGTTTTGGTGACCAGGGCCTGCAATGGATATTAAGCAGGCCTCCCCTTTGCTCTGTAGTTGTCACTGCCCTGTCAGGGGTGGGATCTGCTCCCTAGTTTTTGGAGTAGAGGCCCCCAGATCTGTTTGTTAGCTGTGTTTCTGATCTGCAGTGTGATGTAGGCAGGACTGAAGCACTCCCACTGGGAGAGAAGCCACTGAGTATTCCTCCTCTGGAGCTGTTCACCTGTGGGTGTGCTTTGTTGTGTCACCTTTCACTGGTTGTGCGAGCTCTCAAATTATACTGTTGTTAGCACTGCTCTCGGACCCACCTTAACCATGGGTATGCTGGCAGTTGGCCCCGGTCTCTCTCAGGTGTTGTTTTCACCAGGACACCAGCATAGACCCACTGAAGTCAGGTCCCAGGATTGCAGTAATCATGGAACTGAACTTGCTGTGGGCGCTATGGGGGCAGCTCAGACTCTGGCTGGGCCCAACACCCACATGTACGTGTCCACAAAGTCCACAGCTGCTAAAGATAGACCTATCTTGGCTGTGAGAGCACTCACTGTCCATTCAGATGTTCTGCAGACGCTGAGTTTACAAAGCTGGTCGCAGGGGTGTAAATCTGCAGTTTGTGCAGCTGAGGTGAGATTTCAGCTCTTCTTCCTTAGATGCATGGCCCCTGGGACTCAGCTGTGGTTTCAGCTACACCCCTGCATGTGGGTCACCCCACCCGGGGACCGGGTGTGGAGGAGGAGGAGGCAGTGGCCAGAGGTGCAAGATCCTGTCCCGTTGGGGATGGGTCAAAGAGGAGGAGGTGGCAGCTGGAAGTGTGAGACCCTGCCCTGGTGGGAGCGCTTCTTAGTGCCCAGGGAGGCAGGGGCTGGTGTACAGGGAGAGAAGCTGCAATGGTGGCCTCACCCTTTGTGTGTCACTCAACAATGCTGTTTCACTTACATAGCAGTCTGGGCTTCCTCCACGAGCACTCCTGGTTGCGGAGCTCCTCACTACCATCCCCTCAGGTTGTCTCCTCACAGCCAACAGCAGTCCTCTCCCTGGGTCTGCTCTCCAAACCCCATGTTCCAGCACCCATTCCCCGTCTGCACCAGCGGGCACACATCTTAGGCTGGGGCGCACAGACCAGTTGCTGCGTTCGCCTCTGAGCCCTTGAAGCTTCCCTTCTGTCCCAGCTGATCTCCCCGCTGGTGAGGGGGCTTCCCCAGGTGCAAGAACGTCTCCTCACCTTCAGCTCCCTGCCAGGGGTGCAGGTCCCATCCCACTTACTCTCCTCTTCCTTTTCCCTTCTTCTTTGTTTCATCCTACCTGGTTACACGGGGATCTTTCTTGTCCTTTTAAGTGTCCGAGGTCCTCTGCTAGTGTTCAGCAGGTGTTCTGTGAGAACTGTTCCATTTGTAGATTTATTCTTGATGCATTTGTGGGGAGAGGTAAACTCCACGTCCTCCTACTCCCCCACCATCTTGACTCCTCCTAATTTATAACCTTTTAGACCATAGGTAGCTCAAATTTACTGGCACATCTCAGAGTCCCTTTGCTTTTGCAAAATAATTATATTTTCAGGACTTCTGCCTGCTTTCTCTCTCAAGTTCAAGGAACAAGTGGCAGAGAAGCCCAATCACTGTCAGGTCAAGAAAATGAAGCATTTCTTTCCCAAAAGAGTCCCTTTCTTCTTGTTGCCAGACCCATATGGGCAGTATAATGGCACATGAGTTACAGGGAGACCAACCTGGAACACCATTGATGTGTACAAGATGGTGAGTCCTTGGAAAGACTGTGCCACTGTATCCTGGCACTCTGTGAGAATGGGTTTATACAAGGTTTGTGTCCTAATCACAGAATGCCTTTGTTGCCAGGCAGCACTGAGTTACATTTAATGCTTGAGTTCAATGACTGTAGGCTGAATTATCTTTTAACTTTCTCCATATGGATCTCTTTTCTTATTACTAATCTAGCCTGTTAATTAAATTTTTAAAATATTATTAAATTACTTTAAGAAATATAACCACTGAACCACAGGGCTAGAAGGATCTAGGAAGATAGTCAAATCCCCTAATCCCTATTTTACAAATGGGGTAACCAAGTCCCATAAAGGGGAAACTACCTGCCCAATGTCACACAGTGAGTTGCTAACACAAAACATCCTTGGAAATATCCCCATGGCACCAAGTGGTTATTTTTATTTATAAGGTGAAATATAACTTATAAATAAAAATAACCACTATTCAGAGGGCTAACTTTTTGTTTGTCTTTACTGGAGGAAATACTGTCACGAAGAAGAAAAATGTCCTTGCTTATCCCAAGATGGGGAGTGGAGAAAAAGCCAAACCCTAATCCTATCTGGGAAGGAGGCACTGCTCTTCCAGCCTCTGGCTTCTTGAGCTCTGTGTTGTCACCATCAATATAACAGTTCTGGGAACATCTTTCTCTGTTACACATACACACACATCATGTTCATGTATACTCAAAAAAAATTCATGGTGTATTTCTTTTCCCATTGTGGAAGCAGAATGCTGCGTATTGAACTAGAGTTGGGAGACAAGCAGAGCTGGGAGTTCTAAGATAAATGCAACTACTTAATAATGCCTAGTCAAAACACCACTTGAAATTTTGGATGTGGGTTTGAGGGACCAGAGATACCATGACCAGAGATACCAAGTTAAAAGGTTTTTGAAAAAGTCCCAAGTGATCACAGTAGATTTCTTTTATAGTCTTTTACTTATCTTTTACTTCATCTTAATCCCCAAAGCAGGAAACAAGAATATAAAGAAATAAACATCAAATTAACTACTATATTTATTTAGAACCCCTAAGGAATTACAGCTGTATCTACTCACTTCCTGATAGCTATTTTCAGTAAGTAGACAAAAATCATCTATAAATGGTTCCAAGTAAACTGAGGACAACACATAACCAAATACAAAACATCCCATAAACAAAAGTGATACTGCTAACCTGGCCCAGGAATTTGGAATCAATCTTGGTCCTGTACTGGAGTCTTCCCATGGGATGATGAGCTAGCTGTTACAGCTAGCTGGGGTCCTCAGTTTCACCACTGATAAAATCTCTGGCCTTCCTTTCTAATTTCAGAGATAGTTCCAAGTCTTTCCCAGTATGTGTACTTGCAAGAGGGGTACCTGTCCTCTATTCTAAGCAGTGAAGAACAGCATAGTTCAACATTGATGAAGACCTATAGATCTGGGGCTCAGATGAGCACCCTACTTCCTTACCCTTTTTGGCTATGTGGAAACCAGTACGAACAGCTGGTTGGAAGGCTGGGACTGTCACATAGTGTGGACATATGTTAACTACTTACACAACTATTAAATACCTGTTTTATATGTTAGACTATGCCATGACAAAAACAGAACTGAGAAACACAAGCTCTACTGCCAAGACATTTACAGTCTAGGAGAGGTAGAAGTATATTTGGCATAGCAGGTATCTCTCAGTGTGACAACTCTTAGATTGGCTCAAATATTTACTTCTATATTTTGATTTTACTTTCAAACTATTCTCCTAGCCTTGTCAATCTCTAGGATAGGTCTTCCAGATACTGGTCCAACTAGTATTTCCTTCACCAAGGGGGAAAAATTCCCCCTGATCTGTATGCCCAAGGCTTAGAAAAATGAATCCACTTTTGATCACTCCATGAAGATAAGTGCAACTTCCCACTCGACTCTGGACTTGCTCTTGCTAAATACACAGCTGCTAGGCAACCCCTAGCAAGTGGTGAGACTACTTTTTCAGATCCCACCCCACCCTCCTCACACTCCTTTTGCAGATATGCTTGTAGTAGACAGAGCTTGACAGTCACTCTCAAAATGACAGGTTGGTAAATGCCTGGATCTTTTCACAATGAGATGATCTATCACTGCCAAAGGTCACAGGTCCCAGACATCCTTCACCAGTAAGTGGACTCCACTAGGGTATCTCTTTGTATAGCTACTTATATGTAGAGAAAAATACTTTAAGATGAGTTTGACCCTTTACAAAAGTACTGTTACAATGGCTATAGAAGTTTTATTTAACACAGGAAGGAAAAATTCCAATAACCCACAAAGGCACCCAGCTACCCAATGCCATATATTCACAAAACCATGCACCCCTATCCCATCAGGAGAATTTTTGTCATATTCCTTTAATTTTCTACATGGGGTTATCTACATGTAGATAATTTTCTACAAGAATCGTTATCCAAGGGAACAAGGGAAAGGATAGGGGTACAAGGTGGGGATACATTAGAAAAGAAGAGGGGCTGGATATAAGAATAGGTATGTTGCCATTCTAGTTGGAGTTCTGCAACAGCCTAGCAATCATCTGTTGCTATTATCTCTCTATTCTGACCCCTGGCAATTCATTACTGTCACTCATAGCCAAGGCAGCAAAAAAGCCCTCATAGCAACAGAATCTCTGAAATGGCTTCCTGGGATATCTTCTACAGCACTCAGCTCAAGCCAATCCTGGCTAAAGCCATAAAGATGGCATTCTGGGACACTGTGCTCATTAAAGTCTATATAGGAAACACCCATTGCATGTGCAGTTCTAAAGCCTACATTTGCTGAACAGCAGCAGTCGGCTCTGCAGGACTTGTGCCAATTCCACAGCAGGTAAGAACTCTCAGGGCCAGGCTTCTGGAGGTTCACCTACTGATGAGAAAAACAAGTCCTGGAAAAGGCAAGGGTAAGTGCTGTTCTTTCCTAGTGATACTGGTTTTCTTAGGTTCCTTTGCTATCTTCTCATCTACTAGTAGGGCCAAGTGTTTCTTAAAAGGAATGTTGCCTGCAACTACAGCATCTATTTATCTTTTTTGTGCCAATTTCTGGGTTCATTTGCAACTTCTAACCTGCGCCATCCAATACAGCAGCCACTAGTCACATGTAGTTATTTAAATCTAAATCTAAATTAATTAAAATTAAATGAAATTTAAATGTCAGTCTCTAGTCATATTTCAAGTGCTAAGTAATCACATGCAGCTACTGGTTACCATATTGGACAGCACAGACACAGAACATTTTCATTATCAAAGAAAGTTCTACTAGATAGAACTGTTATGCTTACTCCCCAATCATCTAGTCACCTTCTCTGTTTGTATTTCTAGCATTTTATTTATCTTATTGGTCTCAGGCAAAGAGGATTGATGTCATCATATTCCTCAATTCATCAGTAATCAAAGTAAAGGTTCTTTCTTGCCATTATTCATTTATTCCTACACTCTTTCATAGGTAACCATTCTAATGTGGTAAATGTCTATCTTTGTATGTGTTCTTTTAAAAGAACATATTGTTTCATGTGTATATTTTAAAATTTTATAAAAATGATACATACTATAGATCTCATTCTTAATTTCTACTATGAATCATGTTAAGAGCCATTCATACTTCTATATATCTAATCTGTTGCTTTTATCTGCTGTATAATGCTCTATGGTATGCACCCACCACATTTAACCTATTTGCTCTCATTATATTATAATTATAATAACCTAGGATGCCTGGCTTAGCACTTTATAGAACTCTTGGCAGAAATTCCTGGCTTCCTAGAAAATCTTCAAAGAAAATTATAACCAAAAGTACTTGTAATTTGAGTATGTGACCTCACTTTTAATTGTGGGTATCTTCACTCCCTGGAACATACACTCTTGTCCTATCCTTCAGTATTCTAACTTACTGGTATTCCTTTTTGCCTGTTATTGGTCACTGTCCATTTTTTGATTGGCTCTGGTCTTATATGAGATTTCTTCCCTATTCTTGACTCCAAATAATGGTTTTCCATTAGTCTTTGGCTTTTATTACCTGGACTCAGGTTATCAGTTTGTGAAATCCCTTATCTCTTCTTTTTATTTCTGACTCTTCCTGTAACTCCTGCTGCCACTCAAGATTCAGTTCAATGGGTAGTTTCCTGGCTAAAGTTTTCACTGAGCAGTGGGGGTTAGAGACCTAATGGAGACAGGATTGCTGCACTGATAACCAAAGACATTCAGTGCCTAGTGGGAGGTTTCACATTCTCTGTTAGCTTGACACACCAGGGAAATAACCTTTTAATCCAGTGCAACATAATTTATTGTAGTGTTATCCAGTTCGAAGATGTTATGAAAAACATCCCCAGAGAGATTTAAGATTTCAAAAACATCCTGAGTTTGAACTTAATTCAACTACTCCAGAAGGCTAAAACAACAAAAGATGACCTTTTAGGCACTTCATATGTCAGGCACTATTAGGCCAGATAATGTCATGCCAAATTAGAATGTTTGTCTCCTGCGGAGGGAGGAGGGTTGGTGGGAAGGAGAGGTTCAGGGTATGTGTTTTAATTAAAATCATCTGTCAGTGCTAATGACCTAACATTTAAAAAATGATTATTCTATAGAGATACACACAAGGAATTGAACAGGGGATACTTGATGTCTTTATGGTGTCAGAAAGGGAAAAAAAGTATGTTCTAATCATCTTTGATAAGGGATGAGACAAATAGGAACTCATTTAGAGGAAAAAGTCCAGAACAAGGGGACTCAAAACTGATGTTAAACTCAGGGAAGAAAATTCAAGCAATGGGTTTTCTGTCTTCAAATACCTGAAGAGCTATCACAAAAAAGTGAAACTAAATTTTTTTTTTCTATTTCCTACCCACTGGCATTCAGGTGTCTTTTTTTAAATTTAATATTTATTTATTTGGCTGCATCAGGTCTTAGTTGCTGCATGCGGATCTTCATTGCAGCATGCGAGATCTTTCATTGCAGCGCGCGGGCTCTTCGTTGCGGTGCGCAGGCTTCTCTTTAGTTGTGGCACGCGGGCTCCAGAGCGCACAGGCTCAGTAGTTGTGGCACATGGGATCTGTAGTTGTGGTGCGTGGGATCCAGAGCACGCAAGCTCAGTAGTTGCGGTGTGCGGGCTCTAAAGTGTGCGGGCTCAGTTGCCCTGTGGCATGTGGGATCTTAGTTCCCTAACCAGGGACTGAACCCGTGTCCCCTGCATTGGAAGGCAGATTCTTAACCACTGGACCACAAGGGAAGTCTCTCAGGTGTCTTTTTAAAAAAATTTTATTGAAGTATAGTTGATTTACAATGTTGCGTTTAAATTCTGCTGTACAGCAAAGTGACTCAGTTATAGATATATATATATATTCTTTTTCATTATGGTTTATCACAGGATATTGAATACAGTTCCCTGTGCTATACAGTAGGACCTTGTTGTTTATCCATCCTATATATAATAGTTTGCATCTGCTAAATTTGTTTAGTCAGACCACAATGGGAAGTAACTTGAGAGAGGAAGACTATATAGTTCAATATATGAATCAACAGAGGTGTCCAAAGATGAAATGGATGCTGAGGGAGGGGCATAGGGAAAAAAGTGAGCTCACTAGCTCTATTCAAGCAGAGGCTGGGCAAAAATTCAGCAACATTAAAGAACAGATTTGAGCATTGGATGGAGAAGCTGGACTAGATGACTCTAATACTTTATAATTCAATGTGACAGCAAGAAATCATCTGTAAAACTCTGAAACAAATTCAAGGCGCTGTTAAAAATATATAAAAGAAATACAGCAAAGCCAATAAAACTGGATCCTATTCAAGCTACCCAGTAATGTGTGTGAGAAAGGGAATAACAGAAGACATTCCCACACTCTGACACGAAGTACCACCTTGGATATGGGCCCATAGCAGCAAGGAGCATGGCCTGTCCAGGGACTCAAGTCATGTTGAGTCAAGATTTTATAAAGGACAGAGAGACTCTCACAGGAACAAGGCTCTTTGGGCACTGGAGGAATGCTATTAAAAAATAAAATCTTAAAGAACCAATCTATAATTTTTTCTCAGCCAAAGTCATGACAGTTTTTCCAAAGCAATTAAGATATATGCAAATTGGCCTAGGTAGATAAGAGTTCCTGCCTTCAGTACATTGGCACTACCTCCCCTCCCAACCTAAAAAAAAAGTGTTTTCTCCAGGAAGGCTTTGCCACATTTTTCCAGGGCTCTGCCCAGAGTTTGAAAGCTCAATGACATGACACTCCACTTGGCTGGATTTTATTGCCTGCTGTACTCTTCAGTTTCCCTTCTAGCCCAGACTCAATTACAATCAAGGTTTGCAGAAGGCAAACAACATGCAGTGAACCTGTCACAGTGCCAATTAAGTACAAACATACCCTGAAAATTAAAATGAAAATCAAATGTCAACACTATGAAAAGAAACTAACAGTTTCTTCAGAAATGATGAATAAAGGCAGAGAGAAGAAAAAAACCAGCAAACCTGCTCTTAGCCTAGCAATGCAGTCCCAGTCCTGTTATATAATATTCCATCATCTCCCACATCTGCATACTCTGTATCTTTATCAAATTGTTTATGTTTTAGCACATTTATAATAAAGATGTCTTAATGTTGATTTCATAAATATTATTTAGTGTCACATGGTTGCTCTGGGTTTCCAAGACAACAAATGTACTTTGCCCCAGCCACCCAATAAATCATGACAGTTCACAATCTTCAGGTCTCACCTGTGTGTTGACAGGACAAGAGACGCTTTATGGCCTAGGGAATGGCTCCAGCATGGTGGTGGTGGCTAGCATCAGAATTGGTTAGTTTGAAATCCCTGATTACACAGATCAGATTTATTTCAATAAATCTGGTCTATGGAATCAAAGATCCCAAATCAACCTTAGGGCTATAGTCCAAAAGTAGCTACCAGTTACTGTTATACGTCCCCTCAGTGCCTAGTACAAGGCTTAGTAAATATTAGTTTAATTTCTTTTTCTCCCTTTTTCTCTCTATACCTACTTCAGTTCCAGAGGCAAGTGGTACATAATATAATAATAATAGTGAAAATAATAATAATAGCTAATACTTAAATAGTGCTATCTTCCTTTGGAGATGGACAGAAGTAGGGATGGGGAAAATAAATTAATCAGTAATGAATGAAGTCAGTAGGCTGGCTTCTAGTACCCCAGCTCTTCCACTTAGTAGCTATGTGATTCTGAGGACATCCTTTAAACCCCCCAACTTCCAGTTTCCCCATCTGTCAAACAAAAGTACAGGTTTCCCCCACTATCTGAAAGAAGAGCATCCCCAGGGAACCTTTTGTAAGCCAAAATGGTGCAAAGTGAAGAAGCAATTACCTTAGGGCACATCTTGCTAATGGATACACAAAATAAATCGAGATAAAGCACAGGTGCTCACAGACATAGTTCAACACTATGGTGGCTTGACACTGAGATGCTGAGTATAGTTCCTGGAAAGGAGCTTGGTGGTGCTACTCTCACTCACTGGGGTGCACACTGCCTCTTATAACAGCTCTCTGCAAACAAACACTGAGCACTATTTTCGATTTTCACTTTTTTTAGTAAAAGCGAAAATCCTCTTCAGATTTACTTTGGTTAGTGAAAACAGGTACTAATGTAGGTCTTTCATAAAAGTGAAGTGATGGAAAGCAAACTTTTGAACAGCGGGGGATACCTGTAATAGTTACCTCATAGTGTTACTGTGAGAGTTAACTGGTTTATGAATATACATAAAGTAGTACAGCACCTGGCTCACAGTGGGTCCTCAAAAGTAGTAGTTCTCATCTTCTTCTCCCTCCCCACCTCAGAGTACCATTTAAAAAATTCCTGGCAGTATACTCTTAAGTTGGGAGGTAGAATCCCCAGGATCTTGGGGATAGTTCAAGGCAGGGGGCACAGAAACCAGCTTTGAAGCAACTCAACAGGTTGGAAGAGGAGAACTACCTGAATGGGGCAGTCTGGTCCTTCCTTCATCTTTCCTGTTGATCTCTAAGATATTTTGTGGTACTAATAGCAATGGGAATGATAAAGTTCCTACAATCTATTTGGTGCCTGAAAAGTATTGCTGAGTGAAGGAGGGGCTGTAGAAAGTGGTGGGACATGGTTTAAGATAAATGAAAAATCCTTGCCCTCTGCCATGCAGCTGAGCTCCCCCATGGCTGCAGACTGGATGGTTTTACATGGCCTTAGTATAATTCTACTTTTATCCCCCCACCTTCTCGCCCCTCCCCACTAGCGCTATCCTGGTGACTGAATCTTGCCTTTCCCCCACATCCTGACAAGCTGATGCTGTCAATCTCAAAACAGCCCGAGGTCAAATCCAGAATCCATTTGGGTTTTTAGGTGGAGAGGGATGAGAGAGGGTTTTTGCCTCCAGTGGTTTCCACCTCCAGAAAGTTGATGACAAAAGCCTCTGCTACCTTTCCCTTCCAACCTCTCCTTGGGGAAAGAGAAAACCCTCTACTTCCACTATCTGCCCTGTTGAGCTTCTTTCACTCAATGACAGTTTCTATCTTGCTTATTGCCTCACCGGCTATGCAACAAGGAGGAATCAAGCTTTGGTGCAGTATCCCTAGAGTCATCTGTTCCCTGCAGATATGAAGGAAACAGGACCTTCTGGAAAAAAAAAACAAACAACACGCCATTAAAGCTTTCATTCCAAAGTCCTCAACTCCTTAGCTCCTCAGGTATCCACTACCTCATGTTTTCCAAATGCTGATCCAGCTTCTTGTTCAGATTTTTTAAAGGCAGCTAGTTCTTAAGAGGATGGCTGGGATGTGTCTGGTGGGGGAGGGGAGTGGGGGAATCAAGCTACAATTACACTTTTTAGCCAGAAAAAAACAAATCAGATGGTGATGAAATCCCAGGAGAAAACATAGATTAAAGTCTGTGCTTTCTAAATCTGTTACTTAACTAAACACAGCTGTTAAAGATGATGTCTTTGCTGTGCATGTATATCTATAATAATGCTGTCATTAGTATTCAGATATGATGCTGGGAACCCTCCCCATCTCTAAGATATGCACTCAGAAGGAGTTTCTCCAGGACTGGGAGATTCTACACTGATCCATCCACAATCTCACCTGGTTACCCTATGTTCACAGTACGGGAAGAGAAAGTAACATTTACTGAGTGGTGTTCTACTAAGTACTTTAAATATATTTATTATTTTAATTCAAACAACAGTCTTATGAGATATATATTATAATCTCCTTAATGGATAAGAAAGTTGAGACTCAGAAGAAAGTTAAGTAACTCTTTCAGGTCCACCTAGCTAGCAGGAGGGGAATGAGGATTGAAACCTAGCACTGAGTTACTCCAAAGCTCACAGTCCTGCCACTCACCACAAGCTTCCGAGATGCCTGGGCTGAGGGCCAGGGTTCAGTCTTTGGTGGGACCATAAAAGTGGACTGACTCACCCCTAGACAACTTCAATTCAGTAACATGCTGCTCTAAACAATCCAGTTGAACTCTTTACATATAAAACATCCCTTGAAAGGAAATAAAGAAAGAAAGGAGAGAAGAGGTTGCAGTAGGTTCCCAATCTGAAGAATATCTGAAATCAAGAGCTAGCATTTACTTGAGATATTTTTTTCAGGTCAAGCTTAACAAAAGACCCCCAACACAATAGTGTCTTATCCGAGAACAGACTCTTGCACAGCTAAGAAAGTCATATATACTATTTTTCCATGACCAGTCCTAATTAAACTTAAGGAATAAAGTGAATATGATAACAGGGCTATAGAGGGCTTGACAGTTTAGTAGAACTATCACATTCATCCTGACACTTGAAAATTACCACCCAGTGAGTCAGGAAAATAAGTATCATCATTTCTGTTTACACATGAGAAAACTAAGGATCAGGGAAGTAATAACATAAAGTTGTTGAGATGCGGCTGGGTGGGCCCCGAAGTCGTGACTGTTATCCTTTCTTCAGTACATTTTTAAGTAGGGGAGGGACATGATCAAAGTCGTATTTTAATACTAGTCGACTTAGGATGAATTGTAAGAGTTAGGGCTGTAGCTGAGAGGAATGCTGGACTAGGAGTCAAGGGCTCTGGGTTCTAGTCATGGTTTTATCACCTTTATTAATGTGGGAGCATCTAAAGCGAAGATGAATATCCCTGCCATTTCTACTTAACAGGGCTGCTGGGGACTCAAATGAGAGAAATATGGATGTAAGTATGCTTAATAGGTCATTAGACACTTTGAAAGAAATCAGACCCTTGGTGACTAGATGAATTATAGTCAGTTTTTAATAAATATTCTGAGGATCATTCATTCTGTTGCCACTTGTGGTACCTAAGTATACTGTCATGACAATCCAAAACATTCTTAGTGAAGAAATAAGAAAATAGCTCACCTGAAAATATGCTCCAAAGCTCTTGGATACTTTAGATACTTTTAAATTGAAGTATAGTTGATCTAAAATATTATATTACTTTCAGGTGTACAGCACAGTGATTCAGTATTTTTACAGATTATACTCCATTATAGATTACAAGATAATGGTTATAATTCCCTGTGCTATACAATATATCCTCGTTGCTTATCTATTTTATACATTGTAGTCTGTATCTCTTAATCCCATGCCCCTAATTTGTCCCTCCCCACTTCCCTCTCCCTTTTGCTAACCATCAGTTTGTTTCCTATATATGTGAGTCTGTTTCTGTTTTGATATACACATTCATTTGTATTATTTTTTTAACATCTTTATTGGAGTATAACTGCTTTACAATGGTGTGTTAGTTTCTGCTTTATAACAAAGTGAATCAGTTATACATATACATATGTCCCCATATCTCTTCCCTCTTGCATCTCCCTCCCTCCCACCCTCCCTATCCCACTCCTCTAAGTGGTCACAAAGCACCGAGCTGATCTCCCTGTGCTATGCGGCTGCTTCCCACTAGCTATCTATTTTACGTTTGGTAGTGTATACATGTCCATGCCACTCTCTCACTTTGTTGTAGCTTATCCTTCCCCCTCCCCATATCCTCAAGTCCATTCTCCAGTAGGTCTGCGTCTTTATTCCCGTCTTGCCCCTAGGTCTTTATGACCATTTTTTTTCTTTTTTTTAGATTCCATATATATTTATTGGAATCCCGTATTTGTTTTTCTCTTTCTGACTTACTTCACTCTGTATGACAGACTCTAGGTCCATCCACCTCACTACAAATAACTCAATTTCGTTTCTTTTTATGGCTGAGTAATATTCCATTGTATATATGTGCCAAATCTTCTTTATCCATTCATCTGTTGATGGACACTTAGGTTGCTTCCATGTCCTGGCTATTGTAAATAGAGCTGCAATGAACATTTTGGTACATGACCCTTTTTCAATTATGGTTTTCTCAGGGTATATGCCCAGTAGTGGGATTGCTGGGTTGTATGGTAGTTCTATTTTTAGTTTTTTAAGGAACCTCCATACGGTTCTCCATAGTGGCTGTATCAATTTACATTCCCACCAACAGTGCAAGAGGGTTCCCTTTTCTCCACACCCTCTCCAGCATTTATTGTTTGTAGATTTTTTGATGATGGCCATTCTGACCGGTGTGAGATGACATCTCATTGTAGTTTTGATTTGCATTTCTCTAATGATTAATGATGTTGAGCATTCTTTCATGTGTTTGTTGGCAATCTGTATATCTTCTTTGGAGAAACATCTATTTAGGTCTTCTGCCCATTTTGGGATTGGGTTGTTTGTTTTTTTGATATTGAGCTGCCTGAGCTGCCTGTATATTTTGAAGATTAATCCTTTGTCAGTTGATTCATTTGCAAATATTTTCGCCCATTCTGAGGGTTGTCTTTTCGTCTTGTTTATGGTCTCCTTTGCTGTGCAAAAGCTTTTAAGTTTCATTAGGTCCCATTTGTTTATTTTTGTTTTTATTTCCATTTCTCTAGGAGGTGGGTCTAAAAGGATCTTGCTGTGACTTATGTCATAGACTGTTCTGCATATGTTTTCCTCTAAGAGTTTAATAGTGTCGGGTCTTAAATTTAGGGCTTTAATCCATTTTTAGTTTATTTTTCTGTATGGTGTTAGGGACTGTTCTAATTTCATTCTTGTACATGTAGCTGTCCAGTTTTCCCAGCACCACTTATTGGAGAGGCTGTCTTTTCTCCACTGTATATTCTTGACTCCTTTATCAAAGATAAGGTGACCATATGTGTGTGGGTTTATCTCTGGGCTTTCTATCCTGTTCCACTGATCTATATTTCTGTTTTTGTGCCAGTACCATACTGTCTTGATTACTGTAGCTTTGTAGTATAGTCTGAAGTCAGGGAGCCTGATTCTTCCAGCTCCGTTTTTCTTTCTCAAGATTGCTCTGCTATTCCGGGTCTTTTGTGTTGCCATACAAATTGAGAAATTTTTTATTCTAGTTCTGTGACAAATGCCAGTGGTAGTTTGATAGGGATTGCATTCAATCTGTACATTGCTTTGGGTAGTAGAGTCATTTTCACAATGTTGATTCTTCCAATCCAAGAACATGGTATATCTCTCCATCTATTTGTATCATCTTTAATTTCTTTCATCAGTGTCTTATAATTTTCTGCATACAGGTCTTTGTCTCCTTAGGTAGGTTTATTCCCAGATATTTTATTCTTTTTGCTGCAATGGTAAATGGGAGTGTTTTCTTAATTTCACTTTCAGATTTTTCATCATTAGTGTATAGGAATGCAAGAGATTTCTGTGCATTAATTTTGTATCCTGCTACTTTACCAAATTCATTGATTAGCTCTAGTAGTTTTCTGGTAGCATCTTTAGGATTCTCTATGTATAGTATCATGTCATCTGAAAGCAGTGACAGCTTTACTTCTTCTTTTCCGATTTGGATTCTTTTTATTTCTTTTTCTTCTCTGATTGCTGTGGCGAAAACTTCCAAAACTATGTTAAATAATAGTGGTGAGAGTGGGTAACCTTGTCTTGTTCCTGATCTTAGAGGAAATGGTTTCAGTTTTTCACCATTGAGGACGATACTGGCTGTGGGTTTGTCATATATGGCCTTTATTACGTTGAGGAAAGTTCCCTCTATGCCTACTTTCTAGAGGGTTTTTATCATAAGTGGGTGTTGAATTTTGTCAAAAGCTTTCTCTGCATCTATTGAGATGATCAAATGGTTTTTCTCCTTCAATTTGTTAATATGGTGTATCACATTGATTGATTTGCGTATATTGAAGAATCCTTGCATCCCTGGGATAAATCCCACTTGATCATGGTGTATGATCCTTTTAATGTGCTGTTGGATTCTGTTTGCTAGTATTCCGTTGAGGATTTTTGCATCTATGTTCATCAGTGATATTGGCCTGTAGTTTTCTTTCTTTGTGACATCTTTGTCTGGTTTTGGTATCAGGGTGATGGTGGCATCGTAGAATGAGTTTGGGAGTGTTCCTCCCTCTGCTATATTTTGGAAGAGTTTGAGAAGGATAGGTGTTAGCTCTTCTCTAAATATTTGATAGAATTCGCCTGTGAAGCCATCTGGTCCTGGACTTTTGTTTGTTGGAAGATTTTTAATCACAGCTTCAACTTCAGTGCTTGTGATTGGTCTGTTCATATTTTCTATTTCTTCCTGGTTCAGTCTCGGAATGTTGTGCATTTCTAAGAATTTGTGCATTTCTTCCAGGTTGTCCATTTTATTGGCATAGAGTTGCTTGTAGTAATCTCTCATGATCCTTTTTCTGCAGTGTCACTTGTTACTTCTCCTTTTTCATTTCTAATTCTATTGATTTGAGTCTTCTCCCTTTTTTTCTTGATGAGTCTGGCTAATGGTTTATCAATTTTGTTTATCTTCTCAAAGAACCAGCTTTAATTTTATTGATCTTTGCTATCATCTCCTTCATTTCTTTTTCATTTATTTCTGATCTGATCTTTATGATTTCTTTCCTTCTGCTAACTTTGAGGGGTTTTTATTCTTCTTTCTCTAATTGTTTTAGGTGTAAGGTTAGGTTCTTTATTTGAGATGTTTCTTGTTTCTTAAGGTAGGATTGTATTGCTATAAGCTTCCCTCTTAGAACTGCTTTTGCTGCATCCCATAGGTTTTGGGTCATCATGTCTCCATTGTCGTTTGTTTCTAGGTATTTTTTGATTTCCTCTTTGATTTCTTCAGTGATCTCTTGGTTATTAAGTAGTGTATTTTTTAGCCTCTATGTGTTTGTATTTTTTACAGATTTTTTCCTGTAATTGATATCTAGTCTCATAGTCTAGTGGTCAGGAAAGATACTTGATACGATTTCAATTTTCTTAAATTTACCAAGGCTTGATTTGTGACCCAAGATATGATCTATCCTGGAGAATGTTCCATGAGCACTTGAGAAGAATGTGTGTTCTGTTGTTTTTGGATGGAATGTCCTATAAATATCAATTAAGTCCATCTTGTTTAATGTATTATTTAAAGCTTGTGTTTCCTTATTTATTTTCATTTTGGATGATCTGTCCATTGGTGAAAGTGGGGTGTTAAAGTCCCCTACTATGATTGTGTTACTTTCGATTTCCCCTTTTATGACTGTTAGTATTTGTCTTGTCTATTGAGGTGCACCTATGTTGGGTGCATAAATATTTAAAATTGTTATATCTTCTTCTTGGATTGATCCATTGATCATTATGTAGTGTCCTTCTTTGACCCTTGTAATAGTCTTTATTTTAAAGTGTATTTTGTCTGATATGAGAATTGCTATTCCAGCTTTCTTTTGATTTCCATTTGCATGGAATATCTTTTTCCATCCCCTCACTTTCAGTCTGTATGTGTTCCTAGGTCTGAAGTGGGTCTCTTGTAGACAGCATATATACGGGTCTTGTTTTTGTATCCATTCAGCCTGTCTATGTCTTTTGGTTGGAGCATTTAATCCATTTACATGTAAGGTAATTATCGATATGTATGTTCCTATTCCCATTTTCTTTAAATTTCTATTTATTTATTTATTACTTTTGGCTGTGTTGGGTCTTCGTTTCTGTGCGAGGGCTCCCTCTAGTTGTGGCGAGTGGGGGCCACTCTTCATCACGGTGCGCAGGCCTCTCACCGTCGCAGCCTCTCTTGTTGCGGAGCACAGGCTCCAGACGCTCAGGCTCAGTAGGTGTGGCTCATGGGTCCAGTTGCTCCGCGGCATGTGGGATCTTCCCAGATCAGGGCTCGAACCTGTGTCCCCTGCATTGGCAGGCAGATTCTCAACCACTGCGCCACCAGGGAAGCCCCCATTTTCTTAATTTTTTGGGTTTGTTATTGTAGGTCTTTTCCTTCTCTTGTGTCTCCTGCCTAGAGAAGTTCCTTTAGCATTTGTTGTAAAGCTGGTTTGGTGGTGCTGAATTCTCTTAGCTTTTGCTTGTCTTAAAGGTTTTAATTTCTCCGTCAAATCTGAATGCGATCCTTGCTGGGTAGAGCAATCTTGGTTGTAGGTTTTTCTCCTTCATCACTTTAAATATGTCCTGCCACTCCCTTCTGGCTTGCAGAGTTTCTGCTGAAAGATCAGCTGTTAACCTTATGGGGATTCCCTTGTGTGTTATTTGTTGTTTTTCCCTTGCTGCTTTTAATACTTTTTCTTTGTATTTAATTTTTGATAGTTTGATTAATATGTGTCTTGGCGTATTTCTCCTTGGATTTATCCTTTATGGGACTCTCTGTGCTTCCTAGACTTGATTAACTATTTCCTTTCCCATATTAGGGAAGTTTTCAACTATAATCTCTCCAAATATTTTCTCAGTCCCTTTCTTTTTCTCTTCTTCTTCTGGGTCCCCTATAATTCGAATGTTGGTGTGTTTAATGTTGTCCCAGAGGTCTCTGAGACTGTCCTCAATTCTTTTCATTCTTTTTTCTTTATTATGCTCTGCAGTAGTTATTTCCACTATTTTAACTTCCAGGTCACTTATCCGTTCTTCTGCCTCAGTTATTCTGCTATTGATCCGTTCTAGAGAATTTTTAATTTCATTTATTGCGTTGTTCATCTCTGTTTGCTCTTTAGTTCTTCTAGGTCCTTGTTAAACGTTTCTTGTATTTTCTCTATTCTATTTCCAAGATTTTGGATCATCTTTACTACCATTATTCTGAATTCTTTTTCAGGTAGACTGCCTATTTCCTCTTCATTTGTTAGGTCTGGCGTGTTTTTACCTTGCTCCTTCATCTGCTGTGTGTTTTTCTGTCTTCTCATTTTGCTTATCTTACTGTGTTTGGGGTCTCCTTTTCGCAGGCTGCAGGTTCGTAGTTCCCGTTGTTTTTGGTGTCTGTCCCCAGTGGCTAAGGTTGGTTCAGTGGGTTGTATAGGCTTCCTGGTGGAGGGGACTAGCGCCTGTGTTCTGGTGGATGAGGCTGGATCTTGTCTTTCTGGTGGGCACGTCCACGTCTGGTGGTGTGTTCTGGGGTGTCTGTGGCCTTATTATGATTTTAGGCAGCCTCTCTGCTAATGGATGGGGCTGTGTTCCTGTCTTGCTAGTTGTTTGGCATAGGGTGTCCAGCACTGTAGCTTGCTGGTTGTTGAGTGAAGCTGGGTCTTGGCATTGAGAGGGAGGTCTCTGGGAGATTTTCGCCGTTTGATATTACGCGGAGGTTGGCGGTCTCTTGTGGACCAGTGTCCTGAACTTGGCTCTCCCACCTCAGAGGCACAGCCCTGATGCCTGGCTGGAGCACCAAGAGCCTTTAATCCACACGGCTCAGAATAAAAGGTAGAAAAGAAAGAAAGAAAGAAAGAAGAAGATAAAATAAAGTAAAATAAAATAAAATAAAGTTATTAAAATAAAAAATAATTATTAAGAACAATTTCTTAAAAAGTAATAAAAATAAAAGAAAAAAATAAAACAAAGAAACGGAGAGACAGAACCCTAGGACAAATGGTAAAAGCAAAGCTATAAAGACAAAATCACACACAGAAACATACACATACACACTCAAAAAAAGAGAAAAAGGGAAAAAAACATATATATCTTTGCTCCCAAAGTCCACCTCCTCAATTTGGGATGATTCGTTGTCTATTCAGGTATTCCACAGATGCAGGATACATCAAGTTGGTTGTGGAGATTTAATCCGCTGCTCCTAAGGCTGCTGGGAGAAATTTCCCTTTCTCTTCTTTGTTCGCACCGCTCCCGGGATTCAGCTTTGGATTTGGACCCGCCACTGCGTGTAGGCCACTTGAGGGTGTCTGTTCTTCGCTCAGACAGGATGGGGTTAAAGGAACAGCTGATTCGGGGGCTCTGGCTCACTCAGGCCAGGGGGATGGAGGGGTATAGATGCGGGGCGAGCCTGCGGTGGCAGAGGCTCTCGTGACGTTGCAACAGCCTGAGGCGCACCGTGTGTTCTCCCGGGGAAGTTGTCCCTGGATCACAGGACCCTGGCAGTGGCAGGCTGCACAGGCTCCCGGGAGGGGCGGTGTGGATAGTGACCTGTGCCTGCACACAGGCTTCTTGGTGGCTGCAGCAGCAGCCTTAGCGTCTCATGCCCGTCTCTGGGGTCCGCGCTGATAGCCATGGCTCACGACCATCTCTGGAGCTCCTTTAAGGGGTGCTCTTAATCCCCTCTCCTCAGGCACCAGAAAACAAAGAGGCAAGAAAAAGTCTCTCGCCTCTTCGGCAGCTCCAGACTTTTTCCCAGACTCCCTCCCGGCTAGCTGTGGGGCACTAGCCCCCTTCAGGCTGTGTTCACGCAGCCAACCCCAGTCCTCTCCTTGCGATCCAACCTCTGAAGCCCCAGCCTCAGCTCCCAGCCCCCGCCCGTCTCGGCGGGTGAGCAGACAAGCCTCTCGGGCTGGTGAGTGCTGGTCGGCACCAATCCTCTGTGCGGGAATCTCTCTGCTTTGCTCTCCGCACCCCTGTTGCTGCGCTCTCCTCCATGGCTCTGAAGCTTCCTCCCCTCCGCCTCCCGTGGTCTCTGCCCGCAAAGGGGCTTCCTAGTGTGTGGAAACCTTTCCTCCTTCACAGCTCCCTCCCAGAGGTGCAGGTCCTATCCCTATTCTTTTGTCTCTGTTTTTTCTTTTTTCTTTTGCCCTACCCAGGTACGTGGGGAGTTTCTTGCCTTTTGGGAGGTCTGAGGTCTTCTGCCAGCGTTCAGTAGGTGTTCTGTAGGAGTTGTTCCACATGTAGATGTATTTCTGATGTATTTGTAGGGAGGAAGGTGATTCCATGTCTTACTCTTCCGCCATCTTGAAGCTCCTCAGGACCTGTATTATTTTTGTAGACTCCACATATAAGTGATATCATACAGTATTTGTCTTTCTCTATCTGATTTATTTCACTTAGCATAATGCCCTCCAAGTCTATCCATGTTGCTGCAAATGGCAAAATTTCCTTCTTTTTTATGGCTAATATTCCATTGTATATGTATACCATATCTTTATCCATTCATCTGTTGATGGGCACTTGTGTTGCTTCCATATCTTGGCTATTGTGAATAGTGCTGCTATGAACATACATGCATGTATCTTTTCAAATTAGTGTTTTCATTTTTTCTGGATATATACCCAGGAGTGCAATTGCTGGATCATATGGTAGTTTTATTTTTAGTTTCTTGAGGAACCTCCATACTGTTTTCTATAGTGGCTGTACCAATTTACGTTCCCACCAATAATGTATAAGGGTTTCTTTTTCTCCACGTTCTCACCAACATTTGTAATTTGTGTTCTTTTTGATAATAGCCATTCTAACAGGTCTGAGGTTGTTTTGAATTAGGTACTTTTCTTGAATTAGTTAAGAATAAGATGAATGTGATGGAATTGCTGACTCTTCCCTTATCTGGCTACCTCTTTACCTAACCCGAGTTTCCTCAGGACTCACTAGTCCCCAAAGGAAGCAGCCTCATTTAAAGGCCAAGATATATGTAAGAAAGCAGGAATAGCGAGCTTATGAATCACAGGAGAGAGAGGTATGACGTAATGCCTCCTAACATCTGCTATCATGGGGTGCAGGATGAAGAAAAAGATCTGCACACTCACATTTTAATATTTTCCCAGTGCCAGAGACAGCTTAATTAGCTCTCATAATATACCTAGATAAAAGTCTCATTATATACTTTGACAAAATAAGTCCATTATTAGGCTTGCGTATAGACTATAGACAAGCAGCAGCATCTTGATACCTATGACAAGGTTTTTGGGGAGAGAAAGGAGATTGTTATCTTAACCCATGTTTTCTTTATTCCTCTCTTCTTGTCCTACCTCCTACTGGCCCCTTTTCACTTTTGCTCCAACTATTTTCCGAATTTTCTTGTTTCAACTAGTTTTGTGCTATCATTCACCTCTTCTGGTCACAAAATATTCCAAAATATTATAACGGTTCTGAAATAATTGTACCACCTTTAGATAGGGCAATCCCATCCCCACCTTACCCACAGTTTGTCTGAATTGGTGGTTTTTTGCCAGGATGCTCAGCCTTGAAAAGGTGAAAGCCAGTATTATAAAGACAGTGTCTGAAATGTGATCAAGTAATTAACAATTCAGAACTCCCACTGATACTATCTAATAAAAGGCACCTTGCCATTTGCAATACGTCACAGAATCAGTTTAGAGCCTGTCATTTTGCTCATGCCTTGCTCATTACTGAGCTCACTCTGCCAGAGAGGTATTCTTGGGTTCTTGAAATATAAAGAATTGAGACAAAGGAGCTGGAGTTTTCCATTCAATGGGTATGGAGAGTTGAAAATATTTCCAGTGGGTTAACAGGACAAAGTCTGTTGCTATTTCTTACCTCTGCCCCCAGCTTGAATATACTAGGGCTCAATCCTGTTACCTCAGGGTGGCAGGTCTAGCTGCTGACACTATCTAAAATCTCTGCTGTAAACCATTTGTCACCAACAAGCTTTGGAGTGATAAGGCAATTTGTGATTTGATTCCATTTCGATGGAATAGGCACAGTAGGCTCAGCATTGTATTATCTGCTAAATTACTGTGGAGGATTATGTGGTACTTCGGAGCCAATGATTTCCAAATATTTAATTACAGCTAAGTGAGTTCTTTGGCACTTTCCTGTAGATTTATTTATACTGAAAACGTATTTTATATATTTATTTACTTACTTGCTTATTTATTTATTTAACCATAAAAGTGATCAAGGACAAGGGGGCAAGATGTACAGAGTACTTTACCTGGAAAAGGCCTCATGGCCTTTGTACTATCTTAGATGAAATCCTGGCCCTGTTGAACAGAGAAGGAAACCCATTCAAGCAGAAGGGGAATTTCTCCAAAAATATGGACATGCCAAAATTTCTTCATGTACTGCAGATAAATGGAGAGTGTTCACGTTCTAGTATGCCTGAACGGGTGGCACAGACAGCACTTGCAGGTAAATGGCAATAAACAGCTCTCACTGTCAACACCTCTCATATGCCATCTTTCATTCTCTCTGGAGCTCTGCCAAGCGAAGCTACACCATAGTCAAGGTTCATGGGGAAATACAGGGATGTAGTTTTTGAACCAGTTAAACTGGAATCACGTTACCTTGAGGAGTGGCCTCACTTCATTCGTAGAGAGTAGGATTACCTTATATTGCAATGAATAAGTCAACTTTTTAAGGTTAAAAATATAGTAATTCCCCCGGACAAGATATACACTGGATTTACTAGCTGCTGATCACTCCCTCAACATAACCCCAACCCAACTGTAGGAAGCTATATGAACTGCAACCCAGGCTGCTACTTAAGCAGCTGCTGATGGGACCAGGTTAAATTCTACACATTTGCAACTGCTTAAACAGCAAGCTGAAGAACATTTTGGCGGCCTTTAGATGAATGCAAGTAAGTCAAAAAACTAAGCTGACCTATCACCTCATGATGTCTAGTGATAAGGGTATTAACATTTATCTGTCACTTACTGTGTACTAGAAGGTTTATATTTTTTGCATTTAACCCTTACAAAAGCCCTGTGAAATAGGTAGGAATTAAAATTGCTATTTTATAAATGAGAAAACCGAAGCTCCTCAGAGAGTTTAAGTAACTTGCTCAAAGGCACACAGCCTATTACCATCATTCTAGGACAATACGTTCAGGTCGCATACAGAAATTTTAATAGAAGGAAGAGACGTGTGTGTGTGTGTGCGTGTGCGTGTGTGTGCGTGTGTGTGTGTATAAAAGTGAACAGTACTTTCCTGAATAACTAAGAACAAATTGCTACTACAATGTTTTTTTTCTTATCTTCATGTAATTTCCCCTTCATTTACAGTCCTTTTGTGCTAGTGTTTTGTTCAGTTTTTCTGTGGTACTTTTTTTTTCTTTATTGAGGAAATATTGTGTCATACATGACAGAAACTTAAAAAGATATTTTTTTAACATCTTTATTGGAGTATAATTGCTTTACAATGTTGTGTTAGTTTCTGTTGTATAACAAAGTGAATCAGCTATATGTATACATATATCCCCATGTCCCCTCCCTCCTGCATCTCCCTCCCACCCTCTCTATCCCACCCCTCTAGGTGGTCACAAAGCACCGAGCTGATCTCCCTGTGCTATGCGCTGCTTCCCACTAGCTATCTGTTTTACATTTGGTAGTGTATATATGTCAATGCTACTCTCTCACTTCGTCCCAGCTTACCCTTCTCCCTCCCCGTGTGGCACGTTCTTAATTTCTTTTCAGAACCATTGACTGATTCAACTCTGGGAACCCACTATATTTTAAGCCTATAGGTTAAATAACCAGTTAATGTTAAAAATGTGTTTATAACTGACAGACATGTTTTTTCACAAAAGTCACCTATGATACCAAGAGTTCTAACTGGTTAAATGAGACATAACCTGACCTTCTGTTATGACCCATTGTTCTTGTTCTCTTTTTTTAGCCATATCTTGTTTTCAATAGTCATTCTTCATGCCTATCATCACATCCTACAAAGGGAGCTAACAAATGGGTTTTTGATAGTACATGCCTGTCTCTACTCTAATTCACCCTGCACATTGCTTCTTAAAACACTATTCTCTTATCAATATCCTGGCTCAAGAACTCACAATGAGTCATCACTCCTTATCAGATCAAATCCAGTCTCCTCTACAGGGCTTTCAATTCAAGGACTTTCATAATCTGGCTCCACCATACCTCAGCAGCCTTACCTAGCACCATGCACAGCACTTGACATGCTTACTGTCCCAACATAGACAAGGTTTCCTTGCCGCCTTCTTTTCTGCCTCTCTAAACCTCACCTTCCAAGGCCCAGACCACTAACAACAACAAAAAAACAACTTTTTTTCCCACCTATGTTTTGTGGATTCAACCAGAATTTGTGCTTCTGGAAAGCAGGCTTTCAGGATTTTATATCTACTACCATACCATGCCCATAGCACAAAGCTGGGCATGCAAGAAGGGATCCTTGCTGCTTGATTCCAAAAAAAATATTTTCTTTGGGGAATTTAGAACCCAAATTTATATCGTTTATACTTGGAAATGGCTGGGAGAAGATAGACTCAGTTTTCATCTAAGTTTGTTACATTTTACTAATTGCCTTTAATGTACTTCCTCCACCAGAGCCAGTCTGCTTTAATTACTCCTGGGTATTCTTTTGGGAATTTCACCAAGATACCAAAGGAAAATGAAATCTAACTATATTCAAGTGATGTAATTGCTATTGGCCTTTGTATCAAACACAGATAAAGGTTGAATTTTTTTTCTTTCTTAACCTTAACTTTAACCAAAGTGTCCAAATGAGCTGAACCTAAGCAAACCTAGGTCTATAATTAGACCTGGAACTCTACAACATAATCTAGTTGGAAGCATGGTTCACAGATGTGATAAAATTGTGTGCTTTTCAACATTTCTTGACTAATCTGATAAAACTGCCTTACATTTTTCACAGTATTTTATAGGTTATAAAATATTTCATATCTGTTATTTTGTTTGATCTGTGCAATAAAACTATGAAACAGGTATTATCTCTCTTTTGTGTAAGGTGAAACAAGTTCAGAGTCAGAGAAGTTAATAACCCTACCCAAGGCCTCAAACTAGGAAGAGGAAGAAACAAGGCCTAAACCCAGGGTACAGAGAAGTTGGGCAGGGAAGGGAGAGTACAGCACAGGGGGTGTCTGGTAACTCAGCTGAACATCAACTGTGTGCTAGGCACTGTCACATGACAAAAATATGAACCATACTCCTACCCTAAAGACACATAAATGTGTGAGAAATATATGAAAAAGCTGGACAACTGTTAGTTGAAAGAAAACTAAGCCCAAAAGTCATCACACCTAATGCTCCTTTTCCTACAATTCTGCTGCAAGGGTCCAGCTCCCACTTACCACCTTCTGTCTCTTCTCCTTTTAGTGTTCAGAGGCCACCTTTTGGAGTATCTGCAAAGTAGGCTCTGCTGAAGCCCCATGGCTCCCCAGAGAAAGAATAAGAGCATATTGGTTGGAAAGGAACATTGGGAGAGGTTGCTAGGCTCTCCTACAGAGATAACTGAATCAGGAGGTTAGTGGTGTGAACAAATGAGAGCAGGAACTTTGTATTTTGGTCCACTGCCAAATATGCAATGGGCACTGAACAGCAAACTATAAGAAGTATGTTTGAAAGAGGGAGTCAAAGGGAGAGTACAGGGAGAGAGAGGCAGACGAGGAGAAGAGGGAGAGAGAACAACAGAGAAGCCTCAGGTTTGGTGTATATGAAATTTGTACTAATATTTACCTTCTTACCAGGATATGGTATAGCTCTGTTAGTGGAGGCCAATGGTTTATTGATACTTGCTATTCTTGAGGACAGGGCAGGGATGGACTAATTGAGAATTTGGTAAGTCTCCACAATATAGGGAACCAACCAGACTGACATGAACATTTTAAAGTCTTAACAGTAGGTAAGAACTTGAGTGCCCTGAACCAAAATGGTGGCTAAATGACAGTGTTCTCCGCTTAATTCAGAGATTAAAAAGGTTGAGGGGAGGGTGGCTTAAGGGTGCACCTCTCCCTCAGGAGCTCCACTTACCTTAAACTCCTCTAATTTACTGTGCCAGAGAGAGGTCTCTAGGAGCTGGCAGCATCTCCTGGGCAAGGCAAAATCCTCATTACCATGACAAAGAGTTCTGAAACTCTTTCAAACTTGCAAGAGGGCTGCTTCAGAGCTTAGGTTTGGAAATTTGGCAACTAACATATTATGCTACTTAGCAATTTAGAATATTTTAATAAAATATATTTCGTATTCAGAGTTGAACAAGCCAGGAGGCAGGAGGTTCAGAGATTTAGGTCCCTGCCATCATTTTCTAAATCCAAAAGGGTCGGCAGACCAGAAAACCCTAAGCGCCCCCTACTCACACCATTCCCCCATATGAGGCCACCTGCATGGGCCTTATTTCCTACCATATCACGTCCCAACATTTCTACATGGCTTTCAAGGCCTGCCGCCAAACAATTCCTGCTGCCCTGGTTATTAGGTTTGGCCTCATTACTCCACAGATCATGCTCTTCCTCTTATCTTCCTATGTGATGTCACTGCTAGGTCTATCTGGAACACCCTCCCCTCTGCATCTCACCCAGTGAAATTATACCATATGTCGAAGTCTGCCTCCTCCTTAAAGCCTTTCCTAACTATTAGAGACTTTGCTGATCTCCCTCATTTCTGAAGAGTGAATGTGATCTGCAGTAAGCAGCCAGGATAATGGAAGCAGTGTGGTGAAATTTAAAATAGTAGTAGAGGATTAGGAGAAATTTTGAATTCAAGTTCCAGGTCTGCCAGTAAATAGACTAAATGACTCTGGCAAAGTTATCTAAGCTTCAAGTATTTGTTTGTGTTTTACTCTATTTCTACTCCATTATTCATTACTTGTCTGCTACATGCTAGTTGTTGTTGAATCCTATCTAGATCTTGCCATTGAAGATTTTACTGTCTATTAAATGAGATATGTATATAAATAATTAGAAGTAAAAATAGGAAAAGTAGTTAAATATCAAGAGAGCATCATAGAAAGTTCCTCAAGAGGTCAGAGGAAGTTTGAATTTCCCTGTGTAGAAAATAGCATTGGAACTTGCCTTTGGAGCATGAACAAAAATATTGTAAGGATCAAGAAATATATAGGAAAGTGTTAGGAAATAATACATGGAAAATGCCATACAAACGCAAGGGCTAGTATTTTAACTGGGGTGAGTGGTAGGAGAAGCTGTTCTAAGGAATGATGAAGTGGAGCAAGGAGTGCTTCAATCCCTTAATTCTTTAGGCACAACCTGCCAAATACTTTACTTCAGAAGAAGCAATGGGGTCCCTTGATGGCAGGGCCTCCATCTATATTCTCTGTCCTTTTCTGCCAGCACACAAAAGAGCCTACATTACATTGTGCATGAAAACTTTCCGGGGCCACCTGGAGCAGGGTGCTCAGAAAGAGCCTCAGATAATGCTCAGTAACTCTGGAAGCAGACGGCCAATTTGAGGAGAACCACTGGTACCTCCAAGACAAAGGGTGAAAGAATATACCAGCAATACAAACGAGCTGGTTTTATCTTATATGCAGAATAAGGGCAACTGCCTCAGGTCCCGATCTTGGGCAGTTGGTCGGGGGAGCTACAGCAGCTACGCAGGTATAAAGCAGGGAAGGAGCCTGACAGCAGCTAAAATACTCTAACATGCACTCCCTCACCAAAGCTCCATCAGGAGGCTTGTTGTCCATCTGTAAGATCCACCCTCCCCCAAGTTGTTCTCCAATCTACTGGCTGCCACCACCAACTGGGTTCAGATAATACAGACTATCCCTTGGTAAATGCTTTCAGCAGTTTTAGGCATGAGTAAGTGTGCCTCCTCAGGATGACCCTCCTCCTCCCCCTCTACACAAGGAAATCATTCTAATGCACAGTGCCCAAGTTTCATTTCCATAGTCTTCTTCTTCATCCTTAGAGGGCACATTTTTTTTGGAAAAAAAAAAAGATCAGGGTTTGGCTGGGCATCTAGTCCAGTATTTAGCTCAAAATGATATTCCAACAGTATTCAGGTTCACATAAATTCATCTCAATTCAATTCAGACTCAAATTCACTGTTGGTATTAGTCATCATATTATTAATCACAGCCTTTTACTGGGCCTTGCTCAGGGTTTTTTAGGAAGCACCTGTCTATGCCTTTTTCCAGAGGCTCAATTCTACACCTTCCTTGGAAGGGTCACTTCCTTGCCAAAACTCCATCGTGGGTGGTGGAACAATTTGGCTTGTGCACGCCCCCCCCCCAAGAAATATGTAGCTAATGATAAGAATGTACGGTGTCAAACTGGAGGGACAAAATGGTTCTAGTGACAAAATTATCTCTATCAGAGAGAAAAACTCTTCAGTGGGATTATTTTCACAGCCTCCCATTCACTGCTCTGAGGAGCTGCCTTGCAAATGTCCATTATTACTCTGCTCAGTCACACCCTAGGACAGCTCTAGCCCTCATTACTCATTTGTAATAATAATAATACCTTGCATTTAATGTACTGCTTATCATATATATGATATGTCATATAACATTTATGATATATTTATTTACATTTAATTATAATTTAATAATTTGATGTATTTTATAATGTACTGCTTTATCATATATGTATATATAGTACATTAAATTCACAATAACTTGATACCTATGTGTGAAGTAAAGAATTAACCCAGCAGCCTTGAGTTACTCAAATCTTGTACATTCTCAGAAGGGCCTACTTGTATGACTAGCCTTTGGCTGGCTCCTAGGAACTGAGGTCTTAGAATGTCCCCTATGCTACTAACTGATTAGGGCACTGTGCATGCTTGAGGTGTTGAACTACATTATACCAGCTTGTGTGGATAGTTTGTGTAAAAAATGTGATTTATGGTGAACACCTGTTTTCCTTCTGGGGGGTCTGAAGTTTCAGTAACTGCAATCAGCACTGCAGTTACCCCAATAAATACCCTGGACTTTTAGGCTCAAGCAAACTTCCCTGGCAGAAAACATTTTGCATGTGTTTCTGCAGTTCATTCTGTGGGATTTAGTATGTCCTGTGTGACTCCACTGGGAGAGGACTCTTGGAAGCTTATACCTGGTATCCTCCAGCTTCTGCCTGATGTACCTTTTTCCTTTATTGATCCTGCTTTTTATTCCTTTGCTGTAATAAACTGTAGTCTGAATATAATGACTTGTGAGTCCTGCAAATCCTTCTAGCACATCAGTGAACCTGGGGGTGAACTTGAGGATCACCAATACAGTCTCACAATGTTAAGAGGATTATCACTTCCATTTTACATATAAGGAAACTGAGTTTCAGAGAAATCAAAAGACTTCCTCAAGAGTGGAGTTAGTGCTTGAGCTGGAACTGGAACACAATTCTTCTCTCCAAATCTCAAGCTTTTTCTACTACACTGAACTGCTCCCTCAATAAATTTTGTTGAGTTTGGAGGGGTAGATAAAATGGTATTAGGTCTCTTTCAGCTCTGACAGCCCATAAGTGTATGTCCAGAAGCCCACGTAAAAAAAGGGGAAGTACAACTTTAAAAATTCAAAGTTTATTCAGGTCATCTCTCCCTATCCCCATTTTGCACACCTCATTTCTGTCATAGAGTGTCCAGGGCTCTACTGACACTCTACAAGAATGCATGGGCAAGGAAAAATATTATACTTTAAAGAACGACTAGTTCTACTATGCATGGTTTTCCCCATTCTGTCTAATACTTGACAAATAAAACTGTACACGTGGATTTGAGAAAGACCCTGGCTGGATTTGTTTAGTATCATTATTAGGGTAAGAATGGAAGGGAAAGTTTATAGCCTTCTATGACCTGATATTGCCAACATAACCTTGCCTTGCTCTAAACTCCCAAAGGACCCATACATCTGTGTAGTCTGTGTCACTAACTAACCTGTGTGTTCTGCGAATGGTGGGGGAAGAGATTGTGCCTAGGTAGGATGATAGATAAAACTTAAGAAATAAATCCCCTTTCATAAATTTTTTTTTCTGGCTGTGCCACACGGCTTGCAGGATCTTAGTTCCCCAACCAGGGATTGAACCTGGGCCCCTGGCAGTGAAAGCCTAGAATCCTAACCACTGGACTGCCAGGGAATTCCCCCGCCCTTTCATGAAATTTAATATTTATAAAACATGTTATATGTTTTAAAGAGAACACTAAAGTAAATGAATGAATTACGCTGCAACCTTGCTTTTATCCCCAATATTAAAATATCATTGGGTGAATTTCAAGGCCCTGGGCTGAGCTTTGCTTTGCTATGCTGGGCAAAGTTTTCCACTGAGCAGGGAAAGTGGGCAGACACCCACCTGTGTAACAATCAATCTTATCCTTGGCAATAGCTTCCTAAAGGGTCTTTCTGCTCTGATTTTGGCATCAGCAAGTCCATTTTCATTACAATGTTTGGGGGTTTTCACAGATTTATATCACTCAGAAAAGAAGGTTGTTTGTCTATGCGGAGAATGTTGAGTTAGTTGTACAGTGTGGGGGGATAGAATTTGGCTTGTCCAGAGATAGAAAATACCTCTGAGAAAGCACTAAACGACAGCTAAACACATCAAGATTAGTTTTTATCATATACAGAAGGGAACGTTTGGTGAGAAAGGAGGAAGAGGCAGCTCAATTACTTATAAAGATATTTTCAAGTACACACTGGCACACAGTATCTCATATCTGTTAATAAAACTGGGCTCTGCAAGACAAAAGGTAGATTATTTGCTCTTATTAAAAAGCTCCAGTTTCGAGAAAATACCATTATCCTGAATCCACCACCTGCCCCCATATAACTATACACACCTAGCCAGATGAGCACACAATATTGTTAAACTAATGACACTCTTTAACTCTGCCTTCCTTTACAAACAAAAAAAGCACATATTTACTAAATAGTTCCGACAGGAGGAAGTGGTAAAATGCAGAACTTAGAGGCAAAATGAAAGTAGGTAATTGAAAACAGGGTTGTTTACACACAGACACACACACACACACACACACACACACACACAGCCATCCTTCTAGTGCCCTATATCGCATCAGCTATTTCCAGTTAAGCTATGCCCCTTTCACTAGGAAGATAAAGACTGGAGCCATGGGCATTTCATACTCCCTTTTCTACTTGCCCGGTATCTACTCTGGCTCCTGTTAAGATTCACTCAATGTAACCAGTAATAAAGTGAGACCTACCTACCAAATCAGAGCTATTGCTTTTTGGTCTGGGTCTCAATTTCCACAATTGTAAAATGAAAGGACAGAACTGGACCTCCTAAGTCAGTTAATATCTTACAACTGTTTGACTCTATTACAAACAACTGCACATGCCACAGGCCACAAGATAGATGCCAAAGATGCTTTCAAGCCTTTCTTCTTATGTATAGGCCCACACGTACACATGAGGATTTTCTTTTTGGCTCAGAAAGGCAGGGGAGTTCAAGGGTCAAGACTTTCTCAAATGCAGATAAATAAGCTGAGAAGATTATAATGACTAGATGCTCTTTACCCCAGTTTGCTTCTTTTTAGGGAGACAGGAATGCTGAGCTACAATGGCAAGGTCTCAAAGAATCTGAGCACAGTTGTGGTGACAGTGCTTTGATGGCTACTGGTTTCTGTGCTGCTGTGAAGAGAAAGAGTACACTCCTCCTCCTCCTTAGAGGCCAAATCTTTCTTTGAGCTTTGAGCCAGAGAAACTATAGATGATTTCTAGGCTAAGGACGAAGCCACATCTAAAGGTGGGGTTTGCTAGACCCTGGTACACACCAAACATAAGGGGATAACCTCGGCCCAGAGGACCAAAGTCAATCAAGAATTCCAAATGAAACCCCAAATAGTAATATCTACTGAATATGCCAGTGTTTACTTGGTAAACTGAAATAATGTGGATTTTGTGAGGGTGAGGAAGTACTCTATAAAATTAGCTCAATCTGGAATCAAGCTGATGTATTTTCTACAACTGCTAGAACAAAAAGAAAAAGTTACCTACCTACTAAGTTCTGAGGAAAATGCTGGGTCACTTTAAGAACTAAATATCTACCTCTCTTGATGGAGGAAAAACAGATTGTATCTTCAAGAGTGATTTTTAAACATGTGATACCACCTAACACATGTAGCATTTTATATTCTGTCTAATCTGATCATTAATACTTAATAATTCACATTTGTATGATGTTAAATTTATAAAGTACTTTAATATATTTCATATTGCTTACCTTATGTTGATCCCTATCAACAACCCTGTAAATGTGAATGGGTAGGTGTTATCCTCATTTTACTGATGTCATGAATAGGAGGCTAGGAGAGGTTGAACACTAGATAGTTGGCATTAGAAACCAGGCATCAATGTTCCAAGCTTCCTCTGCTTTGCAGAGAGGTCAGCAAGGGACACAAACATGATGTAATGCTGCATAGCCCATTCCAGGTCAAAACTTGTTATCTAACCCAAACTTTATCATTACACAAGTTTATCTGTTGGAATGCTTGCCAACATGAAACCCAAGCCTAACTTCCTGAATTATTAGGGAGGTACATGCTGGGAGCCAGAAATCTTGATTATATTTCCTGATTTTGGTTCAAATATCCTTTTATCAAGAAAAGAGGAGAGGACGATACAATTTTAACAGTCTCCCAGAATCCTCCAGATTTCCAACTCCCAGGGGGCCAGTACCCTGCCATCTAGTGGTCATTTGTAGAAATTTCATCTTTCTGGTACCCATGGGAGGAAACATCCTTTGGATATTCCATTTTCCATCCATATAGAATAGGCTATGAAAGCGACCACTACTGCAATCAATGAGCTCAGCAGCAGATACCCCACTGCACCATACTCACAACCTCCAGTCGGACTTCTTGGAAAGGGATTGAATTAAAAGTAGTTTAATCATAGCAGCAAATGCACTCCAAGGTATATACCCAAGTGAATTGAAAACTTATGTCCACACAAAAACCTGCATGTGATGTTTATAGAAACTTTATTCATAATTTCTAAAAGCTATAAACAATCAAGATTTCTTTCAATAGGAGAATGGATAAACATCTTTACAATGGAATATTATTTGGTGATAAAGAGGAACTATTTGAAAGAACTACTGATTCACACAACAACATGGGTAAGCCTTAAATGCATTTTGCTAAGAGACAGAAGGCATACACAAAGGCTACATGATGTATGATTATATTCATATGACACTCTGGAAAAGGTAAAACCATAGGGATGGAATTCCCATCAGTAGTTTCCGGGTGTTGGAAAAAGGGGGGCTGGTTGATAACCAAGGGGATACACAGAAGAATTTTGAGGGTGATAGAACTCTTCTTTATGGCTCTGGGGTGATGAGCACATGATACTATGCATTTATCAAAACCTATAGAACTGTAATTCACAGAGAATGAGCCTTAGTGTATGCACATTAAAAAATCAACCAGATGTCAAGAGATAAATGATGAAATGCAGACTGTGACAAATGAATCTAACTGTGTTACAAATGTGTGACATAACTGCACTGGGTGGGGGTATGAAGTTGACTTTGGAAAATTGTGTTTTGACTGGAAACTATAAGGGTAAAGACAAAAGAACCATACATAAGCACTGTACTCTAGTTGGTACATTTGTTTCTTATTGGGTATGAGTGAACAATTCTGAACCTACTTTGCACGTATACTTGGGTTGAACAAATAAATAAATGGATGGTGGACAGTGAAAGCCAGGTCGCTCACTGTTAGAGAGGGAAGTTACAGATAACAAGAAAGGAAGGCTAGAATGAACCCTGTACTAGATTAGATTTGAAGACATCAGTATGAACTTATGCTTAGCGTAATATATATACAAGTGCATAGATAGACAGAAGATATAGAAACAACTATAGATATGCATGTATACACGGGTTAATATACAAACATGTATTACCTAGCCCTGTCAACTAAGAAAGCCTAGAATCAATAACAACTCAGTAACAATGATCACTCCAGATCTTGATTTCTTTCTCTTTTTTAACTGAAATATAGTTGACATACAATATTGATAGTTTCTGGTGTTACTACATAGTGATTTGACATTTGCATACATTATGAAATGATCACCATGATAAGTCTAGTAACCATCTGTCCCCATACAAAGTTATTACATTATTATCGACTCCTTATGCTATATATTACATACCCGAGGCTTATTTACTGTACAACGAAGTTTGTAGCTCTTAATCACCTTCACCTATTTCACACCCTCCACACTCCCCTCATCTCTGGCAACCACCCATTTGTTCTATCTATGAGCTTGTTTTTGTTTCATTTTCTTTTTTAGATTCCACATATAAGTGAGAGCATACAGTATTTGCCTTCCTCTGTCTGATTTATTTCACTTAGCATGATACCCTCTAGATCTATCCATGCTGTCACAAAAGACAAGATTTCATTTTTTGTTATGGCTGAGTAATATTCCATTGTGTACGTATATATGTATATATCATATATATACATATATATTACACATTCTTTATTCATTCATCTATCAATTAACATTTAGGTTGCTTCTATACCTTGGCTATTGTAAGTAATGCTGCTATGAACACTGGTGTGTATGTATCTTTCCGAATTAATGTTTTTGTTTTCTTGAGGTAAATACCCAGAAGTGAAATTGCTGGATCATACGGCAGTTCTATTTTGTACTCCTTGAGGAACTTCCATACTGTTTTCCATCGTGGCTGCAACAATTTACAATCTTACCAACAGTGCACAAGGGTTCTCTTTTCTCCACATCCTCACCAACGTTTGTTATTTATTGTGTTTTTGATAATAGCCAATCTGACAAGTGTAGGGTGATATCTCATTGTGGTTTTGATTTGCATTTCCCTGATGATAAGTGATGTTGAGCATCTTTTCATGTGTCTCTTGGCCATCTGTATGTCTTCTTTGGAAAATTGTCTGTTCAGGTCCTCCGCCTATTTTTCAAATTGGGTTGTTTGTTTTTTTGATGTTGAGTTGTATGAGTTTCTTATACATTTCAGATATTAACCCCTTGTGAGATATATCGTTTGCAACTATCTTCACCCATTTACTAGGCTGTCTTTTCATTTTGTTGATTGTTTCCTTCACTGTGCAAAAGATTTTTAGTTTGATGTAGTCCCACTTACTTATTTTTGCTTTTGTTGCCCTTGCCTGAGGAGACAGAGCAAAAAACATATTGCTAAGATTGATGTCAAAGAATGTACTGCCTATGTTTTCTTGTAGGAGTTTCATGGTTTCAGGTCTTACATTGAAGTCTTCAATCCATTTTGAGTTTACTTTTGTGTATGGTGTGAGAAAGTAGTCCAGTTTGGCTCTTTTTAATATAGCTGTCAAGTTTTCCCAACACCATTTATTGAAGATAATTATATCATATATATACATATATATGTATATATACATATATATGTGTGTATATATATATATGTATATATATACATATATATATATCTTGCCTCTTTCATCATATATTAATTGACCATATAAGCTTGGGTTTATTGCTGGGCTCTCTATTCTGTTCCATTGATTTGTGTGTCTGTTTTTGTGCCAGTACCATACTGTTTTGATTACTGTAGCTTTGTAGTATAGTTTGAAATCAGAGGGCATGATACTTCCAGCTTTGTTCTTTCTCAAGATTTCTTTGGCTCCCATACCTTCATTTCTAAAATACAATTTTCCAATAAAAGGAACTGGGGTTCTTTGGAGAAATGGCTAATTCTAGGGCTAAGGAAGGGAAAATACTAGAGGAGTCTGAAGTATCTTGTACTACCAGAAAATAAGGAAGTACTAAAAATATAAAAGGAAGAGGGCATTTCAAAGGGATACAGGAGCCAATCTGAAAGAATTCCCGATGGTCAAAGCTGTGACAATTTTGAGCAACAAAATAAATGAGGTAGTATTGGATTAAAACTCAAAGTATAAAATAAGTATATGTGAGTCCATACACATATAAATGAATGATTGAATAAATAAATAAAGGTGGAAAAGGCACAGATATTCCTTACAGATGATTCCAAATAATATGTGTAGATACTCCCCCTTCCTGGAGGGCAAGCTTGAGTGTGGCTTGAACTTAGTGAGTTACTTCCAAAGAACAGAGAAAGAAAAGGCAAAAAACAGTAACTTTACTTTGGACAAACATGGCGAACACTATGTTAATGGAGTGATCAAAGTTAAGTAGTGATACTTACTAGTGATAACGCTTGCTGATATTATGTACCCCGTGATATAACGTGATGAAAATGGCACTTTATTTCTGTGGTATTCTTCTCCCAAACCGATAACCCCAGTGTGATCATGAGAAAAACATCAGACTAACACAGATTGAGGGACATTCTGCAAAACATCTGACCAGTACTCTACAAAAAATGTTAAATTTATGAAAAACAAGGAAAAACTGAGAAACTGCCACAGACCAGAGAAGACTAAGGACACATGATGATTAAACGCAATGTTGTACCTTGGACTGGATCCTGGTATTTAAAAAAAAGACATTAATGGGAAAATTGGTGATATCTGAATGAAGTTTGGAGTTTAGTTAATAGTAATATACCAATGTTGGTTTTGGTAAATGTACCATAGTAGCGTAAGACAATAACATTAGCAGAAACTGGGTGAGGAGTGTATGGGAACTCTCTGTAATATTTTTGCAACTTTTCTGTAAATATAAAATTAATTCAAAATAAAGTTTTTAAAGTTAAACCATATGGAATATGTGAAAACGTTCACACACACATCGTTAGTTTAAACAGATACACCAGTTAGATTCCTCCTTAACATACAACTAGGGAGGAATAACAGCCTTCTGAAGGCAGAGGTCCATCATTATCTGACTGTGTGACCTTAAGGAAGTTCCTTTTCAACTCGGGGCCTGAATTTTCCATCCATACCATGAGAGGTTGAACCAGACGGTCTCCAAAGGCCCTTTCAGATCTACACATTCTGAGCTCCTTTTTAGCTGCATGGGAGGCAGAAACATACCCTAGGAACTTCCCGTGGGTTTGCTTCACAATACCAGCTGTTTTACCAAACATAAGCTCGAAGTAGAATGTTCCATGTGAGTTCCAATCACCAGCAATCCCAGAGAGATGGGTTCAGTAAGAAGCAGGATGAAACTGTGCATGATATAACTCTTCCTAGGTAGAGTTCTGTGTTCTACAAGAAATGAGGGCAACGTGAAAGCCATCTCTAGGTAGACTTTTTTAAAAGAAGGGAGAATGAACCAAAACTTGTATTTCTATGGTTAAGATACATGTTGCTTCTTGGTGAGCCATGGCCACTCAACCACACTGGCTAAGAAGGACACATTGCCAATAAACCAAAGTGCCTTCAAAATATCACTCTTCTGTTCACTAGACATAGAGAGGTAATATTTGAGAGCCAGTAATGCCTACCTCCCAGAGGAGAGTTGGGGCCACTCAGAGCAATCACAATATTATTACTCCCTACCCTTGAAGGTCCTTTGTCAGGACGAACTCTTCAAGGGAATAACACTTGACTCCCTATGACCAGAATGTGCTAGCTTCAGACCTTGACATTACTTCAATGGCTTTGTAGGAAAGAGATGGCTGAGAAAGATGTGCACCCTCACTTTCGAAGATAGTGACTGTGTGTGATAAATATATATATATTCTCACACACAGTACACCAACCTCAAAACTAAAGGGCCAGATCACCATCCTGTAAAAGATTTCAACTGCCAAAAGTCTTCCTAGCCGATTCCAGCCTGACTACAGCCTAAGGGAAGATTAAAATAATAAAGGTGGAAAATAAACCTAAAATTCAATGGAGATTTCCAAATCTTATCAACCTGCAGAGAAATAAGGAGTACCTCACTCGGAAAGGAACACAAGTCTATTCTGCCACCACCACATTTAACTGTACTTAAACCTAATAGCTGCTTTTATATTTCATTCTTCCTTCAATCAGGACTTTCAAGAAGCCCAACTGTCAGTGTGACAGACAACCTGAGAAACTCTGGTTTTTGCCTGAAATTCATGGCTTTGAAGCCAAAGGGGCTTTTGCAGAAGGTGTTTCTTAGGACAGAGTCTTGCTTCCTTCTTTGTGTTTAGATAATTTTCATAAAGAGCAAGGTGAACATTTGGTTACTATAATTCTCTTACCAGGTTAAAAGTTTTTTAACCTTTATTCTCCCCCAGTACATTTGCTGCCAACACAGAAGCTCTAGCTAGATGGCAATAGGGTATACGTTTTTAAATTTTAATTTCTGCAATTTTCCCCACAAAGAAACAAAATTATGGTTATTCCTTCTATTAACACATCCCTATTGATGCTAACTTAAAATACTTAGTCTCATAGCCAGTATTCAATAATGCAACAGTCACAGGGTAAATGGAATAATACAAAAAAGGAGAAACCAGAGAGAAAGTTGGATGGGAGAGAAGGGCAAAGAAAAGGGGAAGTGAAGAGGAAAAAAAAAGGAAAAATGGAAAGAAAAAAGGGAAAATAAAATAGTTGGAGAAAAACAGAGGAAGAAAAAGAAGTAAAGGAAATTCTTCCAACTTCACATTAATATTTGTTGATGATTTCTTCCATTTTAGTTGTTCATTATGACTTTGCAAGGCCTGAAAAGACAATTTTAAACATAGCTTTAATTTGTTAAGCACATTCCCATATAATGTTAGCAACTGATTAAAAAAAAAAATAGTACCTGAAAAAAAAAAAGGAAAAAGATGATAGTGAAATAATAAAGCAATGAAGAAAAGCCTCAAGTTGCCACTGCTTTTTAATTTTATTGAATAGTGATACCGTAGATCTAAGAATATTTGTTGCTGAGTGTGAAATAGATTGGATTCCAATTGCTATTTGTGCGTAGAGGGAGATTTTCACAAAGGCCTCAATGAAGGCCTGGCTCTCCTTCACAGTAAGTCTACTGACACATTCTGAACCCAGCTATAGGATTTTATTAGACTAGGGAGTTAATGATCCAAATTCATGCTGGTTTCAGAGCTGCTGCAGAAAATGCTTCTGATCTCTCATGGAATTAAAGATCATGTGGTCCCCTCTCCCCTTGCTATTTACCTCACAGACCAGTAGCGCACACACACATGCACATACTTCCTCAAATCTGGGGATTTAGCTGGCCCAAAATAATAATAAACTCCTCAAACCCAGTAAAAGAACATTATATATTGATAAAAGAATCTGTTCATCAAGAAAATATAATAATTATAAATATATACACATATAACACAGAACCCCAAAATATATGAAGCAAAAACTGACAACTGAAGGGAGAAATACACAGTTCTATAATAATAGTTGGAGACTTCAATATCCCACTTTCAATAATGGGTATAGCAACTAAACAGAAGATGAATGAAGAAATAGAGGACTTGGACAAAGCCATAAACTATTAAGACCTAACAGAAATATAGAGAACACTAGACCCAACAACAGCAGAACACACATTTTTCTCAAGTGCACATGGAACACTCTCCAGGCTAGGCTATATATTAGGCCATAAAACAAGTCTCAATAAACTCAAAAAGACAGAAATCATACAAAGTATCTCTTCCAAACTGGAAATCAAAATTAGAAAACTAGAAACTCACAGAAGTAGATATTAAACAACACATGCTTAAACAACCAGTAGGTCAAAGAAGAAATCACAAGAGAAATTGGAAAATACTTTGAGATGAAAAAAACCATAACATATCAAAAATTATGGGATGCAGTGAAAACAGTGCTCAGAGGGAAATTTATAGCTGTATATGCCTATATGTAAAAAGAAGAAAAATCTCAAATCAGTAACTTAAATTTATAACTTAAGGAGCTAGAAAAAGAATAGCAAACTAAGCCCAAAGAGAGCAGAATGAAGGAAATAATAAAGATTGAGTGCCAATAAATGAAATAGAGAATAGAAAAACAATAAAGAGAATCAATGAAATTGTAAGTTGGTTCTTTGAAAAGATCAACAAAATTTACAAACCATTGGCTAGACCGGTTAGGGAAAAAGAAGCTAAGACTCAAATTACTAAAATCAGAAATGAGGGTGGAAACATTACTACCAACCTTACAGAAATGAAAAGGATTATAAGAAATATTATGAACAATCGTATGCCAACAGAGTAGATAAGCTAGACAAAATGGACAAATTCCTAGAAACACACAAACTACCAAAATTGAGTCAAATGGAAATAGAAAATCTGAACAGAACTTTAACAAGTAAAGAGATTGAATCAGTAATCAAAACCCTCCTAAAAGAAAAGTCTAGGACCAGATAGTTTCACTGATGAATTCTATCAAACATTTAGAGAAGAGTTAACACCAATTATCCTCAAACTCTTCCAAAAATGGAAGAGGCGGGAACGTTTCCTAACTCAGTCTATGAGGCCAGCATGACCCTGATACCAAAGCCAAAGGTATCACAAGAAAACTACAGACCAATATTGCTTATAAATATAGCTGCAAAAATCTTCAAGCAAGCAGAATCTAGCTGCATATTAAAAGCAGCTGGGATTTTTCCCAGGAATGAAAGTGTGATTTATCCCAGGAATGACCAAGTGGGATTTATCCCAGGAATGAAAGTATGGTTCAACATACAAAATCCATCAATATAATATACCACATTAATTGAATGAAGGAAAAAACATCACATGATCATCTCAATGGATGCCAAAAAAATCATTTGGAAAAATTCAACAACTTTTGCGATAAAAACACTCAACAAACTAGGAACAGAAGAGAATTTCTTCAACATGGTAAAGGGCATTTGTGAAAAACCCACAGTGAGCATCAAACTCAATGGTGAGAGACTGAGAGCTTTCCCCCTAAGATCAGGAACAACTTCTATTTAACACTGTACTAAAAGTTTTAGCCTGAGGTATTAGGTAAGAAAAAGAAATATAAGGCAGCCAAATTGCAAAGGAAGAAGTAAAACTGTCTCCATTGACAGATGACATGACCTTTTATGTAGAAAATCCTAAAAAATCCTGCAAAACACCATTAGAGCTAATAAACAAATTCAGCAAAGTTGCAGCATACAAAATCAACACACAAAAATCAGCTGTATTCTTATATAATGGCAATGAGTAATTCTACAAGGAAATTAGGAAACAATTTCATGTTAATTAATTGTATTTGTTGAATGCATACATGCATCTTAAAATTGTTATTTTAGTGTATCTAAGATTTTGCACTTATCAATATCTCAAGAGATTTCCCTCCTGTCATTAAGTTATATAGAAAAATATTCTACCCTTTGAATAGACTACAGTATGTTTATTTCTTTATAACAGAACAGTTAACTTGTTGCCAATTTTTAAAATAAGGACATTGTGATGAATAAAAAAGAAACAATTTCATTTACAATAGTATCAAAAAGAATAAAATACTTATGGATAGATTTAACCAAGGAAGTGCAAGACGTGCACTGAAAACTACAAAACACTGTTGAAAGAAATTAAATAAGACCTAAGTAAATAGAAAGATATCCTGTGTTTATGTATGGGAAGACTTACTATTGTTAAGATAGCAGAACTCCTGAAAAGATCTACAGAATCAGTGCAATCCTTATCAAAATTCCAGTGACCTTTTTGCAGAAATAGAGAAGGTAATCCTAAAATTCATTGTAAAGGACTCAGAATAGCCAAAATAATCTTGAAAAAGAGTAACAAATTTGGAGGACTCACACTTCCCAGTTTCTAAGCTTACTGCAAAACTATGGTAAACAAAACAGTGTGGTACAGGCATGGGAAATGAAACAGAGATTAATGGAACATAATTTAGATTTCAGAAGTAAACCCATAGATCTATGGTTAGAGTTCAACAGGGGTGCTGAGGCCATTCAATGAGGAAAGAATAGTCTCTTCAACAAATGCTGCTGGGAAAACTGGATAGCAACATGCAAAAGAATGAAGATGTACACTTACCTCACACCATATAAAAATTTTAATGAAAATGGATCAAAAGCTTAAATGTAAGAGCTAAAATTATAAAACTCTTAGATGAAAACCATAGGCATAAATCTTCAAGACCTTGGGTTTGACATTGGTTTCTTAGATAATACCAAAAGTATAAGCAATGAAAGAAAAAAATAGATAAATTGGATTTCATCAAAATTAAAAACTTTTGTATCTCAATGGACACTATCAAGAAAGTGAACACACAATCCACAAAATGGGAGGGAATATACGCAAATCATGTATCAAGTCTGGTATCCAGAATATATAAAGAACTCTTACAACTAAACAACAAAAAGACAAACAATCTTGGGCAAAGGACCTGAATAGACATTCTTCCAGAGATACAAATGGTCAACAAGAAAATGAAAAGATGCTCAATGTCATTAGACATTAGAGAAATACAAATCAAACCTACAATGAGATACTATTCCACATCCACTAGGATGGCTATAATTTAAAAAAAGGAAAATAAGTGTTGGTGAGAATAGAGAAATTGGAACACTGACACAATGACTTTTGCTCTCCCTTTGGAGGCAATCCTTCCCCAAATCCCCGGTAACAACTGATCTGTTTTCTGTCCCTACAGATTTGTCTTTTTCAGAATGTCTCATCCTTTTTTATAGCTGCAAAATATTTATTGCATGGATAGATCATACAGTAAAATTTATTTAGCTGGTCCCCTACTGATGGACATTTCAGTTGTTTCCAATCTTTTGCTTCAAAGTCTATTGGATACTGAGCACTTACTCTGTACCAGGCCTCATGCTAAATCTCTTTTCATCTATTCCTGTTTATAATCCTCCCAATAATGCTGCAAGGTAGCCACAATTAACTCCGTTTAAAAAAAAAACAAACCCACAAACCACATCTCAGAGAAGTTAAATAACTTGCCCAAATCACACAGCTAATAAACAGCAGAGAAAGGGTTCAAACTCAAATCTAAGACACTCTTCTCAATCTCATTAGTACCTCCCCACACTCTGACAAGTAAGTAGGGCCAGTACTATCATTTTTCGAAGATAAATAATATTTAACGTAGTTTTTCTTCTTTCTTATGAGTCAATGTTGATACATTATTAACTAAAGTGCATAGTTTACATTAGTGTTCACTCTTTGTGCTGTACATTCTATGTGCTTTGGCAAATGTATAACGATATGGATCCACCATTACAGTATCACACAGAATAGTTTCACTGCCCTAAAAATCCCCTGTGCTCCACCTGTTCATTCTTCCCTCCCTCCCCTTGAATTTCTGGCAATCATTGATCTTTTTACTATTTCCATAGTTTTGACTTTTCCAGAATGTCATATAGTTAGAATCCTAGAGCATGTAGCCTTTTCAGATTGGCTTCTTTCACTTAGCAATATGCATTTAAGAGGTTTGCTGAGGCATTTATGAGTCTTCCTTATAGACCTGATGAGCAAATCGCAAGCAACCAACTTGCATAAGTGTCATCAAAAAGGTTTCTACTTTTGAGAACACCAAATCCTCAGATAATGAGTCTAAGTTTCCTCCCTCTAGTATTTTCCGTAGGAGCTCCTTTTATTCTTTAATCTGATATTCAGTAATTTTCATGGCTTGATAGCTCATTTCTTTTTATTGCTGAATAATATTCTATTGTGTGGATGTACCACGGTGTGTTTATTCTTCACCTATTGAGGGACATCTTGGTTGCTTCTAAGTTTTGGCAATTATAAATAAATCTGCTATAAACACTTGTGTGCAGGTTTTTGTGTGGACATAAGTTTTCAGCTCACTTTGATAAATACAAAGGGGCACAATTACTGGATCATATGGTAAGAATATGTTTAGTTTTGTAAGAAGCTGTCAAACTATCTTCCAAAGTGGTTGTGCTATTTTTCAGTCCCACCAGCAATGAATTCCTGTTGCTCCACATCCTCGCCAGCATTTGGTATTGTCAGTGTTTTGGACTTTTGCCATTCTAATACGTGTATCTATTATATTGTATACTGGTATCTCATTGTTGTTGTTTTTTAATAGCTGATCTTTTTTGTGGTAAGAAACACATATCAGAAAATTTACCATCTAAACCATTTTAAGTGCAGTTCAATAGTATTAAGTATGTTTACACTGTTGTGAAACTGATCTCCAGAACCTTCTTGCAGAACTGAAACTCTATACTCATTAAACAACAACTCCTCTTTGCTCCCTTCCCCCAGCCCCTGGTAACTATCATTCTACTTTCTATATCTATGAATTTGACTACTTTAGATATTTCATATAATTGGACTTGTATTTGTCTTTTTGTGATTGGCTTATTTCACTTAATATAATGTCCTCAAGGTTCAGCAATGTTGTAGCATGTGATGGGATTTCCTTCCTTTTCAGAAGCTGCATAGTATTCCATTGCATGTATATAGCACATTTTGTTTATTCACTCATCCATTGATGGACATTTGGGTTGCTTCCACCTCTTGGTTATTGTGAATACCACTGCTCTGAACATGGGTATGTTCATTAATGTTTTATTTTGCAATTTCCTCATGATATAAGATGTTTGGCATCTTTTCATATGCTTATTTGCCATTGGTATATATTCTGTTCAGATATTTTACCCATTTTTAAATTAAGTTGTTTTCTTATTGTTTAGTTTTTAAAGTTCTTTATATATTTTGGACACCAGTCCTTTAACAGAAAATATTTCCTCCTGGTCTGTGGTTTGTCTTTTTATTCTTTTAATAGTGTCTTCCACAGAGCAGAAGTTCTAAGTTTTAACTGAGCCCAGGGACTTCCCTGGTGGCACAGTGGTTAAGAATCTGCCTGCCAATGTGGGGGACACGGGTTTGATACCTGGTCCGGGAAGATCCCACATACCGCGGAGCAACTAAGCCCGTGCACCACAACTACTGAGCCTGCGCTCTAGAGCCCATAAGCCACGACTACTGAGCCTGCACGCCACGACTACTGAAGCCCGCATGCCTAGAACCCATGCTATGCAACAAGAGAAGCCACCACAGTGAGAAGCCCGCGCACTGCAAGAAAGAGTAGCCCCGGCTCGCTGCAACTAGAGAAAGCTCGTGTGCAGCAATGAAGACCCAATGCAGCCAATAAATAAATAAATAAATAAATAAATAAATAAGCCCAACTTACTAATGTTTCTTTAATGGTTTATGCTTTTGGTGTTGTATCTAAAAAGTCATCACCAAACACAATGTCACCTAGATTTTCTCCTTTGTCATCATCTAGAAGTTTAATAGTTTCCGTTTTATATTTTGGTCTATGATGCATTTTGAGTTCATTTTTGAAAAAGATGTAATGTCTGTGTCTAGATTCACTTTTTTACACGTGGATGTCCCATTGTTCCACCAGTAGTTGTTGAAAAGACTATCCTTTCTCCATTGAGAAAGTTGTTGAAAATTGGATCTCCATTGGATAGTTGTTGAAAAGACTATCCTTTCTCCATTTGCTCCTTTGTAAAAGATCAGTTGGCTTTATTTGTGTGTGTGTGTGTATTCTGTTCCACTGATCTATCTGTGTATTCTTTTGCTCTTACCACACTGTCCTGACTACTGTAACTTTATAGTAGGTCTTGAAGTTGGATAGTGTCAGTCCTCTAGCTTTGTTCTTCTCCTTCAATATTGTGTTGGCTATTCTGTGTCTTTTACCTTCTCATATAAACTTTAGAGTGTTTGTTGGCATCTTCCAAATAACTTACTGGGATTTGATTGAGATTGGGTTAACTCTATACATCAAGTTGGGAAGAACAGACATCTTGATAATATTGAGTCTTTCTGTCCATGTACATGGAATATCTCTCTATTTATTTAGATCTTCTTTGATCTCTTTCATCAGACTTTTGTTTTTTTCCTCATATAGATCATATTTTTGCACATGGTACATATTTTGTTAGGTTTATACCTAAGTATTTCATTTTTTGGTGCTAATGTAGATTGTATTGTGTTTTAAATTTCACAATTAATTGCTAGTATATAAGAAAGCAATTAACTTTTGTATATTAACCTTGTATCCTATAACCATGCTATAATCACTATTTCCAAGAGAGCTTTTTGTTGTTGATTCTTTGGGATTTTCTACGTAAACAATCAGGTCTTCTGCAAACAAAGATAGCTTTATTTCTTCCTTCCTAATACCTTTTATTTCCTTTTCCTGTCTTACTACATTATCTAGGATTTTCCAGCAAAATGTTTAATAGAAGTGGTGAGAGTGGACATGCTTGTCTTGCTCCCCATCTTAGGAAAGCATCTAATTTGTCACCATTAGCTATGATGTTAGCTGTAGATTTTTGGTAGTTGTTGTTTATCAAATTGAGGAATTTCCCCTCTATTCCTAGTTTGCTAAGAGTTTTTTTTTTAATCAAAAAATGGTGTTAGATTTTGTCAAATGCTTTTTCTTCACCTATTGATATGATCATATGATTTTTCTTCTCTAGCCTGTTCATGTGATGGATTACATTAATTGTATTTCAAATGTTGAAAAAGTCTTGCATACTTGGAATAAATCCCACTTGGTTGTGTTGTATAATTCTTTTGATACATTATTGGATTGATATGCTAACATTTTTTAGGATTTCTGCATCTATGTTCATGAGAGATATGTAGCTTTCCTTTCTTGGTCTTTGTCTGGTTTTGTTATTAGGATAATGCTGGCCTTATAAAATGGTTTAGGAAGTATTCCCTCTACTTCAATTTTCTGGAAGAGATTGTACAATTTCTTCCTTAAATGTTTGGTCGAACTCACCAGTGAACCAATCTGGTCTTGGTGCTTTCTGTTTGGGAAGGTTAATTATTGATTCAATTTCTTCAATAGCTATATAGGCTCTATTAGCTTTTACATATGGCATTCTAAGGCTCTCTAATCTCTAAACAAAGATGACCTTTTCAAATTACAATGGAAATGGAAAGGAGCTTTTTTGTTGCTGGAGGAGGGAGTACATTTCTGCTTAAAAAACCAAAAAGTTCTAACACTTTCCTATCACATCCGGAACATTATTTCTACTAGGAATAAAAAGCAAAAATAAAAGTCATAATATAATTAAAATCGTAGGACCATTCCTGTGCCCAGATGGGGCAAAGGTAACTGTTCACTTCAGGGTGTATGACTTGGAATCTATGAAACATGGAACTCTGTTTCACAAGAAACCTGAACAGAAAATCACCAGAAAAGTCAGAGAGCTGTACTTACACTGTTTTTTCTTTATTTGTGGAATCTTCAGAGGAGTTGGTCAACCCCCAGCTTAATAGCTTAATAGCCTAAAATATTGAACTAGAAATTTTGGGTCAACACTGGACCAAAGGACACTAAGCAGAGACATTAGTTCAGTGGCCTCATTTAACAGATAAAGAAACTGATTCATATAACATGCTGGAGCTTGAACTCAGGTTTCCTCATGCCAAATCCATTGCTCTTTCTACTGCACACACTGCATTTGCAGCCCCCCTCCCCCAATACCCATACCCACAGTGCTTAAGTTTCAAGACTTTCCATTATCAATCACACTTGCATCTTATGCAGTGTTTAGCACACGGTAGGTACGCATTGTTTGGCTGAATGATGAGGGTGTTTGGTTTACTGCACGTGAAGGAGCAGAAATAAGAGAGTGGAGTAATAAACATTGGAACCCAGGAAACTCAAAGACAGTTATTGGTGGAACCGGCTTTTAAACAGGATTACAAAATAATTCTATGAGAGGAGGCTCTATCAAAAGGAAGAAAGAAAATATATCAACATCGTTTTGGTATTTTTGAAAAGAAGAAAATTTCAGTGTGTTTTCTTCTCTAGACAGAGAAAGATAATGATTGCAAGTTATAAATTGAATCATCCTTGTACTACTTGAAAGCTGCATTGCTTTGTAATTAGGATTTTTTAGAAAATTACAATTACAAAAAGCTCGTCTCAAGGATAAGAGGCCTTTTTATTTATTTTAATTTTTAATAAATGCTAGCCTTCAAGGATAAAATGGGGAGAGATGTGGAGGTGGAGGTTTTCTAGTGGGTTTACATTAAATAACATACATTAGTATGTAAATTACTGTTCTTGCTTAATCTTGTGCCAATCATATAGCTCTAACTTTAAAACCTACGCAATATGGTCTACCATAGCCTTGGCAGAAACAAATCAAAGTAAAAGTAACCTAAGCTCGTTTTGAGGAGTATGGTGCAATGAAAAGAGCACTGAATGGAGCATTAGGATCTCTGGGTTCTAGTCCTATCTCTGACATTATTATGTCACCTTAAGCAATTCATTTCTCCTCTAGGCCTTAGTTTTCTCATGTGTAAAATAGTCCTAACAACTTCTAAGGTTCATTGTGAAGATCAAATGAAATAACACAAATGAAGTTTATCAACTGCATTACAAATTAGGAATGACATAATGGCTCAACAGAGCAACCTCATTTACTTCTTCCAAAACTCTATGAACAAACCAGAATCAAAGGGCTGTAATACAAAGTCCAAGGATTACTCATAACAGCTACTATTTATTGAGCACCTACAACATGCCAGGCACTGAACTTTATATACATTATCTCACATAATATTTACAACATTTAATATTAACAACTATGCAAGAGAAATTACTATTATCTATATTCTACAAAGGAGAATAGTGAGGCACATTAAAGAAGCAGCAACATAGCAATGGTCCTATAGTAAGTGTGAGAAAGAGGAATTCAAAGCCAGGTTTGTTTAAACCCTAAGGATACACTCTTCTACCCCCATATAGTCCAGATCACAACGAGACTTGCTCTAACTGTATATGTAAACAATACATTTTAGATCACTCAGCCTGGCATTCGCAGTCTTCAAAGATAAGGCTTACATAGTTTACCTTTCCAGTGTCATCTCCCAATATGACTTCCCCTTTCATTTTCCCTTTCCTTCCATATATCACCTGTAGGCCATGTGCCATGGGATTGGTTCCTTCCCGTAAGTGCATAAGAAAGTATCCTACTTGAAATAGAAGCTGTCTGCATTTCAGGGTCTCATTATTGATAATATTCCCTTATGTCTGGTGTTAAAAACTGCAATTCACATATTTAGCATAGTAATCTTATAGACAAATCCAAACACTCCACCGGTTTCAGGTATTCACTTACAGCTCTATTCCTTAGCTAGTAGCAATTTTTTTAAACATCTTTATTGGAGTATAATTGCTTTACAACGTTGTGTTAGTTTCTGCTGTATAACAAAGTGAATCAGCTATATGTATACGTATATCCCCATATCCCCTCCCTCTTGCGTCTCCCTCCCACCCTCCCTTTCCCACCCCTCTAGGTGGTCACAAAGCACCGAGCTAGTAGCAATTTTAACATAGCCTAGATTGAGGAGACTAGCGGTGAGGGGTAAGACTGTTTGAGTTCACATGCTGTCAGCAAAAGTCATCCACACCTCTAAGCAAGGTAGTTAGTGTTGCCTAGCCATCTCTCTGAGCCTGTAGGCTGCTTAGATTCTTCGAACCCACCCCCTAACACACACACACACGCATACACACACACACACGCATACACACACACACGCAACTTGGAGAGGAAACTAGCAGTGTCATACAGCCAGCTTCCCACTTTCTTGGCTACCCACAGCACAGTAACAGGATTCTCATTTTCTTCATAGGGTCCCAAGATGGTAAACTCCTGAGTTACGTAGGAAGAAAGCCTCTGTGCTCCTTGCCCTTGCCTTCCAGGCATTAAAAAGTATCTCTTAGTAAGGGGGTTGGGTTGGTATGATAAATTCCCATCTGAACATAAGAGACGGAAAACTCTAGCTTCAAAGAAAACATTTACGTGGTTTAATTAATCCCTCCCCTTCCAACCAGATATCTAAACCATAATTTGCTGAAAAATATGTTGCTATGACTTAGTGAAGATTAGATAGAGGGCAGAATTGGACCCTGGGAATAGTTAGGAGGTAGAGTTTCATGATATCAGTATTTCTAGCATTCTGCCGCAGTAAATAGTGACTAACACATCTCAGAAGCTATTCTATTCACTATTAATGACTAACAATAACTCATTTGGTACATACAATTTACACATGGGATCCAAACAACATCCAAACTTAATTAAAATTATACACACATATACATGCATCCCCTCAAACCAAATTAATATATAGTTTCCCTAGCTCAATAGCTTCTTTTAAAAAATGTATTTAAATAAAGTTCTTTGTTAGCTCCTTAAAGTAAAACAGACCTTTACCAAGTTAGTTAGGACCTTTAATCTTCATTGCGTTTAATGTTTCATATTCTTTTGACAATTAAGATCTCGTATTCTTTGTAAAGATGCCAAATCAGGCTTCTTTTCTCTTCATTCAAGGATGATGTAAGAAACGGATCAGCAAATATTACATAGGGCAATATGACACCAAGAGGAGGAGGGGAAGGCTAAAGAAGATCAGAGTCAGGGCTACAAGAGACAACAAGTCTCAGGAGGACAAGAAATAGGAGTAAGAAAAGTTGAGAGTAAAAGAAAATCAGAGGAAAGAAAATAAGATTAGGGAAAGATATCTAAAGAGAGAGTTTCAAGAAAAGCCTATCATTTATCCTATATTTTCAGAAACCCAGAGAGCTTAACTGCTTGTCCAAGGTCATAAAAGAGGTAGAACTAGGACCAGAGGCCAAGTACTTTGATTCCAAGTGCAGCACAACTGTAGCTTTCTCTCCTGGTGTGGTTGATCTCTGGCGGCTGAGTTGGGAAAACCTACTGTAATGAACAAATCACAAGTCTAAGAGTAACACTGCTTTTTAATCCCAGAGAATATTGGCCTACCTATTTATTTTCTTTATACTTTAGTTCTTCCTACTGTCAAACAGCAATCATAATAACAGGCCCAAAATTCCCAGGGAGGATGTGAGGCTAAAGAAGAGAGGTGAGAAAACATTTAGAAAAGAATTATTTCATTCAATTGAGATCCTTTAAGGAGCTGCAATAATTGGATGGCACAGCCTTATTACACAGAAAGAAAGCAAACAATTCAGAGCCTCCACACTACTCTGCATTAAATTCAAAATTTAAACAAAATGAAAATCAAAATGAAAGGCAGATGTCTAAAATAACATGCTGAAAAAATCCACACTGTAAATAACTGTTCCCAGGTCCCTCCTTGAGACAAGGCACTTTTTACCAAGTGCTGCCCACAGGTGCCACCAAACAGAGTCCAGAGAAATTCTATGCATTCTAAAGACAAGTTCTGTAAACTTTGACAATGGGTGGGATTAAACAAGTATTCTATTTGAGACAATAAGGGTCTTGTGAAAGCATCTAGGTAAGAACATGTGCATACATGAAAATAAACACACATACATTTTTCTCTCACAACTAGTGAGCTAGTAGCTACATCAGAACTAGAAGCCAGGTTTCTTCACTCACAGTTCAATTCACCAGAATGTGAGTTCTATGACAGCAGGAATTTTCATCTGTACATCTGTATTTTCACTGATGTATTGCCAGCATCACCAGTACTCAGTGGTTTTATTGAGAACATGTATTCATTTAGCATGTATTAAGGACTCAATAAAGAAGTTAATGCTTTTAATGCATTTCTTTCAGTTGTGAAGGTCAAATGAGATAACAGTTGTGAAAACATTTTGTTTATAAATGACAATACATATGAAAAAGGGTCATGAGAATTAAATCACAGCATTTCAGAGCTTAACAGTACCTTAGTATTGGCCATGGACACTGCTACTCAGAACCAGAATTTCTGAATTGATTTGTCATAAAGAGAGATTTATTGTCATCCCTGTAGCACACCTCAACAAGATGGACAATGGGTTACCTGTTCTTACTCCAAGGAACTGGTGCTGCCAGGACACTGACATGTTATTGTATTTAATTATCACAACCACTTGCCAAGGCAGGAATTATTGTCCTATTTTGCAGGTAGGGAAACTCTGAGCTCAGCAAGTTTAATTGACAGACCCAAGTGGAAAAGCCAAGAACTGACCATTAATCAGTCAGATCCTCTCTTCTTACAGATAAGTATATATTTCTACTTTGTACTTTGTATCCTGCATGATTGTACATGAACAGTATCTCTGGAAACAACTCTAAAAGGAATATAAAGTCATCTTGCTGGTATAAGTCAACATTTCCAGTACTGTTGTGGAATCCAAAGTGTTAGAGAGGTTCACAATAGTATATGGATCCAGACTTAAATACTATGAAATACCTTATTCTACTTCAGTACTTAGCCATGTGCCAGGTCTCATGCTATTCACTGGTGGGGGGTGGGGAACAAAACAGAAGTGTAGTCTCTACCCTGGGGAGCCTCCATTTTATCTAGGAGTTCTGTATCTGATGCATGTGAAACAAACAACTTGACAATAATACAAGGTAGACTATGTAACTGACACAAACCAATAGCCAACAATACATGACTGAATATATAATTAACATGATACAATTACAGAACAATTGAAACTAAATATATAATTGACTTCCTGATTTTTAACTCTGTGTTGGTTCATAAATGACACCCCATACATTTTTCTGTTGTCATGGACCCTCAGGAAACTTTCTATTTGCTTTAATTTCTAGATAAAGTGGGCTGAGCTCTGGGACTGGATTGGAAATGTTCCAGTCCCTGCTGTCAGTGAGCTGCCTTGCCTTTCCAGAGAGACCCCTGGAGGGCACAGAATCTTTGCGTCAGTGGAATAAACCATGTCAATTTAAATCACTAATCAGGAAGAGTCAATTTAATCAATATTTCTATAAAGAATGCATACTGAGATTGGTTCAAGATGGCAGAGTAGAAGAACATGCTCTCACTCTCTCTTGCAAGAGCACCAGAATCACAACTAATTGCCGAACAATCATTGACAGGAAGACAATGGAATTCACCAAAAAAGATACCCCACATCCAAAGACAAAGGAGAAGCCACAATGAGATGGTAGGAGGGGCGCAATCACAATAAAATCAAATCCCATAACTGCTGGGTGGGTGACTCACAAACTGGAGGACACTTATACCACAGAAGTCCCCCCCACTGGAGTGAAGGTTCTGAGCCCCACGTCGGGCTTCCCAACCTGGGGGTCCGGCAATGGGAGGCGGAATTCCTAGAGAATCAAACATTGAAGGCAAGCGGGATTTGATTACAGGACTTCGACAGGACTGGGCGAAACAGAGACTCCACTCTTAGAGGGCACACACAAAGTAGTGTGCACATTTGGACCCAGGGGAAGGAGCAGTGACCCCATAGGAGACTGAACCAGGCCTACCTGCTAGTGTTGGAGGGTCTCCTGCAGAGGCGGGGGGGTGCTGTGTCTCACCGAGAGGACAAGGACACTGGCAGCGGAAGTTCTGGGAAGTACTCCTTGGTGTGAGCCCTCCCAGAGTCTGCCATTAGCGCCACGAAAGAGCTCGGGTAGGCTCCAGTGTTGGGTCACCTCAGGCCAAACAACCAACAGGGAGGGAACCCAGCCCCACCCAACAGCAGACAAGCGGATTAAAGTTTTACTGAGCTCTGCCAACCAGAGCAACAGCCAGCTCTACCCACCACCAAACCCTCCCATCAGGAAACTTGCACAAGCCTCTTAGATAGCCTCATCCACCAGAGGGCAGACAGCAGAAGCAAAAAGAACTACAGTCCTGCAGCCTGTGGAACAAAAACCACATTCACAGAAAGACAGACAAAATGAAAAGGCAGAGGGCTATGTACCAGATGCAGGAACAAGATAAAACCCCAGAAAAACAACTAAATGAAGTGGAGATAGGCAACCTTCCAGAAAAAGAATTCAGAATAATGAGAGTGAAGATGATCCAGGACCTCGGAAAAAGAATGGAGGCAAAGATCGAGAAGATGAAAAAAATGTTTAACAAAGACCTAGAAGATTTAAAGAACAAACAAACAGAGATGAACAATACAATAACTGAAATGAAAACTACACTAGAAGGAATCAATAGAATAACTGAGGCAGAAGAACGGATAAGTGACCTGGAAGACAGAATGGTGGAATTCACTGCTGCGGAACAGACTAAAGAAAAAAGAATGAAAAGAAATGAAGACAGCCTAAGAGACCTCTGGGACAACATTAAATGCAACAACATTCGCATCATAGGGGTCCCAGAAGGAGAAGAGAGAGACAAAGGACCGAAGAAAATACTTGAAGAGATTATAGTCAAAAACTTCCCTAACATGGGAAAGGAAATAGCCACCCAAGTCCAGGAAGCACAGAGAGTCCCAGGCAGGATAAACCCAAGGAGAAACATGCTGAGACACATAATAATCAATTGGCAAAAATTAAAGACAACGAAACATTATTGAAAGCAGCAAGGGACAAACGACAAATAACATGCAAGGGAACTCCTATAAGGTTAACAGCTGATTTCTCAGCAGAAACTCTGCAAGCCAGAAGGGAGTGGCATGACATATTTAAAGTGATGAAAGGGAAGAAACTACAACCAAGATTACTCTACCCAGCAAGGATCTCATTCAGATTCGATGGAGAAATCAAAAGCTTTACAGACAAGCAAAAGCTAAGAGAATTCAGCACCACCAAACCAGCTCTAAAAAAAATGCTAAAGGAACTTCCCTAAGTGGGAAACACAAGAGAAGAAAAGGACCTACAAAAACAAACCCAAAACAATTTTAAAAATGGTAATAGGAACATGCATATCGATAATTACCTTAAATATGAATGGATTAAATGCTCCAACCAAAAGACACAGGCTCGCTGAATGGATACAAAAACAAGACCCACATATATGGAGACCCACTTCAAGACAAGAGACCCACTTCAGACTTAGGGAAACATACAGACTGAAAGTGAGGGGATGGAAAAAGATATTCCATGCAAATGGAAATCAAAAGAAAGCTGAAGTAGCAATACTCATATCAGATAAAAGAGACTTTAAAATAAAGAACTTTACAAGAGACAAGGAAGGACACTACATAATGATCAAGGGATCAATCCAAGAAGAAGATATAATAATTATAAATATATATGCACCCAACATAGGAGCATCAATACATAAGGCAACTGCTAACAGCTATAAAAGAGGAAATCGACAGTAGCACAATAATAGTGGGGGGCTTTAACACCTCACTTACACCAACGGACAGATCATCCAAACAGAAAACTAATAAGGAAACACAAGATTTAAATGACACAATAGACCAGATAGATTTAATTGATATTTACAGGACATTCCATCCAAAAACAGCAGATTACACTTTCTTCTCAAGGGCGCACGGAACATTCTCCAGGATAGATCACATCTTGGGTCACAAATCAAGCCTCAGTAAATTTAAGAAAACTGAAATCACATCAAGCACCTTTTCTGACCACAACGCTATGAGATTAGAAATCAATTACAGGGAAAAAAATGTAAAAAACACAAACACATGGAGGCTAAACAATACGTTACTAAATAACCAAGAGGTCACTGAAGAAATCAAAGAGGAAATCAAAAAATACCTAGAGACAAATGACAATGAAAAGGCGACGATCCAAAACTTATGGGATGCAGCAAAAGCAGTTCTAAGAGGGAAGTTTATAGCAATACAATCCTACCTCAAGAAACAAGAAAAATCTCAAATAAACAATCTAATATTACACCTAAAGGAACTAGAGAAAGAAGAACAAAAAAACCCCAAAGTTAGAAGGAAAGAAATCATAAAGATCAGAGCAGAAATAAATGAAACAGAAACAAAGAAAACAATAGCAAAGATCAATAAAACTAAAAGCTGGTTCTTTGAGAAGATAAACAGAATTGATAAACCTTTACCCAGACTCATCAAGAAAAAGAGGGAGAGGACTCAAATCAATAAAATCAGAAATGAAAAAGAAGAAGTTACAACACACACAACAGAAATACAAAGCATCTTAAGAGACTACTACAAGCAACTCTATGCCAATAAAATGGACAACCTGGAAGAAATGGACAAATTCTTAGAAAGGTATAACCTTCCAAGACTGAACCAGGAGAAACAGAAAATATGAACAGACCAATCACAAGTAATGAAATTGAAACTGTGATTAAAAATCTTCCTACAAACAAAAGTCCAGGACCAGATGGCTTCACAGGTGAATTCTATCAAACATTTAGAGAAGAGCTAACACCCACCCTTCTCAAACTCTTCCAAAAAATTGCAGAGGAAGGAATACTCCCAAACTCGTTCTATGAGGCCAAAATCACCGTGATCGCAAAACCAGACAAAGATACTACAAAAACAAAAATTACAGACCAATATCACTGATGAATACAGATGCAAAAATCCTCAACAAAATACTAGCAAACAGAATCCAACAATACAGTAAAAGGATCATACACCATGATCAAGTGGGATTTATCGCAGGGATGCAAGGATTCTTCAATATACGCAAATCAATCAATGTGATACACCATATTAACAAATTGAAGAATAAAAACCATATGGTCATCTCAATAGATGCAGAAAAAGGTTTTGACAAAATTCAACACCCATTTATGATAAAAACCCTCCAGAAAGTAGGCATAGAGGGAACCTACCTCAACATAATAAAGGCCATATGTGACAAACCCACAGCAAACATCATTCTCAATGGTGAAAAACTGAAAGCATTTCCACTAAGATCAGGAACAAGACAAGGTTGCCCACTCTCACCACTATTATTTAACGTAGTTTTGGAAGTTTTAGCCACAGCAATCAGAGAAGAAAAAGAAATAAAAGGAATCCAAATCGGAAAAGAAGAAGTAAAGCTGTCACTGTTTGCAGATGACATGACACTATACATAGAGAACCCTAAAGATGTCACCAGAAAACTACTAGAGCTAATCAATGAATTCAGTAAAGTTGCAGGATACAAAATTAATGCACAGAAATCTCTTGTATTCCTATACACTAATGATGAAAAATCTGAAAGAGAAATTAAGGAAACACTCCCATTTACCATTGCAAGAAAAAGATTAAAATGCCTAGGAATAAACCTACCTAGGGAGACAAAAGACTTGTATGCAGAAAACTATGAAACACTGATGAAAAAAATTAAAGATAATACAAACAGATGGAGAGATATACCATGTTCTTGGATTGGAAGAATCAATAATGTGAAAATGACTATACTACCCAAAGCAAACTACAGATTCAATGCAATCCCTATCAAATTACCAATGGCATTTTTTCAGAACTAGAACAAAAAAATCTTAAAATATGTATGGAGACACAAAAGACCCAGAATAGCCAAAGCCGTCTTGAGGGAAAAAAACGGAGCAGGAGGAATCAGACTCCCTGACTTCAGACTATACTACAAAGCTACAGTAATCAAGACAATATGGTACTGGCACAAAAACAGAAATATAGATCAATGGAACAGGATAGAAAGCCCGGAGATAAACCCATGCACCTATGGTCAGCTAATCTATGACAAAGGAGGCAAGGATATACAATGGAGAAAAGGCAGTCTCTTCAATAAGTGGTGCTGGGAAAACTGGACAGCTACATGTAAAAGAATGAAATTAGAACACTCCCTAACACCATACACAAACATAAGCTCAAAATGGATTAGAGACCTAAATGTAAGACCGGACACTATAAAACTCTTAGAGGAAAACATAGGAAGAACACTCTTTGACATAAATCACAGCAAGATCTTTTTTGACCCACCTCCTAGAGTAATGGAAATAAAAACAAAAATAAACAAATGGGACCTAATGAAACTTAAAACCTTTTGCAAAGCAAAGGAAACTACAAACAAGACGAAAAGCCAACCCTCAGAATGGGAGAAAATATTTCCAAATGAAACAACAGACAAAGGATTAATCTCCAAAATATACAAGCCCCTCATGCACCTCAATATCAAAAAATCAAACAACCCAATCCAAAAATGGGTAGAGGACCTAAATAGACATTTCTCCAAAGAAGACATACAGATGGCCAAGAAGCACATGAAAAGCTGCTCAACATCACTAATTATTAGAGAAATGCAAATCTAAACTACAATGAGGTATCACCTCATACCAGTTAGAATGGGCATCATCAGAAAATCTACAAACAACAAGTGCTGGAGAGGGTGTGGAGAAAAGGGAACCCTCTTCCACTGTTGGTGGGAATGTAAATTGATACAGCCACTATGGAGAACAGTATGGAGTTTCCTTAAAAAACTAAAAATAGAATTACCATATGACCCAGCAATCCCACTACTGGACATATACCCAGAGAAAACCATAATTCAAAAAGACACATGCACCCCAATGTTCATTGCAGCAGTATTTACAATAGCCAGGTCACGGAAGCAACCTAAATGCCCATCAACAGACAAATGGATAAAGAAGATGTGGTACATATATACAATGGAATATTACTCTGCCATAAAAAGGAACGAAATTGGATCATTTGTAGAGATGCGGATGAATCTAGAGACTGCCACGCAGAGTGAAGTCAGAAAGAGAAAAGCAAATATCATATATTAATGCATATATGTGGAACCTAGAAAAATGGTACAGATGAACCGTTTTGCAGGGCAGAAATGGAGACACAGATGTAGAGAACAAATGTATGGACACCAAGGTGGGACAGCGGTGGTGGGGGGGGCGGGGGTGGTGTGATGAACTGGGAGATTGGGATTGACATATATACACTAATATGTATAAAATTGATAACTAATAAGAACCTGTTGCATAAAAAAATAAATTAAATAAATAAATAAAGCACTTGGAGGGAAAAAGAAAAAAGAATGCGTACTTGTTTTATTTAACCTTAATACATATTCTTTACAACTTAGACAGATGCAGGATTTATTTTTAGAAGATATGTACGTGTACAATTAAAGCAGTGATTTATATTTTACATTTTAAGATTAGTTTTCAGCTTCATTATGAAACTGAATGATGAATTTTTTATTTTATTTATCAAAGCTAACTGAAATAAATCCTTTCATGATCACTTGGAAATATATGGAATTAAGGCCACTATCTTATTGGTGTCAAAGGCATGATCATTTCAGGGTTTCAAATCTGAGTGACTGGGAGCCATTCCTATGCCCTAAAATCTATCAGGGTCACCAAATCTATTCTCTATTGCACGTTTTTGCAGTGCTAATAGTGCCCCATGCTAGGCCTTTTTTGCCTCACAGTTGGGTTAAGGCAAGAGCTTTCTAGCTCCTCTCTCTGCCTCTAAAACATTTTCTACACTGCTAGCAAAACACTCTCTTGAAAAATATCCCTTTGCACATGTCCTCGTCTCCCCACTCAGAAACCATCAGTGGTTCCCTACTGCTCACAGTGGCTTTATCTTGGTATTAAGGAGCTTTACGATCTGAACCTAGTGCATTTCAACATCCTCAACCACTACTCCCTAATATGAAATTCTTGCCCCCTAAACAAACTGCTGCACTTACTGCCTCCCTCATATGACAGTATTTCCATTTCTGTCTCTGCACCTTAACACTATTTATTAACAACGTAGAGAATTCCATTCTTTTCCTTGAGTTCCAGTTTTCCTTCACCATCATGTTCAAGTCCTACCTTTTTCAAAAAGTTTTCTTCAACTACCTTAGCTCGCAATGACCTTTTTCTTACTTTTTAAAATTTATTTATTTAAAATTTTTCCCCCAGATTTATTGAGACATAATTGACATATAACATTGTGTAAGTTTAAGGTGTTCAACATGTTGATTTGATGCACTTATATATTGTGACATGATTACCAAAGTAGCATCAGTTAACACCTCCATAACCTCACATAACTACCATTTCTTTTTGTGGTGAGAACATTTAAGATCTACTCTCTTAGCAAAATTCAAGTGTATGATACAGTATCACTGACGACAGTCACCATGCTGTACATTAGATCTCCAGAACTTAATCGTCTTATAACTGGAATTGTTTACCCTTTGACCAACATCTTCCCATTCCTGCCCCCACCTGGCCCAGTCCCTGGAAACCACCATTCTACTCTGTTTTATGAGTTTATCTTTTTTAGATTCCACATATAAGTGAGATCATACAGTATTTGTCTTTGTCTGATTTATTTCACTTAGCATAATGCCCTCAAGTCCACCCACATTGTTCCAAATGGAAGGATTTCCTTCTTTCTCATTGCTGAATTATGTGTATATATATATTATATATATGTTATAATATATATATATATCACATCTTCTTTATCCATCAGTGTTAGCAGACACTTAGGTTGTTTCCATATCTTGGCTATTGTGAATAACGCAGCAACGACCATGGGAATGCGGATAGATATCTCTTCAAGACTCTGATTTTATTTCCTTTGGATATATATCCAGAAGTGGGATTGCTGGATCAAAGGGTTGTTCTATTTTTAATTTTTTGAGGAACCTTCATACTGCTTTTCATAGTGGTTGAACCAATTTACTTTCCCACCAACAATGCACACCAGTTCCTTTATCTCCGCAGCCTCACCAACAATTATTACTTCTTGTCTTCTTGATGACAGCCATTCTAACATGTGTGAGGTGGCATCTCACTGTGGTTTTGATTTGCATTTCCCTGATGACTAGTTATGTCGGGCATATTGTCATTTGCACATTTCTGGAAAAATGTCTATTCAGTTCTTTTGCCCATTTTTAAATTGGATATATATATATATATTTTTGCTATTGAGTTGCATCAGTTCATTATATATTTTGGGGATTAACCCCTTAACAGATATATGATTTGCAAATATTTTTTCCCATTCCGTAGGTTGCCTTTTCATTTTGTTGATTGTTTCTCACCAAACAATGAGCATTTATGCTATTTTTATTTAGAGCAAAATTATCTACATGCTAAATTAAGTGAACATATCTTTGAATCTTACAAATCTAAGGTAAGGTTTTTTGTTTTAAATTCAAGCCCCGTTAATATGAAAAGAAACTAAAATATTGGCTTTTGTAGCTAATATATTCAGCCATTTCCTTTACAGATTGGAAAAGATGAGTTCCTACTTTTTTAACTCCCAAATGATTTATTCTATTTAGAATGAATAGATAATGAATAAGCAAACACCCTCTTTATACTTAGAGATAAAAGCATTGCTTTTAAAAGCTAAATTAACATTTTAATGGTTTTTAATAACCCTCCTGCTTAAGTGCATCCCCCTCCACTTGGTATGACTTTCTTTAAAACCTCATCAGTAAACATAGATTCCTGAATGAGTTATCCCTAACCCTGAAATTTCTTACTTTTATTTGAAGGGATGACAGTAAAATATCCGTATCACAAGTAACTCCTTTTCTTCAGCAGTTGAGGACTTGGTAAGAAAATGAGTATGAGGTAGCATAGCATCAGCTGTGACCTATTAAGCTCTCCCAACAACTTAAATGATAATATAATGAAATCTGTGAGCATTAACATATTAAAATGTATTTTTGTATAGACTTCTTACAAAACGCATTTTAATACACTTTAGAGCCCAATTTGAAATCTGATTTATCCACTTAAATTACTCTTATTCACCCTATTCTGTCTTCATTTGTACCATTAGAATATGAAAGTATATTTTATTCACTGTTGTGAAATAAAAGAACTTGAGATATTCAGAGATATTTTATTTAGTTAGGTTTCTAATCTAGGCAAAAGCCTTCAGTGAAACAAATAATTAGTGTTGGGAATAGAAAGCTAAACAGAAATTCAATACATGAATTTGCTATTTTTATTCTTAGTCTTTAGCCATTACAAATGGACTCACAAGAATGGAAGATGACCGTAACATCAATGCTGTGGCCGGTCTTAAACTACCAGTTCCTACTGAAGAAGCCCCACATTACACTAGTCATCACACAGTTCATACAACATCATGGTCCACATTCCAGAAGATTAAGGCAAGACAACAAAAGCGTCCCACACCATCTTTTATGAATAGTGAAAGAAAATACACCAGATTCCTTTAACAGTCCACATACCACTGAGTCAGGTAGACCTTAAAAGTCACCTAAATCAAAGCCCCATCTGATGCTGAAGTACCTCCATTGAAGAGTATGCTCACTACCTCCTGAAAGTAGTCATCACATTCCGTGCTCACCTATGTTGAGACAAACTTTCTTTCCCTATAGCTTCTGCCATATAACAGACATCTAATTCCTGTCTTTTAAGCCTTTGAGATAAAGACAGAAATCATGCCACCTCTTCCCAGTCTTTTCTTTTTTAGGGTAAACAACCCGATTCCTTTAATCTTTTCTGCAACTCCACTTTCCTAAAATAATAGCTCTAATTTCTTTAGTTCTAGGTGATGTTACACAGTAGAAATGGTAACTTTAATCTCTGTGCTTTAGTAGAAAACAACTGCTTTTAAGAAGAACCTTTTTCTGCCTTCTCTTCATACACCTCCCTCATTCCTTATCCAACATTGTCTTCTTTCTTTCCTTCCCCTTTCTTCTTTATTCTTTAACTGGCCATCATATAAAAGTGAAGAACATTTAAATCATTTGTTCTAAATTTTAAAAATCAGGTGAGTTTGTCCTTGGGTAGGTTTTATGAGGCACTTATATTTGGAATCTGAAAAAGTCGAACTCATAGAACAGAGAGTAGAATAATGGTTGTCAGGGGCTTTGGGGTGAGGAAAATAGGGAGACGTTGGTCAAAGGTACAAACTTAATGTTATAAGATGAATAAGTTCTAGAATCAAATGTACAGCATGGTGACTATAGGTAATGAAACTGTATTATACACTTGAAAGTTGGTAAGGGAGTAGATCTTAAATATTATCACATAAAAGAAATGGTAATTACATGAGGTGATGGATGTGTTAATTAACCTTATTGTGAATCATTTTGCAATATATATGTGTATCAAATCATCACATCGTACACCTCAAACTTATACAACATTAAATGTCAATTATATCTCAATAAAACTGGAAGAAATAATATGTGATTTGGTCTGGAGAATACTGTAGCAACCTGATATTGTTTGCAGAGGAGCTCTCGTTTATAGGAATGTCAGAGACACAATAATACAAACATCAGAATAAGAAAGTGTTCTGGACATGTTGCCTGTCATACATAATCTGAGGTTTGAAGACAAATGCTGTCAAAATAGAATCAGGTTCATTCTTTCCAGTGATACCTTTTGTATCCAAATATGGAGCACCTCTAATGGCTCATTTACCTTAAAAAAGGCTCTTATAAACATCTAACTCATTCTCAGTATCTAATACCTACCTGCTCAATTAAACAGCAGCTATCCTAGGTCCACTAAAACTACTAACGTAGTTTTAAAGATGAAGTGTCAGAGTTGTAGATGATCCTTCTCACTTACATTATAATTCTTACCTGCCTGATTTCTTAGGTCTGGTTTTATATCTTCCAGACTCAAATGTGCAAATAGATAGACAGATATACAGATATCGATATGTGGCTTCTAGTAACTACTTTTTGACCATGTTCACAAAGTACTAGAGGCAGACAAGCACTTAGATAAATTTTTTGATCAAGAATTATTATGAAACAGGTAGTCATATGCTGGTAAATGTTTAACTACCAGCTTGAGGGGTGAGGAGGCCTGATTTGTTGCCTTTGCTAATTTCTATGGGATAAATACTCCAACCATGGCTAATTTCAAGCTACCAATCACTGTACATGAACTTGTCACTGAACATAAGCTTGGAGTTGGAAAGCGATGTGCACAACTGGTTGTCATGAGCTGATGCAAGCCAACTCCAATACACCACTGGATACAGGCTGGAAATACATTAAAACAGGTCCCTCTCCACCCAACTCCACTCCCAGGGGAAAGAAAGTCATTCCCAAGACATTTTGTCTTGTTGCCTTCACAGGCAGATAACACAAAAGGCAGATTAAAACAAAGAGATATCCCATAAAGAAGATGTGGCACATATATACAATGGAATATTACTCAGCCATAAAAAAGAAACGAAATTGAGTTATTTGTAGTGAGGTGGATGGACCTAGAGACTGTCATAGAGAGTGAAGTAAGTCAGAAAGAGAAAAATAAATACCATATGCTAACACATATATATGGAATCTAAAAAAAAAAAAGGTTCTGAAGAACCTAGGGGCAGGACAGGAATAAAGATGCAGACGTAGAGAATGGACTTGAGGACACGGGGAAAGGGAAGGGTAAGCTGGGACGAAGTGAGAGAGTGGCATGGACATATATACACTACCAAATGTAAAATAGATAGCTAGTGGGAAGCAGCTGCATAGCACAGGGAGATCAGCTGGGTGCTTTGTGACCACCTAGAGGGGTGGGATAGGGAGGGTGGGAGGGAGACACAAGAGGGGGGAGATATGAGGATATATGTCTATGTATAGCTGATTCACTTTGTTATACAGCAGAAACTAACACACCATTGTAAAGCAATTATACTCCAATAAAGATGTTAAAAAAAAAACAAAGAGATATCCCATACAATTGGTGCATATAGTTTCTTAATTATGTAGTGGAGAAAACAGTATGTCCCATACCACATCTTTAGTGAGGAGATAAGATTAGAGAAAGAAAACCACAAAGACAATGATGAAAACAAGGGTTGAAGACAGTTTTAAGTTACTCGGATCTTTCAGCTTGTAAAAGAGAAGGTTGTAGAGTAGAGAAAGAAGGTGGGTGGGTTTGTAGAAAGAACAATCATTCTTAATAGGAAAGGCTTTTAACCTGTTCTGGATGAGATAAAAGGAGGAGGAGGCATATGACTAGCTAATAATCTCCAATGAGGATAGAAAAAGAAAATGGGGCTTAAACTGCAGTGGAAGGTATTTGAGGTACTATGTTGAAAGAGGTGACAGAGTTGTTGTAGGAATACAGTATGCACCATGCAAAGTTCCAAGTACTACATCATTTCAAAGACTCCCATTCTGTTGCTGTGCTACAGGTATCCAGTAGAAGTTAAAACAGTCATGCTGATTACCATACAATTGACCATATAACTAACCAACTCACTATAGGCTTTCAAGAGTAAGAAAGAAGGGAATTCCCTGGTGGTCCAGTGGTTAGGACTCCACACTTCCACTGCAGGGGGCTACTGCAGGGGTTCAATCCATGGTCGGGGAACTAAGATCCTGCAAGCAGCATGGCACAGCCCAAAAAAAAATGTATAAAAAAAGAGTAGGAAAGGAAATGGAAGTCTAGATTAGTATTATCATAAAATGAATGCTACCAACTTGCTGTGTAATTTCAAGTCAGTCTCTTGTTTCTTGATAATCTGATTTCTTCTTAAAAATAGCAGACTTTAAATAATAGTAATACCTTCTATCTCACAGATAAAATGGCTTATGATTGCTTCTGCTTTTAGTGGTTCTCTTGCCTACCAGGCAACTGTGAAATGATAAATTAAGCTGAAGTCACTTAGGGCAACAAACCACTGTAGGAAAGCAGTGTTACTTTAAGGTTTTTGTCATCCTACCCTTACAAAGAAGCAGAAAATCTCATCTTTACCACAGCCCCTGAAATTTTCCCCCATCTAATCTCCTCTTTCCTCATCTGTGCTATGGAGTCAACAGCCAACAATACCCATTAGGGGCCATATTTTCTCCTACACATCTAAAACTAAAACAGCTTATGATTTACAACACCTGCACATACTGAGAATCAACCTTGCACAGTTACCTAGGAAAGGCAACACATGATAGGTCTAGACAGGACAGAAATTAATTTCCCCCAATCTTCTACACATTCCAATAGTCCTATATGCCAGCAAACACAAGAACTGTCTTTTTTAATGTCCCTTACACTGACCAGATTCTCAATTTGGTTACTTAAGAGGGAAGTACATATTAATTACCTCCTAACACAAACAGACTATATAATTATAATTATTCTGTTTCTTGCTTTTGTCACATTCCACAGTTCAGCCAATCCAAAAGAAAGGTAATGAACAGAAGAAGAATTTCTTTACTGTCTTGTCCTGCCCCTCTTTCTTTCTACCATTTCTGCATTTTTTTCGAAAGTACTTTTCTATCTACAAAGGTAAAAATGCAAACACCAGGGAAGGACTGTGCAGACTACTGTGAAGAAAGCAAAACAAGAGTATCAGTGCAGGTCTGAAAATGAAAGGGTCAGGTTATCAGAGTAGTCATCCATGGAGGCAATGATGGGGGCAATGATTACATGTAACCATCCATGCAGGTTTTTATAAGAGGAAGAAATAAATGAGACATTGAAAGAAAAAAATAAACCCTGAGCTCATGAGAAAGCCACAGTGATTTCTTATTTAAATGGCATAGCACTCAGTTATAGTCTATAAATATGTATGTGTATGTATATGTGTGTGTGTTTTCCGAATGACTGGTGAAAAAGAAGAGAGTGGTAACCACTGTAGATAGAAGAAGTAATCAAAACAGGTCCCAAATAGCAAATACCTTACAAGCCTTGGACCTGAAAGAAAAACTAGTTTCGGTCCAGAATAAACTGGAATCCGAGTAAGTATAAATTTTAATAAAAAATGGAACCCAGAAAACCCTGACGTTTTGATGTAGGTGCATGTGTATGTACAATGTGCTAAAACCTGTATATGGTTGAACATGGTCCCTACAATCCGTGTGATAACTAACCAGATTGAACACGGGGAAAGCAAAAGCTAACAGAACCCCGAATTTTTTATTTAAAAACATTTTAAATTTTTTTACAAAGGAAAATCTTATGATACTAGATATTAAGTTAAATATAAAATTCATTTAAAACAATAGAATCAAAGTGGAGTAATTTTACCTTAAATTTGTTTTTCAAAGCAAGTTTTGAAAACATGTAACAGTATCTTTTGATTAACATTTTATTATGCTCCCAATGAAGATTTCTCTATATCTGAAATGGTCACGCCCATCAGCCAGTTTGCCAATGGGCTGTTCCTTGGATAGGTGCTATTAACAACACATGGCAACAATGCATGGGTGTACTCTGAAAGCTCCAGACAGTGTACACAACTTTTGCTCTGCTCCAGGATCCTTACTTTTCTTTTAACTGTTGGGTTTTTAAGGCTCTGCCTTAAGCTCTCAGTCATGCTGAAACTGAAGAGCTCTCCCCACCAAACTGCATCCTACCATATCTGGGTATAAAGCAAACAGGGTTTTCATACATCATTTAGTATCATCCTCATATATCATAATGATATAAAGAGAACATGGATGGCAAAAATTTAAATAAAAACCTGCAAATATGTACAAGTATAAACCTAAATTTTTAATTCTTCTGTATAGTTTTGTGATAAAATTATAGTAACCTGCTCAATCCTTACTTAGGATATAAATAATTATCCTCCTTTTCTCGAAGGAGTGCAGCTATTGTCACTATGAGCTAAGTCCAGTTGCCATTAAAAATAACTATTCAGGAAAAATAAACATGTATTCCCTACCGTGTGATAATCTCACTCACTGAGTTATTATAGATCACTCTTATCTCTTCTCAGCACCTTGTGCCATTTAGAACAGTTAACATAATTTGCCTCCCATTGTTCTTTATTTCTCTTAACCTAATTAGACTAAAAACCAGGTGGTGGCAAGGGGCTGGGATCCTGTTCATCTTGCATTCCCCACAGAGCTTTTCATATAGTAGGTATTCAATGCCAGTTAAGAATGACCCTTCGGGTCCTCTCCTAGAGATCTGAGAGAACTACCCCAGCTCCACACTCTTCTTTGGGAGGTATCACTGAGGAAGCCTTCTAACTATAACTCTGTAGCGTTTTTCATTGCTCTACCTGGGATTTTAAATCATCATCATTAATGAAGGCTCTCAAAACTAAGGGCTCCTGTTTGGGGTTTTCAATACTTTGCCCACAACACTTACCTCAAGAGAACAAAGAATAGTTGCTTGCAGTAAACTTCCTCAACTCCCCTGGCGCGCCTCATGAACACCTAATACGGCGGGGGGTGGGGGGCGGGCTAGAGAGGAGAGACTGAGGAGATTTCTCATTCACAGATGACTTGCCTGATTTCTCTTTAAGTCAGCTAACGAGCCTTGGTTACTCATCTAAACCAAAATAGCTTCTCTATACTTTGGCTGTAACTATATCGAAGCTCCAAAACATTTTGGAAGAGGTGCTACTAATGATTTGATAGTTATTAGATCTATGATTCAACTCAATAATTCAACAAGCATTTTCAGAACGCCTCCTATGTATAAGGTGAGGTAAGAAGGAATACAAACACAAGAGACTAGGATATCACCTTAACTGTATCTAGTAATACATCCTGCACCATTTTTTCAGCAAAACCAGTTGGACATGAATGTTTTAAATGGGCCAGGGCTTGCCCTGATTGGTTAGAGATTGGCAGATATAGCAATTGGGGTAGCTAAATAAATAAACTAACTAAATAAACCCTACCAGGGCCACTATTTGTAAAGATAATTAAAGGTAATCTATTATTAACTATTGTTAACTATCAAGTGATTAATTGCTCACTGGCTACAGGAAACAGGATCCCTGAATTAGATTTTATTTAATTGAGTATCTACTATGTGCATGACTAGGTAATTAGTGCTGACGGGGAGGAATTACAGAGAGAAGTAGAAGCCATGATAAATAAGGATGATCAAATCATAATTTTCCCTATGGTATAAAATAGAGGCCACACCCCTTGTTCACCACTAATATGCTATGCCTTGTTTCTCCCCTTCAGGAAATGGACAATCTCCTGTGAAGATACACATGGATCAAAAGTAAACAAAAATAAAAGTGCTGTTTCCAAAAAAAAAAAAAAGGCAAATTCTCAACTGAGACACTGTTCAAATAATTCACATTCTATGCTCTTCTTTGGGGCAAGGGCTAGAAACCCCAATCAAGAGATTCAAGCATGTTAGTATACAACAAATATGGATCAAGAGCTCAAGATACATTGGAAGGGTGGGGGAATGAAGGAGATAGTGAGCAAAAGAGGAAGGAAAAGTGAAGATGCTAAGCATATGGGCCTATATGGCCAGTCAGCTAACAAATGAATCATGTTCTACTGTTTCCAGTATACATAGTGCTATTCCAACATCATACAAACTCACTTGTGATGTAATTCAAGAATTCAAGTAGACAATGTATTTGACCACTGACAAAAACTGAGTTTCTTCCTAAAAGTGATTCATAATTTGTCTTAAAAATAAAGAATAACAATTTAAATGGGAAAAAAACTATACACCAAATCCCCTAAACCCTAATTATGACCTTCTTTCTCAAAACATTTCCAATTAGCAGCTCCCAAGAACAGTATAACAAAAGAAGAGACACCAAGCTCATTTCATCATGCAACTGAATCTTTCCCCACAATTTGTAGAGAAGATTCTTTACTGGCAGCGATTTAGTTACCCACCTAATGCTTACTTGAAGTGTTTTCAGAAAACCTGCTATGAGAATTTTCAAATAGAAACAATCAGCACCCATTGTAATTAGCATCTTCTTTCCCAAAGCTAGAGGCTCTACTTTGCCAAAACCATTGATTCTCCTCCCAGCCACTCTCAATTGCTTCAGCTGCTAGCTAAAGGGCCCAGCTTTACAGGGTGAAACCATCTTCAATTTTTTTCTTGTTTTTTATGGAAGAATAGTTGATTTACAATATTATATTTAGTTTCATGTGTATAGCATACTGATTCAGTATTTTTACAGATCATACTCCATTAAAAGTTATTACAAGATAATGGCTATAATTCCCTGTGCTATACAATATATCCGTGTTCCTTATTTATTTTATACATAGTAGTTTGTATCTGTTAATCCCATACCCTTAATTTGCCCCTCCAACAAACTTTGGTAACCACAAGTTTGTTTTCTATATCTCTGAGTCTGTTTCTGTTTTGCATATACATTCATTTGTATTATTTTTTAGATTCTACATATAAGTGACAACATACAGTATTTGTCTTTCTCTGTCTTATTTCACTAAGCATAATATTCTCTAGGTCCATCAACGTTACTACAAATGGCAGAATTTCATTCTTTTTTATGGCCAAGTAACTCCATTATATATATACATCTTCTTTAACCATTCGTCTGTTGGAAACCATCTTCAATTTTATCTACCACTATCCTCCCTTCACACCTTAAAACAAACCCCGTTACCTGGGCAGATACAACAAATAATAAGCATACCCATCACTGTACAGGACTTAGTCAAAAGACCCCTCACCTCACTTAAGGGACGTACTCCATTCTGTTTTCAGTCCGTCCAAATTCTACTTGAATTTTAAGGCCCAGTGTGAGTTACACCTCCATCACAAAACCTTCTCAAGACCATTCTAGCCTACGGATATTCCACTTATGGACTATTTTACTAGCTCTCTGTACCACTCATTTCTCCCTTATCATATACTATGTAGTATTATTACCTGTTTTGAGAGTATCCTGTCTAGAAATTCTATGTTAGGATGACAGAAGGACCTGAGGGTGCTTGGCCTGGAAGAGAGATATTTCAGGGGCACATTGAGTAGACATATTTTTAAATAATTTAAGCTTTGTCATATAGAAGAAGAATTAAAAATTAATCTTTGTTGTAATCTATAAACCCACACAACTGTACACAAATAAACTATGGCATACAGTTAAAAATATTAATCTTTGCTGCTCCAGAAGGTAGAGTTTGAAGGGCTACACAAGCAAGTTATAAACATTTATCGTGTACTCACTATGCTCCATATACTAAATTGGGCACCTGCCCACATCTTGTCTCATTTAACTATAGAAGGATTTTCTAACAATATAACTGGGTAACAATGGAACAGTATGCTTTACAGAGTAATCAGCTCTTTTCATCAGAACTGTTGGAGGTAAGGATCCCGTGAGAGGGGCTGAGGGGTGAGGGTATGGGACTAGAAGATTCAAAATATCCCATTTCAATGCTGATATTATATGGGGTATGCCCATGAAGTAATGAAACAAATTTGTCTTTAGAAAGCAAATCCAAGTGCATGAGCACATATGTATTTCTACTTCAAAGAAGTCACCCTAGAAAACTTGAACTTGGCTCCAAATGATGAAGCCGCTCCACTCTCAAAGGATAAAGACCTGTCATCTTAGAGTAGATTCTAAGCAACATGCTGCAGGCTCTGGAGACAATCTCCAGGGAGGAGTGCCCAAAACACTCTTAAGCAATGGCAGTTTTGTGAGAATAATATGTTTCCTAAAGTGACCAATTTGGAAGGGGGAAATATGCATTTGCATATGTAACTGTTGTTTTTTTTAAAGAAAATATCAATTACTTTATAATCACAGCCCATATACCTTGTCTCTCCACCTCAATTATAAGTGCCTGTTGGCAAGGACACTTTCAAGGTGGCAATGTGCGCAGTCTGTTAACACCCTCTTCATAGATCTTAAAAGGTATCCATGTCAACTCAAGGTTATGAGTTAATTAGTAATAGTAAAAATAGTAATAATAACATGATACAAAATTAAAATTTCAGTACATATTATGTGTAAGACACCTGCTGAGCATATATATTCATCTCATGCATTAAATGGCTCTTTAGTGAACTGAATGGTCAGGCAACTCAGAGGCTTAACTGACTCCTCCCCATTCCTCCAACTGAATTGCTCAGTTCTAAGGCTGAATCATTTCTTTTCCTTTAATCACTGATAACAGCTCATGTCTGGTCTGGACTGCTTATTTACCAATTTTATTCTGCATTCCTATAGACAAAAGCCCTTCCTTCTGAATAACATTCAAAGGTTATGATTATTCCCTGTGTCTTATTTTTCTCCTGTGGTCAAAAAAATGTGTCCTTATTTATTTTAAAAAAAATGATAATTACCTTTAGCAAAACTACTGGCTGGGAAAGTAATTAAAACAAATGACCTACTCCTCCATGATAAACAAACCAAATTCAAGCCAGCTGACAAAGAAGCCAGATGCTTCATATTGGGCCCGTGTCCTCAAAATACCATGGACTTGAAGCACATTAGTAATTGTATTAGTTCCCTATAGCTACTATAACAAATACCACAAACGTGATGGCATAAAACAACAGCAATTTATTTATTTATTTTTAATTAATTAATTAATTGATTTTTGGCTGCATTGGGTCTTTGTTGCTGCGTGCAGGCTTCCTCTGGTTGTGGCGAGCGGGGGCTACTCTCTGTTGCAGTGCACAGGCTTCTCATTGCAGTGGCTTCTCTCATTGCAGAGCACGGGCTCTAGGTGCATGGGCTTCAGTAGTTGTGGCATGCAGGCTCAGTAGTTGTGGCTCACGGGCTCAGTAGTTGTGGCTCACAGGCTCTAGAGCACAGGCTCAGTAGTTGTGGTGCATGAGCTTAGTTGCTCTGTGGCATGTGGGATCTACCCGGACCAGGGCTTGAACCCCTGTCCCCTGCCTTGGCAGGCGGATTCTTAACCACTGCGCCACCAGGGAAGTCCAACAACAGCAATTTATTCCCTCACAGTTCAAGAGGCCAGAAGTCTAAAATCAAGGTGTCAGCAGGGCACACTCTCCTCTGGAGGCTCCATTCCTTGCAGCTTCTGGTGGCTGATGCCATTCCTTGGCTTGTGGCTGCATCTTTCTCTGCTCATCTTCACATTACCTTCTCCTCCACATGTCTCTTTTCCTCTGTGTGCCTGTGTTATCTTCCCTTGCTTCTTTCTTACAAGGACACATGTTGATAGCATCTGGGCCCACCTAGATAATCCAGGGTGATCACCTCATTTTGAGATTCTTAATTACGCCTACAAAGACTCTTTTTTTTTCTCTTTTTAGACTTGTATTTATTAAATAAATTGAATTTGTAGTCTAAAACATTCCCACAAAGAAAACTAGAGACCCAGTTGAACTCTACCAAATAATTAAGAAATAATGCCAATTGTAAATGATTCTTCCAGAAAATAGAAGAGGAGAGACTATTTCCCAACTCATTTTATGAGACCAGTATTACCTTGGTAGCAAACTAGCCAAGGATATTACAAGAAAAAAAAATCACCAACTAATATCTCTAATGAATATAGATGGAAAAATCCTCAACTTAATATTAGAAAAGTAAATCTAGTAACATACAAAAAGGAAAATAAATCCTGACATATGTGAAGCTGGTTCAGTACTTAAAATCAATCAATATAAATCACAATGTTAACAGACTAAGGAAGAAAAACCATAAGACCACCTCAGTAGAGGCAGAGAAAAAAAAATGGACAAATCCAGTAAGACTCTTTTTTTCAAATAAGGTAACTTTCACAGGTTCTGGGGATTAGGATGTAAATGATCTTCTTGAGGGCTACCATTTAACCCACTACAATAATCAATCCTTACAAAATAAAGACACATCAACATCTCATAAAAAGTTCGAAATAGCAAAAAAAAAAAAACTAATAAGGAAGTCTTCATTAAAAAAAACCTGAACATTTAAAAATGGTAGTAATTGTTAATATGCTTACAAAGACAATAGGGATATTAGTTGAATAGGCAAATGGGCACAAATTTCATTTTTTCAACCACATCTGCCTATAAAGATAGTATAACTTACAATGTAACTATTTTAAAACAAAAAATATAAGCCTATAAAACTACAGACTTTTAATGAGATATTATTTTGAGAATGAAAGATGCTAGGCGTAAGTATGGAAAACAGGAAGAAGGCAGGGCATTTTTGCTCCAGAGATATCTTTAAAAACAGGTGATATTCTCATCCGTTTGGGATTAAGGTGGGGTGTCTTCGACCCACCTTGATGATGATAACACACCAACCCAAGGATTCTAGTAGTAACACTTCCATTCCACAGTTCTAATTAATATAGGCACTGATTTACTCCTTTTGGAGTATTCAGAAATCACAGGAATGTGCTAAATGCTATAGAGCAGTGGTCTTAAAACTGTGGCCTGTATCATGAAGATTTTTCAGTGAATAAGGAAGCAATGATAGTTTCAAGGGAATCCACTGGAAGATATTTAACTTGCATCTGTATTCTTTCCTAAAACTGAACTGCCTTAGAAAGAATCTGAAAAAGAAGTCTCCTTTAACTACGGGCCCTTCCCCATCTTTATTAAAGAAACGTATACTTCTCACCTCTTCTGAATCATAATACATGCAAAGTCCCAGGGTATAAAAACCTCCAGGGCACTAAATAAAGGAATAATTCCAAATATCAGTGTGGGTGTTGAAAAAGTCAATTATTCTATCAACTGGGTAACACATACTTTTGCAAGGCAGATAGCATCTAATTCTTTAAACAAAATTAAAGAAGGATGTTCAGCTTATAAATCATTAAAATAATTTTGATAATAGATCATTGTAATTCGTGGCAAATAACTTGAAAGGAGTTCAAAGAATTGGGTAATATTGATAAACAAAAGTTCTATTCCCATTCCATTACATGAGCAAAATTATGATCACTTATATCTTAAAAAAATGAAGAAAACTGATGCTAAACCTGTCATACTCTGCCAATAAATTAATATTGATCCATAGATATATCAACTAATAAAAAAGTCCTATCCATTTCATTGATATTTTGCCATAAAAGTTTCATAATTTTAATGAAGACTCATTCCAGAAGACTTTTAACCCTTATGGATTTAGGGTCTCAGGAAAAAAAAATTTAAGTATATACATGTATACATATAGTTCAAAACAGCTTGTGATATAGTACACCTTGAGAGGTAAAAGGGCTATAGACATTTAGACAAACAAGAACAGCATCGTCTGCATTACCAAGGAAAGCTTCACTGAAGCATAGTTCAGTTTTTCAATACAATTCGGTTATTCAATATTGAGGCATTCAACATTTAGCACCTACTGTATCAAGGCACCATCACTTAGCACCATGTAAGGCTTAAAAATGAACAAAACAAGGTCTCCATCTTCTCAGAGTGTATAATTTGGTTAACTAGGATAAGAATGGTAAAGATTTCAATATTAAGAGGTGAAAGATGAGTAGTCCACAGATGGATAGAATAGTATGGACGGGGGGCGGGGAGGGGAAGAGGCAGAAAAGGGCAAGAACATAATCAATGAAGAACAAGTCATCCAAAAGCAGGATACCTGACATTTAACCATTTAGAAGTGTTATAAAAATGGAAGGTTTCAAACTGAAGCACCTAACCCCTGAGATCTCTAAAGCACAATGGATACAGTGCTGAGAAATACTAAGTTAAAGCTACAGAATTCTGTTAGATAGCAAATTTGTATTGAATCAACTAAAATTAGATAATGATTAAAAATTAATTTTAAAAGGCATTTTTACACAAATAAAAAATGGACCAATTTAAACAAGATTTTTACTGGTTAAGATAATTTAGGAAGGGACAGGCAGGCTATGGTAACATGAGTAAGCAGATTATGGAAGTCTCCAGACCCAAGGCAGTCATAAGCTTCAGGCCATAAACGTGTGTGTATACTGGGGGGAGGCAGGTAAGACAATGAAGGGTGGAAAAAACATTGGGAGGGCTAGGTTACGGAGCACTGGCAAAGGGTCTGATGTGTTGTCCACTAGAAAATAACCACTTCAAATTAATATTTGGGGAGTAGAATATTCCAGAAGATAATTGAGGGGCAAAAAATGAAAGCAGAGAGATTTCTCTCGTAGACTTTCCCATCATGACAAATTTTAGTTGTTTTAGGAAAGCTATCAGACGTTCATAACACTAATTGATTTTCACAAAGAAGTGAATAGATGAGGTCTCTTTGGGAAATGCCTGCTACATTTTGGCTTGGAAAAAAGAAAGATCTTTGCTAGTCCACCTGGGCTCCTTTAAACAAAATTTAATTAACAAGGTCTCCTGGAAGCAAAGCTCACTGTGGTCCCCAGCTATTTTGTGAAGCTCCGCAGTCAGATATGCTGTGACAAATTAAACCCAAGCAAATCATATCTGTCATGTGTTTCGTACCAAAGGGATAGCAGTCAGAAGAGAAAGGAGATAGGTTTGAGACAGTAAACTAAGAGAGAGAAGCAGGAGAATGCCATTGCCTAGGAAGATTCTCAGAAAATACCTGAATCCAGAGGGCTACATAACTCTCCCTTTTTGCTAACCTGACGACTCTTTTGGACCTGGGGTGAGAGGTTTCAGAAAGAAGGAGAAATGGAGAGTTTCCTAGGCCATTATTTAAGTCAATCTTTTGAAATATTATTCCTAGAAAAATTACTATGGCTCTTCTCCCTTGTGAACTTGCAAGCAAATAGGGGGATCCATTTAGGAGACTAAAGAGACATCACAACTGAATATAGTACATGAACCTAGAATGGATCCTGAATTGGAAAAAAAAGTAACGGATATTATTGGGTCAATTGACAAAATAGGAATACAGAAGATAAAGTGTCATCTCAATGTTAAATTTACTGGATATGATAACTGTACTGTGATTATTTAAGATAATTTTCTTATTCTTTGGAAACATACACTAAAGTAGTTAGGGTAAGGAGCCATGATATATGCAAGGTATTCTGAAATGGAAAGATTATAAACACACACACACACACACACACACACACACACATACACACACACACAAGAAAAAGTGATAAATCAAGTGAGGCAAAATATTAACAATAGGTGAATCTGGGTAAAGGGTATACAGATATTCTTTGTATTACTTTATGGAAAATTTCTATAAACCTGAAATTATTTCTAAATAAAAAATTTAAAAATGGTCCCACTAAAAGGACTATCCCAATTCTCCACCAAAAACAGAAAAGTCAAATTATATATCTAGGAATTCAGAGTGACAATCAGCAGGAATGATAGAATAAAGATCTCAGAAAATCCCCTCTTTCATCCAACCTATGAGACCACTGGCAAACACTGTCAGAAATTAAGATTTTTGGAATTCTGTAAATTAACCAAGGCTTGCAGCAATTCAGGAGGCATTCTTTTTTTATTTTTATTTTTTTAACATCTTTATTGGAGTGTAATTGCTTTACCATGGTGTGTTAGTTTCTGCTTTATAACAAAGAGAATCAGTTATACATATACATATGTCCCTATATCTCTTCCCTCTTGCATCTCCCTCCCACCCACCCTCCCTATCCCACCCCTCTAGGTGGTCACAAAGCACCCAGCTGATCTCCCTGTGCTATGCAGCTGCTTCCCACTAGCTATCTATTTTACATTTGGTAGTGTATATATGTCCATGCCACTCTCTCACTTTGTCCCAGGTTACCCTTCCCCCTCCCTGTATCCTCAAGTCCATTCTCTAGTAGGTCTGTGTCTTTATTCCCATCTTGCCACTAGGTTCTTCATGACCTTTTTTTTTTTTTTTTTAGATTCCATATACATGTGTTAGCATACGGTATTTGTTTTCCTCTTTCTGACTTACTTCACTCTGTATGACAGACTCTAGGTCCATCCACCTCACTACAAATAACTCAATTTCGTTTCTTTTTATGGCTGAGTAATATTCCATTGTATATACGTGCCACAGCTTCTTTAACCATTCATCTATTGATGGACACTTAGGTTGCTTCCATGTCCTGGCTATTGTAAATAGAGCTGCAATGAACATTTTGGTACATGACTCTTTTTGAATTATGGTTTTCTCAGAGTATATGCCCAGTAGTGGGATTGCTGGGCTGTATGGTAGTTCTATTTGTAGTTTTTTAAGGAATCTCCATACTGTTCTCCATAGTGGCTGTATCAATTTACATTCCCACCAACAGTGCAAGAGGGTTCCCTTTTTTCCACACCCTCTCCAGCATTTATTGCTTGTAGATTTTTTGATGATGGCCATTCTGACTGGTGTGAGATGATAGCTCATTGTAGTTTTGATTTGCATTTCTCTAATGATTAACGATGTTGAGCATTCTTTCATGTGTTTGTTGGCAATCTGTATATCTTCTTTGGAGAAATGTCTATTTAGGTCTTCTGCCCATTTTTGGATTGGGTTGTTTGTTTTTTTGATATTGAGCTGCATGAGCTGCTTGTAAATTTTGGAGATTAATCCTTTGTCAGTTGCTTCATTTGAAAATATTGTCTCCCATTCTGAGGGTTGTCTTTTGGTCTTGTTTATGGTTTCCTTTGCAGTGCCAAAGCTTTTAAGTTTCATTAGGTCCCATTTGTTTATTTTTGTTTTTATTTCCATTACTCTAGGAGGTGGGTCAAAAAGGATCTTGCTGTGATTTATGTCATAGAGTGTTCTGCCTATGTTTTCCTTTAAGAGTTTGATAGTGTCTGGCCTTACATTTAGGTCTTTAATCCATTTTGAGTTTATTTTTGTGTATGGTGTTAGGGACTGTTCTAATTTCATTCTTTCACATGTAGCTGTCCAGTTTTCCCAGCACCACTTATTGGAGAGGCTGTCTTTTCTCCACTGTATATTCTTGCCTCCTTTATCAAAGATAAGGTGACCATATGTGCGTGGGTTTATCTCTGGGCTTTCTATCCTGTTCCATTGATCTATATTTCTGTTTTTGTGCCAGTACCATACTGTCTTGATTACTGTAGCTTTGTAGTATAGTCTGAAGTCAGGGAGCCTGATTCCTCCAGCTCTGTTTTTCTTTCTCAACATTGCTTTGGCTATTCAGGGTCTTTTGTGTTTCCATACAAATTGTGAAATTTTTTGTTCTAGGTCTGTGAAAAATGCCAGTGGTAGTTTGATAGGGATTGCATTGAATCTGTAGATTGTTTTGGGCAGTATAGTCATTTTCACAATGTTGATTCTTCCAATCCAAGAACATGGTATATCTCTTCATCTGTTTGTATCATCTTTAATTTCTTTCATCAGTGTCCTATAATTTTCTGCATACAGGTCTTTTGTCTCCTTAGGTAGGTTTATTCCTAAATATTTTATTCTTTTGCAATGGTAAACGGGAGTGTTTTCTTAATTTCACTTTCAGATTTCTCATCATTAGTATATAGGAATGCAAGAGATTTCTGTGCATTAATTTTGTATCCTGCTACTTTACCAAATTCATTGATTAGCTCTAGTAGTTTTCTGGTAGCATCTTTAGGATTCTCTATGTATAGTATCATGTCATCTGCAAACAGTGACAGCTTTACTTCTTCTTTTCCAATTTGGATTCCTTTTATTTCTTTTTCTTCTCTGATTGCTGTGGCTAACACTTCCAAAACTATGTTGAATAACAGTGGTGAGAGTGGGCAACCTTGTCTTGTTCCTGATCTTAGTGGAAATGGTTTCAGTTTTTCACCATTGAGGACAATGCTGGCTGTGGGTTTGTCATATATGGCCTTTATTATGTTGAGGAAAGTTCCCTCTATGCCTACTTTCTGGAGAGTTTTTATCATAAATGGGTCGAAAGCTTTCTCTGCATCTATTGAGATGATCATATGGTTTTTCCCCTTCAATTTTTTAATATGGTGTATCACATTGATTGATTTGTGTATATTGAAGAATCCTCGCATTCCTGGGATAAACCACACTTGGTCATGGTATATGATCCTTTTAATGTGCTGTTGGATTCTGTTTGCTAGTATTTTGTTGAGGATTTTTGCATCTATGTTCATCAGTGATATTGGTCTTTCTTTGTGACATCTTTGTCTGGTTTTGGTATCAGGGTGATGGCGGCCTCGTAGAATGAGTTTGGGAGTGTTCCTCCCTCTGCTATATTTTGGAAGAGTTTGAGAGGGATAGGTGTTAGCTCTTCTCTAAATGTTTGATAGAATTTACCTGTGAAGCCATCTGGTCCTGGGCTTTTGTTTGTTGGAAGATTTTTAATCACAGCTTCAATTTCAAGTGCTTGTGATTGGTCTGTTCATATTTTCTATTTCTTCCTGGTTCAGTCTCGGAATGTTGTGCTTTTCTAAGAATTTGTCCATTTCTTCCAGGTTGTCCATTTTATTGGCATATAGTTGCTTGTAGGAATTTCTCATGATCCTTTGTATTTCTGCAGTGTCAGTTGTTAATTCTCCTTTTTCATTTCTAATTCTATTAATTTGAGTCTTCTCCCTTTTTTTGATGAGTCTGGCTAATGGTTTATCAATTTTGTTTATCTTCTCAAAGACAGGAGGCATTGTTTAAAAAACTAAAAATAGAGTTACCATATGATCCCCAAATCCCATTCCTGGGCATATGTCCAGAGAGAACTATAATTCAGAAAGAGACATGCACCCCAATTTTCATTGCAGCACTATTTACAATAGCCATGACCTGGAAGCAACCAAAATGTCCATCTACAGATGAATGGATAAAGAAGATGTGGGGGATACACACACACACACACACACACACACACACACACAATGGAATATTACTCAGCCATAAAAAAGAATGAAATAATGCCATTTGCAGCAACATGGTTGGACCTAGAGATTATCATACTAAGTGAAGTAAGACAGACAAAGAAAGACAAATATCATATGATATCGCTTATATGTGGAATCTAAAAAAAGGATAAAAATGAACCTATTTACAAAACAGAAACAGACCCACAGACATAGAAAACAAACTTGTGGTTACCACAGGGAAAAATGGGGGAAAGGACAAAGAATAGAGACTCTGCAGATTAGTTCAGAAAATAAGCAACAACAACAAACCCTGAGGAGGTAGGAGAGGATCTGATTTCCAGATATGCCACACTGTATCATTTAAAACATCCAGTTTCAGCAACAACAACCAAAAACATTACCAGATATGCAAAAGCCAAGAAAGTATTGCCCACACACAGGATAAAAAGGAAAGCAATCAATAGAAACTGTTCCTGAGGCAGCCCAAATGTTGAATTTACTAGACTTTAAGTTGGCTATTATAAATATTTTCATGAACTAAAGGAAGTAATATCTCACTAAATGGAGAATATCAATAAAGACATAGAAATTATTAAATGAACCAAATAGAAATTCTGGAATTGAAAACTAAAACTGAAGTGCAAAATTCACTAGAAGAGCAAAACTGCACATTTGAGCAGGCAGAAGAATCAATGGACTTGAAGATAGGTTAATTTTGATTAACAAGTCTAAGGAAAAAGAAAGAAAAAAGAATGAAGAAAAATGAACAGAGCCTTACAGACCTGAGGGACACCAGCATACACATGATGGGAGCCCCAGAAGAGAGGAGAGTGCAAAGGGGGCAGAAAGAATATTTGAAGAAATAGTGGCCAAAATCTTTCCAAATTTGATGAGAAACGTTAATCGACACATCCAAAAAGCTCACAAATTCCAAGTAGGGAAGACTCAAAGAGCTCTACACCTAGACATATTATATACCTATGATAAGTGCATCAGGAATTATTTGTAGATGATGGTGTAAAAATAGGAGGAAAGAGGCTAGGGAGAAGAAAGTAAAGAGAAAATCAAGGGGAAAAAAGTTAGAATTTTAGACAATTGTTTATCACTTAAAAATCAGGGTTGCAATATTTAGTATGTGAAAACACCAGGGAAGTAAATTTCAGGAAAGCCATGCAAAGAATACATAGTAAAGAGCACTCCCGTTTCAAGAACGCACTGACATTTAGAATTGTGGTCTGATATTGAGCCATTGCTGAACACTGGTCATAATATCTGTAGACTACATAATTGAACTATTTGTTACTCATAGTTATTTCCCTGTGGATTATTTGATATTTTATTTTCTTTTTAATCCACTCTGACTTCCCATGTTCTCCTGACACATGTAGGTGAAGCTCATTTTAAAAAAATCATAATAATATACTTTAAAACTCAACAGAAAAGACTTTTAAAATTACCTGATACTTGGGATTACTTGTACCACTGCTTTTCTCCTTTGTCATGGATAATGAAGAAATGATCTTATATTGATAATCAAATGCATTCTCTAATTATCATACTAACAAAATATCTCCAACATCATGCATGCGTGTATAAATTCATAAGTACTCACCATTGAACTGTATCGTATATGCTAATGGCTGAAGGCTCAACTACAACTCCTGACCTTTAGGAACTTAAGTGCATCTATTTCAAATGACGGAGTTTTTATGCAAGGCAGACTACAATTAGAGGACTATCTCATTTCCGCATCACCTTACCTTACACCCTCCCAATGCAGAAACCCGACACAAATTCAGAGGGGACAGCAAAGGAGAAGGAATGGAAATCAAACATAACTTCCCAAGGAAGGCCACAGACTAAACTCTCTCTTCCACCAGGAGAACTCAGAACTCAGCATTGTGCCACCTATGAATTTCATCTGACATAATGAGGATGGTCTAAGAGAAGAGGGAAGGAGGGAAACTGAAAAGGGCCAGGTTTCCAGGACTTCACCAACACTTGGCCTTGGTTACAATATTTGGTCATTCCCAGAGCCCCACCCCTGTAGGTAGAGGCTAGGTAGAGGCTTTTGTGCACTGTAGGTAGAGGCTTTACAAGAGTTTGTAATCCCTTCAGGGCTGCACAGAAGGAATTCTTATCTCAGTCTTTGTTTCTACTCAAAAACCAGCACTATAGTAAAGCCTAAAAGAATGAGCTTCATTTATTATCAATAATGTCAAAATTGAAAAGGTTAATCACCATTAGTCAATGGAAATTAGGAGCAGATAGGAAATTATTTATCACGCAAATGAAAGGGCTTTGAATTGAAGCCCACATACAAAACAACAAACACATACCCAGATGCTCAGGCATCCCTTCTGCACACCAAATGGCTGCACCCCTTCCTCCCATGTGCGCTGCTCTCTCCTTGGATCCTGCATGTTCACAACTGCAGTGCTTGGGTTCATCACAGTATCTTTTTATGCATAAGACTGTTGGAGAAAAGCCTAGGCAACCATCACAGGTGCCATCTCTCACTTTTCCTCTCATCTCAACCTAAGAGAAAGAACCCAATCCATCCTCAAATCCCAGCAGCACCTCTTCAGACAGCTTCTAGGCTTTTCCGGCCAGATTCGTATCCTAAAACTGATAGCAGCCCCTGATGCCTGCTCTACAAGTAGGAATTGAGGCATATGAAGTCTGGGAATCGCTAGAGTCAAAAGTGAGACAGACAGACAAAGAGACATGTCCAGGCAAGTGTTGGCAGATGATTCTGTGTCCTCAGGTGTGCGCACTGTACCTACAATCCCAGAGGAACCCAAAATCTCGAGTGAATGTCCCCTTAAGTTCACCATGATTCGCACTCATTTCTTCACAGTACAGTGATAGTATTCAGGTGCTCTGAAAGCCTTTCCTATATTTACTTACATGGATAACCCCCAACATACACACACGTACACAGATGAGTGCACATGCACACACACACACATACACAGAGCAAGTAAGGGAGGAAAAGCAGAGACCAAATCAAAACAACTTCTATGGGACTCAGGCTCTTCACCTAGATCAGAGTTTCTCGAGCTGGCCACTACTAACATCGTGGGTCAGATAATTCTTTGTCGTGGGCTGGGGGGTGGTGGCAGTGGCAAGCCTCTCCCATCAACTGTAGAAAGTTTAGAAGCATCCCTGCCCTGTACCCATTAGGTGCCAGCAGCAACCCCTCCACCTAGTTGTGGCCAAAAATGTCTTCAGACATTGCTAAATGTCCCAAAGGGAAAATTTTTCCTCTTTCCCCTTGAAGACACTGACTTAGACCAAAAGGGTTTGCCCAGAATGACTCCAACCAGTGCACAAATTGCCACATTACAAAAATAGATGCAAGATTAACTAGTCAATCCTTTTAGTACAGAGTCAGGGAGGAGGTCAGAGATTTTCATAACCAGAAGTCCCTCTCAACAAAAGGAAAGTATCCCTGCCACCTAGTAATGAGTCTTCTCTATGACGGCCTAATCTAGGATTGTCTTGGCTTCCTTCTGACATAGTTTCCCACATAGTGTTCAAGTACCAAGTGACCCAGTTGGGCCCCTCCACATGTGATTTCCTGCCAAACAATTTTTCACATTTGCTGTCTCAGCAAATTTTCATATTTGCCAAGCAAATTCATATATATGTGAATATATATATTTTCCATTCCCAAAAATAGCAAGAAAGGAATTAGACTAGAGAACTGATGGTAGGTTAACTGTAGTGGAATTTATTCATCTAAAAAACCTTACTGTCTCTATCCTTAGTTAGCTGTATGGTCATGGTGGGGTAATAATCCATGCTCTGCTTACCTACTGAGGTGTGGAGAGGATCAAATGAGATCATGAATGTGAAAGTACCTTGAAAATAGAAAGCACTATACAATTATAAGGTGTTTTATTATTTCTGTTAATGTCCAGGTCTGCAAAACTGAGAGGAAGAAATAAGCTGAGGGGAAGGATGGGATATTTTAATTCCCAGGGCCAAAGTGGAAAGGCAGAAAAGAATGGAATGGAATGGGATGGGAAAACAATTTGTTAGGCTTTGAAAATGAAAACAACAGTGAGATGGAAGGATGCCAAGTACTAACATCAGATGGTAAAATGTTTCCTTTTGTTAGGGTACAGAAGTGGCAAAGACCAAATGGGCATGGGAACCAAAATTATAAAGGAAACATCATTTGACTTAAAAGCTTCACGTCCTCTAAATTTCAAAAATAGTCTTTCTCAAACTGTGTGCCTTGGAACACAAGTATTTCTCAAAATGCTAATAGGTATTTTCAGCAAATGAGTTTGGGAGAAGTTGCATCTTAGAGTCACAATATACATGAACAGAAAGACTCTGGGAAGACATGTAGTAAAGAAATTGTTTTATTTTGTTTAATCCATTATTTCCTAAACATATTTGACCTGAGAACCCTATCTATCTATCTATCTATCTCCCTGTTAAGATCAGATTGAGAAATGTAACACTCAAAGGATTTCAGGATCAGAATGGACTATAAAGAAAATAAGTCAGTAAGGTGGTTGCTGAGTGTACCTGTGATTGCATGTATAAAAATACAAGCCAGGATGGTAAATCTATCTTCCCAGAGCACTGATCAAATTCTTCCTGAGGTAGCACATCTAGTTCTGGGCTCCCAAAGGCCACGAAAAAGAGAGAGCTAAAAAAGACCATGAAAGTGATAAAATTCATTAAAGGAATGAGTTGAAAGATCTACGTTGTATACATCTCAGAGATAGCTGAAGGGTAACTTAATAAGAACAGAGGGAGCAACAAGGGGTGTTCAATGAACAGCCATAACCAAAGACACACTTCTCCTGAGTCTGCTTTAGTTTCCTTCTCACTGTCTGCCTGCTGCAGGTGCTTCCTGACTTAATTTCTCTCTCCTTCCACCAAACTTGTACTCAGTTTCTTCCTCCGCTCCACAGTTCACTACAGTACACATTCCAGCTCTTGTCCCATAGATCCTTGTCCCCATCTTGGTTGCATGCCTGATGACTCTGATCCTATCCTAGGTCTTTAATCCTAGACTTACATGTCTCTCTCAACTACCTACAGGAGAGGTATGTGTTGCATGTGAGGAAGATATTCCTAACAGAGTGGGTATAGGAGACAGGGTTTCATGGACAGTATTAAAACTGAATACCCATCTGCCCTTATTAATTAGGTGCAATTTTATTTTGAGGAGAGAACACAAACTGTAGAAGAACAGAAGCCAGGAGAGACCAAGAAAATACAGAAGCTACATTTTAGAGCAGTTGGAAATTGACAACTAGCCTGAAAAAAACATTAAGGGAGTCAGGTACAGGCACTCTAAATAGAGTCCTAGACAAAAATTAAAAAGGGAAACCCCAATATTAAACAATGTAGTTGTGCCCCAAAATGCATCATTTGAATTACATACATGTTCACAAACATATTCTTGATTACTTGGTTAGAAAGGCATTTTATTCCTTTTCCAAAAATTCTCAACAGGACCTGCAGCCACAAGGACAAACCCACCCTCCATTGCAACACCTGAGGATTTCCAAACTTGGAAACTAAATCTCCAACTCTTTCAGGCCATATGGCAGAGGGACAGTGACTGAATGAATACTCAGTGACCAAGTGTGAAACCACAAGAGATGGTGAGAAACTTGGCCACAGCAAGCCTTTTAAGCTTTGACCCTGCTTGCCAGACCGGAGAGCAGCACAGGGGAGGGGAACAAGCCAAACAGTGGCAAGTCTCCACACCGTAACTGCATCTTGCAGTATCCATTCTGCCAGAGCCACAAAGTAAATAAGGGGAGAAAAAAAACTCCCTTTCTCAAAACAGACCTAGAGTGGGTGTGTGGCTTCAATCTGACAGTCTCACTTTACTTCAGTGCTTTTGGGCAGGGTGGGGAGGAAGAAAGGAGATAGAGGAGGAGGTGAGAGAAAAAACACAGCCATTTTTGTAATTAAATTTCAGAATCTTTTCATTATGCAGTTTCAATTCATTGAAAGTTTTTTTTTCCTTCCAGCACCCTCCTCCTCCTTCCTTAAAACTCTTGTTCCATTCACTACCCACTCCTTCGTGAACACACACACACACACACACACACACACACACACACACAGTGTTACCCTTGATATGAATCAAAGCAGGCAGAGCAGCTCCGCCTCAGTACTCGCCTTTATAACCAGGGATGTAAACAATATTCAGGAGAATTTTTGGCCTTGAGAAGGGTTTAACAATAATGGTGCTGTTCCACTTTTACTCAGGAAAAGCTGAAAGGAAACTAAAAGGTTTAATAGGTACAAGTATTGTGCTTCTGCTACATCAATAAATAATGCCAAAGTGGAAGAATGGCAGAGCGTGGTAACATATTGAATGATGCTGTTTCTGGTAATCCTCCAGCAAAAGCCTTTGTGAAGTTTTATGCCGCTAATCGCATTAAATTGACCTCTGAGGGCCAGGACATAATGTTCTGTTATTGTTGTGTGTTTGTTTGTTTTACTATTTAATAGCTCTCATTTTAAAGCTTAACTTAAATATGGGATGATGCAGAAAAAAAAACCCAAGCAACTGGAGGTTTGACTCGATGAATCTGTCCAGGAAAGAGTATGAGATTTGGACAAAGATTTTTAGGCCTCTGGCCAAGGAGAAATTATTGCTGTGGAGCATAAGACTGGGGAGTCCATGGCTTCCGTTTTGAATTAATCAAGTTGTGTTCTTTAGACATTTGAATTCAGTTTATTCTACTTCTCCAAAATGGCTACTGTTCCCCTCACCTTTTCACAGCTCAACCTGGAGTGAAGTCGTAAAGAATATGGCACAGAAAGCTGCATGTTTGCAAGCTGGGCTAACACAAAACATTTCCCCAGGGTCAGCAATACTTGCATGTACAAGAAGCTATTTTGAGGGAAGTTTTACCAAGTCCTAAATATGTATTTTTTTCGCTCAGAAATTCTATGAAGCAAAATTAGTTGACTGGGCCATAGACCATAAAACCTAATTAGCTCTGTAAGGTTGTTTAATGTTTAAGCCTAACCATCAGTGGACAGCCATACCGAAGAGGTTTTCTGAATTCAAAGCCTCAATGCAGACGGACAAAAGCTAAACACAAAATAGAAAGGAATCAATTTTTTTTTTTAACTTGGGCACCAGGGGAAAACAAAAACCTGAGAAGGGAAAAGAGAAATTAGTTATAAGGCTTCCAGGATTCTACAGGGCTCTGGGGAATTAACCAAAGATCTTACACAGGGCTCATAAAACATCCACATTTTTCTTTCTAGGCACTCAGGCTACAGTACACATAGTATATTCCTCATTCTCCCCACAGCCTGATAAAATAGGAGAGGCAGGTATTTTTATTCCCACCACCCTAATATACCTTAGAAGCTTTGTCCTCCTGTCAGAGTCTCCAGGGTTTCACTATTGAGTGATACAGATATTGATACATATTGCATAAGCAGAGTTGAAGTGCTGCCTCTAATTCAGCTTCTTCATCAAAGCTCGAATCCACAGAACAATGATCAACTTTGCATTCATTTTCCAACATCAGCCACCTCATTTGAATGACACTATTTTAATGACAATAAATGTTGCATGGGCACCGTGAAGCGAGAAACATCACCCTGCATTAATACCCCATCTGCCTACCATCTCCCTAAGATCCTGAGGCATGTTTCAAAGCAAGCATAGGAGAATTTATACCTAATTAAAATCATAGGGGGAATGGAATGTCGGAGGCAGAGTTTAGTTTCTTTTTTAGAATTAGAGTATTTTTGAGGCGTCAGACTAGTCTCTCCACCAGATTTGCCGAGGAGGGAGAGGTGGAGAGGGAAAGGGAGAGGATATATACGCATGGGACTAGGGGTGAGCAAGGAGGAAGAACTAGACAGTTATTTTTTAAAGTAAAGATGCTGATTTAAGTATGAAGGAAGTATTAGAAAGTGGACTGATTTTTGCCCCCACATTTTTCTGTTTTCCCCTACATGCCTAAGCCTGGCACTGCTCTTCTGGTAAAATCAGAAAAAAAAATCCCATATATATGTATGTTTTGGTAGAAGTGACACTGAACAGCTGAAGGATGAAGAAACAAGAGTCCGAATAATCCACAAAGCAGATGACTTTAGACAACAGAAAACTGAATATGTCTCATTTTATCATTCAAGAAGCTAAGGCACAAGGAAGAAAAGGGATTTGGCTTTTTTTAAAGTTTATTATCTATGTTTGCCACCTAGCTCTAAGTCCTCAGGCTGCAGAACAAATGGAAGAATAATAACCTAAAAGTTTTCTTGTTTCTCGCCCGCACGTTTTTTTAAAGACTTAAAGAGTTCATCTAATGAGGGAGCTAAGACTTACATAGCTTATCTTATACCTGGCCTTAAAGTCACTTACATAGCTTATCTTATACCTGGCCTTAAAGTCACAGCTAAACAAGGCATTTCATTCTATGTGCAACATTATTATACTTAATCTTGTGCATTCAACAAACATGGGAGAGAAAAGAGATGAGAGAATGAGGAGATATGGCACCCAAGACAGAGATGGCAAGACTGGGTTCAGGTAAGTTGGAAGATTTAAAAAATATCCAGCACCCATGTACACACAATCAGATAACATCTATGGACGGTGTGGAAGCTTTTCCTCAGTCTTAACTTGGGCTCATCAGACCCTTTGCAGAAATTCTTATCTCCTACATTTATTCAAAGCTGCCCAACCACCAGGGTTAGTCAGGGCCATTTGGACCTGGAGTCATTACCTGGCTCTGCCATTAACTTAGATACCCCTATGCAGGGAAGGAGCATATTGATTGCATTTACATTGACTAATACTTTGGGGGGTAAAGGAGAATTTAAAAGTTAAAGTTTCCAAAGGACTTAGTTTTTCCTTAAGTAAAAAGAATCATATCAGCAGAATTCATAATCCTCACTCAATTTACCTCAGAATCTCTTTCAGGTAGCAAAGAAGTAAAGTTCATAGCTTCAAATAATTAAGAGCCAGCCCCATCTCCCCTTTTCCTATAGCAGAACAACTACTTAGTCATGCTTCCCAGGTTCCTCTATCATCCCTCCATCTCAGAGATCCATAAAATATTAAAGCTAAGAGATCATCCTCACCAAGCTCTACTCTTGGAGTAGGGATTTGTGTCTATACCCACGTACTCCCTGCCTCCGTCCTTTGTCACCAGAGTTGAAAAATCTGGCTCTCAATCCCTTTGCTGCCCTCCTCCTTCTCTGGGTACTCCCCTTCCCTCAGCCCTGAAACTCAGCCTTTCCCATTTGCCAGCCAAACCTCAGACCACTTCCTTCCAAATATTACATTACTTCCTTCAGCCCACTCTGGCCAGTAGGTGGCACCGCAGACAGCTAGCGCGCTCTTTTCAACTGATGACTCCTTGAAGGCAGCAGGCTTTTTGGGTATAGCAACCATTCATTCTGGAGAGTTGTGATCTGAAATATTCTGTATACAACACAATTTCTGGTTTGTACAAACTGGTTTTAAGATTGAGGGAGTGGTCAGGTAGAAAGAGAGAAAAGTTTTCTAGCTTTCTTTTTTCACCACATCTCAGTTCTAGCCCACATGACAAGACTTACTATCTTCTTGCCTTGATTGTGAATGAACAGAGACATCCCAGGAATAAAAATTGGTGCCTTTAGCCAAGTCTCCTAGTACAGTCTCTGAAACCTCCGAAATAGAAGAACAGGGACTGGGCACTAGGGTGTGCATGTGTGACAAAATATTGCTGTATAAATTATTTGGGGATTATACACTGTTCAGGATTAGCTGCACCTCAGCACCTTTCCATTAGAATTTGATAGGTGTTGAAAAAGAGACAAAGCTAGCTGCCTAATATCCTCAGCAAGCAAGGACAATTAGAAAACACTCATTTTTGTTCTGTTCACACTTCTATTCCCAAAGCTAACCATATGGTTTCTAGGTTCTGGCTTGACCACCCAATTGATATCTACTAGCATACAAAAACAATTTTTACTTTTAAAACTTTTCATAAACGTTTGCATTTCAGACTTAGCTTTCATATTTCATTTTATATCAGGAGGTTAAGTTCAGCCCATATGCAAATGTGTAGATAATTCTGATTAAGGATGAAGGTCTGACAAACAAATGTTAGCCTACACAGTCAAAGTTTAAACAAAATGTAAAGGTTACTGGAGTAAGAGTCAAGAGAACGGGGTCTAACTCATATGGCAACTTTGGACAAGGCACCCTCTCTGAGACTTTTTCTGGGCATATCGCTACATGCCCTACCTGCTTCACAAAGGGATTAGAAGGGTCAAAGAAACAAGTTTCTAAATGGCTTTGAAAAATATTAAGCTCTGCACAAAGCAGAAGCATTATATTTCCCCCTAGGGTCTTCATTCTGATACAGGGTCATGTATTCATTCAGTGATAAAGTCTGTGTACTAGGTACTATCACAAATAGATTCCAGAAGTGGAACTACTTTTGATTTCTCTGAAATTTTTTTTATTATACAAATCTTTTTTTTTTTTTTTTTTTTGGCCACTCTGTGCGGCTTGTGGGATTTTAGTTCCCTGACCAGGGATTAAACCCAGGGCCATGGCAGTGAAAGCGCCAAGCCCTAACCAGTGGACCTCCAGGGACTGCCCTCTCTCTAATGTTATAATGCAAAGTTGTGAAGGGTAAGAAGAGTGGGAGAAGGTAGTTCAAGTAACTGACAAAATGGAATGTTTCCAGAAGAAAGAAACTAGGAGAGAAAGGAGTCAATAAATCTGCCACATGAGGAATGTCTGAAGGAACAGGTGGGAAATGTTTAGTCTGGAGCAGACTAGAGGAGGTAATGATGGCTGTTTTCAGAAATCTGAAGGCCTATCACAAGAGAGATTAAGTTTTTTTTCATGGCAGAAGGCAGAACAAAAATCAACCAGGCTCAAAAGGAAAAAAATTAACCTACAGTGATGGAGGTATTGTCAAAGGGACACAGGAGTCAACTGAAAAAGCACCCAATGGCCAAAGCTGGAACAATTTTAGAAACAAAATAAATAAAGTAATATTGGACTATAACCCTAAGTTTAAAATACTGATATAGATGATTGAATAAATAAATGAGAATAGACACATCTCCAGTGCACAAAAATTCCAAATAATTTATGTAGATAGTCCATCCTCAAGGAAGTGATGCATAATGAATGCCCCAGTCTTAAAGTGCAGACTGCCCAAAGTAATTCCCTCTAAAGAGTACATTATGGAAATGAGGAAAAAGTAACTTTACTCTGGAGAAGCCTGACAAGTACTTCCTCAGCCAGGTGATCATGGTCAGCATCAGTAGTGATAAATCATGTTGATAGTATGTTGATAGTATGTACCCATGATATGATGTGATGAGAATACTTTATCTCTGTGGTCTTCCTCCTTAAAACACGTTATCCCAATCTAATCATTACAAAAACATCAGACAAATCCCAACTGAGGGACATTCTACAGAATACCTGACCACTAATCCTCAAAACTGTCAAGGGAAAGTCTGAGAAATTGTCACAGTCAAGAGGAGCAAAGGAGACATGATGACTAAATGTAATGTGGTATCCTGGATGGGATACTGGAACAGAAAAAGGACATTATGGGGATACTAAGGAAATACGAATATAGACTTTAGTTAATAATAACATATTAACATTGGTTTGTTAATTGTGACCAATGTGCCATTGTAATGGAAGATATTAATAATAGGGGAAACTGGGTGTGGGGTATATAGGAACTCTCTCTACTATCATCACAATAATTTTGTAGATCTAAACCTGTTCTGAAATGAAGTTTATTAAAAAAAAAAAAACAGGGAAAGCTACCAGAAAACATATTTCATCTCAACTTAAGAATAGGCTTTCTGAAAAGAAATAAAAGACATCCAAATTGGAAAGGAAGAAATAAATTTATCTTTGTACGCAGATGACATGATCATATATATAGAAAACCCTAAAGGTTCCACAAAAAACTGCTAGAACTAATAAATGAATTCAGCAAAGTTTCAAGATACAAAACCAACATGCAAAACTCAGTTGTGTTTCTATACACTAACAATGAACAAGCCAAAAAGGAAATTAAGAAAATTATCCCATTTACACTAGCATCAAAAAGAATAAAATATTTAGGAATAAACTTAACAAGGAGGTGAAAGACTTGTACACTGAAAAGTACAAAATGTTGCTGAAGGAAACTAAAGAAGACACTAATAAACAGAAAGATATTCATGTTCATGGATTATAAGACTTAATATTGTTAAGATGTCAAAACCACCCAAAACAATCTATAGATTCAATTCAATCTATATAAAAAAAACCCAATGACATTTCTCGCAGAAACAGAAAAATCTATCCTAGAATTCATATGGAATATCAAATAGCCAAAACAATCTTGAAAAGAATAACAAAGTTGGTGGCATCACACTTACTGATTTCAAAACTTACTACAAAGCTACAGTAATTTTTTAAAAAATTGGTACTGGGATAAGGACAGACATATAGACCAATGGAATAGAATAGAGAGCCCAGAAATAAACTTTCACTATATGGCCAAAAGATTTTCAAGAAGGGTGCCAAGACCATTCAATGGGGAAAGGGCAGTCTTTTCAACAAACAGTGTTGGGAAAACTGGATATCCACATGCAAAAGAATGAAGTTGCACCCTCACCTTACACCATGTACAAAAATTAATTCAAAATGGATCATAGACCTACATGTAAGAGCTAAAACTATAAAACACTTAGAAGAAAACATACGGGGAAAGCTTCATAATGTTGGATTTCGCAATGATTTCTTGGATATGATACCAAAAGCAGGCAAGAAAAGAAAAAATAGATAAATTGAACTATATCAAAATTAAAAACTTTTGTGGATCAAAAGAAACTACCAACAAAATGAAAAGAAAATTCATGGAATGGGAGAAAATATTTGCAAATCATGTATCTAAAAAAGGATTAATATGTAGAATATATAAAAAACTCCTACAGTTTAGCCAATAAGCACATGAAAAGATGCTCAACATTACTAATCATTAGAAAAATGCAATTAAAACCACCTCACAAACATTAGGATGGCTATTGTTAAAAAATAGAAAATAACAAATGTTGTCAAGGATGTAGATAATTTGGAACTCTTACGTACTGTTTGTGGGAATGTAAAATGATGCAGCTGCTATGGAAAATAGTATTGCAGTTCCTCAAAAAATTAAAAATAGAATTACCATATGATCTAGCAATTCCATTTCTGGGTATATACCCAAGAGAATTGAAAGCAGGGTCTCAAAGCAATATTTGTTCATATCAGCATTATTCAAAATAGCCAAAAGGTGAAAGCAAGTCAAATGTCCACTGACAGATGAATGGATAAACAAAATGTGATATAAACATACAATGGAATATTATTCAACCTTTAAAAGGAAGTAAATTCTGACACATGCTACAACATGGATGAACCTTGAGGACTTCATGCTAAGTGAAATAAGCCAGTTACAAAAGGACAAGTGAATACTGTATGATTCCACTTATATGAGGAACGTTAAATAGTCTAATTCATAGAGACAAAAGTAGAATAGTGGTTGCCATGGTCTGGGGAGAAGGTGGAAATGGGGAGTTACTGTTTAATGAGTACAGAGTTTCAGTTTTGCAAGATGAAAAGAGGTCTAGAGATGGATGGTGGTGATGGTTGCATAACAATGTGAATGTACTTAACTCCATAGAACTGTATACTTAAGAATGGTTAAAGATGGCAAATTTTTTATGTGTATTTTGCCACAATTAAAAATAATAAAATAAAATAAAAAGAATGAGCATCTGGCATGGACTGCCTTTGGAGGTAGTCGCTTGTCCATGAATATATCTAGGCAAGGTAATCTAGAAAAAATGATTAATGTACCAGATAAAAATTATTCAATATTTAGATGACTTCCTAGTTATTTCTAAGAGGCAAAAAACACTTGGGGCCAAGATGTCAATGTGAGGCTTAATGAGTAAGCATACAGATGGCCACGGTGGTAGTGCTTCTAAATTTTGTTGTGATTTGCTTCACAAAGCACCAGTGAGGCACAACTTACAACATTTGTCTTCTGTTAGCAGACAGTTAGGAATAGTGCAGTTGTTGGTTTACCTGGTTCCACTATACACCTTTCAGGCCCAGGGAATCCTGCTGAAGAAAGTATTACAAATGCAATTTACAACTTAGTAGGTATTCTTAGTAGGTATTCTTAGTAGGTATTCTTTAAGTATATCATATCTATGAATGACTTTGAGCTTCAGATAAATGCACTGAGAGAGCTCCTTTAATACCCCTCCCAGAAGTTGAGGGCCTGTCTCAAATACCAAGGCAGTTCCAAACCACCCTATGTGCCTTTAATGTATATTAAGGTCTCTCTCTGCCTGACTGTTGAGTTGGGACATTAGTCTTCTCCAGCCCTAGGACTGGAACTTACACAATTGGCTCTCCTGGTCCTTAGGCCAGACAGACTATTGATTCTGTCTCTCTGGAGAATCCTAATACAGATTTTATGATCACAGATGAGTCAAAGTTACAGGCCAGAAGAGTCATAAGGGAAGCCAAGTATAAGGATACAAACTGGCCCCCAATTGGGTCAGTTTTAATTCCAGCTCAACGATTAACTTTCTATTTGGCCAAAGACTTTACTTGCTAACTCAAAAATGGCAGGCGGGGGTGGGGTAATTAAATCAGTGGTTCCCAACCTGAGGTTCCTGGGCATCTTAACATCACAAAGGTAATCATTGGGATCCTCAAGTCATTTTCAATATTTCAGAACTTTAAAGAAAACAGAGCACTTAACTATCCATACAGCTGCCCTAGTTATCTAAATGCCAAGTTTCTATGCTTTTGCCTGGAATTACAGCAACCAAGCACAATAATATTGGTTGTCCATGCTGATTAGAAATTCTGACACACACGTGTGTGTTGTGTATGAACACAGAAGCTATTATTTAATAAATGTAGCTTTTTCAGGAGAAAAAAAACCTCTTTGAAGCATTAGGCCTTATGAAAAAAGGTAAAGGAAGGGTTTGGGAGGGCATGAAAATATTGGGAAGTACTGATCTCGCTTATCTGTGCCTGAGGTCCCTTACAACTCTTCCAGGCTCCCACATCTACTTGTCTCTCTTGTCTTTCCCAGTAAGGACTGCAATCTTCACTTACCTGAGACACTGGAAACAGATGAATAATGGACTTCTTGGTCTGCCACCCTCCTAGGGTCTGAGGACAGCTGTGAAATTTCTGCAGCCCCCCCCATACCTGCTACACCCATGCATTGAGACCTGATTGGTTAAGTGGAGGCCTTTGGATAGACAAAAAAAAGCAAGATTTCCCACAGCCAAGCTGGTCAGCATACAGGCAAGTTCATTGCACTGTAGATGCAGCAAGTGCCACTTCACATTTCCCAAAGCCTTTGATAGGTGTGGCAGGTTCAGACTCCCACAGAGAAGTTGTCTACCCAGTTTGAAGGGGAAATGCTCCTCAGTGCCTAAAGCCACTCCCTGTTATAAAGGCAGCTTTAGCTCTGCAGCTTTTGCTGGGGGGAGGGGAAAGGGGTGTGGAAAGAAGCTCCCTTGAATTGAAACTTGAATCTGGGGGTAAACACAGCTGGGACTTGTTCCAACGCTGTCTTCTATGACCTGGAAACAAGAGCACCCTATGTCCCAGCAAAACACACGTTTGCTGAGTCTCATCCTGCCTATTTCTAAACCTCAATCAACTGCAGAAATAAGTATCTTTAAAAATAAAATCTTTTGGCTGGGGAGAGTGTTCTTTTTAGAGGAATTTGTTTAATTATTTCAATTTAAAATCTTGAACATTTCCAATCTTGCAGTCCTCACTAATTTGCAGGCATACACTCACTCGTCAACATGCACACACACACACACACACGCACACATACCAGCCCTGAGAGAGCTTGAGGCAGAAATGCAGTTAGCCACTATCGTGAGTCCTGGCTTTCCAGCCCTGCGTGAAAGAACAGAGCCTGGAACTGAAAAATTGAAACTGTCAGGTGCTTCTGAACAACTACTGTGATTTGACATTTGGCCCATCTAAAGAGAATCAAAGGCATCAAGGGCAAGTTAGCAATGAATTAAACTGATTAAAGCAGAAGCGTGGTGAGCTTCAGTGGGCTAAGGTCTGGCTTTCCAAGACCCAAGACCAGGAATAACGATGCTTTCATTTCACTTTATTTTATTTTTTAATCTCAGCATCCTGCTTTTCTTGCTGTGTAACCTTGAGTGAGTAGCTTAATCTCTTGGTGCTTCATTGTTTCAAACACATTGAACTGTCTAGAATGATAAACCATCACCTCTCTCCCAGCAGGTTTAGATAGGTGAATGTAGTTTTGCATATATGACAATGAGTGTAACCAAAATTGTACTCAACAGTTCTAACTATGTATGTGTGTGTGTAGAAGTGGTGTGGCTTTGTCAGGGATGGATGCCCCTCTCACATAAATACTGAGGAAGTTTTAAACACTGTTATCCTGTTTGTGCTCCAGCTTTGAAAAATTGAGAACCTGATCTCACCCCACAGAACAAGAAAACAAACCACTGTCTCTTCCTTGGGGTGGCTTCTCTGAGCTTGGAAGCCCCAGAATTGGCTCCCCATGGGCCTCAGAGGCACCTCTTATCCTTGGTTTGGAGGTGGAGGGGTGTGTCAGGGTATCACTTGGTCATACCCCAAGCCATTTCAGACCATAATCTAACTGTTATGTATGAATAATTCAGGACCAGGAACCCTGAAAATGTCAGTCGAGGTTTTGTTGTTGTTGTTGTTTAGAAGAACAAGATCTGGTCAAAGGACAGGAACCAACTTGCTGGGGGATATAGCGTGGTCCTTGTTTCTTTCTCTACATAAGTCCCTGCCTATGCTATTTTAATGGCTACATAGCAAAAGTGTGCCTTAAAAATTGTTCATTGGCAAGATTTCAATGTACAAATCTGTCTTTTGAAAACTGTACATTATGACATTACAATGTTAAGTGGGGAAAAAAGCAAGGGAAGGTGCAACCATAGAAACATTAAAAACATACAGGAAAAAAAGTTTAGAAGATAAAAATATTAAATTGGGCAGTCCTTGATTTCTTCATTTTAATACTCTTCTGTATTTACCACACTTTATTAAAATGGATTGTCTTTATAACAAACAATTTCAGTTTTAGGTTTCTTTTTTCTCTCTTTTTTTGCCATGGAAAGTTTTCACGTACAGGATAGGGAGCCAGGGGTCTCAAGTACAATATTAAATGGACGTGTGCCCTTGTAACTAATTCTCCTTCTCTGGGCCTCTGTTACTCCTTCATAAAATGGGGTAGGAGACTGACAAGGTGGTGTCCCTAGAGACCCTTCCAATTTTGCTCTTCAATGTTTTATAGCCAAAATCACTGGGCTGGCTGAGCTGCCTAAAGCCTTTGCAAATTGCTCTCTGGTCCTAAGAGCTATCAATTGGTTGGATTCTCCAATTTTCTTATAATGTGATTAGATATTATTTTATCATGAAAATTATCATGAAAAAGTAAGGTACATGTAATTGGCTCTACAGCAGGGGTCCCCAACCCTTGGGCCGCAGACCCGTACCGGTACCAGGCCGTGGCCTGTTAGGAAACCAGCTGCACAGCAGAACGTGAGCAGCCGGTGAGGGAGCGAAGCTTCATCTGCCACTCCCTATCGCTCCTTGCGTTACCACCTGAACCATCCCCCCTCCTCCCATCTGTGGAAAAACTGTCTTCCTCGAAACTGGTCCCTGGTGCCAAGAAGGTTGGGGACCACTGCTCTACAGTACAGTTAGAGTGGGAAAAGGAAATGTAAAAAGGAAAATGGAATACATCCCTAAACAAGATGTTGAATGAAGGAAAAGAAAACTAGCTACAGAATGACACATACATTAGGATATTATTTATGTAAATTAAGAAAAACACACAGGACAATTCTATATATTGCTTATGGATATATAAATTATATGGAAAAATACATACCAAATTCATCTTTGCCTCTGTGAATGACTGGAGAGGAATAGGGGACAGAATTTAACTTGTCTCTAGTGTATTATTTCTCCCACTGGGAAAAAATCTAAAGCAAACTTTATGTTAAAAATGGTAACAGTTGTTATGCAACATGAATAAATTCTAGAGATCTGCTGTACAACATAGTGCCTATAGTTAACAATACTGTACTGTAAACTTAAAAATTTGTTAAGTGGTAGATATGTTAAATGTTCTTACCACAATAAAAAAAATGTTAAGTTTGTCAATTCTGAGTAAAGATCCAGGTGTGTTTGTTATATTACTGATTCTAAATGTTCTTCAGTATTTTTCTAATCACTCAAAATAAAATGTAAGTCATTTTTAAAAGCAAAAGGTTGATTATTTCTTTTCCATATTTTTCACAATCTGTGAAATGTTCATGGATTATTTTGATAAATGGTAAGTGAATTTAATCTCAAAACTAGGAAAATGGAACAGAGAAAAAAGTAACAGGACAAAGAAAAATGAAAGAGGGGGTCACCGGGATGAGATACAGAGAGGCCCTGGGAGCCTCAGGAACTTTTGGCCCAAAACTAACAAACTCTATAAGCCCAAGATTTAATGAATGGACCCATTGCAAGATGGGTGCTTTTGGGTGTTCTATCCCCCATCCCCCACCATATGTATTTAAAACCCTACTCTGTTTCATTGATTTTCTCCGGACAGAAACTTCCAGTGAGTCTCCTCCAACTACCTAGCCTTTCAGGGACAAATTTTCCATCTTGGCTTCCAAGGCGGCTGTTACAACACCACAAATCACCTTCTGCCATTCCTTCTTGAGCCAAACTCCTACTGGTTTCCAGGAATCATATGGGGAATATGGCTCTCTGAATTTATTCCCTCACAGTACTCAGCACACAACATTTCTTAAACTAAATGTCTTACTACAAAAGCTGAACCTGCTGAAGATAAAAGCTTTTCATTTTTCCCCTACTACCCTTCCCCAAGCTAAATCCCCGTCACAGTCAGAAATGCCACTTTATCCTCCAACTCTGAAGAAATCTCAGTCATCTCGGCTCTTTGCTGCATTCTGATTGATAATTGAATCCATTTGCTTTTATCAACTCACTGTCTCTTGATTTCCCCCATGGCCCCTTCTGTCAGCCCTTTTCCGGCAGCCCTCCTTGCTTTTTGTGGGCACCTCACAATATATTTTTGAATGGCTCTTCCTACCCTGACCCTCTGCCACACCCAGGAGCCATAGCCTCCCTTGGCTGATGTAACTGAAGTGCTGGCTCCACACTTAGCTCTCTAAGGGTAGCAATGAACTTGCATCCAGCCACACAATATGCCAGGAAAGCAGCTATAGTCAAAGGAGATATGGATCCCGGGCAACATCAAGTGGAAGGTTAAAGGCTCTGCTGATAAGTGAGAGGGGGTGGGCTGTGAAGGCGAGGGAGAGTGTTAAATGGAATGGATGAGCACAGGCTTCATGTGTTTGGAAGTGAAAGTCCCCCTTACCTCACTATTCAAAGAGACCACTGATAGGGCAATCTAAGGGAAGGAATCAGGGCTTGGCCTGTAGTTATCACTCTGTCCCTGATTTACAGTGTGGCTTTGGGAAATTCACTTTAAAGTATCTGAGACTCAACTTCCCCATCTGGAAAAAGTTACCATCGTGGAAACTGTCGCTGCGGGAAAAGACCTTAGAGATTAGCTCTAGACCAAGCCCTCATTTCCAGTTCGAAAACTCTGAGGCCCAGGGAGGAGAAGCAATTTGTCCTATGTGGTCTTCAATATTTACCTTTCCTAAGTCCATGAGGTTGTTTGTGAGGTCAAATGAAATAAAACATAGGAGCCCTTTCAATCCTCTAGAAGAGAGGGTGTATAGAATTAATATAAGGTGTTATTTTTGGCAGCTTTAGTGCCTATGATCCCTTAACATAACTGTCTCCTAAAGAAGACATACCAATCTTAGTTTTTACTTCCTCAGGACCACTGAACACACAGCTGTCTCTCTCAGCTGGCCATCTCAGCAACAAGCCCAGACAGCAGCTCTCTGCCCTATCATCCACTGCTGCCTCTCCCACCTCAGGCTATCCCAGCTGCCTAAGCACTCCTTCTATCTCAGGGTCTAGAAACAGCTGGTAGCCCCAGCATCCTCCTCTGAGCTCACTGTAGCCAATGCTGCCTTACGTTGTGTGACACCCAGGATTTCAGTGCCATAAGTAAAACACATGGAGAAGGGAGAAGCTCATTACTAAGGGCCTTCTAGAGGAATCTTGGGAGTGGAGTCAGAACAATGCAGACCAGAGAAAGGCTGAGGAAGACCAAAAGGACAGAGGGCAAAATAAAGAGCATACCTAGGATCACACGTTTCCTTTCAGTGCATATTATGCCCAAATGGCTTTTCATTTAAAACGGTAATTTGAGGGTGTTCTTGCCTAGTATGTGCCCCAGCTGTCTGAGGCAGGCCTCTGGATTCTTCTTTTTTTAGATTATTATTGGAGTATAGTTGCTTTACAATGTTGTGTTAATTTCTACTGTGCAGCAAAGTGAATCAGCTATATATATACATATATCCCCTCTTTTTTGGATTTCCTTCCCATTTAGGTCACCACAGAGTACTGAGTAGAATTCCCTGTGCTAAACAGTAAGTTCTCATTAGTTATCTATTTTATACATAGTAGTGTATATATGTCAATCCCAATCTCCCAATTCATCACACCCTCCGCTTTCCCCCTTGGTATCCATACATTTCTTCTCTAAGTCTGTGTCTCTATTTCTGCTTTGTAAATAAGATCATCTATACCAATTTTTTCAGATTCCACATATATGCATTAATGTACGATATTTGTTTTTCTCTTTCTGACTTACTTCACTCTGTATGACAGTCTCTAGGTCCATCCATGTCTCCACAAATGACCCAATTTCGTTCCTTTTTATGGCTGAGTAGTATTCCATTGTATATATGTACCACATCTTCTTTATCCATTCCTCTGTTGATGGACCTTTATGTTGTTTCCATGTCCTGGCTATTGTAAATAGTGCTGCTATGAACTCTGGGGTGCATGTGTCTTTTTGAATTATGGTTTTCTCAGTGTATATGCCCAGTAGTGGGATTGCTGGGTCACATGGTAGTTCTATTTTCAGTTTTTTTAAGGAACCTCCATACTGTTCTCCATAGTGACCATACCATTTTACATTCCCACCAACAGTGCAAGAGGGTTCCCTTTTCTCCACACCCTCTCCAGCATTTATTGTTTGCAGATTTTGTGTTGATGGCCATTCTGACCAGTGTCAGGTGATATCTCATTGTAGTGGTGATTTTCATTTCTCTAATAATTAGTGATGTTGAGCATTTTTTCATGTGTTTGTTGGCTTGGAGAAATGTCTATTTAGGTCTTCTGACCATTTTTGGATTTTTTTTTTGTTTTTTTGACATTGAGCTGCATGAGCTGCTTGTATATTTTGGAGATTAGTCCTTTGTCAGTTGCTTCGTTTGCAAATATTTTCTCCCATTCTGAGGGTTGTCTTTTCGTCTTGTTTATGGTTTCCTTTGCTGTGCAAAAGCTTTTAAGTTTCATTAGGTCCCATTTGTTTATTTTTGTTTTTATTCTCATTACTCTAGGAGGTGGGTTAAAAAAGATCTTGCTGCGATTTATGTCAAAGAGTGTTCTGCCTATGTTTTCCTCTAAGAGTTTTATAGTGTCTGGCCTTATATTTAGATTTTGGATTTTAGATAATGGATTTAAATAATCCATTTTGAGTTTATTTTTGTGTATGGTGTTAGGGAGTGTCCTAATTTCATTTTTTTACATGTAGCTGTCCAGTTTGCCCAGCACCACTTGTTGAAGAGGCTGTCTTTGCTCCACTGTATATTCTGGTCTCCTCTGTCATAGATTAGGTGACCATATGTGCATGGGTTTATCTCTGGGCTTTCTATCGTGTTCCATTGACCTATATTTCTGTTTTTGTGCCAGTACCATACTGTCTTGATTACTGTAGCCCTGTAGTATAGTCTGAAGTCAGTGAGCCTGTTTCCTCCAGCTCTGTTTTCTTTTTCTCAAGATTGCTTTTGCTATTCAAGGTCTTTTTTGTTTCCATGCAAATTGTAAAATTTTTTGTTGTAGTTCTGTGAAAAATGCCATTGGTAATTTGATAGGGATTGCATTGAATTTGTAGACACAAGCCTTAAATGACATATTAGACCAGATAGACTTAATTGATATTTATAGGACATTCGATCCGAAAGCAGCAGAATACACTTTCTTCTCAAGTGCACATGGAACATTCTCCATGATAGATCACATCTTGGGTCACAAATCAAGCCACGGTAAATTTAAGAAAATTGAAATCATATTAAGCATCTTTTCTGACCACAGTGCTATGAGATTCAAAATCAATTACAGGAAAAAAAACTGTAAAAAACACAAACACATGGAGGCTAAACAATATGCTACTAAATAACCAAGAGGTCACTGAAGAAATCAAAGAGGAAATTTAAAAATACCTAGAAACAAATAACAATGAAAACATGATGACCTAAAACCTATGGGATGCAGCAAAAGCAGTTCTAAGAGGGAAGTTTATAGCAATACAATCCTACCTCAAGAAACAAGAAACATCTCAAATAAACAACCTAAACTTACATCTGAAGCAACTAGAGAAAGAAAAAACAAAACCCAAAATTAGTAGAAGGAAAGAAATCATAAAGATCAGAGCAGAAATCAATGAAATAGAAATGAAAAAAAAATAGTAAAGATCTATAAAACTGAAAGCTGATTCTTTGAGAAGATAAAATTGATAAACCTTTAGCCAGACTCATCAAGAAAAAAAGGGAGAGGACTCAAATCAATAAAATTAGAAATGAAAAAGAAGAAGTACAACTGACACCACAGAAATACAAAGCATCCTAAGAGACTACTACAAGCAACAATATGCCAATAAAATGGACAACCTGAAAGAAATGGACAAATTCTTAGAAAGGTACAACCTTCTAAGACTGAACCAGGAAGAAATAGAAAATATGGCCAGACTGATCACAAGTAATGAAATCAAAACTGTGATTAAACATCTTCCAACAAACAAAAGGCCTCTGCTAATAAACTGAATTTTCAGAAAATAAAGGAACCCCATTCCGGGCATTAGCTGCATCCATTTTAGGCCTCCATTAACCAATGGTGCTCAGTGCTGGAAGATATCAAAGTTATACCTGAGGGTAGAATGGTAGAGGTGAGAATCAAAAAGGAGAGATTAGTCCACCTACCTGCTTTCCAGCATCTCTCAGTGGTTGGCTAGAAGTGACTTGTCCTTGATGAATCATGAGTCATTGGGGTCAGAAATATCATGACATTACCACCTCATCTAAACAAATGGGTCTTTCCATTTATTCAGGTGCTAAATATATGTACATGTAGCTACCAAAGCATTGTTGAAATAGGGCAAAAACAGTGGCTTATAGGAAAAGGGTGAGATCAATGGCAAGGAAGGCTGATTCCAGGTTCTCTTTCCAGATCTGTATAACAGTATCCTGGTCCTTTGGCCCCTCTGCTTAACTAGTGATCATTGTCTTCAAAATTAAGTGGTGTATTTGCAGCTTTCTTGAGAGACAAAGTAACAAATCAGGATTTTGGTTGCTCCCACTATATTATCTCCATATCTCTGAGTAACAAACCAGGAATACTCACCTCTTCCCCACAAATACACATATGGAAGGATCTAGGTGAGCCATGGTCCTGGATTTACAACCTATACCTTGACCTTGGGTTATAAAGTATGCCTATCTCTCTCTTTACAGCCTAACTTCCAAACTGTTTCTCCCTCAGATGAGTATGCATTTTTGTTTAGCTTTGAGTCAAACCACATAAATCTGAAAAACTCACTGTAGCACTGCACAATTCCCTTTCTTTCACTTATTTAGCCAAGTGGTTTGACTGTGTCATTTATGAAACATCTTAACATGTCAAGGCCACAGCACCTTGACATGTAGGATTTGCTATGGGAAAAGGCAATGTGACTTATATACCATACATATAACATATATTCAAAAGACAATGGGTATACCCCTTCCCTTGCTGAGAGATAAAGTACATAGGCAGTCCATAAAAGCAAACACTCAAAAGATGTATTTCCAAATACAGAGATCCAATAAGGGAAAATGTTACTGAACTACCCCTAGGGGAAATTGTGAACACTGACTCTACATTAAGGACACTGCTACAAGTCTAAGCAAAGAGAGATTTGAGAAGGCAACAGTTATGCCAGTGCACAAAGAAGCTGTGTAACAGGGTCTACTGACTCTCTAGGTCTTGGACAAAAAAAGTGCCAAGTCAACACGGAGCTCTGTGAAGGACAGAGCTCTTTCACAAATGCTCCCAACTGGCTGAGCATGCTGGAAGCCTCAAGTATCAGAACACAGGGGCCACCAACATGCCAAATAAACCCTAGATTCTACAAATCAAATGAATACCCTTTTCATAACCTACTCTTTTCTGTTAATATTTCCTCAATCAATGGTTACTTCAGTCATGGAGGTGGAGTTTGTTGCTATGAATAAACAAACTTCTCCCCAATAGGGGAGAATTTCCCTTTAACCAAATGGAATGGTATAGGAATCTGCAACATGTCACCCCACCTCTCTTACAAAGATTGAGAGGAAGAAACTTGGTTAATACTATGCTATAGTTTCTATCAACTCTACTGGGTCGATAATGTCCAGTTAAGTTCCCTGTACCCATATCTCTGTAGTATTCATAGCACCTCAGGCTTTGGAAACAAACCCCAGCCATAGACCTCAAATCCAATAACTAGGTCTTTGTCGTATTCTACCTGTGCCACAGTATCTAACCCCAAACCTCAATTCTTATAGGACCAAGCTCCCTTCCCCACCCCTTGTCTTCCTATGACAGTGTTCTATGTATGTGTTGTCCAATATGGTAGCCACTAACCACATATGGGTATTAAGCACTTGAAATGTGACTGAATTCCAACCCCCACCCAGAAGTAATGAGAAGCCCTGCCCTCCAAGTGTCAACAGAGGCTGAGTGGGGAACCTGAACTTCCACTTCCACCTGGCAGTAACAAAGGCAGCACACTCCCTTCCCCTGCTGAAGCAGTATCAGAAAAGCTAGCTAAAACAGAAGGTTTAAATAAGATCCAGAGTCTCATAATGTACTACAAAAATGTCCAGGTTTCTGTTAAAAATCACTCATCATACCAAGAGCCAGAAATATTTGAAGCTAAATGAAAAAGGCAAGCAAATAGCTGTCAAAGCCAAGATGACAGAGATGTTAGAATTATCTGGCAAAGATTTTAAAGCAGCCATGATAAAAATGCTTCAATAATCAATTACAAACACTCTTAAAACAAATGAAAAATAGAAAGTCTCAGCAAAGAAATACAAGATACATGGAAGGACCAAGTGGAAATTTTAGAAATGAAAAATACAATAACTAAAATTCTTTTAGAAATCTCAATATATGTGCTCTACAGTAGAATGAAGAGGACTGAGGAAAGAATCAGCTAACTTGAAGATAAAATGATAGAAATTATCCAATCTGAACAACAAAGAAAATTAGATTGAAAAAAAAAAACGAACAGGGTCTCAGGGTCTCTGTGGGACTATAAAGAAATATCTAACTTTCCTGTCATTATAAGAGGCCTGGAACAATAGGATAAAGAAGGCAGGACAGAAAAAGTATTCAAAGAAATAATGGCTGAAAACTTCCCAAACTTAGCAAAAGACATAAACCTACAGATTCAGAAAGCTAAGAGTATTCCAAACTGGATGAACCAAAGAAATCTATGCCAAGGCACATCAGAGTCAAACTTTTGAAAACTACAGACATTTTTTTAAAAAGAACTTGAAAGCAGTGAGAAATGATGTCTTACTAACAGGGGAAAAAACAATTCAAATGACAGCAGATTTCAGAACCCATGGAGACCAGAAGGGAGTGGCACAACCTTTTTCAAGAGTTGAAAGAAAAGAACTGTCAACTCAGAATTCTATATGCAGTGAAAATATCCTTCAGGAATGCAGGGAGAAATCAAGAGATTCTCAGATGAAGAAAAACCAAGAGAATGCACTGCTAACAAACCTGCACTAAAAGAATGACTAGGGTTTTCCTGGTTACGCAGCGGTTGGGAGCCCGCCTGCAAATGCAGGGGACATGGGTTCGAGACCTCGTCTGGGAGGATCCCACATGCCGCGGAGCAGCTAGGCCCATGTGCCACAACTGCTGAGCCTGCGCTCTGCAGCCTGCAAGCCACAGCTGCTGAGCCCACGTGCCACAGCTGCTGAAGCCTGTGCATCTAGAGCCCGTGCTCCGCAGCAGAGAGGCCACCGCAGTGAGAGGCCCACGCACCGCAATGAAGAGTGGCCCCCGCTTGCCTCAACTAGGGAGGGCCCGCGCGCAGCAACGAAGACCCAACACAGCCATAAATAAATAAACAAACAAATAAATAAATAAATAAATAAATTTATAAAAGAATGACTAAAGGAAGTTCTCTAAACAGAAAGAAAAATATAGAAGAAGGAATCTTGAAACCTCACGAAGGAAGGAAGAACAACAGAGAGTAAAAGTAAAAGTAAATACAATTGACTTTGCTTCTCCTGTTGAGTTCTCTCAATTATGTTTGACAGTTGAAGCAAAAATTATAACACTGTCTGATATAGTTCTAAATATATGTAGAGGAAATATCTAGGACTATAATATTATAAATGAGGGAGGATAAAAGGACTTAAAGAGAGGTAAGGTTTATTTAAACAGGTAAAATGTTGATACTAGTAGACTGTGATAAGTTATGTACAGGAACTCTGGAAAACAGTTATGCAGTTTCTTAAAAAACTAAACATATACTTACCATATGACCCAGTTATCACACCCTTGGGCATTTTCCCCAGAGAAATGAAAACATGTTCACACAAAAAACTGTACACTAACCTGCACAGCTTTCTTTGTAATAGTCAAAAACTGGAGACAACCAAAATGTCCCTAACAGGTAAATGGTTAAACAAACTGTGATACATGCATACCATGGAATACTGTTCAACATTATAAAGGCATGTACTGTTTATACAGAAGACAACTTGGATAGATCTCAAGGGCATTATGCTGAGTGAAAAAAGCGAACCTGAAAAGGTCACATACTCTATGACTCCATTTATATTAACATTTTTGAAGTGACAAAACTATAGATTTATATTTTAAAAAGATTAGTGATTGCCAGGGGTTAGGAATAGTGGAGGTGAGGGGGGTGAGTGTGACTATAAAAAACAATAAAGAGATAGCACAAGACAGATCTTTTCTGGTGATGGAATAGTACTTTATCTTGATTGTGGTAGTGGTGCACAAATCTACACATGTGATAAAATGACATAGAACTAAACAAACCCATTGTTCTAATATCAAGTTCATGGTTTTGGTCTTATACTATAGTTATGTAAGATATAACTATTGGGGGAACTGGGTAAAAAGTACATAGGACCTCTCTGTCTTTGCAAGTTCCTGTGAATCTATAATTATTTCAAAATGGACAGAAAAAAAATCAAGTCACTGTGGTAGCCAGAGTAATGACCCTCCAAAGTAGGGTCACTACTATAATCTGTGAATATGTTAGGTTATATGGCACAAGGGGGATTAAGGTTGCAGATGGAGTTAAGTTTGCAAATCAACTAACCTTGAGATAGGGAGATAATCCTGTACTATCCATCCAAGTAGACCCCATGTAATTACCGAGGTCTTTAAAAGTGGAAGAGGGAGGCAGAAGAGTGAGAGTCAGAGAAGGAGATGTGACGATGGAAGCAAGATTGAAGTGATGCAATGTAAGGAATCAATCCACCATTGCTAACTTTGAGAATGTAGGGGGGTCCATGAACCAAGAAATGTGGGCAGAATCTAGAAGCTGGAAGACAAGAAAATGGAGTCTCCCTTACAGCCTCCAGAAAGGAATTCTGCCCTGCTCACACCTTGATTTTAGCCCAGTGAGGCCTAGTTCAGATTCTTGACCTCTAGAATTGTAAGATAATAAATTTATGTTGTTTTAAACTACTAAGTTTTTGGTAATTTGTTACAGCAGCTATAGAAAACTAATATAATCACCAACTAGGAGTTAAAAACTAACCCACTCAAAGATGGACAACTGGCTTTTTGCAGAGTACATTCAATTCATTAGTCAGAAGTCAATAACTAAGGAGTAAAATCTTGAGTCAATGGTCAACACATCATGGCTAATGCTATCTGCAATTCCACATCACCAATGATATCAATGATAGAAATCTTGCCTCAGAATTGCAGGGAAAAGAAACATGTTACTCCCTATTAAATGGGGCCTGCTAAGCCAATGCAGAAATAAGAACAGAAACATTTGTGCCATGGAGGCTGGAAATCTTGTCTCAACTTAGCTAGAGGTAATAACCGTTTGGTAGGGAATTTCCTGCTGTGTTAGAAAAGAGGACATTTATACTTATTTTCTAACAGGGAGAATGTAGAAATAATAGAAAAATGCATTAAATTAGAAAAAGGGTAAGGTAAATTAATAAAGATGGTAAAAAGACCCAGCCAGAAACAAAACTAATTTTCTATAAGACAGGAGAATCTGTTTTATTCTTTTCTCTTCCCCAGTATCCCAGTGCTTAGCACATAGTAGATGCTCAATAAATGTTTGCTGAATTGAATTAGAAATGATCATTAATAGATCCATCCAGATTTAGAATTCCATTAGCCCTCATACTCTGCCATACCCCAAACTGCTAAGAAAAGAAGCAAAGAGACAGGCAAGAAACATTTATTCATGGATAGGAATACCACATATTCCTACCATCACAACTGCACGGCACAGAAGTGACATATATTCATGTTTGCAGAGGTTAAGGAGCTTTGCCTTTAATATATGATGTTAGATCTCCAGGATGGCTAATACTGCAAAAGGCCCATGAGTCCCAAGGGTCCTTATGAAGATATCTGGACACCACCTCCCTCTCTGGCTCCATCACTGTACTTAACAATCAGTGCTAACAAGAGTTTCCTATTTTTGTCAAGGCCACTGGCTAAGAGGAATATATAGAGATAGAGCGAGAGATGAAGAAGAGAGAGAGATAGGGGCAGGTAAGCATGAGTGAGCTTTTATGTAATGTATTTTATATATTAATAATTAACCTGTGGAGGGTGAGTGCTGAACAGACATTTTTAAGAATCTGAAAGTTGACAAGTCAAGGATTTGGAGAAACTAGACAACTTGTTTTTGGTGAGAATAGTAATGTCAAAATGAGTGCTAAGTGACTCCTTTTCATAATAAAAAATGTCTGTGAAGGCTAATCAGAAAAATGCTTATAACAGTAGCTGTGAACCACAAGTATACTAATAACAGCCTTTTTTGAAAGAGTCGTTTTCATGTCTTCCATTTCAAGTTATCTTGACCATGACAGCCATGCAACGGGAATTATTCTAACAACTGGGCAAAGGCTAGTGCAGAGGTTTTTAACTCACAATACATGGTTGGACTTTCTGAAAGTGTATGAAAGTGTCATATATTTAAATGAGCACGTTTCTGAAGAGAGAATCCTTGGCATTCATCACATTTTCAAAGGGGTTCATGCCAAAAAAAAAGGTTAGGAACCACCAAGCTAGACAGTGATGTCCTACTTTTTCTACTCCCCTACTCAGTAAAGCTCTTCTTCAGAATGTGTTCCAGTTATTTAGTAACTAAAGAGACAGCAGGTCTCTGTTCAAGCAAGTTGCTGAGACCTGGTCTCTGGGTTAATAAATCACACGGATGCCTGGAATGACATAGCAAATATTGGAAAGGAAGACAGGAAGAATTTATTAGCACCACAAAATTTAAGTTACTGCAATAGGCAGGAAAGAAAAGATCACTATTGACATTTTGACTCAAACAAACAAAATCCACATGTGGATTTCACTTTTGGGGTCATCCCCCTGCCACCCCACCAGGTTCTGGGCAATCTCCCAAACCCTAGATATCAGCTGATAGACATGTGTTCAGGAAATGTGGACTCATTTTAACACTGGCCTAAGTAAAGCTCAGTTATGAAGAGGAAGCTTGAAAACATTTGTAAAAGCAACTCTAAATGGCTTCACATTTTCTTCTTGTCTACATTATTTCTTTTTCCATAGCAGGCCAGATTTGGCCTGTGGGCCATAGTTTCTTTTGACTCTAACCCTAGATCAATGAAAGCCAATCACAGACACTTAAGACTGGAAGGCAGTTTAAAAAGTCATGTTGTCCATTCCACAAAAGGCAAATGGAAATATACATAATACAGTAAGTCCCGTACATACAAACGAGTTCCATTCCGAGAGCACGTTCGTAAGTCCAATATGTTCATAAGTCCAACAAAGTTAGCCTAGGTACACAATCGGCTATATAGTACTGTACTGTAATAGGTTTATAATACTTTTCACACAAATAATACATAAAAAACAAACAAAAAATAAAGAAAACATTTTTAATCTTACAGTACAGTACCTTGCAAAGTACAGTAGTACAGTACAACAGCTGGCATACAGGGGCTGGCATGGAGTGAACAGGCAAGAAGAGTTACTGACTGGAGGAGGGAGAGGAGGTGGGAGATGGTAGAGCTGAAGAATCGTCAGCAATAGCAGATGGAGGGCAAGCTGCAATTTCACTCAGGCCTGACGTTGATGGCACAGGTTCTGGTTCCTTGTTGGATTCAATTCTATCTACCCTCTTGAAAAAACGATCCAGTGATGTCTGGGTAGTAGCTCTTTTTTTCTCGTCATAGATGACACGGTAGCACTGGACTGCATTCTGAACGGCTGCTGCAACCTTCGTGTACCATTCTAGGCTCGGGTCCTGTGTCTCAGAACTAACAGTGCCTCCTCAAATAAAGAAAATCCCCTTGCCATTTCCTGCTTTGTGAATCTCTTCGGTTCTTCAGTTACTTCTTCCTTTTGTCTCTCTACTCTCTCAATTATTTTCACTTTTGTTTCCATCGTTATCGCCTGCTACTTCTTAGCAGTACCAGCTACATCACCGCTGCTTTTACGCTTGCTTCTGGACATCCTGGGCTTGAAATAAAGATACTGTACTACTGTACTCTATACAGTACTGTACAGTAAAGTACACAAAAGCACAACCACTTGTAGAGGATGCATGCACATGACAATGTACACCAGACACGAGAACTAACTTACGTGATTGGACATGCGAATGCACGTTCACATCTTTGAAAGTTCGCAACTTGAAGTTTCGTATGTAGGGGACTTACTGTATATGTAATATAAATATGTATATTAAAATTTTATTCATATATTTGTATATTTGACAAGACCACATGCAAACTATTCTGGACAGAGATTTACCTGTGTACTTCTCAAAACGTGTTCTAAAAAGAAACTAACACAACATTTTAAATCAACTATACTCCAATAAAAAAAATTTAAGAAAGGAAGAATTCAGGGAATTCCCTGGAGGTCCAGTGGTTAGGACTCTGTGCTTCCGCTGTACGGGGCCTGGGTTCGATCCCTAGTCGGGGAACTAGGATGCTGCATGCCGCACAGAATGGCAAATAAATAAATAAATAAATAAAATAAAAATAAAAAGAGAAGAATTCACACCTCAATTCGTACCACCCTATTTTGTCTTAGAACTACTATGGTCAGGATGATCTTTCTAAACCTAAATGCCTCCTGATATGCTTTAAGCTTATAACCTATTACCAGTCTTTCACGAAAGTAAGATCAGCCACTCTCCAGCATGCAGACAACACTTCTGTGTGTGTGTGTGTGTGTGTGTACGCACAAATGCATTTTGGAGGGATGTCTTTAGGCCCAATAATCCAATTCCGTCAAGCCCAAAGCCTGAATCATTTCTGGGATTCTACCTCCAGAAAGACTTCTTAGCTAGGAAAAAGACAGACTGAGCTGATTAGGGACTATGACATCTTCAAAGCTCATGCAAGTTTTACAAATAAAACCATCTCGCCAAATCAAGAAGCACAGTTTGATTTAAAGGTGACTTATAGTTAGGGTGACCATAGAATTTTTTTGTCCAAAATGGGACAGTTGAGAGTGAAATAAGTATGCTGGGACAACAGGTATAAACCACAACATATGGCCATCCTACTTACAGTCCTCCATAGAGGAAATGCTTTAACTTCCCCCAAACAAAATGAATCTCTATGCCTGTTGTCAATGGAAGATAGCTTGGCACTACTCTAGTAGTCAGGCCCACAGTATAATCTTGGTCTCTAACCTCTAAACCTCCTCAGGTTAAACATTAGGAGCAACTTCTTGCTTAGGCTAGTTGTGTAATACTTAAAATGAGCTACTGAGGGAGAGAGGTATAACTTTTAAATGGGACTTTGGGGTGTTTGAGAAAATAGTAGATAATTGCTTATATCAAAATCATCTTACTGAAGATGGAGAAGATGACCTATTGAAGTTCCTTTTAGAAAAATTAAGATTATGTGCATAGTAGTTGGTCCTGAAGACATCAGTCCTTTTTCCACCAGAGAACAAGAGAGGGAAAGACATCAAGCCATAGTGCTTATCTACAGAAAATGAGACCAAAAGTAACACATTCCCAGCAAAGGGTTTGGAGAAAAAGAAAGTATTCACTAGAACTGGACTTAGGAACACAGAAACTGCAATCAATGATTCTTTGGTTAGGCTAGTCCGTCTCCTAAGCAAATACTTCTGTGAGACTGGGATCTCCACCGTTGATTGTGTCAGAAAGCCATGAGCATATGTGTTTAAAATCCAGCCCTTATCACTTTTCTCATCTCTCTTTTCCCACCTCCTAAACACAGTCAACACCACCACATCTTTAGCTCTCTCTGCTCACTGGGTAGTTTACAGGTAATCAGACAATTGTGGGAAAAAAGGAAAAGGGAAGAGAGACAGATTGGGTAAAACAGAGAGAAAGCGGCAGTGTTCTGCGCTTGTTTGACTTTGGCAACAGGGTGGAATAGGTTTGCTTGTGTGTGTGTGCGTGTTTTAAAATGCATTGATGCATCGAATATTTATTCACTGAACAGGTTGATTTATTTAACAGACTTGACATATGTCAAATTCTACCATGTGCTTACATAATTGTTACCCATTTATCAGAGCTTTTATTTAGCCAAATATTTGTTTTAAAAGCATTTTCCTTTAAATGACTTTCTCTAGCTCACTGCACAATCAATCCGTGGTTCATTTTAATTATATTATGTTATGTTACGTTGTGTTGTGTTAACAACAGCTATTTGGTGGAGGTCTCTGAAATCTAATCTTCCCAGGGCCATTTCATCTCCACCCAAAATCTATTTCTTTTTACCCAAAATCTATTTCTTTTTTCCCTCATAATAAATTTTTGGTTAAAATCACATCATAGGGAACATTTTAAAAATATGTACGATGTCCTTTCATGTTATGCTATCTTACACTGTTGAGTTCCAAAAAAAAAAAAGCAGTTTCTCAACATACTGTTAAAATCACAGATCTGAATATTGTTAACCTAAAAAACTGGCTATAAGGACAAAAGGATATGATTTTTTTTGTACGTGAGTGTGTGTCTGTGGGGTGTGGAAGGGCAGTTGGGACAGCTAGGGGAGAGCTAGGTGGATAATTAGAATAAGAGAAAGTAAACAGAATCAAATTTCAAGACAAATTTTGTTGAATCACCCTACTCCATCTGAACACATGTGCACAAAGAATTATATTTTTTAACTCAAATGCATGCAATTTATCTAGGTTCTGTGGGACGTAAAATATTGGAAGGTATTTCCAAGAAACAAAAATGTCTAATTACTAGCTGCCATGCCTAGTTTGAGTTCCTCTATTGTAAATATGCCATTTGCAAAAGCAAGAGGTTTGTTTTGACCTCCCAGGTCAGGGAGTATGGGGACTAGTAGAGATGAGGTGTGGGAGAGAGGAAGGGAAATCCCACCATCACACAAGTGAATCTTTGACCTAGTAAGTGACTACGTTTTTGTTGTTACTGTTGGGTAAAATGTCCAAGTCTTCCAGAAATTAGACACTGTAATAAAAATGTACCAGCCCAAATTTAAATTGCTCACTAGACAGATGGTTAATTATATTCACAGCCACATATTTCACTGGGATAGAGTTTCAGACACTCAGCCAGTTTTATTTGATTAGCCGGTTTCCCAGTTAATATGTAAAATGAGTTACTTAGGCCTTTTTTGTTCCCTTCTAAAAATATGTTTTAAATAAGTGTAAATTCTCCTCAGCCATGAGAACGTCATGGCTGTAAATAAAACGTTTGGTCATGTTACCCTATGTGTAAAAGATGTAAGGGAGATTCATTCCCCGAAACCCAAATGATCTCTATAGTTCACAGAAAACCATGGAGCACCTTTTCTCACCAAGCAAAATATCTCAGCAACTATCAGCACACCCTGCTCCTCCACCAAAAACAACCGAGGAGATATTCAAATCCCAGGTTAAAGTGCTTTAGATGCTTTTTAAAAACAGCCCTGGCAGCCCTACACACAAATCATGTCTTTTCAGATAACAGTGTAGAAAATGGAATGTTAGGAAAAGGCCACAGAGCTAAGTATATTGCTGTGCACAGAATTCAACAATATGCTGGGAGCCAAAACCCAGAAGCAAAATACGAAACCCACTTATTCCAAAATGCAGAAGCTCAAAGAAAATCAAATGTGCTGGTGTCGAAATGGGTATGCCAATTTTTTTTTTTAACTTCTCAAAAAGACAGAAAACCTTGCGCGGGTTATTCGGTCCCTCACGGATCAGACAGACAGAAGCAGTCATGCTGAAACCACTGGATTCCTCAGCAGAACGGCGCCAACTCAGCGGCGCGTTTTCCACACTTTCCCGGAGCCTGGCCCCGCTCCCCGAGCGGGCTCGCGGCCTCCCCGCCCCACCGGGTGTGCGAGAGCGGAGCGGACGTGTGCTGCGGGGCGCGGCAGAGCGAACGCCAGAAGCCACGCAGGAAAGCGTCGATTCGACTGCCACCGAGAGCGGGAAGGGGCCGCGGGCCAATTACGCAAAGGTGACAAGCCGGGTGAGGCTCGGTAGGCCCCCAACTTAGACCCGCCCGCGGCCTTGGTCGGGTGGCGCGTGCTCAGGGGCGCTCTGTGGTCGCCAGGGCAGCCCAGCGCGCACGGGAGCCGCCGGCGACCGCGCTTCGCACCTTTGCCGCTTTGGTCCTGACGCCCGGTCGCCGCCGCCGCGTGCGTTTGCCCGCTCGCGCCGGAGCGTGCAGTGTTAGTGCCCGTTCCCCAGACAGGATCTCCCGAAAGCCGGCCCGAAAGGAAGCGGCACTCAGCTGGCCCCCGCCGCCCGGCTCTAAGCCCGGCGGCTCCGGCCCGCTCGTTTCCCCTCCCCCCCACCCCACACACACACGCCGGCGCAAGCACAGAGGCCTTTCCTAGATTGCAGTGCCTGTCAGGGCTAGCCGGGATCTCTCGCCCTCGCGGCCTCACTCCCTCGTATACAGACACACGCAAGCCATTCTCACACAGACGTCCTCCCTTCTGTTTTCCCTTCCTCTTCTCGCTCGGCTTCCCCCAATCCGTTCCACCCCCTGCCGCCGCCACCCTGCACCAACCGGGAAGCTGGCGAGAAGGCCAGGGGGCTGGATGGCAGCGCTCATACTCACCTCCCGGGCCGACTCCCGAGGTGCAAGTCGCCGGCGGGCTCAGGCAGCGGGCGCTGGGGCTAGAGCGGCCGCAGTCAAGGCTGGGCTGCCGCCGTCGCCGCAGCTGCTCGAGCTGCCCCCGCCGCCGCTGCTGCTACTGCTGCCGCCGCCGCCGCCGCCTCTGCCTCAGCTCCATGCGCCGGGCCCGCCAGGTGGACGCGACTGTCTCCCTCAGGCGCCGCCGCTGCGGCGGTGCTAGATGGCTTCAGAGCTATCAGGTTCTGGCCCTGAAACTCAGCGCCTCAGTGGCCGCCGGCTGCTCCTGGAGTCGGCTCTCAGCGTGCACCTCCGCTTGCTCGGGCCGGAGCTATCTCACCAGCGGGCTGCGCGCGCGGCGCTGGAGCCCTGCTCAGTGCGGTCGCTGTGGCCGTCCGCGGGAAGGAGAGAGAAGGAGGGCGGCTGCTACTGTCGCTATCGCTGTTAAAGCTATTGCTAAATGCTGCTACTGCCGCTACTGCTACTGCTGTGGCGGTGGCTGCTGCTGCTGCTGCTGCTGCTGCTGCTGATGCTACTGGTTTTCCTTCCCGGGTTCTCCCCCTGCCTCTTGCCCACTCCTCCTCCCCCCCACCCCGGCCTTTCTCCACCTCCTCCTCCTCCCCCTTCTCCTCCCGCGCCGCTTTTCTCAGAGCCTCTGCGGGCGCTGCCTGGTCTCCTCTTCTCCCCGAGCTGCCTCTGCCCATTCAGAAAGGTGCCCAGAGTGGGACTGCCTCGGCTGCCACCATCGCTATTGCCCCTGCCATTGTTTCCTCCAACAGGGCTGTTCTTGCTGGACGCGATCCCCCCTCTACCTCCCTTCCTCACCACAGCCCTCTTTTTTCCTCTCGCGCTCTCTTTACCCTCTCTACGGTCCCTTCCCATGTGCCCCCTCCCACTTTGTCCGTCTGTCCCTCCCTCCCCTCAGGCGCCCGGGAGCGCGCACTGCGCGGCCACCTGTCATAAAGGGCGCGCACCCCCTTCCCCACCCCCACCCCCCACCCCGCATTCTTGCAGCCAGCCCAGTCCACCGCGGCAGTGACGCGTTCTACCCCCAGCAGACACGCAGCTGGACATCACTCTCCCACGCCTTTTAGGGTAGTTATGTGTACCGAGAGGGCGCTCTGAAGTTTGGGGAAGAATATTGCAATGGCTTCTTCCACCAAGCGTCTAACCATTCAACCTCTACCTACCCTTAACTTCAGAGTCTAGGCCCCCAGTAGGGTGGGTTGTGTTGGAAGGGTTGGATGAAGGGACATTCCCCAGAGAACTGGAGAAGGGTGAGGGGTTTTTTGGAATAAAGAAGGAGAGAAGAAGGAAACGTGAATGTGCCTGGAAGGATATGGGATGTGCCTGACTGCTGTCATAGAGAAATCCCTTAGGTGGTCATTTTCCTTCAGAATTCCTGGGAACCCAACAGGAAACAGCAAGGGATTTGAGAGCAACTTAGAAGGGACCATTCAGCACTCCTGGAGCTCTGGGTGTAATGTTGGGGCCTAATCCCCTGAGTCACCACCACTAGGAGCCAGGGCAAAAGATGGAAAGGCTAGTGCTAGAACAGAAGGGGTAAAACTAAGCTACTTTGTGTGCACTTGTTCCAGCAAGCCATTACCAAAGCACAGCTTCTCCAGTCTGGCAGGGACCAATTTCAAATTTATCTGCTGCCACAGCTGCAGCCTCATTTTGCTGCCAAAGCTCAGGCTTTGAGACCTGTTATGTGCAACTCTCACAGTCACCCTCAACAGGACCTCTATGGCCTGTCACACAACCCTTCCCCAGAAATAGCACAGGTTGGGAGGGGTCTGTTTCCCTTTCCCTGGCAAAGTATGAGATATTATACTTCTAGATATCTCATTGCCAACAAGGTCTGGGTTGCCTTTTCAAGTTTGAGGCACTCTCCTTGGGTCTTTCATCACTGAGCAGTAAACGGGGCCCTTTTACAATTCCTCATCTCCATGCCTTGCGTTTTGCCATTCCACCTGCTTGGAACACTCTTGTCCTTTCTCCTTCTCATTTTTTTTTAACATCTTTATTGGAGTATAATTGCTTTACAGTGGTGTGTTAGTTTCTGTTTATAACAAAGTGAATCAGCTATACATATACATATATCCCCATATCTCCTCCCTCTTGCGTCCCCCTCCCACCGTCCCTATCCCACCCCTCTAGGTGGTCACAAAGCACCGAGCTGATCTCCCTCTGCTATGCAGCTGCTACCCACTAGCTATCTATTTTACATTTGCTAGTGTATATAAGTCCATGCCAGTCTCTCACTTCGTCCCAGCTTACCCTTCCTCCTCCCCATGTCCTCAAGTCCATTCTCTAGTAGGTCTGCATCTTTATTCCTGTCCTGCCCCTAGGTTCTTCATAACCATTTTTTTTTTTGGATTCGATATGTATGTGTTAGCATACAGTATTTATTTTTCTCTTTCTGACTTACTTTACTCTGTATGACAGACCCTAGGTCCATCCACCTCACTACAAATAACTCAATTTCGTTTCTTTTTATGGCTGAGTAATATTCCATTGTATATATGTGCCACATCTTCTTTATCCATTCATCTGTCTATGGACACTTATGTTGCTTCCATGTCCTGGCTATTGTAAATAGAGCTGCAATGAACATTGTGGTACATGACTCTTTTTGAATTATGGTTTTCTCAGGGTATATGCCCAGTAGTGGGATTTCTGGGTCGTATGGTAGTTCTATTTTTAGTTTTTTGAGGAACCTCCATACTGTTCTGCATAGTGGCTTTATCAATTTACATTCCCACCAACAGTGCAAGAGGGTTCCCTTTTCTCCACACCCTCTCCAGCATTTACTGTTTGTAGATTTTTTTGATGATGGCCATTCTGACTGGTGTGAGGTGATACCTCATTGTAGTTTTGATTTGCATTTCTCTAATGATTAATGCTGTTGAGCATTCTTTCATGTGTTTGTTGGCAATCTGTATATCTTCTTTGGAGAAATATCTATTTAGATCTTCTGCCCATTTTGGGATTGGGTTGTTTCTTTTTTTGATATTGAGCTGCATGAGCTGCTTGTAAATTTTGGAGATTAATTCTTTGTCAGTTGCTTCCTTTGCAAATATTTTCTCCCATTCTGAGGGTTGTCTTTGGGTCTTGTTTATGGTTTCCTTTGCTGTGCAAAAGCTTTTAAGTTTCATTAGGTCCCATTTGTTTATTTGTGTTTTTATTTCCATTTCTCTAGGTGCTGGGTCAAAAAGGATCTTGCTGTGATTTATGTCATAGAGTGTTCTGCCTATGTTTTCTTCTAAGAGTTTGATAGTGTCTGGCCTTACATTTAGGTCTTTAATCCATTTTGAGTTTATTTTTGTGTATGGTGTTAGGGACTGTTCTACTTTCATTCTTTTACATGTAGCTGTCCAGTTTTCCCAGCACCACCTATTGAAGAGGCTGTCTTTTCTCCATTGTATATTCTTGCCTCCTTTATCAAAAATAAGGGGACCATATGTGCGTGGCTTTATCTCTGGACTTTCTATCCTGTTCCATTGATCTATAGTTCTATTTTTGTGCCAGTACCATACTGTCTTGATTACTGTAGCTTTGTAGTATAGTCTGAAGTCAGGGAGCCTGATTCCTCCAGCTCCATTTTTCTTCCTCAAGATTGCTTTGGCTATTCGGGATCTTTTGTGTTTCCATACAAATTGTGAAATTTTTTGTCCTAGTTCTGTGAAAAATGCCATTGGTAGTTTGATAGGGATTGCACTGAATCTGTAGATTGCTTTGGGTAGTATAGTCATTTTCACAATGTTGATTCTTCCAATCCAAGAACATGGTATATCTGTCCATCTGTTTGTATCATTTTAATTTCTTTCATCAGTGTCTTATAGTTTTCTGCATATAGGTCTTTTATCTCCTTAGGTAAGTTTATTCCTAGGTATTTTATTCTTTTTGTTGCAGTGGTAAATGGGAGTGTTTTCTTAATTTCTCTTTCAGATTTTTCATCATTGGTGTATAGGAATGCAAGAGATTTCTGTGCATTAATTTTGTATCCTGCTACTTTACCAAATTCATTGATTACTTCTAGTAGTTTTCTGGTAGCATCTTTAGGATTCTCTATGTATAATATCATGTCATCTGCAAACAGTGACAGCTTTACTTCCTCTTTTCCGATTTGGATTCCTTTTATTTCTTTTTCTTCTCTGATTGCTGTGGCGAAAACTTCCAAAACTATGTTGAATAATAGTGGTGAGAGTGGGCAACCTTGTCTTGTTCCTGATCTTAGTGGAAATGGTTTCAGTTTTTCACCAATGAGAATGATGTTGGCTGTGGGTTTGTCATATATGGCCTTTATTATGTTGATGTAAGTTCCCTCTATGCCTACTTTCTGGAGGGTTTTTATCATAAATGCATGTTGAATTTTGTTGAAAGCTTTTTCTGCATCTATTGAGATGATCATATGGTTTTTATTCTTCAGTTTGTTAATATGGTGTATCACATTGATTGATTTGCGTATATTGAAGAATCCTTGCATTCCTGGGATAAACCCCACTTGATCATGGTGTATGACCCTTTTAATGTGCTGTTGGATTCTGTTTGCTAGTAGTTTGTTGAGGATTTTTGCATCTATGTTCATCAGAGTTATTGGCTTGTAGTTTCCTTTTTTGTGACATCTTTGTCTGGTTTTGGTATCAGGGTGATGGTGGCATCGTAGAATGAGTTTGGAAGTGTTCCTCCCTCTGCTATATTTTGGAAGAGTTTGAGAAGGATAGGTGTCAGCTCTTCTCTAAATGTTTGATAGAATTAGCCTGTGAAGCCATCTGTTCCTGGGCTTTTGTTTTTTGGAAGATTTTTAATCACAGTCTCAATTTCAGTGCTTGTGATTGGTCTGTTTATATTTTCTATTTCTTCCTGGTTCAGTCTCAGAAGGTTGTGCTTTTCTAAGAATTTGTCTATTTCTTGCAGATTGTCCATTTTATTGGCACATAGTTGCTTGTAGTAATGTCTCATGATCCTTTGTATTTCTGCAGTGTCAGTTGTTACTTCTCCTCTTTCATTTCTCATTCTATTAATTTGAGTCTTCTCCCTTTTTTTTCTTGATGAGTCTGGCTAATGGTTTATCAATTTTATCTTCTCAAAGAACCAGCTTTTAGTTTTATTGATCTTTGGTACTGTTTCCTTCATTTCTTTTTCATTTATTTCTGATTTGATCTTTATGATTTCTTTCCTTCTGCTAACTTCGGGGTTTTCTTGTTCTTCTTTCTCTAATTGCTTTAGGTGTAAGGTTAGGTTGTTTATTTGAGACTTTTCTTGTGCCTTAATGTAGGATTGTATTGCTATAAACTTCCCTCTTAGAACTGCTTTTGCTGCATCCCATAGGTTTTGGGTCGTCATGTTTTCACTGTCATTTGTTTCTAGGTGTTTTTTAATTTTCTCTTTGATTTCTTCAGTGATCTCTTGGTTTTTAAGCAGTGTATTGTTTAGCCTGCATATGTTTGTATTTCTCCTTCTCATTTTATATCTGTGAAACTCATCTATAAATAATAGCTCATCTTCAAGTAATTGATATTTTTTGAGTCCCTACTATGTGCCACATACTATGCTAAGCAATTTACATGAATTATTTTATTTAAGCCTCACAACAAACACAATTTTATTATTCCTGTTTTACAGGTGAGAAAATTGAGCCACAAAGAAGTTAGATATACATATCTTAAGAATAAAAGCAATATCTTCTTTATCTTGCATCTGTCAGGCCCTGTGCAAATACATTTGCATCTTTCAGTCACTGGGATAAATGTGAAGAAAAATAAGGGTAACTGCTGAACTGTGACCCCTCCCAAATTCATATATTGAAGCCCTAACCACCCAATACCTCAGAATGTATTTGGAGTTGTGTCTTTAAGGAGGTGACTAAGTTAAAATGAGGTGGCTAGGGTGAGCCCAAATCCAATATGAGTGGTGCCCTTATAAAGGGAGAAAATTTTGACACACAAAGAGACACTAGGGGCACATGAGTACAGAGAAAAGACCACGTGAGGACACAGCAAGAAGGCAGCCATCTGCAAGACAAAGAGAGAAGTCTCAGGAGAAACCAAATGTGCCAACACCTTGATCTTGGACTTCTAGCCTCCATAGAACTGTGAGAAAAATTTTGAAGCCACTCAGTCTGTGGTATTTTGTTATGACAGAACTAGGAGACTAATACAATAGGAAACTATGAGATGTCTTAGTAAAAGGGTGGTAGAAAGGACTTATTACAGGATTTGAGCTTTGGTTGGGTAATTTGGGGGAGAGTCTAAGAAAGTAGGGGTTCATTCTATATTGAATGCTATCAGAAAGGAAGGGCAATTCTATGACTGAGCACCTTAATAAATCTTATCTATAAGGAAGGAAGACTAAAGTGAAAATTAAGCTTTTGTGGGTGGCACAGTGACCTTGTTTTTGTCTGTGCTTAGACTAAATTATGAAGCAGTTTTGCTTTGTCTCACTTTATGATGTTCTCAGAGTAATATTGTCTGCTGTGGGTATTTTGTGAGATTGTTTATGTCCTGCAGGAGAACAACTGGTTTATGTCCTACCTGTGAGTGCCAGGCCAGCTTTCAGATGTAAGGGGCTGCTTTTTTTTCCTTTCTCGTATGTGACTACTTAATGCCATTCATTAGTTGTAACTAACTTGGCTTTAGGCAAGTTACTTTACTTCTCTGTGCCTCAGTTGCCTCACCTATACTTGAGGGAAATGGAATTAAACATAGGGTAGTTGTGGGAACTAAATGGAGGATTATACATAATGTCCTTAGAACAGGGCTTGGCACATAGGTGGCGTTCATTGAATATGGGCTATTATCCATTTCTCTCTTCTCAAGCAGACCATTTAGCATGAAGTTATAGTTATGTATTGATACATTCTCTCTTACTAGACTACGAGCTCCCTGAGGGCAGGAATAATGTCTATTGCCATAGTAATAATAAATAACTTTTATTGAGTGCTTTCAATGGGCCAGGCACTATTGTTAGTTGTAGTTACTCCAAGAAAACTTCTGAGGCTCCATTCCTACCTGTAGACTAGCCTGAGTGTCCTCCTCTATGCTCCCACAGCACCCATGTTTACCTTAATCACTATACTCAGCATATGATACTGACGCTGTCTGCTTATGTGTCTTCTTCCCTTTCTAGACTCTTCACCTATAGAGAGGAGAGCAGGTACTTTTAAACTTTACAAATAAAAATCGTATATATTTAGGTGGACAATGTGATATTTTGATATATGTATACATTTTGAAATGATTACTACAATCAAGCTAATTAACACATCCATCACCTCACATAGTTATGATTTTGTTTTTGGTGTGGTGAGAACACTTAAGATCAAGTCTCTTGGCAAAGTTCAACTATAAAATACAGTATTATTAACTATAGTTACCATGCTGTACCTTAGATTTTAAGAACTTACTCATCCTGTATAACTGAATCTATATACCCTTTGACTAATAGCTCCCCATTTCCCCCACACCCAGCCCCTACCAAACACCACTCTATTCCATTTTTGAGTTCAACTTTTTTAGATTCCACATGTAAGTGAGATCATGCAGTATTTGTCTTTCAGTTTCTGGCTAATTTCACTTAGGATAATGTCCTCCAGGTTTATCCATGTTGTCACAAGTGGCAGGATTTCCTTCTTTTGTAAGGTTGAATAATATTCCATTGTGAATGTGTAGATGTGTGTGTGAGTGTGTGTGTGTGTGTAATATTTTCTTTATCCAATCATCCATCGACAGACATTTAGGTTGTTTCCATATCTTGGCTGTTGTTAATAATGCTGAAATGAACATGGATATCTTCAAGATACTGATTTCACTTGAAAGCAGGTACTTGTAACTTTGGTGCCCATGTCTGAGCACAGTGCCTAGCACAATAGAAGCACTGAACATAAGGCATTGATCAGATTTTCACTACATTCTTTGCCTTGTCTGAAGTGGAACTCAGGTCAAGGCAGCTGTCTTAGCTGCCTTGTCTTAGCTCACATTGCCCCTTTCCCTGGGGTTTTACCGACTAAAAATGTAACAAAGGATCTCTTACATAGTGTTCTCCCTATAACGTAGATCTAAAGGAGAGAGTCACCATAAGACTTCAATGCAAGAAGGTGCCATTTGGGAACAACTGGCCCCTGCTATTTAGCAGTCAATTGTAGCATGTCCATTGGGGCAAAGTGGAATAATGAAGGAGTATGAGACTAGGACCTGGAATCTTGGGTTTTGACTTTAATTTTGCTGTTGACAAACTGTGTGATGTTCAACAAATCACTGAACCTCTCTGACTTTCAGTTTCTCTATGGCAGAAATGGAGAGCATAATCTCTTTATTCACTGGCTAATAGAGCGTGATAGCAAGATTAAAAAGAGTTTACTGGAGTTTCTCTTTGGGGAAAATATTTAACTCCTCCATTATTTCCATGTTGCATGCCTGGATGATTCTTAGCCTCTGGAACTGGTGTTCCAAAATGGTCACAGCCTTTCAGATGCCAAGCAAGTGCCATGGGTGTTGTGATTTTTTAGCCTGCCATACTCCCTAACAGTCCCACAATTCAGCCTGTTCCCAGTGAAGGGAACTATAGTGTCTGGAAACTTTGGGGACATAAGAGGTGCTTCTGTCCTGGAGCTGGACCCAGAAAGTTTCTCTCCATCATGCTGAGGACAGACATAGGATGTTTTTCAGCTCAAATTTGTATTCTACCTTAGCCCACAGGGATAAAATAAGGTGAATAACAGAATAACATTATCGCAGTATCACATGCATATACAAGGGAGGAAACTACCATATTATTTTTCATATAATGTACCACCATTGTGCCCAGAGACTATATAACCATCATAATAATGGCCTCTGGCTGGGACTTTATGGCACCTTTCCCTTGCGAATTCCAAAGAATGGACCAAAGGAACTCAGGGGGGGCCAGATTTGAGAGGGCAGTGAATTGAAACCAGCATTAGCTGTTCCTCGTGTTTGAGGGGCAGTACCCAGAACACTGAGGGCTCCCATTAAATATTTGAGGGGCAGCACCCAGCACATTGAGGGCTCCCATTAAATATAATGGAACTGACAAATTGCCTCAATACTTCCCTCCTTTGTCGTAAATAGCATTAGAAAACTATAGCTCTCTCCCTCCTGACAATAGACAGACATGTCACTTTTTCTCTTTCAGCAGCCCTAGGAGGAGCAAGGGGATCTTCATTTATGAGCTATTCAGTTAGTGTTTGGTTGGGAACCTGTATTAGGTCTCAGGAGGAGAAAACAAAGACAACTAAAGACATAGTCTTTACCTCAAAGAAGTCTAAAGTCTATTAGCCTAGGGATGGAAACACAGGAGAGCAATACTCTCAGGCAGTACAGAATGAGGGCTGAGTGAGAGGTGAGAATAAGTCAGGGCCTTTTTGGTCAGGAGACCAAAGGAGTTTGGGGTTCCCCAGGGCATGTGCCAGGTAGGGGTGGCCCTGGGGGAGAAGTAGGACTTGCTAGGCAGTGAGAAGAGCATGAGCTGAGGAAGTGCTGAAGAGGAATCGTGAGCAATGTATTTGGGAATCAGTGACATGAACATCATGGCTGGAGCCAGGGCTTGCTCCAAGGAGGAAGCCAAATTTGGATGGGTTGAATGGGGCCAGACTGGGAAGGCTTTGGAACTTTAGGACATTTTACCCTTGAATTCTCACTTTCTACTTTATAAACGTGGAAAATAAAGGTCATGGTCACACATTAGGTAGCTAGATGAGGCACTGAACCTTAGTGTTTAGATGATAGCAATGATGAACATTTGTGATTTATGATGGACATTCACATACATCATGTCATTTGTTCATGACAATCTATTAAAAAACAATGCCCCACTGTGGACATTCCCTTCCTTGAAGCCTTAAAACAAATAAACAAACAAAACCCTTTGCTTGAGTTCATTGTTCTTTGAAGGTAGAGCTGAGTTGTAACATCTGGGCCCACAAATCAAAGCCAAATGAGTGAAGTGCTGGTTCCAATTAAGCGTGTCTGGGGTGTCCTGCCCCCATTTTCTCAGCATGCTCAGATGCCTTGGCTGCTGTGTTCAAAGCCAGCCTAGGCAACGACAGCTTCTCCCACTGAGCGCTTTCTCAGGATGAGCCTTTGAAACATGCTGGGACAGGCTGCATGACTCAAAGTTAGGGAACTGAGGTCTGGAGAAAACCATTTTCATCTTCAGTTGCCAAGGGCCATTGAAGAAGCCCCAGATGAAGGCACAGGCCAAATGTTTGTGGCCTAGCAGCACTGAGGAGGGCCTAAACAAGGTGGTAGTAGGGGTGTTGGTGGGTGGTGAGTGTGTCCAGACTTAGAGCAGGACCATGGACAGAGATCAGCAGGCATCTTTAACCAGATCCCACAGTGAAATGCAGCTCTCCATCATGTGGCTGTGCATTCTGTGTTCTGCGGATAATGTATGGAACATGTGATGTGGGTTTTGAGCTTCCTTGGGTTGGGCACCATCAGACTGCCCTGCACAGTGTGATCTCCCTCTCAGGCACGGACTCACAGGCCTTATTTAGTGTGGGAGGTACTAGTAGTGCCAAATGTACACTGTTGGAAACTGCAATGTAGTCTTGTGGTTTGAACCGTAGCCTCAGAGTAAAGAGACCCAGTCAGACTGAGCTCAACTAGCCTTAGAAACATCTGGTTCAAGGCTTCTTGGACATGGTTCCCTCTTCTCCCTTAAGGAAAGGACCTTAAAGGATTCCTCTTAATATAAAATCCAGTACCCCAGAGTGTACCTCATTCCCTGACCGCCACCAACCCAGGCAGAGGAAAGCAAGCTGAGCTGTGTTGTAGTAGAAAAGCACTGGACTTGAATCAAATGACCTCGGGTTCTGCCCCTTACTAGTGTAATCCTAGATGGTTTACAGAGTCTTCTCAAAGCCACAATCTCTTCATTTGTAAAAAGGGGCTAACAATTATAATCTCTACCTCACAGAGAGAAGTTCATGAGTTAAAGTGTATGAACACACCTGGCAAAAGGCTTGGCATATACAAGCATAAATAAATATGTCTGCTTGTGCATGTATTCCAGAAGTTCCTGAAATCTCCCTTTCTGCAGGAAAGCTTTCCTAAGTCATTGATGAAGTCATGAGTTTCCTTCTATCCACACTAGTAGTTCCTGTTGTATCTTCCTTTTACTCTGTTCATAACTGCTGCTCCTACTGCTGATGTTGATAATGGTGGTGATGATGGTGATGGTGATAGTGTAATGTGGTGAATAATGACTGTCTCAGATCATGGAACAAATAATACAGGTAAAAGGAGAGTGAGAAAAGATTACTTTAGGAAGGAAACAGAAGCTCTGGTTGAGTTTGAGGCCTGGCCTTCCCTGAACTAACCTCTCCAGCTCCCTCCATATAGGCAATCATGTCAAATCCCCAAGGACATTGCACTGGGGATTATGCAGCAAAATATGTGGTCCTAATTAGATCCTGCCCAGAACGGAGGATGTGTTTCAAAAGAGCAAGCGCAGAACAAGGCAAGAAAAGAGATGTTCCCATCCATGTAACACAAATGCTCCCTGAGCACCCTCTTTGGCTGGGTATACAAACATACAAACCAATCCATTGGCATCTAGGAAATGTGGAGTCAACACACACACACACAGCAGTCAACGAGTGTCCTCAGCTTTGTTAAATAACAGGGTATTCTCTCTCGTTACTTCAAACCGTCAGAATCTTCAGTGGCTTCCTAAAGTCTGAATAACAAAATGTCAAAATCCCTAGGCTAACAATCATGAAATAGTTCCAGTATCTTTCCAGTTCTACATAGCTGGCACTCCAACCACAGGACATCCTCTATTTAATATGTCCATGTCTTTCCTTATGCTGTTCCCTCAGCTTGGAATTCCCTTTGTGCTCTTCTGCACATCAAAATTCTCTTTGGCAGTGTGCTCGGTGGTCCCCCGGATCTGTCTCTTGCTTCAACAGTGTTTGGACGGAACAGACCCAGGGATGCCCTTTGCTCCAGCCTCTGACCATCCTCCAACCCTTTTTCCAGTCACAACCTTCAGAGTCAGCCACTCATCTATCCTTGGTCACCGGGACCAGCCAACACCATTTTTTGAGCTTAACTCCTTATTACCGATCAACCGTGAGCTCCCAGATTCATCAGAATTATTCCACCGAGGTGTAGGCCGCCGACAACCACCTGGTCAACATGCATCTGCGGGCCTCCTGCACCTACCTCTCTCTGGGCTTCTATTTCGACCGCGACAATGTGGCTCTGGAGGGCGTGGGCCACTTTTTCCGCGAATTGGCCAAAGAGAAGCGTGAGGGCGCCGAGCATCTCTTGAAAAGGCAAAACCAGCACAGCAGCAGCGCCCTCTTCCAGAACGTGCAGAAGCCATCTCAGGATGAGTGGGGTAAAACCCAGGATGCTATGGAAGCCGCCATTAACATGAAGAAGAACCTGAACCAGGTCCTTTTGGATCTGCATGCCCTGGGTTCTGCCTGCGCAGACCCCCATTTCTGCAACTTCCTGGAGAGCCACTTCCTAGATGAGGAGGTGAAACTCATCAAGAAGATGGGTGACCACCTGACCAACCTCTGCAGGCTGGCTGGTCCCCAGGCTGGGCTGAGTGAGTATCTCTTCGAAAGGCTCACTGTCAAGTATGACTAGGAGCCTCCGGAGCCCAGTGGCCTTTGAGGAGCCCCTTTGGTGTCAGGGCTTCTGCCTGAAGCCCCTCTCTGCAGCCACTAGGCAGTTTTTAACCACCCTGGAGCCCTCTCCCAAGCCTTGGACCAAATGGAAACAATAAAGCTTTTTGCAGCAGCTAAAGAAAAAAAAAATCCTTCTCTTCCTTTAAGGTCCTTGAAGTGTCATGTCCTTTCTAATGCCTTTCTTTAATCCCCCTGTATTACTTTTCTAGGACTCCTGCAACACTTTACCACAAACTTAGTGGTTTAATAGAAACTCATTATTTCACAGTGGAGGCCAGAAATCCAAAATCAAGGTGTCGGCAGGGCCATGCTCCCTCCAAAACTCTAGGGGGGGATCTTCCCTTGCTTCTTCCAATTTCTGGTGCTCCTGGTGTTCCTTCACTTGTGGCAGCATAACCACAATCTCTGCCTCCATCCTCATATGACCTTCTTGCCTGTATCTCTGTATTGCTCATCTTCTTATATGGACACCTGTCATTGGATTTAGGTCCGATCCAGTCAATCCAGGATGGTCCCATCTTGAGATATGTCACTTAATTAAATCTACAAACACCCTTTATCCACATAAACATAAACTCACATCCACAGGTATCAGGGGGTTAGGACTTGGGTGTATCTTTTTTGTGGGGGTCACCATTCAACCCATTACATCCTCTAAGACCAAATTAATATCCCCTTCTTTTGACGTTACAGAGCATATTCTCCCATCTATATTAGAGGTTTATGAATACAGTTCTGTCTCTCTTACCAGAGGGAAAATTCTTCAATGCCAGGGACTATGTCTTATTCATCTTTGTGTAATTCATTACTTATCCCAGTGACTGACATATAGTAGGTATTCAGTTGGTTATTGTTGACATTTTAAAATGGTTGATTTACTTTCTACTTCTGGCATAGAGGGAAGCAGCTGTGGAAGGCAGGCTTGGGGCAACAACGTGCTACCTAACTATCAGAGTTATGATTTAGAATAAGTGCCTGCCTCTGGGAAAGTATTAGCTCCCCTTTCACCAGGAGGCAGTTGTTACTCCTTGTAGTATTATAATCCAAACAGCAAGAATTTCTTAAGAATTACCAATTCAAGCTATACTTTCTCCCTTAGCATGTCTTTTGGCATTTACTGATTTATTCAAGTATCTATCTACCTATCTATCTATCATTCATTCATTCAATTAACTGACCCCCTATGTGCCAAATGCTAGGCTAGGCCTGGTATGGAGATACATAAATCCACAAGATATAGATATTGCCCTTTATGAGCTTTGCGTCTATCCAGAAAGGAAACATATACATATGACATTTACGGGGTAGGATATAACCATCTGCAGGTAGGTGTGACTGAAGGACTACTGCCAAAGATAAGTTAAAGAGTCCATTGCCTCAGTAGAACTTAGAAGCATGGACTCATCCAAGAAAGCTTACCATTTTTTCCAGAAACATTCATTCTCTTTGGGCTTCCTGTGAAACAATATTAATTACCCAGGGCACATATATCCTGCCCATTTCATGGATCAGCAGAAAACATGCCTGATTACCAAATTCTATCTAACTACCAACCCTTTAAAAAACAAGAGTAACCCAACTGTTTATTCTACAACAAATCCCTGGAGGTTAAGGCAGACCACCAGCAAGTTTGTTTGCACGGTGTCCCCTGGACACACACCACCACCCCCACCCTGGGAGACACTGTGAATAGGACTTTGGAACTTACAATCCTGGGTCCCAGATGCTGCAATTAAGATGCTTGAATAAAGCAGTAGAGTTAAAGGCTGCCTGAAACTCCTGGAATGAAGTAGCAGAGAGTGGAGTAAGGAGGGGAAAGTGGAAGGATATATGTTCCCCTCTGGGGCCCAGGGGCAAAAAGCTAAGAAGGTAAGAATAGGATGGAGGTTGGGTACAGGGAAATAGTACTGCTCACATATCCCCTCACATAAACTAATAAAAAGTAGCCATGGGGGTGAGGGGATGGAGTGGGGAGTCCCAACAAACTAACTGGAGGAGGGCTTGGAGTCAGGTGGCTGAACACTGTGACTGAAAACTAAACTCTTTTTTTTTAACATCTTTATTGGAGTATAGTTGCTTTACAATGGTGTGTTAGTTTCTACTGTATAACAAAGTGAATCAGCTATACATATACATATATCCCCATATCTCCTCCCTCTTGCGTCTCCCTCCCACCCTCCCTATCCCACCCCCTATGGTCACAAAGCACCAAACTGATCTCCCTGTGCTATGCAGCTGCTTCCCACTAGCTATTTTACATTTGGTAGTGGATATGTGTCAATGCCACTGTCTCACTTCATCTCAGCTTACCCTTCCCCCTCCCCGTGTCCTCAAGTCCATTCTCTACATCTGCATCTTTATTCCTGTCCTGCCCCTAGGTTCATCAGAACCATTTTTTTTAACATCTTTATTGGAGTATAATTGCTTTACAATGTTGTGTTAGTTTCTGCTGTATAACAAAGTGAATCAGCTATACGTATACATATATCCCTATATCCCCTCCCTCTTGCATCTCCCTCCCACCCTCCCTATCCCATTGCAGCACTATTTACAATAGCCAGGACATGGAACCAACCTAAGTGTCCATCGACAGATGAATGGATAAAGAAGATGTGGCACATATATACAATGGAATATTACTCAGCCATAAAAAGAAACAAAATTATTTGTAGTGAGGTGGATAGACCTAGAGTCTGTCATACAAAGTGAAGTAAGTCAGAAAGAGAAAACTAAACTCTTGAGCTTTCCTGTGGTGCTGCAGTTTTGGCCCATGAGATTTATAATAATACCAATGCACACTTGTATGGTGCTTTACAATTTATAAATTTATTTCACATCTACTATCACATAGCCTTTAAAAGTTGAAAAGAATGGCTAAATTCACACCTCCTCATGATGCCAGAATTCCATGTTAACCATTTCATTTGCTTCTCATACAATCTTAGTGGAGAAAATGACCATTAGCATCATACTTACCATTTAACAGAAGAGGAACCAAGCCAAGAGGGGCAAGTGACTTAGCCCAGTCACATAGTTGGTAAGTGATGCAGTTGAACATTTACCAGAAATACTGAACTACTTGCTATTCCCAGAAGCTGTGTGTTCTTTCATGCCTCTATGCCTTTGCAAGAGTACTTTGTTCTGCCTGGTACGGCCTTCCCTCCTTCTTTGGTGATCTGCTGCTCACCTGTCAAGGCCTAGTTGAATGCCACCTCCTTACCAAAGACCTCCCCAACTCTTCCTACCTTCCCTAAAAGAATGAGTGGCTATCTCCTCTGAGCTCTTACAGTACCTAATATAGTATAAATCTCTATTAAAGTACTTATCTTGGTGTATTACAAATATTTGGGCATGTGTCCACTCTCACACTGAACTGAGAATTCCTATCTCCTTGAATGCAGGAACCTTGCTTTCTTCTCTTTGTCTCTCCATTCTTCAGACAGTGCTAGGCACTTACATTTGAAGAATAAAACATCTAAATAAGTGAATGAGCTGAAGATTTTATGTATACTTTTATACCAGCCATGGCCCCACAGGTGAGTGCTCCTAATGGATATCTCCAAAGATGTTGGTTCCCTCTTGAGCCTAGCTCAGTGAGTCAACATGTTTATCAAAAACCGGATGAGGTTGGGCTAATCGCCAGGCTCCTCATTTAATATGAGGCCACCCTGACTGGGACCACTGTCTCTACAAGAGGTTCAGTTCCAGGATTGGTGCGACCCTGAAGATAACCCATCCCACAGAAGATGCCCCCATGTTTCCCTGCCTGAACTTAGGTGGCCATAGAGAGGGAGAGGAGGTTAGAATAGGAAACAGGAAGAGAAAAAAGGACAGTAGGGAAGGAAAGAGAAGGGAGACAAGGAGGGAAAGATGCTGGAGGGGAGAGAAAGAACTAGGAAGGAGGGGGATACCAGAAATAAGCAGATGTGCCACCTTAAATCAGATGGTGGATGTTGTAGGCATTAGCTAATTGGTACCATCCTCATGTAAAACAATATCAATTGAGTTCTAGTCATGCACTCTGACTTTAACAATGAACACCTGTGCCCTTTACACTTTGCAAGGATAGTAGCAAGGTACAGTTGACATAGGCTCTGGCAGATATGTATTCAAACCCTGAACTGTGTGACTTTGGGCAAAGAACAACTCTCTGAGGCCCATTTTCCTCATCTTTCAGATAAGGATAATATCTACCTTGTAGGGTTATCTACCTTACGAAGATTAGTGGGACTATACAAAAAGTGCTTGGTAAATAGACAGTCAGCAAATGATAGCTACTGTTATTACGTGCTTTCAGGAAGCTGCATAGTGAAAAAACGCAGACTTTGGAGACAGACCAAGGTTTGAATCCTATTTCTGCCATTTACTAGCTACATTTCATATCCTCCTTCTGAGAAATTAACTCCGTCACCCTTTGAATTGCTACCTAGGCAGTGTAGTATAAGAGGTAGGAGCATGGTCTCTGGAGTTTTAATCCTGGTTTATTGTGTGACCTTGAGTAAATTACCTAACAATTCAGAGCCCTAGTTTCCCCATTTGTAAAGTGGGAGGAATAATAATAGTACCAATTTCCTAGGGTTGTTGTGAGGATTAAATGAGTTAATTTATGTCAAATGCTTAAAATTGTTTCTGGTAGATACTAAAATCTCAAAAAAAGTACCTATTGTTATCCTAAAATACTTTCCACACTCACCATCTCATTTATTTCTCACAATATCCTGTGAAAGGTGTATTCCATTCTCATTTTACAGGTAAGGAAACTGAGGCTCAGGCTTGTTCAGACTCATATAGGTAGTAAATGACAAAGCCCAGACTAAAAGGTGTTTGCTCAGTAGCTTTAATGTCTCCCTCTTCTCCTCCACTTTAAACTCTAATACCTACACTATTTCTCAGTGCTTTTCTTTGAATGCCATGCAGTATGTCAGGTGTGCCAGGAACTCATTCTGGAAATGCAATATAGACTCATTCTCTACAGACATGCTGATGGGCTTTGACTTGACTACTTGTTAGAGAAGACATGACTTCTGAACATTCAGCTACATATCACCTTCTATGAAAGCTAGATCCACCGCTTCCCTGCTTTGCAGAAGTAATTGAATATAGCCTTCCCCCGGAAATCAGAATTCTCTTCCTTTGCACATTTGGTCATCCTGCCAACATGCTTTCACTTTTGTCTGACCTAATCAGCTAGAATTTAAAGCTCTAAAATATTAATTTCCACAAACATGCTTGTAACCCAGCAAAGTTGGCTAAAAACACATTTCTGTAAAGAAAATTCTAATTCTCTCTTGACTTCCATTATAAAGTTGAAGGTGTGTTCCCATGGAAACGGTCCCCACAAAACACTGAATCAAAGCTTTTGGTGAAGAAGGGTCAACTATGCTGTGTTGACAAGGACTGGGCAAGACTGGGCAGTGTATGAAATGACGTACATGAAAACAAAGTGCTATATAGATAGAAGATAGTACTAGTAGTGAGAGCAGTACAAGCATCCACTCTTGGCCTCACAGCCATTCTTACCTACTTTCAGCTTCTGGAAAGTAGTAGGGGCATCCCTACCTTAGATCTTTGCAAGCTGCACTCTACCCCCCTTCCCAATACCTATCATGAGCGCTCCCTATCATGCTTTGCTGTTTTTTGAACTCCATAGCACTTACCATCTAACATACCAATTGTTTTACATTTTTATGTCATTTATTTTTGGCCCCTCTCTCTTTAGAATGTAAGCAACATAACATGGATTTTCTTTGTTTTTTCACTATTGTATCCCAGCACCTGGAACATCTTGCCTGGTACATGGTAGGTGTTCAATAACTATTTTGTGTGCGTGATGGTTACCTTTACTTATTTCTTTTTTATTGACATATAGTTGATTTACAATGTTGTGTTAGTTTCTGCTGTACAACAAAGTGATTCAGTTATACATATGTATACATTCTGTTTTATATTCTCTTCCATTATGGTTTATCACATAATATTGAATATAATTCCCTGTACTATACAGTAGGACCTTGTTGTTTATCCACTCTCTATATAATAGTTTGCATCTTCTAACCCCAAACTCCCAATCTATCCCTCTCCCAACCCCTCCCCCTTGGCAACCACAAGTCTGTTCTCTATGTCTGTGAGTCTGCGATAACTATTTGTTGAACAAAGGAAGGGATGAATGAATGAACGAATGATGACTATTGCCCCCTCTGTCTGAAAATCTCATCTCTCTGCCTCAACCCCCTTCACCTGATTAACTCTCCCACAGCCTCTAGAATGCAGCAGAAGTATCACTTCCTCAAGAGAGATTTCCTGCTGCCTTAATGTTGGTTGGATCCTCCTATCAAATCTTGTTACCACAGCCTATACTTTTCCTATAGAGCACAATTGCAATTAAATAACAAATTATATAATATCTTATTTGTTGTCTGTCCCCCTCAAGACAGAAGCTCCATGAGGGCAAGGATTGCACTGTGTTCACCTCTGTATCCTTAGGGTCTAGAATAGGGCCTGACACATAAGAGGTGCTTAGTAAATAAGGTATGAATGATTGAGTGAAAATTGTGTCAGTTATGGGATAGAGCAGGGGGTCTCAGCTTAAGCACATACTGTTTAGCATAGGATTCAGACATGTCTAGAGGAGTGGTGGGGTAGTCTCTTTAGTGATCTATTTAGATGAGGGATTGAGACTTCTTCTGGGAAAGAATTCATCCTATGGAAAAAAAGAATGGAGGCTGACAGGGTTGGATGGATAGCATGAGAAAGAAAGGTAAGACTGAATAGAGCACCAGCTGCAGTGTCTACCACTTAGTTTGTTCTTTGGCCCAGGTCTTGGGACACTCAAGCCTGAGTTTTAAAAAGTGTGCGACAGGAGGAAGAACACTGACAGCTCTTTTGCCAAAAATAGGGCAGATTTAAAAAACACGAGGCAGCCCTGCTTTGGGAGCTTTCTTATTAAATGAAGCTTAAAAATGGAGGCATATCCTGGCTAAAAGAAGACCCATGGCGCAGAAAATAAGGTCTTTAACATCAGCTCCCGGTCGTAGCACCATCTTTGGCAGACATTGACAGTGGTGGCAGTGATGGCAGCAGTGGCTGCAGCAGCTCTGGAATACAAGAGACCTGCAGTTAAGTGCCACAGGGAAGAAGAAAATGGTGGAAGACAAGTTTCAGCTGAGAGGACTGTGATTGGGAGCACATTTCCTGGCAACACTTAAACATAATTAGGTTACAATATTCTAACCCCTGTCCAGTAATTTACTTTGTAAAATTTATTTTGCCAGCTCTGGGATATTCTCTCTCCTTTGGTAATCAGCAGGGACCACCTAGCCTCAGCTGCCCCAGTCATGCCAGCAATTTTCAGCAACATTCACATCTCTCTCTCCCCATGCTTTCAACTTGTTATGTTTTTTTATTAAAAATAACAGCTTTATTGAGATATAATTCACATACCAAACAATTCACCATTTTAAATTGTACAATTCAGTGGTTTTAGTATATTCATAGAGTTGTACAATTAGTTTTAGAACACGATTGTTGCCCCCAAAAGAAACAAGAAATTCTGTGCCCATTAGCAGTAATTTTCCATTTCCCCCAATCTCCCCCTGAGCCTAGGCAATCACTCATCTATTTTCTGTCTCTATAGATTTACCTATTCTATAGGGACCTGTAGAGCAATTTGGGGAGTATTGCCATCTTAGCAATATTAAATTTCTCAATCCATGAACATGGGATGTCTTTTCAATTATGTATGTTTAATTTATTAAAACAATATTTTGTAGTTTTAGAATATAAGTTTCGTACTTTTTTGTTAAGTTTATTCCTAAGTATTTTATTATTTTTGATGCTTTTATAAATGGAATTGTTTTCCTAATTTCATTTTTGGATTGTTCATTGCTACTGTATGGAAATACTAATGATTTCTGTGCATTGATTCTGTATCCCAGTGGTCCCCAACATTTTTGGCACCGGGGACTGGTTTCGCGGAGGACAATTTTTCCACAGACGGGGGTGGGGGAAGGGGATGGTTCAGGTGGTAATGCAAGTGATGGGGAGTGATGGGGAGCAGCAGATGAAGCTTCACTTGCTCGCCCACTGCTCACCTCCTGCTGTGCCGCCCGGTTCCTAACAGGCCGAGGACTGGTCCATGGCCTGGGGTTTGGGGACCCCTGCTATATCCTATAACTTTGCTTAATTTATTAGCTCTAATAGTTCTTTGTGGACTTTTGAAGTTTTCTGAGGTACAAGATCATGTCATTTATGAAAAGGAATAGTGTTACTTCTTCTTTTGCAATTTGGATGCTTTTTATTTCTTTTTCTTGTCTAATTGCTCTGGCTAGAACTTCCATTACAATATTGAATAGAAGTGGTGAGAGGGGGCAACCTTTTCTTGTTCCTGATCTTAGGGGAAAAGCTTTCAGTCTTTCACCATTGAGTATGATGTTAGCTGTGGGTTTTTCATATATGGCTTTTATCATGTTGAAGAAGTTCCCTCCTATTTTTAGTTTACTGAGTTTTTTTTTAATGAAAGGGTATTAGATTTTGTCAAATGCTTTTTCTGCATCAAATGAGATGAAATTTAAAAATGCAAGAAAAGAAAAAAGAAATATGAGATAATAAACATTATTTTTTAAAAAAAGAAAGGAATAAATTAGACACTACCTGGGGCTTCCCTGGTGGCACAGTGGTTGAGAATCTGCCTGCCAATGCAGGGGACACGGGTTCGAGCCCTGGTCTGGGAGGATCCCACATGCCGCGGAGCAACTGAGCCCGTGAGCCACAAGTACTGAGCCTGCACATCTGGAGCCTGTGCTCCACAACAAGAGAGGCCGCGATAGTGAGAGGCCCACGCACCACGATGAAGAGTGGCCCCCGCTTGCCGCAACTGGAGAAAGCCCTCGCACAGAAACGAAGACCCAACACAGCCATAAATAAATAAATTTAAAAAATAGACACTACCTGGTATAAGAGCAAGCACAACAACCTAAGAAGTCCCTGTTTCAGAAGGCACATTCTTAAAGGCCTTTGGTTTGAGGGCTTCCATTACTCACACAGAAAGAAAAAATAAAGTACACATGTGAGGAAAAATATAATCAGTGTGGTAAAAATTAACTGCCTTAATGACCTTCGTGTTTTAGCCATTGTAAGCAGAACTCTGTTCTCCCAAAATGGAGGCAAAATCTATATGACACAAACATTTCTAGGTCCAAACCAACAGCCCACTTCTTGTGGTAAGATTGTAAAGCAAGAGCTGATGAAGCTGAAGTCTCTCTCTGTGAGAATTTTATCTTGGCACGACCTTAAGTTAGAAAGACAATCGTCTCTTCTTTTCAAAGCTTACCCGCTTTCTCCTTAAATCTCAGTTAAACTTAAGAGAACAGGGAGATGACTTCAAAGTTTGAGGGAATCCCAGAAAAGCCTCTACATATTTCTTACTAGGCCCTGAGCATTTGGAGGGCTGGGCTTACATCTTACTCATCCTGTTATCCCCAGCATCTAGCTCAGGGCCTGGCCTGGAAAGTAGGCACTTAACAAATAGGCATTGGGGAACCAATGTATTTGTATTCTGAGACTCACGTGGAATAGAAATTATATTTTCTAATTACATAGAGTAAAACATTTTAGAAAAGTTTTCTCAGCTAATCAATAGGTCTCAAAAGTTTACAAATACCTTCATACTAGAGCATGTGGCTCTGTCTCTCTCTGAGAGAATTTTCAATAGTTGGTCCTGGCCAGACCTGAAAGACAGAATCTGACACAAATGTCTAGCAAGCATCCTGCGATAACAGTATCTGGGATATATTTCTGAACTACATAAATATGCCAACATGCCCTCTCTACCTAACTATCTTACAGGTACTTCAAAATGAACTTATTACCTTCCCTACTATTCCACCCTGTCCCCTAGAAATCTCAGAGTCATCCTTGTCTTCCTTTTCTCCCTCATCCAAATCTATTCTACCTCAGAAATCTCTGTTGAATATGCCCCACTTCCTTTTGCTCCTACTGCCACTGCTCTAGGTCAACCCTTCATTCTGGGCTATTATAGAAACCTCATCAGTTTTGCTACTTTGCTCTTGTTGACCTTACTTAATTTTCCATATAACAACTGGCATGATCTTTTTAAAAAATATAAAACTCATCCTATCATTCCCTTGTTTAAAAACCATTAATGGCATTTCAATGCTGACAGGAAAAGCATCCTTACATCTTTAGCATACAAGGCTTTTCACAACTCTATCTTATCTATCCTTTCAGCCTCATCTCCTACCACTTAATTCCCACATGTGTACCCTCCAGTCATACCAACCTTCTTAAAATTTTCCTAACATGTCATGCTTATTCATACCCCATGCTTTTGCACATCTTATTCCATCTCCTTCCCATGCTCTCTGCGTGGTGAACTCCTATTTATCTATCAGTCCAATTCACAAGTCAGTCCTTTTGTGAAGACTTCCCTGACTTACCAAGGCAGAGGTAGCTAGTTTGTTCTCTATGTTGTGTACAATCCTCTGTTATAAGCACATTGCATTATAATTGCTTTTTTAACATCTCTGACTCCCCCACTAAATTCAGTGGTAGGAACTGGGTCTAGGTTGGAATCAAGTTTACATCCCCAGCCTCTAGCACAGCACTTGGTACAAAGCAGGCTCTCAGAAAATATTTGTCAACGATCAATCCTTCAACAATATAGTCATTATTGAGACTTTCAGCAAAGTTACACTGGCAAATGGATAGAAACCTTATAAATACCTGGATTCAGATGCTCACAGTGATAGATCTAGGTTTTTAATACCAGAAAGCTTCTTATACAGATAAAAAGGGATTATTTTCTCCCATTAGACAAATTCATTTTTAAGAAGAATTTTGAAAAATATTTTAAAAGAATCCTAGTATTTCATGTGTACAAAAAAATAGGATGTTGAAGATGAAAACTGCATTCTCTACATAAAATACTTTCAGTTTTTTGGATGGAAAAGGCCTTGATTTTTGTTTTAAATTATGGTTAATTACACACACACACACACAAGTCACTAAGTAAACAATTTGAGAGTTTATATTCACGTCTTGTTAAAATAATTATATGTGTTTTAGCAAAGGAAAAAAACCAAAATAAGTCGGTTGTTGTTGTTAAAATAAAACACCTTAATTCTCATTTTTAATACAGCCTGGCAAAAAATAACTCACCAATATTCGTGATTAACCTGTTGAATAGTAAATGACTTGTCTCCTAGTGACCTCACAAGTATCTACTTCAATTAGCCTTGGCAAATAAAAAAATTCATTATTTAGTTTCCTTATGTAGATGCAAAATCAATCTGAAAAGAGTAAAAAAAATGAGTCATTGCTTTAAAGTGTATTAGTGTGTACCTTTTAAAATGAAGCCTACCTCTACTGCTGAGTTGAAGAACCTGCACTAAGGCTATAGCAAACAACAAGAAAGCATTTTTCCAAGAAAAATGTCAGGGATGTTGTAGTTAATAATCTGATTCATGAGTCAGACAGAGGGTTGGTTTGAGTGACCTCTAATTTCCCTTCCAATGCCAGTATTTTATGGTTCTATGAAATCAAGTCTTCCTAACCTGTGATTTAAATATATTTACTTTAAATAAAATCTGCCTTACTACAAAGCACATTTGTTAATCAAATCACATTTTCAATGTCTTTCATTACAAAACCAGAGATGGGCTTCTATAATAGGAAAAATTGGGACCAAATGATAATTTTAAAAGCACACACTCAAGAATGCAAGAAGTCTTTTAAAATGACAGTTAAGTGGGGGGGAAGGTCATTTTCTGATAAAGTGTTAGTAACAATTCTGAGTACAAATAAAAAAGTATAAATAGTACTTTACATTAGAAAAATGAACAAAAGATCAGAAACTAACTACCTCTAGTAAATATCCTTTTAAAATAAACTACTGGTCTATTTTTATTTAATTAATATTTTGAACTGCTTATAATTTAAAGTTACAATCTTTTTTGATACAATCAGGATACATTTATCTTTAAAGATCATTGTTTATCTCATGATTTCTTTTAGGGTCAATTTTCCCACATGATGGCTTTCCTCCAGATGTAGAAAACCTAGAGCAAGGCTTTGAGAGGAATATAACATAGTCAAGATCACTGGCTCTAGTATCAGTCTTGGGGATGCAGATCCCTTGTGATCTTAGGTTATCTCCTTAAACTAACTGAAGTAAAGTTTCACCAGATATAAAATGGGTTGTAATAAGGATTAGGTGAAATAACTTTCTTCCAATAATAACTGATCAATAATGGTTGTTATTATTAGGGTGCAGCCCACAAATGATCATTGGCATCTAGAGCTGCTAGAGCTGCCCACTATGTAGGGCTTTCTTAATTAAAAACATCTTCATTGTTTTATTTTTTGCCGTTCCATAAAACTTTGTTTATTGTTCTTACATAAAGAGAGAAACAAAAAGGGCAGGAACTTTTAAAGATCACAAATGTGAGCCAGTGAGGGTTGCTAGAGATTTTAGCTCTTCACTTCGATTTACAAACTTAATTTCACTTAATGATTTTTCACTATGGGAGGGGACAAGATGGCCTTTCATTTCACTTCACAAAATAGGAAACAGGATGAGAATCATTGGCTTAAGTTGTAGCCAATAAAAGAGCTGATAGATTCGCTGAACAAGTAGTTATTATTTAGTGTCTCTAATGTGCAAAGTTCAAGGCAAATTCCTACTATAGGGGACCCAGATGAGGAAGATGCTGAGGAAGATGCCCTCTTTGCTCTTGAGGAGCTTACAGTTCAGTGGGTACGGTAAGAAAAAATAACTTTGCTTTAAATTGAAGTATAGTTGATTTACAATGTTGTGTTAATTTCTCCTGTACAGCAAAGTGACTCAGTTATATATATATATATAAGAATATATACATATATATTCTTTTTTATATTCTTTTCCATTATGGTTTATCCCAGGATGTTGAATATAGTTCCCTGTGCTATACAGTAGGACCTTGTTGTCCATCCATTCTGTATGTAATAGTTTGCATCTACTAACTCCAAACTCCCAATCCATCCCTCCCCACCCCACTCCTTGGCAACCACAAGTCTGTTCTCTATGTCTGTGAGTCTGTTTCTGCTTCGTAGATAGGTTCATTTGTGTCATATTTCAGATTCCACATATAAATGATATCATATGGTATTTGTTTTTCTCTTTCTGACTTACTTCACTTAATATGATAATCTCTGGTTGCATCCATGTTGCTGCAAATGGCATTATTTCATTCTTTCTTATGGCTGAGTAGTATTCCATTGTTTATATATGTACTATGTGTTCTTTATCCATTCATCTGATGATGGACATTTAGGTTTCCATGTCTTGGCTACTGTGAATAGTACTGCTATGAACATAGGGGTGCATGTATCTTTTGAATTATAGTTTTGCTCAGATATATGCCCAGGAGTGGGATTGCTGGATCATATGGTAATTCTATTTTTAGTTTTCTGAGGAACCTCCATATTGTTTTCCAGAGTGGCTGCACCAACTTACATGCCCACCAACAGTGTAGGAGGGTTCCCTTTTCTCCACACCTTCTCCAGAATTTATTATTTGTAGACTTTTTAATGATGGCCATTCTGACTGGTGTGAGGTGACACCTCATTGTACTTTTGATTTACATTTCTCTAATAATTAGTGATGTTGAACATCTTTTCATTGGCCATCTGTATGTCTTCTTTGTAAAAATGTTTATTTAGGTCTTCTGCCCATTTTTCGATTAGGTTTTTTTTTCGTTGTTGAGTTGTATGAGCTGTTTGTATATTTTGGAAATTAAGCCCTTGTTGGTCACATTATTTGCAAATATTTTTTCCCATTCCATAGGTTGCCCTTTCATTATGTTTATGGTTTCCTTTGCTTTGCAAAAGCTTGTAAGTTTGATTAGGCCCCATTTGTTTATTTTGTTTTTATTTCTATTCCCTTGGGAGACTGACCTAAGAAAACATTGGTATGATTTATGTCAGAGAATGTTTTGCTATGTTCTCTTCTAGGAGTTTTATGGTGACTTGTCTGATATTTAAGTCTTTAAGCCATTTTGAGTTTATTTTTGTGCATCGTGTGAGGGTGTGTTCTAACTTCATTGATTTACATGTAGCTGTCCAACTTTCCCAGCATCACTTGCTGAAGAGACTTTTTCCCATTTTATATTCTTGCTTCCTTTGTCGAAGATTAATTGACCATAGGTGCGTGGGTTTATTTCTGGGCTCTTTATTCTGTTCCATTGATCCATATGTCTGTTTTTGTGCCAATACCACACTGTTTTGACTACTGTAACTTTGTAGTATTGTCTGAAGTCTGGGAGCGTTATGCCTCCTGCTTTGTTTTTTGCCCCCTCAGGATTGCTGTTGCAATTTTCAGTCTTTTATAGCTCCATATGAATTTTAGGATTATTTTTTCTAGTTCTCTGAAAAATGTTATGGGTAATTTGATAGGGATCAGTTTAAATCTGTATATTGCTTTGGGTAATATGGCCATTTTAATAATATTAATTCTTCCAATCCAAGAGCATGGGATATCTTTCTATTTCTTTGAATCATCTTTAATTTCCTTTATTAATGTTTTATAGTTCTCAGCATATAAGTCTTTCACCTCCTTGGTCAGGTTTATTCCTAACTATTTTAGGTGTTGGTGTGATTTTAAAAGGTATTGCTTTTCTTACATTCCCTTTCTGATATGTCATTATTAGTGTAAAGAAATGCAACCGATTTCTGTATGTTAATCTTGTATCCTGCTACCTTGCTGAATTCATTTATCAGTTCTAATAGTTTTTGTGTGGAATCTTTAGGGTTTTCTATATATAGTATCATGTCATATGCATATAATGACAATTTTACCTCTTCCCTTCCAAGTTGTATACCTTTGATTTCTTTTTCCTGTCTGATTGCTGTGGCTAGGACTTCCAAGACTAAGTTGAAGAGAAATGGTGAGAATGGGCATCCTTGTCTTGTCCCAGATTTTAGTGGAAGTCTTTCAGCTTTTCACCGTTGAGTATTATTTTGGCTGTGGGTTTGTCATAAATAGCTTTTACTATGTTGAGATATGTTCCCTTTATACCCACTTTAGTAAGAGTTTTTATCATGAATGGATGTTGAATTTTGTCAAATGCTTTTTCTGCATCTATTGAGATAATCATGTGGTTTTTGTGTTTTCTTTTGTTGATGTGGTGTATCACATTGATTGATTTGTGTATGTTGAACCATTCTTGTGAACTTGGGATGAATCTCACTTGGTCATGGAGTATGATCTTTTTTATGTGTTGTTTGATTTGGTTTGCTAATATTTTCTTGAGAATTTTTGCATCTATATTCATCAAAGATATTGGCCTGTAATTAGAAAACATAATTTTAAAGCAAGGCCCAATGTGCTGAGTGCAAATAGATTAGCACAAAGTGTGGTCAATTTCTACTAATACCTTGAAACATTATCTCTTGACATAGCAGTATTTTTTTTTAAACATCTTTATTGGAGTATAACTGCTTTACAATGGTGTGTTAGTTTCTGCTTTATAACAAAGTGAATCAGTTATACATATACATATATCCCCATATCTCTTCCCTCTTGAATCTCCCTCCCTCCCACCCTCCCTATCCCACCCCTCTAGGTGGTCACAAAGCACCGAGCTGATCTCCCTGTGCTATGCGGCTGCTTCCCACTAGCTATCTATTTTACATTTGGTAGTGTATATATGTCCATGCCACTCTCTCACTTTGCCCCATCTTACCCTTCCCCCTCCCCGTATCCTCAAGTCCATTCTCTAGTAGGTCTGTGTCTTTATTCCCGTCTTGCCCCTAGGTTCTTCATGACCATTTTTTTGTTGTTTTTTAGATTCCATATATATGTGTTAGCATACGGTATTTTTCTCTTTCTGACTTACTTCACTGTGTATGACAGACTCTAGGTCCATCCACCTCACTACAAATAACTCAATTTCACTTCTTTTTATGGCTGAGTAATATGCCATTGTATATATGTGCCACATCTTCTTTATCCATTCATCTGTTGATGGACACTTAGGTTGCTTCCATGTCCTGGCTATTGTAAATAGAGCTGCAATGAACATTGTGGTACATGACTCTTTTTGAATTATGGTTTTCTCAGGGTACATGCCCAGTAGTGGGATTGCTGGGTCGTATGGTAGTTCTATTTTTAGTTTTTTAAGGAACCTCCATACTGTTCTCCATAGCAATATTCTTTATTCATTTAAAACATTAATCCATGTTTCTTAACTGAAGATCCAGAATCTGCTTCCATCTACTTGTTCTCAACAAAAACAGAGCTTAGGTCCAACTTCAGTTTTCCAAGCAAATGGGGAAGGGGAGAAAGTTCTCACATAAGCAAGAGATCTCACTTTTTTGTAATGGTTCCAACTGCTTTGTCACAAAGTTATGTTGTTAATATTGTTATTGGTATTTCTACAGAGAGCCAAATGGGGTGCCATTTCTCTGGTAGGCTCAGTCTGCCTCTTTGAATTAAGTTGAGCAAGTTACCAGGTTTCTAGATCTCTCATTGATGTAGCGGACGTGGTGATCTGTGGTGGTAACAATATTAGAAACCTGGGTTTGAGTACTGGTTCTACCACTAACCAGCTGTATGACTTGAAAGAGTCATTTCCCTCTCTGTGCCTTAATTTCCTCATCTGTAAAAATGATAGTAATAATAATCTCACAGAGTTGGTGTGAGGCTGAAATGTGAAAGTGCTTCCTAATCCACACAATTGTGTGCATGTGGGTTGGGGAGTTGTTTTGTTTTTGAGAGCAAGCTGGTCTTCTCCAGCCCAGAGCATCTAACAATTATTGGGACTGCTCATCCAAACTGATTTTTTTTTTTATCACAGTTGGGTGTGATTATGCTAAAGAAAGCTTGCAGGTTCTCAGTTAAACACTTGCAGTTTACTCATCTGGATGAAATATTTTAGGGCTTGGTGATCACTTTTTCTAATCTTTCTCTTTATAAAAAGCCAAAATTCCCACCATCTCAGAGGTGGGGCTTTTGGATAGCATAGTACAAGAGGGAGCAAGAAGATGAGGATTATAAGTAGTGTTGAAGATGTGAAGGGGCTTTAGAAATTAAATAGTCCAACTTCCTCATTTTACAGTTGAGGAAACAGAGCCTGATGATGGAACTGTTACATGATAATAATAATAACTAGCATTTACAGACTGCTTACTATGTGGCAGGCACTGTCCTAAGTGCTTTACATGCTTTACATGTGCTTTACATGCATTATCTCACTTAATCTTTACAATAATCCTCTGAAGCAGGAATTGTTATTATACCCATTTTACAGATGGGGAAATTGAAGCACAAAGAGGTTAATATGCCCAAGATCATCTGATTAGAAAATAACAGAACCCCAATAATGCAAGAAATCTTTGGCATATTTTTCCTTCAAAAAACCATACTACCTACTGAAAACAATTTAAACTTTTAAATATGGCATTCAAGACCTTCTATGATTTGGCTGCAGCCTATCTATCCAGGCTTGTTTCCTATGATTCATCTTCATGTATCTTGCACTCCAGCAAACAGTTTGCTGAATATGTCACATGCTTTCCTAACTTGTTGCTATGGCTGTTAACTTCTATTCCCTCCCTTGGCATCTCTACAGGTCTAAATGTTACCCATCCTTCAATACCCCATTCAAATGTCATTCAGGTCACTTAGAAATGACCTCAGCCTCCTCTATGCTTCTGAAGCTCTTCACACTGGCCTTCTGCCTAGGAAGGGCTTGTATTCTGGTTTAACCAGGGAGAAGGGATGACAAGAGAACCTCTACTTTTTTTCAGTTTCCTAGAGTCCTGTCTGCCTTTCAAGCTTGTCATAAGGATGTAATGAAGCAACAGATATGAATGGGGCTTTTGAACCATTAAGTACTGTAAAGGTCATAATTGTATTTTGGATATCCATTTATTGTCCAGGTTTGGGAAAGCAGAGCCCTTCTAGTGTGTACCTGTTTCTAGGAGGGCAAATTTTTATTTCTGATCCATATTAAAGAAAATTGAAAATGTCAAAATTGAATAAGCAGAAGGACAAGGAATAGAAAGTAACATGGACAAATAAAAATATTGACTTTTATTAGGTGATGAGAATGTGGACAATTATGGTCTCAGATTTCTGTTGCTTATACAATAGAAGAACATAAAAATGAGAAAAGTAAAGATAGTTGCTTGGAATTAATTGTGCATGTTCATAGCTTTTGTTTGATTTGCAAAATCTGTATTCATTTAAAAGCCCTAAGAGAGGGAGAGGGCTTATGCTATTTGCTGATAGAGTGATGGGGCCACAGTGCAATAAAATAAAGCGTGGCTACAGACCAAGGTTTTATTTATGTCTATGTGTGCACGTATAAAACCCACCTCTATGCTAAAGGATGACACTCAAAAGCCTTCAGAGAGACAGTGACATCTGCTATGGGGGAGTCACACTTCGACAACTTGATTGACCATTTTTGGCACATGCTGGTCTAAATTGGATTGTCTATTGGCTAACAATCTTTTTTGAATTAGGTCCAACTCTCAGCAGGCACACATTTCCATCTGGTTAAGTTTAGAACTCAAGCTGTTTTTTTTTTTTTTTTTTTTTTAAAAACTACCTTAAACCAATACTAGCCTAGGCAAAGGGTTCTTATATATTATATCACCCTTGTCTTCCTTTAAAATGCATTTTCTTTTCCCTTTGCTTTAAACCAGGGGTGCATGGCATAGTTTGGGGGGCTCTTCAAGCCTGGATTTTAAAGAAGAGAAAGGATATATTTTTTTAAAGACACAAAGGGAGATAGGGAGGAAGAAAATATAGACGTCTGCAAAAACTGGTGTGCTTGGATGGTAAAACAGGAAGCTAACGTGTCAGGTGCCTGCATTCTCTCAGTGGAGGGAGGTAGCCCTAATGAACAGCTGCTTAGTGCATACAAAGCCTTCTGCTACTTGGGTCTCTCAATGTTTCTATGCCAAGCACTAGCTTTTGAGATAGTGCATCATATTATCAAGTCACATAGAGATACAAGAGAGATGACAATAAGCAAAGCCATGTGGTGTATAACATGTACCAGCAGGACAGTAAGTCAGAGGCCTGAGGGCTTTCTTGCAATCAGCTCAGTAACGGTGTTGTTGGCCTTTGCTTAACACACTCTGCTCCTCACTTCTCGGTATTAATTCCCATAGGAGAGTTGGCTGGTTTAGGGATGGAAGGTGAAGAGAGAGTTAGAGGATTGAAAGACATGGTTAGTATTTCTTTAGAATGTGTTCGCAGCCCTGATATTGACAGAGCAGCCTGAGGCAGAGCCTCTTATGTCCAGGTGCTTTGTGATTCTGTCATAGGGCTGGGTTTTAGTGGGTGTCTCATGGTTGTTACAACTTTGTAAAAACACTGTTCACTTGATTCATTGTCTGGATCAGGCTAGCAATTTCAGGAAGCAGTTTCTGGCTGGTGCCAGAAATCTAAGGGTGTTCTTTTTTTTTTTCAATTCAACATTTTTAATTTTGAAATAAGTTGACTCATAAGAAATTGCAAAAATAGTAGAGAGTTCCCGTGTACTCTTCACCCAGCTTTCCCCAGTGATAACATCTTATATAACCATAGTACATTATCAAAACCAGGAAAAGTGACATTGGCACAATACTATAAATTACATACATACCTTATTCAGATTTCATCAAGTTTTACATGCATTCATTTCTTTGGGTTTTTTTCTTTTTAATTTTATTTATTTATTTATGGCTGTGTTAGGTCTTCGTTTCTGTGCAAGGGCTTTCTCTAGTTGCGGCAAGTGGGGGCCACTCTTCATCGCGGTGCGCGGGCCTCTCACTGTCGCGGCCTCTCTTGTTGTGGAGCACAGGCTCCAGATGCGCAGGCTCAGTAATTGTGGCTCACGAGCCTAGTTACTCCACGGCATGTGGGATCTTCCCAGACCAGGGCTCGAACCCGTGTCCCCTGCATTGGCAGGCAGATTCTCAACCACTGCGCCACCAGGGAAGCCCTCTTTGGGTATTTTTAAATGAAATCTTATCACATGTAAACTACCACTACCATCAGGATACAATACTGTTCCATCACCAGAAAAAAGTTCCCTTGTGCTACCCTTTTATAGTCAGTCACAGCAGGAGTGTTCAGTTTTAACTAAATTTTAACCTCTCTGAAGCAGCCTCTGTCAGGAAATACCCTCCTGAAACCTCTCTTCCAGATCAAACTGCCATGCCTGGCCTCCAGAGGAACACTATTTTCTCATTAAATCTCTGGCACAAGTGTGAACAATTTCCTCTTTGCTTGGCGTCTCTTAGCACAGCTGTAAAAGGCTGAAATTTTTAAAAGACAAAAAAAATGAAGGAAGAACACAAGGAAAATAAAGAAGTACAAGACACACACACACACAAAATCAAGTTTCAAAAAAACTTGTTTCTAATTCCATACTAGTTAACTTGCTTACAAGGCTCTTAAGCCATATCCCATGCTTTATTCTGTCTCCTTAGCTACTTGTGCTTCAGCCCCTAGGCAGCGGCTACTACAACTTCCCAGATACCTTGACTGTTTACTCACTCTCCAAATCTCCATATGGCAGGAGTCAATGTATTTCCTGTTACCTATTCCTTATTCTCCTTTCTTCCACCAAGTACCCATATCCCTAAGCCTTTATCACCATCCACTCATAGTTTCCCATCTAACATTTTATCCACAACTGATTGGTGACTAATACAACTAATATTCTCATCCTTCAGGTGAGACCCTGAAACAGTAATATACAAGCATACCTCATGTTATTGCACTTTGCTTTACTGCTTTGCAGATATTGCAGTTTTTACAAATTGAAGGTTTTGCCAACCCTGCGTGGTCAGATGATGGTTAGCATTCTTTTAGCAATTAAGTATTTTTTAAATTAAGGTATGTACAGTGTTTTTTAGACATAATGCTTTGCACGCTTAATAGGCTACAGTATAGTGTAAACATAACTTTTATATGCTCTGGGAAACAAAAAAATTCATGTGACTCGCTTTATTGTGATAATCACTTTATTGCTATGGTCTGGAATGGAACCTACAATATCTCCGAGGTATGCTTGTAGTAGTAGCATAAAGCCTTAAGATCGCTTGCTACAGAATCCCAGAAAGTAACCATAGCATCACTCAGAGTTATAGGGTATGTTCTCACACATTTGTCTCTAAGAGGGTCTTCTCTATAAACCATCAGGGAAAAGGACTATATGAGTTTTCTATGGCTGTGTAACAAATTACCACAAACTTAGCTGCTTAAAAAAAATTCATGTATTACCTCACAGTTCTATAGAAGTCCACACATGGTGTAGCAGTGTTCTCTGCTCAGAGTCTCACAAGGCTGAAATTATTCTGTTGGCTGGAGACTAGCAAAGAATTTGCTTCCGAGCTCATTCAGGTTGTTGGAGAATTCATTTCCTTGCAGCTGCAGGACAGAAGTCCCTATTTTACTGCTAGCTGTTGACTGGGGAATGCTCTTAGCTACTAGAAGCTGCCCCTCTCCATTGGCAGTTCACAACATGGATGTTTGCTTTATTCCAGGCCAGCTGGAGCTCACTCTCTGACTTCTTCTTTGGAGAAAACACTCTACTTTTAAAAGTGCTCATGTGATTAGGACAGGTCCACTACATAATCTCCCTATTTAAGATCAAGTGCGCCATAGGACATACCTAACCTAATCATAGGCATAAAATGCATCATTTTCACAGTCCTGGGGATTATGCAGGACATGCACACCAGGGAGAGGGAAATCTTGAGGGATGTTTTATAATCCCACCTACAACAGGACACGCTGCTTTTTCTTTTTAATTTCCCTTGAATGGCTAATTCTCCATCCAGAATGAAGGCTGAATGACGTATAGCATAACTTCTCAATTGATATGCCGTGAACAGGTAATATGTAAAACCAAATATTGATTCCTTCAGTCTTTGGGAAGATGAGTCAGAACCTGAGGTGAATGAGCCCCTAAGCTTAGTGGACTCAAGCTATGAGCTGCCTTGGTCACATATCTCAGGAAGCTGTGCAAATATTAGAATTTTTCTATGTGTGCTTAACATGAAAGGGGTCAGAAACAACTGCAGTGCTTTTGGAAGATCTAAACAAGCTATTCAGACCAATATGAAATGTGCTAAGAACTTAGATCTGACAGCTCTCTATTCTAGACAAGGACACTGTGATACTTAGCAGCGACTTGAATGTGCAAGGTGTTCTTTAGAATACAGACATGCTACCCAAGATTTGTGTGTTATGAACATTAAAACTAAACTGAATTTTTCCCTTTATATGATTAAAAGGGAAAATGTATAAAGCAATAATTATAAATCTATGTTAATGGGCACACACAACGTATAAAAATGTAATTTGTGACAATAACAACATAAATGGGGAGGGAAGAAGCTGTATAGGAGGAGAATTTTGTATAGGACTGAAGCAAAGCTGGTATTAATTAAAACTAGATTGCTATAAATTTGAGATATAAATTGTAATCTTCAGGGTAATAATTAAGAAAATAACTTTAAAAATACATAAAAGGAAAAGAGAAGGGAATCTAAATGTTACAATACAAAAAATCAGTTAAATACAAAAGAAGACAATGTTGAAATTGAGGAATAATAAAAGGCGTAAGACACAGAAAACAAAGAGAAAAATGGCTGAAGTAAGTCCTTCCTTTTCAGTAGCTACTTTAAATGTAAATAAATTAAACTGTGCAGTTAAAAGGAAGAAACGTGAGCCAACTAACTATATGCTACCTACAAGAAACTCACTTAAATCCAAAGACACAAATAGGTTGAAAGTGAAAAATGGAAAAAGATATCTTATGTAAACAGTAACCAAAAGAGGGTTGGGGTGGCCATACCAATGTCAGAAAAAATAGACTTTAAATGGAAAATTGTTACAAGAGACAAGGAAGGACATTATATGTTGATGAAAGGATAAGTCAATAAAGAAGGTACAACAATTATAAACATACATGTATCTAACAAGAGAGACCTCAAATATATGAAGCAAAAATTGACAAAATTGAAGGGAGAAATAGACATTTATACAATAGTATTTGAATACTTCAATAATCCACTTTCAATAATGGATAGAACAACTAGACATAAGATAATAAGTAAATAGAGGACTTAAGCAACACTATAAACCAACTAGACCTAACAGACACAGAAACATACAGAATATTCCATGCAACAGCAGAATACACATTATTCTCAAGTGCACATGAAGATTCCCCTGGATAGACCAGACTTACAAAATAAGTCTGAATAAATTTCAAAAGACTGAAATCATACAAAGTATGTGCTCCAACAACAATGGAATTAAACTAGAAATCAATAACAGAAATAAAACTGGAAAATTCACAGATATGTAGATATTAAACAACACATTCTTAGTCAATGGGTTAAAGAGTAAATTACAAGGGAAACTGGAAAATATATTTCAATGAATGAAAACAAAAGCACATAAAGAGTATTATATCGTTTGCAATCTGTAAAAAAAAAAGAAAAAGAAAACAAAAGCACAACATAGCCAAACTTATGGGATGCTGAAAAAGCAGTGCTCAGAGGGAAATCTATTGCTGCAAATCCCTACTTTAAAAAGGAAGATCCTAGGGAGTACTGGTGGCCTAGTCGTTGGGATTCTGGGCTTTCACTGCCGAGGGCCAGGGTTGAATCCCTGGTCAGGGAACTGAGATCGTGCAAGCTGCGAGGCACAACCAAAACAAAACAAAACAAAACAGCCCATGTATTAAAAAAAAAAAAAGAGAAGATCCCAAAGTAATAAGTTAAATTTACACCTTAAAGAACTAGAAAAAGAAGAGGAAATTAAACCCAAAGCTAGCAGAAGGAAGGCAATAATAAAGATTAGAGATAAATGAAACAGAGAATAGAAAAACAATAGAGAAAATAAACAAAACCAAAAATTGGTTATTTAAAAAAGATCCAAAATACTGACAAAACTTTAGATAGACTAAGGAAAAAAGAGAGAAGACTCAAATTACTATAATCAGGAATGAAAGGGGAACATTGCTGTCTATCTTACTGAAATTAAAAGAAAAGATTATGAGAATACTATGCACAATTGTATGACAACAAATTACAATAACCTAGATGAAATGGACAGATTCCTAGTAATACATAAACTAGACCAAAATAGACTCAAGAAGAAATAGACTATCAGAACAGACTTATATACAAGTGAACAGACTGGATTGATAATCAAAAATTTCCTAACAAAGGAAAACCCAGGGAGAGACAGTTTCACTGGTGAATTCTACCAAACATTTAAAGAAGGATTAACATCACGTATTCTCAATCTCTTCCAAAAAATAGAGCAGGACAGAATACTTCCTAACTCATCCTATGAGGCCAGAATTACTCTGGTACCAAAGCCAGATAAAGACATCACAAGAAGAGAAAACTGTGTGCACCAATTCCCTTGTGAATGCAAAAATCCCCAACAAAATACTGAAAACTGAATCCAGCAGCATATTCAGAGGGTTATATATCAACTGTACACATGAAACTCATATAATGTTATAAACGAATGTTACCTCAATAAAAAAAATCTAAAATAAATAAAAATAAAACGTTTTAACTTCCAAGAAAAAAAAAATCAAGTAGGATTTATCCCAGTAAATCTTCAGAGAAATAGCAGTCATAATAGCCAAAAAAACTGCAAATAATCAAAATATTTTATCAACTTGTACATGGATGAAGAAAATATGGGTATACCCATATAATAGAATACTATTCAGTAACATAAAGGAGCAAACAATTGGTACATACTAGCCCACAGATGACCTTCAAAAACATTACACTAAGTGTAAGAATCCAGAAGCTGAATGATACTATCTATATTAGGTGCAAAGTATTGTGCTGGGTGGTGCTGTGGAGCAATCGTAAATGAGGAAATTTCAAAAGAAGCTTACAGTAAAGAAGGACATAAATACTTACTTATGTCCACAAGTCCAAAGTGTGAAGGAAGTATGGAATCAGGAAAGATGAATTTCAATTATGGATAGAAACATAAGTTTTTTGAAGGATGCATAATTTTAGCTGGGCCTTCTTTGAGGAATGAATAAACCTTTGAGAGGCAAGTTACAAGAGTGCTTAGTGAAGAAGTAATAAACAAGGGCCAAAAGGTAAAAGTAAAACATGTGGAGGGTCTTGAATGCCAGTCTGAGGAATTAGGATTTTATTAAGAAGTGAGCCCAAGTATAGACATGTGTTTTAGAAAGATAATTCTGATAGCTTGGGAAGGAATGGGAAGGAATGAACTGGAGGGGAGATAAAAGTAGAGGTACAGACCACTTAGGGTGCTACAACCTCCATTGAAAGTAATAAATGTGTTGGATGTTTGAGGTAATAAGCCTAATCTAGGGAAGTGCAATGAGAACAAAGAAAGACAAACTGGAGCTACTCTAGGAGCAAATTCTGTTGTTTGAATAAGTAAGCAATGGTAAATCAATGTTATTTGGCAAAATACTGTTTTTTGAGGGATTCTGAAGACATCACTAGGAGACTAGGATGCGGTGTCTGACTTTAGACAAAATAAAGAATAAAGGAAGAAGTTGCTTTGTGAATCATTCATGCATCTGATATGAAATGTTGCTTGGGGAGTTCCAGATATGTTCCAAGCAGGTCTTCAGGCAATCGATGGAGGAACAGTAGATGCTAGAACTTAAAATAGCTCAAGCTTCACACTAGTGTAAGTTAGGCATTTCTTAGGTTTCCCTTGAACTTTTTGTCTTTCATTTGCTCAGAGATATTTTCCTAAAAGTCTAAATATAATTTTAGAATAATTTCTTAGTTAAATTTTTGATAATAAAAGTCTGATGACCTCTTAACTTCACAGAGTAATGGGGAGAATAGGCTGGAAAGAATTATAGGAATGGAAAAATAATTCAGGGCCTTAATTTGTTCAGTGGAGGTAAGGAGGCCACTTAAAAGGCTCTTAACAAGAATTAAAAGGTGAGAAGCTCTATAACCAGTTAAACGTAATCTATTACGTTTAACACACACTTACTGAGCAATAAGTGAGGGCCTTACTAGACGCTGTGGGAGTTACAGGTAAAGTTACAGGTAAAGGTAGACAAAATGGTCTGTGCTCTCCAGGAGGTACAGTCTAGTGTGGCATAGATAAGAAAAAAAATCACAGTGTGCACAAGCCTGAGTAACTAACTGGAAGGGTGGCTAGTGCTTAGTAGAGGTGAGAAAAAAGCCCATATTTGTTTTTATATTGGCCCACCTGATTTTTTTTTTTTTGTCAGGGTCCATGGCTTGTAACATGCCTTAAACATTACACTTTAACAGCTCTCAAAATATGTGGAGTGGAAATGGGCATTTTGGATTGGAAAATAAAAGACAACTTTATTCTTAAGTCTAGCTGTGGCATTCAACTTTTTATATTAAGGAGTTCCATGTGTTTTCACATACATTCTCACTCTCCTATACCATTCCTGTGAGGTACAGGGAGACAGACATTATCCAGAGTATGCAGTGGAGTCATCTCTCCAAGATTCCTCAACAATAAATAGCAGAGCAAGGACTGGAATGTAGGTTTCCTAATTCTCACTCTAATCTCCCCTCGTTTAAACTCCACTCCTTCCCAAGATGATACTTTAAAAAATAGTTAAGTAAAATCCTCTCCATTAGGTACTGTCAACTATAATTTGTTTATGACATTTTTGCTCATTCTAAATCTTAGTCCCTGGAAATATTTTAAAGACATTTCACTGGAATTTATTGGAGATGGAGTCTTAAATCTAGGCAGACTTGGCAGGGTCTGTAGACTGAATTCCTAATAAATCCCACCATTAACAGGGACTTTTAAAACTCTGAGGTGTGTGATATTCCCTGTGAATTCACCAAAAGGCAGAGCAAAAACTGAGCTTAGCGGCTACTTTCCCTTAAAAACTGGAGCCTATTTTGATATGGGGAATTACCACTACCCAGATGCCTTTTTAAGTCATGTTCCTATAAGATTAGTCAGTCAAACAACACATTGAGCTCCTATTATGTGCTACGCATGACATAAATTAGAATTTCATCTTCTTGTAATAGCTGAGCCAGGATGCCTGAAAGCAAAGAGAAATTGGAAACCTAGATCTGGATTACCAAACATTCCTTCTTTCTTTAGGTTGTAAGTTCTTGAATGTGGTGTGTGGATGGTTACAATTTGTGTTTGTGTGTGCATGTATACATAAATGTATACACACGCTATACATGTATATGTATATACACAAACACATGTATATATAGGTACATACATACATATATAAGTATACTTGAAATGTTATTTCTGATGAAAAGGGATCTGCAACGCAGGTGGGAATAAAACTGAACTCAACAAGTTAGCTCTACTTGAAAATCTGTAATTCCAAGTAAGAAAGGCCAATAGGGTTTTGAAGAGGATAAAGTACAAATTCTCCTGTTATTAAAAGTCGTGGTGGTATAGGCCATATCTTGATTGAGATAAAAGACTAGGAAGAGTCTTTTTTTTTTTTAACATCCTTATTGGAGTAAAATTGCTTTACAATGGTGTGTTAGTTTCTGCTTTATAACAAAGTGAATCAGCTATACGTATATATATATACCCATATCTCCTCCCTCTCGTGTCTCCTTCCCACACTACCTATCCCACCCCTCTAGGCAGACACAAAGCACCGAGCTGATCTCCCTGTGCTATGCGGCTGCTTGCCACTAGCTATCTATTTTACATTTGGTAGTGTATATATGTCCATGCCACTCTCTCATGTCGTCCTAGCTTACCCTTCCCCCTCCCCGTGTCCTCAAGTCCATTCTCTACGCCTGGGTCTTTACTCCTGTTCTGCCCCTAGATTCTTCAGAACCATTTTTTTAAACATCTTTATTGGAGTATAATTACTTCACAATGTTGTGTTAGTTTCTGCTGTATAACAAAGTGAATCAGCTATACATATACATATATCCCCATATCCCCTCCCTCTTGTGTCTCCCTCCCACCCTCTCTATCCCACCCCTCTAGGTGGTCACAAAGCACCGAGCTGATCTCCCTGTGCTATGCAGCTGCTTCCCACCAGCTATCTATTTTACATTTGGTAGAGTATATATGTCAATGCTACTCTCTCACTTCGTCCCAGCATACCCTTCCCCCTCCCTGGGTCCTCAAGTCCATTCTCTACGTCTGTGTCTTTATCCCTGTCCTGCCCCTAGGTTCATCAGAACCTTTTTTTTTTTTTTTAAGATTCCATATATATGTGTTAGCATACGGTAATTGTTTTTCTCTTTCTGACTTACTTCACTCTGTATGACAGACTCTAGGTCCATCCACCTCAATACAAATAACTCAATTTCGTTGCTTTTTATGGCTGACTAGTAATCCATTGTATTTATGTGCCAGGAAGAGTCTTAAATTGCCAAAAAGTTCTTTACTGTGAATAATCTAAGTCTTTCCTTCTGTAACAGAAACACATTTACTCTTGTTTTGCAAAATAATAGGAGAAGCCCATGCAAAAGTAAGAAAAGACAGGACTCATAATGAGGAGTCCTGGCCTCTACAAGCTCTGTCATTCATTCATTTATTCACTCATTTAGATATGCATACAGCAAATACATATTGAGTGTCTACATTGTGCTAGTTACTGGGGATACAATGGTGAACAATATTGTGACTTGAGGTAAATCACCTCTCTTCTTGGGCCTGAATTATTCCATCTATAAAAATGAAAGTCTGGGACTTGATCTTTAAAAACACTTTTAATCTTGAAGAAAAGAGATAATGAGTGTGAAAATGCTTTGCTAATGGCAAAACACTGTAAAAAATGTTAAGAGTATATGCTTTGTCCAAAGATAGCACATACCACAATTTGTTTTTTCCCCACACTTATTTTCAAGGGTTACCTTACTTAATTTGCATGGAATTCATATAGCTCACTCCAAGTCACAGTTGAGACCATGACTCCCTCTCTGTCTAGAAACCAATTTCCTTGTTTGACAAGAGGCCACATTTCTTTTTTTTTCTAATTTAATTTTATTTTTGGCCGTGTCGGGTCTTAGTTGTGGGATCTTGGTTGCAGCATGCAGGATCTTTCATTGCGGCGTGTGGGCTCTTTGTTGTGGCACGCGGGCTTCTCTCTAGTTGTGGTGCACAGGATCCAGAGTGCAGGGCTCTGTAGTTGCAGAACATGGGCTCCAGAGCACGTGGGCTCTGTAGTTGAGGCTCATGGGCTCAGTAGCTGTGGCCCATGGGCTTAGTTGTCTCGTAGCATGTGGGATCTTAGTTCCCTGATCAGGGATTGAACCTGCGTCCCCTACATTGGAAGGCGGATTCTTAACCACTGGACCACCAGGGAGGTCCCAAGAGGCCACATTTCTAATAATGCTTGGAGCTTCAAGTCATGAATCTAAATCCTATATGTAGACTACTTCTCAAATGCTTTGGTCTCGGTACTGCTTTAGAACTCTTAAAAAGTATCGAGGACCCCAAATAGCTTTTGTCCATATGGGCTATATCTATCAATATTTACTGCATTGGAAATTAAATCTGATAAAACATGTAATATATCTGTTTATTATTTTAAAATGATACACCTATTATATGACAGAAATAATATAACATTTTAGTGAATAATATATTTTACAACAAATTAGTGAGAAAGGTGGCACTGTTTTACAGTTTTGCAAATTTCTTTAATGTCTGGCTTAACAGAAGATAACTGTATTCTCATATCTGCTCTGTATTCAATCTACTGTGATATGTTGTTTTAAAGAAAATTCGGCCTTAGATATATAGTTGGAAAGCGAGGAGTATTTTAACAGCTTTTTCAGATAACTGTGGATATTCTTTTTTGATTCTACAACAAAACTTGACAAGTGTTGGTTTCTTAAAGTTGGCACAGTGTAGAATCTGAAACCATATCGATGAATTTTTTAGACTCAGTTACACTGATATCCATTGGTCTATCTTGCCCTTTGAATGTATCTTTTACCTATGCGTGATTTTGTAACATCACTCATATGGAAAATACCAGTGCACTGAATTATGCAGGTATTCCAAATGTTGATGCATTCCATTCAAAAACATCCAGAATATCACATTTGTTAATATCACCACATATCTCTTCAGAAAAGTCACTAAGTATTGGGAAGCTGTCAGGCTTACAGTGGTGGATACAAGTTTTTTTAAATTCTAATTTTTTCCTAAAAACTCAAATTTTATCATTGGTAATAAATATGGTTCATTTCTTTCCTTGCTCACTTCATTAATTTTTGAGAAAACATCTGTCAAATACTCAAATCTGAAGAGCCATAGTTCTATCAGTCCCTCTTTCAAGTGAAAGTGGTGTTCCATGAAAAAAGTGGCTAATTCGGCTCTCAACTCAAACAAATGTACAAGTGCTTTTCTTTGAGACAACCATCATGCTTCAATATACAGTGAAAGTGCTTTGTGTATACTTTCCATTTCATCCTATAGAATATTTTTAAAAATTGTGCTCAAGGGTCGAGTTAATAAACTAACTTTTACGACTTTATTAAGGATATTCTTAAATGAAACTAGCACATTTATTTAAGTACATGATGGTGAAGAATACAATGACTAGGTATAGTTTGGTGCTACTGTCTTGATTCATGCTAAGGGACTGGCAGTTTTACCTACTAATGCTGTTGCACCATCAGTGCAAATGTCAACATGGTTGTTTCAGGATAAACCATGAGATTCAAAAAAGTTATTCAGCACTTTGCATATTATCAATACTTGTATGTGGTTCCATGCATTCTCGTCAATTTCAGCCGCATTTAGATTCAGCCATTTGTAAGGCAAAAGTATAATTCTGAGGATGAAACAATAAGTCACTCTTCATATTTGCAGCTAAATATTTAATTAGATGAGTTACTGTATCATTGTAAAGTGTCTGTACCACTATTTCTTTTACTGACTTTTCATTTGGTAGGCATTCATTAAGCAATGTCAACTGTACAAGGCTTAGTCTCTTAGTTACTGTGTGTGCTTTTCTAGCCAATTTATGATAACTTACGCATAAATTGCTTTGGTGGCTTTATTTTGTTTTAAAGCTGTAACAAACAATTTTTGGATTTAAAGAGCTTATCCATCTATGTTTAAAATATTGAATTCTGTTTTCCATAATCACTGAGTAATTGAACTCAAAATGTTGTTGCAATTTAACTGGTACCATAATACTACCTGAAAATGTTCTGCCACACGAGACACAATAGGATAAATTATTAACATCTATAAAGCCGAGAGAAATAGTTTTCATCATATTTAATTTACAGTTTTGCCTAGTTTCTTTGGAGTATAGTCCTTCCTTCCTCGAGTCAAAAAATTCTGTAACTCTATTGTGATGTCAGTTTCAAGCTAAAAATGATTTTCAGCATCTCTAGAAATGGTTGGAGCAGTTATGTGTTGAGGAAGTGATTTTCCTAGTCTCCCTTTTATAAGCCAATGATCTAACTTTAAGAATGAGAAAATATAAATATGACTTTATAATAGTATAAATATTATTAAATTCTATAATAAGGTTTAGGTAAAATGTAAAAATTTAGAAGTTTTTGAAAATTAAAAAAAAATTTTAACTGCAAAACAAGAAAAATAAAGTGTACTTACTTCTTGTCTTTCCACATAGGCATTAGGGAAATTCTAGAATTTTAAAATCACTATCTGGTGGATAATAAGGAGATTACAGAGATTACTGAAGGTATAGCCATAGATAGCCAGTAAGAAAACAGTATAAGTATTGAGAACAAACTGAGTTATTTGTATGTAAATGAACATAGCCATGTTTGTACCCTAAAACTACCTTAGAAAATTCTAGAAAATACAAGAACATACACATTAACTGTCAGAACAATGATGTCATTGTATATCACGTAGCCTCTGGAAAACACTATACTTACGAGAGAATGAAAATGAAAAAGGCAAATAATGAGACTCTGAAGAATCTTAGGAACCCCCAGACCACATTCTGAGGACCTCTGATCTAGATTTTCCACTTCCCAATATGACATGGAGCCACTCAACTAATCAATTTCTACATGTTTTCTTACTGGCAAGACGAAGGAAAATTAGACTGGGCGACCTTCTGAAATTGCTTACAATCCTCAGATAGGAAGATGAATGATTAACAGAATAATTATTCTTCAGCCTCCCCAGGTTTACACTTATTTCCCATTAGATCATGCTTATGATTCACTTGAAATTTGGTGATATGACTTCCCCAGTTAAAAGTAAAGTATTGAGAACAGAGCAGTCAGAGAAAAGCTAGCCTGTACATCTTCTCCCCAAGCAACAGAGTTTCCAATCCTTCCCTCCTTTTCCCCTGACAAATCAGTTTCTGGAACAGGAAAATAATTATAGAAAAATGTCCTTAAGTGTCATGAACAATTAAAATTTCTACTACTGCCCCTTGGTAATCACAAATAAAATAACTATAGAAGTTACACAAAGAAAAAGAGAAAAGAATCAAAACCTACCAATACAACAACAACAACAACAACAAAACCAACAAAACCCAAAGGAAGGCAGCAAAGAGAAAAAGAGGGGTAAAAGACCTACAAGACAAACAGAAAACTGTTAACAAAATGACAATAGTAAATCCTTTCCTATCAATAATGACTTTAAATGTAAATTGACTAAAATCCCCAAGAAAAAGATACAAAGTGGCTGAATGGATAGAAAACCAAGATCCCACTGTATGTTATCTACAAGGAACTCACTTTAGATTTAAGAACACACATAGGCTGAAAGTAAAGAGAAGGAAAACAATATTCTTAGCAAATGGTAACCAAAAAAGAGCAGGAGCATCTATAATTGCATCAGACAAAGTAGATTTTAAGTCAAAAACTGTCTCTAGAAACAAGGATCAATACATAATGATAAAAGGGTCAATTCAAAAGGAAAAAATTACAAAGGTACATATACATGCACCCAACATCAGAGCACCTAAGTATATAAGGCAAACGTTGACAGACCTGAAAGGAGAAATTGACAGCAATGCAATTATAATTGGAGATTTCAATAACCCACTTTCAATAATGAATAAAATAGCCAGACAGAAAATAAACAGTTGACCTGAACAACACTAGAGACCAAATGGACCTAACAGACATATACAGAACTTTCCACCCAACAGCAGAAGAATACACATTCTTTTCAAGTGCATATGGAACATCTCCAGGATAGATCACATGTTATGTCACAAAACAAGTCTTAATAAATTTAAGAATACTGTAGTCATACCTAGTATCTTTTCCAACCACAATGGAATGAAACTAGAAATTAATAATAGCAAGAAATGGAAAAATTCATGAATATTTGGAAACTAAATAACATACTCTTGAACAACCACTGGGTCAAGTAGGAAATCAAAAGGTTAAAAAAGATCTTGAGACAAACAAAAACGAAAATACAGCATACTAAAATGTATGGGATGCAGCAAAAGCAGTACAAAGAGGGAACTTTGTGGTGATAAATGCCTACATTAAAAAAGAAGAAAGATATCAAATAAGCAACCTAACTTTACACCTCAAGGAACCAGAAAAAGCAGAAATAAATCAAAGTTGAGATGGAAGGAAATAAAGATCAGAGCAGAATAAGTCAAATAGAGAATGGAAAACAATAGAAAAAAATCAATAAGTTGAGTTGATTTTTTAAAAGATTTATTTATTTTATTTATTATTTTTGGCTGCATTGGGTCTTAGTTGTGGCATGCAGGATCTTCATTGAGGCATGTGGGATCTTTTTGTTGTGGCGCACGGGCTCTTTGTTGTGGTGCACAGTCTTCTCTCTAGTTGTGGTGTGCGGGTTTTCTCTTCCCTAGTTGTGGCATGCAGGCTCCAGAGTGCATGGGCTCTGTAGTTTGTGGCACGCAGGCTCTGTAGTTGAGGCACACGGGCTCAGTAGTTGTGGCACGTGGGCTTAGTTGCCCCACAGCATGTGGGATCTTAGTTCCCTGACCAGGGATCGAACCCACGTCCCCTGCATTGTAAGGCAGATTCTTTACCACTGGACCACCAGGAAAGTCCCAAGAGTTGATTTTTTTGAAAGAATAAACAAAATCAACAAACCCTTAGCTAGACTAAGAAAAAACAGAGAAGGCTCAAATAAACAAAATCAGACATGAAAGAGATGAAAGAGGAGGCATTACCATAGATATCTCAAGAATAAAAAGGATCATAAGGTACTATTATGAACAACAAATTGGATAACCTAGAAGAAATGGACAAACTTCTAGAAATATACAAATTACCAAGACTGAATCAAGAAGAAATAGAAAGCATAAACTGAGCAATAATAAATAAGGAGATTGAAGCAGTAATCAAAAACCTCTGAACAAAGAGAAGTCCAGGACCAGATGGCTTCACAGCTGAATTCTAACAAACATTCAAAGAAGAATTAATACTAATTCTTCTTAAACTATTCCAAAAAATAGTAAAGGGAATACTTCCAAACTCATTATATGAGGCCAGCATCACCCTGATACCAAAGCCAGAAAAAGACACCACGAGAAAACTACAAGCCAATATTTCTGATGAACATAGATGCAAAATTCTCAATAAAATACCAACAAACTAAATTCAACAATGCACCAAAAAGACTGTACATCATGGGGACTTCCCTGGTGGTCCAGTGGCTAAGATTTGTGCTCCCAATGCAGAGGGCCCAGGTTCGATCCCTGGTCAACTAAGAACTGGCTCAGCCAAATACATACATACATACATACATACATACATGAATATTTTTTAAGAAAAAGATTATACATCATGACCAAGTGGGATTTAACCCTGAGATGTAAGGTTGGTTTAACATATGCAAATCAATCGATGTGATACACCACATTAACAGAATCAAAGCTAAAAACTACATGATCATCTCAATAGATACAGGAAAAGCATTTGACAAAGTTCAACATTCATTCATGATAAAAGCTCACAACAAAATATGTATGGAAGGAACTAACCTCAATACAATAAAGGCCATTTATGAAAACCCTACAGCTAACATCATAATCAATGGGGAAAAACAGAAAGCGAAGATCCCCACTCTCTCCATTTCTATTCAACATAGTACTGGAAGTACTAGCAAGAGCAAGCAGACAAGAAAAAGAAATAAAAGGCATCAAAATTGGAAAAGAAGAAGGAAAATTACCTGTTTGCAGATGACATAATCCTATATGTAGAAAAACCCTAAAGACTCCATTAAAAACTCTTAAAACTAAGAAACCAATTCAGTAAAGTTGCAGGATACAAAGTCAACATGTAAAAATCAGTTGGGTTTCTTTACCCCAACAGTAATCTTTCTGAAAAGGAAATGAAGAAAATCCCATCTACAATAGCATCAAAAAGAATAAAATACTTAGGAATAAATTTAACCAAGGAGGTGAAAGATCTGTACACTGAAAACCAAAACACTTGTGACAAAACTGAAGAAGGCACAAATAAATGTAAAGGTGTCCCATTTTCAGGCACTGGAAGAATTAATATTGTCAAAATGTCCACACCACCCAAAGAAATCTACAGATTCAATGTAATCCCTAACAATATTCTAATAGCATTTTTCACAGAAATAGAACAATCCTAAAATTTGTATGGGTCCACAGAAGACCTCAAATAGCCAAAGCAATTGAGAAAGAAGAATAAAGCTGGAGGCTTTTCCTGATTTCAAATTATATTACAAATCTATAATAATCAAAATAGTATGTTACTGGAATAAAAACAGACACATAGACCAATGGAACAGAATAGAGAGCCCAGAAATAAACACAAGCATATATGATCAACTAATTTTCAACAAGGATGCTAAGAGTACACCATGGGGAAAAACAGTCCCTTTTATAAATGGTGCTGGGAAAACTGGATAGCCACATGCAAAAGAATGAAATTGCACCCGTATCTTACACTATACACAATAATAAATCCAAAATGGATTAAATACTTAAATGTAAGACCTGAAATCATAAAACTCTTAAAAGATAACATAAGGAAAAATCTTTTTCACATTGGTCTTGGCAATCATTTTTTGGATATGACACCAAAAGCTTAGGCAACAAAAGCAAAAATAAGCAAGTGGGATTACATCAAACTAATAAGCTTCTGCACAGCAAAGGAAACAATCAACAAAATGAAAAAGCAACCTACAGATTGGGAGAAAGTGTTTGCAAGCCCATATATTTGATAAGAGGTTAATATCCAAAATATACAAGGAACTCATATAACTCAATAGTTAAAACACACACACACACACAAAACAAACAAACCCAAAGAACCTGATTTTTAAAAGGGAAAAGGACCTAAAAAATCACTTTTCCAAAGACATACAAATGGCCAACAGATATATGAAAAGGTGCTCAACAGCACTAATGATCAGGAAAATGTGAATCAAAACCACAATGAGATATCACCTCATACCTTTTAGGATGGCTATTATGAAAAAGACAAATGATAATAATTGTTATAGAGGATGTGGAGAAAAGGGAACCCTTGTACACCGTTGGTGGGAATGTAAATTGGTGCAGACACTATGGAAAACAGTGTGGAGGTTCCTCATAAAATTAAAAATAGAACTACCACAGGATCCAGCAATTCCTCTTCTGAACATACATCCAAAGGAAATGAAATCAGTACCTCAAAGAGATATCTGTACTCCCGGTGTTCACTGCAGCATTATTCCTAATAGCCAAGTTATGGAAACATAAGTGTATGTCAATTGATGAATGGATAAAGAAATTGTGAAGTATATATATATGTGTACACACACACACACACAAACACAGAGTATTATGCAGTCTTAAAAAAAAAAGATCCTGCCATTTGCAACATGATGGATGGATCTGGAAGACATTATAAGTGAAATAAGCCAGACACAGAAAGAAAAATACTGTATGATCTCACTTATATGTAGAACGTAAAAAAGTCAAATTCATAAAAGAAGAAAGTAGAACAGTAGTTACCAGGGGTGGGGAGGTAGGGGAAATGTGGAGATGTTGCTTACAGGGTACAAAGTTGCAGTTATGTAGGATAAATATACTGTAGATATCTAATGTACAGGATGGTGACTATAGTACCATAGTTAATAGTACCATATTGTATACTGGAAATTTGCCTTGGGAGTAGATTTCAGGTGCTCTCACCACACATACACACACAAAAGTGACTATGTGAGGAGATGGATATGTTAATTAGCGTGACTATAGTCATCGTTTCATGATGTATATATATATCAAAACATCATGTTGTACACCTTAAATGTATAAAATTTTTATTAACATCATTATAAAATTTTCTATTACTAATAGCAGTGCATTATAACTAACAAAGACAATATCTAGTGTGTAAACACTAGCAAAAGCAGTCTTTCCTTATAGTCAAAGAACCTTTCTTCTGGCCGGAAGAAAAAAGAAAACTTGGAGTTCAAGCATTCCTACACACAGACATTCATATAAGTGAGTTAGCAGGATGTCTTTTGTTACAAGCTGGTTTTTTGTGCCATTTATAAAAAATGAACAAAGTTCTTTCTGATGAATGATAGTATACTTCTAATATCCTAAGGAGAGGTTTGCCTTCAGAAGAAGCAATGATATTTCCTCTCCCAGGAATGGATCTTCCTTCACTCAAAAACAAAAACAACAACAACAAAACTTATTTGTTAAGCTTTAATGGACTTTATCATATATTTTCAAAATTAAATTTTTAATATTGAAAGTAAATTCAAGAAGTCAACTCATAAAATTCTCTGCTGTAGAGTTAAATTTCCTAAAGTACTTAATTAGATAAGACAGATGTCAGTCCAATTCTTTAAAATCTCTAGGGACAGAGATTCTACTACCTCCTTCGAAACATCATTCTAGAGTTTAATCTTATTACTAGTTTATATGAGTAAAAACTCCCATTACATACAAAAAATAACAAAGTCTCAAAGTGTGATTAATTGAATGACACTGTTGCAAGAAACTGTAATTTTGAGTACTGATTTTATTTCCTGCTCTTTTATTTTTAATGGAACTCATCCTTATGCTTTCACATTTACCATTCACTGATATTTGGACACAATCACACTGCCACACGTTGACCTTTATGAGCCTGGTTCCTTTTCTTTGAATAAGGAAGTATATGGTCAGTAAGCTTTTTTTTTTCTTTTCTTTTTTTTTACAAGTACATTACTGCTTTATGGGTAAGCATTATTGTCACTTCCTTTGATTAATAGGTCTTACTATACTTTGTTGATATATTGGGATCTGCATTGCTCTTCTTCAGGTTTCTTGTGTTAGTGTAATGGCTTTTCTCTCTCTCTCTTTTTTTAATTGGGGTATAGTTGTTTTACAATGTTGTGTTATTTTCTACTGTACAGCGACGTGGAGTTCCCTGTGCTATACAGCAGGTTCTTATTAGTTATCTATTTTATACATATTAGTGTATATATGTCAATCCTAATCTCCCAATTCATCCCACCCACCCTTTCCCCACTTGGTGTCCATACATTTGTTCTCTAAATCTGTGTCTCTATTTCTGCCTTGCAAACCAGTTCATCTGTACCATTTTTCTAGCTTCCGCAAATATGTGTTAATATATATATTTTTTTCTCTTTCTGACTTACTTCACTCTGTATGACAGTCTCCAGGTCCATCCACGTCTCTACAAATGACCCAATTTCGTTCCTTTTTATGGCTGAGTAATATTCCATTGTATATATGTACCACATCTTCTTTATCCATTCGTCTGTTGATGGACATTTAGGTTGCTTCTATCTAATGGCTTTTTGTTTTTTTTTGGCTGCATTGGGTCTTCATTGCTGCACGTGGGCTTTCTCTAGTTGTGGTGAGCGGGGGCTACTCTTCGTTGCAGTGTGTGGGCTTCTCATTGTGGTGGCTTTTCTTGTTGCAGAGCACGGGCTCTATGTGCGCAAGCTTCAGTAGTTGCAGTGCATGGGCTCAGTAGTTGTGGCTCGTGTGCTCTAGAGTGCAGGCTCAGTATTTGTGGTGCACAGGCTTAGTTGCTCTGTGGCATGTGGGATCTTCCTGGACTAGGGATCAAACCCGTGTCCCCTACACTGGCAGGCAGATTCTTAACAATTGTGCCACGAGGGAAGTCCCTAATGGCTTTTAAATAGAAATAAGTTAATTGTTTCTAATCAGTGGTGATCTGTGCCTCCAGTTTTTCCAAAGGATAAAATTCTCTTGAAAGTAAATACATTGCTGCCAATCTATAAGTAAGGCATAGATAGAAAGGAAAAGAATGGGAATGTAATCTTTGAGGATCTATTCCACATCAGTTTTTGTACTTCAGGATGTAATTTGTGTAGTGTTCAAAAATATTTATTGAATGAAATAATTGATTATATATGTATATCAGTTATTCCTGACTCAGGAAGTTAATGAAAGCAAATATAGTGTACTTTTCTATTAAATTTTTTCATAATTTAATTTTGCTCCTTTAGCTCCTGATTAGCAAATGACTGCTCAGAAGTCTCACCCTGACTCTTAGAAACAAAACCCATGGGCTTGGTTAGCAAACCCATATTCAAACCTGAACACAGAAGTGGCCAATTAGGATTAATTAGGCTAATTGACAAATATAAATCTTATTATAAATTTTGAATCTTCCACAAATATGTAGTATGATGAATCCTTGTAATTCTTAGATTTAACTAACTAAGAGTAAATCTTAGATTTAAACTAACATCTGGAAAGCCTGGGTATTTGTTTTGTTTTGTTTTTAGCTTTACTGTCTTAGGACAGCAAAACTGTATAGACTAGTGACTGGATTAAAGAATTAAATGTAATAAGACACAAGACATTAAATTGCCCATTTTAATTGATGGTCTCTTACTGTAGTCATTATGCACCCTAATTAGCTTTGTAGTATGATGCTCTCTGAATGGACTGAAAATAGAATCCCCCAGTGGTTTCTGCTCATACCTTGACCCCATCCTTGGAAATTATCACCCATTAGGCCTAGGTTCTTCAACCTGTATACAGGGTTGAAGGAGTAGAGAACCACTCCTGACTCCAACATAACTGAAGATCCATTGGTTAGCTGAGATGTGGAGCAGACCCTAGCTCTGCTTGTTGTCAGTTGGCTGACACTAGGCTTGTTGCTCAATAACTTGAGACCTCCAATTCCTCATAGTTCTGGAGGCTTGACATCCAAAACCAAGGTGTTATCAGGGTCAAGGTCCTTCCAAAACCTTCTTGCCTCTTCCAGTTTCTGGTAGGCCCAGGCATTCCTTGGCTTGAGGATGCCATCACCCCAATCTTTGACTCTGTCATCACATGGCTGTGTTCTCCTTGTGTCTGTCCTTGCATTTTCACATTTTTCTGCCATGGTATTTATTCAGTGAGTGATATTACTATGAAATCTTTCACACGAACCCTATTTACCAGGGCCTGAAAACTTTTTATTGTTAACCAGGAAGAGTTCATTGAAATTCTCTACCATACTTGTGTTAGAGCTGGTCGTGTTAATCATCCATCTTAGCACATTAACTATAATTTCAAATATTAAATTAGAATGGCTACACAAATGGATGCAGAGACCACACAAACAAGTTGTATTGAGCTAGAGGTTAAATGATACATTAATAGATTTCACGTGATCTTAAAATATGAAGAGGAGTGTTAATACCTCTGAGACCTTACAGAGGGTACAACCATTTGAAATTACTATGAAGGCTTCACTTGATTATATTACTCTTCATTTTTCCTTTTTCCTAAACACAGATAGAAATGGCAGGACCTCAGGGAAAGCAAAATCCTGAACTATTATTTTTGAAAAGGACACTCAGCAACAAGTCTAGAAAGCTGTTTTTGTTTTCTTCATTCTATTTTGTGTGCTCTGCTTAAGAAAGCCTTAACACCAGAGTTTTAATCAGGAGGGGAAGTCAGCTGGGAGAACAACTGGCTCAACCAAAGGTTCACTTAATTAATTCCTAATTATTCCATAGCTGAAAATTTGATTCTCAGATTATCAAGGCCTAAACTTTCCTCTTCATTTGTATTTTAGACCTCTGGTCATCTTGCCATTCCCCCATTATCAGTGGGCTAAAGTGAGATAAAAGAAAGGGTAAGTAACCGATTTTCATATGTTAATGAATCTGGTTGGTGGATAGGAAATTGAAATGGGACTTAACAATTTTTTATGAATTTCATGTATTTCTGAGAATTCCTGACCACCATGAAGTTAGCTAATAGTTCATTGTTTTAGTGCCAGTTATTTATTGTGGTATAAATGAGTGATAGGTGTTGCATTAAAAGAAAAATAAGCAGAAGGAGGGAACATGAATGGCCAGAAATGTAGAGTCCTCCAACTTTCTTTTTATTGCCTATTTGCCCTGGCTAGAACCTCCAGTACAATAAGGAATAGAAGTGGTAAGACCAAACATTCTTGTCTCATTCCTGATGTTAGGAGGACAGCATTCAGTCTTTCACTATTAAGTATGATGTTAACTGTGAGTTTTTCATAGATGGCCTTTATCAGGTTGAGGAAGTTGCCTTGTATGCCTAGTTTATTAAGCATTTTTATCATGAAAGGGTGTTGGATTTTGTCAAATGCTTTTTCTACATCTAATGAAATGATCATATGGTTTTTGTCCTTTATTCTATTACAATAGTGTATTACATTGATTTTTGGATGTTTTATTAATCTTGTATTCCTGGGATAACTCCCACTTGGCTATGCTCTACAATACTTTTAAAAAGTTGCTGGATTGTTTACTAGTATTTTGTTGAAGACTTCTGTTATCTATACACATAAGGGATATTGTTCTGAAGTTTTCATGTGATGTCTTTTATTTTGGTATCAGGATGATACAGGTCTCACAGAATGACTTCAGAAGAATTCCCTCCTCTTCTATTTTTTTTTTTTTTTTTGGAAAAGTTTGTGAGGTATTGGTATTAATCCTTCTTTAAATCTCTGGTAGAATTCAGTGATGAAGCAATCTAGGCCTGGGCTTTTCTTTTTGGGTAGTTTTGGATTAGAAATTTAATTTCTTTACTTCTTATAGACCTATTCGGCTTGGCTATTTCTTCTTAAGTCAGTTTCGGTAGGTTGTATCGTTCTAAGAATTTGTCCATTTCCTCTAAGTTATCTGCTTTGTTGGCACACAATTGTTCATAGTCTTTTTCAGTCTTTTTTATTTCTGTAAGATCAGTAGTGATATCCTCTTTCATTCTTTTACTAATTTGAGTCTTCACTATTTTGTTACTGGTGAGGCTAGTTAAGAGTTAAAAATGTTGATCTTTCCAAAGAACCAACTTGTGATTTTGTTCATTTTCCCTATTAACTTTATATTCTCTATTTCACTAATTTATGCCCTAATCTTTGTTATTTCTTTTCTTCTGCCTGCTTTGGGTTCAGTTTGGTCTTCTTTTTCTAGTTTAAGGCAGAAGTTTAGGTTATTGTTTTGAGATGTTCCTTCTTTTTAAATATAGATATTTACAGCTATAAACTGCTCTCCAATGACAATTTTACCTTCATCCCATGTTTTTGTTGTTTTCATTTTCACTCATCTCAAAGTATTTTCTAATTTCCCTTGTAATTTTGACCCATATTTAAAGTGTCTAATTTCCTTCTGAAGTCCCCAAGTTTTTCTCCTTTATTACTGATTTCTAATATATTGTGGTCAGAGAACACTATTTGTATGATTTCAATCTTTTTAAACTTATTGAAGCTTGTTTTACGGCCCAGCATATGGTCTATGAAGACTGTTCCATGCACACTTGGGCAAATTGTGTATTTCCATTCTATTCCCTTGTTGATCTTCTGCCTAATTGTTCTATCCATTATTAAGTGGGGCCTTGAAATCTCACACTATCATTGTTGAATTGTCTATTTATCCCTTTAATTCTGTCAAGTTTTTGTTTCATCTATTTTGATAGGTTCTTAGGTGCATATATGTTTTAAATTGTCATATCTTCCTGACAGATTGAATCTTTAATCATTGTGAAATGTCCCTTTTTATCTTTAGTAACATTTATTTGTTTTAAGGTGAATTTCATCTGATATTAGTATAGTTACTCCAACAATTTTATGGTTGGTGCTTGCGTGGTATATATATATATTTTTTCTATCCTTTTACTTTCAACTTATTTGTATCTTTGACTATGGAGTGCTTCTCCCATAGACAGCATATCTGTTGAATCAAGTTGGATCTTGATTTTTTAAATTCAATCTGCAATCTCTGCCTTTTGATTTAATTAATTCATATTTAATGTTGTTATTGATATGGCTGGGTATACGTCTTCCATTTTAACTTTCTTCTATATGCCTCATGTCTTTTTTTCTGTTCCTCAATTATTGTCTTCTTTTGTATGAAGTGGATATGTTTCAGTGTAATATTTTGATCCCTTTAATATTTTAAGTGTATTTTTAAGAGTTATTTTCCTGGTGGTAGTTCTAGGGCTTACAATATACATTCTAACTTACCAGAATTTACTTCATTTACACTGATTAATTCCAGTGAAATATAGAAACTTTACTCCTATATAGCTCCTTTCCATACCAACCTTTTTGTACTATTATTATTATATATATTACATCTATATATGTTACAAACTAAATATATAGCTATAATTATTACTTTATATGATCTTATATCTTTTAAGACAGCTAAGAGGAGTGCAGGTATATATTCATAGTTTGTCATATTGACCATATTATATATCATTTCTGGCTCTCTTCATTTGTTCTTGTAGATTCTAGGTATCATCTGCTATCATTTCCTTACTCCAAGACAGCTTTGTTTCCACCCCCAACAGAAGAATGATACACATATTATTTCATGTGGTTGCTTTCTAAGTCAAAAGAAGTTTTTAAGTCTCTTAAGAGAAGAAAGGAAAAACATGAAACTATACTCTTTTGTAAGTACCTATATGAGTGCCTTTATTGGTGCTCTTTGTTTTTTCATGTGGATTTGAATTACTGCCTGGTGTCACTTGCTTTTTGCCTGAATACTTCCTTTTATGTTTCTTGTAATATAGGTCTACTAGCAATGGACTTTCTTTTTATTTATCTGGTAACATCTTTATTCCACCTTTATTTTTGAATGATAGTTTTGAATATAATATTCTTGGTTGATAGTTTTTTACTTTCAGCAATTTGAACATGTCATCCTTCTGTCTTCTGGCTTTCACTGTTTCTAATGAAACTTAACCTGTTAATCATGTTGGAGTTTCCTTGTATGTGATGTCATTTTTCTCTTACTGCTTTCATGAGCTTTCTCATCTTTAGCTTTCAACATTTGACTATCATGTGTCTGAGTGTGGGATCTCTGCGTTCATGCTACTTGGCGTTTGTTGGGCTTCTTTGATGTGTAGACTAATGTTTTTCATCAAATTTAGACATTTCCATCCATCTCTTTAATATTGCTTTTCTGCTCCTTTCCTCTCCTCTGGTACTCCCATTATGCATATTCCCATTGGTATGCTTAATGGTGTTCCACATTTCTCTGAAGTTATTTTTCTTCATTACTTTTTCTCTTTAGTCTTCAGATTGCATAATCTCTATCGATTTATCTTCAAGTTCACTGATTCTTTCTTCAGTCAGCTCAACTATACTATTGAGCTCCTCTAGTAAATTTCTCATTTCATTTATTGTATTTCTCAACTTCAGAATTTCCATTTGGTTCATTTTTTTAATTCTATTTCTTTATTGACAAATCTTTGTCTGTTACATCCATCATCTGGGCCCTTTCTAAGGCAATGGTTATTGCCTGCTCCCCCCAACTCCCGTGCATCTGGGTAACTTTGTTTCTTTGTATGTTTTATAAATGTTATAAACTGGACATTTTATGTAGTATCTTATATCATCTCTGGATAATGATCCTCTTCCTCTGGGGGATTCTTACTTGCTTGGTTGTTTATTTCTCCTGCAGTATGCAGTCTGATATCATCTTTCTCCATCTTTTAGTCTAGCTACCTAAGGGTTGCCCCTGGCTTGGCATAAAGCAATTACTGGTCAGTAAGATTTTTACCCTTTACCACTGGATATGTGTGTGCTTGGAGGCTGCTATCATAGTTCAGAAAGTTTACTTTTGACCCATGTTCAGCCAGGGACTAGTAGCTTGGAGGTATCTTCTCTGTTCTGAGAGGGCACAGCCTTGGACATACAGTCTTCGATTGCCAGGAATGAATGTGATTTTATTTTTAAGCCTGTGCTCCTAGGGTCAGAGCAACATTTTGTTCAGTCAGTATTTGGTCAAGTTCCTTGTGCCAATCAAGCTTTTGCCATGTGTTGATGGGTCTGCATGTATTGGGAAATACTTTTAAATCTGTCCCACGTTCTTCTCTGATTGTCCTGAGTGGGTGCAGCCCAGCACATGCACAGTCTTTTCAATCCCGAGTTGACTGTACTTGCAGGAGGACTCCTCTGGGCTCCCTCTGGTTTCTATTAAACTTCTGGCTCCTCTGCTGCTTTGCTTGCACCAACTCCTCCTAATTGCTCTCCACCAAGATCTCCATTGTTTTTAACAATGCCCTTAGGGATGGAGTTCTCCATGCTCTGTTTCAATGAAGTCAGTGTTCTGAGGCAGACCTGTGGAACTTTTGTCCTCATTGAGTGCCTTTCCCTTTGGAAAAAAACCTCTGCATCACTGAACCAGAGCTAGGGCCAGGGGGCCCAGAGTGAAACCACCACTCTGAGTGGGCACCAGGGCATGATGGCAGTCCCTAGTACTCTCGGTTTTTCTCTGAGTGAAACCTCTAACCTTTGAGTTAGCTGAGGTGGAAAAAATCAGTGCCCCAGTATACTCAGCTTGTGCATGGAGTAATGCTTCCACCCTAAGAGTGGGGGCTCGGTGGTGGAAGGGATCTCCAGTACTCTTGGTTGTGCCTACTTGGAATGGTTTTTACAACACAGTGTTGGGGAGATGGGAAATGTAGGCAGCTACCTTGCCAGGATGAAACTGTAGCCCCAGAGTAGGAGTTGGGGAGAGAGGGAGCCCTACCTTCCCCTAACATCTTCACCACACCTGAAGAGAATAGAGCACTAAGGGTTGAGCTTCTGTAACAAAGACCTGGTGAGATGGAGAGTATGCGGGTAATTCCTCAAATGCCACAGACTCCTGCTGTCCTTACTGAGACTTAAGTCTCTCAAATGAATATTTCTCCATTTGCTTTATGCCATTTGGACAATTTCTAGATACTTTAAATGATTTTTTAAAAATAATTTTTACCAGTTAAGTTGTTTTGTTAGAGAGGGTCTACTGAACCCCTTACTTTACCATTCTGGATGTCTCACCCGTCTCTCTCTCTCTATATATATTTAACATCTTTATTGGAGTATAATTGCTTTATAGTGGTGTGTTAGTTTCTACTTTATAACAAAGTGAATCAGCTATACATATACATATATCTCCATATCTCCTCCCTCTTGCATCTCCCTCCTACCCTCCCTATCCCACCCCTCTAGGTGGTCACAAAGCACTGAGCTGACCTCTGTGCTATGCGTCTGCTTCCCACTAGCTATCTATTTTACATTTGGTAGTATATGTAAGTCCATGCCACTCTCTCACTTCGTCCCAGCTTGCCCTTCTCCCTCCCTGTGTCCTCAAGTCCATTCTCTACGTCTGCATCCTGCCCCTAGGTTCTTCACAACCATTTTTTTTTAAGATTCCGTATATATGTGTTAGCATACGGTATTTGTTTTTCTCTTTCTGACTTACTTCACTCTGTATGACAGACTCTAGGTCCATCCACCTCACTACAAATAACTCAATTTCGTTTCTTTTTATGGCTGAGTAATATTCCATTGTGTATATGTGCCACATCTTCTTTATCCATTCGTCTGTCGATGGACACTTATGTTGCTTCCATGTCTTGGCTATTGTAAATACAGCTGCAATGAACATTGTGGTACATGACTCTTTTTGAATTGTGGTTTTCTCCAGGTATATGCCCAGTAGTGGGATTGCTGGGTCGTATGGTAGTTCTCTTTTTAGTTTTTTAAGGAACCTCCATACTGTTCTCCATAGTGGCTGTATCAATTTACATTCCCACCAACAGTGCAAGAGGGTTCCCTTTTCTCCACACCCTCTCCAGCATTTATTGTTTGTAGATTTTTTTTGATGCATCAATATATTTTTGAACATAACTTCTGAGTGGAAATGTCGTTCAGCAAAAAGAGAAATGGATTGGGTGTCAGGACCCAGAATTTTCATCCCAACTTGGCTAACAGTAAGCTCAGTGACTTCTCCTGAAGTACAGTTTCCTCATTTGTAGAATTGAGGAAATTGTATTAAAGGACCTCTACATTCCTTCCAACTCTAAAATCCAATGACTTTATGAAACAGAAATGGAACAGGAAGTCACCAGTGAAAAATATTCTACTGTAGCTGTGTGAGAACAGGAAGTATGTAAACAATCCACTGCTTTTTTTTAACCAAAAATGTTCCAACCTATTTCTAATTAGAGCATGTACTTCATTTCCAACTCTACCTAGCTAATCAAAATACTAGTTTAATGTGTGGCTTGCAGTCAAGACATTTTTCCACCCCAAAGGTTTCCTTCCTAATCATCAGAACTGAGAAACTGGGGGCAACAGAAAGTTGCCTTTCACCGATTGGTCATTAAAAGTATGACATCTTAATGCTAAGTGAAAGCACTACAATTTGCTACCATTTTACCCATATTATGAGCACTGCAAACAATTACTTCCTCTCTGAGACAATTTCAAGCTTTCACCTGTTGCATAAGGCTGTAAGGTCATACTCCCAGAGTGTCTATTAAATTATCTGTACTTATTTGGAGTGTGTGAACGGCAAAATACTAATTCTCCCTGTGCATTGCAGAAGAGTTGCTTCAATGGGACACCCATTTCTAGTCACAAAGACATATTGTTTATTTAGTACTGATTATCTGCACAGATTGTTGTAACAATAAATCTGGTAAAGAACCTCCCTCACAGAGTCATTTTGTCTTAACTAATCAGTTTTAACCAGCTTATTTGACTTCATATTGTCATTTACTATACAGTTTACATTCAAAATCTATATACTCAATGCAGGGAGAGAAGGGACCTTTCTATAATTTAAGAAAGCTGCCATTGCAAACATATTTAAATGCTTTCAACTACTAATCCACAACAGAATATCCTATGATAAACCTACAAGGTAAGAGAATTATGAATATACATTGGTGAAAGTTGCTACTCCCTGAGACATCCAGCAATAAGGAAGGATAGGAGCAAGATGGCAGTGTGCACAAAGTGATCCAGAAATAAGGAAACACATAATCTTTAAATATCTTGCCTTTAAAAGCAAAACATATTTTTAAACTAGCCATCTTCACAAACTGAGCTCTGTCAGCATCTAAGGGAAAAGGCAAAATATTTAACTAAAGGTATAGAAAATGTGCAAATCCCTGCACAGGAGAAGTAAATGCGTATTTTGAGTTTATCCAAATGTTAAGGCCTCTTTCTGATTCTCACAAGTGACCCTCAGATTTGAGCTGTTCAAAAATTTCCAAACGAGCCCATCTGCTCACCAAGATATTTCTATGTTAAAAACCTGCAGGAAGGCATGTGGCCCAGTTTTCACGATCCCAAATTACCTTGGTTTCAATTTAATTTTTGTAAACTGGGATTCCCTTAGGAAGAAAGTAAAATTTTCCATCTTAAAAATAAAGGGATATTAAGAAACAAAACCCTATCCCTTGCTCCACTTTCAGAGCCCATATTCCAAAACTGTAGCTTATCTATCCCAAGACATTAACATTATGTTGCAACACTGATTTAGAAATTTGTACTTTTGTGTATGTAATGCTGTAATGTAAAATTAGTACATTATAATAAATGTCCCTTTTCTTGGCATTTCCTCTGAATGAATCATTTTAGGAAGATTTGTCTTTTATGCCACTGTATAGAACCACCTTTCTAAGATGGAGTTAACAGAAAAATATTTGACTTAGTTGTGGCCCCTACAATAACTGAGTTTTTCAGGTAATTTTTTATTAGCTGAAAATAGTGGTTAATGACCACAATGACCCAGTGGTCTAGAGACCACCAGAGACCACCTCCAATCATATGAAAACAGCTTCAAATTTCTTAGTGGGGAAATTTCCCTACCCTAAAAACATTCCTTTTTTTTTTTTGATTTATGTAAAAATTTATTTGACCAAAATGTAGAAAAAGTGATACTATTACATATGACACAGTTGCAAGAATCTAAATGAAAAGTGTGGGTTTTGTTCAATTGCACAATTTGCTAGTGTATCTCCTGGGTAGTGTGATGCTTAATAAATAGGAGTGAGGGGCAGAGGATTTGGATAAACTAGAAGCAGGGTGATTTTTAGTCAGAATTATAAACTTGAGTTGGCCCCCACACTGCTGGGGAATGTGGAATATTTCAGCTCTAAGATGTTAACTGAGAAAGCAGAAATCTAACAAAGCCAAACTGTGCAGCCCTGTCTACAAAATACTCCATATCCAGTTTAAGCAGGAGTTTCCTGGTCTTTTATTAACTTGGTCCTGAAGAAGGAATTAAAATTTCAGATAAGTAAATCTCCAATTTGCCAGTCCCTGGAGTATAGAGGAGATGAAGTTAGGCCAATTACTTTTTCATCCTTACTTTGCTGTCAGAGAGGGCTATTCTGCCCAATATTTGTTTACGGAAAGTCTTACTCAACTATTGATGGCTAGCAGTCTTTTTGATATGGCTTCTCTGAATAGGACTGAATTGTACAACATTCATTCCTGCTGAGTGGATGGCCTCATATCAGAGCAGATAAGCATGGGTCATTATTGGAATAAGACATCAGCTCCTCAGAGAACAACTTTAGAGTGAAAGAAGCATAGAGAAGAGCATATCAAGGATCTATCCAGAAAACATTTGGGTAATTATTATGACTCTTTTCCAAGCATTCTCATGCTGACTGCTCAGAGGATGTTTGTTCTGCACGGTGGAGTGTGGAAAAGAGCCAGGATGATTAGGTTAACCTCTGTGTGGTTTATGACTTCCCATAGTAACCCCACCCCCAACCCCCTTTTTTGCTCTGGATGGAAAATCCCCACCCATTTTAATGTGATGGTCCCTGGCTTCCTATAGTGTGACCAACGGTGGATATTCTTCAACCTTTTAAACTGACCCATGACTAGACATCGGAATCTGTGTTTTAAAAGTGTGGGGTTGTCTATTCTCCCAGGAACCAAATGCCCTCAGTCTTGAGAGTATGCTCAATATGAAATACCCTGCCTACCTCAGGAATAAATGCAATTTAAGGATAAAAACAGAGCTGAAAAACCTGATGCTATTTGAAAAAAGGAAGGAACAGATTTAACTGGTGCTCAAAGCTTCGCTGATACAAAATATTTGGTCATGTATTCATAATTTGCTTGACATTTCCAGCAAAGCAAAGAGACAATAACAAAAGAAACTTCTTACAAGAGAAGAGAAAGACACAGAGCTCTGGAGTTTTTGTTGGAACTAAACTCTTCTGTTTTGGTTCTATACAGTTTAGTTCGTTTAGTGTCTGATCCAGTGTTTGATGTAAGCCCACGTTTTCTTCTTTGGCCTGGGCAAGTTTTTCTTCCAGCTCATCAATTGTCTTTTCCAGTTTTGCAACTGTTGTCTCTGCAAATTCGGCACAGGTCTCAGCCTCTTTCAGTTTGTCAGACAGAAGTTTAATTTCTTCTTCATGTTCATCCTCCTTTTCAGATGCAGCCTCTGGCAACTTCAGGTTGTTAGTGACATTGAGTTCTTCTTCCAGGTCACCACATTTTATTTTATTTAATTTATTTATTTAAATGGTTGATGTATTTATTATCTTTATAATTTGATGAAAAGGCACTGCTTCTTAGATATTTCATTGAAAAATTCTCAGTTCTTGTCACTGGAACCTGTAAGCAACTGAGCAGCTTCTGTCTGTATCTGTTTATCCTCCTCTGTGTGCGCTGGATAGTCCTTGGCTTTTGTTAGCCAGAGAGCAGCAAGCTTTTTGTTGTGTAGCTTCAAATATGTCTTTCCTAGAAGAAGCAAGTTTTTGCTGTAGAAGTTTGGATCCACTTGCTCTGCCCTGTGAAAGTAGCCTAAGGCCTCCTCATAGGTGGAACTAGGAGCTGCAAACAGCATTTTAGCAATTCTTCTTTGATACCAAGGCATTTCAGCAAATGTGTAACACCAAATACCTATAAGGTGGATTGAGGTAGCATCTTTAGGGTTGAGTTCAACTGCTTTCTCAAAAGGCTCCTTGATCATGTAGGCATTTGCAATTTTAGCCTCGATTCCTTCATAATCTCCAACAACGCTAATACAGATTGCATACCACTTATGAGCTGCAAAACTTGATTCATTTTTTTCTAGTGCCCTTTTTGCATACTCTAGGGCTTCATACACCAAGAGCTTTTTCTCCTCTTCTGAGGTTCCACTGAGTCGACCTATAACACGTGATGCCCATGCCAAACACCACAGTAACTCTGCATCTTCACTTTCCTTGTACTGGGATAGCAACTGGTAAAGTTCTTCTGTTTCTCCACTTTCATATAGGTAGTCTGCTTGTTCAAGGATTTCTTCAACTCTGAAGACTTTGGCTGCGGCATGAACCACAGCAGCCTGGGAAATGACTTGATAAGTTTCAAAACCCAAATAAGACAAGGCAGAGAATAAAAGACTTCTTTTGAAAGCTCCTGGGTTTCCCATCACCTCAGCACCGCGGAGTCGCCAAAGAACGCACTGCTCGCAGCTGCCAGCAGCACCCGTTGGGAGCCGAGGTCCCAGGGCAGCGCTACGTCCCAAAGGAAGGGAGCGCCAGAGTCGCAAGGCTAGCGCCATGATCCGCAGCTCGCAGGCCTGACCCCTCACCCCTTTGGCTGCTATGAAGCAGGGCGGAGTGAAAGGCGCCTGTCTTTCCACAGAGAGCAGCGTCCACTGGCTTCTGGCCCCGCTCCTCTTCTTCTCCACAGCTTCAGGTCACCATATTTTAGTTCAGACACCTTGGCACGCTCCTCCACCCACTCCAGCTCACCCTCCAGGATGACCAACTTACGAGCTACCTCCTCGTATTTGTGGTCAGCCTCCTCAGCAATGTCCTTGGTCTCTTTGAGCTTCATCTCCTGAATCTCCATCTTCTCATCTTCGTTGCCCAGTTTTCTATCACCTTCATTCCTCTTTTGCTCTCATTTGCAGCCTTTTCTGCCTCCTCCAGCTTGCGCAGGGCTGTGGCCAGTCGTTCCTGAGCCCTGTCCAACTCCTCCTCAATGAGCTAGATGTGTCAACTGAAAGCTGCCACATCACCTTCAGCTTTCTCTCACCACTCGCGCTCGCCATCCAGCTCCCACACTGTAGGCCCCGCGCGCGGTCCTCCGCCTCATCCGCCTGCTGCTGCAGGGCCTGGTTCTTGCGTTTCACTGCCTCCAGGGAGTTGAGGCCAGCCATGGCGCGGAGGCGCATGCAGTGGGCCGTGGGCAGTGGCGGGCGCTCGTCTTGGCTCCAGCGAGAGCTGCAGCAGCTGCGCCCCAGCCCCCGACCCTTTGCCTACACCAGGTCCTATCCTTTGACTATGTGTTTCCCATATCACAAAATCACTTACTTTGAATACCACTATTCACATTCAAAATGAATATTACTAATGATTACTTCAATCTTACCTGTTTGATTATGCAACTAAGCTAAATATTTTCCATCAGCAACATTGGAAATGTATAGAAGGAATTAACAGAAGCAAAATTTCTATCTAATCACATTTCTAGTAATGCAGCTGGGTTATTCAAAGGACTTTTTTTTGCTGTTGTTGTTCCTCAGAAAAGCAATCACGTCTATGGCTTCAGTGTAAGAAATGTCCAAAACCTCCCATTTTGCAGCTGATTACGCATCTCAGTGTTAACTCCAACTCCAAAAGCAAGATCCTGCACCACTTACTGTGCTTTCAAAGACTAACCATAAAATACTGGCTTCAAGCTACTTATCAAATCACCTTTATATAACAAAACTGCAGACCCAATAAGTTTAGATATCTACCTACTAATGACAATACAAATCAGAAAAAAAATTAATCTCACCCATACCAAATTATCACTTAAAAGACAATAAAACCATAGACAAATAAATACTTTAAGACTTTTTCTGAGAAATAAAGCCTCATTATATAGTTATGTGGCTGTTCATGATACACAAGTTTTTCAAGCTGAACGATTACTACCAAACAAATTAAAGCAAATTCAAGTTGGAAAGGGAGAAGAGCTTTCTAAGTGAATATATACCAACATTTTATTAATTATTTCTTGATTATCTTGTTTGGGCTCCTCCTTGTCATTTCAAGCTTAAAGGAACTCATTAAACTACTGAAAAAGGAAGGGAAGATCTGGTAATAAAGTAATTCTGAAGTGTCAACACAGATTAGAGTCCTGATCATCTAAATATATGTGTAATCCTCTCCTATTTGCCCAAAGGTCATTAATAATTTTTAAGTAGATGTTGCTTTATACACATGTACACACATGCATGCGTGCACACATCCCATTTGGTTGTTTCTTTGTATAACTTCAGATAGCAAAAGCAGTGCATTTAAGATGGAAATAGAAAAGGCAATTAACTTCCTAAGCTTTTTAGATCACTCCCAGTATGGTAACTCTCAAATTACATCAGGGTTTATGAGTCTTTAAAAAGAAATGTATACATTTTGGTCCAAAACAAAAGCAACACCTCATTTGGTGGAAAAATAAAATTCCCACCGCTAGATGACAGTTACAATGCTGGTTAATGATGAAGAACATTCTACATACCAACATGAGAATCAAGGTTTTTCCTCTTAAAGGTATATAGTGGCAAATAATTTTTAAAATGTAAGTACAGTTATCTATCATTGAAGTATTTCAATGGGGGAAGGGGAGGAGAAAAAATGAACCTATACTCTTATTTTTAAAAAAATTTTTAAGAAACAGACACTTTCCATCTAAATTGTCAGCATAAAGGAGGTTTGAAAAACTACAAAAAATTTGGAAACCAATCTGATTCATCTGGTTATGGATAGCAAATGGCTATCAGGCCTCAAAAATGGAAATGGGGTAAAGTCAAATAGTAAGAAAAATTATGCTTTGACCACAACTAAGGCAGTAACAAGAAAATAATTTGGGGATAATATAAATATCACATTAAATAGATTGTGAAAGATGTAAAACTCAATTCCCTTTCCAAATAAATCTTATCTAAAAGAAGGATTATAGAAAATGGGAATGTAAGATTTTTTTTAATAAAACAATTCTGCTTCAGTGCAAATGTGTAGTCAAGGAAAAAAAAGAAAGGAAGAAGGGAGGAAGGAAGAAAGAGAGGAGAGAAAGGAAGGAAGGGAGGGAGGGAGGGAGGGAGAAAAAAGAAAAGAAAAGAGAAGAAAAGAAAAGAAGAGAAAAGAAATGAAAAGGTTTCATGTGACTTAGCAGGAACAGTTTCCACAGCCTTTCACACTGTTGACAATTTCTTCTTGTAGTTTCATCCTTTCCTCCTCTTTGGACACATTTTCTTTCTTTGCATCCCATCTGGGGTTATCATGGTTCTGCACATGGCTGCTCTGTGTATGCCACATTTCTGAATAGATACTGCCAGGGTTAGCAAGCAAACCATGGTGGGTACCACGTTCAGCTACCTTACCCTAATAAGCAAAAACAAGAGAAACGTAGAGAAAGTCATATAACTAGCATAATAATTGAAAATACATAATACTTACTAAGCAAGAATTTTGAAAGATTTGCATTCATTAAAATACCTTTCCCAATTCTTCATTATAGTACAAATGGGAAAAACTGACATAGGAATGCCTTCTTTACTGTTGAGCTATCAGTCCAGTGAACAAACAAAAAGCTATGAAATTCCATATACCATATACCATTTCACTTAAAGGAAATAAAATTTGAATGTTTCATTTTTCATTTTGAAGAGCAGAAAAGGAAAGTGAAGATTTTCTAAAGGTGGTATTTTCTGTAATCAGTAAATCAAATTTAAATCAAATTTACATCAAAAGCAGTTATTTATACAGAGATTTAAAGGATTTAAAAAAAATATCCCAAAATCCTATGTGTACTTTGAAACAAAAAATATTTCTCCATGAAAAGTTTATTTCTTCCAGTAACTATTTTTCTTAACACTGGCTAAACATTGCATAGAATTGGTATTGATTCCTAACTCTTATCTACAATTAATTTGTCTCTGGACAGCTACTGCTAAGCATGTTGGGAGACAAAAGTAATTGTGTCACTTTTACTGGTACTCCTGGTGAGAGGACCTTTACAAATATACCCTTAAGCAAAATAACTGAAATTTGTGTGTGCCCACTTCTGAGTGGTTAATTTAAGGTTTCTCCTTGATTGCTGGCTGGACAGTCTAGGAACTATTTTGCTCAGCTATTTGAACTCTGGATCCTGAATGTAGTCCTCAACTTTGGTATCTGTGGACCACTTCACTGGCACAGAAGTCCCCATGGTTACATATTTTATATTTTTTTATTTACCGCTGTAAAAAACAAACAAAATAAAAATCTCACTGCACAGACATAAAAAACACATTTATGGTTACCAAAGGGGATGGGGAGGAGGGAAGAACAAATTAGGAGTATGGGATTAACAGATACAAACTACTATATATAAAATAGATAAACAAAAAGGATTTACTGTATAGCACAGGGAACTGTATTCAATCTTCTGTAATAACCTATAATGGAATATAATCTGAAAAACAAAAACTGAGTCACTGACACAATATTGTACATTAACTACACTTCAATTAAAAAAATCCTCAATGGAAACTGCATCAAAAAGTATTAGAAAGAATGGAATTATTTTTGCAGAAAACCAATGAAATAAATCACAAAAAATTTATCCTGCTATAAAAATGTATATTATATTTTAAATTATTTTTATTTGTATTAAAGCATAAATGTACACAGCTTAAAAAGTCAACTAATAATTACAAAGTTTATAACAGAAAGTACAGTCTTTTGTCTCCTCCTTCTCCACCCTTGAATATCTCCTTATCTCCAAATCTGTAGCTATTTCTTCTGGCATTTACACACACATATACATATTAATGAGATTCAGCACTTTTAACTATTCCACATTCCCAATGCCTCACTCTTCATTCTCCTAATAACATTGGTTATATCATAAATGTTATTTAAGTTAATACACAATGTGTACTTTATTATGACTATGTAAGTATTATCTGTTGAGCCAAGTGAAGTACTAGGATTTTATATATATTTTCTCATAATTTTTTATTCTTCCTGGACATAGTAACTGCCTTGTTTTTTCATTTGCTTAGTTTTCTATGTCACTATTGGTAATTCTCTCTAAACTTTAAGCCTGTCTGAACAGTATTTTTCTCATAATCAACTATATTAGGTAATCTATTATTCAGTCCCCACCCTGCCTGGAGATATTTCTCTCACAGCTTTTAAGTTCTTTTCCTTATGCTCAATTCTGAAATTTTATGATAATTTGACTTTTATTTTTCTTTCCTCCATTTATTGTGGTGGGTTCTTGGTAGGCCCTTTCAATCTGGAAACTCATGCTCTGAAGTTCTGGACATTTTGGGGGTATTATTCTTTAGTTATTTCCTTCCCTTTTTCCTATCCCCTCTTTCTAGAACAACCATTAGTCAAATGTTGGACCTCTTAGACTAATTCTCTTGTTTTCTTATCTTTCCTCTATTTTCTCTTTTTTTGCTCTACTCTTTAGAGATTTTCTTGACTTTATTTCAGCAATGACTTTTTTCATTTTCAAAATCTCTCGTTCTCTAGTTGTTCATTTATTTACTATCACCATTTTAAATTTGAAATGTTGCAAGAATGGTAAAAATGAATGCCTATATATGCTTCTCCTAGGTTAGCAACTGTTCATTTTTCCATATTTGCTTTCTCTCACTTCATCTTATCTCTAAATTTACACTACTTTTTGCTAAATCATTTAAGAATGAGTTGTGGACATCATTACATTTCTCCCCTAAATATTTCATTAGCATGTATCTCCTGAAAACAAGGACATTCTCCTACATGACTAGAATACAACAATATCACACCCAAGAAATTTATCTAATATATAGCTCATATTTAGATTTTACCAATTATCCCAATAATATCCTTTATATATATTTTTTCCATCCAGGATCCAATCAGGATCAACACATTGAATTTATAAGTTTCCTACTCTATGTGAGTGTGACAATGACATTTCTAAAATGTCCAGGCTTGTTTTTTAAAGAATGCCCTTCACGTTGTATTTGTCTAGTTGTTCCTGATTCTTAGATCCAGGCTAAACATTTTTGTTGCAATACAATATAGGTGATATGTCCTCAGTGTACCATATTAGGAGGTACATGATGTCATTTTGCTCCACAATGAATGATTTCAGTTTGATCACTTGGTTAAGGTAGTGTCTACCAGATTTCTCTATTTTAAAGGTACTTTTTCTCTTTGTAATCAATAATTAATCTATGGGTTATGCTTTCAAACTGTGTGAATATTCTATTCCCCAATAGTTTTTCACCATATGGTTTTAGCAAACAATGATGATCCTTATGTGAATCATTTATTACAATGGTGGTTGCAAAATATGATTCTGTAAACTTATCATTCCTTGTATGTGTTAGCATTTTTTTTTCCGAGTTATAATTAACATACAACATTACATTAGTTTCAGGTGTACAACAGTGATTCAGTATTTTTATACATTATGAAATGATTACCTCAGTTAAGTCCAGTTACCATCTGTCACCATACAAAGTTATGAAAATATTATTCACTATATTCCCTATGTGTACATTACATCCCCATGACTTAGTTTGTACTTCTTAGTACCCATCACCTATTTCATCCATCCCCCCTGCTGCCTCTGGCAACCACCAGTATGTTCTCTGTATTTATGAGTCTGTTTCTGTTTTGTTTGTTCATTTGCTCTGTTTTGTAGATTTCACATATAAGTAAAATCATACGGTATTTGTTTTTCTCTGACTTATTTCACTTAGCATAATACCCTCCAGGTCCATTAACACTGCTGTAAATGGCAAGATTTCATTTTTAAAAAAGAGCTTTCTCTAAGTACAATTATGGAATTATAGATTAGCTTTTTATTCAATGTGTTGTAATTCATTAGTATCATTATTATTATTTTTTTTTTGACATTCAAATCATCCCACACTTGGCCAGTGGGAACCCATTCAAAATGGTTCCTGTGTCCTTGTGATACGCCTTCATTAATTTCCCTGCTCCAAATATGGAATCAGTCATTTCTCCAAGGAGTCCTGGTTCCTTTTAGTGAGGAACAGTATTTAGTGTCTAAGATGTAGGTGCTAATTACACTCATTACTACTGGAATTTCATTGCTTCTAGGCCTTTTCACTGAACAGAGTTAGGAACATTTTTTTTTTTCATCATGAACTGATATTGACAATTCTGTTCCAATATAACATCACAAGGCTCCTCTTCTTTTTCCATTCCATATCTGTATCTTTCTTCTCCCAAGTAAGACCTCTATTTCCCAACATCAATATATTTACTCACATGCTCAGTCTTACAGTATACACAAAATAGTTTCAAAACAGCTACTCTCATGCTACTACCAAAAACAAACTTACTAAGTTCAAGTCTGAGTTATTTTTATCCTTATAATATATTCCACTAAGGCTAAATAATCAGAGGAATGTGTTCAAAAGTTATTTGGGTTAATTCTGCATGCTATTTTTCTTCTACAAAGTTATGTTATTAATTCGTTATGTACCTAGTTTTACTTCTTTCTGTTTGTATTCAATTCCTGTTTCTGCCCCATCCTTGTTGATTTTTAAATATATAAAAACATTAGCATGGCTCAAAAGTAAAAATAATACAAAAAAGTATAATCAGCAAAGTCTTACTCCCTCCCCTTTGTCTTCTACCCCTTTTTGTCTCCATCCTGCAGGTAAACAATGTCTTTAGTTTCTAGTTTATCCTCCCAGGGTTTCTTTTTGCAGAAACAAGTAAATATACATATGTTTCCCCCACATCCTCCTTGCAAAAGGTGGCATACTATATACTCTTTTGCAGCTTTCTTACTTTCACTTAACACTGTATCCTGGAACTCATGCAATATTAAGTTTTCTTTACCTTTTTTCTTAACAGCATTTGTCCTTATTTTAAAATGTTATATTTTCCATGACCTCTGATGATATTAATTATATTTTTAAGTTTTCTTATGCTCTCTGCATTGTCTACATTTTCTACTGAATTTTTTTCTGCTTGCTTTGGAGGCCTTCCTTTATTATCCACTGACACTTAAAAATACAGTATTAAAAAAAACTGACTGGAAGCTCTATGTGCATGGGAGTGGGCTTCTCAGCTGTTGGGTTTCATTGTAGGATGATCACATGGGTATCTGGTCATTTTGTGGCGGTCCCCAAATATGAACATGTTTTTTATGGGGCTACTTTTGTTTCTCTAGAGAAGAATCCTCTAATTATCTGCTGGTGAGGGAAGGAGTGGTGACAGTAGAAATAAATAATTGGTTGGCAAGGTTCTTGGAGCCAGTGGCACAGGAGGGTCTGTGGTCTTATTCTTCGGTATGTTTTGATTTCCAGTTAATCTCGCCCGTCTTTGTTAACGTACTTGGTAATTTTCTTGTGTCCAGAGCCTCTCTGACTCAATTTCCTGACAAGTAAACCTCCAGTCTCTTGCCAAGGCTGGGAACGGGTAATCACCAGGCTGCAAGAGGGTGAGGAAGGGCCTTGGGAACTCTGTTATGCAGACTTAATACTACCAGAGACTGTTGATGGAACACATGAGGTCACATTAGTTTCACTAGAAAATGAAAATCTCTGATCTTCATAATCAAGCAATTATAGAACCACCAAATTCAACATAAAGAGATTTTAGATACAAATGGTATGATCAATAGTTAGTTCCAATTATAATCCAAACCCCAAGTGGCAACGTTATAATATAACTGTATAGATACTGTGAACCTCCTGGCATGAGGTAGGTAAGCACATGCTTGTTAAAGTACTTTTAACATTTTATATTTACAAGAAAAGGCTCTATGTACATGACTGCATACAATTGGAAAGTTTAGTAAAAAGCACAAAAGAGCAGATTTTATTTCAGATACCTGAACATCAATGAGATAATAAAGTATATTTACAAAATTTCCCACTGAAGACACTCTGGAACAAGCATACTGAAGAAAATCAGTTTATATTTTAGTGACTGTTAGCATTTTTGAACAAACGAACAAAAAGACCTAGGGTAGCAAGTGCACAGGTAACACATAAAAGAAATAATATATATATATCACAGAACTGAATATCCCATAAGAAATTTTAGTGGCATGAAAAATTCTCTCTCAATATAGACAGTACAAGAGAATGCTTCTTCTCTCTTAACTCCCAGTACTCAGGCTTTCAAGATGATAAAAAATTGAAGATTTATGTATTAGAAGGGAGAAATAAGCATAGAGAACACTGTTAGAAATAATCAAGTACAAAGGGGGTGGGAATAAGATATCCCTACAGAGAGGAGAAAAGAAAAACTATTACAATTTTCAAATCTACCAATCACAATAGTGGCACTCTGATTTGTTCAGAACATTTAGACAGTATACTCTTATAGTAATTCCCTCAGAGAAATAAAGCAGGCTGTCCTTTTTCTTTCTTTCCTCATGAGGAAAAAGATAAAAATGGCCATGCATGAAAATGACTTTATTTTATGGTAATTTTCTTTTAGACATCAAGGGTATGTGCAGGTATTAGAAAAATGAAAATATAAAATACAGTGAAGACAATGAGCAAAGATTCTGTACAGAGCAAAAATGAATAAAGAAAAATTATTTTAAATACATACCCTTTAAAACTGCTTCTACCATATTAGGATTTAATGCTTTCCTCATCTAACTTTGCTTTTAAAACTTTAATAGAGTGAGTTAATACAGTTTATTCATTTTTGGAAGTGGCATGCATTATTTCCTATCAAAAGGAGGTAAAAATGGAATCCTATCAGGATTCAATCTTACTCAAAGAACACAAAATTCTATAACTTTCTTTAGAAACAATATTTAAGTTGCTTGTGTTTGTAACAATTTCTAATGTTCTTCAAACACTAAACTTTAAAGTTCAACCTCTTACCTGGTCCAAGACAATGATCTCATCTGCATCAACAACTGTTGACAATCTGTGTGCAATGAAAATAGAAGTTCTGTGTTTGACTGCATCTCTCATGGCACCAAGAATAGTCTGCAAGTTTGACAACAAGAACAGTAGGAGGGGAAAAAGAAGATCTATATATTAGGTAAATGTATATTAAAATACTCATGTATTTCTGAAAAGAATATATAAAATGCTAGTTAATTTGGTATTATATAAACTTTATACCACTACCAAATATTTTACCTAATCTAATAATTACTAAGAGAATAAAATCAATCAAAGAGGGAAGGTGAATATGACCATATTATTATGGAAAAAATTAGCTTTAAGATAGACAATATTTCTTTAAATTATAAAGCCTGGGAGAAGGTAGATATTTTCTATACATAAAAACAAACAATAACAATGATGAATCCACTGATATCAGGAGCATAGACAGATATGTTTATCTGGACAATGAGAGCAAAAACAAAATGAGGAGGGACTCAAGTGATAGGATGTGGAGAAGTACAAAAAAAATCAAGAAAGATAGGAAACTCAAAGGGTACAGGAGCACTTGCTTTTCCTCAGTTCAAACACAGAGGATGGAAAGGGTGACAAAGACAACGATGCATGTTTAACTTGAGAAAACTTCTTTTTCAAAAGCAGTCTGACTTCTTAAGGCATTCTGGAAAATACATTTTTGTTTACTGCCTGTAAAATGTAAGGCAGCTGTATATATATTCACCTATACTTGGAAACCTGGGTCTAAGTACAGCTAGCTAGATGGAAATAGCAGTGTGGGGGATGGGGATATTCTCAATGGCTTCCTACAGGTATCTCTAATCACTGTATTTATTAAAGAAATAAAATTATCATGAATAGATGGTTACCCAGGAAAAGAAGACCTTATATTTTACTATGGCAGACTGAAAATCAAGCACAGGGTCAATTCTAAGAAAAACTGTGATGTCTGGGGAGGACTCCTCTTTCCTACCCTCCAGAACTTACACTCTGACATCCTACTGATGCTCTGGACCTTTTTAAAAGGTTGATTAAAATTTACCAAATCTTCCAGTAACTCATTCCCTCAAGGGGGAGTGTTCTCTGCTAGCAATTAATGGGTTATGCTCTGTGAGCTAATAAAGATATGTGACTCAAATAATGACTGTTGTTAGGACTCTGAAATTGTGATAAATGTGGATGACACATTTTTAGGTACAAAGTTCTTGTAAGCAGATTCCTACTATGCATATGAATGGAGTCTGGTGCAGCTTAAGGTTCCCTTTAAATATATCAATAACAAATCCTCAGATTAGCTCATGATGGTGGAGTAGAAGGACGTGAGCTCACCCCTTCTTATGTAAACATCAAAATCACAATCAATGGGTAAACAACCATTGACAAAAAAACACTGAAACCTACCAAAAAAGATACCCTACATCCAAAGGCAAAGAAGAAATAACAACAAGACAGTAGGAGGGGCACAATCACAACAAAATCAAATTCCATACCCGCCGGGTGCTTGACCCACAAGCTGGAAAACAGTTACACCACAGAAGTTCTCCTACAGGAGTGAAAGTCCTGAGCCCCACATCAGGCTTCCCAGCCTGGAGGTCCAGCAACAGGAGGAGGAGCCGCAGAGAATCTGGCTTTGAAGGCCAGCAGGGTTTGATCACAGGAATTCCACAGGGCTGGGAAAAGCAGAAACTCCACTCTTGGAGGGCTGACACAAGATCGTGTGCGCACCAGAACCCAGGGGAAAAAAGCAGTGACCTCATAAGAGACTGGGCCCGAACTACCTGTTAGTAATAGAGGGTCTCCTGCAGAGGTGTGGGGTGGCAGTGGCTCACTGTGGGGATAAGGACACTGGCAGCAGCAGATCTGTGGAGTACTCATCGGTGTGAGCCCTCCCGGAGGCTGCCATTAGCCCCACCCTACAGCCTGTAGGCACCAGTGCTGGAACACCTCAGGCCATGCAACCAACAGGGTGGGAATACAGCTCCACCCATCAGCAGACAAGCTGCTAAAAATCTTCCTGAGCACAGCCCTGCCTACCAGAGGGACAAGACCCAGCTCCACCCAGCAGGCAGGGACCAGCCCCTCCCATCAGGAAGCGTGCACAATCTCCTTCGACAGCCTCATCCACTAGAGGGCAGACAGCAGAAGCAAGAACTACAATCCAGCAGCCTACGGAATGGAAACTGCAATCACAGAAAATTAGACAAAATGAGATGGCAGAGGAATATGTCCCAGATGAAGGAAAAAGATAAAATCCCAGAAGAACAACTAAATGAAGTAGAGATAGGCAATCTACTGGAAAAGAATTAGGAATAATGATAGTGAAGATGATTCAAGACCTTGGAACAAGAATGGAGGCAAGGATTGAGAAGATGCAAGAAATGTATAACAAAGACCTAGAAGAACTAAAGAACAAACAGAGATGAACAATACAATAACTGAAAATGAAAAATACACTAGAAGGAATCAATAGCATAATAACTGAGGCAGAAGAATGGATAACTGACCTGGAAGACAGAATGCTGGAAATCACTGCCATGGAAAAGAATAAAGAAAAAAGAATGAAAAGAAATGAAGACAGTCTTAGAGACCTCTGGGACAACATTAAAAGCACCAACATTCATATTATAGGGGTCCCAGAAGGAGAAGAGAGAAAGGACCTGAGAAAGTATTTGAAAAGATAATAGTTGAAAACTTCCCTAACATGGGAAAGGAAACAGTCACTCAAGCCCAGGAAGTGCAGAGACCCCCAGGTAGGATAAACCCAAGGAGGAACACACCAAGACAAAATAGTACTCAACTTGACAAAATTAAAGATAAAGAAAAAATATTAAAGCAACAAGGGAAAAGCAACAAAAACATACACGGGAACTCCCATAAGGTGATCAGCTGATTTCTCAACAGAAACTCTGTAGGCCAGAAGGGAGTGGCACAATATATTTAAAGCAATGAAAGAGAAAAATCTACAAACAAGAATACTCTACCCAGCAAGGCTCACATTCAGATTTGACGGAGAATCTAAAGCTTTACAGACAAGTAAAGGCTAAGAGAATTCAGCACCACCAGACCAGCCTTATAACAAATGCTAAAGATTCTTCTCTAAGCGGAAAAGAAAAGGCCACAACTAGAAACAGGAAAATTATGAATGGAAAAGCTCACCGGTAAAGGCAAACATACAGTAAAGGAAGGAAATCATCTGTACACAAATATGATATCAAAACCAGCAATTAGTGAGGAGAGAACAAATGCAGGGTATTGAAAATGCATTTGAAATTAAAAGACCAGCAACTTAAAACAACTTTGCTTACATACAGACTACCATATCAAAACCTAATGGTAACCGCAAACCACAAGTCTAAAATAGATACACACACAAAAAAGAAAAAAGGAATCCAAACACCACACTAAAGTTAGTCATCAATTAACAAGAGAACAAAAGAGGAAGGGAAGAAAAAAAACCTAAAGAAACAAATCCAAAACAATTAACAAAAGGGTAATAAGAACATACATATCGATAATTACCTTAAACGTAAATGGATTAAGTGCTCCAACCAAAAGACAGACTGGCTGAATGGATACAAAAACAAGACCCCTATATATGCTGTCTATAAGAGACCCACTTCAGATCTAGGGACACATACAGACTGAAAGTGAGGGGATGGAAAAAGGTATTCCATACAAATGGAAATCAAAAGAAAGCTGTAGTAGCAATACTCATATCAGACAAAGTAGACTTTAAAATGAAGACTGTTACAAGAGACAGGGAAGGACACTACATAATAATCAAGGGATTAATCCAAGAAGAAGATATAACAATTGTAAATATATATGCACCCAACATAGGAGCACCTCAATATATAAGGCAAATACTAACAGCCATGAAGGGAGAAATCGACAGTAACACAATAATGGGAATGGGGGACTTTAACATACCATTTTCGTCAGTGCACAGATCATCCAGACAGAAAATCAACAAGGAGACACAGGCCTTAAATGACACATTAGACCAGATGGACTTTATTGATACTTATAGAGAATTCCATCCAAAAGCAGCAGAATACACGTTTTTCTCATGTGCACATGGAACATTTTCCAGGATTGATCACATGCTGGGCCACAAAGTGAGCCTCGGTAAATTTAAGAAAACTGAAATCGTATCAAGCATCTTTTCTGACTACACACTATGAGATTAGAAATCAACTACAAGAAAAAAAAGTAAAAAATACAAACATGTGGAGGCTAAACAATATGTTACTAAACAACCAATGGATCACTGAAGAAATCAAAGAGGAAATCAAAAAATACCTAGAAACAAATGAAAACAAAAGCCCAAAGATCCCAAACCTATGAGACACAGTAAAAGCAGTTAGAAGAAGGAAGTTTATAACAATACAATCTTACCTCAGGAAACAAGAAAAATCACAAATAAACAACCTAAACTTACACCTAAAGCAACTACAGAAAGGAGAACAAACAAAACCCAAAGTTAGCAAAAGAAAGAAATCATAAAGATAAGAGCAAAAATAAATGAAATAGAAATGAAGGAAACAACAGAAAAGATCAATGAAACTAAAAGCTGATTCTTTGAAAAGATAAACAAAATTGACAAACCTTTAGCCAGACTCATCATGAAAAAAAGGGAGAGGGCTGAAATCAATAAAATTAGAAATGAAAAAGGAGAAGTTACAATGGACACCACAGAAATCCAAAGGACCATAAGAGACTACTACAATCAACTATATGCCAATAAAATGTACAACCTGGAAGAAATGGACAATTCTTAGAAAGGTACAATCTGCCAAGACTGAACCAGGAAGAAATAGAAACTATAAACAGACCAATCACCAGTACTGAAATTGAAAATGTGATTAAAAAACTCACCAACAAACAAAAGTCCAGGACCTGATGTCTTCACAGGCAAATGCTATCAAACATTTAGAAAAGAGTTAACAACTATTCTTCTGAAACTATTCCAAAAAACAGCAGAGGAAGGAACACTCCCAAATGCATTCTATGAGGCCACCATCACCGTTATACCAAAACCAGACAGACATACCATGAAAAAAGAAAATTACAGGCCAATATCACTAATGAACAGAGACACAAAAATCCTCAACAAAATACTATCAAACCGAATCCAACAATACATTAAAAGTATCATACACCATGATCAAGTGGGATTTATCCCAGGGATGCAATGATTTTTCAGTATCTGCAAATCAATCAGTGTGATACACCACATCAACAAATTGAAGAATAAAAACCATATGATCATCTCAATAGACGCAGAAAAAGTTTTTGACAAAACTTAACACCCATTTATGGTAAAAACTCTCCAGAAAGTGGGCACAGAGGGAACCTACCTCAACATAATAAAGGCCATATATGACAAAACTACAGCTAACATCATACTCAATGGCAAAAAGCTGAAAGCATTTCCTTTAAGATCTGGAACAAGATAAGGATGTCCACTCTCGCCACTTTTATTCAACATAGTTTCGGAAGTCCTAGCCACAGCAATCAGAGAAGAAAAAGAAATAAAAGGAATCCAAATTCGAAAAGAAGAAGTAAAACTGTCACTGTTTGCAGATGACAGGATACTATACATAGAAAATCCTAAAGATGCTACCAGAAAACTACTAGAGCTCATCAATGAATTTGGTAAAGTTGCAGGATACAAAATTAATACACAGAAATCTGTTGCATTTCTGTACACCAAAAATGAAAGATCAGAAAGAGAAATTAAAGAAACAATCCCATTTACCATCACATCAACAAGAATAAAATACTTAGGGATATACCTACCTAAGGAGGCAAAAGACCTGTACTCTGAAAACTATAAGATGCTAGTGAAAGAAATCAAAGATGACACAGATGGAAAGATCTACCGTGTTGGGACTTCTCTGGTAGTCCAGTGGGTAACACTCCATGCTCCCAATGCAGGGGGCCTAGGTTCGATCCGTGGTCGGGAGCTAGATCCTGCATGCCATAACTAAGTGTCTGCATGTGGCACCTAAGAAGTCCGCATGCCACAACTAAAGATCCCACATGCTGTAATGAAGGTCCCACTTGCTGCAACTAAGTCCCGGTGCAGCCTAAATAAATAAATAAATAAATAAATAAATTTTTTAAAAAAGATCTACCATGTTCTTGGATTGGAAGAATCAATATTGTCAAAATGACTATACTACCCAAGGTAATCTAGAGCTTTGATGCAATGCCTATCTAATTATCAATGGCATTTTCACAGAACTAGAACAAAAAAATCTTAAAATTTGTACAGTGCCACAAAAGACCCTAAATAGCTACAGCAAACTTAAGAAAGAAAAATGGAGCTGGAGGAATCAAGGCTCCCTGACTTCAGACTATACTATAAAGCTACACTCATCAAAACAGTATGGTACTGGCACAAAAACAGAAATATAGATCAAAAGGATAGAAAGCCCAGAAATAAACCCATGCACCTATGGCCAATTAATCTACCACAAAGGAGGCAAGACTATAAAATGGAGGAAAGACAGTCTCTTCAATAAATGGTGCTAGGAAAACTGGACAGCTACATGTAAAAAAAATGAAATTAGAACATTCTTTAATACCATACACAAAAATAAACTCAAAATGGATTAAAGACCTAAATGTAAGACCGGATACTATAAAACTCTTAGAGGAAAACATAGGCAGAACACCCTTTGACATAAATCACAGCAATATCTTTTTCAATCTGTCTCACAGGGTAATGGAAATAAAAACAAAAATAAACAAGTGGGACCTAATAAAACTCAAAAGCTTTTGCACAGCAAAGGAAACCATAAACAAACTGAAAAGACAACCCACAGACTGGGAGAAAATATTTGCAAACAAGGTATTAGTCTCCAAAATTTACAAACAGCTCATGCAGCTCAATATTGAAAAAACAAACAACCTAATCAAAAAATGGGCAGAGGACCTAAAGAGACATTTCTCCAAGGACATACAGATGGCCAGGAGGCCCATGAAAAGATGCTCAACATCGCTAATTATTAGAGAAGTGCAAATCAAAACTACAATGAGATATCACCTCATACCAGTCAGAATGGCCATCATCAAAAAATCTGCAAACAATAAATGCTAGATAGGGTGTGGAGAAAAGGGAACCCTCTTACACTGTTGGTGGGAATGTAAATTAGTATGGCCACTATGGAGAACAGTATGGAGGTTCCTTAAAAAACTAAAAATAAAGCTACCCTATGATTCAGCAATCCCACTCTTGGGCATATATCCGGAGAAAACCATAATTTGAAAGGATACATGCATCCCACTGTTCACTGCTGCACTGTTTACAATAGCCAAGACATGAAAGCAACCTAAGTGTCCATCAACAGATGAATGGATAAAGAAGATGTGGTATATATATCCAATGCAATATTACTCAGCCATTAAAAAGATTGAAATAATGCCATTTGCAGCAGCATGAATGGACCTGGAGATTATACTTCATACTAAGTGAAGTTAAGTCAGACAGAGAAAGACAAATATCATATGATATTGCTTATATGTGGAATCTAAAAAAAATGATACAAATGAACTTATTTACAAGACAGAAATAGACTCACAGACTTAGAGAATGAACTTATGGTTATCATGGGGGCAGGGTGGGGGGAGGGATACATGGGAGTTTGGGATTGACATGTACACAGTGCTATATTTAAAATAAAATGCCTTTTCATGAAAAATAAATAAAATAAAAATTTTCTAAATAAATATAACAAATCCTCATGCTAAACAACTGACTTAGAAATTAAGCTGTTTTAAACATACGGCAGATCAAATAATGTGCCCTGAAACTTAACTCCATATGCAAATATATGTCATATATGCTCTAAAGCTGAAATTGGGCCTATCCTTCAACAATAGGGTTTTACTATATATTCAAGTAAAACGTAGGTGAATGGAGGCAACTGACAAATTACATCAGCCTATCTTCAGTTTTAGATTAAGGGGATTCATGCATGAAATTATGATTGCTGTTAAGACTTTGGTATTTAATACAAAGATGTTACGATGTCTAATGTAGTTGCTGGGTAGTACCATGACGTCAGTGTCATAACATCTTGGCGCTTCACAATACTTGTTATGAAATGAATATAAACTGATACCAGAACCACAGGCTGTGTGTGCCTAATTTGCACCTTAGTGAGTTGCTCCATGATAAGTGAAAGGCTTTCTGGTGTGTACCGTGTCACAATCATTTATAAGACCTATTTTAATGAATGTTAAGTGGCAAAAAGCAGAAAGACTAAAACCTTCCTTTGTCAGCCGGTTAGTTGATTCCCACAGCTTTGCAAGATGAAAAGGTAATACAACAAGAGCATAACGTGTCACACAGAGTTTCAAAAAGAGATATATTTGCAAATGGACTTAACAGTGTGATAATATAATGCGACCTGGCATTCTTACTATCAACACTTCCTACATTGGGGAAAAGGGCTAGGTATTTGGCTCTACAGAACCTTCTATTGAAGTTCATTCAAAATATGAAAGAATGTAGCTATTTTACTGAAACTTCCAAGGAAAAAAGTTAAGCAATTTGAATTAAAGAGTTTTATGTTTTCACCATCATTTACCTCTTCAGTAATTGAATCTAATGATGAAGTAGCTTCATCATAGAGAATGACTGGGGGGTCCTTCAAAATGGCTCTTGCAATTGCTACTCTTTGCTTTTCTCCTCCTAGTAAAGAAAATTTTTAGTTTAAGAGAGCATAACATACATATTTTATATTTCTAGTATTTCCATTAATTACAACCACCAAATAATACCTTCAACATTTATCTTTACTGATTACTGATCATTTTACTCAGTTGTAAGAGTTTATGTTCATATATAATATCCTTTGACAAACTATATTCCCTGGAACATAAATGTGATTCTGAATTCTGACTTCATGGTAGGCGAAAAGAACAAGGAGGGGAGGTGACAACTTTGATTCCAGAATTACCTCCCTCACCAGAAATATGCTCACGACATATGTTACTTTATATTTACTTTATATTACTTCCCAATGAACAGCAACCTCAGATAGAAAAATTTCAATATTAGAGAATCAACAAAGCCAAAACCAAATTCAATATCTGAAGCCTGAAAACTTGAAGACATGAAACTATAAATATCTAAATTTATTTCTTAACATAAAAAAGTACCATTCAGCCAGTATTCTTAAAGACTTTTTTTTTTTTGACAGAAAGCTATTATTTTCACAGCACTCTTCAAAGTTAAGGCTACAAACTAGGACCTCTTATTTCACCTTAGTTATTTGCTATAGGACTCTAGCATAGCAGAATTTTAAAACAGAAAGGAAACAGAGGCCCAGAAAGGTTAAGTAATTTGCTCAAGGTCACAGGCAAGTTCTAGCAAAATCTGCTAGAACTGACTAATTACCCCCAACTAATTCCCAGTCCAATGCTCTTCCTTTCACAATGTACAAACCCATAATTATTCTTAAATTTATTCTAGAGAAAATAAAGCAATCTTTCTTTCTCCACTGGGACTCCTGCAGGTCTAAGGCCATCAATCTTACATAAAACTATGGTTGGAAGTACAAAAGATGGTGCTTTGCTGAATATGTCCCTTTTGGCTTCTTTTCTTGTTCATTATCCATTAATTTATCAATGTCTGAAAAAACTTGTACTTTTTAGCATCAGTAACCTCTTCGGAAAACAAGCTCTACCTGTTGATTATCTGGTACACAAGTATTATTTCACTTTTATCTGTTCTTCAATTATTATCTTCAACTGGTAAGAGGGGCTCCTTATGTCTAATATTAGTGAATACGTTTATATTCATACTATCCACACTCTTCCTCATTTTGTAAGTTCAAAATTCTCCTATCAAGACAGGCAGTATGCCAGAACAATCTGCTTACCCACCTAGCAACTCAGCAGCAGAAAGCTCCTAAAAGAACTAGATACTCAGAGGAAGAACTAGTTTTCACATGTTTCCCAAATTTCAAGTGGAAACCAACCCAGTTTCAATTCTATTCAATAGAATTTGGAAAAGAAACATTTGTTTGTTCTCTACCGAAATTATTTGCATAGGTGCTAAATAATATATTGCTCATTTTGAGAGGCCTGGTTGTAAGGCAATGGGTATTAGGTAAGAATAAAATTTCGTTAAACATTCCTACCCCAAAAGGCATGCAGAGAGGAACAAAATGATTGAAAAATGGGATGCAGCATAGCTAACTGAAGCAAAGTCATGTTTGAGAGGGCTAGTCTGTATTAAGTGACAAATTGGGGATCTCTAGAATTAGCCCAATGGATAAATAATCTGGGGTGTGGGCTAGTTTATTGGAAAGTCCTATGAAGAGCAATGGTAAAGTATAAAGGTGGACTGGAATGAAGCAGGCATCTTATACTATCAGGTAATGACTAAATAGCTACTACAAACCAACTAAACTTGAAAATAATCTTTGCTTAGTATTTTCTAAACCTAGATCAAAACTTTCTAATAGACTGCAAATTCCTTGAGAGTAGGTCCCTTGATGCTTCATCTTTTTAACTCTCAAATCATTTAGCACAGCTGCTTGCACATTGCATGTACCTAATCAATGTTGTGAATAACTGAAGCCAGCTTACAATGAAGAGGAACAGGGATTCATTAAAATTCATGTGGAGTATTCTTCATTCTTTTTCCTTACCCTCATCCCTAATCTATACATTTCCTCCCCAAACTAAACTAGAATGAAGAGTAAATGTAAAGGATGCAGTATGTTTATATGAGTTACATTAATATTTTCAGGCATTAGATATCATTATACTTTTAGAATTCAAATAATTTAGGGCAAAGAAACATTTTTATGGATCCTCAAAAAAATTCAGTCATTTTAGGATGATCCATTATTAAACAGAGTAATCATCTCATAATTAAACACTTAAAATGTGCAAGTCCTAAAATTTACTTGGCCACTGAACCAACAAAGACATGAAAATGAAGTTGGCTGTAAGGAAGTATAAGTATAAGGAGGTCTAAAGTATTGAAAACATCCCATAATGATCTAGGAAATTATGAGGAGATACACTATTTACTATCAAATTTCTTGTCCCTACTCTTACTTCTTTCCCATGTGAATAATGACCTTGGCTTACCTTTAATATTAAGATTACGGATAATAAGTTAACACTGATCTCAACATGTATCAGTAACTTACTATTAAGCACTTACAGTGTTTGTAACTGCAAGTGAAAAAAAAAGAGACTTGCATGATTTGCGAACAGTTACTTCTAGCAAGCTGAATTGTTTACAGTGACAGGCAGCAAACTGGGGAATTTGTCAAAAGAGACTGGATGAGCACTATGTTTGTACTCTGTCATTACATTTCTAGTAAATGGCCCTGACAAATTAAAGTGTGGAGGGAGTATGTAAGTGGGGGCCAGGTCTAAAATCTTTGATTACCTGAAAGCTTGAGTCCTCGTTCCCCTACTTGGGTGTCATATCCATGCGGCATTCGAAGAATTGCATCATGGAGTCCAGCTAATTTTGCCACTGCATACACTTCCTCTGGTGAAGCATTGATGTTTCCATATAAGAGGTTGTAGTAAATGGTATTATGGAAGAGGACAGCATCCTGGAGCAGATTTATATATACACATATAGACATGCATGTTCATATTTAACAATTCAAAGAATAGTAAAGACATAAAGGCATAAAAAGTAAAACATTATAACTCCTTTTATCACCCCCACATGCCTGCTCCATTTCCTTTCCCAGAGCTAATCACCATGAACAATTTGTTGTGTATTATCCTAGACTTCTTCTGATGCATTTATGTGCCTAAACAAACACTTTTTTTTTCCAACAGAAGTGGGGCCATACTATATATATTCGTTTGTAAGTTGCTTTTTTCACTTAACACAACCTGGAGATTGTTCATGTCAGTAACAGAAACCTACCTCATTCTTTTCAACAGTTGTGTGATACTAAGAATATATCATATTTATCTTATCCATTCCTCTACTGATGGATATTAATTAAAACTTCTGCTACTATAAACAATGTTGAAATAAAATATCATTGTATATGACTTATGTACACCCATGCATTTCTGTAAGAAGGATTCCTAGAAGCACACTGATGAGTTAAAAGGTAAGCATATGTTTATCCTTTGATAGAAATTGCCCAACTATCTTCCAAAAACGCTCCAACAGCATATACGCCAACCAACAGTGTACGAGGGTGCCAGGTCTCCATATCCTCAACAACGCTGGATATTAATAAGTTTTAGTTGTTGCTACTTTTAAGGGTAAAATGTGCTTTTTGTTTAAATTAGTATTTCCCTAATTACTAATGAAGCCAAATATGTTTTTATATGTTTCTCAGAAGCTTTTAAATTGGACTTAAAACACAGAAAACAAAGAATTTATGCGCTATAGATTTTTGAGAAAGTTCACTGCAATCATTCATTTGATATTTCAACTTATTCTGACATGGAATACTAAAGCTAAATTACTTAAAATGAGCATCCACCTCCCACTTCTCTTTCAGTATCCAACAGTTGGAAGGTAACAGTAAGATGAAATAAAATGATTCCATTCATTAACATTAACCAGTACCCTCAATTAAGATCTTCTTTAATATCATAATCAGCCCCAGAGTTACAGATAATATTTCAAATCACTTTAATAATTTTTATACCTATTACTAATATAAAATTTTCTTGTATTGAGATGGTAGTTAAAACTAATGAGTTTAAAGTTCTACTTAAACTTTAAGTAGAACTTCAGAAAATACTTATTTTAAAATATTTTACATTTAGAAAAGAAGTTAACAAACAAATGCTAACTGGAAATGTTGAAAATACAAAATATGGGGCATTGAGAAGACAGCGGAGGAGTGAGATGTGGAGATCACCTTCACCCCACAAATACATCAAAAATACATCTACATGTGGAACAACTCCTACAGAACACACACTGAACGCAGGCAGAAGATCTCAGACTTCCCAAAAGGCAAGAAACTCCCCACGTACCTGGGTAGGGAAAAAGAAAAAAGAAAAAACAGAGACAAAAGAATAGGGACGGGACCTGCACCTCTGGGAGGGAAAGTTGAAGGAGGAAAGGTTTTCACACACTAGGAAACCCCTTCACTGGCAGAGACGGGGGGTGGGAGGGAGAGGGAAGCTTCGGAGCCATGGAGGAGAGCGCATCAACTGGGATGCAGAGGGCAAAGAGGAGAGATTCCGGCACAGAGGATCGGTGCCAACCAGCACTCACCAGCCTGAGAGGCTTGTCTGCTCACCCACCGGGGCGGTGGGGGCTGGGAGCTGAGGCTCAGGCTTCGGAGGTCAGATCCCAGGGAGAGGACTGGGGTTGGCGGCGTGAACACAGCCTGAAGGGGGCTAGTGCACCATAGCTAGCCAGGAGGGAGTCCGGGTAAAAGTCTGGAACTGCCTAAGAGGCAAGAGACCATTGTTTCAGGGTGCGTGAGGAGAGGGGATTCAGAGCACCGCCTAAACAAGCTCCAGAGACGGGCACGAGCCGTGGCTATCAGCGCGGAACCCAGCGAGGGGCATGAGACGCTAAGGTTGCTGCTGCATCCACCAAGAAGCCAGTGTGCAAGCACAGGTCACTATCCACACTCCCCAGGAGCCCATGCAGCCCACCACTGCCAGGGTCCCGAGATCCAGGGACAACTTACCCAGGAAAACACACGGCAAGCCTCAGGCTGTTGCAACGTCACGCTGGCCTCTGCCGCTGCAGACTCACCACGCATTGCATACCCCTCCCTCGCCCCAGCCTGAGTGAGCCAGAACCCCCTATCATGCTACTACTTTAACCTCGTCCTGTCTGGGTGGGGAACAGATGCTCTCAGGCGACCTACACACAGAGGAGGGGCCAAATCCAAAGCTGAATGCCAGGAGCTGTGCGAACAAAGAAGAGAAAGGGAAATTTCTCCCAGCAGCCTCAGAAGCAGTGGATTAAATCTCCACAATCAACTTGATGTATGCTGCATCTGTGGAATACCTAAATAAACAACGAATCATCCCAAAACTGAGGTGGTGGACTTTGAGAGCAACTGTAGACTGGGGTTTGGTTTCTGCATCTAATTTGTATCTGGTTTTATGTTTATCTGAGTTTAGTTTCTAGAGCTTACTATCATTGGTAGAGTTGTTTATTGATCTGGTTGCTCTCTTTCTTTTTTTCAATATATATATATATATATTTTTCCTTTTTCTCTTTTTATGACTGTGTATGTGTATGCTTCTTTGTGTGATTTGGTCTGGACAGCTTTGCTTTTACAATTTGTTCTAGGGTTCTGCCTGTCCGTTTTTCTTGTTTTGTTTTGTTTTTAGTATAGTTTTTAGCACTTGTTATCACTGGTGGATTTGTTTTTTGGCTTGGTTGCTCTCTTCCTTCTTTCTTTCTTTTTCTTTATATTACTTTTTTATTTCTTTATTTTTAATACTTTATAAAATTTTTTATTTTAATAAGTTTATTTTATTTTATTTTTGTTTCTTTTTTTTCCCTCCCTTTTCTTCTGAGCTGTGTGGCTGACAGGGTCTTGGTGCTCCAGCTGGTTGTCAGGCCTGACCCTCTGAGGTGGGAGAGCCAAGTTCAGGACATTGGTCCACCAGAGACCTCCCAGCTCCACGTACTATCAAACCGCGAAAGCTCTCCTAGAGATCTCCATCTCAACTCTAAGACCCAACTCCATTCAACGACCAGCAAGCTATAGTGCTGGACACCCTAGGCCAATCAACTAGCAAGACAGGAACACAACCCCATCCATTAGCACAGAGGCTGCCTAAAATCAAAATAAGTTCAAAGGCCCCCAAAACACACGACTGGACGTGGTCCTTCCCACCAGAAAGATCCAGCCTCATCCACCAGAACACAGGCAACAGTCCCTTCCAACAGGAAGCCTACACAACCCACTGAACCAACCTTACCCAATGCGGGCAGACAACAAAAACAATGGGAACTACAAACCTGCAGCCTGCAAAAAGGAGACCCCAAACACAGTAAGTTAAGGAAATGAGAAGACAGAGAAATACACAGCAGATGAAGGAGCAAGGTAAAAACCCAAGAGGCCAAACAAATGAATAGGAAATAGGCACTCTATCTGAAAAAGAATTCAGAGTAATGATGGTAAATATAACCAAACAACTTGGAAATAGAATGGAGAAAATACAAGAAACGTTTAACAAGGACCTAGAAGAACTAAAGAGCAAACAACAATGAGGAACAACAAAATAAATGAAATAAAAAATTCTCTAGAAGGAATCAATAGCAGAATAACTGAGGCAGAAAAACAGATAGGTGACCTGGAAGATAAAATAGTGGAAATAACTACTGCAGAGCAGAATAAAGATAAAAGAATGAAAAGAATTGAGGACAGTCTCAGAGACCTCTGGGACAACATTGAATGCACGAACATTCGAATTATAGGGATCCCAGAAGAAGAAGAGAAAAAAATAGGGACTGAGAAAATATTTGAAGAGATTACAGTTGAAAACTTCCAAAATATGGGAAAGGAAGTAGTCAATCAAGTCCAGGAACTGCACAGAGTCCCACACAGCATAAATCCAAGGAGAAACACGCCTAGACACATATTAATCACACTATAAAAAATTAAATATAAAGAAAAACTATTAAAAGCAACACCGGAAAAGCAACAAATAACATACAAGGGAATCCCCATAAGGTTAACAGCTGATCTTTCAGCAGAAACTCTGCAAGTCAGAAAGGAATGGCAGGACATATTTAAAGTCATGAAAGGGAAAAACCTACAACCAAGATTACTCTACCCAGCAAGGATCTCATTCAGATTCGAAGGAGAAATTAAAACATTCACAGAAGCAAAAGCTAAGAGAATGCAGAACCACCAAACCAGCTTTACAACAAATGCTAAAGGAACTTCTCCAGGCAGGAAACACAAGAGAAGGAAAAGACCTACAAAAACAAACCCGAAACAATTAAGAAAATGGTAATAGGAACATATATATCGATAACTACCATAAATGTAAATGGATTAGATGCACCAATCAAAAGACAGACTGATTGAATGGATACAAAAACAAGACCAGTATATATGCTGTCTACAAGGGACCCACTTCAGACATACGGACACATAGACTGAAAGTGAGGGGATGGAAAAAGATATTCCATGCAAATGGAAATCAAAAGAAAGCTGGAGTAGCAACTGTCATATCAGACAAAATGGACTTTATTTTTTAATTTTTAAAAAATATCTTTATTGGAGTATAATTGCTTTACAATGGTGTTAGTTTCTTCTTTATAACGAAGTAAACCAGCTATACATATATATATATCCCCATATCTCTTCCCTCTTGCATCTCCCTCCCTCCCACTCTCCCTATCCCACCCCTCTAGGTGGTCACAGAGCACCGAGCCCATCTCCCTGTGCTGTGCGGCTGCTTCCCACTAGCTATCTATTTTACATTTGGTAGTGTATATATATCCATGCCACTCTCTCACTTTCTCCCAGCTTACCCTTCGCCCTCCCCATGTCCTCAGGTCCATTCTCTAGTAGGTCTGCATATTTATTCCCATCCTGTCCCTAGGTTCTTCACACCCATTTTTTCTTTTTTAGATTCCATATATGTGTGGTAGCATATGTTATTCGTTTTTCTCTTTCTGACTTACTTCACTCTGTATCAGAGACTCTAGGTCCATCCACCTCACTACAAATAATTCAATTTCATTTCTTTTTATGGCTGAGTAATATGCCATTGTATATATGTGCCACATCTTCTTTATCCATTCATCTGTCGATGGACACTTGGGTTGCTTCCAGGTCGTGCCTATTGTAAACAGAGCTGCAATAAACATTGTGGTACATGACTCTTTTGGAATTATGGTTTTCTCAGGGTATATGCCCAGTAGTGGGATTGCTGGGTCGTATGGTAGTTCTATTTTTAGTTTTTGAAGGAAACTACATACTGTTCTCCATATTGGCTGTATCAATTTACATTCCCCCCAACAGTGCAAGAAGGTTCCCTTTTCTCCACACACTCTCCAGCATTTATTGTTTATAGAATTTTTCATGATGGCCATTCTGACTGGTGTGAGGTGATGCCTCATTGTGGTTTTCATTTACATTTCTCTAATGATTAGTGATGTTGAGCATTCTTTCATGTATTTGTTGGCAATCTGTATATCTTCTTTGGCACAATGTCTACTTAGGTCTTCTGCCCATTTTTGGATTGGGTTGTTTGTTTTATTGATATTGAGCTGCATGAGCTACTTGTATATTTTGGAGATTAATTCTTTGTCAGTTGCTTCATTTGCAAATATTTTCTCCCATTTTGAGGGTTGTCTTTTCTTCTTATGGTTTCCTTTGCTGTGCAAAAGCTTTTAAGTTTCATTAGGTCCCATTTGTTTATTTGTGTTTTTATGTCCATTTCTCTAGGAGGTGGGTGAAAAAGTATCTTGCTGTGATGTATGTCATAGAGTGTTCTGCCTATGTTTTCCTCTAAGAGTTTGATAGTGTCTGGCCTTACATCTAGGTCTTTAATCCATTTTGAGTTTATTTTCGTGTATGGTGTTAGGGAGTGTTCTAATTTCATTCTTTTACATGTAGCTCTCCAGTTTTCCCAGCACCACTTACTGAAGAGGCTGTCTTTTCTACATTGCATATTCTTGCCTCCTTTATCAAAGATAAGGTGACCATATGTGCGTGGGTTTATCTCTGGGCTTTCTATCCTGTTCCATTGATCTATATTTCTGTTTCTGTGCGAGTACCATACTGTCTTGATTACTGTAGCTTTGTAGTATATTCTTAAGTCAGGGAGCCTGATTCCTCCAGCTCTGTTGTTCTTTCTGAAGATTGCTTTGGCTATTCGGGGTCTTTTGTGTTTCCATACAAATTGTGAAATTTTTTGTTCTAGTTCTGTGAAAAATGTCAGTGGCAGTTTGATAGGGATTGCATTCGAATCTGTAGATTGCACTGGGGAGTACAGTCATGTTCACAATGTTGATTCTTCCAATCCAAGAACATGGTATATCTCTCCATCTGTTTGTACCATCTTTAATTTCTTTCATCAGTGTCTTATAATTTTTTGCATACAGGTCCTTTGTCTCATTAGGTAGGTTTATTCCTAGGTATTTTACTCTTTTTGTTGCAATGGTAAATGGCAGTGCTTCCTTAATTTCTCTTTCAGATTTTTCATCATTAGTGTATAGGAATGCATTAATTTTGTATCCTGCTACTTTACCAAACTCATTGATTAGCTCTAGTAGTTTTCTGGTAGCATCTTTAGGCTTCTCTATGTATAGTACCTTGTCATCTGCAAACAGTGACAGCTTTACTTCTTCTTTTCTGATTTGGATTCCTTGTATTTCTCTTTCTTCTCTGATTTCTGTGGCTAAAACTTCCAAAACAATGTTCAATAATAGTGGTGAGGTCGGGCAACCTTGTCTTGTTCCTGATCTTAGTGGAAATGGTTTCACTTTTTCACCATTGTGGATGATGTTGGCTGTGGGTTTGTCATATATGGCCTTTATTAGGTTGAGAAAAGTTCCCTCTATGCCTACTTTCTAGAGGGTTTTTATCATAAATGGGTGCTGAATTTTGTCGAAAGTATTTTCTGCATCTATTGACATGATCATATGGTTTTTATTCTTCAATTTGTTAATATGATGTGTCACACTGATTGATTTGCGTATATTGAAGAATCCTTGCATTCCTGAGATAAATCCCACTTGATCATGGTGTATGATCCTTTTAATGTACTGTTGGATTCTGCTTGCTAGTATTTTGTTCAGGATTTTTGCATCTATGTTCATCAGTGATATTGGCCTGTAGCTTTCTTTCTTTGTGACATCTTTGGTTTTGGTATCAGGGTGATGATGGTCTCGTAGAATGAGTTTCGGAGTGTTCCTCCCTCTGCTATACTTTGGAACAGTTAGAGAAGGATAGCTGTTAGCTCTTCTCTAAATATTTGATAGAATTCGCCTGTGAAGCCATCCGGTCCTGGACTTTTGCTTGTTGGAAGATTTTAAATCACAGTTTCAATTTCAGTGCTTGTGATTGGTCTGTGAATATTTTCTATTCCTTCCTGGTTCAGTATCGGAAGGTTGTGCTTTTCTAAAAATTTGTCCATTTCTTCCAAGTTGTCCATTTTATTGGCATATAGTGGCTTGTAGTAATCTCTCATGATCCTTTGTGTTTCTGCAGTGTCAGTGGTTACTTCTTTTTCATTTCTAATTCTATTGATTTGAGTCTTCCCCCTTTTTTCTTGATGAGTCTGTTTAATGGTTTATCAATTTGTTTATCTTCCCAAAGAACCAGCTTTTAGCCTTATTGATCTTTGATACTGTTTTATTTCTTTTTCATTTATTTCTGATCTGATCTTTATGATTTCCTTCCTTCTGCTAACTTTGGGGTTTTTTTGTTTTTCTTTCTCTAATTGCTTTAGGTGTAAGGTTAGGTTGTTTATTTGAGATGTTTCTTGTTTCTTAAGGTAGGCTTGCATTGCTATAAACTTCTCCTTAGAACTGCTTTTACTGTATCCCACAGGTTTTGGGTCACTCTGTTTTCATTGTCATTTGATTCTAGGTATTTTTTGATTTCCTCTTTGATTTCTTCAGTGATCTCTTGGTTATTAAGTGGTGTATTGCTTAGCCTCCATGTGTTTGTATGTTTTATAGATTATTTCCCGTAACTGATACCTAGTCTCATAGAATTGTGGTTGGAAAAGACACTTGATACGATTTCAAATATCTGAAGTTTACCAAGGCTTGATTTGTGACCCAGTATATGATCTATCCTGGAGAATGTTCCATGAGCACTTGAGAAGAAAGTATATTCTGTTGTTTTTGGATGGAATATCCTATAAATATTAGGTCGATTTTGTTTAATGTGTCACTTAAAGCTTGTGTTTCCTTATATATTTTCATTTTGGATGATCTCTCCATTGGTGACAGTAGGGTGTTAAAGTCCCCTACTATGATTGTGTTACTGTTGATTTCCCCTTTTATGGCTGTTAGCTCTTCCCTTATGTATTGAGGTGCTCCTATGTTGGGTGCATAAAGATTTACAATTGTTATATCTTCTTCTTGGATTGATCCCTTGATCATTATGTAGTGTTCTTCTTTGTCTCTTGTAATAGTCTTTATTTTAAAGCCTCTTTTGTCTGATATGAGAATTGCTACTCCAGCTTTCTTTTGATTTCCATTTGCATGGAGTATCTTTTTCCATATCCTCACTTTCAGTCTGTTACGTGTCCCTATGTCTGAATTGGGCCTCTTGCAGACAGCATATGTACAGGTCTTGTTTTTGTATCCATTCAGCCAGTCTATGTCTTTTTGTTGGAGGATTTAATCCATTTACATTTAAGGTAATTATCGATATGTATGTTCCTATTACCATTTTCTTAATTGTTTTGGGTTTGTTGTTGTAGATCTTTTCCTTCTCTTGTGTTTCCTGCCTAGAGAAGTTCCTTTAGCATTTGTTGTAAAGCTGGTTTGGTGGTGCTGAATTCTCTTAGCTTTTGCTTGTTTGTAAAGGTTTTAATTTCTCCGTCGAATCTGAATGAGATCCTTGCTGGATAGAGTAATCTTGGGTGTAGGTTTTTCCCTTTCATCACTTTAAATATGTCCCGCCACTCCCTTCTGGCTTGCAGACTTTTTGCTGAAATATCAGCTGTTAACCTTATGGGGATACCCTTGTATGTTATATATTGCTTTTCCCTTGCTGCTTTTAATATTTTTTCTTTGTATTTAATTTTTGCTAGTTTGATTAATATATGTCTTGGTGTGTTTCTCCTTGGATTTATCCTGTATGGGAGTCTCTGTGCTTCCTGGACTTGATTAACTATTTCCTTTCCCATATTAGGATAGTTTTCAACTATAATCTCTTCAAATATTTTCTCAGTCCCTTTCTTTTTCTCTTCTTCTTCTAGGACCCCTATAATTCGAATGTTGGTGCGTTTAATGTTGTCCAAGAGGTCTCTGAGACTGTCCTCAATTCTTTTCATTCTTTTATCTTTATTCTGCTCTGCGGTAGTTAGTTCCACTATTTTATCTTCCAGGTCACTTATCCTTTCTTCTGCCTCAGTTATCCTGCTATTGATTCCTTCTAGAGAATTTTTTATTTTATTTATTGTGTTGTTCATCATTGTTGTTTGCTCTTCAGTTCTTCTAGGTCCTTGTTAAACGTTCTTGTATTTTCTCCATTGTATTTCCAAGATTTTGGATCTTTACTATCATTACTCTGAATTCTTTTCCAGGTAGACTGCCTATTTCCTCTTCATTTGTTTGGTCTGGTGTGTTTTTACCTCACTCCTTCATCTGCTGTGAGTTTGTTTGTCTTCTCATTTTGCTTAACTTACTGTATTTGGGGTCTCCTTTTTGCAGGCTACAAGTCTGTAGTGCCCATTGTTTTTGGTATCTGCCCCTAGTGGCTAAGGTTGGTTCAGTGGGTTGTGTACGCTTCCTGGTGGAGGGGACTAGTGCCTGTGTTCTGATGGATGAAGCTGGATCTTGTCTTTCTCGTGTGGAGGTCTGCATCTGGTGGTGTGTTTTGGGGTGTCTGTGATCTTATTATGTTTTAAGGCAGCACCTCTGCTAATGGGTGGGCTTGTGTTCCTGTCTTGCTAGTTGTTTGGCATAGTGTATCCAGTATGTAGCTTGCTGGTCATTGAGTGGAGGTGGGTCTTGGCGTTGAGATGGAGATCTCTGGGAGAGCTTTCGCTGTTTGATATTATGTGGAGCTGGGAGGTCTCTGGTGGACCAATGTCCTGAACTCGGCTCTCCCACCTCAGAGGCACAGGCCTGACACCTGGCTGGAGCACCAAGATCCTGTCATCCGCAAGTTTCAGAATAAAAGGGAGAAAAAATGAAAGAAAGAAAAAAATAATAAAATAAAATAAAGTTATTAAAATAAAAAATAATTATTAAAAATTAAAAAATTAAAAGGTAATTATAAAAGGAAACAAAGACACAAGATAGCAACCAAAACAAAAAACAAATCCACCAATGATAAGAAAAAATTAAAAACTGTACTTGAAAAAAAAGAAAACGGGCAGACAGAACCCTAGGACAAATGGTAAAAGCAAAGTTATACAGACAAAATTACAGACAGAAGCATACACATACACACTCACAAAAAGAGAAAAAGGGAAAAAATACATATATCGTTGCTTGCAATGTCCACCACCTCAATTTAGGATGATTCGTTGTCTATTCAGGTATTCCACAGATGCAGGGTACATCAAGTTGACTGTGGAGATTTAATCCACTGCTCCTGAGGCTGCTGGGAGAAATTCCCCTTTCTCTTCTTTGTTCGCACAGCTACTGGGGTTCAGCTTTGGATTTGCCCCTGCCTTTACGTGTAGGTCGCCTGAGGGCATCTGTTCTTCGCTCAGACAAGACGGGGTCTAAGTAGCAGCTGATTATGGGGCTCTGGCTCACTCAGGCTGAGGGGAGAGAGGGGTACGGAAGGCTGGGCGAGCCTGAGGCGGCAGAGGCCAGCATGACGTTGCAACAGGCTGAGGCATGCTGTGTGTTCTCCCGGGGAAGTTGTCCCTGGATCACAGGACCCTGGCAGTGGCGGGCTGCACAGGCTCCCGGGAAGGGAGGTGTGGATAGCGACCTGTGCATGCACACAGATTACTTGGTGACTGCAGCAGCAGCCTTAGCATCCCATCCCCGTCTCGGGTGCATGCTGAGAGCCGCAGCTCGCGCCTATCTCTGGAGCTCGTTTAGGCGGTGCTCTTAACCCCCTCTCCTCACGCACCGCAAAACAAAGAGTCACGAAAAAGTCTGTTGCCTCTTCGGCAGTTCCAGACTATTGCCCGACTCCCTCCAAGCTAGCTGTGGCGAACTAGTCTCCTTCAGACTGTGTTCACGCAGCCAACCCCAGTCCTCTCCCTGAGATCTGACCTCCGAAGCCCAAGCCTCAGATATCAGCCCTCACCAGCCCCGGTGGGTGAGCAGACAAACCTCTCGGGCTGTTGAGGGCTGGTCAGCACCGAGCCTCCATGCGGGAATCTCTCTGCTTTGCCCTCTGCACCCCTGTTGCTGTGCTCGCCTCCGTGGCTCCGAAGCTACCCCCAGCCTACCCCCGTTTCCGCCAGTGAAGGGGCTTTCTAGTGTGTGGAAACTTTTCCTCCTTCACAACTCCCTCCCACTGGTGCAGGTCCCGTCCCTATTCTTTTGTCTCTGTTTTTTCTTTTTCCTTTTGCCCTACTCAGGTGCTTGGGGAGTTTCTTGCCTTTTGGGAGGTCTGAGATCTTCTGCCAGCATTCAGTAGGTGTTCTGTAGTAGTTGTTCCACATGTAGCTGTATTTCTGATGTATCTGTGGGGAGTAAGGTGATGTCCACGTCTTACTCTTTCACCATCCTGAAGGTCTTCTCAAAATAAACTTTAAAATAAACACTATTACAAGAGGCAAAGAAGGACACTACATAATGATCAAGGGATCAATCCAAGAAGACGATATAAGAATTGTAAATATATATGCACCCAACATAGGAGCACCTCAATACATAAGGCAAATGCTAACAGCCATAAAAGGGGAAATCCATAGTAACACAATAATAGTAGTGGACTTCAACACCACACTTCCACTAATGGAAGTCAACCAAAATAAGGAAACACAAGTTTAAATGATACATTAAACAAATGGACTTAATTGATATTTATAGGATATTCCATTCAAGAACAACAGAATACACTTTCTTCTCAAGTGCTCATGGAACATTCTCCAGGATAGATCATATCTTGGGTCACAAATCAAGCCTTGGTAAATGAAAGACAACTGAAAAGGTATCAAGTATCTTTTCCGACCAGAACGCTATGGAACTAGATATCAACTACAGGAAAAATCTGTAAAAAATACAAACACATGGAGCCTAAACAATATACTACTAAATAACCAAGAGATCACTGAAGAAGTCAAACAGGAAATCAAAAGATACCTAGAAACAAATGGCAATGAAACATTGCGACCCAAAACCTATGGGATGCAGCAAAAGCAGTTCTAAGAGGGAAGTTTATAGCAACACAATCCTACCTCAAGAAACATCTCAAATAAACAACCTAACCTTACACCTAAAGCAATTAGAGAAAGAAGAACAAATAAACCCCAAAGTCAGCAGAAGGAAAGAAATCATAAAGATCAGATCAGAAATAAATGAAAAAGAAATGAAGGAAACGATAACAAAGATAAATAAAAGTAAAAGCTGGTTCTTTCAGAAGATAAACAAAATTGATAAACCATTAGTCAGACTTATGAAGAAAAAAAGGGAGAAGACTCAAATCAGTAGAATTAGAAATGAAAAAGGAGAAGTAACCACTGACACTGCAGAAATACAAAGGATCATGAGAGACTAATACAAGCAACCATATGCCAATAAAATGGACAACCTGGAAGAAATGGACAAATTCCTAGAAAAGCACAGCCTTCTGATACTGAACCAGGAAGGAATAGAAAATATACACAGACCAATCACAAGCACTGAAGTTGAAACTGTGATTTAAAATCTTCCAACAAACAAAAGCCCAGGACCAGATGGCTTCACAGGTGAATTCTACCAAACATTTAGAGAAGAGCTAACACATATCCTTCTCAGAGTCTTCCGAAATACAGCAGTGGGAGGAACACTCCCAAACTCATTCTACGAGGCCGCGAGCACCCTGATACCAAAACCAGACAAAGATGTCACGAAAAAGGAAAACTACAGACCAATATCACTGATGAACATAGATGCAAAAATCCTCAACAAAATACTAGCAAACAGAATCCAACAGCACACTGAAAGGATCATACACCATGATCAAGTGGGATTTATCCCAGGAATGCAAGGATTCTTCAATATACGCATATTAATCAACGTGATATACCATATTAACAAACTGAAGGAGAAAAACCATATGATCACCTCAATAGATGCAGAAAAAGCTTTTGACAAAATTCAATACCCATTTATGATAAAAACCCTCCAGAAAGTAGGCAGAGAAGGAACGTACCTAAACATAATAAAGGCCAAATATGACAAACCTACAGCCAGTATCGTCCTCAATGGTGAAAAACTGAAACCATTTCCACTAAGATCAGGAGCAAGACAAGGTTGCCCACTCTCACCACTATTATTCAACATAGGTTTGGAAGTCTTAGCCACAGCAATCAGACAAGAAAAATAAATACAAGGATTCCAAATCGGAAAAGAGGAAGTAAAACTGTCACTGCTTGCAGATGATACGATACTATACATAGAGAATCCTAAAGATGCTAGCAGAAAACTACTAGAGCTAATCAACGAATTCGGTAAAGTAGCAGGATACAAAATTAATGTACAGAAATCTCTTGTATTCCTATATACTAATGATGAAAAATCTGAAAGAGAAATTAAGGAAGCACTCCCATTTACCAATGCAACAAAAAGAATAAAATTCCTAGGAATAACCCTAACTAAGGAGACAAAAGATCTGTATGCAGAAAACTGTAAGACACTGATGAAAGAAATTAAAGATGATACAAACAGATGGAGAGATATACCACGTTCTTGGATTGGAAGAATCAATATTGTGAAAATGACTATACTACCAAAAGCATTCTACAGATTCAGTGCAATCTGTATCAAACTACCCATGGCATTTTTCACAGAACTAGATCAATAAATTTCACAACTTGCATGGAAACACAAAAGACCCCGAATAGCCAAAGCAATCTTGAGAAAGAAAAACGGAGCTGGAGGAAACAGGCTCCCTGGCTTCAGACTATACTACAAAGCTACAATAATCAAGACAGAATGGTACTGGCACAAAACCAGAAATATAGATCAATGGAACAGGATAGAAAGCCCAGAGATAAACCCACACACATATGGTCACCTTATCTTTGATAAAGGAGGCAAGAATATACAATGTAGAAAAGACAGCCTCGTCAATACGTGTAGCTGTGAAAAGTGGACAGCCACATGTAAAAGAATGAAATTAGAACACTCCCTAACACCGCACACAAAGATAAACTCAAAATGGAGAAAGACCTAAATGTAAGACCAGATACTATAAAACTCTTAGAGGAAAACATAGGCAGAACACTCTTGACATAAATCACAGCATGATCCTTTTTGACCCCCCTCCTAGAGAAAGGGAATTAAAAACAAAAATAAACAAATGGGACCTAATGAAACTTAAAAGTTTTTGCACAGTAAAGGAAACCATAAACAAGATGAAAAGAAAACCCTCAGAATGGGAGAAATATTAGCAAATGAATCAAGGGACAAAGGATTAATCTCCAGAATATACAAGCAGCTCATGCAGCTCAATATCAAAAAAAATAAACAACCCAACCCAAAAAGGGGCAGAAGACCTAAATAGACATTTCTCCAAAGAAGATATACAGATTGCTAACAAACACATGAAAGGATGCTCAATATCACTAATCAATAGAGAAATGCAAATCAAAACTACAATGAGGTATCACCTCACACCAGTCAGACTGGCCATCATCAAAAAATCTACAAACAATTAATGCTGGAGAGGGTGTGGAGAAAAGGGAACCTTCTTGCACTGTTGGTGGGAATGTAAATTGATACATCCACTATGGAGAACAGTATGGAGGTTCCTTAAGAAACTAAAAGTAGAACTACCATACGACCCAGCAATCCCACTACTGGGCATATACCCTGAGAAAACCATAATTCAAAAAGAGTCATGGAACACAGTATTCATTGCAGCTCTATTTACAATAGCCTGGAGATGGAAGCAACGTAAGTGTCCATCGACAGATGAATGGATAAAGAAGATGTGGCACATATATACAATGGAATATTACTCAGCCATAAAAGGAAACGAAATTGAGTTATTTGTAGTGAGGTGGATGGACCTAGAGTGTGTCATACAGAGTGAAGTAAGTCAGAAAGAGAAAACCGAATACCGTATGCTAACACATATATATGGAATCTAAAAGAAAAAAATGGTTGTGAAGAACCTAGGTGCAGGACAGGAATAAAGACGCAGACATAGAGAATGGACTTGAGGACACAGGGAGGGGGAAGGGTAAGCTGGGACGAAGTGAGAGAGTGGCATGGACATATATACACTACCAAATGTAAAATAGATAGCTAGTGGGCAGCAGCCGCATAGCACAGGGAGATCAGCTCGGTGCTTTGTGACCACCTAGATGGGTGGGATAGGGAGGGTGCGAGAGAGACGCAAGAGGAAGGAAATATGGTGATATATGTATATGTGTAGCTGATTCACTTTTTGATACAGCAGAAACTAACACACCATTGTAAAGCAATTATACTCCAATACGGGTATTAAAAAAAAAGGGAAATAAAAAATATAAGGTAAAACAAAAATTAAGTAAATAATCCATAATCCCACCATCCAGCAATAACTACTATTAACATGTTGGTGTATTTTCTCCAATATTTTTTCTGTTACAATGTATTCATTTAATACTATAAAACTGAGATATTACATTTTGTTTGGAACTTCTTTTTCAACAAACTTTGTATCTGAGCATTTATCCATGACACTCAATACTCTTTACAAACATGATATTTAGAAATGACTGTATGACATTTGATCCTATGATGATAATTTAACCATCTACTTAATACTGGACTTTATAGTGTTTCCAACTTCTGCTGGTATAAATAACACTATAATGAACCATTTAGCATAGAAAAATCTGTTCACTTCCCTGTTTATTTCCTTACTAAAACTTCCTAGAGGCAGAATTACTGTAATAAAGGGTATAAATATTTTTCAGACTCTTGCTACATACTGCCAATTTGTTCATCAGGAAAGTTGTATGCTTCCTCCAGCAAAACAGATTAGCCATTTCACACAGCCTTGCCCAAACTAAATACTATGAGTTTTAAAATCTTCAGCAGTTTAATAGGTGATAAATGGTATCCCATTGTTGATTTAATTATTAAGACTTCTAATGAGGATGAGTATCTTTTCTTTCATTTATTGACCATGTATATTTTTCCTTAGTGAATAAAACATTTTATTCTTCAAAACAATGAGGGTAATTATTATACAGCCCAAGAGAATGGATGAGGACACTGAGCCCTAAGCAGGCACAGCCCAGAATTCAGTTCACTTGATATATGGTTTAGGTCAGTGTTTTTCAACATATAGTCTACGAATCACCTAAATCATCTAGGAGGCATATTCAAAAATGCAGGTTTCTGGGGCCCCCACTGCCCTCCTAAACCAGAACCAAGGTGTGTGAAAGAGAGTTGGAATTTCGATAATCTCCCTAAGTGACTCATGCACGCTAAATTTGGGATTCTCAGTGAAAGAGAGGACAGGGCAGAGTGGCATGTGTTAGATCACTTGATGACCTTTTACAAGCTACATAAAAGGAACTGTCTGATCCCTTTCTTACAGTTCTCCCAGGGAGTTGGTTCTGATTCTAGGCTGCAACTAATTCCCAGGTCTGTCTATTGGCTTTCAGTATAAGAAAAACTCACATCCTGTAAGGCTACCTCCTTCTTATCTTCTCAGATCTTACTCTGAACTTATGTTTCCCCCTAAAGTCACTCAGCAAATACTTGTTAAATGCTCACTATGGGTCGGGCACTGTGCTTGGTACTGCGGGAACAAGGCATACCAACTTGAAGTTGGCAGCCAGACTGCTTTGTAATTTTTATAAATTTACTCTGCCAAAAACTGCTCAAAATTAAAATAATGGTTTTCATTTACTGAACAATTATGTGATGGACATTGTACTTGGTACTTTACACATATTATCTCTACTTCATAATAATTCTGTCCTATAAGAAAATGGTATCCTTATTTTACAGATGAGGAAACTGAGGCCCAAGGCCATACAACGTATATGGGTTAGAGCTGCACTTAGAATCCTGTTCTATTTGACTCCAGTCTGGGCTCTTTCCTCTATATTATGCTATCTTCCTAAGGCTTAAAAAAATCTTCCCATCATGAAGATTTTTGAATTCATGTATTTTTGTCTTTTTGGTAACGGAATATGGCCTGTAGGGCCTAACACTTCCAACTTAATTAGCATATACTGACTTTCTGGATTCAAATGATTCTAGTAGAAGATCCACCAACCCAATATATCTTCCCCCAAATAAGTTTTTTTCTTTTTTTAAATACCTGAGGTACCACTCCCACTGCCCTCCGAAGGCTTTCCAGGCTCACATCTTGTATATTTTGACCAGCAAGGTAAATGTTACCCTTTTGAGGCTCATAGAAGCGAAACAACAGCCTCACTATTGTGCTTTTCCTGAAATAGGAGACAAGGAAAGGTTATGTAGCTCCAACTGGCATTAGGGAACCCCTATTTTAAACCACAGTAATCATTTTATTATGACAAATAAAAAATATTACAATGGGAGTCAGCAATCAACAATGCAGAATTTTATAAAGAACTAAATTACCCACCCTGACCCACTACCTCCTACAATGGCCACTTTCTTTCCTGCAGGAACTTCAAAAGATATTCCACTAAGGACTTTCTGCCCCTCAATGTATTCAAAATGCACATTATCAAAGGCCACCGTAGCTGTCTGTGGTGTGATCTGAAGGGGAGATGCCATCGCTTTGTCCTAGCAGGGAAGAGAAAAGAAAAGCCACTTTACACACCTCCTAGAGTACAGCTATGCAATTTTTTAATTCACAGAGAGAAAAAAGGAAAATAAAGGGAAAGGAGGAGGTTTATAAGTGGAGTTAGACCACTTCTAAGCATGCTTTTAAAAATGTTTTTTCACTCCTCACTGTTAAGGGTAAAAATCCTGAATGCTTTGATTTCTGATCAATTTGTTTTTGGGGTAAAGAGGGATGGTGGGCAGGGGAGAAAGGAGGTTGAGAATGTGAGGAGAGGCAATCACATTTTATATCATTATTAGCAAAAGTAAATCAGGTGCAAGTACAAATACTGAAGTTAACAAAATTTAGCTTCTAGGTATAATATTCTTTGCTAATACTGTAAGGTTTCTAAACAAAGAAGTAAAAGCTGTAACAGCCTTTTAATACACATGATAGTCCCAATTCCTGCAAAAGAGAAATTAGTTTGCTAATATGGTAATGTAAAAATATTCCCCCGGAATAATACCATTAATGAGATGATGCTTATATGCTTTTAAAAAGGTACTAAATAGATTACTTACTTTAATTCGGGTGTCTACCTTGAGTAGCGTAAACAAGGTGTTCATATCTATAAGTGCTTGTCTAGTTTCTCTGTATACAGTTCCCAGAAAGTTAAGGGGCAATGAAAGCTGAAAAAGCAGTCCATTCACCATTACTAAATCTCCAACAGTAAGGGTACCTTAATATGCAGTTGGTAGAAAAAAAAAATTTTAGATGTCATGAACTTTCCAGTTTAAGATAGAGAAGTTTACAGTTTACTACTGTGGAATACAGTTCAAAATGTACATAATCAGCAATTCTTAGGCCTACTCAAATTCCAAAGCATTTTAATCCATGATTTAGGAAAATAGGGAACTAGATATATGCTAACTGGAATGGCAAAAGCCCACCCATACACTACACATAACATATAAGAAAAAGAGAATGGTTTAAGTGAGGAAAGAAATGGAAGGCTGAAAATCTCTCCTTTCTTCCTAAGAAAGTTCCTTGTAATGTAAAACAGAAGTTTTTTAAAGTATAAATTAAAAAATTGGAGCAAATGGATATCATGATTGGGAATGATAAACCATGTATTAAGGTCTCAGTGAATGAATGAATCCTAACTAAGCAAGCAGGTTACAGAAAAGAGGCACAGATATTATTTACTTTTGAAATGCTTTGCAAATGAACAACTAATAGAAAAATTAAAAGGTCACTAGTAATTTTTACATGACTGCTTGCATTTTAGTGCTTTACACTAAATACTAAATTAATTACATTTCTTTCCAGGTCTACAAGAGAAATTAGAAATATCAGATGCTAAAAAGAAAGTTACTCCAAAAAGAATCAGGTTGTAGCCCCACAAACAGTAATCCCAATCAATGAGAGAACCAGTGCTAAACTTGTAGTGTTAAACAAAGGGAAGTAAAAAAAACACCATCATGTAATCAAGAAAACATATTCTGATACAAAAACGAAAGTACTCCAAGGATGTTATAGCACCTTATTGAATATGCTTTATAATTAAGACTAATATACACATTTCTTTCATTAATCTTTATAAAGGTTAAGTAAAACATAGACTAACGTGAAAACCACATATCCATTACCTGTCACAATTCCCTGACTGGCGAGCACCATTATGGCTGTTAAACCAACACTGAAAATAGCACTTTGACCAAAGTTCAGCATAGCCAGAGTAGAGGTACTTTTCAATGAAGCAGTCTCATATGTCTTCAAAAATCCATCATATCTTTGTGCTTCATAATTTTCATTATTAAAATACTACAAAATACATAAAAATAGTAACTACATACAACTATAATTGGAATTTAATCTCTTAAGTGATTAGTATCCTTTTCATGGATACGATTTTGTACTGCATACACCATTTTAAAAACTGACTTTCCATATATTGGACTATGGCACTCCTGCAGTTTTCCACAATGGACAGTATTTGAAAAGTCCATAAAATTCATCCCCCAAACATTTACTGAATGCCTAGTTAATTTAAACCCAGATCTAAAAAAGCTGTCAATGGCACTTCCTTCCCAAAGCCTTGCCTTGATCCTCTGAGACTCTGAATTGACAATTCTCATTGCCCCCACCACATTACGCCTTTCTCATGTAGCCACTTGCACACCTTACTTTAACTCTCCCAGTGCATAGCAAATTCTGGGAAGGCAAGGATCAAACAGCAATCATTGTTTTTACCACCCTCCCCCATTACAGGACTTAGCATAGTGCTTTGCACACAAGAGGCATTCAGTAATATTTGTTAAATGGAAAAATGAACAGATAAATGAAAGAATTAGTGAAAAGCACTATGCTAGGCACTATGAGGGATAGAGAGTCAAGAACTTAGTGTGTATTCTGAATCAAGATGCTAACCATACTGTCACTACTTATAAATTAATTCAGAAGGTAAAATTCTGATGGTGCCACACAAAAAATGAGGTAGAAAGGGCAATTTCTAAACAAAAGAAAAACAATAAAGTACTATTATTTCATCAGACCTAGAGATCCTATACTAATCTGCAGCTCTAACTTACAGCACCTATTCAATTAAATGGCAGAACAAACTTTAGTGTGGTGTGAAAGGAAGAGGAAAGTAAAATTAAACATATTACCTTCACAGTTTCATAATTCAGCAGTGAGTCTATGGCAGCGTTACCTGCATCATTATCCGCTTTGTTCATCTCTATTCTAAATCTAGTTCTGTAAGACAAAGATTTGCACAGGCATGGAATGTTTGCCACAGAAGCATAACTAATTTCTGAACCTTGACTGACCTCTGGGGAACACCTTACCTCCACCGTGTGACAGCAACTGTGAATGCTGTGTATGCACCAAGTGTCCCAAGGGTCACCAGTGCAAACTGGGCACCACATCTATAATACTGGAGAAGGCAAAAGAAGAAATGAGAAACAGTCATTGCTCTTGCCAAATAGTTTATAATATACATTAGCAAATCTCAAAGATTTTAATTAAAAAATATGTTGGTATAAAGTTGTATATATGAAAAACTGAGTGAGAAAACAAATACCTTAGAAAATCAACTTTAAGTTATATGCATACTTTTAATTATAAAATATGAAATTGCCTAAAATGCTACAAATGGTGAATAGAAAGAAACCTAGATAATCTGACCATACCAGTCCAAAGTCATATACATACCATAATGTCTGTTAACAAAAAAACTGCAACCACTAGCTAAATGACTGACCTATGTGTAGAACTGAACAGCTCTTTACAATAACAACATGATAAAGACTTTGGACACAGTTCCTTGAAGCTTGTGGCAAAATAATTAAACAAACTGTATAACCCTTCTGGCACCATGGGATTTTGCTTTCAAATCATAAGCATGCAATAGTACAAAAGCTTCAAGTACTAAATAGCTACTAACAAGAATGTAAGATAAAAGCTCGTCATGAAAAATGTTTTACTTACCAAAACACCACTGACAAGGGTCACCTCAAACATGATGGGAAGAAGATTAAATACTAAAGCACTCAGGACAAAACTGATACCCCTTGTTCCTCTGTCAATAGCCTTTGATAAAGCTCCTGTCTGTCTGTTCAGGTGGAAAGCCAAATCCAGGTTGTGAAGATGGAGAAAGACGTTTTTGGCTATTCTTCGGATTGAATTTTGGGCTACCTTGCCAAATACTGCATTTCGAACTTCATTAAAAAAGGCAGCTCCGGCTCTTGATAAACCATCTAGCAATACAATCAAGAAAAAGTGGGGTGTAAAAACATTAGAATCATTGGAGTATAAAAACGTCAAGGGCTCAGAAAATGTTTGTACAATGAATGAATATATCACAGAATACTTACACTAAAAGAAACCTAGAAAACATCTAGCCTACTGAGTATCAATCTTTCCACCACCATGAAAACCTTTCATTGTTATTTTCCCCCATAAGATCCCAAATGTTGAAAGATTTTTCCAAGTAAATACTTTTACTAAACAGCAGCCCATAAGGCCTTATTGTGGATAAATGTACAGTATCTGTTGAGGTTTTGTGATCTAATTCAATTCCCCCAAATAACAAATGATAAAATTGAGATCCTGAAAAATCCAAGTGCTTTGACTAAGCATGCCCCAACTCAGGTCTGAGTCTCATAAAGTATCCTTTCTACTGCATGGGGACACAAAGCATCATATTCTATTCTTTACAAATTGTAGATTTGTGTCATGGCTATTGAATATAATTTAAAAACACATTAATACAGGCATATCATTATGTAGCCATTTCCTATTCAATGGCTAACAACAACAGCAAGAAAATAACTAGTCTTACTAAAAAAATATCTTATAAGGAGCCTAACTATTAGAAGTGGTTGTTATGAATTTAATGTCTTACTTCATGTTATTGTTTTCTAGAACTTAGAAAATGGGACTTTTATTACAGAATTTTTGGAAAGTATATCATACAAAGAATTTTTTAAAAACCACATATCAAAAAAAAAAATCTCATATAAAACAAACATCCAAAATGCTAAGTTGTGTTTGTGGTGAAAAGGTCATATGCTCAAATATGATGAAACCCTCTTGAAGAAAGTCAACACCTGTAGACAGATTAAAGAACCAAACATACAGCCAATGAGAACTGCTGTTGCCATGGTTACAACTGTATTTGGTGCATCACTCAGGTTCAGCATGTTTCCCGACATCTGGTTGAGGCTGTCTACAGCATATTTAAACATGAAGGGAACCACGATATTCATAGCCTAAAAACATAAAAGCAGCAATTATCAATCATATGCAAATTATGTATTTATAAAAGTACAAATATTTACCTTAAATTAGTATTTATGGGAATGTTTAGATATTAACCATTTACTAGTATTGCAATGATTTTCCCAGTTTATAAAGATAAAATCTTTGGCAGTGGGAGAGCTGTCATTTCAGGATTCCTACCTCACACTGACTGCCATGTTAATATTCATTTACAAGCTATGTGCATTAGTCAAATGCTCCTGCCTCCGTGAAATCACCCCTGATCATCCACTCAAAAATGCTTTCTTCATTATCTAAAATCCTACAGAGCTCATGACACTTACAGCAAACTGCCTTATACTGTAGTTATTTCTGTATATAAGTACAATGCTTTGTATATAGCAGGTATTCAATAAATATATGTAAAATTATTTATTCACCAAAATAATGGTAAAACTGAAATTATACAGCAAAAAAGGATCTCAAAAGCAGATAAATTACAAGTATCTGTAGCTGATTCACCACTCAGGGGGAAAAAAACCCAACATTGATAGATCTATTTGCCCCAGAAAAAAATCCCTTTGCTCCAACACCATATAAAAGGAAACCCCCCCCCAAAAAAAAGAAAACCCAACGAATACCAAACTAAGCTTTCAAAAACCAACCTATTTCTCCATGAGAATACACTGAAATAAATAAATAAATAAATAAATAAAGGGTATAATGCTTTCATATATTCAAGACAAGTTAGTCAATCACTCACATTTCACATTTTCTACAAAGTTATACTATTAAAAACACCAACCATCATTTAGGAATAGGAAGTTGGTAAGACTGGCAAAGCTTTCTTTGAAGAAATTAAATTCATATACATTAATAACATGTGAAAACAATTCTATAAGACTTAACAAAAATACTGAAATCCCAGCTCTCGTTAATGTTCCATTATTATATCATTCATCTTTATTAAACAGAAAGAATTTATCATCAACAAGCCTAAGTTTAGCTACAACTGACAGGAGCTATGTAAACCTTACCAATCAAGATTTCAAAGTAAGGTATACAAGTGTCTTAGCAACCAAGCAGGTACTCTAATATTCAATATCATTAAAATAGACAGCAAATGTTGGAATACTTTTAAAATGTAACACTATGGAAAAAATTGCTTAAAACTTTAAGATTTATAAGTTCCCAAATATAATCTAATAGAATAGCAGGTTTCAAGTAGTATAAATTTCTCAATTTTGATTCCCATATAATCATATATCCTCAGGCTTCTGCTTCTACTTGAAATGGTCTCCCTGCCCAATTTACCCCTCCACTTCTCTGTTCTTCAAAACCCACTCTGAATCTCATTCCCATCATGATGCCTTCTCTAAAACCTGCAGCACTTTTGGCACTTTCCATTTTCCAACCCTCGTTTTTATAGTTTAAACCACAGTATTTATAATTTTTATTATATATTTATCATTCACTTTGTCTTCAGGTGCATGTGTATGGATAACTCAGTAGAAACTTTTTGCAGCAAACAAACATTTTGTGAACAACAGCTATATGAGTCAGATATGGTGCTAGGTACCTTTCACAAAGGTAAAAGCTGAACGAAATAAGTCTATGAAATGGGTATTATCCCTATAATTGAGAAAACTCAGGTTCTGTGAGGTTTAATGACTTGTTCAGTAAGCAGCAGAGCTAGGATTAAAATCCAGGTCTGTCCTGAAATTCAGAATTTTTTCCTGTATACCATAGCCATATCAGCAGTTTAATAAGGCAGGGACAACATTATTTTATTACTTTTGCAGCCTAAAATGGATACTCTCAAATGCAATGCTTAAACCAGTTACAGTTGAAAAGTATGGCATAAGTAATTTAAATAAATTTGAAGAGATTCCAAGTTTTCCATTTAAGGCCAAATCCCCTCACTTGCATTCCAATACACTTTCTTGAGTGGGAGAAAAAGAGATAGTTATAGCTAGCACGCAATTCTCACAACACACAGCCCATTATATCTTTGCCACAGAGTGAGTCTGACTGAAAATCATGTATCACCAGGAAAATTGTGCAATTTTATTTTTTTTGAAAATGTGTTTGCGTTTGGTCAAATTTGGGAGCATCCTTATAAGTATGTAAAGAATGTGAATGTCATCTGCCTGTGTTTTCACTGGCAGGAAAAGAGCAGTTAGCATAGCGCTAAGAACACAGCACTACCTGTAATGATAATTGTTGATTACTGTCAGTTTTCCCATAAAAGTAATTTTTAAAAGAAAAGGAAAAACACCAAAGAACTGGAAAGGATTATATGTAGATGTTTTTATTAGTATATACATGTGGGTTCCATTGACCTTGTGATATTTTGGGGATGGGGGGTGGCAAATAGTGGTTTTCCCTAATATTCTGCTTTCAGCAGAACTAGACTTAAATCACCTCAGACAACTGTGAATTTTTAAAAACTTTTTATTTTGAAATAATTATAAGCTGACAGGAAGTTGCAGAAGTAGTATACAGACTCATAACTCTTAACCCAGCATCTCCTAATGATGACATCTTATATAGCTGTAGTTCCATATCAAAACTAAAAAGGTACATTGGCACATTACTGTTAACTAGGCTACAGAACTCATGCAGTTTTCATCATTTTTAAATGTGTATTAGTGTATGTATGTGGTTTTATGTGTCATCTCTGTGGTTCCATGCAATTTTATCCCATGTTCAGATCCATGTAACCATCACCACAATCAAGATACAGAACTATCCCCTCACCACAAAAGAACTTCCCTGTGCTACCTCTTTATATTCCTTCATCAAGGATGATGCATATATCAATAGCTCATCTCTTTTTATTGCTGAGTAGTATTCCATAGATGTAACAGAATTTATTCAACCACTCATCCCTGAAGGATATTTTGGTTGTTTCTAGTTTGGGGCTATTATAAATGAAGATTTTATGAACATTTTCATACAGGTGGTCATAAGTTTTCATTTCTCTGGGATAAATGCCCAAGAGTGTAATTGCTAAGTCATATGGTAAGTCTACACTGAACTTTTTAATAAACTGCCATACTCTTTCAGAGTGGCTGTACCACTTTATAGTCCCACCAGTAAAGTATGAGTGATCCAGTTCCTCTGCATCCTCACCAACATTTGGTATCATCACTATTTTTTAAAATTTTGAAACTATTTTAATAGGTATATAGTGATATTTCATTGTGGTTTTAATTTGTGTTTCCATAACAGCAATGATGTTGAACATCTTTTCATGTGCTTATTTGCCATCCATATATCCTCGCTGATGAAATATCTGTTTGTGTCTTTTGTACATTTTACATTTGGATTGGTTTTTTGTTGTTGAGTTTTAGGAATTCTTTATAGATATTCTAGATATAGGCCTTTGTTGGTTATATGATTTGCAAATATTTTCTCCTAGTCCATCGTTTGTCTTTCATCTTCCTGAGGTACCTGAACTCCTACCTAGCAGTTGTAAGGAGTCCCTTTCCCTAGGAATAAATGGAGGCCAAGGTAAGAACCTGGACTTTCACCCGCACTTGCAGTAATGAGGCATCCCCACTGGAGCAGTGCCACAAGAGGCCTGCTAAACAGAAGATTTAAATAAGATCCAGAGTCTCATAACATAATACCCCAAATGTCCAGGTTTCAATCAAAAATCACTCATCATCCCAAGAATGACTAAGATATCAACTTGAATAAGAAAATACAATAAATAGACACAAATGTTAGAACTATCTGACAAGAATTTCAGAGTAGCTATCATAAAAGTGCTTCAAGGAGCATTTATGAACATGCTTAAATCAACAAAAATAGAATGTCTCAGCAAATAAATAGAGGACATAAAAGAAGAAACAAATGAAAAATCTGAAACTGAAAAATATAGCTGAAGTTAAAAAAAAAACTTGAATGGATGGGATCCATGGCAGAATGGGGAGGACAAAGGAAAGAATCAGTAAACTTGAAGATAGAACAATAGAAAGTACTCAATATGAACAACAGAGAGAGAAAACAGACTTAAAAAAAAAAACAGTAAACAAGACTCAGGAACCTATGGGACCATAACAAAAGATCCAGTATTCCTCTTCAGAGTACCAGAAGAATAGAAGTGTGAAACTGGAAAAAGTATTCAAAGAAATAAAAAAATCCTCTACTTTGGCAAAGACAAACCCAAGAATTCAAGAAGCTGAGCAACCCCAAATAGAGATAAACTCAAAGGAATCCACACCAAGACACATCATGATTAAATTTCTGAAAGCTAAAGACAAAGAAAAAAATCTGAAAAGAGCTAGATACAAATAATACATTAAGTATAAGGGAAAAACAATTTGAAGACAGTAGATCTCCAGGGAAGCTAGCAGGAAGTGGCACAACATTTTTCAAGTGGTAAAAGAAAAGAACTGTTAACCTAGAATCCTATAACCAGCAAAATTAGCCTTCAGAAATGAAAGGAATATCAAGACATTCTCAGATTAAAGAAAACTAATAAGAATTAATCACCAGCAGACCTGCTCTAAAAGAACTGCTAAAGGAAATTCTTCATACACTTGGGAAATAGAAGCAGAATGAATCCTGGAACATTAGCAATAAAGGAAAAGCAACAGAAATAGTAAATATCTATGCAAATATAGTAGCATATTCTTCTCTTAAGTTCATTAAAATATGTTTGATGGTTAAAAGCAAAATTTAAAACACTGACTGATGGGGTTTTCAATGTATGTAGATGTAATACGTAAGATGACTTGTAAACATAAAGAGGGAAGGTAAAGGGACTTAAAGGGTAGGAAGGTTTTTACATTCTACTTGAAGTGATAAAGTATCGATTCTAAGTAGACTGTGATAAGTTAAGTATGAATATTGTAATTCCTAGAGCAACTACTAAAAAATTATACAAAGAGATCGATCAAAAGGCACGATAAATTAAAATGGGATAGTAAAACCTGTTCAAATACTGCAAAAGATAGCAGGAAAAGTGAAACAATGCAACAAAATAAAGAGGCAACTAGGAGATAATAAAATGGTATACCAAACTCCAAATATATCAATAATTATCAATACAATTATCAATATATTATAATGAGCAATACAAATGAACAATTATTAATGTATCAATATACAAGCAATGAACAACTGGAAACCAAAATTTTAAAAAATTTACAACACCCCTCCCCACAAAAATAAATCCTTAAGTTAAATCTAACCCAGGGTTTCTCAACCTTCAGCACTACTGACATTTTGGTTTAGATAATTCTTTCTTATGGAAGGGGCTGTTCTGTGTACTTTAGGATGTTTAGTAGTGTCCTTAACCTCTACTGACCACAAGCTAGTAGCACTCCCCAGCCCCACACAATTGTGACCAATAAAAATGCCTCTAGTTACTGCCAAATGTCCCCTTAAGGGCAAAATCACCCCTGATTGGGAACCACTGATCTAATCAAAGATGTACAGTGTCTGAATGCTGAAAGCTACAAATGCATATGAAATAAATCATAGAAGATCTAAATAAATGGAGAGATATACTGTGTTCATCAACTACAAGAATCAACATAATAGGGACACCAATTCTCCCCAAATTGGTCTAGAGATTTAATAAAAATCCATTTAAAAATCCATTTAAAAATCCCATCTGGCTTCTTTGTAGCTACAGACAAGATTATTCTAAAACTCTATGGAAAAGCAAAGAAACTAGAATAGCCAAAACAATTTTGGAAAAAAAAAATTGGAAGAATCATACTACCTGTCTTTAAGACTTACTATAAAGCTACAATAATGAAGACAGTGTGGTGGCGATGAATGGAGAGACACATAGATCAATGAAACAGAGCAGAGTCCAGAAAAGGATGACATTCCACTATCTATCTATCTATCTGAGAATCATGCCTCCCTAAACATCTCCATGTACTAATATCCAGAACCTGTGAAGATGATACCTTACATGGCAAAATGGACTCTGCAGATGTGATTAAACTGAAGAATGTGAGCTGGGGAGAGTATCCTGGATTATCTGGGTGGGCTGAATATAATCAAAAGAGTCCTTATAAGAGGGAAGTAGGAGGGTCAAAGTAAAGAAAAAAGATATGACTACAGAAGCCAAGAGTCAAAATCAAGAAGATTGAACATGCTGCTGGCTTTAAGATGGAGGAAGGGGCCTTGAGTCAAAAATGCAGGTGACTTCTAGAAAAAGCTGGAAAAGGCAAGGAAATTGATCCCCTCCCAAGAGCCTCTGGAGGCAGCACAGTCCTGCTAAATGTCTTTATTTTGATCCAATGAAACCTAATTTTGGACGTCTGACCTTCAGAAATATAAGATAATAAATTTGTGTTGTCTAAGCTATTAAATTTATAAGTTGTTATAGCAGCAATAGGAAACAAAGAAAATTCAATGAGGAGAGGAGAGCCTTCATGTAGGAACAACTGGACAAAACAATGAACTTTCATTTAAACTGGATACAAGAATTATTGCAAAATGGAGCATGGATCTAAATGTAAAAGGTAAAAATATAACTTTTAGAAGAAAACATAGGAGAAAATCTTGATGACCTTGAGTTAGGCAAATAGTTCTTAGACATAATAAAGCATAATCCATAAAGAAAAAAAATGATAAACTGAAACATATCAAAATTTAAAACTTTTATTCTATATAAGACACTATTAAGGGAATTAAAAAACAAGCTACAAGGACTTCCCTGGTGGTCCAGTGGTTAAGAATCCGCCTTCCAATTCAGGGGAAGCAGGTTCGATCCTTGGTCAGGGAACTAATATCCCACATGTCGCAGAGCAACTAAGCCCACACGCCACAACTATTGAGCTCGCGTGCCACAACTACTGAGCCTGCGTGCCACAAACTACAGAGCCCACGTGTTCTGGAGCCCGTGTGCCACAACTAGAAAGAAGCCCACGTGCTGCAACGAAGAGCCTGCGTGCTGCCACTAAGACCCGACGCAGCACCCCCACCCCCCAAAAAAAAATTAGAGAAAGAAAAACAAGCTACAGACTGGGAGAAAATATTTGCAAATTATATATCTGAGAAAGGTCTCATAGAGAATATATAAATAACTCACTAAACTCAACAGTAGAAACAACAGCCCAAATAAAAAATGGACAAAACACTTGAACAGAAACTTCACCAAAGTGGATGTATGGATGGCAACAAAGCACATGCAAAGTATATTAAAACCACAAGATACCACTATATGCCTGATGATACCAAGTGTAGTAAAAGAAATGAAGCAACTGAAACTCTCATATATTGGTGGTGGCAGACAAAAACAGCCACTTTGGAAAATAATTTGGCAGTTTCTTATAGAGTTAAAAATACACTTACCGTGACCCAGCAATTCCACTCCTAGGTATTTATCCTAGAGAAATGAAAACTCAGATTCACACAAAAACCTATACTCGTGTGTTTATAGCAACTCTAGTTATAACTGCCAAAGGGTGGAAAGAAACCAAATGTCCATAAGTGGGTAAATGGATAAACAAACTCTAGTACATCCATACTATGGAATACTGCTCATTAATAAAAAAGAATAACTACTGATAGAGTCAATGACTTGGATGAATGACAAAGGCATTATGTTGAATTAGAGAAGCCAGCTCAAAAGTTTATATATTATATGACTCCATTTATATGGTATTCTCAAAATGACAAAGCTATAGTGATAGAGGACAAATGAATGATACCTAGCAGTTAGGGGCCTGGAGAGGGTATATCTACAAATGGGTTACACAAAGGAGATTTTTGGGGCAATAGCACTTTTCTGTGCCATCCTGACTGTGACAGTAATTTTACAAATATACACATATGTTAAAAATTATAGAACTGTATATCAAAAAAGTACATTTTATTGCATGTATATTAAAAATAAAGCCAGTATCACAGGTCACATCCCATCTACCTCCCCTAGTGGCTGGAAATGTCTAAAAATAAAGCTAGATGATAGTGTATTTCAGTAAAAGGTGACTCAATATGAAGTTTCATACCCCCTTTCCTTTCTAAATTGAGAAACTGGTTATTTTTACTAGATTATAACCATGTGACAAACGGTATGTTTCATCTATAACTGCAATGTACCCATTAATTTAAGTACAAAAGAAATAAAGGGACTTATTCTCACAAAACCTTTTTCTTTCACAGATGAAAAAGTTTAAATCACATATATAAATAATCTGCTAAACTCTTTAATTTTCACAGAAACTGGTATATCATTAGGGAACTGAATACATTTAATTTTAACATGCAAATGTACAATTTGGGACACTGATTGAAGAACAGAGTTAAGGAAAAAGTAAAATCACCATAAAGAACAGTCAAAAGTATGCTGTATCTATATGATGCCAAAACATGGTCAGTTTGCTGAGGGTCTCAAATTCCAGATTTTAAAATGACTTTTCCCTTCCTGGTCATAAAAGTATTGTCTATCTCATCTGAGGAACCCAATTCTTTCAGAACTTTTAATATCTAAATTTCTCAATAATTAATCTCTTTTACAGCAGCCTCTGATAATTAAGGGCTCTGTAACTAGTGCTGCTCAGAAGGGTCCAATATATGTGAAGAGGCAAAAGGGAATTTTGTTTCTTTGTTTAATTACCTCTCTGGTCCCTAAAAGATCAGAAGGAGAGAAAGAAAGAACAAGAGCACTAAAGGGAGATCTGATTAGCAAGGAAAAACAAGGAGAATAGAAAACTGGATAAAGTACTTATACAATTGGTAAAGACCATCTCTTACAGAAAACAGATAGAAGGAACATTTCCTAACTCATTCTATGAGCCCAGCACTACCTTAGTACCAAAACCAGACAAAGACACCACAAGAAAGGAAAACTATAGACCACTATCTCTCATGAACATAGACCAAAAATTCTCACCAAAATATTAGCAAATCAAATCCAATAATGTATAAAAATAATTATACAATATGACCAAGTGGGATTTATTCCAGGTATGCATGGCTGGTCCAACATTGAAAACCCAATTAATGTAATTGATCACATCAACAGGCTAAAGAAAAAATAGCATATTTTATCAATAGATGCAAAAAAAGCACTTGAAAAATCCAACACCTATTCATGATAAAAAAAACTCTAAGCAAACTAGGAATAGAGGGGAACTCCCTCAACTTGATTAAAACATCTACAAGAAAACCTATAGCTAACAACATACTTAATGATGAGAAATTAGATGCTTTTACCCCTAAGACTGGGAACAAGGCAAGGACGTCCTATCTTACTGCTCCTGTTCAACATGGTACTGGAAGTCCTTAGCTAATGCAATAAGACAAGAAAAGGAAATAAAAGGTATACATGTTGGGAAGGAAGAAATAAAACCATCTTTGCAGATGATATGATTATCCATGTAGAAAATCCAAAAGAATCAATAATAAAAAACCTCCTGAAACTAAATAAGCAACTCTAGCAACGTTGCATGTTACATGGTTGCAAGGTACATAGCTAATATACAAAAGTCAATCACTTTCCTATATACCTCCAATGAACAATATGCAATTTGAAATTAAACATATAACACCATTGAAATTAGTACCAAAAAAATTATGTATACATCTAACAAAACATGTACAAGATCTACATGAGGAAAACTATAAAACTTTGATAAAAGAAATTAAAGAACTAAATGAACAGAGAGATAATCCATGTTCATGGATAGGATGACTCAATATTGTCAAGATGTCAAACTTGATCTATATATTCAATTCAGTCCCAATCAAAATCCTAGCTAGTAATTTGGTAGATAGGGGCAAAGTGATTCTAAATTTTATATAGAAAAACAAAAGACCCAGAATATCCAACACAATATTGAAGACAAAAACAATGTTGACGGGCTGATACTATTTGACATCAAGACTTACCATAAAGTTACAGTAATCAAAACACTGTAGTGGGCTTCCCTGGTGGCGCAGTGGTTGAGAATCTGCCTGCCAATGCAGGGGACACAGGTTCGAGCCCTGGTCTGGGAAGATCCCACATGCCGCAGGGCAACTGGGCCCGTGAGCCACAACTACTGAGCCTGCGCGTCTGGAGCCTGTGCTCCGCAACAAGAGAGGCCACGACAGTGAGAGGCCCGCGCACCGCGATGAAGAGTGGCCCCCACTCGCCGCAACTAGAGAAAGCCCTCACACAGAAACAAAGACCCAACACAGCCAAAAATAAATAAATAAAATAAATAAATTTATTAAAAAAAAAACAAAACACTGTAGTATTGGGAAAAGAATGGACAAATAGATCCATGGAATAGAACAGAGAGTCCAGAAATAGACAAATACACACAAATATAGTTAACTGATCTTTGACAAAGGAGCAAAGGCAGCCCAGTGGGGAAAAGGTAGTGTTTTCAAAAAATGGTGCTGAGAGAGAGAGAGAGAGAGAAGAGGAGAGGAGAGGGAGGGAGGGAGGGAGGAAGGAAGGGAAGAAAAGAAAAGAGAAAAGAGAAAAGAAAAGAAGAAAGAATCTAGACAGTGACCTTACTTACACCTTCTGCAAAAATTAACTCCAAATTGATTACAGACCTAAATGTAAAGCAAAAAACTATAAAACTTCTAGAAGATAACACAAAGGAAAATCTAGGTGACCTCTGGTTTGTCAATGACATGAGATAACAACATTAAAGGCACAATCCATGAACACTGATAAGTTAGACTTCATTAAAATTTAAAACTTCTGTTCTGTGAAAGACACTGTAAAGAGAAGGAAAATACAAGCCACAGATCGAGTAAAAATATCTGCAAAACATCTATCTGATAAAGAACTGGTATTCAAAATATGCAGAGAACTCTTAAAATTCAACAATAAGAAAATGAACAACCCAAATGAAAAATCGGCAAAAGACCTGACAGACATCTCACCAAGAAGGATATACAGATGCCAATAAGCATATGAAAAGGTGCTCAATGCCATGTGTCATTAGGCAATTTCAAATCAGAACAAAAATGAGATACCGTTATGCACCTATTAAAATGGTTGACAAGGATATGCAAGAACAGAAACTTCATTGCTAGTGGGAATGCAGAATGGTACAGCCACTTTGGAAGACAGTATGGCAGTTTCTCACAAAATTAAACATAGTCTTACTATATAATCTAGCAATTGCAATCCTTGGTAATTACCCAAATGAACTGAAAACTTATGTCACACAAAATCCTGTACACAAATGTTTACTGCAGCTTTATTTATAATTGCCAAAATTTAGAAGCAACCAAGATATCTTTCAAAGAGCAAGTGGGTAAACACACTATGGTACCTCCATACAGTGAAATATTTTTCAGCAATAAAAAGAAATGAACTATCAAATAAAAAGAAAGCCACAAATGGCCCAGAAATGCATATTCCTAAGTGAGAGAAACCAGTCTGAAAGGGCTACGTGCTATATGATTCCAACTGTATAACATTCTGGAGAAGGTAAAACTACAGAGACAGCAAAATGGTCAGTGGTTATCAGGGATTCAGGAGGATGGAGAGAGAGATGAATAGATGGAATGCCTCGGATTTTCAGGGCAGTAAAACTATTCTGTATGATACTTTAGTGGTGGTATCTGACATTATGCATTTCCCCAAAACCATATAACTACAACACAAAGAATGGAATCCTAATGTACACTATGAACTTAGTTAATAAGAATAATGTACTTTTTTATAATTGGTTCATCAATTGTAACAAATGTACTACACTAATGCAAGATGTTAGTAATAGAAGAAATTTAGTGGGGGGGACTTTTGGGAGGAGGGATATATAGGAACTCTCTGTACTTACAGCTCAATTTTTCTGTAAGCCTAAAAATTCTCTAAAATATAAAGTCTTTTAATTAAAGAAATACTCCAGGGTATAAATCACACTTCTCAACTTAAGGCTTCAGGTAGCATTGTTAGCATTGTTTTACTTTTAAAAATGTTTTTCAGAAATGTTAAAGTATCAAAGTTAAGCAAAAAGTGCATTAATCTTTTGAAGACAGTAGTTACTGGAAAACTCTAGCTCCTCCATGAAGCCTTCCCTAAATGCCTAATTCTTGGAACTCCCCTATAGCTTCATTTGTGACTCCCTTTGGGTGTTTATGTTATATATAGATATATTTTATCATTATTTGTATATTCTTCTCCTTCAGTACACAGCAACTCCAGGAGGGCAAGGCCCACATTTTATTCATTTTTGTATTCCCAGCTGCCTAAGCACAGTACCTTATACCTAATAGTCAATCAACAAATGTTTGTTTAGTACATATTACTATGGTCTGAATGTTTGTTTCCCCCTACCAAATTCATATGTTGAATTCTAACCCCCAGGATGATGGTATTTGGAGGCAGGGCCTTTAGCAGGTGACAAGGTCATGAGGACAGAACCCTCATGAATGAGATTAGTGCCCTTATAAGAGTGCCCAGAGACCCTTCTTGCCCTTTACATCATGTGAGGTTACAAAACAAGACAGCGATCTATGAACCACCCAGTTTATGGCATTTTGTTATAGCAGCCCAGATGGACTGACACATATATTATCCATTACTTTATATAATAGATGCATAATAGAAGAAATGAGGTATTGATAATATTTTTATAAATCACACTCTCCCCTGAAATTATTTTATAATTTTAAAGTAGCTTATTTTCATTTCTAACAGATTAGTGAGAATATCTTTTTGTACTTGATATTTAATTTTCTGTGCCCCCAATTTCTCTGTCAACTAAGTGGTTTCCAAGACAGTGGTTTCCAAGACGGTAGTGGTTAGAGAATATGAGTAAACTATTTTACAATATTAAAACATTTATTTTATAAAATCAGATGATTTCAGTAAATGTGTTTTATATTTTCCTTAAATCCTTATATTACATATTAAGTGTAATATACTAATAGAAAGACTGAAATTTTTAAAATCCTTAGAAGAGATTAATGATGATGTGATATTCCTATGATGTACATGTGGATGATAAGAAAAGGTACTGCATAAAATTTGTAGGGATTTAAGGAATGAAGGCAAAGAGTATTCTCTCTGTCTCTATCTCTGTGTCTCCTGTGGCAATAGAACCCCTAAACTATACCTCATACAGAACTCTACAGTACTAAAAGAGAATTGCTGTAACTTGAATAGAAGAAATACCAATCCATCCTCTTGGCCTCCTCTGGGCTACAAGACAACTCTATATAATACAGTTTATCTTAAAAATCTTTGTTGGAGGCAATGACAGCATTAAGAGTCTCAGAATCAAAAGAGCATTAAAAAGCAAATAAGCAAGCAGATGGTATACTGTGGTCCCATATGTTAACCATGAAATCCTCCCTTTTCCTTCTACTCACTAAACATTTCTCTCTTTCTGTCTTCCTTATCCTTCATGGATGCCTTAGGCCTTGTTATGAAACCACCACACACTGCTCAGATGGCTGGGTGGCATTCAATTGGAGCTGAAAAGGTTCCTGAACCCTGCCCTAAAGTTCCAAGAAGTATGTGGAGGAGATAGGGAAGATCTGAGTATAAAGGGGCATAGATTGGTCCAAAGTGCTTATATGCCAAAGCATGTAATCAGGTTGAGGAAAAAATAGGAAGCCGAGGAATGAAAGGGCTAACAATGCATCTAATGCACACAAATTATAAATCACACCTGCAGTACTACTCAAAAATAAATAAGGGACTCGCACTTCAAGATGGCTAAGTAGTAAGACGTGGAGATCACCCTCCTCCCAACAGATACATCAAAAATACATCTACACGTGGAACAACTCCTACAGAACACCTACTGAACGCTGGCAGAAGACCTCAGACTTCCCAAAAGGCAAGAAACTCCCCCAGGTACCTGGGTAGGGCAAAAGAAAAGAGAAAAAACAGAGACAAAAGAATAGGGAAGGGACCTGCACCTCTGGGAGGGAGCTGTGAAGGAGGAAAGGTTTCCACACACTAGGAAGCCCCTTCACTAGCAGAGAAGGGGGTGGCGGGTGGAAGCTTCGGAGCCATGAAGGAGAGCGCAGCAACAGGGGTGCAGGGAGCAAAGCAGAGAGATTCCCGCACAGAGGATGGGTGCTGACCAGCACTCATCAGCCTGAGAGGCCTGTCTGCTCACCCGCCGGGGCGGGCGGGGGCTGGGAGCTAAGGCTTCAGCTTTCGAGGTCAGATCCCAGGGAGAGGACTGGGGTTGGCTGCGTGAACACAGCCTGAAGGGGGCTGGTATGCCACAGCTAGCCAATAGGGAGTCCGGGAAAAAGTCTGGACCTGCCTAAGAGGCAAGAGACCATTGCTTCAGGGTGCGTGAGGAGGGGGAGTTCAGGGCAACGCCTAAACGAGCTCCAGAGATGGGTGCGAGCTGCGGATATCAGCGCGGACACCAGAGACGAGCATGAAACACTAAGGCTGCTGCTGCAGCCACCAAGGAGCCTGTGTGCAAGCACAGGTCACTATCCACACCTCCCCTCCCGGGAGCCTGTGCAGCCCGCCACGGCCAGGGTCCCGTGATCCAGGGACAACTTCCCCGGGAGAACACACGGTGCACCTCAGGCTGTTGCAACGTCACACCAGCCTCTGCTGCCGCAGACTCACCCCGCATTGCATACCCCTGCCTCCCCCCACCATGAGTGAGCCACAGCCCCCAAATATGCTGCTACTTTAACCCCGTCCTGTCTGGGCAGGGAACAGATGCCCTCAGGTGACCTACATGCAGAGGTGGGGCCAATTCCAAAGCAGAGCCCCAGGAGCTGTGCTAACAAAGAAGAGAAATGGAAATTTCTCCAAGAAGCCTCAGAAGCAGCAGATTAAATCTCCACAATCAACTTGATGTACCCTGCATCTGTGGAACACCTGAATAGACAATGAATCATCCCAAAATTGAGGTGGTGGACTTTGGGAGCAACTGTAGACTTGGGGTTTGCTTTCTGCATCTAATTTGTTTCTGGTTTTCTGTTTATTTTAGTTTAGTATTTAGAGCTTATTATTATTGGTAGATTTGTTTATTGATTTGGTTGCTCTCTTCCCTTTTTTGTTTAACGTATATATATATTTTTCCTTTTTCTCTTTTTGTGTGTATGTATGTGTATGCTTCTTTATGTGATTTTGTCTGAATAGCTTTGCTTTTACAATTTGTCCTAGGGTTCTGTCTGTCCATTTTTTTTTTGTATAGTTTTTAGCACTTGTTATCACTGGTGGATTTGTTTTTTGGTTTGGTTGCTCTCTTCTTTCTTTCTGTTTTGTTAGCACTTTTTTATTTTAATAATTTTTTAAAATTTTAATAACTTTATTGCTTCCCTCCTTCCTTTCTCCCTCCCTCCCTTCCTTCCTTCTGCCTTTTCTTCTCTGCCGTATGGCTGACAGGGTCTTGGTGCTCCAGCCAGGTGTCAGGCTTGACCCTCTGAGGTGGGAGAGTCGAGTTCAGGACACCGGTCCATGAGAGACTTCCCGGCCACACAAAATATCAAATGGCGAAAGATCTCCCAGAGATCTCCATCTCAACGCTAAGACCCAGTTCACTCAAAGACCAGCAAGGTCCAGTGCTGGACACACTATGCCAAACAACTAGCAAGACAGGAACACAAACCCACCCATCAGGAGAGAGGCTGCGTAAAATCATAATAAGTTCACAGACACCCCAACCACACCACCAGATGCGGTCCTGCCCACCAGGAAGACAAGATCCAGCTGCATCTGCCAGAACACAGGCACCAGTCCCCTCCAGCAGGAAGCCTACACAACCCACTGAACCAACCTTACCCACTGGGGGCAGACACCAAAAACAACAGGAACTACAAATCTACCGCCTGCGAAAAGGAGACCCCAAACACAGTAAGTTAAGCAAAATGAGAAGACAAACAAACACACAGGAGATGAAGGAGCAAGGTAAAAACCCACCAGACCAAACAAATGAAGAGGAAATAGGCAGTCTACCTGAAAAAGATTTCAGAGCAATGATAGTAAGGATGATCCAAAATCCTGGAAATACAATGGAGAAAATACAAGAAACGTTTAACAAGGACATAGAAGAACTAAAGAGCAAACAAACAATGATGAACAACACAATAAATGAAATAAAAAATTCTCTACAAGGAATCAATAGCAGAAAAACTGAGGCAGAAGAACGGATAAGTGACCTGGAAGATAAAATAGTGGAAATAACTACTGCAGAGCAGAATAAAGAAAAAAGAATGAAAAGAATTGAAGACACTCTCAGAGACCTCTGGAACAAGATCAAAAGCACCAACATTCGAATTACAGTCTTACACCTAAAGCAATTAGAGAAAGGAGAAACAAAAAAATCCCAAAGTTGGCAGAAGGAAAGAAATCATAAAGATCAGATCAGAAATAAATCAAAAAGAAATGAAGGAAACGATAGCAAAGATCAATAAAACTAAAAGCTGGTTCTTTGAGAAGATAAGCAAAATTGATAAACCATTAGCCAAACTCATCAAGAAAAAAAGGGAGAAGACTCAAATCAATAGAATTAGAAATGAAAAAGGAGAAGTAACAACTGACACTGCAGAAATACAAAGGATTGTGAGAGATTACTACAAGCAACTCCACACCAATAAAATGGACAACCTGGAAGAAATGGACAAATTCTTAGAAAAGCACAACCTTCCGAGACTGAACCATGAAGAAATAGAAAATATAAACAGACTAATCACAAGCACTGAAATTGAAACTGTGATTAAAAATCTTCCAACAAACAAAAGCCCAGGACCAGATGGCTTCACAGGCGAATTCTATCAAACATTTAGAGAAGAGCTAACATCTATCCTTCTGAAATGCTTCCAAAATATAGCAGAGGGAGGAACACTCCCAAACTCATTCGAGGCCACAATCACTGTGTTACCAAAACCAGACAAAGATGTCACAAAAAAAAGAAAACTACAGGTCAATATCACTGATGAACATAGATGCAAAAATCCTCAACAAAATACTAGGAAACAGAATCCAACAGCACATTAAAAGGATCATACACAATGATCAAGTGGGGTTGATCCCAGGAATGCAAGGATTCTTCAATATATGCAAATTAGTCAATGTGATAAACCATATTAACAAATTGAAGGATAAAAACCATATGATCATCTCAATAGATGCAGAAAAAGCTTCTGACAAAATTCAACACCTATTTATGATAAAAACACTCCAGAAAGTAGGCATAGAGGGAACTTATCTTAACATAATAAGGGCCATATATGACAAACCCACAGCTAGCATTGTTCTCAATGGTGAAAAAGTGAAACCATTTCCACTAAGATCAGGAATGAGACAAGGTTGCCCACTCTCACCACTATTATTCAACATAGTTTTGGAAGTCTTAGCCACAGCAATCAGAGAAGAAAAAGAAATAAAAGGAATCCAAATCGGAAAAGAAGAAGTAAAACTGTCACTGTTTGTAGATGACATGATACTGTACACAGAGAATCCTAAAGATGCTACCAGAAAACGACTAGAGCTAATCAATGAATCTGGTAAAGTAGCAGGATACAAAGTTAATGCACAGAAATCTCCTGTATTCCTATACACTAATGATGAAAAATCTGAAAGAGAAATTAAGGAAACACTCCCATTTACCACTGCAGCAAAAAGAATAAAATACCTAGGAATAAACCTCCCTAAGGAGACAAAAGACCTGTATGCAGAAAACTATAAGACACTGAGAAAGAAATTAAAGATGATACAAACAGATGGAGAGATATACCATGTTCTTGGATTGGAAGAAGCAACACTGTGGAAATGAATATACTACCCAAAGCAATCTACAGATTCAACACAATCCCTATCGAACTACCAATGTCATTTTTTACAGACCTAAAACAAAAAATTTCACAATTTGTATGGAAACACAAAAGACCCTGAATAGCCAAAGCAATCTTGAGAAAGATAAAAAGAGCTGGAGGAATCAGGCTCCCTGTCTTCAGACTATACTATAAAGCTACAGTAATCAAGGCAGTATGGTACTGGAACAAAAACAGAAATATAGATCAATGGAACAGGATAGAAAGGCCAGAGATAAACCCATGCACATATGGTCCCCTTATCTTTGAGAAAGGAGGCAAGAATATACAATGGAGAAAAGACAGCCTCTTTGATAAGTGGTGCTGTGAAAACTGCACAGCTACATGTAAAGGAATGAAATTAGAACACTCCCTAATACCATACACAAAAATAAACTCAAAATGGATTAAAGACCTAAATATAAGGCCAGACACTATCAAACTCTTGGAGGAAAACACAGGCAGAACACTCTGACATAAATCACAGCAAGATCCTTTTTCACCCACCTCCTAGAGAAAGGGAAATAAAAACAAAAATAAACCTAATGAAATCTAAAAGCTTTTGCACAGCAATGGAAACCATAAGCAAGAGGAAAAGAGAACCCACAGAAAGGCAGAAAATATTTGCAAACAAAGCAACTGACAGAGAATTAATCTCCAAAATATACAAGCAGCTCATGCAGCTCAATATCAAAAAAACAAACAACCCAATCCAAAAATGGGCAGAAGACCTAAGTAGACATTTCTCCAAAGAAGATATACAAATGGCCAAGAAACACATGAAAGGATGCTCAACATCATTAATCATTAGAGAAATGCAAATCAAAACTACAATGAGGTATCACCTCACACCAGTCAGAATGGCCATCATCAAAAAATCTACAAACAATTAATGCTGGAGAGGGTGTGGAGAAAAGGGAACCCTTCTGCACTGTTGGTGGGAATGTAAATTGATACAGCCACTATGGAGAACAGTATGGAGGTTCCTTAAGAATCTAAAAATAGAACTAGCATACGACCCAGCAATCCCACTACTGGGCATATACCCTGAGAAAACCATAATTCAAAAAGAGTCCTGTACCACAATGTTCATTGCACCTCTATTTACAATAGCCAGGACATGGAACCAACTTAAGTGTCCATCGACAGATGAATGGATAAAGAAGAAGTGGCACATATATACAATGGAATATTACTCAGCCATAAAAAGAAACGAAATTGAGTTATTTGTAGTGAAGTGGATGGAGTTAGAATCTGTCATACAGAGTGAAGTAAGTCAGAAAGAGAAAAACAAATACCGTATGCTAACACATATATATGGAATCTAAAAAAAAAAAAAAAAAAAAAAAGGTTGTGAAGAACCTAGGGGCAGGACAGGAATAAAGACGCAGACGTAGAGAATGGACTTGAGGACACGGGGAGGGGGAAGGGTAAGCTGGGTCGAAGTGAGAGAGTGGCATGGACATATATACACTACCAAATGTAAAACAGCTAGCTAGTAGGAAGCAGCCACATAGCACAGGGAGATCAGCTAGGTGCTTTTTATCCATCTAGAGGGGTGGGATAGGGAGGGTGGGAGGGAGACACAAGAGGGAGGGGATATGGGGATATATGTATACATATAGCTGATGCACTTTGTTATACAGTGGTAACTAACACAACACTGTAAAGCAATTATACTCCAATAAAGGTGTTAAATAAATAAATAAATAATGACTAGGTTTTAAAGATTTGGGAGAGTGATTATTTTTAAACTGAGGACAGTATAGAAGCTGAACAAATGGTGTTAGGAATGGTTAAATGCTACTACTATGCTCTACATTCCTAAAGTTGCTCTATGGTGTAGTTCCTACCTAGTGAAAGAAAACTTTTAATATATATGCTCTGAAAGTACCAGCATGCATCATAACACCTGGCAATTTCCTCCTTTTCCTGATCCAAAAGAAATCAAACATACATTTGAAAAACTTATTTCTCTATATTAATTTCTGTTTACTTGTAATCAGTTTATATGAGATTAGTACAGCACTTTCCATTCTATGGGTGCTCAGTATTTGTTCACAGAAGAATCAAATATTAGCCTTCTGAAAATATTTCAGTCCTTATGGATGTTAACTTGGTCTGCATTTTATACCTGATATTGACCTGTCACCAAGCAACAAAAATTTACATTTTGAAGGATTGAAATTCACTCTAAAAACAAAGTCTAACACAAATGTCATTACTTAGGACTCCTCCCTTTGACTAGCGTGGTCATCTTCTAATCTGCTCTCTTCAATTCAAAAGAAAGTCCAGAAAACAATCTGCCTTTAGGTACTTAACAATCACATGAAGGAATAAAGGGCAATTTACTAATTCTGCCTTGCACAGGAGCTCAGAAAAATCTTTATCCTTCAGTAATTTGTAGGTGAAAGACAATTCAGCAACCAATACTGTTCTAAAAATGAATATGAGTTAAAATTTTTCAACATTAGCTAACAAAATTAGATTTGTAATACAGTTCTCTTTTTTCGGCTTGACAAAGAGAATAAAGTATGGATTCTTGGTTTGTTGCTCAGAATCTTCATTTAAATTCTCTCCCAGGGAAGTTCACTGGGAGAGTACTCACCAGAGCCCATAGATGAGAAAGGAGACAAGAAAATAGATGGAGTCTGACTGAATTATTTTGGTTTTACTCTTTAATCATGCCTTCCCTGTTTCCACTATTATTTACTTCCCTACAGGAACACATTTATCACAAGTGACGTCTGTAGTTGTCGTCTATTTCTGTTCTTTTCTTTGATGAACTCACTAATTTGCATTGTTTCAACTATCACCTCAATCTCTCCAGCCCTGGGCTCCTTCCTGAGCTTGTCTTGCATTTTGTATTATGAGCCACTTGATGTTCCACTGGCACTTCAAACTTAACATGCCCGAAACCAAAATTTTCATCTTCCCAAACAAGACTTCCTGACTTACTACCTACTTCTGTTAAAGGCATTATCATTCTCTCATCCTTGGCATCATCTTTGAATCCTATTCTTTTTTTTACTTTTAATATCTCATCCATTGCTAAGTCTTGTTGATTCTACCTCCCTTAATTCACAATATCTCTGGCATCTCTTCTCTCCATATTACCATTTCTATCATCCGCTCCAGTACAAACTACTATTACTTCTCATCTAGGCTATTACATTAGCCTCCTAACTGGCTGGTAAGTGTTTGCTGAATGAATGCATGAAATGAAAATGAATGAATGGTATCCCTACTTTAGGTCTCTCACCACCCTAATTCATCTTATACAACAGTCAAATTAATTCCCTAAAGTACAGCTCTAACCTTATTACTCTTCTACTCAAAATAGAGGTTCCTACTTCCAACATGATTAAATAAATTTTTGTTTTACAGTTAAGGTATTTCACAGTAGGAATTCTATTTATCTTTCCAAGATTACTTCTAATTCCTCTGAAACATTATCTCCTCATCAGAGCAAAAATGGACTACTCACTTCTCCACTCATACTATATATTCTCTCTCATCTTGTCCATGTTATTCCTATACCTGTAATTATCCTACTCATCAATCCAGGCCTATCTCAGACTTCACCTCCTCTGTGAAACCTTTCCTGACTCCCCATATTGGTGGTTCTTTCCTTTGAAGCCCTCCAATACTTGAATGGTACTTCTTTTCAATCATTTATGACCTATGTTGTATTATGACAATAAGTAAAACTTGTCTTATCCTTATAATTTGAGAAAAAAAAACGTGCTTTATTCATATTTGAACACCCTGCAGGGCCAAGAACAATACTTGTATGACAAGTTCTCAGTAAATATTTTTAGGATAGGGTAAAGAATGAGTAAATAAAAGGGAACACACAGGAGACAGAGAAGAAATAAGTGATAAGACCTGGGTTCTAAAACAATGTATTAACCCTTATACATAGAATGATAACCAAATTATAGCCAAATCTCATTTATACTTTTGAGCAGACATTTTTTTTTACCATATTTCTGATGGAAATCCAAATCTATTTTTATTTTAACACGTATATAATGTTTTACTATGTGCCAGGTACTGTTCTAAGTCTTTTATATGTTAATTTAGTTAATTCTTACGACAACCCTATTTTACCTTATTTTACAAATTGGGAAACCAAGGAACGGAGAGTAAGCAATTTACCCAAGGTTACAAGGTTAGTAAGAGGCAGAGCCCAGGAAGCCTGACTTGAGACTATAATATGTACTATGACTATATATTGTACCTAAAGATAATAGAATTCACTGACTTTAAAATCTGAATAAATTGAAAGGAGTTCTTCTTGAAAGCCCAGAGTCATTATCATAACTTTGCCTTATTAAAATGTGTTACAGTATAGTGATGAACTGAGGAGGCTGCTAAGATGTAGAGGGTCCCTACACTGAATGTACCAAAATGCCCAGCTTTTTGGCTTTTGTTTTTTTTTTAAGTTTTCCTGTTTTATTTTTCCCTTCATGTCACACTGCTGTTTACCACTTATGACTATTAATGTACCTAAAATGTCTTCATCCTCTTTTCAATTTACTAGGAACTGAAAACTAAGCTTACCAGAAATATGTATTAAATAAAAGCCAACAGTACTCTGAGGAGCTTCTTTTACAAGTTCCTTATGCTTTGTTACAACCCACGATCCTGTATCTTACACTGGTTTCAGGAAGAATTCCATTAGGTTGAGGCTGTTATAAGTCTGATACATAGATAAATCAGGCATTATCATATAATTTCTGCTGACTGCATAGAAGTTACATAAATGAGGGCCCTAAATGTTGACAATACTCCCCAAAGTGACTTATATCAGTCTAAGTTTCTTTACTAGAAAATGTCATAGTATTTCCTAGTTATAGCAACAAACAATACATAATTTCTCTTATTCTTACCTTTGCTCCACCCAAAAATCCCAAGGAAATGGCAACCCTAGCTCGTAGATCTGGCCTGTCTCTGGGCCACACATAAGAGAGCATTGCTTTTATGATTTTCTGAGTATCAACATCTTTTAACTGTTGAAAGAGAGAACAAAAGCAGTGAGTAACATGTCATTTCAAAAATAAATATAGTTCAATAGTGTAGAATTATGTAAATATTTGAGGAAAATACGAAAACATTACAAACGTAACTTTTATTCTGAATCTAAGGTCAATATCTTTTAAACTCAAACTATTTCAATAGTTTTTCAAAAGCTACTTATTTCTCTAAATTTCTTACTTTCAGCTATAGCCATCCTCATATTGTCAAAAAGTAATCCATACATTTATTTAAAGTTATCTACACATTTATTTCTTATCTATTAAGCTATCAAAATATTACATAAAATTTAAGAAACATTTCCATATTTCCATCTTTGTGGTCAAAATCTTTACATACGTTTGGCCTCTTTATTAGTATGTTTATGTAAGATATTTTGGAACCCTACGTCCAACCTCATGACAGAGCACAGTTACAATACAGTGTTTAGGAAAGTATGAGTCTTGGCATTGACTATATAGAACAGAAGCTGGGTTATTAAAAATTTCAACAAAAACATAACTTTCCAGTCATACTTAATCTGACTTAAATCTACCATACATTTTTCTTTTTCCCAAGTTCCCGAGGCAACATTCCCATTAAATCTTTTTGTTTTAGTTTCAGCTTTTAGAAACAGAATATTAAGAATGAAATCTACACTTTCCAAAGCCAAAATAAGAAAATATATATATATATACACACATATTCCCAAACTACTATATTATTTTAGTTGGTGAAATAATCCCCATTTTAAAAATTGAAGTATCTGGGCTTCCCTGGTGGCGCAGTGGTTGAGAGTCCACCTGCCAATGCAGGAGACACGGGTTCGAGCCCTGGTCCGGGAAGATCCCAGATGCCACAGAGCAACTAAGCCCGTGTGCCACAACTACTGAGCCTGCACTCTAGAGCCCGCAAGCCACAACTGCTGAAGCCACGTGCCTAGAGCCCGTGCTCCGCAACAAGAGAAGCCACAGCAATAAGCCCGCGCATCACAACGAAGAGTAGTCCCCGCTCACCGCAACTAGAGAAAAGCCCGCGTGCAGCAACGAAGACCCAGTGCAGCCAAAAATAAATTAAATAAATAAATAAATAAATGTATTTAAAAAATTGAAGTATCTAATCAATTTCTGTAAAAGGTATTAAAAAATAAGAAGAAAGTTAATGCTCATTGTTGGTGAAGATATATGGAAATAGGTACTCTAATACACTGCTAATGGGAGAGTGCACTGAAATAATCTTTCTGGAAAGCAATGTGATATCTGCCATAAGCTTTTAAAATAATTCTGCCCTTTGTGTTGAGAATTCCACTTCTGGGAACTTAATGCTTTAAAAAAATATATGAATATTCTCCAAGTTGAATCAATTTTACTTCCTAAAAATCTCTTGAATTTGTCTACTTCTTTCTGTTTCCACCACAAACGTAATCCAAGCTATCATCTTTCTCACATAAACCACTGCAACAATCTCTTAACTGATCTCCTTGCATCCGCTCTGCTCCTGGTCCAATTAGTTCAGCCTGCAATCAGATATTACTCAGTTTAAAACCCTTCAATGTATATAATATGCATAAAATAGATAACTAATAAGAACCTGTTGTATAAAAATAAATTAAATTCAAAAATTAAAAAAAAAGTAAAAATAAAAATAAAGCATTGCTAAAAAAAATATATATATATATATATATATATATATATATATATATATATATATATATATATATATATATATATATATATATATATATATATACACACATGGCCCTAAATATAAAAAGATGCTCAACTTTACTCATAAAAATAGAAAGTGCAAATTAAAACAACTCTGATATATTTTTTATCTGATCAGATTAGCAAAGATAATGCTTTGTTATGGTGAAATTGTTAAGAGATGGGCACTCCCAAATATTTGTTTTTATATTCAAAGATCATCTCTGGAAAGATACCAAAGAAATTGGTAATAATGTTTGCCTCTGGGAAGGGGAACAGGGTAGGGGGAAGATTTTTTTTTTAATTCTGTATCCTTTTGTTCTTTTTGAATTTTGAACCATGTGAATGTGTTACCTTTTTAAAAAATTAATACAATTTTAATTAATAAAAAATATAAATTGAAGTAAACAAACAAACAAAAAAACCCTTCAATGGCATCCTATCACTCTTAGGATAAAGATCAAAGTCCATACCATGGCTTATGAGGCTCTGCTTGCCCTGGCCCCTAGCTTCCTCTGTAGTCATGTCTTATACTACTGCTTTCAGTGTTCACGCCACACTACCTTTCTTTCAGCTCCTCAAATAGACAATAATCTCTCCTGCCACAAGGCCTTTGCACAATACCTTTCACTTTGTCTGGAATAATCTCTCTCTCTGAAACACCAACATGCCCTCAACTTCTTCCAATTAGTTAACTGCCAGCTCAAGCAGCACTTCCTCAATGAGGTCTTCCCTAACTCCAGTCAGGATCCTTGGCTATATTCTCTCACAGAACAGTATTCCTTTTCTTTCAGAGAATCCATTTCAGTTATAAACTACATATTCAACAATGTGATTATCTGATTAACAACTGCTCTCCTGCTAGAATTTAAATTCCACATGAGTAGTAACTTTGTGTTTTGTGCTCACTGTTGTAACCCAATACCAAACACAATGGCTGACACACAGTAAAGGTACTCAACGAATAACGAATATTTATTGAATAAAGGGATGAAAAATTTAGCCATAAGGATGTTTATTCCCATGCTGTTTTAATAGGGGAAAAATTGGGTTTAGGCTAAATGATCAACAGTGGAGAATCATGTAAACAAGTTACAGTGAATGCATACAGCAAAATATAGCCATTCAGAAATATATGCAGTGACACAGAAACATATTAAGTGAAAAAAACAGAGTACAAAACATTTTTTGTGGAAAAAAATGTTATGTGTGTATGAGTTTACACATGCATACAAATGGATCTGGAAAGCAATACCCCCAAAGTGTTAACATCAGTAGCTGTGAATAGATGGAATCATTGATGATTTTTTATATTCTTTTTGCTTTCTTGTTTTCTGTAGTTCACATATAATAAGAAGAAAATTTAATTCATTTTGGGGGGAAAAGTTAGACAATTTCAAGTAGATTTGCACAGCAAAGAATGGGGGGAAACTGTCAACATATAAGAAACCCAGGACAACACATTATATTATACAGGGTAGCTTTTATATTATAGTTATTCCATCCAAGGCTCAGCAAACTATTTTCTAGTCTCTTTTATTCAGTTTATTGAGTAAACAGTAACAGAAATAAAACTGTTCATATTGTACTGAAAACAGGACTACCTTCTTGAGCTGCTTTAAATACACTGGATTGCAAAAACATGAAATGCTGAAAGTATATAGCTCTTAATGCTTTATTTTATACACACATACACTCACACATATGAGCTCTCATAACTGGTAGGGTATTTTTAAAAAGGGAATAAAGCTGTAATTTTAAAATTCACTTTTCCAATTGAACTAATACTAAACAAATATAATTTGATGTGTTATAACACAAACTGCGACATTTCAACTACTTCCCCATTTCACAAGTTTCGTCTGTCTTATTTTTCTTGATGGAATAATAGCAAAAAGGCCCTGTTTCCACATATCTTTAGAAACACTCTCTCTTGTCAAAAACCTTCTACAACACACCCCAAAATTTCTTCAATAAGGACACAGAGAAGTTATGGCTAAGAGCAAGAAAATTATTCTAGCTGGCTTAATAGTGCATAAAATGTCACCACCTCATTTAACAAAATGGGTTCTAAAGTTGTGTAATCATGCATTTTGAGTCCATTAGGCTGTAAAGTACATGTCTTTCAGTTATAGTTTAGATAAACTACAAAGTTTGAAAAATAACGTCTTTTTTAAAGAGCAGGCCAAATCAAGAGGCATTTCAGAGGCTGAGGCACATTTTTAAAGTATATTAAACCAACTTATTCCTGCTGTACAAGAGTAAAATAAAATTGAAGGCCTCCTGAAAGGCCAGATCCTGAAAGATAATATACCCCCTTTCAAAATCACCACAGTTAATTCATACTGGACACCCAATGGTAATCCTGAAAGACAAAAGACTTATCTAAAGCTGAAAAGAGACGACCAGTCGCAGCTTGAGACTGAATCAGATATCATCTTCACATCAACTCATCTTTCCATTTCAGGCTGAGCAATACAAATAGCATATACACCATTTTAAGATCACATTCTTAAAGAAAAGGTGAGAAATGTAGGAAATGATCAAGGAGGATGACAAGAAATTGAATTATTTGAAAACACACTATGTAAGGAGAAATTATAGTATAGGGGGAAAAAACCCCAATGATTTAAGAAAAGAAAGTTCTTTCTCAAGGGTCAAAGTTCCTGAAGTAATCAACGGTTGATATCATAGTAGTTTTTCTTTAAGCCTTGCTTACACATAAACAGAAAATATGAAATTTTATGAAATTCTTTAACTTTTCTGTTTATAATTTTCACAGTACATAGAATTTAGAAGTTGTTTTAAAAACATAACTGTGATTACTACATCATGATAACAAAAGTTCTCTAAAATGAACACTATAGAAATATTAAAAAGCCTGTAAAAGTAGGAGTCAATCTACTTTCCTCCTCTGCTATCATATACAATGTGGCCTTCTTGCTGTAGCTAGATAGCCTCAAGTTCAAAACATGAAACTGATATTTTAAGCCCCATTACACTGTAAAACTACTACTACGTTAGTATGAGGAATAAAAGTTTTTAGAAAGGTCTCAACTATATACTGGAATTAGCTAGCCATAATAAAGGAAAGCAATTAGATTCAGAATAAAAACACAAGAGTAACAAAAGAAGGAATTCAAATTGGCTCACTAAGATCTTTGAATGATAACAAAATTGTACTGAATTTTTTTTCCCCTAGAAATGAGTTTGGAAGAAAAGGTTTGGAGACATCAGAGAGCTGTCAAAGAAGAGATGAAAGTAAGTGAAAACAAGCTGGACAAAAAGAAAACAGCAGGTACCAGAGAAGAAACTTGATTGATACTAGAAACAATGCCCAATAAATATTTATTCAATTAATGAATTAACTATTCTTAAACACATGAGGACAAGTTCCAGGAGGAACACCTAAATGCTTGATTTATTAAGTCATCACAACTTTTCACAGATTTTTAAATATTTATTTATTTGGTATTAATATATAGCTTAATAAGCTTTATGAGGCTGGGCAGGTAAGAAAAAATAATGAAAGGAATATCTACTTGTACACAGGGAGCTGAAACAGCACAGTAGGCCAAAAACAAACACGAAAGTAACACTGGAAGTCCCTGACCCAATAGTGTATAACTGGAAAGCCACAAACTGTACTGCTTATATGCAGCACTGCTCAATTCAACAGCATGACCTGAGGGAAAGATGCAGTTGCTCATAGTCATAAGTACTGTAAGTGAATACCTATAGCTAATAACCATGTGGACAGGGCACAAAAAGGACAAATAAAAAATTAAAACACACCTGGAGCAGCTCACCTGGTAGAATTTTCAGATATTAAAGATAACTGTATATTGATAAACTGAATACATTTTGCTTCTCAAGTCAGTGATTTCATATTTCTCACCAGAAAAGGCTGTTTAGCACTGAAGCAAGAGCAATTTTTTCTACCAAAAGTCCACTCATTTCAAGGGAGTGAAGCCCACTGGGCTTCGATAGGAAAATGAAAGAGTAAGAAAAAAAAATGATTTTTGATAAAGGTAGCAGAATCACCTTTTCTTGCAAGGTGAATTTATATAAGAATTCTGGTTTTAGAGACATTCCTAAATTTCACTAGCAAGAAATGTTCTAACTCACAGAATCAAGGGATTGGTTTAGAAGGAAACTACTTGGGGGCAAAACTTATGGAGAGGAAGAAAAAAAATATACCAAAAATTTTTGGATGCTATTTGTATTGTATAAATGTGGGCTATAGGCTGAATGTTTTCTCTCTAAAGAACTAATTTAGCAGAGACTTTGGAAATGCCCACAATTTCAAGGATAAGCAAACCATCCAAAGAACTGTCTCTTCAATCCAAGCTAAAGATAACTAACTGCAATTAAAGGAATAATTTTAACCACTACTTCAATACTGTTAGGGATAACAGTGGCTTGATAAAAGCTAGGTCAAAAGATAAGAAATTTGAGTAGATATCTAACGGAAAAATCTAGAAAGTGAAAAACTTTTCCCACATTATTGCGGATATAAGCATAATGAGTTTATGGGTGGGAGAGGAAAGATATATTAATTGTCAGGAAAAGCTTTGCAATTATTGTTGCTTTCTCTATACCTCGAAGTTTGTTTTCTAAGCTCTGTTGGTCTGAAACTGCAATGAAGAGCTTATCTGGCAGTGAAAAGGCCCTAGGAAAAAATGGCTTATTCTATATATGAGATTGATTTGAACCCAACAAAAAAAAATTTAATAATTTATAATTAAAAAAACTACCAAGTTGACTGATACTCGCATTGGCCAGTCAGTGAATTCTCTACCTCAAAGGGAAGTCAATTTGAGAAATTAAATAAAGATCATAAGGCTGCTTGATGATGGATGTAATCAGAGCTGAAAAATGGCCTCTCCATGTCATACAGGTACTCTTGTCCACTGGTCTGTGTATCCACTCATTTTAACAAGCCTGGAGGCTTATTATTCCATTCTCTCTCCAATCCTCCATTTTTTAATACTCTAAGTTGCTGTTTCACTTCTTTGATTATATCAATATTTATATCAAAGCCTCTGATTGCTCTAGTAAATGCTAATCTCTCTTTCAATACTACTAGCTTCTGACAATATCCAATCAATGAGGATATGTTTCTAACATTAAAAAAAGAGTATGTCAAGCAAAGTCCAGGAAGCAGTCCTTATATTAAGCTCTGCATTATTCGTGTTTTTATTATGGGCACAGGATTATCTAAATTTACTAACAGATGCTTCTCCCAAAGAGGCACATAATAAAGTTTAAATGCAGGAGCAAAGTTCCAAAATCCTTTAAAAATCTGAAGATTCTATTATAAAACAAGTAAGACTTTAATTCATCTATTTTAACAACAGGAGCTTCCAAATATTGAAACTGCCACTCTTTTTTCACAACCCCTTTACTATAGCCACACTGGATAAACAAATGATTTAAATACCTTCTGAGTAGCATTATTAATGCTTAAGAACATACAAGTAGAAATGCATAGAAAGTAAAGTGGTAAAAGTTTCAGTTGGTTATAAGGTAAAATCTATAACTTGTCAGAGTGATAAAATTTCTACATGGTAGTTTAGATATTCTGCCATCTAAACTGTTAAGTTTCTGAACAGCAGGGACTGTGTCTTGCTCATTACTGTATCTCCAGTTACTTAACACAGAGTTATGCACAACGCAGGTATTCAATAACACATACTTTTAAAATGAATGGACAACAGCAGAGTATAGGACTTAACAACAATCTCACATTACAGTAACAGCAGCTAATATTTACTGAATACTTACTATGTGACAGGCACTATTCAAGAGCTTTGCATGGTGTGAGGAGTTAACTCATTCAAATCCCCTTTGCTATGATTATCAGCCCCATTTTAAAGATGAAGAAACTGATACATACAGAAATTAAGTATCTTGCTCATGGTCATTCCAGTAGGAAATGATGGAGCCAAGATTCAAATCTAGGCAGTCTGGCTCCAGAGCTCAGGCTTTTAACTGCAACTACATATTGCCTCTTTTCTGGTGTAGCCTTCATGCTCTATTATTCTATGATTCTTTTTAGCTAATGAGGCTAAAGTAACACAAAGATGGCAGGGAACAAATGATAAAGAAGAGACCAAATATAAAGATTTACAATGATTTTTGCTTTGTTTTTATTTTACTGGAGAATAAAGAATCTATCTTGAAGTTTATATTGCTTGAGTCTAAGACTGCTTTTCCTGTATTAGTCAACATATTTTTGGTGTGTTTAGAGCATTACTTACAAACTATCCTTAAGAAGCCTTGGTGACAATCCTGAAAGCTGGCAAATATCATGCTAATGATATGATATCATGCCATACCCATATATCCATAATATATGGATAAACAAATATCAGTATTTGTATTAATTTTTTAAAATTCTATTTTATAATACTTTGTTGTTTCTAAAGACAACCAGGACAAATGTTAATATGTAAAAATGGGATAGAAACATGAATGTGATGTGTTTTGAGTTCTGTGAAAGAAGCTACATGGGGGATTAAAGAAACAGGGAGAAAAGCACTGGAAAGGTTTTCTTACCAATCACCTCGCACCAATAAAATAAAATTTATTTATCTCTCTACAATTTAGAGAGCACTTTTACATAAAATTTGTTCACTTGCCAATAAACCTGAAAATATCACTTCTACTTAGAGATACCATGCATATACTGGTTGGGTGAAGTTAGAGGAAGAAAATAAAGGCAAGCTTAGAGAAAGAGGGCCAGATGGAGAATTGTATAACAGTATTCCAATGACAGTTTCACTCACTTAGAAAAAGTGTAGTGCAATTAAATCTTTTGATTTCAGTGGCCCTACTGTTTAGCTTGTCTGTATAATGATAATGATAAAGAATATGGATAATTAAATAAATGGATCAGGTAAATGGAGGATTTACCATGAAGCTAGGGGACATTCTAGAATCTTTTTAAACCAAGAGTATAGAAGGGAAAACATTAACCTTAACACACATACACACACACATACACATTACTTGTAAGAGCTAAATGTAATTTATCTATATATAATGCTAGATTATATAACAAATAACCACAACCAATGCTATTTAAAATAAAGAACTAAAATACTTAGGTTGGCAACTAACTTTTTTTCTTTTTTAGTCAATCACGATATTTTTTGTCTTAAGCTTGAGAAAATCTGATCTATATAACCATGGTCAATTCATATGGTTTTGTATTAGAAAACCTGCAGTTACATGAGTCAATCAAAATATTCTGTAATATAACAATCTTTAATATATCTATCTTCCAATCCACTATAAGAATTTCCAGGTACTTGTTATTGTCTCTTACCCCTTCTTTCGGGTCTGTGTGGAGTCCTCCTCCTGCATGACCATGCCAACATGTCCTCTTTTCTATGAGTGGCCATACCTGAAGAACCTAGTTGAAGATGATACCAAGCCATCCATTAGCTATTAAAGAATTTGAGATCTTTAAAAATCTGATCTAATGAATGTCCCCCCCAACAAATTCAGAGGCATACCTTTGAGCCTAGCATAGCTAAGTAAAACACCTTCATAATAAACTCACAGATACATTTATACAAAGAATATTGAGATATAACAAATTACTCATAGAGAAGTTACTTTCTCTAAATAGTTTTTGAAATTAATGTTTAAAAGATTTAACTTGTAATATACTTCTATTCGACTTATACCAGCTTTCTTACCGTCATTTGCTACTAAGGTACTGTGTAGCCTGTAACTCTCTCATTGGCAAGTATATAATACAGTTAATTAATTCTATCCCACTTGCTTTCCATGCGTATAACATTTTTGCTTTACAATTTAATATAGTTGATCTTACATAACTGATTCTTTTTCTTATTATTCTGGCTTACAAATATATATATTTAGAAACAAAGTACAATTTACTTCTTCACAGTCTATCTTATGCTACAGTAACCTGCATACATGTTTTGTCTTTACTACTATATGGTAAATTTCTTAAGATTAGGGACAGTCTCTTTTATCCTTGTATCTCCCATGGCCCATACCACAGTGTCTTGTACATGGGCTTGTTGAATTAGCTTATAAAACAAAGCTATCTATAAATTTCCCAACTAGTCTTGAAAATATGCAAATATCTTGCCTATTATAATTTTTTAAAAGGCCCTAGATTACTGCTCAGGTTAGAAAAATATAAAAAGTAAATCATTTGAGAAAATATAGTAGTTGAAAAGATAGTAAAGATTAGGCTTAAAATTTAGGTTTGCTGATTTTAAAGTGTTTCCTCAAAAAATTACTTAACTACATGGATATAATAATGCTTCTTCAGTAGCCGTAATAATCAATAATTAATGAAAAAGGGCATAGTTTTTTACAAACACAAACGTGTATCAATACTGAATCCTAAGAGTTATCAACTCTGGACCAAGCTATGAAAATGGAATTACAGAAAGCAAAAGTGCCTTCTTGTTCTCACCAGTTGAGACCCAAAAAGTAATTGCCATAAATGGGTTACTGATTTTTGGATCAACAATCTTGAAGCATGTTGAAAGGGAAAACATAAAAAGGTAATATTTAGTGTGACAATGTCACTTTGTGACATTTTTTTCCCTCTAAAAGACTGAGCAATGTTACATCAAGGGGTCTAGTAAATAACACAGAAGATAATGAGGTCTTCAACACAGCAAAAGATTAAAATATAAATATACAGTGGTGTTATAAACAGTGAGAAGATGGAGCACCTTAACTTAAAACTTTAATTAAATAATGGAAAATCTAATTCATTTCTACAGCTTCTGCATAAATTAGAACAATGCTTTGTACCTTAATGGCAAATAATTGTTAATCAAAAAGAAAAAATAAAGGAAGTACTCAGGACTTAGACTGTCTTCTAATTTTCTAGTCTTTCTATCTTGGAGATTTATTTGCCTCACTTTAAAGCACTGAGAATTTTTAAAGGCGTCTTTCACTTACATTAGCAATGAAAAATAACCCTCATCAACATGTAAACTCACATGACTTTACCCCAGAGGCTCTAATAAGCTTACAGTACCTTGATATTCTGATATTTGAACATCTTCTAAGGTAAAGAAACTTTAATCACTTGAAAAATGTACAGCATTCCATATATCACATACAAATTACCAGGATAAATTTAAGCGTCAACAAGCTGCCATTACATTTATAAAAGCTTTCTAAAAACATTACTCTAGTTGGCATTGATCTCAAGAGATTCAGACAGATTTCTTCAGGAGTAGAAAAATATCAAGATTTCTTTCTCCATTTCCAGTAGCAAAAACATATCTTCTTATTCATCTTGCCAGTACTTAGAAAAAAAAATAAAAAGGGAAATTATTTGGAAAATATAAAATATGTAGTATAAATTGGAAAATGCTCCAAGGGCTTACACCTTTTTCCTAGCTATATGTAGAAGTGTCTGCTTCATCTTACCCTTGTAGCGTCTAATAACTGTCTTGAATTGCCTTTTCCTAGTCTCTGCCATGTGGTATGTCTTAATGACTCTGAGATCTGCAGAAGAGAAAAAAAAAAGAGGGAAGAAGTTTCAGAGTGGACAGTTAATGTTCATAGATTTCTTTTATTGTCCATAAACATACATAAAACTAAAACCATAGCCAATATTAGAAAGATGGTTATGTTTCTAATACATACCTAAAAAGGTAAAAAATAAAATGTGTGGTCCAGATATAAAGTAAATTATATTACCCATTAAAAGTGTCAAATTGTACTTTCTTTTTACCCTCTTTCTCTCTAGGTTTCTCTTTGTTTCTGAAAGCCTCCGATGAAGCCTTCAACCCCATTTCTTTCTTAAGTGGCTTCTATGCTCTTTTCAAACACTCCTCTCTTTACTGTATTTTATTATGTTCTACCTTGTGTGTGCTCCCTCTTTAGTCTTAATGTGAATGCTAAATTTAGATACTGGTCACCAAGATCGCTTTTGCCAAGGTTTGTAACCAGGTGATGGATTCTTGGGCCAATTTTTTGTCTTGATAATATTCCAGAAGTGGAGTTGAAAGAAAGCAGAATAAAAAATAGACATCTGTAGAATGGACACACATCCTTCTAAAATGCACCATCAATTTAGTGAAGAAAAATTTGCTTCTTAGGTCAAGAATCTCTCAAAAGGCAGGTAGTACTTAGGTTTTCCCTAAGCTATACATGAGTTGTACAAATGGATTAATGTCATTATATAAAAGTCAATGTTGTATACTGCAAAAGAGCAAAAATTAAATCAACCAAAAAACAACCTCCATACACACAAAAAAGCTAACCAAATTATTGAGAAAATTAACTCAGTTGTTTTCTAGAATGTAATGAATGGTAGCGGTTTCTGTTTATGTATACTTGTAAATACATAAGGCATTCCCTGAATTATAAAAATTTCAAAAATACTAATAGCTATTTGCACACTGTCTTGCCAAACCCAAGCTCCTACAACATGCCATGTACCCTCAAACCTCTATAAGCCTTCTACTGTCAATGATACCTTTCTGGTGCTTAACTCAATTGTTTCCTCACTGCCTTTCACCCTACTCAGACCTCATACAAGCTTTACTCCCTCATTTTCCTATTTTTCATAAGCCCCCAGTTCAAGTAACTATATTTCAAGCAAGATCTCGCATATGTCTGCACATGCATATGCAATTTAATCTTCTTTGCCTTTCAAAATTTACCCAGTTATCTCACAATGACTATCCACCTGCTTTATTCTCTCTCGAAACGTTGCCTATATATGGCCAATAGGTAAAAGATAAATGTTGATGACACATTTAAATTAACAGCAAAAACATACTTTCTAAAATGATATTGGTCAAAATAAAGATAATTTATCAAAAAATCTAAGCCCTTGAAAGTACCCATAAAACCCCTTCAAATTTCTAGCTATCTCTATCCTTCTCTAATCAAACCATGTTTCCCTTATGCATCAGGATTCAAGGTAAATAATTTTTAAATGTTCACATTCAAACTGAACTTTTATTACTAAGATAGCATTGTAAAATTATGAACTATATCAGGCATATAAAAAGCTCAGAAAACAATATAATGAACACAACATGTATTCGCTACCCCACCTAATAAATAACAGATAAAAAGAAAGCCCCTGACATGCTCCTCTACAATGCCATCTCCTTCCTGTTCCCCAGAGAAAATCAGCATTGATTATTTAAAACATCTTTCATTGCAAAAGCAAAAACAAAAACAACAGTCACATAATGTGTTAACTCCTTTTGAGGGCTAGTCCCACCACTAATTAAAATATTGTTTCTATGGAAAAAAATGTTCTGACTTCTAAACAACAGACTTACAAACACTTCTGAAACACAATATATTTGTAAGTTAGGGATTAACTCTACTTTTACAACTCTGAAGGAAGGGGTTTATAGCAAAACAAACAACAACAACAAAAAAAAAACTTAAATGGAGGAGGGCAACAAGGGAAAACAAGATGATTAATTCTTTGAAACTTGATTTGAAAATTAGAGGGTTGGCCTAGATGCTCTCTAAGGTCCCTTTCAACTCTAAAATTCTGTGATTTTTATGGAATAAAGTGAAAATGCTTCAGTTATTAATTGGATTTTAAAAATCTTAATTGAGAAGCTTGTGTTTATTTCTTCAATAAATCTAGCCTCTGAATTTATTTATAACACCATCCCTCCAAAGACACACACAGAAATAAATCATATATTACTGAAAATAACAGACATGACTACTGTTCACAGATACCATACAAATGCAGTATTCTGAAAATGACAATCTGCCAGTCCATTTGAAGAGGCATGTAAGTTAAAACACTGGAGAGTCATGTTTATTTTACCTAAAAAAAGAAGAAATTCTGGAAGAACCTAAAAGTCAAGGATTCTGTGGCATCCAAGCATAATAATGTATGCTCTCATCTAGAACAGAACTATCTGTCCACTAATTAATAAAAATATTAATCCTCGATAGACAATTGCATAGGCACAATATCTTGCTCTGTGTAGACATTCAATTATTATTTACAAAAATTTTATCAGCACTAAAACCATCAATCTAGCAGACAGAACTACCTCCACATAAATGAGACTAAGATTCAAGCATCGGAGGCTAATAAAATCAAAACCTATTCCATTACAATTGCATTTTTCCTTTAAGGTAAAAATTCAATTTTACTAAAAATAATCCTATTAAATAACTCTTTAGTGATTACTAAATATGATTGCATCCTTTTTTAGAATAGTGAGCCTTCACAATACAAGTTATGTTCAGTGTTTATGACACTTGAAGAATTACCTAATAATAAACAGAGATTAAAGAGCAATTTATAAATTGTCAACCCATCAGGGATTTTGGAGTCAATTATATATTCTGCATTCCTGAGGCTTTGGAAACAGAACTAAGTTTATAATTATCCATCCATGATGCATGTAATGCTTAACGGTATCAAACAGTCATGCATGAATATTGTTATCATCTGATCATTATAAACCTAAAACATTTAAAATTAAGCTCTTGATACATTTTTAAAGAGAAACATAATTTAAAATTACATTTAACTTACTTTAAAAGTTTAAAAGTCTGAAATAAATGTTATTTAAACTTGGTTTTCTTCCCAACTTCTTAGAAACTAGCTGTGGGGGGAGGGGTATGGAGAAAAGGAGAGGAAGTAAGGGGGCAGGTGGGTGGGGGACCTGAGGGGTAAGAGGAGGAGAGGGAGAGGAGAGAAAATGTTAGACTGACTTCTTAGATTTTGTAATTATATTTCTCAACTGTAAGTTGAAGGATAAAAGGATTTCCTTCATTGTGTTAGATATTCAATAAATGTGTGTTGAATGAATGAATAAATGAATAAATAGCTCAAGGATCTTGGGCAGCTCGCATCACCTAAGTATTCATTCATTAAACCACAAAACCATCAGGTTGAACTACATTGCTACAAAATTTGATGACTCTAGAACAGGGATTAGCAATTTTTTTCCTCTAAAGGGCCAGAAAGCAAATATTTTAGAGTTTGCAGGCATATAACCTGTGTCACAACTACTCAACTCTGTCACTGTGGCACAAAAACAGCTGTGGCTGTTTTTGTGCCACACAAATGAATGAGTGTGGCTGTGCTCAAATAAAACTTTATTTATAGACACTGAAATTTGAATTTCATATTGTCATCTGTCACAAAAAAATTATTCTTCTTTTGATTGTTTTCCCAACCATTAACAAATGTAAAAAAAATTCTTAGCACAGAGGCCTCGCAAACATAGGTGGCATACTGAATTTGGCTCAATGGCCATAGACTGCTGATTCCTGCTCTAGATGATTTCTAAAATTCCCTACAGCCACCTCCTGCTCTGGATGATTTCTAAAATCCCTGAAGCCTCTAAGGATTCTGAGAACGCCATAGCAAAACAAAAGAAAACACCTCCACAAAAAAATCACCACCACCACCATCACAGAAAATCAACTCATGAACAAAAATTATCCACAGAATTCCCCTCCTCCTCAACCAGTTTTCCTTTTATCTACCAAATTTTTACATCTCTGAGGGCATAACACCAGCAGCAAGGCCTATTTAGCAGTTTGTGCAAAAACTCTTCATAGTTTTTATGTTTGTTTAGGCAACTCCTGTGAAGAAAGTTTAGACCTTGTTCCCCATTCATATAAGAAACTCATTTATCATCACATTTTTGTCATCATGAAACCTGTTCTCTGCTTCATATGTTTCATCTAAGTGGTGTGAAATTCCATGCTGTTTGCTAATAAAGTAACAAAGAATTACAAGGCATTTGCCAAATTCAGAGCAATAAAAACTAATGACTGAATGTTAGAAAGTATTAAAAAAAAAAGAAAGAAAAACAACAACAACAACAAAAACCTTCAGAACCAATTCATTTTAAATCATGAAATTAGGGGGAAAACGCATAAAGAGAACCTTATCACACTAAGAGTAATTCACCAAGGGCGTATTTTAGACACATTTAATAGTGAATTATTTCACTGGGCTCGTTCATTAGAACTTTAGGAAATTGGTATGAATCTCTCAGTGCTTCTAAGATTCCTAGCCCTATTGTGTTTGTGCACAGAATGGAGACATTACCATACATTTCACACTGCAGCTGGAATGCTGAGATAATGCAAAAGAAGCTGAGAAAGTGGAATTGGACCTATTTTTTTGCTACTTTACAGTTTCAACTTTCAGTCTTTATGTTTACTAATATGGATGTGGAAGAAAACTCTCAAGCACATTTCTTAACTTTAAGTTCCATAGCTGGACCATTTGAATCAGTAGCAGACCTGCCACTTTGTTTAGTTATACTTTTCTGTAAATGCTCTCATTTATGTTTGTTGCCTTTTACAGATGTATCAGATTGCCACTGATGAGCAAATTACCTGGAAAATTACCCTAAACTCATACAAGATAGGATTTTCATTTACTCGGGTCATTCTGCAAGGCTCACCTATGCAGGTCATATCCAAAATACTTTAGCTTTCTTTATATGCACTCCAACAAAATCTAATAACAGGCAGTCCTTTGGTAGGAAATATGTGACATAATCTTTGCTTATTAACACAGGTACATACTAAAAGTACTGATATAAACATAAACTCAACTCCAGGGCTTACAAATGATTCCTAATGAGTTCCTGCTGAGCACTAGATGGAAAAGGTATTTTGAAGAAGGTATTTGGTTTTGTGTATTTTAAATTCCTTTTGGCTTATCCATAGTCTCTTTCTAGCATGCTAAAAGTTAATTTCTGCTGCAGAGGTAGGTAAACACGCACATTTCAGGCTGATAGCAATATGCCACTCCCCTCAACATGGGTAACTCCTCTTTATCTCTTTGCTACCCCCTTTTGCTCTCTTCTTATGTGTTCGTAGATTTCTCTTTCTCTTCTGCCTTTTTTTTTTGTTAGTTTAGTACTGCTAATGGCACTCAAACCTGAGAAGGCTGCTAACCTCTACTCCATTATCTCCTCATGGTCTTATTGAACAGAAACAAGATATAGAACACAAATGTGTATTTCTGGTAACACAATTATTGTCCAAAACAATTGACTTAGTTTCTCAAATGAAAACAAAAGGAACCTTTTCAAAAAATATTGCACCTCTTCAAAAGTATATACACAAAAATGTCTTAATTTTGCTGCCTCTCATTTATCTATTTGAGCCCTGAAAACATGTCAAGAGTTTTTTCTAAAAATATCCACTCTTCTTTTCAATTGCTCTTTGAAAATTCATAAGGTGACCATAATTCATACAATGACTAGAACAGTTGTTTTCAAATAATGCTGGGAAGAAACTTGACAGCTCTCTCAGAAGCATTTTATGAGCAGTATATTTTTCTAAATGCCTTCAAGAGAAGCACCTAGAGCCTTAAAGTCACTCTAAGAATGTTTCAAGAGTAAACAAACCTTGCTCTAAATTGCCATATCAACCTTCTTAGATTGGATACACTGTTGCAATATAAAAAGGTTTTTAACTTACATAGTGCACACAACAAAAAATTTAAATAAGTGTTCCTCACGTTTTAGGATTTTATAGTCTAAAGCTAACAGATACAGGCATAAATATGACAGCAAGGCAAAAGCAATGGTAAGATATATCTTGACGGCCTTCCTACCATCATCCACCCAAAAATACCATTCAATTTTAGTTCATCCCTGGAGATGCTTAGCCCAGAACAGAACAGCAGATTCACTGAAGGCCAGGGTAGTTAGTATCAATATTTTATCCACTTTTCATATTTTAATTTGGATCTTAGTTTGCTAAGGTATTTTTGCATTATGATGCAACATGGATTAGAAGCAGCTATACTATAATCATTTTTAGTAAGAACCACAGCAGTTACCGTTCACTAAGCAATCAATATTTGGCTGGCCTTCTGCCCAACACTACATTATCTTATTTCATTCTCACTACAATCCTACAAGGTATCTACTATTATTATTATTCCCATTTTACAAACTAGATACTGAGGCTCAGAGAGGCTGCCTTGCTCAAGTTCATACAGCTAGTAAATGGCGGAATGGAGATGGACATTTCTAACATTATCAATACTAACAATACCAACAATGTCACTGGACCTAGTGATTTTACTCTTCCTGATTGATAACCTTGAAATGCCTAGGTTGATTTTTCTGTTATTAACAAGGAAGACGTGGTGGTGTTTGGTTTTTTTTGGTAAAAGTATCAATGCAATTGTGATGTTAAATACAAAGAGTGACATCACCAAAAGCAGCAGAGTATGAAACTTCAAAAAAGTGTACCTCCACTAAAACAATGATTAAGCTGTCAAAAACTGACAGAAACAATTTTTAGAACTCTGGAATTTAATTAAAAAAACATATAACAACCAGGGAGTACATAAAGAGGAAAGAAATTGCTAAATTTCAGCAGAGAGCATTACCACATTTGTGCATACTCACCTATCATATCCCATTCCCCAGATCACAGGTAGCTAAGGGGATGGATGGTATCTCTCATTCCTGGTATGGCTGGCTGCTACCAGAGGGGGAAATGTAAGCCTTGTTCTCAAAGAATTGTGATTGTGTCTTCTGACTTGTCTGGCAGCTTCCTGAACACCTGGCTGAGGGGCTAACCTTGTTTTGCACCTTTCAGAACTCTCTTCAGGCTGGAGCTGTGTTCGGTGTTGTTTGTTGGAAGTATATAAAGTACATAAAGTATATAAAGTACATACACTACCTGCACATGCCTGGGGCAACAGATAATGGGGCAAGCAGGAGACAGAATAAAAGTCTAACAGTATGGAGGTTCCTTAAAAAACTAAAAATAGAACTACCATATGACCCAGCAATCACACTACTGGGCATATACCCTGAGAAAACCATAATTCAAAAAGAGTCGTGTACCACAATGCTCATCGCAGCACTATTTATAATAGCCAGGATATGGTAGCAACCTAAGTGTCCATCGACAGATGAATGGATAAAAAGATGTGGCACATATATACAATGGAATATTACTCAGCCATAAGAAGAAATGAAATTGAGTTATTTGCAGTGAGGTGGATGGACCTAGAGACTGTCATACAGAGTGAAGTAAGTCAGAAAGAGAAAAACAAATACTGTATGCTAACACACGTATATGGAATCTAAAAAAAAAAAGGTTCTGAAGAACCTAGGGGCAGGACAGGAATAAAGACGCAGATGTAGAGAATGGACTTGAGGACACGGGGAGGGGGAAGGGTAAGCTGGGACGAAGTGAGACAGTGGCATGGACATATATACACTACCAAATGTAAAATAGATAGCTAGTGGGAAAAAGCCATGTGGCACAGGGAGATCAACTCGGTTCTTTGTGTCCACTTAGAGGGGTGGGATAGGGAGGGTGGGAAGGAGATGCAAGAGGGAGGAGAAATGGGGTTAAATGTATATGCATAGCTGATTTACTTTGTTATACAGCAGAAACTAACACACCATTGTAAAGCAATTATACTCCTATAAAGATGTTCAAAAAAAAAGAATAAAAGTCTAGGAAGGAAGAGTCTGGGGCAGGAGGTACATGGTAGAATAAGGATTTTAAAAAGAGTAGCAATGTTATATTTTTAAAGTAACAAAAGATAAATAAACACAAAAGTATATTAACATCTATTTAACATGATGCTAAGAAAAAAATAAAATGTTGAGAAAAAAATATTTACAAAAATAAGAGGTTAAATACACCAAGATTAAAGATGAAAGATCTCATATTACAAGAGTACACAGAGTGCCAAAAGGAAAAATAAAAAATTATCATATAGGCACATTCACTGTCAAACTTAGGAATATCAAAGTAAAAGGACGTATTCTAAAAGAATCCAAATAAACCCAAATAACATAAAGCAAAAAGAATCAGGGAGGAGCTTCAAGATGGCGTAAGAGTAAGACGTGGAGATCACCTTCCTCCCCACAAATACATCAGAAGTACATCTACACATGGAACAACTCCTACAGAACACCTACTGAACGCTGGCAGAAGACCTCAGACCTCCCAAAAGGCAAGAAACTCCCCACGTACCTGGGTAGGGCAAAAGAAAAAAGAAGAACCTGCACCAGTGGGAGGGAGCTGTGAAGGAGGAAAGATTTCCACACACTAGGAAGCCCCTTCGTGGGCGGAGACTGCGGGTGGCGGAGGGGGGAAGCTTCGGAGTCACGGAGGAGAGCGCAGCAACAGGGATGTGGAGGGCAAAGCAGAGAGATTCCCGCAGAGGATCAGTGCCGACCAGCATTCACCAGCCCAAAAGGCTTGTCTGCTCACCCACCGGGGTGGTGGGGGCTGGGAGCTGAGGCTCAGGCTTCGGTCAGACCCCAGGGAGAGGACTGGGGTTGGCTGTGTAAACACAGCCTGAAGGGGGCTAGTGCACCACAGCTAGCCGAGAGGGAGTCCGGGAAAAAATCTGGAGCTCCCTAAGATACACAAGACTTTTTCATGCCTCTTTGTTTCCTGGTGGGCAAGGAGAGGGGATTAAGAGCACTGCTTAAAGGAACTCCAGAGACAGGTGGGAGCCATGGCTATCAGCAGGGACCCCAGAGACAGGCATGAGACGCTAAGGCTGCTGCTGCCGCCACCAAGAAGCCTGTGTGCAAGCACAGGTCACTATCCACACCTCCCCTCCTGGGAGCCTGTGCAGCCCGCCACTGCCAGGGTCCCGGGATCCAGGGACAACTTCCCCGGGAGAACGCACGGCGCGCCTCAGGCTGGTGCAACATCGTGCCGACCTCTGCCGCCGCAGGATCGCCCCGCATCCGTACCCCTCCCTCCCCCTGGCCTGAGTGAGCCAGAGCCCCCAAATCAGCTGCTTCTTTAACCCCGTCCTGTCTGAGCAAAGAACAGACGCCCTCAGGTGACCTACATGCAGAGGCGGATCCGAATCCAAAGCTGAACCCCAGGAGCTGTGCGAACAAAGAAGAGAAAGGGAAATTTCTCCCAGCAGCATCAGGAGCAGCGGATTAAATCTCCACAATCAACCTGAGGTACCCTGCATCTGTCGAATACCTGAATAGACAACGAATCACCAAATTGAGGAGGTGGAGTTTGGGAGCAATGATATATATATATTTTTCCCTTTTTCTTTTTTTGTGAGTGTGTATGTGTATGGTTCTGTGTGTGATTTTGTCTGCATAGCTTTGCTTTTACCATTTGTCCTAGTGTTCTGTCTGTCCTTTTTTTTTTACTTAAAAATTTTTTTTCTTAATAATTACTTTTTATTTTAATAATTTTATTTTATTTTACTTTATTTTCTCTTATTTTCTTCTTTCTTTCTTTTTTCCCTCCCTTTTATTCTGAGCCGTGTGGAGGACAGGTTTTTGGTGCTCCAGCCAGGTGTCATGGCTGTGCCTCTGAGGTGGGAGAGCCAATATCAGGACACTGGTCCACAAGAGACCGCCCACCTCCATGTAATATCAAACGGCAAAAATCTCCCAGAGATCTCCATCTCAATGCCAAGACGCAGCTCCACTCAACGACCAGCAACCTACAGTGCTGGACACCCTATGCCAAACAACTAGCAAGACAGGAACACAACCCCATCCATTAGCACACAGGCTTCCTAAAATCATAGTAAGGCCACAGACACCCCAAAACACACCACCAGACATGGACCTGCCCACCAGAAAGACAAGATCCAGCCTCATCCACCAGAACACAGGCACTAGTCCCCTCCACCAGGAAGCCTACACAACCCACTGAAACAGCCTTAGCCACTGGGGACAGACACCAAAAAAAACGGGAACTACGAACGTGCAGCCTGCGAAAACGAGACCCCAAACACAGTAAGTTAAGCAAAATGAGAAGACAACAAAACCACACAGCAGATGAAGGAGCAAGGCAAAAACCCACCAGACCTAACAAATGAAGAGGAAATAGGCAGGCTACCTGAAAAACAATTCAGAATAATGATAGTAAAGATGATCCAAAATCATAGAAATAGAATGGAGAAAATACAAGAAACGTTTAACAAGGACCTAGAAGAACTAAAGAGCAAACAAACAATGATGAACAACACAATAAATGAAATTAAAAATTCTCTAGAAGGGATCGATAGCCGAATAACTGAGGCAGAAGAACGGATAAGTGACCTGGAAGAAAAAATACTGGAAATAACTACTGCAGAGCAGAATAAAGAAAAAAGAATGAAAAGAATTGAGGACAGTCTCAGAGACCTCTGAGACAATATTAAACACACCAACATTCGAATTATAGGGGTCCCAGAACAAGAAGAGAAAAAGAAAGGGACTGAGATAATATTTGAAGAGATTATAGTTGAAACTTCCCTAATATGGGAAAAGAAATCGTTAATCAAGTACAGGAAGCAAAGAGAGTCCAATACAGGATAAATCCAAGGAGAAACACACAAAGACACATATTAATCAAATTATCAAAAATTAAATACAAAGAACAAATATTAAAAGCAACAAGGCAAAAACAAATAACACATAAGGGAATCCCCATAAGGTTAACAGCTGACTTTTCAGCAGAAACGCTGCAAGCCAGAAGGGAGTGGCAGGACATATTTAAAGTGATGAAGGAGAAAAATCTACAAGCAAGATTACTCTACCCAGCAAGGATCTCATTCAGATTTGACAGAGAAATTAAAACGTTTACAGACAAGCAAAAGCTAAGAGAATTCAGCACCACCAAACCAGCTTTACAACAAATGCTAAAGGAACTTCTCTAGGCAGGAAACACAAGACAAGGAAAAGACCTACAATAACAAACCCAAAACAATTAAGAAAATGGTAATAGGAACATACATATCGATAATTACCTTAAATGTAAATGGATTAAATGCTGCAACCAAAACACATAAACTGGCTGAATGGATACAAAAACAAAACCCGTATATATGCTGTCTACAAGAGACCCACTTCAGACCTAGGGACACATACAGACTGAAAGTGAGGGGATGGAAAAAGATATCCCATGCAAATGGAAATCAAAAGAAAGCTGGAGTAGCAATTCTCATATCAGACAAAACAGACTTTAAGACAAAGACTATTACAAGAGACAAAGAAGGACACTACATAATGATCAAGGGATCGATCCAAGAGGAAGGTATAACAATTGTAAATATTTATGCACCCAACATAGGAGCAACTCAATACAAAAGGCAAATACTAACAGCCATAAAAGGGGAAATCGACAGTAACACAATCATAGTAGGGGACTTTAACAACCACTTTCACCAATGGACAGATCATCCAATATGAAAATCAATAAGGAAACACAAGCTTTAAATGATACATTAAACAACATGGGCTTAATTGATATTTATAGGACATTCCATCCAAAAACAACAGAATACATTTTCTTCTCAAGTGCTCATGGAACATTCTACAGGATAGATCATATCTTGGATCACAAATCAAGTCTTGGTAAATTTAAGAAAATTGAAATCGTATCAAGTATCTTTTCCGACCACAACACTATGAGACTAGATATCAATTACAGGAAAAAATCTATAAGAAATACAAACACATGGAGGCTAAACAACACACTCCTTAATAACCAAAAGATCACTGAAAAAATCAAAGAGGAAATCAAAAAATACCTAGAAACAAATGACAATGAAAACATGACGACCCAAAACCTATGGGATGCAGTAAAAGCAGTTCTAATAGGGAAGTTTATAGCAATACAATCCTACCTTAAGAAACAAGAAACATCTCAAATAAACAACATAACTTTACACCTAAAGCAATTAGAGAAAGAAGAAAAAAAAATCCCAAAGTTAGCAGAAGGAAAGAAATCATAAAGATCAGATCAGAAATAAATGAAAAAGAAATGAAGGAAACAGTACTAAAGATCAATAAAACTAAAAGCTGGTTCTTTGAGGAGATAAACAAAATTGATAAACCATTAGCCAGACTCATCAAGAAAAAAAAGGAGAAGACTCAAACCAGTAGAATCAGAAACGAAAAAGGAGAACAACGGACACTGCAGAAATACAAAGGATCATGAGAGATTACTACAAGCAACTCTATGCCAATACAATGGACAACCTGGAAGAAATGGACAAATTCTTAGAAATGCACAACCTTACGAGACTGAACCAGGAAGAAATAGAAAATATGAACAGACCAATCACAAGTAATAAAATTGAAACTGTGATTAAAAATCTTCCAACAAACAAAAGTCCAGGACCAGATGGCTTCACAGGTGAATTCTATCAAACATTTAGAGAAGAGCTAACACCCATCATTCTACAACTCTTCCAAAAAACTGCATAGGAAGGAACACTCCCACACTCATTCTATGAGGCCACCATCACCCTGATACCAAAACCAGACAAAGATACTACAAAAAAAGAAAATTACAGACCAATATCACTGATAAACATAGATGCAAAAATCCTCAACAAAATACTAGCAAACAAAATACAACAGCACATTAAAAGGATCATACACCACGATCAAGTGGGATTTATCCCAGGAATGCAAGGATTCTTCAATATACGCAAATCAATCAATGTGATACACCATATTAACAAATTGAAGAATAAAAACCATATGATCATCTCAATAGATACAGAAAAAGCTTTTGACAAAGTTCAACACCAATTTATGATAAAAACTCTCCAGAAAGTGGGCATAGAGGGAACCTACCTCAACATAATAAAGGCCATATATGACAAACCCACAGCAAACATCATTCTCAACGGTGAAAAACTGAAAGCATTTCCTCTAAGATCAGGAACGAGACAAGGATGTCCACTCTCACCACTATTATTCAACATAGTTCTGGAAGTCCTAGCCACAGCAATCAGAGAAGAAAAAGAAATAAAATACAAATTGGAAAAGAAAAAGTAAAACTGTCACTGTCTGCAGATGACATGATACTATACATAGAGAATCCTAAAATGCCACCAGAAAACTGCTAGAGCTAATTAATGAATTTGGTAAAGTTGCAGGATACAAAATGAATGCACAGAAATCTATTGCATTCTTATACACTAATGATGAAAAATCTGAAAGAGAAATTAAGGAAACACTCCCATTTACCATTTCAACAAAAAAAATAAAATACCTAGGAATAAACCTACCTAGAGAGACAAAAGACCTGTATGGAGAAAACTATAAGACACTGATGAAAGAAATTAAAGATGATACCAACAGATGGAGAGATATACCGTGTTCTTGGATTGGAAGAATCAACATTGTGAAAATAACTATACTACCCAAAGCAATCTACAGATTCAATGCAATCCTTATCAAATTACCAATGGCATTTTTAACGGAGCTAGAACAAATCATCTTAAAATCTGTATGGAAACACAAAAGACCCCGAATAGCCAAAGCAGTCTTGAGGGAAAAAAACGGAGCTGGAGGAATCAGACTCCCTGACTTCAGACTATACTACAAAGCTACAGTAATCAAGACAGTATGGTACTGGCACAGAAACAGAAACATAGATCAATGGAACAGGATAGAAAGCCCAGAGATAAACCCACGCACATATGTTCACCTTATCTTTGATAAAGGAGGCAAGCATATACAGTGGAGAAAAGACAGCCTCTTCAATAAGTGGTGCTGGGAAAACTGGACAGGTACATGTAAAAGTATGAAATTAGAACACTCCCTGACACCATACACAAAAATAAACTCAAAATGGATTAAAGACCTAAATGTAAAGCCAGACACTACCAAACTCCTAGAGGAAAACAAAGGCAGAACACTCTATGACATAAATCACAGCAAGATCCTTTTTCTCCCACCTCCTAGAGAAATGGAAATAAAAACAAAAATAAACAAATGGGACCTAATGAAACTTAAAAGCTTTTGTACAGCAAAGGAAACCATAAACAAGAGCAAAAGACAACCCTCAGAATGGGAAAAAATATTTTCAAATGAAGCAACTGACAAAGGATTAATCTCCAAGATTTACAAGCAGCTCATGCAGCTCAATAACAAAAAATCATACAGCCCAATCCAAAAATGGGCAGTAGACCTAAATAGACATTTCTCCAAAGAAGATATACAGATTGCCAACAAACACATGAAAGAATGCTCAACATCATTAATCATTAGAGAAATGCAAATCAAAACTACAATGAGATATCATCTCACACCGGTCAGAATGGCCATCAAAAATCTAGAAACAAGAAATGCTGGAGAGGGTGTGGAGAAAAGGGGAACACTCTTGCACTGTTGGTGGGAATGTAAATTGATACAGCCACTATGGAGAACAGTATGGAGGTTCCTTAAAAAACTAAAAATAGAACTACCATACGACCCAGCAATCCCACTACTGGGCATATACCCTGAGAAAACCATAATTCAAAAAGAGTCATGTACCAAAATGTTCATTGCAGCTCTATTTACAATAGCCAGGACATGGAAGCAACCTAAGTGTCCATCATTGGATGAATGGATAAAGAAGATGTGGCCCAGATATACAATGGAATATTACTCAGCCATAAAAAGAAACAAAAGAGTTATTTATAGTGAGTTGGATGGAGTTAGAGTCTGTCATACAGAGTGAAGTAAGTCACAAAGAGAAAAACAATTACAGTATGCTAACACATATATATGGAATCTAAGGGGAAAAAAAAAGGTCATGAAGAACCTAGTGGCAAGATGGGAATAAAGACACAGACCTACTAGAGAATGGACTTGAGGATATGGGGAGGGGGAAGGGTAAGCTGCGACAAAGTGAGAGAGTGGCATTGACATATATACACTACCAAAAGTAAAATAGATAGCTAGTGGAAAGTAACCACATAGCACAGGGAGATCAGCTCGGTGCTTTGTGACCACCTAGTGGGGTGGGATAGGGAGGGTGGGAGGGAGGGAGATGCAAGAGGGAAGAGATATGGGAACATATGTATATGTATAACTGATTCACTTTGTTATAAAGCAGAAACTAACACACCATTGTAAAGCAATTATGCTCCAATAAAGATGTTAAAAAAAAATTTTCCAACAAAGAAAAGCCCAGGACCAGATGACTTCACAGGCGAATTCTATCAAACATTTAGAGAAGAGCTAACACCTATCCTTCTCAAACTCTTCCAAAATATACCAGAGGGAGGAACACTCCCAAACTCATTCTACGAGGCCACCATCACCCTGATACCAAAACCAGACAAAGATGTCACAAAGAAAGAAAACTACAGGCCAATATCACTGATGAACAGAAATGCAAAAATCCTCAACAAAATACTAGCAAACAGAATCCAACAGCACATTAAAAGGATCATACACCATGATCAACTGAATGCAAGGAATGCAAGGATTCTTCAATATACACAAATCAATCAATGTGATACACCATATTAACAAACTGAAGGAGAAAAACCATATGATCATCTCAATAGATGCAGAGAAAGCTTTCGACAAAATTCAACACCCATTTATGATAAAAGCCCTGCAGAAAGTAGGCATAGAGGGAACTTTCCCCAACATAATAAAAGCCATATATGACAAACCCACAGCCAACATCGTCCTCAATGGTGAAAAACTGAAACCATTTCCACTAAGATCAGGAACAAGACAAGGTTGCGCACTCTCACCACTCTTATTCAACATAGTTTTGGAAGCTTTAGCCACAGCAATCAGAGAAGAAAAAGAAATCCAAATCGGAAAAGAAGAAGTAAAGCTGTCACTGTTTTCACATGACATGATACTATACATAGAGAATCCTAAAGATGCTACCAGAAAACTACTAGATCTAATCAATGATTTTGGTCAAGTGGCAGGATACAAAATTAATGCACAGAAATCTCTTGCATTCCTATACACTAATGATGAAAAATCTGAAAGTGAAATTAAGAAAACACTCCCATTTACCATTGCAACAAAAAGAGTAAAATATCTAGGGATAAACCTACCTAAGGCAACAAAAGACCTGTATGCGGAAAATTATAAGACACTGATGAAAGAAATTAAAGATGATACAAATAGATGGAGAGATATACCTTACCATGCCTTGGACTGGAAGAATCAACACTGTGAAGATGACTCTACTCCCCAAAGCAAACTATAGATTCAATGCAATCCCTATCAAACTGCCACTGGCATTTTTCACAGAACTAGAACAAAAAATTTCACAATTTGCATGGAAACACAAAAGACCCCGAATAGCCAAAGCAATCTTGAGAAAGAAAAACGGAGCTGGAGGAATCAGACTCCCTGATTTCAGAGTATACTAGAAGTCTACAGTAATCAAGACAGTATGGTACTGGCACAGAAACAGAAATGTAGATCAACGGAACAGGATAGAAAGTTCAGAGATAAACCCACGCACATATGGTCACCTTATCTTTGATAAAGGAGGCAAGAATATACAGTGGAGAAAAGACAGCCTCTTCAATAAGTGGTGCTAGGAAAACTGGACAGCTACATGTAAAAGAATGAAATTAGAACACTCCCTAACACCATATACAAAAATAAACTCAAAATGGATTAAAGACCTAAATGTAAGGCCAGACACTACCAAACTCTTAGAGGAAAACATAGGCAGAACACTCTATGACATAAATCACAGCAAGATCCTTCTTCACCCACCTCCTAGAGAAATGGACCTAAAAACAAAAATAAACAAATGGGACCTAATGAAACTTAAAAGCTTTTGCACAGCAAAGGAAACCATAAACAAGACGAAAAGACAACCCTCAGAATGGGAAAAAATATTTGCAAATGAGTCAACTGACAAAGGATTAATCTCCAAAATTTACAAGCAGCTCATGCAGCTCAATATCAAAAAAAGAAACAACCCAATCCAAAAATGGGCAGAAGACCTAAATAGACATTTCTCCAAAGAAGATATGCAGATTGCCATCAGACACATGAAAGAATGCTCAACACCATTAATCATTAGAGAAATGCAAATCAAAACTACAATGAGATATCATCTCACACCAGTCAGAATGGCCATCATCAAAAAATCTACAAAAAATAAATGCTGCAGAGGGTGTGAAGAAAAGGGAACCCTCCTGCACTGTTGGTGGGAATGTAAATTGATACAGCCACTATGAAGAACAGTATGGAGGTTCCTTAAAAAACTAAAAACAGAACTACCATACCACCCAGCAATCCCACTACTGGGCCTAAACCCTGAGAAAACCATAATTCAAAAAGAGTCATGTACCAAAATGTTCATTGCAGCACTATTTACCATAGCCAGGACATGGAAGCAACCTAGGTGTCCATCATCGGATGAATGGATAAAAAAGATGTGGCACATATATACAATGGAATATTACTCAGCCATAGAAAGGAACGAAACTGAGTTACTTGTAGTGAGGTGGATGGACCTAGAGACTGTCCTATAGAGTGAAGTAAGTCAAAAAGAGGAAAACAAATACCGTATGCTAACATATATATATGGAATGTAAAAAAAAAAAAAAAGGTCATGAAGAACCTAGGGGCAAGACGGGAATAAAGATGCAGACCTCGTAGAGAATGGACTTGAGTACACGGGGAGGGGAAAGGGTAAGCTGGGACAAAGTGAGACAGTGGCATGGACATATGTACACTACCAAACGTAAAATAGATAGCTAGTGGGAAGCAGCCACATAGCACAGGGAGATCAGCTCGGTGCTTTGTGACCACCTAGGGGGGTGGGATAGGGAGGGTGGGAGGGAGGGAGATGCAAGAGGGAAGAGATATGGGAACATATGTATATGTACAACTGATTCACTTTGTTATAAAGCAGAAACTAACACACCATTGTAAAGCAATTATACTCCAATAAAGATGTTAAAAAAAATAAAAATAAAAAGGCATCACACTTTGCAACAATTTAGACTGGATGCAAAAAGACAATGGAGTAAGATTACAGAGCACTGAAGGAATAGAATGTTGAACCTATAGTTTTATATACAACTAAATTGTCTTTCAAATATGATGGCATCATGGGCACAGATTCACATCGGTCTGTTGAATTTGTAAGAATCATCTAGCTGTATACTTATGAAATTGCATTTTTCTGTACACATATTATACTTAAATAAAGAGTTAAAGAAGTCACAAGATGTCAGAAAAGGAAATCCCAGCACTTGTTCTCCCACAGAAAAACTAATTTAACAACAATATATGGACCGAAACACGTTTATGAGAATTCCACATTAGAATTAAGAAGTTGCAGTACCCCAGACAAGGACAAAGTCGAGAACAGCTGCAATGAAACAAGATGACCAAATTCACTTTATCCACATGAGCCCCTCCCCCAACCCAGCAGAGCTCAGTGTCAAGACAGATTACCCAGGCGTGCAACTTCTCCCTCGGGGGAAAAGAGGGAGTGGAATATTAGTTCCACATCCCAGAATTACAGAGTGCTGCCCAAGGTATTGGATTCTCTCTCGGCTTACTTGGAGTGCTGATGGACCAGAACAGTTTGGATGCCTGGGGGCAACTATGAACAAAGGAAAGTGGCTGGAATGTTACTACAGTTGGCATGGCTTTGTGTGATTGGAAGCAGGCGCACAACTTGAGGCTTCCCTCCTGACAGTGAGGGAGAGGAGTGGAAGGAACATGTGTTCGATATCCCAGCCGTTCAGAGTGCTGCCCAAGGGACTAGTTTCTGTCTCTCTTCACTTGAAGCTCTGACAGAACCAGCATAGTTTGGATACCTGAGGACTATTGAGAATAATGTTAAGTGGCAAGCAGCCTACTGTGGGTGGCACACTCAGTGTGATTAGAAGGTGCACAACTCGAGGCTTCTACCTTTGAAGGGAGAGAAAGGAGTGGAGCATGCATCCAATATTCTGATCTTTCAGGGGGCTGTACAAGAGACTGGTTTCTGTCTTGCCTGACTCAGAGTGCTGATTAGACCTGGCATATTATAAATACCCAGGACAGCTGAAAACAAAAAACTAGCTTGATGATGTGCTACTGTTTCAGAGAACCAGCAATACAGCAGACAGACACCAGAGAAAGCAAGAGATTATGAGGTTCTGAAAAAAAGAAACCAACAAATCCCTCTAATTAGAAATCTACAAACACAAGTCCAGAGAAGATACATCCACAGGCCCCCAGAATTTTGAGCTGGGATGACTGATGAAGGTCTTTCCCTGTCAGAGCCAGTACATAAAGACTAGGAGATATGACTGTGTCTTCAAATGTGCAGATATCAATGCAAAGCTAAAAGGAACATGAAAAGAGGATAATAAGGTCCAATCAAAGGGACAAAATAAAGCTCCAGAAACTGATACTAATGAAATGAAGGTATATGAATATTTTGAACAAAAAGTTCAAAATAACTGTCATAAAAATGCTCAATGAGGTTGGGAAAATTGTGCATGAATAAAATGAAAATATTGAGAGAAAATATGAAAAAGAAACAAATTCTGAAGATGAATAATACAAAAACTGAACTAAAGAAATTCAATGCCTGGGTTCAACAACAGATTTAATCATATAGAAGAAAGAATTAGCCAACATGAAGAAAGGTCATTTAAAATTACCCAGAGGAGTAAAAAGGAAAAAGAATGAAGAAAGCCTAAAGGACTTAAGTGACACCATAAAACGAATCACCCTTCATATTATGGGAGTCTCAGAACAAGTGAGAGAGAAAGGTTCATCAAGGTTACCTTCTCAGAACGAGAAAAGAGAGAGAAAGGTATTTAAAGATAATAGCTGAAAACTTCCCAAATCTGGAGAGGGAAATGGACAACCAGATTCAAGAAGCCTAAAAAGGACCAAAAAAGATGAATCCAAAGAAATCCACACCAAGACACATTCTAATCAAATTGTCAAAAGTCAAGGACAAGGAGGGAATTTTTTTTCAAAGGGAAAATTTTAAAAGCAGAAAGATTAAAGTGACTCATCACATAAAAGGGATCCCCAACAAGACTAACAGTGGACTTCTCATCAGAAACTTCACAGATCAGAAGGGAGTTTAATGATATATTCAAACTGATGAAAGAAAAAAAAATGCCTACCAAGAATACTACATCCAACAAAGATGCACTTCAAAAAATGAAAGAGAGATAAAGACTTTCAGATAAACAAAAGCTGAGGGAGTTTACCAATGTTAGATCTGACTTACAAGGTATGATAAAGGGAGTCCTTCAAGTTGAAACAAAAGGACACTAAATAGCAACACAAAAGCATATGAAAGTATGAAGCTAGATGGTAAAAGTAAATATACAGACAAATAAAGAGTACCATAACAACGTAAAAGTGGTACAAAGATCACTTTTTCTAGTACTTGAGTTAAAAAATAAAACCATAAACAATAACTATAACTAGAAATATTTAATAGATAAACACTATAAAAAGATGTAATTGTGATATCAATAATATAAGGTGTGTGGGGGAGAGTAAAACTAGAGTTTTTATAAGTGACCAAAGTGAAGTTGTTATTAGCATAAAATGTACTGTTATGTTTTATGAAAGCCCCTTGATAACTACAAAGAAAATGCCTACAAAAGATACACAAAAGAAAACAAAAAGAATCAAAGAATACCACTACAAAAAAACCCAACAACAACCAAACACAAAGGAAGCAAAAAAGTGGGACAAAAGAGCTATAAGACAGAACACAATTAACAAAAATGGCAATAGTTAAATCCTTATCTATCAATAATTACTTTATATTTCAATGGACACATTCTCCAACCAAAAGACACAGAATAGCTAAATGGGTCAAAAAACCAGTATCTAACTACATGCTGTCTTACAAGAAACTCACTTTAGACTTAAAGACACACATAGGCTAAAAGTGAAAGGATAGAAAAATATATTCCATGAAAACAGTAACCATATCAGACCAAATAGACTTTAACTCAAAAACGGTCACAAGAGACAAAATAGAACATAATATAATGATAAAAGTTTCAATTCACCAGGAGGATGTAACAGTTATATATGCACCCAACATCAGAGCACCTAATGTATATAAAGCAACCTTTGACAGAAATGAAGGGAGAAATACATAGTAACACATTAATAGCAGAAGACTTCAATACCTCACTTTCAATAATTGATAAAACATATATACATTCAACAAGAAATGAGAGAACCTGAACAACACTACAGACCAAATGGACCTAACAGACAAATGAAAATGTTCCATGTAACAGCACCAGAATACACATTCTTCTCAACAGCACAAAGAACATTCTCCAAGATAAATCACCGATTAGCTCACAAAACAGATCTTAACAAATTTAAGAAGATTAAAATCATACAAAGTATCTTCTCTGACCTAAACAGACTGAAATTAGAAATTAATAGGAGAAGGAAAAAAATACAAATTGGAACCACGGTAAAATATCACTTCACACCTCTTAGGATGGCCATTATGAAAAAACCAACCAAACAAACAAAAAAAACAACTGTTGCTGAAGATATGGAGGAACTGGAACCCTGTACACTGTTGGTAGGAATGTAAAATGGTGCAGCTGCTACAGAAAACTATATGAAGGTTCCTCAAAAAATTCAAAATAAAACTACCATATGATCCACCAATCCCAGATCTGAGTATTTATCCAAAAGAATTGAAATCAGGCACTTGAAATATTTGCATGCCCATATTCACTGCAGCATTATTTGGGATAGCCAAAATTCAGGAAGCAACCTAACTGTTCATCAATGGATAACTAGATAAAGAAGGGATGATACATCCAAACAATGGAATATTTTTCATCCTTAAAAAAGAAATCTTGGAAATTCCCTGGCAGTCCAGTGGTTAGGACTCCATGCTTTCACTGCTGAGTGCCCAGGTTCAATCCCTGGTCGAGGAACTAAGATCCCACAAGCCACATAGCATGGCAAAAAAAGAAAAAAGAAATCTTGTCATATGTGGTGACATGAATAAACCTGGAAGATATCATGCTAAGTGAAATAAGCCAGTCACAGAAGGACTAACACTGCATAATGCCACTTATATGAGGTATCTAAAGTAGTCAAACTCACAGAAGCAGAAAGTAAAGTGGTGGTTGCCATGGACAGGGAGAAGGAAGAAATGGAAAGCTGATAACATGCATAAAGTTTCAGTTATGCAAAATGAAAATGTCTTGGAGATTTCTCATAAAACTTTGTGCTTAAAATTAACAGTATTGTACTGCACACTTAAAAATTTGTTAAGAGGGTGGATCTCAGGCTATGTGTTTTTACAACCACAATAGAGGAAAAAATAGTTAAAAAACATATGATGGAGGAGATAACAGGGCAGTAGAAGCATAATATTTTCATCTTGAATTCTCACATTACAAACAGATAGGATAACTATACAAAACAAAGAACAGAACTTATGAACAAAATATACAACAAAACTAAGACATAAGAAGTCCCACTTGAACCTCACAATACAACCACAAGGAGATAAACCACCAACAGCAACATGATCTGCATGGTAACAGCAATTCTATGGTAATAAGCAGATACCATATGCAGACCTAAGACCAGGAGAATAAACATATAGTACTCACTGGAAAACACAGTGGCCAAATTAGGAACAGTAGGTGAAATTGGAAGGGCTTTTGTCAATTCCAATAGTGGATGAATGCAAGCAGTCTGGGATAATAAGTTCTAAAGGAGCTGGAGCAGTCTAATCCCATGAACTCTCAAAATTGACTAACAAAGGCTCCTTTTTAAGACACCATGAGGACAAACTGCTTTAAGTGTAATTAAAATTGGGCAGGACAAGAACAATAGAAAGAAAGAAAAAGATGACCCAGACAAAAGTAAGGGTAGGGAAGAGAGACAGGATACCACAGGAAAAAAAGGTGAAAAAACATAAAATGGAGCTCTGTGTAGTTAGAAAACCTAGCTGAACCAAACTTCCTTCTAAAAGCTCAGGCAAAGTAACTTCACATAAAAACAAACAACAGAAAACTGTGAAGATCAAACCCCATACAAAATTAGCATAAAAAATACAAAATAATGAGCAGAATGACAGAGCTATAGAAAAGGAAAGCACAACAGAAAAACATGCTTGTAAAACAAATCAAAACCAGAAATTATCTCAAAATATGCTAAAATTTTTAAGAAACAGACACAAAATAAGAACATAAATCAAAATTGGATAAACTCAGGAATAAGATGAGAATTTAGTAAGAACTAAAGAAAGAATTAGAAATTTTTAAAAATTTCAGAAATAAAGCCCAAATTAAAAGGAACACAAGAGCAAACACATAAGGACAAACTCAACAAATAATCTCTTAAGAAAAGCAGAAGGTGAAAAGGAAGAAAATATTAATAACCCAAAATAAATGAGACAAAAAAGGATTCAAGAAAAAGTGACACAACTGAATATAGGAAAAGAAGATCCAGCATATGAATAACAGATGTCCCTGAAAAGAAAATTAAAACGTATTTCTCGATTTCAAAATTTATTACAAAACTATAGTAATTAAGACAAGGTAAAAACAAATTAACAAAACTACAAAAAAAAAGACAAGGTGGTACTGGCATAGAGACAGAAATATAGTTCAACAGAACAGAATTGAAAGTCAGAAATAAACCAATAAATTTACTGTCAGTTGATTTTTGACAAGGGTGTCAAGAAAAACAAATGGGAGAAAAAATACTCTTCAACAAATGGTCTTGGAGCAACTGGATATCCACATGTAAAAGAATGAATTGGACCACTTCCCTAGCTGTACACAAATGACATACACACACACACACACACACACACACACACACAAACCTCAAAATGGACTGATTACCAAATTATAAGAACATGAACTATAAAATTCTTAGAAAAAACATATATAGGACAATTTTTAATTTTTGCTTTTGTTGCCTGTGCTTTTGGTGTCACATTCAAAAACTTTTTGTCAAGAGAAATGTCAACGAGCTTTTTCCTGTGTTCATCTAGGAATTTTATGATGTTAGTTATTATGTTTAATCCATTTTGAGTTGAATTTTGTGTATGGTGTAAGATAAGGGTCCTAAATTCATTCTTCTGCATGTGAATATACAGTTTTCCCAACATCATTTACTGAAGACATTATCCTTTCCCCATTTTGTATTTCTGGTGCCTTTGTTGAATAGTAGTTGACCATACATGCCTGGGTTTATTTCTGGGCAAATCAAGCAACATAATACACATTAACTAGACGAGGGATAAAAATCATATGATCATCTCAATAGACACAGAAAAAGCATTTGACAAAATGCAACATGCATTTATGATAAAAATTCTCAACACAGTAGGTATAGCAGAATATACCTCAACATAATAAAAGCCATCTATAACATACCCACAGCTAACATCGTACTCAGTGGAGAAAAGCTGAAAGCTTTTTCTCTCAGATCAGAACAAGATAAGGATGCACACTATCGTCACTTTTATTGAACACAGTATTGGAAGTCCTAGCTACAGCAATTAGGCAACAAAAAGAAACAAAAGGATTCCAATTTGGAAAGGAAGAAGTAAAACTGCTACCATCTGCAGATGACAAGCCATTATATATAGTAAGTGCCCTACATATGAACCTTCAAGTTGCGAACTTTCAAAGATACTAACGTTCCAGCAAGGAAGCAGAACCTGTGCCATCAACGTCAGGTGTGAGTGAAATTGCAGCTTGCCCTCCGTCTCCTATTGCTGATGATCCTTCAGCTCTACCATCTCCAACCTCCTCTCCCTCCTCCAGTCAGTAACTCTTCTTGCCTGTTCACTTGATGCCAGCCCTTGTATGCCAGCTGTTGTAATGTACTACTGTACTTTTCAAGGTACTGTACTGTAAGATTAAAAATGTTTTCTTTCTCTTTTGTGTTCGTTTGTTTTTTATGTATTATTTGTGTGAGAAGTATTATAAACCTATTACAGTACAGTACTATATAGCCGATTGTGTTAGCTGGGTACCCAGGCTAACTTTGTTGGACTTACAAACAAATTGGACTTATGAATGCACTCTTGGAACGGAACTCGTTCATATGTAGGGGACTTACTGCATAGAAAACCCTAAAGACTCCTCCAAAAAACTGTTAGATTAAATGAATTCAGTAAAGTTGCAGGATACAAAAATAATAGATAGAAATCAGTTGTGTTTCTATACACTAATAATGAGTTATCAGAAAGAGAAAACAATCCCATTTACAACTGCATCAAAAAGAATAAAATACCTAGGAATAAATTTAACCAAGGAGGTGAAAGACTTGTACTCTGAAAACTATAAGACACTGATGAAACAAAACTGAAGACGGAACAAATAAATGGAAAGATATATCATTCTCATGAATTGGAAAAATTAATATTGCTAAAATGTCCATATTACCCAAACTGATCTATAGATTCAATGCAATCCCTATTAAAATACCAATGGTATTTTTCACAGAACTAAAACAAATAATCCTAAAATCTGTAAGGAATGACAAAAGACCCAGAATAGCCAAAGCTATCTTGAGAAAGAAGAACAAACCTGAGGCATCATGCTCCCAGACTTGAAACTATACTATAAAGCCACAGTAATTAAAAGTGTATGGTACTTTTAATGGTTCTTATGGCATAAGAACAGACACATAGATCATTGGAACAAAATAAAGAACCCAGAAACAAACCCATGCATATATGGTCAATTAATCTATGACAAAGGAGGAAAGAGCATATAATGGAGAAAAGACGGTCTCTCCAATAAAAAGGGTTGGGAGAACTGGATAGATACATACAAAAGAATGAAACTGGACGCCTTTTTTACAACGTCCAAAAAAATTGACTTGAAATGGATTAACGACTTGAATGTAAGAACTGAAACCATAAAACTCCTACAAGAAAACATAGGCAGTAAGCTCTCTGACATCGGTCTTAGCAATATTTTTTTGGTCTTATCTCCTCAGGCAAAGGCAACAAAAGCAAAAATAAATAAATGGAACTACATCAAACTAAAGAGTTTTTGCACAGTGAAGGAAACCATAAAAAAAAAAAAGGCAACCTACTGAATGGGAGAAGATATTTCCAAATCATTTATCTGATAAGGGGTTAATATCCAAAATTCATGAAAAACTTATACAACTTAATATCAAAAAAGCAAACAACTTAATTTAAAAATCAGCAGAACACATGAATAGACATTTTTCCAAAGATATATACATGGCCAACAGGCACAAAAAGGATTCTCGACGTCACTAATTATCAGGGAAATGCAAATCAAAACCACAATGAAATACCGTCTCATACCCGTCAGAATGGCTATTATCAAAAAGACAAAAAAATAACAAGTTTTGGCAAGGATGGGGAGAAAAGGGAACCCTCATGCAATATTGGTGGGAATGTAAATTGGTACAGCCACTATAGAAAACAGTATGGGGGTTCCTCAAAAAATTAAAAATAGAACTACCATATGATCCAGCAATTCCACTCCTGGGTATTTATCCAAAGAAAACACTACTTAGAAAAGATATAAGTACCCCTATGTTAATTGCAGTATTATTTACAATAGCCAAGATATGGAAACAACCTAAGTATCCATCAATAGAAGAATGAATAAAGAAAATACGTTTTATATATATACACAACGGAGTATTATTCAGCCACAAAAGAAGAATGAAATCTTGCCATTTGTGACAACATGGATTGGACTCAGACAGAATTATGCTAAGTGAAATAAGTCAGAGAAAGACAACTACCATATGATTTCACTTATATGTGAAATCTAAAAAACAAACAAGTGAATGAACAAAATAAAAACATACTCATAGATTCATGAAAACAAACTGGTGTTTGCCAGGGGAAAGTGGGGTTGGGTGGTGGGCAAAATATTTGAACAGGATTATTAAGAGGTATAAACTTCCAGTTATAAAATAAATAAGTTATGGGGATGTAATACACAGCATAGGGAATACAGTCCATAATAGTGTAATAACTGTATGGTGAGAGATGATAACTAGATTTATCATGGTGACCATTTCAAAATGTATATAAATCAAATCACTATGATGTAGATCTGAAACTAATATAATATTGTATGCCAGTTATACTTCAATTTTTTAAAAAACTGGCATAATATTGTATGCCAATTATACTTCAATTAAAAAAAATACTTCAGCTGGTTTTGAATGTCCTGATGACAGAGAAGCCCAGGAAAAAAGAGAAAATGACAGCTTTATCTATCCCTGTGTTTCTCTCTCTTGATTTTCCTCTCTCAGGGGTCCTTACATCAGAATCCCCGAAAGAGGTGAGCAAGTGTTAAACACATAATAAAAGTATGCTGACTGAACAAAAAATCCTAAAATGATGTAGTAAGACAAACATTCTTCTAGAAATTAAGAGATTTTGGTTTTAAGTCTGATTCATTCATTATCTCTTTATGCTACCAGGCATATGATTCTTCAGTTTCTCATTTGTAAGATTCGCAAAATCGAGAAGATTACCCCTAAAGGCTATTTGAATGCTAACATCCGATGAATCTATGATTCATGTGTAATCACTTCATGTACTTAAAAAAGCAACTGCCTTTGCTGGCAATTAAAACATTAGCTAACAGCCATTTGAAATGTCATCCAAAAGTAAATAAAGTTTACTTAAATGAAATTTGGATAGAATACAATATCTGGCCTTCCCATATGACTATGAGTGAAATCTTTGATTCACAGAAATTTTATAAAGTAAAAAATCTCACATGAAGTTCTTACGCAATTTCAAACAGTAATAAATCAAAATTGAAAGTAAACTTATTAAAAGACAACTACATTACATAATTATGCATGTTTTTAGACCACGTAATGAAATTAAGTATATTAAGATAGTATGTGCTCTGAATAATCATTTAAAAACCACGCCAGCTCTAAAAAAATATATCACTTGCTCTTCAGTTTTTCTATCATATGTGTCAACTTAAAATATTAAAGTATGAAAGTTAATATGAAGGGATTAATAAACACTGATATGGTGATTGCTCAGATACAGGTGCTCATTAATAGAATTAGTATCCTTATGAAAAAGACCCCAGAGGAATCCCTCAGCCTATCCACCATATAAGGATACAGTGAGAAGACAGCTGTCCATGAATCAGGAAGTGGGTCCTCAACAGATCCTGAATTTGCTGGCACCTTGATCTTAGACTTCCCAGCCTTCAGAAGTGTGAAAAATAAGCTTCTGTTGTTTATAAGCCACCAATCTATGGTATTTTATTGGAGCAGCCTGAACTTAGACAATCTCAAATAAACAACCTTACTTTTCACCTCAAGGGTAGACAAAGAACAAACTAAACCCAAAAATAGCAGAAGGAAAGAAATAATAAAGACTAGAGCAGAAATAAATAGAGAATATAAAAACAATAGAGGGAATTCCCTGGTGGTCCAGTGGTTAGGACTCGGTGCTCTCACTGCCAGGGACCTGGGTTCGATCCCTGGTTGGGGAACTAAGATACCACAAGCCATGCAGTGTGGCCAAATAAATAAATAAAAATAAAAACAATAGGAAAAAAATCAACAAACTGAGAAAATACTTGTAAATCATATGTCTGATAAGGATTAATATCCTGAATGAAGAACTCCTACAACTTAGCAACAACAACAAAACCAAACAACTCAATCAAAAACTAAGTAAAAGATTTCAACAGACATTTCTTCAAGGAAGATATATAATGGACAATAAGCATATGAATAGATGCTCAACATCATGAAATATGAGAGGAATGTAAATGAAAAACAAAATGAGATAGCACCTCACACCTCTTAGGGTGGCTATCATCAAAAAACAAACAAAACAAACAAACAAAACAGAAAATAACCAGAGTTGGAAGGATAATGAGAAATTGGAATCCTTGTGCATTGTTGGTGAGAGTGCCAAATGGTGCAGTCACTGTAGAAAATGCTATGGCAGTTCCTCAAAAAACTAAGAACAGGGTTACTATGTAATCCAGCTGTTCCACTTCTGGGTGTATAACTACAACAATTCAAAGCAGGGACTCAGGCATTTGTACATCCATGTTTACGGCAGCATTATTCACAATAGCCAAATGGTGGAAGCAACCCAAGTGTCCACTAACAGATGAATGGATTAACAAAATGTAGTATATGCATAAAATGGAGTGTTATTCAGCCTTAAACAGGAAGGAAATTCTGACACATGCTACAACATGGATAAACCATAAAGACATTATACTAAGTGAAAAATACCAGTCACAAGAAGACAATATAAACACTGTATGATTCTACTTATATGAGGTACCTAGAGTAGTCAAATTCAGAGACAGAAAGCACAGACACGTTGTTTTACTGAGCTTCACAGAAGAGTTTTTGTTTTGTTTTTTTTTTTAACAAACTGAAGGTTTGTGGCAATCCTGCACTGAGCAACTCTATCAGCACCATTTTTCCAACAGCATTTGCTCACTTCGTTTCTCTGTGTCACATTTTGGTAATTCTCACAATATTTCAAACTCTCCACCAGCAAAAAGATTATGACTCACTGAAGGCTCAGATGATGGTTAGGATTTTTGAGCAATAAAGTATTTTTTTAATTAAGGCATATACGTTTTTTACACATAATGCTATTGCACATTTAACAGACTACTGTATAGTGTAAATATAACTTTTATATGCATTGAGAAGCCAAAAAATTCATGTGACTAGCTTTGTGATACTTGCTTTATTGTGGTGGTCTGGAACCAAACCTGCAATATCTTCAAGGTATGCCTGTAGAATGGTAGTTGCCAGAGGTAGGAAAAGCGGGGGAATAGGGAGTTAGTTTGTAGTTAGTGGGTACAGAGTATCAGTTGGGGAAGATGAAAAAGTTCTGGAGATGGATGGTGGTAATCACTGCATGACAATGTGAATATACTTAATGCAACAGAACTGTACACTTCAATATGGTCACAGTGGTAAATTTTATGTTACATATATTTAACTACAATAAAAAGAACCAAATTAAAAAAAACAGAATGTATAGGATGCAGTGAAAACAGTGCTCAGAAAGTTACAGCACTAAATACCCACATTAAAAATAAACAAAGATCTCAAATAAATAACCTAACTTTACATCTTAAGTAACTATAAAAAGAAGAGTAAACTAAACCTAAAGATACCAGAAAGAAGGAAATAATAACAATTCGAGTGGAGATAAATGAAATTGAGAAGAAAAGAACAATAGCGGCAATCAACAAAACCAAAAGTTGGTTCTCTGAAAACACCAACAAACTTGACAAACTTTCAGTTAGAATGACAAAGAAAGAGAGACACAAATAACTAAAATCAGAAATGAAAGGAGAAACATTACTACAGGCCTTACAGAAATAACAAGGATAAACAATTGTATGGCAATAAATTAGATGACCTAGATAATATGGACAAATTCTTATTATAATAAAAATTACCAAACGTAAGTTATTTCACGAAAACATAGAAAATCTGAACAGACCCACAACAAATAAAGACATTGAATCAGTAATACAAAACTTCCAAACAAAGTCCTAGACCATATGGCTTCACTGGTGATTTCTACCAAGCATTTTGAAAAGAAATAATTTAAATCCTTCTCAAAATCTTCCCCAAAAATTGAAAGGGAAGGAACACTTCCTATCTCATTCTATAAGGCTAGCATTACTCAGATACCAAAGATAAAGACATTAGAAGAAAACTAAATACCAAAATCCCTTATGAATATAGATGTAAATACTCTCGACAAAATACTAGCAAACTGAATCAAGAAGTATGTTAAAAGGATTATATACCATGATCAGGTGGGATTTACCCCCAGGAAAGCCACAGCGGTTCAACATCAGAAAATCAATTAATATAATACACAACAGTGTAACAGTAAAGGGGAAAAAAAACCACTTGATCATCTCAATTGATACAGAAAAAGCACTTGACAAACCCAACACCTTTTTGTGATAAAAACCCTCAGAGAACTAGGAATAGAAGGAAACTTCTTCAACATGATAAACCACGTAAAAACCACAGCTAACATAATACTCAGTGGTGAAAAACTGAATGTGTTCCCCTTAAGACACTGACAACAGCTTTTAACTACTGCTACTCAATACGGTACTGGAACTTCTAACCAGAGCAATTAGGAAAGAAAAAGAAGGTGGTTTGGGGAGGAGGGAAGTTAGAGGACACATACTTACTGATTTCAATGCCACCTGCAAAGCTACAATAATTGAAAGTGCAGTACTGACATAAGGATAGACATAGAGACTAGTGGAATAGAATTCATAGTCCAGAAATAAACCCATACAGTGATGGCAACTGAGTTTTGACAAGGGTGCCAAGTCCATTCCATGGGGGAAAAAAGTCTGTTCAACAAATGATACAGTAACAACTGGGTATCCATATTCAAAAGAATGATCCTGGACCCCTACCTCAAATCATATACAAAAAGAAGAGCTAAAACCGTAAAACTCTTAGAAGAAAACATAGAGGGAAATCCTCATTACCTCAGATTTGGCAATAGATATACTAGTGGCCAACAAACACATGAGTTTCTCAATCTCATTAGTCATTAAGGAAAAGCAAATCAAAACCACAATATGGTACCACTTCACATTCACTAGGATGGCTATATTAAAAATGCCCCCCCCCAAAAAAAACCAGAAAATAAGACATGTTAGAAGGGCTATGAAGGAATTGGAACCTTCATACACTGCTAGTAGGAATACTAAACACTGCTGTGGAAAACAGTCTTGCACATCCTAAAAAAGTTAAACACAGAATTACCATATGATCCTGTAATTCCACTCCTAGATATATAATCAAAAGAATTGAAAACAGGACCACCTCAATATATAGAGCAAATACTAACAGAACTAAAAGGAGAAATAAAACAGTAATACAACAAAAGTTGGGGACTTTAATACCTACTCCTGATAACAGGTACATCATCCAGACAGAGAATCAATAGCAGATGTGAACAACACTATAGGCCCAATGAACCTAAAAGACATAACTAGAACACTCCATCTAACAGCAGCAGAATAGACATTCTTCTCAAGTGCACAGAGAACATTTTCTAGGATAGATCATATGTTAGGCCACAAAATTAGTCTTAGCAGATTTAAGAAGACTGAAATCATACCAAGTATCTTCTCACACCACAATGGTATGAAACCAGCAATCAATAACAAGAGGACAACTGGAAAATTCACAAATACATGGAAATTAAACAAAATATTCCTGAACAACCAATGGATCAAAAGAAAAAAATTAAAAGGGAAATTAAAAAATACCTTGAGACAAAAGTGAAAACACAACATACTAGAACTTATGGGCTGCAGCAAAAGTAGTTCTAAGAACTTATGGGCTGCAGCAAAAGTAGTTCTTAGAGGGAAATTTATAGTAATACACATTGAGGAAAAAGAAACACTTGAAATAAACAACCTGACTTTACACCTCAAGGAACTAAAAAAATAAAAACAAAGCCCAAAGTTAGCAGAAGGAAGGAAATAATACAGATTAGAGGAAAAATAGAGAGCAAGAGAACAGGAAAGATTAACAAAACTAAAAGTTAGTTCTTTGAAAAGACAAAACAAAAGTGACAAACCTTTAGCTAGACTAGCCAAGAAAAAGAGAGACCCCAAATAAATAAAATCAGAAATGAAAGAAGAGACAGTACAACTGATATCACAGAAATACAAAAGATCATAGGAGACTAACAAATTGGACAACCTAGAATAATGGATAAATTCCTAGAAACATAAGATCTACCAAGACTGATCAGGAAGAAACAAAAATTACACTATGGTGACTATAGATAATAATACTGTATTTTACAGTATTAACTTGAACAACAAGGGTTTGAATTGTTAGGGTCCACTTATATGAGAATTTTTTTCAACAGTAAATACTACAGTACTATACAATCTGCAGTTGGTTGAATCCACAGATGCCAAACTGTGGATATGGAGGAACTGCCTACAAAGAAGTCCAACTATAAGTTATATGCAGATTTTGAACTGTGCAGAGAGTTGGCACCCCCAGCCCCCACATTGTTCAAGGGTCAAGTGTACATTTGAAGGTTGCTTAGAGAGTAATTTTGAAAGTTCTCATCACAAGAGAAAAACACTGTAACTATGTGAGGTGATGGATGTTAACTAATTGTGATAATCATTTCACAATATACACATATATCAAATAATTATGTTGTACACCTTAAATTAATACGTTATATGTCAATCATATCTCAATAAAACTGGAAAAAAGAAGAAAATTGAAAACAGGTACTCAAACAAGTATATTACATGTACATGCTTGTTTCTAACAGCAAGATTCACAATAGCCAATAGGTAGAAACAGCCCAAAGGTCTTCAACAGATGAATGGATTAAAAATTGTGGTATATACATGTATATACAAAGAAATAATATCCAACCATTAAAGGGATGAAGTACTGATACATTCTACAGTGTAGATGAACCTCGGAAAGATTAGGCTAAGTGAAAGAAGCCAGACACAAAAGGTCACGTGTTGTATTATCCCATTCATATGAAATATTTAGAACAGATAAATCCACAGAGACAGGATGCAAACTGATGGGGGCTGGGGGAAGGTAGGAATGGGGAGAAACTGCTTAACAGATAAGGAGTTTCACTTTGGAGCAATGGAAATGCTTTGGAATGATGGCTGCACTTCACTGTGAATATATTAAATGCCACTGAATTGTTGACTTTAAAACTATTATTTTCATATTATACAAATTTCACCTAGTAATTTTTAATAAGTAATCTATTACAGAACTATACCAAGGGCATTTAATCAGAAGTAACAAATGAAAAGTTGGATGCACATTTCTGAAAATACAGTTTATCAAATAAAATAATAATCACAATTAAATGGCCTCGCTGGTCTTATGTGAAATTAGCATTCCTAGATGAAAGCTTATTAAATTTTCTTAGCAAAGCCAGTAAATACATTTATTTGTGGATACTGGCAGTCCCCAGAACTTAGAACTGATTATGTTTTAAAAATGTACAGGGGGCTTCCCTGGTGGCGCAGTGGTTGAGAATCTGCCTGCCAATGCAGGGGACACGGGTTCGAGCCCTGGTCTGGGAAGATCCCACATGCCGCGGAGCTACTAGGCCCATGAGCCACAACTACTGAGCCTGCGCATCTGGAGCCTGTGCCCAGCAACAAGAGAGGCCACAACAGTGAAAGGCCCGCGCACCGCGATGAAGAGTGGCCCCCGCTTGCCGCAACTAGAGAAAGCCCTCGCACAGAAATGAAGACCCAACACAGCCAAAAATAAATAAATAAATTTATAAAAAAAAACAGTACAGTCATCTAGCATCTAGATCTTCATGTCTACATACCATTTTCCAATAAAAGGCACAGGGTTCCTTGTAGAAAGGGATGATTTCAAGGCCAGGTCAGGGAAAATATAAGACTAACCTGGAACACTGTGTGGTGCCAGAAAGCAAGGAAGTATTGAAAAAGGATGGGGGCATGTCCAAAGGACACAAGAGCCAATCTAAAGGAGCTTCCAGTGGCCCAGAGCTAGAACAACTAGAACAAGTAAATAAAAATTGAGAGTATTAGATGATAGTCCATAGAATATAGTTTATTAACATCTATGAGTTCAGCCTGATATAAATAAATAACTAAAAATATAAATGAGGGAGAAGGCAACAGCTCTTCTTTACAGAAGTCCCATTAACAAATGCAGAATGAGGGAAACAAAAAAACATATTTAGGCAAACACCACAGTAATAACTGTTGTAGATATGCTAATATTAACTGGTGAAAGTTTGAGGAGAAACATGATATTTGCATACTCTCAAAGAATCTCCCTCAAGGTGTTTTTTAATTACAAAGGAGAAAATAGTATTTTTCACTGGAGAAACCCAGTAGATACCACCTTAACCATTCAATGGAGGTTAACACCACCAGTAATAAGACATATCAACATTATGTACTCCCTGATATGATGCACTGAAAAGGACACAGCTTAATGTTTTACTGCTTAAGACACTGTAATATGGCTTCTACCACCATATCACCACTCTTTTATCAGGAACACTAAATGAGCAACTAATTGCTAAATTCAATAACATCTTGCGTATTCATCTTACATACCCTCTCTGTCGCATAATACTATTAACCGTTCCTTCCTTTCTAAAACCCTCTCCTCTCTTGGCTTCTAGGATATCTATCTATCCCTATTCCTTGAACCTCTCTGGCCATTGCATATTCTCCTTCTTGGACTATTCTTTCATTTAAATTTTGGCAGTCTCAGGAGTGTCTTCCTTAGCCCTCTATTTTTTTCTCATTCTAAATAGTCTCCAGAAGGTATCCATGGCCACTATAAAAAAAAAAATTACTTCCACGATGATTCTCAAACTTTACCTCAAGTCCAGATCTCTTTCTCGAGTACCTACCCCATACATACAACTGTTCATTAGACATTTTCATCATAATGTCTCATAGATAGCTTAAACTCCACATACCCCAAGCTGAACTCACCATTTTCTCCAACTTCTCCAACTCCTCAAATTTGTTCCTCCCCATCTTAGTTAATAGCATCACTATCCACCCAGCTGCCTAAGCCAGACACCCAGGAACTACACTCTTTATTTTTTCTTTACCCTCTATCAAGCCACTCAGTAACTCCTATCAACTTTACCTCCTAAATATCTCTATAATCAGTGTCATAGCCTTAGTTGAGATTGTCATCCCTTCTTACCAATATTACCATTAAACTCTCTGATGTTCCATCCAAACCAAATGTCTCCCTACCTCCAGTCTTGTCCACTTTCAATCCACCCTCCAAACTACAGCTTTTCCAAAGAACACATGTTATTTAATATATTCTGCCCTAAAATGCCCTTTTCTCATTCATCCACCAGACCAGTATCTACCTACACATCCTTCAATACTCATCTATAAATTCTTTGTTTGGAAAGTTTTCCATGACCTCTCTAGACTGAGGGTGGTTCCCCTCAAAAACCCTGTACACATATCTACTAAAGCACTTACCACACCTTATTTTTAATAGTTGGTTACCTGTTTTCTCCTCTAAATCATGATTTCCTGGAGGGCAAAGGCTATGCCTTGTTCATGGTTGTAGCCCCAGTACCTAGTACAATGTCTGCCAAATGGCAGGTAACTGATAAATGTTTGTTAAAAGACTGGCTGAAGATGGTGGCATGTTCTTTTTGTAAATGTAAAGCTGTGACAGGCAGTGGTAAACGCTAAAAAGACTAGTATGATTTTGACACTTTTGTATCTATGATAATATTCTAAGCTAGTAATATATAAGAATTCATTTAAAAGATAATTTTACAATAGGTTTATTTAAATAGATTTCCTCTAGCTATTCATCAAAGCAATAGATTGTAGTTGCACAAACGATCCTAAATAAGAAGTAAAATTCATCAGAGTTGTGAAAAGTAGAGCTAGCAAGATGAAGGGGAAAGAGATGAGTGAAAGGACCTGGGTTGTAGCGCCAGTTCTGTCACTGATTAGCTAGGATGTAACTGGACTGCTTGAGAAGTATTCAAAACAGAAACAACGATAGTAGCCTAACCACATGAGCTCTGTCGGCAAACCCCACAAAATCCATTACCAAAAATGGTGTTTTACTACAGAACCATACACCAAAATTGCAATGGCAAAAGTTAAAGCACTTTACAATTCACAAACTGCTTTCATATCTGTCATTCTCTTGATCCTCCCCAGAATAGTGGAAGATAGGTCTTATTCAAATGTCCATTTTATAACCTAAAAACACCGAGATTAAGATAAAGTAGCTAAAACAAAGTAATACTCTCCTGCTTCAAAACCTTTCAAAATCTTTTCATGATATTAGACTGCTTGGTGACAAATTCTGACAACACTTCCTCATGACAGGAAGTGCAGGCCTTTATCACTTCTCTTCTATATTACTTCAATATCCTCCTAACTGATGTCCCTATCTCCAATCCCTGTCTATTTCCAATCTATCCTTCAAACTGCAGGCAGAATCATATTGCTAAAACAAATTTGATAATATTATCCCTACTTAAAAATTATATTCTAGGCCAGCCATGTCCAGTAGAACTTTCTGTGATTATGAAAATGTTCTGTATCTGTGTGGTCAAATACAATAGCCACTTAGACACATGTGGCTATTGAGCACTTAAAATATGTCTAGTGTGACTAAGCTACTAAGTTTCAAATCTTATTTAATTTTAATTGAAATTTAAATAGCCACATGTGGCTAATGTCTACTGTATTGGAAAGTATAGCTCTAAGCAATAGGAAGCCTTTATTTATTTATTTTTTCTGATCCTGGTGAAAACCAATGAATAAATAAATAGGTTATACTTACTTATTAGACAAAAAGCTTTAGAGCATAACTGCCTTTTGTTCTTTTCTCCTTTTCAATGTTTTCTAATCTTTCAGTAGCTGGTATGTACTGTTTTGGTAAATTTTTTGTAAATACAAGAACTTGATTTTGAAAAAAGAAACATGAGTATAGATCTTTATTAGGCAGCATCAAATATGTAGAATACCTATGTTACATAGAAACTGAAGAAACCACTGAAATAAAGAGGAGATACTGGGACTCAATCTTCAAAAGATCCCCCAATTCCCCAGTAAAATGATAACCAAAACTGGCTAAACCTAAAAGTTGCAGAATACTTCCAGGAAAGCTTCTTAAACATGTTAAAGACTGTTTTATGTTACAAAAAATAATCATTAAGTCATATGCAAGAATGCTAAAATGCATTACTAGTAGACAAAACAAACCAGAGTTCAATAAATGAACATATTAATACAACCTATTCAAAAAAATCAGACCACCAACTGAAAAGCTTAAATATGAAATTTTTATCATTATAAAAACAAGTATATCAAACAATGCCAAACTAGAATGAACAAGTGAACGTTCCTTTTTACTGTCCTCTGGCCTCCCAACCCATCCCCTCTCCAGAGGCGTGTTTGCAGTATATGCTTCCAGTTTTCTATGTATTTACATACACACACACTGTCATGGACTGAATTGTGTCTCCTCCAAATTCATGTTGAAGTCCTAACCCCCAGTGTCTCAAATGTGACTGTATATGGAGATAGGGCCTTTAAAGATGTTTATTAAGGTTAAGTGAGGTCATTAGGGTGGGACCTATCTAATATGACTGGTATACTTATAAGAAGAGATTAAGGAAATGGGCAAGATGGCGGAAGAGTAAGACGCAGAGATCACCTTCCTTCCCACAGATACAGTAGAAATACATCTACACGTGGAACTACTCCTACAGAACACCCACTGAACGCTGGCAGAAGACGTCAGACCTCCCAAAAGGCAAGAAAATCCCCACGTACTTGGGTAGGGCAAAAGAAAAAAGAAATAACAGAGACAAAAGAATAGGGACGGGACCTGCACCAGTGGGAGGGAGCTGTGAAAGAGGAAAGGTTTCCACACACTAGGAAGCCCCTTCGCGGGCAGAGACTGCGGGTGGCAGAAGGGGGAAGCTTCGGAGCCACGGGGGAGAGCGCAGCCACAGGGGTGCGGAGGGCAAAGCGGAGAGATTCCCACACAGAGGATCGGCGCCGAGCAGCGCTCACCAGCCTGAGAGGCTTGTCTGCTCACCCGCCAGGGCGGGCGGGGGCTGGGAGCTGAGGCTCAGGCTTCGGTGCTAGCCGGGAGGGAGTCCGGGAAAAAGTCTGCAGCTACCGAAGAGGCAAGAGACTTTTTCTTGCCTCTTTGTTTGGCGGCGCGCAAGGAGAGGGGATTCAGAGCGCCGCCTAAACGAGCTCCAGAGACGGGCGCGAGCCGCGGCTATCAGCGCGGATCCCACAGCAACAGGAGCGCAGAGGGGAAAACGGAGAGATTCCCGCACAGAGGCTCGGCGCCGAGCAGCACTCACCAGCCCGAGAGGCTTGTCTGCTCACCCGCCGGGGCGGGTGGGTGCTGGGAGCTGAGGCTCGGGCTTCGGTCAGATCGCAGGGAGAGGACTGGGGTTGGCGGCGTGAACACAGCCTGAAGGGGCTAGCGCACCACAACTAGCCGGGAGGGAGCCCGAGAAAAAGTTTGCAGCTGCCGAAGAGGCAAGAGACTTTTTCTGGCCTCTTTGTTTCGCGGCGCGCAAGGAGAGGGGATTCAGAGCGCCACTTAAACGAGCTCCAGAGACGGGCGCGAGCCGCGGTTATCAGCGCAGACCCCAGAGACGGGCATGAGACGCTAAGGCTGCTGCCGCCGCCACCAAAAAGCCTGTGTGCGAGCACAGGTCACTCTCCACACCGCCCCTCCCGGGAGCCAGTGCAGCCCGCCACCGCCAGGCTCCCGTAATCCGGGGACAACTTCCCCGGGAGAGCGCACGGCGCGCCTCAGGCTGCTGCAACGTCACGCCGGCTTCTGTCGCCGCAGGCTCGCCCCGCCTCCTCCGTACCGCTCCCTCCCCCCGGCCTGACTGAGCCAGAGCCCCCGAATCAGCTGCTCCTTTAACCCCGTTCTGTCTGGGCGGGGAACAGACGCCCTCAGGCGACGTACATGCAGAGGCGGGTCCAAATCCAAAGCTGAACCCCGGGAGCTGTACGAACAAAGAAGAGAAAGGGAAATCTCTCCCAGCAGCCTCAGAAGCAGCGGATTAAAGCTCCACAAACAACTTGATGTGCCTGCATCTGTTGAACACCTGAATAGACAACGAATCATCCCAAATTTAGGAGATGGACTTTGGGAGCAGGATATATTAATTTTTCCCCTTTTCCTTTTTTTGTGAGTGTATATGTGTATGCTTCTGGGTGAGATTTTGTCTGTATAGCTTTGCTCTCACCGTTAGTCCTAGGGTTAGGTCCATCCGTTTTTTTTTTTTTTTTTTACTTAAAAAATTTATTTTCCCTAATAAATGTTTTCTTAATAATTTTTTCCTTATTTTCTATTTTTAAAAAATTGAAAAAAATTTTTTAATAAGTTTTTTCATATTTTTTATTTTAAAATTAAAAAAAATTTTTTCTTAATAAATGTTTTCTTAATAATTTTTTTCTTATTTTTTATTATAAAAAATTAATAAATCTATTTTTAAAAATTAAAAAAAATTTTCTCTTAATAAATTTATTCTTAATAATTTTTTATTTTTTATTATAATAGCTTTATTTTATTTTATTTTATCCTCTTTCTTTCTTTCTATTTTTTCTCCCTTTTATTCTGAGCCGTGTGGATGAAAGGCTCTTGGTGCTCCAGCCAGGCATCAGGGCTGTGCCTCTGAGGTGGGAGAGCCAACTTCAGGACACTGGTCCACAAGAGACCTCCCAGCTCCACGTAATACCAAACGGCGAAAATCTCTCAGAGATCTCGATCTCAACATCAAGACCCAGCTTCACTCAACGACCAGCAAGCTACAGTGCTGGACACCCTATACCAAACAACTAGCAAGACAGGAACACAGCCCCATCCATTAACAGAGAGGCTGCCTAAACTCATAATAAGGCCACAGACACCCCAAAACACACCACCAGACGTGGACGAGCCCACCAGAAAGACAAGATCCAGCCTCATCCACCAGAACACAGGCACTAGTCCCCTCCACCAGGAAGCCTACACAACCCACTGAACCAACCTTAGCCACTGGGGACAGATACTAAAAACAATGGGAACTACGAACCTGCAGCCTGTGAAAAGGAGACACCAAACACAGTAAGATAAGCAAAATGAGAAGACAAAAAAACACACAGCAGGTGAAAGAGCAGGGTCAAAACACACCAGACCTAACAAATGAAGAGGAAATACGTAGTCTACCTGAAAAAGAATTCAGAATAATGATAGTAAAGATGATCCAAAATCTTGGAAATAGAATAGACAAAATGCAAGAAACATTTAACAAGGACGTAGAAGAACTAAAGAGGAACCAAGCAACAATGAAAAACACAATAAATGAAATTAAAAATACTCTAGACGGGATCAATAGCAGAATAACTGAGGCAGAAGAACGGACAAGTGACCTGGAAGATAAAATAGTGGAAATAACTACTGCAGACCAGAATAAAGAAAAAAGAATGAAAAGAACTGAGGACAGTCTCAGAGACCTCTGGGACAACATTAAACGCACCAACATTCGAATCATAGGGGTCCCAGAAGAAGAAGAGAAAAAGAGAGGGACTGAGAAAATATTTGAAGAGATTATAGTTGAAAACTTCCCTAATATGGGAAAGGAAATAGTTAATCAAGTCCTGGAAGCACAGAGAGTCCCATACAGGATAAATCCAAGGAGAAACACACCAAGACACATATTAATCAAACTATCAAAAATTAAATATAAAGAAAACATATTAAAAGCAGCAAGGGAAAAACAACAAATAACACACAAGGGAATCCCCATAAGGTTAACAGCTGATCTTTCAGCAGAAACTCTGCAAGCCAAAAGGGAGTGGCAGGATATACTTAAAGTGATGAAGGAGAAAAACCTACAACCAAGGTTACTCTACCCAGCAAGGATCTCATTCAGATTTGATGGAGAAATTAAAACCTTTACAGACAAGCAAAAGCTGAGAGAGTTCAGCACCACCAAACCAGCTTTACAACAAATGCTAAAGGAACTTCTCTAGGCAAGAAACACAAGAGAAGGAAAACACCTACAATAACAAACCCAAAACATTTAAGAAAATGGGAATAGGAACATACATATCGATAATTACCTTAAATGTAAATGGATTAAATCCTCCCACCAAAAGACACAGACTGGCTGAATGGATACAAAAACAAGACCCATATATATGTTGTCTACAAGAGACCCACTTCAGACCTAGAGACACATACAGACTGAAAGTGAGGGGATGGAAAAAGATATTCCATGCAAATGGAAATCAAAAGAAAGCTGGAGTAGCAATTCTCATATCAGACAAAATAGACTTTAAAATAAAGACTATTACAAGAGACAAAGAAGGACACTACATAATGATCAAGGGATCGATCCAAGAGGAAGGTATAACAATTGTAAATATTTATGCACCCAACATAGGAGCAACTCAATACAAAAGGCAAATACTAACAGCCATAAAAGGGGAAATCGACAGTAACACAATCATAGTAGGGGACTTTAACAACCACTTTCACCAATGGACAGATCATCCAAAATGAAAATAAATAAGGAAACACAAGCTTTAAATGATACATTAAACAAGATGGACTTAATTGATATTTATAGGACATTCCACCCAAAAACAACAGAATACACATTTTTCTCAAGTGCTCATGGAACATTCTCCAGGACAGATCATATCTTGCGTCACAAATCAAGCCTTGGTAAATTAAAAAAAATTGAAATCGTATCAAGTATCTTTTCCGACCACAACGCTATGAGACTAGATATCAATTACAGGAAAAGATCTGTAAGAAATACAAACACATGGAGGCTACACAATACACTACTTAATAACGAAGTGATCACTGAAGAAATCAAAGGGGAAATCAAAAAATACCTAGAAACAAATGACAATGGAGACACAACGATCCAAAACCTATGGGATGCAGCAAAAGCAGTTCTAAGAGGGAAGTTTATAGCAATACAAGCCTACATCAAGAAACAGGAAACATCTCGAATAAACAACCTAACCTTGCACCTAAAGCAACTAGAGAAAGAAGAACAAAAAAACCCCAAAGCTAGCAGAAGGAGAGAAATCATAAAGATCAGATCAGAAATAAATGAAAAAGAAATGAAGGAAACAATAGCAAAAATCAATGAAACTAAAAGCTGGTTCTTTGAGAAGATAAACAAAATTGATAAACCATTAGCCAGACTCATCAAGAGAAAAAAGGAGAAGACTCAAATTAATAGAATTAGAAATGAAAAAGGAGAAGTAACCACTGACACTGCAGAAATACAAACGATCATAAGAGATTACTACAAGCAACTCTATGCTAATAAAATGGACAACCTGGAAGAAATGGACAGATTCTTAGAAATGCACAACCTGCCGAGACTGAACCAGGAAGAAATAGAAAATATGAACAGACCAATCACAAGCACTGAAATTGAAACTGTGATTAAAAATCTTCCAACACACAAAAGCCCAGGACCAGATGGCTTCACAGGCGAATTCTATCAAACATTTAGAGAAGAGCTAACACCTATCCTTCTCAAACTCTTCCAAAATATTGCAGAGGGAGGAACACTCCCCAACTCATTCTACGAGGCCACCATCACCCTGATACCAAAACCAGGCAAAGATGTCACAAAGAAAGAAAACTACAGGCCAATATCACTGATGAACATAGATGCAAAAATCCTCAACAAAATACTAGCAAACAGAATCCAACAGCACATTAAAAGGATCATACACCATGATCAAGTGGGGTTTATTCCAGGAATGCAAGGATTCTTCAATATACGCAAATCAATCAACGTGATACATCATATTAACAAATTGAAGGAGAAAAACCATATGATCATCTCAATAGATGCAGAGAAAGCTTTCGACAAAATTCAACACCCATTTATGATAAAAGTCCTGCAGAAAGTAGGCATAGAGGGAACTTTCCTCAACATAATAAAGGCCGTATATGACAAACCCACAGCCAACATTGTCCTCAATGGTGAAAAACTGAAACCATTTCCACTAAGATCAGGAACAAGACAAGGTTGCCCACTCTCACCACTATTATTCAACATAGTTTTGGAAGTGTTAGCCACAGCAATCAGAGACGAAAAAGAAATAAAAGGAATCCAAATCGGAAAAGAAGAAGTAAAGCTGTCACTGTTTGCAGATGACATGATACTATACATAGAGAATCCAAAAGATGCTACCAGAAAACTACTAGAGCTAATCAATGAATTTGGTAAAGTAGCAGGATACAAAATTAATGCACAGAAATCTCTTGCATTCCTGTATACTAATGATGAAAAATCTGAAAGTGAAATTAAGAAAACACTCCCGTTTACCATTGCAACAAAAAGAATAAAATACCTAGGAATAAACCTACCTAAGGAGACAAAAGACCTGTATGCAGAAAATTATAGGACACTGATGAAAGAAATTAAAGATGATACAAATAGATGGAGAGATATACCATGTTCTTGGATTGGAAGAATAAACATTGTGAAAATGACTCTGCTACCCAAAGCAATCTACAGATTCAATGCAATCCCTATCAAACTACCACTGGCATTTTTCACAGAACTAGAACAAAAAATTTCACAATTTGTATGGAAACACAAAAGACCCCGAATAGCCAAAGCAATCTTGAGAACGAAAAATGGAGCTGGAGGAATCAGGCTCCCTGACTTCAGACTATATTACAAAGCTACAGTAATCAAGACAGTTTGGTACTGGCACAAAAACAGAAATATAGATCAATGGAACAGGATAGAAAGCCCAGAGATAAGCCCACGCACATATGGTCACCTTATCTTTGATAAAGGAGGCAAGCATATACAGTGGAGAAAAGACAGCCTCTTCAATAAGTGGTGCTGGGAAAATTGGACAGGTACATGTAAAAGTATGAAATTAGAACACTCCCTAACACCATACACAAAAATAAACTCAAAATGGATTAAAGACCTAAGTGTAAGGCCAGACACTATCAAACTCTTAGAGGAAAACATAGGCAGAACACTGTATGACATAAGTCACAGCAAGATCCTTTTTGACCCAGGTCCTAGAGAAATGGAAATAAAAACACAAATAAACAAATGGGACCTAATGAAACTTAAAAGCTTTTGCACAGCAAAGGAAACCATAAACAAGACCAAAAGACAACCCTCAGAATGGGAGAAAATATTTGCAAATGAAGCAACGGACAAAGGATTAATCTCCAAGATTTACAAGCAGCTCATGCAGCTCAATAACAAAAAAACAAACAACCCAATCCAAAAATGGGCAGAAGACCTAAATAGACATTTCTCCAAAGAAGAGATACAGATTGCCAACAGACACATGAAAGAATGCTCAACATCATTAATCATTAGAGAAATGCAAATCAAAACTACAATGAGGTATCATCTCACACCGGTCAGAATGGCCATCATCAAAAAATCTAGAAACAATAAATGCTGGAGAGGGTGTGGAGAAAAGGGAACACTCTTGCACTGTTGGTGGGAATGTAAATTGATACAGCCACTATGGAGAACAGTATGGAGGTTCCTTAAAAAACTAAAAATAGAACTACCATATGACCCAGCAATCCCACTACTGGGCATATACCCTGAGAAAACCATAATTCAGAAAGAGTCATGTACCAAAATATTCATTGCAGCTCTGTTTACAATAGCCAGGACATGGAAGCAACCTAGGTGTCCATCATCGGATGAATGGATAAAGAAGATGTGGCACATATATACAATGGAATATTACTCAGCCATAAAAAGAAATGAAATGGAGGTGTTTGTAATGAGGTGGATGGAGTTAGAGTCTGTCATACAGAGTGAAGTAAGTCAGAAAGAGAAAAACAAATACAGTATGCTAACACATATATATGGAATCTAAGGGAAAAAAAAAAAAAGAGGTCATGAAGAACCTAGTGGCAAGATGGGAATAAAGACACAGACCTACTAGAGAATGGACTTGAGGATATGGGGAGGGGGAGGGGTGAGATGTGACAGGGTGAGAGAGTGTCATGGACATATATACACTACCAAATGTAAAATAGATAACTAGTGGGAAGCAGCCGCATAGCACAGGGAGATCAGCTCGGTGCTTTGTGACCACCTAGAGGGGTGGGATAGGGAGGGTGGGAGGGAGGGAGATGCAAGAGGGAAGAGATATGGCAACATATGTATATGTGTAACTGATTCACTTTGTTGTAAAGCAGAAGCTAGCACACCATTGTAAAGCAATTATACTTCAATAAAGATGTTTAAAAAAAAAAAAAAAAAAAGAGTCGAGGACTCGTTAAACATAGATAAAAAGGCACTATGGAACAAGTATATGATGCCTCAGTTTCTACCATATAAATATTGATGAAATAAATCCAAAATTCTATCATTCAAAATTCATTAAGTCCTTTTAATATTAATTAGAGTAGTAGAGAGGCAATTGTATAATAATCATTACAATTTAGGTCTTATCATATGAAATCCTCCCATTTTAAGGAAAAACTATTTTTCTTAATAAATTCAAATTAATAATAATAAACTCAAAATGGATTAAAGACCAAAATGTAAGACCAGATACTATAAAACTCTTAGAGGAAAACATAGGCAGAACACTTTCTGACATAAATCGCAGCAAGATCTTTTGTGATCCACCTCCGAGAGTAATGAAAATAAAAACAAAAATAAACAAACGGGACCTAATTAAACACAAAAGCTTTTGCACAGCAAAGGAAACCATAAACAAGACGAAAAGACAACCCAGAAAATGGGAGAAAATATTTGCCAACAATGTGAATGACAAGGGATTAATCTCCAAAATATACAAACAGCTCATACAGCTCAATATCAAAAAACCTAACAACCCAATCAAAAAATGGGCAGAAGATCTAAATAGACATTTCTCCAAAGAAGACATACAGATGGCCAAGAGGCACATGAAAAGATGCTCAACATCACTAATTATTAGAGAAATGTAAATCAAAACTACACAGCATCACCTCACACCAGTCAGAATGGCCATCATCAAAAAATCTGCAAACAATAAATGCTGGAGAGGGTGTAGAGAAATGGAAACCCTCCTACACTGTTGGTGGGAATGTAAGTTGGTATAGCCACTATGGAGAACAGTATGGAGGTTCCTTAAAAAACTAAAAATAGAATTACCATATGATCCAGCAATCCCACTCCTGGGAATATATCCAGAGAAAACCGTAATTCAAAAGGATACATGCACCCCAATGTTCATTGTGGCACTATTTACAATAGCCAGGACATGGAAGCAACCTAAATGTCCATCAATGGAGGAATGGATAAAGAGGATGTGGTACATATACACAATGGAATATTACTCAGCCAAAGAAAAGAACAAAATAATGCCATTTGCAGCAACATGGATGGACCTAGAGATTGTCATACTGAGTGAAGTTAAGTCAGACATTGAAAGACAAATATCATATGATATTGCTTATATGTGGAATCTAAAAAAATGGTACAAATGAACCTATTTACAAAACAGAAATAGACCCACAGACATAGAAAACAAACTTATGGTTACCAAAGGGGAAAGGGGGGGAAAGGGTCAATTAGGAGGTTGGGATTAACAATACACATTGCTATATATAAAATAGATAACTAATAAGAACCTACTGTATAGCACAGGGAACTCTACTCAATACTCTGTAATGACCTATATGGGAATAGAATCTAAAAAAGAGTGGATATATGTATATGTATATGTATAACTGACTCACTTTGCTGTACAGCAGAAACTAACATAACATTGTAAATCAACTATACTCCAATAAAAATTAATTTAAAAAAATGAAGAAAATATATGATCAGTGTCAGGATCAAGAGTCAAGGACTTGTTAAACATAGATAAAAAAGGCACTATGGATTAAGTATATGATGCCTCAGTTTCTACCGTATCAATATTAATGAAACAAATCCAAACTTCTATCATTCAAAATTCATAAGTCCTTTCAATATTAATTAGTGTAGTAGAAAGGCAACTTTATAATAATCATTACAATTTATGTCTTATATGAAATCTTCCCATTTTAAGAAAAAACTGTTTTAGGTGTTTCCGTCTATGAATAGTGGTCTAGTAATTATTCGATAAGTATCTTTAGAATTCAACAAACATTCACTGTGTGATTAGGGTCTGTCACAGTCTTAATTACCCTTATATAAATATCTAACACACAGAAGGCAATAAACAAATGAATGGCCTTAATGGCTGTCATTTATCTATACTAGAACTTAGTCTCCTCATCTGCAAAATTAGAAGGGCTGGATATGATCTTTTCTTTTTTTAAAAAAAAATACTTTGTGGAGTACTTTATTTTTTTTAAATTTATTATTTTTTTTTTTTTATTTTTGGCTGCTTTGGGTCTTTGTTGCTGCGCGTGGGCTTTCTCTAGTTGCGGCGAGCGGGGCCTACTCTTCGTTGCAGTGCGCGAGCTTCTCACTGCGGTGGCTTCTCTTGTTGCGGAGCATGGGCTCTAGGCGGGCGGGCTTCAGTAGTTGTGGCTCACGGGCTCTAGAGTGCAGGCTCAGTAGTTGTGGCGCACGGGCTTAGTTGCTCCGTGGCATGTGGGGTCTTCCCGGACCAGGGATGGAATCCGTGTCCCGGCATTGGCAGGTGGATTCTTAACCACTGTGCCACCAGGGAAGTCCCTGATCTTTTCTAAAGTAGTAGTGTTCAATAGAAATTTCTGCAATGATGGAAATGTTCCACATCTATATGGCTATTCAGCCCTTAAAATGTGACTAATGCAACTGAGGAATTAAATTTTTAATTTAATGTAAATTTAAACAGTCACAGGAAGCTAGTGACTACCACATTGTACAGCATAGTTCTAGGGCAAAATCCTGTGTGAAAAACACATTTCACAATGCATTCCAGTAACCACATACACATGGTAATGTATATATATGTATTCGTAAAACAATACTTCCCTTAATACATATAAAGCCTTGATTATTTCTTTCCTATTCTACTAAATTTCATCTAAAACAAAGTGCTGATCCAACCCACTAACGTGATTTCATAACACTGCACTAAGGCTCCTTTCAGCTCTAAAATATGCTATAAATACTAATGATTGTCCTAAAAGTATGCATTCAATATTTATTTTGTAATCTTAACCACAAGTGACTAATTAATCTGAAATTTTGCCTCAGGTTGTACCAGGTTCTACTTTAAAAGCCTTATAATCATTCCTTCATCTCCCTGTTAAATCAACATTTTTAAAACAGAGGCAAGAGTTGCATGTCTTTAAGAAGTAGAAAACAAAGGTAACATCTTTTCCTTGTTTTTCATACTTCAGAAATGGTAACCAAAGAAATGGCAGGATATATAGGAGAGAGTGAAGGAAATTGTGGGGATAGTGTTCATGTAAAGAGAGAAAGCTAACTTTTTACTGTCATCACCTCCTCTGAATCTCCTAATGACGTCTCCTTCCCCCTCATTCTTCGAGCCTGAAAGTTCTACAAATTTTATCTTTTTTTTAATTAATTTTTACTGGAGTATAGTTGCTTTACAATGTTGTTTTAGTTTCTACTGTACAGCAGTAGAAAAGTGAATCAGCTATACATATACATACATCCCCTCTTTTTTGGATTTCTTTCAAATTTTATTTTAACTTCATCTGGCTTATTAGAGGACTAGAGAACAAGACTGGTTCCCAAGAGATCACATGTTACAAATTTCAACTACAAAGTGCTTTTAAAAAACCTTTATAAAAGGATCTGGATTTGCTTCTCTACCCTAATCTGCCATCTCCTATCATGAAATCCTCACTAGTCTAAACTATAAGCAGTTCTACAAAAGTTTCATGCTCTCTCTTACCTGTGGGCCTTTGTACATGCTATTCCCTCTTTAGCTAACTTCTAATTTTTCAGGTCTTGGTTTAGATATCAGTTACTCAAGGCAATTTTCTCCACCTTAAGATTAGTCTTGATGCCTTTCATGTATATTCTTCCAGTACTTTGTACCTTCCCCATCATTGCACTACTGTATTAATTGCCTGTTTACTTATCTATTTCCCCTACTAGATTTTAAACCCTTTAAGGACAGGGTGTATATTTTGTACTGTTTACTGATGTAAAGATGTTCAATAATTACTGAATGAACATATCGATATAATTCCTTCAGCATTCCACATGTCTAGTGTCATACTCCCTGGTTGGAATGTTCTCCCCAGTTCTATTGCCAGCATGAGATCCTCTCTATAATCTAGTTCTTAATTATCACTATTTCCTCTGGATGCCTACAGCCCTTATTATTCATACTATTCATTTGATATTTAATCTACTACGTTGTTTTTTAGTTATTCTTGTAATGCATAGATCCGATCTCATTAACTAAATTGTCCAGCTTGAAGATATTACTGTGTTTCTCTTGGTACTCCATTACCTAGCATAGCACTATGTACATAGCAGACATTAAACATCTGTTGACAAAGAATCAAAATTTGAGAGGTTGTTTCTCATATGAAGCTGACAACACTTTAGCGATACAGATGAACAAGGGGTGCCAATTAAGCTTTCTGTCAATTATAGGCAATAAAAAGATATACTGAAGTATGAATACAAATAACAATAAAACACTATTCTTAAGTGAGAGATAATAATGAACACAAATATTAAGATGCACTGTAGCCATAGCTACATTCATTAAAGATAAGTAGCCTTATGGCTTCCAAAGTGACCTGTGTACACAAAAGAATACTGTTTTTCAGATCAAAGGATAATCGTATTTACATATGAATTTAGGGCGGTCTATGTTTTGGAGACATAGATAATTACGGTTTGGGCCTATCAAGGAGCCCTGTCAGCAAGGAAGCTAACTGGTGCTAACTCAATTTGCCGCTTGTTAACAGGCAGCTTGTTATCTTCCAATGCCCTCCAAATTGCTACTTCCGACTGAGTAAAATCTTAACCATTGGCAAACTGGTCCCAAATTCCATTACTAACTTTGGAAAGTAGCCCAGTTCTCCTTGCATTTAGAAAAGTAAGCAGTATGGGAATGGTGTCTACCCTGCCTCTTAAACTAAGAGAAAAAACTGTAAATCCTGCGAGAGTCACCAGCGCTCCAGGTGCCCTCTGCCCGGAACCTTCCGTCCCGTTCCCATTTACTGAACCCCAAAGATTTTCTTCACTCCTTCCTCAAATTTCCAACCCTAACTTCCTTCACTTACTGCTGCTCCAAGTTAGCCCTGACAACCTTTCTTTTTTGTACTGGCTCTGACCTGAAGACACAAGGGCAACCTTTTCCCTATAGGTCCCCTTGTCCTTCACGCTACACTTCCAAGTGAACGGCATCTCACCTGGGAGATTCCAGCAGTTCCCGAGCCGCCGAGCTGACGTGACCTCCATTGCGGACCTGGGCTCCAGATAGAGACTAGGGGCCGGATCGGTATCACGACGTGCCAACGCTTTTCGAAAGCAGCCGCCGCAGCTGCCCAGCGCCAGGAAGGTATCGCGAGCAGCGCCATCTTGAGCGAGGGAAGAGGAACCGAGAGCAGAGGATTGTGGGACGCTGGCGGTCCGAACTCGCTACCTTAATCCTCCTCACCCCCCTCCCTCCCTGGAGGAGAGCGGAAACAGCTTCTCTCTGAAGATTCGGATGCTTTAGCGCAACCGCTTTTTTTCTTCTAGGGCCGGTCTTTGTTTTTTTTACACAGCAGGGAATAACGGAGTAACATTGTCTTTCTCTCTTTTCCTAGATTTGTCAGGTAAAACACAGGATGCGCAGTTAAATTTGAATTTCAGATAAACAATGAATCATTTCTTAGTATAATTATGTCCCAAATATTGCATTTGCTAAATCTGGCAACCCTATCTTGTCAGTCATTTCACTCTTCTCCTGCCGCCTCCAACTCAGTGCCAAAATCCACTCTCTCCATTTTCCCTGTGAATATTCTTATCACTCTCCTGTGTACTAACGCTTAGGGCAGATTAAACTACAGATATTGATTTCCCCGGGAAGGAAGCTTCAACTGTGAGATTCACTGCCTGTGAGAGTCACTTGCTGTGTTGTAAGTGCTTGCATTTGGCTGATTGTTCTTTTTCGCACAAACTTTGGAGCAGTTTTCCTTTGGTCTTTTGCTCTTGGAAGAGTTTTAAACACCCACACACACACACACCCTTTACTCTGCTAATTTGCCTCTCTACCTCTTCCCTTTGGTTTCTGCAGCATCTAATTATTGCAAAACAGCTAGATTCGCTGAAGGACGGTAAAATGAAAATGTATGCAGAGAAGTCCATGTTTAAAGACAGGTTTATATTCTTTTGTCACCACTATCATCCAACAAAATAATGTTGAAATATGTTTACAGTTATCTAGGAAACTACATTTCCAAGTGTAAATGTAACCTGAAGCCCTGGCGACAGTAATGCGTTTGCAATTTCTATTCATTGCTGCGTTCTCAAACTTTAACACAAGACAGGCAAATAATTATTAACTCCTTATGTAGAGGCACCATGGACTAATGATAAGTCTGATGAAGACAAAGGATATGCATGGCCCATGCAGTTAGCTTTACTTTGTTTCAGGATTCATATTACACCCCAGGTTTCCAGGGTAAGAGGATGCTTGAAAGGAATTATTTACAGAAGAATAAAGTTTCCAGTTGAAGGGAATTCCATGTGAAGGAAATGGCATTTTTAACAGCAAGAAGTCGAAAGAAAACATTTCCAGGTTCAGGAGTCTAGGGAGTGTATGGCAGAGAAGAGATGAGCCTGGGTGAGCAGAGGCCTGATGGTGAAGGGGCTTGTATTTCATTTTAAGAAGTTAATGCTTGATTCTGTACCTAGTGAATGGCTTTAATCAGGAAAGTAACATGATCAGATCTGTATGTTCATTAAACCACTCTGGCTTAAGTAGTAAGGTTGGACTGGAGGGAGTTCAGATTGGAGTCATGAATTTAATGCCATAGTCGTCATAAAATAAAGGCCTGAACCTGGCAGTAGCAATCGAAGTAGATCAATTCCAGAGATATTATGGAGATAGGATTGACAGAACTTAGTGATTGATTGGATGCTTCTGGCTTATTATTGTCTAGTTGACAAATCAATAATGGCCTCTTTCATTAATGCCTACCTATATCATCATCAGTAAATATTTACTCAGCATCTATTCTGTGTTATCAACACTTTACACTAGAGAAACCCTAGACTCTACCAATGATTTCTATTAGGGCTGAGTACTGCCACTGAATCTTTCTACCCAGGTAAAGTATTGTCCAGTAATGCTCTAATTTTTTTTTAATGTAGGAACCTGGGAGTTCCCTGGCGGTCCAGTGGTTAGGGCTCCGTGCTTCCACTTCAGGGGGCACGGGTTCAATTCCTGGTCGGGGAATTAAGATCCCAAATGCTGCGCAGTGCAGACAAAAAAAATTTTTTTTAATGTAGGAACCTATACAATATATATTTTGTGAGAGACTATCAGATATAATGCGACAAAATAATATCTTAAATTTTTATACTTTTGGAAACACTCACACACATTATCTTGCTGGATCTTAATCACAGCGTTTTGGGTGTGTTCCTTGTTCCTAGTAGATAAAGAAGACCAAGGCCATGTGGTGACAGAGTCAGAACTAGAACCATGGTGTTCTGGCTGCTATTCCGCTGTTCTTTATACTAAAGGTGTTACCCGCACTCAAATACAAGATTTAATTGAAAGTCTCTACCGGCCATATAGAATTATAAGATTTTAAATCAGGCAACATCTCAGAATTCTGAAACATCTGGCCCTACAGATGATTTCTCAGGAGTTTTGAGAAGTTTCATTAGAATCACCTACAGGCATTATTGGCATGGAACAACAGTTGTGAGGTCTTTGACAGGAATCAAAGCATTTTTACCAAAGTCGTCTCATTGTAAGTCAACTCCTCTGATTAAGAAATGTGAATAACGTTGGAATAACAAAGTAGTTACTCTATGATGAGCCAAAATGAGTCAAACATGAGCCAAATAAGCCAAAGAAAATTTCCAGTGCACCCAGAAATAGAACATGAAGCATAATGAGAGTTGTGTACTGGGGGAGAACTGAAGCAACAGGCCAAATTGGCCTGCAGCAACTTGACACATAAGTGTTGGAAATAAGTTAGAGAGACAGAGGAGCACACATAAAAGCCGCTATAAATAGCTGTTGCAGACACAGATCACATGACAGCACTTTGTTTATGCAGTAATTATATCTATACTTGCCCAAGGGTACTTACCTATTAAGCAGCAGAGCCAGAACTCAAACCTAAGCCCTGACCCTAAAGTCTGTGCTGTCAACCTAAACTGTAATGCCTCCTCATGTATTTCTCAACAAGGCCCATAGAGTTTAAGGAGCATACCAAAGCTGTTTTCACTCCCTAATACTGTGGGCAATCCTGTGTGTTGTAAAGCAGCAACCAAGCTTTTCTTGGCAAAGAATAATCTTGTGGAAATTTTCCTGTGACTGTGGGACTCCATGCAGATGGCACAATAAGAATCATTCTCTTTCTGAGAACTATGCATACCATTGCTCAGAAAGTAATCAAGTGGATCCCTTAGAAATGTTGCTAGATATACCATGATTTCAAGCTCCTTGAAAATCTAATTAACTTGCTGTTTCATAGCTCCATGGTTTTACTCTGATGTGAAGGAGCCAGTGAACTGTGAAAACATGTCTTCTTATCTGTGTGCCATGTAGGTCCATGATGAAGCTGTATGCAGCATGATGTTTTTAATCTTTCAGAGCTCACTTCAGTTTTCACCTTAAACTGTCCCTTAAAAGAGAGTGGTGATTTCAACAAGATGATCCAAAGGCCAGCAGAGTGGAGTGAGAAAATGAGAATAGAAAAATCAGAGAGGGTTATCTGGGAAATTATTTTAATGAGGCAGGTTACAAAGGGGTTAATAGGCTTGAGTATGACATCAATCTTTAGGCTGAGCCTGATGAAGATTCTTTTCAGACTATTGATGTAACATCTTTAAGATTCCTCTGGCTATAAAAACCCATGATTATGTGATTTCTTGCTAAGCAGAAAATCATTACTTTCCTTATTTTGAGTGAGGCTTTCTAGCAAAATCGGATTTTTAAAAAGATCTATTATTATCTAGGCAACTGCAATAATTATGACACAGTATTAATAATCATGGAGAGGGAAGTGAACACAGGTACATGGAGGCAGTACTGGATGGTATGATAAAAAAAAGGGTCTATATGACATTGTATTCACTTCCTGTTGTTACATAACAAATTAGCACAAACTTGGCAGCTTAAAACAACATACATTTACTATTTCACAATTTCTGTGGGTCAGGAATCTTGCTACAAATCAGCTGCATCTTCTGGTCAGAGCGTTACCAAGATAAAATCAAGGTGTCAGTCAGGTCTGCAATCTCACCTGAGGTGTGGGATACCGCTTCCCAGCTCCCTGGTTGTTGGCAAAACTCAATTCCTTGTAGTTGTCGGACTGAATTCATTGTTTTCTTGCTGGATGTTGGCTGGGAACTGCTCTCAGCTTCTAGAAGCATCCTCAGGTTCTTTCCAGGTGACCCCCTTGATAGGAAATGAACATGGTTGCTTCTTCAGGGCCAGCAAGAGAATCTCTTTTGCTTATTTTTAATTGAGATAAAATTGGTGTATAACATTGTATTAGTTTTAGGTGTACAACAAAATGATTTGATATATATAAATATTGAAAATGATTACCACACTAAGTTTAGTTAGCATCCATCACCCCACATAGTTACTAATTTTTTTCTTGTGATGAGAACTTTTAAGATCTACTCCCTTTTCTCCACTCTATATTCTGGCCTCCTTTATCAAAGATAAGGTGACCATATGTGCGTGGGTTTATCTCTGGGCTTTCTATCCTGTTCCATTGATCTATATTTCTGTTTTTGTGCCAGTACCATACTGTCTTGATTACTGGAGCTTTGTAGTATAGTCTGAAGTCAGGGAGCCTGATTCCTCCAGCTCCGTTTTTCTTTCTCAACATTGCTTTGGCTATTCGGGGTCTTTTGTGTTTCCATACAAATTGTGAAATTTTTTGTTCTAGTTCTGTGAAAAATGCCAGTGGTAGTTTGATAGGGATTGCATTGAATCTGTAGATTGCTTTGGGTAGTATAGTCATTTTCACAATGTCGATTCTTCCAATCCAAGAACATGGTATATCTCTCCATCTATTTGTATCATCTTTAATTTCTTTCATCAGTGTCTTATAATTTTCTGCATACAGGTCTTTTGTCTCCTTAGGTAGGTTTATTCCTAGATATTTTATTCTTTTTGTTGCAATGGTAAATGGGAGTGTTTTCTTAATTTCACTTTCAGATTTTTCATTAGTGTATAGGAATGCAAGAGATTTCTGTGCATTAATTTTGTATCCTGCTACTTTACCAAATTCATTGATTAGCTCTAGTAGTTTTCTGCTAGCATCTTTAGGATTCTCTATGTATAGTATCATGTCATCTGCAAACAGTGACAGCTTTACTTCTTCTTTTCCAATTTGGATTCCTTTTATTTCTTTTTCTTCTCTGATTGCTGTGGCTAAAACTTCCAAAACTATGTTGAATAATAGTGGTGAGAGTGGGCAACCTTGTCTTGTTCCTGATCTTAGCGGAAATGGTTTCAGTTTTTCACCATTGAGGACGATGTTGGCTGTGGGTTTGTCATATATGGCCTTTATTATGTTGATGTAAGTTCCCTCTATGCCTACTTTCTGGAGGGTTTTTATCATAAATGGGTGTTGAATTTTGTCGAAAGCTTTCTCTGCATCTATTGAGATGATCATATGGTTTTTCTACTTCAATTTGTTAATATGGTATATCACATTGATTGATTTCTGTACACTGAAGAATCCTTGCATTCCTGAGATAAACCCCACTTGATTATGGTGTATGATCCTTTTAATGTGCTGTTGGATTCTGTTTGCCAGTATTTTGTTGAGGATTTTTGCATCTATGTTCATCAGCGATTGCCAACAAACACATGAAAGAATGCTCAACATCATTAATCATTAGAGAAGTGCAAATCAAACCTACAATGAGATATCATCTCACACCGGTCAGAATGGCCATTATCAAAAAAACTACAAACAATAAATGCTGGAGAGGGTGTGGAGAAAAGGGAACCCTCTTGCACTGTTGGTGGGAATGTAAATTGATACAGCCACTATGGCGAACAGTATGGAGGCTCCCTTAAAAACTAAAAATAGAACTACCATACGACCCAGCAATCCCACTACTGGGCATATACCCTGAGAAAACCATAATTCAAAAAGAGTCATGTACCACAATGTTCATTGCAGCTCTATTTACAATACTCAGGACATGGAAGCAACCTAAGTGTCCATCAACAGATGAATGGATAAAGAAGATGTGGCACATATATACAATGGAATGTTACTCAGCTATAAAAAGAAACGAAATTGAGTTATTTGTAGTGAGGTGGATGGACATAGAGTCTGTCATACAGAGTGAAGTAAGTCAGAAAGAGAAAAACAAATACCGTATGCTAACACATATATATGGAATCTAAGAAAAAGAAATGGTCATGAAGAACCTAGGGGCAGGACGGGAATAAAGATGCAGACCTACTAGAGAATGGACTTGAGGATATGGGGAGGGGGAAGGGTAAGCTGGGACAAAGCAAGAGAGTGGCATGGACATATATACACTACCAAATGTAAAATAGACAGCTAGTGGGAAGCAGCCGCATAGCACAGGGAGATCAGTTCAGTGCTTTGTGACCACCTAGAGGGGTGGGATAGGGAGGGTGGGAGGGAGGGAGACGCAAGAGGGAAGAGATATGGGGATATATGTGTATGTATAACTGATTCACTTTGTTATAAAGCAGAAACTAACACACCATTGTAAAGCAATTGTACTCCAATAAACATGTTAAAAAAAAAAGATCTACTCTCTTAGTAACTTTCAAATAAATATCCAACACCGTATAGTTAACTATAGTCACCATGGTGTATATTACATCCCCAGGACTTATTTATCTTATAACTGGAAATTTGTACCATTTGACCACCATTTTACTTTGACTCTTTCTTTCAGGAAAGGCCTGAATCCCCTTTTAAAGGGCTTGCCTGATTATGTGAGGCCCAGTCTGAATAATCTCCCTTTTGATTAACTTAAAGTCAACTGATTAGGGACCTTAACTACATCTGCAAATTCCTTCACCTTTGCCATATAACATAACCAAATCAAGAGAGTGATAGCCCATCATATTCACCAATTCTTCCCACACTCAATGGGAAGGGGTTATACAGGGCATGTACACTAGGGGGCAAGAATCTTGGGGGCCATCTTTAAACTTTGCTTATGATGAAAAACTGAGGTTCAAGATCAAGTTGTAAATGAATACATATGTCCGCACAAAAACATATAGATGAATGTTCATAGCAGCATTACTCATAATAGCCAAAAACTGAAAACAACTCAACTGTTCATCAACTAATGACTGGATAAACAAAATGTGATATATCCACACAATGGAATATTATTTGACCATACAAAGGAATGAAGTACTGATATGTTACAACATGGATAGACCTTGAAAACATTATGCAAAGTGAAAAAATTCAAAACGCCACATATTGTATGGCTCTATTTATATGACATTCCCAGAATAAGCACATCTACAGAGACAGAATGTAGACTAGTGGTTGCCTAAGACTATGGGGTTTAGGGGTAAGTGCTGGAGTGGCTTCTAATGGGTATGGGTTTTTTTTCCTGGGATGATAAAATGTTCTAAAATTGATTGTGGTGATGGTTGCACAACTCTGTGAATAAACTAAAAGCTACTGAATTATATTCCTGATAAAGGTGAATTAGATGGTATATGAATTATATCTCAATAAAGCTGTTAATAAAAGATCAAGTTGTACTACTTGATAACTTCTTTGAAATTCAGGAATTTAAACCCAATTTTCTCATCCTTCAGTGGATGTAATGCATACTTTACAAGGTTGCTGTGAGGATCAAATGATATAATTATGGGGAATTGTTTTGTAAATTGCAAAATGCTATACAATTTTTAAAAATCATTATTATGTAGTCTGTAACTCTGCAATCAAGGCAAATCAAGTTAATTATTTTTTCAGTCTGTCTTCATAATAGCACTCAATATAATAATTCTTATAGCTGGGTCTCAATTCTATATTTCCAGAGCTAAATCCTTCTTGCCCTCGTATGTACATTTCCTTTTACTCTTAACAGTAATGGAGAACAGTTGCTCAATACTATCTCTCCTTTCATCTACTTGAAGTCTTTTATTTAAAATTCCTCAATCTTCTCACCCATACCAGTAAGCTAATTCAGTTTCAAAGCTAAATAGGCACAATTTCTTTAACCTTTACTCATGAATCCTCACAAATTAAAATACCATTGCCCCTCTTCTGATCCTTTTATATGTAGGAGATAAATAAGGGCTGCAGGCTTAAAAGTAAGATCTGCCTTGAGGTCTATCTACAACAAATGATGTTTAAAGCAAAGGTCATGGAAAGGATAAGAGAACAGGGACTGGAGGTAACATTTTATTTGGTTGAAACTAAGATGAATCCAGAGATTACAATTCTCTGGTTTGAAGTAGCAGATGAAATCACAGAGGAAAGAGTTGACAGGCATGTCAATGACATGTTAAAATGCTTGCAATATAATGCTAAAGGGAAAGGCTAAATTTAAAAAATAGTAGATGTAGTATATTCATGTAGAGAAAAATTGAAAAGTGGAAACGGCTAGTTGGTCAATTTTTTGATTAGTCAAATTTTTTTAAGTTTTCTAATATTGTTTTCTGTTTTAAAAATAAGAAATATAATGTAAAATAAGGAAGTATTCTCATATTATGGAGAGTTCCTAAAATATAAGTCATTCTATAGTGTGATTCTGGAGACAGATTATTAGTAAGATCAAAGTGAAAAATTATCAACTGAGCCCATAACCAATAAAAGACATGTTAAATTTAGCATTTAAACAGGATACAAAGCACACTGTAAAGTCATCTAAACTTCAACTGCATTCCCAGTGGACATGAGGCATACTCATAAAAATGGTGCAGGGAGGGCAAGCATAATGAGATTTTCTTAGAAATTTTGAAAGATCATATCAAAAGAGAACTTTCAAATCATTATCTTAATGTCTCATCACTTGTGACACCAAATACATGGTTTAAGAAAGTATCATAAATCATTACAGAGAACTTACCAAGTCTTAACTTATCTGAGGAATCTGAATTTTTGCCTTGTCCATGATTATTTAAAAATAATAATATTATTATCTTCTGCTACCATAACAAAAATTAAACAACTAATATATCTATGATTACTTAAAAATAATAAAATTCTGAGCTTCTGCTGCTACAATTAAAAATAAAAAATACTAAATGGACATATTTACAGAATATGTCCACCTGAGTTTATTTTACCTTCACAACAACGAAGAAGAATTTGAGCTCATAGATGAGCTGACTTGTCCAAACACAGCTGCTGGAGAACTTGCACCCAAGTGCTCTAATGTACAAATCTATTTTGAGGTAAATGGTGAGTCAAATTCAGGAAATTCATTAAAGAAATAATAGTAAAGGTCAATGAAGCCAAAGGGAACTGGGAAGAGGAATCAGACTTTCAGCAGTTTGTGGAATTCAAACTAAGGTACTGAATGCATTTCACTAGTCCCTTAGGTCATTTGTAGTCTGGTACATTAATTATACCCAGTAGATTCATTGTTGCTTTCCACTAGAACCTAATACCAATAATTTTTATGCCTATTAATATGCATGGCAACTCTAGATAATGAAGTATATATTAATGAGAAGTTTTAAGATAACATGATGTCCTATTTAGAGGCTGGGGAAATTTTAATAAGAGAAAAAACTATCCCCCATTCCCCAATTCCCAACCTTACTCATCTCAGTGTAGTAAATCATGAAATTACACCAGTTCTTCCTGCATGATGCCTCTAATTTCAGGTTAGGGTATATCAGTGGTTTTGAAACTGAACACGACTCTGCAGGGCATTCCCAGGGACAGAGCCCGCTCCCAACACCAGCCCCCACCCTGTGTCCCCTGCCTCTTGTTTGTAGAAAAGCTTTAGCCTCCTAGGCCTTCCTCGAGTTCCAAGGAGCAAATTTAATCAGAGAAGTGAGAAAATGCAGAAACAAGGGAGAAGAGTCAAGTAAGACAAAATAATAATAGTTTAGCCATAAAACACAGTCAAGGACCTTTAGTTCCTCCTCAAGGGCTGTAGATAATATCCTGAGCCATAATCTTGAATTGTTTTGCAGATACTAAAACCCCCACCAGGTGGAAGAACTTAACTGCATGCTGACCACAAGTACATAGACCCCAGACTGGATAGAACTGGAAGGTTGATGATGTTAACTCCCAAAACACCACCCTGTTACCTCACCACCAAACAATCAGAAGGATGTACATGAGCTGATCATGCACCCCATAACCCTCTCCCTCACACTGTCTTTAAAATCCCTTCCCTGAAAGCCATTGGGGAGTTTGGGTCTTCTGAGCATGAGCTGCCCATTTTCCTTGCTTGGCCCAACATTGGGCACCTTGCAATAAATGCTGTACTTTCCTTCATCACAGCCTGGTGTTAGTACATTGGCTTTGCTGATGTCTGATAAGCAAATACAAGTTTGGTTCAGAAACAGTTTCTTAGTCTCAAAAATTCCTTCCATGATTACTTCCCTCCATTTAATGGTTCCTGTACGTTACTGATGGATTAATCTTACTTTTTAAACCTTATTTTCCCGATCAGTAGCTCACAATATTGCTCACTACTAAATTCAAATTATTCAAAATGACACTCATACTATTTCTTTAACTGGCCCTACCTTAATCTTATTTCTGTTTCCCTACTCCCCTTCCAAGGTCTCAGTTCCAATCAGTTGAACTTTCAACACAGATTCCATTTGCTATAATGACTTAAAAAGAAAAAATTGTTCTAATTATCAATACTTCCATTGTCAAGTATATATCATGTAATGTTTCTGAGCAATACATAGAGAAACAGATTCAACTGGCTAAGAAATGAAAGATAGCTCTTCCTTTTTCAAATTCTAAGTCAATGCTGTCAATTGACAAATTCTAAGTCAATACACAGTCAAATCTTGTGCGTGTGAAGCCATCACAAAATGCAGTGATTTATAGAACAAAATTCTAAGAAGCCTGCATATTTAAAGGGGAAAACTAAAGTTTTAAAGTCGTTTCCTTCCCTCTTACACGGTTGGTAGGAATGTAAATTGGTACAACCACTATGCAGAATACTATGGAGGTTCCTTAAAAAACTAAAAAATACAACTGCCATATGATCCAGCAATCCCACTCCAGGCATATATCTGGAGAAAATCATAATTTGAAAAGATACATGCACCCCAGTGTTCATTGCAGCACTATTTACAATAGCCAAGACATGGAAGCAACCTAAATGTCCATCGACAGAGGAATGGATAAAGAAGATATGGTACATATGTACAATGGAATATTACTCAACCATAAAAATGAATGAAATAATGCCATTTGCAGCAACATGGATGGACTCACGTCAAGGAGAATTTTTTCCTATGATTTCTTCTAGGAGTTTCATGGCTTCAGGTTTTGGGTCCTCAGTTCTGTTCCATTGGTCTATATGTCTAGTTTTTATGCCATTACCATACCATTTTATTTACTGTAGCTTCATAGGATAGCCTGAAATCAGAAGTGTGATGCCTCCTGCTTTGGTCTTCTTTCTCAGCATTTCTTTGGCTACCTGGGGTCCTTTGTGTTTCCATATAAATTCTCGGAAAGTTTTTCTATTTCTGTGAAAAATGCCACTGGACACTTGATAGGGATTGCATTGAATCTACAGATGGCTTCTGGTAGTATTGACATTTTAACAATATTAATTCTTCTAATTCTTGAACTTGGTATACTTTTCCATTTATTTACATCTTCTTGGATTTCTTTCATTAATGTCTTGTAGTTTTGAGAGTAGACATCTTTCACCTCTTTGGTTAAATTTATTCCTAAGTATTTTATTGTTTTTCATGCTATTGTAAATTGAATCTCTTTCATTTCTTTTTCAGAAAATTTATTGTTAGTGTATTGAAACACTAATGATTTTTTTTTCTTTAATAGTCTGTAATTTTCTTTTTTTGTAGTATCTTTGTCTGGTTTTGGTATCAGGGTAATGGTGGCCTCATAGAATGAGTTTGGGAGTGTTCGTTCCTCTGCAAATTTTTGGAAGAGTTTGAGAATGATGGGTGTTAGCTCTTCTCTAAAAGTTTGATAGAATTCACCTGTGAAGCCATCTGGTCCTGGACTTTTGTTTGCTGGAAGATTTTTAATCACAGTTTCAATTTCAGTGCTTGTGATTGGTCTGTTCATGTCTTCTATTTCTTCCTGGTTCAGTCTTGGAAGGTTATACCTGTCTAAGAATTTGTCCAGTTCTTCCAAGTTGTCCATTTTATTGGCAGAGAATTGCTTGTAGTAGTCTCTTGGGATGCTTTGTATTTCTGTGGTGTCTGTTGTAACTTCTCCTTTTTCATTTCCAATTTTATTGATTTGAGTCCTCTTCCTCTTTTTCTTGATGAGTCTGGCTAATGGTTTATCAATTTTATTTATCTTCTCAAAGAACCAGCTTTTAGTTTTATTGATCTTTGCTATTGTTTTCTTTGTTTCTATTTCATTTATTTCTGCTCTGATCTTTATGATTTCTTTCCTTCTGCTAACTTTGGGGTTTTTTTGTTCTTCTTTCTCTAATTGCTTTAGGTGTAAGGTTAGGTTGTTTATTTGAGATGTTTCTTGTTTCTTAAGGTAGGATTGTATTGCTATAAACTTCCCTCTTAGAACTGCTTTTGCTGCATCCCATAGGTTTTGGATTGTCGTGTTTTCTTTGCCATTTGTCTCTAGATATTTTTTTATTTCCCTTTGATTTCTTCAGTGATCTCTTGATTATTTAGTAACGTACTGTTTAGCCTCCATGTGTTTATGTTTTTTACATTTTTTTCCCTGTAACTGATTTCTAATCTCATAGCATTGTGGTCGGGAAAGATGCTTGATATGATTTCAATTTTCTTAAATTTACTGAGGCTTGATTTGGGACCCAAGATGTGATCTATCCTGGAGAATGTTCCATGCACACTTGAGAAGAAAATGTAATCTGCTGTTTTGGGATGGAATGTTCTACAAATATCAATTAAATCTATCTGGTCTATTGTGTCATTTAAAGCTTGTGTTTCCTTATTAATTTTCTGTTTGGATAATCTGTCCATTGGTGTAAGTGAGGTGTTAAAGTCCCCCACTAATACTGTGTTACTGTTGATTTCCTCTTTTATAGCTGTTAGCAGTTGCCTTATGTATTGAGGTGCTCCTATGTTGGGTGCCTAGATATTTATAATTGTTATATCTTCTTCTTGGATTGATCCCTTGATCATTATGTAGTATCCTTCCTTGGCTCTTGTAACATTCTTTATTTTAAAGTCTATTTTATCTGATATGAGTGTTGCTACTTCAGCTTTCTTTTGATTTCCATTTGCATGGAACATCTTTTTCCATCCCCTCACTTTCAGTCTGTATGTGTCCCTAGGTCTGAAGTGGGTCTCTTGTAGACAGCATATATATGGGTCTTGTTTTTGTGTCCATTCAGCGAGCCTGTGTCTTTTGGTTGGAGCATTTAATCCATTCACGTTTAAGATAATTATTGATATTTATGTTCCTATTACAATTTTCTTCATTGTTTTGGGTTTGTTTTGTAGGTCCTTTTCTTCTCTTGTGTTTCCCACTTAGAGAAGTTCCTTTAGCATTTGTTGTAGAGCTGGTTTGGTGGTGCTGAATTGTGTTATCTTTTGCTTGTCTGTAAAGCTTTTGATTTCTCCATCGAATCTGAATGAAATCCTTGCAGGGTAGAGTAATCTTCATTGTAGGTTCTTCCCTTTCATCACTTTAAATATGTCATGCCACTCCCTTCTGGCTTGTAGAGTTTCTGCAGAGAAATCAGCTGTTAACCTTATGGGAGTTCCCTTGTATGTTATTTGTCGTTTTTTCCTTGCTGCTTTCAATAATTTTTCTTTGTCTTTAATTTTTGCCAATTGATTACTATGTGTCTTGGCGTGTTTCTCCTTGGGTTTATACTGTATGGGACTCTCTGTGCTTCCTGGACTTGGGTGGCTATTTCCTTTCCCATGTTAGGGAAGTTTTCGACTATAATCTCTTCAAATATTTTCTCGTGTCCTTTCTCTCTCTCTTCTCCTTCTGGGACCCGTCTGATGAGAATGTTGTTGCGTTTAATGTTGTCCCAGAGGTTTCTTAGGTTGTCTTCATTTCTTTTCATTCTTTTTTCTTTATTCTGTTCTGCAGCAGTGAATGCCGCCATTCTGTCTTCCAGGTCACTTATCCGTTCTTCTGGCTCAGTTATTCTGCTATTGATTCCTTCTGGTTTATTTTTCATTTTAGTTATTGTATTGTTCACCTCTGTTTGTTTGTTCTTTAATTCTTCTAGGTCTTTGTTAAACATTTTTTGCATCTTCTCTATCTTTGTCTCCATTCTTTTTCCGAGGTCCTGGGTCATCTTCACTATCATTATTCTGAATTCTTTTTCTGGAAGGTTGCCTGTCTCCACTTCATTTAGTTGTTTTTCTGGGGTTTTATGTTGTTCCTTCATCTGGTACATAGCCCTCTACCTTTTCATCTTGTCTATCTTTCTGTGAATGTCATTGTTGTTCCACAGGCTGCAGGATTGTTGTTCTTCTTGCTTCTGCTCAACACTAATGATTTTTGTATGTTAGTTTTGTATCCTGCAACTTTATTGAATTTGTTGATTAGTTCTAACAGCTTTTTGGTTGAGTCTTTAGGATTTTCTGTATATAAAATCATGTCATCTGCAAATAGAAACAATTTTTCTTCTTCCTTTCCAATTCTTATGCCTTTTATTTCTTTTTCTTGTCTGATTGCTCTAGCTAGGACTTCCAGTGTTATGTTGAATAGGAGTGGTGAGAGTGGGCATCCTTGAATTGTTCCTGATCTTAGAGGGAAAGCTTTCAACCTTTTGCCATTGAGTATGATGTTAGCTGTGGGCTTGTTATATATGGCCTTTATTATATTGAGATCCGTTCCTTTTATGAGTAATTTGTTAAGTGTTTTTATCATTAACAGATGTTGAATTTTGTCACATAGTTTTGCTGAACCTATTGAGGTGATCATATGATTCTTTACTTTCATTTTATTAATGTGATATATCACATTGATTGATTTGTGTATGTTGAACCATCCTTGCATCTTTGCATCCTTGCATCCCAGAGATAAATCCCACTTGATAATAATGAATGATCCTTTTAATGTGCTGCTGAATTTTGTTGAGAACTTTTTCATCTATATTCATCAGGGATATTGGTCTGTAGTTTTCTTTTCTAGTAGTGTTCTTCTCTGGCTTTGGGATCAGGATAATGCTGGCCTTGTAAAGTGAGTTCTGGATTGTTCCCTCCTCTTTGATTTTTCTGGAATAGTTTGAGAAGTATTGGTATTAATTGTTTAAATATTTGGTAAAATTCACCAGTGAAGCCATCTGGTCATGGGCTTTACTTCGTTGAGAGAGTCTTGATTACTGATTCAATCTCCTTATTATTAATTGGTCTATTCTGACTTTCTATTTCTTCCTTTTTCAGTCTTGGTAGATTGTATGTTGTAAAGAATTTTTCCATTTCTTCTAAATTGTTCAGTATGTTGGCATATAATTGTTCATAGTAGCCTTTTATGAGCCCTTGGATTTCTGTGGTATCAGTTCTAATGTCTTCTTTTTCATTTATAATTTCATTGATTTGGGTCCTCTCTCTTTTTTCCTTGGTTAGTATAGCTAAGGGTTTGTCAATTTTGTTCATCTCTTCAAAGAAAAAACTCTTAGTTTAAGTTAAGCTTTTCTACTGTTTTTCTGTTATCTATTTCATTATTTCTGCTCTCTTCTTTATTATTTCCTTCCTTCTGCTAACTTTGGGCTCCGTTTGTTCTTCTTTTTTCAATTCCTTAAGGCATAGAGTTAGGTTGTTTATTTGGGGAGATTATGATATCATTTTTTCAAATAAGTTTTTAAATTTTTTATTTATTTATTTTTGGCTGTGTTGGGTCTTCGTTGCTGCGTGCGGGCTTTCTCTAGTTGAGGTGAGCAGGGACTACTCTTCATTGTGGTGCACGGGCTTCTCATTGTGGTGGCTTCTCTTGTTGCGGAGCACGGGCTCTAGGCATGCGGGCCTCAGTAGTTGTGGCACTTGGCCTCAGTAGTTGTGGCTTGTGGGCTCCAGAGTGCAGGCTCAGTAGTTGTGGCACACAGGCTTAGTTGCTCCGCGGCATGTGGGATCTTCCCGGACCAGGGCTCGAACCTGTGTCCTTTGCATTGGCAGGCAGATTCTTAACCACTGTGCCAACACGGAAGCCCTATTTGGGGAGATTATGATATCCTGATGTTTGTATTCCTTAAGACCATTCAAATTCCTCTGCTCAGATTCTCTACTCACCAAATAGCCTTCTTTCCAGTCCTATTTTTTTCTTTTTTTTTATGAAAAATAATAATTTAAATAAAAATGTACAAAAGGTAAATGACTAGTTCTGTGAATTCTTTTAAAGGTGAATACCTTTAAAAGTGGAAGTAGCTACCACTCAGGTGAAGAAATAGAACATTGCCAAATTCCTAGAAGCCCCCAATCACAAACCTTCCCTTCCCCTCAAAAGAAAACTAATAAATCCTTACTTTGGTTAGTTTTGCGTTGTTTTCAATTTTATTTAATGGAATCACATAGTGACTTTCTGCAATTGGTATTTTTACTCAACATTTTGTTTGCAAGATACATTTATGTTGCATGTAGCTGTATAATTTATTTTTATTAGTGCATAGTGTTCCATTCTATGAATATGCCACAATGTGTTCATCTACTCTCTTGTTGATGGGTATTTGGATTGTTTCCAGTTTGGGGTCATTATGAGTAATGCTGCTATAAACATTCTTATGTCTGTCCTTTGGTGTATATTTGCTTGTATTTCTGCTGTGAATATACTGAGAAGAAGAATTGTTGAGTCATGTATCTTCATTAATACTTAATTTGTACATATTTTTCATTTTAGACATTCTGTTGATGTGTAGTGATATCATTATAAATTTGATTTATATTTTCTTTATGCAATTTTCATTTTCCCTATGACAATGAAGTTGAGTGTTTTTTCATTTTTATCAGCAATTGGGATGCCCTCCTTTGTGAAATGTTTGTTCAAGACCCCTGCTCATTTTAATGTATTTTTTTATTTGTAAGCATGTTTAGGTATTCTGCTATAAGTTCTTTATTGGTTATACGTTTTACAAAAACTTCTCCCACACTGAATCTCTTAAAATTATATGAAGAGCTTTTAGCATACAACTTTATAATTGCTCTTTAATAGATTCATGGCCTGGACCATATATGTCTCTCTATTTCACCTATCATAGGGGATCAAGTAATATTTTAGTTAAATAGTTAAAAAATATGGTAAATTGACTTCTGCATAGTTTTTAAATGCTATGCTCAACTTTGCATATACATTTAATATTATAATTTCAAAGATAGTTTTCAAATATTACTATGCAAGTGATTGTTTCCACTAGCATTGAAAGAGGAATTGTCTAAGTCTTCAGGTGCACAATGGTTCTGGGTCTGTAAAGATTAGGTCCTTAACTGAAAGGACAAGAATAAACAATATGTAAACCAAAGCTGAAATAAAATGTCATTTCCATCAAGAACTACATAAATCTAACAAATCAATAAAGGACTCATGTTGATATTAACTATGATATTAAAACAATAGATGTTCTAAGGTGATCAACCTCCTGGTTTGAACAAAACTAACAGTTGCCTAGGTTGTGGGACTTTCAATTACTAAAGCCAGGCCAGCCCTGGGCAAAGTGGGATAGTTAGTCACTCTAGTTTAGCCTTAAAATCATTTTGCCCAGAATGAGGTTTTTATCTTTTTTTTCTCTTTTGTCCTCATGATGTGCTATAATTAAAATTAATATGACTTTTTAAAACTCTGTCTTTCAACTCCCTTCTCTATATTTCACACATTTTCTCCCTACCTCCTTCTGTTTACTAATACAGCAACAAAGTTTGCCTTGTTATTCTTTATTTTTTCCCCTTGACCTTCCATACCAGACTCTTTTTTTGTATGTGTGACCTTGATGCCTAGCAATTATGCAATACACTCCTCTTGGAGGTTGACTGATGGTGTCACATAGTGGTTTTCTAAACATCTGATATTATGAGATAGCATACAGCTCCAACAGGAAAAGAACAGGGAAATCTAAATACTCATTTTTTTCCTTAATGCACATTATGTGTTCTTTAATTCACTCAACATTTCTATAACAAAGCACAGTGGCATTATAAAAGCATTGTAATAGATGAAAAATTAAATGCCACAAAAATGGGTCTTTGTCCTTTAATTGAAGGAGCTCATAATCTAGCAAAGGACATTGAAATGTAAACAAGTAACAAATGCAAAGTAGAATTACCAAATAGAAGCACGAGGAAAATTATGTTGGTGAAAAAGGGAAAAAATAATTTTGACTGAGAAGGGGCATGGACAAGAGAAAATGTCTCACAATAAAAAGCATTTGAACTGAGTTTTGAAGGATAGAATTTCAGTAGAAGCAAAGGTGGAGGGGAGAGTATTTTGGGTTAATGAACCAACACAGGTGAGAGTATACACTATGTATTACAATATAGTCAGAGGAATGTAGTAGCAGATGAAGTTATAGAAGTAGGACAGGTAAGATTATAGAGGTCTAACAACAATATTAATAAAAGCTAACATTTACTGAGCTCTTATGTTACACTAAGCATATAGTATGATTTCATCAGCCATCACATCAACTCTAATGGGATAGGTACTAACTCGTAGTCCCATTTCATTCGTGAGGAAATTTAAGTTCAGAGACATTAAGTAAACATCTTCAGGTTTAACAAGGAAATGGTCCACAAAGATTCAAAACCAAATCTACTTTATTCACAGGCCTGTGCTCTTAACTACTAGGCTCTACAACTTAAAGATTTTGGAATTTATTTTGTGAGCAGTTGGAGGCCATTTGAGGAGGGGACTAAATATAATTCAACTTGTGTTAGGAAGCCAACTGGCAACAGTGAGAAGGATGGATTGGAAGGGAGAGAGACTAGACAAGGAAACAAGTTAGTAGGCAATGGCAATAGTTTAGTTGAAAGATGATGAGGGACTGAAATAGGTAGCGGCAGAGGAAGTGAGAAGGGACAGATTTAATATTGTGGAAGTAGATTGGACAGCCTTGGTGACTGCTCAGAGAGGAACTGTTAAAAAAGCAAGAGGATTTCTAATCATGATGATTGGGAAGATGATGGTCCATTTAAACAAAAGGGGGAACACAGAGTTATAGGTCTTGGGGTGCATTATGAAGAGTGGGATTGAAGAAGGTAACGAGTGTCATCTAGGACATGTTGAATTTGAGGTCTTAGAAGAGAATACAGATAGAAATTGTCATCTGAAGTAAAGTGACTATTTCAAAGCTCTTTAATCATAAACAAATGAGATTGCAAAGTTTCAATCATAACCTTTTCCATTTAAGTCAGGGTAACGACTCATTCATTTTACTTGGCATTTTAAATGATGAAGAGCTACTATATCATAACTGCCACTATATAAAGGCCCAACATTCATTAGTTGCAAGTTGTGTCCAAGCAGTTGAATTCAGTGTTATATAATCTACAGTAAAATTCTTAGTGCCTGATACAGTCCCTTAAATGTTGGCGATGGTACTGATAATGTCGAGTTTGGATTTTAATATTTCCATGGCTTGTTTAAAAGCTTTTCTTCTTAAAATATTTGGTAATTATGAAAGCAAAATATCACTTGAGAAACGTTCCCCCACAATCCTTACTACAATGCCTTGTCTAGGGAACATATACATAGCTATTGAAGATGTCTGATTTTATTCAATACAACATAAAGACAGACCACCTAACTCAAATAACATACAACAAATTTGAGAAAATGAAGTGACCATTACTGAGATAAGACATGACAGGTGGATTAAGTCTGTGGAGAATTCTAATGATCAAGAAAGAAATGATACAAACAGCTCATACAGCTCAATATCAAAAGAACAAACAACCCAATAAAAAAAATGGACAGAAGATCTAAATAGACATTTCTCCAAAAAAAGACATACAACTGGCCAAGAGGCACATGAAAAGATGTTCAACATCACTAATTATTAGAGAAATGCAAATCAAAACTACAATAAGGTATCACCTCACACTGGTTGGAATGACCATCATCAAAAAACCTACAAACATGGACTTCCCTGGTGGCGCAGTGGTAAAGAATCTGCCTGCCAATGCAGGGGACACAGGTTTGAGCCCTGGTCCAGGAAGATCCCACATGCCGCAAAGCAACTAAGCCTGCGTACCACAACTACTGAGCCTGCGCACCTAGAGCCCGTGCTCTGCAACAAAGACAAGCCACTGCAATGAGAAGCCCACGCACTGCAACGAAGAGTAGCTCCCACTCACCGCAACTAGAGAAAGCCCACACGCAGCAATGAAGACCCAACATAGCCAAAAATAAATAAATAAATAAATTTATTTAAAAAAATCTACAAACAGTAAGTGCTGGAGAGGGTGTGGAGAAAAGGGAACCCTCTTGCACTGTTGGTGGGAATGTATATCGATACAGCCACTATGGAGAACAGTATGGAGGTTCCTTAAAAAACTAAAAATAGAACTACCATATGACCCAGCAATCCCACTACTGGGCATATACTCTGAGAAAACCATAATTCAAATAAGTCATGTACCACAATGTTAATTGCAGCACTATTTACAATAGCCAGGACATGGAAGCAACCTAAGTGTCCATCAACACATGAATGGATAAAGAAGATGTGGTACATATATACAATGGAATATTACTCAGCCATAAAAGGGAACGAAATTGGGTCATTTGTAGAGACATGTATGGACCTAGAGACTGCCATACAGAGTGAAGTAAGTCAGAAAGAGAAAAACAAATATAGTATATTAATGCATATATGTGGAACCTGAAAAAAATTGGTATAGACGATCTTATTTACAAAGCAGAAATAGAGACACAGATGTAGAGAACAAACGTATGGATACCAAGGGGGAAGGGGGGGTGGGAGGAATTGGGAGATTGGAATTGACGTATATACACTATTTTTTTTTAAACCCCACATTTGTTTATTTATTTTTACTTTTGACTGTGTTGGGTCTTCGTTTCTGTGCAAAGGCTTTCTCTAGTTGTGGCAAGCGGGGGCCACTCTTCATCGCAGTGCATGGGCCTTTCACTATCGTGGCCTCTCTTGTTGCGGAGCACAGGCTCCAGACGCGCAGGCTCAGTAGTTGTGGCTCACGGGCCTAGTTGCTCCGCAGCATGTGGGATCCTCCCAGACCAGGGCTCGAACCCATGTCCCCTGCATTAGCAGGCAGATTCTCAACCACTGCGCCACCAGGGAAGCCCTGACGTATATACACTATTGATACTATGCATAAAATAGATAAGTAATTAGAACCTACTGTATAGCACAGGGAACTCTACTCAGTGTTCTGTGGTGACCAAAATGAGAAGGAAATCCAAAAAGGAGGGGATATATGTATACGTATAGCTCATTCACTTTGTTGTACAGTGTAAACTAACACAATGTTGTAAAGCAACTATACTCCAATAAAAAAAAAAGATGTGGTACATATATGCAATGGAATATTACTGGGCCATAAAAAAGAACAAAATAAGGCCATTTTCAGGAATATGGATGGACCTAGAGATTGTCATGCTGAGTGAAGTACGTCAGACAAAGACAAACATCACATGATAGCGCTCATATGTGGAATATTAAAAAAATGGTACAAATGAACCTATTTACAAAACAGAAATAGAGACACAGATGTAGAAAACAAATTTATGGTTACCAAGGGGGAAGGGGGGCAGGGGTAAATTGGGATTGACATATACGCACTACTATATATTATTTTATATATAAATAAAATACTCTATTCAACACTCTGTAATGACCTATATGGGAATAGAATATAAAAAAGCGTGGATATACGTATATGTATAACTGACTCACTTTGCTGTACAGCAGAAACTAACACAATATTGTAAGTCAACTATACGCCAATAAAAAAATAATTAAAAAAGAAAGAAATGAAATAATGTAGACATGATATAGTAAAACAGATTTTCTAAGTAAACTAATAATGAGTCTTTGCACACCACAAATTAATCCTCATACTAGGCAAGAAATCTGAGTTTCACACATACTAGGTTTTTCTTTTCTTATAGCAGTTTATTCTTATTGAGATCTACTTCACATAAGACACAATTCATCATTTTAAAGGATACACTTCGGTGGTTTTTGGTATATTCACTGTAACCATCATGTCTATCTAATTCCAGAACTTTTCCATCACCCCCTTCAAAGAAACCCCATACCTATTAGCAGTTAGTCCAAGCACCCTCCCTCTCCCCATCCTCTAGCAGCCACTAACCTACTTTCTCTCTCTGTGGACTTGCCTGAACTAGACATTTCATATGAATGGAATCATACAATATTTAGCCTTACATATCTGGCTTATTTCCATTAGCATAATGTTTTCAAGGTTCATACATGTTGCAACATGTACTTAATTCCATTTTATTGCTGAAAGATGTTCCATTGTTTAGATACCACATTTTCTTTATACCTTCATCAGCTGATAGACATTTGGGTTGTTTTCACTTTTGGGATATTATGAATAATGGTGATATAAAATTTCTGTATGGGTATTTGTATGGCCATATGTTTTCATTTATCTTGGATTTATACCAAGGAGTGGAATTGCTGGATAATATGGTAATTCTATGGTTAACTTTTTTCCTTTTCACATTTATTTATTTATTTTTATTTTATTTAAAATTTATTTTATTTTTATACAATTTTAAAGGTTACTTTCCATTTACAGTTATTACAAAATATTGGCCAAATTCCCCATGTTGTACAATACATCCTTGAGCCTATCTTACACCCAACAATTTGTATCTCTCAATCCACCACCCCTATATTGTCCCTCCCCACTCCGCACTGGTAACCACTAGTTCGTTTTCTATATCTGTGAGTCTGCTTCTTTTGTTACATTCACTAGTTTGTTGTATTTTTTAGATTCCACATATAAGTGACTTTATACAGTATTTACCTTTCTCTGTCTGACTTGTTTCACTTAGTATAACACTCTCCAATCCATACACGTTGCTGCAAATGGCATTATTTCATTCCTTTTTATGGCTGAATAATATTCCATTGTATATATGTACTTCTTTGTCCATTCATCTGTCGATGGACATTTAGGTTGTCTCCATGTTTTGGCTATTGTAAAAAGTGCTATGAACATTGGGAAACATATATCTTTTTAAAGTATGGTTCTCTCCAGATATATGCCCAGCAGTGGGATTGCTGGATCATATGGTAGTACTATTTTTAGTTTTTTAAGGAACATCCATACTGTTCTCCACAGTGGCTGTATCAATTTACATTCCCACCAACAGTGCAAGAGGGTCCCCTTTTCTCCACACCCTCTCCAGCACTTACTGTTTGTAGATTTTTTGATGATGACCATTATGACTACTATGAGATAATACCTCACTGTGGTTTTGGTTTGCATTTCTCTAATGATTAGTGTTGTTGAGCATCTTTTCATGTGTTTGTTGGCAATCTGTATGTCTTCTTTGGGGAAATGTCTGTTTAGGTCTTCCACCCACTTTTGGATTGGGTTCTTTGTTTTATTGATATTAAGCTGCATGAGCTGCTTATATATTTTGGAGATTAATCCTACGTCAGTTCCTTCATTTGCAAATATTTTCTCCCATTCTAAGGGTTGTCTTTTCATGTTGTTTATAGTTTCGTTTGCTGTGCAAAGGATTTTAAGTTTCATTAGGGCCCATTTGTTTATTTTTTATTTCATTTCCATTACTCTAGGAGGTGGGTCAAAAAGGATCTTGCTGTGATTTATGTCATAGAGTGTTCTGCCTATGTTTTCTTCTAATAATTTTATAGTGTCTGGCCTTACATTTAGGTCTTTAGTCCATTTTGAGTTTATTTTTGTGTATGGGTTTAGGAAGTGTTCTCATTTCATTCTTTTACATGTAGCTGTCCAGTTTTCACAGCTCCACTTATTGAAGAGGCTGTCTTTTCTCCATTGTATATTCTTGCCTCCTTTGTTGTAGATTAATTGACCGTAAGTGCATGGATTTATCTCTGGGCTTTCTATCCTGTACCATTGATCTATCTTTCTGTTTTTGTACCAGTACCATACTGTCTTGATTACTGTAGCTTTGTAGTATAGTCTGAAGTCAAGGAGCCTGATTCCTCCAGCTCCGGTTTTCTTTCTCAAGATTGCTTTGGCTATTCGGGGTCTTTTGTGTTTCCATACAAATTGTGAAATATTTTGTTCTAGTTCTGTGAAAAATGCCATTGGTAATTTGAAAGGGGTTGCATTGAATCTGTAGAATGCTTTGGGTAGCATAGACATTTTCCCAATATTGACTCTTCCGATCCAAGAACATAGTATTTCTTTTTATTTGTTTGTATCGTCTTTCATTTCTCTCATCAGTATCTTATAGTTTTCTGAGTACAGGGCTTTTGCCTCCTTAGGTAGGTTTATTCCTAGGTATTTTATTCTTTTTGTTGCAATGGTAAATGGGATTGTTTCCTTAATTTCTTTTTCTGATCTTTCACTGTTAGTGTATAGGAATGCTACAGATTTCTGTGCATTAATTTTGTATCCTGCTCCTTTACCAAACTCATTGATTAGCTCTAGTAGTTTTCTGGTAGCATCTTTAGGATTCTCTATGTATAGTATCATGCCATCTGCAAACAGTAACAGCTTTACTTCTTCTTTTCCAATTTGTATTCCTTTTATTTCTTTTTCTTCTCTGATTGCCGTGGCTAGGACCTCCAGAACTATGTTAAATGATAGTGGCGAGAGTGGACATCCTTGTCTTGTTCCTGATCTTAGAGGAAATGCTTTCAGTTTTTCACCATTGAGAATGATGTTTGCTGTGGGTGTGTCATATATGGCCTTTATTATATTGAGGTATGTTACCTCTATGCCCACTTTCTGGAGAGTTTTTATCATAAATGTGTGTTGAATTTTGTCAAAAGCTTTTTCTGCATCTATTGAGATGATTATATGGTTTTTATTCTTCAGTTTTTTAATATGGTGTATCACATTGATTGATTTGCGTTTATTGAAGAACCCTTGCATCCCTGGGATGAATCCCACTTGATCATGGTGTAAGATCCTTTTAATATGTTGTTGTATTCTGTTTGCTAGTATTTTGTTGAGGATTTTTGCATATATTCATCAGTGATACTGGTCTGTAATTTTCTTTTCTTGTAGTATCTTTGTCTGGTTTGGTATCAGGGTGATGGTGGCCTTGTAGAATGAGTTGGGGAGTGTTCCTTCCTCTGCAATTTTCTCGAAGAGTTTGGGAAGGATGGGTGTTAGCTCTTCTCTAAATGTTTGATAGAATTCGCCTGTGAAGCCATCTGATCCTGGACTTTTGTTTGCTGGAAGCTTTTTAATCACAGTTTCAATTTCACTCCTTGTGATTGGTCTGTTCATGTTTTCTAATCCTTCCTGGTTCCGTCTTGGAAGGTTGTACTTTTCTAAGAATTTGTCCATTTCTTCAAGGTTGTCCATTTTATTGGCATATAGTTGTTTGTAGTAGTCTCCCATGATCCTTTGTATTTCTGCAGTGTCAGTTGTTACTTCTCCTTTTTCATTTCTAATTATCTTGATTTGAGTCTTCTCCCTTTTTTTCTTGATGAGTCTTGCTAATGGTTTATCAATTTTGTGTATCTTCTCAAAGAACCAGCTTTTAGTTTGATTGAGCTGTGCTATTGTTTCCTTCATTTCTTTTTCATTTATTTCTGATCTGATCTTTATGATTTCTTTCTTTCCGCTAAATTTGGGGTTTTTTTTTTTTTGGTTGTTGTTCTTCTTTCTCTAGTTGCTTTAGGTGTAAGGTTAGGTTGTTTATTTGAGATGTTTCTTGTTTCTTGAGGTAGGATTGTATTGCTATAAAGTTCCCTCTTAGAACTGCTTTTGCTGCATCCCATAGGTTTTGGGTCATGTATTCATTGTCATTTGTTTCTAGGTATTTTTTGATTTCCTCTTTACTTTCTTCAGTGATCTCTTAGGTGTTTAGTAACATATTGTTTAGCCTCCATGTATCTCCATTTTTTACAGTTTTTTTCCTGTAACTTATATCTACTCACATAGCATTGTGGTTGGAAACAATTCTTGATATGATTTCAATTTTCTTAAATTTACCAAGGCTTGATTTGTGACCCAAGATGTGATCTATCCTGGAGAATGTTCCATGTGCACTTGAGAAGAAAGTGTATTCTGTTGTTTTTGGATGGAATGTCCTATAAATATCAATTAAGGTCATCTGGTCTAAAGTGTCATTTAAAGCTTGTGTTTCCTTATTTATTTTCTGTTTGGATGATCTGTCCATTGGTGTAAGTGGGGTGTTGAAGTCGCCTACTATTATTGTGTTACTATTGATTTTCCTTTTTATGGCTCTTATCATTTGCTTTATGTATTGAGGTGCTCCTATACTGGGTGCATAGATATTTACAATTGTTATATCTTCTTCTTGGATCTATCCCTTGATCATTATGTAGTGTCCTTCCTTGTTTCTTGTAATAGTCTTAATTTAAAGTCTATTTTTGTCTATATGAGTATTGCTACTCCTGCTTTCTTTTGATTTCCATTTGCATGGAATATCTTTTTCCATCCCCTCACTTTCAGTCTGTATGTGCCCCTAGGTCTGAAGTGGGTCTCTTGTTGACAGCATATATATGGGTCTTGTTTTTGTATCCATTCAGCCGTCTGTGTCCTTTGGTTGGAGCATTTAATCCATTTACATTTAAGGTAATTATTGATATGTATGTTCCTATTACACTTTTCTTAATTGTTTTGGGTTTGTTTTTGTAAGTCTTTTCCTTCTCTTATTTTTCCCGCCTAGAGAAGTTCCTTTAGCATTTGTCGTAAAGCTGGTTTGGTGGTGCTGAATTCTCTTAGCTTTTGCTTGTCTGTAAACGTTTTAATTTCTCCATCAAATCTGAATGAGATCCTTGATGGGTAGAGTAATCTTCATTGTAGGTTTTTCCCTTTCATCACTTTAAATATATCTTGCCACTCCCTTCTGGCCTGTAGAGTTTCTGCTGAAAGATCAGCTGTTAACCTTATGGGGATTCCCTTATATGTTATTTGTTGCTTTTCCCTTGCTCCTTTTAATATTTTTTCTTTGTGTTTAATTTTTGTTAGTTTGATTAATATGTGTCTCGGAGTGTTTCTCCTTGGGTTTATCCTGTATGGGACTCTCTGTGCTTCCTGGACTTGGTTGACTATTTCCTTTCCCATGTTGGGGAAGTTTTCTACTATAATCTCTTCAAATATTTTCTCAGACCCTTTCTTTTTTAATTCTTCTTCTGGGATGCCTATATTTCGAATGTTGGTGCACTTAATGTCGCAGAGGTCTCTGAGACTGTCCTCCATTCTTTTCAACCTCTTTTCTTTATTCTGCTCTATGGCAGTTATTTCTAACATTCTACCAGCTCACTTATCCATTATTCTGCCTCAATTATTCTGTTATTGATTCCTTCTAGAGTATTTTTAATTTCAGTTATTGTGTAGTTCATTACTGTTTGTTTGCTCTTTAGTTCTTCTAGGTCCATGTTAAACATTTCTTGTCTTTTCTCTATGTTATTTCCAAGATTTTGGATCATTTTTACTATCATTTCTCTGAATTCTTTTTCAGGTAGTTTGCCTATTTCCTCTTTATATATTTGGTCTTGTGTGGTTTTATTTTGCTCCTTTGCCTGTAAGATATTTCTCTGTCTTCTCATTTTGTCCAACTTACAGTATTTGAGGTCTCCTTTCCCTAGGCTGCAGGGTCATAGTTTCTTGCTTCTGTTCTCTGCTTCCAGTGGTGGTATTGGTCCAGTGTCTTGTGTAGGCTTCTCAATGGGAGGGACTGGTGCCTGAGTTCTGGTGGGTGGAGTTGAGTCTTTTCCCTCTGATGAGCAGGGCCATGTCAGATGGTGTGTTTTGGGGTGTCTGTGAGGTTAGTATGACTTTAGGTAGTCTGTGTGCTGATGGGTGGGTTTGTGTTCCTGTCTTGTTTGTTGTTTGGTGTGAGGCATCCAGCACTGGGAGCTGTTGGAAGTTGGGTGGAGCTGGGTCTTGGATTCAGATGGAGGCCTTTGTGTGAGCTCTCGGCGATTAATCTTCCCTGGGTTCGGGAATTCTCTAGTAGTCCAGCATCCTGGACTCGGTGCTCCCACCCCAGAGCCTCAGGCCTGACTTCTGGTTGAGGGACCAAGACCCCGCAAGTTGCTTTTCCCAGCAATAAAGGGGATTTAAAACAAAGAAAGAAAAAAAAGACTAACAAAACCCCAGGCAAATGGTAAAAAGTAAAATCAAACAAACAGAAACAGAAGCAAGGAAATACGCACATACACAAAAGAAACAAAAACAGAAGCAAATAAATCAAAAAGCAAGAGAACAACCAGACAAACAGAAGAACCCCAGAACGAAATTAAACAATTAACAAGAAAGCTGACAAAAACCCAAAACCCCAAAACAAAACCAAAGCAGAGTGCCAACTGAAGAATGAAACAAGGAAAGAAAGGAAACCAAAAAAAAAAGAGGGGAAAGAAGACAGAGCAACAGAAAAGCAATGAAGAAACAGAAATATGTTAAAAAATAGAAAATATATTAAAGAAAAATAAAAGAAAAAGGGGAAAAAAAGACAAACAAAACCCCAGAGAAATGGTAAAAACAAAATCAAACAAACAAAAACAGAAACAAGGAAACACACACACACATAAAAGAAACAAAAACAGAGCCAAATAAAACAAAAAGCAAGAGAACTACCAGACAATAGAAGAGCTCAAAAACGAAATCAAACAATTAGCATTCAAACTAACAAAAACACATAACCTAAAAACACAACCAAAGCAGTGTGCCAACTGAAGAATAAAGCAAGGAAACAGAGCAAGCTATAAAAATGATTACAATAATAATAATAATAAAATAAAATAAAATAAAAAGGGGAAAAACACAGGATAACAGAAAAGCAAAGTAGAAATGGAAATATATTTAAAAATAGAAAAATATATTAAAGAAAAAGGAGAAGGAAAAAATACAGGAAAAGAATACAGAACAACCGAAAAGCAAAGTAAAAATAGAAATGTATTAAAAAAAACTAAAAATATGTTATAAAACATGGAGATCCCAAAAGACTAAATTAAAAAAAAAAACTAAAACAATGAACAAACAAACAAAAGAAAGAAAAAGAAACTAAAAAAAAGCTAGAACCAACAACAGTATGAATCAAAACTTAATAAAATTAATAGTAATAATTATGTTTCCCTGGGGTCTCTGCTGTAAGTGTCCTTGCACACGCCGTGAGCCACAGCCTACCTCTGCCTCCCCAAGAGGCTCTCCTCTGCCTCTAGGCTGGTCTTTGGACCTGCTGTCAGCCCTGTGGGGACCACTCAGACTCTGATCTGGCTTAATTTCTGCATGTGCTTGACCCCAAAGTCCGCAGCTGCCAGACCTAGACCGTTTTCATTTGTGGGAACACTCATTGTCTACTCAGATATTCCATAGATGCAGGGTCTACCTAGCTGATCACAGGGATTTCATCTGCAGCTTGTATAGCTGATGGAAAGATTTTTGATCTTCTTCCTTAGTCACCTCGTCCCTGGGGTTCAGCTTTGGTTTAATCCCCACCTCTGCATGTGGTCCACCCACAGAAATCTGGTCCTGAGGCTGCCTTGGAGCTCTTGGGTCTGCCCCTGTGAGAACAGGGCACATAGGTGGTATGACTGCTTGGATTGCAGGAGCCCTGGCAGCACCAAATGCACAGGGAAGCTGGTGGCCACAGGTGCAAGAGATATGGCCCTAGTGAGGGCCTTTTCTGGCGCCTGGTGTAAGGCATGTGATGGCCAGCCCTGGCCGGGGTTTTTCTGGCACTCAGCAGCAGGCGTGTGAGGGCCAGCCCTGAGAGGGCTCTTTTTTTATTGCCCTGTAGCTGGCGCGCAAGAGCCAGCCCTGAGGGGGCTTCTTTTATTGTTGTCGGCAGGCGCCGGCATGTGGGGAGAGAGAGGTTACAATAGCAGCTCTTCCCCCTGCTTGTTACCTAGCAATAGTGCCCTGCTTCCATGGCAGTCCAGTCTTCCTCCATAGGCATTCCCTGCTGGAGATTCCTCCCTCTCATCTCCTCAGTTCGTCTCCCCACAGCCAACAGCAGTTCTCACTCTGAGCCTGTTCTCCAATCCCCACGCACCAGCTCCCAGCCCCCTTGCACACCTGTGAACACACATCCCAGTCTGGGGCATGTAGGGCTGTGGTATGGACCATCTGTGTATTTCTTAGTCTGTCCCATCTGCCACAGATCAGCCACTTCACCCTCTTCTGACAGCCTCAAATGCTTCCCTTCTGTCCCAATCGATTTCCCCGTCGGAGAGAGAGTTTCCCTGTCGGAGAGGGGGTTCCCCTGAATTCAGGAATCATTCCTCTGCTTCAGTTCCCCCACCCCAGGGTGAAGGTCCCATCCCGCTTTCTCTCCTCCTCCTTCTCCCTTCTTTTTTTTTCCATCCTACCCAGTTATGCAGGGATCTTTATAGTCCTTTCCAGTGTCCAAGGTCTTCCGCTAGTTTTCAGCCAGTGTTCTGTGAGAATTGTTGCATTTATAGATGTATTCCTGATGCATCCATGGAGAGAGATGAACTTCATGTCCACCTACTCCTCCGCCATCTTGAATCTCCAGCCCCATTTGTTTATTTTTGCTTTTATTTCCTTTACTTTAGGAGATGGATCCAAAAAAATATTGCTTCGATTTATATCAAAGAGTGTCCTGCCTATGTTTTCCTCTAGGAGTTTTATAGTATCCAGTCTTACGTTTAGGTCTTTAATTCATTTTGAGTTTATTTTTGTATATTGTATTAGAGATTTCTAATTTCATTCTTTCAAATGTAGCTCTCCAGTTTTCCCAGTACCACTTATTGAAGAGACTGTCTTTTCTCTATTGTATATTCTTGCCTCCTTTGTCATAGATTAATTGACCGTAAGTGTGTGGGTTTATTTCTGGGCTTTCTATCCTGTTCCATTGGTCTGTATTTCTATTTTTGTGCCAGCACCATACTGTTTTGATTACTGTAGCTTTGTAGTATAGTCTGAAGTCAGGGAGCATGATTCCTCCAACTCTGTTCTTCTTAAGATTGTTTTGGCTATTTGGGGTCTTTTGTGTTTCCATACAAATCTTAAAATTATTTGTTCTAGTTCTGTGAGAATATGGCTAACTTTTTGAGACACTGTTTTCCACAGTGGCTGAACAACTTTATATTCTCATCCATAATGGAGGAGGGTCCCAATTTCTCCACATCCTAAACAATATATGTTATTGTCTATTATTTTTCTTTATAGCCATCCTAGTGTGTGTAAATTGACATCTCATTGTGGTTTTGATTTGCATTTTCCTCATACTAACGTTGAGAATCTATTCATGTGCTTAATTGTCCATTTGTATGTCTTCTTTGAAGAAACATCTGTTGAGAGTCTTTGGCCATTTTTATTGGTTGTTTGTCTTTTTGTTGTTGAGTTGTAGTTCTTTATGTATTCTGTATAGTAGACCCTTCTCAAATACATGATTTGCAAAGATTTTTATCCCATTCTGTGGGCTGTCTTTTCACATGCTTTATAGTGTCATTTAAAGCACAAAACTTTTTAATTTTGATAAAGTTCAATTCATCTATTTTTTCTTTGATTGCTTGTGCTCCAGGGGCTCCCAGACAATGGCCTAGAGGGGCTGGAGTTAGTTCATGGTGCATTTCAGGGTCCACAGTTGGGACCAAGGACTGTATGGCTATTATCTGACATATGGGTGGGCAATATTCCTCCTGGGCCCTTAGGCACCAGGTGCTGGATCCCACAGCTCCCACAAAGGTACTTTTGTCCATAGATGGATGCCAAATTGCTGTTGCTGAGGGAGATATACAAGTGAAGGACATTTTTTTCCTTCCAGTTTTATTGAGATATAATTGACATAAAGCACTGTATAAGGTGTACAGCATAATGATTTGACTTATATATATCATGAAATGATTATCACAATAACTTTAGTAAATATCCATCATCTGATATAGATGCAAAGTTAAAGAAATTTTAAAATTTTTCCTTATGATGAGTACTCAGGATTTACTTTCTTAACAACTTTCATATATAACACACAGCAGTGTTAATTGTATTTATCATGTTGTATATCACATCTGTAGTACTTATTTATCTTATAACTGGAAGTTTGTACCTTTTGACTGCCAATTCCCCCTCCCTTCACCCCCCTCCTTTGGTAACCACAAAGCTGATCTCTTTTTCTATGAGTTAGTTTGTTTTTGAAGTACAATTGACCTACAACACTATGTTAGTTCCTGTTACACAACATAGTGATTTGGCATCTCTATACATTTCAAAATGATCACCACGATAATTCTAGTTATGTCACCATACAAAGATATTACATAGTTTTTGACTATTTTCCCACACTGTACATTTCATACCAGTGACATTTATTTTGAAACTGAAAGTTTGTACCTCTTAATCCCCTTCACGTATTTCTCTCTTCCTTCACTCCCCTCTCCACAGGCAATCACCAGTCTATTTTCTGTACCTATAACTCTGTTTCTGTCTTGTTATGTTTGTTCATTTGTTTTGTTTTTTAGATCCACATCTAAGTGAAATCATACAGCATTTCTCTTTCCGTGTCTGACTTATTTCACTTAGCATAAAACCCTCTAGGTCCATCCATGTTGTCACAAATGGGAAGATTTCATTTTTTTATGGCTGAATAATATAACATTGTGTGTATGTGTGTATGTACATGCATCTTCTTTATCCATTCATCTATTGATGGGCACTTAGGTTACTTCCATATCTTGGCTATTGTAAATAATGCTGCAATAAACATAGGGATGCATATGTACATTCTAATTAGTGTTTTCATTTTCTTTGGATAAGTACCCAGGAGTGGAATTGCTGGGTCATATGACAGTTCTATTTTTAATTTTTTGAGGAATCCCCATAATGTTTTCCATAGCTGGTGCACCAGTTTACCTTCCCACCAATAGTGCACGAGGTTTCCCTTTTTCCACATCCTTGCCAACACCTGTTATTTGTTGTCTTTTTGGTAATAGCAAATCTGACAGGTGTGAGGTGATATCTCATTGTGGTTTTGATTTGCATTTCCCTGATGATTACTGATGTTGAGCATCTTTTATGTGCCTGTTGGTCATCTTTATGTCTTCTTGAGAAAAATGCCTATTCAGGTCCTCTGCCCATATTTTAATCAGGTTATTTGTTTTTTTGATGTTGAGTTGTATGAGTTCTTTGTATGTTTTGGATATGAACCTATTACTGGATATACCATTTGTAAATTCAACAACTCTTCTTAGATCCATGAGAGAAGTGAGGTCAGAGGGCATACTACAGCCTCCAAAATTGGAGAGACTAACAGATAAATACAGCAAATCACAACTTACCAGAGCAAAACCGCGTGGGCAGAAATCTCTGTGAGAATCTGTGCCAGAGTAGGGAAAATTGAACTTAACTTGAAGAATTGCTGGAGGAATGGTGTGGCAAGTTTGAGAGATAAAAACTCCAGGGGGACTCAGTCACTGGGGGCCCTTCACATATCTGTCAGTTTTACTTCCTGGAATTCTATTAGGTTCTCATAGTGAATATAGGAAAAAATCCCTTTTTGCTTCCAGCAGGGGAAGAGGAAAAGGAACCATTTTGAAATGTGCAAGCGCATTCTGTTCTTCTTAATAAGGTCTGTACTGTTTAACGAGATCCCAACCTGTTGGGATTTATCAGAGCCTAACTGATCTAGAGGAAGGGAAGTAACCCAAACGCTTCCACATGGGGCAAGGGAAATACACAATTCCAGCCCACTGTAGACGTACTGTCCCACCTAAAGGAGGGGTACAAGAAGCAAGTGTGAAGTTAACAGTCCAGAGGCACAGGCTCACTAAAAGACTGACACCTAATTATAGGACTATAGAATGCTTCCCCCACCCTCACATATCACTACCATGTTATTAAAGGTCTATTTACAGCAGTTCCTTTTATTCAATATGTCATGTCCAGCTATTAAAAAATATTACCAGGCATTCTAAAAGGTAAAAATACAGTTTGAAGAGAAAAACCAAGCATCTGAACCAGATTCAGATATGGCAGGGATGGTGGAATTATCAGACTGGGAACTTAAAACAACTATGATTCATATGTTAAGGGCTCTAATGGACAAAGGAGACAGCATGCAAGAACAGATGGGCAATGTAAACAGAGAGATGGAAATTCTAAGAAAGAACTGAAAAGAAATCCTATAGGTCAAAACACCATAACAGGAATGAATGTCTTTAATTGACTCAGTAGTAGACTGGACATGGCTGGGGAAAGAATCTCTAAGGTTGAGGATATCTCAGTATAAACCTCCAAAATTGAAAGGCAAACAGAAAAAAAGGCTGAAAAAAAAAACCAGAACAGAATATCCAAGAACTGTGGGACACCTACAAAAGGTTATATACATGCATAATGGGAATACCAGAATGAGAAGAAAAAGAGAGGAACAGAAGAATATTTCAAACAATAATGAGGGGGATTAACAACAGTAAGATGACAGAGTAGGAGCTACCAGCCTTTGTCCCCCTCCAAAATCAAAGACAGCTATCCATGAACAAAAATAGTCTTGAGAAGGCTCAAGAATCCAATTTAAGAACCAATAGCAAGAATAGTGATGTCACCAAGATGACAGAGTAGGAGACTCCAGCCTCTGTTCCTCCACAAAGATCAATAATTAGACAACATTTGGTAAAGCCACTATGGAAAACAGAATGGAGCTTCCTCCAAAAAATAACAGTACAGCTGCCATATGATCGAGCAATCCTACTTCTGGGTATGTATCTGAAGGAGATGAAATTGCTATCTCAGAGAGGTATCTGAACTCCCATGTTCATTGTAGCATTATTCACAATAGCCAAGACATGGAAACAACCTAAGTCTCTGTCAATGGATGAATGGATAAAGAAAATGTGGTATGTATATACTATGGAATATTATTCAGCCTTAAAAAAGAAAAAAATCCTGTCATTTGCAACAACATGGATGGACCTTGAGTGCATAATATTAACTGAAATAAGTCAGACAGAGAAAGACAAATACTGTATGATCTCATTTATACGTGGAATCTAAAAACATCAAACTCATGGAAACAGAGAGTAGAATGGTGGTTGCCAGGGGCTGAGGGGTGGGAAAAATAGGTAGATATTGGTAAAAGTGTACAAACCTTCAATTATAAGATGAGTAAGTTCCAAGGATCCAGTGTACAACTTGGTGAGTATAGTTAACAATGCTGTATTGTACACTTGTAAGTTGCTATGAGAATAGAGCTTTAATGTTCTCACTATAACAACAACAACAACATGGTAATTATGTGAGGTGAAGGATGCGTTAACTAAACTTATTGTGGTAAATGTATATCTTTGCAATATATACATGTATCATATCACATTGCGCAGCTTAAACTAACACAGTGTTACATGTCAATTAATATCTCAATAAGGCTATGGAAAAAAGAGCCTACAACAACACAGTGGAATAATAGAATAACTGCATGGAAAAGATTGTTGGGGAGATCAGCTTAGCTGAAATGTCTGAAGAGGGCTAGGAACACAGAAAAAAGGATTTGGCTATCAGTATCAGTCATACAGCGTGTGCCAATGTGGTCCCCAGTGGCCTGCTCTGCAGAAGACCCTGGCAGCCTTTGCCACTAAGGGCCTCAACAGTCCCATGACAGCCACGGGTAGCCTGTGGCTTTCATAGTAGAGGACCCCATATTGTGTGTCAGTGCAGACCCCAGCAGCTGGCTCCATGGAGGACACCAGCAGCTTTTGCCACTGAGGTAAAAGCTCAACCAGTGATGCCATGGACCCCCTGGAGAGGAAGACACTGCTGCATTCCCCTGAGAAAGAGTTGTCACACTATCCCGGGACCAGGGCTGCCAGCCCCACCCAACCCCATGTACAACCTGAACCCCAGAGCCAAGACTTCTCCATGTGTGACCATGCACCAGACGGCAGCTTCACTGCTGTTCTGCATGTGTCTGTGTCTCGGGCACCAGAGCCACCCTCTCAGAGGAGACATAACAACTGTTACTACAGATTACAAAGGATCATAAGAAACCACTATCAACAATTGGACACCAACAAATTGGAAAATCTAGAAGGAATGGATAAATTCCTGTAAACCCACCCTACAAAGACTGAATAATGAAGAAATAGAGAATCTGAACAGAATGATTACTAGGATGAGATTAAATCAGTAATCAAAAACCTTCTAACAACCAGAAGTCAAGGGCCAGATGGCTCCACTGGTGAATATTACCAAACATTTAAAGAAGGATCAATGACAATCTTTCTCAAACTCTTCCATAAAACTGAACAGGAGGAAACACTTCCAAACGCATTTTATGAGGCCAACATTACTCTGAAAGCAAAGCCAAAAAAGGACACCATGAGAATAAAATAATTACAGGCCAATATCTCTGATGAACATGGATGCAAAAGACTAAGAGTAGCTAAGACACTTTTCAAGAACAAGGTGGAGAGTCTTTCTTTATCATATATTAAGAATTATAAAGCTATACTAATCCATATGTTGTAGTATTGGTCCAGGATAGGCATAAATTTACCCATGGAACAAAATAGTGGGTCAATAAACAGACCTATACACATATGAAAACTTAATTTATGATAGAACTGCCATTGTAGATCAGTGAAAGATAGACTTTTCAATATATAATTCTGGGATAACTGGTTATCCAGATGGAATAAAATGAAATTAGACCACCGGCCTCATACCACAAACCAAAATTAAATTTAAATGATTTAGAAACCTACTAGGGAAAGGCAGAATTATAAATGTTTTAAAATATGATATAGGAGAAAATTTTTGTGACCTTGTGGTAGAAAAGGATCCATCAAACAAATACCAAAAGTACAAGATATAATTGAAAAGAATGAAAAATGTGGTAACATTAAAATGAAGATGCAATCTTCATTTAAAAGGGGAAAAAACATAACGAGAAAAAAAAGCAGAAGCCATGAACTGTGGAAACATATATGCAACACATATAACTGACAAGGAAGGTGTCCAAAATAAATGAACTTTAAAAACTCAATGAGAGAAATTGGTTTAAAAAATGTGAATAGTCTCTTACAGTAGAGGAAATAAGAATTACTAACAAGCATATGAAAAGATGCTCAACCTCCTTAATAATCACAGAAATTCAAGTTAAAATACAATAAGATACCATGTTACAGTTGCTAGATTGGCAAAGATGAGGAAATCTTATATCAAGTGTTGGGAATAAAGATGTATACTAACAGGAAGACTTTTACACTGTTGAAGGGGGTGTAAACTGGCACAGTCATTTCAGAAAACAATTGGGATTACCCAATACAGTTGAAAATGTACAAACACTATGACTTAGCAATTTTATCTTTTGGTAAAATTCTACAGGAATGTTTTCAACTCATGGATCACAAACATTAGTGACTCACAAAATTAATTTTATGGGTCACAAGCAGCATTTAAAAATGAATGTGGAGAGGAGCTTCAAGATGGTGGAAGAGTAAGACACGGAGATCACCTTCCTCTCCACAAATACATCAGAAGTACATCTACATGTGGAACAGCACCTACAGAACACCTACTGAACGCTGGCAGAAGACCTCAGACCTCCCAAAAGGCAAGAAACTCCCCACGTACCTGGGTAGGGCAAAAGAAAAAACAGAGACAAAAGAATAGGGACGGGACCTGCACCAGTGGGAGGGAGCTGTGGAGGAGGAAAGGTTTCCACACACTAGGAAGCCCCTTCACGGGCGGAGACTGTGGGGGGGCGAAGGGGGGCAGCTTCGGAGCCACGGAGGAGAGCACAGCAACAGGGGTGCGGAGGGCAAAGCGGAGAGATTCCCGCACAGAGGATGGGTGCCAACCAGCACTCACCAGCCCGAGAGGCTTATCTGCTCACCTGCCGGGGCGGGCGGGGGCTGGGAGCTGAGGCTCGGGCTTCGGTCGGATCCCAGGGAGAGGACTGGGGTTGGCTGCGTGAACACAGCCTGAAGGGGTTAGTGCACCACAACTAGCCGGGAGGGAGTCCGGGAAAAAGTCTGGACCTGCCGAAGAGGCAAGAGACTTTTTCTTCCCTCTTTGTTTCCTGGTGCGCGAGGAGAGGGGATTAAGAGCGCTGCTTAAAGGAACTCCAGAGACGGGCGCGAGCTGTGGCTATCAGCACGGACCCCAGAGACGGGCATGAGACGCTAAGACTGCTGCTGCCACCACCAAGAAGCCTGTGTGCAAGCACAGGTCACTATCCACACTGCCCCTCCTGGGAGCCTGTGCAGCCTGCCACTGCCAGGGTCCCGTGATCCAGGGACAACTTCCCCGGGGAGAACACACGGTGCGCCTCAGGCTGTTCCAACGTCATGCTGGTCTCTGCTGCCGCAGGCTTGCCCCGCATCCGTACCCCTCTCTCCCCCCAGCCTGAGTGACCCAGAGCCCTGAATCAGCTGCTCCTTTAACCCCGCCCTGTCTGAGCGAAGAACAGACGCCCTCAGGCGACCTACATGCAGAGGCGGGTCCAAATCCAAAAGTGAACCCCGGGAGCTGTACGAACAAAGAAGAGAAAGGGAAATTTCTCCCAGCAGCCTCAGGAGCAGAGGATTAAATCTCCACAATCAACTTGATGTACCCTGCATCTGTGGAATACCTGAATAGACAATGAATCATCCCAAATTGAGGAGGTGGACTTTGGGAGCAAATATATACATATATATTTTTTTTCCCTTTTTCTCTTTTTGTGAGTGTGTATGTGTATGCTTCTGTGTGTGATTTGTCTTTATAGCTTTACTTTTACCATTTGTCCTAGGGTTCTGTCTGTCCGTTTATTTTTGGTTGCTTGTTATTTTTTAAAATTTTTTCTTAATAATTATTTTTTATTTTAATAACGTTATTTTATTTTACTTTACTTTATTTTATTTTATCTTCTTGCTTTCTTTCTTTCTATTTTTTCTCCCTTTTATTCTGAGCCGTGTGGATGAAAGGCTCTTGGTGCTCCAGCCAGGCATCAGGGCTGTGCCTCTGAGGTGGGAGAGCCAAGTTCAGGACACTGGTCCACAAGAGACCTCCCAGCTACACATAATATCAAATGGCGAAAATCTCCCAGAGATCTCCATCTCAATGCCAAGACCCGGCTTCACTCAATGACCAGCAAGCTACAGTGCTAGAAATCCTATGCCAAACAACTAGCAAGACAGGAACACAGCCCCATCCATTAGCAGAGAGGCTGCCTAAAATCATAATAAGGGCACAGACACCCCAAAACACACCACCAGACGTGGACATGCCCACCAGAAAGACAAGATCCAGCCTAATCCACCAGAACACAGGCACTAGTCCCCTCCACCAGGAAGCCTACCCAACATACTGAACCAACCTTAGCCACTGGGGACAGACACCAAAAACAACGGGAACTACGAACCTAGAGCCTGCAAAAAGGAGACCCCAAACACAGTAAGTTAAGCAAAATGAGAAGACAGAAAAGCACACAGCAGATGAAGGAGCAAGGCAAAAACCCACCAGACCTAACAAATGAAGAGGAAATAGGCAGGCTACCTGAAAAAGAATTCAGAATAATGATAGTAAAGATGACCCAAAATGTTGGAAATAGAATAAAGAAAATACACGAAAGGTTTAACAAGGACATAGAAGAACGAAAGAGCAAACAAACGGTGATGAACAACACAATAAATGAAATAAAAAATTCTCTAGAATGGATCAATAGCAAAATAACTGAGGCAGAAGAATGGATAAGTGACCTGGAAGATAAAATAGTGGAAATAACTACTGCAGAGCAGAATAAAGAAAAAAGAATGAAAAGAATTGAGGACAGTCTCAGAGACCTCTGGGACAACATTAAACGCACCAACATTCGAATTATAGGGGTCCCAGAAGAAGAGAAAAAGAAAGGGACTGAGAAAATATTTGAAGAGATTATAGTTGAAACTTCCCTAATATGGGAAAAGAAATCGTTAATCAAGTCCAGGAAGCACAGAGAGTCCCATACAGGATAAATCCAAGGAGAAACACACCAAGACACATATTAATCAAACTATCATAAATTAATACAAAGAAAAAAATTTAAAAGCAGCAAGGGAAAAACAACAAATAACACACAAGGGAATCCCCATAAGGTTAACAGCTGATCTTTCAGCAGAAACTCTGCAAGCCAGAAGGGAGTGGCAGGACATATTTAAAGTGATGAAGAAGAAAAACCTACAACTAAGATTACTCTACCCAGCAAGGATCTCATTCAGATTTGACAGATAAATTAAAAGCTTTACAGACAAGCAAAAGCTAAAAGAATTCAACACCACCAAGCCAGCTTTACAACAAATGCTAAAGGAACTTCTCTAGGCAGGAAACACAAGACAAGGAAAAGACCTACAATAACAAACCCAGAAAAATTAAGAAAATGATAATAGGAACATACATATCGATAATTACCTTAAATGTAAATGGATTAAATGCTCCAATCAAAAGACATACACTGGCTGAATGGATACAAAAACAAGACCCATATATATGCTGTCTACAAGAGACCCACTTCAGACCTAGTGACACATACAGACTGAAAGGGAGGGGATGGAAAAAGATATTCCATGCAAATGGAAATCAAAAGAAAGCTGGAATAGCAATTCTCATAACAGACAAAATAGACTTTAAAATAAAGACTATTACAAGAGACAAAGAATGACACTACATAATGATCAAGGGATCGATCCAAGAAGAAGATATAACAATTGTAAATATTTATGCACCCAACATAGGAGCACCTCAATACATAAGGCAAATACTAACAACCATAAAAGGGGAAATCGACAGTAACACAATCAGAGTAGGGGACTTTAACACCCCACTTTCACCAATGGACAGATCATCCAAAATGAAAATAAATAAGGAAACATAAGCTTTAAATGATACATTAAACAAGATGGACTTAATTGATATTCATAGGACATTCCATCCAAAAACAACAGAATACACTTTCTTCTCAAGTGCTCATGGAACATTCTCCAGGATACATCATATCTTGGGTCACAAATCAAGGCTTGGTAAATTTAAGAAAATTGAAATTGTATCAAGTATCTTTTCCGACCACAACGCTATGAGACTAGATATCAATAACAGGAAAAAATCTGTAAAAAATACAAACACAATACACTAAACAATACACTACTTAATAACCAAGAGATCACTGAAGAAATCAAACAGGAAATCAAAAACTACCGAGAAACAAATGACAATGAAAACACAACGACCCAAAACCTTTGGGATGCAGGAAAAGCAGTTCTAAGAGGGAAATTTATAGCAATACAATCCTACCTTAAGAAACAAGAAACATCTCAAATAAACAACCTATCCTTACACCTAAAGCAATTAGAGGAAGAAGAACAAAAAACCCCCAAAGTTAGCAGAAGGAAAGAAATCATAAAGATCAGATAAGAAATAAATGAAAAAGAAATGAAGGAAACGATAGCAAAGATCAATAAAACTAAAAGGTGGTTCTTTGAGAAGATAAACAAAATTGATACACTATTAGCCAGACTCATCAAGAAAAAAAGGGAGAAGACTCAAATCAATAGAAATAGAAATAAAAAGGAGAAGTAACAACTGACACTGCAGAAATACAAAGGATCATGAGAGATAACTACAAGCAACTCTATGCCAATAAAATGGACAACCTGGAAGAAAAAGACAAATTCTTAGAAATACATAACCTTCCGAGACTGAACCAGGAAGAAATAGAAAATATGCATAGTCCAATCACAAGCACTGAAAATGAAACTGTGATTAAAAATCTTCCAACAAACAAAAGCCCAGGACCAGATGGCTTCACAGGCGAATTCTATCAAACATTTAGAGAAGAGCTAACACTTATCTTTCTCAAACTCTTCCAAAATATGGCAGAGGGAGGAACACTCCCAAACTCATTCTATGAGGCCACCATCACCCTGATACCAAAACCAGACAGAGAGGTCACAAAAAAAGGAAACTACAGGCCAAAATCATGGATGAACATAGATAAAAATCCTGAACAAAATACTAGCAAACAGAATCCAGCAGCACATTAAAAGGATCATACACCATGATCAAGTGGGTTTTATCCCACGAATGCAAGGATTCTTCAATATACACAAATCAATCAATGTGATACACCATATTAACACAGTGAAGGATAAATCCATATGATCATCTCAATAGATGCAGAAAAAGCTTTCAACAAAATTCAAATCCCATTTATAATAAAAACTCTGCAGAATGTAGACATAGAGGGAACTTACCTCAACATAATAAAGGACATATGTGACAAACTGACAGCTAACATCGTTCTCAATGGTGCAAAACAGAAACCATTTCCGCTAAGATCAGGAACAAGACAAGGTTGCCCACTCTCGCCACTATTATTCAACATAGTTTTGGAAGTTTTAGCCACAGTAATCAGAGAAGAAAAAGAAATAAAAGGAATCCAAATCGGAAAAGAAGAAGTAAAGCTGTCACTGTTTGCAGATGACAATGATACTATACATAGAGAATCCTAAAGATGCTACCAGAAAACTACTAGAGCTAATCTATGAATTTGGTAAAGTAGCAGGATACAAAATTAATGCACAGAAATCTCTAGCATTCCTATATACTAATGATGAAAAATCTGAAAGTGAAATTAAGGAAACACTCTCGTTTACCATTGCAACAAAAAGAATAAAATATCTAGGAATAAACCTACCTAAGAAGACAAAAGACCTGTATGCAGAAAATTATAAGACACTGATGAAAGAAATTAAAGATGATACAAATAGATGGAGAGATATACCATGTTCTTGGATTGGAAGAATCAACATTGTGAAAATGACTCTACTACCCAAAGCAATCTACAGATTCAATGCAATCCCTATCAAACTACCACTGGCATTTTTCACAGAACTATAACAAAAAATTTCACAATTTGTGTGGAAACACAAAAGACCCCGAATAGCCAAAGCAATGTTGAGAAAGAAAAACGGAGCTGGAGGAATCAGGCTCCCTGACTTCAGGCTATACTACAAAGCTACAGTAATCAAGACAGTATGGTACTGGCACAAAAACAAGAAATATGGATCAATGGAAAAGGATAGAAAGCCCAGAGATAAACCCACGCACATATGTTCAACTTATCTTTGATAAAGGAGGCAAGAATATACAGTGGAGAAAAGACAGCCTCTTCAATAAGTGGTGCTGGGAAAACTGGACAGTTACATGTAAAAGTATGAAATTGGAACACTCCCTAACACCACACACATAAATAAATTCAAAATGGATTAAAGACCTAAATGTAAGGCCAGACACTATCAAACTCTTAGAGGAAAACATAGGCAGAACACTCTATGACATAAATCACAGCAAGATCTTTTTTGACCCACCTCCTACAGAAATGGAAATAAAAACAAAAATAAACAAATGGGACCTAATGAAACTTAAAAGCTTTTGCACAGCAAAGGAAACCATAAACAAGACCAAAATACAACCCTCAGAATGGGAGAAAATATTTGCAAATGAGGCAACTGACAAAGGATTAATCTCCGATATTTACAAGCAGCTCATGCAGCTCAATATCAAGTACACAAACAACCCAATCCAAAAATGGGCAGAAGACCTAAATAGATATTTCTCCAAAGAAGATATAAGATTGCCAACAAACACATGAAAGGATGCTCAACATCATTAATCATTAGAGAAATGCAAATCAAAACTACAATGAGATATCATCTCACAGGGGTCGAATGGCCATCATCAAAAAATCTACAAACAATAAATGCTGGAGAGGGTGTGGAGAAAAGGGAACCCTCTTGCACTGTTGGTGGGAATGTAAATTGATACAGCCACTATGGAGAACAGTATGGAGGTTCCTTAAAAAACTAAAAATAGAACTACCATACCACCCAGCAATCCCACTACTGGGCATACTCCCTGAGAAAACCATAATTCAAAAAGAGTCATTTACCAAAATGTTCATTGCAGCTCTATTTACAATAGCCAGGACATGGAAGCAACCTAAGTGTCCATCAACAGATGAATGGATAAAGAAGATGTGGCACAGATATACAGTGGAATATTACTCAGCCATAAAAAGAAACGAAACTGAGTTATTTGTAGTGAGGTGGATGGACCTAGAATCTGTCATACAGCGTGAAATAAGTCATAAAGAGAAAAACAAATACCGTATGCTAACACATATATATGGAATCTAAGAAAAAAAAATAAGGTCATGAAGAACCTAGGGGCAAGACAGGAATAAAGACACAGACCTACTAGAGAATGGACTTGTGGATATGGGGAGGGGGAAGGGTAAGCTGTGACAAAGTGAGAGAGTGGCATGGACATACATACACTACCACACGTAAAATAGATAGCTAGTGGGAAGCAGCCACATAGCACAGGGAGATTAGCTCGGTGCTTTGAGACCACCTAGAGGTGTGGGATAGGGAGTGTGGGAGGGAGGGAGATGCAAGAGGGAAGAGATATGGGAACATATGTATCTGTATAACTGATTCACTTTGTTATAAAGCAGAAACTAACACACCATTGGAAAGCAATTATACTCCAATAAAGATGTTACAAAAAATGAATATGAATAGTATAGAAAAAAGAGTGCATTATAGGTAGAAACTATTCGTATGGTTTAGTGAAACTTTTGATTCAGTTATGTAATGTGTGTATGTGTGTGTGTGTCTGTGTGTGTGTGTGTGTGTGTGTGTGTGTGTGTTTTCATGTTGTTTTCTTTCCTGTTGGGTATACCTGGGCTGAAACATGACTAATTCAATACTGAGAGTTTTGCATGGTGAGTATCAGTGTACTGACTGAATAGAGCAGGTCACTTCCTACTGCCTAAGATGGTACCAAGGGGCCCTTCCCACCTTGAGAAAGACAAAGAAAGACAGTAGCCAAGAAAAGAAGTCAGGGTCTTCTTTTATATGGGGACCTATTGACCTGGAAAGCCACTACATCAAAACTGAAATAAAATGTGAACTGGATCTTTATTTATTTATTTTATAAATTTATTTGTTTTATTTATTTATTTTTGGCTACATTGAGTCTTCATTGCTGTGCACGGGCTTTCTCTAGCTGTGGCAAGCAGGGGCTACTCTTCGTTGCAGTGCATGGGCTTCTCATTGCGGTGGCTTCTCTTGTTGTGGAGCACGGGCTCTAGGCACACGGACTTCAGTAGTTGTGGCATGCGGGCTCAGTGCTTGTGGCTTATGGGCTCTAGAGCGCAGGCTCATTAGTAGTGGTGCACGGGCTTAGTTGCTCTGTGGCATGTGGGATCTTCCCAGACCAGGGCTCGAACCCGTGTCCCCTGAATTGGCAGGCAGATTCTTAACCTCTGCACCACCAGGGAAGCCCCTGAAGTGGATCTTTAAATAATAAGAAAGAAAAATCAACTGAAGCAGTTCCTGAAATGATTAAATCCCCAAATGGCCAGAGAGAATGGATTGACCCCCAAACTCAGGGAATGAAGAGAATACAAACTATGATCAAGCAGGACCAAACCTCCAGACACAGATGTATGAGGTTTCCAGATGCACAAGGTTGCCCGGGCGACAGACTCCAACAACTGCCTATCCAGTAGCCAAAGCTCAGCCAACAGGACTCAGGGAGGGAGAGGGCCCATGGTCACTGTCCATGGTGCTGAACCACAACCCCTCTCCAGGGCCCAGGCATTTGTCTTAACCTGGAGATACAGGACTGGTCTCCCTCCTGCCACCGCCAAGAGAGGAAAGAGGTGGTGAAGGGAGATAAGGGAGGAAGAAGAGCTGGGGAGACAAACAGAGACTGCAGGAGGGGTGGTGAGGGAGAAAGGAGGCATGTTTTGACACCATTTACCAAGAATGGATATATCAAGAGAGACTTTCACCTCTTGGGAAGTCCACTGCTGTGCATAGATCCATTAGAAAACTCAGCCCCAGCACCTCTCAGCAATCACAGGCTGCCTTGTGAACTTCCCAAGCATCTTTCTCACAGATGGGCGTCTCCTGGGCAAGGTTGTCAACCAAGTTTATGGCAACTCCAGACATGGCGGGTGGGCCAGCCATCTCTGGGATGTTTGCTGGAACCCTGGGCTTAAGAGGCGGAGGAGGCTGGTGTAGAGGATTCCCAAAAAACAGAGTAGACAGTGACTGGAGACCTCAGAGGTTTTGGAGATTCCTGGGAATGAGCTTAGAGTTTGCAAGGAAAAAAAAAGAGACAAAGCAACCCTATACTTGGTTACTTAGCATCCAGTACGTCTGTCCAGAGTCCCTGGATCGTGGGTGGGGGTGGGTGGGGTTTCTTCTCCAGAAAAGGGCTTTCAGCAAGACCCTCCCTTCCTGCATTTGGACCTAGAAAAATCACCTGGTTAGTTAGCACTGGGGGGGAGGGTGGGTAGAAAGAGGAGGTGAGAAGAAACTAAAAGGATCCCTCATTCATCATTTGTCCTGAAGCCAATTTGGAATGCTTCTTTCATGCCAGTAGCTCAGGTCGTGTTTAGAAAAGGACTTTGGAGAGAAAGACTCTCAGGGTGGGTCTGATGTTTGAGAGGGAAAGGCACTGCCATTTGGGCTGTAGTTTTTCAAACCCTTGACGCCAAGGGACAAAGGTCACCCTACAGAAATCAGAGCTCGAATGAAAAGGAACCAGAAAAATGTATACAAGTGTGACAATTAGAATTTTTAAAAAGCTTGGGGTAGGGATAAGATAACCTAAGATGATTGGATACATCGGATACTTGGGCACGTGCATGTGTGTGTGTGTGTGTGTGTGTTTGTACTTGGTTAAAATGTAAAATGTATTTCCTGTTGTGGGTTGCAGTCTGTATTAGTTTTCTATTGCTATCTAAAAAGTACCACAAACTTAGTGGCTTAAAACAAAACACACATTTATTATTTTATAGTTTCTGTGGATCAGAAGTCCAGGTATAGCTCAGTTAGGTCCTATTCTTAGGGTCTCAAAAGGCTGCACTCAAAGCATTGGCTAGGGCTGCAGTTTCATCTGAGGCTGAACTGGGGTAGGATCCATTCTCAAGTTCACTCAGGTTGTTGTCAGAATTACTTTCTTACAGCTGAAGGACTGATGGCTTCTGTTTCTTGTTAACTGTAGTCCAGAGACCACTCTTACCCCATAAAGGCCACCCTCAGTTCCTTGCTGTGTGGGAGTCAGCAACATGGCCACTTGCTTCCTCAAAGCAGTAGAGACTCCAGCAAGATAAGTGCTACAATTTTACATAGGTAATGACATTCATCCCATGACCTTTGCTGTACTCTATTGATTAAAAGCAAATCACAGATCCCGTCCACACTCAAGTGAAGGGGACTACACAAATGTCTGAAAATCAGCAGGTGGAGACCATGGGTGGGCTATCCTAGAGTTTGTCCACCACATAGTCAGAAAAGTTTGAAATCGATTCCCCAGAGAAATTCTTGGACATATGTACTAAGAGAAATGGAACATCACTATTTGTAAAAGCTAAAACTTTTAAAAAACTCAACTGTTCACTGAAGGACTGAATGTAAAAATGTATTCATAGATTGGAATATTTTTCAGCAGTGAAAATGAATGAACTACAGTTACAAGAAACAATACAAATAAATCTTAGGAGCATGATATTGAGCAAGAAAAGCAGCTCTTCCAAAATATCTACACCATGATTCCATTTATATAAAGTTTGTAAACATGTGAAAACAAACAATGTATGCTTTAAATATACTATATATGTGGGGAAAAACATAAAGGAAAGCAAGGAAATGATAAGCACAAAATTCAGGCTATTGGTTACCTCTGAGGAGGGAAGAAGGGAATGAAATCTGTCAGAGACTCCTGAGTTTTAAAGTGGGTAGAGAAAATGAGGGTATTTGAGGGGTATGTGATTCTTTCTTTCTTACATATATTTTATTTTAAAACCCCTCATGTAACTATTCAATATTTAATGAAAACAATTTTTAAAACCCAAGTTCCAATTTGTTAACACAGCTGACAATTTTTCTGGTAAAGTTTCTTTTTTGCTATGAATGTAAGAGGATTAAAAATTTTCACAGAATGTTTTTTATTATTTCTTTTTGTGCATTTTCTACAACTCCATCTAAGAAAGGCCAAAGAAAAATACCTTTTCATCACTATCTAAGGTTGACGTTTAAGTATTTCAATCCTAGAATAAAGAGAAATAAAAACTGCGTTTCTGGAGGATAAAGAAAATCTCTCCCATTCTTTTCTTAAATCTCTAAGTTCTCTGTATTTCCTGAGGTTACCAACAAGGCCCTTATTGAGCTGCTCATGTTTTAGACAGTTTTGCTAACAGATACATGAAATGGCTTAGCAGCATAAGTAGAATAATCATATCTGTAAAAATTCATCAGCTCTGTGCTCATAGGAGATTTGTGCAATGGCAGAGAAGTACTTGAAATATATGTGAATTGAAATCCAGAGATTTACAAATAAAATAACAAGATCATGAAAATGCACCAATCTGGAAGGTTAACATTATGCTTTACAATGAAAGCAAGAGTATCACGAATATTATGTGTATTATCAGCTGGGTACTCAAAACTGTGGTCAATCAGAGCATGAAAATGGAGAAAGCATTTTCCTGTTGAGTAGTCTTGAAATTGATTCTTAATCATTTCATTCTATGCTTCAGAAATAATGAATAATGAAATAATGAAATAATAATGAAATAATAATGAAATAATCTAATGAAATAATCCTGTTTATTAGTGTTAGCTATAGTATTATAAAAATATAGAATGGTCCTTGGAAAGAGAATTGAATCATGGAATCTTTTATAGAATGAAAAAGCAAACAAATAACTTTGTCCAAAAGCTATTTTTGCGATTCCAGTATACCGTCTGTGGAGGAAAGAGTTGACATAGCAGGCCTGAGACTGCTATCTTTAGAAAAGCCTAGTTGCAAGATTGGACCTTGGTTTGTGTCTGGGAACTTGGATTTTGGCAGGGTTCCCACTACTCCTGATAACTGATAAGGGTGGCTTATTGTGCCTAAACTGTACAATGCGCTGAATCCTGCTTTCCTTCTGGAGGTGGGAAATCTTCGTACATGCTAGACAGTGGGTGACTACATGATCAGCCCCAATAGAAAACTGTGGCACTAAATCTTTAATGAGTTTCCATGGTAGATACCTCACATGTGTTGTCACATTCAATCCTAGGGGAATCAAGCACCTCCTGTGTGACTTCACTTAGACAGAACTCTTGGAAGTTTGTGCCTGGTTTCCTCTGGATTTTGCCCCATGCACTTTTCCCCTTTGCTGATTTTGTTTTTTATGATTTTACTGTGATAAATCTCAGCCATGAATACGATTATATTTTGAGTCTTGAGTCCTTCTAGCTAATCACTTAAACCTGAGGGTGGTTTTGCATACCCCCTACCCATTATGCTATTTTTATATTCTGAAACCCTGGTGTTTTTGTTAGCATGTTAAAAATATATGAGTTTTGAATCATTTACATATTGAGATGTATCCAGAGAGATAATTATATGCTATATTAATATTTTGAATCAAACAAAAGTGAACTGAATTAGGAAGTGTTCAGCCATATTTCTCCCTTTTTAAAAGCTTTACAAAATATTTTGTTTTAAATTCCCATTTCCCTGGTTACTACAGAGGCTGACAATCTTACATTTATTAGCTATCTATATTTCCCCAGAGCTCAGAAATTGGGGTGGTGGTGGTGAGAAGAGTTATGTACACGAAAACAGGAGGAAGATGTGGTAAAGAGTTTAGGACAAAAAATAGATCAGAAAAGTTCCCAGGCTCAAATACCAAGCCTTATCTTAAAGCCTAATCACTACATTTTTACCCTCAGACCCAGAATCTCTCCGTTTTCTAGCCTCCTTATCTCTGAAGTAGGAATAAGAATGGTACTAATCTCATAAGATTTTTAAGGTGCTTAAATAAATTAACACGTGTAAAGTGCTCAGCATATACCTGGCATATAAGTTCTTAGTAAATGGTTATTATTATCATTATTACTGTTATTTCTCTCCATTTCTGATGCCTCTAACTAAGGCTAGACCCTCATCATCTTATGTTTGGATTACTGCAACAGCCTCCTTCTGACTTTCACCTCTTTGGTCCATCACTGCCACAATAATCATTCTCACTTCCTTTTTGCAGAACACCCAGTAACTCATTTCCTACTACATCAAGTGAAACAACCATCTGCCTGGATTTCAAGGCACCTATTCTACCTTACAATCTTATTTCTCTCCATTTTTCAACATCAGTGATTCTTTATTCCTCTACATCAATGGTTCTCAAACTTGAGCATGTGTCAAAATCACTGGGATGGCTTGTTAATATGCAGATTTTGGGGGGCCCCACCCCTAGAGTTTCTGATTAAGTAAGTCTGAGTAGGGCTCAATATTTGCATTTCTAACAAGTTCCCAGGCGATGTTGATGCTGCTGGTTTGGGGACCACTCTTTGAGAACCATTGCCTTACATGATCTCTCTACTTAGTTTTCAGTCTTTTTGCATTCTGTCAGTCCCATTAATTTATTATTTTCTTCTTATGTCCATCCATTCTATTTTCCTTGCCTGGAATGTTCTCTCCTCCACTCTCCACCTGGTCTTAAGAGATTATCCAGTCCAGTTCAAGACTCCATTGATCTCTCTGTTCTTTGGACTAGTATTGCTCAATATAATCCATATTACACAGTTTTAATCCTTTATCTTATGCTAGTTGCTCTTATTTCATTCCTGTGACCATTATGTCCAATAATGTAAATATTTTATGGCAGGAAGTACATTGTTTTTCTGCATCTCCCAAAGACAGAGCCTAGCACAAGACTAAACACATATAGGGTGTTTAATAATTACTTAACTGATTGATTTATGTGGTCGGTTCATACATTTTGATTGTGAGACCATATGCTTTTCATTCTGTCCATAACTAGGCACCAATGAAGGTAAACATCTCAGAGGTCCAATTTCTGCTTTCAGCCTTACATGCAGAAACCCATGACAACTCTCACGCCTGCAGAGTGAATTTTGCCTGTCACATCTTCCCAACTTTGTGTCTGTCTTAATGCACTCAGAATTACAGGGCAATGATTATTACAGAGACATTATATAGAAAAATGTGCATGATTGCAGCCTTATACTTAATGGCAAATGGTAGCTTATTGTTTCATTCTGCCTTAGAGTGAGGAAGCATGCAGTAAAAAACAATTTGATGCTGGTTGCCACTTTTGAAGGCTTCAAATGCTTCCAACATTTATGACTCTGGCAGACAGTCAAGAGACATACAGCATTTTATTTTTCTCCATATAAGACGGGTTGCAAATTTATTTCTTTGGTCTATGTTGCTTTATTGAGCAGAAGATGTGGCTGCCTTTTCAGGTTCAGACAAAAAAAGACCTTGCTGAAGTTTATAGTTGCTTGGGGTTGTGGTTTTTACAAAATGTCATTCAATGTAAAATTAAAAAATATGTAAGTCAATCATGAAGCTCAATAATTTGCTTTTATATTTGACTGTCAGAAATGTTATAATACTCAACAGTGACTAAAGAAAGTGTAGCAATACCCCCATTCAATGCGTTCTCAATGATTTCTGGATTATTTGCATACAACAAAGTGGTTCCCCTTTATCACAATGAGCCAGTGAAGCAATACCACTTTATCCCTCTGTTTTAGATACTAGAAAATTCTGAATTTCAATGGCATTTATTTACTTGTTAAGTTTCACAACATCAGGTGTAAAAAATGCCTTGGAGTATATTACATATATAAGTAATTTCAATATCTTTAAAAACAACAGTAGCATCAAAATAGGAACCACTGCTGCTTTGTTTGTTCTTCTTAAAACTTTGGATTTGTAGTAACTTAAAATAAGGGCTTTCTTCTACACTGTTCCCTAAAAACCTGATTATCAGCTCATGGGTCAAGGGATTGCAAAAGGCAGTGTCACAATATAAATAGTTCACAACAAATATTTATATTTGTCAATGCAATCATGCCCAACAGGTCATCTGGAACCCCAGTCCATAAATACAGTCTTAAAAGGTTCTAGTATTGCTCTGTGGCTGCCTGTCTGGAACTGGAAGAATTGAGGAAGAGGGTTCTCCTCAGTTTGAAGCCACCTTGGAAGATTCAGTCTGGTACCATAGCTCAGAAAATCATATGGATTTATGAGTTATGTGTCCAAGTATACCTAGATATACTTAAATGTAGTCTTACAATCTGTCAAATAATATTTATAATATAAATTGGATATCTTATAAGAAGAAATAGGAGAGATTGGTTCAAGGTGGTGGAGTAGGACGTGTGCTCACTCCCTCTTGAGAGAGCACCAGAATCACAGCTAACTGCTGAAAAACCACTGACAGGAAAACACTGGAACTCACCAAAGAAAGATATCCCACATCCAAAGACAAACGAGAAACTGCAGTGAGATGGACTTCGACAGGACTGGGGGAAACAGAGACTCCACAGTTGGAGGGCACACACAAAGTAGTGTGCACATTAGGACCCAGGGAAAGGAGCAGTGACCCCATAAGAGACTGAACCAGACTTGCCTGCTAGTGTTGGAGGGTCTCCTGCAGCGGCAGGGGGTGGCTGTGGCTTGCTGTGGGGACAACGGCACTGGTAGCAGAAGTTCTGGGAAGTACTCTTTGGCATGAGTCCTCCCAGAGTCCACCATTAGCCCTGCCAAAGAGCCTGTAGCCTCCAGTGCTGGGTCGCATCAGGCAGAACAACCAACAGGGAGGGGACTCAGCCCCACCCATCAGCAGACAAGCGGATTAGAGTTTTACTGAGCTCTGCCCACCAGAGCAACACCCAGCTCTACCCACCACCATTCCCTCCCATCAGGAAGCTTGCACAAGCCTCTTAGATAACTTCATCCACCAGAGGGCAGACAGCAGAAGCAAGAAGAAGTACAATCCTGCAGCCTGTGGAATGAAAACCACATTCACAGAAAGACAGACAAAATAAAAAGGCAGAGAACTCTGTCCCAGATAAATGAACAAGATAAAACCCCACAAAAACAATTAAATGAGGTGGAGATAGGCAACCTTCCAAAAAAAAATTCAGAATAATGATAGTGGGATGATCCAGGACCCCAGAAAAAGAATGGAGGAAAGATTGAGAAGATGCAAGAAATGTTTAACAAAGACCTAGAAGATTTAAAGAACAAACACCTAGAGGAATTCAAGAACAAACAAACAGAGATGAACAATACAATAACTGAAATGAAAAATACACTAGAAGGAATCAATAGCAGAATAACTGAGGCAGAAGAACGGATAAGTGACCTGGAAGACAGAATGGTGGAATTCACTGTTATGGGACAGAGTAAAGAAAAAAGAATGAAAATAAATGAAGACAGCCTAAGAAACCTCTGGGACAACATTAAATGCACCAACATTCGCATTATAGGGGTCATAGAAGGAGAAGAGAGAGAGAAAGGACCTGAGAAAATATTTGAAGAGATTATAGTTGAAAACTTCCCTAACATGGGAAAGAAAATAGCCACCCAAGTCCAGAAAGTGCAGAGAGTCCCAGGCAGGATAAACCCAAAGAGAAACATGCCAAGACACATAGTAATCAAATTGACAAAAATTAAAGACAAAGAAAAATTACTAAAAGCAACAAGGGAAAAATGACAAATAACATACAAGGGAACTCCCGTAAGGTAAACAGCTGATTTCTCAGCAGAAACTCTACAAGCCAGAAGGGAGTGGCACAATATATTTAAAGTGATGAAAGGGAAGAACCTACAACCAAGATTAATCTACCAGGCAAGGATCTCATTCAGATTCGATGGAGAAATCAAAAGTTTTACAGACAAGCAAAAGTGAAGAGAATTCAGCACCAGCAAACCAGCTCTACAACAAATGCTAAAGGAACTTCTCTAAGTGGGAAACACAAGAGAAGAAAAGGACCTACAAAAACAAACCCAAAACAATTAAGAAAATGGTAATAGGAACATACATATCGATAATTACCTTACATGTGAATGGATTAAATGCTCCAACCAAAAGACACAGGCTCGCTGAATGGACACAAAAACAAGACCCATATATATGCTGTCTACAAGAGACCCACTTCAGACCTAGGGACACATACAGACTGAAAGTGAGGGGATGGAAAAAGATATTCCATGAAACTGGAAATCAAAAGAAAGCTGGAGTAGCAATACTCCTACCAGACAAAATAGACTTTAAAACAAAGAATGTTACAAGAGACAAGGAAGGACACTACATAATGATCAAGGGATCAATCCCAGAAGAAGATATAACAATTATAAATATATATGCACCCAACATAGGAGCACCTCAATACATAAGGCAACTGCTAACAGCTATAAAAGAGGAAATCAACAGTAACACAATAATAGTGGGCGACATTAACACCAATGGACAGATCATCCAGACAGAAAATTGATAAAGAAACACAACCTTTAAATGACACAATAGACCAGAGAGATTTCATTGATATTTATAGGACATTCCATCCGAAAACAGCAGGTTACACTTTCTTCTCAAGTGCACATGGAACATTCTCCAGTAGAGATCACATCATGGGTTCCAAATCAAGCCTCGGTAAATTTAAGAAAATTGAAATCATACCGAGCATCTTTTCTGACCACAACACTATGAGATTCAAAATAAATTACAGGGAAAAAAACGTATAATACATAAAACACATGGAGGCTAAACAATACATTACTAAATAACCAAGAGATCACTGAAGAAATCAAACAGGAAATCAAAAAAATACCTAGGAACAAATGACAATGAAAACACAACGACCCAAAACCTACGGGATGCAGCAAAAGCAGTTCTAAGAGGAAAGTTTATAGCAATACAATCCTGCCTCAAGAAACAAGAAACAACTCAAATAAACAACCTATCCTTACACCTAAAGCAATTAGAGAAAGAAGAACAAAAAAACCCCAAAGATAGCAGAAGGAAAGAAATCATAAAGGTCATATCAGAAATAAATGAAAAAGAAATGAAGGAAATGACAGCAAAGATCAATAAAACTAAAAGCTGGTTCTTTGAGAAGTTAAACAAAATTGATAAACCATTAGCCAGACTCATCAAGGAAAAAAGGGAGAAGACTCAAATCAAGAGAATTAGAAATGAAAAAGTAGAAGTAACAACTGACACTACAGAAATACAAAGGATAATGAGAGATTGCTACAAGCAACTGTATGCAAATAAAATGGACAACCTGGAAGAAATGGAGAAATTCTTAGAAAAGCACAACCTTCCGAGACTGAACCAGGAAGAAAAAGAAAATATAAACAGACCAATCACAAACACTGAAATTGAGACTGTGATTAAAAATCTTCCAACAAACAAAAGCCCAGGACCAGATGGCTCACAGGCGAATTCTATCAAACATTTAGGGAAAGCTAACACTTATCTTTCTCAAACTCTTCCAAAATATGGCAGAGGGAGGAACACTCCCAAACTCATTCTATGAGGCCACCATCACCCTGATACCAAAACCAGACAGAGAGGTCACAAAAAAAGGAAACTACAGGCCAAAATCACGGATGAACATAGATAAAAATCCTGAACAAAATACTAGCAAACAGAATCCAGCAGCCCATTAAATAGATCATACACCATGATCAGGTGGGGTTTATCCCATGAATGCAAGGATTCTTCAATATACACAAATCAATCAATGTGATACACCATATTAACACACTGAAGGATAAAAACCATATGATTATCTCCATAGATGCAGAAAAAGCTTTCAACAAAATTCAAATCCCATTTATAATAAAAACTCTGCAGAATGTAGACATAGAGGGAACTTACCTCAACATAATAAAGGCCATATGTGACAAACCGACAGCCAACATCGTTCTCAATGGTGCAAAACAGAAACCATTTTCACTAAGATCAGGAACAAGACAAGGTTGCCCACTCTCGCCACTATTATTCAACATAGTTTTGGAAGTTTTAGCCACAGTAATCAGAGAAGAAAAAGAAATAAAAGGAATCCAAATCGGAAAAGAAGAAGTAAAGCTGTCACTGTTTGCAGATGACATGATACCATACATAGAGAATCCTAAAGATGGTACCAGAAAACTACTGGAGCTAATCAATGAATTTGGTAAAGTAGCAGGATACAAAGTTAATGCACAGAAATCTCTTGCATTCCTATACACTAATGATGAAAAATCTGAAAGTGAAATTAAGGAAACAGTCCCATTTACCATTGCAACAAAAAGAATAAAATACCTAGCAATAAACCTACCTAAGGAGACAAAGACCTGTATGCAGAAAACTATAAGACACTGATGAAAGAAATTAAAATGATACAAACAGATGGAGAGATATGCCATGTTCTTGACTGGAAGAATCAACATTGTGAAAATGACTATACTACCCAAAGCAATCTACAGATTCAATGCAATCCTTATCAAACTACCACTGGCATTTTTCACAGAACTACAACAAAAATTTCACAATTTGTATGGAAACAGAAAAGACCCCAAATAGCCAAAGCAATCTTGAGAAAGAAAAACGGAGCTGGAGGAATCAGGCTCCTGGACTTCAGACTATACTACAAAGCTACAGTAATCAAGGCAGTATGGTACTGGCACAAAAACAGAAATATAGATCAATGGAGCAGAATAGATACCCCAGAGATAAACCCACGCACATATGGTCCCCTTATTTTTGATAAAGCAACAAGAATATACACTGGAGAAAAGACTGCCTCTTCAATAAGTGGTGCTGGGAAAACTGCACAGCTACATGTAAAGGAATGAAATTAGAACACTCCCTAAAACCATACACAAAAATAAACTCAGAATGGATTAAAGACCTAACTGTAAGGCCAAAAACTCTTAGAGGAGAACATAGGCAGAAGACTCTATGACATAAATCACAGCAAGATCCTTTTTGACCCACCTCCTGGAGAAAGGGAAATAAAAACAAAAATAAACAAATGGGACCTAATGAAACTTAAATGCTTTTGCACAGCAAAGAAAACCATAAATAAGATGAAAAGACAACCCTCAGAATGGGAGAAAATATTTGCAAATGAAGCAACTGACAAAGGATTTATCATTTCACCAAAGAAGATATACAGATTGCCAACAAACACATTAAAGGATGCTCAACATCACTTATCATTAGAGAAATGCAAATCAAAACTACAATGAGTTATCACCGCACACCGGTCAGAATGGCCATCATCAAAAAATCTACGAACAATAAATGCTGGAGAGGGTGTGGAGAAAAGGGAACCCTCTTGCACTGTTGGTGGGAATGTATATTGATACAGCCGCTATGTAGAACAGTATGGAGGTTCCTTAAAAAACTAAGAATACAACTACCATATGATTCAGCAATCCCACTACTGGGCATATACCCTGAAAAAACCATAATTCAAAAAGAGTCATGTACCACAGTGTTCACTGCAGCACTATTTACAATATCCAGGATATGGAAGCAACCTAAGTGTCCATCAATAGATGAATGGAGAAAGAAGATGTGGCACATATATACAGTGGAATATTACTCAGCCATAAAAAGAAACAAAACTGAGTTATTTGTAGTGAGGTGGATGGACCTAGAATCTGTCATACAGAGTGAAGTAAGTCAGAAAGAGAAAAACAAATATCACATGCTAACACATATATATGGAATGTAAAAAAAAAAAGGTCTGAAGAACCTAGGGGCAGGACAGGAATAAAGACGTAGATGTAGAGAATGGACTAGAGGACACGGAGAGGGGGAAGGGTAAGCTGAGACAAAGTGAGAGAGTGGCATTGACATATATACACTACCAAATGTCAAATAGATAGCTAGTGGGAAGCAGCCGCATAGCACTGGGAGATCAGCTTGGTGCTTTGTGACCACCTAGAGGGATGGGATAGTGAGTGTGGGAGGGAGACACAAGAGGTAGGGGATATGGGGATATATGTATACGTATAGCTGATTCACTTTGTCATACAGCAGCAAATGACACAACAATGTAAAGCAATTATACTCCAATAAAGATGTTAAAAAAAATTTAAAAATTAAAAAAAAAGGAAAACAAACAAACAAAGAAAAACAATATTAATTCTTCCAATCCAAAAAAAAAAAAAAAGAAATCTTTTTCTGGGGCTTCCCTCGTGGTGCAGTGGTTAAGAATCCGCCTGCCAATTCAGGGGACATGGGTTTGAGCCCTGGTCCGGAAATATCCCACATGCCGCAGAGCAACTAGCCTGTGCGCCACAAGTACTGAGACTGTGCTGTAGAGCCCACGAGCCACGACTACTGAGCCCACGTGCCACAACTACTGAAGCCCACACGCCTAGAGCCCATGCTCTGCAACAAGAGAAGCCACCACGATGAGAAGCCTGTGCACTGCAACGAAGAGTAGCCCTCGCTTGCCACAACTAGAGAAAGCTGGTACACAGCAATGAAGACCCAACACAGCCAAAATAAATAAATAAATTTGTAAAAAAAAACTTTTTCTTTTTAATCTGTAATCTAATCTGCAATCTTTTTTTCAGTGTTTAAAACAGTTTTAATTAAAGATAGCAATTCCATAAAAGGAGAGGATAAAGAATGGGATGACAAGAAGTATTTGGTCTTAATAAAGCAATACAAGATAGATCCATTATCAAAGACCATTTAATTTTTAATTGAGATATGGTTGACATACAACATTATATTGGCTTCATATGTACAACATAATGATTCGATATTTGTATGTATTGTGAAATAATCACCCCAGTAAGTCTAGTTAACATCTTTCACCATACATAGTTACAGAATTCTTTGCTTAACATGAGAACTTTTAAGATTTACTCTCTTAGCAACTTTCAAATATGCAACAGTATTATTAACCACAGTTACCATGATGTACATTACATCCCATGACTTATTTATTTTATAACTGGAAGTTTATACCTTTTGACTCCTTTCACCCATTTTGCTCACCCCCCACCCGCTGCCTCTGGCAACCACCAATGTGTTCTCTGTATCTATGAGCTTGTTTGATTTTTTTAAGATTCTACATTTAAGTAAGATCATAACAGTATTTGTCTTTCCCTGTCTGACGTATTACACTTAGCATAATGCTCTCAAGATCCATCCATGTTGTCATAAATGGCAAGATTTCATTCTTTTTTATGGCTGAATAACCTTTCATTGTATGCATGCATTCTTTTAATGGCTGAATAATATTCCATTGTGTGTGTGTGTGTGTGTGTGTATATATGCATATATATACATATATATATCACATTTTCTTTATCCATTCATCTGTTGATGGACACTTAGTTTTTTTTCTACATTTTGGCTGTTATAAATAATGCTGCAGTGAACATAGGGGTGCATATATCTTTTCGAGTTCGTGTTTTCATTTTCTTTGGGTAAATACCCAGAAATGGAATTGCTGGATCATATGGTAATTCTATTTTTAATTTTTTGAGGCATCTCCATAGTGTTTTCCATAGTGGCTAAACCAGTTTATATTTCTACCCACAGTGCACAAGGGTTCCCTATTCTCCACATTCTTGCCAACACTTGCCATTTCTCGTCTTTTTGATAATAGTCATTCTCAAATGTGTGAGGTGATATCTCATTGTGGTTTTGGTTTGCATTTCCCTGATTATTAGTGATATTGAGCAACTTTTTATGTACCCCTTGGTCATTTGTATGTCTTCTTTAGAAAATATCTATTCAGATCCTCTGTCCATTGTTTAATCAGATTGTTTGTGGGGTTTTGCTATTAAGTTGTATGAGTTCTTTACATATTTTGGATATTAACCCCTTCTCAGATATATGATTTGCAATATTTTCTCCCATTCAGTAAGTTGCCTTTTCATTTTGTTGGTGGTTTCCTTTGCTGTGCAGAAGCTTTTTAGTTTGATGTAGTCCCACTTGTTTATTTTTGCGTTTGTTGCTTTGTCTGAGGACACAGATTCAAAATACTATTGCTAAGACTGATGCTTTTGGTGTCAAATCCAAAAATTCATCACCAAGACCTATGTCAAGGAGCTTACCACCTATGTTTTCTTCTAGGAGTTTTATGGTTTCAGATCTTACATTCAAGTCTTTAATCTATTTTGAGTTAACTTTTGTGTTTGGGTAAAATAATGGTCCAGTTTCATTATTTTGCATGTGGCTGTCCAGTTTTTACAACATCATTTATTTTAGAGACTGTCCTTCCTCCATTGTATATTCTTGGCTCCTGTGTTGTAAATTAATTGACCATATATGCATGGGTTTATTTCTGGGCTATCTATTCTATTCTATTGATCTGTGTGTCTGTTTTTTGTAATATAGTTTGAAATCAGGGAGCATGATGCCTCCAACCTTGTTCCTTTTTCTCAAGATTGCTTTGGCTTTCAGGGAAAGGCCATTTAATTTTTAAAGATCAAAAATACCAAAAGCATAAATTGGAGTGTAAGAAAAAAATCTGTAAGCATGATTTAATTAAATATTTTACATTTATTTTCTCCCACAGTAGTTAAGCATGAATTTTAAAAAGCATAAGAGCTGAAAAAAATAAGCATGTGCATCACACAGGGTTAGAGGAGCCAGCATGCGAAGTCTGTAAAAGGATGAAGTTCACCCAGGTCATGTCTAAAGTCCTTTCATGCTTTGACATTGTGTAGGGTGTGACAATGGTAATGAACCCAGCAAAGCAGTAGGTGCTCAACAAACTCTTATTGAACACATTGGGTAAAAATCATTAAGCGCTTGAGTTTGTAGCATAGGTTGTAAGTGCTGAAGAAGTTCAGAGAGAAGGTTTGGAGAAGCAGAGAGTAAAGGGTTGGAATACCAAGAATATCACTTCTGTGTTCAACTTTGAGTTTTGGGATAAATTCGTGAGATGGTTTCTAAAGGCCCAAAATATGGGTCATTATTTTATTACTTATTTTTGTGATTTTTATTCTTGGTATCTTTATCCTCGCTTGGTGAGAGGGATAAGGGAAAGGGAATGGAGGAAATATAACTTATATTTATGAAGAGGCTTCCATATGCTAGGAACTATACATATACTATCATATTTAACCTTCACAACAACCACCAGAAGTGGGTATTATTATTTCTGTTTTTACAGATGAAAAAAACCAAACCACAGAGAGGTCTGGTAAATTCCCCAAGTTCATTTTCCTAGTATGAAAACAGATCCAGGAATAAAAATCAGATCTTATTAACTCCAAAACCGTTGTTCCTTCCACTACTATGCCACTTCCAGTTAGCATGCTTTCTGAAGACATTCTTCTCACTTCATTTCAATGTGAATAACAACAAGGGTCCTCAGATAAAATTTTAGAGTTTAGTAACTAACCAACTCATTCACACGGATCTTTTATTCAATAAGCTTTATTCAAAACCTTTGGTACCTTGAATATAATTCTTGAACCTCATCTTGAGCTCTGAAGATCCTTACATATAGAATAGATTCATTCTCTGAGTTCCCCCAATACTATCTATCCATCCCCAAAGAAAAATTAAAATGGGGAATTCCCTGGCTGTCCAGTGGTTAGGACTCAGTGCTTCCACTGCAGGGGACCCTGGTTCCATCCCTGGTGGGGGAACTAAGATCCCACAAGCCAGGCAGCATGGCCAAAAAAAAAAAAAAATTAAAATGGCTTTCAAACCTAAGGGGAAAATAAAATCACTCATAATTGGATAAAATCAAACTAAAACCACATTGAGATACATTTTTCAACTCTCAGATTGGCAAAAATTAAAAAGTATGACAGGGGCTTCCCTGGTGGTGCAGTGGTTAAGAATCTGCCTGGCAATGCAGGGGACACGGATTTGAGCCCTGGTCAGGGAAGATCCCACATGCCGCGGAGCAACTAAGCCCGTGCGCCACGACTACTGAGCCTGCGCTCTAGAGCCCGTGAGCCACAACTACTGAAGCCTGCGTGCCTACAGCCCGTGCTCTGCAACAAGAGAAGCCACTGCAGTGAGAAGCCCCCACACCGGAAGGAAGAGCAGCCCCACTCGACGAAACTAGAGGAAGCCCGCGTGCAGCAACGAAGACCCAAAACAACCAAAAATAAATAAATAAAATAAATACATGTATAAAAAATAAAACGTATGACAACACATTCTGTTTGTTAGGTTGTGGGAAAACAAATATTCTGATATATCACTGGTGGGAATTCTAACTGTACAACTCTTCTAGAATGAAATCTGACACAATATCTAACAAAACCATACATGCACTTTTATTTTGACTGAGCAACCCTATTTCTAGGAATCTAATCTGAAGATACACCTCCAACAACATGAAAATATGTATGTGCAAGATTGTTTATTGCAACACTTTTTTTGCAATTGCAAAATACTGGGAAACAACCTAAATGTTCACACATAGGAGAGTGGTCAAATAAACTATGGTATATCTAAACAATGAAGAACCACATTAGTTATATATTTCAGTGAAATAAATTACCAAATTTAGTGGCTTTAAAACCACATGTTTATTATTTCAAAGTTTCTCTGGGTCAGCAATCCTGGCATGTTTTAGCTAGGTCTTCTGCTTCAGAGACTCTTACAAGATGCAATCAAAGTGTTGGCCAGTGCTGGGACTTACTTGAGGCTAAACTGGGGAAAGATTCACTTCCAAGCTTATATGGTTGTCGGCAGAATTCAGTTCCTTGTGGATTGTTAGACTGAGAAATTCACCTATTTGCTAGCTGTCAACTGGAAATTGTCCTCAGCAACTAGAGGCTTCCCACAGTTCCTTGCCTTGTGGACCTCTCCATATGGTGGCTTCCCTCATTAAAGCCAACAAGGGAGAGACTCAATACAGTCTTCTAGAAAGACAGATGTTACAATCTTATTCAACATAATCATGGAAGTAACATCCTGTCACCTTTGCCATATTCTATTGGCTAGAGGCAAGTCATAAATCATGTCCACATTCAAGAGAAGAGAATTACACAAGGACATGAGCATTAGGAGGCAGAGGTCATGGAGTACCTTCAGAGTCTGTCTTGTTACAAATACTATGTAGCTGTAAAAAAGTATGAGAAAGCTATGAACTGACTTGGCATGATTTCCAAGACATACTGTTAAGTGAATAAAGCAACGTATAAAAGAGTATCTATAGTATATTACCCTATGTGAAAGGAAATATAAGAAAATCAATGTGTATTTGCTCACCTGTGCAAAAGAAATACAGGAAGAATAATCCAGAAACTAAATGGGGTTACTTACATGGGGTGGTTGTGAAAGGGGGGAACAGAATGGGGAAATGGGAATAAGGTAGTAAGGATGAGGGAGGAGTGACCCTTATCTGAGTATGCCTTTTATATAACTTTGACTCTTGGTACCATAGGAATGTTTCACATATCTCAAAAATAAATAAATAAATATTGAATAAAAACAATAACAAGTGTACATGACTATATTAAAATGCATGATATAATCACAATATAACTGAAGCAGGTGGGGAAGAAAAGAACTAAGTATTATGGATTGAATTATGTCTCTCCAAAAAGATATGTTGAAGCACTAACACCCAGTATCTTTGAATGTGACTTTATTTGGAAATAGGATCTTTAAACAGGTAATCAAATTAAAATGAGGTCATTCTGTTGGGCTCTAATCCAATATGACTGATGTCCTTATAAAAAGGGGCAATTTGGACGTAGAGACATATGCACAGAGGAAGACAATATGAAGAGATAAATGCAAAGGAAGAACACCATGTGAAGATAAAGGTAGAGATTGGAGTGATGCATCTAAAAGCCAAAGATTGCTAGCAAATCGTCAGAAGCTAGGAGAAAGCTATGGAACAGATTCTACTTCACACCCCTGAGAAGGAACCAACTCTGATGACACCTTGATTTTGGACTTCTAGCCTCTAGAACTGTGAAACAATAAATTTCTATTTTAAGCCATACAGTTTTTTGTACTTCGTTACAGCAGCCCTAGGAAACTAATACAGCAAGTAACTTTGGAAAACAGCATTTTGACTAGATGCTGTAAGGCTAAAGACAAAAAGAATTATATACAAATATTATAACCTACTTTGTAAATTTGTTTCTCACAGGGGAGAGATAATTATAGTTAGATTTCTTACAGCCAGAAGAAGCAGTTACAAATATAGATAGAGGGGAGGTTAGAATGAACAAAATATGTTGGATTGGAATCAGAGATGTCAGTATGAACTCATGTTTTTAAAGATAATAGATAGACAGCTAAATGCAGAAATAAATATAGATGTGTGTACTAGTATACATACATATATTTCCTAGCTCTGTCCACTGAGAGGGCCCAGGAGTAATGAAATTCCATTAGCAGCAAGCACACCTAGAGCCCAAATCTTGCTTTCTAAATAACAGTCTCCCAAAGAAGGAACTGGACTTCTTAAGGAAGTGGTTGATTCCAGGATCGGAGCAGCAGAAGTATAAGATAAGCCTAGCACACGTTGGGTACCAGAAAATAAGGACATATTGAAATAGAATGGGGGCCTACTGAAGGGACAAGAAGCCAACATGAAGGAGTTCTTAAGGCCAAAGGTAGAACCATTTGAGCAACAAAATAAATAATGAAAATATTGAATTATTAATCCATAAAATAGATATTAATGTATCCATACTGATATAAATAAACAATTGAATAATCAAACAAATAAATAAGTGGGAGACGGGGAGAGCTCCTCCTTACAGAAGAATTCCAATTAATAAATGTAGAAGAAATAAGAAAAATAGAAAATCACAATTAGACAAACATCACAGTAATAATTGTTGTAGACAAGACACATTGATGCATGCTAAAATTAGCAGGTGAAAGTCTGAAGAAAAATAGGATATTTGCATAGTCTCAAGGTATCTATACAATATACATACCACTTATATTTATTTCTATGGGGAAAATTAGTACATTTTCAGTGGAGAAACCCAGTAGATATCATCTTTACCAAGAGATCAAGGGTAACATCCCCAGCAAATAAAATGTGCCAACTTCATGTGGATATGATGTGATACGATGCATAACATCACTTCTGTGGTATACTTGCCAAAAATCTATAACTTTGATCTAATCGAAAGAAAATATCAGATATGCTCAAATTGAGAGACATTCTATGAAACAATTGACAAGTACTCATGAAAAGTGTCAAGGTCATGAAAGGAACTGCTGCAGATTGTAGCAGACTAAGGAGTATCAACAATTAAATGCAATGTGGGACCTTGACCTAGATACTAGAACAGAAAAAGGACATTCAAAGAAAAAAAATGTTATACCAAAGAAATTGGTATAACATCTGTAATTCAGTTAATAGCATCAAATTAACTATTAATTTCCTGATTTTGATAATTATGATCTGGTTATGTAGATTATTAATGTTGGAGGAACCTGGTGAAGGATATATGTGAGCTCCTTGTACTATTCTTGCAACTTTTCTAGAAGTATAAAATTATTTTCAAATAAAAAGTTAAAAATTATTTTTTTCAGAAAATTTTCCCATTACTTAGCAGCGATACTGAGTGGGAACCATGCATGTCAGTGGGAAAAAGTTTAATATATAATCATCTCTTCATATACATTAGCTCGCCTTACCATTCCAACAATTGTGAAAATAATAGAACAAGGATTATTATTCACATTCTACAGACAATGAAATGAAGTCTCAGAGAGGTTAAGTGATTTAAAAGGTCATTCAGGAATTCTTCATCTAGCATGGCAGGGTATAATAGGCAGCATAATTCTTTACCTGATTACGACTAAAACTTCCGGATGAATGCATAAATCAACTATCCAAGAACTCTGAAAAGAAAACAAAAGTAAACCAAAGTCAAGGAGATGCATGATAGAGCAGTGGCATGCACAGCTAAAATCTCAATTAAAAGCCCATATTTTGGGTCAGAGGAAATTGAAGAAAGGGACCTTGTGGGCCTGGAAGAGTTGAGATTCTGAGAAGGGGAAAACAAAGATGAGAATCCTTTAATTCTGTACACAAACCTGTATAATCTTGGGCTTACTGTTAAACTGCACATAATTGGGACAGAACCAAAGCAGCTTAACAAAAGCCTTGAAAATAGAATAGTTTTAAACCATGGTCCAAGTCTCATACTAACCCCTGAGTGATACATGCACAAGACAGAACCAAAGTAACATAGGAAAGGCCTTGACAATTGAACTGAGATTAGATCCATGCTCATAGAATGCAAGACAGAACTTGGAGTTTGAACATAACTGGGTTGATTGTCTATAAAAGAACAGCAAGAAAAATAACAATCTCCAGAGGATTAAAACATAATACAGAGTTTATACAACGTAATATTAAAAAGTTCAAGATATAATCCAAAATTATGCAACATAAAAAACCAGGAAAACATAACCAACTTTCAACATAAATGATAATGCAATAATGCCAATCCTGAGATGACCAAAATGCTGGAATAATCAGACAAAGACCTTAAAGCAGATATTTTAACTATACTCCGTGAGATAAAGGTAAACACACATTCTTGGCAGAGAAATGGAAATTATAAAATAATAACCAAATATAAATTTTAGAGCTGAAAAATATAGTATCTGAAAAAAGAACTCACTAGGTGGACTCATTAGCAGAATGGAAATGACAGAGTAGAGAGTCAATGGTCTTGAATTTGGATCAAAAGAAATTAACCAATTTGAAGAAAAGAGGACATTTTTGGGAAAAAATGAAGGCTTAGGGATCTATAAGATATATAAAAAGTTTAATATCCATGCCTTTGGGTCTGTGAGGTGAGGAGTAAGGAAGCAGAGAAAAAAAATGTATGAAGAGATTATGGCTGAAAACTCCCTAAATTTGGTGAGTATATCTATAGATTCAAGAAGCTCAAAAAACTCTAAACAGGATAAACTCAAAGAAAACCATGTCCACATCATAATCTAACTAGTGAAAACCACATATAAAAAGATATGGAAAGCAGCTAGTTAAAAAGGACACATTAGATGCAGTGGAACCATGGTTTGAATAACTGGGCTTTTCATAGGGGCCACAAGAGAGTGGAACAATATTTTTAAAGTGCTGAAAGAAAAGAGCTGTCAATACAGAATTCCATATCCAAGGAAGATACTCAGAAATGAAGGTAAAATAAAGAAATTCTCAGGGGAAGAATAACTAAGAGAAATCATTGATAACAGACCTGTTACCAAAAATGCTAATGAAGATACTTGGGTTAAAGGGATATGAATGATACCAAAGGGATTTTGTTCTAAGGCATCAAGGAAGAGCAAAGTAATAAATATCTAAGTAAATATTAAAACTATCTTTTCCTTTTAAGATTTAAAAAATACATATGATGTTGAAAGCCATACTTATTTTATGGGGTTTTCAATGTATAATGATGTCAGACATATGACAACTATATATTTTTTAAAAGGTCAGTAACAGGTGGATGAAGGGACATATGGCTGCAAGTGTTCTACATTTTACTAGAAGTGGTTAAATATTAACTCAATTTGACTATGTAAAGTTAGATATTGTAATCCTTAGGGAAATGATTAAAATACAAAGAGATAGGACTAGCAATTTCCAGTCTGGCATGTAAGGAACTTGGAAGTAGTCACTCCATCCTAAAAACAAGTAAAAAGCTGAATAAACTGAAAATTCAACAAGTCTTCTTAGATACTTTAGAGAAGTGAAGTCACAGGGCAAACCACTGCCCACCAAATTGGAGAGATGGAGCAGCAAATCCAAAGAATCACAACTTAACCAGAGCAGAAACCCATGAGCAGAAACCTACGCAAGAACCAGTGCTGAGGTAGGAAAACCTGAACTATAATTGATGAATTGTTGGAGGCTCAATGTGGATAAGTCTGATAGTTAAAAACTCCAGGGAGACACAGCCATAGGGTGGGGGGGGGCATGCTTTTGTGAGTTTTACCTCCAAAAGCCAAACCAAGTCCTCAAAATGAATATTGGAGAAAAATCCCCTCATAATTCCAGCAGGGGGAGGGAAAAGGTAAACATTTAAAAATATGCCAGAGCATTCTATTCTTCTTAACAAAGTCTGCCCTCAAGAGAAACCTTTTTTTTTTAAACCATATCCTAAACTATTAAGGCTTTTTCAGAGACTAACTGACCTGAGGGAGAGAAAATACCCAACTTTAGCCCTCTCTAGTCTTCCATGTGGGGGAAGGGAAATACACAACTCCAGTCTACTTTAGCTATCCTGTCCCACCTAAGGGGAAGAGGACTGAGAAGCACTTGTGAAGTTAACAGTCCACAGGCACAGGTTCACTAAATGACTGAGACATAATCATATGACTATAGATGCTTCCTCTCCCCCTACACCTCACACCACATTACTAACAGCCTATTTATAGCAGTTCCTTTTACCCACTACATCATGTTTGTCTATCAAGAAAAAATTACAAGGCATAATAAAAGGTAAAACCCCCACAGTTTGAAGAGACAGAGCAAGTGTCGAACCAGACTCAGATACGGCAGGGATGTTGAAATTACCAAACCAGGAATTTAAAACAACTATAAGTATGCTAAGGGCTCTAATGAGTGAAGTCGACAGCATGCAAGAACATGGGCAATGTAAGCAGAGAGATGTAAATTCTAGAAAAGAACAAAAAATGCTAGAAATCAAAAACACTGTAACAGAAATGAAGAGTGCCTTTGATGGGCTCATTAGTAGCCTGAGTATGGCTGAGGAAAGAATCTCTGAGCTTGAGACTATGTCAACAGAAACTTCCAAAACTGAAAAGTGAAGAGAAAAAAAAAAAAACCAAAAAAGTAGAATAGAATATCTATGAACTGTGGGACAACTACAAAAGGTGTAACATCCACATAATGGGAATACCAGAAGGAGAATAAAGAGAGAAAGGAATAGAATATTCACAACTATAATGACTGAGAATTTCCCCAAATTAATATCAGACACCAAACCACAGATCCAGCAAGATCAGAGAATTCCAGGCAGGATAAATGCTGAAAGAATTACTCCTAAACATATCTTATTAAAACTGCAGAAAATCAAAGATAAAGAAAAAATCTTGAAAGATGCCAGAGGAAAACACTTTAATTATAGAGAAGCAAAGATAAGAATTACATTCAACTTCTCCTCAGAAACCACCAAGCAAGAAGAGAGTGGAGTGAAATAAAGTATTGAGAAAACCCCCCACCAATCTAGAATTCTTCACCCAGTGAAATTATTCTTCAAAAGTGAAGGAGAAATAAAGACATGGAAGCAACCTAAATGTCCATCAACAGATGAATGGATAAAGAAGATGTGGTGTACATATACAATGGAATATTACTCAGCTGTAAAAAAGAATGAAATAATGCCATTTGCAGTAACATGTATGGACCTAGAGATGATCATACTAAGTGAAGGAAGCCAGGCAGAGAAAGACAAATATCATACGATATCACTTATATGTGAAATCTAAAAAAAAGAGACAAATGAACTTATTTACAAAACAGAAATAGACCCACAGACATAGAAAACAAACTTATGGTTACCAAAGGGGAAAGGGGGGATATAAATTAGGAGGTTGGGATTAACATATACACACTATTATATATAAAACAGATAACCAATAAGGACCTACTGTATAGCACAGGGAACTATACTCAATATTTTGTAATAACCTATAAGGGAAAAGAATCTGAAAAAGAATATATATACATATATATATGTTAATGAGTAACAACACTGTGTTAGTTTCAGGTGTACAGCACAGTGATTCAGTTTTATAATCTGTGCTGTACACCTGAAACTAACAAAACATTGTAAATCAACTATGCTTCAATTAAAAATGGACATATATACACTACCAAACGTAAAATAGATAGCTAGTGGGAAGCAGCTGCATAGCACAGGGAGATCAGCTCCGTGCTTTGTGACCACCTAGAGGGGTGGGATAGGGAGGGTGGGAGGGAGACGCAAGAGGGGGAATATGGGGATATATGTATAGGCATAGATGATTCACTTTGTTATACAGCAGAAACTAACACACCATTGTAAAGCAATTATACTCCAATAAAGATGTTAAAAAAAAAATATATATATATATATAGGGACTTCCCTGGTGGTCCAGTGGTTGAGAATCCACCTTCCAATGCAGGGGATGTGGGTTCAATCCCTGGTCGGGGAACTAAGATCCCACATGCTGTGGGGTAACTAAGCCTGCGAGTCACAACTAGTGAGCCTGTGTGCCACAACTACAGAGCCCATGTGCTCTGGAGCCTGCACATCACAACTAGAGAGCCCATGCACTGCAACTACTGAGCCTGTGCTGCACCACAACTAGAGAGAAGCCTGTGCACTGCAACGAAGAGCTCACGTGCTGCAATGAAAGATCCTGCATGCCACAACTAAGACCTGACACAGCCAAAAATAAATAAATAAATATTAAAAAAAAAAATATATATATAGGGACTTCCCTGGTGGTCCAGTGGTTAAGACTCCACGCTCCCAATGCAGGGGGTCTGTTCCATCCCTGGTCAGGGAACTAGATCCCACATGCCGTAACTAAGAGCCCGCATGCTGCAACAAAGATCCTGGGTGGCAACGAAGATCCCATATGCCACAAGTAAGACCCAGCACAGCCAAATAATTAATTAATTAATTAATTAAATATATATGTATATACATACAAAATAAGTAAATTTTGATATTTTGTTAAAAAAGACTTTCTCGAACAAACAGAATTGAGGGACTTTGTTGCCAGTAGGTCTGCCATGTAAGAAATGTTAAAAGAAGTTCTTCAGAAAGAAGGAAAATAATATAGGTCAGTCAGAAAATCAAATCTACATAAAGAAATGAAGAGCATTGAGAAAGAATAGTGAAAGTAAAATAAAAACTTTTATTTTTCTTCATATTAATTCATTTAACAGACAGCAGTTTGTTCAAAATAATAATAGCAAAAATATTCCATATGTATGATGGAATGTATACCATACATTTTATGTATATATATATATATATATATATATATATATATATATATATATATATATATATGAAACAAATGACAGCAATGATATATGAGATGGGGGTAATTTGAATTATTTTGTTATTAAGGGACTCACACTACTCATGAAGCAATACAGTGTCATTTGAAAGTGACCTTGGATTAGCTGTAAATGTTTATTGCAATTTGTAGGGCAAGCACTAATAAAGGTTAAAAAAATTTAAAAATTAGTATAACTGGTAGGCTAAGAAAGGAGAGGAAGTAGATTCATATAAAATGCTCAATTAAAACCAAAAAATTCAGAAAAAGATTGAAAGACAAAAATAGGAAAAAATAACAAGGGAAAAAATAGAAAACAATAACAAATATGGTAAATATTAATCCAACTATATCAATAATCACTTTAAACATCAATGGTGTAAATACACCAATTAAAAGATAGAAACTGTCAGAGTGGAACAAAAAACAAGACCCAACTATATACTATTCACAAGAAACCCAGTTTAAGTATAAAGACACATATAGCTTAAAAGTAAATGGATGGAGAAAGATATACCATGTTAACGCTAATCAAAAGAAAGCAGGAGTAGCTATATTAACTTCAGACAGAGCAGACCTCAGAGCAAGGAAAAGTATCAGGGAAAGGGGGCATACATAATGATAAAAAGGTCAGTTCTCAGGGAGTGTCCAAGATGGTGGAGTAGGAAGACCTTGAATTCACCTCCCCCCATGGGCACACCAAAATTACAACTATTTACAGAGCAACTATTTTTTTAAATTTATTTTTTATTGAAGTATAGTTGATTTACAATGTTGTGTTAGTTTCTGGTGTACAGCAAAGTGATTCAGTTATACATATATATATGTATATTCTTTTCCATATTCTTTTCCATTATGGTTTATGACAGGGTATTGAATATTATTCCCTGTGCTATACAGTAGGACCTTGTTTTTTATCCATATAGAGAAACTACTGATGAGAAAGACCACTAGCAGAAAAGACCTTCTACAAATAAAGATATAAAGAAGGAACCACAATGAGATGGGTAGGAGGGGTGGTATAGTCAAGACCCATACCCCCAGGTGGGTAACCCACAAACAAGAGAATAATTACAATTGCAGAGGTTCTCTCCAAGGAGCAAGTGGCCCCAGCCCCACATCGGGCTCCCCAGCCTGGGGGTCCTGCACTGGGAAGATGAGTCCCCAGATGTTTTGCTTTGAAGGCCAGCAGGGCTTATTTTGGGAGAGCCAGAGGGCTGTGGGAACTAGAGATTCCACTCCTAAAGGGTGCACAGAAAATCTCACATGTTCCAGGACCCAGGGTATAAGCAGTAATTTGAAAGGAGCCTGGGTCAGACCCACCTGCTAATCTTGGAGAGCTTCCCAAAGAGGCAAGAAGAAACTGGAGCTCATGCTGAGGACATAGACACTGGAGGCAGCCATTTTAGGGAGCTCATTCCACCAAGAGGATGCTGGTACTGGCAAATGCCATTTTGGAATCCTCCCTCTAGCTTATTAGCGCTGGGACCTGGCCCCGCCCATCAGACTTTCAGCACCAGTAATGAGATGTATTAAACCAAGCAACTAGCAGGGCAGACACACAGCCCGACTCACCAGCAGGCCTGTTGCCTTAAGACCCCCTGAGCCCACAGCCCACCCTGAGACTCAGCATACACCAGAGGGCCCAGGACCCGGGACTGCACACCAGTGCACCTGCACTTGCCCGGGGAACCCCAGTTAGAACTTTTTCATCTTGTATAACTGTAAATTTATACCTATTGAACAGCTCCCCATTTCCTTCTCCTCTCATCCCCTGGAAATCACCATTCTAATCTCCACTTCTATTAGTTTGACTATTTAAAATATCTCATGTAAGTTGAATCATGCAGTATTTGTGCTTCTGTGAATGACTTATTTCACTTAGCAAAATGTTTTCCTTGTCCATCCATGTTGCAACAAATGGTAGGATTTCCTTCTTTTTAAAGGCTGAATAATATTCCATTGTATGTATATATCACATTTTCTTTATCCATTTGTCTGTCAATGGACATTTGGGTTGTTTCCAAATCTTGGTTATTTTGAATAGTGCTGCAATAACAATGGGAGTGCAGATACCTCTTTGAGATCCTGATTTCAATTCTTTTGGATATATACCCAAGAGTGAGATTCCTGGATCCTGCAACTCAATAGCAAAACAAACAAACAAACCTGATTTAAAAATAGGCAAAGGACTTGAACAGACATTTCTCCAAAGAAATATACAAATGGCCAACAGGTATATAAAAAGGTGCTCAACATCACTAATCACCAGAGAAATGCAAACCAAAACCACAATGAGATATCACCATATACTAGTTAGGACGGCTATTATCAAAAAGACAAAAGATAGCAAATATTGGTGAGGATGTGAAGAAATTGGAACCCTTGTGCTCTGTTGGTGGGAATGTGCATATTATTTTATACAATTGCTTATTAAGTTCATTAAGAAAAGAAAGGAGAAAATGCATTAATAATACATATTATAATTGCATAATTACCTTACTGGTGCTTTTTGTTTGTACTTGTGGATGTGAATTACCATCTGGGGATCGCTTGCTTTCAGCTATGAGAACTTCCTTTATCATTTCTTGCATGGTGTGTCTTCTAGCAATGAATTCTCTCAATTTTTCTTTTTCTGGGTAAGTCTTTGTTTCCTCTTCATTTTTGAACAATAGTCTTGCTGGATATAGGATTATTGTTTAAACAGTTTTATTTCTTTGAGCACTTTGTTTTTAAAGAATCCTCTTTTGTTTATTTTAATTTTTCTTTCAGTTTTATTGAGATATAATTGACCTACAGCACTGTATAAGTTTAAGGTGTACAGCATAATGATTTGACTTACATGCTTCATGAAATTATTATCACAATAAGTTTAGTGAGTATCCATCATCTCATGCAGATACAAAATAAGAAAATAGAAAAAATTTTCCTATTATGAGAACTCTTAGGATTTACTCTTTTAATAACTTTCATACATAAAATAGAGTAGTGTTAATTATATTTATCATGTTGCACATTAAATCCCTAGTACTGGAATCTTATAACTGGAAGTTTGTACCTTTTGACCACCTTTATCCAGTTCCCCCTCCCCCCAAACCCCTCTAGTAACCACAAATATGATCACTTTTTCAATGAATTTGGTTTATTTTTGAAGTGTAATTGACCTACAACACTATGTTAGTTCCTGTTACACAACATAGTGATTTGATATCTCTATACATTTCAAACTGATCACCATGATGTCTATTATGCTATGTCACCATTACAAAGATATTACATAGTTATTGACTATATTCCCCACACTGTATGTAGCCATATATATATATCATATATAAAATTATTTTAAGTTGCTGATCTCTTAAGTTCAAATGCATTTTAACAACCTTGAATTTTTACTCCTCCCACTGACGATTACTGTTTTTGACATCATATTTTACATCTTTTTGTTTTGTGTATCACTTAATTACTCATTGAGGATACAGATGATTTTACTACTGTTGTCTTTTAACCTTTCTACTAGCTTTATACACTGCTGATTTACTACCTTTACTATATATTTGCCTTTACCAGTGAGATTTTTCCTTTCATCATTTTCATGTTTCTATTTGTGGCCTTTTCTTTTTCGTTTAGAGAAGTCCTGTTGACATTTGTTGTAAAGCTGGTTTGGTGGTGCTGAACTCTTTTAGCTTTTGCTTGTCTATAAAATTTTGATCTCTCCATCAAATCTGAATGAAAGCCTTGTCAAGCAGAATATTCTTGGTTGTAGGTTTTCCCCTTTCATCCCTTTAAATATATTGTGCCACTTCCTTCTGGCCTGTAGAATTTCTGCTGAAAAGTCCTTTCTGTTGATAGCCTTATGGGAGTTCCCTTGTATGCAACTTGTTGCTTTTTCCCTTGCTGCTTTTAATATTCTCTCTTTATCTTTAATTTGGGTCATTTTGATTACAATGTATCTTGGTGTATTCCTCCTTGGGTTTATCCTGCCTGGGACTCTCTGAGCTTCCTGGACTTGGGTGACTGTTTCCTTTCCCATGTTAGGGAATTTTTTTAGCTATTATGTCTTCAAATGTGTTCTCTGCCCCTTTCTGTCTGTCTTCTCCTTCTGGGACCCCTGTACTGTGAATGTTAGTATGCTTTGTTGTGCCAGAGGTATCTTAAACTGTCCTCATTCCTTTTTTATTATTTTCTCTTTTTTCTGTTCAACTTCAGTGATTTCCACTACTCTGTCTTCCAGCTTTCTGGTCCCTTCCTCTGTATCACTGACTCTATTGTTGATTCTTTCTAGTATATTTTTCATTTCATTTATTGTATTCTTCATCTGTTTAGTTCTTCTTTATATTTTCTAACTCTTTTTAAAAAAAACTTCTAACCTCTCACCCTGTTCATCCAATCTTCTCCTGTGTTCTTTGAACAACTTTATGATCATTACCTTGAACTCTATTGAGCAGGTTGCCTATCTCCACTTCACTTAGTTCTTTTGAGGTTTTATTTTGTTCCTTCATTTTGAACATATTCCTCTGTTGCCTCATTTTGCCTAATTTGCTGTTTTTATTTCTATGTATCTGGTAGGTTGGTTATGTTTCCCAGTCTTGGAGAACTGGCCTTTTGTAGGAGACATCCTATGTGTCCCAGCAGTGCACTCCCTTCTGGTTACCAGAGCTACATGTTCTAGGGGTGCCCCTTATTTGGGCTGCACGAGTCCTTGTGTTGTAGTGGGCTGACTACTGTGGGTGGTCTGGTAGGTGTGGCTGGCAACCACTCAGGTTTGTTGCCAGACCCTGCCTTGTGTGGAGGTTGCTGGCCCTGGTAGATGGGGCCAGGTCATAAGGGTGCTTGTGGTGGGGCCCTGGGGGGTCCTAGGGCAAGTGCTGGCCCACTGGTGGGCAAAGCTGGGTTCCTAGGTCGCTGGTTGCAGGGCCCTGGGGGTTCTGGAGCTGTTGTTGTCCCTCTGGTGGGCAGGGCCATTTCTTGACACATATGGCTGTGGGGTCCAGGGTGCCCTGAAAATGGTGTCAAACAGCTGGTGGGTGGGGCCAGACTCAAGGTTGGCTGGCTGAGGGGCCTAAGGTGTCTCAGAGCTGGTGCCAGCCTGCTGGTGGGTATGCTGGGTCCTGGGGATCGTAGGGCTGATGCCCACCCCTTGGTGTGTGAGGCCAGATCCTGGGGCTAGTGTTGGACCATTAATGGGCTGAGCCAGGTCCTGGGGTCTCTTGCTGTAGGGCCTGAGGTTCTTGGAGCTGGTGTTGGCCCACTGGTGGGTGGGGCCAAGGCCCAGGGGTGTCCCAGGGCTAATGCCAGCTCACTGGTGGGTAGAGCTGGCTCGCCAGGGTCTCTGTCTTCAGGGTCCTGTGGGTCCTGGAGTTGGTGTTTCAGCCTGCTGGTGGGCAGGGTCAGAGGTCAGGTGGTCCTAGGGCTGGTGCCTACCCACTGGTGGATGGAGCCAGGTCCCAGGGTCCCTGGCTGCAGGTCCCTAGTAGTCCTGGGGTAGTGCTGGCACACTGGTGTGTGGCACCAGGTTCCAGATCAACTATGGGTTCAGGGGTTCTTAAGGCAGCAGGCCTTTAGTTGCTTGGTCTGAGGCATCCTAGTACTGGTGATAACAGGCTGGTAGGCAGGGCTGGGTCTTGGTGCTAATAAGCTAGGGAGAGTATTCCAAAATGGCACTTGCCAGCACCAGTGTCCACGTGGCAGAATGAGCTCCCCAAAATGGCTGCCACTGGTGTCTATGTCCCCAGGGTGAGCTACAGTTGCTTCCTGCTTCTCCAGGAGGCTTTCCAAGATCAGCAGGTGTTCTGACCCAGGACCCTTTCAAATTACTGCTTCTGCCCTGGGCCCCAGAGTGGGTGAAATTTTGTGTGCCCCCTTTAAGAATAGCCCACAGCCATCTGGCTCTCCTGAAAGTAAGCCCCACTCACCTTCAAAGCCAAACATGAGAAGCTCTGAGGTTGGGACGGCCTTTCAGAGATGTTTCAAATTGAAGCAAGGGGTCTGAGTCTTTGTATCCTCACATGGAGCTGTCAGTGGATGCAGGCTTCCCCTGGAGAGGAGAAAGGGGTGTAGCACTGTGTGGAGGCAAATTCCTCAGCATAGGACAGTTCCTGTAGAGGGAATAAGTTGTGAGCTTGGCAGGTAGCTGCAGGGATGAGTGCCTAAGTCCTTCACAAGGGGGTGAGGGTGACACACTACAGTATTCACACTTTCCTTCCTTTATATTGGTCTTCTCCCACTTCCCCACACTGCCACCTCCAACTGGTTTCTTTAACTCATTCCTTGTCTTACTCTTTGCACTATTAAGCCTGTAGCAGGGTTCAGCAGAATTGCACTCTCTTTCTTTTTGGTTTTGAAATATGGCTTTTGTTAATTACTTAAAATCTTCAGGCAGGAAGAAGTGAGGGAGACTGATCAGCAGCCAAAAGCCAGGAACCGTAACACCTCAGTTCTTTATAAAAACTTTTATTGTGGTAAGAACACTTAATATGAAATCTATCGTCTAAACAAATTTTAAGTGTACAATACATTATTGTTGACTATAGGTACAATGTTGTACAGCAGATCTCTAATGCATATTCATCTTACTTAAATGAAATTTTATGCCTATTGATTAACATCTTTCCATTTCCCCTCCCCCCAGCCCAAAGTAACCAGCCTTTGATTTTATGAATTTGGCTATTTAAGATACTTCATACAAGTGGAATCATGTAGTAGTTGTCTTTCTATGTCTGGCTTATTTCACTTAGCATAATATCCTCAAATTGCATCCATATTGTCACATATTGCAGATTTTTCTTCTTTTCTAAGGCTAAATAGCATTCCATTGTATGTATATGCCACATTTTCTTTATCCATTCATCCACTGACAGACACTTAGGTTGTTTCCATATCTTGGCTATTGTGAATTATGCTGCAATGAACATGGGAGTGCTAATATCTTTCTGAGATACTGATCTCAATTCTTTTGGATATATACCCAGGAGTGGGATAGCTGGATCATACAGTTCTATTTTGAATTTTTTTGAGGAACATCTATATTGTTTTCCATAGAAGCTACACAATTATTCATTTCTACCAACAGTGTGCAAGGGTTCCAATTTCTCCACATCCTCACCAACATTCGTTGTCTTTTTTTTAATAGCCATTCTGACAGGTGTGAGGTGGTATCTCATTTTGGTTTTGATTTGCATTTTCTGATGATTAGTGCCGATGAACATTTTTTTCATATACCTGTTGTTCAGTCATAGTCTTTTTTTGAAGAAATGTATATTCAATTTCTTAGCCCATTTTTAAATGGGGTTATTAGCTTATTCAGTTGTATGAATTCCTTATATTTTGGAGATTAACCCTTTATCAGATATATGCTTTACAAATGTTTTCTCCCATTCCACAGATTGCCTTTATTCTGTTGATTGTTTCCTTTGTTGTACAGGAGCTTTTTAATTCAATGTAGTATGACTTGTTTACTTTTGCTTTTCTTGACTGTGCTTTTCATGTCATATCCATGAAATCATTGCCAAAACCAATGTCATGAAGCTTTTCTCCTATATTTTCTTCCAGGAGTTTTACATTTTCAGGTCTTATATTTAAGGTTTTTTCAATTTTATTTTTTATTGAAGCGTATAGTTGTACAATATTATATGTTACAGGTGTGCAATATAGTGATTCACAATTTTTAAACGTTATACTCCATTTATAGTTATTATAAATATTGGCTATATTCCCCATGTTGTACAATATATCCTTGTAGCTTATTTTATTAAAAATATTTAAGTTTTTAATCTATTTTGAGTTGGCTTTGTGTATGGTGTAAGATAAGGATCCAATTTCATTCTGTTACATGTGAATATCTAGTCTTCCCAACACCATTTGTTGAAAAGACAATCCTTTCTCCATTGTGTATTCTTGGCACCTTTCTCAAAGATTTGTTGACCATATAAGCGTGGGTTTATTTCTGCACTCTCTATTCTGTTCCATTGGTCTATATGTCTGTCTTTATGACAGTACCATACTGTTTTTATTACTGTAGCTTCATACTATATTTTGAAATCAGGAAGTGTGATGCCTCTAGCTTTCTTCTTCTTTCTAGGATAGGCTTGGCTATTCATGGTCTTTTGTGGTTCTATATGAATTATAAAATTGTTTTTTCTATTTCTCTAAAAAATGCCTTTGGAATTTTGATAGGGGTTGCATTGAATTCGTAGATTTCTTTGGGGAGTATGGACATTTTAACAATATTAAGTCTTGCAATCCATGAACACAAGTTGTCTTCTCATTTGTTTGGGTCTTGTTTAATTTCTTTCATCAATATTTTGTTGTTCTCAGTATATGAATCTTTCACCTCCTTGGTTAAGATTATTCCTAAGTAGTTTATTCTTTTTGGTACTATTATAAAAAATGATTATTTTCCTAATTTCCTTTTCAGATAGTTTGTTGCTAATGTATAGAAATGCAAATGATTTTTGTATGTTGATTTTGTATCCTGTAACTTTAATTCGTTACTTTTTTTTTAAAAGGAACCCATGGTCATTTTTAAAAAAAATTTATTTTCTTTACTTTTTTGGCTGTGTCAGGTCTTAGTTGTGGCACGTGGGATCTTTCGTTGCAGTGTGCAGGCTTCTCTCTAGTTGTGGCATGCAGGTTCTCTCTCTAGTTGTTGTGCACGGTCTCCAGGGCACATGGGCTCTGTAGTTGTGGCACGTGGGCTCCAGAGTGTGTGGACTCTGTAGTTTGCAGCACACGGGCTCTCTTGTCGAGGCACACAAGCTCAGTAGTTGTGGCGCACGGGCTTAGTTGTTCCATGGCATGTGGGATCCTAGTTCCCCAACCAGGCATCGAACCCATGTCCCCTGCATTGGAAGGTGGGTTCTTTACCACTGAACCACCGGGGAAGTCCCCATTTGTTAGTTCTAATAGTTGTTTAAAAATGGTGTCTTTGGGGTTTTCTATATATAAGATCATACCATCTTGCAAACAGGGATAATTTTACTTCTTCCTTTCCAGTTTGGATAGCTTTTATTTCTTTTTTTGCCTAAATGCTCTGGCTAGGACTTCCAATACTATGTTAAATAGAAGTGGTGAGAGGTGAGCATCCTTGTCTTGTTCCTGATTTTAGGGGAAAAGCTTTCAGTTTTTTACCATTGAGCATGATGTTATCTGTAGGTTTTTCATATATGATCTTTATTATGTTGAGGTATTTTCCATCTACTCCTAGTTTGCTGAAAGTTTTTAACACGAAACTGTTGAATTTTGACAAATACTTTTCCTGCATCTATTGATATGGTCATGTGATTTTATCCCCTATTCTCTAGATGTGATGTATTATTTGATTTTAGTATATTGAACCACCCTCACATTCCAGAGATAAATCCCACTTAGTCATGGTATATGATCCTTGTAGCTTGCAGACACCATAGCTCCCACTCCTGCCCAGTACAGAGCATGTGGACAAAAGGGTTGAGCTCTCTGCTTCCCCCTGGGGAGGGAAAGAGTCAAGCTCTGTGTACAATGCCCCAACTTCTCCAAGACCTCACTCCCAGAGTACTGACCTCTGTCCTGCCAGTCTCAGCCAGGTCCACCATAGTCAAGCAGCCTGGGGGGGAGAATGGAAATGGCAGCTTGGGCTGGAAGACACCATAGGTCACCCTGCTGGCTCACCACAAAGTGACCTGACAAAAACCACAGCTGCCTCCTTCTCCCTGGGGAGGGAAATGGTTGATAGAGGACCCCAGAATCTCGGGCTGGGCTGATTGGTAGGAGTTGTCTCCTGTACAAGTCAGTGTGAAGACCAGGAGAGGTGCTTACTTTGTCTAACGCAAAGATATCAACATAGAGAATCAATAAAAATGAAAAATCAATCAAAGCTGTTCCAAGCAAAGGAACAAGATCAGTTTCCAGAAATCAACCCTAATAAAAGGAAGTTATATGATTTACCCGACAGAGAATTCAAAATAGGTGTCACAAAAATGCTCACTGAGGTCAAGAGAATTGTAAGTGAGAATTGCAACAAAGAGATAGAAAATATTTTTTTAAAGCCAAATATAAATTAGGGAGCTAAGGAATGCAATAATTAAGTGAAAAAAATCACTATAGGGATTCAACAGCAAACTAGTGCAAACAAAGAAAGGATCAGTAAACTTGAAGACAAGTCATTGGAAATAATCCAGTCAGAGTAACGAGAAGAAAAAAGAATGAAAACAAGTGAAGAAATGTTAAGGGACTTACGGGAGACCATCACGACATCCAATATACACATTATGGGAGTCCCAAAAGGAGAAGAGAGAGAGAAAGGACCAGAAAGGTTATTCAAAGAAATAATAACTGAAAACTCCCCATATCTGGAGAAGGAAACAGATATCCAGATGCAAAAGTCCCAAAATCATCAAATAAGATGAATCCCCCCCCAAATCCACAATAAGACACTTTATAATCAAATTGTCAAAAGTCAAAACAAAGAGAGAAATTCGAAAGCATCAAGAGCAAAGTGACTGGCCACATACAAGGGAATCTCCATAAGACTATCAGTGGATTTTTCAGCAGAAACCATGACCAGAAGCGAGTAGGATGACCTATTCAAAGTGCTGAAAGACGAAAACTGCCAAGAATACTATATGTAGTAAAACTGTCCTTCAAAAATAAAGGAGAGATAAAGACTTTCCCAAACAAAAGCTGAGGAAGTTCATCCCCACTACACCTGCCTTTTAAGAAATGCTATAGCCAAGATATAAAAGCAATCTAAGTGTCCATTAACAGATGAATGTATCAATATAAAGATGTGGGGTATATATACACACACACACACACACACACGCACAATGGAATATTACTCAGCCATAAAAAAGAATGAAATTTTGCCATTTGCAACAACATTGATGGACCTGGAGGCTATTATGCTTAGTGAAATAAGTCAGATAGAGAAAAACAAATACTGTACGTTTTCAATTATATGTGGAATATAAAAAATAAAACAAATGAATGAATATAACAAAACAAACTCACAGATACAGAGAACAAACTAGTGCTTACCTGTGGGGACAGTAGTGGGGGTGGGGCAAGATAGGCAAAGGGGATTAAGAGGTACAGACTACTAATTATGAAATAAATAAGACACAAGGATATAATGTACAGCACAAGGAAAATAGCCAATATTTTATAGTAACATTATATGGAGTATAACCTATAAAAATATCAAATCACTTTACTGTACACCTGAAACTAATATAATATTAGAAGTCAACTATACTTCAGGAAAAAAAGTGCTAAAGGATATCCTTCAAGTTGAAACAAAAGGGTGCTAGATAGCAACATTATAGCATAAGAAAATATTAAACTCATTGGTAAAGGTAAATATTCAGGCAAATAAAGAACACTATTACTGTAATGGTGTAGGTAAATCTATTTTCATTCAAATATAAAAGTTAAAAGAGAAAATTATTTAAAATAGCTATAACTAAAATATGTTTAAAGATACATATTAGGAACGAATGTAAATTGTGACAACAATAACTTAAAGTGGGAGAGAAGTTAAAATGTAGAGTTTTTGTATGTGATTGAACTTAAGTTGTTAACAACTTAAGTTAGACTGTTATAAGATATCTTATGTAAGTCCCAAGGTAACCACAAAATAAAAATACCTCTAGAATTTACACAAAAGAAAAATAGAAAGGAATCAAAGCATGTCAATACAAAAAATCAACAAAACACAAAGGGAGACACCTCAGTTCTTAATATATCATTTTTACAGGTTCTCTTTTATACTTTTTATACAAGGTATACTCTTTTATAGAAGATGGTATAATCTTTTATACAAAATCTGCCTGTCCTGCCCCACACATCTGCCAGGAATTGTTTAAGATCTACAGGGGAGGTTCTGTATTCACAAGTAAACTAACTTCATAAGGCTGTAAATATGTATTTGAAAAGTGATTCAAAAAATTTTGAAACTATGGGGAGTAAATGGTAAAGAAGAAAAGATATATATATCTGAAAAGATATCCAAATAGACATTTTGAGGTCATTGGGAACCACAGAACAAAGGTAAGGTATATATCTGAAAGGTAATACAGCTATTCATTTTGAAAGCAAAGTGAATCACACTATTTGCTCAGAACATTGGCTATTCTTTTAATTGATAGATTTTTGTTCACAAGAAATTACAGTGCAATGGCGTAAGCATCACCAAGTCAACTTCAATTAGAGAACTGCTGGAGTTTATGGCACAAAGGGATTGTCAAGGAGTTCATCAGAGTACTAAGCATTAATAGAAAATTATATCGGAATTCCCCAGGTCAGTCATAAAGTACAATTTTGGGTTCATAGGTTAAATCTGGTATTGCAGGTGAGATACTATCTAGTACAAGCAAAAAGTATGGTATACAGTAGAGGAATATAACCTGGACTACTCTAAGGACCTGGGTTATAGAAACAAATTGACCTGATCACACTTAGGTTCAAATCCCTGCTCCTGCACTTATCACCTGTGTGACATTATCAAGATACTCAATCTCACTACATCTGTTTTCCTATCTATAAAATGGGGATAACAAAATACAGCCTACCTCCTAAGGTTGTTGAAAGGCTTAAATGAGATAACTAAAGCATACTGCATGGAAAATAGAGTTTAATATTAATAATTTAATAATAAATTAACTCTTCTGCCTTCTCCTAACTCTACTACTTATGATGTGACTATAAATTAGGCTCCTAAGTTTCAATTTTCTCACCTGTAAAACAGGAATTATAATACTGAGGCCAACTGCTCCACAATGTCGAATGAGATAACCTATATAAAAGTGTTTTGTAAAGGCACTATGTAGATGCATGTGAAGGATATCTACTGATACATGCAACTGGTTTATTGCTTCCCATAATTTTTAGGGATCATCTCAAATTTATAACTCAAAACCTAAAATGAAGTTTACAGTCATCTCAATTATTACAGGAGAATTTTCCAGCTTTTTGCTTTATCTGGCTTTGTACCTCCATCAAAAAGTGGGAAGCAAGAGAGCTATATTCACATTTGTCAATTCTGCTGTTAGTATCTTTAGCGTAGGCTTCCATGCTGCCTAACATTATCCTTTGGTTTTCAAAGATCCATACTATCCATGACCTCCATGCCCTCTACAACCATGGAGAATTCTAAGATCTTCATTCATTTTTCTTTGTATCTGTTCTAGCACCTAGAAACATGGTTGGCAAATAGTAAGGACTCAACCAATATTTGTTAACTAAATGATTTCATGAATCTGTAGGTGTGTGTAAAAAAGACTGGATTTAAAGTGAAAAGACTGGGGTTTCTGTCTCTGCTTTTCTCCATTTTGGATGTGTGACCTTGGAGAAGTCACTTTAGGAAAAAGAATTACATAGTTATCATCTATAAATGGGGCTTGGTAATCCTCAAACCTTTTTTTGAGAATGTATAGAAGGTCTTTGTAGGTTATAAACCACCAAATTTAAGGTGTTATCATTAATCATCAGTGAATTTTACCTCAATAGCATCTTAAATAATTAAATTGACTAGATAAATAGATTTGCTAATGATTATTGGTTAATATAGGTAAGTATATGCATGGGTGTTTCCTATAAGAGTGAAAACACAAGACACACTGGTGGTTGTACTGTTCTAATTCATATTCTATGGCACTGAGAACAAGGTCATTTGCCTGATTAAACACTAGACAAAAATGACTTCAGTACAGTTTTGGTCCTGGGATGTCTCACAATACCATTTTAAATTCACTACTGTGTTTAAAGTACCGATAATGAAAAATACTGTATTTCATTGTTTTCCTTAGAGTATTCATTGGCAAAGTAGCCATTTAATTGCTCCTGCCCACTTCATGTTATCAGATTCAGCTTTTAAACCCAGAGATCCTTTGAGTCACATTGTGTGCTAGGAGAAAAGATGCACAGGCTTTCAAAAATGAGTGGGGGGCTTCCCTGGTGGCACAGTGGTTGAGAATCTGCCTGCCAGTGCAGGGGACATGGGTTCGAGCCCTGGTCCGGGAAGATCCCACATGCCGCGGAGCAACTAGGCCCGTGAGCCACAACTACTGAGCCTGTGTGTCTGGAGCCTGTGCTCCGCAACAAGAGAGGCCGCAATAGTGAGAGGCCCGCACACCACGATGAAGAGTGGCCCCCACTTGCCCCAACTAGAGAAAGCCCTCGCACAGAAACGAAGACCCAACACAGCCAAAAATAGATAAATAAATAAATTAATTAATTTAAAAAAAATGAGTGGGATTACAGTTTAAGGCTGCAATTTTTATCATCCAATCAAATTTAAACTCTCTATAATTACAGCTAATAGTGTACTGACCTAGAGGGTAAGACACAAAGCAGAGAATATGGGAGAGAAAAAAGGGAGAAAAATACCATTAATACTGATACCAAAACAACAACCAAACAAACAAAGAAAAAATGGAAAAGAGAGCCAGATCAAGGCTCAAGTCTCACCAAAGGCCTCGATATTCCTGTTATCCATTACTTTGTTTGAATCTCTGCATATGCTGGTTATGTTCCGGTGTGGAACAAGGAATTTTAAGAATTGGCTTTTGGAAGGCAAAATAGAATTACAGAATGTCAAAATTGGAAGAACATTTAGGGGTCAAATAGTTAATGCATCTCATTTATGGATGGACAAAGTCAAGTCCAGAGATGGGAGGGAACTTGTTAAATGCTGCTCAATAATTTTTTAGTAGAATTAGCAGGTTTCTGACTTTGTAGCTCTTCAAAAAGGGAGCCTGTAAGCCACTGTTCTCAAAAAGTACCATTTAAAAAAAATCAGAATTGTTGGGTTACGTGTTAAAAATAAAGATTCTTGGGTCCCATCTCAGATCTACTGAATCAGAATCTCAAAGGTAGGCCATGACAACCTGCATTTTAACAAACTTTACAATTGTTCTCATACACAAAGGTGTTGAAAAGCACTGCCCTAGACATTCTTAGCTCAAGCCTTTATACTATGTCCGCACGCTAAAAAAAAAAAAAAAAAAAAAAAAAAGTGTTTCCAAGTATTTAAAAGAAGCAAAGCGGTAGTGGGTCTGAAATGCTGTCAGAATCCTCATGGTAACTGTACAGTGTAGGGCCCAACCAATAAAGATAAGGAAAGCTCTAGTAGTCAAGCATACTTGGGAAGCTGCAGCTGGTACAACAGTCTAGTAGAGGGCAGGCTCTTCAGCATGCAGCTAGGCATTTTTAAACTTCCTTTTTGGGCTACACAGACAAGCATACAGTAGATGCAGTTACTGAAGTTTAACTTTTCCGCCAAGACACAAAGTTGAAAACATGGGTCTTTGTGTGTCATCATTTTAGCACTCTCCACCCCTAGTTTTCTCCCGGCTCTATCACTCACTCAAAGTTCTGCATGCAGAATCCCTAGCGGCTCCCGGGAGACCCGGAAACCAAGTACCCCTGACCTCACCTTGTCTGCCAAGTTCGTTGTGGGACCCCACGCAGCCGGGGCAACGCAAAGGGTTAACAGGCCGTTCGCTGCAGAGTGGCAGGGAGCGAAGCCAATCGAGTGTCTAGGCGGGCGGTAAGTCTGGTGTGGGCGGGGCCGGGACGTAACGTGCGAAAGGGAAGCGGTGGAGGCCAAGGGGTGAGAGGGTAGCGGCGGTTAGAGGTTGCGAGGAGGCGGGGCGACCGGGAGAGCGTAGGAGCTTTGGTCCGTTCTCCCTGCTCTCCTTTATCCTTAGGGGTCGGTAGCTGCGGGGACGGCCCGGTGCCCGGTGTATGGCCACGGAGTTACGGTGTCCGGACTCCATGCCCTGTCACAACCAGCAAGTAAACTGTGCCTCGACCCAAAACCCCGAGCCGCAGCAACCTGGCGAACTGATCCCGGACCATGCCGGGGGAAACAGCGACTCCGCGGCCAAGCTGACTCTCCTCAGGGGGAGAGTAAGGTCTTCTAGCGTACCGGCTGAGCGGGACCCTCAGGCCTGCGGCGACGCCACCCTCAACTCAGAGAGCAACGGTGGCACTGGCAACTCTGACGCGCCAGCCAGCGACTCCCTCCTAGGGGACTGCGAACTCTCCCGGCAGATCGGGGCGCAGCTTAAGCTCCTGCCAATGAATGATCAGATCCGGGAGCTGCAGACCATCATCCGGGACAAGTGAGCCAGAGCGGAAGGGGAAGGGGAGGTGGAGGGTCTCTCAGGGGGTGGGCGGGGATTGGAAGTAAAAGGGCGAAGGCTCTTGGCCTAGGGAAGCTGGTCTGTGGAGATTTCGGCAGGGCCTTTTCTTTGCGGGGCGGTGTCACTTGACTCAGGCCTCCTACCCTCTTTCCCAGTACCTGTGTTTAACATCGCTTTGTGTAGGGAGGAAGCATTTTAGGTAACCTCCTGTTTCCTCTGTCTCTTATGAGTGGAATACTCAGTCATTCCAATCAGGTAAACGTGCTTATCTGCCCTGTGCCTGTTCACGTGGGCAGTAACCATTTTTGGGTTGTAGGTTTACCACGTGAACAGACACAGGGCAGAGAGCGTAACCCTTTAACTTCATACTGTTTAATAGACTCCCAGTTTGTTTCCTTGTCTCCATTTCTCTCTTCTACGTGTACCCACACATTACTGAACAATTAATCTTCTTAATATACTGCTTTGATTCGCTCACTACCCTACTCAGCAGCCTTCTTTGGCTTCTCTGAGCCTACCAAATAAAGTCAGGATCCTTAGCTTGACATTAAGGCCCATCTTCGTGGTTCCTAGGAACTATTCTGAAACATCCCTACTTCTCCTCGCATCTCAAATTCTCTTTACTCCTCTGCATGTTCAAATCCTACCTACTCTTCAACATTCAACATTAAATGTCCACCTCTGCCAAGAAGCTTTCCTTCAATCATTCTTCCTCACTGATCTTCCCTGGCCTTTTTAATGCAAGATTCACCTTCTGTTTTGTGTACTGTTATTCGTTTCGCTCTTATCTCACTTGTTATATTTTAAGCTCCTTGAGGGCAGAAGTTGTATCTTTTACATTTTTGAATTCCAACTATGCCTTGCAAGCAATAGTCATTCAATTACTAAAAGTTCTTTGTAGCTCTTAAAGTTATATTTATGAAAGTATTTAATGGTTTTTAATGAATCAATATTGAAAACTGTGGTCATGTGAACCAATAAATGAAGTAGTGATCTTAAAAAGTAGGAGACATAGGCTTGGTAGTTGTGGTGGGGGGAACTGAAATAAAACTTAATCTGTAAAACAAAGAAAATAGGATGATTCTTGTTTCTATAGAGCAAGAGTTACTGACCTTGTGTCTTGGACCTGTGCTGTCTTGGACTTTGTGCTGTACCTGTAGATGGGCTTCAGGGCTTTAGCAAACCCTCAGAAATTATCTGGGAAATGTTATTTGTATGTGCATTTTTAATGGTTTTTTAAAATAACATTTTTATTTTTTAGTATCTTTAAAATAAATTTATTTATTTATTTTTGTAAATAAATACAAAAATATTGCATTGGGTCTTGGTTGCTGCGCGCGGGCTTTTTCTAGTTGCGGCGAGTTGGGGCTACTCTTCCTTGTGCACGGGCTTCTCATTGCAGTGGCTTCTTCTGTTGTGGAGCACAGGCTCTAGGCGCACGGGCTTCAGTAGTTGTTGCACACGGGCTTAGTTGCTCCATGGGCATGTGGGATCTTCCCAGGCCAGGGCTCGAACCCATGTCCCCTTCATTGGCAGGCAGATTCTTAACCACTGCACCACAAGGGAAGTCCCATAACATCTTTATTGAGCTATAATTTACATACCATACAATATACCTTTTAAAGTGTACAATTCAGTGGTTTTCAAGTATGTTTATTGCTTTGCAGCCACCACCACACAATTTTAGAACATTTTCATCAGCTCAACAAGAAAGCCCACACCCATGAGCAGTCACTCCCCATTTCCCTCCAACCCACCAAGCGCCCTAGATAACCACTAATGTACCTTCTGTGTCTATTGATGTGCCTATTCTGGACGTTTCATGTAAATAGAATCATACGACATGTGGTCTTTTGTGGCTAGTTTCTTTTATTTAGCATGATGTTTTCAAGCTTTATCCATCTTGTATCAGTACACCATTTCTTTTTTGGCTGAATGATATTCCTCTGTATGGATATACCACATTTTGTTTATCCATTCATCAGGTGATGGACATTTGGGTGGTTTGGTTTCCATTTTTTGGGTATTATGAATAATGCTACTATGAACATTTGCATATGTGCTTTTTTATGGGGTGGGGATTCCTTCACTTTCATTAGATTTCACAAAGGGGTCTTCCTGACAATGTAAAAGTGAACAGTTGCTATAGAGCTTGGAGAGGGCATGACATTCAGCATTCATATATGACAGTATCAATACCTGATTTTACTGCATTACTCAGAAAAGCCTGGGTGGTGTAGTAAACCTGGGTGTAAGCAAAATCTTTTTTTTTCTTTTTTTTTTTCTGAGTTTGGAAGGAGACAGCAGGATCCAGAGTCATCTTAGGCAAGATGTTTAGCATCTCTGTGCTTCAGCTTTATCATTTGTAAAATGAGGATGTTCCTAATATCTCATGAAGCTCCTGGGAGGGTAAAACAAGATACCGTCTATGAACATTTGTTGTAAACTGTGAACAGTATGCATATTTATGGCATTTCAAGCCTTTATGTTTAGATTTGTGCATGGTTCAGATTGTATCTATAAGTGCTGGTTTCTTCAGCTTTTGGGAGACAGTAAAAGGAATTTAACTACATAGAATGCACATTCTTATTTTAAAAAACAACACTGAGAGATCCTAGATTATTTTTATCCTGCTATGATACAGAATAGAAAAACTCACTACAATTTTTAATAACTAATTGATGCTTAGTTATTTAGGGTGGAGACAGAGTTTTAGTTTTGTTTCTGTTAATCAAATCTGTTAATGGAGGCCTCTGTTCCTTTATCTTAAAAAATTGGCATCCCCTCACACAAACAGGACCTGTTTTATCCGGGGCTGGTGTGGAGTGCTCGTGGTTAGAGGAGCTATATTTACAGGGGTCTAGTTATGGAAGGTGCCATCAGTTATCAGTCTGTCTTCCTTATACCCTTATGCTCTTCTCTATTTTGATGTGACATCATATATGTGCACTATGGAACTGTCTGATGATAGAGGCCACTGAAGTACTTGTTATTCCTTTTATTGTTCCTGGTTCTTAGTGTCTGTCTAGTGAAGGGATTGCTTTCTGAATTGACTTTGGCATGGGGAAATGGGGTTGAGCCAGAGGACTGCATGTTGTTGTAAATACATAAAGCAGGCAAGATTGAGAACATTGGACTGATTTAAAATATCTTTTTACTTATTTTTTTGAAATGTGCAGTATTTGCAGCATAAAATGTTGGTGGTATTATTGAATTTCAAGGAAATGGTTTTCTCTCTATTTGAGTATGCAGTAATCTAAACATCAAATGATCAGATAATTTACTCAGTCACACAGGGGTCACTGGTGAACTCAGGAAGAAATGACTGCTTCATTTGCAGTTTTTGTTGTTGCAGTGGATTTAAACCACACATCCTTCCCTTTCTGCCTCCTTTATATACTAAACCCAACAAAATCTGAGTGTAATGCACTGTTCCCTTGAACACAGTTCATGACCTCATATATAAGGCAGTGCAGTGTATTTAAAAGATCATCTCCTCTCCCCAGTTTTTGTTTTCTTTCGTCTTCTGAAACATTAAAGTAAAGCTGTTTCATGAGCTACTGAATGTTTCCTGTATATTTGCCCTCAAAGGGGTTTCACCATGGCCTCAGCAGGCAGCTTGGATGAAAGTTGAGCCATCTTAGAGTATTTTAGTCCATGAAATAGCACTAAAGAAAGAACACATTCATTCTTGTGACTTTTTTTTTTTTAGTCACCTGGTGGGGAGACAGTTAACCTCAGGATGGATGAACATCCTGTGCAGCCCTAATATGAGTGCAGCCTGATGTGATTTGCATCATTTGGCTAGGTAGTGTTCTTAACCAAAGCTGTACATTTGAATTGCTTGGGGAGTCTTTTTTTTTTTTTTTTGGAACCCATTCTTAGAGTGAAGTAGTAGAGTAGTCTTGGGTGGAACCTGAGCACTTGTAGCTTTTCAAACACCACAGGTGATTGTGCTGTGCTCAGGCTGGGCCACTGCCCATGGGAGAATGGCCATTCTCCCTTGCATGGTGATTTGGCTAGTTTTGGATTTAGGGTATAGGCTGAGCCAAGGATTCTAAACTAAACAGAACCAGCCTAGAGAACCTGGCCTGGTATCACCCTGAGACTGGAGGAATCTCAGAACTGTTCCCTTCAACTTATACAAAACCAAAATGTCCACCACAGAAAACACTATGACCTGCAAGTTATTTATCAATAAATCATGGACATGGTTTTGGTTTTCCATGTGAATTTTCTAACTGGCTTTTAGGCCAGGAGTGAGGAAGTTGACTCTTTATACATACCTGTTATAATATTTATTGGGCATATCCTAGTAATCTCTTACCAGCTAATCTGGACTCTGGGGAGGCAGAAAGAAAGTGTGGCCTGGCACAGTACCTGGTACATAGGGGAATTAATGTTCCAATCATTATAAAAATTAATAAATCAACTTGAATGACTGAGGCCTGGGTTCTAAAGGAAAAGGATAGCTTCTCTTCTTTTTCTACCTGATCTCGAATGTTTACATTGAACTCTGCTTTGAGGTGCAAATAAATAATTAATGACACTATTTTATGAGATTCTTAAGAAGGTGCCGAAGATCTGTGGCCCTGGTGACTTGCACCTGGCAGGTAGTAAAAGCTATTTTCATTTTTGTTTGTTGTTTGTTTTGGTTTTCACATCAGATTAGGTTTGCTGCAAGTACTTCACTGGGTTTTCTTTTTTTGAGGGGGAAGGAAGGAGGAGGAAAATCATTTATAAATCATCTGCATACCATGACAAACCTTAGAGCTTCTTTATTTTAATGATCACATAACAAAGTAGCTATGGAAGTAGAGCTTATGTTTTCAGAGCTTCCACTAAACATTAACTCTAAGTGAAACATTCCTTTGGTTTAAACCTGCCAGAAAAGCTTTTATTTTTTACTTCCCTTTAAACTGTTGCTTAAAAAAGCAAAAACAAACAAACAAGAACATATTAGATCTAAGACTGAGTCCATTTAGTTCTTCCTCCTTAGCTTAGGTTGCTAGATAAATACAGGACACCCAGTTAAATTTGAGTTCAGATAAGCAATGAATACTTTTCTTAGTATATCCTAAACACTGTATGGGACATACTTCTGAAATACAAATTTAACTGGGTGTCCTGTATTTTTATTTGCTAAATCTGGCAACTTTATGCCCAGACTTAACTTCTCCCACCCCCAATGCTAAGGACAATCTTTGTGTATAATCCTCATTTTCAAAAATGAGACCTAGGATGGCAGAAGCAAGAATAACTACAATCCTGCAGCCTGTGGAACAAAAACCACATTCACAGAAAGATAGACAAAATGAAAAGGCAGAGGACTATGTAGGAACAAGGAACGAGATAAAAGGAACAAGATAAAACCCCAGAAAGACAACTAGATGAAGTGGAGATAGGCAACCTTCCAGAAAAAGAATTCAGAATAATGATAGTGAAGGTGATCCAGGACCTTGGAAAAGAATGGAGGCAAAGATCGAGAAGATGCAAGAAATGTTTAACAAAGACCTAGAAGAATTCAAGAACAAACACCTAGAAGAATTCAAGAACAAACAAACAGAGATGAACAATACAATAACTGAAATGAAAAATACACTAGAAGGAATCAATAGCAGAATAACTGAGGCAGAAGAATGGATAAGTGACCTGGAAGACAGAATGGTGGAATTCACTGCTATGGAACCAATAAATAAAAAAGAATGAAAAGAAATGAAGACAGCCTAAGAGACCTCTGGGACAACATTAAATGCACCAACATTCGCATTATAGGGGTCCCAGAAGGAGAAGAGAGAGAGAAAGGACCCGAGAAAATATTCGAAGAGATTATAGTCGAAAACTTGCCTAACATGGGACAGGAAATAGCCACCCAAGTCCAGGAAGCACAGAGAGTCCCAGGCAGGATAAGGAGAAACATGCCGAGACACATAGTAATCAAATTGACAAAAATTAAAGACAAAGAAAAATTATTAAAAGCAACAAGGGAAAAATAACAAATAACACACAAGGGAACTCCCATAAGGTTAACAGCTGATTTCTCAACAGGAACTCTACAAGCCAGAAGGGAGTGGCATGATATATTTGATGAAAGGGAGGAACCTACAACCAAGATTACTCTACCCGGCAAGGATCTCATTCAGATTCAACGGAGAAATCAAAAGCTTTACAGACAAACAAAAGCTAAGAGAATTCAGCACCACCAAATCAGCTCTACAACAAATGCTAAAGGAACATCTCTAAGTGGGAAACACAAGAGAAGGAAAGGACCTACAAAAACAAACCCAAAACAATTAAGAAAATAGTTATAGGACCATACATATCAATAATTACCTTAAATATGAATGGATTAAATGCTCCAACCAAAAGACACAGGCTCGCTGAATGGATACAAAAAGACCCATATATATGCTGTCTACAAGAGAATCACTTCAGACCTAGTGACACATACAGACTGCAAGTGAGGGGATGGAAAAAGATATTCCATGCAAATGGAAATCAAAAGAAAGCTGGAGTAGCAATACTTGTATCAGATAAAATAGACTTTAAAATAAAGAATGTTACAAGAGACAAGAAAGGACACTACATAATGATCAAGAGATCAATCCAAGAAGATATAACAATTATAAATATATATGCACCCAACATAGGAGCACCTCAATACATAAGGCAAATGCTAACAGCTATAAAAGAGGAAATCGACAGTAACACAATAATAGTGGGGGACTTTTAACACTTCACTTACACTAATGGACAGATCATCCAGACAGAAAATTAATAAGGAAACACAAGCTTTAAATGACACAATAGACCAGATGGATTTAATTGATATTTATAGGACATTCCATCCGAAAACAGCAGATTACACTTTCTTCTCAAGTGCACACAGAACATTCTCCAGGATAAGTCACATCTTGGGTCCCAAATCTAGCCTCGGTAAATTTAAGAAAATTAAAATCATATCAAGCATCTTTTCTGACCACAACACTATGAGATTAGAAATAAATTACAGGGAAAAAATGTAAAGAATACAAACACATGGAGGCTAAACAATACGTTGCTAAATAACCAAGAGATCACTGAAGAAATCAAAGAGGAAATCAAAAAATACTTAGAGAAAAAAAAAATGACACCTAATTCAGTACTACTGGGATTTGATTTAAATTAAATTGTTTTTTAAGTTATGAGTCAGAGGTTTTAATTTAATCATTTGAAAAGGGTGTATTCTTGTTTTAACCTTAATTACATACTCTTTACAAACCACATTATAATAGCAGCTTCTCCATCTTGAGAAGGAACATTTTAATGATTTTTTATTTGCCTGCCAGTCTCTTTATTTTCATTATTTGCATTGTATGTACATGCCAGTCTGATTGACAGGGAGAGAAATATCATTAAAATACACCTAAAAACTGGTCACCTTTTAGTAAACATTCCCTTATTAGAGCAAAATATAGATAATGGCTTTACTCAGGGACTTAAGAGAGCTTCAGGCTGGGAAGAACCTTGGAATACTTCACCTCCGTAAGCCTCACTACTTTCTTCACTAAAGAGGTGGTAAGAATAGAATCTACCTTTTAAGATTATGTGAGGATTAGACCAGGTAATGCACGAAAAGTGCTTAATACTTGGCACCAAGGAAGCTTTTAATAAATGATGACCTGTGGGAATGAAGGGAGTAATATATGTATAGTATTACATACCTGCTGTAACTTTTGGACCTTTCAAGAAAAGCCTTCTAAATAAATCTTGTACGCTTGGGGGGGTGTGTGTGTGTGTACAGTTATTAAATGAATTTTCTTTAAAAAAGAAGAGGAGAGGTTGTCAAGTTTATTCTGAATAGAGAGAAGTAGCAGATAGTGATCAAATGGAAGTTTCTGCTGTAGAAATTGAAGTTGTAATTGCCCCAGGAGAGGATGTCTTCCAACACACTAGAGAATCCCTCTGGTGGTGGTGATGGTGGTGGTGGTGATGGTGGTGGTGGTAGTAGTAATAGCAGCAGCAGCAGTAGTAGTAGTGAGGTCTAGTAAGAAGAGGGGAGATGATCTCTACTTGAAGTCTTAATTTTTTAATATTATAAAGACATTCTTCTCATAGTCCCATATGTTATTGATGATAAGTAAAAACCTATTAGCCTTTTGGAAGAAAGGTCAGAGATTTCTCTTGATTTCATCTTGGTTTGGGTTTGCTATGAGATGTACGTGTTTTAAAATATATACATATACAATTGCTATAGCCTCTCTGGAAATTTTAAAGTGCTTTATAGACGGTCTTAAGTAGGGAAGAGTCTGATTTACCAAATCCACATTAAAATGAGGATTTGGCTTCTGGTATGATTCTCATTCTTTTGTTGTTTCTGTGTGAAGATCATTTTTTTAAAAATGGCTACCTTTGGCTTTCATTTTGTTACTATAGATGTGTGACACATTTGTTGGGGGGAGTGTCAAGAAAAGTATATTCTCAGATATGGTTAGGTCTGCATTGTTAATCCTGTTTGGGGTTTGCACAATTTAAAAGATACTCTGCTTAACATTAGTTAGATTTCTATGCTCTGAATTATGAGCGCCTGGATATCACTGTTTAAATATTTGAATATATTTTAGAATATTCCAGGGATGTGTGTCAGTGTGTTTGTTGCTTTGTGATAATTTTGCATTAGATTTTATTTGGGACAGTTATCAGATATAAGATGATTAAAATGTCTTTCAAAACTTTGTTTCCAGTATGATAGATTTTTTTAAAAAATGGTTTTGAGACAAAAATGAATAGAGTTATGATTTGAAACAAAGTATATGGAGTGAATAAGACCTGGGGTCTGGTTTACATTAAAACATCTTTATTAACACATACTTTAGTCCAGTGTTGGGCCTAAAGTAGGGGCCCAAAGATTATGTGCAACTTGATTGATCCAACAAGCAAATATCTGCTTTATGAAACTCTAGTGTTAACAATGTAAGGGATTTAGATGTGGATATTGCAGACCACTGTGTGTTTTTAAAAAATGCAACCAACTTACTGTATTCTAACTGTACTTTAATTTCTAAACTGATTTAAAATAAACAGTGTCGGTCTGAAGCCTGTCAAAAACAACAGGGGATAAGTTAGTAATTACTGTTTGTAGTGGGATGACCTGGAGCAGTGACTGCTTTAATTGGATGTCAAATAGCTATCAAGGCATAACAGTTCACATTAGGTTCTCATAGTGTGTACCTTTTTTGGAATGTAGAGAAGTGCTTATCATGCAGAAGTTTTCAGCTGAGGCTGATATTTTTGAGGAGAGTGTGAAGATGTTAAAGTGTCTGATTCTAAAGTAAAATAATGAATTTGGGCAACTCTGATCAATTAACCTAACTTTTCTATGTAATATATTTGTGTAACTGTTTAAAAATTAAAGACAAACGTTTCAGATGTGTTCTCAAGATATACTACTGGATATTTCTTTAAGACAAATCCAGACTTATCTTCCCTATTGAAAAACTGTGTTCTGGCTACTCAGACAAGTTTATGTAGGTCTAGCAAATGGGGCAGTAGGCTTCAGTCTTTTTTTTGTTTGTTTTTTTTTTGTAGTTCGCTGACTTTTACTTCTTTGACAAGCATGTTGTGAAGATTAATTATAGAAATGAAAAGTGCAAGTGTAATATCAATAGTATAGTTTCATTTGAAAACCACAGTACATAAAGCCTGTTTTAAATGGGCTTTCTATGTGTAGGTGTGTGGATAGAGTTTTCTGAGTTTAGGGAGTATTTATATATAAAGAATACAGACCTATATTCTTCCTATTGCTCAGTTATGGTCCATATTTTAGAGAGTTAGTATCTGTAATAATGATAGAACTGTGGTTACTCTAAGAAACCTAATGCCATTTGTGTCAGGGATATTTCATTGCTTTTCCCTGTCAGAGAAAGTAAATGAAGCTTGAAAAAGAGTCATGATTAATGGTATAGTGAGATAATATATGCTTGCATATGCCATTTCGATGCTGTGTTGGGGAATATTTTAGGTATGCTATGGATAGGCAGATGGGGATTTTTAAGTACATAAACTGTAAATCTGTCAGATCATTTAACTTACATGAGAGAAAGAGGAGGAACAATACTAGGTTTTTACGTACAGAAAAAATGTCAGCCTTATAAACATTCTTCTTTTGGCTGGTTAACAGTTCGTGGGTAGGTGCAACCCTCGATTATTATTACTTGGGTACCTCAGGATCTGAAAGTACTGACCAGAAGGAAGTATACAGGAAGTTGGTAGAAAGATCTATGGAATAAACTATTTGATTGAAAAACAGGCAAAGGGAAAAATTTATCAATAGTTTGAGAAAGAGGTCTTGGAAATTAGGTTATGTGTTCTTGAAAGCAATGGCAGAAACAGAGGATTTACTTGTTTGTGCCATTCTCATTCCAAAAAGGATTAGAGACAAAGTATCAATAGATGGGTTACTTGTGCTGGTAATAGGGTTTTAGATCAAGGTGAATGGTGCGTGAGAAGGGGGAGAACCTGGTTTTCTCACTGCAAAGTTTTTTTCTTAACTTGAGCTCTGGACTTGCTGCCATCTTCCAGGGGGAACTTGTTCATCTCCTGGTTGAAGAGTATATACTTGGGCAGTTCAGTGGGAGACTACATGATCTTTTCAATTCCTCTCTCCAGTGTTAATATCAAATGAGCATTTTCAATAATATTTACCAAGTCATTCCATTTAGGTTCCTGTATCCTAGTGAAAAATATCATGTCTCAATAATAGTCTGTTACAGGTAAGCTTTTAAGCTTTTAGCATGTAATACCTTTTAATATCAGAGTTACTATATATATTAAGTAATATTTTACTTTAAAGCTCTAATCTAGACTAAAACTTGTACTTTTTTTTTAGGACAGCCAGTAGAGGGGACTTCATGTTTTCTGCGGATCGTTTGGTAGGTGGATGGAGGCTTTCCATTTTCATTTCATTGTTGTTCCTAGTGATACAATCATAGTAGGCCAAGGGGCTTTTTTGTTCTAGAGCATTCTGGGGTCGAGAGAGATTGTACCAAGTAACCCACATCTTGCTAGACTTTGCAAGTGTTGTTTCTACTGTTGCATTAAAGCTCTGCCTCAGTCCCATTCACCTCAAAGCATTGTCCATGAACTCATTCTCTGTAGTTCTGAGGTACCACTCACTACCTTTCAAGTGGATCTTGGTAACCTGATCCTGAGCCTTAAATGCCTCCTCTTAGGGCAGTGAAGTGAAGTAAATTAAAAGGAAACCAAAGATGTAAAAGACCTAGTAGTTACCCTTATGGGATCCATCGAATGCACAAAAACTAATACCTAGCTTGTAGTTTACATGGGGTTGGATATCTATTTTGCCTCTTCTTTTCTGTAGTATCCTCACATGTGAAATACTAAGTTGTACTGTCTATGCTCAGGGACTTCCTGTTAAGGATTGACCAAGCCCAATTCTGTTTAGCTAGTGTCATCTGAGAGGATCTCAGGCCAAATTGGGCTGTCTTGGATAAGCCCTGTTTACTTCTTGTGTTTATATCTAAGTTTGTTCAGTGCTTAGAATGAGGTTGACACATATTCTGCTGTGGTTATTAGTATTCATCTGTTCATGAAATATACATTGAACTCATGTGAGTCAGACACTGCGCTAGACTGTGTTGTGGGGGAGGAGATACAGTGGTAAAGCATATAGCATGGTCCCTGATCTCGTGGGGTTTACAATCTAAATACTGTTCTCAGTATTTAGTTTGGGAAAGAAAGAAAAGTGACTTATTAAGCTTATAGGTATAATCAGATAGTATAAGATAGATTACTAAAGGGAATGTGATGGTGTTGGTGGGGGGAGGCGTGAAACTCTTTATTTACCTTTTCCCTAGGGAAATTTTTATTCCAAAACAGTGTAGACAACTCCTGTTCTATTTTTGACTGTAAGTATTCTTGGTTCAAAGGCCACTTCTATTTGAGCTGCCAGTGGCAGTAATAATCCTTGGATTGCATCAAGATAAATGTAGTTGAGGGGCAAGATGGCAGAAGAGTAAGATGCAGAGATCACCTTCCTCCCCACAGATACATCAGAAATACATCTACACGTGGAACTGCTCCTATAGAACACCCACTGAACGCTGGCAGAAGACGTCAGACCTCCCAAAAGGCAAGAAACTCCCCATGTACCTGGGTAGGGCAAAAGAAAAAAGAAATAACAGAGACAAAAGAATAGGGACAGGACCTGCACCAGTGGGAGGGAGCTGTGAAGGAGGAAAGGTTTCCACACACTAGGAAGCCCCTTCGCGGGCGGAGACTGCGGGTGGCAGAGGGGGGAAGCTTTGGAGCCACGGAGGAGAGCGCAGCCACAGGGGTGCGGAGGGCAAAGCAGAGAGATTCCCGCACAGAGGATCGGTGCCGAGCAGCACTCACCAGCCCGAGAGGCTTGTCTGCTCACCCGCCGGGGCGGGTGGGGGCTGGGAACTGAGGCTTGGGCTTCGGTCGGATCCCAGGGAGAGGACTGGGGTTGGCTGCGTGAACACAGCCTGAAGGGGTTAGTGCACCACAGCTAGCCGGGAGGGAGTCTGGGAAAAGGTCTGGAGCTGCCGAAGAGGCAAGAGACTTTTTCTTGCCTCTTTGTTTCCTGGTGCGCGAGGAGAGGGGATTCAGAGCGCCGCCTAAACGAGCTCCAGAGACGGGCGCGAGCCGCGGCTATCAGCGCGGACCCCAGAGACGGGCATGAGGCGCTAAGGCTGCTGCTGCTGCCACCAAGAAGCCTGTGTGCAAGCACAGGTCACTATCCACACCTCCCCTCGCGGGAGCCTGTGCAGCCCGCCACTGCCAGGGTCCCGTGATCCAGGGACAACTTCCCCGGGAGAAGGCACGGCGCGCCTCACGCTGCTGCAACGTCACGCCAGCCTCTGCCGCTGCTTGCCCCGCATCCGTACCCCTCCCTCCCCCTGGCCTGAGTGAGCCAGAGTCCCGGAAGCAGCTGCTCCTTTAACCCTGTCCTGTGTGAGCGAAGAACAGACGCCCTCAGGCGACCTACAGGCAGAGGCGGGTCCAAATCCAAAGCTGAACCCCAGGACCTGTATGAACAAGGAAGAGAAAGGGAAATTTCTCTCAGCAGCCTCAGAAGAAGCAGATTAAAGCTCCACAAACAACTTGATGTACCTGCATGTGTTGAATACCTGAATAGACAACGAATCATCCCAAATGGAGGAGGTGGACTTTGGGAGCACGATATATTATTTTTTCCCCTTTTCCTCTTTTTGTGAGTGTGTATGTGTATGCTTCTGTGTGAGATTTTGTCTGTATAGCTTTGCTTTCACCATTTGTCCTAGGGTTCGGTCGGTCCATTTTTTTTACTTAAAAAAATTTTTTTTTCTTAATAATTTTTTTCTTATTTTTTATTTTAAAAAAATTTAAAAATTATTTTTTAATAAACTTTTTCTTAATAATTTTATTCTTATTTTTAAAAATTAAAATTTTTTTCTTAATAAATATTTTTTTATTAATAATTTTTTCTTATTTTTTATTTTGAAAAATTAAAGAATTTATTTTAAAAAATTTAAAAAAAATTTTTCTTAATAAATTTTCTCTTAATAATTTTTTTCTTATTTTTTATTTTAATAGCTTTATTTTATTTTATCTTACTTTATTTTATTTTAATTTATCCTCTTTCTTTCTTTCTATTTTTTCTCCCTTTTATTCTGAGCCGTGTGGATGAAAGGCTCTTGGTGCTCCAGACAGGCATCAGGGCTGTGCCTCTGAGGTGGGGGAGCCAAATTCAGGACACTGGTCCACAAGAGACATCCCAGCTCCATGTAATACCAAATGGCGAAAATCTCTCAGAGATCTCCATCTCAACACCAAGACCCAGCTTCACTCAACGACCAGCAAGCTACAGTGCTGGACACCCTATGCCAAACAACTAGCAAGACAGGAACACAGCCCCATCCATTAGCAGAGAGGCTGCCTAAAATCATAAGGCCACAGACACCCCAAAACACACCACCAGATGGGGACATGCCCACCAGAAAGACAAGATCCAGCCTCATCCACCAGAACACAGGCACTAGTCCCCTCCACCAGGAAGCCTACACAACCCACTGAACCAACCTTACCCACTGGGGACAGATACCAAAAACAACAGGAACTACGAACCTGCAGCCTGTGAAAAGGAGACCCCAAACACAGTAAGATAAGCAAAATGAGAAGACAGAAAAACACACAGCAGATGAAGGAGCAAGGTAAAAACACACCAGAACTAACAAATGAAGAGGAAATAGGCAGGCTACCTGAAAAAGAATTCAGAATAATGATAGTAAAGATGATCCAAAATCTTGGAAATAGAATAGACAAAATGCAAGAAACATTTAACAAGGACGTAGAGGAACTAAAGAGGAACCAAGCAACGATAAAAAACACAGTAAATGAAATTAAAAATACTCTAGAAGGGATCAATAGCAGAATAACTGAGGCAGAAGAACCGGTAACTGACCTGGAAGATAAAATAGTGGAAATAACTACTGCAGAGCAGAATAAAGGAAAAAGAATGAGAAGAACTGAGGACAGTCTCAGAGACCTCTGGGACAACATTAAACGCACCAACATTCGAATTATAGGGGTCCCAGAAGAAGAAGAGAAAAAGAAAGGGACTGAGAAAATATTTGAAGAGATTATAGTTGAAAACTTCCCTAATATGGGAAAGGAAATAGTTAATCAAGTCCTGGAAGCGCAGAGACTCCCATACAGGATAAATCGAAGGAGAAACACACCAAGACACATATTAATCGAAGTATCAAAAATTAAATAAAAAGAAAACATATTAAAAGCAGCAAGGGAAAAACAACAAATAACACACAAGGGAATCCCCATAAGGTTAACAGCTGATCTTTCAGCAGAAACTCTGCAAGCCAGAAGGGAGTGGCAGGATATACTTAAAGTGATGAAGGAGAAAAACCTACAACCAAGATTACTCTACCCAGCAAGGATCTCATTCAGATTTGATGGAGAAATTAAAACCTTTACAGACAAGCAAAAGCTGAGAGAGTTCAGCACCACCAAACCAGCTTTACAACAAATGCTAAAGGAACTTCTCTAGGCAAGAAACACAAGAGAAGGAAAACACCTACAATAACAAACCCAAAGCATTTAAGAAAATGGGAATAGGAACATACATATCGATAATTACCTTAAATATAAATGGATTAAATGCTCCCACCAAAAGACACAGACTGGCTGAATGGATACAAAAACAAGACCCGTATATATGCTGTCTACAAGAGACCCACTTCAGACTTAGAGACACATACAGACTGAAAGTGAGGGGATGGAAAAAGATATTCCATGCAAATGGAAATCAAAAGAAAGCTGGAGCAGCAATACTCCTACCAGATAAAATAGACTTTAAATCAAAGAATGTTACAAGAGACAAAGAAGGACACTACATAATGATCAAGGGATCGATCCAAGAAGAAGGTATAACAATTGTAAATATTTATGCACCCAGCATAGCAGCACCTCAATACATAAGGCAAATACTAACAGCCATAAAAGGGGAAATCGACTGTAACACAATCATAGTAGGGGACTTTAACACCCCATTTTCACCAATGGACAGATCATCCAAAATGAAAATAAATAAGGAAACATAAGCTTTAACTGATACATTAAACAAGATGGACTTAATTGATATTTATAGGACATTCCACCCAAAAACAACAGAATACACATTTTTCTCAAGTGCTCATGGAACATTCTCCAGGATAGATCATATCTTGGGTCACAAATCAAGCCTTGGTAAATTTAAGAAAATTGAAATCATATCAAGTATCTTTTCTGACCACAATGCTATGAGACTAGATATCAATTACAGGAAAAAACCTGTAAAAAATACAAGCACATGGAGGATACACAGTACACTACTTAATAACGAAGTGATCACTGAAGAAATCAAAGGGGAAATCAAAAAATACCTAGAAACAAATGACAATGGAGACACGACGACCCAAAACCTATGGGATGCAGCAAAAGCAGTTCTAAGAGGGAAGTTTATAGCAATACAAGCCTACCTCAAGAAACAGGAAACATCTCGAATAAACAACCTAACCTTGCACCTAAAGCAACTAGAGAAAGAAGAACAAAAAAACCCCAAAGATAGCAGAAGGAGAGAAATCATAAAGATCAGATCAGAAATACATGAAAAAGAAATGAAGGAAACAATAGCAAAGATCAATAAAACTAAAAGCTGTTTCTTTGAGAAGATAAACAAAATTGATACACTATTAGCCAGACTCATCAAGAAAAAAAGGGAGAAGACTCAAATCAATAGAAATAGAAATGAAAAAGGAGAAGTAACAACTGACACTGCAGAAATACAAAGGATCATGAGAGATTACTACAAGCAACTCTATGCCAATAAAATGGACAACCTGGAAGAAATGGACAAATTCTTAGAAATGTACAACCTGCCGAAACTGAACCAGGAAGAAATAGAAAATGTGAACAGACCAATCACAAGCACTGAAATTGAAACTGTGATTAAAAATCTTCCAACACACAAAAGCCCAGGACCAGATCTCTTCACAGGCGAATTCTATCAAATATTTAGAGAAGAGCTAACACCTATCCTTCTCAAACTCTTCCAAAATATTGCAGAGGGAGGAACACTCCCCAACTCATTCTACGAGGCCACCATCACCCTGATACCAAAACCAGACAAAGATGTCACGAAGAAAGAAAACTACAGGCCAATATCACTGATGAACATAGATGCAAAAATCCTCAACAAAATACTAGCAAACAGAATCCAACAGCACATTAAAAGGATCATACACCATGATCAAGTGGGGTTTATTCCAGGAATGCAAGGATTCTTCAATATACGCAAATCAATCAACGTGATACACCATATTAACAAATTGAAGGAGAAAAACCATATGATCATCTCAATAGATGCAGAGAAAGCTTTCGACAAAATTCAACACCCATTTATGATAAAAGCCCTGCAGAAAGTAGGCATAGAGGGAACTTTCCTCAACATAATAAAGGCCATATATCACAAACCCACAGCCAACATTGTCCTCAATGGTGAAAAACTGAAACCATTTCCACTAAGATCAGGAACAAGACAAGGTTGCCCACTCTCACCACTGTTATTCAACATAGTTTTGGAAGTGTTAGCCACAGCAATCAGAGAAGAAAAAGAAATAAAAAGAATCCAAATCGGAAAAGAAGAAGTAAAGCTGTCGCTGTTTGCAGATGACATGATACTCTATATAGAGAATCCTAAAGATGCTACCAGAAAACTACTAGAGCTAATCAATGAATTTGGTAAAGTAGCAGGATACAAAATTAATGCACAGAAATCTCTTGCATTCCTATACACTAATGATGAAAAATCTGAAAGTGACATTAAGGAAACACTCCCGTTCACCATTGCAACAAAAAGAATAAAATATCTAGGAATAAACCTACCTAAGGAGACAAAAGACTTGTATGCAGAAAATTATAAGACACTGATGAAAGAAATTAAAGATGATACAAATAGATGGAGAGATATACCATGTTCTTGGATTGGAAGAATCAACATTGTGAAAATGACTCTACTACCCAAAGCAATCTACAGATTCAATGGAATCCCTATCAAACTACCACTGGCATTTTTCACAGAACTAGAACAAAAAATTTTACAATTTGTATGGAAACACAAAAGACCCCGAATAGCCAAAGCAATCTTGAGAACGAAAAATGGAGCTGGCGGAATCAGGCTTCCTGACTTCAGACTATACTACAAAGCTACAGTAATCAAGACCATATGGTACTGGCACAAAAACAGAAACATAGATCAATGGAACAGGATAGAAAGCCCAGAGATAAACCCACGCACATATGGTCACCTTATCTTTGATAAAGGAGGCAAGCATATACAGTGAAGAAAAGACAGCCTCTTCAATAAGTGGTGCTGAGAAAACTAGACAGGTACATGTGAAAGTATGAAATTAGAACACTCCCTGTTACCATACACAAAAATAAACTCAAAATGGATTAAAGACCTAAATGTAAGGCCAGACACTATCAAACTCTTAGAGGAAAACATAGGCAGAACACTCTATGACATACATCACAGCAAAATCCTTTTTGACCCAGCTCCTAGAGAAATGGAAATAAAAACAAAAACAAACAAATGGGACCTAATGAAACTTAAAAGCTTTTGCACAGCAAAGGAAACCATAAACAAGACCAAAAGACAACCCTCAGAATGGGAGAAAATATTTGCAAATGAAGCAACTGACAAAGGATTAATCTCCAAGATTTACAAGCAGCTCATGCAGCTCAATAACAAAAAAACAAACAACCCAATCCAAAAATGGGCAGAAGACCTAAATAGACATTTCTCCAAAGAAGATATACAGATTTCCAACAAACACATGAAAGAATGCTCAACATCATTAATCATTAGAGAAATGCAAATCAAAACTACAATGAGATACCATCTCACACCGGTCAGAATGGTCATCATCAAAAAATCTAGAAACAATGCTGGAGAGGGTGTGGAGAAAAGGGAACACTCTTGCACTGTTGGTGGGAATGTAAATTGATACAGCCACTATGGAGAACAGTATGGAGGTTCCTTAAAAAACTACAAATAGAACTACCATACGACCCAGCAATCCCACTACTGGGCATATACCCTGAGAAAACCATAATTCAAAAAGAGCCATGTACCAAAATGTTCATTGCAGCTCTATTTACAATAGCCAAGACATGGAAGCAACCTAAGGTCCATCATCGGATGAATGGATAAAGAAGATGTGGCACATATATACAATGGAATATTACTCAGCCATAAAAAGAAACGAAATGGAGTTATTTGTAGTGAGGTGGATGGAGTTAGAGTCTGTCATACAGAGTGAAGTAAGTCAGAAAGAGAAGAACAAATACAGTATGCTAACACATATACATGGAATCTAAGGGGAAAAAAAAAAAAGGTCATGAAGAACCTAGTGGCAAGACGGGAATAAAGACACAGACCTAGTAGAGAATGGACTTGAGGATATGGGGAGGGGGAAGGGTAAGATGTGACAGAGAGAGAGTGGCATGGACATATATACACTACCAAACGTAAAATCGATAGCTAGTGGGAAGCAACTGCATAGCACAGGGAGATCAGCTCTGTGCTTTGTGACCACCTAGAGGTGTGGGATAGGGAGGGCGGGAGGGAGGGAGATGCAAGAGGGAAGAGATATGGGAACATATGTATATGTATAACTGATTCACTTTGTTATAAACAGAAAGTAACATGCCATTGTAAAGCAATTATACTCCAGTAAAGATGTTAAAAAAAAAAAAGTCAACAATAAGGGACTTCCCTGGTGGCGCAGTGGTTAAGCATCTGCCTGCCAATGCAGGGACATGGGTTCGAGCCCTGGTCCAGCAAGATCCCACATGCCACGGAGCAACTTAGTCCATGCGCCACAACTACTGAGCCTGTGCTCTAGAGCCCACGAGCCACAACTCCTGAGCCCACGTGCCACAACTCCTGAAGCCAGCACGCCTAGAGCCCGTGCTCCGCAACAAAAAAGCCACTGCAATGAGAAGCCCACGCACCGCAACGTAGAGTAGCCCCTGCTCGTCTCAACTAGAGAAAGCCTGTTCGCAGCAACGAAGACCCAACGCAGCCAAAAATAAATTAAAAATAAATAAATAAATTTATTAAAAAAAAGAGTCAACAATAAGAAACCCCAATTTTAAAAATGGGCAAAGACTTTGAACAGACACTTGATCAAAGATAACAGATGGCAAACAAGCATATGAAAACATGGTCTACATCATTTGTTATTAGGGAGATGCAAATTAAAACAGCTATATGATAGAAGTAGCCAACTATCAGACTTGCTGAAATTCAAAAAACTGAAAATATGAAATACTGGTTATAAGATGAAATAACGTGAACTTTTATTTTTTGCCAGACACAATGCAAAAAATACAGCCTAGAAGATAGGGAGATTCTTGAATGTATGTTTATACAGATGATCCCAAGTTTTAGAACAGTAGTCTGAAAAAAATTGTTTTTCAATGAAATGGCTCTCATTGAGGAGTAGAATTTAGGAAAATGGTTCTTACTTGTGTCAAAGAAATCTGAAAGGAAATATCCAAGAGTAAAGTTTGCAGTAAGATGAAAAAAAAAAAAAGATAAATGTAGTTGACATTCTTGGAGTGATAGTTAGGTTATTCTGTCTTTATGCTTTTATCAAACCAAAGGGACAGGTTCAAGGCAATTGTGTCAGTGGCTGCTGTGGGGATAACAGAGGTTTTGGTGTTCACTGGTAGAAAATGATTGCTCTTTCTTTTGCTCTCCTTGTGCCATTTTTTCTGGAGAACATAGGAATTAAGTTCATGGTTATTGTAAAATGCTTGCCTGAAAGGGCAGGCATTATATCTTAGTCAAATGAGATAATAAGGACCCAGGGCATAATTCACTTCAGGGGATGGTAATTAGGACCTCTCTGTTCTCTGCAGTTGGATTTGAAGGTCCTGATATTGGGGGTGGGGGTGTGGAGGGTCAGTTGTGATTGTGGTAGGGACAGGAGCTGTTGAGGTTTCTAGTGTTGAGGATTTCTAGTACACTGCCTCTTCTAGCACAAGGGTCCTGTTATAGTGGACATTAATTCTATCCTGAATTTGTCAGGATTGGCTCTCCTGGCACTCAGATCTTGAGTTCTTTATATTTTAGTCACCCTTCTTCTGGTTTTATGTTCTCCTGTAAGGCTTGGACATACTAATTTCTGCCCCGGAGTTGCAGGAGATGGGCAGGAGGTAAGACTCTTCAGAGGAGTGTTACTAGGAGGAGAACTAGGCTCTTCAAAGAAAATGATCCTCTTCTTCCCTTGTACTTTTTGTTCATAAGAAACATTAACCTCCACAGAAGGTGGTGGCTAGAGGTGAGTATGCACACACACACACTATTCATGAGCTTCCTTGACCCTCTGGTGCTGCAGGTTGACAAAGTGCTGGCCCTTTTAGCATTGATCATTTTAATGGCAGCAGGATGTTTTGTTGTGATAACAGAGGTTGGGGCCTGGCATTTCTCCCTGATGTTCCTGATTCTCAATCAGTAATGTAATATTGATTGGAGAAAATGTGCTTTGCAGACTCGGCACTGCCCTTTTGTAGTGGGCTCTGGGTAGTCATAGAAATACCATATCTGGTGGTTTTTGGAGGCTATTCCTAGTAGTTCTGATGGATTCTTTCCTCTGTACCACATATTAAGATCATTAGGAGCCTTTTTTTTTTTAGCTGGGAAGTCCCAATGCATTCGACTGGATCCTTCTTCAAGTTCAGTAAATTGGTTCAGCCCCATCCACTCATTTATTTCCTCCTAAGAAATTCAGGCTTTATTTTGCATTATGGTGGGCCTTTGTTAAAAAGTATCCGACTTAACAATTTCAGAGTACTAAACAAGGCAAAGAAATTTCCAGTGAGCACTATTTCTAGGGTAACCAGAAGTATATTACTTCCAAGTGTTCCTGCCATGACTCTTGCCACTTGCTGTAGTTTTGCATTTCTCATAATATAGCCTGGACTGACTGAATGAGAATCAGAAAGCATACTTGAGCCTTTTAGTGGCAATCATGTGCCTAACCGAGGTTGGATACCTAGCAGTAAGCAGCCTGGCATTTGGTTCTATCTCTGTATCTAACACATGATAGGGGCCCCCTTCCTACTGCCATAAGCGAAATCCTTGCCTAGTATGTTACTGACTTTTTTCCTAGTTTTCAGCTCCTGAGGCTAACAGCTAACAGGAGATTCTTAGCAAGTTCTCAACTTATTCTTCCTTTGACTCTCTAGATCCGACTTGTTGTGGAAGAGGGATTGAATCAGCTACCATATAAAGAATGCATGGTGACCACTCCAACAGGTAACCGGGGCTGTTACTCTCATATCCTCCTCATAAAAATCCTGAGATAGAATTGGGGGAAAATGGAAAAAAAGCAGTCTGAGCAAATCAGTATGCAAAATGAGGAGTCTACGTGGAGCTGTTCTTTTAAACAACTTAATAAACTTGGAGACATTTAGCAAAGAAATTTATGTGGATGACCTTTTGTTAATGGCTTGCTGGTCAGTTCAAGTTAAAGGTTAATAAATATTCTTCAGCATGCAGGTGTTGCGTTTGATGATGGCACATTGGGACCAGAGCTAAGAATTGCTGGCAGCTTGTCTTCACCTCTGTAGGGAAGCTTCTGGTGTTAACAAATGGGTGGGCTGGTTTGGCATTTAAACTCCAGGTAAAAGGATGAAAAGTAAAAAAGAAAAAGAAAACTAAAAATGATGAGAATTAGAGAAGGGGCTTTGTTCTGCTCTAACAGAAAGAAGCCAAGGATCCCTATTTTAGGGATTTGAAATTCTGATTTGGTTCTTTAGTAGATAATGGAAGCTGTTATATCCAAAGGTTGATTTTATGAAAATTGGGGGCTGAACTTGCTGCATCATAATTGATACAAATTCAGGATGAGACCAAGGCATGAACATGTCCTGATAATTACTTCAACCTTTCTCTTCTGCTTTTTAATGCAGAATGGAGGCTCATAAAAAGGGACCGGAATGAGGAGGCTCTCTGCTGTGGCTCACAGTGGGGTCCCAGTTTGAATTGATGGGCTTTCTAGCATTCTTGGAGTACAATTCTTGTGTGAATTCAGTTTGAGGAACATGTATGTGAATATCATTCTATCATAAGGCCTGTTCCCACTCGATGAAGTCTACCTCTCCCAATTATTCCCGCAGGTTTTTTATGAAGAATTAAAAAGTAAATATGAAAAATCATGACTCTTCTTATTACTTTCACAGGGAACCTAAGATGTTATACAGTATGTCTGGACAAGAGTTGCTCTGTACCCATCTGCTTTAAAGCTTAGATACTTTATTAAATAAGTAGGTCGCTCCAATGATGAAAGATAAATTCTTTGGTTTTATTCCCCAACAGGGTACAAGTATGAAGGAGTGAAATTTGAGAAGGGAAACTGTGGGGTCAGCATAATGAGAAGCGGTAGGTTTGCATATGTGTGACTTTGTCTCTTTGCGTGCATAGATGCAGTTGCTATTTTCCAGGAGAGAGGCGGTCTTGTCTGTCACAATTGCAGCCTTCCTTAGCTTAAATCTCACCACCTGTGTTGTCTATCCTCATGGTGCCTTGGAATCATAGCCTATGTGTTGCCGAGTTTGGCTAATTTTAACTGCAGAGCATCTTCCCTAGTGGCCTATCCCCATGGGCAAGGCGGCTTTGAAAGATTCAGAGGAGGGTGGGAGAACAAGAGGATGCAATGATGCTATCTCGGAGAGAACAGGGCAGCTTGAATTTTGAGGGAATACAGCACAAATTCAGGCCTGCAGAACTCTGAGCACCCAACTAGAGAAAATCTTTGTTCTGGTTTTTTAATTTCTTTTGTGACGAACAGTCCTACCCTGTCAGGAGCTGGACTGAATGGCTTGTTTAATATTTTTAGTTTTATATTTGATGAGTATGTGACTATGTAGGCAAAAGAACTTAACTGATTAACTCTAGGTATTTCTAATTGCTAGTCTTATAAATATTTGTGTTTGAGTCCAACCAATTGTCCTTCTAAACCAACCTTTGTGCAGCAAAATCACATGCCTGTTATTAGGACCTATACCTGTTACATGGGGATGATTATTTCCATTCAGCAACTTAATTCCTTAATTATTCTTTGTACAAGATCCAAGGTATGGTAGAAGCCCCACTTGCTTGTATTGGAAACAGATGTTTTTGGGTTTTTTTTGCCACACCACGCAGCATGTGGGATCTTAGTTCTCCCACCACGGATCCAACCTGTGTCCCCTGCAGTGGCAGCATGGAGTCTTAACCACTGGACCACCAGGGAAGTCCCCGGATTTTTATTTCACATATAAACATTCCCTTTTCTTCTCTGGCTGTGAAGTTCTGTTTGTGAACAATTGAATATCTCCAATAAAATAGGAGCTTTAAGCTCCCTTTTTTTATAGAAGGTAGCTCTTAAGCAACGATAGGATTTTCAGGACAATGCTGTTCAATCTTTTAAAACTGGTGAAGACAGTGGAGATGGGCTTTTAAGGCAAGTTTCTTCTGTTTTAGTCCAGCTTCTGCCCTTAAGGCAGCAGCATGGTCCTCGCACCCCTAGTGTATACAGGATGACCTTGGGGTGATGCATAGACAGGGTGTTTTTAACCTTAATAGCTATTGGTTGATTTTCATACCTAATAGAAAGAAACTGTTTTTATATTTTCACTAGTGATATAAAGTTTCCTTTTAAAATAAATGTAAACAAAAACAGTTAATTTAAAGAAAAATATTAAGTAAATAACCATACAAGTAGAATTTTGATGTGGCCTAAAATCTTGACGATGGTATGAAAATGATTGACTTTTGGCAAACACTTCCTTAAAGGAATTCAGACTCAAAAATAGCTCTATGTTCAGAAACCAAGGGTGTGGTGGTGGTGTTGGTTGTGGTTCTCTAGGGGGGGAGAGGGAACATATATTACTTTTTCACTGTTTGCCAGCAAAGCCTCTGCCATTGAAGTCATTGCTGGATCTAAGTGATATCTCTTGACGCCAGCTTAATCTAAATGGAGAGCCTTTGGTCTGTAGCCCCCATTCTTCCATAAATATTTTATATTTTTGTCAGATGAAAGTAACACAGTTTCTTTAAAATAATAGGACTAAAATGTTCCTGGTATTAGAAAAGTTCAAGGAGCAGCTTAATAAAACACTTTATTTACTGTAATCATGGAAGCATGACAGCTCTAAAACTTGCAAGCCAGCAATAAAACTAGCTTATCCTAGTTTCATTGACCTGAACTAAGTATAAAATATGAGCATATCAGAAGTAAAAGCTGTTAGCTTAAGAAGAATTGCTTCCATTTTGACAATGTCTTTATTTATTGTATTAATAACAGTCAAAAACTCTGCTTTGGCCTATTCTTGGACTTTCACTCTATCTCCTCCTAATCCCTCTTCCCTTCTTTTTTATTTCCTTCTTCAAGGTGAGGCAATGGAACAAGGTTTACGAGACTGCTGTCGATCCATACGAATTGGAAAGATCCTGATTCAGAGTGATGAGGAGACACAAAGAGCCAAAGTATATTATGCCAAGTTCCCCCCAGACATTTACAGGAGAAAAGTCCTTCTAATGTATCCGATTCTCAGTGAGTGGCTTGTGTTTAATTTGTAACCTTTGGTTAGGGTTTAAATTCAACTTAGTGCCTGCCTTCTAGGTACCCTTATATAAAGGCGAAAACCGTTTCTAAATGTGTTTTTTGTTTTTCTCAGTTTGATTTGGAGTTGCCCTGGGCAGTTCTCTGGGGAATTTTTATTGTGTAATAAGAGAATACACGTTAGTCAAACTTTATTAGCTCCAAAAACTTCTATCTTAAAATTAACACATTGAAGCAAAGGATTTAATGAGGCAAAATATATAGAACACAGAAAATACATTGAAATATGTCCCTTCTCTAGCCCAATGAGTATAGCAATGATTTTCTCAAGGATTTATCCTCTTTGGAGGTAATATTTTTTTTCCTATTCTAGTCTGTTTCCTAAGCTTACTCAGATCCTGGGGTTGGGGGTGGTGGGTGGGTGTTATATTTGATATCTCAAATACTGAATGAATTTAGGGCTTGTTGTGCATTTGGAAACTGAAAAGTATATGGGTTATGTCTGTTATTGAAAATAACATCATTGACAAAAAACAGGCACCTTCAAATGAAGCTTTGTCTTATAGTATCTTTTTTTTAACATCTTTATTGGAGTATAATTGCTTTACAATGGTGTGTTAGTTTCTGCTTTATAACAGAGTGAATCAGCTATACATATACATATATCCCCATATCTCCTCCCTCTTGCATCTCCGTCCCACCCTCCCTATCCCACCCCTCTAGGTGGACACAAAGCACCGAGCTGATCTCCCTGTGCTATGTGGCTGCTTCCCACTGGCTATCTGTTTTACATTTGGTAGTGTATATATGTCCATGCCACTCTCTCACTTCGTCCCAGCTTACCCTTCCCCCGCCCCGTGTCCTCAAGTCCATTCTCTACATCTGCATCTTTATTCCTGTCCTGCCCCTAGGTTCTTCAGAACCATTTTTTTTTTTTTTAGATTCCATATATATGTGTTAGCATACGGTATTTGTTTTTCTCTTTCTGACTTACTTCACTGTATGACAGACTCTAGGTCCATCCACCTCACTACATATAACTCAATTTTGTTTCTTTTTATGGCTGAGTAATATTCCATTGTATATATATGTGCCACATCTTCTTTATCCATTCATCTGTTGATGGACACTTAGGTTGCTTCCATGTCCTGGCTATTGTAAATAGAGCTGCGGGGGCTTCCCTGGTGGCGCAGTGGTTGGGAGTCTGCCTGCTAATGCAGGGGACGCGGGTTCGTGCCCTGGTCTGGGAGGATCCCACATGCCGTGGAGCGACTGGGCCCGTGAGCCACAACTACTGAGCCTGCGGGTCTGGAGCCTGTGCTCCGCAACAAGAGAGGTCACGATAGTGAGAGGCCCGCGCACCGCGATGAAGAGTGGCCCCTGTTTGCCGCAACTAGAGAAAGCCCTCGCACAGAAACGAAGACCCAACACAGCCAAAAATAAATAAATAAATAAATTAATTAATTAATTAATTAATTAAAAAAAAAATAGAGCTGCAATGAACATTGTGGTACATGACTCTTTTTGAATTATGCTTTTCTCAGGGTGTCTAGTAGTATCTTATGTTACATTACTAAACTGCCTTTACTTCAAAGAAACTCAAAGACATTTTGAGATGAATGTTAAAGTTGCCAATGCATTTGGTTGTCATTTTATTTCAGGCACTGGAAATACTGTAATTGAAGCTGTAAAGGTTCTCATAGAACATGGAGTTCAACCTAGTGTTATTATCCTACTCAGTCTGTTTTCCACTCCTCATGGTGAGTTCATGCTCTGGATGGTCATGGGGTGGTTAAGTGTACATCTGCCCAGCCTCTCATCCTGAGGAAAAGTTCATTTGCTTCCACATTAAATCCAAATTGAATTTTGGTAGTTATAACTTGTGTTTGTCATCTCTAAGCTTAGTGGTAATACTTTACACCATTCTACTGTTGTTCAAATTCAAATGGAGAAGTATGAACTAACTCCATTGAAGGGGATTGCAGTTGTTTTCATGGTGGCCCTGTTTGAGTAGAGCTTGCAAATGACTGAAAGGTCACTGTTTCTCCTGGCTCCCCACTTGAGCCTGAAAACTGCTCTCAAACAGCAAGAAACTCGAGGTTCTAGCTAGCCCTGTGGTCTTACTGAAGTAAGCTTTGCAGTGTGAAGCAAAGATCAAAAGTTTGTAAAGTTAGACTTCTGCTCAAAGGGCACAGTGAAAGAACTTGTGTCCTCCATTTCCTGAGAGAGGTAAGCCTAATTTAAGACCCTAGTTTTTTTTTTGCCATGTAATCTAAGACGATTGTGAAAGTATCCTAAGAAAATAATCATAAAGGCATGTAGAAATTCAGCATTTAGGATAGTCACTGTAGAGCTGTATTTCATGTAAGAGAAAATTTGAAAGTATATAAATGACTTACTTGGAAATGGTTAAATAAATATACAGCTGACCCTCGAACAACGTGGGTTTGAACTGCGTGGGTCCACTTATACGTGGATATTTTTCAATACTGAAAACTACAGTACTACACAGTCCATGGTTGGTTGAATTCATGTATGCAGAGGAACTGCAGATACAGAGGGTCAACTATAAGTTATATATGTGGATTAACCCCCATGTTGTTCAAGGGTGAACTGTATATTCAAAGAATGTAATATTATATAACTGTTAGATCATGTTTTTGAAAAAATATTTAATGACATCAAAAAATCTGGTAAATGTCAGAGCAGAATAAACAACAGCATTAGAATAGTATAAAATGTCATCACCAAGTTTAGAGATGACTAATACAAATTATGACTATTATGACTACCAAAATCAGACTTGGATTAAGATGGGACCTAATAAATCTTTCCTCAGCATGAAAGGCTAGACAGATGCACAATACTATTTCAATTTTCATTTTAAATCACATAATATTAATAGTGGTTGTCTTAGGGTGGTGGGATTCTAAGTGATTCATTTTCTTTTTTAAGCTTTTTTTTTTGTATTTTCCAAATGTTCTACAATGAATTTGTATTTGTTTCATAATTGAAAAGAAAGAGAAATATGTGGCTTCTAGTTAGGGGGTTTCCTCATTTCCGAAGGTTCCAAGTCTCAGCCAACCCTGAAGAGGCTACAGAGAAACCAGTTGGGAGGGCTGCGTTTAGTATGCCATTGATTATTTTGCTGTTTCATAATAAATTACCTGTAGTTCAAATGTTGATGGTGACAAAGGGTAATTTGCTTGGTTATCCATCCATATAACAGAGGTGGCATTGTAAACATTGAGATAACCAAATAATTATTGGGTTTTCTGTCTTTGGGAGTAGAAAAGTAACCGTGTTAGTTGTAATAGTATACATTAGAATAGTATACTAATTCTTTGACATTATAGATGAAAAAATCTTATTCCGTGGCAGCCTTGCTATGGCTTTTTAGTTTGACTGGCATCCTAGCTAGTCCCTTTCCTTTCTTCCTCCATCTCCTCCCCACCCAAGCTAGACTCATAACTTCTCAAAAGCTAGCTTTCTCTAACATAACAAAGAAGTCTTTGCACTTGTTTCAACAGTGTTCCAGTTGAGAAACCAGCATCTTATGTATGATCCAGTTTCCAGAAAGGACTGTATTCTCTGTATTCCAGCTGCCTTTAAAATAAAACAAAAAAAGACTCTTCAGGGGAAAAGTTGCTATAACTGAATATATTTTTCAAATCTTGGATAGAAAACAGTTTGATTCTAAGAATTTATTAGTGAGTGGGTGGAAACATAGTCTGACTACTATCAAAACTTTTCAGATACAGACATTATATAAACTAAGAGATTAACCAAGTCTGACTATGTGTCCAAAGGTCACTGCTCTCGGTCTTCTGTCAATATTAGACCTAGTGACTGATTATAAAATTACTGAATTCCAAGTAATGTTATCAAAAAATTCCACCATAATGACAATTCTCTTTTATTTTTTGAAGGTGCCAAATCAATCATTCAAGAGTTTCCAGAGATCACAATTTTAACTACTGAAGTTCATCCTGTTGCGCCTACACATTTTGGACAGAAATACTTTGGAACAGACTAAGTTATTGAAGGAAAATTGTTCTATTGTGTAATATTACAGTTATGAGTTTCTGCCTGTTTGACTAATTCACTTGAGGAATGACATAGAAAATTGTGTTAAAGATACTTTGTAATTTTTGGAAGTGGGTATATTAAAAGGAAATACTTGAGGTTTATTTTTTTATTTAGTTATTTCTTGACCGTTGGCACCAAATTCAGCAATGAAGCACACACAACTCTTCAAAAATATTTTAATAATGTTCTTATGCAAATTGCTGATCCATCAGTGCATTGAAACTGTTCCCTAATTTATGAACCTCAGTTTAGAGGTTGCTTGCAGCCACAAATAAAACCCAAATGGGAGTCAGTTCATTGGCCCACTCCAGTTTGCATTTTGTTTAGTTTGCTTTTAGTTCTAGGGAGATTTCATGTATGTGGCTGTTGTCACCTTCCTCTACTCTTTACTTCCTAGTACAATACACACTGGTAACTTGGAGAGGATGAAAAAAGAATGCCTCATAGAATTTTACGTTTCCATTAATGTCCTCACTCAGTTGGCAGATCCAGGGTATACAGTTAGCTCTTCGTTCAAGCCATTATGTTCTTCATGGCTCACTTCCTACTCTGTGCATTGTTGGTAGGTGCCTTGTCAAGTGTAATGCAGTGAAGACGATGGTGGGGCATTTCCAGCAACTGGAACTGTAACATTAATTTGCTTAGATTGAACCAGGGATGTCTGGATGCTGACAAGGGAGGGCTAAATACTGTTAATGCCATCAATGCCCTAGAAATGAATTGGTGGTGATTTTTCTGAGGTATGGGGGAAAGGATGGTTTCTTGCTGGGCGTATGGCCAATAAGTAAATTAAAATGCTTCATTTTTAATTTGGATGTTTCTAATAGAGGCCTTTGATTTGGAACTTAGTTCTTTTGCATGTTTGTCAATTGTAGATGTATTAAAATGGGACAAAATATCATGATATTAAAAAAATCCCTAAGATTTATATGTGTTCATATTTAGGCTTCTGAAAGGAAGATAAATCATTTTAGGAAAGGATGTTCGTGTTCTGAAACTTGCTTGTAAAACCCTGATCTCACTTTACATTGATATTAAAACATTTTAACAATGGTGGCTGGCTGATTACTTGATTAATTATACTCCTATAGCCCCATAGGCAGCTGTTGTGGGCTTCTGTTTAAAAAAAAAAAAACAGAAAAAAGAACAGAAGGCAGTTTCTTAGAAAGAACCAAAGCTGACAGAAGTCAGCAAAGATTCAGGGAAAGGAAGGAAAGCTGGTGTAGAATGGACTGCATTTTCCCTTTGGAGCCTAGAAGGACTTCACTATATTTTTCCCTTTATTTTTGAAGACTGTCATAATAAACTGAGATTAATTGATAGATTACCCATATTACAATTCTTCCAAGGCAAATGTTGCTTTCATGTTCTTGTTGAAATTATCATCTGTATTTGTCAGTTAAGTATTTTGATACAATGTAGATTTTGTTTATTCCTGATTAGCAGAAGCTCTAACTGAAGCCCATTAAAACCAAGATCTTTATCTCCTTGTCCCAGGAAAGATGTGAGCCAGCAAATTTAGATAGAGACCAGATCTGCTTCAGGTTGATGCACTGAATTAGTTTGGAAAGGTGATGTTTACCACTGTAGGAATCAGTGCTTCTGAGTTAGTGCTTATATTAGGGTTTCAATATTTTGTTTGAAGTGACTTTCCAGAACATTAGACAAATTCATATTCGAGTATAGGTATAAAATGATATTTCAAGCAAATTAATTTTATATTATCAGCCATTTAAATTTAATGTGTCTCTGTTCCTTTTCATCACTGAACATGATTGGGAATTGACTACATTTGCTTCCCACATAAATGGAATTCCTACTATAAGCAGTAGGAATTATTCAGTGGGGTCACATTTCCCACTGGTGATTGTCCTCTACCCCTCTGCAGATTTCAAGAGCAGTTGTAACTATGTCTTTTGAAGTTTGGATCTTTTTAGCAAATGAGGCATTATTTGTAGGGTTAATCAATTGCAGGACTCTTTTGAACCCAGGAAATTTTCTAAATGACACAAAATTAACAGTCTATTCAAAACTAGATTGTTTTTAATGACATGAACTTCACAACAGTATAAACTATGTAGACTCCTTATTGAAGAAAGAAACCCTAACACAATAAAAACAAGAAGCAGTATACATGAGTGTTTATCAAAAGTTGAATGTGCATCAGAATCACCTGGAGGGCCACAGATGGCTGGGCCTCACACCTAGAGTTTCTGATTCAGTAGGTCTGGAGTAGGTCCCAAGGACTTGCATATCTAAGTTCCTAGGTGATACTGATGTTGCTGGTTGGGTGGCCACAACTTGATTTCAGACATTTCTTCTTATATAAGCATTTAATTATACAAATTTCCCTATAAATACTGGTTTGGTTATACCCCACAAATTTTGAAATGTTGTGTTTTCATTTTCATTTGGGTCAAAATACTTTTTTCATTTCCCTTTTGATTCCTTCTTTGATCTAGGGCTATTTAGAAGTGTGCTATTTAATCTTCAAATATTTATTGGATTTTCTAGATTTCTTTTTTGGTATTGATTCCTAATTTAATTCAGAGAATATACATCATATAATTTGAATCCTTTTCAATTTTAAATTTATTTGTCTTATGGCCCATAATATAGTCTCTCTTGGTAAATCTTCCCTGTGTGCTTTAAAAGTATGTGTATACTACTGTTGTTGGGTGGAGTGTTCTATAAATGTCAATTAGGTCATGTTGATTGACGGTGTTGTTCAGGTCTTTGATTTATTTACAAATTTTCTGTTTATTCTATCAATTATTGAGAGAGGGGTGTTGAAATCGCTGACTAAAATTTTGGATTTGTCTGTTTCTCCTTTCAGTTCTATCAGTTTTTCCTTCATGTATTTTGAAGCTCTTGTTAGGTGCATAAACTTTTAGGATTGTTATGTCCTCTTGATGGATTGATACTTTGTCATTATGAAATGTCTCCTTTTATCCCTAGTAATATTCTTTGTTCTGAAATCTACTTTGGCTGCTATAAATATAAACATTCCAGCTTTCTTTTGATAGTGTTAGTATGGTATTTTTTTTTCATCCTTTTACTTTTAACCTATTGTGTTTTTATATTTACTCTGGGTTTCCTGCAGGCAGCCTAGAGTTGGATCTTACTTTTTCATCCAAGTCTCTTTTTTATTTTTATTTTTTATTTTTATTTTTTTTTATTTTTTTATTTTTTAAACATCTTTATTGAAGTATAATTGCTTTACAATGGTGTGCTAGCTTCTGCTTTACAACAAAGTGAATCAGTTACACATATACATATGTTGCCATATCTCTTCCCTCTTGCATCTCCCTCCCTCCCACCCTCCCTATCCCACCCCTCTAGGTGGTCACAAAGCACCGAGCTGATCTCCCTGTGCTATGCGGCTGCTTCCCACTAGTTATCTATTTTACATTTGGTAGTGTATATATGTCCATGACACTCTCTCACCCTGTCACATCTCACCCCTCCCCCTCCCCATATCCTCAAGTCCATTCTCTAGTAGGTCTGTGTCTTTATTCCCATCTTGCCACTAGGTTCTTCATGACCTCTTTTTTTTTTTTTTTTTTTTTTTTTCCCTTAGATTCCATATATATGTGTTAGCATACTGTATTTGTTTTTCTCTTTCTGACTTACTTCACTCTGTATAACAGACTCTAACTCCATCCACCTCATTACAAACACCTCCATTTCATTTCTTTTTATGGCTGAGTAATATTCCATTGTATATATGTGCCACATCTTCTTTATCCATTCATCCGATGATGGACACCTAGGTTGCTTCCATGTCCTGGCTATTGTAAACAGAGCTGCAATGAATATTTTGGTACATGACTCTTTCTGAATTATGGTTTTCTCAGGGTATATGCCCAGTAGTGGGATTGCTGGGTTGTAGGGTAGTTCTATTTTTAGTTTTTTAAGGAACCTCCATACTGTTCTCCATAGTGGCTGTATCAATTTACATTCCCACCAACAGTGCAAGAGTGTTCCCTTTTCTCCACACCCTCTCCAGCATTTATTGTTTCTAGATTTTTTGATGATGGCCATTCTGACCGGTGTGAGATGATACCTCATTGTAGTTTTGATTTGCATTTCTCTAATGATTAATGATGTTGAGCATTCTTTCATGTGTCTGTTGGCAATCTGTATCTCTTCTTTGGAGAAATGTCTATTTAGGTCTTCTGCCCATTTTTGGATTGGGTTGTTTGTTTTTTTGTTATTGAGCTGCATGAGCTGCTTGTAAATCTTGGAGATTAATCCTTTGTCAGTTGCTTCATTTGCAAATATTTTCTCCCATTCTGAGGGTTGTCTTTTGGTCTTGTTTATGGTTTCCTTTGCTGTGCAAAAGCTTTTAAGTTTCATTAGGTCCCATTTGTTTATTTGTGTTTTTATTTCCATTTCTCTAGGACCTGGGTCAAAAAGGATCTTGCTGTGACTTATGTCATACAGTGTTCTGCCTATGTTTTCCTCTAAGAGTTTGATAGCGTCTGGCCTTACACTTAGGTCTTTAATCCATTTTGAGTTTATTTTTGTGTATGGTGTTAGGGAGTGTTCTAATTTCATACTTTTACATGTACCTGTCCAATTTTCCCAGCACCACTTATTGAAGAGGCTGTCTTTTCTCCACTGTATATGCTTGCCTCCTTTATCAAAGATAAGGTGACCATATGTGCGTGGGCTTATCTCTGGGCTTTCTATCCTGTTCCATTGATCTATATTTCTGTTTTTGTGCCAGTACCAAACTGTCTTGATTACTGTAGCTTTGTAATATAGTCTGAAGTCAGGGAGCCTGATTCCTCCAGCTCCATTTTTCGTTCTCAAGATTGCTTTGGCTATTCGGGGTCTTTTGTGTTTCCATACAAATTGTGAAATTTTTTGTTCTAGTTCTGTGAAAAATGCCAGTGGTAGTTTGATAGGGATTGCATTGAATCTGTAGATTGCTTTGGGTAGCAGAGTCATTTTCACAATGTTTATTCTTCCAATCCAAGAACATGGTATATCTCTCCATCTATTTGTATCATCTTTAATTTCTTTCATCAGTGTCCTATAATTTTCTGCATACAGGTCTTTTGTCTCCTTAGGTAGGTTTATTCCTAGGTATTTTATTCTTTTTGTTGCAATGGTAAACGGGAGTGTTTTCTTAATTTCACTTTCAGATTTTTCATCATTAGTATACAGGAATGCAAGAGATTTCTGCGCATTAATTTTGTATCCTGCTACTTTACCAAATTCATTGATTAGCTCTAGTAGTTTTCTGGTAGCATCTTTTGGATTCTCTATGTATAGTATCATGTCATCTGCAAACAGTGACAGCTTTACTTCTTCTTTTCCGATTTGGATTCCTTTTATTTCTTTTTTGTCTCTGATTGCTGTGGCTAACACTTCCAAAACTATGTTGAATAATAGTGGTGAGAGTGGGCAACCTTGTCTTGTTCCTGATCTTAGTGGAAATGGTTTCAGTTTTTCACCATTGAGGACAATGTTGGCTGTGGGTTTGTCATATACGGCCTTTATTATGTTGAGGAAAGTTCCCTCTATGCCTACTTTCTGGAGGACTTTTATCATAAATGGGTGTTGAATTTTGTCGAAAGCTTTCTCTGCATCTATTGAGATGATCATATGGTTTTTCTCCTTCAATTTGTTAATATGATGTATCACGTTGATTGATTTGCGTATATTGAAGAATCCTTGCATTCCTGGAATAAACCCCACTTGATCATGGTGTATGATCCTTTTAATGTGCTGTTGGATTCTGTTTGCTAGTATTTTGTTGAGGATTTTTGCATCTATGTTCATCAGTGATATTGGCCTGTAGTTTTCTTTCTTTGTGACATCTTTGCCTGGTTTTGGTATCAGGGTGATGGTGGCCTCGTAGAATGAGTTGGGGAGTGTTCCTCCCTCTGCAATATTTTGGAAGAGTTTGAGAAGGATAGGTGTTAGCTCTTCTCTAAATGTTTGATAGAATTCGCCTGTGAAGCCATCTGGTCCTGGGCTTTTGTGTGTTGGAAGATTTTTAATCACAGTTTCAATTTCAGTGCTTGTGATTGGTCTGTTCATATTTTCTATTTCTTCCTGGTTCAGTCTCGGCAGGTTGTGCATTTCTAAGAATCTGTCCATTTCTTCCAGGTTGTCCATTTTATTAGCATAGAGTTGCTTGTAGTAATCTCTTATGATCGTTTGTATTTCTGCAGTGTCAGTGGTTACTTCTCCTTTTTCATTTCTAATTCTATTAATTTGAGTCTTCTTTTTTCTCTTGATGAGTCTGGCTAATGGTTTATCAATTTTGTTTATCTTCTCAAAGAACCAGCTTTTAGTTTCATTGATTTTTGCTATTGTTTCCTTCATTTCTTTTTCATTTATTTCTGATCTGATCTTTATGATTTCTTTCCTTCTGCTAGCTTTGGGGTTTTTTTGTTCTTCTTTCTCTAATTGCTTTAGGTGCAAGGTTAGGTTGTTTATTCGAGATGTTTCCTGTTTCTTGATGTAGGCTTGTATTGCTATAAACTTCCCTCTTAGAACTGCTTTTGCTGCATCCCATAGGTTTTGGATCGTCGTGTCTCCATTGTCATTTGTTTCTAGGTATTTTTTGATTTCCCCTTTGATTTCTTCAGTGATCACTTCGTTATTAAGTAGTGTATTGTGTAGCCTCCATGTGTTTGTATTTTTTACAGATCTTTTCCTGTGATTGATATCTAGTCTCATAGCGTTGTGGTCGGAAAAGATACTTGATACGATTTCAATTTTTTTAAATTTACCAAGGCTTGATTTGTGACCCAAGATATGATCTATCCTGGAGAATGTTCCATGAGCACTTGAGAAAAATGTGTATTCTGTTGTTTTTGGGTGGAATGTCCTATAAATATCAATTAAGTCCATCTTGTTTAATGTATCATTTAAAGCTTGTGTTTCCTTATTTATTTTCATTTTGGATGATCTGTCCATTGGTGAAAGTGGGGTGTTAAAGTCCCCTACTATGATTGTGTTACTGTCGATTTCCCCTTTTATGGCTGTTAGTATTTGCCTTATGTATTGAGGTGCTCCTATGTTGGGTGCATAACAATTGGCAGAATCTGAATATGGACTGTATATTAGATAATACGACGTTAAGTTTCCTGAATTTGAAAACTACATTGTGGTTATACAGGAGAATGTCCTTGTTCTTAGGTGACAGATGCTAAAGTGCTTAGAGGTGAAGGGTCATGATGTTTGCAATTTACTCTCAGGTGCCCAGAGACAGAAGAGAAGGTACAACCTGCTGGAACAGCTCCCAAGACCCTGGAGGAATCTGATGTCCAGATTTACAGGTTCAAAGGGATTTCTTGTGGGTACACAGCTCACAGTGGCAGAATTTGGAATCTCATACTTGTTGGGCGGAACCAGCCTGGCGCGAACAGGAGTTCAGTTTTGAATGCCCCCCTTTCTCCAGGCCGAACACTGTGCTAAAGGAATGGGGGAATGAGGTCTCTGTGCAATCTCCAGGTCTGCCACCTGGTGGCGTCTTTCTATAGCGCATCTTCTTCACAGGGTTTCTCTCTGCACCCGCTGCAAGATGGTGGGGCACTGCTCTTCACCAGGCTGGTCAGGAAGGATGCAGGAGCAACTCCATCAGCAGACCCCCGCCTCAGCTGCCTGTGGAACTGGGGCTGGACAAACAGATGCCAGCAGGCTACTCTTTCTCCTCTGCTCGGGGACCTGGGCCTGCAGTATCTCCATCTGTCTCTGCTGTGGGGGTCCTCCAATGCTTCCTGTGGTCATCACATCCTTCTCTAAACGCTTGCCTTGGGGGTGACAGGTGAACTGGCTGCTACTAACCGGAGCTCCTCTCTTGCACGGGATGAACCTCACCCCCGGAAGGCTGCTGTGCTGGGTGTGTGGGAGAGTACCTTCCTCCGGTGCTCAGCGCTGCTCGCCCATAGTCCGTAGCCCGGACCCGGGGCTGCTCGGCGCTCCGTCCCGGGGGGCCGGGGCCGGTCCAGGGGCGTGGGAGCCGCTCACCGTCGCCTCCCGGCGCAGCCGCCCGAGCCGCCGCCGCCGCTGCCGCCGCCTCCCTCCATGGCTGCGGCGCCGCCACCTCCAAGTCTCTTTTTTAATTGGGATGTTTAGATCATTTTAATTTAATGTGATTATTGATATGCTTGGTTTTTAAATCTACCATTTTGCTATTTGCCTTCTATTAGTCCCATTTGCTTTTTCCTCTTTTTCGACCTTCTTTGGATTAATTGAATATTTATGATTCCATTTTGTTTCTTTTAATGGCTTATTAGATATAATGCTTTGTTTTTTAGTGGTTCCTTTAGGGCTTATAGTATACACCTTTACCTTATCACAATCTATTTCACATTTCAGAACTTAAACAATATATTGTACTTCCATTCCCCCCTCCCCAGCCTTTGTGCTATTATTGTCATACATTTTACTTCTACATATGTTACACTCCACAATTCATTGCTATTATATTTTGCTTTCAACAGTTATCTTTTAAAGAGATGTAAAAAGAAATAAGAAAAAAAAGAAGTCATTTTAATTTATCCATTTTGGGTGCTTTCTATTTCTTTGTGTAGATCCAGATCTCCATCACATATTATTTTCCTTCTACCCAAAGGACTTCCTTTAACATTTCTTATAGTGCAGGTCTCCTAGTAAGAGATTCTTTCAGCTTTTGTGTGTATGAAAAAGTCTTTATTTCACCTCTGCTTTTGAAAGATATTTCTCCAGTGTGGAATTTTAGCTTGGCAGTTTTTTTTCTTTCAGTACCATAAAGATGTTGCTTCACTGTCTTTCTTGTCATGTTATTGATAGGTCTGCTGTTATTCTTCCATTTATGTATAATGCAATTACTGATAAAGTAGGATTTACATCTGCCATTTTGCTATTTGTTTTCTATATGTCTTATATATCTATTTTGTTCCTCTATTCCTCCATTACTGCTTTCTTTTATGTTAATTGGATATTTTCTAGTGTGCCTGTGTCAGGTATCCTCAAGACCACTCCCAGGGCTCATTAGGACTCAGAATTCATTATAATTATGGTTATGATTTATTACAGCAAAAGAATATGAAGCACAATCAGCAAAGGGAAAGGCACATGGGGCAAAGTCTGGAGGAAATCAGGAACAAGCTTCCAAGAGTCCTCTTCCAGTAGAACTGCACAGGATGCACTTAATTCCTCTATCTATAGATTGTAACAACATGTGTGAAGTGTAGTCTACCAGGCAAGTTCATTTGCTTAAGATTCCAGAGTTTTTATTGAGGTTTGGTCACATAGGCACCCAATGCCTGCATGATTGATCACAGTTATCAAAACAGACCACCTTAAGGAAAGCAAGTGTTCACCATAAATTACATTATTTACTGACTATCTAGACATATTGATAGACTGTGTTTCAAACCTCCAAGTGTGCAAAAACACTTTTATGAGTTAAAATATTCTAAGAGCTCAATTCCTGGTAGTTGGACAAGGGCCATTTATGAAAACAGACTCTTAATGGGAATGTGCAAATTTTGAGCAACTTAGACCTGCTAAGTCAACTTTTTCTGCAAAATTCACCCTCTTGGCCTTTGGCTCTCTTACAGGAAAATGATTGTATTTTTCTCAGTACCTACATTTAGTTTAGCATTTATATTGATATAAAAGATGTAGTAATATATTAACATGAGTATGCGCAGCATGGAGGAGCCAGTGCAGGATAGGGATAGACATGAAGAAGCAACTAGTCCATCCTATAAAGCCATTATATAAATCTCCATATTTTTGTATTGATTTGTCTTTGGCCTATAGTTATTTGTACCTTATGATAAACTTGTGTAGAACTATTTAGCACATTAATTAACTGATGTTAACTACATCAGATTCCTCTTAACATCAACCATTTCCCATTGATATCACATCCTGATGAGGCTTTAATTCAATTTCCCAATATATATACTTATCAATATTTATATGAGGTAATTGAATCTTACGAGCAATGACAATATTAAACTGTATCACACTATGGTTATAGTCTAGTTTTGTTTCATTCCACAGGCCAGTAAGAATCAAGAGAGGTACTTATTATACCTTCCCAGCATAATTGACCTTTGCCCATTTACAAGATGTTATTATGGATGGGTATTCTTGCAACTGGCCAGGATTGGGTTATTTCCAGGTTCTAAGTCACATGTGTATTAATTTGCTAGTGTTGTCATAACAAAATACCATAGACTGAGTGGCTTAAACAACAGAAATTTATTTTCTCAGTTTTGGAGTCTAGAAGTCCAAGATGAAGGTGTTGGCAAGTTTAGTTTCTTCTGAGAACTCTCTTCTTAGCTTGCAGATGGCTGTCTTCTCTGTCCTCACATGGTCTTTCCTCTGTGTGTACATATCCCTGGTCTCCCCTTGTGTGTCCTAATTTCCTCTTCTTATAAGGATACCAGTCATATTAGATAAGGGCCCACCCTAATGGCCCCATTTTAACTTAATCACCCCCTTAAAGGCCCTGTCTCCTGTACAGTCACATTCAGAGTTACTGGGGGTTAAGGCTTCAACATATGATTTTGTCCCTAATAGGGAGACAAAGCTAGTCATCTTTTTGGCGTTTACATGATTTTACTGAGACTGTTTCCATTATGTGCTGTTGTGTAACAGGGCCCATCTCTTTCCTACGGCAAGGACAAGAGTGTAAGTCAGTATGGTTCTTACTCCTGCTGACTGCATTACAGGGTGTATCTGATTTTGATCCATTCTTGGGATGAGGGCTAGCAGAGTTGCATCAATGCAAATTACTCTTTGCCCCCAGAGAACTTCCATAAGTCTGAAGGTCCAAAAGTTTCCATAAGTGTGCCTTAGGTGAAGAGTCATTGCTCCATTGCTACTTCAGGCTTAATCTGTTTTAAAATAGTCAAGAGACCCTGTTGGGGATTAGGGTACAAGCCCTTTCCCAAAATCAAGGCCTAGCATTGTCCAGCATTATTCATTGAATCTGCCTGGTCTAGTTCACTAAAGCCTCATCATCTTCCCAGGCTGATTCCCATTCTTTTCCTTTCTTCTGAAAGAGTATCCCTTATAATTGGTCTGTTTTCACTGACAAAACTTTTTCTTCTGATTGCCACTCATTAAAAGTGAATTGAGTTTGCCCTTTGATGCTTAAACTGGCACCTATCTCTCCTACAGCTCTCTTCTATATCATGACCAGTGTCTTCTATCTCATGGACCAATCTACCAGGCATGTTGTTGCCATTTCATACTAATTGCCTGAGTTTGATTAGGATACATGTTTTGTACCCAAAAATGTTGGCTCCCCCATACTAAGGTTATATGGGTAGTAGTCACACCTAGATGTAATTTACTCTGAGTATGCCATAAAGGCCTCCCCAGGCCCTCCTTGTCTCAAGGTAGGGTCATTTCCTGTGGGGATACAAGCCTACCAGAACATTTTTATCAACTCAGTAAGAAACCCTGTATTCATTACAGAAAGTCCCCTACATACGAACAATTCCCGTTCCAAGAGCATGTTCATAAGTCCAATTTGTTTGTAAGTCCAACAAAGTTAGCCTAGGTACACACCTAACACAATTGCTGTATAGTACTGTACTGTAATAGGTTTATAATACTTTTCACACAAATAATACATAAAAACAAACACAAAAACTAAAACATTTTTAATCTTACAGTACAGTACCTTGAAAAGTACAGTAGTCCAGTACAACAGCTGGCATACAGGGGCTGGCATCGAGTGAACAGGCAAGAAGAGTTACTGACTGGAGGAGGGAGAGGAGGTGGGAGATGGTAGAGCTGAAGGATCATCAGCAACAGGAGATGGAGGGCAAGCTGCAATTTCACTCACACCTGATGTTGATGGCACAGGTTCTGCTTCCTTGCTGGATTCAATTCTATCTACCCTCTTGAAAAAACAATCCAGTGATGTCTGGGTAGTAGCTCTTTTTTTCTCGTCATCCTGGGCTTGAAATAAAGATACTGTACTACTGTCCTCTATACAGTACTGTACAATAAAGTACACAAAAGCACAACCACTTGTAGAGGATGCACACATGTGACAGTGTATGCCAGACACGTGAATTAACTTACGTGATTCGACATGCAAACATATGTTCACATCTTTGAAAGTTCGCAACTTGAAGGTTCGTATGTAGGGGACTTACTGTAGTAGTCACTCTCCATTTTCCCTCCACCAGTCCCTGGAAACCACTATCTACTTCCTGTCTTTTTGGATTTGCCTATTCTGAACTTTGTTATAAATGTAATCGTATAATATGTGATCCGTTTTCAGTTGATTTTCATGTATATTGTAAGGAAAGAGTTCTACTTTATTTTATTTTTTTTGGCTGAGCTGTGCGTGGCATGCAGGATCTTAGTTCCCTGACCAGGAATCAAACCTGCACCCCCTGCAGTGGAAGCACGGAGTCTTAACCACTGGACTGCCAGGGAAGTTCCTGACTTTATTCTTTTGCATGTGGTTATCCAGTTATCTCAGCACCATTTGTTAAAAAGTATTTATTCCCCACGGAATTGTCTTGGTACCCTGTCAAAAATCAATTGACCATAAATGTAAGAGTATACTTTTGGACTCTCAATTCTGTTTCATTGTTGTATGTCTATCCTTATGTCAGTTTTGATTACTGTAGTTTTTTAGTAAGTTTTGATATCAGGAAGTTTGAGTTCTTCTACTTTTTTCTTCTTTAGGATTATTTTGGCTACTTGGAATCCCTTGCAATTCCTTATGAATTTTAAGATAAGCTTTTCCATTTCTGCAAAATGGGCCACTGGGATTTTGATATGGATTACATTGAATCTGCAGGTCACTTTGAGTAATGTTGACATCTTAACAATATTGTTTTCCAATTCATGAACATGAGATCTTTCCGTTTATTTGTGTCTTTAATTTCTTTCAACAATGTTTTGTAGTTTTCATTGTACAAGTCTTGTACCTCCTTGGTTAAATTTATCCCTAAGTATTTTATTCATTTTGATGCCATTGTAAATGGAATTGTTTTCTTAATTTCCTTTCAGAATGTTCATTGCTACTGTATAGGTATAGTAGTGATTTTCTGTGTTGATCTTTTTTTTTTTTTAAGTTTTTTGATGTGGACCACTTTTAAAGTCTTTATTGAATTTGTTACAATATTGCTTCTGTTTTTATGTCTTGGTGTTTTGGCCATGAGGCATGTGGGATCTTAGCTCCCTGACCAGGGATTAAACCCACACACCCTGCATTGGAAGGTGAAGTCTTAACCACTGGACCACTGGGGAAGTCCCTGAGTTGATCTTATATCCTGCAACTTTGTTGAATTTGTTTATTAGCACTAAAAGGTTTTTTTGTGTGTGTAGTCTTTAGGATTTTCTATATATAAGATTATGTTATATGCATATAGAAATAATTTTACTTCTTCCTTTTCAATTTGAATGCCTTTTATTTCTTTTTTGCCAAATTCTTGTGGCTAGAACTTCCATTATAATGTTGAATAAAAGTGGTGAAAGCAGACATCTTTGTCTTCTTCCTGATCTTAGGGGGGGATAATTTCAGAATTTCATCATTGAGTATCATTATAAAATGTATACCTCTTCATCTCTCTTAACATGTTTTGTTTGAAGTCTATTTTGGCTGATAATAGTATCCTCACTTCAGTTTTCTTAAGGTTGCTCTTTGCATGATATGTCTTTACTTTCAGCCTATTTTTATTTTTGAATCTAAACTGTCTCTCCTGTAGACAGCATGTAGTTGGATATCCTTCTGTCCATTCTGACAATCTCTGCCTTTTGATTGTATTGATTAATTCATTCACATTTAATATTATTATCGATGTATCAATACTTGGGTTTATGTCTGCCATTTTACTTTTTCTTTTCTGTATGTCTTATATCTTTCTTGTTCCTCCATTCTCCCTTCCCTACTTTCTTTTGCATTAAGTTTTATAATATTATACTTTAATTATCATTCACTATATTTTTGTGTTATTTTATTATTGGTTACTTTAGACTCCAGGGCTTACCATATACATCTCAACTTACCAGAATCTACTTTAGATTCATACTAACTTAATTCCAATGACACATAGAAATGTTACTCCTGTATAGCTTTATTCCCTCTTCCCCCTCTTTGTGCTATTATTGTTATATATATTACATCTAAATGTTACAAACCCAACAGTTCATTGTTACAATTGTTACTTTGTATAATTTTATGTCTTTTAAAGAAACTAAGAAAGAATAAATATATAGTCACAGAGTTTGTTATATTAACCTTCCTATTTATCATTTCTTTTTTTTTCATTGTTTTGTATAGATTCAACTTACTATCTTGTATCATCTCCTTACTCTGATATGGCTTTGCTCCCTCCTACCTCCCTTGTGCTTCAATTGCCAAATATATGATATTATTATATGTTATAGGTCCAACAGTACATTGTATACAAATTGTTTTGTACAATTGCTTTTATCAGTTAAGAAAGGAAAAAAAATATGCATTTATACATTCATTTATAATTATATTATGAATTTTAATTGTATATATTTATATTACATATAATTATAATTACCTTTACTGGTACTCTTTGTGTGTGGAGATTTGAATTACTGTCTGAGGTCACTTGTTTTCATACCAAAGAACTTCCTTTCACATTTCTTATTAGGCAGGGCTGCTAGCAACATATTCTCTCTTTCTTGTTTGTCTAGGAATGTATTTATTTCTCTGTTTTTTATCATGGTAAAATATATATAACATAAAACTTGCCATTTTAATCATTTTAAGTGCACATTTCACTGGCATTAATTATATTTACAATGTTGTACAACCAAGCCACTATTTCATTTTTTGTTATCCAAACAGAAACTCTAACCATTAAGCAATAATTCCCCATTCTCTCCCTCCAGACCCTGGTAACCTTATATCTTCTTTCTCTCTCTATGAATTTGCCTAATCTAGATATTTCATGTAAGTGGAATCATACAATATATATCCTTTTGTGTCTGGCATAATTTTTCAAAGTTCATCCACATTTTAGCATGTGTCAGAACTTCATTCCTCTAAGGCTGAATGATATTCCACTGTATGTAAATAACTATTTGTTTATTCAGTTATCTGATGATGGACACTTGGCTTGCTTCTACCTTTTGGCTATTGTGATAAGGCTGCAGTGGGCATTAACATACAAGTATCTGTTTGAGTTCCTGTTTTCAATTTTTTGGACATACATGTAGGAGTGGAATTGCTGGATCATATGGTAATTCTATGTTTAGCTTTTTGAGGAGTTGGTAAACTTTTTCACAGCAGCTGTACTATTTTACATATTCAACAGCAACGTACAAGGGTTCCAATTTCTCTACATCCTCACTAACACTTGTAATTATATATATAATAGCCATCCTAATGGTGTGAAGTGATATCTCATTGTAGTTTTGATTTGAATTTTCCTGATGACTGGATTTTGATCATCTTCTCTTGTGCTTATTGCCCATTTGTATATCTTCTTTGCAGAAATGTCTATTCTAGTTCTTTGCACATTTTTAAATTGGGTTGTTTGTTTGCTATTCAGTTGTGGGAGTACTTATATAAACAATATTAAACTCTTACCAGTTATATGATTTGCAAATATTTTCTCCTATTCTGTAGACAATATTTTCGCTTTTTTTGCTAATATCTGTTGATCCACAAAAGCTTTTCAATTTGATGACATCCAATTTATGTATTTTTGGTTATTGTTGCTTGTACTTTGGGTGTCATATCTAAGAATCCATTGCCAAATCCAAGGTCATGAATATTTCCCTCTATGTTTTCTTTTAAGAATTTTGTGGTTGTAGCTTTATGTTTAAGTCTTTGATCCATTTTGAGTTAATTTTTTTATATGGTTTGAGGTAAGTGTCCAACTTCATTCTTTTGCATGTGGATATCCAGTAATCCCAGTACCATCTGTTGAGAAGCTATTCTTTCCTCACTGAATGGACTTAACACACTTATGAAAAATCAACCGGCTATAGACATATGAGCTTATTTCTGGCCTCTCATTTCTATTGCACTGTCTATATGTCAATCCTTATCCTAGCAGCACACTGTCACTGTTTTCATTACTATAGCTTAGTAGTAAGGTTTGATATCAAGAAGTGTGAGTCTTCTTAATTTGTTCTTCTTTTTCAAGATTGTTTGGTTATTTGGAGCCCTTTGCAATTCCATATGAATTTGAGGATCAACTTTTCCATATCCACTAAATAGGCTGTTGGAATATTGATAGAAATTATGTTAAATCTGTAGATTGTTTTGAGTAGTATGAACGTCTTGACAATGTTAAGTATTTCTGTCAATAAACGCTTGATGTCTCTTCATTTATTTAGGTTTTCTTTAATTTCTATCAGCACTGGTTTTTAGTTTTTCAGTGTACAGGTCTTTCATCTCCTTGGTTAAATTTAGTCCTAGTTATTTTATTCTTTCAGATGTTATTATAAATGGAATTGCTTTATTTCTTTTCTCAGATTGTTAATTGCTGATTTATAGAAACAAAACTGATTTGTGTGTATTGTTCTTGTACCCTACAACTTTGTTAAAATCATTTATTAGCTCTAGTAGCTTTCTTGTGGATTCCTTGTAGTTTTCCCTATATAGGATCATATCATCTGTAAATAGGGGTAGTTTTACTTTTTACTTTCCAATTTGGGTGCCTTTTATTTCTTTCTCTTGTCTAATTGCTCTGGCTAGAATTTCCAATACAATGTTGAATAACAGTGGCAAAAGTGGGAATACTTGTCTTGTCCCTGATCTTAGGGAGAAGGCTTTCAGTCTTTTTCCATTGAATATGAGGTTACTTTTGGGGTTTTCATTAATGCCCTTTATAATATTGAGGAATTTCCTTTCTGTTCTAATGTTCTGAGTGTTCTTTCATGAAAGTGTTAGATTCTGTCAAATGCCTTTCTGCATTAATTGAGATAATCATGTGTTTTTTTTTCTTCGTTCTATCAATATAAGGTATTGATTGATTTTCTCATGTTAAACCACCCTTGCATTTCTGGAATAAATCCCACTTGGTCAGAGTGTATAATCCCTTTAATATGCTATTTGATTCAGTTTACCAGTATTTTGTCAAGGATGTTTCCATCTATAATCATAACGGATAATGATATGTAATTTTCTTTCCTTATGATATTTTTATTTGGCTTTGGTATCAGAATAATACTGGCCTCATAGAATGAGATTGGAATTGTCCCTTCCTTTTCAATTATTGGGAAGGGTTTGAGAAGGATTTGTGTTAATTCTTCTTTCAATGCTTGGTAGAATTCACCACTGAAACCACCTGTTCTAGGGCTTTTCTTTGTTAGGAGGTTTTGATTCAGTCTCTTTACTTGTCATAGGTGCTCAGGTTTTCTGTTTCTTTCTGAGTCAGTGTAAATAATTTGTGTGTTTCTAGGAATATGTCCATTTCATCTAGGTTATCTAATTAGTCGGTGTACAGTTCTTCATAGTAGCCTCTTATAATCCTTTTAATTTCTGTAAGGTTGATGGTAATGGCTCCCTTTCATTTCTTATTTTATTTTATTACAATTCTATTGATAAATAATTGACATGCATCACTCTATAAGTTTAAGGTATACAGCATGATGGTTTGATTTACATATATTGTGAAATGATTACCACAATAGGTTTAGTGAACATATGTCATCTCATATAGATGATAAAACAAAAGAAAAGAAAAAAATTCTCCTTGTGATGAAACTCTTAGAATCTATTCTCTTAACTTTCATATGTATCATACAGCAGTGTTAACTAGAGTCATCATGTTGTACATTACATCTCTAGTACTTATTTGTCTTAAACAGGAAGTTTGTACATTTTGACCGCTTTCCTCCAGTTCCCTATCCCTCACCCCAACCCCGCCTCTGGTGACTACAAATCTGATCTCTTTTTCTATGAGTTAGGTGGGGTTTGGGGGAGTTTTGTTTTTGTTTTTTTAGATTCCACCTATAAGTGAAATCATACGGTATTTGTCTTTCTTGGCCTGACTTATTTCACACAGCATAATGTGTTCAAGGTCCATTCATATTGTTGCAAATGGTAGGATTTCCTCATTTTTTATGGCTGAATAATATAAACATAAACATATACATATGTGTATATATACATATATATATCTCACAACTTTTTTATGCATTCATCCTTTGCTGGACACTTAGGTTGTTTCCATATATTGACTACTGTAAATAATGCTGTAATGAACATGTGTGCATATATCTTTTCAAGGTAGTGTTTTCATTTTCTTTGCATATGAAATAAAATGAAATCGCTAGATCATATGGTAGTTCTATTTTTAATTTTTCGAGGAAAATCCATACAGTTTTCCATAGTAACTGCACAAATTTACATTCCCATCAATGAGCAGAATTCCCTTTTCTCCACATCATCTTCAACATTTGTTATTTTTAGTTAATATTTTTGATATAGCCATTTTAATAGAATGAGGTGATATTGCATTGTGGTTTTGATTTGCGTTTCACTGATGAATAATAATGTAGAGCATATTTTCATGTACCTGTTGCCAATTTGCATGCCTTCTTGGGAAAAATGCCTATGCAGACCTTCTGCCCATTTTTTTTTAAACTTCAAAACTCTCTTATAACCAAACTCATTCAGGGTTAGCCCTTTAACCCAGCTGACAGCAAAACAATGTCTCTAACAGGATCTAGGATGGAGGTGCACACCTAATGAAGAGAGTCTCTTATAAAAAGGATTAAAATATATATATATATATACATATCTCCATAAGTGTTTTTTTTAAAAGGCAAAATTCACCAGTGTTGCAGAAAAAAAAATCCCAAAGTGATTTCAGTCCAACCCCTGCTCCCCAAATGAAAAAACAGCATTGGCAGTCTGTGCTGGCTCAAAAACCCCAACTCGAGATACATCTAAGAGAAAATCATTTCTTTTCTCTTAAAAACAAAACACAAAAAAACCTCTCTCCTCCTTCCTGTTCAACCTCCACAGCTTATTCCTAGAAACACCCAAAGAATAACAGTATACATAAGCCCCAGCTCATTTTCCCCAGCCTCTGCCTATTGGTGAAGGTTCACACCAAGGATGGTTCCTTAGCAATTGGTGCCTCTACTACAGTCAGGAAATCCATCCCTAAATTCTGGGAACTTGCAAAACGTCCTCGGGCTTCCTGAGGGCTCCATGAAAGATCACGGGGACAGTGTACCTGACCAAGACTAGAATGCCAGGCTGCGCAAAAGGGGCCTTTCCAAATAAAAACACCCAACACTGTAAAACCTAAAGTCTAACCTACCATGTAAAAACAAGTAGCAGCTGGCTGTACCAAAAAGGTGCTTATCTCCCCGCTTTGACCATAAAAGTAATAACAAAGGGAAGGAAAGTGCAGAGTATTTGACCTCATCTCCTTTCCAAGAACCTTGACACACGGATGCGCATATTCCAGGCCAGAGGTTCCAGGGCAATCTTTCTGTTTCTGGCTGGATAAAGCAAATCAAAATAACAACCTACTAAATGGGAGAAAATATTTGCAAGTGATATGTCAGATAAGAGGTTAATATCCAAAATAAATAAACAGCTCATACAACTCAATATCAAAAAAACAAATAACCCTAGCAAAAATGGACAGAAGACCCAAATAGACATTTTTCCAAAGAAGACATACAGATGTTCAACAGGCAAATGAAAAGATGTTCAACATGGCTAATCATCAGGGAAATACTAATCAAAACTACAATGAGATATCACTTCACAACTGTCAGAATGGCTATCATCATAAACAACACAAATAAGAAATGTTGGCAAGGGTGTGGAGAAAAGGGAACCCTTGTACATTGTTGGTGGGAATGTAAATTGGTGCATCCACTGTGGAAAACAGTATGGAGGTTTCTCAGAAATCTAAAAATAGAACTACCCTATATCTTTCAATTGGAGAATTTACTCCATTGACATTCAAATTGATTGTTGATAGGTATGTACTTACTGCCATTTTGTTACCTGTGTTCTGTTTTTGTGTGTGTGTGTACTTCTTTGTTCTTTTCTATTTTTTAAAGTTTCTTCCCTTGTGGGTTTTTTTTAAATTTAACTTTTATTTTATATTGGAGTATAGTTGATTTACAATATTGTGTTACTTTCAGGTGTACAGCAAAGTAAATCAGTTATAAATATACATATATCCATTCTTTTCCAGGTTCTTTTCCCATATAGGTTATTATAGAATATTGAGTAGAGTTCCCTGTGCTATACAGTAGGTCCTTGTTGATTATTTTACGGAGAGTAGTGTGTATATGTTAATCCCAAACTCCTAATTTATATTCACCCCCCACCTTTCCCCTTTGGTAACCATAAATTTGTTTTCAAAGTCTGTGAGTCTGTTTCTGTTTTGTAAATAAGTTAATTTGTATAATTTTTTAAGATTCCACATATAAGTGATATCATATGATATTTGTCTTTCTATATCTGACTTACTTCACTGAGTACGATTGTCTCTAGGTCCATTCATGTTGCTGCAAATGGCATTATTTCATTCTTTTTTATGGCTGAGTAATATTCCATTGTATATATGTGCCACATCTTCTTTATCCATTCATCTGTCGATGGACATTTAGGTTGCTTCCATGTCTTGGCTATTGTAAATAGTGCTGCAATGAACACTGGGGTGCATGTATCCTTTCAAATTATGATTTTCTCCAGATATATGCCCAGGAGTAGGCTTGCTGGATCATATGGTAGTTCTATTTTAGTTTTTTAAGGAACCTCCATACTGTTCTTCATAGTGGTTGTACCAATTTACATTCCCAACAACAGTGTAAGAGGGTTCCCTCTCCAGCATTCACTGTAGACATTTTTTTGGGGGGAGGCATATGGCACAGCTTGTGGAATCTTAGTTCCCTGGCCAGGGATTGAACCCCTGCCCCATGCAGTGGAAGTGCAGCAGCCTAACCACTGGACCGCCAGGGAATTCCCTGCTTGTAGACTTTTTGATGATGTCCATTCTGACCAGTGTGAGGTGATACCTCACTGTAGTTTTGATTAGCATTTCTCTAATAATCTGTGATGTTGAGCATCCTTTCCTGTGCTTTTTGGCCATCTGTATGTCTTCTTTGGAGAAATGTCTATTTAGATCTTCTGCCCATTTTTTGATTCGGTTGTTTGTGTTTTTTTGACCATAAAAGTAATACGGTTGTTTGTTTGTTTTTTTGATATTGAGCTCCATGAGCTGTTTTTATATTTTGTAGATTAATCCCTTGTCAGTCACTTCATTCACAAATATTTTCTCCCATTCTATGGGTTGTCTTTTCATTTTGTTTATGATTTCCTTTGCTGTGCAAAAGCTTTTAAGTTTAATTAGTTCCCATTTGTTTATTTTTTTATTTTAATACTCTAGGAGATGGAGCCAAAAAAATTATTGCTGTGATTTATGTCAAAGAGTGTTCTGCTTTTGTTTTCCTCTAGGAGTTTTATAGTATCTGATCTTACATTTAGGTCTTTAATCCATTTTGAGTTTATTTTTGTGTATGGTATTAGAGAATGTTCTAACTTCATTCTTTTACATGTAACTGTCCAGTTTTAGCACCACATATTGAAGAGAACGTCTTTTCTCCATTGTATATCCTTGCCTCCTTTGTCATAGATTAATTGTTCATAAGTGCATGGGTTTATTTCTGGGCCTTCTATCCTATTCCATTGATCGATGTGTCTGTTTTTGTGCCAGTACCATACTGTTTTGATTACTGTAGCTTTGTAGTATAGTCTGAGGTCAGGGAGCATGATTCCTCCAGCTCTGTTTTTCTTTCTCAAGATTCTTTTTGCTATTCAGGGTCTTTTGTGTTTCCATACAAATTTTAAAATTATTTGTTCTAGTTCTCTGAAAAATGTCATTGGTAATTTGATAGGGATTGCACTGAATCTGTAGATTGCCTTAGGTATTATGGCCATTTTAACAACACTGATTCTTCCAGTCCAAGAACATGGTAGATCTTTCCATCTGTTTGTGCCGTGTTCAATTTCTTTCATCAGCATCTTATAGTTTTTGGAGTACAGGTCTTTTGCTTCCTTAGGTAGGTTTATTCCTAGGTATTTTATTCTTTTTGATGCAACAGTAAATGGGATTTTTCCCCTTAATTTCTCTTATATTGCATTGTTAGTGTGTAGAAATGAGACAGATTTCTTTATATTAATTTTGTATCCTGCAACATTACCAAATTCATTGATGAGCTCTAGTTTTCTTGTGGAATCTTTAGGATTTTCTATGTATGGTAGTATCATGTTATCTTTACTTCTTCTTTTCCAATTTGGATTCCTTTTATTTCTTTCTCTCCTCTGATTGCTGTCACTAGGACTTCCAAAAGTATGTTGAATAAAAGTGGTGAGAGTGTGCATCCTTGTGTTGTTCCTGATCTTAGAGGGAATGTTTTCAGCTTTTCAGTATTGATGATGTTAGCTGTGGGTTTGTAATAGATGTCGATAACCCACAACAAAATACTAGCAAACCAAATCCAATAATACATTAAGAGAATCATACACCATGATCAAGTGCGATTTATGCCAGCGATGCAAGGATTTTTCAATATATGCCAATCAATCAAAGTGATATACTACATTAACAAATTGAAGAATAAAACCCATATGATCCTCTCAATAGATGCAGACAAAGCTTTTGGTAAAATTCAAAATCCACTTATGATGAAAACTCTCCAGAAAGTGGGTGTAGAGGGAACATACCTCAACATATTGCCATTTTATTATTTTTTTCCAGTTGTTTTTGTAGTCCTCTGTTCATTTCTTCTTCTTTTTGTTTCTCCTATTGTAGTTTGATGACTTTTTAAATAGTGTGCGTGCGTTCATTTCTTTTTGATTTCTGTGTCTCTGTTGTAGGTTTTTGACTTGTGGTTACCATGGGGTTCATCTATGTTGACCCATAATTATATCTACTTAGCTTAAACTGATAGTCACTTAAGTTCAAACACATACTAAAATATCTACATTTTTTACTCTCCTCCCCCACTTTTTGTATTTTTGGTATCATATTTTATATCTTCATGCTTATCCCTTTATAGTTTATTGTAGTTATAGTTGCTTTTACAATTTTTTTTTGTCTTTTAGTCTATGTGCTGGCTTATTTAAGTCATCTTTAATCTTTAATATATATTTGCCTTTCCTATTGGGATTTTCCATTTTCTATAGATTCTTACTTCTTTTCCATTTGGAGAAGACCCTTCCACATTTATTTTAGGGTAGGTTTATTATTGATGAATTCTTTTAGTTTTTGCTTGTCTGAGAAGTTCTTTATCTCTCCTTCTATTCTAAATGGTAATCTTGTTAGCTAGTATCCTAGGTTGCAAGTTTTTCCTTTCAGCACTTTGAATATATCATGCCACTCCCTTTTGGTCTGCAAAGTTTTTGTAGAAAAATCAGCAGATAGCCTTAAGAGGATTCCCTTGTATATGTTTTTTTCTAGGAGTTTTATGGTTTCCAGTCTTACATTTAGGTCTTTATCCCATTTTGAGTTTATTTTTGTATATGTTGTGACAGAGTATTCTAATTCATTTTTTTTACATGTAGGTTTCCAGTTTTTCTAGCGCCACTTATTGAAGAGACTGTCTTTTCTCTGTTACATATTCTTGCCTCTTTTGTTAGATTAATTGACCATAAAAGTTTGCATTTATTTCTGGGCTGTATACTGTGTTTCATTGACATATATGTCTCTTTTCATGTAGGTACCATATGGTTGTGATTATTGTCGCTTTGTAGTATAGTCTCAAGTCTGGGAGGATTATACCTCCAGCAATGTTATTCCTTCTCAAGATTGTTTTGGCTATTCAGGGTCTTTTGTGTTTCCATACAAATTTTTAAATTATTTGTTCTAGTTCTGGGGAAAATGCCATTTGTGTTTTGATAGGGATTACATTGAATCTGTAGATTGCCTTGAGTATTATGGTCATTTTAACAATATTAATACTTCCAATCCATGAACACAGTATACCTTTCCATCTGTTCATTTCATCTTCAGTTACTTTCATCTGTGTCTTATAGCTTTCTGAGTACAGCCCTTTTACTGCCTTAGTTAGATTTATTCCTAGGTGTTTTATTCTTTTTGATGCGATGGTAAATGGGATTGTTTCCTTAATTTCTTTTTCTGATAGTTTGTTGTTAATTTATAGAAATTCAACAGATTTCTATATACTAAGTATCTTGAAACTGTACCAAATTCATTGATGAGTTCTAGTAGTTTTTGGTGGTTTCTTTAAGATTTTCTATGTATAGTATCGTGTCATCTGCAAACAGTGACAGTTTTACTTCTTTCTTTACAATTTGGATTCATTTTATTTCTTTTTCTTGTCTGATTGCTGTGGCTAGGACTTCCAATACTGTATTGAATAAAAATGGTGAGAGTGGGCATCATTGTCTTGTTCCTCATCTTAGAGGAAATGCTATCAGCTGTTCATCATTGAGTATGATTTTAACTGTGGGTTTATCATATATGACGTGTATTAATTTGAGATATGTTCCCTCTATACCTACTTTGTGGAGAGTTTTTTTTTTATCATAAATGGAATTTGAATATTGTCAAAAGCTTTTTCTGCATCTATTGAGATGATCACGTGATTTTTATTCTTCAAGTTTTTAAAAAATTAATTAATTAATTAATTAATTTATTTTTGGCTGTGTTGGGACTTTGTTTCTGTGCGAGGGCTTTCTCTAGTTGCGGCAAGCGGGGGCCACTCTTCATCGTGGTGCGTGGGCCTCTCACTATCGTGGCCTCTCTTTTTGCGGAGCACAGGCTCCAGATAAGCAGGCTCAGTAGTTGTGGCTCACGGGCCTAGTTGCTCCACGGCATGTGGGATCTTCCCAGACCAGGGCTCAAACCCGTGTCCCCTGCATTAGCAGGCAGATTCTCAACAACTGCGCCACCAGGGAAGCCCCTTCAAGTTTTTAATGCATTGTATAACATTGATTGATTTGTGGATATTGATCCATCCTTGCATCTGTGCAATAAATCCCACTTGATCATGGTATATGATCCTTTTGTTTTATTTTTGGATTCAGTTTCCTAATATTTTGTTGAGGATTTTTGCATGTATGTTCATCAATGATATTGGCCTGTACTTTTCTTTTTTTGTGATATCTTTGTCCGGTTTTGGTATAAGAGTGATGCTAGCCTCACACAATGAGTTCAGAATGGTTTCTTCCTCTGAATTTTTTTGGAATAGTTTGAAAAAGATAAGTGTTAACTCTTCTCTAAATGTTCGGTAGAATTCACCTGTTAACCCATTAAGTCCTGGACATTTGTTTGTTGGGAGGTTTTTAAAATTATTATTATTGATTCTATTTTATTTCTGGTGATTGGTCTTATCATATTTTCAATTTCTTCCTGGTTCAGTCTTGGGAGATTGTATATTTCTAGTAATTTTCCCATTTCTTCTAGGTTGTCCATTTTAGTTGCCTTATTACATATGTGCCTTTACTAATATGCTTTTTCTCTCATAATCTTCATGTTTCTTGTTGTGGCCTTTTCTTTTTCACTTAGAGAAGTCCCATTAACATTTTTTGTAAAGCTGGTTTTGTGGTACTAAACTCTTTTAGCTTTTGCTTGTCTGTAAAACTTTTGATCTCTTCATTAAATCTGAATGGAAGCCTTGCCAGGTAGAGTTGCAGGTTGGTTCTTGGTTGTAGGTTTTTCTTGGTTGTATGTTTTTTTTCTTGGTTGTAGGTTTTCCCCTTTCATCATTTTAAATATATCATGCCATTCCTTTCCGGCCTGCAGAGTTTCTACTGAAAAGTCAACTGATAGCTTTATGGGAATTCCCTTGTATGCAGCTTGTTGCTTTTCCCTTGCTGCTTTTAATATTTTCTCTTTATTTTTAATTTTTGCCATTTTAATTACAATGGGTCTTGGTGTGGTCGTCATTGGATTGATCCTATTTGGAACTTTCTGTGTTTTTTGGGCCTTGATGTCTGTTTCCATTTTCAGGTTAGGGAAATTTTCACTATTATGTTTTAAATTATGTTCTCTGCCTCTTCCTCTCTGTCTTCTTCTGGGACACCAGAATGCTAAAATTAGTAGGTTTGATGTTGTATCTGAAGTCTCAAACGCTCCTTATTTCTTTTTACTCTTTTTTCTTTTTTGCTTCAGCTTCAGTGATTTCCACTACTCTGTCTTCTGGCTTGCTGATCCGTTCTTCTGTATCATTGAATCTACTGTTCATTCCTTCTATTGTATTTTTCATTTCAGTTATTGTGTTCTTCACCTCTGTTTGGATCTTCTTTATATTTTCTAGCTCTTTGTTATTCTTCTCCTCTGTTCTCCACAGTTCTTTGATCATCTTTCAGTCATTACCTTGAATTCTTTATCTTGTTGATTGCCTAGCTCCATTTCACTTAGTTCTTCTAGAGTTTTATTTTGTTTCTTCAATTGGAACATGTTTCTCTGTCGTCTCCTTTTTCTTAATTTGCTGTTTTTAGTTCTATGTATATGATAGGTTGGTTACATTTCTTGACCTTGAGAAGTTGCCTTTTGTAGGAGACATTCTATGTGTTTCAATAGTTTATTCCCCTCTTGTCACCAAAGCTATAAGCTCTAGTGTACCCCCTCTTTGGGCTGTGTGGGTCTTTCTGTTGTGGCTGGCTGACTACTGTGTGTGGTCTGGTAGCATGGTTGGCCCCTAGTCTGGTTGTTTGCCAGACCCTGATTTGTGCAGAGGCTGTTGGTTGCTGGTTGGTGAGGCTGAATCACAAGGCAGCTGACTACAGAATCCCAGTAAGTCTTGGGTCTAGTGCTGGCTCACTGGTAGGCAGAGCTGGGTTCTAGGATGTGTGGTTATGGGGCCAGTGTTCCTGGACCTATTGCTGGCCTGCTGGTGTATGGAACTATTTCTTGACATGGCTGGCTGCATGTTCTTTGGTGTCCCATAGGTGGTGCTGGCCTGCTGGTGAGTGGGGCCAGGGTCTGGAGGTTCCCAGGGCTGGTTCCAGCCTGGTTATTGCTAGTTGTGTTCTGACAAGGCAGGTTGCAGGGCTGCAGTTGTTCTGGGGCCTATGTCCAGGCTGGTGTGCATGGCCAGTGTCTAAGAGATCATTGTGGGTGAAGCTGGTTTTTAGGTTGGTAGGATCTGGTAGTTGGGCTGGGTCCTGCCATGGCAGGCTGTGGTGCTGCAGTTGTCATGGGGCTTTTGTCCACCTGCTGCTGGGCTGGTGCCTGCCCACTGGTGGGTGAGTCTGGTCCTGAGGTTAGAGCTGGCTCACCGGTGGGTGGGATCAAGTCCTAGGAGATCCTGCGGCTGGTGTCTGCCCACTGGTCAGTAGAGCTTGTCCTGTGGTCTCTGGCTGCTGGTCTCTAGGGGTCCTGGTTCTAGTATCTGTGCACTGGTGTATGGTGCTATGTCCTGGGCCCTCTGGTAGATAGGACTGTATCTAGGGTGTCTGTATCCTCAGGGGGTATTAAGGCACCCTGCTTGCTGGTAGGTGGAGCTGTGTCCCTGCACAACTATTTGCTTGACCTGAGGCATCCCAGTACTGGTGCCAACAAGCTGGAGGGTGGGGTTGGGTCCCTGTACACATAACTGGAGGGAAGTTTTCAAAATGGCACTTGCCAGCACCTGTGTCCATGTGGTAGGATGAGCTCTGCAAAATGGCTGCCACCAGTGTCTGTGTCCCCAGGGTGAGCTGCAGTTGCTTCTTGCCTCTCTGAGAGTCTCTCCAAGATAAGCAGGTGGGTCTGACACAGATTACTTTCAAATTACTGCTTCTGCCCTGGGTCCAAGTGTGTGAGACTTTTTTGTGCCCTTTAAGAGTGGAGTCTATTTCCCACAGCCCTCCCAGTCTCCCAGAAGAAAGCCGTGCTGGCCTTCAAATCCAAATGTTCTGGGGGCTCATCTTCCCAGTACAGGACCCCTGAGCTGGGAAGCCTAATGTGGAGCTTTTTCCCCTCACTCACTGGGGAGAACCTCTGCAATTATAATTATCCTCCCATTTGTGGTTCACCCACCCAGAGGTGTGGGTCTTGACTATACTGCATCTTTGTCCCTCCTACCTGTCTTGTGGTTCTTTTTTATATCTTTAGTTGTAGAAGATCTTTTCTGGTAGATTCTGGTTTTTCTGTTCAATAGTTGCTCTATAAGCAGTTGTAATTTTGGTGTGCCCATGAGAGGAGGTGAGCTCAGAGTCTTCCTACTCTGACGTCTTTCAACAATCTTGATGATCATATGATTTTATCCTTGATTTTGTTAATGTAGTGTATCACATTGACTGATTTGTGAATGTTGAACCATTCTTGCATCCTTGGAATAAATCCCACTTGATCATGGTGTATGATCCTTTTAATGTATTGTTGAATTCAGTTTGCTACTATTTTATTGAGGATTTTTGCATCTAAGTTCATCAGGGATATTGGCTTGTAATTTTCTTTTCTTGTGGTATCTTTGTCACTTGGCTTTATTACGGTAGTCCTGGACTTATAAAATGAATTTGGAAGAGGTCCCTTGTCTTCAGTTTTTTCCAAGTGTTTGAGAAGGATTGGTATTAATTCTTCTCTTAATGTTTGGTAGAATTTAGCAGTGAAGCTGTCTGGTCCTGGACTTCTGTTTCTTGGAATTTTTTTTTTAATTTATTTGTTTTATTTATTTATTTTTGGCTGCATTGGATCTTCTTTGCAGTGCGCAGGCTTCTCATGGCGGTGGCTTCTCTTGTTGCAGAGCACAAGTTGTAGGCATGCAGACTTCAGTAGTTGTGGCTCGCAGGCTCTAGAGTGCAGGCTCGGTAGTTGTGGTGCATGGGCTTTGTTGCTCCGCAGCATGTGGGATCTTCCCAGAGCAAGGATCGAACCTGTGTCCCCTGCATTGGCAGGCAGATTCTCAACCACTGCACCACCAGGGAAGCCCCTCTTGGAATGTTTTTGATTACTGATTCAATCTCTTTAGTAGTAATCAATCTGTTCAGATTTTCTGCTTCTTTTTTTTAAAAATAAATTTATTTATTTATGGCTGCATTGGGTCTTCGTTGCTGCACATGGGCTTTCTCTAGTTGTGGAGAGCAGGGGCTACACTTTGTTGCGGTTCACAGGCTTCTCATTGTGGTGGCTTCTCTTGTTGTGGAGCATGGGCTCTAGGCACGTGGGTGTTAGTAGTTGTGGCACGTGGGCTCAGTAGTTGTGGCCTGCAGGCTCTAGAACACAGGCTCAGTAGTTGTGGTGCATGGGCTTAGTTGCTCCATGGCATGTGGGATCGTCCCAGACCAGGGATTTAACCCACGTCCCCTGCATTGGCAGGTGGATTCTTAACCACTGTGCCACCAGGGAAGTCCAGATTTTCTGTTCCTTTATGATTCAGTCTTGGTAGGTTGTATGTTTCTAGGAAACTATTCATTTCTTCTGTATTGTCTAATTTGTTGACATATAATTGTTCATAGTAATGATTCTTTGATTTCTCTGATATCAGTTGTAACATTCTCTTTCATTTTTTATTTTATTTATTTGAGTCCTCTGATTTTTTTCTTGGTGAGCCTCACTAAAGTTTTGCCAATTGTCTTTATCTTTTCAAATAATGAACTCTTAGTTTTACTGATATTTTCTATTGTCTTTTTAGTCTCTATTTTATTATTTATGCTCTAATCTTTGTTATTTCCTTCCTTCTACTAACTTTGAGCTCAGTTTGTTCTTTTTCTAGGGGTAGGGTCAGGTTGTTTATTTGAGATTTTTCTTACTTCTTAATTTAGTTGTTAATCGCTATAAACTTACCTCTTAGAACTGTTTTTCCTGCATTCAATAGGTTCTGGTATGTTGTGTTTCCATTTTCCTTTTTCCCAAGAAAGTATTAAATTTCCCCTTTAATGATTTCTTTAATTCATTGGTTGTTAAGGAGAGTTTGCTTAAATTCCAGGTGTTTATGAATTTTCCAGTTTTCCTCTTGTTATTAATTTCTAGTTTCATGCCATTGTGGTCAGAGAAGGTATTTAGTATGATTTCAATCTTCTTGAATTTGCTAAGACTTATTTTGTGGCCTAACGTGTGGTCTATCCTAGAAAATGTTCCATGTGTGCTTGAGAACATGTATTCTGCTGTTGTTGGATAGAATGTATATATATATACCTGTTAGGTTCATTTGATCTACAGTGTCATTCAGATCTGCTGTTTCTTTATTAATTCTCTTTCTGGATGATCTATCCATTGTTGCGAGTGGGATATCAAAGTCCTCAACTCTTCTCATATTGCTGTTTATTTCTCCTTTTAGCTCTGTTAGTTTTTACTTAATATATTTAGGTGCTCTGATGCTGGGCACACAGATATTACACTTGTTATATCGTCTTAATGGATTGACCCTTTTATGTTTATATAATAACTTTCTTTGTCTTTTTTAGTTACTAGTTTTAATTTAAAGTATTTTGTCTGATGTATTATAGCTACCCCAGGTTTTTCTTGTTGTTGTTACTATTTGCTTGAACATATCTTTCTCCATTCCTCTACTCTCAGTCTATTTGTGTTTTTAAGGCCAAAATGAGTCTCTTGTAGGTAGCCTGTTGTTAGATCTTATATTTTATTCATTCATCCATTCTGTGTCATTTGATTGGAGAATTTAATTCATTTACATTTAAAATAATTATTCATAAGGACTTAGTATTGTCATTTTGTTAATTGTTTTCTGGCTCTTTTGTAGATCCATTGTCCCTTGTTTCTTATCCTACTGTCTTTTTTCTTGTTTTCATGTCTTTTGGTATCAGTGTGCTTTGACTTCTTTATCATATTTTTTTGTGCAATTGCTTCAGGTTTTTCCCTTGTGGTTACCATGAGGCTTATGAAAAATATCTTAAAATTATAACATCTTATTTTAAGCTGATAACTACTTTACTTCAATAGAATTCCCAAACTTTGCATTTCTACTTCTCCTCCCATTCACATTTTAGTTTATTACTGTTACAATTTCCATATTTCTATATTGTGTAACTAATAACAGGTTATTGTAGTTAAGCTTATTTTTCCTTATTTTCCTGTCAGGGAGGGGGAAGATGTGTGCTACTGGCTGAGAACAGCTGGATAGGACTTCTGGCTTGTTTCCCTACCCCAGTGAGGATGAGCTCCTCAGTTGCCTAGATTCTCTGATCAGGCTTACTAGGTGGTCAGGACTGGGTACTATATTCAGTAGTAGGTGGGGCTATGAATTACGTTCTCTCTCCTAGCAGGGCAGCATTATGGGATCCAGGGCCTGTATGGCTCACTAGGAACCCAAATCAGGCAACAGTGTACACTGAATTCCCTGGTTAGGTATGGCCACCAGTTTTGCTCTGCATACAGGGAAAAACAGGGATGTGCTCTCTGTTCAAGTGCCCCTGTAAGCAGGGCTATTGGTTGGGTTATGCAGCCTCGCATGCGCTCTGGCTAGGGTCCCTGTTCAGGCAGACTGAAAGCTGTATTCAGCACTGATTAGGGCTATGAATTAGTTTCCCTGTCCAGGCGCAATGGAAGAAGCAGCTCTAAATCTGGTAAAATTCTTTTTTTGCCTTAAGCTAACCCATGACCCAAGTTCACTGGCTGAACAAGTCCACTGGCTTTGCCCTGGAGATTATTGGCTGTGCTTGCCCATATCCTGGCTTGAGTGTTGCTGGCTTAAACAGATTCCAGGTATTCTCACCATTCCTTCTCATCAGATGGAGCTAGGAGACACTCTCTAGAGTGGGTGGGGCCATGTCTCAGTTCTCCTGCCTGGGCAGGATGGGGAGGAGCTACTCCAGACCTCTTCCAATTTTTCCCAAACAGGTTTTCTTGTCAGGAGGGTCTGAGAGCTACCTTCAACCTTGGCTAATTAATGAATTAATCCCCTTGCCTGGGCATAGCAGGGGAACCCACCACGCCCAGTACTGGCTTTCTTCTGGGGACAATCAGCTCTGCCTACCCACCTCTCGGTATCCAGCTTCCAGGTACTCTCACCAGCCCCTCTGGCCAGACAGGGCTGGAAGACACAATCCCCAGTGGGTGGAGCTGACTCAGCTCCTTGTATGGGTGTGGGCAAACCAGCCTCCAGTGCTGGCAAAATTCCTCATTTGAAAACCTGAGTCAGACAGATCTGAACCACAATGAGTTCCTTGAGTGCACCATCAACTTGGTTCTGCAGATAAGCAAAGCCACTGGTTGAGATTACCACTCGAGCACTGCTGGTATGAACTCGGTTTGCCAATGCCTGTGTGCTGGTTGTTGTAAGCCCCTCCCCCTTCTTTGTAACAGTCAGATTCCCAGTGGTTGAGCCCTGCAGACTCCCCTGCAGTCCCCATGAGGCAAGACTAGAATAGGGGCTTCCATGAAGTGACCCACAATGCTAGGGGTGTTGGTTGTCCTCCCTGGGCTCTTTTCCCACTGGAGGAACAGGAGGCTCAGCGGAGACCCCTCCATGTGGTGCTGCACTGGCTTGGGGTATGGGCAATGTGGTTTTGTGTGTAGCTGCTTCCCTTACCCTTCTAATGCAGTCTGTCTTGGTCTCTGTAGTGCAGGGAGCTGTTTCGGCCTCACCCGTGTGTTCTAGGATTATCTCAGTGGTGTCTTATTCATGAATAGTTGGTAGTTGTTCTTCTTGTGAGAGAGAGTGAAGTGACGAATAATCTATGTCACCATCTTGGTGACGTCACTCCTCATTTTTTATTTTAGTTGTTGGTGTATTCTCTTTTTTTCTCCCTCATTCTAGCTAGTTTTATCAATATTGTTGTCTTCAAAGTCTCAATTTTAGATATCTGTGATTCTATTGTCTTTCTCTTCTCCAGTCTTTATGATTTTCTTCTGTTGTGTGTTTAGTTTGCTCTATTTGTTTTAGTTCCTCCAGGTATAAAATTAGGTTATTGCTTTGAGATCTTTCTTTCTTAATGTAAGCATGTATATCTATAACTTTCCCTCTAACCACTGCCTTTGCTGCATCCTGTAAGTTTTGGTCTGTGTTTTATTTTTCTTTTATCTCTAAGTATTATCTAATTTCTCTCATTATTTCTTCTTTGGTTGTTTAAGAATATGCTGTTTAATTTTTACATATTTGTGAATTTTCCATTTTCCTCCTGTTTTAGATTTCTAGCTTCATTCCCTTATGGTCTGTATTAGTCTGCTTGGGCCACCATAACAGAATACCACAGACTGGGTAGCTTAAACAACGGATATTTATTTTCTCATATTTCTGGAGGCTGGATGTCCAAGATCAAGGTGCCAACAGGGTCAGTTTATGTGAGTCCTCTTTTTCTGGCTTGCAGATAGCTGCTTTTTTGCTGTGTCCTCACATGGCCTTTCCTCTGTTTGCATATGAAGAAATAGATCTCTGGTGTCACTCACTATTCTAACAAGGACACCAGTCCTATTAGATTAAGGTCTCACCCTTATGACCTAATTTAACTTTAATTACCTCCTCAAAGGCCCAGTCTCCAAACATCATTACATTGGAGATTGTGGTTTCAATATATGAATTTCAGGGGAGACAAAATTCAATCCATATCATGGTCTGAGAAGATGTTTTGTTGATTTCAATCTTTTAAATTAATGAGACTTTTTTGTGGCCTAATATATGGTTTATCCTGGAGAATGTTCCATGTGTTCTCAAGAAGAATGCATATTCTTCTGTTGTTGAATGAAGTGTTTCTCTCTCTCTCTCTCTCTCTCTCTCTATATATATATATATATATATACACATATAATACTGAATATATATATATATATATATATATATATGCTTTATGTATTTGTTGTTTGGGTCACATATGTTTATAATTGCTAAATATATATTTGATGAATAGACACTTATCAATATATAATGTCCTTCTCTCTTGTAATAATTTTTGACTTAAAATTTATTTTGTCTAATATTAGTGTAGTGATGTTAACTCTCTTTTGGTTACTATTTGAATGGAATGTATTTTTCCATTCATTCACTTTGAAACTATTTTTATCTTTGGTTCTAAAATGAGTCTCTTGTAGACAGCATATTCTTGGATTATGCTTTTTTAATCCATTCTGCAAATCCCTGATATTGACTGGAGTGTTTAATCTACTTACATTCATGATAAGGATGGACTTTCTTCTGCCATTTGTTTTCTATCTTATAGCGTTTTTAATCCCTCATTTCCTCCATTTCTGCCCTCTTTTGTAGTTAGATGATTTTTTGTAGTGAACCGTTTTGATTACCTTCTCATTTCTTTTTGTGTATATGCTTTATTTTTATTGTGCTTACAATGGGGTTATTATTTAGTATCTGACGTTTATAACCATCTAGTTTGTATTGATACCAACCTAACTTCAATAGCATACAAAAACTATGCTCCTATATAGCTCCATAGCTCCATTCCCTCTCTACATCACTGTTGTCACAAATTACATCTTTATACATTGTGTTCCCAATAACATAGATTTATAATTATTTTTATGCACTCATCTTTTAAATCATGTAGAAAATTAAAATTATATACATAAATAAAAATACAATAATACTGCCTTTTGTTTTCCCATGTATTTACCTTTACCACAGATTTTTATTTCTTCAAATAGCTTTTAATTATTGTCTAGTTCTTCATTTCATTTCAAATCTAAGGACTCCTTTAAGCATATTTTGTAGGGCAGTCCCAGTGGTAACAAACTCCCTCAGCTTTGTTTATCTGGGAATGTCTTTATTCTCCCTCATTTTTTTTTAAGACTTCTTTTATTTATTTATTTATTTTATTTAATTTATATATGGCTGTGTTGGGTCTTCGTTTCTGTGCGAGGGCCCTCTCTAGTTGCGGAAAGCGGGGGCCACTCTTCATCGCGGTGCGTGGGCCTCTCACTATCGCGGCCTCTCTTGTTGCGGAGCACAGGCTCCAGATGTGCAGGCTCAGTAACTGTGGCTCACAGGCCCAGTTGCTCTGCGGCATGTGGGATCCTCCCAGACCAGGGCTCGAACCCATGTCCCCTGCAATGGCAGGCAGATTCTCAACCACTGTGCCACCAAGGAAGCCCGCCCTCGTTTTTGAACGACTGTTTTGCTGGATATAAAATTCTTGGTTGACAGTTTTTTCTTTCAGCACTTTAAATATGTCATCCAACTGCCTTCTTGTCTCCATTGCTTTTGATGAGAACAGTTGTTAATCTTATCAAGGATCACATGTATGTGACAAATTACTTCTCTCTTGCTGATTTCAAGATTCTTTCATTTTCTTTGGCTTTTGACAGTTTGTTTATACTGTGTCTCAGCACATGTCTCTTTGAGTTTATCCTGCTTGGAGTTGATTGACCTTTTGTCAGTCATTTGTAAGTTCATGTCTTTCATCAAATTTGGTTAGTTTTCAGACATTATTTCTTCAAATATTTTTGTGTCCCTTTCTCTCTTCTCTCTCCTCCTCCTTCTCTTCCCCCTCCTCTTCCTCCTAACCTACTCCTCCTTCCCTTCTTCTTCTTCTCCTTCTCCTCCCCCTCTCCCTCCTTCTCCTCCTTCCCCTTCCTCTTCTTCTCTTCCTCCTCCTTCTTCTTCTCCTTCCCCTCCTGCTCCCTCCTCCTCCTCCTCCTCCTCCCCCTCCTCCTCCTCCTCCTCCTTCTTCTTCTCTCCCATAATACATTAAGCTATGTTCACTTTCCTTCATTCTTTTCTGCTCTTCAGACTTAAATGGTTCTGTCTTCAAGTTCACTGATTTCTTTCTTCTGCCTACTAAATTGCCTGTTAAATCGCTCTATCGATTTTAATTTGTTATTTTAATTTTCAGGTTCAGAATTTCTTGGTTTTTTAAATAATTTCTATATTTTTATTGATATTCTCATTTTTTATACCTAATATTTTGGTTTCCTTTTCTTATCTGTCCATGGTTTCCTTAACTCTTTTATCATATTTATGACAGTTGATTTAAAGTCTTTACCTAGTAAGTTCAATGTCTGGGTTTCTTCAGGGTCTGTTCCTATCAATATATGTCTTTCTTTGTGCCATACTTTCCTGTTTTTTAAAAAATGCCTTTTTAAAAAAAATTGGGCATTTGAATATTATCATGTGGCAAGTCTGAAAATAAGATTCTTCCCTTTCTCATGTATATTAATCTGCTTAGGGTACCATAATAAAATACCACAGACTGAGTGGTTTAAACAACAAATTTGGGTCTTCCCTGGTGGTGCAGTGATTAAGAATCTGCCGGCCAATGCAGGGGACACGGATTTGAGCCCTGGTCTGGGAAGATCCCACATGCCGTGGAGCAACTAAACCTGTGTGCCACAACTACTGAGCCTGCTCTCTAGAGCCCATGAGCCACAACTACTGAACCCGTGTGCCACAACTACTGAAGCCTGCACACCTAGAGCCTGTGTTCCACAAGAAAAGCCGCCGCAATGAGAAGCCCGTGCACTGCAATGAAGAGTAGCCCCCACTTGCCGCAACTAGAGAAAGACCGCATGCAGCAATGAAGACCCAACGCAGCCAAAAATAAATAAATAAACAAAACAAAACCAAATTTGTTTTCTCATAGTTCTGGAAGCTGGAAGTCCAAGATTAGAGTGCTGGTAGGGTTGGTTTCTGATGAGACCTCTCTTCCTGGCTTTCAAACTCCTTACTGTGATCTCACATGACATTTCTTCTATGTACATGCATGCCTGGTGTCTTTTCCTCTCAATAAGGACAGCAGTCCTATTAGATTAGGACCCCACCATTATGCCCTCATTTAATGTTAATTACCTCATTAAAGGCCATATCTCCAAATACCATTACAATGGGATTTAGGGGTTGAACTTATGGATTTTGAGGGGACATAATTCAATCCATAACACCAGGGTTTGCTGGTTTTATTTTTTGTTTGGGAAGACTGTTGTAGTCTGTTTAGGGACTTTTTAAAAATATTGATATAGTTGCATTTTTTTTAAGTTTTCTTTTTTTTTTTGATGTAGACCCTTTTTAAAGTCTTTATTGAATTTGTTACAATATTGCTTTTATGTTTTGGTGTTTTGGCCCCAAGGCATGTGGGATCTCAGCTCCTTGACCAGGGATTGAACCTGCACCCCCTGCATTGGAAGGTGAAGTCTCAACCACTGGACCACCAGGGAAGTCCCGATATAGTGGCATTTATGATGCCATTTTACTTTTTATTTTCTATGTGTCTCATTCTTTCTCCTTCCTTTATTCCTCCTTTGCTGATTTTTTTTTTGGCCATGCCACGTGGCTTGCAGGATCTTAGTTCCCCGACCAGGGATCAAACCCATGCCCCCTGCAGTGGAAGTGTGGAGTTCTAACCACTGGACTACCAGGGAATTCCCTGATTATTTTTAAGTGGATATTTTACACTGTAATATTTTAATTTTTAAATAATTTTCACTATATGTTTAGTGACTTTTACAAACTATTTTGTGTACACCATGTTCCTTTTGGTTGTAGTCACTGAAGTCTCTGTTCCTTTTGCTCATGTTCAGCTAATGTTTTGACAGATTTTCTTGAATGCCAGGAGATAAAGACAAAACAAGGGATAACAAAAGAAACATAGAAGAGAAATAAAATCAACCTCTCCAACCAAACACCTTTTCCAGCTTTTGCAGATTGGCTCTGTGCTGGGGCACTCCTTTAACAGGTTTGCACTGAACCTAAGGATAAGCCCAAGGTGAAAGCTGAGAACTTCTCTCTTGCCCTGGACATGGACGTGGGTATCTAAATTCACCTGCATCCATGGGTGCTTTAGGGTGCTTCCTAATTTTCCAATCTCCCTCAGCTTTTCCTCTCAAACTTTAGGTAGTGTATTGTCTTAGCCAAATCTTTTGCCCCAGGCATCTGCAGGGTTTTATTGCTCCTTGCAGTATTTTCCAGCAATGCCCACAACTATTCCATCCTGAGTTCCAAGTTTGGAAACTAAAGATTGGTGTCTTGCATCAGTCCTTCAAGTTGCTCCCAGACAGGTTAGAACAGACATACACAGGTCCCATCAGAGTAAGTTCTGCTCTGCTCCAACTGGAACTAGAGAGCAAAGTCCCACAGGGGGGAACATGGTCTGCCACCACTTCAAGACTGACACTGCATCAAGGAGTGGGTATGACAAGGGCAAGTAAAACTGCCAGAAAGTTTTCCTATCATTTTCAAATTTTCTTTTTCCTGATTCAATGTTCACTTGGTTGCTGTAAACAGTTGACTGTTTTCCAGATTTCTGACAAACTTGGTTCTGTTTCTGCTTTTATTTTTTAATATTTCTGTGAGGGACTTCCTGGAGGTCCAGTGGTTAAGACTCCATGCTTCCACTGCAGGGGGTGCAGGTTTGATCCCTGGTTGGGGAACTAGGATTCCACATGCCATGCAGTGTGGCCAAAAAAAGAAAATATTTCTGTGAGAGGACAGGAGCTTAGAGTTGCCTGCTCAGCCATTTTGTTGATGTAACTCTTTTTTAATTTTGAAAGATAGTTTTGCTGGTTGTAAAAATTCTTCATTGATAGTTTTCTTTTCTTTCAGCCTTTTGCATATATCACCTTTATATCTTCTGGCCTACGTGGGTTCTAGTGAGAAATAAACTGTTACTCTTATTGAGATTGTCTTGTACATGATGAGTCATTTTTCTCTTGCTGTTTTCTAGATTTTCTATTTGTCTTTGGGTTTCAAAATTCTTTTACTTTAAACTGTCTGGGTGTGTGGCTCTCTTTGCATTTATCCTATTGGAGTTCGTTGAGCTCTTGGATATATAGCTTAATGTTTTTCATTAAATTTGGGAAGTTTTCAGCCATTATTTCTTTGGATACTTTTTGTGCTCCTTTCCCTCTTTTCTCCTTGTGGTACTTCCATTACATATATGTTGCTTTATTTAAAGATGCCCTACATTTATTTGACTCTACTAACTTTTCTTCATCCTTTTCCCTCTCTATTCTTTGGATTACATAATTTCCATCATGTGTCTTTAAGTTTGCTGATTCTTTCATCTTCCAGCTTAAATCTACTGTTGAGCACCTCAGTAAATTTTTCATTTAAATTATTTTAGTTTTGAACTCCAGAATTTCCTATTGTTGGGTTTTTTTTTTTGGTAAATTTTTGTCTATTGAGTCTATTTGAAAAAAAAGTATCATTGTACTTTTATTGCTTTGATCATGGTTTCCTTTAGTTCTTTGAGCATATTTATTATAGCTGCTTTGAAGTCTTTGCCTGCTAAGTCCAACATGTGGTCTCTCTCAAAGGCAGTTTGTGTTACCTGATTTTTTCCCATGTATTGATCATACTTTCATTTTTCTTTGCATGTTCCATAATTTGTTATTGGAAATTGGACATTTCTGATAACACATTGTAGTAACTCAGGGGTACTGATCACTCTGCCCTTGGGGCTTTTTTTTGGCTTGTTTTTTAGTTTAGAGACTTAGCTGTACTATTTAAATGAAGTCTATTTCTGCTTCAATGTGAAGTATCTGATGTCACTCTTCAGAGCATGCAGCCTTGAACATGCATACAGTCCCCATGGGATGACATAATTTTAGCAGGCCTCTTTATTACTGTGTCTTTCCCTTATATCTGTTAAACTGTCTGCCTCTGTTAGTATAATATCCAGCCATTTGCATCTACTAATTGCTGGGTGATTGCTCTATTTATTAAAACAGTGACCTGGGTCATAAATTGCTGTACAGTCTGATCCAATTGAATTTGGGCATTTTTGCAGCAGTAGTCTTTGAAACCAGTTTTTGAAGTTTGTTCCTACTACAGGAGGGCTCTTGTTTGCTGTGTAGGGGTGGAAAATTTTTCCTTTCCCCCTTCTAGGTTATTTGGCTGGTCTAATAATTAAATTGATATGACAGGTTAACGAGAAAAACAACAAAAGTTTAATAACATGTATACTTCCTGCATACATGGGAGATACCTAGGAAAACTGAGTAACTCTCTGAAATGGGTGAAGTCGTCACCTTAAGTACTATCTTCAGTTAAAGACAAAAGATGTTGGGGGTGGGGAATCACTTATGGGAAGTTAACAGGAAAAGCATAGTAGTTATACAGATTGAAGTCATTGCCTCTCCACTGATAAGAGTTTTTAGAGATTTAGAGTCATCCTTCTCTTCCTGGTACAGAAAGGGAGACATGCTTACAAATAGAGATTTCCCTTATAAATGTAAATGTTTCTTACAAAAGGGTAAATTCTACTCAGTTTTCAGAGCTTCTCTCATGTCTGCTTTTTTTTTTTTTTAATAACCAGCTTAAGATAGTCAATATGCCAAAGAGTCATATTTTGGGGTGGCAAAATCTGCTCCCCTTCAGTTGTCTCTTTCCATGATTCTCCCTGTTAAACATCTAGCTGGTCTATGGCTTATCTTATTTCTCTACTGGAGCTATAGCATTAGCTATATATATGCTATATATTATGCTATTTATATACTAAAATCTCCATTGCTTTTAAGAGCACCATTAAGCTTGAATTACCCTACATTGTATTCCAAATAAATTCTATTCTCTTGGGGAGAGCATTGAGCTATCTGTTCTTATTTCCTGCCTCTCATCCTTGGGCAAAATCTCTGTACTGCTGCCCCAGAACAGCTGGCAGGAAAAGTGGCCCACTTCTCTCAGAGTGAAACTTCTGATTTATGAGCAGGACAGTGGTTGGGGGTAGTAACCTCTGGTCTTCTTGGCTTACCTTTCCTGGAGCTCTCTCCTTGGCTGCCTCTCCTTGCTGCATGAGCAAGCCTGTGTGAGGATGATCAGACACTGGTATTCTCAGTCTGCCTTGCCTGGGGTGGAACTTCTGTCCCACAATTGTGGGCTGGTGGATGAAGAGTCCCAAAGTTATCAACCACTCTTGCCTAGGATAGAGCTTCTGCCACATGGAACTGGAGGGTGGGATGAGGGTGGTCTCCCACTCCAGGGCAAATTCCTTAGCCTTCACTGGTAACTTGTGGGGAGAGGTAGGCTGCACCTGCTTGGGGTAGAGCTTGCAACATGCTGAGCCAGTGAGGGGGGCAAATGCAGGGAGCAGGTTGTGTTTCAAATGCCATAAACTTGCTGTTAGTAGTGAAATGTAGTAGATTTTCTTACATCACTGTTTCTTCATTTGCTATATGCTCATAGGAGAATTCCCAGAGACTTAAAATGCCTGTTTTAAAAATAATTTTTGGTGGGGAAAGTGTCTGTGGAGGTTTTCACACCACTATTCTGGAATTTATCTCCTTTGGCCATTATTTCTTCAAAGTGTTTCTCTGCATCCTCCCCTTAGAACAAACAATTACTTTTATATTAAGCAGCTTGGAGTTGTCCCACAGCTCAATGATTGTATGTTCTTTTTATTTCAGTCTTTTTTCTTCTGTTTAATTTTAGATAATTTCTAAACAACTTGCTATGCAATCAAGTTCACTAATCATTTTTCTTCTGTTTCTAATGATCTGTTAATAGCATACAGCACATCTGTCATCTTTGTCATTTTTTTTAACTATAGAAGTTCAATTTTTATATTTTTCATGTTTCTTCTTAACATGCTTATGTTTTCTTCTACCTTTTTGAACATATGGAATATAATTATAATAACTGTTTTAACATTTGTTTTCTACAATTTCTATTATCTCACTTCTGGGTCTGTTTTTACCGTTAATTTTTCTTTCCTTTATTGGTTTTATTTTACTGCTCATTTGAATGGCTGGTAATTATGTATTGAGTGCCAGATACTGTGAATTTTTTCATGTTGAGTGCTAGATATGTTCTTTTCTGTTTTTTTTTCTAATCTTTTGGCCATGCAGCATGTGGGATCTTAGTTTCCTGACCAGGGACCAAACCCACGCCCCCTGCATTGGAAGCGTGGAGTCTTAACCACTGGACCGCCAGGGAAGTCCACTAGATATTTTCATTACTGTTAATTCTTTTTTTAAAATTAATTAATTAATTTTATTTTATTTATTTGGTTGCATCGGGTCTTAGTTGTGGCAGGCAGGCTCCTTAGTTGCAGCTCAAGGGCTACTTAGTTGTGGCTCATAGGCTCCTTAGTTGTAGCTAGCCAGCTTCTTAGTTGCGGCAGGCAGGCTCCTTAGTTGCAGCTTGAGGTCTCCCTAGTTGTGGCTCGCCAGCTCCTTAGCTGCAGCACGTGGGCTCCTTAGTTGCAGCAGGTGGGCTCCTTAGTTATGGCTCACGGGTTCCTTAGTTTTGGCTCGCCATCTCCTTAGTTGTAGCATGCATGTGGGATCTAGTTCCCAGACCAGTGATTGAACCTGGGCCCAGAGTCTTAACCACTGCACCACCAGGGAAGTCCCATAATTCTTGAGTTTTGTTCTGAGACACAGTGAAGTTACTTATGAACAATTTGATCTTCATAAGGCTTGTTCTTAAGCTTTGCTCAGTAGGTCCAGAGCACCCTTTAGTCAAGGCATAATTTTCCCCATTACTCACTACATAATACCCTTGTGAACACTTACAGCTCTTGGTCCACGAGTTACCAGTTTTTTCCACTCTGGCTGGAGGCAAAATGAACTGTTTCTGGCCCAGAGATTCAGAGATTGTTTCCTGTGTTCCTTTTGGATAGTTCTTGAGGGTCTCCACTTTGAGAACCACTGCCACGTAGCATAAATTCACACAACATTAAAAGAGTTATTTAAACTTTAGGCATGCAATTTGCAAGATCCAACAAATGACAGGGGGTTTGAGAGTAAAAAAAAAAGGCATAATGCTTATAATAGAAAATTCTCCTTAAAAGCCCATTTCTGACATTTAAAAACCAGTGTCAGTGTCACTAAAAATAACACTGACATGAACTAAATATTCCAACAGCTGTCATCTTAAAACTCCTTGAATTTGATGAGAAACATTTGGTCCCCTGTTGTCTGAAGAGAAGACTTTATATAGTACCTGCTGTGTACATAGCCGATCTCTCTGATATCCTTAGCAACAGCCATTCTGCTGCTCATCCAACTGCTCCAAAGCCTTGGGTAATAGGGAGGAGGATTATGGAAATAGCAAATTCTGAAAATACAATAAACTCAGCCATAGACTTTGCATTAATTGGTAACCTGTAGCCCAGTTTGATAATGCAACACAGTATCACATACAGGTTCACTTATTTGATTTGATGATTCTATAAAGATGGGACACAATTTAAAGTAGGAATTCTTAACTAGGATATATGAACATATTTCAGAGTATCTGGAAACCCTCTGAAATTATAAAATTCTCTGTGTGTTTGTGTGTGCGTGTACTTTTCTGTGGAGAGTGTCCATAGTTTTCTTTAGATTCTCAAAGGAGTGCATGACCAAAATAAGATTTAGGGTCCCTAGTTTAAGGCAACCTCAAATGAGTTCAATTTCCCTCTCTCCCTCTCTTCCTACTACCCTTTTTTTCTTTCTTGACAATAGTATTCACAAAGGTAATAGCTCATAGCAGTGAGAATTATTATAAAGAAGTAGATTTAAAGCTGGATTGGGTAGCACTAGAAAGACTCCATAAAAAATACATTGTTTTATTTATCAACTAGGATTGTAGTGTCTACACCCTTTGAAAACAGTCATATAAGGGCAAAGTTGTTTCTGACAACTTTGGTTGAACTGAACTTGTCTAAAACTACCAGGTGAGTAAAAAGTAGAAAACTTCCCAAGTTCATGATAAATGAAAGTATTTAAAAGTAATGTTTATATATAGAGCTCCAGGTGGTTTTGTTACAATAATCAGACAGAGGCAGTGATAGAAATGCAAATCTGAAGTTCTCTGGATCAGTATAGACATAGAAGAGGTAAGTTAATTTTACCCACAACAAAATTACAATTTTAATAGATTGATAATATGTAGGTAGAAAATAGAAGGCTTCAAAGTTTAGGGGAAATCATAATCAAGTGGAAAATAGGTTAAAATGTTAATGTTTCCCATCTTGGCTTATTTCCCCCAGTATTCCCCCTTAATTTTTTACAACTCACAGAACCCTCAACCCTCAGTACCCAGTAGCCCTGCCACACACACACTTATGATTCAGAAGCCACTTCAGATTTGCATTTGTACTCGTTCCCTCTGAACTACATTACTCTAATAAGTGCTTTCTAATTGTCCAGGGTAATTTATGTATGGTATGACAGTGGATTGGTAAATATAACTTAATCACAATTTCTGACTAATTGGTAGCCCACATTCTTTAATGCTCCAATAGCAAAACTTTTGCTTTCCTTGTACAATGAATTGCATTTTATTTTTCTTGAAATTCTTATATACTACAGCCATATTTATTTTAGAGTTTGCCAATGCCAACTAAAGAATGTTGCTTGCCATCTGGCTCTACAAAGCTTAAGTCACTGGACACTGTAGTCACTGACCTTTAACACACCCTGAAATGAGTTCAGGGTGGAGATCAGGAATGAGGCACTCTGGGAAAAGCTGGCAGAACAGGCCTTCAGATAGATATTTTCAGTAGGAAGTTCTATGAACCCAAATTCTTGCATCTTCTCATACCTAGAAAAGCACTAAAATCATTAATGGAAACAACTGCTCCTCGTGACTAGCAGCAACCTTCTACTGAGATGTGTGCTTAATTGCACATACCCCCTTCACCAAAATCACACATATACTGACCTCCCCCAACCCCCCCAACCTCTTCAGAGTAGTTCCTCAGAGCTATCTGAGAGGCTGTCTCATGGGCTATAGTCCTTAGCCCCAAATAAAACTGAACTCACAGCTCTCACATTGTGGGTTTTTTTTTTTTTTTTTTTTTTGTCAACACCAACATTGTCAGGATCTGGGTCTAATATTGTGCTAATTTGCAAAGTTGATATAAATACTTCAGTTAAGGTTTATGAGGAAAATTTCTTCTAAAACCATAAACATATTCAAATACTTTTAATAAAAGTTTGCTTAAAATGTACTTTTTACTATCATAAATTTTCCACCCCGTGAAAGTCTAAACAATGAAACATGCTACTGTGTGAGAATGAGTATTTTAACATTCAAAAAGAAACTAATTTTTCAATGTCCCTACATTTGGTGAGAAAATTAATCTGTAAATTTTGTTGTTTATAACATGAAGAAAATACATGTCTATATCTTTACGCATTCCTGTATGAACCATTTTACGTATATCTATAAATTAAAGCTTCCTTTTAAACATCTATGCCTTGAATTTCCTTAGTAACCTCTACTCAAATAAGATTCCTGTATAAAGGTCTCCTCTTTTATGCATTTTTTAAATCTAGAATCATCAGCTACCTTTGTTTCTGGTATTTGAATTTTTTACATTGTGTTTGTTATGCAAATTAAAGCTGTTTATAGCTGATGCATTGGAATAAATGAAATGGGATTTTTCAACTGAGATGTTCTGAGGTCTTTACCTAGTCAAAGTAAGTACTTTTTAAATAAGCTTAATTGGAATAAAAGACTTCTTTCTGGTTTGTGTTAAGTCTGACCTCTACAGGTTGGGCCTTTCCAAAGTGATTCTCCATTATTATTTAGTCATGGTCAGCAATTTTGTTCCAAACTTCAGCTTTCAGTGCTCTGCATTTTCAATGACTTCTGCCTTCTTGTTGGCTAATTCTGTCTGAAAATGATTTTTTTGTGCAAATGAAGCATCTATTGAGGGGAAGCTTATCTGAGGCTTACTGAATAAGGGTCTCTCCAAATGTTTCTCTGAGGGTAAGATATAAATTAGGAGCAAGTGGACCACTGTAATCTTTTCTCAGCATCATTGTATTTTTTTTTCAGGTAACATGCATCTGGAGAATAATAAACATAGTCTTCACTGTAAGAAAAAGGAAACCAGAGTTCATATCACCCTTAGACATATAAGTTTTCTTTTTCTTTTTACTTATCACAATAACAGAGGGAAAGGCAAAAGATGTGTGAGGCTGAGCAGACTGAACTTGATTAAGTGACATTAGACTAGTCAGCATTCTATCTAAAAGCCATTGCTGCGAATTTCCCAACTAATATCCATGTAGGAACATAAGAAACACTGAGCACAGGGACGGGGCGGGTGTCTGGAAGATGAGATGTTACAGAGGAGTCTACATGCCACATACAAATCAACCTGGGAGTGAATAAACTCCACTATTACACCCATGAAATGAGAAGTATAGAAACTTCCATCAAGGTGGTCTGAAATTTTAGCCTTTGCCAACATTGTTTAACAACTCCATAATATAGAAAAGAAATGACAATTTTATGCATATGCTTTTAATAAAGAACTTAGGAAGATAAAGCTGGTCAGTATTTGTGGGTATTTTTGTAGCAAGACACATGGTTTTAAGAATATTATATACAATTACTTGGAGCAGATTGGTGGAAAAAAGGGTTTGTAGCAAATTGGCAACTTGAGCATAACTGCTGAGGTCTCCAGTGCTTTTCTTTTTCTGGCTCTCCAATGCATGTCATATATTACCAAGACCCAGTACAAGCTTTCCTGCTGCATTAAAGAATACATTTAATAGTTTTGAACACTGTGTGGGACACAGCCCTAGCCCTTTTGGGGAAGTAAACGGTCATGGGTTGCATGCTATTAGGTGCCATCCGTTCATTATTATATTACATAATACCTGCATGCAAAAGACTACAATTTAATACGGTACATTATAGCTCTGGTTAAAGAAATGCAGATGTACCATACCTCATAAACTATTTACTACTGATTGGATGGAACTCATGAATTTTCAAAGAACATGAGACTTGTGGAAAGGTCTAACAATCTTGTCACATGCCTTCTGTGACTCTGATAGAGGCACAGAACATGTCTTTGGCACCAACTGAGTACCTTAGCTACTCTAGGAGCAGAAGTTTTAGAATGTATGAATGGAATATTCTTCACCTGCAGTGACTGTTGGACTTTTTTCTAAGAGGACAGAGACTCATTCCTTTAAAGTATTTGCTCCTGATGACCAGGCAGCCTGCTTTGGGGGCACTGTGTGTGTGCACACATGTATAGATATATATGTGTGATGATAGGTGAAAGGGATAGGCTTTGCATGACTGTTAACATTCCTATGAATTTGGGCCATATTAAATTTCAGATGCACGTTACAATAATGTATATTCAATATTCTTATACCTGCTAGGATTGTGCTTAAATCTTCATTAATCTCAATGTCTACACTTTGTGCAACTTGGCATAAACATGAGGAAGCACATTCTTTTCTCTGGCAAAGACAATCCTGAGAGTGGGCTCTATGGGTGCCAGAGGACATAATGGCACTGGCTGATGCCACACAGTGTGAAATATATGTGTCACATGGGGCCAGAAGGGGAAAGAGGCACATATTACACTTCTATCACATAGAAAATAAGAATTGCATAAATTGCATACTTTCAGATTTTGGACAAAGTGAGACTCTTCTGAAATGTGGTCCTGCCCCAATTGCTCTCAGTGTTCTAGGCTGCTCCATGGTTATTCCAGTACTGGGAAGCCAAGTCACTCTAACGGTGCACTGGACATGGCAACTGTGAGTTCTGTCCCAGACAGCTATGTGCTTTTGGAGGGTGCTTCATTTCTTTTGTCCTTAATTTTTCAGGTTGTACCATGGGGAAAATCACTTCTATTCCACCTCTTTCCAAGGACATTGTTGGAATGAATGGAATAACATTAATAAGGTACTCTAAGTTCTGCAAGAACAAATCATCAATGAGAGTGTGGAAGAAAGAATGGAGCACACCGATTTGTTCAGAAATACTGTTCTGGTTAAACTTTGCATTCCATTCCTGCAATGAAGGATATATAAGAGCACTGGGGAGTTACATAGCACCTTTCACCTGTATGATCCTAACAATGAGTGTCTTTGTTTTGCAAATGGGGAAGATGGGTACCAAAGATTGGGAAATGAGATCCCACAGAGGTTATTGGACATGGCCCCAAGGAAAAGCAAGCAAAGGAGCCAGATCAGGGTATGCTAATTATCAAACAAACTTGTCTGTCTTCCTTATAAATAGTCAACCAGTTGGGGGGGGGGTGTCTAGGTATAGAAGTCAATACTCAATGACCTATAACGGGGATAGTATCAGAATCTATAAGCTATTGGAATAAAGGTTCAGAGATAGGAATAGGGTTTCTTTATTTCCCTAAGCCCCCAGGTAAAACCCTGATTTATTTGGCCTTTTGAAGACAGTGTAAGTCTGTAAGACATTAAACAATCAACTCTGCATTATAGCTTTCCTGAGCTTTACCCTTCCAGTGCTTTTTTGTAGTTCCCTGACACTGTCTTTTATGACCTGATTTCTATGAGTGCTGAGTGCTGATACACTCTATTCATTAAATAAGTACTTGATTCCTTCCTGACTTTGAATCATAGTTAGCGGCTATTCTGCCTAAACTCTTGGCAGAAGATGATGGATGGGAAAGATTGCTTTGAGGCCTACTGGCTGTGGAGTAAGCAACAGCCCTACCTTTAGGAAAGGTGCATTTCTACATGAATATAAGGCAAGGCTTGGCAAACATAAGACCATGTGGATGATCAAATAAGCTTGCAAGATAAACCCAAACAAGAGAGTGTTTTAAAGGGAAAGAGGAAGGGGGAAAAAATCTTCCCATCTGAACATACACGATTTCTTCATGAAACCCAGTGTGCATAGTCCTCTAGGCTGGTTCTTGGCATCTGAGTTTGAGAAACAGTCCCTGGCCCTAATAGATTTAGTCGTGTCTAGTATCCTCTCAAATGAAATGCTGGCCACAATCACAATCCATTTAATTTATGCTGAAAGTCTTACCATGACCAAAATTACCTAGAGGATTCAAATGAACAGGTCTTTCGTTGCTTTAAGTAGCTGAATTGCTCACATTCACAGCTCTACTGGAATCTGAACACTGAATTGTTTGTGGCAGGCAATTCTTTTTTACGCAAAAAGGTTTTAGGGGGAATAATTTAGCAAAACTAACATCCCTCTAGGAGCTCAACAACTTGTTATCAGTACGATGCCTCTAACTCACTGATCTCTGTAAGAGTTGGGACTTCTATTGTTAGCAGCTGGGCACTATGACACTGACTGAGAAATGAAAACCATCAATACTCTTAGGTATTATTATTATAGAGAAGCAGCATTAATGTCCATACTCATTGATTCAGGCACTAGGACTAAAATAAAGGCTTATTATAAATAAATTGGGAAATGGATGTAAACTATCTTAATGGCTGCACTACTACTGGAACTAAAAAAAAAAAGAAAAGAAAAGAAAAAAGAGAAAGAATTGGCATATTACTATTAGGTTTTTCACTATCTGTACACTAATCCCTGTTGTGAAAAAAAGTATCTTTAGTGCTAATTCTTAGGCTAATTTCAACTGTGAAACTTCACCCTTATTAACAGTATTGTAATTAAACCTGAACATCATCCTTAAACCCCTTAACAAAGCCAATGGTCCATAACTTAGGTTTATAGTTTTTCTTTCATCATAAGAGTAATTCATAAAGGCTAAAATAAAGCTAGGTAGCAGAGAAAAGAATAAACGTTACTGGAGAATTTTACCACAGTCTGGCATTAAAAGTCTTTAAAACACCAATCATTATGTTAAATAAAATGGAAATCTGATTTGATCTTCTCTCTTAGCTGTGGTGTTTTCAGGAATACCACACATCTATGACAGAGAACAGGTTTTACATAGTTGTTCAATTCCCAGTTTGAGGACCTTGACCACAGTGTTGAATCTCCCTCTTGAATTTTAGGTACCTGATATAGGGAAGGTGTTCACAGCTCAGCAAATATTTAAATTGCTATTAAAAAAATATGATTGAATAAAAACTTCAGATTTTTTTTAAGCTTCAATTTTCACAACACCACAGAAGAATTTTGTGTAAATATGCTGCACATATGCATGCTTATAAATGCACATGTGTACAAGCAGCAAGCTAGTCTGATTCCCCTCAATAAAACAGACTCTATAGATATGATTAACAGTCTTTCTAGGGGAGTTAAAGACTCCAAGGAAGTCTTTTGAGTTCCCCTTTACCTGACAAGAGGAATGAAAAGAGCCTCTGGAAAGATAAATATGTTACATTTAGGCTTTCACAGATGGGGAGAGGGGAAATGAAGAAAGAAGCAGAGGAAGACTGGCTTGAATTAATTGCTACCAGATTGATGAGTTCAGCTAGTAAATTAAATAAGCTGTAAAGTCCTGAAACATCTATCTGCACAGCAAGTATTTGATGGGATGCTTTCAAATTGTGACGCTTCCAATCTGCCATGGTGACTTATTTTGAAGATTAGAATGGTTCCCAACATTGAACTCTGTAAGCTTCATTGGAGATACAGGGTCCTGGGAATGAAAAAAAGAAATTCACAGGTGAGCTAAACTACTGTAAATAGCCACATGGTAACATCCATTGACAATAATATGCAACTGTTATATATTTTTGAAGAGTATGGGTCAGCATTGAAAAATATTAAGTGAAAAAAACAGGATGCAAAATTATATATACAATGTTATACTTATTTTTAACCCAGAATCTTTATCTGGAACAAAGAGCAATGAAATACACTAAGTTGTTGAAAGTGGTGGATTCATGGGTAATTTATTTTCATTTTCTCTACTTTCTACTTGTATTTTCCACATTTCCTCTAGTACATATACATAATAATTTGATAATGCAAAAATATTTATTTCTGAAATTCACAAGAAATAACATAAGCTTTGAAATTGGGCAATTCTGAATTTGAATTCTAACTTTGCTATTTGCTCTCTCTGTGATTCTGGACAAATTAGTTTCTTCATCTGTAAAACAGGCATAACAAAATCTAACTAAAACAATATCTGGCATATAGTAGGTACTCAAGCAGCTATTATTAGTATAAGCTTTCTGGAAAACAATTTGGCCATATATATTAATGGTCTTTTAAAAAGTTCATACCGGTAGTTTTGCTTCTAGGAGCCTATCATAGGAAAATGATTATAAATGAGGAAAAAGTTTAAGTTCAATGATATTATCGACAGCCTTATAATAGTGAAAAACTGAATAAAATCTTAATGTTGGACAGCAGAGAATTGGTTAAATAAACAATAGCATCTTGATGTAATGGGAAATTACTTTCAGCATTAGTGAAAAAAGCAGAATTCAAGCTGGAGAGGGTGTGGAGAAAAGGGAACCCTCTTGCACTGTTGGTGGGAATGTAAATTGATACAGCCACTATGGAGAACAGTATGGAGGTTCCTTAAAAAACTAAAAATAGAACTACCATACGACCCAGTAATCCCACTACTGGGCATATACCCTGAGAAAACCATAACTCAAAAAGAGTCATGTACCAAAATGTTCATTGCAGCTCTATTTACAATAGCCAGGACATGGAAGCAACCTAAGTGTCCATCAACAGATGAATGGATAAAGAAGATGTGGCACATATATACAATGGAATATTACTCAGCCATAAAATGAAACAAAATTGAGTTATTTGTAGTGAGGTGGATGGACCTAGAGTCTGTCATACAGAGTGAAGTAAGTCAGAAAGAGAAAAACAAATACCGTATGCTAACACATATATATGGAATCTAAGGGGAAAAAAAAAAAAGGTCATGAAGAACCTAGTGGCAAGACGGGAATAAAGACACAGACCTACTAGAGAATGGACTTGAGGATATGGGGAGGGGGAAGGGTAAGATGTGACAGAGAGAGAGTGGCATGGACATATATACACTACCAAACGTAAAATAGATAGCTAGTGGGAAGCGGCCGCATGGCACAGGGAGATCAGCTCTGTGCTTTGTGACCACCTAGAGGGGTGGGATAGGGAGGGTCGGAGGGAGGGAGATGCAAGAGGGAAGAGATATGGGAACATATGTATATGTATAACTGATTCACTTTGTTATAAAGCAGAAACTAGAACACCATTGTAAAGCAATTACACTCCAATAAAGATGTTAAAAAAAAAGCAGAATTCAAAACTGAACACAATATGGTCTCAATGTTTAACAAATATATTCATATAAAATATCGATGGAATATAACAAAATGTTAACATGAGTTATCTTCAGGTGGTGGGATTATAGGTGATTTAAATTTTCTTCATAGTTTTTTCTCTTTTCTTTTATGTTTAATATACTTTTAAAATTATTTCTAACTTTTCCTTTTGGCCATGCCGTGTGGCTTGCAGGATCTTAGTTCCCTGACCAGGGATTGAACCTGGGCTCACGGCAGTGAAAGCATCGACTCCTAACCACTGGACCTCCAGGGAATTTCCTAACGTATTTTTTTAATTATAAAAACAATTTATGTTCATCATAGAATAATTGGAAACTATAGAAAGGGATAAAGAAAAAAATGACCTATAATCTCAGAGACTGTTTCCCACCCTCCCTCCTTCTCATTCATTCATTTGACAAATATTTATTGAATACTTGGCATGTACCAGGCATTGTGCTAGAAGCTGGCACTAAAATGTGAACAAGACATAGTGACTGCTCTCAAGGAGCTTACAATCTAGTTTGGGCGACAGAAAAGTAAGTAGGCTATTACAACACAGAATAAAAGGGCTCTCATAATGTTGTTATGGTGGCACCCAAAAGACATCAGTCAGTGATATACCCGAGTAAATGATGTGGAGGCTGAAACCTAGAGAATAAAGACGATATAGCCAGCTGAAGGAGACTGGAATGGAGGAGGTGGGAGGTTGCTGAGGAAGCATCCCAATCATGGGAAGCATCAGTGGCATGTTTGAGGGGCTGAAAGAAGTTGAGGTGTGGCTCAAGTATAGAATGTGGGGATAGAACTGGTGAAGAGGAAGCTTCAGAGTTGAGAATCTGGAGAGATGAACAGGGGCTGGATCATAAAAGGGCTTGTAAGCCATGTTAAGGAGTTCAGACTATGCTGAAGCCAACAAAAGAGCCATTACACAGCTTTAAGTGTTTCATCATTCTAGTTGCAATATGGAGAATGGACTGGAAGAGGGGCAAGATGGGAATCAGGAAAATCAGTTAAAAAGCTATTGCAGTAACACAGATGACAGACACATGGTCTGGGGTCATGGTAATCAGGCTAGAAAAAGTACACGGTTTCCAGAGATATTTAGGAATTACAATCAACATACCTCAGTGAATAATTAGATGTGAGTGGGAGATGAAGGAGAAGGAACAAAACAGGTAATGGATTTTGGGGTGGGTGAAATTGAAAGGTACTTGGTTATTCAGGTCTGGAACTCAGGAAAGAGTTCTGGGCTGGAGATACATATCCAGTAGTTATCAGCATACATATGCCCTTTAGCCAAGAAATGGGTAGATTCCCTAAGGAATGAGTAGATTTATGTGATGGTCAGGAGAAAACCTAGCAAAGTTTGGGAAGACACTGTCTTAAGAAGGAGATGTCTGATGGTAGGGGTGGGGGGAAGAAGGGTGTAGGAAGTTCCAGAGAAGCATGAGAGAAGGATTTTTTTAATTTTTAAATTTAAATGTAGTAAAATTAACTTTTGTTTGGTTTACAGTTCTGTGGGCTTTTACACATGTGTAGAATCTTGAAACCACCATCTCAGATACAATGTAGAACTTCCTCCGCCCCCTAAGCCAGGCAACCACTAATCTGTTTTCTCTCTATGTATTTTTGCCTTTTCCAAAATTTCATACAAATGGAATCATATAGCACATAGCCTTTAAAAAATATTTTTGTTTCTTTAAATTGAAGTATAGTTGACTTACAATATTATATTAGTTTCAGGTATACAACATAGTGATTTGATATTTTTATAGATTATGCACCATACAAAGGTTATTACAATATTATTGACTACATTCCCTGTGCTATGAACTGGGATTTTTTTCACTTACAATAATGCATTTTAGGTTCATCTATGTTGCTATGAGTATCAATTGTTCATTACTTTTGATTGCTGAGTAGTATAATTTGTTTACTCTTTACCCATTGAAGGACATTTCTTTTGCTTTCCAGGTTTGGGCTAGTATAAATAAAGCTGCTATAACCATTCATATACAAATTTTTGTGTGAACACAGGTTTTCATTTTCTAGGGGAAATATGCAGGAGTAGGATTACTGGGTCATATGGTAAGTGTACGTTTAACGTTATAAGAAACTTTATAAGGAACTGTCAAACTGTTTTTCAGAGTACCTGAGCTATTTTGCATTCCCACAAGAAATGTATGAGAATTCCAATTGTTCTGCATCCTTATCAGCACTTGGAATTATCCCTATGTAAAAAAAAAAATTACCCATTCCAGTATGGGTATAAAGGAATCTCCTTGTGGTTTTAGTTTGCATTTTCCTAATGGCTAGTGATATTGAGCAGCTTTCCTTCCCCCCGCCTCCTCAATGGATATCTATATTTTATTTATTTATTAAAATTTTTTTTCTTTTTTTAAAAAAATTTGTTTATTTATATTTTGGCTGCATTGGGTATTCGTTGCTGTGTGTGGGCTTTCTCTAGTTGCGGCGAGCAGGGGCTACTCTTCGTTGCGGTGCACGGCCTTCTCATTGCGGTGGCTTCTCTTGTTGCGGAGCACGGGCTCTAGGCACGTGGGCTTCAGTAGTTATGACGTACGAACTTCAGTGGTTGTGGCACGCAGGTGTGCGGGATTTCAGTAGTTGTGGCTCGCAGGCTGTAGAGCGCAGGCTCAGTAGTTGTGATGCAAGGGCTTTGTTGCTCCACGGCATGTGGGATCTTCCCAGACCAAGGCTCGAACCCATGTCCCCTGCATTGGCAGGCAGATTCTTAACCACTGCACCACCAGGGAAGTCCCATGGATATCTGTTTTTTAAAAGTAACTCCACTGCCATACTACCAATTTTCAAATGTGAATGACTATATTTTAACAAAGACTTTTGGCACTAATTTCATAGAATATTCACAATCAATTTAAATTTATTTTAATTGAAATATAGTTGATGTACAACATTATGTTAGCTTCAAGTGTACTACATGGTGATCTGACATTTGCATACATTATGAAATTATCACCCTGATAAGTCTAGTAACCATCTGTCTCCATACAAAGTTATTACAATATTATTGAACATATTCATATTTAAGGCCAGTGTTTATTGATTTTGTGTGGATGATCTGTCTATTGATGTAAGTGGGGTGGTAAATTTCCCTACAATTATTGCATTACTGTCAAGTTCTCCTTTATGTTTGTTAATATTTGCTTTATGTATTTAGGTGCTACTATGTTGAGTACATATATATTTATGATTGGTATATCTCTTGGTTGGATTGATCCCTTTATCATTATGTGATGTCCTTTTTTGCCTCTTGTAACACTCTTACACTCTTTGTTTTAAAATCGATTTTGTCTGATGCAAGTACTGCTACACCAGCTTTCTTTTAGCTTCCATTTGCATGGAATACATTTTTCCATCTCCTTACTTTCAGTCTGTGTGTGGCTTTAGATCTGAAGTTGAGTCTCTTGTAGGGAGCATATGTATGGGTCTTGCTTTTTAATCCATTCAGCCACTCTATGTCTTTAGATTGGAGCATTTACTCCATCTACATTTAAAGTAATTATTGATAGGTATTACTTATTGCCATTTTCTTAACTGTTTTTGGGTTGGTTTTGTAGTTCTTTTTGTTGTTCCCTTCTTCTTTTGCTGTCTTCCCTTATAATTTAATGACTACCTTTAGTGTTTCTCTTTTTTGTGTATGTATCTATTATATGGTTTTGGTTTGTAGTTGCCATGAGGTACATATATAACAACCTCTCTCTATATATGTGATTATTTTAAGTTGATGATCTCTTAAGTTCAAGTGCATTCTAACCATCTTACATTTCTACTCCTCCCCACCCCGTGTTTATTGTTTTTGGCATCATATTTTACAACTTTTTGTTTTGTGTATCCCATAACTACTTATTGTGGATATAGATGATTTTACTGCTTTTGTCTTTTAACCTTCCTACTAGATTTATAAGTGGTTATTCTACTACCTTTACTGCATGTTTGCCTTTACCAGTGAGGTTTTTCTTTTCATAATTTTCATATTTCTAGTTGTGGCCTTTTTTGCTTAGAGAAGTGCCTTTAACATTTCTTGTTAAGCTGGTTTAGTGGTGCTGAACTCTTTTTGCTTTTGCTTTGTAAAACTCTTTATCACTTCTTCAAATCTGAATGAGAACTTTGCAGGGTAGAGTAGTCTTGGTTGTAACTTTTTCCCTTTCATCACTTCCAGTATATTGTGCCAATCCCTTTTGGCCTGCAGAGTTTCTGCTGAAAAGTCAGATGATAGCTTTATGGGAGTGCCCTTGTGCATAACATGTTGCTTTTCTGTTGCTGCTTTTAAGATTGTTTTATTTTAATTTTGCCATTTAGATATAATGTGTCTTGGTGTGTGTTCATCTTGTTTGGGACCCTCTGTGCTTCCTGAATCTGGATGTCTTTTCCTTTCCCAGGTTAGGGAAGTTTTCAGCTATTATTTCTTCAAATAAGTTCTCTAACCCTTTATCTCTATCTCTTCTCTTTCTGTGATCCCTATAATGAGAATGTAGTATGCTGATGTTGTCTCAGAGGTCTCTTAAACGATCCTCATTTTTTTAAAAGCTCTTTTTTTCTTTTTCTTGTTCAGCTTGGGTGATTTCCACTATGCTGTGTCATCTAGATCTCTGATCCATTCCTCTGTGTCATCTAATCTACTGTTGACTCCTTCTAGTGTTTTTTATTTCAGTTATTGTATTCTTCAACTGTATTTGATTCTTCTTTACATTTTCTAACCCTTTGTTGAAATTTTCACTGTGTTCATCCATTCTTCTCTTGAGTTTGTTAAACATCATTATGATGATTACCTTGAACTCTTTATCATGTAGATTGCTTATCTCCATTTCATTTCATTTAGTTCTTCTTCTGGGGTTTTATCTTGTTCCTTTGTTTGGAACATATTCCTCTGTCACTTCATTTTGTCTAATTTGCTGTTTTTATTTCTATGTATTTGGTGGGTTGGTTATGTTTCCCGATCTTGGAGAAGTGACCTTATGTAGGAGACGTCCTATGGGGCCCAGCAGCATGCTCCCCTCAGGTCACCAGTGCTATATGCTCTAGGGGTGCCCCCATGTGGGCTGCATGTGCCATTCTGTTGTGTCAGGGCTAACTACTGGGGGTGTGTTGGTGGGTAGGTCTTGATCCCAGTCTGGTTGGCTGTGAGGCCATGCCTTGTGCAGTAGCTGTGGGCCCACTGAAGTGTGGGATAGGCTTCCTACATGGTTGGCTGTGTGGCCCAGAGGGGTTTTGGAGCTGCTGTCAGCCTGCTGGTAGGTGGGGCTGAGTCCCCAGTGCTAACAGTCTGGTAGGAGGATTCCAAAATGGTGCTTGCCAGTGCTGGTATTATCACGATAGAATGAGGTCCCCAATGGCTGCTGCCACTGTCTCCATTCCCCAGGTGAGTAGCAGTTGCCCCCCTGTCTCTCCAGGAGTCTCTCCAAGATCAACAAGTGGGTCTGACCCAGGCTCCTTTCAAACTACTGCCTCTGCCCTGGGACTTGGAACATGTGGGATTTTGCATGTGCCCTTTAAGAGCAGAGTCTGTTTCTTACGGCCTTCCAGCTTTCTCAACCTAAGCCCTGATAGTTTTCAATGTCAGATGTTCTGGGAGCCCGTCTTCCCAGTGCAGGATGCCCAGGCTAGGGAGCCTGACATGGGAGTCAGACCCCTTGCTCCTTGGGGAGAATCTCTATGATTGTGATATTCCTCCCATTTGTGGTCGCTGACCTGGGGGTGTGGATTCTGACTATACTGCATCTCTGCCCCTCTTACCCATCTCATTGTGGTTCCTTCTTTATGTCTCTAGTTGTAGGAAATCTTTTCTGCTAGGCTTCAGGTCTTTCTCATAGATAGCTGCTCTGTAAGTAGTTGTAATTTTGGTGTGTCTATCGGAGGAGATAAGTTCAGGGTCTTCCTACTCTGCTATCTTGGCAACCCCATCAAGCATGTTTTCTTATGTTTATTTCCACTTCTTTGGTGAAGTGTCCATTGAAAACTTTTGCCCATTACTTTATTGTGTTGGTTTCCTTACTTTTGAGATTTTAGAGCACTTTACATATTCTGGATACAAGTCCGTTATCAGATCTGTGTTTTGCAAATATTTTCTCCCAGTCAGTGGCTTGTCTTTTTATTCTCTTAACAATGTTCTTCTCAGAGAATACATTTTTAATTTTGTTGAAGTCCAATTTGTAAATTTTTTCTTTTATTATATTACTTTTGATGTCATATCTAAGAACTATTTGCCTAACTCAAAGTGATAAAGATTTTCTCCTACATTTTCTTCTAAGATTTTTATAGTTTTACATTTTACATTTAGGTCTATGATCCATTTTGAGTTAAGTTTTGTATATGTTGTGAGGTGTAATAGTATAGGTATGTCCAATTATTCTATCACTATTTGTTGAAGACTGTATTTTCTCCATTGAATTACCATTGTATCTTCGTGTAAAAATCAGTTGAGAATCTTTATATGGGTCTATTTCTGTATTTTATTTTTTATTCTGTTCCACTGGCTTATGGGTCTGTCCTTTGGCTAATACCACACTGTCTTGACTACTGTAGCATTATAGTATGTCTTAAAATTGGACAGTTTGAGTCCTTCAGTTATGTATTTTTTTTCAGAATTGTTTTGGCTATTCTAGTTCCCTTACTTTTCCATTTAAATTTTAGTGTAAGCTTGTCTATCTCTACAAAATATTTGATTAAAATAAAACATTTTAATTAAGATTGTATTAAAGTTGTCTATCAATTTAGGGAGTATTGACATCTTACTTATACTGAGTCTTCTGACCCATAAGCATAGTATGTATCTCTGTTTATTTAGGTCTTCCATGGTTTTTTTCATCAGTGTTTTACAAGTTTCAGCATACAGATACTGTGTATGATTTGTTACATTTATATCTAGTTATTTAATTTTTTGAAGTTACTGTAAATTGTATTGTGTTTTTGATTTTGGTTTCCCAGTTGTGCATTGCTAGTGTATAGAAACATAATAGATGTTTGTGCATTGATCTTGTATGCTGTGAACTTGATAAACTCACTCATTAGTTCTAGGAGTTTTTGTAGATTCTTTGGATGATCTATGTGGACGATCATGACATCTGCAAATAGAGATAATTTTACTTCTTCTTTTACAATTAGAGTGACTTTTATCTCATTTTTTAGCCCTATTTCATGTGTTAGGACTTTCATTATGATATGGGATAGGAGTGATATGAGAGACTATATGAAGTTGTGGTTAATAAAGGAAAAAACTACTGGTAAATAGTGAGGACTTAACAGGCCAGTTAAGGTTGGAGGCCACAAATGTGTAGTATCAGTTGTGTTATTTCTAATGAGCTGCAATTAGTATTTATAATCAGTTGTGTTATTTTTGTAGTGGTTCTCAACAGCCTGAGTATAGAAATGGAGAAGGCAGACAGCTGGATTGAATCTGGAATTTGGATTTTTGCTGGCTAAAGCAATGGAGTTAGGGAGAAAAAAATATTGGCAAGAGAGAGGTTGAAGTATTAAGGCTTGATAGAGAAGGAAGTAACCCATGTAAAAATTTTGTTTTTACTTATATTTTTGGTATAATTCCTTTCAGTGTTTTTCTACATATGTAGATACATTTTAACACTTAAAAGTTTTTAATTAAATTAAAAATGTAATTTTATAATGTTTTCAAGGTCCATCCCATGTTGTAGCATGTATTCTTTTGGTTGCCAAATGACATTCCATTGTATGGATATGCCACATTTTATTTATCTACTCATCAGTAGATGGATATTAGTGATGTTTCCACTTTTTGGCTATTATGAATAATGCTGCTGTGAACATTTATGCAGTAGTTTTTGTTTTTGACATATGTTTTCATTTCTCTTGGTTATATACCAAGGAGTGGAATTGCTGGGGCATATGGTAATTTTATGTTTAACATATTGAAGGACTTCCAAACTGTTTCCAAAGTGATTGCACCATTCTACACTGCCACCAGAAATGTATGAGGATTCCGATTTCTTTACATCCTCACTAACACTTGTTATCTGTCTTCTGGATTATAGCCATCCTAGTGGATATTAAATGGTATCTCATGGTTTTGATTTGTATTCCCTAATAGCTAATGATGTTAAGCATCTTTTCATGTGCTTATTGATCATTTGTATATGGAGAAATGTCTATTCAGATCCTTTGCTCATTAAAAACTTGTATTATCTTTTCATTTATAGAATTGTAAGAGTTCTTTATATATTCTGCATACAAGTCTCCTATCAAACATTTGATTTACAAATGTTTTCTCCCAAAAGATCACATATCGTATGCTTCTGTGGAATCATGGATTATATTGAATGTCCAGAATAGGCAAATCTATAGAGACAGAAAGCAGATTAGTGGTTTCCTAGGGGTGGGAGTGGACGAATGGGGAGTGACTGTTAATGAGTATGGGGATTCTTTTTGGGGCAATAAAAATGTTCTAAAATTGATTGTTGTGATGGTTGTATGACTCTGTGAATATCCTAAAAACAACTGAATTGTATACTGTAAGTGATCAAATTACATGGTATGTGAATTATATCTCAATAAAATTTTAGAATTAAATGCACTCATACAGCTTTTCCACATAATCTTATCAATTATTCTTCAAAATAATTACTTTTAACAGTACATAATAGTTCATCATAATGATTTAATAATTTATTTCACTATTCCTCTATTGTTAGATATGTAGTTTTGTTTCCAATTTTCTGGTATTATAATAAATTAATGATGAATAGTCATACAGTTCTCTGATTATTTCATTAAAATACATTCCTAAAATGGAGTTATCAGATAAAATTGCATGGCCCATTTAAGGTTTTGATATATGTTGTATATTTTGCCCTCAAAAAATTATCTGAGATTTTAACCTTATATCAGCAGCATATAAAAGCATGTGTTTCAACGTGTTCTTGCCAACATTGTAAAAACTGGCTGCTTTATTGGACAAAAATTGATATTTTGGGTGATTTTAATTTGCATTTCTTTCTAGTGAAGTTGAATAAGTTTAAAAACTTTTCAAAAGAGAACAAAAATGTATAAAATATCTAATAATTTAGACATACATACTTCTTTTTTTCTTTTTATCTTTTTTAAACATCTTTATTGGAGTATAATTGCTTTACACTGTTGTGTTAGTTTCTGCTGTATAACAAAGTGAATCAGCTATACGTATACTTATATCCCCATATCCCCTCCTTTTTGTGTCTCTCTCCCATCCTCCCTATCCCACCCCTCTAGGTGGTCACAAAACACCGAGCTGATCTCCCCGCGTGATGCAGCTGCTTCCCACTAGCTATCTATTTTACATTTGGTAGTGTATATATGTCCATGCCACTCTCTCACTTCGTCCCAGCTTACCCTTCCCCCTCCCCGTGTCCTTAAGTCCATTCTCTACATCTGCGCCTTTATTCCTGTCCTGCCGCTAGGTTCTTCAGAACCATTTTTTTGTTTAGATCCCATATATATGTGTTAGCATATGGTATTTGTTTTTCTCTTTCTGACTTACTTCACTCTGCATGACAGATTCTAGGTCCATCCACCTCACTACAAATAACTCAATTTCGTTTCTTTCTATGGCTGAGTAATATTCCATTGTATATATGTGCCACATCTTCTTTATCCATTCATCTGTTGATGGACACTTAGGTTGCTTCCATGTCCTGGCTATTGTAAATAGTGCTGCAATGAACATTGTGGTGCATGACTCTTTTTGAGTTATGGTTTTCTCAGGGTATATGCCCAGTAGTGGGATTGCTGGGTCATATGGTAGTTGTATTTTTAGTTTTTTAAGGAACCTCCATACTGTTTTCCATAGTGGCTGTATCAACTTACATTCCCACAAACAGTATAGGAGAGTTCCCTTTTCTCCACACCCTCTCCAGCATTTATTGTTTGTAGATTTTTTGATGATGACCATTCTCACTGGTGTGAGGTAATACCTCATTGTAGTTTTGATTTGCATTTCTCTAATGATTATTGATGTTGAGCATCCTTTCATGTGTTTGTTGGCAATCTGTATATCTTCTTTGGAGAAATGTCTATTTAGGTCTTCTGCCCATTTTTGGATTGGGTTGTTTGTTTTTTTGATATTGAGCTGCATGAGCTGCCTGTATATTTTGGAGATTAATCCTTTGTCAGTTGCTTCGTTTGCAAATATTTTCTCACATTCTGAGGGTTGTCTTTTGGTCTTGTTTATGGTTTCCTTTGCTGTGCAAAAGCTTTTAAGTTTCATGAGGTCCCATTTGTTTATTTTTGTTTTTATTTCCATTTCTCTAGGAGGTGGGTCAAAAAGGATCTTGCTGTGATGTATGTCATAGAGTGTTCTGCCTATGTTTTCCTCTAAGAGTTTTATAGTGTCTGGCCTTACATTTAGGTCTTTAATCTATTTTGAGTTTATTTTTGTGTATGGTGTTAGGGAGTGTTCTAATTTCATTCTTTTACATGTAGATTTCCAGTTTTCCCAGCACCACTAATTGAAGAGTCTGTCTTTTCTACATTGTATATTCTTGCCTCCTTTATCAAAAATAAGGTGACCATATGTGCATGGGTTTATCTCTGGGCTTTCTATCCTGTTCCATTGATCTATATTTCTGTTTTTGTGCCAGTAGCATACTGTCTTGATTACTGTAGCTTTGTAGTATAGTCTGAAGTCAGGGAGCCTGAATCCTCCAGCTCTGTTTTTCTTTCTCAAGATTGCTTTGGCTATTTGGGGTCTTTTGTGTTTCCATACAAATTGTGAAATTGTTTGTTCTAGTTCTGTGAAAAATGCCATTGGTAGTTTGATAGGGATTGCACTGAATCTGTAGATTGCTTTGGGTAGTAGAGTCATTTTCACAATGTTGATTCTTCCAATCCAAGAACATGGTATATTTCTCCATCTGCTTGTATCACCTTTAACTTCTTTCATCAGTGTCTTATAGTTTTCTGCATACAGGTCTTTTGTCTCCTTAGGTAGGTTTATTCCTAGGCATTTTATTCTTTTTGTTGCAATGATCCCCTTTTATGGTTGTTAGCATTTGCCTTATGTATTGAGGTGCTCCTATGCTGGGTGCATAAATATTTACAATTGTTATATCTTCTTCTTGGATTGATCCCTTGATCATTATGTAGTGTCCTTCTTTGTCTCTTGTAATAGTCTTTATTTTAAAGTCTATTTTGTCTGATGTGAGAATTGCTACCCCCCAGCTTTCTTTTGATTTGCATTTGCATGGAATATCTTTTTCCAGCCCCTCACTTTCAGTCTGTACATGTCCCTAGGTCTGAAGTGGGTCTCTTCAGACCTAGAGACACATACAGCATATATATGGGTATTGTTTTTGTATCCATTCAGCCAGTCTATAGACATACATAACTTATTCAACCATTCTCATGTTGATAGACATTCAAGTTGTTTTGTGTTTGGGGCTTTTACAAACATTAATGTAGTAATTATGTACATTAAAAAATTCTTCATATCTTGTTAAACGTTGAAATGATTGCCCCATTCTTTCCTCCTGTGTTCCCAAATACTTTTCTATTATTATTAGAACATGACTCTGTTATTCCCACAAAATTAATCCGTTAATTTATTTGAACAGAGTGCCCTGGGAAAACCATTGCTTAAAGGCAATTTTGCTTACCTAGGGAATCATATCAAAAACATATTTTATGCTGGGTCATATGATAGCTCTATTTTTAGTTTTTTAAGGAACCTCCATACTGTTCTCCATAGTGGTTGTATCAATTTTCATTCCCACCAACAGTGCAAGAGGGTTCCCTTTTCTCCACACCCTCTGCAGCATTTGTTGTTTGTAGATTTTCTGATGATGCCCATTCTAACTGGTGGGAGGTGATACCTCATTGTAGTTTTGATTTGCGTTTCTCTAATTATTAGTGATGTTGAGCATCCTTTCGTGTGTTTGTTGGCAATCTGTGTATCTTCTTTGGAGAAATGTCTATTTAGGTCTTCTGCCCATTTTTGGATTGGGCATATACCCTGAGAAAACCATAATTCAAAAAGAGTCATGTACCACAATGTTCATTGCAGCTCTATTTACAATAGCCAGGACATGGAAGCAACCTAAGTGTACATCCACAGATGAATGGATAAAGTAGATGTGGCACATATATACAATGGAATATTACTCAGCCATTAAAAGAAATGAAATTGAGTTATTTGTAGTGAGGTGGATGGACCTAGAGTCTGTCATACAGAGTGAAGTAAGTCAGAAAGAGAAAAACAAATACCGTATGCTAACACATATATATGGAATCTAAAAAAAAAAAGGTTCTGAAAAACCTAGCAGCAGGACAGGAATAAAGACACAGACGTAGAGAATGGACTTGAGGACACGGGGAGGGGGAAGGGTAAGCTGGGACGAAGTGAGAGACTGGCATGGACATATATACACTACCAAATGTAAAACAGATAGCTAGTGGGAAGCAGCCCCATAACAGAGGGAGATCAGCTCGGTGCTTTGTGACCACCTAGAGGGGTGGGATAGGGAGGGTGGGAGGGAGACGCCAGAGGGAGGGGATATGGGGATATATGTATACGTATAGCTGATTCACTTTGTTATACAGCAGAAACTAATACGACAATGTAAAGCAATTATACTCCAATAAAGATGTTAAAAAAATAAAATGAAATCTAAAAAATATATATCTATATATTTTATGGTTTAATATTTACCCAAGATATTCTGAAAAAAAAAAGGGTTACGTGGTCATATAAGTTTGGAAAAAACTTATTCCACTTTAGGGGATTCACAAAATTCCTTAGCATATTTTAAGTCTTGAGAAGTACTGCACTAAAGACAAAGTTCCATGATCTGCACACAAGAAAATAAATTCAGTCAAATAATTTCAGAGGGCTAATATACCCCCCTCTTGGAGAGTCACAAAACTTATTTGCATAATTCCTATGCTAAAGATAACTCTCTAATTTTGATACAGGGTTTCCTAAATTTATTTCACCAGGTAACTTTTTCCCCTTTAACTTCTGTTGACATTTCAAAGAATACCCATAGTAAAATGCTAGAATAAGAAAATGAGAGAGATAAGCACCATGTATATATGAAATCTAGGTTCTAGTACCATACAAGTGTCACACATTTCATCAGGGCTTTGGATAAGAAGACAGATTTAATTCTTCCCTCTTTTAAACCTTTGATTATAAGTGAAGGTGCAGTAGATATCCCAAGTCAGGTTTTTAAATGTAGTGCCATAGTGGAAAGGGCATGATCTGAGGTCAGACAGACCTGTGTTGCAATCTTAGGTTATCCACTTACTAGCTAGATAGGTGGTTTAACTTCTCTGGACTTCAGTTTTCTCATAAGTAAAATGGGAATAGTAACAGTCACCTGACAGAGTTGATGTGAGGATTAAATGAGATAACATATGTAAAGTACATAGCAAAGGGACTGCCATATAGAAGGTCTTATATAGTACCTATACTGGTGCACAGCAGGGTTCTGTAAGGTAAAGAAGTGAAGACCTGAGAGCCCACAGATTGATAGGCTCCTGAATAATTGCCAGCTTTTTCATGGGAATAGAATTGGAAGGCTTATCAGATCAGAGTTTCAAGCTCCATGGTATTTTTATTACTAAAGTTTTCCTTTTAATACTGAATTACACTGGGTTTATTTACCTGTCAATGTTTCAAAGAGAAGGCTTTTTAGCTTTTCACCAGGCCAAAGAGAATCCCATGTGTAAGGCTGCCTGCCACTGATGAACAAATTAGTAGCATTTCGGGAGAGTTGGAGTGTAGGGATGGTGCTTTTTGCCTGTTAGTGGGTAAGAGTAGGTTATTAACTGACATAATGGAGTCAGGCAAAAAGAAACTATTTGTAATCTTTTTCATTTCAGAGACCTGAAATTCACTAGGACAAGGTTTATAATTCATAGTATGAAAGTAAATAACCGAAATGAGATGTATGGCTGTTCCTGGATACCCTGGGGTCTTTTAGCCAAAGTGAATAGTGTGAGTTTACAGGGAGTAAGGGAGTCTTTTTCAGTACAATACACAGGGGAATTATGTATAGAACTTCTGCTTACCTGAATAATATAAGAGGGAAGAATTCAACATCTTGTTTGCCAGGGTGATAACTTACTCCTTTTCCAGTTCTGCTCCCCAGACTGCCTCTTAGCAGTCCAGGTGGTACTCTATGTGCCTCCCTCAGAATACTGACCTGTTTGAGAGATGCAGGAAATGTGAAAACTGCTATGTTTCCGTTTCCACAGCAAGAGATGATGATCCTTCTGGATAATCTGTAAGGTTGAAAAGTGAAGTAAACAAATGTCCCTTTCTCTTGTATGGGTGGGTATTCATTTATTGGCATGTTTCTTTCTCGGTCAATCCCTGGAGGCAGCGGACATCCACAAATATCTAAAGACTGATGTGCTATATACTGAAGCATTTGTAACCAGTCCAAGCATTCACATTTCAAGAGTTGTCAGCTTGCTGTACTATGAACTAAGATTATTTTATTTGTCAGCATTATCTGATCTATAATAGTGGCTGGTATTTGACTTAAATAGCTGTGATGACAGCTCAACATCATTTGGCTTTAATAGAATGTTTTGGGTCTTGCTACTCACAAAATTACCCTGTCTTGTTATTTCACTGGACATAATTGAGATAGCTGTTATAGTACTTTAGGTGTTGGTGTGTTTCTAAAAAGGAATGAAGTATCCAGAAAATAAGAGGCTTTGGAATCAACAAGCAACATCATTTATGGTACAAATGTTCTTGTTTTCAACACCCAGCCTTTTGAGGAGCAAAGTACACTCTGAATCAGCTTGCTTAATGTACAGATAATCACTTTCTTTATATTCCTTGCATAATAATGTACTTGGCACTTTGAGATAAAAAAAAAGTTGACAGTGGTTGTCCCTTATAGTTTCTGCTTAGTACATTCTCCTTTATGAAATTGATGCGCTGTTCAGAGTGCTCCCATAAGTGTGAGGTCTGGATCCCAGAAGATAGAGGCCAGCCAGGGCGGGTTACCCTTGCCACAGCAGGCTGGCAACTTCTCATGCCACTGAGTTAACCAGGCACACTCCAGAGACAAGTCTGCTTTCTTCCAGGAAGAGTGGAAAAGTAAAATGTGGCTCTTAGAATGCCTGTCTTTGGAATCATAGTGGGCACAACATTCTGTCTTGTTTGGAATCCTGGGCCTAGGGTATTCTTGCCCTTAAGTCTGAACAAAAAGCAGTTGTATTGGCCCAGCTCTTCAGTGAAGGATATACAGAGAATTACTTATGTTTGTCAAACACCTCAAAAGAGAAAAAGAGGGAGCAAGTGCTTGAGCATACATCTCATCTTACCTATACATTTCTACAAAGAAAGCAATTGATAAGTGTAAAAGACAATTCTGGAACTTCAATGCACTATTTGCCTTGTTGTTTCCTCCTGACGGTTGGCTGTTTCAGAACTTTGTAGGTATGGTTTGGTAGTGCACCTTTTCAGAAATTGGCTTTTAGCATTCTGCTGAATGGGTTTCTTTTACTCTTTACCATTGCAATCCACACTTGTATTTGGCACAGAACACTTTCCCCTAGCAATTATTTGAATTAAAATTAGTCTTGCAGACATTGAAACTTGAGCTGAAAAACTCGATTATCAACTTCCTTCACAGTTTCACTCCCAGAGGAGATTAAGCTAAAATGGCAAAGGTAGAGTCATCGCCAGGTGAGGACTAAATTGAAAGAATGCAGATACTTCAAAAAAATCAGGCTCTGCATAACAGACGACAAATGCAGAATTTAGGAAAACAATTTACTTTCTCCTTCTACCATCTGCACCTATACTGCTTTCACTACTCCCACCTGCTCTTATTGCCTATGCTGTAGTGATTTTTACCATTATTCAATAAATGTTTACTTGAACCAAGAATGATGTCATTTTAATCTTAGTGTATGCTGGCTCAGCACTGTTTCTCTTCCTGTCTCATCCTCCTAGCTCTCCTCCCTTCCTTTAAAATCTTATATTCCTACATAAACCTTTGATACTATGGGAAGTGACCATAACAGTATATGTACACTTCTTTGTAGCCATTGGTTCTCAGAGATTGGAAAGAATAGGGAAATGGACATAATGTGGAGTCTTGAAGAACTTAGGTTGAGTTATGACTGCTTTATTGCTTTACATAAGTGACTTTACCTCCCCAGCTTCAACTTTTTCATCTGTAAAATAGGGCAATACTCTCTCATTCACAGTATTTTTGTAATGCTCTTTCCTGAATTATGAGTGTCCTTTAGGTTTTATCTTTTACCCTCTGACTTTCTCTTTTCCATTTATTTCCTTGTCCACATGAATGCATGTCAACATTGCTTAGGTGATGCCAAATTTTATATTTTATCTCCTTTCCCTAGCTTTATTCTCTCTCTTTATTATCTCCTACACCATTCATGGGTTTAAACACTATCTCTATATGAATGACTCCCAGATCTCTCTACTCACTGGGACTGTTTCCAGTTATTTAAAATGTCTCCTGGCTTTAATCCTTCTTCTCCATTTCTAGTGTCACACCCCTCTGGAAGCCATTGTGACACATGCTCAACTATTTATTGCTTTTTCTGGTTCCTGTCTCTGCAAATTTCAATATATCCTGCATGCTACTACCTGAGTAACTTTTCTAAAATTTATCTTTCATTATATTAATATCACTCAAGATCATAAAATTAATATCTATTCCCTACTGTAGCAAAACTACAAAACCCTCTACCATGTGGCCATCTTACTTCTCTAATATTACTGCTCACAACCCACAATGCCCACCCAGTACATAGGAATGGATGGCCTCCTTAGTGTTCTTACCACATTCAAGTCACACTTCTTACATAGAATGCCATTTCTTTCTTCCTAGCATCTACCTAGATGTTACCCATCCTAATAACATCTAGCTGAAGTCCTATTTCTTCCTCAAAACTTTCACCACTATAGCGCATACACTTACCTCCTTTATTGACACACTGATATTGATATCGATATTGTTTAAGCATCACTGACAATCACACACTTACCATGTGTACCACACAGTACTTAGCACAGGGCTAAGCTTACCTAGGTATGTAATTGCTAACATCACTTTTATAGCAATGAGCACATTAAATCTTGTGTTAGACTTGTGTGCTTTTCCTATCCTTCCATACAACTGCAAATTCCTTGAGGGCAGAGGCCGTGTTTTATTTATCTTTATATCCCTCCACAATACCTTGTCTGAGGCATACCTTCAGGAAATACTTTCTGAATTGAACTGATTGATTGGAGACCTGGAATATTTCAGGAACATGAACCAATTCAGGGCTCAGGGTTGGACAATGCAGGTAAAGCAGTAAAATGAATATCCATGATATTACTGCATAAGTTAAGTTTTCCAGGAGCTGAGGGCATGGCCATTCCCTTCTTATCTAGAAACAGGAGGAACAAGTCTCTTGAAAAATGCCTAGGTGCTCAAAAGAGTAGCCCCTCCCTAACTCAGTATATTATGTTTCATGCTTTCAGTGATGAGACCTAGGATTCTTATTCTTGAGTAAAGGCAAATGACAAGTGTGAGAATAGGTTGTTTATAGCTTGGTGGTCAAAATGCTAGGTGGAGGTTATAAGAGGGAGCAACTGGTGTATCTAGAGAGGATATTTGAAGAAAGAAATTTGGTTCCAGGATACGGAAAGTATATTAATAAATGTAAGCTTACAGTGGATGCTAAAATATATCAATATCTTCCAAAAAAGGAAAAGAGCCATTTGGTGAAAGATATAAAGTTGTGATTATTCAGCTTGATTTCTGACTCCTCAGTATCAAATGTGATCATAGAACATCACACCTTAGAGCTGAAGATAGCTTAGAGATCATGGAATTGAAACTGAGCTCCAGAGAACAGAAGGGACTTTCCAAAAGTCATACACTGAGCCTAGTGGCAGAGCTGGGAAATGATCCCCCTGCCAGAGTATTATCCATGTTTTTCCATCATTCTATTTCTGATGAAAGAGGCACAGGAACTGAGAAGTTTTCTTTTAAATGGACCTTAAAAATGTCTACAAATTGAAAAGTAAGTAGGATCAAAGGAGAGACACTGGGTGGTACAGTGGTTAAGGGTTTGGATTTTGGAGCCAGATTCTGTCACTGACTGGCTGTGTGACTTTGGGAGTAATTTAATATTTACAACTTACAAAGTGATTATGACTCTTAAATGACAGTGCCTGTAAATCACCTGGCATATAATAGTCATTCAACAAATGTTAGTTGTACCCTTGGATTCAAACAATCATCTATATGTAACTTTACTTTGCTAGGAATGCAGAAAACAACGAAATGAAGGTTATGAAGTCTCTAACTTCAAGGAGTTCCTATCCAGTCCCTTACCATTCAAACTTTTTTGGAGCCAGGTTACTTTCTTCATCACTTAGCTTGAGGTCTGCTGATTATTTGTGACTTTCCTTGTACCTTCTGCCTCTTCATTCCTTGCCACCAATCCAAATGCTATCTAATCTTTAACACTCAAATTCTACCCTCTCTGTAAAGCCTTTCCTGATGAGCCCAGCCTACAGAAATCACTTTCCTTTAAGTTCCTATGGCACAAACTTTATAGTTCTACTCATTTGGTCAACATCATATCCTGTATTGTGTTTTGTCAATCAACTTTTCATATATGTGTCTTATCTCCCCAAATAAATTTAATAAATGTTAGTTTCTCCCTTTCCCTTCTCTTTTTCCTATATGATCTTGGTCAACCAGCCAGACATCCTCCCCCAGAATAGTACTGTCTTCTATATGTAGGAATGAGAGAAAACAGCCTTTTGGAAAAGAGCCACACACTTAATCATCCCAAATGTGTAATCATAAGTATATGACTCATAGGAATATCAGGTTGGTAAGATGTTAGTATAGGCCAATGTATCTTGAATTCCTATATAGAACACTGATAAAGAATTGACTGAGACTGCCTCTCGCCTTCTGAGATGGCCCACACTCTGTCTATGGAGTGTGTATCTCTCTCAATAAATCTACTTCTTTCCTATCACTTTGCCTCTCGCTGAATTCCTTCTGTGCTGAGACATAAAGAACCTGAATTACAGCAAGTCCTGAGGCCAGGTGTGCGATCTCAAAAGACAGTGGGTTCAAGTCCCAATCCGGGTTTTGGCTGGGTTTGAGTCCCAGTCAGTGGGTTCAAGTCCCAATCTGAAGTGTGCGGTTTCAGCTGGCGAGCCATGAAGGGACAGTGATAAGGTAGGAAAATGTTCAGAGTCAGGTCTTGGTCCTAAATGGGCCTGTGGGACGCCAGGAGCCAGGTGTACTGGGGAGGATGCTCCACCAATGTCTGCTCATTTCTGATGGGCCGGTCAACCCCACATGCTTAACGCAGGTCCAGGACAAAATTGTTGCCGCAGGATTCGATAATCTGTACTCTTCTTGACTCTGAGGTTTTTCTCCTACATTCTATGTTTATTCCTGTTCCCTTTATTTCCCTATCTCCCTTCTTTCTTCTTTCCTTCCTTCCTTCCTCTCTCTCTCTCTCTCTCCCTCTCTCTTTTTATTTCTTGCTCTCCCCTCCCTCTAACCCTTACAAGTGCTGATCCTTTACTCCCGACTTAACAGCTAGGCCAATTCCTGCTCATCATCGACACTATGGGGGACACCTTCTGTACCATTCCTTTGTGGCAACTTTTCAGGCATTAACACCTGGTTGGGAGACTACCTTGGAAGGGGTAGCATCTAAAATCATAAGTGCCAATCTTGACCAAATTGCGTGGTGGATTTTGACATGAGAGCAGAACTTTTGGATAGCACAAGAGTTAGAGACATTACCTCAGGCTTGGGTCTGAAATGGGTCAGGCTGCATCAATCCTGACTGATACCCCTCTGGACCATATACTCCGGGATTGGGAAAGATTCAGACAACAGGAATTAAAAGAGAAAAAACTTATTAGGTTATGTAATCAGGTTTGGCCACAATATGAGTTAGGAAATTTAAAATGGGGTGAGGTACCATATGTCCAAATTTTCATGGCCTTGTATTTAGGCAATGAAACACAAAAGGAATTTAAGGCATGCATAGCTTGGAGGGATAACTCTAGGAAGGACACAGAGGACATTTTAACTGACCCACCCTACAGTGCCATGCAGTACACCAGGTGGGGAATGATGCTGTCCCTGAGGTAGACCCACAATGGAATTCTATTGATAGGGATAGACGGGGTCTGTTTGATAGATGGTATGAAGAAATTTACAGTAAAACCTGTTAATTATGAAAAGGTGAAGGAGGTCCAATAGGGACAGGATGAAAATCCTGCCATCTTCCAAGGGAGACTAGTGGAAGTTTTTAGGAAATATATGAACATGGGTCCCTCCTCCCGTAAGGGACAGGACCTTTTGGCTATGAATTTCATAGCCCAGTCTGCCCCAGATATCAGGTGGAAAATTCAGAAAGCAACTGCTGGTCCTCAGACTCCAATGAACGATTTGCTCCTATTGGCTTATTCGGTTTTCAATAATAGGGATGTGGCTGAAAAGGCTAAATGCACCCAGATAAATATGCAAAAGGCCCAAAAGATGGCAGTGGCTTTGTCCCCTCAGAGGCCACCAAAGGGGAAGCCAACTTTCCTGGGCCAATCTGGCCCTGGTGGATCATGAGGCCCACGGGTACCCAGACAGGACCAGTGTACCCTGTGTAGACAAAAGGGGTACTGGAGGGAGGATCAAAATCAATGTGCCCTTTGCAAACAGCCAGGACATTGGAGGAGGGAATGCCCCAGATGCCAGACAGCAATGGGGACCCCTTGGCCATTGATGGTTTTGCAATCAGAAGACTGAAGGGGCCCAAGGCCAAAAGCTGCTCTGCCTGAAACCGAGCAGGACCCTGTAGGGGCTCCTGGGCACAGAGAGCCTTTCTGTTCAGCCTCCATGACCTTCCCTAAGATTCATGAACAGTTGCTAGTCTGGGAAGGGAAGGGATGCAGAGTCAAGGGAGGAACAGCCAAGAAACAATAGTGCAGCCTTGGGTCAGGGTCCTGGTTCCACCTCAAGGGATACACATAACAATATCTTTAAGCCCTTTTATAGAATAAAAAACCAACAAATGGAAGATGTCAGCATTCTCCATACCAGAGAAGACCAATTAAGGTCAGACTAAAGGAACCAGAGAATCCCATCAAGATTACCTGAGATGAGATTAAAGGAGGACAGGCTCTGTACACACCCTAATCTTGTCAGGAACCTCACCCTTAACTATTGCTATAAAACTCTTCATCAAGTCCTCCCAGGTTGGGACACATAATTTTCAAGGGCAGGAGTCTACTGTGCCCCCCTTTGCCTGGCAAAGCAATAAAGCTATTCTTCTACTTCACCCAAAACTCTGTTTCTGAGACTCCATTTGGCACCAGTGTATAGAGGCTGAGATTTCGGCATCATGCCTAGAGATAACATCTCATAACTAGTGTTGAGCCTCAGGTAGTCATTGATGTGGCAGGCCACTTGACAGAATTTCTTATAGATACTGGTGCAACCTTTTCAATCTTAACCCAAAAGATTGGAAGCCTTAGCAATCATAAGGAGTATGCAATGGGGTGTCAGGGAAGTGGAAGGGGCACACTTTCCAGGAACCCTTTTTGTGCAACATCAATGCCAGTTGTTTCTAGATTCCTTTCTGTCTGTGCCTGATTGTCCCATCCCCTTAATGGGAAGAGGCTTATAAACTAAGTTAGGGGCCACTCTGTTTCTTGAGGGGCAAGGGAACCACTCTCATCACCAAATGATTCTAACAGAAAGTGGAAAGGAACAGACTAAATCTGGAGCTGAAATAGAAGCCTTAGTAGACCTTGGAGTGTGAAATATCAAGGTCCCAGACTTGGTCAAAGATATCCAGCCGGCGATTATTAATACCTGAACCAAAATGGGAGACCACCGGTCTGACTAAACTGACCATAGCTGATAGGATTTTGGGGGGAACCCTTCTCCCCTAAGGCAAATGAGGGAAAATAAAACATTCCAACATAGGTGAATGGGTGTGCCAGTTCTTTGATAACATTGAGGTAGCTACCCAATTCTCTGAGGGAAAGAAAAAAAAATTGTCTGAACTTAAGAGAACAAAATCATCCTAGAAGGAATTTGCCTGCCTTTCTCATGCCTTTGAGATGCAAATGTTCTATCTGGTCTTCTCAGGGAAACCCTTATCTCTGCCATTTTTTAAAATGCAAATTTTGGGAAAAGGGCTAGAGAATTTGGAATTTGACTTATCAAGGACAAATAAAAATCTTAAGTGTCTTCTCCATAAACATTAGTAAAAAGGATTTAGCCATCTAGACAGGTGACCTTGATTTGTTCCATCTGCCTTTTCCATCTGCCAGAAGCCCAATTTGAATCCAACCTCTTGTAACTGATGGGTTTTACATTGTTTTACCTGATTCAGGGCTGAAATTTTGGAATGAGAACTATGAGGTCTCTGTGTTTGTTTGTGTGTTCATATGTATCTATATGTGTGTTGTAGATGTATGGTATTGCCAAAATTAATTTGTAAAAGAGCTCTATTTAATGGACTTAAAGGAAACTAAGCACTTATATAAATACTCAGAAATGTAAAAGAATCTGGCTAGAATGAATTTCAGGTTCATGTCATCTGAGAAATATTCAGTACTAATCAGATAGCTGGTATTAAAGGTGGCTTAAACTTGTTGGTTTGATGTCTTTAGAGTCATCAATGTTAAGTATAGTACTTCTGTTGTACCTAGGTTTACTAGAGGTCAAATAAGACCTTATATCTGTTGCAAATTTGTCAGCAAGGAAAGTAAGTGACTCAATGTGAAAAAAAAACTTTTAAGGAAAGTAAGATGGGTGTTTTCAGTAAAAGACGTGTGAGGAATGGGAAAGGAACACTGAGAAAAGAGTTGTGCATGATCAGGATTTTCTAAGATTGGATTGAATTTAGTTGGGTAAATGGATTTTGTTGGGAGTAAGCTGAGGCAAGACTTGGAATTGGTTTCTCTCTCTGTTAAGAGAACAAAGTATTCTTGGAATGCTACTTTTGATAACAGATTGTGTGAGTTTCTCTGCCTTTAAGTGATTTGTATTTGCTTTTGAGATCTCTTGTAACTTTTGTTAAAGAATAAGTATTATCTCACAGTGACCTATGATCTTATTTGACCAAGTGTTTTGAAACTTTTTGGCAAACTTCCCAAATATCAAATTTTAATTAAAGTTCTTTTGACTTCCAGCTAACTTTGGGATGCTTTAGCAGGCCCCTGAGGCATCTCAGAGAGAAATATTTAACTAGGATTATTTGGTATGTTAAATTAAATGTAATCAGTCATAATTCTGGTTATTGTAACCAAGCTTCTTTATCAATTACACTGCAATCAGATGTTTAACCATGCCTTTTAAATCTTTTGTCATTTATAGATAGTTATTTTTGTACTTTGATGCTGTTGCAAAAGTGCTTCATCTTCAAGAAGATTCATAGGAAGGCTATGGAAGCAGTTACAACAGTTCCACAACAAGATGATGGCTATGAGAGGATTCCAGCCCATATCGACTTAAAACAAGGAGGCATCTGGCCCCTGGGGCCCCTATATCAGGCATCCAGAGACTTTTACTCCCTGACAGGCAGGGTCGACGCATCTGCTCAGCCTTGAAGCAGTTACAGAAGACAGACCATTGCCCCTAAGCTTCCCATAAGAATATGGGAGTAAAATCTCTGAGGGGGGAATGAAACAGGAGGGAAGGGGGCAGGGCACCACCTTTAAAAGAATGACATAGCTGTTGAGGACATGACAAAAACTGGTTAGAAACAACTAGGTCCAAGATTGTAGAAGGTTCAACTTCCAGTAGACCTTGAGCCTTATTATATGCTCACTGTAATACATTAGCGTGTTAAGTGACACACTCACAGGTGCCATGACAGTTCCAAGGCTGACCTGAAAAGGCCAAAAAGTGGGCGGTGGCCCAATTCCTGGAAATCCCCGCCCCTTCCCTGAAATAGTTGGAATAATCCTCCCACTCATTAGCCTATGAAATTACCCACCCCATAAAAACTAACCACCCCATATTTCGGTGCCTCTTGCCTTCCCCACACTCTGTCTATTGAGTGTGTATCTCTCTAATCTAAATCTAATTCTTACCTAAAAAAAAAGAATTGACTGAGACTAAGGACTCTTCCAATTTAGCCCTACCTATTGCCACTATGCATGGGAATAAGTAAGGGCACTTTGGTGCCCTTGAAGGGGTATATTCTTTAAGGTAGGAAGCATGAATTTAACTTATGACCTTGCCTAGGTCCTGTGGTAGTATCTTAAAGTTCCTCAGGCATAATCATAGAGGCCTGGTTAGGCCCAAAGAATTAAGTGATAAGGTAATTTTCTCTTCAAGCAAGATTCAACGGCTGTCTCTGATTGGGAGGTGATTGCACAGAATATCACCCAGAGATGATTCTAAACAATAAAGCTCTTGATGTGTAAGGTCTCATCTCAGAACCAGAGTTCTTATATATAGGATATCCTTAGAGAGTCTGAGTTCTGATGAAGAGAAGGGCTCTTACCAATGCTTTCAGAAGGTACAGCAATTAGAGCAATCTCTGGCATAGAATGGAAGTGTGCTTTGGTAGATTATCACCTCATGATCTTCCTAAAACAACATTACCCTCATATCAAACCCCTGCTTAAAAACCATCAGTAGTTCCCCATTATCCACAGAAGAGTCCTTAGTCTTGTACCTAAGGTCCTATTCAATCTAACACTAATTCACCTGTGGCATTAAGCTAACAATCATCTTCTATATGCAACCTTATTTTGCAAGGGTTGAAGATAGTACTGAAATGAAGGTGATGAGGTCTATAACTTCAAGTAGTTCCTATCCAATCCACTACCATTCAAACTCTTTGTTGGAGCTAGGCTACTTTCTTCTTCATATCCTCCTCACTTAGCTTGGGGTCTCATGCATTATAACCTGTGATTTTCCTTTTAACTTCTGTCATTTCATTCCTTGCCACAAATCCAAATCCCATCTCATCTTTAAGGCCCAAATTCTCTCTCCTCTATAAAGCCTTTCCTGACTAGCCCAGCCTAAAAGAACCACTCTCTCCTTTGAATTCCTATAGGACAAATTTTATGGTTCTATTTATTTGGTCAATAACATACCCTGTATTGTGTTTTGTAAGACAACTTTTCACGTATGTGTCTTATCTTCCCAAATAAATGCAAGACGCTTGAGTTCAGACACAAAAAATGCATAATGTCCCCTATGGGTTCAATGTCATACACTTAATATGCTCTCAAATTATACTAGCTTATTTCTTCTGTTCTTTTTCGTAATGGGTTATTTATCACAGCAGCAGAAACTACCAAATTGAAAATAAATAAATCAGAAACTTCTTCTACCTTGAGCAGTTACTAATCATCTCATACAAAAAAAGTTTTACCCAAAGGAGTAGGAAATTATGCTATATATAAAGCATATAATATGCTAGAGTCTGAGGTCAATATTTTCCTGGATAAGTGTCCAGCATTTGACAAGGAGTTTAATTCTTCCAAGCCCTGGTTAACATTAACACTGGAAAGTTGTATTAGCAAATTCAAGCAAATTTTGCTTTTCATATGAAGATTTTTTAACTTGATAAAAATATCTCACCTGGAATATTAAAATTATCAAAATTAAAGAGTTGATTTTCAAACTCATTAGCTATAGCTAGAAAGCAATGTTGGTGAGTTAAGGAAAGCTTGGTTCTTTTCTGCTGGATTCTTTTAAAATATCATTCTTGTCATAGTTAATACATTGGTATAGAGTAACTGGAATAGGCTGTGCATAATTATTGTGTACCCTAGGACTTGATCCTGACCTGGAGCTCCCTACTGGATTCTCAAACCAGGCTGAAGGAATACTCATGGATAGTTGATGGAATAGTTGATGGATGGTCATCAAATCACAAGAGAAGAGAACAAAAGAGGAAGGGAAGAAAAAGACCTACAAAAACAAATCCAAAACAATTAACAAAATGGCAATAAGAATATACATATCGATAATTGCCTTAAGTGTAAATGGATTAAATGCTTCAACCAAAAGACAGAGACTGGCTGAATGGACACAAAAGCAAGACCTGTATATATGCTGTCTACAAGAGACCCATTTCAGGTCCAGGGAAACATACAGACTGAAAGAGAGGGGATGGAAAAAGGTATTCCATGCAAATGGAAATCAAAAGAAAGCTGGAGTAGCGATACTCATATCAGACAAAATAGACTTTAAAATAAGGACTGTTACAAGAGACAAAAAAGGACACTACATAATGGTCAAGTGATCAATCCAAGAAGAAGATGCAGCAACTGTAAATATATATGCACCCAACATAGGAGTACCTCAATATATAAGGCAAATGCTAGCAGCCATAAAAGGAGAAACCAACAGTAACACAATAATAGTGGGGGACTTTAACACCCCACTTAGATCAATGAACAGATCACCCAGACAGGAAATCAATAAGGAAACACAGCCATTAAATGACACATTAGACCACATGGACCTAATGGATATTTAAAGAGCATTCCATCCAAAAACAGTAGAACACACATTCTTAAGTGCACATAGAACATTTTCCAGGATAGATCACATGGTGGGCCACAAAGCAAGCATCAATAAATTTAAGACAATTGAAATCATACCAAGCATGTTTCCTGACCACAACTCTTTGAGATTAGAAATCAACTACAAGGAAAAAACTGTAAAAAACACAAACACATGGAGACTAAACAACCAATGGATCACTGAAGAAAGCAAAGAGGAAATCAAAAAATACCTAGAGACAAATGAAAATGAAAACATGATGATCCAAAACCTATGGGACACAGGGACTTCCCTGGTGGTCAAGTGGTTAAAACTCCATGCTTCCACTGCAGGGGGCATGGGTTTGATCCCTGGTCATGGAATTAAGATCCTGCATGCCGTATGGTGCAGCCAACAAACAAACAAACAAAAACCACAAAACAAACCAAAAACCCCACAAAACCTATGGGATGCAGCAAAAGCAGTTCTAAGAGGGAAGTTTATAGCAATGCAATCTTACCTCAGGAGACAAGACAAATCTCAAATAAACAACCTAATGCTACACCTAAAGCAACTAGAGAAGGAAGAACAAAGAAAACCCAAAGTTAGTAGAAGGAAAGAAATCATAAAGATCAGAGCAGAAATAAATGAAATAGAGATGAAGAAAACAATAGAAAAGATTGATGAAACTAAAAGCTGGTTCTTGGAAAAGATAAACAAAATTGATAAACCTTTAGCCAGACTCATCAAGAAAAAAAAGGAAGAGGGCTCAAATCGATAAAATTAGAAATGAAAAAGGAGAAGTTACTCACTGACACTGCAGAAATACAAAGGATCATAGGAGACTATTAGAAGCAACTCTATGCCAATAAAATGGAAAACCTAGAAGAAATGGACAAATTCTTAGAAAGGAACAACGCTCCAAGACTGAACCAAGAAAAAAATAGAAAATATGAACCAACCAATCACAAGTACTGAAATGGAAACTATGATTAAAAAACTTCCACAAAACAAAAGTCCAGGACCAGATGACTACACAGGCAAATTCTATCAAACATTTAGAGAAGAGTTAACACCTATCCTTCTCAAACTATTCCAAAAATATTGCAGATGAAGGAACACTCCAAAATGTATTCTATGAGGTCACCATCACTCTGATACGGAAACCAGACAAAGAAACCACAAAAAAGAAAATTACAGGCCAATATCACTGATGAACATAGATGCAAAAATCCTCAACAAAATACTAGTAAACCAAATCCAACAACACATTAAAAGGATGATACACCATGATCAAGTGGGATTTACTGTAGGGATGCAAGGATTTTTCAATATCCACAAATCGATCAGTGTGATACACCACACCAACAAATTGAAAAATAAAAACCACATGATCATCTCAATAGATGCAGAAAAAGTTTTTGACAAAATTCAACACCCATTTATGATAAAAACTCTCGAGAAAGTGGGCACAGAGGGAACTTACCTCAACATACTAAAGGCCATATATGACAAAGCCACAGCTAACATCATACTCAATGGTGAAAAGCTGAAAGCATTTCCTCTAAAATCAGAAACAAGACAAGGATATCCACCCTTGCCACTTTTATTCAACATAGTATTGGAAGTCCTAGCCATGGCAATCAGAGAAGAAAAAGAAATAAAAGGAATCCAAACTGGAAATGAAGAAGTAAAACTGTCACTGTTTGCAGGTGACATGATACTGTAAATAGAAAATCCTAAATGCACTACCAGAAAACTACTAGAGCTAATCAATAAACTTGGTAAAGTTGCAGGATCCAAAATTAATACACAGAAATCTGTTGCATGTCTATACACTGACATTGAAAGATCAGAAAGGGAAATTAAGGAAACAATCCAGTTTACCATCACATCAAAAAGAATAAAATACCTAGGAATAAACCTACCTAAGGAGACAAAAGACCTGTACTCTGTAAACTGTAAGATGCTGATGAAAGAAATCGAAGAAGACACAAACAGATGGAAAGATATTTCATGTTCTTGGATTGGAAGAATCAATATTGTCAAAATGACTATACTACTCAAGGCAATCTACAGATTCAATGCAATCCCTGTCAAATTACCAATGGCGTTTTTCACAGAAGTAGAACAAATAATTTTAAAATTTGTATGGAGACACAAAAGACCCCGAATAGCCAAATAATCTTGAGAAAGAAAAACAGAGCTGGAGGAATCAGGCTCCTTGACTTCAGACTATACTACAAAGCTACACTCATCAAAAGAGTATGGTACTGGCATTAAATAGAAATATAGATCAATGCAACAGGATAGAAAGCCCAGAAATAAACCCAAGCACCTGTGGTCAATTAATCCATGACAAAGGAGGCAAGAATATACAATGGAGAAAAAGTCTCTTCAATAAGTGGTGCTGGGAAAACTGGACAGCTACATGTAAAAGAATGAAGTTAGAACATTCTCTAACACCATACACAAAAATAAACTCAAAATGGATTAAGGACCTAAATGTAAGCCTGGATATTATTAAACTCTTAGAGGAAAACATAGGCAGAACACTCTTTGACATAAATCTCAGTAATATCTTTTTGTATCCACCTCCTAGATTATTAAAATAAAAACAAAAATAAACAAATGGGAGTAATTAAACTTAAAAGCTTTTGCAAAGCAAAGGAAACCATAAACAAAATGCAAAGAGAACCCACAGAATGGGAGAAAATATTTGCAAATAAAGTGACTGACAACGGGTTAATCTCCAAAATATACAAACAGCACACGCAGCTCAATATCGAAAAAACAAACAACCCAATTAAAAACTGGGCAGAAGATCTAAATAGACATTTCTCCAAAGAAGACATACAGGTGGCCAAAAGCACATGAAAAAATGCTCAACATTGGTAAGTATTAGAGAAATGCAAATCAAAACTACATTGCGGTCTCACTTCACACTGGTCAGAATGGCCATCCTCAAAAAGTCTACGAACAATAAGTGCTGGAGGGGGTGTGGAGAAAAGGGAACTCTCCTACACTGTTGGTAGGAATATAAATTGGTACAACCACTATAAAGAACAGTATGGAGGTTCCTTAAAAAACTAAAAATAGAACTACCATGTGATCCAGCAATCCCACTCCGGGGCATATATCCAGAGAGAGCCATACTTTAAAAAGATATATGTACCCCAATGTTCATAGCAGCACTGTTTACAATAGCCAAGACATGGAAGCAACCTAAATGTCCATCGACAGACGAACGGATAAAGAAGTACATATATACAATGGAATATTATTCAGCCATAAAAAAGAATGAAATAATGCTGTTTACAGCAACATGGATGGACCTAGAGATGCTCATACTCAGTGAAGTAAGTCAGACAGAGAAAGACAAATATCATATGATATCATTTATTTTTGGAATCTAAAAAAAGGATACAAATGAACTTATTTACAAAACAGAAACGGACCCACAGACTTCGAAAACAAACTTTTGGTTACCAAAGGGGAAAGGCTGGGGCGGGGGGAGGGATAAATTAGGAGTTTGGGATTAACATATACACACTACTATACATAAAATAGATAATCAATGAGGACCTACTATACAGCACAGGGAACTCTACTCAATATTCTGTAATAACCCATACAGGAAAAGAATCTGAAAAAGAATGGATATATATATGTATAACTGAATCATTTTACTGTATACCTGAAACTAACATAACATTGTAAATCAACTATACTCCAACATAAAATAAAAATTAAATTAAAAAAAAAAGAAGAACATACCAAAAAATAATGAAGAAAAATTATGGTAATAAGTGATGAAAGGGTCAGAATTGCCAGCGGTAGTCAAAAGGGATTTTATTCTATATATGTTTTACAACTTTTAATGATTTGTATATTCATGAATTCTTCCTATTGTTAAAGTTAATAAAAAGTCATAAAAGCCAAGGAAAATCTCCTCAGAATTATACATCGATCTGTCACTTTTGATTTGCACATTTTTTCTATGCATGTGTACATTAATCTCATCAGAGAAGCCTCTTTAAATCTTTTGACTTCATAAAGGTGTTTCTTTACCTCATATGTTGCTGTACTAAAATAAGGCATGGACCTACCTACTGTATAGCACAGGGAGCTATACTCAATATTTTGTAATAACCTATAAGGGAAAAGAATGAAAAAAATAGATTTATATGTATGTATACCTGAATCACTTTGTTGTACAATGGAAACTAACACAACATTGTAAATCAACTATACTTCTATTAAAATAAATTAAAATAGATAAATAAATAAATAAAATGCAAAGTAATAAAAAATAAATTAAGGCGGGGATTTTAAAGAAGATAAAGACTGTATATAGTTCTTGATTATGATATTACATATTTTCTTAACAGGTTACTCTTTTTCCCTATTTTACCAATTTATATACATTTTAGAATGCTTTGCATTATATAATGTACAAGTACATCATTTATAGTAAACTAAATATTATATTTGGGGCTAGGACTGAAACCCTGATATTATTCCTTAAAGAAATTAAGTTCAATACATGAAATTTTAACTTACAGTAACTTTCCCAGGAATCTAAGTTGTCAAAAGTGCAAGGACTACTTGTATATGACCAGTTTTGCACAGAAATTTTGGGTAAGTGAGGATAACACAGAATCAGACAAATAGTACAGCATGAGAACGTGTGTTAGAGAAAAAGGAGAGTTTTCCAACATTTAAATTTGTTAGATACTGTAATGGGTGATAAAGGAGGGTTGTGAATCTCTTTCAATGGACTTTTAAAAAACCTCACTTATTTTGGATGGTACAGTGTTCTTGCTAAACCTATAGGTGGCTTATACTCTGTGACTTACAATTTATGTAAGAAGCAGTTGAATGCATTATATAGTAAGACAGCATGCAGTCACAGCACTGTGTCTCATGTGTATTTGTCCAAAGGACAGATACAACATTATACTGGAAAGAATCCAGTATTTGGAATCAGGATGCCTTACTTTACGTCCAAGTTCTGCCTCTTTCTTGCTATGTGATCTTGCATAAGTTATCTCACATCTCCAAATCTTAGTCTCCTCAGTTATAAAATGGGAATGGTATTAATAATAATGCCTACTTAACCTGACAGTTGTGAGACAAAGGATATGAAAAACAGTATATGAAAGTTCTTTGTAAACTATAAAATGGTGTACCTATTTTTTATGATTGACTATTTTTTAAAAAGTATGGCATTGAAAACTACTTCAAGAAAATAACCTCTTTATAATGCAGTACTGCATCTATAATTAAAGTTTTCCACTTGCCAAAACAAGGCTCAGATATGAATAGTTTTTTCCATTGGGGAGATATTTCAAACCATGTTAAGACCCTAGAAGTCTATGATTTCTATTAGAGTTTGGATTTCTTAACACCAAAATAAAAGTTCTTATCACTTGTAACCACGGTAAGTAAAAGTCTGATAGCTGAAGGATGGTAGGTCAAAATACTGTCAGTTTTTCAATAAAGAGTCAGCAGGGTGAGGTAAAGGAGCTGCTTGTGTTATAAGTTCTTTGGGCTGGGTAAGAACTCCTTCCTTTTCTAACTATAGATTTTGGACTGTTTTATCTTCCTTAGTCCTAGTAACAATGCCTTATTCTAAAACTGGACTTCCAGGTAGAGAAGCTGGGACTAGATCATCTAACTGGGGAAACATTTAGAAAGGCTTGTTTCCCACCTCTGCTCCCCACCTCAATGCCTTTCCATGTCCTTATTCAGCTGCGTTCATCCCAGGTACAGTTTGTAATAACTACTACAAGTTCTCACTCAAAATTTCTGTCAGCTATGGCATTATTGGGACCAGTCTGCTATTAACAACATAAACAAATGTTAGAGGCACAGAAGTAAGCATGGAGAAAAAGAATAGGTGGCAATGGGGTTACATGACATGAGAACTTAACTTTTAGCTCTTCATAAAGACCTCAAGATGACTCAATAATCTGGTGGGAGAAAGGTGGAGGGCAAAGTTCTGATTCCTTATTTTTCCTTTAAGGGCTGCCTTTTAGAAAAGTATACTAGGTGGATGTGTAGCCTTGCCCCTATATACTATCATTTATTTTTTCATGTATTAGACCATTCTAAAGCAGAATGGGCATGAGATTTTAAAGAAAATTTAGCCAATGTGCATGAACCAGGGTAGAGAAAGGTGAGCTGTTACCCACTGATTGAATCAATTCAAGCAAAGTACTCCAAGTGACAACTGGCAGGATTGTTTACAAACATGCACAACACTGTTTATTATGTTTCCTGATTTATCTGATTGGTTATAAATTATAGTATCACAAAGCTGGTAAGGAACCTTCCAAGCTGTCATCTAATGCTACCTAAGCCACCTATATTTGCTAAACAAATCTGGCCATACTTGCCCTTCTCCATCCAAAGGGCACTTATGAGGTTGACATGCTTATATAATCTTTCTGTACACTATTTTCTCACTATACTACATTCGTTGTGTTAACATAATCTTTATTAGTCTGCTGAGTGGAGAAAAGACTTCCTTCTCACCCTACTTACCTCGGTTGTCATCCTCATTTTCTTCCCAGGGCTCTTCATTTGCTAGCAATGGGTTCTGCGACTCATTCATACACCTCATAGGGAAAGAGTGTCCATCACCAGGGCTGGTGGGGAAATGAAGGCAGTGAGATCTTGCAGCTGACATAGACATTTTATGAAGGTAATAACTCTATTAGAAATAGGAGTGGGGTTCTTAGAAAGATTTAAACCATTTAGCTGATTGGCTAAAGCCATACTGGAATAGGCTCTTACAATAGCATCATTTAGTTGCCCTATTGCTCTCAATTTCTATATCTGTTTGTTTGTCTGCATCAGTCTTGACTCTTTTAGTTTTTAAGCAACTCTTTAATTGCTTCCCACAATGGCCAGTATGGCAAAATGCACATAAAGCAAACTTCATAAATATAACTTAATGATGAAGATTCCAATTTATATCCCATTATATTATTGCTTTGGTTCTAAATTTTCAAGAAAAATTACCAGATTCAGAATCATTGAGAGCAGAAGCAAGAAGAACTACAATCCTGCAGCCTGTAGAACAAAAACCACATTCACAGAAAGATAGACAAGATGAAAAGACAGAGGGCTATGTACCAGATGAAGGAACAAGAAAAAACCCCAGAAAAACAAGTAAATGAAGTGGAGATAGGCAACCTTCCAGAAAAATGATTCAGAATAATGATAGTGAAGATGATCCAGGACCTCGGAAAAAGAATGGAGGCAAAGATCGAGAAGATGCAAGAAATGATTAACAAAGGCCTAGAAGAATTAAAGAACAAACAAACAGAGATGAACAATACAATAACTGAAATGAAAACTACACTGGAAGGAATCAATAGCAGAATAACTGAGGCAGAAGAACGGATAAGTGATCTGGAAGACAAAATGGTGGAATTCACTGCTGCGGAAGAGAATAAAGAAAAAGAATGAAAAGAAATGAAGACAGCCTAAGAGACCTCTGGGACAACATTAAACACAACAACATTTGCATTATAGGGGTCCCAGAAGGAGAAGAGAGAGAGAAAGGAACAGAGAAAATATTTGAAGGGATTATAGTCAAAAACTTCCCTAACATGAGAAAGGAAATAGCCACCCAAGTCCAGGAAGCACAGCAAGTCCCATACAGGATAAACCCAAGGAGAAACATGCCGAGACACATAGTAATCAACTTGGCAAAAATTAAAGACAAAGAAAAATTATTGAAAGCAGCAAGGGAAAAATGACAAATAACATACAAGGGAACTCCCATAAGGTTAACAGCTGATTTCTCAGCAGAAACACTACAAGCCAGAAGGGAGTGGCATGATATAATTAAAGTGATGAAAGGGAAGAACCTACAACCAAGATTACTCTACCCAGCAAGGATCTCATTCAGATTCGATGGAGAAATCAAAAGCTTTACAGACAAGCATAAGCTAAGAGAATTCAGCACCATCAAACCAGTTCTACAACAAATGTTAAAGGAACTTCTCTAAGTGGGAAACACAAGAGAAGAAAAGGACCTACAAAAACAAACCCAAAACAATTAAGAAAATGGTCATAGGAACATACATATCGATAATTACCTTAAACGTGAATGGATTAAATGCTCCAACCAAAAGACACAGGCTTGCTGAATGGATACAAAAACAAGACCCATCTATATGCTGTCTACAAGAGACCCACTTCAGACCTAGGGGCACATACAGACTGAAATTGAGGGGATGGAAAAAGATATTCCATGCAAATGGAAATCAAAAGAAAGCTGGAGTAGCAATACTCATATCAGATAAAAGAGACTTTAAAATAAAGAATGTTACAAGAGACAAGGAAGGACACTACATAATGATCAAGGGATCAATCCAAGAAGAAGATATAACAATTATAAATATATATGCACCCAACATAGGAGCACCTCAATACATAAGGCAACTGCTAGCAGCTATAAAAGAGGAAATCAACGGTAACACAATAAGAGTGGGGGACTTTAACACCTCACTTACACCAATGGACAGATCATCCAAAATGAAAATAAATAAGGAAACAGAAGCTTTAAATGACACAATAGACCAGATAGATTTAATTGATATTTATAGGACATTCCAACCAAAAACAGCAGATTACACTTTCTTCTCAAGTGCACACGGAACATTCTCCAGATAGATCACATCCTGGGTCACAAATCAAGTCTCAGTAAATTTAAGAAAATTGAAATTATATCAAGAATCTTTTCTGACCACAACACTATGAGATTAGAAATGAATTACAGGGAAAAAAACGTAAAATCCACAAACACATGGAGGCTAAACAATACGTTACTAAATAACCAAGATATCACTGAAGAAATCAAAGAGGAAAACAAAAAATAACTAGAGATAAATGACAATGAAAACACGACGATCCAAAAGCTATGGGATGCAGCAAAAGCAGTTCTAAGAGGGAAGTTTATAGCTATACAAGCCTACCTCAAGAAACAAGAAAAATTTCAAGTAAACAATCTAACCTTACACCTAAAGGAACTTGTGAAAGAAGAATAAACAAAACCCAAAGTTAGAAGGAAAGAAATCATAAAGATTAGAGCAGAAATAAATGAAACAGAAACAAAGAAAACAATAGCAAAGATCAATAAAACTAAAAGCTGGTTCTTTGAGAAGATAAACAAAATTGATAAACCATTAGCCAGACTCATCAAGAAAAAGAGGGAGAGGACTCAAATCAATAAAATTAGAAATGAAAAAGGAGAAGTTACAACAGACACCACAGAAATACAAAGCATTCTAAGAGACTACTACAAGCAACTCTATGCCAATAAAATGGAAAACCTGGAAGAAATGGACAAATTCTTAGAAAGGTATAACCTTCCAAGAGTGAACCAGGAAGAAACATAAAATATGAACAGACAAATCACAAGTAATGAAATTGAAACTGTGATTAAAAATCTTCCAACAAACAAAAGTCCAGGACCAGATGGCTTCACAGGTGAATTCTACCAAACGTTTAGAGAAGAGCTAACACCCATCGTTCTCAAACTCTTCCAAAAACTTGCAGAGGAAGGAACACTCCCAAACGCATTCTATGAGGCCAGCATCACCCTGATACCAAAACCAGACAAAGATACTACAAAAAAAGAAAATTACAGACCAACATCACTGATGAATATAGATGCAAAAATCCTCAACAAAATACTAGCAAACAGAATCCAACAACACATTAAAAGGATCATACACCATGATCAAGTGGGATTTATCCACGGGATGCAAGGATTCTTCAATATACGCAAATCAATCAGTGTGATACAGCACATCAACAAATTGAAGACTAAAAACCATATGATCATCTCAATAGATGCAGAAAAAGCTTTTGACAAAATTTAACACCCATTTATGATAAAAACTCTCCAGAAAGTGGGCATAGAGGGAACCTACCTCAACATAATAAAGGCCATATATGACAAACCCACAGAAACATCATTCTCAATGGTGAAAAACTGAAAACATTTCCTCTAAGATCAGAAACGAGACAAGGATGTCCCCTCTCACCACTATTATTCAACATAGTTTTGGAAGTACTAGCCACGGCAATCAGAGAAGCAAAAGAAATAAAAGGAATACAAATTGGAAAAGAAGAAGTAAAACTGTCACTGTTTGCTGATGACATGATACTTTACATAGAAAATCCTAAAAATGCCACCAGAAAACTACTAGAGCTAATCAATGAATTTGGTAAAGTTGCAGGATACAAAATTAATGCACAGAAATCTCCTGCATTCCTATACACTAATTATGAAAAATCTGAAAGAGAAATTATGGAAACACTCCCATTTACCATTGCAAGAAAAAGAATAAAATACCTAGGAATATACCTACCTAGGGAGAGAAGAGACCTGTATGCAGAAAACTATAAGACACTGATGAAAGAAATTAAAGATGATACCGACAGATGGAGAGATATACCATGTTCTTGGATTGGAAGAATCAATATTGTGAAAATGACTCTACTACCCAAAGCAATCTACAGATTCAATGCAATCCCTATCAAATTACTAATGGCATTTTTTACAGAACTAGAACAAATCATCTTAAAATTTGTATGGAGACACAAAACACCCCGAATAGCCAAAGCAGTCTTGAGGGAAAAAAATGGAGCTGGAGGAATCAGACTCCCTGACTTCAGACTATACTACAAAGCTACAGTAATCAAGACAATATGGTACTGGCACAAAAACAGAAACATAGATCAATGGAACAAGATAGAAAGCCCAGAGATAAACCCACGCACCTATGGTCAACTAATCTATGACATAGGAGGCAAAGGTATAAAATGGACAAAAGACAGTCTCTTCAATAAGTGGTGCTGGGAAAACTGGACAGCTACATGTAAAAGAATGAAATTAGAACACTCCCTAACACCATACAGAAAAATAAACTCAAAATGGATTCGAGATCTAAATGTAAGACCAGACACTATAAAACTCTTAGAGGAAAACATAGGAAGAACACTCTTTGACATAAATCACAGCAAGATCTTTTTTGATCCACCTCCTAGAGTAATGGAAATAAAAACAAAAATAAACAAATGGGACCTAATGAAACTTCAAAGCTTTTGCACAGCAAAGGAAACCATAAACAAGATGAAAAGGCAACTCTCAGAATGGGAGAAAATATTTGCAAACGAATCAACGGACAAAGGATTAATCTCCAAAATATATAAATAGCTCATGCAGCTCAATATTAAAGAAACAAACTACCAAATCCAAAAATGGGCAGAAGACCTAAAGAGACATTTCTCCAAAGAAGACATACAGATGGCCAAGAAGCACATGAAAAGCTGCTCAACGTCACTAATTATTAGAGAAATGCAAATCAAAAGTACAATGAGGTATCACCTCACACCAGTTAGAATGGGCATCATCAGAAAATCTACAAACAACAAATGCTGGAGAGGGTGTGGAGAAAAGGGAACCCTCTTGCACTGTTGGTGGGAATGTAAATTGATACAGCCACTATAGAGAACAGTATGGAGGTTCCTTAAAAAACTAAAAATAGAATTACCATATGATCCAGAAATCCCACTACTGGGCATATACCCAGAGAAAACCATAATTTAAAAAGACACATGCACCCCAATGTTCATTGCAGCACTATTTACAACAGCCAGGTCATGGAAGCAAGCTAAATGCCCATCGACAGATGAATGGATAAAGAAGTTGTGGTACATATATACAATGGAATATTACTCAGCCATAAAAAGGAACGAAATTGAGTCATTTGTTGAGACGTGGATGGATCTAGAGACTGTCATACAGAGTGAAGTAAGTCAGAAAGAGAAAAACAAATGTCGTATATTAATGCATGTATGTGGAACCTAGAACAATGGTACAGATGAACCGCTTTGCAGGGCAGAAGTTGAGACACAGATGTAGAGAACAAACGTATGGACACCAAGGGGGGAAAACCGCCGTGCGGTGGGGATGGTGGTGTGCTGAATTGGGCGATTGGGATTGACATGTAGACACTGATGTGTATAAAATTGATGACTAATAAGAACCTGCAGTATAAAAAAACAAACAAACAAAAAACAACTAATACTAAACTTTCTTTGGGTTATTTGTATGGAAATATGTTAATATAAATGTTTCAGAAATTACATGAAATTTCTAAAAATCTTATATGTTCTAGTATAATAAGTCATAATTCTAGTTATTACTTTAAAATGTATATCTCAGAAATAACTAAATTTCCTTGTCAATTGCATTATTATGAACTTTCATCAAATCTTTAACCATGGTCATATTTAAGTCTTTTGTCATTTACAGACAGTTCTGGGTGTACTCTGATGGTTTTGCAAGAATGTTCCTATAAAAGGGTTTCATCTTCAAGGAATTCATGGAAAAGACTCTGACAAGTACAGGTTTCTGGTAACTGACTATACTGCTGAACTGAATGAATAAGCATTTTCAGAACTCCAATGGAAAACTGATGAATTCATAAAAGTGCTAACAAAAGATCAAGATGAAAAAAAAATTAATTACATGGGACTGAATGTACTGACGAGGATGATTATAATTTTTGTGACTTTCTGTTTGAATAAAAAAAAAGAATCATTGAATTAACTGGCGATAAGGTGCTGTGAATTGGTGATAGATAATAATAATGGCTGAATGCCCTGTTATTTGGCTTGTATGGCAGAAACGTTATTAGAAGCTGGGAGACAGAGCAAAAGTGAGGCATTTCTAAGAGTGCAGATCCTGGGGGCAATTATCCTCCCCCAGAATTGATAGTTCTCTACAGAGGATGTAACTATACTGATTATAAGTGAGTGGGCTTTGATTTTTGCTCTTGTTCTTTATTCCAAAGAAGACTCATTTTAGACCTCCCTTTGGCATAGTGATATTGTGTGTGTTTGTGTATGTATGTGTGTGAGTGGGGTGCAAATAAATGTTGGTATTAGTTATTAATCAACATTACCCACTGACACAGTTTTGTCTTGTGATTTATAGCCAGGGCATAGGATATACCACAGCTCTTAAATAAATGAGCCTGTAAAACACTAACTGGTACAGAGGAACTACTAGGGCAATTAATGAAGAGGAGAAAATCTTTCTTAATTACCACCTTACTCCAGCAAAGTTTCCTCAAATAAGTGAACAAATGGCTGTATCCCTGTCTGAAGAATGGATTGAAAGGGAATTGCAAGAAGCCTATAAATAAGCTTTGCTCCAGAGCTAGTTTAGTTGATGGTAGTTTTAATCTGGTTCATGAAGTCACTCAGAGGACACAAGCTCATCTCTCCTTCATTGCTTTCTCTTCATTCCTGTTGCAATTATAAGAATTACCTAGAATCTCTAGATCAATCTTTGTTTGTTCTTGCTTTTTGTTCTTGTTTAAATTAAAAACTTTAACTTTTCCCTCCATGAAAGTAATATAAGCATTTAATCCCAAAATATGAAAAGTGGAGACAAGAAAAATAATTTCTAAGACTGTTGCCCATACCACTTAGAGCATTTTGGGGGTATATTTCCCCTCTGTTGTTTTTCTTCTCCATATATTTGTTTTTTCATTTATAAATTATTTTATTTTTTAATTGTTGTATAGTTGATGTACAATATTATATAAGTTACAGGTGTACAATATAGTGATATACAATTTTGTTTGCAATCCCAAACTCCCTAAATATCTCCCCCCCCACTTCGGTCCTGGTAACCATAAGTTTGTTCTCTGAGTCTGTGAGTCTGTTTATGTTTTGTAAATAAGTTCATCTGTATCATTTTTTTTAGATTCCACATAATTGATATCATACGATATTTCTCTTTCTCTGTCTGACTTACTTCACCTAGTATGGCAATCTCTAAGTCCATCTATGTGGCCACAAATGGCATTATTTCATTCTTTTTAATGGCTGAGTAATATTCTATTGTGTATATGTACCACAACTTCTTTATCCATTCATCTGTCTATAGACATTTAGGTTGCTTCCATGTCTTGGTTATTGTAAACAGTGCTGCAGTGAATATTGGGGTGCATGTATCCTTTCAGACTATGTTTTTCTCTGGATATATGCCCAGGAGTGGGATTGCAGGATCATATGGCAGCTCTATTCTTAGTTTCTTAAGGAAACTCCATTACGCTGATACTAAAACCAGATAAAGACACCACAAAAAAGAAAATTACAGGCCAATATCACTGATGAACATAGATGCAAAAATCCTCAACAAAACACTAGCAATCCAAATCCAACAATACATTAAAAGGATCATACAGCATAATCAAGTGGGATTTATCCCAGGGATGCAAGGATTCTTCAATATCCACAAATCAATCAGTGTGATACAGCACATCAACAAATTGAAGACTAAAAACCATATGATCATCTCAATAGGTGCAGAAAAAGCTTTTGACATAATTCAACACCAATTTATGATAAAAACTCTCCAGAAAGTGGGCATAGAGGGAACATATCTCAACATAATAAAGGCCATATACGACAAACCTACAGCTAACATCCTACTCAATGGTGAAAAGCTGAAAGCATTTCCTCCAAGATCAGGAACAAGACAAGGATGTCCACTCTCACCACTTTTATTCAACATACTTTTGGAAGTCCTAGTTATAGTAACCAGAGAAGAAAAAGAAATAAAAGAAATCCAAATTGGAAAAGAAGAAGTTAAACTATCACTGTTTGCAGATGACATGATACTATACATAAAAAATACTCAAGATACCACCAGAAAACTACTAGAACTAATCAATGAATTTGGTAAAGTTGCAGGATACAAAATTAATACACAGAAATCTGTTGCTTTTCTATACACTAACAATGAAAGATCAGAAAGAGAAATTCAAGAAACAATCCCATTTACTATCGCACCAAAAAGGATAAAATACCTAGGAATAAACCTAAGGAGGCAAAATACCTGTACTCCGAAAACTATAAGACACTGTTGAACGAAATTGAAGAATGACACAAACAGATGGAAAGATATACTATATTCTTGGATTGGAAGAATGAATATTGTCAAAATGACTATACTACCCAAGGCAATCTACAGATTCAATGCAATCCCCATAAAATTACCAATGGCATTTTTCACAGAACTAGAACAAAAAATCTTAAAATTTGTATGGAGACACAAAAGACCCCGAATAGCCAAAGCAATGTTGAGAAAGAAAAACAGAGCTGGAGGAATCAGGCTCCCTGACTTCAGACTATACTACAAAGCTATAGCCATCAAAACAGTATGGTATCAGCACAAAAATAGAAATATAGATCAATGGAACAGGATAGAAAGTCCATATGTTTGTATATATCAAAAAAACGTAAGAATCTCCATGTCCATTGTTCCAGTAATTCCATTTCTGGGAATTATTCTAAAGCTAGAGATAAACTAGGCACAAAAATGTTCATTGTGGCATTATTTCCAGGCAATAATCAGGAAACAAACTAAACATCCAACACTATGGGAATATATATTTCCCCACTGGCTGGAATATGATGTAGTTAAAAGTAATGGTTATAAAGACTATGTCACAGGGCTTCCCTGGTGGTGCAGTGGTTGGGAATCTGCCTGCCAATGCAGGGGACATGGATTCAATCCCTGGTCCAGGAGGATCCCACATGCCACAGAGCAGCTAGGCCTGTGTGCCACAACTACTGAGCCTGACCTCTAGAGCCCGTGAGCCACAACTACTGAGTGCACATGCACAACTACTGAAGCCCACGTGCCTGGAGCCCATGCTCTGCAACAAGAGAAGCCACCACAATGAAGAGTAGCCCCTGCTCGCCGCAACTAGAGAAAGCCTGCGCACAGCAATGAAGACCCAATGCAGCCAAAAATAAATAAATTAAGAAAATAAAGACTATGTCACAATAAGGGGAAATGTTTACTATATTTTAAGTGAAAAATGTAAAATTCAAAGTGGTATGTATACTGTGATTAAAAATATGTACAAATATATACAGAAGAAAAACAACAGAGTTGTTTAAAAACCAAATTCATTTACAAATGACTGGTACCAGTTTACACTGCTTCAAACAAAGCATGAGAATGCTTATTTTATCATGCCCTCACCACCTGATTTATCTTTACTAACCTAGTAATGAAAAACTCGGGAAATACAGTTTTACATTGGACTGATATCTAGTGCATAATACAGTCAAAATTGAATTTGCTACTTCAAGGCATGGTCCAGCATCAACTTCTTTCAGTGGTAATAATTACCTACCTGGACCCAATAGGTATTAACCAGAACTTCTTGTTATCTCCAAACACCTGCTGGATATTTTTGATGAAGCCAAGGTTGAACCCATTTTTCTCTGGGCCACTTGTAAACACTGGAGTACAGAAGGCCTCTATGGCAGGGTAGGGAAGTTGAAGAAAAGAAGAAGAGAGCAATAATCAGGACCATTACAATTTTACAGTTCTCCATGAATGTGACTTGCTTCTACAATATTTTTTTGCTGTGGTAGCATAGGCCCCTCATTCTTAGTTATTGCTAAATTACTTGGTAAAAACCAGCTTAATCACTTTAATACAAAGTAAGTTTGTTATTAAATATAAAGAATTGGTACACTCTTTAAAAAAAATGCAGAAGAAACACATGATGGTAGAAATAATTGAACAGTCATAGGGGTAGTATGTATTTTGTACTGCATGTAAGGCGTGAAAGAACAAATCTAACAGCACTTTATTTGAATCTAAATGGCAGTAACAGCCAAATGGTCTCTATATTTAGAGCTGGGACAAAAGTAATGACACATAAAGAGATGGTAATGACATTGATTTGGTTTTGAAACATTTCAGAAATGAACACGTTCACACTGAAGGCTGCAATGTAAGAAATTGAGTTTTATTCCAGAAAAAAATGTCAATGGGTGAACTATAATCACCTCAACGACTATGAGAAATTGGACCATGTTAGTGCACATTATTTTTAGATACACATTTATCCCATTAAGCAAACACTTTCACTGTTGGACTCTGGCTGCATCTGGCCATTTCCCTTTTGTTCTTTGTTTTCAGATTGTGTTATCATGAAGCTTTTAGTACTTTTCTACGTTGTAGCTGATCTCTAAGCCAAATATGCTAATCTACTACCCTAGCAACTAAGTGCTACATATATATTTGGTTTAGAAAATAAGTGCAAATACTTTTTTAGCTGTTATCATTATTAGCAAATGAATTCCAAAAGTATAGTGGCTTTTGCACTATACTTTCCTCAAATTTATCTTAGCTAAACATTCAGTATTTGGACACTTTCTCCCTAACCCTCATGCATTGGTTTGTGTACAGTATAAATATTTGTTTCACCATGAAAACGACTATTGCACTGGATCCATCAGAAATGCAATTCTCCAAATAAAAGCCCAGAGTATAGAGTAATGGAAAAATTTTCAGAGAAAAATTTTCATTTCTTGTGCTCATTTTCTAGAGACTCACTTGTTCAATGTGTTTATCTCATTCCCACAGTCCCTACACAGCTCCTTGATAACTGTAGATATTCAATGATTTGTTGGTTTGGATTTTTTCTCAGGACTCTGTTTTTAGAAGTGTTCAATAAATTAGATTTTTCTATCTTTATTGACCTTGAATTCCTCCTTCTGATGTTCCCTTCTGTACTGATTCTTTCCTTCACTTCCTTATGTGAACACCCTTTCAAAATTTTCAAGCTGTAAATCTGGGGAGCTATTACCCAGAATGAACTATAAAAAGCAATGGTCATTTTTGGTTTTGTGTGAGGTTTTATTCACTAATGTTCTCTTTAGTCTGTAAGCTTCATTCACTATGGCTCTCCAGTTTGGTAAAACGTGTTTACATCTGTTTCCGTTTGGAGGCAAAGAGATGTCACTGCAGGTGAAATGTTTCATTGGAAGTTTTTCTCTTCCCTGGGAACAATCCATAGGTCACAGGGATATACATTCATATGTTTTTTTCCTAGTCTTAATATCCAGTCTTACCTAAGGTGGTTTTGTTTCTGCTGACAAGCCAACAATGGTAACCAAAGAGAATCACAAGGCTGACAAAAAACATGCAGGCCACAAAGAGGAGAAAAAGGACATGGAACTTAGAGCGAACACTGGGCAATTCCCCCTAGAAAAGAAATAATAAACAAACAGAAACAAAGGATTAAAGTCATAAGGTTTGGCTAGTTTTTCTGTGTAGGTTAGTACTTTCTTCCATATGTATAAAATGTCTAGCTGTAATTAAAAAAGTAGATTTTGTAAAATTTTTACAAAACAGTTCTTTCTGTGGATGACCATACCTTATTATGGATATGCTATCAGCCTACACAGCCTAAAATGGATCTTTGCTTAAGTGCAGTTCAGTGTAAAATAGAGTATATAATGTACCAATTAGAAATGGGTAAGGTTAAAAGAGTATACTGAAGCCATAACTGGTATGCAACCTCTTAAAGCTTGTATTCCATTTAGTTTGTAAATTTTGAGTCATTGGCTAGAGGTGATCTTGAGGTCATATGGTTCATCCTCTTGTTTCAAGGTGGGTTATTCTGGAATACTTTATATGTCATGTTTCTTTGGATATATGTGTGCTAAAAATGTCACAGTGATATATGTAGGAAGTTAAAACACATAGGTAAAATTTTAAAATGTTCTACCTCTAAGTCGACTTGATTTTAAAGCTACTGCAAATTTTGTGTGGTTGTTTTTTATAGTTGAAGTAGAATGTGCTGGTATATTACATCCCGTGAAACAGCTGTTTAGACAGTAAAATCATGCAAGATTTGACAGGCAATTGTAAAAGTAGGTAGCTAAAGATTTTTATAGTTAGCTGGGACATCTCATTTTCCATATGGCAACAGTTTTTGTTTTTTTTTAAAGCAGCTCCAGACTAGAATGAATTTTCTAAAGTTCTATAGCATGCACAGCATGTAACATTTTGTCTTCTGAAGAGAACTTTAGAAAACATTTTCAATTTTGGAGTAAGAATTTGGGAGAAAGACTTTTCTTTATTTCCCCCTTTCCTGTGCTGATCATTGTTTTGGTGTGATGAATTGCTTTGAAATATTTCCAAATGCTCTTGAGTAGTAAAGGTGATTCTTGGTTGAAGTCAACCTTGACATTAGGATCTAGTTCTAGTACAGTTTGGAAGGAGAAAGTTAAGGCTTGGAAACACTTGGTAAATTCAGATGGTACAGATTTTTTTCATCTCTTAGAGGAGATTTATATTTATTTTGATGTAAGGAAATATTAGGAATCTTCCAGACAGTATGTGTTTGAAGGATGAAGATAAGGTGAAGTAAACCAGTCAGATGCTTTCAGCTGAGGGGTGGTCTGGGTGAAATTTGCCTGGGGGCAGAGCTCCCCAGGAAATAGCTACACCAAGGATTTTGACCTTCAGGAACTTTTATGTGAAGCTCCTTTTTGAAATGATTCCTCTACAAAATCTTGGCCTAAGCACCCAAATTGAATTCGATTGGTTTTTGTTTGTTTCATTTTGAATTTATAGGAAAGATTTTGTAGTGGTTTTTGCCTGGCTGTGTTTTTGTTTTCATAATCTCTACTTTTTAAATAAGTTTTTAAAAGCTTTTAAAGCTCACATTTATTTTACTTCTTATCTTTCATGTTTAAATGGAGAATAGGAAATGGCTGGGCAGGAGGGACTGATATAAAGTCAGTTCACACTCTGAGGGGCTGAGCTGCAAGTCTTTCCCTTCCCTAATTGCTCTTATAGAACTCTCTTCTGTCTGCCAAAGCATATCTACTGTGTTGTCCCTTGATGTCTTTCCCTTCCCTAATTGCTCTTATAGAACTCTCTTCTGTCTGCCAAAGCATATCTACTGTGTTGTCCCTTGATAAAGTCCTTAATATTTAACTTTCTTTTTTGTTAGAAGAGGGTGATGGCCCTATGTTCAAAATTACCTACTCAGGAGATAACCAAGCTAAATTACTCAAAGCAATAACCACCAGAAACAGTTCAGGGGAATATTGGTAGATTAATCCTATTATCTTAGTTCTAAAAGAATTCATAGCCTCTATGAGGAGATTCATGGCCCAGTGTGGGAGGTGTATATTACTACTTTTTTCATAAGTCAAATATCGATTTCCTATCAAAGTGCTACTCTTTAAGTTAATATTGAGAGGAGAAGCACAATCTGATGGTCTTCTGAATTCTTTACTTCAAAGGAGCTAGAGCTTCTCTATAGTAGGACCATAATGGGCAGTAGGACATGGTACAGTGTTTAAGATTACTGGGCTTAAGAGTCAGACAAGTTCAAGTTCTCACTTTGCAACTTAGAAGCTGGGTGATCCTGAGCAAATCACTTAACTACTATGACCCTCAGTTTTATCACCTTTAAATTAGACTAGTAATTCCTGCTCTACCTAGTTCACAAGGTTGTGGTGAGGATAAGATGATATAATAGATATGAAAGTGCTTTGAAAATGGTAAAGTACCATACAAATGGAGGTTGCTATTCTTAGGAGCACAGCTAGTCTCCTTGATACATGGCTTTTAAAATACATGGCAGTGTTTACTTTTCATTTTAGGGGAGACTCAATTTGAACTGAGAAAGCCATCTTTAAACCACACCAAAGTGCCCTCTGGCTGGAGAGACTGCAAAGAAGCATTTCTCTGAACTGTCAATGCCCTTTTCATTATGAGGGCAAGCCAGGACAGGTTTCCTCGCCTGGCATCTTTCAGGCATGAGCTAGTTTATTGTGGAGAAAAAAATGAAGGAATAGGAAAAGGGCAAGGCTATTTTCACCCCTTGCTTGTGAATACTGGCACATTTCTGGAGATTAATTCATATCTAGATATTATCTTTCAAGGGTAAAAGAAGCATACAGCACCTGGCTGGCATTGTGGTATTTGATTATTGGCTGACTAGGAGGGCCAAAGGCAAAATGTATGAAATACAACATTGTTTACTCTGTTATCAAAGGGTAGTTTTTAAACAGTAGCCTACTGTGTTAAGGACCAAGTAAAGTCTGTAGTGAAGACCAAGGCTGACACTTTCCCTGCTGAATTGGTTGCAGGAGATTTTTTTTATGGTAGTGGCTCAGTGTGTGAATAGAATGCCAAAAAGGTCATGGAAACCTGGGCAATAGATAAGAGATCCTGCGATGTGGAAAGGGGCCAAAGAAGAGACACCAGGATGATGAAGCATTTTGTATTTGGGAAAAATTTATAATAAAACTTCATTTCTGCTTATACTTTTATATCCCTGAGTTGAAGATTTTGATATGCATTATATAATTTCTGATTCTTAAAGTTATTAAATATTGGAATTGATTAAGCAAGTCGAAGGGAGAATGCAACGTCCATACCTCTATAATATTCTACACTATATTTTCTACACTAGTAGGGATCAAAGCACTAATTAATAATTTAAATATTCTCAGCTATTTAGGCTCTCACTGCCTTGCCTTTCTCCTTTTTTTCTCCAGTTTATTATAACCTATATTCTACTCACAGGATTTATGTGCTTTACCTCTCCCCCTGAGGTGAGATATTCCTGTTATACAGGCTCTTGTGCAATTCCTAAAGTAATAACTAGTAGCTCTGCCCACATCTGCTTTTTGCTATTCAGGTTCAGTTTGGAAAGCCCTCATCATGTAAGGTTATAATGTCTTAGTAACTGTATTGTAGTTGTATGTGGGGAAGACATATCTTCTGGAGTCCATTGGCATGAAATTAAAAAAAAAATCACTATACTGCTGCAGACCCCATATACATATGTAAACTGAAAATCTGCCTTCAATTTTTTTGGAAATAGATGTGATATAACTGATATCTTCAAGTAGAAGAAAGGTGAAAGTAGGATTTTAAAAAAGATTTCATTATAATGACTGGAATCATGTTTTGAAAAGTAAAATACTTTCAACATCTGTTTCATTTTTTTAAAGGTATTATCCAGTGTAAGGTTAATCTTTTTCTTTTAACCTTGCACTGGATAATAGCTTATGATTTCCTCATTTCTTTCTTTTTTTTTTTTTTTTTGATGTGGACCATTTTTAAAGTCTTTATTGAATTTGTTAGAATATTGCTTCTGTTTTATGCTTTGGTTTTGTGGCCGCGAGGCATGTGGAATCTTAGCTCCCTGACCAGGGATCGAACCCGCACCCCCCTGCATTGGAAGGCTAAGTCTTAACCACTGGACTGCCAGGGAAGTCCCTCAACATGTTTCATTTGATCTTGGCAATGAGCCAGTGAAGCAGGTAGCAGAGCCAGTATTAGAACTCAGTTCTCCTAATACCCTACCCAGAGTTTGTCATACAAAGTTCAAATAAGACTCTCCCTTTTCATTTTGGTCTTTTGTGAAGATGAGTTAATGAATCTTTCTGTCCAGTAGAAATTTTGCAACTTCCTTTGAACAGGGATTTAGAAAGTATTTTCTGACAACGAGGGAGTGCTTTGTCAGCCTTTTTCTTAGGAAACTAGGGATTTAGATTAGTTTCAACATTTTTCAAACCTAAAATTGGTAAGAAGTGGATTTTTAAAACTTGATTAGATAAATACATTGTAAAGAATCAGTAAGTCTCAAGAGATTAGGTTCCTGGAGGCCCAACAAGATTCTCATGTATGATAGAAACTTTAACTGACATCTAAATAACAGCCTCCTAAATCTCAGAATATTTAACGTGGGAAACTTGTTTTCTGTGCTTTCCCTTCTGATTACTTCAGTATTAGTTACTTCAAAATGTAAAAAAAAAAAAAAAAAAGATAATGTGAACAATGTCACAGATTAGAATAGGTGTGTATTTATTCTTGGTGGGGGGACCCTTCTGGATTTTTTAACTTACTCTCCAGTATTTGATGAAATAGCTGAAGACCGTTGTAGCAATGTACAGGCAATAGAGAACAGAATAAGCTAAGAACTGAAGGAAGAATTTATAGTTGGAAAATCCAATGCAGTTATTAACCCTAAAAAAGGAAAAAAAGAAAAACTAATTTGAAATCAGGATCCATTGATTTAGAACACACTGATACAGAGTGAACTATGTTACCCCTGCTGCTTCATTATCTGTTGTGTAGAAACTCAACAGAAATTGAAGTCCCTTAATAGGAACAGACTGGAAACACAAGTTCATGTCTCACTTGTTTTTCCTTTTATTTACAGACACAGAGACAGCTGGCCTACCTAACAGTTCTGGACTGGTTCCTGACACACCCAAGCAAACCTGGATCTTGGATGCTGAAAACCTACTACAATCTCTGCAGCTATACTTAGTATAGTATGGCATGTTCTCTTTATAGTTAGATGATTTCATACTGGTTCTCTAGGTCAGACATACAAAATTTGGAGAATTGCTTAAATTAACAATCTAGAGTTTTTCAAACATCAAGACAGCTAAAAAAAGAACTGAATTATGCAATGTCAAAGAGGACAACTATCTGTACTCTCTTTCGTTATTATAGCTAATGGACAAGAGACCATTAGCTCTGTGACACCAGGAATTCACGATCACACCTTTGGTGGTATATTTATTCTTGCTTTAAAATGTTACGCCTTCCCTGTTCCCCACACAAATACAAAGCCCAATGAATTATGGTAGGGGAAACAGGCATTTTACAACTATGCTTAGGAAAGTAGGCATTGAACAACTTTGACCCTATTAGAGGGGAGAAATTAATCAAAAGGACATACCAAGGGCAATGATGATCCATTTTTAATACACACCTACAAAAGGAACAAAATACAGTGTGATAAACTTCAGAATTGAACTCAGGGTATCACCAGTATTTTTACATGGTCCCAGTACACTCATTCTTAGATTTCCACTATAGCTTCTCCAAAACTATTCTGTCCTCAGTTGTTCCTAGGATGAGCCAATCACAAAACTTTAGGATCATGCTGGCAGCAAGTTACATGCCTAAAATTCCAACCTTTAAAAGGCATTGGGAACTCTAGGATACTGACACAGAGAATAGGTCCAAGACACCTCTCCTCATTTTATTTACTTAGTTTAATAAAAGTAAAGAAGAAACCATGACTGCAGCCTGTGCTTGAATCAAGGGTAAGTGAAACATGGATGGAACAAGCACTCAAGAAGAAGGACATGAAGCTTATATTTATTAGCATAAAAATGGGATTTTACAAAGCTGGAGCAATTTAAGTAACAAAATAAAGTAGTATTGACTTATAACCCCAAATGTGAAATGATTGTACATGCCCACATATTGATATAAGTAAATGATTTAATAAATAAATGAGGGAGAAGAGACAAATCTCCCATGTAGAGGAATTCCAAATAATTTATGTAGATACTCTGCCTGCAAGGCAGGGTGGGGGAAGCATAACTTCTCATTCCTTTAGTGTTGGCTGTACACAGAGATTTCCTTCTAAAGAGTACAGTATGGAGTGGGGGTGGAAGAAGAGTAACTTTACAGTGGATAAATCTGGCAAACACTGCCTCAGTCAGATGATTAAGATTAACATTGCAGTGATAAGTCATGTCTATAGTACGTACCCTTGATATGATATAATGAGAACGGCACTTAATCTCTCTGGTCTTTCTCCCCCAAAAGACATTATCTAAATCTAATCACGAGAAAAATATCAGACAAATCCCACCTGAGGGATATTCTGCAAAATACCCAACAATTCTAAAAACCATCAAGGTTATCAAAAACAAGTAAAGTCTGAGAAACTGTCACAGCTAAGAGGAGCCTAAGAAGACATGACAACTAAATGTAGTATGGTATCCTGTATAGGATCCTTGAACAGAACAAGGACATCAGGGAAAAACTGAGGAAATCTAAATAGAGTATGGATTTCGGCTAAAAATAAAAAATCAATGCTGGTTCATTAATTGTAAGACATGTACCATATTAATGTAAGATATTACATGGGAAATGGTGTGGGACGTATGAGAACTATCTTTACAATAATTCCAGAAATCTAAAACTGTTCTAAAATAAAATGTTTATTTTTTAAAATGCAGTTTTATTTCTCTTTCCTATCTTTATAATAGTTTGAATCATCATCATCCCTGTGAGGGTATTTGGCATGTGCTCATTATGATTGAAAGGAAATGCTCTTTAGGATCAACATGTTAGGATCAGTCACTTGGTTTTTAAGGCAACCATCAGTGGCCAAGCTCAGCCCAGGGGAATTATGGCTGTCACTTACATGGCACAGACAGAGCAGTGGTGGCAGCGATCTGGCTTGATCAAATGGCACCGGTCACAGAACCTTACGGCTATAGGAAAAATAAGGTGGTTAGCACTGGTTAGGGATCAATATGACACCATATATCTTACTAGCCAATCTGGATGACTTGTTATACACTGATTACAGGTACTCAAACTCATCTCATTTCAAGTTACCAAGCAAAAGACAGATCACGTAAGAGAATTGTGGTATGTATTTTTTCCCTGTTGGATCAATCTTAAAAGCACCTTTTGGGGGATGAGTGTAAGGGGAAAGGTTTTCATATCTGGATATCTGATCAAAAAATTCTGTATTATGAAACAAACTATACTGTCAATTGCTTGAGTTATCTTGGGAAAATCATTTAGCCTCTGTTTATTCCAATTTTCCTATCTGAAAACAGGATTCATAATTTATCTCCTGTCTCCAGAGGTTGGATTGTATGAGGTGGATAAAACTCCTAAAGCATGGTTAAGAATGTGGTTCTTAGAATAAGAATTTGAAGAATAGAAGAGACATTCTAGAAAAATTAGTTCAATTGACCATTCCACAGATATAGAAAATAAAGACCTGAGCCATGTCAAGTAACTTACACAAAATCACACAGTAAGCAAGTGGCAAGGTTGTGACTAGTACAGTTTTTCTGACCCTTTAGTTCAGGATTCTTTTCACTTTGTAAGTATGATACAAAAAATCAGTTCTCCTTCCCTCTCTACCTCCTTCCTTCTTTTCTTTATTTCCTTAGATGAAAGACATTTCCCTTTCCTTCTAATTTTCTCTGTGTTCATTGATAGAGTATGACTGTTTAATGTGATTATTAAGTGTAACAACTAAAATTATGAAAATTTGAGCTAATATAATAATTAAACCTAAAGTGTACCTTAAGCACACATAACTGGTTCAACATAATGAACTATTAATTCAGCAGAGTTTCTGTGTTCATTCTAGCAATGTGGTGGTGGTGGTGACCAAAGTATGGGTATAATTGAGGTAACAAGGAGGGGAGAGGGACATGCATGTTTAGTTCCTTCAACATGTTTTTAAAGATACGGTCAAATGCCACTGTCCAGTTTAAGCCACCATCACCTCTAACTTAGATGACTGCAATAGCTGCCTAATTATTTACTTTGCTTTCATTCTTGCCCCCTCACAATACATTCTCTACAGAATAGCCAGGTGATTTGTTAAAATCTAAATCAGATCATATCACTCTCCACTAAAAACCTTCAATGGAGTTCCAAAACCCTTAGCATGGCAAGTTACTTTCTTTTTTTTTTGGTGGCTCTGCATGGCTTGTAGGATCTTAGTTCTCTGACCAGTGATTGAACCTAGCCCCGGTAGTGAAAGCACTGAGTCCTAACCACTGGACCACCAGGGAATTCCTGCAAGTTACTTTTTCTTATTAAGGTCTCAGATCAAATGACATTGCCTCAGAGAAGCCTTCTCTGTTACTCTGTATCATGAGGGCTGCAAACAAATGATTCAAGGGTCCAGGGAACAGTGAGTAGTGAGTGAAGAACCTGAGAATTCGTGCCGTGTTTAAAAAGAGTGGCTACTACTCAGCTCTAGCTAATTTTTGCCATGGGGAAATGCAGATCGAACGTTACCAGTGTCTGAGTTTTCAAGAGTAGCCAAAAATGTGGATTTTCATGCAGAAATATTCTAATTGTTAAAAATTAGTAAAAAATGCAAAGTTTTAAAAGACACATTAGAGATCAAACAGAATATATCTCTGGGTCCAATTCCTCGCATATACCTCTAGTTTGTAATCTCTGCTCTATCACACCATTCTGTTTACTACTGTTTGAAATTATATAGAAAATTTCCTGTCTGTCTCCTTTTCAATATACTTCAGTATGCATGAAGACTTTAAAAAAAAACCATAACCACCATGACATTAATGCTCTAACAAAGTAAACAATAAATCTTTAATATCATCTAATACCCAGACTATAATAAGACATCCCCAATTGTCATATGGGATCTTAATAAATATTGGTTAAATAAATAAATGATAAATAGATGAACATAAGTGTCCAACAGTATACTTCCCAAAGCCTTGAAACACGATCTTCCTTACTAGAAACATTAGAATTACTTGTCAAAAAAGCATTCGTTTTCAAATTTTAAAAGGTGGAGAGGGCTTCCCTGGTGGTGCAGTGGTTAAGAATCTGCTTGCCAGTGCAGGGGACAAGGGTTCGAGCCCTGGTCTGGGAAGATCCCACATGCCGCGGGGCAACTAAGCCCGTGCGTGAAAACTACTGAGCCTGTGCTCTAGAGCCTGCGAGCCACAACTACTGAGCCTGTGCTCTAGAGCCCACGAGCCACAACTACTGAAGCCTGCACACCTAGAGCCCATGCTCCACAACAAGAGAAGCCACCACAATGAGAAGCCCGTGCATTGCAATGAAGAGTAGCCCACACTCGCCGCAACTAGAGAAAGCCCACGCACAGCAACAAAGACCCAACTCAGCCAAAAATAAATAAATAAATAAATAAATTTATAAAAAATAAATAAATAAAAGGAGGAGAATTGCTCAGCCAGTACTGTTCTACTCATGCAGATGAAAACTAACAATAAAACTCCATAGTGAGTATTACTGAAGAAAAATGAAGACATATCTGCACAAACACTTGTACAAGAATTTCACAGCAGATTTACTCATAATAGCTGAGCACTGGAAACAACCCACTTGACCATCAAATGGTGAATTGATAAAGAAAATATGATATTCATACAATGAAATACTACTCAGAAATGACAATGAAAACACTAGGACCCAAAACCTATGGGGTGCAACAAAAGCAGTTCTAAGATGGAAGTTTATAGAAATACAATGCTACCTCAAGAAATAAGAAAAATCTCAAATAAGCAACCTAACCTTACACCTAAAGCAATTAGAGAAAGAAGAACAAAAAAACCCCAAACTTAGCAGAAGGAAAGAAATCATAAAGATCAGATCAGAAATAAATGAAAAAGAAATGAAGGAAACAATAGCAAAGATCAATCAAACTAAAAGATGGTTCTTTGAGAAGATAAACAACATTGATAAACCTTTAGCCAGACTCATAAAGAAAAAAAAGGAAGAGGGCTCAAATCAATAAAATTAGAAATGAAAAAGGAGAAGTTACTCACTGACACTGCAGAAATACAAAGGTTCATGAGAGACTACCACAAGCAAATATATGCCAATAAAATGGACAACCTAGAAGAAATGGACAAATTCTTAGAAAAGTACAACTTTCCAAGACCGAACCAGGAAAAAATAGAAAATATAAACAGACTAATCACAAGCACTGAAATTGAAACTGTGATTAAAAATCTTCCAACAAACAAGAGTCCAGGACCAGATGGCTTCACAGGAGAATTCTATCAAACATTTAGAGAAGAGCTAACATCTATCCTTCTCAAACTCTTCCAAAATATATCAGAGGGAGGAACACTCCCAAACTCATTTTATGAGGCCCCCATCACCCTGATAGCAAAACCAGACAAAGATGTGACAAAAAAAGAAAACTACAGGCCAATATCATTGATGAACATAGATGCAAAAATCCTCAACAAAATACTAGCAAACAGAATCCAACAGCACATTAAAAGGATCATACACCATGATCAAGCGGGGTTTATCCCACGAATGCAAGGATTCTTCAATATACACAAATCAATCAATGTGATACACCATATTAACAAACTGAAGTATAAAAACCATATGATCATCTCAATAGATGCAGAAAAGCTTTTGACAAAACTCAACACCCAATTTATGATAAAAACTCTCCAGAAAGTGGGCAGAGAGGGAGCCTACCTCAACATAATAAAAGCCATATATGACAAACCCACAGCCAACATAATTCACAATGGTGAAAAACTGAAAGCATTTCCTCTAAGATCAGGAACAAGACAAGGGTGCCCACTCTCACCACTATTATTCAACATAGTTTTGGAAGTTTTGGCCATGGAAATCAGAGAAGATAAAGAAATAAAAGGAATCCAAATCCGAAAAGAAGAAGTAAAACTGTCATTGTCTATGGATGACATGGTACTATACATAGAGAATCCTAAAGATGCCACCAGAAAACTACTAGAGTAAATCAAATTTGGTAAAGCTGCAGGATACAAAATTAATGCACAGAAATCTCTTGCATTCCTACACAATAACAACAAAAAGTCAGAAAGAGAAATTAAGGAAACACTCCCATTTACCACTGCAAAAAAAAGAACAAAATACCTAGGAATAAACCTACCTAAGGAGGCAAAAGACCAGCATGCAGAAAACTATAAGACACTGATGAAAGAAATGAAAGACGATACAAACAGAGGGAGAGATACACCATGTTCTTGGATTGGAAGAATCAGTATTGTGAAAATGTCTATACTACCCAAAGCAACCTACAGATTAAATGCCATCCCTATCAAATTACCAATGGCATTTTTCACAGAACTATAACAAAAAATTTTACAATTTGTATGGAAGCACAAAAGATCCCAAACAGACAAAGCAATCTTGAGAAAGAAAAACAAAGCTGGAGGAGTCAGGCTCCCTGACTTCAGACTATACTACAAAGCTACAGTAATCAAGACAGAATGGTACTGGCAAACAAACAGAAATATAGATCAATGGAACAGGATAGAAAGTCCAGAGATAAACCCACGCACATATGGTCACCTTATCTTTGATAAAGGAGGCAAGAATATACAATGTAGAAAAGACAGCCTCTTCAATAAGTGGTGCTGGGAAAACTGGACAGCTACATGTAAAAGAATGAAATTAGAACACTCCCTAACACCATACACAAAAATAAACTCAAAATGGATTAAAGACCTAAATGTAAGGCCAGACACTATAAAACTCTTAGAGGAAAACATAGGCAGAACACCCTATGACATAAATCACAGCAAGATCCTTTTTGACCCACCTCCTAGAGTAATGGAAATAAAAACAAAAATAAACAAATGGGACCTAATGAAACTTAAAAGCTTTTGCATAGCAAAGGAAACCATAAACAAGATGAAAAGACAACCCTCACAATGGGAGAAAATATTTACAAACAAAGAAACTGACAAAGGATTAATCTCCAAAATATACAAGCAGCTCATGCAGCTCAATATCAAAAAAACAAACAACCCAATCCAAAAATGGGCAGAAGACCTAAATAGACATTTCTCCAAAGAAGACGTACAGATTGCCAACAAACACATGAAAAGATGCTCAGCATCACTAATCATTAGAGAAATGCAAATCAAAACTGCAATGAGGTATCACCTCACACCGGTCAGAATGGCCATCATCAAAAAATCTATAAAGAATAAATTCTGGAGAGGGTGTAGCGAAAAGGGAACCCTCCTGCACTGCTGGTGGGAATGTAAATTGATACAGCCACTATGGAGAACAGTATGGAGGTTTCTTAAAAAACTAAAAGTAGAACTACCATATGACCCAGCAATCCCACTACTGGGCATATACCCTGTGAAAACCATAACTGAAAACGATACATGTACCACAATGTTCATTGCAGCACTATTTACAATAGCCAGGACATGAAAGCAACCTAAATGTCCATTGACAGATGAATGGGTAAAGAAGTTGTGGCACATATATTCAATGGAATATTACTCAGCCATAGAAACAAATGAAACTGAGTTTTTGTAATGAGGTGGATGGACCTAGAGTCCGTCATACAGAGTGAAGTAAGTCAGAAAGAGAAAAACAAATACCGTATGCTAACGCATATATATGGAGTCTAAAAAAACCGGTACTGATGAACCTAGTGGCAGGGCAGGAATAAAGACACAGACATAGAGAATGGACTTGAGGACACAGTGGGGGAAGGGGAAGCTGGGACGAAGTGAGAGAGTAGCATTGACATATATACACTACCAAATGCAAAATGGATGGCTAGTGGGAAGCTGCTGCATAGCACAGGGAGATCAGCTCGATGCTTTGTGATGACCTAGAGGGGTAGGAAAGGGAGGGTGGGAGGGAGGCTCAAGAGGGAGGGGATATGGGGATATATGTATACATATAGCTGATTCACCTTTTTGTACAGCAGAAACTAACACAACATTGTAAAGCAATTATACTCCAATAAAAATGAAAAAAAATGATGTAAAAAAAAAGAAATACTACTCAGCAGTAAAAGGAATGAAATACACAAGAATGTGAATGAGTCTCAAAAACATTATGCTGAATAAAAGAAGCCAGATACAACAGTACATACTGTATGATTCCATTTATACAAAATTCTAGAGCAGGTAGAAGTAATCTATGGTGGAAAACTATCAGAATAGTGGTTGTCTTTGGTTGTTGTGGTGGGATTGACTGGGAAGGAGCATGAGAGAACTTTCTGGGGTGTGGTAATGTTTTCAGAGGTTTTAGTTACACAGGTGTGTACATTTGTCAAAATACTGAATGGTACACTTAAGATTTGTGCATGTTTTGTATGTAAATTTCACCCAAAAAATAATAATAAAATATTTAGGTGGATGTGTATTGATATCGGCTACTTACTTTGAAATGCATCAAAAAATAAAATGGCTTGCCATCATTAAAAATCTACAAATAACAAATGCTGGAGAGGGTGTGGAGAAAAGGGAACCCTCCTACACTGTTGGTGGGAATATAAATTGGTACAATCACTATAATGAACAGTATGGAGGTTCCTTAAAAAACTAAAAATAGAACTACCATATGATCCAGCATTCCCACTCCTGGGTGTATATCCAGAGGAAAGCATACTTCGAAAAGATACATGCACCCTAATATTCATTGCAGCACTATTTACAATAGCCAGGACATGGAAGCAACCTAAATGTCGATCAACAGATGAACAGATAAAGAAGACGTGGCATATATATACGATGGAATACTACTCAGCAATAAAAAAGAATGAAATAATGTCATTTGCAGCAACATGGATGGATCTAGAGATGATCATACTAAATGAAATAAGTCAGATAGAGAAAGACAAATACCATATGATATCAGTTATATGTGGAATCTAAAAAAATGATAGAAATTAACTTATTTACAAAACAGAAACAGACTCACAGTCATAGAAAACAAATTTATCATTACCGAAGGGGAAAGGAGGTGGGGAGGGATAAATTAGAAGTTTTGGATTAGCAGATACAAACTAGTATATAAGAAATAAACATCAAGGACCTACTGCATATCACAGAGAACTATATTCAATATCCTGTAATAAACCATAATGGAAAAGAATATGAAAAAGTATATATATACATATATATATATACACACACATTTATGTATGTTTAATTGAATCACTTTATTGTACACCAGAAACTAACAGTACATTGTACATCAACTATACTTCAGTAAAAAAATTTTTTAAAAATAATTTGGCTTGATGGATGATGGATAGAGGGATGGATTTGTGGACAGATATGCGATAAAGCAATATAGTAAAATGTTAGTGGTGACTCCAGTGGTGGGTATACAGATGTTTATAATGTAATTATTCCATCCTGGGTAAATGTTTGACATTTTTTATAATAAAATGTTGAGAATAAACTCCATAGTGTTCTTCAGAAGAAAGGAGGAAAAAGTGGGCTAGATTGAGGATATTTATGACTCAGTCTTTCTGAGATCCTTGTTGATCTGCCTCCCTAAGTGACTTTGGATGAACTGACCTCCACTCCCGGTTCTTGTGTAAACTGGTAGCTTCTTGGCCATATCAAAAAGCATCTGCTTCTGGACCTCAGGTCTCTCTTCATTTTCATAGCGCTCCTTGTCGGTATAGGACAGGTGGAACTGGAAGAAGTGAGAGGCAAGACTTTACTTTCCAAAATTCACAGAAAAGATTAAAAACAACAATAACTATTTGGATGAAAATATTTGTTACCTATCCTTGAAGCTCAGGTACCAATTTGGCTTATAACTTTCTCTGGATAATTATCTCATTTATCTTATTTGGCTTTTATCTAAATATTCATAACTCTATGTGATAGGTAATATTGTTTTATAACTAAAGAAAATAAAACTTAGATTAAGTACCTTGTCTATGGTTACACTCACTCAACTAATAAAAGCAGCAAAACTAAGCCCCAAACCCAGTTCACTTGACCCCAAGACTTATGCCATTTCCACTCCATTACACCATAATATGATATTGCATGTTGATATGTGATACCTTGCTGCCAGGACCCTGTTGATGATAAACTATGCTTGTTATTAAGTTGTGAGTATTTTTCATAGGTGACACTCTTGGAGAAGCTGGATGAGACTACTTGCAACGTTGTCTTCACATTCTATAATAATTTTTCAAATGAATAGAAATTTGGATATTCTCACTATTTCAGAAATTTTTAGTCTGGTATGGAGCTTGTTGCCATGTTTGTGCTACACTTTGCTAATCTGGCAAAAAAAATGCCAACGATTTTCCAAAGTAATACAAACCTGTAAGTTTTCTTCTGTTTGGGCCAAAGGGTAGGCAGAGGTGAAAAAGAGAAAGATCTGTGATCACATTCTCTGGATTTAAACTTAATCTCTGCCATTTAATAGTTCAAAAATCACTTTGGAAAATCAGATATTCTCAACTTAAGTTTCTTTGTCTGTAAAATAGAGGAAATAATACTTACATCACAAGACTGGTGTAAGAGTGCTGGATAATAACAAGTAATTAAAGTCTCTTTTACAAGTCCAATTTCTTAAATCATTTAGAAATATTTGATATAGCCAATATTTAAAATTTTAGCTATTCTAGATAGTGTGTAGCACTATGTTATTGTGATTTTAATTTGCACTTCTTTGATTACTAATGACATTCAGCACCTTTTTATGAGTTTATTCGCCATTTGGGTATCTTCCTGTGAAATGCCTATTCAAGCCTTTTGTCCATTAAAAAATAATTGGGTTATGTGTCTTTTTTATTATTGATTTGTATTGTAATGATTTGAGGAGTAATTTATATATTTTGTATACTAGTCCTTTGTTGAATATTTTCTACCAGTCTGTGGCTTTCCTTTTTACTTCCTTTATGGTGCATTTTGAGGATCTGAAGATCTTGGTGGGAGTGTAGATTTACGCAACCACTTTGGAAAACTGTTTGGCATTATCTACATAAGCTAAATATGTGCCGCCCTATGACTCAGCAATTCCATTCCCAGTTATATACCTAAGAGAACAATGAGTGTGTGTGTGTGTATATATGTATGTGTGTTTGTGTGTATGCCAAAAGACAGGTACAAGATTGTTCATAGCAGCTTTATTCATAATAGAAAAAAATGGTAACAACACAAGTGTCCTTTAATTGGTGAATAGATAAATCAACTGTGATAAAAGAGAATAACTAACAGCAGTAAAAGGGAATGAATAACTGAAACATGCATCAACATGAATGAATCTGGAAAACATTACACTGAGTGAAAGGCTTACACAAAACAGTACATACTATGATTCTTTTTTGTGTGAGGCTCAAAAATAGGCAAAATTAATCTATGGTGATAGAAAGACTAGTGGTTACGTCTGATAGGAAGCTGATTGGGAAAGGGTGTGAAGGAGATTCCTGAGGTGTTGGAAATGTTCAAAATCTTAACCTGGATGGTGATTATATGGGTGTAAATATAGGTAAAAAATCATGAAATCATACTCTTTACAGCTTAGTTCTTGGAATAGAGTATGTATTTATACATCAGTAAAATAGTAAAACAAATAAATTAATGAAATATTTAAGATAATTTAAATGCATCTGACTTTTAAAATTGGAAATGTATAAAATCAAACACTCTATTTTAAGAACCATACCTGTGGTGCATTTTTATGGTACCATGTCATTCTAAAGTAGAGTGACTGCCTGCGGGTATGTGGAAATGTGTAGGGGAATTTTTGGCTATTACAATAAATATGGTGCACTATAGGCATTTAATGGGTGGAGGCCCAGGGAGCCAAGGATTCTGCGATGAACTGTGTAGGCACACACAACTAAGAGTTTTCAGAACTAAAAGTCTATAGGTCAATATTATAAAATGGTAACTAAATAATACAAATTTAATATAAAAACAACTGGGTTTTTTTTTGTTTTCTTAGAAGAACAATTATACTAACTGGAAAGTATAAAGTTTTATTTTTTAACTTATTTTTAACCTTCTTATTGAAGTATAGTTGATTTAAAAGTATAAAGATTTAAACAATTCTTTTTTAATGTTGATAATTAAAAGTAGCACCTTGGGGCAGCCCTTTAAGTTCGGGGATGGTCTTGGGAATATAACTTTCTTTTGGTATACTGCCCCAGCTTGAAAGGCAGAGGCAGTGTTGTTACTGCTTGTATGTGATGAAACCTTGTGGTTATATAGCCAGTAGGCTTTGGTTTGGAATAGGATGTCATGCCTGGATGCCCTATTTCTGTCACTAACCAAGCATTTTTGAGGATTAGAATGCAATGAGCCAGTAAATGCACTTTGGGTGGGACAACTGGTGATAGACTGGGATGTATTTGGTATTAGATAAATTAATATCATGGCTATCAAATAGGCCCAAAAGATTCACCTTTTCTTTTTACCCATTAAAAATGATTAATATGTGGTCTTAAATGTTAGACATTTGCAGTGATTATCTAAATCCTGCCATCATGGCACCCAGTTTAGGCCAACAAAATTCCTAACCACTCAGCCTTTTTACTGGCCTACAAGCTTTATAAATAGTGTGACAAGGACAATTATTTTATTGAGCTAAAATTCACATAACATAAAATTTCATTTAAAAATGTACATTTTATAGTGTACAAGTCAGTGGCATTTAGTACATTCACAGTGTTTTGCAACCATCACCACTATCTAGTTCCAGAATATTTTTATCACTCCAAAAGGAAACCCTCTATACATTAAGTGGTGATTCCCTATTCCCTCCATTCCCATTCCCTGGCAACTGCTAATCTACCTTCTGCCTCATTGGATTTTTCTTTCTGGATATTTCATATGAATGGAATCAAACAATATGTGGCCTTTGGTGTCTGCTGTATTTCAATTAGCATAATGTTTTCAAGGTTCATCCATGTTGTATCATGTATCAGTAATGTATTCCTTTTTAATGGCTGAATAATATTCCATTGTATGGACATACCACACTTGGTTTATGCATTCACCTGTTGATGGACATTTGGCTCCTTCCCACCTTTTGGTTACAGTGAATAGTGATCTGTGAACAACTGAGTATAACTATTTGTTTGAACAACTGTTTTCAATTCTCCTGAGTATATACTTAGGAGTAGAATTGCTGGGTCACATGGTAATTCTATGTTTAACCTTATGAGGAAATGCAAAACTGTTTTCCACACCAGCCACACCATTTAAATTCCCAGTAGCAATGTATGAGGATTCAGAATTCTCCATATTTACACTAACACTTGTTATTTTACATTTTTCTTTCTTTTCTTTCTTTTCTTTTCTTTCTTTCTTTCTTTCTTTCTTTCTTTCTTTCTTTCTTTCTTTCTTTCTTTCTTTCTTTCTTTCTTTCTTTCTTTCTTTCTTTCTTTCTTTCTTTCTTTCTTTCTTTCTTCCTTTCTTTCCTTCTTTCTTTCCTTCTTCCTTCCTTCTTTCTTTCTTTCTTTTTGTCTTTGTTTTGTTTTTATTACAATTATTTTATTACATTCATCTGAGGCTGTACATATTTGATTTCATGGAATAAAACTCAAAGATGTGAAGAGACCCTCATTATTAGGGAAAGTCATGAACTGATCACAAGATGATACACCTCTAGATTGGTTCTACTCCAGTCTTGTTTTCATATTCCTGCATAGCATTATTCAGATAGCCTTCCTTATTTAAAAAAATAAATTAAGACACTAGCACTTCAAGAAAGTGTGCCCAACTCCCACAGTTTCCCACCTCCCCAAAGTTAACATTTTCCTTGGTTTTTGCCTTTTTCTTATGGTTCATAATTCCTTACTTTTTGTATCAGTTATCTATGGTCACAATAATGTTTCATAACATACAACTTTGAAATCTAGAATAATAAGCATCAAGGTTCAAGGGTCTGTGTGCTGGCAATTTTGGCTGAATTGACTAAGCAGTTCTGGTCCCTAAACTCACTCACATATCTGGTAATTCTCTGACTATTGGCCCATCTTGGTTGGGATGACCCTGATGACTCAATTCTGCTCCCATGTTTGTGTCCCATCAGGCTAGACTGGCATGTTGTCAAGGTGGTGATAGAAGGCAAGAGCAGAAATCCAAATGGAAACATGTAAGTGCTCTTTCAAGCATCTACTTATCTCACATCTACTAACATCCCATTGGATAAAGCAAGTTACATGGCTAGATGCAGAGAGAGTGGGAGGACATCAGAGGTTATGGCAAAGTTCATGACTACAAGAAGGCATGAGAAATTGGAACAATTGATGTGATCACTCTACCACACCTACAGTCTTCTTTTTTTGCTTCTTGGGCAAAGGAAGAGAGATCATCTGATTAGGAATTTGGCTTGATTTAATATTGGAGGACCACTGACAATTTTTTCCTTTATGTTTAAAAAATTTCCATTCAGTAAAATTTACCTTTTTATGGTATATGATTCCATGATTTCTTTTACTGAAATGTATCTGGCATACAATATTATATTAGTTTCATGTGTACAACATAATGATTTGACATCTCTATGCATTTCAAAATGATCACTACAATGTCCAGTTACCATCTGTCACCATACAAAGTTAACACAATATTGACTGTATTCCATATACTATACATTACATCCCCATGACTTATTCATTTTATAACTGGAAGTTTATGCCTCTTGATCCCCATCACCCATTTCCCCCCCCCCTCCGACCCCTTTTCCTCTGGCAACCTCCTCTGGGAATCTGTTCTCTGTATCTATGAGTCTGAGTTCAGTTTTGTTTTGTGTGTTTGTTTTGTATTTTAAATTCCACATATAAGTGAAATCATGTGGTATTTGTCTTTCTCTGACTTATTTTACTTAGCATAATACCCTCAAGGTCCAACCATGTTGTTGCAAATGACAATATTTCTTTTTTTTAATGACTGAGTAGTATTCCATTGTATATATACCATGTCTTCTTTATCCATTCATCCACTGATGGACACTTAAGTTGCTTCCATATCTTGGCTATTGTAAATAATGCTGCAATGAACATAGGGGTGCATATATCTTTTCTAATTCATGTTTTTGTTTTCTTTGGATAGATACCCAAAAATGGAATTCCTGGATCATATGGTAGTTCTATTTTTAACTTTTTGAGAAACCTCTATACTGTTTTCCATACTGGTTGTACCGATTTACATTCCCACCAACAGTGAATAAGGGTACCCCTTCCTCCACATCCTCATCAACTCTTGTTATTTCTTGTCTTTTTTATCATAGTCATTCTAATTGGCATGAGGTGATATCTCACTGTGGTTTTGATTTGAATTTTCCTGATGATTAGTGATGTTGAGCATCTTTTCATGTGCCTGTTGGCCATCTGTACATCTTTGGGAAAATGTCTATTCAGATACTCTGCCCATTTTTAATCAGATTTGGTTTTTGTTATTGAATTGTATGAGTTCTTTATATATTTTGGATATCAACCCCTTATTGGGTATATGACTTGAACATATCTTCTTCCATTCAGTAGGTTGCCTTTTCGTTTTGTTGATAATTTCCTTTGCCATGCAGAAGCTTTTTAGTTTGATGTAGTCCCATTTGTTTATTTTTGTTTTTGTTGCCCTTGCCTTTGGAGTCAGATCCCTAAAATCATTGCTAAGACCAATATCAAGGAGCTTACCAGCTATGTTTTCATCTCAGAGTTTCATGGTTTTAGGTCTAACATTCAAGTCTTTAATACATTTTGAGTTAATTTTAGTATTTAGTGTAAGATGTGGTTCAATTTCATTCTTTTGCATGTATCTGTTCAGTTAGTCATATTTTAGCCATCCAGTGTGAAATGTTATCTCATTGTGGTCTTAATTTGCATTTCTCTACTATATATACATATACATATATATATATATACACACACACATATGTATTGTTTAGTGAACTATCTATTCAAGTCATTTGCCCATTTTTTAAAGGATAGTCCTTATTGAAAACATTAAGGATCATCTTTTCAGCAAACTGTACTATAACAATTGGACATAATATTAAAAAAACAAACCCTCAATATATACCTCACATCTTACACAAATTACCTCAAAATGGAGGATCTTCAAGATGGAGGAGTAAGACGTGGAGACCACCTTCGTCCCCACAAATACATCAAAAATACATCTATATGTGGCACAACTCCTACAGAACACCTACTGAACACTGGTAGAAGACCTCAGACTTCCCAAAAGGCAAGAAAATCCCCATGTACCTGGGTAGGGCAAAAGAACAAAGAAAAAACAGAGACAAAAGAAGAGGGACAGGACCTGCACCTCTGGGAGGGAGCTGTGAAGGAGGAAAAGTTTCCACACACTAGGAAGCCCCCTCACTGGCGGGAATTGGGGGAGCTTTGGAGCCTCAGAGGAGAGGGGAGCAACAGGGGTGCTGAGGGAAAGCAGAGAGAATCCTGCACAGAGGATCAGTGCCAACCAGCACTCACCAGCCTGAGACACTTGTCTGCTCACCTGCTGGGTCAGGTGGGGACTGGGTGCTGAGGCACGGGCTTTGGAGGTCAGACACCAGGGAGAGGACTGGGGCTGGCCATGTGAAGACAGCCTGAGGGGGCTAGTACACCACAGCTAGCTGGGAGGGAGTCCAGGAAAAAGTCTGGACCTGCCAGAGAGGCAAGAGACCATTGTCATGGGGTCCACGAGGAGAGGGGCAGGCCCACCATATGAGCTTCTTGCTCCGTGTGCTCACAGATGGCAGGGCACCACCTATGCGAGCTCCGGAGGTGGGCGTGAGCCTGAGAGGCGGGTGCAACGGCTGCTGCCGCTGCTACCAAGGGTCCTGTGAGCAAACCCAGGTCAATGTCCACACCTTCCTGGGAGCCTGTGCAGCCCGCCACTGCTGAGGGTCCTGCAATCCAGGGCCAACATCCCCAGGAGAACGCATGGTGCACCTAGGCTGTTGCAACTTCATGCCTGCCTCTGCCACTGCAAGCAGTCCCAGCACATCCCAATTGTGACTGCCATATCCGTCCCTCTCGCCGAACTGAGAGAGCAAGTGAGCCCTAAGTAGTCGTTGCTTTTGCCCCCTCTTGCCTGGGCAGGGAAGACGCCTGAGGGTGGCTCACATGCAGAGGCAGGGCCAAAGCCAAAGCTGAACCCCAGGTGCCATGCGACCAAAGAAGAGAAAGGGAAATCTCTCCAAGCAGCCACAGGAGTAGCGGATTAAACACCCACAATCAGCTTGGTAAACACTGCATCTGAGGAGTATCTAAATAGACGAGTGTTCCCACAATTGAGCATGTGGATTTTGGGGGCAACTGTGGACTTTGGAGGCAAGTAAACATGGGAGTAAGGCCAGATCAGAGTCTGAGCTGGTGCCACAGTGCCCACAGCAGGTCCAGAGACCTACCTAGAAGTATTGGAGGACTTCCTGGGTAGGCAGGGACTGGCTATGGTTCACTGTGGGAGCAAGGACACAGAAGGCTGAGGCCACAAAAAAATATTATTATTATTACTACTTTTTAAAATTTTGTTGATTTTTTATTATTCTTTTAATTTTTATTTACTTTTTATTTTTTTATGCTTTTATTTTTAATATATTTTTAATTTTATTTTTTTCCTATTTCTACTGTATTTTTTCATTATATTGTAGATTTTACTTGTTTTGGTTTTTCTTTGTTTTGCATTGTTTTTCTCTTATTTTAAACTATATTTTATATTTTTCTATGTTTACTTCTTTGTTGTTTCATACATTTTTCCTTTTGTTTTCATCTTTCATTTTTAGTTTTCTTTTGATCATTTTTGTGTGTTTTATGCTTTCTTTGCCTTTTTTTAGTTTGCTTTCTGTGTTTGATTTGATTTTGGTTTTTTGTTTTTGTTAGTTTAGTTCTTAGTGTTTGTTTTCGTTTTGGGGTTTATTTATTGGTTTGGTTGCTCTCTCCCTTTTTGTTTTCTCTTTTTTATTTTTCTTTTTGTGAGTGTATGTGTGTGTGTGTTTCTTCGTGTGATTTTGTCTGTTTAGTTTTGCTTTTACCATTTTTCTTGGGGTTTTGTCTGTTTGTTTTCTTTTTTTCCATGCTGTGTGGCTTGCAGGGTCTTAGTGCTCCGGCCAGGGGTTGGGCCTGAGCCTCCGAGGTGGGAGAGCTGAGTCCAGGATGTTGGACTACCAGAGAACTCCCGGTCCCATGGAATATTAATTGGTGAGGGCTCTCCCAGAGGTCTCCATCTCAACACTGAGACCTGGCTCCACACAACGGCCAGCAAGCTCCAATGCTGGACGCCTCATGCCAAACAACTAGCTAGACAGGAAAACAAGCCCACCCAGTAGCAGACAGGATGCCTAAAGTGATATGAAGCTCACAGACACCCCAAACACACCAACGGACGTGGCCCTGCCCACCAGAGGGACAAGATCCAGCCACACCCACCAGAACACAGGCACCAGTCCCCCCCACCAGGAAGCCTACACAAGCCAGTGGACGAACCTCACCCACTGGGGACAGACCAGAAGTAAGAGGAACTACGACACTGCAGCCTGCAGCAAGGAGACCCCAAACACACTAAGTTAAACAAAACGAGAAGACAGAGAAATATGCAGCAGGTGAAGAAGCAAGGTAAAAACCGACAAGACCAAACAAATGAAGAGGAAATAGGCAGTCTACTTGAAAAAGAATTCAGAGTAATCACAGTAAAGATGATCCAAAATCTTGGAAATAGAATAGAGAAAATACAAGAAACGTTTAACAAGGACCTAGAAGAACTAAAGAGCAAACAAACAGTAATAAACAACAAAATAACAGAAATTTAAAATACTCTATAAGGAATCAATAGCAGAATAACTGAGGTAGAAGAACGGATAAGTGAGCTGGAACATAGAATGGTGGAAATAACTGCCATGGAGCAGAATAAAGAAAAAAGAAGGAAAAGAATTGAGGACAGTCTCAGAGACCTCTGGGACAACATTAAACACACCAACATTCGAATTATAGGGGTCCCAGAAGAAGAAGAGAAAGAGAAAGGGTCTGAGAAAATATTTGAAGAGATTATAGTCGAAAACTTCCCCAACATGGGAAAGGAAAGAGCCACCCAAGTCCAGGAAGTGCAGAGAGTCCCAAACAGGATAAACCCTAGGAGAAACAAACCAAGACACATATTAATCAAAATAACAAAAATTAAATTCAAAGAAAAAATATTAAAAGCACCAAGGGAAAAGCACCAAATAACATACAAGGGAATCCCCATAAGGTTCTCCGTTGAGTTCTCAGCAGAAACTCTGCAGGCCAGAAGGGAGTGGCATGATATATTTAAAGTGATGAAAGGGAAAAACCTACAACCAAGATTAGTCTACCTAGCAAAGATCTCATTCAGATTTGACAGAGAAATCAAAGGCTTTGCAGACAAGCAAAAGCCAAGAGAATTCAGCACCACCAAACCAGCTTTACAACAAATGCTAAACGAACTTCTCTAAGTGGGAAACACAAGAGAAGAAAAGGACCTACAAAAACAAACATGAAACTATTAAGAAAATGGTAATAGGAACACACATGTGTGAATGGATTAAATGCTCCAACCAAAAGACATAGACTGGCTGAATGGATACAAAAACAAGACCCGTATTTATGCTGTCTACAAGAGACCCACTTCAGATCTAGGGACACATACAGACTGAAAGTGAGGGGATGGAAAAAGATATTCCATGCAAATGGAAATCAAAAGAAAGCTGGAGTAGCAATTCTCATATCAGGCAAAATAGACTTTAAAATAAAGACTATTACAAGAGACAAAGAAGGACACTACATAATGATCAAGGGATCAATCCAAGAAGAAGATATAACAATTGTAAATATTTATGCACCTACATAGGAGCACCTCAATACGTAAGGCAAATGCTAACAGCCATGAAAGGGGAAATCGACAGTAACACAATAATAGTAGAGGACTTTAACACCCCACTTTCACCAATGGACAGATCATCCAAAATGAAAAAAAAAAAAAAATAAGGAAACACAAGCTTTAAATGACACAATAGACCGAATATATTTAATTGATATTAAGAGGACATTCCATCTGAGAACAGCAGATTACACTTTCTTCTCAAGGGCACATTGAACATTCTGCAGGATAGATCATATCTTCGGTCACAAATCAAGCCTTGGTAAAGTTAAGAATATTGAAATCGTATCAAGTATCTTCTGCGACCACAACGCTATGAAATTAGAAATGAATTACAGGAAAGAAACTGTAAAAAACACAAACACATGGAGGCTAAACAATACGCTACTAAATAACCAAGAGACCACTGAAGAAATCAGAGAGGAAATCAAAAAATACCTAGAGACAAAAGACAATGAAAACACGATGACCCTAAACCTATGGGATGCAGCAAAAGCAGTTCTCAGAGGAAAGTTTATTGGAAGACAATCTTACCTCAAGAAACAAGAAAAATCTCAAATAAACAATCTAACCTTACACCTAAAGGAACTAGAGTAAAAAGAGCAAAAAAAAACCCCAAAGTTAGTAGAAGGAAAGAAATCATAAAGATCAGAGCAGAAATAAATGAAATAGAAACAAAACAATAGCAAAGATTAATAAAAACTAAAAGCTGGTTGTTTGAGAAGATAAACAAAATTGATAAACCTTTAACCAGACTCATCAAGAAAAAGAGGGAGAGGACTCAAATAAAAAAAAATTAGAAATGAAAAAGGAGAAGTTACAACGGACACCGCAGAAATGCAAACCATCATGAGAGACTACTACAAGCAACTATATGCCAATGAAATGGACAACCTGGAAGAAATGGACAAATTATTAGAAAGGTATTACCTTCCAAGACTGAACCAAGAAGAAATACAAAATATGAACAGACCAATCACAAGTAATGAAATTGAAACTGTGATTTAAGATATTCCAACAAACTGAAGTCCAGGACCAGACGGCTTCCCAGGTAAATACTACCAAACATTTAGAGAAGAGCTAACACCCATCCTCTGAAACTCTTGCAAAAAATTGCAGACGATGGAAACTCCCAAACTCATTCTATGAGTCCACCATCACCCTGATTCCAAAACCAGACAAAGATATTACAAAAAAAAGAAAATTACAGACCAATATCCCTTATGAATATAGATGCAAAAATCCTCAACAAAATACTAGCAAACAAAACCTAATAACACATCAAAAGGATCACACACCATGATCAAGTGGGATTTATCCCAGGGATGCAAGGATATATGCATTCTTTAATATATGCAAATCAGTCAATGTGGTACACCATATTAACAAATTGAAGAACAAAAACCATATGATCATCTCAATAGATGCAGAAAAAGCTTTTGACAAAATTCAACACCCATTTATGATAAAAACTCTCCAGAAAGTTGGCAAAGAGGGAAACTACCTCAACATAATAAAAGCCGTTTACAACAGACCAGAGCAAAGACCATTCTCAATGGTGAAAAACTGAAAGCATTTCCTCTAAAATCAGGAACAAGACAAGGATGTCCACTCTCACCAATATTATTCAACATAGTTTTGGAAGTCCTAGCCACGGAAATCAGAGAAGAAAAATAAATTAAAAGAATACGAATTGGAAAAGAAGAAGTAAAACTGTCACTGTTTGCAGATGATATGATACTATACATAGAAAATCCTAAAGATGCCACCAGAAAACTACTAGAGCTAAATCAATGAATTTGGTAAAGTTGCAGGATATAAAATTAATGCACAGAAATCTCCTGCATTCCTACACACCAACAACGAAAGATGAGAAAGAGAAATTTAGGAAACAATCTCATTCACCATTGCAACAAAAAGAATAAAATACCTCGGAATAAACCTGCCTAAGGAGGTAAAAGACCTGTATGCAGAAAACTATAAGACACTGATGAAAGAAATCAAAGATGATACCAACAGTTGGAAAAACATACCATGTTCTTGAATTGGAAGAATCAATATTGCAAAAATAGCTAAACTACCCAAAGTAATCTACAGATTCAATGCAATCCCTATCAAATTACCAATGGCATTTTTCACAGAACTAGAACAAAAAATCTTAAAATTTGTATGGAGATACAAAAGACCCCAAATAACCAAAGCAATCTTGAGACAAAAAAAACGGAACTGGAGGAATCAGGCTCCCTGACTTCAGACTATACTACAAAGCTACAGTAATGAAGACAGAATGGCACTGGCAAAAAAACAGAAATATAGATCAATGGAACAGGATAGAAAGCCCAGAGATAAACCCACGCACCTATGGTCACCTTATCTTTGATAAAGAAAGTAAGAATATACAATGTAGAAAAGACAGCCTCTTCAATAAGTGGTGCTGGGAAAACTGGACAGCTACATGTAAAGGAATGAAATTAGAACACACCCTAACACCATACACAAAAATAAACTCAAAATGGATGTAAGACCTAAATGTATGACTGGACACTATAAAACTCTTAGAGGAAAACACTCTTTAACATAAATCACAGGAAGATCTTTTTTGACCCACCTCCTAGAGTAATGGAAATAAAAACAAAAATTAAAATATGGGACCTAATGAGACTTAAAAGCTTTTGCACACCAAAGGAAACCACAAGGAAGATGAAAAGACAACCCTCAGAATGATAGAAAATATTGCAAATGAATCAATGGACAAAGGATTAATCTCCAAAATATATAAACAGCTCATGCAGCTGAATAGCAAGAAAGCAAACAACCCAATCCAAAAATGGGTGGAAGTCCTAAATAGACATTTATCCAAAGAAGACATACAGATGGCCAAGAGGCACATGAAAAGCTGCTCAACATCACTAATTATTAGAGAAATACAAATCAAAGCTACAATGAGGCATCACCTCACACTGTTTAGAATGGGCATCATCAGAAAATTTATAAACAATGAATGCTGGAGAGGGTGTGGAGAAAAGGGAACCCTCTTACACTGTTGATGGGAATGTAAATTGATACAGCCACTATGGAGAACAGTATGGAGGTTCCTTAAAAAACTAAAAATAGAGCTACCATATGACCCAGCAATCCCACTCCTGGGCTTAAACCCAGATAAAACCATAATTCAAAAAGACACATGCACCCCAGTGTTCATTGCAGCACTATTTACAATATCCAGGTCATGGAAGCAACCTAAATGCCCATCAACAGAGAAATGGGTAAAGAAGAAGTGGTACATATATACAATGGAATATTATTCAGCCATAAAGAGGAACGAAATTGGGTCATTTGTAGAGATGTGGATGGACCTAGAGACTGTCATACAGAGTGAAGTAAGTCAGAAAGAGAAAAACAAATATCGTATATTAACGTATACCTGTGGAATCTAGAAACATAGTACAGATGAACTGGTTTGCAAGGCAGAAATAGAGACACAGATGTAGAGAACAAATGTATGGACACCAAGGGGGGAAAGGGTGGGTGGGATGAATTGGGAGATTGGGATTGACATATATACAATAATGTGTGTAAAATAGATAACTAATGAGAACCTGCTGTATAGCACAGGGAACTCCACTTTTCTGTATAGTAGAAACTAACACAACATTGTAAAACAGCTATACCCCAATTAAAAAAAATTACCTCAAAATGGATCACATGGCTAAATGTAAATTTTAATTTTATTTTTCATTGTATCAGTATACAAGAGTTATTGTTTTATTTTTATAAAAGTAATGCAAGTTCATTGTAGAATATATGGACATTACAGAAAAACATTAAGAAAAAAATCCTTCTAATCTTATTCATAAAGAGCCAGTACTATTTTGGTGTACAGTCTTTCCTTTCATTTGTATATACAATCATTCCTTTAATTTTCCATACTACTTTTTCACCTAATATTTTTTTCTTCCAGTTTTATTGAAGTATAATTGACATACAGCACAGTATAATTTTAAGGTGTACAGCATAATGATTTGAATTATATACATAAGGAAATGATTACCACAATAAGTTTAGTGAACATCCATCATCTCATATAGATACAAAATAAAATTATTTGCCCATTTTAAATTTGGTTGTTTGTCTTTTTGTTGCTGAATTGTAAGAATATTTTATGTATTCTGGATACTTGACACTTATCAGATATATAATTTGCAAATATTTTCCCCCTTCTTTGAGTGGTCTTCTCAATTTTTTTATAGTGTTGTTTGATGCACAAAAGTTTTAAATTTTGATAAAGTCTAATTTATCTGTTTTTCTTTTGTTTCTTTTGTTTTTAATGTCTTATCTAATAATCCATTACCAAATCCAGGGTCATTAAGATTTACCCCTAGGTTTTCTTTTAAGAGTTTAAGAGGTTTAAGTTTTACATTTTGGTGTTTGATCCATTTTTTTATTGTGATAAAATATACACAACATATAGTTCAGCCATTTAAGCTATTTTTAAGTGTATAGTTCAGTGGCATTAAGTACATTCACATTGTTGTGCAACCATCACCACCATCCATCCTAAATCCTTTTTTCATCTTTCCAAACTGAAATTCTACACTCATTAAACAACTCCCTATACCTCTTCCCTCCAGCTCCAGGCAGACACCATTTTACTTTCTGTCTCTGTTAATTTGCCTACTCTAAGTACCTTATGTAAGTGGAATCATACAGTATTTGCCTTTTTGTGACTGGCTTATTTCACTTATCATAAAGTCCTCAAAGTTCATCCACGTGGTGGCATGTGTCAGTATCCTTCCTTTTGAAGGCTGAATAATATTCCATTGTATGTATATATTACATTTTGTTTATCCATTCATCTGTCAGTGGACATTTGGCTTGCATCCACCTTTTGGCTATTGTGAATGCTGCTGCTGTGAACAAATACTGCCTTGAGACCCTGCTTTCAATTCTTTTGGGTACATACCAAGAAGTGTAATTACTGGATCATATGGTAGCTCTATTTTTAATTATTTGAGGAGATACCATACTATTTTCCATAGTGGCTGCACCATTTTATGCTCCCATCAACATCTCACAAGTGTTCCAGCTTCTCCACATTCTCGCCAACACTTGCCATTTTCTGCTTTTTTTTCTGTTTACCCTTTATTCAGCTACGCCTAATAGTCACATTTTACATAACCATAGTGCAATTATTGAAACCAGGAAACTAACATCGACACAATACTTTTAGCTACTCTAAAGACCTAATTTGAATTTTGACTGTTTTCCTACTAATACCCTTTTTCTTGTCCAGAATCCAGTCCAGGAGCTCACATTGTCAAGTCTCCTGAGTCTTCTCCAATAGTGACAATTCCTCAGTCTTTCTTGACCTTAACACTTAAAAAAAAAAAAAAGTTTATTTATTTATTTATTTTTGGCTGCGTTGGGTCTTCGTTGCTGCGTGCGGGCTTCCTCTAGTTACAGTGAGCGGGGGCTACTCTTCGTAGCAGAGCGCGGGCTTCTCATTGCAGTGGCTTCTCTTGGTGCAGAGCACGGGCTCTATCCATCCTAATGGATGTGAAGTGGTATTTCATTGTGGTTTTGATATGCATTTCTCTAATGATTAATGATGTTGAGCATCTTCTCATGTATTTGTTGGTCATTTGGAAAAATGTCTACTCAAGTCCTTTGCCCATTTAGAAATCAGATTGGTTTGTTTTCTGTTGTTGTATAGTTGTAAGAGTTCTTTTATATTCTGGATATTAACCCCTTATCAGATATATGATTTGTAAAAATTTTCTCCCATTCCACAGGTTGCCTTTTCAGTCAGTTTGTTGTGTTTTGATGCCTAGAACTTTAAATGTATTAATGTCATCCAATTTATTTTTACTTTAGTTTACTCTGTTTTTGGTGTCATATCCAAGAAATCATTGCTAATCAATGTCATGAAATTTATTCCCTAGTTTTTCTTCTAAGTGTTTTCTAGTTTTAAAAACTATAGGTTTAGGTTTAGGTCTTTAATCCATTTGAGTTGATTTTTGTACATGGTATAAGGTAAGGGTCCAACTTCATTATTTTGCATGTGTGTATCTAGTTTTCCCAACACCATTTGTTGAAAAGACCCTCCTTTCCCCTTGAATGGTCTTGGTACACTTTTCAAAAATCATCTGACCATATATGTGAGGGTTTATTTTGGCCTCTTTATTCTATTCAATTAGTCTCTATGTCTGTATCACACTGTTTTGATTACTGTAGCTTTGTAGTAAGTTTAGAAATGAGGAAATGTGAGACCTCCAACTTTGTTCTTTTTCAAGATTGTTTTGGCTATTTGGAGTCTCTTGAGATTCCATATGAATTTTAGGATGGAATTTTCTATTTATGCAAAAAGTGTCATTGGGATTTTGATAGAGATTGCACTAAATCTGTAGACTAATTTGGGTAGTAATGACATCCCTAACAATATTAACTCTTCCAATTAATGAACACGGGATGTCTTTCCATTTATTTGTATTTAACTTCATTCAGCAACTTTTTTTTAGTTTTCAGTACACAAGATTTTCACCTCCTTGGTTAAGTTTATTCCTAAGTATTTCATTCTTTTTCATGCTTTGTAAAGGTAGTTGTTTTCTTAATTTTTCTGATTGCTCATTGCTAGTGTATAGAAATGCAACTGATTACTGTCTGTTGATGTGTTAATTTTGCATCCTGCAATTTTGCTGAAATCATTTATTAGTTCTAACAGGATTTTTGGTGGAACCTTTAGGGTTGGATATAAGTAAGATCATGTTATCTGTGAACAGAGATAATTTTATGTCTTCCTGTCCAATTTGGATGCCTTTTATTTATTTATTTTTCTTGCCTACATGCACTGATTAGAAAAAGTGTTTCTCCATCTTCTTCTCTTTTTTTTTTGGAATAATTTGAGAAAGATTGGTGCTATTTCTTCTTTAAACGTTTGATAGAATTTACTTGTGAAACTATCTGGTCCTGGGCTTTTATTTCTTGATAGGTTTTTGATTAATACAATCTTTTTACTTACTATAGGTATATTCAATTTTTAAAATTTCTTCTTGATTCAGTTTTACTAGTTAGTGTGTTTCTAGGAATTTGCCCATTTCATCTCGGTTATCTAATTTGTTGGCACACAATTATTCATGGTATTTTCTTGTAATCCTTTCTGTTTCTGTAAGGTCTATAGTAATGTCCTACTTTCATTTCTGATATTAGTAATTTGTGTCCTCTCTGTCTCCCTCTCTCTCTCTGTTGGTCAGTGTAGCTATAGGTTTGTCAATTTTGTAGATCTTTTCAAAGCCCCACTTTTGTTTTTTTAATTATCCCTATTGTTTTCTATTTAGTTTACCTCTGCTCTAATCCTTATTATTTACCTCTGCTATCTTTGGGGTCAGATTGCTCTTGATTTTCTGTTTCTTTAAGGTGTAAAGAATACTGAATTAATATATTACTCCTTTTTATACTGTAGGTGTTTATAGCTATAAATTTCCCCCGAGCACTGTTTTCTTGCATCCCATAATATTTGGAATGCTATTTTTCAATTTCATTCATTCACAGTATTTTCTAATTTCCTTTGTGGATTCTTATTTAATTCATTGGTTGTTTAAGAGTGTGTTGTTCAATTCCACACATTCGTGAATTTATAATTTCCCTTTGGTTATTGATTTCTAGTTTCATTCCATTGAAGTCAGAGAAGATTCTTTGTGTGGTTTCAATCATTTAAATTTATTAAGACTTCTTTTGTTACCAACCATATGGTCTATACTGGAGAATGTTCCATGTGCATATGAGAAGAATGTGTATTCTTCTATTTTGAGGTGGAGTGTTCCATACATGTGTGTTACATCTAATTGGTTTTTAGTGCTGTTAAATCCTGACTTTCCTTATTGATATTCTGTCTATGTGTTCTATCCATTATTGAAAATAGGGTATTGAAATCTCCAATTATTATTGTAGAGCTGTGTATTTTTTCCTTCAGTTCTGTCATTTTTTCCCCCTATATTTTGGAGCTCTCTTGTTAGGTACATATATGTTTATAACTGTTACACAATTCTGCTGTTACTATGAGTCTGACTTTTTTTAAACATTCCATATATAAGTGAGATCATGCAGTATTTGTCTTTCTGTGTCTGGTTTATTTCACTTAGCATAATGTCCTCCAGGTACATCACATGCTGTTACAAATGGCAGGATTTCTTTATTTTTAAAAGCTGAATAATATTCTATTATATGTATATACCATATTTCTTTATCCATCTGTTTGTGAACAAATAGGTTATCTCCATATATTTATGACTGTGAATGCTGCAATGAATATAGGAGTGCAGGTATCTCTTTGAGATACAGATTTCGTTTCTTTTGGATATATACCCAAAAGTGGGATTGCTGGATGATACAGTAGTTCTACTACTAATTTTTGAGGAACCACTGTACTGTTTTCCATAATGGCTATACCAATTTACATTCCCACAAACAGTGTACGAAGGTTCCCTTTCTCCACATCCTCACCAACACTTGTTACGTTTTGACTTTTTCATGATAGCCATCTGACAGCTGTGAGGTGACACCTCATGTAGGTTTGGTTTGCATTTCCCTGATGATTAGTCAGGTTGAGCACCTTTTAATATACTTCTTGGCCATGTGTATGTCTTCTTTTGAAAAATATCTATTCAGGTCCTTTGCCCATTTTTAAATGGGGATATTTGGCTAATTGCTATTGAGTTTTAAGAGTTCCATATATATTTTAGATAATAACCCGTTTTCAGATATATGGTAATCAAATATTTTCTCCTATTCCATAGGTTGCCTTATTATTGTGCTGATTGTTTCCTCATGTGCAGAAATATTTTAGTTTGATATAATCCCACTTGTTTGTTTTTGCTTTTGTTTGTATGTGCTTTGGTCTCAAATCCAAAAAATCATGCCAAGACCACTGTAAAGGAGTTTTCCTCTCTTCCCTTCTAGGATTTGTATGTTTTCAAGTCTTATATTTAAATCATTAATCCATTTTAAATTAATTTTTGTGAATGGTCTGAGATAAAGGTCCAATTTTATTCTTTCGCATGTGGATATGCAGTTTTTCCAGCAACGTTTATTGAAAGATATTATCATTTTCTCATTGTGTATTCATGGCAACTTTGTTGACAGTTAGTTGACTCCATATACATAAGTTTATTTCTAGGCTCTTAATTCTGTTCCATTGGTCTATGTGTCTGTTTTTATGCCAGTATCATACAGTTTAGATCACTATAGCTTTATAGTATAATTTGAAATCAGGGAGTGTGATGCTTCCTGCTTTCTTTTTCTTGATCGACTGCCTTAACTACTTGGGATCTTCTGTGGTTACAAATGAACTTTAGGATTGTTTTTCCTATTTCAGTAAAAAATGCCATTGGAACCTTGATAGGGGTTGCATTGAATCTATAGATGGCTTTGGATAGTATGGACATTTTAACAATATTAATTCTTCCAATCCATAAGCATGATATGGATTTATTTGTGTTTTCAATTTCTTTCATCATTGTTTTATAGCTTTACTTGTACAGATCTTTCACCTCTTTGGTTAAATTTATTCTTAAGTATTTTATTCTTTGTTTATGCTATTGTAAATGGGATTGCTTTCTTAATTTCTTTATTGGATAGCTTGTTTTTAGGGTATAAAAACACAACTGATTTTTTTTAATCTTGCAACTTTACAGAATTCATTTATTCTAAATTGTTTTTGGTGGAGTCTTTAGGATTTTCTATATATAACATTATGTCATCTGCAAATAGAAAAGTTAACTTCTTCCTTTCTGATTTGTATGCCTTTTATTTCCTTTTCTTGCCTAATTGTTCTAGCTAGGACTTCCAGTACTATGTTCAATGGAAGTTGTGAGAGTGGGCATCCTTGTCTTGTTCCTGATATTGGAGGAAAATCTTTCAAATTTTCACCATTGAGTATGGTATTCGCTATGGGCTTGTCATATATGATCTTTATTATGTTGAGGTACATTTGTTCTATACTTAATTTGTTGAGAATTTTTATCATGAAAGAATGTTGGAATTTGTCATGTTTTTTTCTGTATCTCTTGAGATGATTATATGATTTTTTAAATCTTTAATTTAAAAAATATGGTGTATCACATTTATTGATTTACGTATGTCAAACCATCCTTGCATCCCAGGTATAAATCCCACTTGGCTGTGGTGAACGATCCTTTTATTATGCTGTTGAATTTGGTTTGACAGTATTTTGTTAAGGATTTTATATCTATGTTGTTTGGGGATATTGGCCTAATTTCTTTCCTTGTAGTGTCCTTGTCTGGCTTTGGTATCATGGTAATGCTGTCTTTGTAAATGTTTTGAAGCATACTAAATTTTTTTGGAAGAATGTGAGAAGGTTTGTTATAAATCCTTCTTTACATGTTTGACAGAATTCACAAGTGAATCCATCTGGCCCTGGACTTCTATTTGTTTGGAGATTTTTTTTTTTTTATTACTGATTCAAAATACTTGTTACTGATTTGTTCAGATTTTTTATTTCTTCATGTTTCAGTCTTGGAAGGTTGCATATTTCTAGGAATATCCACTTCTTCTAGGTTATCCGATTCATTAATTGTTCATATTAATTGTTTATTGATTGTTCATTTATTAATTGCTATTATGATCCTTTGTATTTCTGTGGCATCACTCATGACATCTCTTTTTAAAGTTTATTTACTTGAGTCTTCTCTCTTTTCTGCTTCTAGTAAGTGTGGCTAAAGGTCTGTCAATTTTTTTTATCTTTGCAAAAAAACAGATCTTTGTTTCTCTGATATATTCTATTGTTTTTCTAGTTTTTATTTCATTTATTTCTGCTCTGATATTTGTTATTTCCTTCCTTCCGTTTATTTTGGGCTTAGTTTCTTCTTCTTTTTCTAGTTCTTTGAGATGAAAACTTAGGTTGTTTATTTGAGATATTTCTTTTTTCTCAATGTAGGCATTAATTGTTATAAACTTCCCTCTTAGAACTGCTTTTGCTGCATCACATAAGTTTTGGTATATTGTAACTCCATTTTCATTTTTGTCAACATATGTTTTGATTTCTCTCTTGATTTCTTTGATTTCTCTCTTGATTTCTTCTTGACCCATAGGTTGTCCAGGAGGGTGTTGTTTAATTTCCACATATGTGTGAGTTTTCCAGTTTCCCTGTGTTATTGATTTCTAGGTTCATACAATTATATTAGACAATATCATCGATATAATTCAATTTTCTTAAATTTTAAGACTTGTTTTTTGGCCTAACATATGATCTATTCCAGAGAAAGTTCCGTACGTGCTTGAAAAGAATACGTATTCTACTGCTGTTGTGTAGAATGTTCTGTGTATATCTGTTGGGTACATTTGGTCTACTGAATTATTCATATTTGCTTTTTCGTTATTACTTTTCAGTCTAGATGATCTATCCATTGATAAAATTGGGATATTGAAGTCCTCTATTATTATTTAATTTAATTAATTAATTTTTATTTTTTATTTTTTTTGACATCTTTATTGGAGTTTAATAGCTTTAGTATGGTGTGTTAGTTTCTGCTTCCTAACAAAGTGAATCAGCTATACATATACATATATCCCCACATCTCTTCCCTCTTGCATCTCCCCCCCACCCACCCTCCCTACCTCACCCCTCTAGGTGGTCACAAAGCACTGAGCTGATCTCCTTGTGCTATGCGGCTGCTTCCCACCAGCTATCTATTTTACATTTGGTAGTGTATATTTGTCCATGCCACTCTCTCACTTTGTCCCAGCTTACCCTTCCCCCTCCCCATGTCCTCAAGTCCATTCTCTAGTAGGTCTGCGTCTTTAATCCCGTCTTGACCCTAGGTTCTTCATAAACATATATTTTTTTAGATTCTATATATATGTGTTAGCATATGGTATTTGTTTTTCTCTTTCTGACTTACTTCACTCTGTATGACAGACTCTAACTCCATTCACCTCACTACAAATAACTCCATTTCGTTTCTTTTTATGGCTCAGTAATATTCCATTGTATATATGTGCTACATCTTCTTTATCCATTCATCTGTCAATGTACACTTAGGTTGCTTCCATGTCCTGGCTATGGTAAATAGAGCTGCAATGAACATTGTGGTACATGACTCTTTTTGAATTATGGTTTTCTCAGGATATATGCCCAGTAGTGGGATTGCTGGGTGGTATGGTAGTTCTATTTTTAGTTTTTTAAGGAAACTCCATACGGTTCTCCATAGTGGCTGTATCAATTTACATTCCCACCAACAGTGCAAGAGGGTTCCCGTTTCTCCACACTCTCTCCAGCATTTACTGCCTGTAGATTTTTTGATGATGGCCATTCTGACCAGTGAGAGATGATATCTCATTGTACTTTTGATTTGCATTTCTCTAATGATTAATGATGCTGAGAATCCTTTCATGTGTTTGTTGGCAATTGGCATATCGTCTTGGAGAAGTGTCTATTTAGGTCTTCTGCCCATTTTTGGATTGGGTTGTCTGTTTTTTTGATATTGAGCTGCATGAGGTGCTTGTAAATTTTGGAGATTAATCTTCTGTCAGTTGCTTCATTTGCAAATATTTTCTCCCATTCTGAGGGTTGTCTTTTCGTCTAGTTTATGGTTTCCTTTGCTGTGAAAAAGGTTTTAAGTTTCATTAGGTCCCACTTGTTTATTTTTGTTTTTATTTCCATTTCTCTAGGAGGTGGGTCAAAAAGGATCTTGCTGTGATTTATGTCATAGAGTGTTCTGCCAATGTTTTCCTCTAAGAGTTTGATAGTGTCTGGCCTTACATTTAGGTCTTTAATCCATTTTGAGTTTAGCATTGTGTATGATGTTAGGAAGTGTTCTATTTCATTCTTTTACATGTAGATTTCCAGTTTTCCCAGCACCACTTATTGAAGAGGCTGTCTTTTCTCCATTGTATATTCTTGTCTCCTTTATCAAAGATAAGGTGACTTTATGTGCGTGGGTTCATCTCTGGGCTTTCTATCGTGTTCCATGGATCTATATTTCTGTTTTTGTGCCAGTACCATACTGTCTTGATTACTGTAGCTTTGTAGTATAGTCTGAAGTCAGGGAGCCTGATTCCTCCAGCTCCGTTTTTCTTTCTTGAGATTGCTTTGGCTATTCGGGGTCTTTTGTGTTTCCATACAATTTGAGAAATTGTTTGTTCTAGTTCTGTGAAAAATGACAGTGGTAGTTTGATAGGGATTGCATTGAATCTGCATATTGCTTTGGGTAGTCATTTTCACAATGTTGATTCTTCCAATCCAAGAACATGGTATATCTCTCCATCTATTTGTATCATCTTTAATTTCTTTCATCAGTGTCTTATAATTTTCTGCATACAGGTCTTTTGTCTCCTTAGGCAGGTTTATTCCTAGGTATTTTATTCTTTTAGTTGCAATGGTAAATAGGAGTGTTTTCTTAATTTCACTTTCAGATTTTTCATCATTAGTGTATAGGAATGCAAGAGATTTCTGTGCATTAATTTTGTATCCTGCTACTTTACCAAATTCATTGATTAGCTCTGGTAGTTTCCTGGTAGCATCTTTAGGATTCTCTATGTATAGTATCATGGCATCTGCAAACAGTGACAGCTTTACTTCTTCTTTTTCAATTTGGATTCCTTTTATTTCTTTTTCTTCTCTGATTGCTGTGGCTAAAACTTCCAATACTGTGTTGAATAATATTGGTGAGAGTGGGCAACCTTGTCTTCTTCCTGATCTTAGTGGAAATGCTTTCAGATTTTCACCATTGAGGACAGTGTTGGCTGTGGGTTTGTCATATCTGGCCTTTATTATGCTGAGGTAAGTTCCCTCTATGCCTACTTTCTGGAGGGTTTTTATCATAAATGGGTGTTGAATTTTGTCGAAAGCTTTCTCAGCATCTATTGAGATGATCATATGGTTTTTATTCTTCAGTTTGTTAATATGGTGTATCACATTGATTGATTTGCATATATTGAAGAATCCTTGCATTCCTGGGATAAACCACACTTGATCATGGTGTATGATCCTTTTAATGTGTTGTTGGATTCTGTTTGCTAGTATTTTGTTGAGGATTTTCGCAAAATATTTTGCATATTGGCCTGTAGTTTTCTTTCTTTGTGACATCTTTGTCTGGTTTTGGTATTTGGGTGATGGTGGCCTCGTAGAATGAGCTTGGGAGTGTTCCTCCCTCTGCTATATTTTGGAAGAGTTTGCGAAGGAGAGGTGTTAGCTCTTCTCTAAATGTTTGATAGAATTCGCCTGTGAAGCTATCTGGTCCTGGGCTTTTGTTTGCTGGAAGATTTTTAATCACAGCTTCAATTTCAGTGCTTGTGATTGGTCTGTTCATATTTTCTATTTCTTCCTGCTTCAGTCTCAGAAGGTTGTGCATTTCTATGAATTTGTCCATTTCTTCCAGGTTGTCCAATTTGTTGGCATAGAGTTGCTTGTAGTAATCTCTCATGATCCTTTGTATTTCTGCAGTGTCAGTTGTTACTTCTTTTTCTTTTCTAATTCAATTGATTTGAGTCTTCTCTCTTTTTTTCTTGATGAGTCTGGTTAATGGTTTATCAATTTTGTTTATCTTCTCAAAGAACCAGCTTTTAGTTTTATTGATCTTTGCTATCATTTCCTTCATATCTTTTTCATTTATTTCTCATCTGACCTTTATGATTTCTTTCCTTCTGCTAACTTTCGGGTTTTTTTGTTCTTCTTTCTCTAATTGCTTTAGGTGTAAGGTTAGGTTGTTTATTTGAGATGTTTCTTGTTTCTTAAGGTAGGATTGTATTGCTATAAACTTTCTTCTTAGAACAGCTTTTGCTGCATCCCATAGGCTTTGGGTTGTCGTGTTTCCATTGTCATTTGTTTCTAGGTATTTTTTGATTTCCTCTTTGATTTCTTCAGTGATCTCTTGGTTATTAACTAGTGTATTGTCCATGTGTTCGTATTTTTTACAGACTTTTTCCTGTAATTGATATCTAGTCTCAAAACGTTGTGGTCAGAAAACATACTTGATAAGGTTTCAATTTTCTTAAATATACCAAGGCTTGATGTGTGACCCAAGATATGATCTATCCTGGAGAATGTTCCATGAGCACTTGAGAAGAAAGTGTATTCTGTTGTTTTTGGATGGAATGTCCTATATATATGAATTAAGTCCATCTTGTTTAATGTATCATTTAAAGCTTGTTTCCTTATTTATTTTCATTTTTGATTATCTATCCGTTGGTGACAGTGGGGTGTTAAAGTCCCCTACTATGATTGTGTTACTGTCGATTTCCCCTTTCATGGCTGTTAGTATTCGTTTTATGTATTGAGGTGCTCCTATGTTGGGTGCATGAATATTTACAATTGTTATATCTGCTTCTTGGATTGATCCCTTGATCATTATATAGTGTCCTTCTTTGTCTCTTGTAATAATCTGTTTTAAAGTCTATTTTGTCTGATATGAGAAATGCTACTCCAGGTTTCTTTTGATTTCCATTTGCATGGAATATCTTTTTCCATCCCCTCACTTTCAGTCTGTATGTGTCCCTAGGTCTGAAGTGGGTCTCTTGTAGACAGCATATATACAGGTCTTGTTTTTGTATCCATTCAGCCAGTGTATGTCTTTTGGTTGGAGCATTTAATCCATTTACATTTAAGGTAATTATCGATATGTATGTTCCTATTACCATTTTCTTAATTGTTCTGGGTTTGTTATTGTAGGTCTTTTTCTTCTCTTGTGTTTCCCGCCTAGAGAAATGGCTTTAGCATTTGTTGTAAAGCTGGTTTGGTGTTGCTGAATTCTCCTAGCTTTTGCTTGTCTGTAAAGGTTTTAATTTCTCCATCAAATCTGAATGAGATCCTTGCTGGGTAGAGTCATCTTGGTTGTAGGTTTTTCCTTCATCACTTTAAATATGTCCTGCCACTCCCTTCTGGCTTGCAGAGTTTCTGCTGAAAGATCAGCTGTTAACCTTATGGGGATTCCGTTGTATGTTATTTGTTGTTTTTCCCTTGCTGCTTTTAATAAATTTTTTGTATTTAATTTTTGATAGTTTGATTAATATGTGCCTTAGCATGTTTATCCTTGGATTTATCCTGTATGTGACTCTCTGTGCTTCCTGGACTTGATTAACTATTTCCTTTCCTATGTTAGGGACGTTTTCAACCATAATTTCTTGAAATATTTTCTCAGGCCCTTTCTTTTTCTCTTTTTCTTCTGCGGCCCCTATAATTCGAATGTAGGTGTGTTTAATGTCCCAGAGGTCTCTGAGACTGTCCTCAATTCTTTTCATTCTTTTTTCTTTATTCTGCTCTGCACTAGTTATTTCCACTATTTTATCTTCCAGATCACTTATCCCTTCTTCTGCCTCAGTTATTCTGCTATTGATTCCTTCTAGAGAATTTTTTATTTCTTTTATTGTGTTGTTCATCATTGTTGTTTGCTCTTTAGTTCTTCTAGGTCCTGGTTAAACGTTTCTTGTATTTTCTCCATTCTATTTCCAAGATATTGGATTATCTTTACTATCATTACTCTGAATTTTCAGGTAGACTGCCTATTTCCTCTTCATTTGTTAGGTTTGGTGGGATTTTACCTTGCTCCTTCATCTGCTGTGTGTTTCTCTGTCTTCTAATTTTGCTTAACTTACTGTGTTTGGGGTCTCCTATTTTCAGGCTGCAGGTTCATAGTTACCATTGTTTTTGGTGTTTGCCCCCAGTGGCTAAGGTTGGTTCAGTGGGTTGTGTAGGTTTCCTGGTGGAGGGGACTAATGCCTGTCTTCTGGTGGATGAGGCTGGATTTTGTCTTTCCTGTGTGCAGGTCCACGTCTGGTGGTGTGTTTTGGGGTGTCTGTGACCTTATCATGATTTTAGGCAGCCTCTCAGCTGATGGGTGGGGTTGTGTTCATGTCTTTCTAGTTGTTTGGCATAGGGTGTCCAGCACTGTAGCTTGCTGGTCGTTCAGTGCAGCTGCGTCTTGGCATTGATATGGAGATCTCTGGGAGATTTTCGCCATTTGATATTACATGGAGCTGGGAGGTCTCTGGTGGACCAATGTCCTGAACTTGGCTCTGCCACCTCAGAGGCACAGTCCTGACTCCTGGCCAGAGCCCCAATAGCCTGTCATCCACACGGCTCAGAATAAAAGGGAGAAGAAAAGAAAGAAAGAGAGAAAAAGGTAAAATGAAAAGAAATGAAATGAAATAAAATAAAGTTATTAAAATAAAAAATAAAAAATAATTATTAAAAAAATTTTTTAAAGTAATAAAAAAAAGAAAGAAAGAAGAGAGCAACCAAACCAAAAAACAAATCCACCAATGATAACAAGTGCTAAAAAGTATACTAAAAAAATACGAAAAAAAAAAAAGAAAACGGACAGACAGAACCCTAGGACAAATGGTAAAAGCAAAGCTATACAGATAAAATCACACACAGAAGCATACACATACACACTCACAAAAAGAGAGAAAGGGGGAAAAATATATATATCGTTGCTCCCAAAGTCCACCTCCTCAATTTGAGATGATTCATTGTCTATTCAGTTATTCCACAGATGCAGGTACATCAAGTTGATTGTGGAGATTAAATCTGCTGCTCCTGAGGCTGCTGAGAGAGGTTTCCCTTTCTCTTCTTTGTTCGCACAGCTCACGGGGTTCAGCTTTGGATTTGGCCCCGCCTCTGCGTGTAGGTCGCCTCAGGTCGTCTGTTCTTTGCTCAGACAGGACGGCGTAAAAGTAGCAGCTGATTCAGGGGCTGTAGCTCACTCAGGTCAGGGGGAGGGAGGGGTACGGTATGCGGGGCGAGCCTGCGGCAGCAGAGGCCAGCATGACGTTGCACCAGCCTGAGGCGTGCCATGTTTTCTCCCGGGGAAGTTGTCCCTGGATCACGGGACCCTGGCAGTGGCGGGCTGCACAGGCTCCCGGGAGGGGAGGTGTGGATAGTGACTTGTGCTTGCACACAGGCTTCTTGGCGGCTACAGCAGTAGCCTTAGCGTCTCATGCCCGTCTCTGGGGTCCGCACTGATAGTCGTGGCTTGCGCCCGTCTCTGGAGCTCCTTTAAGCGGCACTCTTAATCCCCTCTCCTCACGCACCACAAAACAAAGAGGCAAGAAAATGTCTCTTGCCTCTTAGGCAGGTCCAGACTTTTTCCCAGACTCCCTCCCAGCTAGCTGTGGCACAGTAGCCCCCTTCAGGCTGTGTTCACACAGCCAACCCCAGTCCTCTCCCTGGGATTCAACTGAAGCCGGAGCCTCACCTCGCAGCCCCCACCCGTCCCGGCGGGTGAGCACACAAGCATCTCGGGCTGGTGAGTGCTGCTCGGCACCGATCCTCTGTGCGGGAATCTCTCCGCTTTGCCCTCCGCACCCCTGTTGCTGCGCTCTCCTCCGTGGCTCCGAAGCTCCCCCCCTCCGCCACCCGCAGTCTCCGCCCATGAAGGGGTTTCCTAGTGTTTGGAAACCTTTCCTCCTTCACAGCTCCCTCCTACTGGTTCAGCTCCCGTCCCTATTCTTTTGTCTTTTTTTCTTTTTTGTTTTTCCCTACCCAGGTACGTGGGGAGTTTCTTGCCTTTTGGGAGGTCTGAGGTCTTCTGCCAGCGTTCAGTAGGTGTTCTGTAGGCGTTGTTCCACATGTAGATATATTTCTGATGTATTTGTGGGGAGGAAGGTGATCTCCACGTCTTACTCTTCCGCCATCTTGAAGCTCCTCTCCTCTATTATTATTTTATTCTCTGTATTCCTCCCTTCAGTGTTGTTAATATGTGCTTGATATATTTAGATGCTTTAATGTTAGGTGCATATATATTTACAACTGTCATATCCTCTTGATGAATTTACCTTTTTAGCATTATATAATGATCTACTTTGTCTCCACTTACGGTTTTTGACTTAAAGTCTATTTGTCTGATATATTGTAGCTATCCTTGATCTCTTTTGGTTTCCATTTGCATGGAATATCTTTTTCCATCCCTTCACTTTAAGCTTATATGTATCCTTAAATCTTATGTGATTCTCTTATAGGCATGTAAATGTGTCTTGCTTTTTTTTTTATCGATTCAGCTACTTTATGTCTTTTGATTGGAGAATTTAACCAATTAACATTAGAAGTAATAATTGATAGGTAAGGATGCACTATATCAGTTTGTTAATTGTTTTCTGGCTGTTTTGTAGTTCCTTTGTTCCTCCTAAGTGTTTTCCTTTGTGGCTTGATTTTCTGTAGTAGTGTACTTTTATTTCCTTTTATCTTTTGTGTATCTGCTAGAGGTTTTTTGGGGGGTTACCATGGAGCTTACATAAAACATCTTATGTTTGTAACATTCTATTTGAAGCTGGTAAGAAGTGAACTTCCACTGCATACATAAACATTATTGTATTACTTTGTCCCCAACATTTTATGCATTTGATTTCACAATTTACATCACTTTATAGTGTATCCATTAAAAATATTTTACTCATAGTTATTTTTAATACTTTGTTTTTTAATCTTTATACCAGAGTTAAAAGTGATTTACACACCACCATTACAGTATTACAGTATTTTGAATTGTTCTATATATTAACCATTACCAGTGCGTTTTTTTTTTTACTTTCATAGGTTTTCACATTACTAAGTGTCATCTTTTCATTTCATCTTCAACATTTCTTGTAAGGCAGTTCTCCTAGGGATGAACTCCTTCAGGTTTTGTTTGGTGGAAAACTAACTCTCCTTCATTTCTGAAGGATGGCTTTGCTGGGTAAGACAACCTTGGTAAAAATGCTTGTAGTTTTTTCTACAAGCATTTTTAATATATCATTCCACTCTGTCCTGGCCTGCAAGGTTTCTTCTGAGAAATCCACTGATGGCCTTATGCAGTTTCCCTTGTGATTGACCACTCTTTCTCTCTTTCTGCTTTCAAAACTCCTTGTCTTTGACTTTTGAAAGTTTGATTATAGTATGTCCTGGTAAAGTCCTCTTTTGGTTGAAACTTGGGACTTTTGAGCTTCATGTGCCTGGATATCCATATCTCTCCCCAAATTTGGGAAATTTTCAGCCATTATTTATTTAAATAAGCTTTCTGCCCCTTTCTCTCTTCTCCTTTTATCCCCATAATGCATATATTCTTATGCTTGATGGTGTCCCATAAGTCCCATGAACTGTCTTCACCCTTTCATTCTTTTTTCTTTTTGTTCCTCTAACTGGATAATTTCATATCACCTATCCTTGAGTTTTCAGGCTCTTTCTTCCGCTTCATCAAATCTGTTGTTGATGCTCTCTATATTATTTTTCCTTTCATTCATTGTATTTTTCAGCTCCAGAATTGTTTTTCTTTTTTTAATGGTTTATCTCTATTTGTTTAACTTCTTGTTTTGTTCCTGATTTCGTTGAGTTGTCTATCTGTGTTCTCTTGTAAATTGCCAAGTTCCTTAAAATAATTATTTTGATGTTTTTAATAGATCTCCATTTCTTTGCAGTTGCTTACCGGAATATTGTGCTCCTTTGGTGGTGTTATTTTTCCTTGAGTGTTTGCATTTCTTGTATAATTGCATGGATGTGTTCACATTTGATGTAGCAATCACTTCTTCCAGAATTTATGGATTGGTTTCAGTGGGGAAAGCCCTTCATCTATTGGTGGGTACAAGGCTGCCATCTGGGTGGGATGAAGCAGTTCTGACTCCAGGGAAGGTGCAGTGGTGTAGTCTCTGTGCAGCTCTGTCAGCTGTCATCAGCATCAGCAAAGACTGAAGGAGACGCTGGTGGCCAAGGCTGTGGGTGTCTGCAGAAGAAGTGTGGGCTGTTGAGGTCTTCAGTGGTAAAGGCTTCTGGGGTCCTCCTGATACCTTTTTCTAGCATGGTGGAAGTCATGGCTGAGGGGACCCTTCGAGGCCCTGGGTCCAGTTTGTGGACACACTTACTGTGGTTGTGTCTATGATGTTTGATGCATGGGTGCCTATGGAGAAGCCATGGAGACAGAGTCTGGAATGGAGGCACATGTGAAGCCACTGGAGTGGCTCAGGGGTCTAGGGAGGTGGTGGTGTTAGTGCCTGGGGCACAGGCACCCCCACTGCAGCGTTGGTAATGGTGTGCGAGGTGCATGCACTTGCAGAGCAGATATGGAGCTATGGTCTGGATAGCAGTCATGCGTGGTGCATGGATAAGCCTGCTACAGTAGTGGCTTGGGTGTCCCATGTTTGAGCACTTGTGAAGCAGCTAGTGGACCTGGGTTCTAGAGGGCAGGTACACCCACTGCAGCAGTGCTCTGGTTTCTGTGGTGCGGGCACTTGCAGATTGGCCGTGGATACAGGGTTCAGAGCATGTGCTCATGGAGTGATAGTGTCTCCAGTGTCTGGGGCATGGGATACCCTGCAGTGTCAGTGGCTCTGGTGTCTGAGTTATTGATGTATGTGGAGTGGCCATGGAGCCAGTTTCTGGAGCATGGGCATGCATGGAGTCTGGTGGCAGGTGCTGGGGTCAGGTGGTAAGTACACATGGAGTGGCCATAGGTCTGGTGTCTAGGGCAAGCACAGTGTTGGGGGGGGTGGCAGCCCTGGTACTGAGGCAGCACAACAGCAGCTTCTTCTTGTAGAGAAGTCTCAGCAGTGTCTCACTCCCTGGGGAGTCTGTGGCAATGCTGGCTGTTGGTTACTTCAGTGGAAAAAGCTGACAGTATCCTCTACAGAGCAGGCTGCTGGGGTCCACACCAACAAACACTATAAGGTCCTCTGCTGTTAAAGCTGCAGAAATTCGTGGCTGTCATGGGAGCTGTTGAGATCCTCAGAAGCAAAATTTGCAGGATCCTCCACAGAGCAGGCCAGTGGGGACTGCATGGGCATCTGCCGCAGGGCTGATACTGATAGCCTCTGCCCTGTTTCTTTGTTCTTAGCCCTCTTCAGATGTCTCTGCCATGCTGATTTCCCCAGCAATCCTTTCTGTGTGGTTATTCTCCATTTTTTTTTCCCACTGTGTTGCTGCAGGCTCTTAATTAGACACTTGAGCCCCCCCAGGGATATTTTCATTTCTGTATAGCTGTCTGTTGTTTTTTGTGGGGGGGCAGGGATAGAGGCTGGTATCTTCTACTCTGCCATCTTTCTGACATCATTCAGTAGGTCTTTTTCTTCTTTGTGTCTTGTAACAGTTTTTGGCTTAAAGCCTCTTCGTGTGATATTAGTATATCTACCCTTGCTCTTTTTTGATTACTATTTGCTTGGAATAACTTTTTCCATCCTTTCACTTTCAACCTATTTATGTCTTTGGCTCTCGAGTGAGTCATTTGTAGACAGCATAAAGATAGATGATAATGTTTATCCATTATGCCAACGTCTGCCTTTTAATTGGATAGTTTAATCCATTTATATTTAAAATAATTACTCATAAGGAAGAACTTCTGCCATTTTCTATATATCCTATATCTCATGTTCCTCAATTCTTGCATTACTACCTTCCTTTGTGTTTTTTAAAACTTTTATTTGAATATAATTGATTTACAATGTTGTGTTAGTTTCAGGTGTACAGCAAAGTGATTCAGTTATACATATACATATATTCATTCTTTCTTTTTTTATATAGGTTATCACAGAATATTGAGTAGAGTTCCCTGTGCTATACAGTAGGTCCTTGTTGGTTATCTTATATGTAGTAGTGTGTGTATGTTCATCCCAAGCTCCTGATTTATCCCTCCCCACCATGTTTTCCCTTCAGTAACCATAAGTTTGTTTCCAATATCTGTGAGTCTGTCTCTGTTTTGTAAATAAGTTCATTTGCATCATTTTTAAAATTAGAGTCCACATATGAGAGATATCACATGATATTTGTCTTTCTCTGTGTTTAATTTTATTTTGTATGTGTACAATTTTGATCCCATAAATGGGAAAATTAAAACCAGTACTTTCCCTAATGTTTGGAGGCTGCTGAAACTTCTTCCATTTTTTTTTTTCCTACTTTGGAAACTAATCTGTTTCACAGTAGTCACATATTATAAATGCCTGATATGATTAGAATTTTTTTTTATGTGCCCTCCCAAATATTGCATGAAACACTTTCATTCAAGGGAACACAATTTGAAAATGATCAATTTAACTATTGTAATTTTTTCTAGTTGTCTCCTAGAGTCTCACTGAGTCCTAAATTATTATAGTTTCATAGAATTGAAATAGATGAGTCCTCAGAATCCAAGTGGTTTCTTGTTTCTCTCAATCTATCACCAATACAGATAGTGGTTTCCTAGTCTTAAAGATATCCATGGCTGGTGATTTCACAAACTCCTTCAATAGACTATCTTATTCTTAATTTACATTTATCACTACAAGTCCTTTTTAAAGATCACCCTGAATCTCTCTTTTGTAATGGAAGGTTATTTGCTCCTCTTTTTGCCCTCTTCTTGCCTTATTGGCATTTCTACTTTCCTCTGTTTTTAGCCTTTATGAAGTAACCAGTATTCTTACCTTCTGGTTTGGCTGTTGTGGGAGTGTAAAAATAGACTTCCAGTAGGTCCAGGTAAAGAACACAAAGATGGCATGGTAGAATATGAGGTAGATAACTGAAATTTAAGAAAAAAATCAGTGTTTATGTTATATTTTCATCCATTTCTAAGAGTTCAGTAAGATGTAAATCTCAACAAATCTCTATTTTGTTTTCCTATTACCAAGTATTTTCTAGTATTATTATGAAAGGTTAATTCTTACCTTTTTCCCATGCAATGACAGAAACAATTTATAATGCCAAATTTGGAACCAGAGACTTTCTGGAAGTCGCATATTTTAAAAGTTGCCATGTGATTCTGGGAGTAAAGGGGAAATGTCCTTTATGACAATGTGGGGGAAGCTACTGTTGCCAATTGTCATTCTCTCTGCCACTGTGGGTACTGAAAGGTAATAATGATAGTATTTGCACAGTGCTATAGAGTTTACAATGTGATTTCATAATATTATCCCATTTTATTTTTTCAACAAGTTTGTGAGATAGGTAACAGGATAAGGACAGTTGATTAACTATCGGGGTAGTTGATTATCCGAAGTCACACAGCTACTATATAACATAGCCAGGTCTTAAACACAGGACTTCTGACTCTAAATCACAAGTTTTTGTTTCAGTAGCCCCAAAGACTACACACTTTTTTTTTAATTTTTTTTTTTATGTGGACCATTTTTAAAGTCTTTATTGAATTTGTTACAATATTACTTCTGTTTTTATATTATGGTTTTTTGGCCCTGAGGCATGTGGGATCTTAGCTCCCTGCCCAGGGATCGAACCCACACCGCCTGCATTGGAAGGCGAAGTCTTAACCACTGGACCATCAGGGAAGTCCCCAAGACTACACACTTTTGAAATGTGAGTTGTACAACTGAGACATTTGTGGCTCCCCACCACTTTTGTTTCTATATTCTTTGCCTCCTAGATAGCTCTTCTGATATGGGAAATTTCAGTATTCTCCAAAGAGGTCATTTTAAGACTGAAGGTCATTTTACTGTTTCATTTTGAGTCCTTGCATAGTAAGGTCTGATTACTTCAATCCATCAGGAAGACTCAAGGGAATGATGTGACTCAAGACCAAGTTAATAAGGCTGAGTCTCTCACATATTTATGATGGAATCGAAAAAAGCTGGCCCAGTGCTCCCAGCCCTGTGGTATAAGACCTTTTTAATGTGCCTGTTTTGAGTAATTATGAAATCTTATTTTGAAATTCAAGCAATAGAAAGTAAATGTCTACCACACACATATATCTAAACTCACCCCTCTTCCTCCTAAGGCATAATACCTATTTTGTGTTTGATGTGTATCATTCCAGATCCTCTATTTGTATATGTTTATATAAGTATATAAACACAGTACACATATGGAATTTTTGTTATATTAAATTTTTTTCATTGTATTTTTGAAAGGTAATACACTCACAAGGTTCAAAAGAGTACACAGTGAAAAGTCTCCCTTCTATCCCTGTCCCTCAGCCACCCAGTTCCCCTCCCTGGAAGCCACAAATGTCACAGCGTCATGACTTTATTCTGTATCCTGTCAGATTTTATACATATAAAAGCACTAAAACAGTGTGCTTTTTCACACAAATAGCAGTATTCTGTACACACTGTTTTGCAACCTATTTCTTTTTCACCTGCTATGAGTTGGAGATCATTCCACGTAATATAACTTGGAGAGAGGGAGCTTCCTCATTCTCCTTTTAAAAAGTGGCATGGGATTCCATTGCATGAAGGTACCATAATTTATTTAACCAGATTGTCTCTGATGGAAACTTAGTTTTTCCCCTTCTCTTGCTAATACAAATAATGTTGTAATGAAAAGCTTTGTATACATGCCACTGGCACATGTACTAAAAATATGTATAGGATCAATTCCCTGAAGTGGGATTGCTAGATACAAACACAGGCCTTTTGATAGATACTGCCAAATTGCCATTAAAAAAGTTTTATTTACTTTACATTCTCCTCACCAATAAATGAGAGTAACTCTTCTTCCACAGCCTAGTCCTTGTGAAATGTTATTAGAATTTTTTATCTTAGGCAAGACTTTTATATTGTTTCTTTCTGTGTTATCCTTTGCTATGTTTTTGTTTCTTTGATTTTATGAGGTTTATATAAGGAAGATTCCATGACTATCTAAGTTACATGGGACATATAGTAACCCCTGTTCCTTCAGTATGGAATGGGAGTATGGAACTTCTGGCTGCAAAGAAATTAGGAGAAAATAATTTTATGTTTACCTTCTCACTGTGCACTCCAAAGACAATAAGGTTCAGCAATTTGGATCACTTGAATGATGAGAACTAAACTCTTACACATGGTAGTATTTTAAGGATATTTACTTTGCTTTAGTTCCAGTGATTGAGATGGGAAGTATAGGATTTTAACTTGTTCTAGGTCATAGTACAAATCTATACCTGGCTTAATCATAGAACTAGAAACAGCTGGCTCCCATTTCTGCATTCCATGGTTTCATAGAAGTTATGAATACTTTATAGATGGATGGAAAATGAGGACTCATGAGGTCAAATGATTAAGTCAAAGTCATTCAGTAGATTGGTAGAAAAGGGACTATACTATAGATTTCATAAAAATCTAGAGTTGGATGAGAACATAGAGATCATCTAGTTCAACATCCTCATTTTATAGACAGGTAACTGAGGCCTAGAGAGGGTAAGTGACTTGATCAGGGTTACCCAGCAAAGTTATGGAAACACTGGGACCAGAATCCAGGTTTCCTCACCCCCAGTCCAGAGCTCTTTTCCCTAGAGGAGTGGTTCTCAAATTTTAGTGTGCATCAAAATCACTTTGGGAGATTATTAGAATGCAGATTCCCAGATTCTACACCAAATATTCTGAATCAGTAGTCTGTGATGGAGTCCAAGAATCTACCAACTTCCCCAGGTAATTCTGAGGCAGACGAACCATGAGAAATAGGGCCTTAGAGGTCATTACGTTGTTCAGCTTACCATCCCAAGGAGGAAGCTCCTCTCCAAAATCCTTGGCAGGCAATTACCATATCTCTGTCACATTTCATCCTGCAGTGAGTATTATGGATAGGCCCCATGAGTCTCAATTTTATGTTTCTCCCTATATATATATAATCTTCCTAAGCTATGGTCCCAAATGTATAGAAGTCCATTCTTTTTCTGTCTTAAAAATGAGCAACATATTTCTCTATAATTACTAATTTTGTACCTAGAATAATCATCCCTATAAACTGCAAGGACATTGAGTCTTTCTTTTTAAGTGTGACGCTCTAGGGAGATTTCAGATAACTAGAGAAATCAAACAGCTTGTGAACTGTATCCCTGAACTGCCACTACTCATTGACATTGGAATGAAATTGGAAAACATCTTTTTTAAGCAAACAGGCAAAGTAGAGCCCTTCGCTTATTTGGTAGTGATCACAGTCATGGGGCATCTGAAGCCACTGAAGCTGTTTACCACATGAAAGCCAAAAGCCTTTCAAGTGTTTTTTTTTTTTTTTTTCCTTCCATAATGTACAAAGGTTTTCAGGAGAAGGAGAAATCAGCCATAAGGAAATGACCAACTGTCAAAGAAAAATCCACCTCAGCATGCAGTTGTTCTAAATTTTGTCACTGTGTTGCAATGTCAATATCCCATTGTGGGAATAGCTTCTGAAATGAGAATGACTACTTGAGCTTTTTTCCTGAAATAATGATTCATAAACTTCTTGATAAAAATTATGGAATCGAAACCACATGATGGAAGCAGCATAAAGTTGTTATTAGCAACATCTTTGGTCAGCAGGATGCCTTTCTAGGTATCGCTCCCAGGGACTAATGGGAAGTGAACGATTTTGTGTGTATGTGTGTGCATGTGTATACATGCGTATACATTCTTGTGTGAATAAAAATGAATGCAGCAGATAGACTGCTTTGAATGCAGCAAGATCAGCACCAAAATGGGGAAAATAGGAAAATAATAATGCTTTACTATATATACTCAGACACATAAATGTTAAGGCTGCTGCTGTGGCAATTATCTAGCATACCTTTTTTCTTTAAAAAGCTATGGAAACTATGTTTAGTTTAAAAAGACACTATTTTCTGTAATATCTTTTATATCAATTGAAAAGCATTTTAGTTGGTAGAAGGGGGTGATGGGGAGAGGGGTGCACCTTTCAATTACATACTATAATTCAAATAGGAATATCAGCTGTAGCTTTAGCAATTGAAAGAGTCCTCACTAAAATCCCCATTTTGGCTTAATATAGAAAACCCCAGATTATGATCAGGGGAAAATTGTCAACTAGATAGTCACTTCTCCCTTTGAATGGGATACCTAGTAAAGAGGTCTTGACTCTAATATTTGACTTCACTGCTTTACTTTACTTTCACTGCCTTACTTTACTTTCACTGCCTTAAAAGCTCTAACAAAGAGCTGAACCTTGTCTCTCAGCTATTTGAAGGAATGTTTGGAGAGAATGGGGTTAGAGGCCCATAGGTTGTAATCAAGGAGCTAGGGACAATTCAGAAGAATATAAGATTGGCTCAAGAGTTGTTTCTATGATTTAGCCACCCCCTAGGAGAATACAAGATTTTCTCAATAGTTGTTTCTAAGGTTTAGCCAGCTACCCACAGGAGTCTCTCTGATTGTGAGATCAAATTCTAGAGCCAAGGGGGTGAGGGGCAAGATGGCGGAAGAGTAAGACGCGGAGATCACCTTCCTCCCCACAGATACATGAGAAATACATCTACACGTGGAACTGCTCCTACAGAACACCCACTGAACACTGGCAGAAGACGTCAGACCTCCCAAAAGGCAAGAAAATCCCCACGTACTTGGGTAGGGCAAAAGAAAAAAGAAATAACAGAGACAAAAGAATAGGGACGGGACCTGCACCAGTGGGAGAGAGCTGTGAAGGAGGAAAGGTTGCCACACACTAGGAAGCCCCTTCGTGGGCAGAGACTGCGGGTAGCAGAGGGGGGAAGCTTCGGAGCCACGGAGGAGAGCGCAGCCACAGGGGTGCGGAGGGCAAAGCGGAGATTCCCGCACAGAGGAGCGGTGCCGACCAGCACTCACCAGCCCAAGAGGCTTGTCTGCTCAGCCGCCGGGGCGGGCGGGGCCTGGGAGCTGGGGCTCGGGCTTCGGTGCTGGCCGGGAGGGAGTCCGGGAAAAAGACTGCAGCTGCCAAAGAGGCAAGAGAATTTTTCTTGCCTCTTTGTTTCGCGGCGCGCAAGGAGAGGGGATTCAGAGCGCCGCCTAAACGAGCTCCAGAGACGGGCGCGAGCCGCGGCTATCAGCGCGGATCCCACAGCAACAGGGACGCAGAGGGCAAAGCGGAGAGATTCCCGCACAGAGGCTCGGCGCCGAGCAGCACTCACCAGCCCGAGAGGCTTGTCTGCTCACCCGCCGGGGCGGGCGGGGGCTGGGAGCTGAGGCGCGGGCTTCGGTCGGATCCCAGGGAGAGGACTGGGGTTGGCTGCGTGAACACAGCCTGAAGGGGCTAGCACACCACAACTAGCCGGCAGGGTGCACGAGAAAAAGTTTGCAGCTGCCGAAGAGGCAGGAGACTTTTTCTTGCCTCTTTGTTTCGTGGCGTGCAAGGAGAGGGGATTCAGAGCGCCACTTAAACGAACTCCAGAGACGGGTGCGAGCCGCGGCTATCAGCGCGGACCCCAGAGACGGGCATGAGACGCTGAGGCTGCTGCTGCCGCCACCAAACAGCCTGTGGGCGAGCACAGGTCATTCTCCACACCGCCCCTCCCGGGAGCCTGTGCAGCCCGCCACGGCCAGGCTCCCGTAATCCGGGGACAACTTCCCTGGGAGAGCGCACGGCGCGCCTCAGGCTGCTGCAACGTCACGCCGGCTTCTGCCGCCGCAGGCTCGCCCCGCCTCCCCCGTACCGCTCCCTCCCCCCGGCCTGACTGAGCCAGAGCCCCCAAATCATCTGCTCCTTTAACCCCGTTCTGTCTGGGCGGGGAACAGACGCCCTCAGGGGACCTACATGCAGAGGCGGGTCCAAATCCAAAGCTGAACCCCGGGAGCTGTACGAACAAAGAAGACAAAGGGAAATCTCTCCCAGCAGCCTCAGAAGCAGCGGATTAAAGCTCCACAAACAACTTGATGTGCCTGCATCTGTTGAATACCTGAATAGACAACGAATCATCCCAAATTTAGGAGATGGACTTTGGGAGCAGGATATATTAACTTTTCCCCTTTTCCTTTTTTTTGTGAGTGTAGATGTGTATGCTTCTGGGTGAGATTTTGTCTGTATAGCTTTGCTCTCACCGTTAGTCCTAGGGTTAGGTCCGTCCCTTTTTTTTTTTTTTTTTTGGCTTAAAAATTTTTTTTTTCCCTAATAAATGTTTTCTTAATAATTTTTTCCTTATTTTCTATTTTTAAAAAAAATTTTTAATAAGTTTTTTCATATTTTTATTTTAAAAAATTAAAAAATTTTTTTCTTAATAAATTTTTTCTAAATAATTTTTTTCTTATTTTTAGTATAAAAAATTAATAAATCTATTTTTAAAAATTAAAAAAAATTTTTTTTCTTAATAAATTTACTCTTAATAATTTTTTTTCTTATTTTTTATTATAATTGCTTTATTTTACTTTATTTTATCCTCTTTTTTTTCTTTCTTTCCATTTTTTCTCCCTTTTATTCTGAGCCGTGTGGATGAAAGGCTCTTGGTGCTCCAGCCAGGCATCAGGGCTGTGCCTCTGAGGTGGGAGAGCCAACTTCAGGACACTGGTCCACAAGAGACCCCCCAGCTCCACGTAATACCAAACGGCGAAAATCTCTCACAGATCTCCATCTCAACATCAAGACCCAGCTTCACTCAACGACCAACAAGCTACAGTGCTGGACACCCTATGCCAAACAACTAGTAAGAGAGGAACACAGCCCCATCCATTAACAGAGAGGCTGCCTAAAATCATAATAAGGCCATAGACACCCCAAAACACACCACCAGACGTGGACGAACCCACCAGAAAGACAACATCCAGCCTCATCCACCAGAACACAGGCACTAGTTCCCTCCACCAGGAAACCTACACAACCCACTGAACCAACCTTAGCCACTGGGGACAGATACCAAAAACAACGGGAACTACGAACCTGCAGCCTGTGAAAAGGAGACCCCAAACACAGTAAGATAAGCAAAATGAGAAGACAGAAAAACACACAGCAGATGAAGGAGCAGGGTCAAAACACACCAGACCTAACAAATGAAGAGGAAATAGGTAGTCTACCTGAAAAAGAATTCAGAATAATGATAGTAAGGATGATCCAAAGTCTTGGAAATAGAATAGACAAAATGCAAGAAACATTTAACAAGGACGTAGAAGAACTAAAGAGGAACCAAGAAACGATGACAAGCACAATAAATGAAATTAAAAATACTCTAGATGGGATCAATAGCAGAATAACTGAGGCAGAAGAACGGATAAGTGACCTGGAAGATAAAATGGTGGAAATAACTACTGCAGACCAGAATAAAGAAAAAAGAATGAAAAGAACTGAGGACAGTCTCAGAGACCTCTGGGACAACATTAAACGCACCAACATTCGAATTATAGGGGTCCCAGAAGAAGAAGAGAAAAAGAAAGGGACTGAGAAAATATTTGAAGAGATTATAGTTGAAAACTTCCCAAATATGGGAAAGGAAATAGTTAATCAAGTCCTGGAAGCACAGAGAGTCCCATACAGGATAAATCCAAGGAGAAACACACCAAGACACATATTAATCAAACTATCAAAAATTAAATATAAAGAAAACATATTAAAAGCAGCAAGGGAAAAACAACAGATAACACACAAGGGCATCCCCATAAGGTTAACAGCTGATCTTTCAGCAGAAACGCTGCAAGCCAGAAGGGAGTGGCAGGATATACTTAAAGTGATGAAGGAGAAAAACCTACAACCAAGATTACTCTACCCAGCAAGGATCTCATTCAGATTTGATGGAGAAATTAAAACCTTTACAGACAAGCAAAAGCTGAGAGAGTTCAGCACCACCAAACCAGCTTTACAACAAATGCTAAAGGAACTTCTCTAGGCAAGAAACACAAGAGAAGGAAAACACCTACAATAACAAACCCAAAACATTTAAGAAAATGGGAATAGGAACATACATATCGATAATTACCTTAAATGTAAATGGATTAAATGCTCCCACCAAAAGACACAGACTGGCTGAATGGATACAAAAACAAGACCCATATATATGCTGTCTACAAGAGACCCACTTCAGACCTAGAGACACATACAGACTGAAAGTGAGGGGATGGAAAAAGATATTCCATGCAAATGGAAATCAAAAGAAAGCTGGAGTAGCAATTCTCATATCAGACAAAATAGACTTTAAAATAAAGACAATTACAAGAGACAAAGACGGACACTATATAATGATCAAGGGATCGATCCAAGAGGAAGGTATAACAATTGTAAATATTTATGCACCCAACATAGGAGCAACTCAATACATAAGGCAAATACTAACAGCCATAAAAGGGGAAATCGACAGTAACACAATCATAGTAGGGGACTTTAACACCCCACTTTCACCAATGGACAGATCATCCAAAATGAAAATAAATAAGGAAACACAAGCTTTAAATGATACATTAAACAAGATGGACTTAATTGATATTTATAGGACATTCCACCCAAAAACAACAGAATACACATTTTTCTCAAGTGCTCATGGAACATTCTCCAGGATAGATCATATCTTGGGTCACAAATCAAGCCTTGGTAAATTTTAAAAAATTGAAATCGTATCAAGTATCTTTTCCGACCACAACGCTATGAGACTAGATATCAATTACAGGAAAAGATCTGTAAAAAATACAAACACATGGAGGCTACACAATACACTACTTAATAACGAAGTGATCACTGAAGAAATCAAAGGGGAAATCAAAAAATACCTAGAAACAAATGACAATGGAGACACGACGATCCAAAACCTATGGGATGCAGCAAAAGCAGTTCTAAGAGGGAAGTTTATAGCAATACAAGCCTACATCAAGAAACAGGAAACATCTCGAATAAACAACCTAACCTTGCACCTAAAGCAATTAGAGAAAGAAGAACAAAAAAACCCCAAAGCTAGCAGAAGGAAAGAAATCATAAAGATCAGATCAGAAATAAATGAAAAAGAAATGAAGGAAACAATAGCAAAAATCAATGAAACTAAAAGCTGGTTCTTTGAGAAGATAAACAAAATTGATAAACCATTAGCCAGACTCATCAAGAGAAAAAAGGAGAAGACTCAAATTAATAGAATTAGAAATGAAAAAGGAGAAGTAACCACTGACACTGCAGAAATACAAACGATCATAAGAGATTACTACAAGCAACTCTATGCTAATAAAATGGACAACCTGGAAGAAATGGACAGATTGTTAGAAATGCACAACCTGCCGAGACTGAACCAGGAAGAAATAGAAAATATGAACAGACCAATCACAAGCACTGAAATTGAAACTGTGATTAAAAATCTTCCAACACACAAAAGCCCAGGACCAGATGGCTTCACAGGCGAATTCTATCAAACATTTAGAGAAGAGCTAACACCTATCCTTCTCAAACTCTTCCAAAATATTGCAGAGGGAGGAACACTCCCCAACTCATTCTACGAGGCCACCATCACCCTGATACCAAAACCAGGCAAAGATGTCACAAAGAAAGAAAACTACAGGCCAATATCACTGATGAACATAGATGCAAAAATCCTCAACAAAATACTAGCAAACAGAATCCAACAGCATATTAAAAGGATCATACACCAGGATCAAGTGGGGTTTATTCCAGGAATGCAAGGATTCTTCAATATACGCAAATCAATCAACGTGATACATCATATTAACAAATTGAAGGAGAAAAACCATATGATCATCTCAATAGATGCAGAGAAAGCTTTCGACAAAATTCAACACCCATTTATGATAAAAGTCCTCCAGAAAGTAGGCATAGAGGGAACTTTCCTCAACATAATAAAGGCCGTATATGACAAACCCACAGCCAACATTGTCCTCAATGGTGAAAAACTGAAACCATTTCCACTAAGATCAGGAACAAGACAAGGTTGCCCACTCTCACCACTATTATTCAACATAGTTTTGGAAGTGTTAGCCACAGCAATCAGAGACGAAAAAGAAATAAAAGGAATCCAAATCGGAAAAGAAGAAGTAAAGCTGTCACTGTTTGCAGATGACATGATACTATACATAGAGAATCCAAAAGATGCTACCAGAAAACTACTAGAGCTAATCAATGAATTTGGTAAAGTAGCAGGATACAAAATTAATGCACAGAAATCTCTTGCATTCCTGTATACTAATGATGAAAAATCTGAAAGTGAAATTAAGAAAACACTCCCGTTTACCATTGCAACAAAAAGAATAAAATACCTAGGAATAAACCTACCTAAGGAGACAAAAGACCTGTATGCAGAAAATTATAGGACACTGATGAAAGAAATTAAAGATGATACAAATAGATGGAGAGATATACCATGTTCTTGGATTGGAAGAATAAACATTGTGAAAATGACTCTGCTACCCAAAGCAATCTACAGATTCAATGCAATCCCTATCAAACTACCACTGGCATTTTTCACAGAACTAGAACAAAAAATTTCACAATTTGTATGGAAACACAAAAGACCCCGAATAGCCAAAGCAATCTTGAGAATGAAAAATGGAGCTGGAGGAATCAGGCTCCCTGACTTCAGACTATATTACAAAGCTACAGTAATCAAGACAGTTTGGTACTGGCACAAAAACAGAAATATAGATCAATGGAACAGGATAGAAAGCCCAGAGATAAGCCCACGCACATATGGTCACCTTATCTTTGATAAAGGAGGCAAGCATATACAGTGGAGAAAAGACAGCCTCTTCAATAAGTGGTGCTGGGAAAATTGGACAGGTACATGTAAAAGTATGAAATTAGAACACTCCCTAACACCATACACAAAAATAAACTCAAAATGGATTAAAGACCTAAGTGTAAGGCCAGACACTATCAAACTCTTAGAGGAAAACATAGGCAGAACACTGTATGACATAAGTCACAGCAAGATCCTTTTTGACCCAGGTCCTAGAGAAATGGAAATAAAAACACAAATAAACAAATGGGACCTAATGAAACTTAAAAGCTTTTGCACAGCAAAGGAAACCATAAACAAGACCAAAAGACAACCCTCAGAATGGGAGAAAATATTTGCAAATGAAGCAACGGACAAAGGATTAATCTCCAAGATTTACAAGCAGCTCATGCAGCTCAATAACAAAAAAACAAACAACCCAATCCAAAAATGGGCAGAAGACCTAAATAGACATTTCTCCAAAGAAGAGATACAGATTGCCAACAGACACATGAAAGAATGCTCAACATCATTAATCATTAGAGAAATGCAAATCAAAACTACAATGAGGTATCATCTCACACCGGTCAGAATGGCCATCATCAAAAAATCTAGAAACAATAAATGCTGGAGAGGGTGTGGAGAAAAGGGAACACTCTTGCACTGTTGGTGGGAATGTAAATTGATACAGCCACTATGGAGAACAGTATGGAGGTTCCTTAAAAAACTAAAAATAGAACTACCATATGACCCAGCAATCCCACTACTGGGCATATACCCTGAGAAAACCATAATTCAGAAAGAGTCATGTACCAAAATATTCATTGCAGCTCTGTTTACAATAGCCAGGACATGGAAGCAACCTAGGTGTCCATCATCGGATGAATGGATAAAGAAGATGTGGCACATATATACAATGGAATATTACTCAGCCATAAAAAGAAATGAAATGGAGGTGTTTGTAATGAGGTGGATGGAGTTAGAGTCTGTCATACAGAGTGAAGTAAGTCAGAAAGAGAAAAACAAATACAGTATGCTAACACATATATATGGAATCTAAGGGAAAAAAAAAAAAAAAAAAAAAAAGAGGTCATGAAGAACCTAGTGGCAAGATGGGAATAAAGACACAGACCTACTAGAGAATGGACTTGAGGATATGGGGAGGGGGAGGGGTGAGATGTGACAGGGTGAGAGAGTGTCATGGACATATATACACTACCAAATGTAAAATAGATAACTAGTGGGAAGCAGCCGCATAGCACAGGGAGATCAGCTCGGTGCTTTGTGACCACCTAGAGGGGTGGGATAGGGAGGGTGGGAGGGAGGGAGATGCAAGAGGGAAGAGATATGGCAACATATGTATATGTGTAACTGATTCACTTTGTTGTAAAGCAGAAGCTAGCACACCATTGTAAAGCAATTATACTTCAATAAAGATGTTTAAAAAAAAAAAAAAATTCTAGAGCCAAAACATGGCATCATGTTTTGAAAGAGCATGGTTTTCCTTATTGATACCAACTTCAAAAGTTAGGGTTGTCTCCAAGTATACTAATTTCCCCTAGTTACCAATCAGATATCTTCCACTCATCAATTTATACAAACTTTTATGAAGCTGATTATGTCTTCAGTCTATACCAATTCTGGGGGGTAGTAAGTCTCATAAGTTTGTCAGCCACTGTGCAAAAGCAGGGCTTCATTTTAGTTGCCTTAAACTATTTTTCACTTTCAAAGAGTTTTCTAGTCCTGTGTATTGGAGTTTGGTAAACAACACAAAGCTAACAAGATATATAGCCTTCGTATATTTACAATCTTGGATTATAGCCCCTTTCAGTTTTTGTTTTTCCATGCTGAAGAGGCCTCTCTTTTTGGTCCGCTTTGGGTATATATATATATATGTATACACACACACACACACACACACACACATACACACACACACAAACAACAACCATCTTGTCAGGTTGTGAGAACTAATTGACTTAAATACGGAAGTATCTCACATACTCTAAGGACTTAATTAACATCAGCTTTCTCCCTCTCTCATCCTTCCTCTTAAATCTTAGTGATCTGTTTTCTGACATATGGTGGTAAAAATTACACAGACTTCAGGGACAGACACACCATGGTTTTGTTCAAAAAGAGGAAAATGGTTTGTTTCCAGTCCTCTTCTTGATAATATCTACTTAACATTTCATTGATTCATTCATCTTGGGGATAAAGAAGTACACAGAGCAACATTCCTCGGGGAATTATCTTTGTCTACTTTCCTGGTTTAAAATGGATAGTTGAGATGTCATCATTCTGTATGTATCATTTGGATTAAGTATAGCCCAATGCCCCCATGTTGTCAGGGATATTCACAGAGGACACTGAAGCAGAACAGAGACACTTTACTGTCTATATGGTGGCTAGGGATTTGTGAGCCTATTTTTCACTGGTTGGGGAAGTGGTAGGGTTTGTCAAAATCCCAGCTTGGTTCCCTCAGAATCTATTTCCTTTTGTTTATACAACCAATAAGACCTCTACCTCATTAATATGATGTTGACTTGATTTATCTTAGTATTATAAAATTTTAGATTAGAAAGAGCCCTTGGATGTCATTTGGTCCAGCAGTCTCCATGATGAATAAATCTGCTTTACATTATCCCTAACAATTGGTCACCCAACTTTCATTTGAACACCTGAAGTCACGGGAAACTTATCAACTCTCGGGCAGTCCATTCTATCGCTGGATAACGCTGATTGTTAGACACATCTTTGTCATATTAAGCAGAAATATGCTTCCTGGTAACGCCCTCCTGTTGATCCTAATTTTCTTCCCATGGAGAGGAATCATATTTGCTTAAAAACATAGAGACTTGTATCTAGACATTTAAAGATCTCTTACAACTCAATAATAAGACAAACAATTCAAAAAAATTAGGCAGAAGACTTGGACACTTCATAAAAGAAGATATACAGATGGCAAACAAGCACATGAAAAGATGCTTATCATTAGTCATTACAGAGGGTAAATTAAAACCATAGGAGATATCACTTCATACACAAAAAACCTGACAACACTAAGTGACAGTGAAGATACAGAGCCACTGGAACTCTCATATCACTGATGGAGATACAAAATGGTAGGACTGCTTTGGAAAACAGTTTGGCAGTTTCTTATAAAGATAAACATAAAATTACCACACAACCCAGCAATCCTACTCCTAGGTATTTACCCAAGAGAAATAAAAACACACATTTCCACGAAGGCCTGTACATGTATATTCTTATCAATTTTATTTATAATAGCCCAAAACTGAAAACAACCCAAATGGTCATCAGCTGGTGAATGAATAAGCAAACTGTAGTACATTTATTATATAGAACACTACTCAGCAATAAAAAGGAACAAACTACTCATACATGCACTGACAAGGATGAATCTTAAATGCATACTGCTAAATGAAAGAAGCCAGATTCAAAAAGCTATGCATTGTAATATTCAATTTATATGACATTCTGAAAAAGGTAAAACTATAGGGACAGAAAACTGATTATTGGTCACCAGCGTGGAAAGTCAGAGAACTCTGGGGAGAGGCGATATTTTGAGGGTAATGTAAATATTCTATATCTTGATGGTAGTGGTGTTTACATCATTGTATACATTTGTCAAAACTCAACAACCTGTACACTAAAAAGGTGTGATTCTTATTGTATGTAAATCATATCTCAATAAACCTGACAAAAACAAAAAACAAAGAGATTTAAAAATGGGTCTTTTCCAAGGTAAAGTGATGCAGCCACAAGCCAAGGAACAAAGGCAGTCACTGGAAGCTGGAAGAGATAAGATTCGGAATCTCCTCTTGAGCCTCTGGAGGGAGCGTGGCCTGCCGATGCCTTGATTTCAGACTTTTGCCCTCCAGGTCCATAAAAGTATAAATTTCTGTTGGTTTATGTCACTATGCTTGTGCTAATTAGTAATGGCAGCCCTAGCAAACTAATGTACTCGCTATACTCAGTTTTCTCATCTGTAAATGGGCATATGATAATACTTACTTTATAGGGCTGTAAATGAGAATTAAATGAATCAATATACCTAAGGCACATTAGAGCAGTAGCTGGCACACATTAAGTGCACTTGAAGTAGTATTTATTATGACTCTTTAATAGTTAAGTGACCTTAGTTATCTTTAGCCTCCAGTCCCTTCACCTGTTAACTGATAATAATCAAAATATTTAGTTTAACACCCAAAGAAAATAAATAAGTAAATAAGAAAATAAATAAATAAGAGATTACATGGGCCTTTTCCTTTGATGTCTTTTCATCGTAGATTTTCTAACAGTTAGCTATTTATTCTTACTTCCAGTCTAATATTTATTTTCCTCATAGCCACATTTAAATGTGTTAGAAGTTATAGGCTGTATGACTGAAAACAGTGTTGACAGGTACACAGCTAGGGTAGGAAGCAAAATCATGTCTCTGAAACCTAGCATTGGCTGAACTCTGGCTGATCTTTCCTCACACACATAGATCTCACCATTTTGGCTCCATACATGCCTGTACCAAATGGTAGCCAGATACAAGTGGGGGCTGCAGGAGACATATTGGGAAGGGCACAGGAGCATGGAAGTTCCAGCCCAGCCCACTGGGGAGGAGCAAATTGAAGCTTGGGAGAGTCATATCTTTGAAATGGTACATCTAGATGTAGCTATAGCAAAAGAGACTTGTTAAAATGTAAGGGAGGAAAATCACTTTTTAAAACATTTATCAAGTGGTGTGTACTATACACACCACTGAATCTTGCTTCATCCTTAACCTCTGCAGTGACTACAAAGGACTTACACTTTCTATTTTAACCACTTCTATACTGTTTGCATTTTATGAGGTTCTATTACCTTTATAATCAACAAAAACAATAAAGTTTTGTTTTTTAAATTCATCATTGAGGAATGGTTAAATAAATCATAGTATCAATATATCCATACCATGGGATAATTTGAGGTCATTAAAAAAATGAAACATGTTTGTATATACTAATATGGAAAGACATCTATGATATATCATTAAGTGAAAAAAGTAAATCATAGGAAAATATGCACAGTATCATCCAGATTAAAAAACAACCAATCCTAAACAAATTATACAAATCCATAATCATATGTTTATATGTAAATACAGAGAGAAAGATCTAGAAGGACACAAATCAAACCAAATATACTAGTTATCTGTGAATAGACATTGATAAGGGAGGGGGGAGTGTGAGGAGGACTTTATTTTTTATCTTACATATTTTTGTTTAGTTTGAATTTTCAATAAGCATTATTTTTGTAACAAAATTATATTGATATAAATCAGCATATTGATACTAATTATCATAATTATATATAATTATTATAATTACACTAATATTAACATCAACATAATACTCTTTTAGAAGTGGGTTAGCCCATAAAGAGAGCTTTTGTCTGGTTCCCAAATCCTCATTACAAAGTAATTTTACAATAATAAATATAAAATAGTGTATTATACCCATGCACTTATGGTCAATCAATCTACAACAAAGGAGGCCAGAATATGTAAAAGAATGAAATTAGAACATTCTCTAACAGCATACACAAAAATAAACTCAAAATGGATTAAAGACCTAAACGTAAAACCGGATACCATAAAACTCCTAGGGCAAAAAAAAAGGCAAAACACTCTCTGACATAAATCGCAGCAATATCTTTTTGGATCCGTCTCCTAGAGTAATGGAAATAAAAACAAAAATAAACAAATGGGACCTAATTAAACTCAAAAGCTTTTGCACAGCAAAGGAAACCATAAACAAAACAAGAAGTCAACTTACAGAATAGAGAAAATATTTGCAAACAATGCGACCAACAAGAGATTAATCCCCCAAGCATAGACACAGCTCATAAAGCTCAATATAAAAAAAAACCCAATCAAAAAACGGGCAGAAGATCTAAATAGATATTTCTCCAAAGAAGTCATATAGATGGCCAAAAGGCACATGAAAAGATGCTCAACATCACTAATTAGAGAAATGCAAATCAAAACTACAATGAGGTATCACACACCAGTCAGAATGGCCATCATCAAAAAGTTTACAAAAATAAATGTTAGAGAGGGTGTGGAGAAAAAGGAACCCTCCTACATTGTTGGTGGGAATGTAAATTGGTACAGCCACTATGGAGAACAGTATGGAGGTTCTTAAAAAAACTAAAATTAGAGATACCATATGATCCTGCAATCTCACTCCTGGGCATATATCCAGAGAAAACTCTAATTCGAAAAGATACATGCACCCCAATGTTCATAGCAGCACTATTTACAATAGCCAAGACATGGAAGCAACCTAAGTGTCCATCGACAGATGAATGGATAAAGAAGATGTGGTATATATACACAATGGAATACTCAGCCATAAAAAAGAATGAAATAATGCCATTTGCAGCAACATGAATGGACCTAGAGATTATCATACTAAGTGAAGTAAGCCAGACAAATATCATATGATATTGCTTATATGTGGAATCTAAAAAAACTGATACACTTGAACTTATTTACAAAACAGAAATAGACTCACAGACATAGAAAACAAACTTATGGTTACCAAAGGGGAAAGGGTAGAAGGGATAAATTAAGAGTTTGGGATTCAAATATACACACTACTATATATAAAATAGGTAACCAACAAGGACCTACTGTATAGCACAGGGAAGTATACTAAATATCTTGTAATAACTTATAATGGAAGAGAATGTAAAAAAAAGTATATATATATATATGTATAACTGAATCTCTTTGCTGTACACTTGAAACTAACACAACATTGTAAATCAACTATATTTCAATAAAAAAAGAATATAAAATGGAGAAAAGACGGTCTCTTTAATAAGTGGGCCTAGGACAGCTGGACAGCTACATGTGAAAGAATGAAATTAGAACATTTTCTCACACCATATACAAAAATAAACTCAAAATGAATTAGGTGAATAAACTCACCTAAATGTGACTGGCAACCATAAAACTCCTAGAAGAGAATGTAGGCAGAACACTCTGACATAAATCATAGTAATATTTTTTTGGATCTGTCTCCTAAGGCAAAGGAAACAAAAGCAAAAATAAACAAATGGGACCTAATTTAAATTATAAGCTTTGCACAGCAAATGAAACCATCAACAAAATGAAAAGACAACCTACTGAATGGGAGAAAATATTTGCAAATGATAAAGGGTTAATATCCAAAATACATAAACAGCTCATACAACTCAATATCAAAAAACCAAACAATTAAAAAATAGGCAAAAGACCTGAATATTCATTTTCTCAAAGAAGAAATACAGATGGCCAACAGGCACATGAAAAGATGTTCAACATTGTTAATCATCAGAGAAATTCAAATCAAAACCATAAGGTCACCTCACAACTGTCGGAATGGCTATCATCAAAACGAACACAAATAACAAATGTTGGTGAAGATGTGGAGAAAAGGGAACCCTCATACACTGTTGGTGGGAATGTAAATTGGTGCATCCACTGTGGAAAACAGTATGGAGGTTTCTCAGAAAACTAAAAATAGAACTACCATATGATTCGGCAATTCCACTCCTCGGTATATATCCTAAGAAAACAAAAACACTAATTCAAAAAGATACATGCACCCCAATATTCATAGCAGCATTATTTACAATAGTCAAGATATGGAAGCAACCTAAGTATCCATCAACAGACGAACAGATATAGATGTGGTATATATATATATGTGTATATATATATACACAATGGAATACTACTCAGCCATAAAAAAGAATGAAATTTTGCCATTTGCAACAACATGGATGGACCTGGAGGGTATTATGCTTAGTGAAATAAGTCAGACAGAGAAAAACAAATACTGTATGTTATCACTTATATGTGGAATCTAAAAAATAAAACAAACTAGTGAATATAGCAAAAAAGAAACAGACTCACAGGTATAGAGAACAATCTAGTGGTTACCAGTGGGGAGAGGGAAGGGGGAAGGGGCAAGATAGGGGTAGGGGATAAAGAGGCACAAACTACTATGTATAAAATAAATAAGCAACAAGGATATATTGTATAGCTAGCACAGGGAATAACTGAACTATAAACTGAGCATAATCTATAAAAATTTTGAATCACTCTGTTGTACACCTGACGCTAATATAATATTGTAAATCAACTATACTGTAATTAAAAAAAAAGGAGGGGCTTCCCTGGTGGCGCAGTGGTTGAGAATCTGCCTGCCAATGCAGGGGACACGGGTTCGAGCCCTGGTCTGGGAAGATCCCACATGCCACGGAGCAACTGGGCCCGTGAGCCACAAATTACTGAGCCTGCGCGTCTGGAGCCTGTGCTCCGCAACAAGAGAGGCCGTGATAGTGAGAGGCCCGCGCAATGCGATGAAGAGTGGTCCCCGCTTGCCACAACTAGAGAAAGCCCTCGCACAGAAACGAAGACCCAACACAGCAATCAATCAATCAATCAATCAATAAGAACGTGAATTTCTAAAAAAAAAAAGGAAAACAAGAACAACAACAAAATAAATTGAAGATTCCCTATACAGTATGGAGGTGAGTATAAAAGATCATATTGTGGCCCAAACTTTTTCCTCCCAATGCCCTCTCACCCTATGGTGTCTAATATATCACCAATAAATTAAGGTTAGTATAATAAAAAAAAACTGACACAAAGCAGAGTTTTCAAATGGAAACCTGAATAAGTTCTTTTATTAGTTTGCTAGGGCTGCCATGAAAAGTACTACAGACTAAGTGGCTTAAACAACAGAAATTTTCTTTCTCACAATTTTGGAGGTTGGAAGTCCAAGATCAAGGTGTCGACAAGGTTGTTTCTTCTGAGGCCTCTCCTCTTGGTTTGTAGATGGTGATCTTCTCCCTGTCTCTTCACATGGTCTTCTCTCTGTGTGTGTCTTTTTCCTAATCTCTTTTTATAAGGACACCAGTCATATTGATTAGGGCCCACCCTAGTGACCTCATTTTCATTTAATTACCTCTTTAAAGACCCTATCTCCAAATATGGTCACATCCTAAGTTACTGGAGGTTAGGATTTCAACATATGAATTTTGAGGGGACACAATTCAGCCCATAACAGTTCTATTATTTAGGAATTGCACCTATTTCTAAAAAGGTAAATAATTACAATCATTTTTAACTTTAAATGGGAAACTAGAGAATTTAGTATGCAAACCATTCAAAATACAAATGAATTCTCAGATAATGAGTTAAACGTTTGCTTAAAATGATTGATGGCCCTTTTTGAAGATGAACAACTGTGGTCAATACATTACTCTTGATTATATGTGGATTGCCTGACAGATTGTGTCTAATCTCATTTCTAAATTCATCCCTTAGCCTTACCAATCCTTGGACTCTACCAAATTCTTAACCTCTAGTTCATCCCATAGTCTCACTTTAGGAGTAGAGGAGGGAAGACCTTCTACTCAAGATCTTCAAAATACAGATGGTAAGATGCTGAATGAGATCATCCATGCAAAACACTCTTATGAAAGCAAATATTTTGTTTTCTAGTACGGCCTATGGAAGAACAGATGGACTCATGTCTTAAAGAATTTCTGAGTCCTGTATAATCAAGCGTGGCATAATATATAATATTCTGGACTGTGGTTCAGATGATCTGAGCTTTAGTCCTTTCTGTGCACTAGAATCAGCATGACTAGCTCAAAATATTTTACTTCTTTGGGTCTCAGTTGTTCTACTTACAAAATATGAGTGCAAGGATTTTGACAATATATTTACAAAAGGGTAGTAGTTGGAATTATAGTCCTGAAATATGTTATCCTTCTTAGAAGAAAGATCTTTTAGGTCCTTTCCAATGTTAATAACAATAGTACCTATTACTACTTATTCTGTACTTATCATATGCCATGCACTATGCCAAGAGACTTACATACATCATCTCATTTAGTGCTTTAAACCATGAAAGGTAGGTATTGTTATTCCCATTTTACAGAGGAAGAAAGTGAAACTTAGCTTAAGTTCCCCAAGGTCATATATATAGTAAGTGGCAAAGTCAAGTTTTGATCCCTGGTACATCTGACACCAAAGTCTGCTAATTTGCTACTTAACAGTGCATTAGAGATTGAAATTTATCAGGAACTGTATTAGTTTCCTAGGGCTTTCATAACAAATTATCACAAACTGGGTGGCTTAAAACAACATAAATTTATTCTCTTACAGTTTTGGAGGCAAGAAGTCTGAAATTAAGGTATAGGCAAGGCCATGTTCTCTCTGAAGGCTCCAGGGGAGGATGCTTCCTTGCCTCTTCCTAGCTTCTGGCCATTTCTGGCAATCCTTGGTGTTCCTTTATGGCAACAAAACTCTAATCTCTGCTTCTGTCTTCACATGGCTGTTTTCTCTCTGTGTGTATCTGTGTATCCAAATTTCCCTCTTCTTATAAGGACACCAGCCATAGGGTCCACCCTAATCCAATGTGACCTCATCTTAACTTGATTGCATCTGCAAAGATTCTATTTTTAAATAAATTCACATTCACAGGTTTTGGGTGGACATGAATTTTGGAGGGACACTCTTCAACCCAGTAGAGGAACCATTAAGCAGACAAGAAATAGAAAAACTTTTGCAGTATGTCTGACTATGGTTTTCCTAAGCTGTGAATAATGAATAAAAGGTTACGTGATTTGAGGCTTTCATTTCTTTGTCCCTTATATTTTCTTTGCTTATGCCAAATAATGTTCCTACTGGCAGTCATATGTTGTACTGTATTCTAAGTTAATAGTGTAGTATAATTTGAAAGAAGTCACAGATTCACATGGTTAGAACTGATCTCAGATACTCATTAGGCCTGTTGGTCTGCTTCTAGGCAAGGCTCACTGATTCATGCCAGATAGTTGGGTGCCTGATAGCTTCTGAATAGTTTTCATGGCATCTCCTAGTAACCTGCCCTAGTGTTCAGAAGCTCTTTTCAAGTCTAACTTTCAAACTTCTGGCTACAATTGAATCTAATTTTAGTTTATGGATTCTACTGTCTTGAGAATCCTGACATATAAAAAAATGTTACAATGAGATTGTTAATACTTAACATTTACAAAGCAGTTTAATGCTGCATATTTTACTCCTATATACTTTTACTCCTGCTAGCTTACAGTAAATCTGTAAGATGTTATTAAACTAGCCTTATTTTACAGAAATTGAAGTTCAGAGAAGTTGAGTTACTTACCAAAGGTCATAGAGCTAGTAAATGATAGAGCTGGAACTCCAACCCAGATCTTCTGTCCCTAAATCCTGTGCTTTGTCCCATTATACCCCACTTCAGAATAAAGAAGCAAAGTCTAATCTTATTTTTTTAGTGTTTGATAAATTTAAGAGCTATCAGGAGAGAAGTACTTTGGAATTACAGAATTCTAGAGTCAGTGGGACCTTAAAATCATACATTGTGGTAACAGTTTCCTAAAGAGTTAAAATTCTGGTAACTGGATTGATGCTATTAGAAAGGCTTTGAACTGAGTTTGGCTTACAAATGACACTCTACACTGGTGTGGTTGAGTTCACTGACAACACACAAGAAATGAAAATATACTACTTTGGACACTAGAAAAATGATCATTTGAGCATCAATTTTCTGAGTAAGGAGGTCAACTAAGCAAATGAGGGAGTTGTAGACTGAAAAGTAAAAAGAACAAGCATAGGTTTGCTTAACGGCATGGACTTTGAAGTCAGGTAGTTCTGGGTTTGCACCCTACCACTTACTAGCTAGATGACCTGGGATAAGTTACTTAACCTCTCTAAACTTCAGTTTCCTTCTCAATAAAATGGGTATAAGAATGTCTACATCATTGTGTTGACGTAAATATTGAAAGATTATACACATACACACACACACACAATACTTAGCAGGGTACTCTGCACAATAAGTTGTAGTTTCCAATAATAATAACAATATTATTGTCATTATTCCTATTATGGTGGAGCATCATCTAAGCCCCCACCCAACTTATCTTGAAAGGTTATTGTGGAAAATGACATTTATTTATAAATATTTATATATGTATACAGAAAATGATCTCTGACTTTAAGAACCATCCATAACAATAAGAGGCAACTCAAGATTTGCTCTAAGGCTGTAACAAAAGTAGCAAACATTTATTGAGTCATCAATATGTGCTTTATTCACCACTGTTCTAAGGGCTTTACATGCATACCTCATTAAATTTTCATAATAACTCTATGAAATAGGTATTATTATTATTTCTATTCTACATATGAATAAAGTGAGCACAAGGAGGTCAAATAATTTACTAGGAAGTAGTGGAGCCAGGATTTGAATTTAGACAGTTCTCATACTTTTAACTACAATGCTCTACTATCTTCCCACCACTCTGCTCTATTGCCTCTACAGCCAACACCTCTGTTAAATAAGTAATAGCAAACAGCAGCTTTAAAACAGCATAATATGAAAGTTATGTAGTTAATGAATTACAACAATTCCCATGAAGTGAGAATTAAAAGTGGCTATATGAATACTTATGGTTATACCTGATAAAATAATGTGAAACTAAAGGTTTGTTAAGACACATGTTTAGCTTACACATTTTTTAATGAAGAATGCCTCAGTCTGTTTAGAATGGTAGTATAAATTGCAGATCAAGCCAAGATGGTGGTGAGGAGTGAAGAGTAGTATAGTAAATATATTGGAACTGTGATGGTGAAGGACTTAGCCCTTAAAAGCCCCGCTGTGGGGCCCTTACTCCATGCCTTGAAGAGGGAATGAATTGGGCAGAAAGGCAAGGTACCTAGCACAATAGTGATGAACCAAGAGAAAGCCTAGGGTTAGTATGGCAAACAGAGTGGCTACCGGTGCCCTTTTCTATCATAAATCCTGGTAACTTCAAATTCCTGTCCTACAGCCAGAGGAGCTACTTAAAATATGTTCTGCTCTATCTCTGGGTAAGCTTCCTAAAAACCGTTATCCTAAACTTTCCACTAACCTCAGTGTATTCCTGGGAAAGTTGCTCAATTTATAGGCTTTAATGTAATTCACTTTTAGACAGAAAGAGGGATACAGTCCTGACCAAAACAATTTATAATACCTGCTTACCTTTTTCTGCTGGGCTCAAAACAGTCACTGTGAAAAGAGAGAGAAAGGTCAAGATTAGTGATACTTAGAAACATTATTTTTCTAATGCATTTTTCCATAGCATCATTTTCAGTAATTTATTCAATGATACTTTGGGAAACCACCAGCCTGCTAACATAACAGAAGGCAAGGATGATTAAATTCTATCTTTTGCTACCTTCCTTCATTTTAAACCTTGAGTAAGAATTTCTACTCGTTCAACAAATACAAGGATAATCTGACTTTAAAAAAGCCAACAAATGGGAAACACTCAAGCTATATAACATGGCAGTAAGAACTTAAAAGATGATAAATTAGGAGATGACTATTCATTTCCCCAAAGTATTCACTGTAGAACATCTTTAAAAACCAGGTTTCTCTTGTATATTTAGAGGTAATATAGTGTAGAGGTTGCATGCCAGCTCTGATGTCAGATTTTCTGGGTTAGAAGCCCAGTTGCACTATTTTGTGACCCTGGGTAAGTTCCTTAACTTCCATAACATTGCCTACCTCACAAGGTTACTTGAGAAGTAGAGGAGTTAATGTATGTAAATGCTGTCTAGCATAGTATCTAGCACAAGGCAAGTACTTAATGAATATTAATTATTATGTTTGAATGAAGATTTCATAGAATATTAGAACTGGAAGGGACTTTAGCAATTATCTGGTTTATCTGTCTCATTTACAGATGGGAAAAATGGACTAGAGTAGTATAATACGATTTGCCCAAGGTCACAGAACAAGTTAGTGGTGGAGTTGGGACTATATTCCAGCCTCCAGGACTTTTTCCATGTATTATGTCTACCTTCTCCAATCATTCCTTGTTGGCTTACTGTGATATATATGTAACTTCTGTTCAGAATGTCATTTGTACAAAATGGGGCCTACCTGTCTTTACTCACCACCAACATCTGTGTGCATCTGTACTAGGTGCTAAGGCAAAGTGAAATTATAAGGCATAGATCTCAATCTTGAGAAGCTATTAAATTAAAGTGGTTTTCATACACATTGTTAAACTCTTAAGGATCAGAAAAGGGGAAAAATCCAAACAGAGAATGAGACTATATTCTAGGGGTTATTTCCTCAGGTTCTTCATTAGTCATAACTTCTCCTCTTTATTTGCAGGTCTATTTTTGTTGAGTCTTTAAAAAATGTTCCTTGTAATGATCTTTTGAATGGACTTTGTTAAAACTGCTCCATTTTGTCTGTGCTAAAAATCCGACCAGATGATGTCCTCTTTTTTCTAATACACTGGCCTGGAGATTGATACCAATTTCTTTTTTTTTCTTTTCAGTTAGAGAATCCTGGTTAAGAATGATTGACAGAAGCACATCCTCTACTTTGACAAATGGAAGTGGAAACAAGAAGTCTTGATGGGTCAACCTGGGACTTCATGATTTTGCACATACATGTTGTGTGACTACATCAGTACCACTAGGCCCTGAATTGGGTTAATAACATCTCTTTAAAATGGAACTAGAGAGAGCACAGTTGCTTGGAGAACAATATTAATAAAGAGTAGCTGACAAATTGCTGTTTGGTATATCTCCTTCTACCTCTATCGATGAACAATTACTGCGAAACAAAAAGTGGAGATCCTAACTCCCATTTGCTTGGCCACTTGCTACAGCATTTGTGGGTGAGGGAAGGAGAACATCCAGTGCTTTGCAGATATTGGAATGAGAGAATGTATATACAGAAAAATGAGTGGGGACCTGTGAAGTCTCTAGGTGGGGGATAGCTGTTTTTAAGTAATTTTAGGACCATCATGTGCAAGTGGGATTGGTTTATATGATCCAAGAACAGAGGGCAGAAATAGAATCAATGAGTAAAAGCTGCAGGTCAACACATTTCAGTTCAATAAAAGAGAAGATAATGATGATGATGATGATGATGATGATGATAACGATGAGCAGCGAGATTGGCAGTATTGGGAAGGAGTAAGTTTTCCATTATAAACACTTGGAAATGTCCTGTAGGACATTTAGACATTAGTTAGGTATTGGACTTGACTTTTAAAGTCTTTTCACTCCTAAAATCTGTACGGAGTCAATAAGTCTAAGGGAAAAATATTTTCTTGTAAAATTCCCTGTTAGAAGTTACATACTTCTGAGAAAAAAAAAAAAGGTGGTCTTTATTCTAAAACATTGTGGCACTTATCTTGGTAGTTCTGCCTTTCCTTTATTTTTCTAATATTGCCTTTTGCGTTATTAAAGGAAAAGACTAAGATACTTCAGTCATATTTAAAATGAAAATGACTAAACTTTTCCAAAATGAATCCTTTATCATGAATCTCTTGGGGAAATGTACACTTAGCCATACTATGGGTAATTTGTCATGCATGATTATAGAGTGATGTGGTGATATGTGTAATTACACACCTGCTCTGTTCCTTCAAATTTTAGCTCACTACCGGCAAGTTAAGTGACTGGGGTTATCATCAAATAGCTTTTTTTACTCTCTCCTCTTTTCTTTTACCTGTTTACTGATTCTTTGCAACCAAGTATGGAGAAAAGGTATGGAAGGGTAGAATATATGCAAGGGCTTTTCATCAAAGACAACTAGTTTCAAACGAAAGCATATATCATGACTTCCTTTAAACAGACACAGTTTAGAATTCACAGAAGGGTATTGGTAGAATAAACCTAATTTGGGACTATATGCGGATGGTCAACAATGTTAGTCCAAGGACATGGAAGAAATTCTACAACGGTGCTGTCCAAGAGAAATATAATACAAACCATGTAATTTAAATGTTTTAGTAGGAACATTTTTTAAAGTTAAAAATAATCATAAAAAAGTGGAGTTAACTTTAATAATATATTTTATTTAATCCAATATATCAAAAATATCATTTCAACATGTTATCTACACAGATTATTAACTATATATTTTGCATACTTCTTTTTGCATTAAATTTTTGAAATCTGGTGCACATTTTAAGTTTTCCAGTGTGTCTCAATTCAGATGCCATATTTCACGTCTTTAATAGCCACATATGGCTAATGGCTACCAAATTAGTGAAGCTCAAAAGGACTTGTGGAAGGAGAGTGGGAAGGCTGAAAATACGAGTCTAGTGAGATGAGTGCTCAGTTACAGCATGAAGTTCTCTTTTAATTGATGACTCATTTGGGAAGGGAGTTTATTGCAGTGATGTTTAGCAATCATCACTGATGAATATGGTATGTATTCTTATTCTGGCTCTGTCACTTACTTGTTCTGTGATTAATTATTTAATCTCTTTGTGCCTCAGTTTTTTCATCCGTAAACTGAGGATAAATTAATTTATGTTATAAGGTTGTTATAGGAACTAAATTATAAAATACATGTAAAGTACTTGGGTGCCTGATACATAATAGGTACTTAATTATTGTTAGCTGTTTATTATTTTTCTGAAAAAGGTAAACTGTTCAGTGAGGTTAGGTTTTACAATAGTTTGGGACAAAACAAGTCTTATTTTAAAAATTATTTATGATATTGATCCCAAAGTTAAATAGGATGGTTTTAAAATAATGTATTCAATGTCAAAATGAATATATTTGATATTCACTTTTTCCAGTAGATGTTTCTTATACTTTAGGTTAGGAGAGAGAATAGAATTTGAAATGGAGAACCTAGATACATTTCTCATTATGTTCTGCTTGTTGAAAGCAAACTAATCATGCCAGTCTTCATTTACTCCTCTGAAAAAGTTACTCATACTAGCCATTCATTTACTTTTTCAGCAGCCATTCCCAAATCTAGATGATTTTAATACCCACCTAGGGAACTGATAAAAATATAGATTCTAGGGCCCCCTTCATATAACACATCTCTGGGTGGAGGTGTAGGAATCTGTATTACAAAAAACTCAGCAGGTGATTATGATTATCAGCCAGGTTTAAGAATCACTGGAATTATTTTAGATGTTTCATATGATACTTAACTACTCAGGTGTGATGCTTTTGACTGTTCCATATATGGATGAGTTATAAAACTATTTTAGATATAAGAATACCATGATTCATATAGGCTTAAATGGATAGCTTTTACTTCTATAGAAATTTGGTATCTAGAAACTGTTCCTTCTGGTTTTTTGCCTTATCAGTTTTCATTTCTTCTGACTCTCTTTGAAGAAAATTCTAGCTTCTCAGTAGAATTATTTCCTGGACCTTTTAATTTTAATCTCAAAATGGATACTGTTAATCACCAAAAATGGCAGAGTAGGGAATTCCAGGCTTTTGTCCTTCCCTAAAAGCCATGAATGAAGTGGCAGAAACTGTCAGAATCAACTTTTGCAGAACTCTGGAAACTGAAAGTTGGGACCTTGAATAGAAAACAAAATTTACAAACCTTTAACTAGACTGGACAAGAAAAAAGAAAGGAAGACTCAAATTACTAATATCATAAATGAAAGTGGAGATATTAATAGAGAACATTCATAAATGGAAAGGATTATAATAGAATAGTAGGAACAATTTTATGCTAACAAACTGGATAACCTAGATGAAATGGATAAATTCCTAGAAACACAGAAACTACCAAAACTGACAAAAGAAGAAAGAGAAAATCTGAGCATATTTTTAACAAGTAAAAGATTGAATCAGTAATCAAAACCTCCCAACAAAGAAAAAAGCCAAGACCAGATGGCTTCACTGGTAAACTGTACCAAATATTTAAAGAATTAACACCAATCCTTTTCAAACTCTTACAAAAAATTGAAGAGAATTCATAAACTTTGTCCATCCACATTTATATGTTTTCATGCAGTTCTTTGGATAAGTGGGGTTAATGTGATTTACTGGTGATAATAATCAAGACTAATACATGAATCTTAAAAATAATTAAAAACCAATAGCAGAACATTTGTGTAGGCTTAAGGAAAAGCTTCATTATTATTTAGAAAAACTAATATGATCAAATTTGATTTCATTCTAAATCCATTCACATTATCATAAGATATTATATTTGTCAATGAAAGAAAAAGAAAAGCTGCTGGATTTAAGTAAAGAATCATCTTACCCTTAAATAACAACTTAAATAGATCAAATTATATAAATTCTGGCTAGTGGTGAGGGGGAAGTTTCTGCCAGCTGAGGAAGGAATAAAAGACATTATTCTGCCATTTGCTACAACATATGTGTTCCAATGCTAACTATTAAAATCTTGATTACAATTTATGTACAGCCATTTCAAATATAAAACCCGATATTAAAAAGTAAGTTTGTGAAAGCAAGCTCAAGTTTCTCATTAAAGATTATTTTCAAAAAGTTAAAAAAAAAATTGAAGAGAACACTTCCTAACTCATTCTATGAGGCCAGCATTGTCCTGACACCCATGCCAGATAAAGACATCACAAGGAAAGAAAACTACATACATCCCTTATGAATATAGATGCAAAACTACTCAAGCAATTACTAGCAAACCAAATTCAACAGCATATTAGAGGATTACACATCATGATCAAGTGAGATGTACCCAAGAAATGTAAGGGGTGATTCAACACATGAAAATCAATTATGTAATACACTACATTAACAGAATGAAGGAAAAAAATCCACACATTCATCTCAATTGATGCTAGAAAAGCATTTGACAATATTCCACACACTTTCATGAAAAAAAAAAAGCTCAAGAAACTAGAAATAGAAGAGAAGTTCCTCAACTTGATAAGGGGCATTTACGGAAAACCCACACCTAACAGTATACTCAATGGTGAAAGGTTGAAATCTTCTCCCTCAGCTAAGAAATAAACTCAGGATGTCGATTTTCATCAATTCTATTCAACATTGTACTGACAGTTCTAGCCAGTGCAACTAGGCAAGAAAAAGGAAAAAGCATCCAAATTGGAAAAAAGAAATAAAATTATTTTTATTTGCATATATGATTCTAGGTATAAATAATTCTAAAGAATCCACCAAAAAAAACCCCTCTTAGAACCAATGAACAAATTCAAGCAAAGTTGCAGAACACAAGATCAACACTCCATATCAGTTTTATTTCTAAATACACTAGCAGTGAACAATCAGAAAAGGAAATTAAGAAAGCTATTCCATTTATAATAGCATCAAAAAAAAAATACTCGGGAATAAATTTAACCAAGGAGGCTCAGGACTTATACACTTAAAATTCCAAAACACTGCTGAAAGTGACTGAAGACTAAATAAATGAAGAGACATCCCATGCGCATGGATTGGAAAACTTGATTTTAAGATGGCATTCTCTTCAAAACAATACACAGATTCAGTACAATCCTTATCAAAATTCCAATGACCATTTTGCAGAAGTGGAAAAGCTGATCCTAAAACTCATATGGAATTGCAAGAGACCCTAGCCAAAACAGTCTTATAAAAGAAAAATAAAGTTGGAGGACTCACACATCTTGACTTCAAAATTTAAAACAAAGGTATGGTAATCAAAACAAGTGTGGTACTGGCAGAGGAATAGACAAATGAATCAACGGTACAGAATTAAGAGTACAGAAATAAATCCATAGCTCTATGGTCAACTGGTTTTTGACAATCATGTCACGGCTATTCAATGGGGTAAGAATAGTCTCTTCTATAAACGATGCTAGCACAACTGCATAGCCATATGCAAAGAATGAACCTGGACTCCTCCCTCACACCATATACAAAAATGAACTCAAAATGGATCAAAGACTTAAATGTAAGAGATAAAACTATAAAACTCTTAGAAGAAAACACAGGGGTAAATCTTTATGACCTTGCATTTGGCAATGGGTTCTTAGATATGATACCAAAAGCATAGGCCACAAGTAAAAAATATAGATAAATTGAACTTTATCAAAATTCAAAACTTTGTGTATCAAATGATGCTATCAAGGAAGTGAAAAGACAATTCACGGAATGGAAGAAAGTATCTGTGAATCATTTATCTGATAAGGGTTGAGTATCCAAAATACATAAGGAAATCTTATAGTTCAACAACAAAAAGATAAATAACCCAATTAGAAACGTGCAAAGGACTTGAATAGACACTTCTTTAAAGAAGATATACAAATGGCCAACAAACACATGAAAAGTTGCTCAGTATCACTAGTCATCAGGGAAATGCAAATCAAAATCACAGTGAGATACCACATCATACCCACTATGATGGCTATAATTAAAAAAAGGAAAATGACAAGTTTTGGTGAGAATGTGGAGAAATTGGAACTCTCCAACATTACTGATAGAAATGTAGATTGTGCAGCCATTGTAGAAAATAGTTTGGAGGTTCCTCAAAAAGTTAAACATAGAATTAACATACAGCCCAGCTTTACCACCCCTCTCCCTGGTATTTACACAAAAGAGTTGAAAACAAGTATTTAAACAAATACTTGTACATTAATGTTTATAGCAGCACTATTCAGAATAGACAAAAAGTGGAAACAACCCAAATGTCCATCAACCATCAAGGGATGAATGGATAAGATGGATAAAGTGTGGTATACAATGGGATATTATTCAGCCATAAAAAGAAACAAAGTATTGTTACATACTACAATGTGAGTAAACCTCAAAAACATTACACCAATTGAAAGAAGCCAGGCACAAAAGGAGATATACTGTATGATACCATTTATGTGAAACATCCAGAATCCATAGAGACAGAACACAGATTAGTGGTTGGTAGAGACTAGGGGAAGGAACTAATGGGGAGTGACTGTCTAATGCCTATGAGGTTTTCTTCTGGGGTGATGAAAGTGTTTTGGAACTAGATATTAGTGATGGCTGTATAACACTGTGAATGTACTAAATGTCACTAAATTGAATGCTTTAAAATGGTTAATTTTATGTTATGTGAATTGTACCTTAAAAAATGGATCCTGTTACTTTTCTCCTTGTTTAAAGTCTAAGCTTCTTATTTTCTTGAGTCAAGCAGAATCCCTTATATCCTCATTAATAATAGTAATAACAAGTTATTATTTAATGAGCTCTTATGATGTGCTGTCAACTGTGATGCATGCTTTTCATGCACCATATTATCTAAATCTCATAACAATGCTATAATGGCATATAGTAGGTAATAAGGAAGTATTTGCGGTATGAATGAACAACCATATAAGCAAAGTGCATGTGAGGCAACTGAAGTTGAGAGAGATTAGGTAAGTTGCATCAGGTATCCTAATTAGTAAGTGGCAGAATCCAAACTCTAAGATTTATAAGACAAAAATACCACTTTTGACTTCAGCTCTAACCTGATATTAGGGAGAAAGACATCAGGTTCTCTTTCTAGAAAGAAGTTAGGTCCTTAATATTACTTTTTGAGTCATACTGAAACTCAAATCTGTTGTTTTGGTCGTGTTGCTTTGGTTATCAGGCAGCTTTGATATCTGATTCTATATTATTTACTAAATATGTGAGTTTAGGAAAATTTGATCTAACCTTTCTGAAACCAAGGCCACTCATTTGTTAAAGATTGTCAAGTGAAGATGACAGGATGCACTGGTGGAACCAGAATTAGAAATCAAGGCTACCTTACCCTCCTGGTTTTTAAATAATGGTATCTGATGTAAAATGTTAAGAAAACACTGTGCAGGCCAGTGTTCTGTGAGGGGATGTCCAACAGGACAAATAGGAGTCTTAATGTGAGGGGACTGAAAATATACTGGGACCTCACACTGAATGAATAGGGAACATTGTAGAACACAGTTTTAAGGGTGTTAGAAGTGGGATTCTAGTACTGCAGTCACAATAACTATGAGTGGAATCTCCTTTGAGAAGAGATAGGGATTCTTCAATGTGAGAGGCAAGGGGAGATCTCACTATGAGAAAAGCAGAGGCTCTTTTGTGAGGAGACAGGATATACCATGAAGACTACACTGTGAATTGATTAGAACACTATAAAGCCATTAGTGATAAAGATAGGGGGCTGAGGGTAATCCAAGTGGGATAAGGTCTTGAGATTTGTGTCCGGAAATACTGTGGAATTCTGAGTTTGAAAGCAGAAGATACACTGTGGGAACCATTTTATAGATATGTAGGGGATGAAATGCTCCCTGGTGTTACAGGACAGGGTACAAAGAAGAGACCCCGGATTTATAAAAGGGTGGTCTAAAGAGAGGGAACAAGAAATGAGGCTCCCATTGGAAGGGGCAGGAAATACTAGAAACCCCCGTAGGAAAGGATGGCGTTTCCCTAGTTCGAGAAGACAAGGGGCAAGTGCAATCCTAGAGGAAAGTAAGTGAAGATAATAATAAGAACCCAGAGGAAGAGGATGGCAAAATGTGTGGCTAACAGTGCAAGAGTATTGCAGGAGGTAGAGAGTAGGTTTCAAAAAAGATAGCAAGGGGAGATCATCATTAGAAAAGTAATGGCCCTTGGAAGGGGTGTGGGGGATACTGTGGGAACCCCTGTGGGAGGGTAATGAGGATACTCTAGTGTGAGAAGACAGTGGACAAAGCAGGACCATAGTGTGATAAAAGCAGGGTGACTAGTATGAGGTTCAGAAAATAGTGTGGGGCCCCAAATGGGAAGGAGTGAAAACATTTCAAAGCAGGCAGGCAGGAGACTACAGGGAGCTCCAGTGTGACAAAATCAGGGCCTCTTGCGTGAGGAGACAGGACAGGATGTATTGTAGGACTCCCATTCCGCTGGAGAAGATGAGAAAATGTTGAAGCCACAGGGAAAGAGGAATGGAGGGCTTATTACTTTGTGAAAAGGGGAGACCACAGTGGGATAGAACAAGGTGTACTGTGGGGTCCCAAGTGGCAGAAAAATGTGAATCACTTCAGCTGGCTTGAGAGGATCACGGGAAAAGGAGGAATCCTAGTGTTGGATAAAGGCGAGCTAGTAAGAGAGTACAGGAAATATTTTGGGATTCCTAGTAGGAAGGAATGGGAAAATGTGGGGCTTCTAGTTGGGTGAATTGGTGGGATTCATAGTGTAAGTGGACAGTTTAAGTATACAGGGTATGTTGTTTCCTCAACTCAGTAGGATGGGAGCCCCCAGAACCAGAGCACAAGGCACAAGTGGTTGTCCTGTATGACAAAAGGGGGCCCCAGTGGAAAAAGCCAGTAAATTCTTGTGGGTAGGGCCAGGAAATAATGTAAGAAACCTTGGGTAGGAAGCGATGGTGACATGGCGGGACCCTCGTGGCAGGCCGCAAGAAATACTGTGGGAAGCCAGAGGTTGGAGACCAGGAGCTCTCCAGGGAGCTAAAGGAAAACCGCAGTGTGAGGGCTAAGAACATAGGGGGAGCATAATTTCCCCATCTTAGGTGCTAGCTCCACTTACCCAAGCAGAGTTCAAAGACGTAGGCATAGTAGGACCAGAGCACGACGAGGACGATAACAAGCACAGGCACCCAGGAAAGTACACGGCGGCAGCACCGTAGCCCCCCGGACAGAGCCATCTTCCAGCCCCGCCGCATCTTCGGCTCGAAGATCGACCGAGCAGGCCTGCTGGCGCTGGGTCGGAACTGCTGGGGCAGCAGCTGAGAGGCGGGAAGGCGCGCTGTGCGGCGCTCCACTGCCTAGCCTGGCGGGAACAGTCTCCCTTAGTCGATACCACCTGTGGGGCTGCAGGGCAGAGTGCGCCCTGCCTGGCACAATAGGCATGAGTCACGGCGAGGAGGAACTGGCGGTGTTGGAGCGGAAAGTGATCCGTCAGGCAGTCGAGGCTGGACACGCTCAGAGGGAGTGCAGTCCCTCCTCTTTCCTCCTCTCCCACCCGCTTGCCACAGCACTAGATGCAGGGCTAGACCTCTGCAAAACTGTAAAGCGGAAGAAATTTGGGTCCGCCCATCTGTTCTTACCGCACTGCGTCCCGCCTCATCTCGTCTCTGATCTCTGTCTCTGTTTCTCTCTCTTTGTCCCCTCCCTCCCAACTACACACACACACACACACACACACACACACACACACACACACACGAGCACACAGACACGCAATGTGAAAGATGCGAACTGTAGCATCTAATGACTTAAAGGTCATCCAGCCCCATCCTCCGACTGCTGCTTGAACAATATGCTTAACACGTAGTGCCGCAGTCGCTGCTTGGGTAAGTCCATTGGCAGGGCGCTCCCTCCTTCCTTCTCTTCTTCCCTTTCCCCTGAGTCAGCTTAGTCCATTTTAAGAATAAATAAACATATTGGTACAAAAAAAGCAAATGGGGGAGATACTAATTCTGTGAGGGGTCAGGGAAAGCTACAAGGCAGTGATATTTAAGCTGAGCTTTAATAATAAATGAGTTTGCTGGGCAGATGGAGGGGGAAGGAACTTTCAGACAGAGGAAACAGCATTTGCAAAGGCATAGAGTAATGAAAATCCAAAAGTGTTCAAGGAACAGTTAGCATGGCTTGAGGAGAGGGTCGGTATGTGAAGAGGAAGGCTGGGAGTGAGACTGGGAATACAGGCTGTGGGCACAGAATGCCCTGCCAGGGTATGTGGACATAATCTTGTAAAGCAGATTAGGAACAGCCAATAAAGATTTTAGGACAATAAAAGTGACATTATCAGAATTGTATTTTTGTAAAAGAACTGGCAGGATTTTGTAGAGGAGGATGGCCTGGAAACAGAGACACAAATTAGGAGGCAATTTAATTCAGCAAATATTCTTGGAGTGGTTGCATTGTGTTAAGTCAACTTTGGTATAAAAAGAATGAAAAAAGGGGGCCTGTCTCCAGGAAGTTCATGTTCTCATCAGAGCAATAGGTGTTCAATGACATAAGTACAATGATAGAAGTATAGTAAACTTTTGACATTTATGGATTTGATACCTACTGTTCAGAGATTTACAAAGGTCTATGACATGAAGAAATTTGTGATTTTGTTGAGACCCATGTTGCTCTCTATTCTTTTTCATGGTTATGTATGGAGTAAATTTCTGAACTGATATAAGAACTTTGTTGTTTCTTTTCAGATTAAGTTACATTCATGGTTGATATTACTAAATTAATGTTGTAATGAAATGCAGACTCATTTCAGTTACAATATTTATTTTAATAGCCTTATTAATGATTTGTACCCTAAGGTTCTGACATGGATACTTAGATATTTTTCCACCTTTTTGAGATATAGTTGACAAATAAAAGTATATATATTTGATGATTTGATATACATATACATTGTGAAATGATTACCACAATCAAGCTAATTAACACATCCATCACCTCACATAGCTACAATTTTTCGACAATTATTTTTTATTGAGGTACATTTGACATACAACATTGTGTAAATTTAATGTGTACAACATATTGCTTGGCAGTATGATTGCCATTGTAGCCTTAGCTAACACCTCTATCGCATCACATAATGCAAGTATGTGCACTTAAATAACTTCCCTCTTATTCCGCCACCCCCCCGCCCCGCCACAGCTCCTGGTAACGATATCTGTTTTTTTTTTCTTTTTAGATTCCACATGTAAGAGATATCATACAGTATTTGTCTTTCTCTGTCTGACTTACTTAACATAATGTCCTCAAGATCCATCCATGTTGTTGCAAATGGCAGAAATTCCTTTTTTCTCACGGCTGAATAGCATTTTATATGTACATTAGCTATTGTGAATAATGCTGCAATAAACATGGGAGAACATATGTTTCCTCAGTAACCTTTTTTATTTCCTTTGGATATATACCCAGAAGTGGGATTGCTGAAACATATGGTTGTTCTATATTTAATTTTTTGAGGAACCTCCATACTGTTCTCCATAGTGGATGAACAAGTTTACATTTCCACCAACAATGCACAAGGGCTCCTTTTCTCTCCACACCCTCACCAACACTTGTTATCTCATCTTTTTGATGATAACCATTTAACAGGTGTGAGGTGATATATCATTGTGGTTTTGATTATCATTTCCCTGATAATTAGTGATGTTGAGCACCTTTTCACATACCTGTTGGCAATCTGTATGTCTTCCTTGGAAAAATGACTATTCAGGTTCTTTGTCCATTTTAAAATGAGGGTATTTTTTGCTATTTAATTAATTATATAAGCTCCTTATATATTCTGGAGATAAACCCCTTATCAGAAATATGGTTTGCAAATATTTTTTTCCCATTCTATGGGTTGCTGTTTCATTTTGTTGATTGTTTGCTGTGCAAAAGCTTTTTAGTTTGATATAATTCCACATGTTTATTTTTGCTTTTGTTGCATTTGCTTTTGGTGTCATATCCTGAAAATCATTGCCAAGACTAATGTCAAAGAGCGTTTTCCCTATGTTTTCTTCTAGGAGTTTTACAGTTTCAGGTTGTACGTTTAAGTCTTTAATCCATTTTGAGTTGATTTTTGTGTATGATGTAAGATAAGTGTCCAATTTCATTCTTTTGCATGTGGATATCCAGATTTCCCAGAACCATTTATTAAAGAGACTATCATTTTCCCATTGTGTGTTCATTGTGTATCCACTCTTGTCAAAAATTAGTAGACTGCCTATATGTGGGTTTATTTCTAGAGTCTACTCTGTTCCACTGGACTATGTGCCTGTTTTTATGCCAGTACCATACTGTTTTGATGACAATAGTTTTGTAATAGAATTTAAAATCAGGAAGTGTGATGCCTCCAGCTTTGTTCTTGCTCAAGATTGCTTTGGCTAGTCAGTCTTTTGTGATTCCATATACATTTTGCAATAGTTTTTTCTACTTTTATGAAAAATACCACTCAAATTTTGACAGAGATTGCATTGAGTCTGTAGATCACTTTGTGTAGTATGGACATTTTAACAATATTAATTTTTCCAGTCCATGACCATAGGATATCTTTCTATTTATTTGTATCTTCTTCAATTTCTTTTACCAATGTCCTAAAGTTTTCAGTGTACAGATTTTTTCATCTCCTCAGTTAAATTTATTTCTAAGTATTTTTTCTTTTTTGTGCTATTGTAAAAGGGATTGTTTTCTTAATTTCCCTTTCAGATAGTTTGCTATAACCATATAAAGATGTAACTGATTTTTGTTGAGTTTGTATCCTGCAGTTTCACTAAATTCATTTATTAGATCTGGCAGGCTTTTGGTGGAATCTTTAGGGTTTTCTACATATAAGATCATGTCATCTGCTAACAAAGATAATTTTACTTCTTCCCTTCTGGTTTGGATGCCTTTTATTTCTTTTCCTTGCCTACTCTGTCTAGCTAGGACTTCAGTCTATGTTGAGAAGAAGTGGTGAGAGTGGGTGTCCTTGTCTTGTTTCTTATCTTAAAGGAAAAGCTTTCAGATTTTCACCACTGAGTATGATGTTAGGTGTGGGCTTGTTGTATATTACCTTTATTAAGTTGAGGGACCTTTTTTCTATACTTAATTTGTTGAGAGTTTTAAATCATGAAAGGATGTTGAATTTTGTCAAATGCTTTTTCTGTTTTTATTGAGATGGTCTTACGATTTTTATTCTTCATTCTGTTAATATGATGTGTCACATTTATTAATTGCATATGTTGAACCATTCTTGCATCCCAGGGATAAATCTGATTTGATCATGGTATATGATCCTTTTCATGTGCTATTGAATTTGGTTTGCTGGTATATTGTTGAAGACTTTTGTTCATCAGGGATATGGTCCTGTGGTTTTCCTTATTTTAGTGTCCTTGTTTGGCTTTGGTTTCAGAGTAATGCTGGCTTCATAAAATGAGTTGGAAGTGTTTCTTCCTGTTTAATTTTTTGGGACGAGTTTGAGAAGGATTAGCATTAATTCTTTTTTAAATGTTTGTTGGAATTCACCAGTGAAACCACCTGGCCCTGGACTTTTATTTTTTGGGAAATTTTTGATTACTGATTCAAAATTCTTATTATTGGTCAGTTCAGATTTTCTATTTCTTCATGATTCAGTCTTGGTAGGTTATATATTTCTAGGAATTTATCCATTTCTTCTAGGTCATTCTATTTGTTGGTATATAATTGTTCATTAAAGTCTCTTATTATCCTTTTTATTTCTTGGTATCAGTTAAAATGTCTTCTCTTTCATTTAAAATTTTATTTATCTTTTTTCTTAGTCAGTATAGCTAAAATTTTTCAATTTTCTTTGTCTTTTCAAAGAACCAACTCTTAGTTTCTATGATCTTTTCTATTGTCTTTCCAGTCTCTACTTAATTTATTTCTGTTCTAATTTTCATTAATTTCTGCCTTCTGCTAACTTGGTCTTAGTTTGTTCTAGTTCCCTAAGGTGGATTATTGAAGTCCCCTGCTATCATTATATTGCTGTCTATTTCTCCATTCAGTTCGATTAATAGTTCCTTAATATATTTAAGTGCTCCAGTGTTGACTGCGTTTATAATTGTTATATCCTCTTGATGAATTGACTACATTATCATTATATAGTGACTTTTGTCTACTGTGGCAGATTTTGAATGAAAGTCTATTTTGTTTAATTTAAGTATAGCCACTTCTACTCTCTTTTCATTACTATTTGCATGGAATATCTTTTTCTATCCCTTCACTTGTCCTTAAAGCTTAAGTGAATCTCTTGTAGGCAGCACATTGTTGGATCTTTTTTTTTTAATCCATTCAGCCACTCTGTGACTTTTGATAGGAGAACTTAATCCATTTATTTTTAAAGTAATTATTGACAGATAAGTACTTATTGTTGCCAATTTGTTTATTATTTTCTGACTGTTTCTTTAGTTTATTTGTTCCTTTTTCCTCTCTTGCTATGTCCCTTTTGATTTGTTAATTATTCCAGTGGTATGCATTGATTCATTTATCTTTATCATTTGTGTGTGCACTAGAGGGTTTTTTTTTTGCATGTGAGGTTACTGTGAAGCTTACAAAATACATAATTATAACATTCTGTTTTAAGCTAATAAGAACTTAACTTCAGTCATTTGAAAAAATACTTTTACACTTCCCCACATTTTATGCTACTGTTATGACCTTTCACATCTTTTTTATATTGTGTATCCATTAACAAATTATTATAGCTGCATTTACTTTTAATACTTTTATATTTTAAATTTTATTCTAGAGTTCAGTGATTTACATACCACCATTACAGTATTAGAGTGTTCTGAATTTGACTATATATTTGCCTTTACCACTGAGTTTTATATTTTCATATGTTTTCATGCTGTATCTTAGCTTCCTTTCAAGTTGAAGAACTCCCTTTAGCATTTCTCATGAGTCAGATCTAATAGTGATTATCTTCCTCAGCTCTAGTTTTTCTGGGAATGCAATTATCTTTCCTTCATTTCTGAATGACAGCTTTTCTTGGAATAGTATTCCTAGTTGGCATGTTTTTCTTTGAACAGTTTGAACGTATCATCTGACTTCTTCCTGTCCTGCAAGGTTTCTGCAGAGAAATCCACTGAAAGCCTTATGGGGGTTGCCTTGTATGTCACACATTGCATTTCTCTTGCTGCTTCAAAATTCTCTTTGTTTTAGACATTTTACAATTTGATTATCATGTGCCTTGGGGAAATCTTCTTTTGTTTGATCTTGCTTGGGGATATTTGGTTTCATGAGTCCGGATGTCCATATCCACCCCAAGATTTGGGAAATATTCAGCCATTATTTCCTTGACTAAGCTTTCTATCCCTTTCTCTTTCTCTTCTCCTTCTTTGACTCCCATAATGTATATATTTGCATGCTTGATGGTGTCACATAGGTCCTGTGTGATTTCTTTACTCTTTTTCAGTCTTTATTCTAATTCTTCCTCTAATTGCCTTATTTCAAATGACTTGCCTTCAAGTTTTCTGGTTATTATTGGTTGGTCAAAAAGTTCGTTAGGGTTTTTCCATAACATGTTATGGAAAAACCCTAACGAACTTTTTGGCCAACCCAATACTTCTGCATAATTGAGTCTGTTGTTGAAGCTGTGTATTGAATTTTCTAGGTTTTGTCATTGTATTCTTCAGATTCAGGATTTCTGTTTGGTTCATTTATTTTTTAATTTTTTAAATAAAATATTGGCTATATTCCCTGTGCAATGCAATATATCCTTGTAGTTTATTTACTTTATACATAATAGTTTGTACCTGTTAATCCCCTACCTATATCTTGCCCCACCCCTTCCTTCCCCCTCTGGTAACCACTAGTTTGTTCCCTATACCTGTGAGTCAGCTTCTTTTTCGTTATATTTATTCACTTATTGTTTAGATTACACATACAAGTTACAACATACAGTATTTGTCTTTGTTGGAATAATTCATTTAGCATAACACACTCCAAGTCCATCCATGTTGTTGCAAATGGCAAAATTCCGTTCTTTTTATGGCTGAGCAGTATTCCATTGTGTATACACACACACACACACACACACACACACACACACATATACCACATATACACATATACAGATATACCACATCTTTTTAAAAAATTTTTATTGGAGTATAGTTGATTTACAATGTTGTGTTAGTTTCAGGTGTACAGCAAAGTGAATCAGTTATACATATACATATAGCCACTCTTCTTTAGATTCTTTTCCCATATAGGCCATTACAGAGTATTGAGTAGTGTTCCCTGTGCTATACAGTAGGTCCTCATTAGTTATCTATTTTACATACAGTAGTGTGTATATGTCAATCCCAATCTCCCAATTTATTCCTCTCCACCTTACCCCCGATAACCTTAAGTTTGTTTTCTACATCTGTAAATCTATTTCTGTTTTGTAGATAAGTTCATTTGTACCCTTTTTAAAAATTCACATATAAGCAATACCATGTGATATTTGACTTACTTCACTCAGTATGACAATCTCTAGGTGGATCCTTGTTGCTGCAAATGGCATTATTTTGTTTGGCTTTTTTTTATGGCTGAGTAAAATTCCATTGTATATATGTACCACATCTTCTTTATCCATTAGGTTGCTTCATATCTTGGTAATTGTAAATAATGCTGTTATGAACACTGGGTTGCATGTATCTTTTTGAATTAGTGTTTTAGGTTTTATCAGATATGTATCCAGTAGTGGAATTGCTGGGTCATATGGTAGTTCTATTTTTACCATCACATCAAAAAAAAAAAAAAAAGATACCTAGGCATAAACCTATCTAAGGAGGTAAAATGTCCATACTCTGAAAACTATAAGACACTGATGAAAGAAATTAAAGATGACAAAAACAGATGGAAAGAATACTGTGTTCTTGGATTGGAAGAATTAATATTGTTAAAATGACCATACTACCCAAAGCAATACAGATTCAATGCAATCCCTATCAAGGTACAATGGCATTTTTCACAACACTAGTACAAATAATTTAAAAGTTTGTTTGGAAACACAAAAGACCCCAAATAGCCAAAACAATCTTGAGAAAGAGGAACAGAACTAGAGGAATCAGACTTCCTGACTTCAAACTATACTACAAAGCTACAGTAATCAAAACAGTATGGTACTGGCACAAAAACAAACACATGAATCAATGTAACAGAAGAGAGAACCCAGAAATAAACCCATACACTTATGGACAAATAACCTACAACAAAGGAGACAAGAATATACAGTGGAGAAATGACAGACTCCTCAATAAGTGGTGCTGGGAAAACTGGACAGATACATGTAAAATAATGAAATTAGAACTTTCTCCCTCCCACCATCCCTATCCCACCCCTCTAGGTGGTCACAAAGCACCGAGCTGATCTCCCTGTGTGATGCAGCTGCTTCCCACTAGCTATCTATTTTACATTTGGCAGTGTATATATGTCAATGCCACTGTCTCACTGCGTCCCAGCTTACCCTTCCACCTCCCCGTGTCCTCAAGTCCATTCTCTACGTCTGCATCTTTATTCCTGTCCTGCCCCTAGGTTCATCAGGACCATTTTTTTTTTAGATTCCATATATATATGTTAGCATACGGTATTTGTTTTTCTCTTTCTGACTTACTTCACTCTGTATGACAGACTCTAGGTCCATCCACCTCACTACAAATAATTTCGTTTCTTTTTATGGCTGAGTAATATTCCATTGTATATATGTGCCACATCTTCTTTATCCATTCATCTGTCGATAATTTCTATTATTGTTTTTAGATTCTACATATAAGTGATATCATATGATATTTGTCTTTCTCTGTCTAACTTACTTCACTTAGTATGATCATCTCTAGGTCCATCCATGTTGCTGCAAATGGCATTATTTCATTCTTTTTTATGGCTGAATAATATTCCACTGTATATATGTACCACATCTTCTTTATCCATTCCTCTGTCGATGGACATTTAGGTTGCTTCCATGGCTTGGCTATTGTAAATAGTGCTGCTATAGACATTAGGGTGCATGTTCATTTTCAATTCTAGTTTTCTCCATATATATGCCCAGGAGTGGGATTGCTGGACCATATGGTAGTTCTATTTTTAGCTTTGTAAGGAACCTCCACACTGTTCTTCATAGTGGTTGTACCAATTTACATTCCCGCCAACAGTGTAAGAGGGTTCCCTTTTCTCCATACCCTCCCTAGCATTCATTGTTTGTAGACTTTCTGATGGTGTCCATTCTGACCAGTGTGAGGTGACACCTCATTGTAGTTTTGATTTACTTTTCTCTAATAATTAGTGATGTTGAGCATCATTTCATGTGCTTTTCGGCCATTTATATGTCTTCTTTACAGAAATGTATATTTAGATCTTCTGCCCATTTTTTGATTGGGTTGTTTGTTTTTTCTTATTGAGCTGCATAGTCTGTTTGCATATTTTGGAGATTAATGCCTTGTCGGTCGCTTCATTTGCAAATATATTCTTCCATTCTGTGGGCTTTTTGTTGTGTTTATGGTTTCCTTTGCTGTGCAAAAGCTTTTAAATTTAATTAGGTCCCATTTATTTATTTTTGTTTTTATTTTTATTACTCTAGGAGGTGCATCCAAAAAGATAGTGCAGCGATTTATGTCAAGGAGTGTTCTGTCTATGTTTTCCTCTAGGAGTTTTATAGTGTCCGGTCTTCCATTTAGGTCTTTAATCCATTTTGAGTTTATTTTTGTGTATGGTGTTAGTGAATGTTCTAATTTCATTCTTTTACATGTAGCTGTCCAGTTTCCCCAGCACCACTTATTGAAGAGGCTGACATTTCTCTGTTGTGTATTCTAACCTCCTTTCTCATAGATTAATTGACCATAGGTGCATGGATTTATTTCTGGGCTTTCTCTCCTATTTCACTGATCCATATTTCTGTTTTATTTGCCAGTACCATACTGCTTTGATTAATGTAGCTTTGTAGTATAGTCTGAAGCCAGTAAGTCTGATTCCTCCAGCTCCGTTTTTCTTTCACAGGATTGCTTTGGCTATTAGGGGTCTTTTGTGTTTCCATACAAATTTCAAATTATTTTGTTCTAGTTCTGTGAAAAATGCCATTGGTAATTTGATAGGGATTGCATTGAATCTGTAGATTGCCTTGGGTAGTATACTCATTTTGACAAAATTGATTCTTCCAATCCAAAACATGGCAGACCTTTCCATCTGTTTGTGTCATCCTCAGTTTCTTTCTTCAGTGTCTTATGGTTTTCAGAGTATGGATATTTGCCTCCTTAGGTAGGTTTATTCCTAGATATTTTATTCTTTTTGGTGTGATGTTAAATGGGATTGTTTCTTTAATTTCTCTTTCTGATCTTTCATTGTAAATGTATAGAAATGCAACACATTTCTGTGTATTAATTTTGTATCCTACAACTTTACCAAATTCATTGATGAGCTCTAGTAGTTTTCTGGTGACATATTTAGGATGTTCTGTGTACAGTATCATGTCATCTCCAAACAGTGACAGTTTTACTTCTTCTTTTCCGGTTTGGTTTCCTTTTATTTCTTTTTCTTCTCTGATTGGCGTGGGTAAGACTTCCAAAACTATGTTGAATAAAAGTGGTGAGAGTGGACATCCTTGTCTTGTTCCTGATCTTAGAGGAAATGCTTTCAGCTTTTCACCATTGAGTATGATGTTAGCTGTGGGTTTGTCATATATGGTCTTTGTTATATTGAGGTAGGTTCCCTCTTTGCCCACTTTCCAGAAATTTTTTAACATAAATGGGTGTTGAATTTTGTCAAAAGCTTCTTCTACATCTATTGAGATTATCATCTGGTTTTTATTCTTCAATTTGTTAATGTGTTGTATCACACATTGATTTGCAGATATTGAAAAATCCTTGCATCCCTGGGATAATCCCACTTGATCATGGTGCATGATCATTTTAATGTATTGTTGGATTCTGTTTGCTAGTATTTTGTTGAGGATTTTTGCATCTATGTTCATCAGTACTATTGGTCTGTAATTTTCTTTTTTTTGTGATATCTTTGTCTGGTTTTGGTATCAGAGTGATGGTGGCCTTCTAGAATGCATTTTGGAGTGTTCCTTCCTCTGCAACTTTTTGGAATAGTTTCAGAAGGATGGGTGCTAACTCTTCTCTAAATGTTTGGTAGAATTTGCCTGTGAAGCCATCTGTTCCCAGACTTTTTTTTGCTGGAAATTTTTTTTTTTAAACATCTTTATTGAAGTATAATTGCTTTACAATGGTGTGTTAGCTTCTGCTTTATAACAAAGTGAATCAGTTATACATATACATATGTTCCCATATCTCTTCCCTCTTGCATCTACCTCCCTCCCACCCTCCCTATCCCACCCCTCCAGGTGGCCACAAAGCACCGAGCTGATCTCCCTGTGCTATGCGGCTGCTTCCCACTAGCTATCTATTTTACATTTGGTAGTGTATATATGTCCATGACACTCTCTCACCCTGTCACATCTCACCCTTCCCCCTCCCCATATCCTCAAGTCCATTCTCTAGTACGTCTGTGTCTTTATTCCCATCTTGCCACTAGGTTCTTCATGACCTTTTTTTCCCCCTTAGATTCCATATATATGTGTTAGCATACTGTATTTCTTTTTCTCTTTCTGACTTACTTCACTCTGTATGACAGACTCTAACTCCATCCACCTCATTACAAACACCTCCATTTCATTTTTTTTATGGCTGAGTAATATTCCATTCTATATATGTGCCACATCTTCTTTATCCATTCATCCGATGATGGACACCTAGGTTGCTTCCATGTCCTGGCTATTGTAAACAGAGCTGCAATGAATATTTTGGTACATGACTCTTTCTGAATTATGGTTTTCTCAGGGTATATGCCCAGTAGTGGGATTGCTGGGTCGTATGGTAGTTCTATTTGTAGTTTTTTAAGGAACCTCCATACTGTTCTCCATAGTGGCTATATCAATTTACATTCCCACCAACAGTGCAAGAGTGTTCCCTTTTCTCCACACCCTCTCCAGCATTTATTGTTTCTAGATTTTTTGATGATGGCCATTCTGACCGGTGTGAGATGATACCTCATTGTAGTTTTGATTTGCATTTCTCTAATGATTAATGATGTTGAGCATTCTTTCATGTGTCTGTTGGCAATCTGTATCTCTTCTTTGGAGAAATGTCTATTTAGGTCTTCTGCCCATTTTTGGATTGGGTTGTTTGTTTTTTTGTTATTGAGCTGCATGAGCTGCTTGTAAATCTTGGAGATCAATCCTTTGTCAGTTGCTTCATTTGCAAATATTTTCTCCCATTCTGAGGGTTGTCTTTTGGTCTTGTTTATGGTTTCCTTTGCTGTGCAAAAGCTTTTAAGTTTCATTAGGTCCCATTTGTTTATTTGTGTTTTTATTTCCATTTCTCTAGGAGCTGGGTCAAGAAGGATCTTGCTGTGATTTATGTCATAGAGTGTTCTGCCTATGTTTTCCTCTAAGAGTTTGATAGTGTCTGGCCTTACACTTAGGTCTTTAATCCATTTTGAGTTTATTTTTGTGTATGGTGTCAGGGAGTGTTCTAATTTCATACTTTTACATGTACCTGTCCAATTTTCCCAGCACCACTTATTGAAGAGGCTGTCTTTTCTCCACTGTATATGCTTGCCTCCTTTATCAAAGATAAGGTGACCATATGTGCGTGGGCTTATCTCTGGGCTTTCTATCCTGTTCCATTGATCTATATTTCTGTTTTTGTGCCAGTACCAAACTGTCTTGATTACTGTAGCTTTGTAATATAGTCTGAAGTCAGGGAGCCTGATTCCTCCAGCTCCATTTTTCGTTCTCAAGATTGCTTTGGCTATTCGGGGTCTTTTGTGTTTCCATACAAATTGTGAAATTTTTTGTTCTAGTTCTGTGAAAAATGCCAGTGGTAGTTTGATAGGGATTGCATTGAATCTGTAGATTGCTTTGGGTAGCAGAGTCATTTTCACAATGTTGATTCTTCCAATCCAAGAACATGGTATATCTCTCCATCTATTTGTATCATCTTTAATTTCTTTCATCAGTGTCCTATAATTTTCTGCATACAGGTCTTTTGTCTCCTTAGGTAAGTTTATTCCTAGATATTTTATTCTTTTTGTTGCAATGGTAAACGGGAGTGTTTTCTTAATTTCACTTTCAGATTTTTCATCCTTAGTATACAGGAATGCAAGAGATTTCTGTGCATTAATTTTGTATCCTGCTACTTTACCAAATTCATTGATTAGCTCTAGTAGTTTTCTGGTAGCATCTTTTGGATTCTCTATGTATAGTATCATGTCATCTGCAAACAGTGACAGCTTTACTTCTTCTTTTCCGATTTGGATTCCTTTTATTTCTTTTTCTTCTCTGATTGCTGTGGCTAACACTTCCAAAACTATGTTGAATAATAGTGGTGAGAGTGGGCAACCTTGTCTTGTTCCTGATCTTACTGGAAATGGTTTCAGTTTTTCACCATTGAGGACAATGTTGGCGGTGGGTTTGTCATATACGGCCTTTATTATGTTGAGGAAAGTTCCCTCTATGCCTACTTTCTGCAGGACTTTTATCATAAATGGGTGTTGAATTTTGTCGAAAGGTTTCTCTGCATCTATTGAGATGATCATATGGTTTTTCTCCTTCAATTTGTTAATATGATGTATCACGTTGATTGATTTGCGTATATTGAAGAATCCTTGCATTCCTGGAATAAACCCCACTTGATCATGGTGTATAATCCTTTTAATGTGCTGTTGGATTCTGTTTGCTAGTATTTTGTTGAGGATTTTTGCATCTATGTTCATCAGTGATATTGGCCTGTACTTTTCTTTCTTTGTGACATCATTGTCTGGTTTAGGTATCAGGGTGATGGTGGCCTCGTAGAATGAGTTGGGGAGTGTTCCTCCCTCTGCAATATTTTGGAAGAGTTTGAGAAGGATAGGTGTTAGCTCTTCTCTAAATGTTTGATAGAATTCCCCTGTGAAGCCATCTGGTCCTGGGCTTTTGTGTGTTGGAAGATTTTTAATCACAGTTTCAATTTCAGTGCTTGTGATTGGTCTGTTCATATTTTCTATTTCTTCCTGGTTCAGTCTTGGCAGGTTGTGCATTTTTAAGAATCTGTCCATTTCTTCCAGGTTGTCCATTTTATTGGCATAGAGTTGCTTGTAGTAATCTCTCATGATCGTTTGTATTTCTGCAGTGTCAGTGGTTACTTCTCCTTTTTCATTTCTAATTCTATTGATTTGAGTCTTCTCCCTTTTTCTCTTGATGAGTCTGGCTAATGGTTTATCAATTTTGTTTATCTTCTCAAAGAACCAGCTTTTAGTTTCATTGATATTTGCTATTGTTTCCTTCATTTCTTTTTCATTTATTTCTGATCTGATCTTTATGATTTCTTTCCTTCTGCTAGCTTTGGTGTTTTTTTGTTCTTCTTTCTCTAATTGCTTTAGGTGCAAGTTTAGGTTGTTTATTTGAGATGCTTCCTGTTTCTTGATGTAGGCTTGTATTGCTATAAACTTCCCTCTTAGAACTGCTTTTGCTGCATCCCATAGGTTTTGGGTCGTTGTGTCTCCATTGTCATTTGTTTCTAGGTATTTTTTGATTTCCCCTTTGATTTCTTCAGTGATCACTTCGTTCTTAAGTAGTGTACTGTGTAGCCTCCATGTGCTTGTATTTTTTACAGGTTTTTTCCTGTAATTGATATCTAGTCTCATAGCATTGTGGTCGGAAAAGATACTTGATACGATTTCAATTTTCTTAAATTTACCAAGGCTTGATTTGTGACCCAAGATATGATCTATCCTGGAGAATGTTTCATGAGCACTTGAGAAAAATGTGTATTCTGTTGTTTTTGGGTGGAATGTCCTATAAATATCAATTAAGTCCATCTTGTTTAATGTATCATTTAAAGCTTGTGTTTCCTTATTTATTTTCATTTTGGATGATCTGTCCATTGGTGAAAGTGGGGTGTTAAAGTCCCCTACTATGATTGTGTTACTGTCGATTTCCCCTTTTATGGCTGTTAGTATTTGCCTTATGTATTGAGGTGCTCCTATGTTGGGTGCATAAATATTTACAATTGTTATACCTTCCTCTTGGATCGATCCCTTGATCATTATATAGTGTCCTTCTTTGTCTCTTGTAATAGTCTTTATTTTAAAGTCTATTTTGTCTGATATGAGAATTGCTACTCCAGCTTTCTTTTGATTTCCATTTGCATGGAATATCTTTTTCCATCCCCTCACTTTCAGTCTGTATGTGTCTCTAGGTCTGAAGTGGGTCTCTTGTAGACAGCATATATATGGGTCTTGTTTTTGTATCCATTCAGCCAGTCTGTGTCTTTTGGTGGGAGCATTTAATCCATTTACATTTAAGGTAATTATCGATATGTATGTTCCTATTCCCATTTTCTTAAATGTTTTGGGTTTGTTATTGTAGGTGTTTTCCTTCTCTTGTGTTTCTTGCCTAGAGAAGTTCCTTTAGCATTTGTTGTAAAGCTGGTTTGGTGGTGCTGAACTCTCTCAGCTTTTGCTTGTCTGTAAAGGTTTTAATTTCTCCATCAAATCTGAATGAGATCCTTGCTGGGTAGAGTAATCTTGGTTGTAGGTTTTTCTCCTTCATCACTTTAAGTATATCCTGCCACTCCCTTCTGGCTTGCAGAGTTTCTGCTGAACGATCAGCTGTTAACCTTATGGGGATGCCCTTGTGTGTTATCTGTTGTTTTTCCCTTGCTGCTTTTAATATGTTTTCTTTATATTTAATTTTTGATAGTTTGATTAATATGTGTCTTGGTGTGTTTCTCCTTGGATTTATCCTGTATGGGACTCTCTGTGCTTCCAGGACTTGATTAACTATTTCCTTTCCCATATTAGGGAAGTTTTCAACTATAATCTCTTCAAATATTTTCTCAGTCCCTTTCTTTTTCTCTTCTTCTTCTGGGACCCCTATAATTCGAATGTTGGTGCGTTTAATGTTGTCCCAGAGGTCTCTGAGACTGTCCTCAGTTGTTTTCATTCTTTTTTCTTTATTCTGCTCTGCAGTAGTTATTTCCACCATTTTATCTTCCAGGTCACTTATCCGTTCTTCTGCCTCAGTTATTCTGCTATTGATCCCATCTAGAGTATTTTTAATTTCATTTATTGTGCTTTTCATCGTTGCTTGGTTCCTCTTTAGTTCTTCTACGTCCTTGTTAAATGTTTCTTGCATTTTGTCTATTCTATTTCCAAGATTTTGGATCACCCTTACTATCATTATTCTGAATTCTTTTTCAGGTAGACTACCTATTTCCTCTTCAGTTGTTAGGTCTGGTGTGTTTTGACCCTGCTCCTTCATCTGCTGTGTGTTTTTCTGTCTTCTCATTTTGCTTATCTTACTGTGTTTGGGGTCTCCTTTTCACAGGCTGCAGGTTCGTAGTTCCCGTTGTTTTTGGTATCTGTCCCCAGTGGCTAAGGTTGGTTCAGTGGGTTGTGTAGGTTTCCTGGTTGAGGGAACTAGTGCCTGTGTTCTGGTGGATGAGGCTGGATCTTGTCTTTCTGGTGGGCTCGTCCACGTCTGGTGGTGTGTTTTGGGGTGTCTGTGGCCTTATTATGATTTTAGGCAGCCTCTCTGTTAATGGATGGGGCTGTGTTCCTGTCTTGCTAGTTGTTTGGCATAGGGTGTCCAGCACTGTAGCTTGCTGGTCGTTGAGTGAAGCTGGGTCTTGATGTTGAGATGGAGATCTCTGAGAGATTTTCGCCATTTGGTATTACGTGGAGCTGGGAGGTCTCTTGTGGACCAGTGTCCTGAAGTTGGCTCTCCCACCTCAGAGGCACAGCCCTGATGCCTGGCTGGAGCACCAAGAGCCTTTCATCCACACGGCTCAGAATAAAAGGGAGAAAAAATGGAAAGAAAGAAAGAGGATAAAATAAAATAAAATAAAGCAATTATAATAAAAAATAAGAAAAAAATTATTAAGAATAAATTTATTAAGAAAAAAATTTTTTTTAATTTTTAAAAATAGATTTATTAATTTTTTATACTAAAAATAAGAAAAAAATTATTAAGAAAAAATTTATTAAGAAAAAAGATTTTTTAATTTTTTAAAATAAAAAATATGAAAAAACTTATTAAAAAATTTTTTTTAATTTTTTAAAAATAGAAAATAAGGAAAAAATTATTAAGAAAACATTTATTAGGGAAAATAAATTTTTTTTAAGTAAAAAAACAAAAACAAAAAAAAACAAAAACGGATGGACCTAACCATAGGACTAACGGTGAGAGCAAAGCTATACAGACAAAATCTCACCCAGAAGCATACACATATACACTCACAAAAAAAGGAAAAGGGGAAAAGTTAATATATCCTGCTCCCAAAGTCCACCTCCTAAATTTGGGATGATTCGTTGTCTATTCAGGTATTCAACAGATGCAGGCACATCAAGTTGTTTGTGGAGCTTTAATCCGCTGCTTCTGAGGCTGCTGGGAGAGATTTCCCTTTCTCTTCTTTGTTCGTACAGCTCCCGGGGTTCAGCTTTGGATTTGGACCCGCCTCTGCTTGTAGGTCACCTGAGGGCGTCTGTTCCCCGCCCAGACAGAACGGGGTTAAAGGAGCAGCTGCTTCGGGGGCTCTGGCTCACTCAGGCCGGGGGGAGGGAGCGGTACGGAGGAGGCGGGGCGAGCCTGCGGCGGCAGAAGCTGGCGTGACGTTGCATCAGCCTGAGGCGTGCCGTGCGCTCTCCCGGGGAAGTTGTCCCCAGATTACGGGAGCTTGGCCGTGGCGGGCTGCACAGGCTCCCAGGAGGGGCGGTGTGGGGAATGACCTGTGCTCGCCCACAGGCTTTTTGGTGGCGGCAGCAGCAGCCTTAGCGTCTCATGCCCGTCTCTGGGTTCCACGCTGATAGCCGCGGCTCGCGCCCGTCTCTGGAGCTCGTTTAAGTGGCGCTCTGAATCCCCTCTCCTTGCACGCCGCGAAACAAAGAGGCAAGAAAGAGTCTCTTGCCTCTTCGGTAGCTGCAGACTTTTTCTCGTGCACCCTCCCGGCTAGTTGTGGTGCGCTAGCCCCTTCAGGCTGTGTTCACGCCGCCAACCCCAGTCCTCTCCTTGCGATCTGACCGAAGCCCGAGCCTCAGCTCCCAGCACCGCCCGCCCCGGTGGGTGAGCAGACAAGCCTCTCGGGCTGGTGAGTGCTGCTCGGCGCCGAGCCTCTGTGCGGGAATCTCTCCGTTTTTCCCTCTGCGTCCCTGTTGCTGTGGGATCCGCGCTGATAGCTGCGGCTCGCGCCCGTCTCTGGAGCCCTTTTAGGCGGCGCTCTGAATCCCCTCTCCTTGCGTGCCGCGAAACAAAGAGGCAAGAAAAAGTCTCTTGCCTCTTCGGCAGCTGCAGTCTTTTTCTCGGACTCCCGCCCGGCTAGCACCGAAGCCCGAGCCCCAGCTCCCAGCCCCCGCCCGCCCCGGCGGCTGAGCAGACAAGCCTCTCGGGCTGGTGAGTGCTGCTCGGCGCCGAGCCTCTGTGCGGGAATCTCTCCGCTTTGCCCTCTGCCCGTCCCTATTCTTTTGTCTCTGTTATTTCTTTTTTCTTTTGCCCTACCCAAGTACGTGGGGATTTTCTTGCCTTTTGGGAGGTCTGACGTCTTCTGCCAGCGTTCAGTGGGTGTTCTGTAGGAGCAGTTCCACGTGTAGATGTATTTCTACTGTATCTGTGGAGAGGAAGGTGATCTCCGCGTCTTACTCTTCCGCCATCTTCAAAGACATCTCTGCTGGAAATTTTTAATCACAGTTTCATTTTCAATACTTGTCATTGGTCTGTTCATATTTTCTATTTTTGCCTGGTTCAGTCTTGGAGGGTTATACCTTTCTAAGAATTTAACCATTTCTTCTCGGTTGTCCATTTTATTGGTGTATGGTTGCTTGTAATAGTTTCTTATGATCCTTTGTATTTCTGTGGTATCCATTGTAACGTCTCCTTTTTCATTTCTAATTTTATTGATTTGAGCCCCCCCCTTTTTTTTCTTGTTGAGTCTGGAAAAAGGTTTTTCAATTTTGTTTATCTTTTCAAAGAACCAGCTTTTAGTTTCATTGATATTTGCTATTATTTTCTTCGTCTCTATTTTATTTATTTCTGCTCTGATCTTTATGATTTCTTTCCTTCTACTAACTTTGGGTTTTGTTTGTTCTTCTTTCTCTAATTGCTTTAGGTGTAGGACTAGGTTGTTTATTTGTGATTTTTCTTGTTTCCTGAGTTTAGATTTTATTGCTATAAACTTCCCTTTTAGAACTGCTTTTGCTGCATCCCATAGGTTTTGGATCATTGTGTTTTCATTTTCAATTGTCTCTAGGCATTTTTTGATTCCTTCTTTGATTTCTTCATTGATCCATTGGTTGTTTAGTAGCATATTGTTCAGTCTCCACGTGTTTGTGTTTTTTTTACAGTTTTTTTTTCTTGTAGTTTATTTCTAATCTCATAGTGTTGTGGTCAGAAAGGATGCTTGATATGATTTTAGTTTTCTTAAATTTACTGAGGCTTGCTTTATGACCCAGCATGTGATCTATCCTGGAGATTGTTCCATGTGCACTTGAGAAGAAAGTGTATTCTGCTGCTTTTGGATGGAATATTCTATAAATATCCATTAAGTCCATTTGGACTAATGTGTCATTTAAGGCCTGTGTTTCGTTATTGATTTTCTATCTGGATGACCTGTCCATTGATGTAACTGGGGTGTTTATTTCCCCTGCTATTATTGTGTTACTGTTGATTTCCCCTTTTATGGCTGTTAGCATTTGCCTTATGTATTGAGGTGCTCCTATGTTTGTTGCATAAATATTTATAATTGTTATATCTTCTTCTTGGCTTGATTCCTTGATCATCGTGTAGTGTCCTTCCTTATCTCTTGTAACAGTCTTTCTTTTAAAGTCTATTTTACCTGATACAAGTATTGCTACTCCAGCTTTCTTTTGATTTCCATTTTCATGGAATATCTTCTTCCATCCCCTCTCTTTCAGTCTGTATGTGTCCTTAGATCTGAAGTGGGTCTCTTGTAGACAGAATAAATATGGGTCTTGTTCTTGTATCCATTGAGCCAATCTATGTCTTTTAGTTGGAGCATTTAATCCATTTACATTTAAGGTAATTATCGATATGTATGTTCTTATTGCCATTTCGTTAATTGTTTTGGGTTTGTTTTCATAGGTCTTTTTTCTTCCCTTCCTCTTTTGTACTCTTCTCCTGTGATTTGATGACTAACTTTAATGTTGTATTTGGATTTCTTTTTCTTTATATGTGTGTGTATCTATTGTAGATTTTTGGTTTGCAGTTCCCATGTGGTTTTGATATAGAAGTCTATATCTATACAAGATTTTCTTAAGTTCCTGGTCTCTTAATTTCAAATGCATTTCCGATATCTTGCATTTGTACTCTCCTCGTGATTGCTGGTTTTGATGTCATATTTATGTGTGAATGATTTCCTACCATTCCTGTATGTTTGCCATTACTGGTGAGCTTTCCCCTTCCGAATTTTCTTGTTTTTATTTGTGGCCTTTTCTGCATAGAGAAGTTCCTTCAGCATTTGTTGTAAAGCTGCTTTGGTGGTGCTGAATTCTCTTAGCTTTTGCTCATCTGTAAAGCTTTTGATTTCTCCATCATATCTGAATGAGAACCTTGCTGGGTAGAGTATTCTTGGTTGTAGGTTTTCCCTTTTCATCACTTTAAATATATCCTGCCACTCCCTTCTGGCCTGCAGAATTTCTGCTGAAAAATCCGCTGATAACCTTATGGGGATTCCCTTGTATGTTATTTGTTGCTTTTCACTTGTTGCTTTCAATAGTTCCTCTTTGTCTTTAATTTTTGTCAGTTTGATTAATATGTGTCTCAGTGTGTTCCTCCTAGGGCTTATCCTATATGGGACTCTGTGCTTCCTGGATTTGAGTGAGTGTTTCCTTTCCCATGTTAGGGAACTTTTTGGTATTATCTCTTCAAATATTTTATCATGCCCTTTCTCTCTCTCTTCTCCTTCTGGGACCCCTATAATGTGAATGCTGGTGCATTTAATGTCATCCCAGGGGTCTCTTAAACTGTCCTCCTTTCTTTTCATTCTTTGTTCTTTATTCTGTTCTGTGGTGGTGATTTCTACCAATCTCTCTTCCAGCTCACTTATTCATTCTTCTGCCTTGGTTATTCTGCTATTGATTCCTTCTACTGTATTTTTCATTTCAGTTATTTTGTTGTTCATCATCGTTTGTTTGCTCTTTAGTTCTTCTAGGTCTTTGTTAAACATCTCTTGTATCTTCTTGGTCTATGCCTCAGTTCTTTTTGTGAGACCTTGGATCATCTTCACTATCTTTACTCTGAATTTTTTCAAGCTGTTTGTCTATCTCCACTTCAACTAATTGCTCTTCTGTGGTTTTACCTTTTTCCTTCTTTTGGAACATATTTCTCTGTCATCTCATTTTCTCTAACTTTCTGTGTTTGCGGTCTCCGTTCTACAAGCTGCCAGATTATAGTTCTTCTTGCTTCTGGTGTCTTCCCTTTCCTGGGTGAGGTTGGTCCAGTGGCTTGTGCAGGCTTCCTGTTAGGAGGGACTGGTGCCTGCTCACTGGTAGGTGGAGCTGGGTCTTGTCCCTCTTGTGACCCGGGCTGTGTCAAGGTGTGTGTTTAAAGGTGGCTGTGGGCCCAGGATGACTTTAGGCAGCCTGTCTGCTGGTGGGTGTGGCTGTACTCCCACCCTGTTGGTTGTTGGGCCTGCAGCGTCTGAGCATTGGAGGCTGCAGGCAGCTGGGTGGGTCCAGGTCTCAGTGCCAAAGTGGTGACTTCTGGGAGAGCTCACTCCAGTGAATATTCCCTGGGGCCTCTGGCATCAGTTTCCTTGCCCCCACAGTGGGCCACAGCTGACCCCCGCCTCCCCAGGAGACCCTCCAAGACCCACAGGTAGGTCTGGCCCAGTGTCCTATGGAGTCACTACTTAGCCCTGGGTCCCAGTGCATGTGAAACCTTGTGTGCACCCTCCAAGAGTGAAATCTTTGTTTCCCCCAGTCCTGTGGATCTCCTGTACTCAAGCACTGCTGGCCTTCAAAGCCATATCCTCTGGGGGCTCCTCCTCCCGATGCCAGACCCCCAGGCTGGGTAGCCTGACATGGGGTGCAGATCTCACTCCTGTGGGAGAAACTCTGTGATATAATTATTTTCCAGTTTGTGGGTTGCCCACCCAGTGGGTATGGGATTTGATTATATCACAAAAAGTGCCCCTCCTACCATCTCATTGTAACTTCTTTGTCTTTGGATGTAGAATATCTTTTTCAGTAGGTTCCAGTCTTTTTTGTTCATGGTTGTTCAGCAGTTAGTTGTTATTTTTCTGTTTTCGTGAGAGGAGGTGAGCTCAGGTCCTTCTACTCCACTATCTCCCTCCCTGCCTTGGTGTATGGTGAAGACTGCCAAGTATGACACCAGTCAGGCTTCTTTCTTCACCTGAAGACTCCAGAAGGAAGACAGTCCAGCCCATACCTTGATTTTAGACTTCTGACCTCCAGAAGCAGACACTTGTGGAGGTGTTGTGACCTCCCAGAAGCTACTTTTCTCCTTCCCCAAAATAATTCCTCATAGTAGGAAGTTCAGGTCAGTGCAGGCAGGAGGAAGAGAGGAATGTTTTTAAGGCAAAGGTGGCCTTGGCAGCTGTTGTGATGGTCCCTCTTCTGTCCTCCACTCCCACCTTGGAGTTCTGACTGCCAGGATGGTGGACTGGGTATGACTGGGACTCGGCCCTTTTAGGAGTCCCAGGTGATCTGGTCTCCTAAGGAATCCTCCAACCCTCCGCTCTCCTGAAGGAAGCTGGCATGGAGGAAGACCTCAGAGTGTCCAAGCCAGGGGAACCTTGTGGGGTTGCTTGCCTCCGAGTCAGATCCCAGGTGAGACCCCAAATTTGTAGCTGAAATTTGGCCTCTGTACACGAGTACTGAATTGAATCTTGGAGAGAGAGTTTCTCTTCCTTTGTGGTTTTGATTTTCTTTAGTGGTATGCTTGTGTTCTTTCTTTCTAGTATTTTATATATCTATTTTAGGTTTTTGATTTGTGGTTACCATAGGGTTTATATATGTTTACCTAAAACTATATCTACTTGTTTTAAATTGATCATCATTTAAATTCAAACACATTCTATTCTTTTTAAGAAAAATTTTTATACAATTGTAAAGGCTACTTTTCATTTACAGTCATTACAAAATATTGGCTATATTCTTCATGTTGTACAATTTTTAATTTTATTCTTTCTGTTCTTCTTTTCTTAAAAAATTTAATTTGTTATATAACTTTTAAAGATTACTTTCCATTTATAGTTATTACAGAGTTGTATAGTTGGCTATACAAACACATTCTAAAAGATCTACATTTTTTTACTCCCCTCTCCCACACTTGGTGTTTTTGATGTCATATTTTACATCTTAATGTTTATCCCTTTACTGTTTATTGTAGTTACAGTTGATTTTACAATTTTTTTGTCTTTTTATCTTTTTACTGGCTTATTTAAGTGGTTGATCCATAGCCTTTACTATATATTTCCTTTCCTATGAGAATTTTTACTTTCCTACAGATTCTTACTTCTTGTACCCTTTTCTTTTCAACTTAGAGAAAACCCTTTAACATTTCTTTTAGGGTCAGTGTAGTATCAATGAACTCTTTTAGTTTTTACTTGTCTGAGAAGTTCTTTATCTCTTTTATAATTCTGAGTGATAGTCTTGCTTGGTAGAATATCCTAGGTTGTAGGTTCTTCTCTTTCAGCACTTTAAATATATCATGCCACTCCCTTCCAGGCTGCAAAGATTTGCAGAAAAATCCACTGGTAACCTTATGGGGGTTCCCCTGTATGTGACTCATTTTTTTCTCTTGCTGCCTTTAGAATACTCTTTTTATCTTTAACTTTTGCCATTTTAATTATATGTCATGATGTGGGTCTGCTTGGGTTCATCTTTTTTGGTACACTTTATGCTTCATATAATGGCCACCCTCTGTGACCCATATAATGTGAATGTTGGTACCACTTGATGTTGTCTCAGAGGTCCTTTAATATGTCCTCATTTTTTAAAATTTGTTTTTCTTTTTGCTGTTCTAATTGGGTCATTTCTGTTATCTGTCTTCCAGATAACTTATCATATCTGGAGGCACTGCCTCCAGAACCTTGGTTGTAGGACTAGCACTGAGAAAACATTCTACTTCAGGGTCTGCACCTGTCATCAGGTGTATGGACAAGTGTAACTCCTGCTGGTCACTGGGTGGTTCCCTGGGTGAGCAGGAATAGCTCCAGACTGTGTCTGAGAAGGACTGGAACCAAGTCACAGGGGTGCTTCATCATCCATAGCAACACTGGAAGTCTTTAGGCCTGCCTCTGGGGTATGGATAAGTATGTATCCTGCCAGATCTCTAGATGCACAGGACCACTCTCACCATGGCTGAGAGGAGCTAGAGCTGAATCACAGGGCTGCTTCAGGATCTATAGTCAGACCAAAATTAGTGAGTATGTCACTCAAGGCATGGGTGGGTGTGTCTCCTTCTGGTTCTCTCAGCAGATGGTGCTGATGGCAGGACCAAGGCCAAGTGGGGCTATAGCTGAGTCAGGGGACAAGGTCTGTTTTTGTGTCTGTAGCCATGATCACAGTTGGTAAGCCTACCACCACTATCTGGGTGCATGCCTGCCTTCTCAAAATGACCCTCCTTGGTGTTGGGCTCTATTGGGATTTTATAATCTCCTACCTAGATCCCAAAGTGCTCCCAAAGGCACTTTTGTCCATGGATTGCTGCCAAATTATTGTTGCTGTGGGGGGGTATTGCTGAGGTCTTCCTATTCTACCGTCTTGCTCTAAATTTGCCATTATTCATGAATTTTGGGCTGTTGGAACATATCTCTTGAGAATGTCAAGGGTATACTATTTAAACAAAGTAGCCTTGAAGAGGCAATGATTAAATGTGAAAGGGAAAGTCTGAGCTGGGTTTTGAATAGTGAATAGGAGTTTAACAAGAAGATAAAAGGTGGGAGTAGGAGTTAAAGGGAAGGAGATTCCAGGAAAATAGAAATATGTAGTGCATTTGTGAAACATCACAGCATATTTGGAAGACTGCAAGTAATCTGATCTTTCTGGAAGATATTACAGTAGTCTAATCAAGAGGAGACAGAGACAGTGGGGAGGAAGAAGATAGGGCAAATGTAAGAGTGTTTTGAGGAAAGAATCAACAGAACTTGTTGACCAACTGGCAGGTGAGGAGTGGGATAAGTCAAAGCTAACAACCGTATTTCTAACTTCATTGCCTAGATGAACAGTGTTGTAAGTCACCATGATAAGGGCTATGGTGAGAAGAGTGGCTTTGGTGGGGGAAGATGATAACTTTAATTTTTAGACATGATGAATTTTGTCTAAGTCCTCCTCTCACGTGGTAGTCTAGACACCAATCAAATAGACTGGGGCAGGGGGCTTATGATAGGGATAGCTCATATCCAGAGCAGTATGAAGGGATAAGAGTCACAGAGACTGTTTTATAAAGTGTTATCAAAACATATTCATGTCCGTTTGTTTACTTATAGTTTATGGCTGCTTTTGCTCTATAGCAGCACAGTTGAGTAGTCGTGACAGAAACCATATGGCATTCAAAGCCTAAAATTTTTACTATCTGGCTCTTTTTGGAAAAAGTGTGCCATCCCATGGTCTAAGAGAAAGATAAGATTCTAACACCAGATTCCAACTACAGACATCGACTAGAGGATCAAAATCTCATCCAGCCTCTGTAAGGAAAGAAGTGGATATTGGCCAAGGTGGAGGTGGGGGTTCTCACCCTGGGGCCCAACATGAGAAAAGGGAGTTTTCATCCAAGGCATCTTGGGATGCCCAAACCAGAGAACAAGGTAAGCTGTAAACAATGTAGAAAGATGAGGGGTCAGAAGTAGGGGGGATTTACTGGAGGTATTCCAAGTCAAAGAGTGCTAGAGGCAGGAATTTGAAGCTGAGACACAGAACCAAACACCCAGAGCCAAGGAAATTAAAGTATGAGAGCAAGAACAAATGCAAATAATGTTGTAGAAAATTCCAACTAATCTAGTGACAGAAAGCAGATCAGTGGATGCCTCTAGACAAGATTTGGGAGTTGGGAGGGGCATGTGGGAGGGATTAAAAATGTGCACAAGAAGATCTTTTGGGTGATGTCTATGTTCACTGCCTTGATTATGGTGATGGTTTCCTGGGTGTATACAAATATCAAGGTTATCAAAGTGTACACTTTAAATATGTGAAGCTTATTGTATGTTAATTATATAAAATAAAGCTACAAAGACATATGTAAGAAACAAATATATGTAACTCTGTTTAATGTATTTGAAAAGCTTGAATTATAACCATGGTCTCTCTCTCTCAAAAAAAAAGAACAAATGCAAATGAGTTGGGATCAATAGCAGTAGTGAGTGGGGTAGGTGTGTCGTTGGAGTAGTGAGAATGAATGTCAGAATGAAAGTGTGCTTTGAGAGGTAGTGAGGGAGGTCTGAGATGATTGCTAGAATGCCTATTAGTGATTGTAGCTTGGTTTTATGAGTTGACTGAGGTGTGATACTTTGGTGGGTCAGTTAGATTAAAGGAGCAATGCCAGAACAGACGCTACCCTTTCTTGGGTCAGGGCACACTGTTCCTAGGTTTGCCTGAAAGAAAGTTATGACATATTCTGGAGTGTTTTTTTGGTGATAAGAAATGCTCTTCTAGCTGATATGCATCGAACTACACCAAGTATTGGAACTGATTAGTATCAATGGGAGTATAGTACTTGTTTTACCATGTATTCTGGCTCCCCATATGGAGTTTCCCAGACTCCATATGGAGAGGCATGGGATGGCTTTTATGGGTAGGATCTAGCAGGGAGTGAGGGAAAAGATATTAAAACCATTTGTATGGGAAGCAATTGGAAATTGAAAGGCTAGCATGGTCTTCAATAGCCACAGATGTTATGGGCAGGGTTGGGCGATGCTGATGTGTCTTAAAGAGAGAAAGATAGCATGTCACACTTTTATATCTCCCCTGGAGCTATTCAGCATACTGTCTTGTAGATCTTTTTGAGTGGCTTTTACCTCTTCTGGGTATTATGGGGACTGCCAGGGTTGTGGTATTTGCTCAGTGGTATGGGGAAGCTGTGGAGGTGAAAGCCACAGTTGTGGATCAGTGTTTGGGTAAATAGTGTAATGAATTGTTATAAACAAAGTCAGTGTAGTAGAGTAGAAATAGTCATATTGTTTGAGGGGGTATAACAGTGCAGGTGCACTTCCAGAACTTGGGTAAAACATGCCTATTGCTTTACCTGTTGTTCTACAGGTATTGGCTGATATAGAGGTGGATCTGCATATGGAGGACTCCGAACAGTGCTTTTCAGATCAGGATATTAAATGAGGGTCTTGGGCAAATTTTATATTGTTATGAAGTTCATGGAGATGGAATACTTCTTTGGTAAAGAATGTGACAGTAGTAGTTGTGAATGTGAGTCCAGGAAAGGGGATAAAACATCCCATGTTAGTGAGGATGTCTACCATTTTCAATATGGAATTATACGTTAAGAAGGAGAAAGATCCACATTGAAGTCCAATAAAATGCTATTTCATGGAGAATTTGGTGGTCAGGATAGCATAGAGTAATACTTTGGGCCTTCTAGGTCTGTCTTCAGTCTGAGACCACAGTGCCTGGCATACAGTAGGTGCTTAGTAAATATTCATTGCATGAGTGAATGAATTTTTCACTTACTAGCCATGTTCAGCATTTTGAATAGGCTGTAGTGTCCCTTCAGTGTAGTGTGGAAGAACTACATACCCGAAGTAGAGGCTACTCCCACCAGGACATAGAACACTCTTTGACCATTGGGGTTATCTGTAAGTGGCTAGGTGAACAAGCATCTTATGTCAGAGGTTCCCAAAACTATCACTAGGTTCAGTGATTTGCCAGAAAGGGTCATAGGACTCAGTATATAGTCTTATTTGTGGTTAAGATTTATTGTAGTGATGCAGTAAGGACACACAGATGGTAAGGGAAAAAGACACAAGTGGAGTCTAGAGGAATCCCTTTGCAGGCTTCCTTATGCTTTCTTCCACCCATAAGGGGTCACACAGAGTATACTCTTTCCCCATCAACAAAACTACAACAAAATAAGTGAAATGTTGTCTACTATGGAGGCCCATTAGACTCAGTGCCCAAGATTTTTGGGGGGAAACTAATGACATAAACACTCTTCCTAGCACATACCCAAATTCCTGACTCCCAGAAGGAAGGCAGATGTTCATCATGGAACCAGATTGCTTACACAAAGAGTCTAGGCACAGTGACCCCCCCAAGTCAGTTAACTGTTGACTGGAAATACTCCAAAAGCCAAGTTCCCAGATGCCAGCCAAGGGCCAAACTTATAAGCAGGTTCTTCTAAGGATAGCAGTCTCAGGTCTGCTACATTAACTCTTTTCTGCACAGTGCCCATCTGCTGTGTTACAGCTGATATAGATGACCAGAATATTCTCGGGTCAGATCATCTTTCAGGATAGGATTCCTCTACCACCCCTCTGATATTTGTGTGCTGTTTTGACTCTAGGATCATAGGAAAAGGAAAAGTTAAAATATCTGTAAAATAAAGTCTACCTACTTGGCATAGACTGAGTTTTTCTGGCATCTGCTGCCCTAAATTGTAATGATTAGCTTAGCCTTCCACGAAATTTTGAGATCCTTCAAGGTAATGTTCTCCATGTCTTGATGGTGGCCTTGATCATCAACTTCTTTTTCTTACTTTGGGTAGCTGCTTTTAGCCATGACCAGTTTTTTTGGTTTGTTTTTTTTGTTTGTTTTTTTGTTTTAAGAATTAGAGGCAGAGTAGGAGTTTGCCAAGGTAAATGGATAATTGGATGGATGTGGTTAGGCAAATATTATGGAAGAAGTAGTTTTCAGCTCCTGAAATGTGGCTGTTCAGTATAACTTTCCTTTACTGGACAAGTCAATTAATGGAGTGGTCATTATGAAAGAATGTTAAGAAACTATCAATAATATCCAGTAACCCCAGGAACTGCTGAACTTCCTCGATTATGTGGAGAGCTCCTCAGTATAGAACTTCTGAAATTTTCTCTAGAATTATGTGGAAGCCTCGGCTCAACATAGTTCAAGAATTCCTCTTTTAGGATTTTAAGAGCAAGTTTGACCTAGAGATGGTAGTGCTATACCTGGTCTAAAATCAAGGATGTTATTCATTTTTAACACAGATGTCACTTAGAGCTTCTTTTTCCTTGGGAATTTGGTAAATGTATCTTGAATCCTCAATTTCACTACCTGGACAAGTCCAGCATTCTCCCCATGATTTCTGTGAATGTTCAATCTTATATCCTCATATATGTCTCTTTGCTGTTTAAAGACATAAAGTAGATATTAGTGATTGCCTAGGGCTGGGGTTGGAGGGAGAGGCATGAGGGGAAATGAGTGACTGTTAATGTGTATGGAGTTTCTTTTTGGGGTGGTGAAAATGTTCTAAAATTGATTTTGGTGATGGTTACACAACATTGTGAATTTTTAAGATTTTTACAATTTTTATTTTATATTGAAATATAGCTGATTAACAATGTTGTATTAGTTTCAGGTGTACAGCAAAGTCACTCAGTTATACATATACATGTATCTATTCTTTTTCAAGTTCTTTTCCCATATAGGTTATTACAGAAATGAGTGACTGCTAATGTGTATGGAGTTTCTTTTGGGAGTGATGAAAATGTTCTGAATTTTCTAAAAAACATTGAATTGTACATTTTAAATGGATGAAATGTATGGTATGTGAATCATATCTCAATAAAGCTGTTTTCTTAAAGTAAAGACATAGGGACTTCGCTGGTGGCGCAGTGGTTAAGAATCCGCCTGTCAGTGCAGGGGACACAGGTTCGATCCCTGGTCCGGGAAGATCCCACATGCCGTGGAGCAACTAAGCCCATGCACCACAACTACTGAGCCTGTGCACCACAACCAATGAGCCCACGTACCACAACTACTGAAACCCATGCACTCTAGAGCCTGCGTGCCGCAACTACTGAGCCTGCGTGCTGCAACTACTGAAGCCCACATGCCTAGAGCCCATGCTCCACAACAAGAGAAGTCACTGCAATCAGAAGCCCACGCACCACAAAAAAGAGTAGCCTGCACTCGCCGCAACTAGAGAAAGCCCGTGCACAGCAATGAAGACCCAACGCAGCCAAAAAATAAATAAAATTTTAAAAAAGTAAAGTAAGGATGTAAGTAGATTTGTTAGATTTATCACCGGAAGAATTGTAGCAGTTCGCCTTCCTAACAGTCAATGTGTGGGAGTGCCTATTTCCTCATAGTCTCACCAACAGAATGTGTTGTCATATTTTTGCCAGTCTGATAGGTGAAAAATAGTGTCTCTGTATTTTCACTTCATATTTCTCGAATTTTGAGTGAGTTTAAACATTTTCCATATGTTTAAGGATCATTTTTACATCTTTTTTGGTGAATTGTCTATTCATATTTTCCCCATTTTTTAATTGAGTTTTTGTTTTTTTTGCGGGGGCGGGGTATGTGTGTGTGATCTTGTTCACTCAGTTCTTAACATCTCTTTGTAAATAGGTTAGGTATATCAACCCTTGTCAGTCAGTGCCCACACTCTTTGCCATTATACTCTATTGCCGCTCTGCTCTGGCACTTTATCCACTTAAACCCCATTCTTCCAACCTCTATAATTGGAAGTGGCTCAAATACTTGCCATAGAATAATTTAAATGTAGTGTAAGCCCTTAAAACCCACTATCTAGGACCATGTTTCACAACTGTGTTCCCCTGAAGCTCCACCAGTCCTGGGGAATGGAGGCAGGTAGAGCAGCTTGATAGCCTATTCTGGGTGGTTTGGGGAAGTCTTTGATTCCAAGACTTTTAACTATTTATTTTTTATGTAGTCCTAGCCCTACAAGGTGAAGAACCTAATATCTCTTTGTTGCAATCTTTCTGGCCACCCTCCCTACACACACATACTACTAATAAATCAGGGTGAAATCACTTTCTGGGGTAGCAAGTCTTCTTTGCCTTGGCTGTTAGCTTATGCAGGAGAGCAGTGAAGGAGGTCCAACGTTCTGTTTCCTGGGCTGTAGATCAGCTTAAGAAAAAAGCTTTAAAGCTTTTTTGTTTGTTTCAGTCTTATGTGTGCCACTGTCAGAACCTAGTCCAACATCCTTACTATTCTTTTTGGACTGAACCTGCTGTATCTTTTTTTTAAGCTGGTCCTTGGCTTCTTCAGCTGCCTTCTCCTTGACAAGTTGGAATTTTCTTTAAAAATTAAAAATGTAATTAGCATATGACACAGCAATTACATTATTGGGCATTTATCCCAGAGAAATGTAAACTTATGTTCACACAAAAAATTGTACATCAATGATCATGTGGTTTTATTCATAATAGCTAAAAAGAACCCAGTTGCCCTTCAACAGGTAAATAGTTAAACTGTGGTATAGTCATACCATGGAATACTACTAAACAACAAACAGGAATGAATTATCAAAACACACAACAAGTTGGATGATTTGAAAATCATTATGTTGAGTGGAAAAAATCCAGTCTCAAAATGTCACTTAGAGTACAGTTCTATTTATGTGTTCTTGAAAAGACAAAGTGTCTGAGAACCAATCAGTGGTTCCCAGGGATAATGGGTGGTGGTAGGGTGTGAGTAGAAAAAGACAGCACAAGGAATTTTTTTGGTGATGTACATGTTCTTTATTATGATTTTGGTAGTGCTTATACCTGTGTTAAAATTCATAGAACTGTATGGCAAAAATCATTTTTGCTTTGTTTTAATTTTTTAAATAAACTAAATTTTTTTTCTTTTGTTATCAGTGTGATGGTGGCCTCTTACAATGTGATTGGAAGTGTTCCTTCCTCTGCAATTTTTTTGGAGTAGTTTGAGAAGGATAGGTGTTAACTATTCTTTAAATGTTTGGTAGAATTCATCTGTGAAGCTGTCTGGTCCTTGACTGTTGTTTGTTGGGAGATTGGGAGTTTTTTTTTTTAATCACTGTATTTTACAGTATATTGTACAGTACTGTATATTGACTATACTATATTCAATTTCATTACTGGTAAGTGGCCTGTTCATATTTTCTATTTCTTTCTGTTCAGTCTTGAGAGATAGCACATTTCAATGAATTTGTCCATTTCTTCTAGGTTGTCCACTTTATGGGCATATAATTGTTTGTAGTAATTTATTATGATCTTTTGTATTTCCTTGGTGTCAGTTTTAACTTCTTTTTCATTTCTGATTTTATCTGTTTGGACCCTCTCTCTTTTTTTCTTGATGAGTCTGACTAAAGGTTTATCACTTTGGCTTATCTTTTCAGAGAACCAGCTGTTGGTTGCACTGATCTTTTCTACTATTTTTTAATCTCTATTTAATTTATTTCTATTTTGATTGTGATTATTTCTTCCCTTCTACTAACTTCAGGCTTTGTTTGTTCTTCCTTTTATAGTTCATTTAAGTGTATGGTTAGGTAGTTTATTTGAAATTTTTCTTGTTTCTTGAGGTAGGTTTGTATTGCTATAAACTTTCCTCTTAGAACTACTTTTGCTGAATCCCACTGTTTGGATCATTGTGTTTTCATTTCCATTTGTCTCCAAATATTTTTCAGTTTTCTCTTTGATTTCTTAAGTAATGCATTGGTGGTTTGGTAACCTATTGTTTAGCCTCTGTATGTTTCTGTTTTTTTACAGTTTTTTCTTGTGGTTGATTTCTACAAGAAAATTTGTGGTCAGAAAAGATGCTTGATATGGTTTCAATCTTCTTAACTTTATTGAGACTTGTTTTGTGGCCTAGCATGTGATCTACCCTGGAGAATGTTCCATGTGCATTTGAAAAAAATGTGTATTCTACTGCTTTTGAATGGAATGTTCTCTATATATCTTTTAAGTTTGTCTGGCCTACTGTGTCACTTAAGGCCAGTGTTTCCTTATTGATTTTCTGTCTTGATAACCTATCCATTGATGTAAGTGGGGTGTTAAAGTCCCCTACTATTATTGTGTTGCTGTCAATTTCTCCCTTTGTGTTTGTTAATATTTGCTTTATGTATTTAGGTGCTGCTGTGCTGGGTGCTTATATATTTACAATTGTTATATCTTCTTGGATTGATCCCTTGATCATTATGTAATGTCCTTCTTTGACTCTTCTTACAGTCTTTGTTTTAAAGTTTATTTTGTCTGATATAAATATTGCTACCCTAGTGTTCTTTTTGTATCCATTTGCATGGAATACATTTTTCCATCTCCTTACTTTCAATCTGTGTGTGTCTTTAAATCTGAGGTGAGCCTCTTGTAGGCAGCATATAGATGGGTCTTGGTTTTTTTTTAACCATCCAGCCACTCTATGACTTTTGACTCGAGCGTTTAAATCATTTACATTTAAAGCAATTGTTGATAGGTATACACTTGTTGCCATTTTATTAATTGTTTGGGGGCTGTCTTTGTAGTTCTTTTTTATTCTTTTCTTCTTTTTTTGCCCTCTTCTCTTGTGGTTTGATGACTATCTAAAGTGCTATGTTTGGATTCCTTTCTCTTTTTTGTGTGTGTATCTATTATGGATTTTTGGTTTGTGGTTACCATGGTGTTTATATACAGGAACCTATATATACATGAATATTTTAAGTTGATGATCTCTTAAGTTCAAACACATTCTAACAACCCTGCATTTTTGCTGCCCATCCCCACCACATGTAATGTTTTTGACATCATATTTTACATCTTTTTGTTTTGTGTATCCCTTAACTACTTATTGTAGATATAGACGATTTTGCTACTTTTATCTTTTAACCTTTCTACTAGCTTTATAAATGGTTGACCTACTACCTTTAATGTATAGTTAAGAGCAGAGTCTGTTTCCTATTGCCCTCCAGCTCTCTGGAAGGCAAACCCCACTGGCCTTCAAAGCCAGACATTCTGTGGGCTTATCTTCCCAGTGCAGGACCCCTGGGCTGGGGAGCTCAATGTGGGGATCAGACCTCTCATTTCTTGGGGGGAATCGCTGCAATTGTGATTATCCTCCCGTTTGTAGGTCATCTAGCTGGGGATGTTGGTCTTGACTATACCATGTTGCCTCCTCTCTTACCCTTCTGCTTTTGGTTCCTTCTTTATATTTTTAGTTGTGGAAGATATTTTCTGCTAGTCTTCAGGTCGATCTTATCAGTAGTTGCTCTGTAAATAATTGTAATTTTGGTTTGTCCTTCGGAGGAGGTGAGCTCAGTGTCTTCTTACTCTGCCATCTTGGCTACTCCTCCTTCCATGCAAAATCAGAGGATTACTAGAGTGGTGTTTCTTATACTGTGGTCCCCAGGCCCCAGATCTGGGAACATGTTAGGAATGTATATTCTCTACCCTCACCCCAGACTTACTGAATCCAACACAGTATTGGAAGTCCTAGCCACAGCAATCAAGTAAGAAAAAGAAATAAATGGAATCCAAATTGGAAAGGAAGAAATAAAACTGTCACTGTTTGCAGATGACATGATACTATACATAGAAAATCCTAAAGACACCACCAAAAACTGGTAGAACTCATAATGAATTCAGTAAAGTTTCAGGATACAAAATTAATATCCAGATATATGTTGTGTTCCTATACACTAGCAATGGACTATTAGAAAGAGAAATTAAGAAAATAATACCGTTGACAATTACATCAAAAGGAATAAAATATCTAGGAATAAATCTAACCATGGAACTAAAAGATCTGTACTCTGAAAACTATATGCATTGATGAAAGAAATTGAAGATAACACCAACAAATGGAAAGATGTATGTAGGTAAACACAAAAGACCCTGAATAGTCAAAACAATCTTGAGAAAGAAGAAAAAATTTGAGGGTGTCACACTTGCTGATTTCAAACTATACTACAAAGCTTCAGTCATCAAAACAGTATGGTACTGGCACAAAAACAGACACACAGATCAGTGGAACAGAATAGAGAGCCCAGAAATGAACCCACACTTATATGGGCAATTAGTCTACAACAAAGGAGACACCAATATACAGTGGGGGAAAGCCTCTTTAATAAATGGTGTTGGGAAAATTGGACAGCTACATGCAAAAGAATCACCATATACAAAAATAAACTGAAAATTGATTAAAGATTTTAATCTAAGACCTAAAACCATAAAATTCCTAAAAGTAAACGTTGGCAGTGCACTCTTTGACATTGGCCTTAGCAATTGTTTTGGATATGCCTCCTCAAAGAAGGGCAACAAAAGCAAAAATAAACAAATGGGATTACATCAAACTAAAAATTTTTGCACAGCAAAGGAAACTATGAACAAAACAGAAAGGTGGCTTACTCAATTGTAGAAGATATTTGCAAACAATATATATGATAGGGAGTTAATATCCAAAATATGCAAAAGACTCATTCAACTCAACATAAAAAAAAAACCAATTAAAAACTGGGTAGAGGACCTGAATAGACATTTTTCCAAAGAAGACATGCAGATAGATGGCAAACAGATACAGAAAAGATACTCAACATCACTAATTATTAGAGAAATGCAAATCAAAACCACAATGAACTATCACCTCACAAGTGTCAGAATGGTTATTATCAAGAAGGCAGCAAATAACAAGCGTTGGTGAGGATGTGGAGAAAAGGGAACCCTCGTGCACTGTTGGTGGGAATGTAAATTGGTGCAGCTAATATGGAGTTTCCTGAGTAGTTAAAAATAGCAGTACCATACATTCCAGAGATTCCACTTCTGGGTATTTTTCTAAAGGAAACAAAAACACAAATTCAAAAAGATATGTGGGGCTTCCCTGGTGGCGCAGTGGTTGAGAATCTGCTTGCCGATGCAGGGGACACGGGTTCGAGCCCTGGTCTGGGAAGATCCCACATGCCGCGGAGCAACTAGGCCCGTGAGCCACAACTACTGAGCCTGCGCATCTGGAGCCTGTGCTCCGCAACAAGAGAGGCCGCGATAGTGAGAGGCCCGCGCACCGCGATGAAGAGTGGCCCCCGCTTGCCGCAACTGGAGAAAGCCCTAGCACAGAAACGAAGACCCAACACAGCCAAAAATAAATAAATAAATAAATAATAATTAAGAAAGCAACTTAAAAAAAAAAAAGATATGTGCACTCCCCCCATGTTCATTGTAGCATTATTCATAATAGCCAAGATATGGAAGCAACCTAAGTATCCATCAATAGACAAATGGATAAAGAATATGTGGTATATATTTACACAATGGAATATTAGTTAGCCATGGAGAAGAATCTTGCAATTTGCTACAATGGGTTGGACTTAGAGGGTATTATGCTATGTGAATTAAGTCAGAAAAAGAAAGATCAGTACCATATGATTTCACTTATATGTAGAATCCAAAAAACAAAAGAAGTGAACAAACATAACCAAGTGAAAAAGAGTCATAGATATAGAGAACAAACAGGTGGTTACCAGAGAGGAGATGTTGGGAGATGATTGTAATAGGTGAGGGAGATTAAGAGGTACAAATTTCTAGTTACAAATTAAATGAGTCTCAGGGATGAAATGTACATGATGGGGAATATAGTCAATTATGTTGTAATATCTTTGTATGGTAACAGACGGTAACTAGACTTATCATGCTGATCATTTTATAGTGTATAGAAATATACACTATATTTCAAATCACTATGTTATGCACCTGGAAGTAACACAGTGTTGTGGGTCAATTAAATTTCGATTTAAAAAAATATGTAGATACTGGGTGGAAATGTGTCAAACTCCTAATGGTGGTTATCTCTGGGTGGGGGTAGGGGTTATGGGTGATTGTTATTTTTAACTTTATGCTTTTATATATTTCTGGTTGTCTGCAATGTATATGTATTGCTTGTATAATTAGAAAACAACAGATGTCATTAAAATAATAAACTAAATATAAATTCAACATAAAAATACTAAACATAACAAAGTTAATGAAGTATGGACCTAATTCACTTAAAATATAGTGGAATGGACCTAGAATGTAAAGGACACTGAATGCCCAACAGAGGAATTTGGGATTTATCCATCAAATAGAGGAAATCAAAGTTTTTAAGTGTGGCAGTGAAAAGTATATTGGGATCTAATTTGTACAAAGACCACTCTGAAAAGAGTGGAGGGTATATTGAAAGGAGTAAGACAGAAAGTAGGAGATGCTCTAGGTAAGAGATTAATACCTAAATGTGGGACAAGGAGAATAAGAACAAAAAAAGGTTGGCTAGGGGCTAGATTTATTAGACATTATGATAAAATCAGAAGGAATTAGCCACTAATTTGATTGGCAGAAGAAAACGCTTTGTTACCAAATTCATTATTTGAAAGTATCCTTCCTTCCTCTGCTGTGGATAAGAGCCCAGTTTCATAAAATTATGTATATAGCAGCAGGCCTTCAGGTCTATTTGGTAGACGAAGTCACTACCTGACAGACTCATCACTACCAACAGTTCTGTGAATGCTGGCTCTGTCCCCAGTTTCCCATAATAATGATAGTTAACAGTTATTGACTGCTTACAATATGCTAGGCCCCATATTAAGTGCTTTATATGCACTGTTTTTTTAGTCATGTCGGAAACTCTCAGAGATGGTACTATTGTCGTTCCTTGTTTTGAGATGCAGAAACTATGACACAGACTTGCCTAAAATTCACACAGAAAGTAAGTGATTGACCCAATATTTACAACTTAGACAGCCTAACTGTAAGACCCAGTTTCTTTTTTTCTCCTTTCTTAATTTTTATTAAGGTATACTTGATTTACAATGTTGTGTTAGTTTCAGGTGTACAGCAAAGTGAATCTGTTATATATATATATATATATATATATATATATATATACACTCTTTTTTAGATTCTTTTCCCATATAGGCCATTATAGAATATTGAGTACAGTTCCCTGTGCTATACACTAGGTCCTTATTAGTTATCTATTTTACATGTAGTACTGTGTATATGTCAATCTCAATCTTCCAATTTATCCCTACCCCCGCCTTACACCCTGGTAAACATGAGTTTATTTTCTACATCTGTAATTATATTTCTGTTTTGTAGATAAGTTAATTTGTAGCCTTTTTTTTAGATTCCACATATAAGTGATATCATATGATATTTGTCTTTCTCTGTCTGACTTACTTCACTTAGTATGACAATCCCTAGGTTCATCTGTGTTGCTGCAAATGGCATTATTTTGTTCTATTTTTGCATTTTTAAGTATTTATTATAGTTGCTTTACAATGTTGTGTTAGTTTCTTGCTGTACAGCAAAGCGAATCAATCATACATATACATATGTCCACTCTTTAGATTTCCTTCTTATTTAGGTCACCACAGAGGATTGAGTAGAATTCCCTGTGCTATACAGTAGGTTCTCATTAGTTATCTATTTTACACATAGTAGTGCATCTGTCAGTCACAATCTCCCTATTCATCCCACCTCCCCTTCCCCCCTTGGTAACTGTAAGTTTGCTCTTTACATCTGTGACTCTTTCTGCTTTGCAAATAAGGTCATCTCTATAATTTTTCTAGATTCCATATATAAGCGATATTATATGATATTTGTTTTTCTCTTTCTGACTTACTTCACTCTGTATGACATTCTCTAGGTCCATCCACGTCTCTGCAAATGGCACTATTTCATTCCTTTTGAGGGCTGAGTAATATTCCATTGTATATATGTACCACGTCTTTATCCATTCCACTGTTGATGGACATTTAGGTTGTTTCCATGTCTTAGCTATTGTAAATAGTGCTGCAGTGAACACCGGAGTGCATGCATCATTTCGAATTATGGTTTTCTCTGGATATATGCCTAAGAGTGGGATTGCTGGGTCATATGGTAGCTCTGTTTTTAGTTTTTTAAGGAACCTCCATACTGTTCTCCATAGTGGCTGTACCAATTTACATTCCCACCAACAGTGTAGGAGGGTTCCCTTTTCTCCACACCCTCTCTAGTATTTATTGTTTGTACACTGATGACGGCCATTCTGACCAGTGTGAGGTGATACCTCATTGTAGTTTTTTTTTTTAACATTTTTATTGGAGTATAATTGCTTTACAATGGTGTGTTAGTTTCTGCTTTATAACAAAGTGAATCAGTTATACATATACATATATCCCCATATCTCTTCCCTCTTGCGTCTGCCTCCCTCCCACCCTCCCTATCCCGCCCTTCTAGGTGGTCACAAAGCACCGAGCTGATCTCCCTGTTCTATGCGACTGCTTCCCACTAGCTATCTATTTTACATTTGGTAGTGTATATATGTCCATATATACACTACCACTCTCTCACTTTGTCCCAGCTTACCCTTCCCCCTCCCTGTGTCCTCAAGTCCATTCTCTAGTAGGTCTGCGTCTTGCATTTCTCTAATTATTATTGACACTGAGCATCTTTTCATGTGTTTGTTGGCCATCTGTATGTCTTCTTTGGAGAAATGTCTATTTAGGTCTTCTGCCCATTTTTTATTGGGTCGTTTGTTTTTTTGATATTGAGCTGCATGAGTTGTTTATATATTTTGGAGATTAATCCCTTGTCGGTTGCTTCATTTGCAAATATTTTCTCCCATTCTGAGGGTTGTCTTTTCATTTTCTTTATGGTTTCCTTTGCTGTGCAAAATCTTTTAAGTTTAATTAGGTCCCATTTATTTATTTTCGGTTTTTTTTAACATCTTTATTGGAGTATAATTGCTTTACAATGGTGTGTTAGTTTCTGCTGTATAACAAAGTGAATCAGCCATACGTATACATATATCCCCATATCTCCTCCCTCTTGCATCTCCCTCCCAACCTCCCTATCCCACCCCTCTAGGTGGTCACAGAGCACCGAGCTGATCTCCCTGTGCTATGTGGCTGCTTCCCACTAGCTATTTTACATTTGGTAGTGTATGTATGTCCATGCCAATCTCTCACTTCGTCCCAGCTTACCCTTCCCCCTTCCCATGTCCTCAAGTCCATTCTCTACATCTGCGTCTTTATTCCTTTCCTGCTCCTAGGTTCTTCAGAACCATTTTTTTTCTTTTTTCTTTTTAAATTCCATATATATGTGTTAGCATATGGTATTTGTTTTTCTCTTTCTGACTTACTTCACTCTGTATGACAGACTCTAGGTCCATCAACCTTACTACAATAACTCAATTTTGTTTCTTTTTATGGCTGAGTAATATTCCATTGTATATATGTGCCACATCTTCTTTATCCATTCATCTGTCAATGGACACAGGTTGCTTCCATGTCCTGGCTATTGTAAATAGAGCTTCAGTGAACATTGTGGTACATGACTCTTTTTGAATTAGGTTTCTCTCAGGGTATATGCCCAGTAGTGGGATTGCTGTGTCGTATGGTAGTTCTATTTTTAGTTTTTTAAGGAACCTCCATACTGTTCTCCATAGTGGCTGTATCAATTTATATTCCCACCAAAACAGTGCAAGAGGGTTCCCTTTTCATTTTTATTTTCATTACTCTAGGAGGTGGATCAAAAAAGAACTTGTTTTGATTTATATCAGAGAGTGTTCTGCCTGTGTTTTCCTCTAAGAGTTTTAGAGTATCCAGCCTTATATTTAGGTCTTTAATCCATTTTGAGTTTATTTTTGTGTATGGTGTTAGGGAGTGTTCTAATTTCATTCCTTTACATGTAGGTTTACAGTTTTCCCAGCACTACTTATTGAAGAGACTGTCTTTTCTCCATTATATATTCTTGTCTCCTTTATCATAGATTAGGTAGCCATAGGTGCATGGGTTTATCTCTGGACTTTCTATCCTGTTCCATTTATCTATATTTCTGTTTTTGTGCCAGTACCATACCATTTTGATTACTGTAGCTTTGTAGCATAGTCTGAAGTCAGGGAGCCTTGTTCCTCCAGCTCCATTCTTCTTTCACAAGATTGCTTTGGCTATTCGGGGTCTTTTGTGTTTCCATACAAAGTGTTAAATTTTTTGTTCTAATTCTTTGAAAAATGCCCTTGGTAATTTGATAGGGATTGCATTGAATCTGTAGATTGCTTTGGATAGTATAGGTCATTTTCACAATATTGAGTCTTTCAATCCAAAAACATGGTATATCTCTGCATCTGTTTCTGTTGTCTTTTTGATTTCTTTCATCAGTATCTTAAAGTTTTCTGAGTACAGGTTTTTAGTCTCCTTAGGTAGGTTTATTCCTAGGTATTTTATTATTTTTGCTGTGATTGTAAATGGGGTTGTTTCCGTAATCTCTCTTTCTGATCTTTCATTGTAAGTGTATAGGAATGCAAGAGATTTCTGTGTATTGATTTTGTATCCTGCAAGTTTACCAAATTCATTGATGAGCTCTAGTAGTTTTCTGGTAACATCTTTAGGATTTTCTATGTAGAGCATCATGTTATCTGCAAACAGTGACAGTTTTACTTCTTTTCCAATGTGGATTCCTTTTATTTCTTTTTCTTCTCTGATAACCTTGTCTAGGACTTCCAAAACTATGTAGAATAAGAATGGCGAGAGTGGACATCCTTGTCTTGTTCCTGATCTTAGAGGAAATGCTTTCAGTTTTTCACCATTCAGAATGATGTTTGCTGTGGGTTTATCTTATATGGTCTTTATTAGTTGAGGTAGGTTCCCTCATAAATGGGTGTTGAATTTTGTCCAAAGCTCTTTCAGCATGTATTGAGATGATCATATGGTTTTTATTCTTCAATTCATTAATGTGGTGTATCACACTGATTGATTTGCGGATATTGAAGAATCCTTGCACCCCTGGGATAAATCCCACTTGATCATGGTGTATGATCCTTTTAATGTGTTGTTGGACTCCATTTGCTAGTAGTTTGTTGAGGATTTTTGCATCTATGTTCATCAGTGATATTGGCCTGTAATTTTCTTTTTTTGTCATATCTTTGTCTGGTTTTGGTATCAGCGTGTTGGTGGTCTCATAGAATGAGCTCAGGAGTGTTCCTTCCCCTGCAATTTTTTAGAAGAGTTTCAGAATGTTAGCTGTTAACTCTTCTCTAAATGTTTGATAGAATTCGCCTGTGAAGCCATCTGGTCCTGAAGTTTTGTTTGTTGGAAGATTTTTAATCACAGTTTCTCTTTTATTACTTGTGATTGGTCTGTTCATATTTTCTGTTTCTTTCTGGTTCAGTCTTGGAAGGTTGTGTCTTTCTAAGAATTTGTCCATTTCTTTTAGGTTGTCCTTTTTATTGGCATATACTTGCTTGTAGTAATCTATTATGATCCTTTGTATTTCTGTGGTGTCCACTGTAACTTCTCCTTTTTCATTTCTAATGCATGTTAATAGTGGGTCTAGAAAACTATAGCCAGCAGGTTAAAAACAGCTGTTACCTACTTTTGTAAATAAAAATTTATTGGAACACAGCCATGCCCATTCATTTATGTGTTGTTTATGACTGCTTTTGTAGGACAGCAAAATTGAGTAGTTTCAATCGATATCATATAGCTCACAAAGCCTAAAATCTCTGTTTGACCCTTTACAGGAAATATTTGTTGACCCCTGATATATGAGATGGCTCATCTTGCATGATTGGAGGTCTCTATGCATGGAAATGTGAAATCTATATTTTAGTTAGAGACATTTGGAAGTACTGAGAGGAAGAAGCTAGATGCAGGAACCAGAGAGGAAGTTATCAAAACAGGGTAAAAAGAACTAAGGAGGGCTTAGTGCAAATAGGTAAAAGGGATCAGCTTTTCGACATGCCAGTAGAGATAGGTTCTCCAGAATTTGGCTGAAGAGAGAGAGCGAGAGAGAGAGAAAGAGAGAGAGAGAGAGAGAGAGAGAGAGAGTGTGTGTGTGTGTGTGTGTGTGTGTCTATATACATGTGTATTTCGGGGAGCGAGGTCTCCATTCTGAGCAAAAAAGAGGGTGGAGAGGAACCTAGTACAAAAACAAGTAGAAGGAAAAATACTCTCTCATTTCTTTAATTTATATTATAAATGAACACTGCATTCCTTCTCGCAAAAAGAGTTCCAGAAATTTTCTCTAGGGCTGGTCTTCCAAGGCCTATACTTATGAGGCAACAGTGCCCCTAGTGTCTACATGGCAATATTGTCCTCTGATGTCATGAAGATTACTTGACCAGGACTGAAAATGGTATAGATCAACTGCAAAGATAACATTACTCAGTTTCTCCTTCTTTACCAAGGAGATATAGGTGACCAGATGTACTCAACAATACATTGGTAAAATTCACTTAGTGAGAGAGGTTATGAATAATGGTGGACCTGGTTTCTATTTTTCCTTGTGAGAACAATTCATGTAAATCTTAAGTATAAAAATACTATGGATCTAGAGACTGTCATACAGAGTGAAGTAAGTCAGAAAGAGAAAAACAAATATAGTATATTAATGCATATACGTGGAACCTAGAAAAATGGTACAGATGAACTGGTTTGCTGGGAAGAAATAGAGACACAGTTATAGAGAACAAACGTATTGACACCAAGGGGGGAAAATGGCGGGGGGGCAGGGATGGTGGTGTGGTGAATTGGGAGATTGGGATTGACTTATATACACTAATATGTATAAAATGGATAACTAATAAGAACCTGCTGTATAAAAAAATAAATAAAATTCAAAAAAAAAATACTATTATCCACTCTCAAGAAACTGCCTCAAGTTCTACCATATCTATAAGGTCAATGACTAAGAATAACACCTTAAGAAGTTTTGAGGGTCACTTGTTATGGTTGGTCATGGCAGGAATTACTGAATTCATGAGCTGCCTCTCCTTGCTATTCCCCAGGCCAGGTTGTTTCCTTCCTGCTGAATCCCTGTGAAGATGTGAAAGCAGAAATAATATAGCAAGTCAGGATCCAGTCCTGACTATGCAAAGCACCACCTCTGTTATATAAAAGACTGGATGTCTTAGTCCCCGGGACTGCCTTTTTTCCTCTAGGAATGACCATTAATTCTCAATCATGAGATATTACTCCCACCATGAACATACACTGAGTATGTCAGGCAAATGCATAATACTCCATTACACCCTATAAGGGAGAATGGTGAATTTAGTCCATTTACATTTAAAGTAATTATTGGTCAGTATGTACTTATTGCCAATTTGTTTATTGTTTTCTGGTTGTTTTTAAGTTTCTCTCTGTTACTTTCTTTTTCCCTTTTTCCTCTTCCCTTATGTTTTGTGGTTTTCTTTAGTGTCACCTTTAGATTCTTTTTTCATTTTCTTTTGTGTATTCAGTATTAGTTTTTTCTTTGTTGTTACCATGAGGTTCACATATAACATATTATGAATGGGGTAGCCTGTTTTACATTGGTGCCAACTTAAATTTGAACACATTCCAAAGCTGTATTTGTTTTACTTCCCTCCCCCCATTTTATACTTTTGATGATGCATCTTTTTACTTTATGCATCCCTTCACTAATTATTGTAGTTTTAGTTAATTTTACTACTTTTGTCTTTTAACCTTCATTCTTGCTTTATATGTGACCAATCCACTACCTTTATTATATATTCACCTTTTCCAGTGAGATTTTTAGTTTTGTATTTTTCTTCTTATTAATTAGTACCATTTCTCTTCAGCTTAAAGAAGTCTCTTTAATATTTCTTGTAGGGCCATTTCAGCGATGATGAACTACTTTAGCTTTTGCTTATATGGCAACTCTTGATCTCTCCTTTAATACTGAATGATAACCTTGCTTGGTAGAGAATTCTTGATTGGAAGTCTTTTTCTTTCATCTTTGAATATATCATGCCAATCCCTTTTGGCCTATAAAGTTTCTGCTCAAAACTCTACTGATAGCCTTATGGGGTTTCCCTTGTAAGTAACAAGTTGTTTTTCTCTTGATGCTTTTAGGATTCTCTCTTTATCCTTAACTTTTACCATTTTAATTATGTCTTGAGGTGTATCTCTTTGAGTTCATTTTATTTGGAATTCTCTGGGCTTCCTGGACTTGGATGTCTATTTCCTTCCCCAGATTAAGGACGTTTTCAGACACTATTTCTTCAAATAATTTTTCTGGTCCTTTCTCTCTATCTTCTCCTTCTAGGGCCCCCATAATGCAAATGTTATTCTGCTTGACATTGCTCCAAATGTCCCATGAGGTATCTTCACTTTTTGAAATTCTTTTGAAATAATCTTATTCATTTTTATAGTCTGTTATTCCACTAGTGGGTATAATGCCATTGAACACGAGTTACCATGAAGTGAATGTTTCAGGGAGTGTTTCATGTTGTTGCAGAGTTCTGTGGGCCCTGTTGTGGAAGCTTATTACAAGTGGAAGTGATAGCATGGAGAAAGGTGTGGTCCTTACAGGTATAGTGCCTATATTAATGAAATAGCCAGGCATATGAGGGGACTGGAGCACAGAGTATTCTGAAAGATGTGTTACAGTTCACTAAAGTACATATAGAATGTTAATTTAAGCTGATCTGCCTCCGTTTATTAGATACAATTTATTGCTGACTTTCTGTTACCCTGATCAGGACAGTGGAGGAGTGATGAGTTCATTGATGAGTTCTAGTTTATGCCCAGATAGATTGGAGGGTGGGATAGAATCAGGCAGGTATCTTAGTTGAGCCTGTGTTGCTGTTGTTGGAGGATGTTAACTATGGTGACATTTATGGAACCCGACTGTGGGTTGGTTGTGAAGTGGTTCAGGAGGAGGTAAGATTTTGGTTTTGAGTATGAACTGGGGCCATTAACAGAGGGAGAACCATGGAAGAAGGAGAAAGAGTGGGAACTGAGGGAAAATATCCAACTTCCAGGGCTCTAAAGTTCAAGGTGAAACAGGTACAAACATGTTCCGGTAACCATAATTTACAGAATAGAGAGACAATTTCACTCATCAACTTACAGTGAGAACATAGGAATTAGTAAACTGCTTTGTAACCTAGGAGGTGATAGAAATGCTTAGATTTCAGCACAGATTGGAATAACAAAAATGTGAGTGAAATCATTTCAAGTTGGAGGTGATTACTTGAGGGGTTTTCTCACTTTATTTGGTAAAATGCAGGCAGTCATACATGTGAGGAGTGTTTACAGAGTTAAAAATGTATATAAAAGACTTCTGCTTCTGGGAAGATGGAGTGGCCATACTTTTCCCTATTCCTCCTACTAAGCACAACCCAAAAAGCCCCTACACATGATGCATCAAACAAACATAAGAAGACTGAAAGGTAGAGAGAAGAAGTCAGAGTACCTATAGACCTTGAACTCCCCCCGCCCCCGCAAATTGGTGGTGATTTACCTGTGTTTCTTTGCCTCATATATCCACATTTAGAACTAAAGAAGCAACCTGGAAATTCCAATGGCCCCAACCCCCCCCCAAAAGCCCCACAAAAGTCTTCACCCTTTAGCCAAAGGACCAGGGAAAGGGCAGGCTAGCAAGACAGAAAAACTTTTAGACAATAACCACCCTACTCCAGCCAAACACCATTGAAAGAAAACTGTGACCTCACCCCAATCAATGCCAGAAAAGACCAGTGGAGAGCCTAGACTTCCACCCTCACCAAGCTGTAATGAAGTACCCCAACTTCTTTGCCAGAGTGATGTCAGAGAAGGCAAAGTAGGGAACCAGGACTTTCATTCCAGCCAAGTGGTATTGAGTAATATCCCTCCCCCACACTGTGGCGTCAGTGGAAATAATGTGTAGAGTCTGGACTTATGACTGTGCTCTTCCATAATGAGGCACCCCTCCTATTCCCTGAAAGGTCTGTATTGGAGAATACCATTGAGGAGCTAAGACTTTTGTCCTTGCTAAGCAGTAACACAGCCTGCCCCCCTATAGTGTCAGTGTAGGCCCTGTGAGAGCCTGGACTTGCACTTCCAACTGGCAGTAACAGGTATCTTTACTTCTTCCCCTCCCCTCTAAGGTGGTGTCAAAGGACTAGTGGAGGATCAGGACTTCCACCATAGCCCAGTGCTAATGAATCATCCTACCCTCTCGTCCCTACCACCCCATAGTGTGTTAATAGATGCCATGGTTAATAGATGCTATGCATTAATAAGGCACACTTGTGTCTCCGAGTCTGGGATGTATCAGGTAAGGCCTAGTGGGGAGCTATAACTCCCATCCCCACCTGCATAGCTGTCAATAGAGACCACGTGAGAAACTTGGACTTCTACTCACACCTGAAATTAACAAACTGTCACCACCTGCCTTCCCTTGCTGGAACCCAGCTAAAATAATAAGTTTAAATATATCCAGAGTCTCATAATATAATAACTCAAATATACAGATTTTGAATGAAAATAACTCACAATACCAAGAACCAGGAAGATCTCAAACTAAATGAAAAAAGTCAATCAATAGATGCCAACACTGAGATGACAGAGATATCAGAATTATTTGACAAAGATTTTAAAGCAGACATGATAAAAATATTTCAACAATGACACTCTTGAAATATATGAAAAATAGAAAGTCTTAGGAAAGAAATAGAAGATATAAAGGAGAACCAAGGGCAAATTTTAGAGCTGAAAAATACAATAACCAAATGCAATAACCAAAAATACAAAAATTAAAATCTTAATGGATGGGATCAACAGCAGAACAGAAGGGACAGAGGAAACAATCAGTGAACTGGAATATGGAACAACAGAATTAACCAATTTGATAAAACACAGATTAAATGGACTGGAAAAAAATGATCAGAGCCTTAAGACCTATGATAGTATTGCAAAAGATCTAATATTCATGTCATCGGAGTCCCAGGAGAGAAAAAAGAGGGTGGAACTGGAAAGTATTCAAAGAAGCAATGGCTGAAAACTTTCCAAATCTGGAAAAACATAAACCTACAAATTCAAGAAACTGAGTGAATCCCAAACAAGATAAAACTAAAGAAATCCACACCAAGACATATTATACTCAAACATCTGAAAATGAAAGACAATGTTACTTGAAAACAGTAACAGCAATAGCACAATCTATAAAGGGAAAAAAATGATAAACTGGACCTTATGAACATTAAAAACTTTTGTTCTGCAAGAAATCCTGTGAAGAGCATGATAAGACAAGCTACAGGCTGTGAAAAAGTATTTGTAAACCAAATATCTCAGAAAGGAGTAGTATCTAGACTATATAAAGAATTCTCAAAACTCAATAGTAAAAAACCAAACAATCCAACTTGAGATATTTCACTGAGGAAGACATACAAATGGCAAATAATGATCTGAAAAGATGTTCAACATCATTAGCCATTTGGGAACCACAAATTAAAAGGGAATGGGATATCACTACACATCTATCATAATAGCTAAAATTTTTTAAAAGCTGTGACAACACCAAATGCTAGCAAGGATGGGAAGAAATTGGATCACTCATACATTGCTGTTGGGAATGGAAAATAGTGCAGTGATTTTGGGAAACAGGTTGACAATTTCTTACAAACTAAACATGTAACTATCATGCGACCCCATAGTTATACTCTTGGAAATTTATCTTAGAGAAATGAAAAGTTATGTTCACACAAAAACCCATGCATGAATGTTTAGAGCAGCTTTATATGTCATAGCCCCAAACTGGAAACAATCCAGATGTCCTTCAAAAGACAAATGGTTAGACAAACCATGATATATCCCTACCATGAAATAAGAAGAAGCAAACTATTCACATGCACAGCAACCTGGATGAATCTCCAGAGGATTATGTTGAGTGAAATAAGCCAATCCTAAAAGGTTACACAATGTATGATTCTATTTATAAAACATCTCTGAAATGACAAAATTATGGAAATGGAGAACAGATTAGTAGTTGCCAGGGGTTAGGGAGGAGGTTGGGGGCAAGTGGGAAGTGAATGTGGCTATGGTAAAGGAAATGTTCTGTATCTGATTGCATCAATGTCAGTATCCTGGACTTGATATTGTACTATAGTTTTGCAAGATGTAGCCACTGGAGTAAATTGGGTAAAGAGTACACAGGATACCTTGGTACTCTTTATTTTCTTTTTTCCCCAGCTTTATTGAGGTATACTTGACAAATAAAAATTGTATATATTTAAGGTGTACAATGTGATATTCTGATATAAATATACATTGTGGAATGGTTACCACAGTCAAGCTATTTAACATATCCATCACCTCATATAGTTATGATTTTTTTGTGGTAAAAATACTTAGTCAACTATCTTACCAAATTTCAAGTATGCAATACAGTATTATTAACTATAGTCACCATACTGTACCTTAGATCTCCAGAACTTGTTCATCCTTCATAAATGAACCTTTGTACCCTTTAACTTCTCCTCATTTTCCCATCCACCCCTCACCCCCGGCAACCACCATTCTACTCTCTGCTACCTACAGAATGGGAGAAAATATTTGCAAGCCATATATCTGATAAGGGTTTCATATCCAAAATATACAAGGAACTCAACAACTCATTAGTGAAAGAAACACCACAAATAACCTGGGGTAAGGGGTAAGGACCTGAATAGACATTTCTCAAAAGACATACATGTGACAAAGTGAGAGAGTGGCATGGACATATATACACTACCAAACGTAAAATAGATAGCTAGTGGGAAGCAACCGCATAGCACAGGGAGATCAGCTCTGTGCTTTGTGACCACCTAGAGGGGTGGGATAGGGAGGGTGGGAGGGAGGGAGATGCAAGAGGGAAGAGATATGGGAACATATGTACATGTATAACTGATTCACTTTGTTATAAAGCAGAAACTAACACACCATTGTAAAGCAATTATACTCCAATAAAGATGTTTTAAAAAAAAAAGACATACAAATGGCCAACAGGTATATGAAAAGGTACTCGAAATCACTTAACCAGCAGGGAAATACAAATCAAAACCACAATGAGATACATCACCTCACAACTGTTAGAATAGCTAATATAAAAAAGACAAGAGATTAAGGCCTGGGGGCATAAACAGAGGGAATAACCCAGGATGTAGAGGGGAGAGAGGAAAAATTACATCCACGTTGTCACAAATGGCAGGATTTCTTTTTTCTTATTGAGGTTGAATAATATTCCATTGTGTGTATACATAATGGTGAGGATGTGGAGGGAAGGATACCTTTGTACACTGTTAGTAGAAGTGTAAATTGGTACAGTCATTATGGAAGACAGTATGGAGGTTTCTTAAAAAATTAAAAATAGAACTACTGTATAATCCAGCAATCCCTCTTCTGGGTATATAACCAAAGGAAATAAAATCAGTATCTTGAAGAGATATCTGCACCCCATATTCACTACAGCTTTATTCACAATAGCCAAGGTATGGAAAAAATCTAAGTGTCTATTGATAGATGAATGGATAAAGAAAATGTGATATATATACATACACACATACACACACACACAGTGGAATATTATTCAGCCTTAGAAAAAGAAGGAAATCCTGTCATTTGCGACAACATGGATGAACATGTAGTGCATTATGCTAAGTGAAATAAGCCATACACACAGAAAGCAAATGCTGTGTGATCTCACTTATATGTAGAATCGAAAAAAGGTGAACTCTGTATTATTTCTTACAAATGTTACAACTGTAGTTTAATTAAACTGCAAAGTTTAATGTAAAATGTATATAACAGAGTATCCACCCACTTCATTTCTCCCTGTGCTCCTTTGCCAATTCCCTACAACAAGTTTCTAGTCAGGAGTTGATAGATTGATGTGCCATCTACTGACAATATTATGGATGGATTTCTGAGAAATCTAGAAAGTGGAAGTGGGCATGGCAGTTAGGAAGCTTCTTGATTTGCTGTGAGAGTCATGATAGAGGTAGAATATACAGAGGTGGACTGTGTGTGTGTGTTTTTGTGTGTGTGTGTGTGTGTGTGTGTGTGTGTGTTGCTTGTGTATGACCAACTTCAATGACTAGGAGGAGGCCTGGGGGCATAAACAGAGGTAATAACCCAGGATGTAGAGGGGAGAGAGGAAAAATTACATCCGTGTTGTCACAAATGGCAGGATTTCCTTTTTCTTTTTGAGGTTGAATAATATTCCATTGTGTGTATACATATCACATTTTCTTTATCCATTCATCCATTGACAGACACTTCGGTTGTCTCTATATCTTGGCTACTGTGAATAATGCTGCAATGAACATGAGAGTGCAGATATTTCTTTGAGATATTGATTTTCATTCCTTTGGCTATATACCCAGAAGTGGGATGGCTGGATCATATGATAGTTCCATTTTTAAAATTTTGATGAACCTCCATACTGTTTTCCGTAATGGCTGAACCAGTTTACATTCTCACCAATACTGTACAAGAAAGGATTTTCTTTTCTTCACATTCTCAACAATACTGATCTTTTTTATTTTTTTCAATTTACATATATATATATGTATAGTTGATTTACAATATTGTGTTAGGTTCAGGTGTACAGCATAGTGATTCAGTTATTTTTTCTGATTATATTCCATTATGGCTTATTATGTGATATTGAATGTAGTTCCCTGTGCTATACAGTAAATTCTTATTGCTTATCTATTTTATATATAGTAGTTTCTATCTGTTAATCCCTTACTCCTAATTTGTCCCTCCCCCTTCCCTCTCCCCTTTGGTAACCACAAGTTTGTTTTCTATATCTGTGAGTCTGTTTCTGTTTTGTATATAGATTCATTTGTATTATTTTATAGATTCCACATACAAATGATATCATATAGTATTTATCTTTCTCTGTCTGACTTACTAAACTAAGTATAATATTCTCTAGGCCCACCCATGTTGCTGAAAATGACAATATTTCATTCCTTTTATGACTGAGTAATATTCCATTATACATATATATAAAACATATTTTCTCAAGCCAATTGTCTGTTGATGGGCACGTGGGTTGTTTCCATGTCTTGGCTATTGTAAATAGTGCTGCTATTAACATTCAGGTACATGTATCTTTTCGAATTAGGTTTTTTGTTTTTTCCAGATATATACCTAGGAGTGGGGTTGCTGGATCATATGATAACTCTGTTTTTAGTTTTTTAAGGAACGCCCATACTATTTTCCATAGTGGCTGCACCAATTTACATTCCCACCAACAGTGTACCAGGGGTCCCTTTTCTCCACATCCTCTCTGGCATTTATTATTTGTAGACTTTTTGATGATAGCCATTCTGACCAGTGTGAAGTGATACCTCATTGTGGTTTTGATTTGCATTTCTCTAATAATTAGTGATGTTGAGCATCTTTTCATGTTCCTGTTGGCCATCTGTGTGCCTTTTTTGGAAAAATGTCTCTTTAGGTTTGCTGCGCATTTTTTGATTGTGTTGCTTTGCTTTTTCGATATTGAGTTGTATGAGCTGTTTGTGTATTTTGGATCTTAACCCCTTGTCGGCCACATCATTTGCAAATATTTTCTCCCATTCCATAGGTTGTCTTCTCATTTTGTTGATGGTTTCCTTTGCTGTGCAAAAGCTTTTAAGTTTGATTAGGCCCGATTTGTTTATTTTTGCTTTTATTTCTTTTGCCTTTGGAGACTAATCTAAGAAAATATTGCTATGATTTATGTCCAAGAATGTTTTGCCTAAATTCTCTTCTAGGAGTTTTATTGTGTCATGTCTTATATTTAGGTCTTTAAACCATTTTGAGTTTATTTTTGTATATGGTGTGAGGGAGTGTTCTAATTTTATTGATTTACATGTAATTGTCCAGCTTTCCCAACACCACTTGCTGAAGAGACTCTTTTCTCCATTGTATATTCTTGCCTTCTTTGTCATAGATTAGTTGACTGTAGGTGTGTGGGTTTATTTCTGGGCTTTCTATTCTGTTCCATTGATCTATATGTTTTTGTGCCAATATCACACTTTTTGATTACTGTAGCTTTGTAGTATAGTCCGAATTCTGGAAGGGTTATGCCTCTAGCTTTGTTCTTTTTTCTCAGGATTGCCCCTGCCAATTCTGGGTCTTTTGTTGTTCTTTTGACATTTTGATAATAACCATCCTAACAGGTAGGAGGTGGTTATCTCCTTGTGATTTTGATTTGTATATCTCTGATGATTACTCATATTGAGTATTTTTTCATATACGTGTTGGCTGTTTGTATGTCTTATTTGGAAAAATGTCTATTCAGGTCTTTTGCCCATATTTTAAAATTGGCTTTTTTTTTTTTGCTATTGAGTTATATGAGTTATTTATATATTTTGGATATTAACCCCTTATTGTATACATGGTTTGCAAATATTTTCTCCCATTCTGTAAGTTGTCTTTTCATTTTGTTGATTGTTACTTTTGCTCTGCAAAAACTTTTTAGTTTGATGTAGTTCCACTTGTTTATTTATGGCTTTGTTGTGTATGCTCTTGGTGTCATATCCATAAAAATCATTGTCAAGACCAATGTCAAGGAGCTTTCTCCCTATATTTTCTTCTAAGAGTTTTGCAGTTTTAGGTGTTATGTTTAAGTCTCTAATCCATTTTGAGTTGATTTTTGTATATAGTATAAGATATAGGTCTAATTTCATTCTTTCGCATGTGGATATCTAGCTTTTCCACCACCATTTCCAGATAGAAGAGACTGTCCTTTTCCCATTTTGTATTCTTGGCACCTGTTTGGAAGATTAGTTGGCCATATATGCATTGGTTTATTTCTGGACTCTCTATTTTTCATTTTTTGGAAGTTAAATTTAATTTTTTCTGGCTTTGAGATATAATTGACATATAACATTGTATAAGTTTAAGGTTTACGACATAATGATTTGATATATGTATATATTGCAAAGTGATTACCACAATAAGGTAGTTAAGGTATCCATCACCTCACACAGAGTTACTTTTTTGTGGTGAGAATTTTTAAGATTTTTCTCTTAGCAATTTTTGAATATACAATAAAATATTGTTAACTGTACTCACTATGCTGTACATTATATCCCCTTAACTTATTCATGTTTATAACTTTAAGTTTGTACCCTTTGACCACCTCACCCATTTTCCCCCATACCCCCCTGCCCAAGGCAAATATCAATCTTCTCTCTGTTTCTATAAGTTCAGAATTTTTAGATTCCACATATAAGTGAGATCATGTAGTATTTGTCTGTCTCTGTTTTACTTATGTCACTTAGCATAATGCCCTCAAGTTTCACTCATGTTGTTGCAAATGTCAGGATTTCCTTCTTTTTATGGCTGAATAATAATATGGCCTTTATTATGTTGAGATACATACTTTTATACCTAATTTGTTGAGAGTTTTTACCATGAAAGCATATAAAATTTTGTCACATGCTTATTCTGTATCTGCTGAGATTATTATATGATTTTATTTGAATGAAGGTGCTGTAAACACTCATGTGCAGGTTTTTGTGTGGACATAAGTTTTTAACTCATTTGGGTAAATACCAAGGTGTGTGATTGCTGGCTAGTGTGGTAAGAGTATGTATAGTTTTCTAAGAAACTGTCAAAATGTCTTCCAAAGTGGCTGTAACATTTTACATTCACACCAGCAATGAATGCAGGTTCTTGTTGCTCTACATCTTAGCCACCATTTGGTTTTTTGTGCTTGGGATCTTAGTCATTCTAAAAGGTGTGTAGTGGTATCTTGTTGTTTTAATTTGCATGCTTATTTGCCATTTGTATATCTTCTCTGGTGAGGTGACTGTTCAGATGTTTGCCCATTTTTTAGTTGAGTTTTTTGTTTTCTTATTGCTGAGTTTTGAGTTCTTTGCATATTTTGGATAACAGTCTTTTATTAAACACGTGTTTTGCAAATATTTTCTCCCAGTCTGTCCTTTGTTTTTTCGTTCTTTTAACTGTGTCTTCATAGAGCAGAATATTTAAATTTTAATGAAGTCCAGTTTATCAGTTTTTGCTTTCATGGATTGTGCTTTTGGTGTTGTATCTAAAATGTCATCACCAAACTCAGGGTTACCTATATTTTTTTCTTATTTTATCTCATAGGAATTTTATTGTTTTGCCTTTTACATTTAGGTCTATGATCTATTTTGAATAATTTTTGAGAAAGTATAAGATCTGTGTCTGAATTTATTTTTTGCATGTGGATGTCCAGTTGTTCTGGTACCAAAATGATTACCGTTTCTCCATTGAATTGCCTTTGCTCCTTTTTCAAGTATTAGTTGACTATATGTATGTAGGTCTGTTTCCAGGCTAATTTGTATCATTGATGTGTTTTGATCCATTGATTTGTTTTTCTCTTTCAGCAATACCACACTGTCTTGATTACTAGAGCTTTATATTAAGTCTTGAAGTCAGGTAGTGTCAGTCCTCCAACTTTGTTCTTTAAGAATATATTGGCTATTTTGAGCCAGGACATGGAAGCAACCTAAGTGTCCATCGATAGATGAATGGATGAAGAAGATGTGGCACACATACACAATGGAATATTACTCAGCCATAAAAAGAAATGAAATTGAGTTATTTGTAGTGAGGTGGATGGACTTAGAGTCTGTCATACAGAGTGAAGTAAGTCAGAAAGAGAAAAACAAATACCGTATGCTAACACATATATAGGGAATCTAAAAAAAATGGTTCTGATGAACCTAGGGGCAGGACAGGAATAAAGACGCAGATGTAGAGAATGGACTTGAGGACACGGGGAGGAGGAAGGGTAAGCTGGGACAAAGTGAGAGAGTAGCATTGACATATATACACTACCAAATGTAAAATAGATAGCTAGTAGGAAGCAGCTGCATTGCACAGGGAGATCAGCTCGGTGCTTTGCGACCACCTAGAGGGGTGGGATAAGGAGGGTGGGAGGGAGATGCAAGAGGGAGGGGATATGGGGATATATGTATACATATAGCTGATTCACTTTGTTATACACCAGAAACTAACACAAAATTGTAAAACAATTATACTCCAATAAAGATGTTAAAAAAATAAATAAAAGCAATGTATTAAAATTGACAACTATATATATATATAAAACTTCATAAATGTAAAATCTATAACTATATATAATGTATATTAAATATAAACAATATATAATATATATAGTATATGTATAAAATTTGAAAAAAAAAGAATATATTGGCTATTCTGGGTCTTGCTTTTGCATATGTACTTTATTTTTCATTTATTTTTTTAAAGCTTTATTTATTTATTTATTTGGCTGTGCCAGGTCTTTAGTTGCAGCATGAGGGATCTTCGTTGCAGCATGCAGGATCTTTGTTGCAGTGTGTGGGATCTTTGGTTGCGGCATGTGGAATCTTTAGTTGTGGCATGCGGAATCTTTAGTTGCAGCATGTGGGATCTTTTAGTTGCAGCATGCAGGCTCTTAGTTGCGGCATGTGGGATCTAGTTCCCTGACCAGAGATTGAACCCAGGCCACCTGCATTGGGAGTGCGGAGGCTTAACCGCTGGGCCACCAGGGAAGTCCCTACATATATACTTTAAAATTGGTTTGCCTATATCCACAAAATAACCTGGTGGAATTTTGATTTGGATTGTGTTGAATCTATCAGCACAGGTTGGGAAGAACTAACATTTTAACAATATTGAGTCTTCATAACCATGTACATGGAATATCTTTCCACTGAATCTTATTCGATCACTTTTATCAGAGTTTTTTAGTTTTCCTCATATAGAACTTGTGTATGTTTTATTCATTTTATATTTAATTATTTTGTTGTTTTTGTGCTAATATAAATGTCATTGTGTTTTTATTTTGAAATTCTGATTGTTCATTGCTGGTATATAGGTAAGCAATTGACATTTGTATGTCAACTTTGTATCTTACAATCTTCCTGTAATTTCTTATTAGTTCTAAGAGTTTTTTTGGTTGATTCTTTAGGATTTTCTACATAGACCATCAGGTAATATAAAAGAAGACATTTTTATTTCTTCCTTCCCAATCTATATACCTCTACTTCTTTTCTTATTGCATTAGCTAGAACATCCAGTACAATGTTGAACAGGAGTTGTGTGAGTAGATATCTTTGCCTTGTTCCTAATCCTAGGAAAGCATCTAGTTTCTCACCATTAAGTATTGTGGTAATTAATTTTATGTGTCAACTTGACTGGATCAAGGGATGCCCAGATACCTGGTTAAACATTATTTCTGTGTGCTTCAATGAGGATGTTTCTGGAAGAAATTAACATTTGAATCAGTAGACTGAGTGTAGTGGATTGCCCTCCCCAGTGTGGGTGAGGATCATGCCATCTGTTAAGGGCCTGAATATAACAAAAAGGTGGTGCAAGGGAGGATTCACTCCCTCTCTGCCTGACTGCATGGCTGGGACATCAGTCTTCTCCTGCCCTCCATGCTCCTGGTTCTTAGATCTTCAGACTCAGACTGGAATCTACACCATTGACTCAGGTTCTCAGGCATTGAACCACACCACCGGCTTTTGTGGGTCTCTGGGCCACAGACAGCAGGTCATGGGAGTTCTCAGACTCCATAATCACATGAGACAATTATAATAAATCTCTTTCTATCTCTATCTTTATCTCTAATCTACTTCTATTTCTATCCCTGTCTCTATTTTTAGATTAAAATGATTTTGTCAAATGCATTTTATGCATTTATTGATAGTAAATGATTTTTCTTCCTTAACCTATTGATGTGATGATAGGGGACATTAATTGATTTTCTAATTTTGAACTAGCCTTGCATGCTTTTAATAAATCCTACTTGGTCATGGTATATTGTTCTTTTTATGCATTGTTGGATTTGATTTGTTAATATTTTGTTGAGGATTTTTACATTATGATAAATATTGGTCTGTAATTTTCCTTTCTTATAGTGTCTTTGTCTGATTTTGATATTAGGGTAATCCTAGCTCCATGGAATAAGTTAGGTAGTATTTCCTGCACTTCTATTTTTTGAATGACATTGTCAAGAATTGTTACAAATTTTTCTTGAAAATTTGGTAGCATTCACCAGTGAACGCATTTGAGTCTGATGCTTTCTGTTTTGAAGATTATTGATTTAATTACATATATTTAAAAAGTATTTTATATTATATACATATATGTATATATGCAAGTATGTTATATATATAACATACTAATGTGTATATATATATAGGTATATGTATATAAACATATACATATATATTCAGATTATCTATCTCTTCTTGTGTGAGTTTTGGTAGATTATGTCTCTCAAAGAATTAGTCTGTTTCATCTGGGATATCAGATTTGTGGGCATACAGTTTTTCATAATATTCCTTTATTACGGTATTAATGTCCATGAAATCAGTTGTGGTGACCCCTTGCTCATTATTGGTATTAATAATTTGGATCTTACCTCCTTTTTTCATAGTTAACCTAGCTGGAGGTTTATAGATTTTATTGATGTTTTCAAAGATCCAACTTTTGGTTTTGTTGATTTTCTCTATTGATTTCCTGTTTTCAGTTTCATAGATTTCTGCTCTAATTTTAAAATTTCTTTTCTTCTACTTACTTTGGATTTAATTTGTTCTTCTTTTTCTGTTTTCCTAAGGTGAAAGCTTAGATTATTTATTTTAGATCTTTCTTTTTTAATATATGCATTTACTGGTACAAATATCCCTCTAAGTCCTGCTTTTGCTGCATCCCACAAATTTGATAAGTTGTATTTTCATTTTAATTTAGCTCAAAATATTTTAAAGTTTCTATTTAGACTGCTTTGATGCATGTGTTATTTAATCTCCAAGTATTTGAGGATTTTCTTACTGTCCTTCTGTTCCTGATTTGTAGTCTAATTCCATTGTGGTCTCAGTGCATTCACTGTATGATTTCTATCCTTTTAAATTTGTTAAAGTATGCTGTAAGGCCCAGAATCTCTTGGTGAATGTTCCATGTGAGTTTGAGAATAACGTGTATTCTGCTGTTGTTGGGTAAAGTATTATATACATGTCAATTAGATCCAATTAATGATGATGCTGGTCAATTCAACTATGTCTTACTGACTTTCTGCCTGCTGGATCTGTCAATTACTCATAGTGGAAAATTGAAGTCTCCAACTATAATAGTGGATTTATCTATTTCTCCTTGCAATTCAGTTTTACCTCACATATTTGAGGTATCTGTTATTAGGTGTGTACAGATTAAAAAAAAACTTTTATGTGTTTTTAGAGAATTTGCCCCTTTATCATTATTTAATATTCTTTTTTATCCTTGATAATTTTCCCTACTTGGCAGTCTATTTTGTCTGAAATTAACATAGCTACATCACATTTCTTTTTATTAGTTTTAGCATAGTTTATCTTTTCTCTGTCCCTCTGTTTCTCAAGCTCACTTATTCTTTCCTCAGCTATTTCCAGTCTATTGATGAGCCCATGAAAGGCATTCTTTGCTGTTACAGTGTTATTGATTTCTAGCATTTGATTTTAATTATTTCTTTGAGTTTCCATTTCTCTTCTTACATTACCATCTGTTCTTGTATGTTGTCCACCTTTTTCATTAGAGCCCTAGGTATATTAATCATAGTTGTTTTAAATTCCTGGTCTGATTATACTAACATCTCTGCTATATCTGAGTCTGATTTTGATGCTTGCTCTGTCTCTTCCAACTGTGTTTTTGATCTTTTAGTATGCCTTGCAACTTTTTGTTGAAAGATGGACAATATGTACTGGGTAAAAAAAAAAAACAACTGAGGGAAATAGGCCTTTAGTGTCAGGTTTTATGTTTATCTGGCTAGATGTTAGGTTATGTTTATTGTTTGCTGTACCTGTAGCTATATCAGAGGCTTAAATTTCCTCTGCTCTTGTTTGTGTCTCTGATACTTTTTGTTTCCTTAGAGACTTCTTAAATAATATCTGAGACATGCAGTTTTTAAGTAATACTCCCCTGTTATTACAGAGGAGATCTATTGATGTGATTTGTTAAGTGTGGGGAGAGGGGAAGCATTCTATGGTCCTATGATTCAATCTCAATATTTTACTGAGTCTGTGCCCCTGGGCTGTGACCTTCTCAAGTGCTTCTAGTTTTGTTTTGTTTTTTTCCCTTTCTGTGAGACAGGAAGACCAGGGAGGGTTAGAATAGGGCATTTCCCGCTCCATAGGTTGAATAGGGTCTGGTAAAACACCGATTAGTTATGCTCTGGTACCTTGAGGGTACACCTTGTTAAGGAAAGCTCTGGGCATATTTCAAAATGCTCACTTTTACCCTCTCCCTACTGGAAGCAGGAAGGGATATTTTGTCCTCTGATCTTCATTGTGAGAACTTGGTTGCTCCCCTGGAGTCCAAACTCACAAAAGTATGAGGCCCCTCTATGTCCGGGCCATTGTGGAGTTTTTAGCTCTCAAACTTGTCCACACTGAGCCTCCAGGACTTTGTCAATTACAGTTAAGATTTTCCTACACCAGTACTCGTTCTCATGGAGGTTTCTGATCCAGTAAGCTGTGATTCTCTGTCTCTCCATTTTTAAATCAAGGTAAAATTGATATATAACATTATATTAGTTTCCAGGTATACAACACAATGACTTAATATTTGTACATATTGTGAAATAATCCCTGCAATAAGTCTAGTTAACATCCGTCACCAAACATAGTTACAACATTTTTTCTTGTGATAACTTTTAGAATCTACTCTTCTAGCATCTTTTAAATATGGAATACAGTATTATTAAACATAGTTACCATACTGTACATTATATCCCAATGACTTAATTATTTTATAACTGAAAGTTTGTATCTTTTGACTCCCTTCATCCATTTCTCCCACCCCCTACCCACCCCAGCTCTGGCAACCACCAATCTGTTCTCTGTATCTATGAGCTTGGTTTGTTGATGTTGTTGTTTTAAGTTCCACATATAAATAAGATCATATGGTGTTTGTCTTTCTCTGTCTGACTTATTTCACTTAGCATAATTCCCTCAATGTTCTACCTCTCCAATTTAAAAAAATTACTATTTAAAATTGTAATAAAATATAATAACATTAAATTTACAATCTTAATCTTTAAGTGTGTTAAGAAAATGTTGCTTAATTTCCACATATTTGTGGATTTTCCAACTTCTATAAAAATTTCTAACTCTAGCTTCATTCCACTGTGATTTTAAAAGATTGTTTGTATGATTTCATACTTTTAAAATTTAATTAGACTTGTTTTATGGCCTAACATATAGTCTATAGTAGAGAATGTTTCATGTGCACTCGAGAAGAATGTGTATTCTTCTGTTGTTGTGTGGAATGTTCTGTATATGTCTGTTCCAGTTGATTTATGGTCCTCTATTTCCTTATTGATCTTAAATCTAGTTGTATACATTATTGAGAGTGAGATATTCAAGTTTCCAACTATTATTGCAGACCCATCTATTTCTACCTTCACTTGTGTCAGTATTTGCTTCATATATTTTGGGAATGATGTTTGGTTCTTATATGTTTATAATTGTTATAACTTCTTGGTAAATACACCATGTTATCTGTATATAGGTCTTTCCTTGTCTCTTGTAACATTTTTTGACTTAAAGTTTATGTTGTCTGATATAAATATACCACATCTGCTCTCCTTTGGTTACTGTTTGCCTGGAATATATTTTTCCATTCTTTCACATTCAAGCTATGTGTATCTGTAGACCTAAAGGGAGTTTCTTGCAGAGAACGTATAGTTGGATCCTGTTTTTTAAAGATCTATTCTGCTGATTTCTGCCTTGGAGAGTTTAATCTCTCTACATTTAAAGTAATTACTAATGAAAAAGGACTTATTTCTGTCATTTGCTATTTATTTTTCATATGTTTTATAGCTTTTCTGTCCCTCATTTCCTCCATCACTCTCTTCTTTTGTATTTAGTTGATTTTTTGGTAATGAAACATTTTGGTTCCCTTATTTCATTTTGTGTATATTCTATACATGTATTTTCTTGGTGGTTACCATGAAGCAGCATATAACATCTTATAACAGCCTATCATACATTGAAACCAATGTGAGTTCAATTGCATACAAAAATTACTCTGTACAGCACCTTTCCTCTTGTATTATTGATGCCAAAAATTGCATATTTTAAATCCCATAGAAAATAAAAAGTGGAGTTATGAATAAAAATTACAAAAATACTGGCTTTTACATTTTCCCATGGGTTTACCTTTGCTGAAGGTCGTTAAGTCTTCATATGGCTCGGAGTTACTATCAGCCTTTCATTTCAACCTGAAAAACGCCCCATAGGATTTCTTGTAAGGTGGGTTTGATAGTAATGAACATCCTCAGCTTTTGTCTATGTGGAAATGTTGTAATTTCTCCTTCACTTTTGCAGGACAGTTTTGCCAGACTTAGAATTTTTGGTTCACAGGTTTCTTTATTCGGTAGTTTAAATATACTCCACCACCTTTTGGCCTCCAAAATGTCTGCTTAGAAATTTGCTGATAATTTTATTGCAGTTACTTTCTGTCTGATGAGTCATTTTTCTCTTGCTGCCTCCGAGATGCTCCCTTTCTCTTTGGATTTAGATACTTTGATTATAATGTGTCTCAGTGTGGGTCTCTGGGTTTACACAAAATGTAGTTACATAGTTTGTTGGATTTGTAGATTCATGTAATTCATCAAATTTGGGAAGTTTTTTGGCCATTAATTCTTTTTTTCTTTTTAAAAAAATTTTATTTTATATTGGAGTATAATTGATTTACAATGTTCTGTTAGTTTCAGGTGTACAGCAAAGTGATTGATTTATGCATATATATATATATATATATATATATATATATATATATATATATATATATATACATTCTTTTTCCGATTGTTCTCCCATATATTACAGAGTATTGAGCAGAGTTCCCTGTGCTATACAGTAAGTCCTTGTTGATTATCTATTTTATATATATTAGTGTGTATATCTTAATCCCAAACTCCTAATTAATCCCTCCCCCCACCTTTCCCCTTTGGTAACCATAAGTTTGGGGTTTTTTAAATTTTTTAAATTTTATTTATTTATTTATTTATTTTTGGCTATGTCGGGTCTTCGTTGCTGCGCACCGGCTTTCTCTATTTGTGGTGAGTGGGGGCTACTGTTCGTTGCAGTGGATATGTTTCTTATTATGGTGGCTTCTCTTGTTCTGGAGCATGGGCTCTAGGCGTGCAGACTTCAGTAGTTGTGGTATGCAGGCTCAGTAGTTGTGGCTCGCGGGCTCTAGAGTGCAGGATCAGTAGTTATGGCGCACGGGTTTAGTTGCTCCGCAGCATGTGGGATCATCCCAGACCAGGGCTCAAGCCTGTGTCCCCTGCATTGGCAGGTGGATTCTTAACTCTGCTCCACCACGGAAGTCCAATAAGTTTGTTTTTGAAGTCTGTGAATCTGTTTCAGTTTTTTAAATAACTTCATTTGTATCCTTCTTTTAGAGTCCACATATAAGTGATATCATATGATATTTGTCTTTCTCTGTCTGACTTACTTTACCCAGTATGATCACCGCTTAATCCATCCATCTTGCTGCAAATAGCATTATTTCATGCTTTTTTATGTCTGAGTAATATTCCATTGTATATATGTGCCACATCTTCTTTATCCATTCATCTGTCGATGGACACTTACGTTGCTTCCATGTCCTGGCTATTGTAAATAGAGCTGCAATGAACATTGTGGTACATGACTCTTTTTGAATTATGGTTTTCTCAGGGTATATGCCCAGTAGTGGGATTGCTGGGTCGTATGGTAGTTCTGTTTTTAGTTTTTTAAGGAATCTCCATACTGTTCTCCATAGTGGCTGTACTGATTTACATTCCCACCAACAGTGCAAGAGTGTTCCCTTTTCTCCACACCCTCTCCAGCATTTATTGTTTCTAGATTTTTTGATGATGGGCATTCTGACCAGGGTGAGGTGATACCTCAATGTAGCTTTGATTTGCATTTCTCTAATGATTAGTGATATTGAGCATCCTTTCATGCATTTGTTGGCAATGTGTACATCTTCTTTGGAGAAATGTCTATTTAGATCTTCTGCCCATTTTTGGATTGGGTTGTTTGTTTTTTACATATTGAGCTGCATGAACTGCTTGTATATTTTGGAGATTAGTCCTTTGTCAGTTGCTTCGTTTGCAAACATTTTCTCCCATTCAGAGGGTTGTCTTTTCATCTTGTTTATGGTTTCCTTTGCTGTGCAAAGGCTTTTAAGTTTCATTAGGCCCCACTGTTGTTTTTTTTTTTTAATTTCCATTTCTCTAGGACGTGGGTCAAAAAAGATCTTGCTGTGATTTATGTCAAAGAGTGTTCTTCCTATGTTTTCCTCTAAGAGTGTTATAGTGTCTGGTCTTACATTTAGGTCTTCAATCCATTTCGAGTTTATTTTTGTGTATGGTGTTAGGAAGTGTTCTAATTTCATTATTTTAAATGTACCTGTCCAGTTTTCCCAGCACCACTTATTGAAGAGACTGTCTTTTCTCCATTGTTTATCCTTTCCTCCAGTTTCATAGATTAGTTGACCACAGGTGTGTGGGTTTACCTCTGGGCTTTCTATCCTGTTCCATTGATCTATATTTCTGTTTTTGTGCCAGTACCATATTGTCTTGATTACTGTAGCTTTGTAGTATAGTCTGAAGTCAGGGAGCCTGATTCCTCCAGCTCCGTTTTGTTTTTTGTGTTTCTTTTCTCAAGATTGCTTTGGCTATTTGGGGTCTTTTGTGTCTCTATACAAATTTTAAGGTGTTTCTGTCATAGTTCTGTAAAAAAAATGCCATTGGTAATTTGATAGGGATTGCACTGAATCTGTGAATTGCTTTGGGTAGTATAGTCATTTTCCCAATACTGATTCTTCCAATCCAAGAACATGGTGTATCTCTCCATCTGTTTGTGTCATATTTTATTCCTTTAATCAGTGTCTTATAATTTTCTGAGGACAGGTCTTTTACCTCCTTAGGTAGGATTGTTCCTAGGTGGTTCATTCTTTTTGTTGCATTGGGGAATGGGATTGTTTCCTTCATTTCTCTTTCTGATCTTTCATTGTTAGTGTATAGGAATGCAAGAGATTTCTGTGCACTAATTTTGTATCCTGCAACTTTACCAAATTCTTTGATTAGCTCTAGTAGTTTTCTGGTGGCATTTTTAGGATTATCTATATATAGTATCATGTCATCTGCAAACAGTGACAGTTTTACTTCTTCTTGTCCAATTTATATTACTTTTATTGCTTTTTCTTCTCTGATTGCTGTGGCTAGGACTTCCAGGACTATGTTGAATAATAGTGGTGAGAGTGGACATCCTTGTCTTGTTCCTGATTTAGAGGAAATGCTTTCAGTTTTTCACCATTGAGAATGATGTTTGCTGTGCGTTTATCATATGTGACCTCTATTATGTTGAGGTAGGTTCCCTCTATGCCGACTTTCTAGAGAGTTTTTACCATAAGTGGGTGTTGAATTTTGTCAAAAGCTTTTTCTGCATCTATTGAGATGATCATATGATATTTATTCTTCAGTTTGTTAATATGGTGTATCACATTGATTAATTTGCGTATATTGAAGAATCCTTGCATCCCTAGGATAAATCCCACTTGATCATGGTGTATGATCCTTCTAATATGTTGTTGTATTCTGTTTGATAGTATTTTGTTGAGGATTTTTGCATATATTCATCAGTGATATAGGTCTGTAATTTTCTTTTTTTGTAGTATCTTTGTCTGGTTTTGGTATCAGGGTGATGGCAGCTTCATAGAATGAGTTTTGGGTGTGAGCTCTTCTCTAAATGTTTGATAGAATTCACCTGTGAAGCCACCTGGTCCTGGACTTCTGTTTGTCGGAAGATTTTTAATCACAGTTTCAATTTCGTTACTTCTGATTGGTCTGTTCATATTTTCTATTTCTTCCTTGTTCAGTCTTGGAAGGTTATACCTTTCTAAGAATTTGCCCATTTCTTCCAAGTTGTCCATTTTATTGGCATATAGTTGCTTGTAGTAGTCTCTTATGATGATTTGTATTTCTGCAGTGTCTGTTGTAACTTCTTTTTCATTTCTAATTTTATTGATTTGAGTCCTCTCCCTCTTTTTCTTCATGAGTTTGTATAAAGTTTAATCAATTTTGTTTATCTTCTCAAAGAGCCAGCTTTTAGTTTTATTGAAATTTCCTATTGTTTTCTTTGTTTCTATTTCATTTATTTCTTCTCTGATCTTTATGATTTCTTTCCTTCTACTAAATTTGGGTTTTGTTTGTTCTTCTTTCTGTAGTTCCTTTAGGTGTAAGGTTAGACTGTTTATTTGAGATTTTTCTTGTTTCTTGAGGTAGGATTGTATTGCTATAAAGTTCCCTCTTAGAACTTTTTTTGCTACATCCCATAGGTTTTGGATCATCGTGTTTTCATTGTCATTTGTATCTAGGTAGTTTTTTATTTCTTCAGTGATGTCTTGGTTATTTAGTAACATGTTGTTTAGCCTCCATGTGTTTGTGTTTTTTACTTTTTTTCCCCTGTAGTTTATTTCTAATCTCACAGTGTTGTGGTCAGAAAACATGCTTGATATGACTTCAGTTCTCTTAAATTTACTGAGGCTTGATTTGTGACCCAAGATGTGATCTATCCTGGAGAATGTTCTGCATGCACTTGAGAAGAAAATATAATCTGCTGTTTTCAGATGGAATGTCCTATAAATATCAGTTAAATCCATCGGGTCTATTGTGTCATTTAAAGCTTGTGTTTCCTTATTCATTTTATGTCTGGATGATCTGTCCATTGGAGTAAGTGAGGTGTTAAAGTCCCCCACTATTATTGTGTTACTGTCGATTTTCTCTTTTATAGCTGTTAACATTTGCCTTATGTATTGATACGCTCCTATATTGGGTGCATATATATTTATAATTGTTATATCTTCTTCTTGGATTGATCCCTTGATCCTTATGTAGTGTCCTTCCTTGTGTCTTGTTACATTCTTTATTTTAAAGTCTATTTTATCTGATATAAGTATTGCTATTCCAGCTTCTTTTGATTTCCATTTGCATGGAATATCTTTTGCCATCCCCTCACTTTCAGTCTGTATGTGTCCCTAGGTCTGAAGTGGTTATAGTTTAGACAGCATATATATGGGTCTTGTTTTTGTATCCATTCAGTGAGCCTGTGTTTTATAGTTGGAACATTTAATCCCTTCACATTTAAGGTAATTATCGATATGTATGTTCCTATTACCTTTTTCTCAATTTTTTGGGTTTGTTTCTGTAGGTCCTTTTCTTCTCTTGTGTTTCCCACTTAGATAAGTTCCTTTAGCATTTGTTTTACGGCTGGTTTCGTGGTGCTGAATTCTCTTACCTTTTGCTTACCTGTAAAGTTTTTGATTTCTCCGTTGAATCTGAATGAGATCCTTGCCAGGTAGAGTAATCTTGGTTGTAAGTTCTTCCCTTTCATCACTTTAAATATATCATGCCACTCCGTTCTGGCTTGTAGAGTTCCTGCTGAGAAATCAGCTGTTAACCTTATGGGAGTTCCCTTGTATGTTATTGGTCGTTTTTCCCTTGTTGCTTTTAATAATTTTTCTTTGTCTTTAATTTTTGTCAATTTGATTATTATGTGTTACGTCACGTTTCTCATTGAGTTTATCCTGTCTGGGACTCTCTGCACTTCCTGGACTTGGGTGGCTATTTCCATTCCCATGTTTGGGAAGTTTTTGACTATAATCTTTTCAAATATTTTCTTGGGTCCTTTCTCTCTCTCTTGTCCTCCTGGGACCACTATAAGGCAAATGTTGGTGTGTTCAATGTTGTCTCAGAAGTCTCTTAGGCTGTCTTCATTTCTATTCATTCTTTTTTCTTTATTCTGTTCCACGGCAGTGATTTCCACCATTCTGTCTTCCAGGTCACTTATCCGTTCTTCTGCCTCAGTTATTCTGCTATTGATTCCTTCTAGTGTATTTTTCATTTCAGTTATTGTATTGTTCTTCTCTGTTTGTTTGTTCTCTACTTCTTCTAGGTCTTTGTTAAACATTTCTTGCATCCTCTCAATCTTTGCCTCCATTCCTTTTTCGAGGTCCTTGATCACCTTCACTATCATTATTCTGAATTCTTTTTCTGGAAGGTTGCCTATCTCCACTTCATTTAATTGTATTTCTGGGGTTTCATATTGTTCCTTTATCTGGGACAGAGTCCTCTCCCTTTTCTTTTTGTGTATCTTTCTGTGATTGTGGTTTTCGTTCTGCTGGCTAAAGAATTGTAGTTCTTCTTGCTTCTGCTGTCTGCCCTCTGGTGGGTGAGGCTATCTAAGAGGCTTGTGCAAGTTTCCTGATGGAAAGGACTGGTGGTGAGTAGAGCTGGGTGTTGCTCTGGTCGGCAGAGCTCAGTAAAACTTTAATCTGCTTGTCTGCTGATGGGTGGGGCTGAGTTTCCTCCCTGTTGGTTGTTTGGCCTGAGGCGACCTAGCACTGGAGGCTACAGGCTCTTTGGTGGAGCTAATGGCAGACTCTGGAAGGGTTCATGCTAATGAGTACTTCCCAGAATTTCTTCCACCAGTGTCCTTGTCCCTGCCATGAGCCACAGCCACCCCCTGCCTCTTCAGGAGACCCTCCAACACTAGCAGGTAAATCTGGTTCAGTGTCCTATGGGGTCACTGCTCCTTTCCCCTGGGTTCTGGTGTGCATACTATTTTGTGTGTGCCCTCCAAGAGTGGAGTCTCTGTTTCCCCCAGTCCTGTCAAAGTCCTGCAATCAAATCTCGCTGGCCTTCAAAGTCTGATTCTCTGGGGATTCTTCCTCCTGTTGCTGGACCCCCAGGTTGGGAAGCCTGACTTGGGTCTCAGAACCTTCACTCCCGTGGGTGGACTTCTGTGGTATAATTGTTCTCCAGTTTGTGAGTCACCCACCCAGCGGTTATGGGATTTGATTTTATCATGATTGCACCCCTCCTACCCTCTCATTACGGCTTCTCCTTTGTCTTTGGATGTGGGGTATCTTTTTTCATGAGTTCCATTTTCTTCCTGTTGATGATTGTTCAGCAGTTAGCTGTGATTCTGGTGCTCTCACAAAAGGGAGTGAGCGGATGTCCTTCTACTACGCCATCTTGAACCAATCTCTCCATTCTTCATTTATGACTGGTAGCAAGGCATGTATGGCCAGTCTTATAACTACTGTTTCATAATAGTTCTGAAAATTCTAGCTATTTCAATAATTCAAGAAGAAATAAAATGCATAAGTATTAGAAAGGACTAAGCAACAATGTTCTTTTTATTTATTTATTTATTTTATTATTAATTTTTTTGCTTGAAATTTATGTTTATTGAACAATTTTTAATTGAATGCACCAAGACCTTTCCTGATGGGTTGCCCACGTTGCCCCATGGAAGTGTGGCATGCATGCTCAGCTTGAAAAGGCAATGGCAGCTGGGCAAAAATAACACTGTGTATGCCGAGAAGAGGGCAGGCAGACAGCCCTCCACAAGCGGCAAGCAGCAAGATCCCCCTCCACAGAGCTTTAATGTGGGTCCTTTAAGCCATACAGAGAAAGAAAACACAACTAATCACTACCTTGCACTTGTGTTATGTTTCCATGGTTTAACTTAAAACATTGGATCAAGGAGACAAGTGCCATTCAAAAGCCAGAGTACATCAGCTAAACCAGAATTGTGGGTCAGATTCACATCTGCCAGCTACATAACACGTTGAAAACTGCACTTTAGGAAAAAGAGAGAAAAATAATAGGCAGCAGTTTCCCCTCTAGTCAGTTCTACACACCAGTGCCAGGTTAATTTTATCATGTTAGACAAATGTCAAAACATTCAAGGATTTCCCTCTGCTCTTAGGGTGAAATACCAACTCCTACATTTGTGTTTCAATGCCCCTCTAACATTATTCTACCCTACATGTTCAATTCTGCATGGGAGTCAGGGTTCTGAAGCCAAGCTACCTGGGCTCAAATTCCAGCTCCATCACTTACCAAGCTGTGCCACCTCATGTAGGTTCCTTAACCTCTGTTTTACCTCGATTTTCTCTTCTCTAAAAAGGAGACTAAAATCATGTCTATATTATGTGGTTGTTATGAAGATTGAATGAGTTAATATGTAAGTGTTCTTAAAACCATGCCTAGTACCTAGTGAGAATAGCTCTTTATAAATGCTTAAGTAAGTAAAGGGTGTCCCACTATATTACAGTGAGGTTATGTTCCTTTCCCTCTCTGACTCTCTCCTCATGGTCTTCTGCCCACTTAAAATTTTTTATAAGGTCAGAAATGGAAGTAGTCAAGAACCAGAAAGCTAACTAGCATGGAAATCACTGGGAGAGGGTTTAGATTGTCCTTTCAGAATGGTCTGCTCAGAATCCCCCAGCCCTGGCTCAACATTGTATCTCAGTGCCCAGAAATACACAAAATAACTACTTGTCAAATTAATGAACGAATAACTTCCCTGTCTCAATATCTGCACCCTCCCTCTGTACATTCCTGATTAATTGTTGCTTTTAAAATCATGTATTCATCATGTCACTGTCATATTGGAAAATCTTCAATGGCTTTCAGTCATTTACAACAGTGATTCCCAGTCCTAATTTCACATTAGAATCACCTGGGAGTTTTTAGAGCATCCAATGCCCATCCTCACCCAGACCAAATGAAACAGACTCTGTGGGGAGGGCCCGAGGTTTTAGGGGTGATAATCAAAGAGTTTGACAAGTGACATGACAGAACACCAACCAAATCAGAACTGCTTTGCTGACCTATCAGCATGGACACTGGCTACAAAAAGACAGAGTGGTTCTAAATACCAGCTAATTATCAGCTCTGCCAGTATCCATATTTTTTATGATCTCAATAAGTCACAGTAATAAACCACTGATTTATAAAATAAACTCTATATTCCTAACCCTGGAAATCAAAGCTCTTTATAATATAGCCAAATCTCCTTTTAGGACATTATTGCCTCTACTCTTTTTTTTTTTTTTTTTTCACACACACACACACACACACACACACACTGTATTTTATTTTTACAAGAGATAAATAGACTGACACCAAGCATTGTACATGGATGACCGCAACAAAAGCAACAATGATTGCAATTACCAAACATGAAACACACTCATACTATGTCATAATATTGACATTCAGTCCAGTAATCCTCCACTGTAACAGCTCCTTTACTTTGCAGTGAAAATTGATTTGTATATTCTTTGCCTCTGAGTCCTTGTGGGATTTTTTCTTTTTTTAAATTCAAACAGAAAGTCACAAAAATTATACTCATCCTCATCAGTTCACTCAGTCCCATGTAATTAATTTTTTTTTATCTTGATCTTTTGTTAGCACTTTTATGAGCTCATCAGTTTTTCATTAGAGTTCTGAAAATGCTTATTCATTCAGTTCAGCAGTACAGTCAGGTACCAGAAACCTGTACTTGTCAGAGTCTTTTCCATGAATTTCCTGAAGATGAAACCCTTTTATAGGAACATATTTACAAAAGCATCAGAGTACACCCAGAACTGTCTGTAAATGACAAAAGACTTAAAAATGACCACGGTTAAAGATTTGATGAAAGTTCATAATAATGCAGTTGACAAGAAAATTAGTTATTTCTGAGATATACATTTTAAAGTAATAACTAGGATTATGACTTATAACATTATACCAGAACATATAAGATTTTTAGAAATTTCATGTAATGTCTGAAACATTTATATTAACATATTTCCATACAAATAACCCAATGAAAGTTTAGTATTAGTTGTTTTGTTTGTTTGTTTATACTGCAGGTTCTTATTAGTCATCAATTTTATACACATCAGTGTATACATGTCAATTCCAATCGCCCAATTCAGCACACCACCATCCCCACCCCACCGCAGTTTTCCCCCCTTGGTGTCCATATGTCTGTTCTCTACATCTGTTTCTCGACTTCTGCCCTGCAAACCGGCTCATCTGTACCATTGTTCTAGGTTCCACATACATGCGTTAATATACGATATTTGTTTTTCTCTTTCTACTTACTTCACTCTGTATGACAGTCTCTAGATCCATCCACGTCTCAACAAATGACTCAATTTCGTTCCTTTTTATGGCTGAGTAATATTCCATTGTATATATGTACCACAACTTCTTTATCCATTTGTCTGTTGACGGGCATTTAGGTTGCTTCCATGACCTGGCTATTGTAAATAGTGCTGCAATGAACATTCGGGTGCATGTGTCTTTTTGAATTATGGTTTTCTCTGGGTATATGCCCAGTAGTGGGATTGCTGGGTCATATGGTAATTCTATTTTTAGTTTTTTAAGGAACCTCCATATTGTTCTCCATAGTGGCTGTATCAATTTACATTCCCACCAACAGTGCAAGAGGGTTCCCTTTTCTCCACACCCTCTCCAGCATTTGTTGTTTGTAGATTTTCTGATGATGCCCATTCTAACTGGTGTGAGGTGATACCTCATTGTAGTTTTGATTTGCATTTCTCTAATAATTACTGTTGTTGAGCATCTTTTCATGTGCTTCGTGGCTGTCTGTATGTCTTCTTTGGAGAAATGTCTATTTAGGTCTTCTGCCCATTTTTGGATTGGGGTGTTTGTTTCTTTAATATTGAGCTGCATGAGCTGTTTATATATTTTGGAGATTAATCCTTTGTCCATTGATTCGTTTGCAAATATTTTCTCCCATTCTGAGGGTTGTCTTTTCGTCTTGTTTATGGTTTCCTTTGCTGTGCAAAAGCTTTGAAGTTTCATTAGGTCCCATTTGTTTATTTTTGTTTTTATTTCCATTACTCTAGGAGGTGGATCAAAAAAGATCTTGCTGTGATTTATGTCAAAGAGTGTTCTTCCTATGTTTTCCTCTAAGAGTTTTATAGTGTCCGGTCTTACATTTTGGTGTCGAATCCATTTTGAGTTTATTTTCGTGTATGGTGTTAGGGAGTGTTCTAATTTCATTCTTTTACATGTAGCTGTTCAGTTTTCCCAGCACCACTTATTGAAGAGACTGTCTTTTCTCCATTGTATATCTTTGCCTCCTTTGTCATAGATTAGTTGACCATAGGTGCGTGGGTTTATCTCTGGGCTTTCTATCTTGTTCCATTGATCTATGTTTTCTTTTTATTTATTTTTTTATTTTTAAAATGTTTTAAAAATTTATTTATTTTATTTATTTATTTTTGCCTGCATTGGGTCTTTGTTGCTGCACATGGGTTTTCTCTACTTGTGGCAAGCAGGGGCTACTCTTCGTTGTGGTGCACGGGCTTCTCATTGTGGTGGCTTGTCTTGTTGTGGAGCACAGGCTCTAGGCGTGCAGGCTTCAGTAGTTGTGGCACATGCTTCAGTAGTTGTGGCTCATGGGCTGTAGAGCGCAGGCTCAGTAGTTGTGGTGCACAGGGTTAGTTGCCCCACGGCATGCGGGATCTTCCTGGACCAGGGCTTGAACCTGTGTGCCCTGCATTGGCAGGCGGATTCTTAACCACTGCGCCGCCAGGGAAGCCCCAATGTTATTTTTAGATGACATCATTGTATACATTGAAACTGGTAAGCACTGGCAAAAACTAGGGGGTATAATAAATGCTTGTAGGAAGTCATGGGATACAGTTTCAATAATTTAAATTGTGTTTCTATATTACAATAGCAATTATAATCTGAAATTAAACATCTTTTTAAATGACATCAAAATGTTTTAAATAATGGGAATATATATATAAAAACAGAAATGCTAGATCAAGAATAGCTTGGCAAATCAGAACAATCAGAGATGACTTTGGCCCATGTCCCGATTTTGATAATAAACTTTTATTGGAACATAACCTTGTACATTTGTTTGTGTATTGTCTATGCCTGATTTTCCACTATGACACTGGAGTTGAGTAGTTTTGGCAGAGACTGTATGGCCCAACAATTCTGGCCCTTTAGATAAACAGTTTGCTGAACCCTATGCTAGATTACTACACTGAAAAGTTCCCACTGTGCCACCAGGGAAGTCCCATATGTTTGTTTTTGAAGACTGTGAAATCTGTTTCAGTTTTTTAAATAAGTTCATTTGTATCCTTCTTTTAGATTCCACATATAAGTGATATCATATGATATTTGTCTTTCTCTGTCTGACTTACTTTACTCAGTATGATCACCGCTTGATCCATCCATCTTGCTGCAAATGGGATTATTTTACTCTTCTTTTTGTCTGAGTAATATCCCATTGTATATATGTACCACATCTTCTTTATCCATTCCTCTGTTGATGGACATTTTGGTTGCTTCCTTGTCTTGGCTATTGTAAATAGTACTGCAATGAACATTGGGGTGCATGTATCTTTTTGAAGTATGGTTTTCTCCGGATATATGCAGAGGAGTGGGATTGCTGGATCATATGGTAGTTCTATTTTTAGTTTTTGTAAGGAACCTCCATACTGTTCTCCATAGTGGCTGTACCTCCAACAGTGTAGGAGGGTTCCCTTTTCTCCACACCCTTTCCAGCATTTATTGTTTGTAGATTTTTTGATGATGGCCATTCTGACCTGTGTGATGTGATACCTCATTGTAGTTTTGATCCTCCCCCTAGAGTAATGAAAATAAAAACAAAAATAAACAAATGAGACATAATGAAACTTAAAAGCTTTTGCACCACAACAGAAACCATAAACAAAACAAAAAGACAACCCAAAGAATGGGAGAAAATATTTGCAAATAATGTGACTGACAAGGGATTCATCTCCAAAATATACAAACAGCTCAAGTAGCTCAGTAATAATAAATAAAAACCAACCGAATCACAAAATGGGCAGAAGATCCAAATTGACATTTCTCCAAAGAAGATATACAGAGGGCCAGAAAGCCCATGAGAAGATGCTCAACATTGCTAATTATTAGAGAAATGTGAATCTTGGCCATTATTTATTCAAATAATCTTTCTGCCCCTTTCTCACTTCTGGGACTCCTATAATGCATATGTTGGTCCATTTAATAATGTCCTATAAGTACCTTATGCTCTGCTTACTTCTCTTCATGTTTTTTTCGTTCTGCTCCTCAGATTTGATGATTCCCATTTCCTACCTTCAAGTTTGCTGATTTTTCTGCCTGCTCAAATCTGCTGCTGATACTCTATAGTGAATTTTTCATTTTAGTTATTGCAATTTTTAGCTTCAGAATTTGTTTGGTCCCTCTTTATAATTATTTATCTCTTTATTGATATTCTAATTTTAAAATATACCATTTTCTAATTTCTTTAGTTCTTTTTCCATATTTCATTCTTTTTAATGGCTGACTAATATTCTATTGTATGTATATACCACATCTTCTTTACCTATTCATTTATAGGTGGGAACTTAGGTTACTTCCATATCTTGGCTATGGTAAATAGTGATGCAGTGAACATAGGGGTGCATATTTCTTTTCTAATTAGTGTTTTTGTTTTCTTCTGATAAATACCCAGAAGAGGAATGGCTTGACCATATGGTCATTCCATTTTTACATTTTTTCAGGAATCACCATAATGTTTTCCATAGTGGTTGCATCAGTTTATGTTCTCACCAATACTGCATGAAGGTTCCTTTCCACCAACCTTGTTTTCTGTTGTCTTTTTGATAATGGCCATTCTGACAGGTGTGAAGTGATCCCTCATTGTGGACTTGATTCACATTTCCCTGATGATTAGTGATAGTGAACATCTTTTCATGTTGCTGTTGGATCTCTGTATATCTTCTTTGGAAAAATATCTATTCAGGTCGTCTATACATTTTTTAGTTGGGTTGTTTGTTTTCTTGATGTTGAGTTTTATGAATTCTTTTTATATTTTTGATATTAATCCCTTGTCAGATACATTGTTTGTATCTGACAAACAATGTATGGCAAATATCATTTGCCATTCAGTAGGTGGCCTTTTCGGGTTTTTTAAAATAGTTTCCTTCACTGTGCAAAAGCTTTTTAGTTTGATGTAGTCCCATTTGTATAATTTTGCTTTTGTTTCATTTGCCTGATGAGACATATACAAAAAAATATTGCTAAGACCAATGTCAAAGTGTGTACTGCTTATGTTTTCTTCTAGAAGTTTTATGGTTTCAGGTCTCACACTTAAGCCCTTAATGCATTTTTAGTTTATATTTGTATATGGTGTAAGAAAGCACTCCAGTTTGCTTCTTTTGCATGTAACTGTCTGATTTTCCCAACACCATTTACTGAAGAGTCTGTCTTTGCCCCATTGCATATTCTTGCCTCCTCTGTCATAGGTTAATTGCCCATATAAGAGTGGGTTCACTTCTGGTCCCTCTATTCGGTTCCATCGATCTATATGTCTATTTTTGTGCCAGTACCATACTTTTTTGATTACTGTAGCTTTGCAGTATAGTTTCCAATCAGGGACTGTGACACCTTTGGTTTTCTTTATCTTTCATAAGCTTGTTTTAGCTGTTTAGGATCTTCTGTATTTCCACACAAAGTCTAGAATTATTTGTTCTAGTTCTGTGAAAAATGACATGGATATTTTATAGGCATTGCATTGAGTCTGTAGATTGCCTTGGGTAATATGGCCATGTTAAGAATATTACTTCTTCCAATCCATGAACAGAGTATACCTTTCCATCTCTTCGTGTTGTTTTCCATTACTTTCATCAGTGTCTTATAGTTTTCAGAGTACACATCTTTTACATCCTTAGTTAGATTTGTCCCTAGGGGTTTTTTGTTTGTTTGTTTGTTGTTGTTTTTTTAATGCAATGGTAAATGGGATTGTTTTCTTAATTTCTCTTTCTGATAGTTTGTTGTTAGTGTATAGAAATGCACCAGATTTCTGTATATTAATTTTGTATCCTGCAAATTTATCGAATTCTTTGGTAAGTTCCAACAGTTTTTTGTTGGCATCTTTAGGGTTTTCTGTGTCTAGTATCATGTCATCTGCAAGCAGTGGTAGTTTCACTTCTTCCTTTCCAACCTGGGTTCCTTTTCCTTTTCTGATTGCTGTGGCTAGGATTTCCAATACTATGTTGAGTAAAAATGCTGAGAGTGGGCATTCTTGTCTTGTTCCTGATCATAGAGGAAAAGCTTTCAGCTTTTCACCACTGAGTGATGTTAGCTGTGGGTCTGTCATATATGGCCTTTATTATGTTGAGCTAAGTTCCCTCTATACCCACTTTGTTGAGAGTTTTTATAATAAATGGATATCAAATTTTGTCCAAAGCTTTTTTTTCTGCATCTCTTGAGATTATTACATGGTTTTTATTCTTCAATTTGTTAATGTGATGTATCACATCGATAGATCTGCACATATTGAACCATATTTACATCCCTGGGATGAATCCCACTTTGTCATGGTGTATGGTCTTTTTAATGTATTGCTGGATTTGGCTTGCTAATAGTTTTTTGAGGATTTTTGCATTGATGTTCATCAGTGATATGGGCCTATAATTTTCATTTTTTGTATATTTTTGTCTGTTTTTTTGTCAAGGTGATCCTGGCCTTGTAAAATGAGTTTGAAGCTATTGGACAGTGCATAGACAACTTTGATCAGGGGTTACCAAGTTATAACCCGTGAGCAAAAACTGGCCCACCACCTGTTTCTGTGCACACTGGGCGCTACGATTTACTTTTTCATTTTTAAGTGCTTGAAACAAATCAAAAGAATAATATTTCATAAAACTTGACAGTTATATGAAATGCAAATTTTGGTGTACACAGATAGTGGTTGACTGTGGAACAACCAAACAGAAAACAAATCCCAGAACTCCCCACTCTCTGCTTCCACAATCAACTCTTTTGGCTTTGGAGTGTAAACCAGTCATCTGACAGGCTGGAGAACTGTGCGGGTTGCAGGTGGTTTGATGGGATACACAGAAACATGGATGGATTTCAAAACACATCCTTAATTCTACTACACTTGACTCTATATGTTCAAATTCCATTGCCTGTGTTTCTCTAAGAAGAGATATGGACCAAGACAGTGATGCATTGGTTCTCTCCTTGCTGCCCTTTCTTCCTAGGATAATCAAAGTACAGTAATCCGGACAGTGTGACACTGGCATAAGGATAGAGCAGTGCTCAATGGGACAGAAAAAAGAGTGCAGAAATAGAACCACACATTATGGCCAGTTCATTCTAGACCAAGGTGCCAGGAAATCCAATAAGGAAAGTTAAGTTTCCTTCTACAAACAGTGTTAGAACCAATTGAAGAAAATAAAAAGGAAACAACCAAACCAATGTCAGTCCATATGCAAAAATAATTCGAGATGAATCTAAAACTAAATGTAAAAGCTAGAAACATAATTCTTCTAAAAGAGAATATATGAGAATATCTCTGTGACCTTTGCTTAGGTCGAGATGTCTTAGACAGCACCAAAAAAATGCTAAGTATTGAAGGAACACTCAATGAATTGAATTGCTTAAAATGTAAAATATTGTTCCTCCAGTGACACTATTAATGTACTCAAGAGACTAAAAGTAACAAGGTTTTACCATACCAATTCTTGGCGAGGATATGGAGACATTAAAACGATCACACACTGCTGGCTGGAATCTAAACTTGTAGAAACACATTTGATAGCTGTTTGAAAGATTTCTAAATAGTGAAACGTATACTTATCACCATATAACCCATCTATTCCCCCCCTAGGTATTTACCCAAGAGAAAAGAAAACGTATGTCCCTGCAAAGACACATACACAAATATTCATAGTGGCTTGATTCATATGACCTGATAAGGGAAACAGTCCAAAGGGTCATCAATAGATAATGAGCAAAAACAAAAGGTGGAAATCCATACAACAGAATAATGCTCAGCAATAAAATGGAATGAAGTACCGATGCATTTGATAACATAGTTGGCATTGAAAATTATTATACTGAGTGAATGAAGCAGAACACAACAATGATACTGTATGCTCACATTTAAAATTCTAGAGATTGCCAGCAAACTTACAGTGATTAAAAACAGATTGGTGTTTGTCTGGGACGGGGGACATAAGGAGGAACAGGCTGCAAAGAGCACAACAAATCTTTTACATGAGGAGGAACTTTTCTGTATCTCGATTGTGGCAGTTCTTTCACGTAGTATAGAACCAAGATGATAGAGCTGGAGGTAGAGACGGAGGGCTCTCAGGGAGACAGGTCAATTTTTCAATAAAAACTGTATACGTGGATGTGTAATTTGGCACGTGGAGGGATTTATTTCTGAAGAGTGGGAAGCATCTGTAAATATTCACATGAGGCAAGGGGAAGAGAAAAAAGAGGAGAGAACCTTGGGTGGACTCAAGGCTAGACTGGGTTATAGTCAAGATATCGCAATCCAATGGGCTAGAGCCAGTGATAGAGTCAGAAGTTGCTCATTGAAGTGAAGCCATGCTGGGGATGGGTCAAGAGGAAGATTCATCAGTTTCAGACAGAGCCCTGAAAATGGAGTCCATGGGATTATCAGCAACAGACATGGCAGTGGAACCACAGGGCGAAAGGAAATGGGACTACATTAACCCTAACAGGGAAAAGCTGCCCGTTCGTGATCCAGGGACCAGGAGGAAGCCAATTTGACCCCCTCCCTCCAATACAATGAAGTCAAATAAGCCCAGTCTCATACCCCTGCCGCCATTAAAGAGGGGAGCAAGGGTAAGACAGAATCTGAAAGACCAAGAAATTAACACAACAAGATAAAATATTTCCTTATTATGGCCCTTTGAAAATACTGTGTCCCAAATAAACCCAAACCAAAACCAAACCAAAACAAACAACCAAACAAACAAAAATACCCCTGATGGAATGGCCATCATCAAAAAATCTAGAAACAATAAATGCTGGAGAGGGTGTGGAGAAAAGGGAACACTCTTGCACTGTTGGTGGGAATGTAAATTGATACAGCCACTATGGAGAACAGTATGGAGGTTCCTTAAAAAACTACAAATAGAACTACCATACGACCCAGCAATCGCACTACTGGGCATATACCCTGAGAAAACCATAATTCAGAAAGAGTCATGTACCAAAATGTTCATTGCAGCTCTATTTACAATAGCCAGGACATGGAAGCAACCTAAGTGTCCATCATCGGATGAATGGATAAAGAAGATGTGGCACATATATACAATGGAATATTACTCAGCCATAAAACGAAATGAAATGGAGGTATTTGTAATGAGGTGGATGGAATTAGAGTCTGTCATACAGAGTGAAGTAAGTCAGAAAGAGGAAAACAAATACAGTATGCTAACACATATATATGGAATCTAAGGGAAAAAAAAAAGGTCATGAAGAACCTAGTGGCAAGACAGGAGTAAAGACACAGACCTACTAGAGAATGGACTTGAGGACATGGGGAGGGGGAGGGGTGAGATGTGACAGGGTGAGAGAGTGTCATGGACATATATACACTACCAAATGTAAAATAGATAGCTAGTGGGAAGCAGCCGCATAGCACAGGGAGATCAGCTCGGTGCTTTGTGACCACCTAGAGGGGTGGGATAGGGAGGGAGGGAGGGAGGGAGATGCAAGAGGGAAGAGATATGGGAACATATGTATATGTATAATTGATTCACTTTGTTATAAAGCAGAAACTAATACACCATTGTAAGGCAATTATACTTCAATAAAGATGTTTAAAAAAAAAATACCCCTGATGATTTCACGTGTCCATTGACAGTCTCTTCAAAAGGTACAGTCTAATCCCCCACTCTGAGTGTGAGCTAGTCTTAGTGATTTGCCTCCAATGAATAGAAAGAAGCAGAAGTTCCAGTGTGTCACTTCCAAGAGTAGGTCATAAAAGGCATTGAGGCTTCTGTCTCAGTTGGTGTCTCACTTGGATGACTTGCTTTGGGCAAAACCACATGCCATATCGAGAGGACACTCAAGTTGCCTATGGTGAGGCCACATGGCAAAGAACTGAGACCTCCTGCTTATAGCCATATGGGTGAATCATCTTAGAGGTGCATTGTCCAGCTCTGGTCAAGCCTTCAGATGACTGCAGCCCTGGCCAACTTCCTGAATGCAATTTCATGAATACTCTGAGCTAGAACCACCCAACAACTAGGCTGCTCCTGAGTTGCTGGCCCACAGAAACTGTGAGATAAGAGTTTATTGCTTTGAGCCACTACGTTTTGGGGCACTTTGTTATGAAGCAATAGATAACTAATGCAAATACCAAAACGTTTATCTGTAGTATGAACAACATTATTCGCTTAGGATCTTGTACATGTCAATACACCAGAAGCAACCGGGCTTCCTTAATAAAGCAATAATCCGAAATAGGTATGGAGAAATGAATCCCATGAACTTTGAGGTCCTGGAGAAGGGAGACAGTATCACCATCATTTCTGTGTTTCTCACTGTGTCCTGGAGAAGGGAGACAGTATCGCCATCATTTCTGTATTTCTCACTGTGCCTAGCAAAAGTTCTTATGTCCCATAGTTGCTAGTAAATATTCCTTCGCTGGAAGAGAATTACGGTAGTCTGGAATTGTAAGGGAGCCTTGAGTTCATGGACTTCAAACTTCCTATTTTTAACCTGTAATAAAAATTAGTCCCAGAAATGTGAGGTGACTCTCCCAAGGTCAGGTAACCAATTAGAAGTATACCAGGAGTAGAATTTTGGCCTCCTGGCTCCTAGTTCACCAGGCTTATGCTCTCAACGCATGTTTCTACATTAGAGGATTGTGGGGATGGTTGTGAATGTTTGGGAAGGGTTGCTTAGGAGGAAAGAGTGAAGAGGATACTTTGAAGAGAGGAGAATGTGGAAATCTCTGCGACCCCTCACTTCTCTTCTGTATTTTTCAACGTCTGTGTAAATTTGAGGGCAGGGCCAGCTCACACAAAACCATTGAATGTTCTGTGCTGAGGAGGACTCACTCCCCACAGGTCCTTCTTTATCTGTGCTTGGCTGTGTCTTCACTTCACCGCAAGGGACCAGGGCAGGGATGGGATGCTGTATCAAAGTCAACCACATATAGGCTGGACATCGGGAAGGGTGGCAGCCTGTGAGGGAGATTTACACATATCTCTGCCACACCACGATTCCTTTATCTTTGATAATGGCAGTTTCACTCAGTGAAAATACTCTTCTCCTTGGGGAAATATGAGTACAGGTTTCACTTAGTTGGTCTGGGCTTCTCGGGCTAAGGCTGTATCCCAAGTGGTGGTGACCATTTTCTCTGCTTCTCTTGGTGCCTGCTGAACAAGCAAGACTCAGAGACACCAAAAGAGAATGATATCCATATCAAGAGCGCAGCGAAGAAATAGACACACTGGGAATGCAGCTGCAGGGAAGACTGTGGCACTGGGAGAGAGTGGGGTTATGTTGGGGGACAGCAAGGATCTCCTAATTGCCCTCAAACCACTGTTTCTAGTCCGTAGTTTGAGCTGTGGTCTCTCATCCCTGGATACCTGGGAGCTTTGTTCCAAAGACAAGGATCTGGGGGGACAGGTTAGGTGTCATTATTTAACAGTTAGGGGAGGTCATAGTGTGTCTGTGTAGTGAAGGCTGCTACCACTTGCCTCCCTAAGTCGATGTGCAGAGGGGAAGAATGAACCCAGGGACCAGTAGGCCCATCCACAGGCACCTGGGAAATAAACAGCCCCATGGATGTGACAGGACTCTTTGCTTACAACCGATGCCTTCGGATCCTGGGGCCTAGGTCCAGAAACGGAGGGTGCATCTGTCTGTCCATCTGCAGTAGCCTGATTCTTGGTCACCCAGGGATTTAGGTAGAGTTTTTATTCATATTTTAGGTCTTATGCCCTCTGAGGTTCTCTAACATCCAGCCCCCCGCCCCAACCCACAACTTAAATTTTCAGCTGCTCTTCCAGACCTAAACTCCATTCTCTGTCATCTTCAGCTTCGGTGGTAAGGTTGTCTGTCATTTCCTGCCACAGTAGCTGTGGAGATGATTGAGAAGCACGCTACAATAAGAGAGCCATAAATTCTCAACTCTTACCCCTTCTCCACTGTCATTTTCAAGAGTAAACTCTCCTTGACCTCTGCCTGCTTTTGGATGCTTTCAAGTACCTTTTTTTTTTTTTTTTTTTTTTTATACTGCGGGTTCTTATTAGTCATCAACTTTATACACATCAGTGTATACATGTCAATCCCAATCGCCCAATTCAGCACACCACCATCCCCACCCCACCGCGGTTTTCCCCGCTTGGTGTCCATACGTCTGTTCTCTACATCTGTGTCTCAATCAAGTACCTTTAAATATTAGTTTTCTTATATGCTTTTCCAGATTGCATAATTGGTATCTGTGGGATGGTTCACCTGACTTTTTCATTCATTGTATTCCTCTACTGTAACCAGTTCTGGATGATTTTTTAAACCCAAAAGAGAGAGGAAACTTATGAACTTTGTGAAAGTGTTTTAAAGGAACAGGAAAGCGGGGTGGGGGGGGGTGGGTTTTGGCATACTATAAGTGAAAATTTTCCCCGTTAATACTCCGTTCAGTTGCGACTCCTCGATAAAAGTTACACCAGCACTCACACAGGCCCCCCTAAACACACATACAAGATATATGTAATGCTTACAGTATCGATATCACATTGCAAATATTGATAGTAACATCCCCAGAGGCGCTTTCTCTTTTCCTTCCTATCCCACTTGAATTCGATCAAATGAATTGTGTCCTGGGGAAGCAACAGTGCAAATACGGAATCTGACAGTTACATTTTCCTCTCCATATCCCTCCTGAGGAATGGAGCTGAACCCCTGGAGCTCCAAGGCTCGCAGGTCCCCTGGATGCAGAAACAGTACGTGCCTTGGAATGATTTGGAAGGGACAGTGGGACCATCCCTCACGGGGCCACATATTGTCACTGTCCCACACTGATCATTATCTCTTCCCCACTCCAAGTCAGAGGGAAAAAGGATCTTCTGTCACCATGGTCATGGCAGCTCTGCTTTTATGATCTCCCCAAAGGAAGGACCAAACTGAGCAATTATTATATTTTGTGCTTGAGAAGAGTGAGGCATTCAGCTGTGCTAAAGAGAAAGAGGGGGCGGCAGTTCCTGTCAGTGTCCAGTGGGCCGTCCCTGCCCACCCCCGTGCCCACCCCGGCTGTCTGCTCCTTCCAGATCTGTCTGGTCCTGGTTTGCATGCCTGGTCATGAGGTGTCCAGAACTGCATTTCTGATTATGGCTCTGCTCTGTGTTCAAAAGGAGCAGGGCTGCCCACCAGGAGGAGGACAGACCTGGGACCTGGAGGGATTTCTAGAAAGAGGCTGTAACTGGAGCAGGAGAGGAGTGTCAAGAGAGGGAAAGAAGGGGGCTTTCCTCAAGGAGGGAAGTAACAGCCAGGGTGTCAGTCGCCTTTCACTCAGCCCCTAGCGGACAACTTGGACTAAATATATACGTATGTGTGCGTATGTGTGCACGCACACACACATACACAGCTGCAAGTCACCTGTAGCCGCTGTGGGGGTGGGTAGTGGTATGTGTCTGGCTTTTTCAAACAAATATCACAGAAATAGACAAAGTTCTGTCCACTCTTCTCCCTTTTCTCCTTCTCCTCCTTTTCTTTCTTCTTATTTCCACCATCTCCTCCGCCCCCTCCCCCCTCCTCTCCCCCTCGTCCTTCTTCTTTTCTCTCTCTCCCCCCCATCTTCCCCCCTCCCTTCTTTCCTCTCTCCTTTGTTTTTTATTCTTTAATAACAGCTCCAGCACTCCTCTAGCTATGCACTTAGGACCTCATTCCACCTTCACCCTCCTCTTCAGATACCTATATTCAGCTAAGCATTGCAGAGCCCCCTGGTCATGCCTCCACTTTCCTGTTGTCACCATTTCCCTGGTCGACACGAAGTGTCCTATCTCTGAACCCAGCCTGCGAGATTCCCCCAATCCCCTACATTCTTGAATATAGAAATCAAGAATGAAAAGAAATCCTTGTAAAGCTTTCCAGTCCTTTCCACACATCAGTCAAGTCCATTATAGGCCCCTCTAATTTCCCATCACCTTTTGATTTTCACTGTTTGCCTGTCGGTTCTGACCACAGTCACCGTTTTCTCCTCCTGTACTTTAAACCTTTCTCATTAGAGCCATGTAACCTTTTCCCACAGTCAGAGGGAGGGGCACCAGGACCCTTCAGGAAAGTGCATAGGGGATGCCTCTCTCCCATCATGTCCCCTGATGCCCAGGTATGAGCATACTCTCCCCACGGTTTCCTTCCAGAGAAGTTCCAAGTACACAGTAAGTGCTCTTATTGCTGCCTGGCACTCCTGCTAGACAGAGCCCTGACATGTTGGTCATGAGTCCAGAGAGCCACTCACAGTTTTGCCAGTAACCCATCTTCTGATTTTGGGGGCGTCATTTCCTCACTCTGGGTGTCCTAGTTTCCCCATCCGTTTACTGATGGGGGCCTCTTAGGCACCTGCAAATTAGTATCATGCTCCCCTTGGTTATTCCTGCATATCATTTCGAGCTACTGCTCACGGAAAGGAATATTTCTGATGAAAATCTCAGTAATGGACAAGGAGGTGTTTGTCTCTCTCCTTTCTTCCTTTGTTCCTTTTTGTTGCTCTCTCTGTTAATGGCACCAATCCCCTCTCACCAGTTAGGTGAGAACCTTTCCCATCCTGGCTCACAAGTCCTGTGGAATTCCCTGTAAGGTCAAGTGCTCTCTTCCCTGTTCCCACTGTCCCTGCCCTAATTCTCAAAGCACTTGCTATTTACCTGGTCCACATTAAAAGCCAGGAGAGCTGTTTTCTCATCCCAAAAGGGACCGTGTGGCCCTGGGCAGGTTGCTTCCCCTCTCTGGTTCATCTCTTTGTAGAATGAAGGATTTGACCATCTTGGTCTCCATGTGGAGGCTGACTGAGGTCATAGAGAGAGCTCTGGCATGGTCATCAAGAGCCCTGAATGCCACTCACAGCTCTGCCACTAGCCTAGCATGTGATGTAGCTCCAGTCCCTTCCCACTTCTGAGCCTCAGTTTCCCATCTGAACAGCTGTGACTGACAATTGAGGGCTCCTAGGCTTCTGCAAATAAAGACTTGGGCCCCTAACCTGCCTGTGTCTTTCCAAAATCCATACTCCAAGATGCTGAGCACGTGGAACATTTTCTTAACCTCCAGATTACTCCTTGGAAATGTCTCTAGTATAAAGAGCTTTTTCCCTTATGTTCGATGCTTTATTTTCCCTGATAAGCCTTCAGCTCCCTCTGCCTTGGACCCTGCGGGCCTGTGTTTATGGGCTTTTAATGACAAAAGGCTATCAATTAGTGTAATCAGAGTATTCTCCTCTTTAATCTTGGCCCTCTCCCCACGTTGTCCCCCTCCCGCATCAGGTTCCCTCTTGTTTTAACTGAGTGAGCAGAGCTCTTGGCTGCATCACCATAGCAACCAGAAGCTAGGGCCAATTAAGCCATGACTGAGGCATTAGACACCTAAGCTGATTTACAGAGTCCAGAATACTGGATGGAGGAGAGAGGCTGACAGGAAGGGCAACAAGGAAAGTCTTAGCTGGAGAGAAGTGGGCAGCTGAGTAGCTGAGGGCTGCAAACCATACCCCACCTCAAGTCCCTGGGGACCATGGGCCCAGGTGTGGACAACATGGCATGTGCCCTCAACCACCAGGCCAGAAGGTGGGGCAACCAGGACCCTCCCCCACACAGAAATGTGATTTTTGATACCTCCCTGCCAACATGCCCCAAACACAGGGATGTGGCTCTGGATTTTTAAACAAAATTCAGAGTAACGGGCAGAGTCAATTACTGAGTTCACCCTGAGTCCTAGTCTTGTGGTGCTTTCCTTATCCTCCAAATACTCTGTGGAAGTTTCTCTAAGGAAAAAGCCTCTTCCTTTTTGAGGCTCCCTTTTCCCAGTCGAAGCCCCTGCTGCCCTGGTCTCCTTTTATGGGCCTTTAATCACAAAGGGCTATCAATTAGGGTAATTAGGATATTCACATTACAATTCTTCTTCCCTCCCCCATGAGGCTGGCCACTCCCCTTTCGTGCTCCCTTTTTATTTTATCTAGTGAGGAAAGCTCTTGGCAGGATTGCCATAGCAACCAAGCCACCAGGCCTATTAGGCCATTGAGGATCTGGACACTGAGACTCAAAGCCGATTATGGGTCTTGAAACTTGAAGGCAGAGCAAGACTGCTGGTATGAAAATAAAGAGGCTCTTGGCCAGATGAAGGGGCAGCTGAGCTCTTCAGGGCTTCAGCCTACCCTCCACCCTTAAGTTCATCTTTACCCCCTGAATTCTTTAGGGAAGGAGAAGGAGAGAGGCAGGAGTGAGAGGGGACTGGCCCTATTAAGGAGGAAAGTCTGGGTTTGGACATAAGAGCTTATGCTCTTTGGCTAATCCTTGCCATGTCCTCAAACTCACACCTGTAGCATGCCTTCCCCATTGGGTATCCTCATTTCCTAATAAGTTACCTGGCACACAGTAGGTACTCGTAGGGCTTGCTGCCCAGCAATCCCACTAGACAGAGCACTACAGGATAGAGCACAATGAGAACACCTTAGAACGTGGGCAAGGGAAGACTCCTAACTCAGTGACTTTTTCTGGGAAATGACACTAATGAAAAACCTATGTCATCTGGTGTGTAAGGCTCCCTGTTCACAGTCTGGCTCCTCTGCTTTTGGTGATGATGGTGTTAACTGTTTGGTGGATGGAGGGGAGGCAGTGAGGGTGGCATTAGGCTGTTAATCACCAAAGGCCCTAAGGGTATTAGGTCATTGTCACCTGCAAGAAATCCCTCCTCCCTCTCAATAGCCCCCTCTACATTCACAGGTTTCCACTCATTTTCACTGAGGGAGCAAAGCTTCTGGCCGCATCGCCATAGCAACCAGAAGCCAGACAGAGTAGGAGGGTGAGGCAGTCACTTGACACCAAACCTTAGTGTAGTGTCTGTTGGAGAGGGGTTGACTTTGGGGAGGAAAATACATTAACCGTGAGCTGGAGAGAAGTAGGCCACTAGGCTTCTCAGTGATCCGACACACTTCCACCTCATCCTTCATCCTTGTGCCTCCAGGTAAGGAGGAGTATTCAGAGCCAGCTTTGTTCCCTGTGGGGGCCAAGGCCTGTGTTTGGACCAGAATATGTGTCCTCTGCCCTAGCCCGTGGTGAGGGTACAAGGCACCAGATCCGCCCCTGTCCCGCCTTGTGACCAAACAAACACGCATGAGTGAATATGAGTTCCGCATGTGCATTCCCATGACTGCACCTCCTGTGCCTAGAACAGTGTCAGGAATATGGTAGGGGTCTTTGATGCAAACTCATACACTTCCCCAGTCCACTCACTCCATCTTAGACATCGCAGTTCACATCTTATCCTCCTTCCTCAAACCTCCGTCTACTACTGGAACAGCCACAGTCTGGGTTGATAAGACTGAAAACGTGGAAGGAAAGATCTCACAAAACTTTCTACCTACCTGCTTCTGACACTAGATACTCTGCCTTCCCTCTTGTCACTATGAACGAACTGTCCACACTCTTATCAAAACCCAGCCCTGCAGTTGGGCAGTAGATTCTACCCCTTTTGGGTGAGTAAATGCATGGCCCCAGCAATGCTCCCAGAGCTCTCACCCACATCACCAATTTGCCCTTCTCAGCTGGATGATTCTCATAAGTACACAAACCTGCAAAGTCCCCCCTCTTAAAAACAAAACAAGAAAGAGGGAAACTGACAAAAACCCCACCTTAACTGCACAATGCCCTCCATCTGCAGCAGCATCATCTCTCGATTTGCCCGTTACAGCAAAGCTCCTAAAAAATCATTATTTATTTTTGGTATCTCCATTTCCTCTATTCCCATTTTGTCTTGAACCATCTCAATCGATATTTTGTTCCCACCAATCCAGTGAACTAGCTCTTCTCAAGGTCCCCAAAGACCTGCACGTTGCTAAATCTAGTGGTCATTTCTCAGTATTGACATTACTTGACTGATCAGTAGTATTTGGCACTGCTGATCACTTCCTCCTCCCTGCAATACTTTCTTCACTTGGTTTACACTGCAGCGGTCCCCAACTTTTTTGGCACCAGGGACCGGTTTCGTGGAAGACAATTTTTCCAGGGACGGTGCGGGGCGGGGAGAGATGGCTCAGGTGGTAATGCGAGTGACGGTTCAGGTGGTAATGCGAGCGACGGTTCAGGCGGTAATGCGAGTGATGGGGAGCGTCAGATGAAGCTTTGCTCGCTCGCCTGCCGCTCACCTCCTGCTGTGTGGCCCGGTTCCTAACAGGCCTCGGACCGGTACCGGTCCATGGCCCGGGGGTTGGGGACCCCTGGTTTACAGGACATTCCTGTCCCTTGGTTGGCGTTCTGCCTCAGGGTCTGCTACTTTTCAGTGTCCTGGTGAGTCCTTCTGTGACTCCTTGACCTCTCTGCATTCAAGTGCTCTAGGTTTTGACTCTCAGATTTCTTCTCTTCCCTACCTATGCTCACTTCCTGCAGAACCATACTCAGTTCCATCACTTTGATCCCAGCCACAAATTGAAGAATCACACATTAATATTTCAAGTCCAGTCTTATCCCTGAAATCCAGGCTCATATATTCAACTGCGTACTCAACATTGCCTCTTGGATGTCTAATTTTCATCTCAAATTGGGCCTGGTCCTGATCAGCAGAGTGTAATGAGGAGCCCATAAGCCACTGAGAGTGCACATCCAGAGCTCCACTTCTATAAACTAAATTGAGATTCAAAGCTCATTCCCTACTCTACCTTAGGTTTACCTACCTGGCACCAAGTCTGCCCCAGCCTCTCTTCAGACAACTGTCCTAAAGTCCTTGGCTCAGAGCCCAGGCCATTCGTAATCTAAGAGCAACTTTATTTTTGTGTATTTACCCTGGCTTGTGAAATAAGCCTTCCATTTATCACAATGTTGGTTTCAAAGTATGTCCATTCTGGGCTTCCCTGGTGGCGCAGTGATTGAGAATCTGCCTGCTAATGCAGGGGACACGGGTTCGAGCCCTGGTCTGGGAAGATCCCACATGCCGCGGAGCAACTAGGCCCGTGAGCCACAACTACTGAGCCTGCGCATCTGGAGCCTATGCTCCGCAACAAGAGAGGCCACGACAGTGAGAGGCCTGCGCACCGCGATGAAGAGTGGCCCCCACTTGCCGCAACTAGAGAAAGCCCTCGCACAGAAACGAAGACCCAACACAGCCAAAAAATAAATAAATTAATTAATTAATTAATTTTTAAAAAAAGGTATGTCCATTCTACTTTTCCTTTGTCTTTATTAAATAACGAAATTATCACTTAAAATTCTCTCTGTCCTTAGATCCATTTCTTTGTAATACATTCTCATATTAACCTAATTCATATTATAGTTGGTATGAGTGTATTTGTGAATGTTTCTTTATGTAACTTCCCAGTTGCTGTCATTACAACTGCCTCAAGAGGGACTAAATGTTCTGCTTTTCCAGTTTTATGACTGAGCAGACACTGTGTGTGTTCCTCCAATATTCATTCTCTCCTCCACCCCAAGCACAGAGAAGCTTAATTCCTGTCTAGGAATTATACATGTGTTATTAATAGCAATGGGAGATATTGTTACTACTTATCATCTGCTCATGTTGACTTGCATTTTCTGACATTTCTCCCACCAACGTTTTTATAAGAAATTATATCTAAAATGATGTTTAGAGTTTTGATAAATCAAGAGTTCCAACAAAGAGGTACTTAAGCAAGTGAGAAATAGATAGTTGTATTCCCTTGCATTGGCTACTGGCTTGAGAACTGACCCTCTCACAGCCTGTTGGTAGAAATGCAAATTGATATGAACCCCTCTGGGGTTCTCTAGAAAGTATGTGCTCCCACCTGAACACTTGGCATATGTTCTGGCCCTGGGGATATATGTCAAGGAAATGAATGGTTCTAAGGCAATAATTTTTCACAAGAACAAAGTTTTCACTCCCATAGTGTTTACCACAGCCATGACCAACAAAATTATTAAGACACACCAAAAGGTAGAAATGATAGGACATCTATAAAATGTGAGTATACACCTCCATTTAAAAGATAGTAGTAGCATATAAAATGAAATGAAGTGATGTTCAAGCTGTACTGAAGGTGAATAAAATTAGGTACAAGTTTATGCTTAGTATGAGTTCATTTTTCCTAATATTTTGTTATGAAACCCATCAAACTCCAGAAATGTCTACCAGGTTGTACAGTGAAAATCCATATGATCACTACCTAGAGACTACAACATTAGCCATTTTCTATCCTTCCTTAATCACACATATATCTCTGTGTCCATCCATTATCCATCCAGCAATTCATGTTATATTCTGGATGCATTTTAAAGTAAGCTGTAAGCAACAGTACTTTCCAACCCTAGATAATTCAGCACCCAAATGATTAACTAGAGTTTAATATTTGTTTATAGTGGTTCCTTTTTTGCTCGTTGAGGGAAAATTTACACAGAGCAAAATGCACAAATCCTAACTGCACCATTCATTGAATTTTGACAACCACACACACCTGTGTAACCCAACCCTCTTATCAGTATCTAGAACATTATCCTCACCCCAGATGTGTTCTCATGTCTCCTCCCAATCCGTCTGCTCCTCCATCCCTCACAGGCAAACACTGGTCAGCTTTCTGTTTCTGTAGGTTAGTTTTACTATTTCTAGAACTTTTAATAAATGGTATGTCCTCTTTTGTGCTCGTCTTTTTCCACTCAGCAAATGGTTTTGAGATTCATACACGGTGTTGTGTGCATTGGTTTTTTTTTTCCCCTTTTATTGCTGAGTACTATTACATCACATGGATATTCCAGAGTTGGTTTCAGTGATCTCATTGTTGAAATGTACAAGGAGAAGTAGAAGCAGAAGGAGGAGGAGGAAAAGAAAAAGAAACCTGTGTATTTGCAAAGAGAAAAGTTTACTGTAGTATGTTATACCCACTTATTGACAGCAATTGTCTGTAAATTATGGCATTTATGTGTCACTAGATAAGCTGATCTTCAAAAGCACCTACTCCTCTAGACTGATGTACTTACCATTCATAATAGTTCCATCCTTAGTGGTGTCTCTTTTTAACTTACACCAAATGACATCATTGAATTAAGAATGAACTAAACAGAGTCAGTGAGTTGTTAACAAAATAGTAGTATATCAAATCTTGGAATACTCTGTGCCAAGATATGTGTCAAAAATTCATGTGCATGTGACTCTGGGTGAGAGTTTGGGTGTTTGGGGTTATGTTCAATGTGTATTGAAGGGAGACTGAGGAAACTCCAAAGGACCTTTCCATGGTAGAGAGATTAGGTCCTCAATCATGAGGAACAAATGCAAACATGAAGAAAACCATAAGCAAGAAAACATTGAAGGATTCATAAACCTGACTGATTTGAAACTCTGCTCAATCCCCAACTAAAAGAAGCAAGCATGAGAGCATAAATCTTTAATGTTCACACAGGCTGAGCATGGGAGCAGCATTTGATTGGTATTCCCTGGAGGATTCTGAAATCCCAGGCTCACATATCCAACTGGCTACTGGATGTTTCCACGTGAATTCCTTACATTTAATACTTGCTTAAGACAACTCAGTGTTAATTATAATTCTAATAATTCCTGTGAGACAGTGTTGTAGGAAATAATACTTTTATACAAATATTTCTACAAGTGGAATTTGATGCTCATAGTATGCTAATGTTAAAAAAAATTTAACATTACTGGTAAGTAGTCCTTTATATCATGAGACAAATTATATTAACGCAGGCTGGGAGGAAAATACCCATTTCTTCACACTGTTTCTTACTCTGAGTATTACAACACGTTATATTTATTAAATGCACTGAGTTATCTAATTCTTTAAACATTTTTCTTGTTTACATTTTCATTTCACAAATACTAGAGTTTGTGTATTAAAATCTGTGAATAAAGATAAGCAAAAAAGAAGAAAATATAGTTAAACTGAAGAAAAATAAAAACTGCAATCATACAACATCAAGGAAAAACTTTAAATTTGGATATAACTCCTGTGTGTGTGTATTTATGTATGTATGTGTGTATGTACGTGTAAATATACATACACATGTGTGTAAACAACCTATGATATATCATATATAACCTTTTAATAGGAATAGAGCCATTCTCCACATGCTCTTCCATTTATCACTATTACCCTTTCTTCAGTCATTTACTCATTCATACTTCTTACAACTATATTGTATGGAGATTTCTGCTTCTGAGCAGATGGAGTATACTTAATTTTCCCTATTTCTGCCTCCAAGTTCAGCTTAAAAAACCTGGACATTACAATTAAACAATCACAAAAAATTTCTGTAAAGTCAGAAAATAAGGCAGACTGGCAATGGACCCCAGGACTCATGGAACAATGTCATGGTGAATTCCTTGTGTTTGATTTTTGGCTTATACCTCCTTATTTGGTACTGGTGATACCAGAAACCTGGAAAATTCAGTGAGCACAAACATAAAAATTCCAGATAAAGCCTACTCCCTCTAGTCAAAGTATGAGGAAATAGCAGCCTCACAAGACAGACAACTTTTAGAAAATAATCACTCTACTCCAGCCCAACACAGAAAAAACTGCAGTCCCATCACCACCCTCACTAGAACAGACTGAGTGGAGAACCTAGACTTCCACATTTACCAGGCAAGAATGAGGCACTGTAACCACCCATCATGGATGGTAGTAGAGCAGACCCACTGTGGATCAGGGACTTTCATCTCACTGATAAGTAAGAAGACCCCATACCTGTGGTGTCAGTGGTAATCATGTGGGAAGCCTGTCCCACTAGCTCCACCCAGTGATTATGAGGTACTTCTACCCCTCCTCAATGGGGTGGTGTCAGAGGAGAGCTAGAGGGGTTTCATGGCTTTCACCAACACTCACAAGTAATAAGGCTAACTTTTTCCACGGGGTTAGTAGAGGCATAGTAGGGAGGCATAATGCGTCATCCTTATAACTCCTTGCCAGGGTGTTATCGCCAGAGATGTAGTAGGGAGCTTGAAGTGGAGCTCAAGTGGAGAAGTGAGCTTCCCACCACTGCCCATAGGGATAAGGATCCTCTCCTTCCCCAGATTTTAGTGGCAGCCAAGTTGGAAATCTGGACTTGTCTCACATGTAAGTAAAAAGGCAGCATCCTGCCCTTCTTCCACTGGAGTTGTGACAGAAGAGGCCTGTTAAAAATACAAGATTTAAATAAGATCCAGTCTTATAATATAATAACCAAGTATTCAGATTTCAATAGAAAATCACATGACATAGAGAAGAACAGGAAGATCTCACTGTGAAAAAGAAAAAAAATCAACAAATGTCAACACTGAAATGACACAAATGTTAGAATTATCTGACATGAATTTTAAAGGAATAAAAATGCTTCAACAAGCAGTGACATTTTCGAAACAAATGAAGACATAGAAAGATTCAGCAAAGAAATAGAAACTATCATCAATGAAATAGAAAATATAAAGAAGAACCAAATGGAAATTTTATAACTAGAAAATGCAATGACCAAAATGAAAAACTCAATGAATGGGTCCCGTAGCAGAATGGAGTGGACAGAGTATAGAGTTAGTGAACTTGAGGACAAAACAACAGAATTCACCCAATCTGGAAAACTGAGAAAACATATACTAAAAAAAAGCATGAAGAACTTGTGTCAGTATAACAAAATATCTAATATTCATGTCCTTAGAATCCTGGATGAAGATAAAGATAGTGGCTAAAAATATTTCAAGAAATTATGGCTGCAAATTACCACATTTATTCTAAGACATAAACTTGCTGAGTCAAGAAACTGAGTGAACAATAAACATGGTAAACCCTAAGAAACATGCCATAACAAATCATAATCAAATTTTGAAAACTAAAGACAAAGAAAAAAAATCATGAAAGCATCCAGAAAGAAATGAAGCATTAGGTGTAGGGAAAAGCAATTCATATGACAATGGATTTTTCATCACAAACCATAAAGACCAGAATGTAGTGGCACAAAATTTTTCAGTGCTGAAAGAAAAGAACTATAGAACCAGAATTCTATATCTAGTGGGAAAAAATCCCTCAATAATGGAGGGGAAATCAAAACAGTCTATGAAAAAGGAAAGCTAAGGAATTTGTCTCTAACAGAGCTACCCTAAAATAATGGCTGCAGGAAGTTTTCTAATAAGAAAGGAAACGATCAAAGAAGGAATCTTGGGACATTATGAAGAAAGAAAAAATAATTGATTTTTAAAAATGGGTAAATATAATATCCTTCTCCTTTTGAGTTTTCTAAATTATGTTTGAGGTCAAAGCAAAAATTATAACACTGCCTGATGTAGTTCTCAATGTATATAGTGGAAATATTTACAAAAATCATATTATAACTAGGGAGACTAAAAGAATATAAACGGTAAAACAACATTGCAACTATACTTCAATTTTAAAAAAAGAAAAAAATCATGTAAAGGGAAGTGAGTTTTCTGCATTTCATTTAAAGTGGAAAAAATTTGACACCAGTAAATTGTGATGTTATATATGTATATGTACTATAATACCTAGAGGAACCACTAAAAATGCTATACAGTGAGGTAAATCCAAAAACATTATAGATAAATCAAAATGGAATTTGAAAAAATGTCCAAGTAACTCAGAGGAAGCTAGGATAAAGAAAACAAATAAAAATCAGGGAGAAAAAACAGAAAACAAAAAATAAAAAGGCATACTTACACCTTTTATATAAAAATCATATTAAATGTAAATGGTCTATATACACCATCTAAAAGACACACATTGGCAGAGTGGATTAAAAAACATCACCCTACTATATGCTATCTGCAAAAAGTCTCATTTCAAATATAATGATACATTGTATAATGATACTTTGAAAGTAAGATGATGGGAAAAGTTATACAACACACTCATTAATTAACAAAAAGCAGGAGTGGTTATATTAATATCAGATAAAGGAGATGTCGGAGCAAGGAAAATTTTCAAGGAGAGAGGGGAAAATTACATAATAAAATAATAAATCAACCAAGAAGACATATCTGTCCTAATGTGTATGTACCAAACAGTAGCTGCAAAATGTATGAAGCAAAAACTGATAGAACTGAAAGAAGAAATAGACACATCTCCAGTTATAGTTGATAACCTCAAGACTCCTCCAAGCAATTCATAGAACAGCTAAACAGAAATTCACTAAGGATATAGAAGAACTCAATGACACTATGAGTCAACAGGATCTCATTGACATTTAGAGAACACTCTTCCTGACAAGAGCAGAATACACACTCTTTTCAAATGCCAACAGAATATATAATGAGATAGACCATGCCCTGGGCCTTATAACAAACCTCAGTAAATTTTCCATATTGAAATCATACACAGTGTGTTTTCGGAACACAGGAAAGCAAACTAGATATCAACAACAGAAAGAAAACAGGAAATCTAAACACCCAGAAGTTTAAAGTAAGCTTCAAATGAATCCATGATTAAAACCAGAAAATCAGTAGAGAAAAACAATACAATAAAAAGCCAATTCTTTAAGAAAATTAATAAATTTGACAAAAATCTAGCAAGAAAAAAAGTAGAAGATGCAAACTACTAATATCAGGAATGAAACAGTGGATAGCACTACACACCCTGCAGATGTCAAAAGGATAACAAGGGAATACTATGAACAACTCTAAATACATACATTTTACAACTTAGGAAAAAACAAAAAGCAGAAACTACCACAACTAACTCAGTTTGAGATAAGTACTTTGAATAGCCCTATTGGAGTTAAGGTAAATTGTTAAAAAGATTTCCAAAGAAGAAAACTCCAGGCCTTGATGACATCACTGGAGAATTTTCTAAAATATTTGAATAATAACACCAATTTTACACAGTCACTCCCAGAAAATATAAAAGAGGAGGGACCACTTCTCAATTCCTTCTAACAAAGTCAATATTGCCAACATACACCAAATCCCAACATACAAAGTATAAAAGGAGAATGACACACCAGTATCACTCATGAATATAGATGCAAAAACTCTTTTAAAAAATTGGCAAATAGAATTAAGCTATAATATGTGCACACAAAAATTATACACTATGACTAAGTGGAGTTTGTTTCATGGATGTAGGCTTGTTCAATATTTGAAAATCAATGTAGACCACTATATTAACAGGCTAAAGAGAAAAATCATATGATCAAATGCAAATAAAAAAGCATTTCACAAAATTCGACAGCCATTTATGATAAAAACTGTCATAAAATAAAGAATCCAAGGAAATTTTCCTCAATTTTGTTCATATCAGCTTTATTTGTAATGGTGAAAAACTGGAAACAACCCAAATGTCCTTCAGTAGGTGAATGGCTAAACTGTGGTTTTCATACCATGGAATATTACACAGGAGTAAAAAGGGACAAACTATTGATACCTGCAACAACTTAGATGGATCCCAAGGGCATTATTCTGAGTTTAAAAGCCAATCTCAAAAATTTACATGCTATATGATTCCATTTTTATAAGCTACTTGAGATGACAAAATTATAGAGATGGAAAACAGATCAGTGGTTACCAGGGATAAGGGATGGCAGCACTGTATGTGGCGTAGAGCGTGGGTGTTGACTCTAAAGGGGTAGCAAGAAGGAAATGTTTGTTGGGATGGAATAGTTTTATATCTTGTGTGTGGTGGTGGTTACATGTGATGAAATGACATAGAACTACACACGTACATTTATATCTATGTCAGTTTCCTGGTTTTGATATTATTCTAGATATATTTAAGTAGTAATCACTGGGAAATATTGGGTGAAAAGTACACAGAATCTCTCTGTACTACCTTTGCGACTTCCTGTGTATCAGTAATTATTTCAAAACAAAATGTTTAAAAACCCTATTTTTCAATTTTTTTCAATTTTCCGTGTCTTTAAAAATTCTTCTAGATGTGGCACATATATACAATGGAATATTACTCAGCCATAAAAAGAAACGAAACTGAGTTATTTGTAATGAGGTGGATGGACCTAGAGTCTGTCATACAGAGTGAAGTAAGTCTGAAAGAGAAAAACAAATACCGTATGCTAACTCATAGATATGGAATCTAAAAAAAAAGGTTCTGAAGAACCTAGGGGCAGGACAGGAATAAAGACGCAGATGTAGAGAATGGACTTGAGGACACGGGGAGGGGGAAGGGTAAGCTGGGACGAAGTGAGAGAGTGGCATGGACATATATACACTACCAAATGTAAAATAGCTAGCTAGTGGGAAGCAGCCGCATAGCACAGGGAGATCAGCTCGATGCTTTGTGACCACCTAGAGGGGTGGGGTAGGGAGGGTGGGAGGGAGATACAAGAGGGAGGGGATATGGGGTATACGTATACATATAGCTGATTCACTTTGTTATACAGCAGGAACTAACACACCATTGTAAAGCAATTATACTGCAATAAAGATGTTAAAAAAAATTCTTCTATGGCATAATTTGCAATGCTTGTAGTACCTTAAATTCCCGTGAATGATTCCTACTTTCTCAACCCTCTCCATCATTGTTGAGTAAAGGTGATTCAAATTGTTCCCAATTTAAATAGGTGGTGGTGAACAGAACATCATTGTATTTAAATTCGTACTGATATCCAGAATTACTTATGAGGCAAAGATTTCACAAGATTAAGTGGCACTTTGAAAGTACATGTATATTTCAGAGCTTTGAATGAAATGTTGCCAAATGGCTTTCATTGAAGTTGCTCCAATATAGGGTCCCATGGGTAATATGATACAGTGCCCAAGTGAATGCCTCCATTGGGTACCTTTAATTATATTGGGTCTGTGCTCATTTAATTAATTAAAACTACTTGGTTCTTATTGTTTTGTACAGGCTTTAAAATGTTATTACACAAGAGACAGTACTTTGCTGTAAGCAAATAATAAATCAGGATAAGAAGATAAAAAAATCACCAGAATTCCATGCAACTTAGAGATGTGACCAAAGTTTGAGAGCATTAATTTCCATTGCATAAATTTTATGTATATATGCCTATTTTTACAAAAATATAATCATACCAAATATTTGCTTTTTATCACTAAATGAGAAATCTTCAGCATTTATGTGCCTTTAAATATTTTTCTGCTCCTTCCTGTACAATGACAGAATTCCATTCAATTTAATTAACAAATCCTATTTTCTGTAACTAATTTTTGGTTTTAAAATCATTTCAAATTTTAGCCTGATCAATCAATATTTCTATGGAATCCATATAGCCAGATCTATGTTTATCTGCAGGATTATTTCCTGAGAAAACCTTCAAAAGTGTTATTTTGCTGCCAAAAGACCCTCCACAAAGGGGCTGTTCATATGTATGCTCCCAACCACAGCATAAAAGATTGTCTCCTCAACCCAACCCTCATTAAAACATTTAAATTCTTTTTCACTTTTCAAAAGAAAGAGGTTATCACAGCGTGCCTTTGGTGTTTTCTTCAATTCATTAGAACAAATATAATTCCAGTGTGGAAAATTAAGAAAATGAACATTAGAATATATTTTAAAAAATAGAAATCACCTGTAAAAACACTAACCAAAGATAAATAAGATTATAATGTGGCTGGAGAAATAGTCTTTTTATTCCATAGAAATTGAGTTGCACTGTTAATATTGTTTCCTAAACGAACTTTCTTGCTATTAACCATTATTGAATATCATAATTTCTGATGTCTTTATGTCATTCCATTACATAGAAAGACCTTTATTCTCCTTACCAATCAAATATTATTGAAGATTTAGTTGGTGTTTTTAGTTGGTTTTAGTTGGTGTTTTTCCTCATTTAAATTAAGCCTGGGATGATACTTTCAAACCAAATGTAAGCTCACATCCAAGAATGTTTTCTCAAAATCCATTCTTAGAAATGAAACTGCAGGGTACAGGACACAAGCATTTCCTTAAAATTTTTATGTAATATTTAATGTAGCCCTACATAACCCACTATCACTTTATACTTCTGTGAGACATGTAACTACTTGCATTTTTTTTCCCTTCTGCATTCTTCTACATGGGTATTGCAACACTTTAATTTTTTACAGTCATAAGCTGACATCATAGTGTCATTGTTATGGACAGATCCAGCTGCTTTAAACACTGTATTTTATTTATCTTATTTATCTGAATGTTAATTTCTTTTCAAGCAAAAGTAGACACTTAAATCTAAATTCCTCTGCCCTGTAGTAAGGATTTGTATTAGTTTCCTATTGTTGCTGTAGCAAATTATCACAAATTTAGTGGCTTAAAACAACAAAAATTTATTATTTTACAATTTTGGAGGTCAGAAGTCCAAAATCAGTCTCATTGCACTAAAGTCAAAATGTCAGTAGGGCTAGTTCTTTCTTGAAGCTTTGAAGGGAGGATCCATTTCCCTGTCTTTTCAGCTTCCAGAGGCTGTCTGCATTTCTTGGCTCAGGATCCCCTCCTCACGTCACTTCAACCTCTTGCTTCATTTGTCACATCCCCTACTACTAACTCTGATCCTCCTGACACCCTCTTATAAGGACTCTTGTGATAACATTGGGTCCGTCTGGATAATCCAGGATAATCTCCCCAATTCAATTTCCTTAATTCAATCAATCTGAAAAGTCCCTTTTGCCATGTAAAGTAACATATTCACAGGTTTCAGGGATCAGGACATGGACATCTTTGAGGAAATGTTATTTTGTCTACCACACCACTATTCATCAGTTTGAAAGGAAATATATTTCCATTATTTACACATACATTTTTGCAAGATAATATTGACTCTGTTGTTTCATAGCTTGTATTTTGTATTTAACAATATATATTAACCATAATTTGCTATTCTTTAATAGTCTCTACTCCATCATTCCCAAATATTTTATACTGTTCCATTAAAAGGAGGGGCTCTAATTATATTAACAAGTAAAACCAAAATATTTGCTGTGAGAATTTAGATTGACTTCAACTTTTACCTATTAAAATAAAAGTTGTGTTCTGGTCATGATGCAGGATTATATCCCTCTTTTCCTCTTCTTTCCAAAATCCTATTAAGTGACACTAAAGATTTATAAAAACATTAAACTATAAGAGCACTGAGTGATAAAAGGCAACAGAGATTTGGATAAATATCTCAAAGACATATATACAGGAGAAGGCTTCTATGGGGCAGGAGGTATTCTCTTCAGCGGAGTGCAAGAGAGCCTTCAAGCTCAGAAAGACATTGTATCTGTGCTGGAAGGACTGGGGTAGAACAGCTGCACCAGACAGCACATAACTCCATCCTTCCTCCCCAAGAGGGAGAGATTGGCAGCAAAGGCAGCCTTAGAGAGTCTCTCAGAAGGTAATGCCAGCTAAAGATTAGCACACAGATACAAGTTATAACGCACATACAAAAACTCACCACCATTAGATACTGAGCAGACCCAACAAAATGCAGAATTTACAACTAAAGAAATAAGCAATAATAGACAAATATGAAAAGAACTGGAAAAAAATAAGACTGCTTAAAATGTTTAAAGAGATGAAAAGAGGACTGGAATCTGTAAGAAAAGAACAGGGTCTTTATTTTTTAAAATAAGGTATATTTGAAAAAGAAACAATTAGAAATTCTAGAAATGAAAAAGGTACACATTGAAATAAAAATCTTAATAAATTGATCATATAGTTGACCAGACTCAAAGGTGAATACAGAGTTGGAACACAGATAAGGAAGGGGCCTTATCTGAATCATCCCTGTGTCTCAGTATCTAATATAACAAGGCCAGCATATACCAGGTATTCAGCAATTGCTTGTTAAACCGAACCGGGTAGGTGACTTTTGGACAAGTCTGACATCCAGGGGGCTCCTCCAGTGTAGGTGAGTCTCAGGGGCCAATACAGTCTTAGGTGGAACTATCTGAGGATTGGGCTGAGCTGGGTCTGGCTCCTTGTTGGTCGGGTCGGTAGGGTTGCCATTGACCTCAGGGGACAGTTTGTTCCCTGTCAGAGCTGGTGATCAACTTCTCTTCACTCAGTATGTCCCTGTTAGGAACTTTGAGGATGTCCATGGCCATATTTGTGTGAGGAGACATTATATAAATGGTTAAGAGTTTTGCCAAAGCTCCCTCTCCTTACTTCCTCCCTCCTAGGCCTTATACTCTCCCCGACCCTGCCCCCAATCCAGAGAAAGGAGAGCAGTGATGTGTGCACTCATCTCTCCACACCTGGCCTCCATAGCTGGATCTCAGGGTGGTCTCCCTCACTGTCTGGAATAATGAACATCTTCTTCTAGGACAGCATTCCTCTTTGCCTTGCAGAAGGAGAGCAATCCAGGCTGGGGCCATTCCAGGGCACCCTGTACCCTGCAGCCCTCACCAGCAGGGAAGCTTCTCTGAGGTGTGGTTGAGGCTTCAGAACAGAGGGCAGCTTCAGAAGCAATGACCATTCTTGTGTCCTCCCTTTCTACATCCTCCTTCTCTTCTATATTTCAAGGGAAGTGGACACTCAGAGGACAGATGCTCTACCCTGACCAGCCCATGCCAAACCAAGTGCTTTCAGGAGAAAGGCAATTTGAGATAGGCTGCTCAGACCGTAGGCTTCAGATCCCAAATCCCTTCCTAACCCTGCCTCCTTATAAGAGAAGTCATCCTCACTGTTTGGGACTCCTGGAGTGGTATATAGAGCAAGTGATTATCTGTAGGTCACTGAGGCCTACTTAAAGAGACCACACATGAGCTCCTAAAAAAGTGTCTTGTGGATAGGTGTCTGCAAAGAATATAAAGAATATATTAGCAATGCAGCTAAACCTCAGTAATTCATAACTACCTGGGGCTAATATTTACCTGAAATATTTACTAAAGAAAACAAACACTAGTAAGTCTAAGAACCCAGTAAACATTTGAACTCAGCTACCAAGGTGCTGACAAGTAGCAGTCTTAAAAGCAGTGGTGTAGGTTGGAAATATCAATAGACTAAGATACAATTGGCCTGGGTTATAGTTCTGACATTATCAAATAATAAATGTGTGACCCTGGGCTTTTCTATCAATTTCTTGAAAACAGCTTCGAGTGGTCTAGAAAGAGATGTTGAGTAACTTGCCCAAGGTCACACAGCTAGGAAGTGACAGAGCCAGAATTGTCCAGATCCAGAGTTCATAGCCATTCTGATATACTGTCCTCTCCTTATGCTTAGTGTGTTAGTACGGGGACTAGAACAAAAATGTCTCAGGGAGGAGGGCCTACTCTGGTAATTCTTTTACAGCTTTCTTTGCAACTAGCCTCAAACCCTGCCTGCAGACAATTCCTTAAGACATTTTTGAGTATTCATGGAAGGGGAAGAGAAAGCCTGTTGAGTGAGAAATCTCACGGTATGGAGATACCCTTAGGAAGGGAGGAGGAGACTGTAGGGTCCTTGTCTGAACCTGAAGGGTACTTACAGGCTGGTCTAGATTGTTGGTACCAGAGGGTTTAGGGGCAGCAATCCTGGGGCTGGGAGAATTGGCTTGAAGTCCACATTTGTCAGTCCAGCTCAGCTTTTCCTTGGATTGTATTGCTTATTTGTGACAACTAGTATACAGAAACTGAGGAAGAGAAGGGCAGGAAAAGGCTTCCCTAACCACCCATCCTCTCCAAAAGAGGGCGCTTCTGGGCCTCAGCAACTGAACATGAATGTATTCTCAATGTTTTTTTCTCCAGCAATGATCCCGATCATAGATCAAAGGGGACTCTGGATAGCATTGTATGTACAGGATGATACATATACAATACATATCTAACCAACACCCATTCGGCAAGCCCCACCTTGGCCAAAACTTCAATACTTGGTGGGTATCAATAGCCCAAAGAGTGCAAATGAACTCAGACTGTACCATTTTCCAAACTAATTCACACAGATAAGAAGGGTATTTTGTCCGGTGTTCTAAAGGCTTAACGGAGACTGTACTTCGGAGTAATACATACAACATCCTTTGTAAGTCTTGTTTGCCATACACTCATTTCCACCCCTAAGTGTTTCTCCTAAGGGGTGCTAATTCTAATTTGGTACGTGAATAAAGGAGAGTATCCAGGCCTTGCATGACCTTCAAAGGAATGGCTGTAGCCACTAAGATAACTACACCCTTTCTCTTACCATAGGTATACAAGCCTCACCTTTGTTACTTCTGGGAAATTACATGTGGCATGTATGACACAGAGTCTATTTTCCACTTCTGTTTTTGCATCCTGAGCTGGGCAAAGCAAGAGCTCCCCTGGGCAAGGCAAGAGCTCTGTCAGGTCATTGTTCTTTCAGGATTACAAAAAACATTGCCAGCACTTCTGGAGGCTCAGAAATAGTGATATTTGACTCTCCCTGGGTAAAAGCCAGCATATAAGGCTGGAAGCTTGCAGAAGAGAGCAAAGTGGGGAAGATTCTTAGGACAGAGCAGGGAGATTGGACAGAAATGCACATTTCACACCTACACAGCTCTCAGGGAGCCCGAGTAATGGAACAAGGAAGAGCCTGGAGAAATTTCAGCCTCACTTTCATCCTCTTTTGGAGGGCTGTCGTCTTGCTCCTCCCAGCCTGGCATACAGCCCTTCCTTATATTTTTTGAGAGTCAACAAATTCGAGTGAGAACACAGCAAAGGCTGGAGGGGGCCTGTGATGCTATGCACTATAAACAGGGTGAATTGTAGCCAAAAGCAGCCTTAAACTCTAATCCCAGCTGTCATTGACTGGCTGTGTGACCTTGGGCACATTACTTAAGCCTCAGTTTCCTGTGGTGTCAAATGGGACTATTAAAATGCTTTTTAGAGAACTGGTGGAGCGATTGGAGCTAAAGAAAGTGAAGAATCCAGCATAGTGCTTGGCACATATTTAGTACTAAAAAAGTTGGCAGCTTTACATTATTGTTGGTCCATATGCTACACCTTCCCCTTGGCAAGTTTCTCTCAACTGGTGCCCCCAGAAGAACTGATGTGCCTGAGGATCCAGGAGTCTACCAATCCCCCCCACCAAAAATAAATCTGAGCAAGAAAAACTTGGCACTTTAATCAGCTTGCCCCTTTTCCCCCACCCCACAAGCATGTACAGATTAAAGGTCCAAGGAGGCTGAAGAATGAGAGGCTCTCAGTTTAGCATGGAGGCAGTACCCTATTTCAAGGTCCCAGATTTCGAGTTGGATATTCTCCTGCCTCTCAACTCCACCCCCATCCTATTTTCCAAAACCCCTTTCTCTCCAGTTACTCATTTTCTTGTCACCGGAAATCCCGCCCTTAGCATTCAGTTTTCCTCAGAATGCAAAGATAGAGAAGATCTCAGAGACTAGTGGGGCCTATATCTCCCAGGCAACTGCGGAGTGCGCCTGCGCAGTGGCTTCCCCAAGCAAGCAGCTCTAATTTGGCTTCTGCACGGCTGCTAGACTTGGGGGCCGAAAGGGTGTATCTCCCGTCTTTCTGTCCCTTCCCCCCAGCGAGACGGTTATGTCGTTCTCTTCCTGAGGCTGACGAAAATGTGAGGAAAATCCTCTCTCCCATCTGATAGGAGGTGGCAGTTGAGGGTAACCCCTAGTGATTAAACGGATGAAAGGGCAGAAAGCTTGTGGGTGAGGAAGCATAAAACCTACACCACTGATAGGCAGCCCCCTTCTACCCCCGCCACCTCGCGTTATAGGTGACTTTACGTATAACATCCACCACTGAGCCAAGGCTTCCTTACAGAAATTGTTAGCTGCCTGTTCTCTAGGGAAGGCTTGGAGAGAGCCGCGAGCAGGGTTAGAAGCTGCGAGATCCGGCATCTGAATGAAGAGAACCAAAATACTAACACTCACCTTAACGGCTTGAGTGCAGAAATAAACAGCGCAGGCAGAGGTTGCCATTCAGAGTTCCTCCAGGTGGATTGTTCCGTCTGACCCGAGATCCAAGACCAGCTGGCTTCAGGAGAACCACTGTTGATTCCTAAGACCCACTCTCTGAGGATATGGACCTTTGTTATCTCTGCCACAGGTTTATCTCTCCCACACTTCTCTTGAACTCAACACTGTCTTTCTGAGCTACACGTAAATCCCGCGAAGCTGTTTCACATACTGCCCCTGACTCCACGGACTAGTCCTCCCTCCCTCCCTCTCCCCAACCTCAGGTCTTACAATAGAAGTCACTAAAGGTTAACTTGTCCCAGCTTTCCATACCACCTCATCCTCCCCTGCCACCACCCCTGACCACTCCCGCACTCACCCTTTGCTTGACACCCCTGCCCCTTCACCGTCCCCTCCTAGAACCCAAAGTTTAGTTGGGAGTTACTCCTGTAAACTCTCATAGCTCTCTGAGCTTACCCCTATTATACGACTTGCCACAGAAATAATTGTTGGTTTACTTCCACAGCCCCTCCCCCTCAATCCCTGGGGCTCAGCTGGGCCTTCCTCACCCTTATATTCCCAGCATAAAGCACTGTGCTTAGAGCATGGCAGGTACTTAATAAATGCTTGTTGAATAAAAGAGTGCTTAAGCATGGAGCCTAATTCATTATACTTTTATTTTTCACTACACTCTGGAATCACAAAGCAGATACAGGTAAATGTCAATATTAAAAAAAAAAAACATAGACACTATGGGAGAACATCAACAGATGAGTGATTTTGTGTTTGTTTTTGTTGTGGGTATGTTATTACTGTTGTTACTTAACTCCTGTACCAGACCATTTTACTGATTATTTCAAACGGTTAAAGAACAACTGTATATTCTCTTCCACATCATAGAAAGATGTAAATATTACCACTACAGTTTATGCAGCTATATGAACTTTTATATTGAAACAAGACAGGAATGGCAAATGAGCAATTTCATTTATAAACACTGATCATGAATCTAATTCAAGGGTATATTAAAAGGAAGGAAATACTATTAGAAATGGAACACAAATAGCAAGCACAATGTGTACTTTTCACCCCAACCCTGCCCAGCTTCTGATTTGGAGCCCCAGTGCCCATTTCCCCAGGGCCCCTTTAATTGATGCCACCCAATTGAAGTGACACACTTCCCCCAGACTTCACATGGGGCCAAAGAAGAACATAGCAGTTGCCTCAGACCTGGCTCTGGCCTCCTCATCTTCAACAGCCTCCCTAAATTGCTCTGGCCAGTCCTGTGGTTGCTTTCTGTAGAGCCTGGCCATGTACTCCAAGGCTTTCATTTTGGTGGTTTCAAGGTGAGCTCGAGGACCCCACAGAAGCTCATATTCAACTGGATTAGAATAGGACAGTGGCCTGCATTCCAAGTAGCGCTGTCTCATAAGTTTGCAGGTGATGGCATGCTTTCTCCCTACATCCACACCAAATCTCCGAAGCAAATTCCAGACACTGGCCTCTTTGACACGGTTGCCCATCAGGAAGATCAAACCCAGGATTGGCATCAAATATTCTTGAGTGGGTCTCCCCAGGCTCTCTAGCATCATTTGCTCTTCTTCTGATTCTGGTTGCTGGACAAGGAGGTAAATGTGCTCACTGGTATCAACCTCAATCAGAGAGAACCCATAGAACAGATCAAGGATTACAGTAGCTCGACTGAGGATATTTGGGAACACGTCCTCAAATTCTTTGCCAGTGTGAGCCAACAGCTCATCCTGATGTATAGGCAGCAACTCCTCTGTGACATTAATGGCCAACTGGACCAAATCATTTGCCTTATCATTCATAGTGTCCTCTGACCAGAACTCCAAGCCAGCAGCCTGGCTTCTTTCTTTGGCCTTGTCAGCTTCCAGGGCCTTATTATATTCTTCTGGCCAGCTCCAGGGTTCTTCATCATGGGCCTCTGCCACAAACTTCAGGGCTTCCATCTTTGTGATTTCCCTGTGGGCTCTAGAGCCCCACAAGAACTCAAATTCGAGGGGATTAGTGCCATACACTGGCCAGTACTCCAAGAACCGCATATGCAAAAAGTCAGTAGTTAGGAGGTTCCTTGTGTTCCCAAAGGGGATGTTGATCCTCTGGGGCTCATCTAACACATCAACCTTTAGCAACAGATCCCAAATGGAAGCCTCTCTTGCTCGGTTACCATTCAGGAGAATGTGGCCTAGGACCAAGGCCAGGAGACCTGCCTTTGGCATGTCCAGGGATTCTGCTATCCGATCAGTGGTCTGGAGACCCCGTTTGCTGATTAGGTTGTAGATGTCAGCCTGGGGATCAAGAACCCTCAGGTTCAACCCAAAGACCTGGTCCAGATGGGCTGAGGCTCGTCTGAGGATCTCAGGGAACTGATCTGAGTATTCTCTGAGGAACTCTAGCATCTCTGTCTGCTGAATAGACCCCTCGATTTGGCTTTTCATTCGCATGAAATTCACCAAAGCAATCGACCTGTCTTCTAGAGGGTCGTGGACCCTGAGCGCCCCCAAACGTCGGGACTGCTCATCTATCAGCACCTCGAGGTCGTTCGGGTCCTGCGCAGCCTGGGAAGCGCTAGCACCCTGAGAGTCGATTGGCGCCTGAGGGCCCTGGGGAGCATCAGGAACTAGCATGGATGTGGGGGACCCGGAGGCATTAATAGCCTGCATCTCACCATGGAAGTCGCTGTAATCTACAGTGGTCTCTGCGTTGCGGTGGCACGCATTCTGGCTTACCAGAGACATGGTTCCAGGAGACAGGAACAGGAATGGGGAGGTCAGCGATCCGTCGGAGAGAGGATGGTAGGTGTGTCGGCGCCTCAGCACAAAGCTGAAGCCAGAGACCCGGGAGCTGCGCGGATCAGAAGTGAGAGCTGGAGAGAGGAGCGATCCTCCTACACAAACACCAGCCAGCAATAAACGCAACCCTCAAAGAGCTAGGCTTTGCCGCAGCCTACGCAGGCGCAGTTGCTTTCTGCGACGTGGTGGCCACGCCCCGCTCCCAGTACCCGACTCCGGCCCCCTTCTTCTGCCTGGCCCGAGAGGCTAGTTGAAGTGGTTGTTGCTAGAGCCAAACTTGTCAGAGAAAAGAATTCATGAAAGGGGGTAACAGACAGAGGTAAAGCAAAGAGGGTAAGGGTTGGGGAATGTTCAGTGATGCACCACAAAGTTTTTCTGTGAGGTATAAAGCTAATAGGCAGTAGAGGATTTGGAGAGGAGGAGGATGCGAAAGATGAGAATTATTTCACGGATTCATTAATTCATCCACTCATTCAACATATGTTTCTTGAGTATGTGTCACATGCTAGGCACAGTATTGGGTACTAGAGGTACACCAGAGGACAAACAATGATTATCCCTTTCTGTGTAGAGCTTACATTCTGGGGTAGGTTCAAACAATGGTGATAATAATGGAGCACTTACTATGTACCGGACACTATTTCTGGTATTTTCACTTATCTCATATTAAATCACTTAATCTTAGCTATGAGGTACTACTCTTAATGGTTCTCATTTTACAGACGAGGAAACTGAGTCATAGAGGTGAATTTACCTGTCCAAAGTCAGGCAACAAGTGAAAGAGACCAGGATTTGAACCCAGGTCTGTCAGAATCTCAAGCATAAGTACTTTCTCTTATACCATCTGCCCTTCACAAATGATTAGCCCTGTTTATTTAAGATACTCTTAATTAAAGTAGTTGGAAATACATGCTCTGATGGAGGGACAGTTAACATATGGTACAAACACAGAAGAAGGAGCAAGCAATGAATTACAGCTTAGTCTGAGGTGTCTTGGATTAGGGGCACATGCCTCAAGGAAGAATTGAGCTCTAAGTGATGAATAGGATGGGAAGGATTTATAAGGGCATTCTAGGCTGAGGGATCAGCATCAGAAAAGGCTCAGAGGTTTGAAAGTACAAAATAAGTTTGCATAACAGCTGGACATCCAGGGTGGCTAGAGCCAAAGTGCACTAGGATGGGAGGGAGATGCGGATGAAGGTGATGACAGGAATGATTGGATATCCTGTTTCTTCATTTAGCAGTATGTGAGGACTGGTTGGGGCTCCATAAGGTGAGAACAACACCACCAGAATAGGACCTGATTAGTTAAGTGGTTGGTCTTGTGTTTGGGGAGGTATAATTCAAACGCTTCAGCAAGGAAGAGGAGTCAGCTGCTTTATTTTCTGGGAGTGCTACCAAAGTAGTTGGGCTAAATCCTAGCTCTCAACCCTCAGGGTATGCAGTGGAATATTGAGAAGGAGAAAAATTTACATTTTTCTCCACAATTGAAATCCTTCCTTAAATTCTTGATGGTAATGAATACTGTTACATTCAGTTATCCTGTGCCCTGGAATTCCTTCAGAGGGCATTGCCTTCACATGAGGGTCCAGACACTTAACCTCTGACATTTTCTACATTCCAGATGCTTTCTTAAAGTAACGAAGCAGGCAGTTCAGGACCATGGATTTGGCCAAACTGGACTAAAGAGATCAATTTTTATACAAGTGAATGTGCATGTTCTACAGGTAGAAATGTTCAGTTTCTGTGCTGATTGTATCTTAGGAGAATCTTGTGGAAAGCAGCAGCATCTTTTGAGCTGCTACAAGGGAGTAATTGAGATCAGACCTGATGGGATCCCTCACCCTGGTCTTTCCTCTTCGCCAGAAGCACTCCATGCTCCTTGTCTAGACAGGTGCTTCCCAAGGGCAGATTCAGAGAGGATTTTAAATTCTGCAGTCATTAAAAAAAACAAATGCAATTTCCCCCTGAAATCCAGTTCACATTTTTTTGTGAGTTGAATTTTCTACTACCCCTGCATCTAATAGATAAAAATAGCATTGAATGACAATATCTTACCTCTGAAATGACATGCTGATCCCATTCTACAGCATTCAAATTCTTCACAAATTGGTCCCTACCTGGCTCTGCATCTTCATCTTTATCCACCCAGTACATCCTTCCATGAAATCTGTTCCATAGCCACACTGAACTACACTTCTGGTCTCAGCCATTTCTACTTTACCAGTCTCCAAACTGTTCTAGTTATTGCTAAATGAAAAACGAAGGAGCTGTGCCTGTGGCTGTGACATATGGCATGTTTTCCACCCTAAGTGTGAAAGTAAAAAGATGGGATCATACTCTCCATTCTGAACTTCTTTTGATAGTTTCTGACCTTCTTTTTGAATTTTAAAAACCTGTGAATATCTTTCCATACAACTGTTTACCTTCAGCATAATTTTAATAAAATATTTTAACTTTAAGTGCTTTTACTGAGATAACATATACAAAGTACACAAATCATGAATGTAGACTTGATAAATTATGACAGATTTAACACACCTTATGACCATCATGCCAGTCAGGAAACAGAACATTACCAGCATCTCAGAACCTACTATGGCACCCCTCCCATCTCTCCCCTCATATTTGTCCCAAGAGGAAGCCCCTATTCTGACTTCTAGCATCACAGATTAGTTTTGCTGGTTTCTGAGTTTTGTACAATATCAATGGAATTATACAATATGTACTCATTTGTAGCTCTCTTTTTTCCAATAAAAATCCACTATGTCTTGTTAATTATCTTTGTTGTATATAGCAGTATTTGCTCATTTTCATTATTATATACTTTAACATTGAATGAATGTGGTACAACTTATCCTGTCAACTGCTGGTGGACATTACCTTTTTTCCAGTTTGGAGTTCTTACCAAAAATGCTGCTGTGGACCTTCTTGTACCTGTCTTTCTGTTCACAGGTTCGTTTACGTTGGAAATAAATCTATGAATGGAATTCCTGTATCATAAGTGTGTGTGATTTCAGTTTACATAGCTTTTTCCAGAGAGTTTTTGAAATTTTTACACCAATTTACACTTCCACTAGTAGTGTATGAGAGTTCCTATTACTCTATATTCTTATCTGTAGGCATTCTAGTGGGTGTGCTGTGGTGTATCATTTTGCGTTTTTTTTTCTTCACTCATATTTAGCTTTTTTTTTTTTTAACTGCTTTTCAAACAAGAGTTGTCATTTGTTTTCCCAGTGGACGTTAAAGGCCAATGGACACTAAAGGCAGAAAGTTAAGAAAATGGGAGATGCTAGAATTTAGCTAGAAGACAGCAGCAAGAAGTGATAGTTGGTAGACACTCAAAGGGAGATAGAAACACTATTCAAAACTGAAATTAGAACGTAAATACTATAGCTGTGTTAGAGCACTCAGTGCAAGGACAAGAAATCCTCAGTGTACTAATTGTCCTCAAAATTTTCACTGCATATTATAATTTTTAAAGACCTAGCTTTACCAAGAAAAGTTAACTTCTGCTTATGAAAACAAATAAATATATATTACAGAATTATTAACCCAGAAAATACATAACATTAAAAAAAGTGTTAGTACTCAAAGGAATAATATAATTACATAGAAAATTCACATATGTAAAATCTCATTCCTGGCAAACTGGTGTTCACCAGAGGGGAAGGGGGATAGGGGATTGAGTGAAATAGGTGAAAGGGATTAAGAGGTACAAACTTCCAGTTATAAAATAAGTAAGTTACAGGGATGTAATGTACAGCATAGGGATTATAGTCAATAATATTGTAATAATTTTGTGTGGTGACAGATGGTAACTAGAATTACTGTGGTGCTCAATTTATAATGTATATAAATGTTGAATCACTATGTTGTACACCTGAAGCTAATATAATATTGTATGTCAACTGTACTTCAATTTAAAAAATTAAAAGGAAAAAATCTCATTCCTGGATAGTGATGTATAGATACAACATTGTGGTAACTATACCCCAATTTTTTAATAATATGCATTCCTTTATATCTAAAATTGTAATGATCACCCGATTTATTTTTTAAACAATAGTATTTTTATTCAGAGTCAAATAACAAGACCTGATTATTGTTATTAAGTTGGCCTGTACAGTTGACCCCCTTCACCCATTTCGCCCACCCCCCAACCCCCTTCCCCTCTGGTAACCACTACGTTGTTCTCTGTATCTATGAGTTTGTTTTAGTTTTATTTTGTTTTTTCATTGGTTTTCTTCATTTTTTTAGATTCCACATATGAGTGAAATTATATGGTATTTGTCTTTCTCTGTCTGACTTATTTCACTTAGCATAATATCCTCCAGGTCCACCCATGTTATGGCAAATGGTAGGATTTCATTCTTTTTTATGGCTGAATAGTAGTATTCCAGTGTGTGTGTACCTAAGTTTCTGTGTGTGTGTGTATCTCACATTTTCTTTAACCATTCATCCATTTATGGACTCTTACGGTATTCCCATTTCTTGGCTATTGTAAATAATACTGAGATGAGCATAGGAGTGCATATATCTTTTTGAATTAGGGTTTTCATATTCTTTAGATAAATATCCAGAAGTGGAACAGCTGGATTTATTTAGTAGTACTATTCTTAATTTTTTGAGTAAACTCCTTATTGTTTTTCATAGTTGTTGAACTAATTTACATTCCCAACAACAGTGTACAAGTGTTCCCTTTTCTCCCCATTCTCACCAATACTTGCTATCGCCTGTATGCTTCAGGATAGCCATTTTAACAAGTGTAAGGTAATATATCATTGTGGCTTTGATTTGCATTTCCCTGATGATTAGTGATATTGAGCATTTTTTCATGTGCCTCTTGGGTATTTGGTGTCTTCTTTGGGAAAATGTCTATTTAGTTCCTCTGCCTGTTTTTTAAAAATCGGACTGGGTTTGTTGTTGTTGTTGTTACTGAGCTATATGAGTTCTTTATGTACTTTGAATATCAACCCCTTATCTGATACATGGTTTGCAAAAATTTTCTTACATTCTGTATGTTGTCTTTTAATTTTTTTAATTGTTTCTTTTGCTGTACAGAGTCTTTTAAATTTGGTGTAGTCCCATTTGTTTATTTTTGCTTTTGTTGTTTGATTTGGTGCCATATCCAAAAAATTATTGCCAAAAACAAAGCCAAGGAACTTCTTCCCTGAATTTTCTTCAAGGAGTTTTATGATATCAGGTCTTATGTTTAAGTATTTAATCCATTTTGAGTTAACTTTTGTGAGCGATGTAATATAAGGGTTGAATTTTATTGTTCTGCATATGTTTACCCAGTTTTCACAACACCATTTGTTGAAGAGGCTATTCTTTCTCTATTGGGTGTTCTTGGTGCCATTGTCAAATATTAGTTGACCATATATGTAGGGCTTTAATTCTGGGTTTTGTACTGTGTTCCACTGGTCCATGTGTCTACTTTTATGCCAGTGTCATACTGTTTTTATTACTACAGCTTTGTAATAAAGTTTGAAATCAGGAAGTGTGATATGTCCAGCTTTCTTCTTTTTCGTTATGATTGCTTTGTTTATTCAGACTCTTTTGAGGATCCATATAAATTTTTGGTTTGCTTTTACTATTTCTGTGAAGAATGCCATTGGTATCTTGATGCGGATTGTATTGAATCTATAGATGGCTTTGGGTAGTATGGACATAAAATAATGTTTTTAAGAGATTATTTTGGATGCTCTCTGGTGAAGGGATAGTAGAAAGGAGCAAAAGTAGGTCCAGAGAGACTATTGGCTATTGGAATAATGCCGGTTATTGATAATGGAGGCTTGGACTTGAATTATGGTATGAGAAGGAGAAAATTTGATAGATTCTCAACATGTATTAGGAAGAATTAAGATTTGGTGATGTATTATATGTGGGGGAACAAGAAAATTTGGGGAAAATTCAGAGTAAATTTTAAGGTTTTGGCTTAAGCAATTTGGTACATAGGGATGAATTTACAAGGATGGTGAAGATTGGGAAAGGAACAGGTTTGCTTGGAGGAAATCAAGAGTTCTATTTTGACCATGTCATATTTGAAGTGGCTTATTATTAATTCAAAGAGCAGGGTCAAGTAAGCTTAGGGGACTGTGAATATGGAGATGTATGGGCTAGAGATTGCATTTAAAACCATCAAGCTAGGAAAGATCACCCAGGGGCAAAGTGTAGAATGAGGGAAGAAACAAGGGCTTTAAGACATAACACTGAATGAAGCCTTCCTACATTTAGAGTTTAGGTAGATTACATGACTGTTGTATTCCTTGCGAGAATCATATCTCTTTGATCCCTTCAGCCAAGGATTTCACGTCCACAATGATCTTCTAGGGAACAATTTTTCCTAAGGACAAATGCTGCCCACCTGTCTCTCAGGTGGAGGCAGATAGGTGTTTGGTGGATGTTATAGAGGAGGCTAAGTGTTTAGAATTCAGTTTTCAAAACCTTGATGAGCACTTGGCTCTGTCCCATCAGTCAGTCAGCGGGGCTCCACTATGTTCCAGGTTCCCGATCCTGTGAGGTCATGGGAATGCATATTTTAAAGACACAGTCCATGTCTTTATGGAGCTGAATAAGGTTAAGTGCAAGATGCTGTTGAGACATAGAAGAGGGAGTTCTTAACCATGTCTCTGGGTGTCTGACAATACTTCAAAGAGGAGGTGATATTTGTGCATGGTAGGAGCTTTTTTAAGGCAATGTTTCTCCATTTGAAATGCATGGTGGTCCTTGAGATGATTTTAGTTGGTGGTCATACATTGATTTTAATGTGTAAGAGAAATATAGATAAAGATATAAATAGATACAAACAGGTGCACGCACACATTTATAGCATAATAAACTCACAATTTCTCAAACATTAGTATTGTGCCTGAAGAAATGTACACATCCCTACTGATTGGTCTCATTTATATTCAAGAACTCAAAATCTCAGATGGGAAGATAACATTGCCCAGTAAGGTTAATATGCTACCCTACTGTTTGCTTTCCTATTGCCAAAATTCTTCTCCTACCTCAAACCTCCACTATTTCATCCCTTCCCCTTTCTCACAGCAAACTCATGACTGTGCTTCAACTGTCACTTAGAAAATATTCACAGTTAGATGGAAATTCCATTGCCTTCATCCACCAAAGCTACCAACTTACTGACATCTTTACCCATATGCCTTCCTTTTATACTAGATGACATGTCCCTCTTTGTATTAAAGGCTGACATGTCTTCTTGTGCTATGGATATGACTCCTTCCTCCCCGTCCTAAAAAATTATGTTTAAATATTTTCATAATGGTCTACAGTAAGGATACTATACAATTGATTCAATTCTCAATTGGTAGGTTATTTACAAACCTTACCACTATAAACAGCACAGCAATAAACACTCATATACATATGAATATATATTCTTGTTTAGTGGTACTTTTATATGATAAGTTTCCAAATGTAGGATTTATGGGTTGAAAAGCGTTTTTATTTTCAGCTTTGATAGGTATCTGTACATCACTTTCCCAATCAGTTGGTTTTAGCTATTCTAGGGCCTGTGCCTTTCCATGTGAATTTAATTTAATTTATTTTCTTTTATTTAAAAAAATTTAATAATACATTTTATTTAGCCCAATATATCCAAAATATTATGATTTCAACATGTAATCAATATAAAAATATTATTATTTTTTAGATGGTGCATTCTCTTATTGGTGCCACTGAAGGTTTAAAACAATATTTTTATTGTGGTAAAATACATATGACACAAAATTTACCATTTTAACCATTTTTAATTGAAGCATAGTTGATGTACAATATTATGTAAGTCAGAGGTGTACAATAGAGTGATTCACAATTTTTAGAAGTTATATTCCAAAGTTAAACCATGTTGTAGCATGTACCTGAACCTCATTCCCTTTTGTGGCTGAGTATATATATATGTATATATATATATATATATTCCATTGAATGTATGTGCCACAATTTGTTTGTCTAGTCATCTGTTGATGGACACTTTTCTTGTTTCCACCTTTTGAATATTGTGAATAATCCTGCAATGATAATTGACATACAAATATATGTTTGTGTCTGACTTTTTAATTCTTGAGTATATATACTTAAGAGCAGAATTGTTTGGCCACATGGTTTAACTTTCTGAATAACCACCACACTGTCTTTCACAGCAACTGCACCATTTTACATGCCCAACAGCAATGTGTGAGTGTCCCAAATTCTCCACATCCTTGCCAGCACTTGCTTGTTTTTTCTTATTATAGCCATCCTAGTAGGTATTAAGTGGTATCACATTGTGGTTTTGATTTGCATTTCCCTAACGAATAATGATATTGAGTACCTTTTCATATGCTTATCAACGATTTGCATATCTTCTTTGGAGAAATGCCTATTAAAGTCTAACTTTAAAAAAAGTTATATTCCATTTATAGTTATTATAAAATATTGGCTGTATTCCCTGTATTGTACAATATATCTTTGTAGCTTATTTTGCACATAATTGTTTCTACCTCTTAACCCCCTATCCCTATATTGCCCCTCCCCATTCCCTCTTCCCACTGGTAACCACTAGTTTGTTCTCTATACATGTGAGTCTATTTATTTTTGCTATTTTTACTAGTTTCTTTTATTTTTTAGATTCTACATATAAATGATATCACACAGTGTCTTTCTCTGCCTGACTTATTTCACTAAGCATAATGCCCTCTAAGTCTACCTATATTTTTGCAAATGGTAAAATTTCATTCTTTCTTCTGGTTATTATTCCATTGTATATATATACCACATCTTCTTAATCCATTCATCTGTTGATAGACACTTAGGTGGCTTCCATGTCTTAGCTATTGTAAATAATGCTGCTATAAACATTTGGGTGCACGTATCTTTTCAAATTAGTGTTTTCATTGTCTTTGAATACATACCCAAGAGTGGAATTTCTGAATCATATGGTAGTTCTATTTTTAATTTTCTAAGGAATATCCGTACTGTTTTCCATAGTGGCTACCCAATTTACATTCCCACCAACAGTGTATGAGGGTTCCCTTTTCTCCACATCCTCGCCAACATTTGTTATTGTGTTCTTTTTGATAATAGCCATTTTGAGAGGTGTGAGGTGCTGTATCATTAATTTTGATTTGCATTTCCCTGATGATTAGTGATGTTGAGCATCTTTTCATGTGCCTGTTGGTCATCTGTATGTCCTCTTTGGAAAAATGTCTATTCAGGTTTCTGCCCATTTTTAAATTAGGTTGTTTGGTTTTTTTCTTTTTAAGTTGAGTTTCATGAGCTGTTTATATATTGATATTTTGGATATTAATTCCTTATTGATCATATCATTTGTAAATATTTTCTCCCATTTATTAGATTGTCTTTTTGTTTTGTTTATGGTTTCCTTTGCTGTGCAAAAGCTTTTAAGTTTAATTAGGTCCCATTTGTTTATTTTCTTTTTTTTTCAAGGATGTTGGTTTTATTTTATTTATTTTTTTTAACATCTTTATTGGAGTATAATTGCTTTACAATGGTGTGTTAGTTTCTGCTTTATAACAAAGTGAATCAGGTATACATATACATATATCCCCATATCTCTTCCCTCTCGCATCTCCCTCCCACCTACCCTCCCTATCCCACCCCTCTAGGTGGTCACAGAGCACCGAGCTGATCTCCCTGTGCTATGTGGCTGCTTCCCACTAGTTCTCTCTTTTAAATTTGGTAGTGTATATATGTCCATGCCTCTCTCTCACTTTGTCCCAGCTTACCCTTCCCCCTCCCCGTATCCTCAAGTCCATTCTCTAATAGGTCTGCGTCTTTATTCCCGTCTTGCCCCTAGGTTCTTCATGACCATTTTGTTTGTTTGTTTTTTAGATTCCATATATTTGTGTTAGCATACGGTATTTGTTTTTCTCTTTCTGACATACTTCACTCTGTATGACAGACTCTAGGTCCATCCACCTCACTACAAATAACTCCATTTTGTTTCTTTTTATGGCTGAGTAATATTCCATTGTATATATGTGCCACATCTTCTTTAAACATTCATCTGTCGAAAGACACTTAGGTTGCTTCCATGTCCTGGCTATTGTAAATACAGCTGCAATGAACATTATGGTACATGACATTTTTTTTTTTTCACACACACAGACTGTATTTTATTTTTACAAGAGATAAATAGACTGATACCAAGCATTGTAAATGGATGACCACAACAAAAGCAACAATGATTGCAATTACCAAACACGAAACACACTCATACTATGTCATAATATTGACATTCAGTCCAGTAATCCTCCACTGACATGACTCTTTTTGAATTATGGTTTTCTCAGGGTATATGCCCAGTAGTGGGATTGCTGGGTCGTATGGTAGTTTTATTTTTAGTTTTTTAAGGAACCTCCATACTGTTCTCCATAGTGGCTGTATCAATTTACATTCCCACCAACAGTGCAAGAGGGTTCCCTTTTCTCCACACCCTCTCCAGCATTTATTGTTTGTAGATTTTTTGATGATGGCCTTTCTGGCCGGTGTGAGATGATATCTCACTGTAGTTTTGATTTGCATTTCTCTAATGATTAATGATGTTGAGCATTCTTTCATGTGTCTGTTGGCAATCTGTATATCTTCTTTGGAGAAATGTCTATTTAGGTCTTCTGCACATTTTTGGATTGGGTTGTTTGTTTTTTTGATATTGAGCTGCATGAGCTGCTTGTAAATTTTGGAGATTAATCCTTTGTCAGTTGCTTCATTTGCAAATATTTTCTCCCATTCTGAGGGTTGTCTTTTGGTCTTGTTTATGGTTTCCTTTGCTGTGCAAAAGCTTTTAAGTTTCATTAGGTCCCATTTGTTTATTTTTGTTTTTATTTCCATTTCTCTAGGACATGGGTCAAAAAGGATCTTGCCGTGATTTATGTCATACAGTGTTCTGCCTCTGTTTTCCTCTAAGAGTTTGATAGTGTCTGGCCTTACATTTAGGTCTTTAATCCATTTTGAGTTTATTTTTGTGTATGGTGTTAGGGACTGTTCTAAGTTCATACTTTTACATGTGCTTGTCCAGTTTTCCCAGCACCACTTATTGAAGAGGCTGTCTTTTCTCCACTGTATATCCTTGCCTCCCTCATCAAAGATAAGGTGACCATATGTGCGTGGGTTTATCTCTGGGCTTTCTATCCTGTTCCATTGATCTATATTTCTGTTTTTGTGTCAGTACCATACTGTCTTGATTACTGTAGCTTTGTAGTATAGTCAGAAGCCAGGGAGCATGATTCCCCCAGCTCCGTTTTTCTTTCTCAAGATTGCTTTGGTTATTCGGGGTCTTTTGTGTTTCCATACAAATTGTGAAATGTTTTGTTCTAGTTCTGTGAAAAATGCCAGTGGTAGTTTGATAGGGATTGCATTGAATCTGTAGATTGCTTTGGGAGTATAGTCATTTTCACAATGTTGACTCTTCCAACCCAAGAACATGGTATATCTCTCCATCCATCTGTTTGTATCCTCTTTAATTTCTTTCATCAGTGTCTTATAATTTTCTGCATACAGGTCTTTTGTCTCCTTAGGTAGGTTTATTCCTAGATATTTTATTCTTTTTGTTGCAATGGTAAATGGGAGTGTTTTCTTAATTTCACTTTCAGATTTTTCATCATTAGTGGATAGGAATGCAAGAGATTTCTGTGTATTAATTTTGTATCCTGCTACTTTACCAAATTCATTGATTAGCTCTAGTAGTTTTCTGGTGGCATCTTTAGGAGTCTCTGTGTATCGTACCATGTCATCTGCAGACAGTGACAGCTTTACTTCTTCTTTTCCGATTTGGATTCCTTTTATTTCTTTTTCTTCTCTGATTGCTGTGGCTAAAACTTCCAAAACTATGTTGAATATTAGTGGTGAGAGTGCGCAACCTTGTCTTGTTCCTGATCTTAGTGGAAATGGTTTCAGTTTTTCACCATTGAGGACGATGTTGGTGGTGGGTTTGTCATATATGGCCTTTATTATGTTGAGGAAAGTTCCCTCTATTCCTGCATTCTGCAGGGTTTTTATCATAAATGGGTGTTGAATTTTGTTGAAAGCTTTCTCTGCATCGATTGAGATGATCATACGGCTTTTCTCCTTCAATTTTTTAATATGGTGTATCACATTGATTGATTTGCATATATTGAAGAATCCTTGCATTCCTGGGATAAACCCCACTTATCATCAGTGATATTGGCCTGTACTTTTCTTTCTTTGTGACATCTTTGTCTGGTTTTGGTATCACTGTGATGGTGGCCTCGTAGAATGAGTTTGGGAGTGTTCCTCCCTCTGTTATATTTTGGAAGAGTTTGAGAAGGATAGGTGTTAGCTCTTCTCTAAATGTTTGATAGAATTCACCTCTGAAGCCATCTGGTCCTGGGCTTTTGTTTGTTGGAAGATTTTTTTTTTTTAAATAGCAAGCAGGATTTATTTATTTATTTATTTATTTATTTATTTATTTATTTATTTATTTATATGGCTGTGTTGGGTCTTTGTTTCTGTGCAAGGGCTTTCTCTAGTTGTGGCAAGCGGGGGCCACTCTTCATTGTGGTGTGCGGGCCTCTCACTACCGTGGCCTCTCTTGTTGTGGAGCACAGGCTCCAGACGCGCAGGCTCAGTAATTGTGGCTCACGGGTCCAGTTGCTCTGTGGCATGTGGGATCTTCCCAGATCAGGGCTCGAACCCGTGTCCCCTGCATTGGCAGGCAGATTCTCAACCACTGTGCCACCAGGGAAGCCCGGAATATTTTTAATAACAGTTTCAATTTCAGTGCTTGTGATTGGTCTGTTCATATTTTCTATTTCTTCCTGGTTCAGTCTCGGCAGGCTGTGCCTTTCTAAGAATTTGTCCATTTCTTCCAGGTTATCCATTTTATTGGCATATAGTTGCTTGTAGCAATCTCTCATGATCCTTTGTATTTCTGCAGTGTCAGTTGTTACTTCTGTTTTTTCATTTCTAATTCTACTGATTTGAGTTTTCTCCCTTTTTTTCTTGATGAGTGTGGCTAATAGTTTATCAATTTTGTTTATCTTCTGAAAGAACCAGTTTTTAGTTTTATTGATCTTTGCTATCATTTCCTTCATTTCTTTTTCATTTATTTCTGATCTGATCTTTATGATTTCTTTCCTTCTGCTAACTTTGGGGTTTTTTTGTTCTTCTTTCTCTAGTTGCTTTAGGTGTAAGGTTAGGTTGTTCATTTGAGATGTTTCTTGTTTCTTAAGGTAGGATTGTATTGCTATAAACTTCCCTCTTAGAACTGCTTTTGCTGCATCCTATAGGTTTTGGGTCATTGTGTTTTCATTGTCATTTGTTTCTAGGTATTTTTTAATTTCCTCTTTGATTTCTTCAGTGATCTCTTGGTTATTAAGTAGTGTTTTATTTAGCCTCCACGTGTTTGTATTTTTGACAGATTTTTTCCTGTAATTGATATCTAGTCTCATAGCATTGTTGTCGGAAAAGATACTTGATACAATTTCAATTTTGCTAAATTTACCAAGGCTTTATTTGTGACCCAAATATGATCTATCCTGGAGGATGTTCCATGAGCACTTGAGAAGAAAGTGTATTCTGTTGTTTTTGGATGGAATGTCCTATAAATATCAGTTAAGTCCATCTTGTTTAATATATCAATTAAAGCTTGTGTTTCCTTATTTATTTTCATTTTGGATGGTCTGCCCATTGGTGAAAGTGGGGTGTTAAAGTCCCCTACTATGATTGTGTTACTGTCGATTTCCCCTTTTATGGCTGTTCGTATTTACCTTATGTATTGAGGTGCTCCTATGTTGGGTTCATAAATATTTACAATTGTTATATCTTCTTCTTGGGTTGATCCCTTGATCATTATATAGTGTCCTTCTTTGTCTCTTGTAATAGTCTTTGTTTTAACATCTATTTTGTCTGATATGAGAATTGCTACTCCAGCTTTCCTTTGATTTCCATTTGCATGGAGTATCTTTTTCCATCCCCTCAGTTTCAGTCTGTGTGTTTCCTTAGGTCCGAAGTGGGTCTCTTGTAGACATCATATATATGGGGCTTGTTTTTATATCCATTGAGCCAGTCTATGTCTTTTGGTTGGAGCATTTAATCCATTTACATTTAAGGTAATTATCGATATGTATGTTCCTATTACCATTTTCTTAATTGTTTTGGGTTTGTTATTGTAGGTCTTTTCCTTCTCTTGTTTTTCCTGCCTAGAGAAGTTCCTTTTGCAGTTGTTGTAAAGGTGGTTTGTTGGTGCTGAATTCTCTTAGGTTTTGCTTCTCTGTAAAGGTTTTAATTTCTCTGTCAAATCTGAATGAGATCATTCCTGGGTAGAGTAATCTTGGTTGTAGTTTTTCCCTTTCATCTCTTTAAAGATGTCCTGCCACTCCCTTCTGGCTTGCAGCGTTTCTGCTTAGAAATCAGCTGCTAACCTTATGGGGATTCCCTTGTATATTATTTATTGCTTTTCCCTTGCTGCTTTTAATATTTTGTCTTTGTGTTAATTTTTGATAGTTTGATTAATATGTGTCTTGGCATGTTTCTCATTGGGCTTATCCTGTATGGGACTCTCTGTGCTTCCTGGAATTGATTGTCTATTTCCTTTCCCATATTAGGGAAATTTTCAACTATAATCTCTTCAAATATTTTCTCAGTCCCTTTCTTTTTCTCTTCTTCTGGGACCCCTATAATTTGAATGTTAGTGTGTTTAATGTTGTCCCCGAAGTCTCTGAGACTGTCCTCAATTCTTTTCATTCTTTTTTCTTTATTCAGCTCTGTGGCAGTTATTTCCACTATTTTGTCTTCCAGTTCACTTATCCGTTCTTCTCTCTCAGTTATTCTGCTATTGTTTCCTTCTAGAGAAATTTTAATTTCATTTATTGTGTTGTTCATCAGTGTTTGTTTGCTCTTTAATTCTTCAATGTCCTTGTTAAACGTTTCTTGTAGTTCCTCTCTTCTACTTCCAAGATTTTGGATCATCTTTACTCTCATTACTCTGAATTCTTTTTCAGGTAGACTGCCCATTTCCTCTTCATTTGTTTGGTCTGGTAGGTTTTTACTTTGCTCCTTCATTTGCTGTGTATTCCTCTGTCTTCTCATTTTGCTTAACTTACTGCATTTGTGGTCTCCTTTTCACAGGCTGAAGGTTCGTAATTCCCATTGTTTTTGGTGTCTGCCCCCAATGGGTAAGGTTGGTTCAGTGGGTTGCGTAGGTTTCCTGGTAGAGGGGACTGGTTCCTGTGTTCTGGTGAATGAGGCTGGATCTTGTCTTTCTGGTGGGCTGGACCACGTCTGGTAGTGTGTTTTTGAGTGTCGGTGACCTTATTACGATTTTAGGCATCCTCTCTGCTAATGGTTGGGGTTGTGTTCCTCTCTTGCTAGTTGTTTGGCACGGCGTGTCTAGCACTGTAGCTTGCTGGTCATTGTGTGGAGCTTGGTCTTAGTGTTGAGATGGAGATCTCTGGAAGAGCTTTCGCCGTTTGATATTACGTGGGACCGGGAGGTGTCTGGTCGACCAGTGTTCTGAACTCGGCTCTACCACCTAAGAGGCTCAGGCCTGACACCTGGCCAGAGCACCAAGACCCTCTCAGCCACATGGCTTAGAATAAAAGGGAGCGGGGAAAAAAGAACAAAAAAAAGGAAAGAAAGAAAAATAAAATAAAATAAAATAATTAAAAATAAAAAGAAATTATTAAAAAATTTTAAAAATTGAAAGTAATAAAAAAAAGAAAGAAAGAAAGAAAGAAGAGAGCAGCCAAACCAGTAAACAAATCCACCAATGATAACAAGCACTATAAACTATACTAAAAAAAAAAAAGAAAACAGGCAGACTGAACCCTAGGACAAATGGTAAAAGCAAAGGTATACAGACAAAATCACACAAAGAAGCATACACATACACACTTACAAAAAGACAAAAAGAAAAAAAAATATATATATATAAAAGGAAGAGAGCAACCAAATCAATAAACAAATATACCAATGATAATAAGCTCTAAGTACTAAACTAAGATAAACATAAACCAGAAACAAATTAGATGCAGAAAGCAAACCCCAAGTCTACATTTCTCCCAAAGTCCACCACCTCAATTTTGGGATGATTTGTTTTCTATTCAGGTGTTCCACAGATGCAGCGTACATCAAGTTGATTGTGGAGATTTAATCTGCTGCTCCTGAGGCTGCTGGGAGAAATTTCCCTTTCTCTTCTTTGTTCACACAGCTCCTGGGTTTCAGCTTTGGATTTGGCCCCACTTTTGTGTGTAGGTCGCCTGAGAGCATCTGTTCCCTGCCCAGACAGGACGGGGTTAAAGTAGCAGCTGATTAGGGTGCTCTGGCTCACTCAGGCCGGGGGGAGGGAGGGGTACAGAATGTGGGGCGAGCCTGCAGAGGCAGAGGCCAGCGTGATGCTGCAACAGCCTGAGGAGCGCCACATGTTCTCCCGGGAAAGTTGTCCCTGGATCATGGGACCCTGGCAGTGGCGGGCTGCATAGGCTTTCAGGAGGGGAGGTGTGGATAGTGACCTGTGCTTTCACACAGGCTTCTTGGTGGCTGCAGCAGCAGCCTTAGCATTTCACGCCGGTCTCTGGTGTCTGCACTGATAGCCACAGTTCGCGCCCTTCTCTGGAGCTCATTTAGGCAGTGCTCTGAATCCCCTCTCCTCATACACCCCTAAACAATTGTCTCTTACCTCTTAGGCAGTTCCAGACATTTTCTCGGACTCCTTCCCAGCTATCTGTGGCTCACTAGCCCCCTTCAGGCTGTGTTCACACAGCCAACCCCAGTCCTCTCCCTGGAGTCTGACCTCTGAAGCCCGAGCCTCAGCTCCCAGCCCCCACCAGCCCCAGCAGGTGAGTAGACTAGCCTCTCAGGCTGGTGAGTGTTGGTCGGCACTGATCCTCTGTGTGGGAATCTCTCTGCTTTGCCCTCTTCACCCCTGTTGCTGCTCTCCACTCCGTGGCTCCGAAGCTTCCCCGCTGCCCACCCCCCATCTCCATCAGTGAAGGGACTTCCTCGTGTGTGGAAACTTTTCCTCCTTCACAGCTCCCTCCCAGAGGTGCAGGTCCCATCCCTATTCTTTGTCTCTGTATTTTCTTTTTTCTTTTGCCCTATCCAGGTACGTGGGGAGTTTCTTGCCTTTTGGGAGGTCTGAGGTCTTCTGCCAGCATTCAGTAGGTGTTCTGTAGGAGTTGTTCCACATGTAGATGTATTTGTGGGGAGGAAAGTGATCTCCACATCTTACTCCTCTGCCATCTTGAAGATCTCACACTATGTATTTATATTTAATGTAATTATTGACTATTTTGTGTTAGGTCTGCCATTTTATCATTTATTTCTGTTTCTTTTTTTCTCACTCCCCTTCTTCTATTTTCTTTCCTTACTTTGGGTTATTGGAATATTTAAATGATTCAATTTTATTTTATTTATAGTGTTCTTGAATGGACATCATTTTGTATAATTTTCAGTGGCTTTTCTCAAAATTAAAATATATATACATAATTTACCACAGCCTACTATTATCTGTGTTTAACCACTTTGAGTGATGTATTGAAAGTTTTCTTCCATTTAGATCCTTCTATCCTCTCCATTTAAAAATTTTAATTGTCTCATATATTTCCTCTACGTTCATTGATCCCCATAATGACATTATTTTAATTTTTGCTTCAACCCTCAAATATGATTTAAGAAATTCACAAGGAGAAGAATAGTCTATTATGCTTACTCTATTTTTACCCATTTTGCTGTTCTTCTTACTTTTCTGAAGGTTTACTTTTTCTCCTTTTGTTATTTTCTTTTGCTTAAGAACAATAATTTAGTTATTATTTAAGGATAGGTCGGCTAATGGCAAATTCTCTGTTTCCCTCCATATGAGAATGTCATAATTTCTCCTTAATTCCAGAAGAATAGCTTTACCAGCTATACAATTCATGGTTGGCAATAATTTTCTTTCAGCACTTGCAAGATGTGCCACTTCCTTCTGGTCTCAATAGAAATTCACTGTTATTCATTTTTTCCCCTCTAGGTAATGCATAGTTTCTCTCTACCCGCTTTTAAGATGTTTTCTCTTGGTATTTATTTTTCAGAAGTTTATGATGTGTCATTCCATGGGTTTCTTTTTATTTATCTCTTTTGAGGGTTCACTTAGCCATTTTAGTCTGTAGGTTGCCTTATTTAGAAATTTTTTTGAATACTTTTTCAGACTTACCCACTTTCCCCCCTCCTCATCTGAGACTTTGATGATATACATGTTCGACCTTTTGTTAGTGTCTCACAAAGCAATGAGGACTTGTTCATTTTTTTTTCAGTCAACTTTCTCTCTTTTTCAGGTTGAGTAATTCTATTGTTCTGTCCTTAGGTTTACTGATTCTATCTTCTATCATTGCCATTCTACTATCAAGCCAATCAGCAAATTTTTCTTTTGTTTATTCTATTCATCAATTCCAGAATGTACAGTTGGTCCTTTGTTATAACTTCTATTTTTATATACTTTCTAATTTTTCATTTGTTTCAAGAGAATTTGTAGTTTATTATTGAACCTTTTTTATGATGACTGCTTTAAAAACCTTGTTCAGAACAGTTGGAACCTCATGTATTGCTGGTGTAAATGCAAATGTATTCAGCCACTACAGGAAACATTTTGGAAGTTTATCAAAAAGTGAAATATAAAGTTACTGTGTGATCCACCAATTCCACTCTTATATATACACTGAAAAGTAATGGAAGGATACATTTAAACAAAACTTGTCACATAGCAGCATAGTACAAAAGTGGAAACAACCCAAATATCCACTAACTGATGAATAGATCAAAAAATATTAGCATATCCTTGCAATGGAATATTATTCATCAATAAAAGAAATAAAATACTAATACACACTACAATATGAATGACGCTTGTAGGCATGCTAAGTGAAAGAAACCAATTACAAAGTGTGATATATTATATAATTTCATTTATATGAACTGTCCATAATAGGCAAATTTATAAAGACAGAAAATTGATTCCTGGTTTCTTATATCTGGGGCTTGAATGGGGATGATGGTTGACTTCTCATAGATATGGGTTTCTTTTAGGGATGTGTGAAATTTTCTGAAATTAGATTGTGTTGTTATAAAGCAGAAACTAACACACCATTGTAAAACAATTATACTCCAATAAAGATGTTAAAAAATTTAAAAATAAAATAAAATAAAATTAGATTGTGCTTATGGTTGCACAACCCTATGGATATACTAAAGAACACTGAAATGCCTACTTTAAATGGGTGAATTGTATGTTATGTGAATTATATCTCAATAAATCTGTCTATAAAAATCCTTCTCAGATCATTCCAATATCTGATTGATATTGCTATTGGCATGAGTTGATTATCTTTTCTCATTCAAGTTGTTACTTAGTTTTCTAGGGCTGCCAAAATAAAGAACCACAAATTGGGTGGCTTAAACAACAGAAATTGATTGTCTCAGAGTTCTGTTGTCTAGATAACCAACATTAAGTTACTGGCAGGGTTGGTTTCTTCTGAGTACTGTGAGAAAGAATCTGTTCCATGCCTCTCACCTAGCTTCAGGTGGTTTAGTATATAGTTCTGGCCTTCTTTTGTGGGCTGTAGTTTTCTGAGCCTTTGCAATGATATTGTAGTCTACTTCATTCTTCTGGTTCTGCTTTATCTCCTGCTGTATCCATGCTAGTGCTATCTGTGAGTATGAAAGTTTTTTCCTCTGGGCCACTGGTGCCATTAGGGGAGGAATAGAGGATACCAACCCATTGGACAGAAAGCACTTTCGTTGGACAATTTTTCAGCAACTCAATGTGAGTGAGCTCCCCACTCTATCTCTACTATTAGCACCAGGTAATGGAAGCACCTATCTATACAACTTTCTTCCACTGAGTGGAGGATCAAGAGTCACAGGATCTGGGTAAGCAGAGGTTCAAGAGACCATCTACCTGATGCACCTCTACCACTGGGCAGAGAACCAGGAATCAGTGGACCAGGTTGCCTTCTGCTATTACGTGAAACTCTGGGAGACATTTGGCTTTGATTTTATTCTGCCACTTCACTGAAGACCAGGAGCTGCGGGGCCTGGGTGGTCCTCTGTCACACTGGATGGAGGGTTGGGAGACACCAAACCTATTGACACCCTTGGTGATAACAGAGGGACCTGTCCACTGCTGATGTGTTTGGCACATTAGTTAGCTTGCTTGCCTGGTTGCTCTGTTGCTGCTGATTCAAGAATATTCATCCATTACTGCCAGTGGACATAGTTGGAGAAAGGTATGGTTTTCACTGCCACAGGTAGATTGTCTTACTGCTACTGACCAATAAATGGGTTGTACCCTCTTCCTGTTCTTCTGGCACTGCTTCTGGGGGCAGACTGGGTTGGATGTATTGACCCCGTGGGCTCTGCTAGTGCTGTAACTGTGGGCAGATCCAGCTGTCTATAATGGTTTTTAATATACGCCTCTTCTAATATACACAAAAAACTCATCTATGAGACTTGTGTTTCTGGCCAAAGTGGAGTACTAGTGACCAGATTTACCTTCCTTCCTGAAACAACTTTTTAAAAACAGACAAAATATATGAAACTATCATTTAAAAAATCATGCAGTGAAATACAGTGATACCTGAGAATCATGAAGGAAACAAATTGATCTTTATAATTGTCTCAGCTTATTTCCCTGAGAGTTTCCAAGTCTCAGTGTAGTAATGGGAAATCCAGGTGTGTCTTAGGGACTATCAGAGTTGAAGAAATGAAGCCGAGAGTCAGGGGAAACCTAAGGTAAATAGAGTTTGCAGGGCAGAGTAAAGAAGACAAGACAGTTATGTGCACAGAGAGAGAATAATAGAGAGCAACAGAGAGTTCCACTCAACTATGCAGTAGAGTGCTGATCAAGGCTTGCATGTGAAGAAAGTACCTAAAAGCAGGAAAAAGAACCACATGATAAAATCTAAGCGAAGAGCACTCAGCACTCACTCAGAAATAGTGCCTCTTCCAATCATCTAGTGGGAAAACCTTATAAGTCCTGGGATAGTAGGTAAAGTACTCAGAAGGGTCTTGTCTCAATAGTGGGGAATAATTATCCCTAGACTAAAGGGGATAACCCAGGGGACACGGATTCGATCCCTGGTCCAGGAGGATCCCACATGCCACAGAGCAACTAAGCCCATGCGCCACAATTACTGAGCCTGTGCTCTAGAGCCAGTGAGCCACGACTACTGAAGCCCGCGTGCCTAGACCCCCTGCTCTATAAGAGAAGCCACCGCAATGAGGGTCCTGCGCACCACAACGAAGAGTAGCCCCCGCTCGCCGCAACTAGAGAAAGCCCACGCACAGCAACAAAAACCCAACACAGCCAAAAATAAATAAATAAATACAAATTAAAATAAAAAAAAAAATAAAAAGGGCAGACTACTGACCTGAGAAAAACATGACTAGGTAATTACGTACCTAGAATAGATGTCACTGAATGCCATATAAGCTATAGGAAGATTAAACTAGAAATATTTAGCCAACCGCTAAAGACTAATTGTGAATTAGCATGAGAGCATGAAGCCCCTGGGGGACCTCAAGCATAAGTGGGTTCTCACCCCTTTGCAGGCCTTTTTTCTCCCAGAAACCCCACAGATAAGACGGAAGAGGATCCTAAGAAAATTCTCCCATGTTTCTGGCTGGAGGGAAAAAAAGCAACAGCTTCTGCTAAAATCAACCTAGACCAACATCCTCCTCCCCTCCATCTGCATTACAGAGCAAATACTTTATCTTCAGGGTAGTGCACTAGTGGAAACCCATTCCACATTGAGTGAGGGGAATGGAGACCACCACCAAAATTGCACCCATATTTGTCTCCCTAGAGGCTTCCACATTTGGAGAAGGGATAGGGGTACCTGTGAATAACATAACTCAAAACCCAGGTTCAAAATACTTGCCTAAAACTGAGACTTATAAAGAATATCAGAGAATGGCCCCTTCGCCCACCTTCTTCTCACCAGGTTAACAAACCTTGAGCAAACATTATAGTGGAGTACAGCTGGAAGAATGGCAAGAGACAGATTATGAGGAGCAAAACAAAACAAAAAAAGATCTAAAGCCAAGAAGAGAGACAAAAACAAGGTATCACTAGAGGATTCTGAAATCTCTGGTGCCCTTAGCAACAGCAAAATCCGACTCTGATAACCATAGCAACAAATTCCAACTCTGGTAACCATAGCAACTAAGCAAATTTCAAACCTAGTCCAACTCCTGACTAGATCAACACAAACGTCCACACTAAAGGCCCAGCAGAAGGAAAACAATGCTAATCTTGAAGTATAAAAAATTTATCTCAGTATCTACTATTCTATACATGTTCCTCTTTCAACAACAAAAGTTGTGGCATAACAAAAAGCATGAAAAAACACAGATTAAAGAGACAGAGAAATCATCTGAAACAGACTCAGATATGACATGGCTGTTAGAATGATCAGAAAAGAAATTTAAAACAACTATGTTTAACATGTTTTTGTTTCTGTTTTTTTCTTTCTCTGTGATCCTTATTCAAAGTTTGTCTCTTATTTTTTGTTTTATTAATCCAGTCTTAAATCTTTTTAATTGAGATATAATTGATTTATAACATTATATTACTTTCAGGTGTACAACTTAATGATTTGATATTTGTACATATTGCAAAATAATCACCACAGTAAGTCTAGTAAACCTCTATTGCCACACATGGTTATAAATATTTTTCTTGTGACGAGAACTTTTAAGATCTACTCTCTTAGCAACTTTCAAATATACAATACAGTGTTATTAACTATAGTCACCAAGCTGTACATTACATCTCCATGACTTAGTTTTTTAAATTAATTTTTATTGGAGTATGGTTGCTTTACAATGTTGTGTGAGCCTCCACTGCACAACAAAATGTATCAGCCATACACATACAGATATCCCCTCCCTTTTGGACTTCCCTCCCACTTAGGTTACCACAGTGCACTAGGTGAGTTCCCTGTGCTATACAGCATGTTCCCATCAGTTGTCCATTTTATACATAGTATCAATAATATATATGTGGCAATCCCAGCCTCCCAATTCCTCTCACCCCACTCCTTTCCCCCTTGGTATCCATACATTTGTTCTCTATGTCTGTGTCTCTATTTCTGCTTTGCAACTAAGATCATCTTTACCATTTTTCTAGATTCCACATATATGCGTTATTATACGATACTTGCTTTTCTCTTTCTGACTTACTTCACTCTGTATGACAGTGTCTAGGTCCATCCACGTCTCTACAAATGACCCAATTTCGTTCCTTTTTATGGCTGAGTAATATTCCATTGTATATATGTACCACATCTTCTTTATCCATTCCTCTGTCGACGGATATGATTAACATGTTTAAGCACTGTTTCTCAAAGGGGGGAAACTTTGCTCGCAGGGAACATTTGGTAACGTCTAGAGATATTTATCATTGCCATAATATGTGCTGCTAGCATCTAGTCGGTAGAAGCTTTCTATAGTCTTTTGATTAGGTCTCAGTCTATTAGTGAGCCTATGCTTCCGGAATGTGAACTTCACAAGTGTTTCTCAAAATTTTCTCCCTCCATTAGGAAGGACAGGATGGCTAGAGTAGACTGGAGCTGTTTTTTCCTCCTCCCACATGGAAGGCTAGAGCCATCTGGAGTTGAGTATTTCTCTCCCCCAGGTTAGTTTGGCTCTGATAATACCCAGCCAGTTAGGCTCTAGTTAAACTAGTTTTTTCCTGAGGGCATGCCTTGTTAAGAGCAGAGTGCTCCTGTGTATTTCACAATGTTTCCTTTTCTTCCCCCTGCTGGAATCACAATGGGATATTTCTTTAATATTTACTGTTGGAACCTGGTCAAGCTCTTGGAGATAAATCTCACAATATTGTTGGGGAGTCCCCCTATGACTAAGTCCTCCTAGAGTTTTTGACTCTCACGTTTGTTTTCACTGAGCCTCCAGCAATTCACCAATTACAGTTCATGTTTTCCCACCTCAGCACTGGTTCCCATGGCAGTTTCTGCTTGTGAGTCTCTGCTCTGGTAAACCACGACTCCCTGTATCTATCTGTTTCTCCAATCTTGCAGGCAGTGGTTTGCCCTGTGTCCTCCCTTCTCTTATGGATCCAAGAAGAGTTTAAGTTTTTATTTGTTGTTAGGACATAGTGGCAATTTCCAAGCTTCTTACATATAGAACTGGAAACAGAAATCTCTAATTCTATGTCTTTTGATGGGAGTTTAATTTATTTACATTTAATATAATTACTCCTCGAAAAGCACTTAGTATTGCCATTTTGACAGTTTTTTTTTTCTGTATGTCTTATATTGTATTTGTTTCCTCCCTTACTGCTTTCATTTGTGTTTAGTTAATTTTTTGTAATGACACATTTTGATTACCTTTCATTTCCTTTTGTGTATATTCTACAGATATTTTCTTTGTTGTTAACATGGAGGTTACATAAAATATCCTAAAATTATAACAATCAATTTTGAACTGATACCAACTTAACTTCAACCACATGCAAAAATCTATTCCTTTACAACACTGCTCACCCTCAGCCACTTTTTGTTATTGATGCTACAAATTATATCTTTATTGTGGACCCATAAACATAGATTTATAGTTTTATACTTTTGTCTTTTAAATACTATAAAAGAATTAAAAGTATAGTTGTGAAAATTGTCAGTAATATAGGATTTTATATTCATTCATATATTTACCTTTTCTGGATAATTTTATGTTTTCATATGACTTCAAGTTATTATCTAATGTCCTTTCCTATCAAATTGGAATCCCTTTATCATTTCACAGAGGGCAGTTCTTGTAGTAATAAACTCCCTCAGCTTTTGTTTCTCTTGGAATGTCTTAATTCTTCATTTTTGAAGGACAGTTTTCCTGAATATAATATTCTTGGCTGACAGGTTTTTTTGTTCTTTAAACACTTTAAATATACCATCCTACTTCCTCCTGGGCTTCAAGTTTTCTCATGAAAAATCTCTTTATAATTTTATTGAGGTTCCCTTTATGTGATGAGTAACTTTTCTCTTCCTGCTTTCAAAATCCTGTCTTTGTCTCTGTTTTTTGACAATGTGATTATATTGTATTTGTAGATTCATGTCTTTCCTCAAACTTTGGAAGTATTCTGCCATCATTTCTTCAAATAATCTACTTCTTTCACTCCTCTTACTTTTTTTCTTCTGAGATGTGCACAGTGCTTATATTGGTCGACTTATGGTCTCCATAAATCCCTCAGGATCTGTTCTCTTTTCTTAATTCTTTTTTTTTCTTTTTGTTCATTAGACTTGATAATTTCAATTGACTTACCTTCAAGTTTACTCCCTCTTCTACCTGTTCAAGTCTGCTGCCGAAGTCTCTAGTGAATTTTTCAATTCAGTTCTTATATTTTGCAGCTCCAGTATTTGTTTCTTCTTATAATTCCTATCTCTTTTAAAATGTTCTCATTTTGTTCATATATAATTTTTCTGATTTCCTTTCATTGTCTATTTGTATTCTCCTTTAGGTCATTGAGTGTATTTAAGACAGTTGTCTTCAATAATGTATTATCATCGTCAAACTTGCTAAGAGACTAGAATTTAATTATTCCAATCACTAGAAAATGGTAAGTATGTAATATAATAGCAGTGTTAATTATTGCTACAATGGCAATCATATTACAATATATAAATGCATCAAATTAACATATCATACACCTTAAATGTGCACAATGTTATACTTCAAATATATTTCAATTCAAAAACAATTGTCTTAAAGTCTTTGTCAAGTAAATCAGAAGCCTCTGGATTTGACGTGTGGTGATAACTCATTCTGGCTTTAACTTACATTTCCCTAATGACTAATGATGCCAAGCATATTGTTCTGATTTATGCTACATATAACTTTTGGGGGCTAGTTATCTCTTCAAATATTTTCCAGGTTTTTATTGGGTTGCAAATATTATCTCCCAGTCTATGCCTGTCTTCTCATGGTCTTCACAATACAATTCAAAAATCAGATGTACACTTTATCGTTTTTCTCTTTTATCTATCACCCGATCATCCTTTTTTCATATCTAAGAGATATTTGCCCAATCCAAAGTGAAACAGATTTTCTGTTTTCTTCTAGATGTTTTATGATTTTAGTTTTCACATTTAGGTCTGTAATTCATGTTGAGTTGTTTTTTATATATGGTAAGAGGTGTGGATTGAAATTCCTTTTTTTTTTTTTTTTTTTTTGGTATATGGATATCCAGTTATTCCAGAACCATTTGTGGAAGACATGATCCTTTATCCACTGAATTGTGTTTGCACATTTATCAAAAATTAACTATCTATCATATATATATCAATATATATGTGTGTGTGTCTATTTATGCTCCATTGATTTGTCTACCTTCATGCTAATACCACAATGATTTTATTACTATAATTGTACAATAAGTTTTGAAATTAGGTAGTTTTAGTCCTCCAAATTTCTTCTTCTAGTTCAAATCTGCTTGGTTATTCTGTATTTTATGCATTACAAATGAATTATGGAATCAGCCTGTCATTTTCTATGGAAAGACTACTTGGATGTAATTGGGACTGAGATGACAATATTGAATCTTCTGGCCCAGGAACTTTGTGTATATCTCCATTCATTTTTGCTCTTTTAAAATTTCTCTCAACAAGTTTCTGTGTCCTACAAATCAATGTACAGGGTTACTTCTTTTGTTAGATTTACCCCTTAAGTATTCATATTTCTAATACTACTGTTAATGTTAGTGTGTTCAATTATTCCTTGCTGGTATATGGAAATTCAGTTGTTTCCATATTGATTTGATATCCTTCAAACTTGATCATTTATTATCCCTTGTTGCCTTTATGCATAGTCCATAGAATTTTCTACATAGACACTTATGGCATTTGTAACTAAGGAGAGTTTTATTTCTTCCTTTCCGTTCTGGATGTGTTTTATTTCTTTTTATTGTTGTATTGCATGAGTTCGCACCACCAGTACAATATTGAAAACAAATGGTGAGAGAGAGCATCTTTGTCTAGTTTATATTTTGGGGTGGAAACATTCACCGTTAAGTATGATGCTACATGTAGGTTATTATAGAGGCCCATTATCAAATTGAGGAAGTTACTTTCTATTCCTAGTCTGTTGAGAGTTTTATCAGAGATGGATATTATCAAATGATTTTTCTTCTTCTATTGATCTGGTCTCATATTTCTTAATTTTTAAATGATTAATTACATTAATTTTGTACATTAAACCCATTTTTCATTCTTGCAATAAACCCTGTTTAGTTATCATATATTAATTATTCATTTTGCATATTGTTGGATTCATTCTGTTAAAATTTTATTTAGAATTTTTGCATCTATGTTCATGACAGATATTGGTCTCAGTTTTCTAGTAATGTTATCTGGTTTTGAATATTAGGACAATTTGGGTCTCAGAATGATTTAGGAAATATATTTTCCCTCTTCAATTTTTTAGATTTTGGGTTATTTTTGTATCATTTTAAATTAAATGTTTGGTATGATTTACCAGTGATGCCAACCGGGCTAGGAGTTCTTTTGTGGGAAGACTTTTATTTGTACATTCAATATTCTTCTTAGATATAGTGCTATTCAGGTTATCTATTTCTTGTTGGGAGATTTGGGTAGTTTGTGTCTTTCAGGGAAATTGTCCATTTCATCTAAGTTGTTGAATTTATGGGTATAAAGTTGTTTATAATATTCCTTTATTATTGATTTAATATCTGTAGAATCTGCAGTGGTGACATTTCTCCTCCTCTCTCATTTTTTCTAATCAGTCTGCCTGATTTATCAATTTTATTTAGAGATTTATCAATTTTGTTGATCTTCTCAGAGAAACAGTTTTTGTTTCTTTGTTTATTTATCATTTTTGGTTTTTAATTTTATTGTCTTCTGCTGTGATGTTTATTATTTCAATTTTTCTGTATACTTTGCAGTTTATTGGCTCCTTCTTTTCTAGCTTCATAAAGTAGAGGCTGAGACCATTTGATTCAGACCTGTCATCTTTCTAATATAGATGTTTAGTGCCATAAATTTTCCTCTAAGTACTGCCTTAGTGGCGTCCCACAAATTTTGATATGTTTTATTTTTATTTCTTTCAGTTCAAAATACTATATAATTTCATTTTTGTTTTATTCTTTGATTCATGTGTTATTTAGAAGTATTTTATTTACTTTGTAAATATTTGGGAATTGTACAGATATCTTTTTGTCATTGATTTCTAATTTAAATCCATTTAGATCAAAGAAAATACCTTGTATAATTTGAACTTTTTAAAATTTATTGAGACTTGTTTTATGGCCCCAAATATGGTCTTTGTTGGCATATGTTCTGTATGCACTTGAAAAGAATTTTTATTCTGATGTTTTTGGGTTTGTTAGGTTGGTTGATAGTGCTTTTCAAGTCTTCTACACGTTCACTGATATTTTGGCTACTTGTTCTATTAATTATTGAGAAAGTGTTATACGACTATCCAATTATAATTCTGACCTATTTATTCTTGCAATTATATCAGTTTTTGCCTCATGTATTTTATGGCTGTATTGATAAGCACATGAAAGTTTATAAGTTTATAATTTTATAATTTATAAAATTTATAATTTTGTCCTCTTGAGGAATTGGCAGCTTATTATGAATTTATTATTTTTGATAATATTCTTTGCTCTAAAATCTACTTTGTATGATATTGATACAGCTATTGGTCCCTTTTTATTAGTGTTTGCATAGTATATCTTTTTCAAGTCTTTTAAGTGTTTTGTGTTTTTATTTTTAACCTCTTTGTATTTTATTTATTATTGTGAATTCCTAGTGGGCAGCATATGACAATGTCTTGGTTTTTTCATCCAATCTGATGATCTGATTTTATTTTGGATATTTGTAAAATTTACAACTAGTGTGAATGTTGATATGATTGAGCTTTTAATTACAGTCTTGATATTTGTCTTCTAATTGTTCAATGTGTTTATTGGTCACTTTATCTTCTTTTTGCCTTCTTATAAATTAATATAATATGTGTTATAATTGTTTTTTATGCATTGCTGCCTTTTAACTGTAACTATTGAATTATGTTGGTGGTTGCTTTGAGTCTTATAGTATACATTTTTCATTTATCATAGTCTAACTTCAAGTGATACTATGCCATAATACATTGTATAGGAAATTTACATCATCTTATTTCCTTTTCTTCTGCCCTCCAGACTATGAACCAATTTTGTAATGCATTTAAATTTTGCATATGCTATAGACTCCACTGTTGTAATTTTCTGTAGTTTATTATTTTTTTAATAATACGTTATATTTACATAATAAAAATGTTTATATTTACTCATGTATTTCCCAATTTCTGTGATTTTCATTCTTTATTTACATCCAGATTTCTACCTGGTATCATCTTCCTTATGCTTGAAGGAATTCATTTCACATTTATTGTAATGGAGACCTGGTGGTGATAAATACTTTGAAGTATTTTATTTCTGAGAAAGTATTTTGCCTTTATTTTTGAAAGGCGATTTCACTGACAAAATAATTCTAAATTTACTCTTTTATTTTTCTTTCAGTACCCTGAAGTTGTTACTCCATTGTCTTCTTGCTTGCACATTTTCAACTGAGAAATCTGATGCTATTTATACCTTTATTATTTGGTATGCAATGTATCTTTCTTCTCTCTGGCTACTATTTGATGATTTGCTCTTTATCAATAGTTTTACGCAATTTCATGATGAATGCCATGGCGTAATTTTCTTCATTTTTATTATTCTGAGGGTCACTGAACTTCTTGGATCTGTGAGTTTGTTTGTTTTTAAATCAAATTTCTTCAAATATTTTGCTGCTCCTCTTTCCCTCTCCTTTGGGGTCTTTGAATTCATGTATATTTGGCCATTTGAAGTTGTCAGAGAACTCAATGATGATCTGACCTTTTATCCCAATTTTTTTTTGTCTGTGTGTTTCATTTGGATGTTTTCTATTGCCAATTCACCAAATTCTCTAATTTTTTTCTTCTGCAAAGTCTACTTAAGGAATTTTCAACTCAGGAATTGTAGTTTTATCTCTAGAAAGTCATTTTGGATCTTTCAAAGAGTATTCAACATGTCTCTATTGAACGTGTTCAATATTTCCTCTCAAATTCTGAGTATATGAAATAGAGTTATAATAATCTTTTCAGTATCTTAGTCTGCTAAATTTTTTACCATATTTGTCATCTTACAGCCACTTTGATTAATTTTTCTCCTTATTATTTCCCATGTTTTGCATATTTCTTATTTTGAAATTGGATGTCAGCCATTGTAAATTTTCACTTTGTGTTCTGGAATTTTTTAATAAATATTTTCAATATTTATTCTGCAGTGCAGTTAAAATACTTGGAAATAGTTAGACCATTTTGTGCATTGCTTTAAACTTTGTTAGGCGGAACCAGAGCTAGAATTTAGTTCATGGCTAATTTTCACCCACGACTGAGATGAGAACCTTCTTATTACTCTACCCCATGCACTTTGAAACATAAGTTAGTCCACTTTGGCTATTAACAATAGGCAGTTTTCTCTGTCCTGTGTGATTTCTGAGTATTGCTTCCTGTAATAGTTTCAAGTGGTTGTTCTACTCCTTATATTGATCACACACATGCATGCAATGATTAGTACACAATTGAAAACTCAAGTGAAACCTGCTACAGAACTTCAGAGTTCTCTGTGTGTGTGTATCTCTCCTCTATGATGCTCTGTCCTGTAAATTCTATCTTCCTTGGCCACGGAACCCTTGCTCCATTACCTAAACTCACATAAACGGCAGGCTCTGCTTTGGTTAACAGTCCCTGTGACATTGCCTGGAAACTTTCTCCAGTAACTAAGCTGGGGCAATTGTAGGATTGTTCACATGGGAATGCATACTTTGTGCCTCTTACTCCATATTTACTGGAGCAAATATGACATATATATTTTAATGAAAGCTTTATCAAAATACAATTCACATATGATAAAATTCGCCCATTTACACTGTACAATGTATTTTAGTATATTCACAAAGTTGTACAACGTACACCACAAATGATTTTGAAATATTTCCATGACCCTGAAAATAAACCCTTTATCTTTTAGCAGTCGCTCCTCATTCTTCCCCTGCCTCCAACCATCCAATCCTAGGTAAGTACTAATTGAATTTCTATCTCTATAAATGTGTCTATTCTAGACAATTCATGTAAAATAATTATATGATATGTGTTATTATATTGATATGACTGGTTCTATTTGACATATTGTTTTCAATGTTCATACATATTTTAACATGTCTTATAACTTCATTTGTTTTTATTGCTGAATAATATTCCATTGTGTGGATATACCACAGATTATTTATTCATTCATCAACTGGGTTGTTCCCATTTTAGCTACATGAATGTCGCTACCATGAACATTCATGTACACATTTTTGTGTGAGCATAAGTTTTCATTTCTCTTAAGGATATAACTAAGAGTGGAATTGCTAGGTCATATGGCAACTTTATGTTTAACCGTTTGAAGAACTGACAAACTGTTTCCAAAGTGAATACATTTCACATTCTCACCAGCAATGTTCAGCGGTTCCAATACCTATACATCTACATCAGCAATTGTCATTGTCCAAATTTCCTATTATAGTCAATGTGAAAGGCTGTAGTGTGTGTGAAGGGGTATCTCATTGTGGTGTTGATTTGGAATTTCCTAATGACTAATGGATTTGAGAATCTATTCATATGCTTATTTTCAATTTGTAATCTTTTTTTGAGAAATGTCTTTTTGGATTGGTATTTTTTTTTGGGTAATTTGTCTTTTTAGTATTGAGTTGTAAGACTTCCTTATCTATTCTATATATAAGTTCCATATTAGAAATATGATTTAGAAATATTTCTCCCATGAATTTCACTTTCCTTTTTTAAGTATACAGTAAGTCCCCTACATACAAATGAGTTCTGTTCCAAGAGTGCATTCCTAAGTCCAATTTGTTTGTAAGTCCAACAAAGTTAGCCTAGGTACCCACCTAACACAATCGGCTATATAGTACTGTACTGTAATAGGTTTATAATACTTTTCACACAAATAATACATAAAAACAAACAAAAAATACAGAAAACATGTTTAATCTTACAGTACAGTACCTTGTAAAGTACAGTAGTACAGTACAACAGCTGGCATACAGGGGCTGGCATCGAGTGAACAGGCAAGAAGAGTTACTGACTGGAGGAAGGAGAGGAGGTGGGAGATGGTAGAGCTGAAGGATCATCAGCAACAGGAGATGGAGGGCAAGCTGCAGTTTCACTCACGCCTGATGTTGATGGCACATATCCTGGTTCCTTGTTGCATTCAATTCTATCTACCCTCTTGAAAAAACGATCCAGCGATGTCTGGGTAGTAGCTCTTTTTTTCTCGTCATAGATGACACGGTAGCACTGGACTGCATTCTGAACGGCTGCTGCAACCTTCGTGTACCATTCTAGGCTTGGGTCCTGTGCCTCAGAACTAACAGTGCCTCCTCAAATAAAGAAAATCCCCTTGCCATGTCTTGCGTCTTGAATCTCTTCGGTTCTTCAGTTACTTCCTCTTGTCTCTCTTCGTCCTTTCTCTGGGCCTCAAATTCCATCAGGTTTTCATTAGTAAGCTCCTCGTGTTGCACAGCAAGTTCCATCGTTATCGCTTGGTGCTTCTTAGCAGTACCAGCTACATCACCACTGCTTTTATGCTTGCTTCTGGACGTCCTGGGCTTGAAATAAAGATACTGTACTACTGTACTCTATACAGTACTGTACAGTAAAGTACACAAAAGCACAACCACTTTTAGAGGATGCATGCATGTGACAATGTACACCAGACATGTGAGCTAACATGTGATTGGACATGTGAACACACGTTCGCATCTTTGAAAGTTTGCAACTTGAAGGTTTGTATGTAGGGGACTTACTGTAGTTGATTTACAATATTATATTAGTTTCAGGTGTACAGCATAGTGATTCAGCATTTTTGCAGATTATACTTGAATATAAATTATTATAAGATAATGACTATAATTCCCTATGCTATACAGTATATCTTTGTTGCTTATCTATTTTATACATAGTAGTTTGTATCTGTTAATCCCACACCCTAATCCCTCCCCTCTTCCTTCTCCCCTTTGGTAACCACAAGTTTGTTTTATATATCTGTCGAGAGATTGCTTTGGCAATTTGGGGTCTTGTGGTTCCATATGAATTGTAGGATTATTTGTTCTAGTTCTGTGAAAAATGTTGTAGGTATTTTGATAGGAATTGCATTAAATCTGAAGATTGTTTTGGGCAGTATGGACATTTTAACAATATTAATTCTTCCAGTCCAAGAGCACAGGATATCGTTCCATTTCTGTGTATCATTTTCAATTTCCTTCATCAGTGTTTTATAGTTTTCTGAGTGTAAGTCTTTCACCTTCTTGGTTAAGTTTATTCCTAAATATTTTATTCATTTGATGTGATTTTAAATGGGATTGTTTTGTTTACTTTCTCTTCCTGATATTTCATTTTTACTGTATAAATATGCAACAGATTTCTGTATATTAATCTTGTATCCTGCAATCTTTCTGAATTTATTTATTAGTTCTAATAGTTTTTGAGTGGAGACATTATGGTTCTATATATAAAGTATCATGTTATCTGCAAGTAGTGACAGTTACCTCTTCCCTTCTAATTTGGAAACATTTTATTTCTTTTTCTCCTCTGATTGCTGTGGCTTGCATTTTCAATACTATGTTTTAAATAGAAGTGGAGAGAGTGAGTATCCTTTTATTGTTCCTGAATTTAGTGGGAAGGCTTTCAGCTTTTCACCATTGAGTATGATGTTGGCTGTGGGTTTGTCATAAATGATCTTTATTACATTGAAATATGTTTCCTCTACACCCACTTTGATGAGAGTTTTTGTCATGAAATATTGAATTTTGTCAAAAGCTGTTTCTGCATCTATTGAGATGATCATGTGACCTTTATCTTTCCTTTTGTTAATGTGTATCACATTGGTTGATTTGCGATTGTTGGACCAGCTTTGTGACACTGGAATTAATCCAATTTGAATGGTATATGGTCCTTTATATATATTGTTGGATTCGATTTGCTAATATTTTCTTGAGGATTTCTACATCCATATTCATCAAAGATATTGGCCTGTGATTTTGTTTTGTGTCTTTGTCTGGTTTTGGCATCAGGGTAATTGTGGTCTCATAGAATGAGTTTGGAAGTATTCCATCCTATTCAAGTTTTTGGAATAGTTTATGAAGGATAGGTATTCTTCTGTATATGTTTTGTATAATTCCCCTATGAAGCCATCTGGTTTTGGACTTTTCTTGCTGGGAGCTTTTTGAATTACAAATTCAATTTCATTTCTATTGATCTGTCTGATCAAATTGTCTGTTTCTTCTTAACTCAGTCTTGGCAGGATGTATGTTTCTAGAAATGTGTCCATTTTTTCTAGGTTGTCCAATTGGTTGGCATATGTGTTTGTAATATTCAATTATGAATTTTTGTATCTTTGTGGTATCAGTTATTTCTCTTCTTTTATTTCTTATTTTGTTTATTTAGATCCTCCCTCTTGTCTTCTTGGTTAACCTGGCTAAAGGTTTATCAATTTGGTTTATCTTTTCCAAAAAACAGTTTTAGGTTTCATTGATCTTGCTATTTTTTTAATTTCTTTTATTTATGTCCTCTCTGATCTTTATTATTTCCTTCCTTCTGCTGACATTGAGCTTCCTTGACATTGGGCTTCTTTCCCTAATATTTAGGTGGGAGGTTAGGATGTTTATTTGAGATTTTTCTTGTTTCTTGAGGAAGGCCTGTATTGCTATGAACTTCCCTTAAGAGGGAACGGCTTTTGCTGTATCCCATAGATTTTGGAGTGTTGTGTTTCCATTTTCATTTATCTTGAGGTATTTTTTGAATTCCTATTTGATTTCATCATTGACCCATTGGTTTTTTAGTGTATGTTGTTTTTTGTTTTTACATCTTTATTGGAGTATAATTGCTTTACAATGTTGTGTTAGTTTCTGTTGTACAAAGAAGTGAATCAGCTATTTGTATACATATATCCCCTCCCTCTTGGACGTCCCTCTCCCCCCCCCCATCCCATCCATCTAGATCACCACAGAGCACTGAGCTGAGCTCCCTGCACTATACAGCATGTTCCCACTAGCTATCTTTTTTACACATGGCAGTGCACATATGTCAATCCCAATCTCCCAATTCATCCCACCCCCCTACCAGGTCCACACATCTGTTCCCTACATCTGTGTCTCTATTCCTGCCCAGCAAATAGGTTCATCTGTACCATTTTTCTAGATTCCACATACATGCATTAATATACGATATTTGTTTTTCTCTTTCTGACTTACTTCACTCTGTATGACAGACGAATGGATAAAAAAGATGTGGTACATATATACAATGGAATATTACTCAGCCATAAAAAGGAACGAAATTGGGTCATTTGTAGAGACATGGATGGACCTAGAATCTGTCATACACAGTGAAGAATGTTGCATTTTTTAAAAATTTGTCTTTCTATGTGCTGTGATTGTGTGATTTCCATTAGCTTATCTTCCAGATCACTTATGCATTCTTCTTTGTTATTTAGTCTGCTATTCATTGCTTCTAGAGTGTTTTTTATCTCAGATATTGCATTATTTATTTTTGGCTGGGTCTTTTTTATATTTTCTAGTTCTTTGTTAAATGATCTGTGTTTAGATCAATTCTCTTCCTTAATTCAGTTAGCATTTTTATTACCAATGTTTTGAATTCTTATCTGGTAAATTTTAAATTTCTCTTTTATTACTTATTTTTTCAGGGGTTTTCTCTTGCTCTTTCAACTAAGAGTATTTCCTCTGCCTTTTCATTTCTCTTAACTTTCTCTGTCTCTATGAATTTAGTTACCTCTTGTGATCTTGAAGTGGTTTTTTTTATGTCAGAGCATCTCTATGCAGACTGCATGTGCCTAATTTCTTTGGTGGGAGAGCTGAATTTGATGTGGATGCCAATTACACCTTTCCTCAGGGTGTGCTGGCAGCTATCACCTTGGTATGGGGTGTAGCTGGTGATGGAAGAGCTAGAGCCTATGTGTGAGGTGTGACTTCCTCTCTGCTTAGTGACCATCACCATCCTGTTAGTGGTGGGGCCTGCTCCTAAGTTGCTGAAGCAGAATCTCCGAGGGTCAGTCTTGAGCTGGCTCTGTTCCCTTTAAGTGTGCATTTTCCTTTTCCCTGTGCTTGGACCTTTGCCCCCAGAAAGGTGAGTGCTGAACCAAGTGGGGCTTATGTGCTTACAGAGGTCCAATGCTCTGCCTGTGTGGGCAGCAGCAGCTCCACTCAGATGCAGCCCACAGTCATATCTTTTCCCCTGTCATGGCCACCCCAGATCCAGTGCTAGACTGTGGCATGGAGCGAGTGGGGCCCAAACGTTTACCTCACTCAGGCTGGAGAGCACAGTAAGGTGGCTGTGGGAATTTTAGGAGCCACTCTTGTCTGAAGTCTGGGATGCTTCTGGGGGTGCTGCTTGAGTAAACACCAACAATGGCCACCACTGTCCCACCTGGGCTATGCCCTTGACCCCCAGGTCAGCTCTGCTTTCCTTCATCAAGTCTTTTCCTTGGTTCTGGCTGCCCTCAATCCAGTGCCAATCTGTGGTATGGATTGAGCAGGGCTGGGGCATTCTCTTAGCTCAACTGGGGAGCATGGCAAGGCAGAAGCCACAAGGGCAGACCTCTCTCCACCCTGCCTGGGCACATGCCACCATATGCACACTCCTCATGAGTGGAGTCTAGGCTTCTCCAGACTTTCTATCTGTCCCTGCAATTCTGTAAGCAGCCAAGGAGGCTTTTCTCCTACATGTAGGTCCCCAGAACTGGGATGCCCAGTCTGTGGCTTGACTAATCCCTCCCCAGGGTGAGTGTCCACCTATGTGATCTCCCTTTTCCTCTGAGTCACCTCCCAGGGGCACAGGTGTTGACCTGATGCTTTTCTTCCCATCCTACCTGATTATGTGTGTATTTTTTTATTACAGTCTTGGTTGCATGCGTGCGCTTCTGCCAATTTCCAGTTTGTTTTCCATGAGATTCGTTCCACATATAAATGTATTTTTGATGTGTTTGTAGGGACAGGAGAACTCCACGTCCTCTTACTCTGTCACCTTGACCTCCTCGGTCTCTAATCTTTATTATTTCTTTCCTTTGTTTGCTTTAAATTTAGTTAGCTCTTCTTTTTCCAGTGTCCTAAGGTGGAAAATTAGCTTATTGATTTGTGATCTTTCTTCTTTCTTAATATAGATATTTACAGCTATAAATTTCCCTGTAAGCACTGCTTTACCTCCATCCCATAAGTATTATGTTGTGTCCATTTTCATTCATCTAAAATTATTTTATAATTACTCTTTTGATTTACTCTTTGACTCATTGATTATTTAAGATTGCATCTTTTTTCAAGTTTCCACATATTTGTGAGTTTTTCTGCTTTTTATTTTGAATTTCATTCCATTTTGGTCAGAGCATCGCTTTGTATTTTTTCTGTCTCTTTAAATTTGTTGAGATTTGTTTTACGATTTAGGGTATGGTTGATGCTGGAGAGTTTCTAGTGCACTTAAGAATATATATTTTGCTGTTGTGTGAAGTATACTATAGATATCTGTTAGGTCAAGGTGGTTTATAGTACTGTTCATATCTTCTATTTTCTTGTTGATCTTCAGTCTAGCTGTTCTATTGATTCTTGAAATATTGGTATTTAAGTCTCCAAATATTATTGTTGAATTTTTCTTTTTCCCTTCTCCCTTTTTTTCTGTTAGTTTTTGCTTCATGTATTTTGGTGCTCTGTTATTAGACACATACATGTTTATAATTGTTATATCTTTCTGATAAATTGATAATTTTATCATCATATCTCTCTTTATCACCAATATTTTTAAAAATATATTTTGCCTGATATCAGTAATTTTGTGGGAAACTAGACATTTTAGATAATATATTGTAGAAACTCTAGGTACTGGTCCACTCCCCCCCCCCACTGTTTTTAAAAAATTATTGTTTGATTATTTATTTGTTTACTGGCTGGCTGCATTATTTTAGTTAAATCTATTCAATCCCCTCCCAAATGGTTTTAAGCCTCTGATATTGCACCTCTGGAAGGCACAACTTTTGATATGCTCACAGTCATCCTGGGATGCCAGTGATTTTGGTGGGGCTTTATTTTTCTCTTTACCTGACCATATAAGTTGTTAAACTCCACCAATTGACTGGTGATTGCTCTATTGTTTTCCACAATGCCTTGGAAGCATAAATTGCTCTACGAATTATTACAACCAGAATCTGGATCCCTAGAAGAAATAACTTCTGAGGACAGTGTTTGATATTTGTTTTGTCTCCATGAGTGACAACTAAGCAGAAGAAGAGAACCCCTACCTCTCAATTGCAATTGCCATGATTTAGCCTCATAAACAGGTAGCAGGAGGAAGAAGTAGAAGCACTGTGGTCCTGCTTCTTCTAGGTAGAAAACCCTCTGATTGGGAGCTGGGGGGATAAGAACCCTGTGTTCTTGGCTGCAGCAATATGGATTGAAGTCTCCACATCACTGAGTTTGGAGAGGTAATGGAGGGATAAGTCTTGGTTCAAATACCACAAACTTATCTTTCTTGCTGAATTTTCATGTGCTCTCTTGAATAGATATTGCTTCATTTACTCTTTGCCCTTCAAATCATTCCAAGGGCTTTAGATAGTTATTGGGATTTTAAAAATAATTTTCACCTTTTTTTACTGGGGTGCAGATCAGCAGAGCTCCTCACAATGTCATGCTAGATGTCAATTTTCTAGGTCACATTTTAAGATATTTTTCTTCAGTTTCTTGTATATCATTGTTGATTTCCTGACTACGGCTTCTATTGATTACTGAGAGAGGAATGTTGAAGTTTCTAAGTATATTTGTGGCTTTTTCCACTCTCCTTTCAGATCTACAAGTTTTTGCCTCATATGTTTTGAAGCACTCTTTTACTTGCTTAAATATTTTTGTTATGTTTCTTGGTGAATTGATCAATTTATTTTTATGTAATAACTTTCTATATTCCTGCTAATATTGCTTCTAGTGAAGTTTGCATTGGTATTAAGAAGCAACTCCATTTTCAATCCTGATATTGTTAACATATCTATATATTTTTAATTAAAGTGGGTTCCTTGAAGGCAGTGTATAATTGGATCCTGCTCTTCTATCTAATCTGAAAATATCAGTCTTCTTAAAAAAATTTTATTGGAGTATAGTTGATTTACAATGTTGTGTTACTTTCTGCTGTATAGCACAGTTAATCAGTTATTCATATACATATATCCACTCTTTTTTAGACTCTTTTCCCATATAACTCATTACAGAGTTGAAAAATCAGTCTTTTAATTGGTATGTATTCATTTTCTATCCTTGCCTTAACAAGCTACCACAAATATAGCTACTTAAGACAAAACCACCTTTTATGACATTCCTGGAGGTGAAACATCCAGGTGGTCTCAAGTGGGTTCTCTGCTTAGGATCTCACAAGGATGAAATAAGTATGTTTGACAGTCTGAGCTCTTATTTGGGGGCTATAGGAGGAATTCAATTCCAGGCTCATTTCGGTTGTTGGCAAAATTCATTTTATTCAGCAAGTTGACTGCAAGATGACTGAAGTTCCCATTTAACTACTGACTGTTGGCCTGGGATCACTCTTAGCTTCTAGAGACTAGGCACTTTCCTTGGCTCATGACCCTCTAAATCTTCAAAGCCAAAAATTGGGTGATGAATCCTTCTCATGCTTTGAATCCCTCTGACTACTTCTTCTACTGCATCTCTCTACTTTTAAGGGCTTGTGAGATTACTAAATGAAAGAGGTCATACACCAAAACCTACATATTGCATAATTTTATTTCTATGACATTATGTGTAAGGTGAAAGTATAGGGAGAGAAAACATATGAGTGGTTGCCATGAATTTTGGATGAAGATAAGGACTGATTACAAAGGGATACACAAGATAATATTTTAGATGGTATAACTATTCTGTATGGTACTGTGTTTGTGGTTATATGACTATTCATGAAAATTAAAAATCTTTCATCCAGATGAAGGAGGAATCCAGAATGGAATACCAACTATGAAATGAATCTAACTATATTACAAATATATTATATGGCCTCATTGAAGGGTATGAAAAAGAAAAGAGCTGACCTAAGTAATGTTCAAAAACAGCGTTTTTGCTACATACATTACTATATGAGTTTAAGGCATACAGCATAATGATGTGACATATATATTGTGAAATGATAAACACAATAAATTAAGTTTATTCCATGATCTATAGCTACAAAAAATAAAATTTTTTTTCCTTGTGATGAGAACACTTAGGATTTACTCTATTAACAACTTTCATATATATTATAAACCAGTGTTAACTATAGTCATCATGTTGTATGTTATATTCCTAGTACTTCCTTACCTTATAATTGGAAGTTTGTACCTTTTGACAACCCGCACACAATTCCTTCTCCCCCTATCCCCTGCATTTGGTAAACACACATTTGAACTCTTTTTATGAGTTTCTTTTTTGGTTTTTGTTTTCTTTCCGCATATAAGTGAGGTCATAGAGTGTTTGTCTTTTTCTGTCTGACATTTCACTTAGCATCCATCCACATTGTCACAAATGGCAAGATCTCCTTCTTCTTGTGGCTAAATAATATTCCATCACACACACACGTCACTACTTTTTTCTTATTGAGATATAATTAACATACAATATTATATTAGTTTCAGATGTACAACACAACGACTCATATTTTTATACATTATAAGATGCACATCACAATAAGACAAGTTACCATCCATCACCACACAAAATGGTTGCAATGTTATTGACTATATTCCCTATGTCTACATTACATCCCCATGACTAATAGCTGGAAGTCAGTACCTCTTTATCCCCTTTACCAATTTTGTTAATCCCCTCACCCCTCACATCTCTGGCAACAAACAGTTTGTGCTCTGTATGTATGAGCCTCTTTCTGTTTTCTTTTGTTTGTTCATTTGTTTTGCTTTTTAGATTCCACATATAAGTGATATCACATGATATTTGTCTTTCTCTGTCTGCCTAACTTCACTTAGTATGATAATCTCTAGGTCCATCCATGTTGCTACAAATGGCATCATTTCATTCTTTTTTATGGCTGAGTAATATTCTATTGTCTGTGTGTGTGTGTGTGTGTGTGTGTGTGTGTGTGTATCACATCATCTTTATCCATTCATCTGTGGATGGACATTTAGGTTGCTTCCATATTGGCTGTTGTAAATACTGCTGCAATGAACATAGGGATGCATATATCTTTTCAAATTAGAGTGTGTTTTTTGTTGTTGTTTTAGATAATATTTTCTTTTATTGTTTAGAGTTTTTGTGTTGTTTTTAATACCCAGAAGTGGATTCCCTGGATTGTATGGTAGTTCTATTCTTAGTTTTTTGAGGAAACTCCATACTGTTTTCCATATGGCTGCACCAAGATACATTACTACCAACAGTGCATGAGGATCCCATTTCTTCCACACGCTCACCAATTGTTGTTTCTTGTCTCTTTTATAATAGTTATTCTGACAGATGTGAGGTAGTATTTCATTATGGTTTGGATTTGCATTTCTCTGATGATTAGTGATGTTGAGCACATTTTCATGTGACTTTGGACATCTGTATGACTTCTTTAGAAAAATGTCTATTATGGTCCTCTTCCCATTTTTATTCAGGTTCTTTTGGGGGTTTTTTTATATTGAGTTGTATGAGTTCTTTATATATATTGGATATCAATCCTTTATCAGATATATGATTTGCAAATATCTTCTGCCAATCAGTAGGTTGCCATTTCATTTTGTTAGTGATTTCCTTCCCTGTGCAAAAAGGTTTCTAGTTTGATGTAGTCCCATTTGTTTATTTTTGTAATTGTTCCTCTTTCCTGAGGACACAGATCCAAAATAATATTGCTAAGACAGATGTCAAAGAACTTACAGCCTGTGTTTTATTCTAAGAATTTTATGGTTTCAGGTATCACATTGAAGTCTTCAATCCATTTTGAATTTATTTCTAAATATTGGGTAAGACAGTGGTCCAGTTCCATCCTTGTGCACATATCTGGCAGCTTTCCAAACACCATTTATTGAAGGGACTGTCTTTTCCCCATTGTATATTCTTGCATACTTTGTTGAATATTTATTGGCCAAGTAATTGTGAGTTTATTTCTGCACTCTCTATTTTGTTCCATTGATCTATGTGTCTATTTTGCTGCCAGTACCATACTCTTTCGATTATTATAGCTTGTAGTATATTTTCAAGTATAGGAGCATGATACCTTCAGCTTTGTTCTTTTTTCTCAAGATTGCTTTGGCTACTTGTGGTCTTTGTGCTTCCATAAAATCTTAAGAATATTTGTTCATGTTCTTTGAAATATGCCATTGCTATTATGATAGGTATTGCATTGAATCTATAGATTGTTTGGGTAGTATGGATATTTTAACAATATTGATTCTCCCCATCCATGAGCACAGTATAGCTTTCCATTTATTTGTGTCATCTTCAATTTCTTCAGTGTCTTCTAGTTTTCAGAGTACAACTCCTTGTTTAAATCTATTCTTCAGTATTTTATTCTTTTTGATGTGACCGTAAATGGAATTGTTTTCTTCATTTGTCTTTCTGATAGGATTATTAGTGTATAGAAATGCAACAGATTTCCATATATTAATTTTGTATCTTGCAACTTTACTGAATTCATGTATTGGTTCTATAACTTTTTGGTGGAGTCTTGAGGGTTTTTTATATATAGTATCATGTCATCTGCAAATAGTGACAGTTTTACTTATACCATTCAAATTTGGATGACTTTTATTTATTTTCCTTGTCTGATTGCTGTGGCTGAGACTTCTAATACTGTGTTAAATAACAATGGCAAGAGTAAACATCCTTGTTTTGTTCCTGATCTTAGAGGAAATGTTTTCAGCCTTTAACTGTTTAGTATGATGTTAACTGTGGGTTTGTCATAAATGGCCTTTATTAGGTTGAGATATGTTTCCTCTAAACCAACTTTGTTGAGAGTTTTTATTATGAATGGATATAGAATTTTGCCAAATGCTTTTTTGCATCTATTTAGGTGATCATGTGATTTTTATCTTTTTTTTAACGTGGAGTATCACATTGATTGATTTGTGTATATTGAAGAATCCGTGCATCTCTGGGATAAATCCCACTTGATCATGGTATATGATCATTTTTATTTATTGTTCAATTCTATTTGATAACATTTTATTGAGGACTTTTGCATCTGTATTCATCAGAGATATTGGCTTGTAATTTTCTCTTCTTTGTGGTATCTTTGTTTGGTTTTGGTGTCAGGGTAACTGTGGGCTCATAGAATGAGTCTGAGAGTGTTCACACTCTTAAAGTTTTTGGAAAAGTGTGATAAGATAGGTATTAACTCTTCTTTATATGTTTGCTAGAATTCCCTGTAAAGCTTTCTGGTTCTGGACTTTTGGTTGTTGGGAGTTTTTGTTTTTGTTTTATTGATTCAAATCCAGCAACTAGTAATAAGTCTATTCTGACTATCTATTTCTTCCTAATTCAGTCCTGGAAGATTGTAAGTTGCTAGGAATTTATCTATTCTTCTAAGTTGTCCAATTTGTTGGCATGTAACTGTTTATAGTATTCTCTTATGGTTCTTTGTATTTCTGTGATATTGGTTGAAACTTCTCCTTTTTCATTTCTAATTTTGTTTATTTGGGTCCTCTCTCTTTTTTTATTAATGAGCCTGGCTAGAGGCTTATCAATTTTGCTTCTCTTCTCAAAAATCCAGCTCTTGTTTCTTTGATAATTTCTTTTTTGTTGTTCTCTAATTTATTTACACACTGATCTTTAATAGTTCCTTCCTTCTGCTGACTTTGGGCTTTGTTTGTTCTTTTTTTCTAATTCCATTAGATGTAGGTTTGTTTATTTGAGAATTTTCTCATTTACCAAGGTAGGCCTGTATTGCTATAAACTTCTCTCTTAGAACTGCTTTTGCTGTGTCCCATAGATTTTGTAAAGTTGGGCTTTTATTTTCATTTGTCTCAAAGTATTTTCTGATTTCCTCTTTGATTTCTTTATTTACCCATTGGTTTTCTAGTAGCATGTTCTTTAGTCTCCATGGTTTTGTGTTTTTTTCCAGTATTCTTCCTGTAATTGATTTCTAGTTTCATACCTTTGTGGTCTGGAAAGAGGCTTGATATAATTTCTATCTTCTTAAATTTGTAGAGACTTTTTTGTGGCCTAGCATGTGATCTATCCTGGAGAATGTTCCATATACAGTTGAAAAGAATGTGTACTCTGCTGTTTTTGGATCCAATGTTCTGTAGATATCTATTAAATCCAACTGGTCCAATGTGTCATTTAAGGTCACTGTTTTCTCTCTGAATGCTCTATCCACTGATGTCAGTGGGATGTTAAAGTCCACTACTATCATTTTATTACTGTCAGTTTCTCCCTTTATGTCTGTTAATATTTGCTTTATATGTTTAGGTGCTCCTTTATTGGCTGAATATATGTTTATGAATGTTATATCATCTTCTATTGATCCATTCATCATGATATAATGTCTTTCTTTGTCTTTTGTTAGAGACTTTGCTTTAAAGTCTACTTTGTCTGACATGAATATTGATACCCCAGCTCTCTTTTTGTTTCAATTTGCATGGAATATCTTTTTCCACCCCCCACTTTCAGGCTGTGTGTGTCTTTAGCTCTGAAGTGAGTCTCTTTTAGGCAGCATTTAAATGGGTCTCATATTTTTATCCAATCAGTCTTTGATTGGAGCATCTAGTTCATTGATATTTAAAGTGATTATTTATAGGTATGTACTTACTGCCATTTAATTACTTGTGTTCTGTTATGTGTGTGTGTGGGGGGTGCAGTTTTTCTCTCTTCTTTTCTTCTTTATAAATTTTTCCCTTGTGGTTTTGATGATTTTCTTCAGTGTTATCCTTGTGATCCTTTCGTTCGAGATTTTGTGAATTCTTTTTCAGGTTGGTTGCCTATTTCCTCTTCATTTATTTAGTCTTGTAGGTTTTTAACTTGCTCTTTCATCTGTAACATATTATTTTGTCATCTCATTTGTTTTTTGATGGGTGAGGCTGTGTTCCTGTCCTACTGGTTGTTTGGCCTGAGGCATCCAGCACTGGAGTTTGCAGGCAGTTGGGTAGAGCTGGGTCTTGATGCTGAGACGAGGACCTCTGGGAGACCTCACACCAATTAATACTTCCTGGGATCTGAGGTTCTCTGTTAGTCCAGAGGTTTGGACTCAGCACTCCCACCACAGGAGCTCAGGCCCAACTTCTGGCCTGGGAACCAAGATCCCACAAACCATGTGGTGTGGCAAAAAAAGAAAAAAGATAAAAAGGCAACAAACAAAAAGGAGCAGAACAATAACAAAGAATAAAAAATTTAAAAAATAAAATAAAATTAGGATAAAAAATATATTAGAAAAAATATAAATATAAATGAAACAACAACAACAAGGCAAAACAGAACCGCAACAGAAAAAAAAAAAGCCAGAAAAGGCCTTGGGAGTGTGTGGGGGGCGGGACTTAGGCATAGCGCAGCTGGAGGGGGCCCAGGAAGGCAGAGGTTCAGGCCTGGGGCCCCAGCAGGCTCTCTGGGGCCCAAGCAGGTGGGGGAAATGCTGGCCATGTTCTCCTGCAATTCCCCAATCCTCCAAAGGTCTCTCCCCAACCCCACAGATCCCCCCACTGTGAGTGGGCCCCTCTGGGCATAGGAACCCCTCCCCTCCCCCAGCCACCCCTCAGGGGCACTGGTCCCATCCTGCCTCCACTTCTCCTCCCCCCGCCCCTTCAATGTCCTACCCTCTCATGTGGAGGTTCCTCCCGTTCCCTTAGGTGTCCGAAGTCCCCCACCAGCACCTGGTAGGTGCCCTAGTTGTGAGGAGACACGAACTCTGCATCCTCCTACTCCACTATCTATCTTGACTCCACCCCACCATTATGTTTTTACTCAGGCCCTGGGGTCACTAGCCAGTTTGTCTTATTCTTCTCACTTAATAGGGCTTTTTTTAATGTTTGTTTTATATGTAACATCAGAGTTTTTTAGCTGTTCTTAGAGGGAGAAATAGAGAAAAGTAAGGAAGTTAAGTCTATTTCATCTTCCAAGAAGCAGAAATCCCTGTACAATACATTTTAAGGAATGTGAATGAATAATTAAATAAAGAAAAGTTAATGGAGGTAAATCTAAGAGCATGTAGAGTATGATTATATTTCTCTTAAAACGTTGTATATAAATATACCATAAGGAATATACACACACACACATATATGTACACACACATAGACAGAAAGAGTCATAACCAAAACTTAACAGTTTTTATATCAAGTTACTGGCTGATTTTCTCTTTACTTCAACTTGATTCTATTTTCTGCTTTATTTATTATTTTACTCACAGATTTCAATCCATGAATTCTAGAATTTATGAAAGAAAGATGTAATCAAGAAAAATTTTAAAGTATTAGCTCATTGTATTGAATAAATATAACAAGAGTTGTAACACTCAGTGTAGGAAATAGTGTGAAGAAATGGGTATTTTCCTATATACCTGCATGAATATAAATATGTGGCACTACATGGACAACTTTTTCTCACTGACGCTTGAAAGCTTATCCATATTAACATTCCATGAGCATCAAATTTCAGTTGTAGAGACGTTTGTATTGTACTAAGATTACATAGTACAATGGCTCACAAGTATAATTAGAATTCTAATTGATCCTGAAGTGCCTTGTGAAAATATTAAATTTGAGATTTAATGAAATATCCAAATGGAAATGTCAAGTAGTAGGCAGTTGGATATATGAGATTGAGACCTTTGGATCATCAAGAAGATGCCAATCAAATACTGCTCTTACGTATTGGCTTCTATGGACGAAATGGGTTTATGCTCTGATGTTTGCTTATGTTGGGTTTGAATGAGAAGAGTTTCGAATCAATCAGGTTTATGAATCCTTCAATGTTTTCTTGCTTATGGTTTTCTTCATGTTTGCATTTGTTCCTCATGATTGAGGACCTAATCTCTCTACCATGGAAAGGTCCTTTGGAGTTTCCTCAGTCTCCCTTCAATACACATTGAACATAACCCCAAACACCCAAACTCTCACCCAGAGTCACATGCACATGAATTTTTGACACATATCTTGGCACAGAGTATTCCAAGATTTGATATACTACTATTTTGTTAACAACTCACTGACTCTGTTTAGTTCATTCTTAATTCAATGATGTCATTTGGTGTAAGTTAAAAAGAGACACCACTAAGGATGGAACTATTATGAATGGTAAGTACATCAGTCTAGAGGAGTAGGTGCTTTTGAAGATCAGCTTATCCAGTGACACATAAATGCCATAATTTACAGACAATTGCTGTCAATAAGTGGGTATAACATACTACAGTAAACTTTTCTCTTTGCAAATACACAGGTTTCTTTTTCTTTTCCTCCTCCTCCTTCTGCTTCTACTTCTCCTTGTACATTTCAACAATGAGATCACTGAAACCAACTCTGGAATATCCATATGATGTAATAGTACTCAGCAATAAAAGGGGAAAAAAAAAACCAATGCACACAACACCGTGTATGAATCTCAAAACCATTTGCTGAGTGGAAAAAGACGAGCACAAAAGAGGACATACCATTTATTAAAAGTTCTAGAAATAGTAAAACTAACCTACAGAAACAGAAAGCTGACCAGTGTTTGCCTGTGAGGGATGGAGGAGCAGACGGATTGGGAGGAGACATGAGAACACATCTGGGGTGAGGATAATGTTCTAGATACTGATAAGAGGGTTGGGTTACACAGGTGTGTGCGGTTGTCAAAATTCAATGAATGGTGCAGTTAGGATTTGTGCATTTTGCTCTGTGTAAATTTTCCCTCAACGAGCAAAAAAGGAACCACTATAAACAAATATTAAACTCTAGTTAATCATTTGGGTGCTGAATTATCTAGGGTTGGAAAGTACTGTTGCTTACAGCTTACTTTAAAATGCATCCAGAATATAACATGAATTGCTGGATGGATAATGGATGGACACAGAGATATATGTGTGATTAAGGAAGGATAGAAAATGGCTAATGTTGTAGTCTCTAGGTAGTGATCATATGGATTTTCACTGTACAACCTGGTAGACATTTCTGGAGTTTGATGGGTTTCATAACAAAATATTAGGAAAAATGGACTCATACTAAGCATAAACTTGTACCTAATTTTATTCACCTTCAGTACAGCTTGAACATCACTTCATTTCATTTTATATGCTACTACTATCTTTTAAATGGAGGTGTATACTCACATTTTATAGATGTCCTATCATTTCTACCTTTTGGTGTGTCTTAATAATTTTGTTGGTCATGGCTGTGGTAAACACTATGGGAGTGAAAACTTTGTTCTTGTGAAAAATTATTGCCTTAGAACCATTCATTTCCTTGACATATATCCCCAGGGCCAGAACATATGCCAAGTGTTCAGGTGGGAGCACATACTTTCTAGAGAACCCCAGAGGGGTTCATATCAATTTGCATTTCTACCAACAGGCTGTGAGAGGGTCAGTTCTCAAGCCAGTAGCCAATGCAAGGGAATACAACTATCTATTTCTCACTTGCTTAAGTACCTCTTTGTTGGAACTCTTGATTTATCAAAACTCTAAACATCATTTTAGATATAATTTCTTATAAAAACGTTGGTGGGAGAAATGTCAGAAAATGCAAGTCAACATGAGCAGATGATAAGTAGTAACAATATCTCCCATTGCTATTAATAACACATGTATAATTCCTAGACAGGAATTAAGCTTCTCTGTGCTTGGGGTGGAGGAGAGAATGAATATTGGAGGAACACACACAGTGTCTGCTCAGTCATAAAACTGGAAAAGCAGAACATTTAGTCCCTCTTGAGGCAGTTGTAATGACAGCAACTGGGAAGTTACATAAAGAAACATTCACAAATACACTCATACCAACTATAATATGAATTAGGTTAATATGAGAATGTATTACAAAGAAATGGATCTAAGGACAGAGAGAATTTTAAGTGATAATTTCGTTATTTAATAAAGACAAAGGAAAAGTAGAATGGACATACCTTTTTTTTAAAATTAATTAATTAATTAATTTATTTATTTATTTTTTGGCTGTGTTGGGTCTTCGTTTCTGTGCGAGGGCTTTCTCTAGTTGCGGCAAGTGGGGGCCACTCTTCATCGCGGTGCGCAGGCCTCTCACTGTCGTGGCCTCTCTTGTTGCGGAGCATAGGCTCCAGATGCGCAGGCTCAGTAGTTGTGGCTCACGGGCCTAGTTGCTCCGCGGCATGTGGGATCTTCCCAGACCAGGGCTCGAACCCGTGTCCCCTGCATTAGCAGGCAGATTCTCAATCACTGCGCCACCAGGGAAGCCCAGAATGGACATACTTTGAAACCAACATTGTGATAAATGGAAGGCTTATTTCACAAGCCAGGGTAAATACACAAAAATAAAGTTGCTCTTAGATTACGAATGGCCTGGGCTCTGAGCCAAGGACTTTAGGACAGTTGTCTGAAGAGAGGCTGGGGCAGACTTGGTGCCAGGTAGGTAAACCTAAGGTAGAGTAGGGAATGAGCTTTGAATCTCAATTTAGTTTATAGAAGTGGAGCTCTGGATGTGCACTCTCAGTGGCTTATGGGCTCCTCATTACACTCTGCTGATCAGGACCAGGCCCAATTTGAGATGAAAATTAGACATCCAAGAGGCAATGTTGAGTACGCAGTTGAATATATGAGCCTGGATTTCAGGGATAAGACTGGACTTGAAATATTAATGTGTGATTCTTCAATTTGTGGCTGGGATCAAAGTGATGGAACTGAGTATGGTTCTGCAGGAAGTGAGCATAGGTAGGGAAGAGAAGAAATCTGAGAGTCAAAACCTAGAGCACTTGAATGCAGAGAGGTCAAGGAGTCACAGAAGGACTCACCAGGACACTGAAAAGTAGCAGACCCTGAGGCAGAACGCCAACCAAGGGACAGGAATGTCCTGTAAACCAGGGGTCCCCAACCCCCGGGCCATGGACCGGTACCGGTCCGAGGCCTGTTAGGAACCGGGCCACACAGCAGGAGGTGAGCGGCAGGCGAGCAAGCAAAGCTTCATCTGACGCTCCCCATCACTCGCATTACCGCCTGAACCGTCGCTCGCATTACCACCTGAACCGTCACTCGCATTACCACCTGAGCCATCTCTCCCCGCCCCGCACCGTCCCTGGAAAAATTGTCTTCCACGAAACCGGTCCCTGGTGCCAAAAAAGTTGGGGACCGCTGCAGTGTAAACCAAGTGAAGAAAGTATTGCAGGGAGGAGGAAGTGATCAGCAGTGCCAAATACTACTGATCAGTCAAGTAATGTCAATACTGAGAAATGACCACTAGATTTAGCAACGTGCAGGTCTTTGGGGACCTTGAGAAGAGCTAGTTCACTGGATTGGTGGGAACAAAATATCGATTGAGATGGTTCAAGACAAAATGGGAATAGAGGAAATGGAGATACCAAAAATAAATAATGATTTTTTAGGAGCTTTGCTGTAACGGGCAAATCAAGAGATGATGCTGCTGCAGATGGAGGGCATTGTGCAGTTAAGGTGGGGTTTTTGTCAGTTTCCCTCTTTCTTGTTTTGTTTTTAAGAGGGGGGACTTTGCAGGTTTGTGTACTTATGAGAATCATCCAGCTGAGAAGGGCAAATTGGTGATGTGGGTGAGAGCTCTGGGAGCATTGCTGGGGCCATGCATTTACTCACCCAAAAGGGGTAGAATCTACTGCCCAACTGCAGGGCTGGGTTTTGATAAGAGTGTGGACGGTTCGTTCATAGTGACAAGAGGGAAGGCAGAGTATCTAGTGTCAGAAGCAGGTAGGTAGAAAGTTTTGTGAGATCTTTCCTTCCACGTTTTCAGTCTTATCAACCCAGACTGTGGCTGTTCCAGTAGTAGACGGAGGTTTGAGGAAGGAGGATAAGATGTGAACTGCGATGTCTAAGATGGAGTGAGTGGACTGGGGAAGTGTATGAGTTTGCATCAAAGACCCCTACCATATTCCTGACACTGTTCTAGGCACAGGAGGTGCAGTCATGGGAATGCACATGCGGAACTCATATTCACTCATGCGTGTTTGTTTGGTCACAAGGCGGGACAGGGGCGGATCTGGTGCCTTGTACCCTCACCACGGGCTAGGGCAGAGGACACATATTCTGGTCCAAACACAGGCCTTGGCCCCCACAGGGAACAAAGCTGGCTCTGAATACTCCTCCTTACCTGGAGGCACAAGGATGAAGGATGAGGTGGAAGTGTGTCGGATCACTGAGAAGCCTAGTGGCCTACTTCTCTCCAGCTCACGGTTAATGTATTTTCCTCCCCAAAGTCAACCCCTCTCCAACAGACACTACACTAAGGTTTGGTGTCAAGTGACTGCCTCACCCTCCTACTCTGTCTGGCTTCTGGTTGCTATGGCGATGCGGCCAGAAGCTTTGCTCCCTCAGTGAAAATGAGTGGAAACCTGTGAATGTAGAGGGGGCTATTGAGAGGGAGGAGGGATTTCTTGCAGGTGACAATGACCTAATACCCTTAGGGCCTTTGGTGATTAACAGCCTAATGCCACCCTCACTGCCTCCCCTCCATCCACCAAACAGTTAACACCATCATCACCAAAAGCAGAGGAGCCAGACTGTGAACAGGGAGCCTTACACACCAGATGACATAGGTTTTTCATTAGTGTCATTTCCCAGAAAAAGTCACTGAGTTAGGAGTCTTCCCTTGCCCACGTTCTAAGGTGTTCTCATTGTGCTCTATCCTGTAGTGCTCTGTCTAGTGGGATTGCTGGGCAGCAAGCCCTACGAGTACCTACTGTGTGCCAGGTAACTTATTAGGAAATGAGGATACCCAATGGGGAAGGCATGCTACAGGTGTGAGTTTGAGGACATGGCAAGGATTAGCCAAAGAGCATAAGCTCTTATGTCCAAACCCAGACTTTCCTCCTTAATAGGGCCAGTCCCCTCTCACTCCTGCCTCTCTCCTTCTCCTTCCCTAAAGAATTCAGGGGGTAAAGATGAACTTAAGGGTGGAGGGTAGGCTGAAGCCCTGAAGAGCTCAGCTGCCCCTTCATCTGGCCAAGAGCCTCTTTATTTTCATACCAGCAGTCTTGCTCTGCCTTCAAGTTTCAAGACCCATAATCGGCTTTGAGTCTCAGTGTCCAGATCCTCAATGGCCTAATAGGCCTGGTGGCTTGGTTGCTATGGCAATCCTGCCAAGAGCTTTCCTCACTAGATAAAATAAAAAGGGAGCACGAAAGGGGAGTGGCCAGCCTCATGGGGGAGGGAAGAAGAATTGTAATGTGAATATCCTAATTACCCTAATTGATAGCCCTTTGTGATTAAAGGCCCATAAAAGGAGACCAGGGCAGCAGGGGCTTCGACTGGGAAAAGGGAGCCTCAAAAAGGAAGAGGCTTTTTCCTTAGAGAAACTTCCACAGAGTATTTGGAGGATAAGGAAAGCACCACAAGACTAGGACTCAGGGTGAACTCAGTAATTGACTCTGCCCGTTACTCTGAATTTTGTTTAAAAATCCAGAGCCACATCCCTGTGTTTGGGGCATGTTGGCAGGGAGGTATCAAAAATCACATTTCTGTGTGGGGGAGGGTCCTGGTTGCCCCACCTTCTGGCCTGGTGGTTGAGGGCACATGCCATGTTGTCCACACCTGGGCCCATGGTCCCCAGGGACTTGAGGTGGGGTATGGTTTGCAGCCCTCAGCTACTCAGCTGCCCACTTCTCTCCAGCTAAGACTTTCCTTGTTGCCCTTCCTGTCAGCCTCTCTCCTCCATCCAGTATTCTGGACTCTGTAAATCAGCTTAGGTGTCTAATGCCTCAGTCATGGCTTAATTGGCCCTAGCTTCTGGTTGCTATGGTGATGCAGCCAAGAGCTCTGCTCACTCAGTTAAAACAAGAGGGAACCTGATGCGGGAGGGGGACAACGTGGGGAGAGGGCCAAGATTAAAGAGGAGAATACTCTGATTACACTAATTGATAGCCTTTTGTCATTAAAAGCCCATAAACACAGGCCCGCAGGGTCCAAGGCAGAGGGAGCTGAAGGCTTATCAGGGAAAATAAAGCATCGAACATAAGGGAAAAAGCTCTTTATACTAGAGACATTTCCAAGGAGTAATCTGGAGGTTAAGAAAATGTTCCACGTGCTCAGCATCTTGGAGTATGGATTTTGGAAAGACACAGGCAGGTTAGGGGCCCAAGTCTTTATTTGCAGAAGCCTAGGAGCCCTCAATTGTCAGTCACAGCTGTTCAGATGGGAAACTGAGGCTCAGAAGTGGGAAGGGACTGGAGCTACATCACATGCTAGGCTAGTGGCAGAGCTGTGAGTGGCATTCAGGGCTCTTGATGACCATGCCAGAGCTCTCTCTATGACCTCAGTCAGCCTCCACATGGAGACCAAGATGGTCAAATCCTTCATTCTACAAAGAGATGAACCAGAGAGGGGAAGCAACCTGCCCAGGGCCACACGGTCCCTTTTGGGATGAGAAAACAGCTCTCCTGGCTTTTAATGTGGACCAGGTAAATAGCAAGTGCTTTGAGAATTAGGGCAGGGACAGTGGGAACAGGGAAGAGAGCACTTGACCTTACAGGGAATTCCACAGGACTTGTGAGCCAGGATGGGAAAGGTTCTCACCTAACTGGTGAGAGGGGATTGGTGCCATTAACAGAGAGAGCAACAAAAAGGAACAAAGGAAGAAAGGAGAGAGACAAACACCTCCTTGTCCATTACTGAGATTTTCATCAGAAATATTCCTTTCCGTGAGCAGTAGCTCGAAATGATATGCAGGAATAACCAAGGGGAGCATGATACTAATTTGCAGGTGCCTAAGAGGCCCCCATCAGTAAACGGATGGGGAAACTAGGACACCCAGAGTGAGGAAATGACGCCCCCAAAATCAGAAGATGGGTTACTGGCAAAACTGTGAGTGGCTCTCTGGACTCATGACCAACATGTCAGGGCTCTGTCTAGCAGGAGTGCCAGGCAGCAATAAGAGCACTTACTGTGTACTTGGAACTTCTCTGGAAGGAAACCGTGGGGAGAGTATGCTCATACCTGGGCATCAGGGGACATGATGGGAGAGAGGCATCCCCTATGCACTTTCCTGAAGGGTCCTGGTGCCCCTCCCTCTGACTGTGGGAAAAGGTTACATGGCTCTAATGAGAAAGGTTTAAAGTACAGGAGGAGAAAACGGTGACTGTGGTCAGAACCGACAGGCAAACAGTGAAAATCAAAAGGTGATGGGAAATTAGAGGGGCCTATAATGGACTTGACTGATGTGTGGAAAGGACTGGAAAGCTTTACAAGGATTTCTTTTCATTCTTGATTTCTATATTCAAGAATGTAGGGGATTGGGGGAATCTCGCAGGCTGGGTTCAGAGATAGGACACTTCGTGTCGACCAGGGAAATGGTGACAACAGGAAAGTGGAGGCATGACCAGGGGGCTCTGCAATGCTTAGCTGAATATAGGTATCTGAAGAGGAGGGTGAAGGTGGAATGAGGTCCTAAGTGCATAGCTAGAGGAGTGCTGGAGCTGTTATTAAAGAATAAAAAACAAAGGAGAGAGGAAAGAAGGGAGGGGGGAAGATGGGGGGGAGAGAGAGAAAAGAAGAAGGACGAGGGGGAGAGGAGGGGGGAGGGGGCGGAGGAGATGGTGGAAATAAGAAGAAAGAAAAGGAGGAGAAGGAGAAAAGGGAGAAGAGTGGACAGAACTTTGTCTATTTCTGTGATATTTGTTTGAAAAAGCCAGACACATACCACTACCCACCCCCACAGCGGCTACAGGTGACTTGCAGCTGTGTATGTGTGTGTGCGTGCACACATACGCACACATACGTATATATTTAGTCCAAGTTGTCCGCTAGGGGCTGAGTGAAAGGCGACTGACACCCTGGCTGTTACTTCCCTCCTTGAGGAAAGCCCCCTTCTTTCCCTCTCTTGACACTCCTCTCCTGCTCCAGTTACAGCCTCTTTCTAGAAATCCCTCCAGGTCCCAGGTCTGTCCTCCTCCTGGTGGGCAGCCCTGCTCCTTTTGAACACAGAGCAGAGCCATAATCAGAAATGCAGTTCTGGACACCTCATGACCAGGCATGCAAACCAGGACCAGACAGATCTGGAAGGAGCAGACAGCCGGGGTGGGCACGGGGGTGGGCAGGGACGGCCCACTGGACACTGACAGGAACTGCCGCCCCCTCTTTCTCTTTAGCACAGCTGAATGCCTCACTCTTCTCAAGCACAAAATATAATAATTGCTCAGTTTGGTCCTTCCTTTGGGGAGATCATAAAAGCAGAGCTGCCATGACCATGGTGACAGAAGATCCTTTTTCCCTCTGACTTGGAGTGGGGAAGAGATAATGATCAGTGTGGGACAGTGACAATATGTGGCCCCGTGAGGGATGGTCCCACTGCCCCTTCCAAATCATTCCAAGGCACGTACTGTTTCTGCATCCAGGGGACCTGCGAGCCTTGGAGCTCCAGGGGTTCAGCTCCATTCCTCAGGAGGGATATGGAGAGGAAAATGTAACTGTCAGATTCCGTATTTGCACTGTTGCTTCCCCAGGACACAATTCATTTGATCGAATTCAAGTGGGATAGGAAGGAAAAGAGAAAGCGCCTCTGGGGATGTTACTATCAATATTTGCAATGTGATATCGATACTGTAAGCATTACATATATCTTGTATGTGTGTTTAGGGGGGCCTGTGTGAGTGCTGGTGTAACTTTTATCGAGGAGTCGCAACTGAACGGAGTATTAACGGGGAAAATTTTCACTTATAGTATGCCAAAACCCACCCCCCCCACCCCGCTTTCCTGTTCCTTTAAAACACTTTCACAAAGTTCATAAGTTTCCTCTCTCTTTTGGGTTTAAAAAATCATCCAGAACTGGTTACAGTAGAGGAATACAATGAATGAAAAAGTCAGGTGAACCATCCCACAGATACCAATTATGCAATCTGGAAAAGCATATAAGAAAACTAATATTTAAAGGTACTTGATTGAGACACAGATGTAGAGAACAGACGTATGGACACCAAGCGGGGAAAACCGCGGTGGGGTGGGGATGGTGGTGTGCTGAATTGGGCGATTGGGATTGACATGTATACACTGATGTGTATAAAGTTGATGACTAATAAGAACCCGCAGTATAAAAAAAAAAAAAAAAGGTACTTGAAAGCATCCAAAAGCAGGCAGAGGTCAAGGAGAGTTTACTCTTGAAAATGACAGTGGAGAAGGGGTAAGAGTTGAGAATTTATGGCTCTCTTATTGTAGCGTGCTTCTCAATCATCTCCACAGCTACTGTGGCAGGAAATGACAGACAACCTTACCACCGAAGCTGAAGATGACAGAGAATGGAGTTTAGGTCTGGAAGAGCAGCTGAAAATTTAAGTTGTGGGTTGGGGCGGGGGGCTGGATGTTAGAGAACCTCAGAGGGCATAAGACCTAAAATATGAATAAAAACTCTACCTAAATCCCTGGGTGACCAAGAATCAGGCTACTGCAGATGGACAGACAGATGCACCCTCCGTTTCTGGACCTAGGCCCCAGGATCCGAAGGCATCGGTTGTAAGCAAAGAGTCCTGTCACATCCATGGGGCTGTTTATTTCCCAGGTGCCTGTGGATGGGCCTACTGGTCCCTGGGTTCATTCTTCCCCTCTGCACATCGACTTAGGGAGGCAAGTGGTAGCAGCCTTCACTACACAGACACACTATGACCTCCCCTAACTGTTAAATAATGACACCTAACCTGTCCCCCCAGATCCTTGTCTTTGGAACAAAGCTCCCAGGTATCCAGGGATGAGAGACCACAGCTCAAACTACGGACTAGAAACAGTGGTTTGAGGGCAATTAGGAGATCCTTGCTGTCCCCCAACATAACCCCACTCTCTCCCAGTGCCACAGTCTTCCCTGCAGCTGCATTCCCAGTGTGTCTATTTCTTCGCTGCGCTCTTGATATGGATATCATTCTCTTTTGGTGTCTCTGAGTCTTGCTTGTTCAGCAGGCACCAAGAGAAGCAGAGAAAATGGTCACCACCACTTGGGATACAGCCTTAGCCCGAGAAGCCCAGACCAACTAAGTGAAACCTGTACTCATATTTCCCCAAGGAGAAGAGTATTTTCACTGAGTGAAACTGCCATTATCAAAGATAAAGGAATCGTGGTGTGGCAGAGATATGTGTAAATCTCCCTCACAGGCTGCCACCCTTCCCGATGTCCAGCCTATATGTGGTTGACTTTGATACAGCATCCCATCCCTGCCCTGGTCCCTTGCGGTGAAGTGAAGACACAGCCAAGCACAGATAAAGAAGGACCTGTGGGGAGTGAGTCCTCCTCAGCACAGAACATTCAATGGTTTTGTGTGAGCTGGCCCTGCCCTCAAATTTACACAGACGTTGAAAAATACAGAAGAGAAGTGAGGGGTCGCAGAGATTTCCACATTCTCCTCTCTTCAAAGTATCCTCTTCACTCTTTCCTCCTAAGCAACCCTTCCCAAACATTCACAACCATCCCCACAATCCTCTAATGTAGAAACATGCGTTGAGAGCATAAGCCTGGTGAACTAGGAGCCAGGAGGCCAAAATTCTACTCCTGGTATACTTCTAATTGGTTACCTGACCTTGGGAGAGTCACCTCACATTTCTGGGACTAATTTTTATTACAGGTTAAAAATAGGAAGTTTGAAGTCCATGAACTCAAGGCTCCCTTACAATTCCAGACTACCGTAATTCTCTTCCAGCGAAGGAATATTTACTAGCAACTATGGGACATAAGAACTTTTGCTAGGCACAGTGAGAAATACAGAAATGATGGCGATACTGTCTCCCTTCTCCAGGACACAGTGAGAAACACAGAAATGATGGTGATACTGTCTCCCTTCTCCAGGACCTCAAAGTTCATGGGATTCATTTCTCCATACCTATTTCGGATTATTGCTTTATTAAGGAAGCCCGGTTGCTTCTGGTGTATTGACATGTACAAGATCCTAAGCGAATAATGTTGTTCATACTACAGATAAACGTTTTGGTATTTGCATTAGTTATCTATTGCTTCATAACAAAGTGCCCCAAAACGTAGTGGCTCAAAGCAATAAACTCTTATCTCACAGTTTCTGTGGGCCAGCAACTCAGGAGCAGCCTAGTTGTTGGGTGGTTCTAGCTCAGAGTATTCATGAAATTGCATTCAGGAAGTTGGCCAGGGCTGCAGTCATCTGAAGGCTTGACCAGAGCTGGACAATGCACCTCTAAGATGATTCACCCATATGGCTATAAGCAGGAGGTCTCAGTTCTTTGCCATGTGGCCTCACCATAGGCAACTTGAGTGTCCTCTCGATATGGCATGTGGTTTTGCCCAAAGCAAGTCATCCAAGTGAGACACCAACTGAGACAGAAGCCTCAATGCCTTTTATGACCTACTCTTGGAAGTGACACACTGGAACTTCTGCTTCTTTCTATTCATTGGAGGCAAGTCACTAAGACTAGCTCACACTCAGAGTGGGGGATTAGACTGTACCTTTTGAAGAGACTGTCAATGGACACGTGAAATCATCAGGGGTATTTTTTTTTTAAACATCTTTATTGAAGTATAATTGCCTTACAATGGTGTATTAGTTTCTGCTTTATAACAAAGTGAATCAATTATACATATACATATGTTCCCATATCTCTTCCCTCTTGCATCTCCCTCCCTCCCTCCCTCCCTATCCCACCCCTCTAGGTGGTCACAAAGCACCGAGCTGATCTCCCTGTGCTATGCGGCTGCTTCCCACTAGCTATCTATTTTACATTTGGTAGTGTATATATGTCCATGACACTCTCTCACCCTGTCACATCTCACCCCTCCCCCTCCCCATGTCCTCAAGTCCATTCTCTAGTAGGTCTGTGTCTTTACTCCTGTCTTGCCACTAGGTTCTTCATGACCTTTTTTTTTTCCCTTAGATTCCATATATATGTGTTAGCATACTGTATTTGTTTTCCTCTTTCTGACTTACTTCACTCTGTATGACAGACTCTAACTCCATCCACCTCATTACAAATACCTCCATTTCATTTCGTTTTATGGCTGAGTAATATTCCATTGTATATATGTGCCACATCTTCTTTATCCATTCATCCGATGATGGACACTTAGGTTGCTTCCATGTCCTGGCTATTGTAAATAGAGCTGCAATGAACATTTTGGTACATGACTCTTTCTGAATTATGGTTTTCTCAGGGTATATGCCCAGTAGTGCGATTGCTGGGTCGTATGGTAGTTCTATTTGTAGTTTTTTAAGGAACCTCCATACTGTTCTCCATAGTGGCTGTATCAATTTACATTCCCACCAACAGTGCAAGAGTGTTCCCTTTTCTCCACACCCTCTCCAGCATTTATTGTTTCTAGATTTTTTGATGATGGCCATTCCATCAGGGGTATTTTTGTTTGTTTGGTTGTTTGTTTTGGTTTGGTTTTGGTTTGGGTTTATTTGGGACACAGTATTTTCAAAGGGCCATAATAAGGAAATATTTTATCTTGTTGTGTTAATTTCTTGGTCTTTCAGATTCTGTCTTACCCTTGCTCCCCTCTTTAATGGCGGCAGGGGTATGAGACTGGGCTTATTTGACTTCATTGTATTGGAGGGAGGGGGTCAAATTGGCTTCCTCCTGGTCCCTGGATCACGAACGGGCAGCTTTTCCCTGTTAGGGTTAATGTAGTCCCATTTCCTTTCGCCCTGTGGTTCCACTGCCATGTCTGTTGCTGATAATCCCATGGACTCCATTTTCAGGGCTCTGTCTGAAACTGATGAATCTTCCTCTTGACCCATCCCCAGCATGGCTTCACTTCAATGAGCAACTTCTGACTCTATCACTGGCTCTAGCCCATTGGATTGCGATATCTTGACTATAACCCAGTCTAGCCTTGAGTCCACCCAAGGTTCTCTCCTCTTTTTTCTCTTCCCCTTGCCTCATGTGAATATTTACAGATGCTTCCCACTCTTCAGAAATAAATCCCTCCACGTGCCAAATTACACATCCACGTATACAGTTTTTATTGAAAAATTGACCTGTCTCCCTGAGAGCCCTCCGTCTCTACCTCCAGCTCTATCATCTTGGTTCTATACTACGTGAAAGAACTGCCACAATCGAGATACAGAAAAGTTCCTCCTCATGTAAAAGATTTGTTGTGCTCTTTGCAGCCTGTTCCTCCTTATGTCCCCCGTCCCAGACAAACACCAATCTGTTTTTAATCACTGTAAGTTTGCTGGCAATCTCTAGAATTTTAAATGTGAGCATACAGTATCATTGTTGTGTTCTGCTTCATTCACTCAGTATAATAATTTTCAATGCCAACTATGTTATCAAATGCATCGGTACTTCATTCCATTTTATTGCTGAGCATTATTCTGTTGTATGGATTTCCACCTTTTGTTTTTGCTCATTATCTATTGATGACCCTTTGGACTGTTTCCCTTATCAGGTCATATGAATCAAGCCACTATGAATATTTGTGTATGTGTCTTTGCAGGGACATACGTTTTCTTTTCTCTTGGGTAAATACCTAGGGGGGGAATAGATGGGTTATATGGTGATAAGTATACGTTTCACTATTTAGAAATCTTTCAAACAGCTATCAAATGTGTTTCTACAAGTTTAGATTCCAGCCAGCAGTGTGTGATCGTTTTAATGTCTCCATATCCTCGCCAAGAATTGGTATGGTAAAACCTTGTTACTTTTAGTCTCTTGAGTACATTAATAGTGTCACTGGAGGAACAATATTTTACATTTTAAGCAATTCAATTCATTGAGTGTTCCTTCAATACTTAGCATTTTTTTGGTGCTGTCTAAGACATCTCGACCTAAGCAAAGGTCACAGAGATATTCTCATATATTCTCTTTTAGAAGAATTATGTTTCTAGCTTTTACATTTAGTTTTAGATTCATCTCGAATTATTTTTGCATATGGACTGACATTGGTTTGGTTGTTTCCTTTTTATTTTCTTCAATTGGTTCTAACACTGTTTGTAGAAGGAAACTTAACTTTCCTTATTGGATTTCCTGGCACCTTGGTCTAGAATGAACTGGCCATAATGTGTGGTTCTATTTCTGCACTCTTTTTTCTGTCCCATTGAGCACTGCTCTATCCTTATGCCAGTGTCACACTGTCCGGATTACTGTACTTTGATTATCCTAGGAAGAAAGGGCAGCAAGGAGAGAACCAATGCATCACTGTCTTGGTCCATATCTCTTCTTAGAGAAACACAGGCAATGGAATTTGAACATATAGAGTCAAGTGTAGTAGAATTAAGGATGTGTTTTGAAATCCATCCATGTTTCTGTGTATCCCATCAAACCACCTGCAACCCGCACAGTTCTCCAGCCTGTCAGATGACTGGTTTACACTCCAAAGCCAAAAGAGTTGATTGTGGAAGCAGAGAGTGGGGAGTTCTGGGATTTGTTTTCTGTTTGGTTGTTCCACAGTCAACCACTATCTGTGTACACCAAAATTTGCATTTCATATAACTGTCAAGTTTTATGAAATATTATTCTTTTGATTTGTTTCAAGCACTTAAAAATGAAAAAGTAAATCGTAGCGCCCAGTGTGCACAGAAACAGGTGGTGGGCCAGTTTTTGCTCACGGGTTATAACTTGGTAACCCCTGATCAAAGTTGTCTATGCACTGTCCAATAGCTTCAAACTCATTTTACAAGGCCAGGATCACCTTGACAAAAAAACAGACAAAAATATACAAAAAATGAAAATTATAGGCCCATATCACTGATGAACATCAATGCAAAAATCCTCAAAAAACTATTAGCAAGCCAAATCCAGCAATACATTAAAAAGACCATACACCATGACAAAGTGGGATTCATCCCAGGGATGTAAATATGGTTCAATATGTGCAGATCTATCGATGTGATACATCACATTAACAAATTGAAGAATAAAAACCATGTAATAATCTCAAGAGATGCAGAAAAAAAAGCTTTGGACAAAATTTGATATCCATTTATTATAAAAACTCTCAACAAAGTGGGTATAGAGGGAACTTAGCTCAACATAATAAAGGCCATATATGACAGACCCACAGCTAACATCACTCAGTGGTGAAAAGCTGAAAGCTTTTCCTCTATGATCAGGAACAAGACAAGAATGCCCACTCTCAGCATTTTTACTCAACATAGTATTGGAAATCCTAGCCACAGCAATCAGAAAAGGAAAAGGAACCCAGGTTGGAAAGGAAGAAGTGAAACTACCACTGCTTGCAGATGACATGATACTAGACACAGAAAACCCTAAAGATGCCAACAAAAAACTGTTGGAACTTACCAAAGAATTCGATAAATTTGCAGGATACAAAATTAATATACAGAAATCTGGTGCATTTCTATACACTAACAACAAACTATCAGAAAGAGAAATTAAGAAAACAATCCCATTTACCATTGCATTAAAAAAACAACAACAAACAAACAAACAAAAAACCCCTAGGGACAAATCTAACTAAGGATGTAAAAGATGTGTACTCTGAAAACTATAAGACACTGATGAAAGTAATGGAAAACAACACGAAGAGATGGAAAGGTATACTCTGTTCATGGATTGGAAGAAGTAATATTCTTAACATGGCCATATTACCCAAGGCAATCTACAGACTCAATGCAATGCCTATAAAATATCCATGTCATTTTTCACAGAACTAGAACAAATAATTCTAGACTTTGTGTGGAAATACAGAAGATCCTAAACAGCTAAAACAAGCTTATGAAAGATAAAGAAAACCAAAGGTGTCACAGTCCCTGATTGGAAACTATACTGCAAAGCTACAGTAATCAAAAAAGTATGGTACTGGCACAAAAATAGACATATAGATCGATGGAACCGAATAGAGGGACCAGAAGTGAACCCACTCTTATATGGGCAATTAACCTATGACAGAGGAGGCAAGAATATGCAATGGGGCAAAGACAGACTCTTCAGTAAATGGTGTTGGGAAAATCAGACAGTTACATGCAAAAGAAGCAAACTGGAGTGCTTTCTTACACCATATACAAATATAAACTAAAAATGCATTAAGGGCTTAAGTGTGAGACCTGAAACCATAAAACTTCTAGAAGAAAACATAAGCAGTATGCACTTTGACATCGGTCTTAGCAATATATTTTTGTATATGTCTCATCAGGCAAATGAAACAAAAGCAAAATTATACAAATGGGACTACATTAAAGTAAAAAGCTTTTGCACAGTGAAGGAAACTATTTTTAAAAACCCGAAAAGGCCACCTACTGAATGGCAAATGATATTTGCCATACATTGTTTGTCAGATACAAACAATGTATCTGACAAGGGATTAATATCAAAAATATAAAAAGAATTCATAAAACTCAACATCAAGAAAACAAACAACCCAACTAAAAAATGGATAGATGACCTGAATAGATATTTTTCCAAAGAAGATATACAGAGATCCAATAGCAACATGAAAAGATGTTCAGTATCACTAATCATCAGGGAAATGTGAATCAAGTCCACAATGAGGGATCACTTCACACCTGTCAGAATGGCCATTATCAAAAAGACAACAGATAACAAGGTTGGTGGAAAGGAACCTTCATGCAGTATTGGTGAGAACATAAACTGATGCAACCACTATGGAAAACATTATGGAGATTCCTGAAAAAATGTAAAAATAGAATGACCATATGATCAAGCCATTCCTCTTCTGGGTATTTATCAGAAGAAAACAAAAACACTACTTAGAAAAGAAATATGCACCCCTATGTTCACTGCATCATTATTTACCATAGCCAAGATATGGAAGTAACCTAAGTTCCCACCTATAAATGAATAGGTAAAGAAGATGTGGTATATATATACAATAGAATATTAGTCAGCCATTAAAAAGAATGAAATATGGAAAAAGAACTAAAGAAATTAGAAAATGGTATATTTTAAAATTAGAATATCAATAAAGAGATAAATAATTATAAAGAGGGACCAAACAAATTCTGAAGCTAAAAATTGCAATAACTAAAATGAAAAATTCACTATAGAGTATCAGCAGCAGATTTGAGCAGGCAGAAAAATCAGCAAACTTGAAGGTAGGAAATGGGAATCATCAAATCTGAGGAGCAGAACGAAAAAAACATGAAGAGAAGTAAGCAGAGCATAAGGTACTTATAGGACATTATTAAATGGACCAACATATGCATTATAGGAGTCCCAGAAGTGAGAAAGGGGCAGAAAGATTATTTGAATAAATAATGGCCAAGATTCACATTTCTCTAATAATTAGCAATGTTGAGCATCTTCTCATGGGCTTTCTGCCATCTGCATATCTTCTTTGGGGAAATGTCAATTTGGATCTTCTGCCCATTTTTTGATTCGGTTGGTTTTATTTATTATTACTGAGCTACTTGAGCTGTTTGTATATTTTGGAGATGAATCCCTTGTCAGTCACATTATTTGCAAATATTTTCTCCCATTCTGTGGGTTGTCTTTTTGTTTTGTTTATGGTTTCTGTTGTGGTGCAAAAGCTTTTAAGTTTCATTATGTCTCATTTGTTTATTTTTGTTTTTATTTTCATTACTCTAGGAGGAGGATCAAAACTACAATGAGGTATCACATCACACAGGTCAGAATGGCCATCATCAAAAAGTCTACAAACAATAAATGCTGGAAAGGGTGTGGAGAAAAGGGAACCCTCCTACACTGTTGGAGGTACAGCCACTATGGAGAACAGTATGGAGGTTCCTTACAAAAACTAAAAATAGAACTACCATATGATCCAGCAATCCCACTCCTCTGCATATATCCGGAGAAAACCATACTTCAAAAAGATACATGCACCCCAATGTTCATTGCAGTACTATTTACAATAGCCAAGACAAGGAAGCAACCAAAATGTCCATCAACAGAGGAATGGATAAAGAAGATGTGGTACATATATACAATGGGATACATATATACAATGGGATATACTCAGACAAAAAGAAGAGTAAAATAATCCCATTTGCAGCAAGATGGATGGATCAAGCGGTGATCATACTGAGTAAAGTAAGTCAGGCAGAGAAAGACAAATATCATATGATATCACTTATATGTGGAATCTAAAAGAAGGATACAAATGAACTTATTTAAAAAACTGAAACAGATTTCACAGTCTTCAAAAACAAACATATGGGACTTCCCTGGTGGCACAGTGGGAACTTTTCAGTGTAGTGATCTAGCATAGGGTTCAGCAAACTGTTTATCTAAAGGGCCAGAATTGTTGGGCCATACAGTCTCTGCCAAAACTACTCAACTCCAGTGTCATAGTGGAAAATCAGGCATAGACAATACACAAACAAATGTACAAGGTTATGTTCCAATAAAAGTTTATTATCAAAATCGGGACATGGGCCAAAGTCATCTCTGATTGTTCTGATTTGCCAAGCTATTCTTGATCTAGCATTTCTGTTTTTATATATATATTCCCATTATTTAATACATTTTGATGTCATTTAAAAAGATGTTTAATTTCATCTTATAATTGCTATTGTTATATAGAAACACAATTTAAATTATTGAAACTGTATCCCATGACTTCCTATAAGCATTTATTATATCTCCTAGTTTTTGCCAGTTCTTACCAGTTTCAATGTATACAATGATGTCATCTAAAAATAACATTGGGGCTTCCCTGGTGGTGCAGTGCTTAAGAATCCGCCTGCCAATGCAGGGGACACAGGTTCAAGCCCTGGTCCTGGAAGATCCCACATGCCGTGGGGCAACTAAGCCCGTGCGCCACAACTACTGAGCCTGTGCTCTAGAGCTCATGAGCCACAACTACTGAAGCACGTGCCACAAAAATGAAGCCTGCATGCCTAGAACCTGTGTTCCAAAACAAGACAAGCCACTGCAATGAGAAGCCCGTGCACCACAATGAAGAGTAGCCCTTGCTCTCCACAACTAGAGAAAGCCTGTGTGCAGCAACAAAGACCCAATGCAGCCAAAAATAAAAAAATAAAATAAAAAAATTTTTTTAATTTAAAAAATAAATAAAAAAATAAAAATAACATTGTTGCTTGGTCCTTTCTATATACTTATGCATTTTATTTTTCCTTCAATTATTGAAATAGCTAGAATTTTCAGAACTATTATGGAACAGTAGTTATAAGACTGGTCATACTTGCCTTGCTACCAGTCATAAATGAAGAATGGGGAGATTGGTTCAAGATGGCGTACTAGAAGGACATCCGCTCACTCCCTCTTGTGAGAGCACCAGAATCACAGCTAACTGCTGAACAATCATCAACAGGAAGAAAATGGAACTCATGAAAAAAGATACCCCACATCCAAAGACAAAGGAGAAGCCGTAATGAGAGGGTAGGAGGGGTGCAATCATGATAAAATCAAATCCCATAACCGCTGGGTGGGTGACTCACAAACTGGAGAACAATTATACCACAGAAGTCCACCCACGGGAGTGAAGGTTCTGAGACCCAAGTCAGGCTTCCCAACCTGGGGGTCCAGCAACAGGAGGAAGAATCCCCAGAGAATCAGACTTTGAAGGCCAGCGAGATTTGATTGCAGGACTTTGACAGGACTGGGGGAAACAGAGACTCCACTCTTGGAGGGCACACACAAAATAGTATGCACACCAGAACCCAGGGGAAAGGAGCAGTGACCCCATAGGACACTGAACCAGATTTACCTGCTAGTGTTGGAGGGTCTCCTGAAGAGGCAGGGGGTGGCTGTGGCTCATGGCAGGGACAAGGACACTGGTGGAAGAAATTCTGGGAAGTACTCATTAGCATGAACCCTTCCAGAGTCTGCCATTAGCTCCACCAAAGAGCCTGTAGCCTCCAGTGCTAGGTCGCCTCAGGCCAAACAACCAACAGGGAGGAAACTCAGCCCCACCCATCAGCAGACAAGCAGATTAAAGTTTTACTGAGCTCTGCCGACCAGAGCAACACCCAGCTCTACTCACCACCAGTCCTTTCCATCAGGAAACTTGCACAAGCCTCTTAGATAGCCTCACCCACCAGAGGGCAGACAGCAGAAGCAAGAAGAACTACAATTCTGCAGCCAGCAGAACGAAAACCACAATCACAGAAAGATACACAAAAAGAAAAGGGAGAGGACTCTGTCCCAGATAAAGGAACAATATGAAACCCCAGAAATACAATTAAATGAAGTGGAGATAGGCAACCTTCCAGAAAAAGAATTCAGAATAATGATAGTGAAGGTGATCAAGGACCTCGAAAAAGGAATGGAGGCAAAGATTGAGAGGATGCAAGAAATGTTTAACAAAGACCTAGAAGAAGTAGAGAACAAACAAACAGAGAAGAACAATACAATAACTGAAATGAAAAATACACTAGAAGGAATCAATAGCAGAATAACTGAGGCAGAAGAACGGATAAGTGACCTGGAAGACAGAATGGTGGAAATCACTGCCGTGGAACAGAATAAAGAAAAAAGAATGAATAGAAATGAAGACAGCCTAAGAGACTTCTGAGACAACATTGAACACACCAACATTTGCCTTATAGTGGTCCCAGGAGGACAAGAGAGAGAGAAAGGACCCAAGAAAATATTTGAAAAGATTATAGTCAAAAACTTCCCAAACATGGGAATGGAAATAGCCACCCAAGTCCAGGAAGTGCAGAGAGTCCCAGGCAGGATAAACTCAATGAGGAACGCGACGTAACACATAATAATCAAATTGACAAAAATTAAAGACAAAGAAAAATTATTAAAAGCAACAAGGGAAAAATGATCAATAACATACAAGGGAACTTCCATAAGGTTAACAGCTGATTTCTCAGCAGGAACTCTACAAGTCAGAAGGGAGTGGCACGATATATTTAAAGTGATGAAAGGGAAGAACTTACAACCAAGACTACTCTACCCGGCAAGGATCTCATTCAGATTCAACAGAGAAGTCAAAAACTTTACAGGCAAGCAAAAGCTAAGAGAATTCAGCACCACGAAACCAGCCCTAAAACAAATGCTAAAGGAACTTATCTGATTGGGAAACACAAGAGAAGAAAAGGACCTACCGAAACAAACCCAAAAAATTGAGAAAAAGGTAATAGGAACATACATATCGATAATTACCTTAAATGTGAACGAATTAAACATTCCAACTATAAAACACAGGCTCACTGAATGGATACAAAAACAAGACCCATATATATGCTGTCTAAACTATAACCACTTCAGACCTAGGGACACATACAGACTGAAAGTGAGGGGATGGCAAAAGATATTCCATGCAAATGGAAATCAAAAGAAGCTGAATAGCAATACTCATATCAGATAAAATAGACTTTAAAATAAAGAATGTAACAAGACACAAGGAAGGACATTACGTAAGGATCAAGGGATCAATCCAAGAAAAAGATATAACAATTATAAATATATATGCACCCCACATAGGAACACCTCAATACATAAGACAAATGCTAACAGCTATAAAAGAGGAAATCGACAGTAACACAATAATAGTGGGGGACTTTAACACCTCACTTACTCCAATGGACAGATCATCCAGACATAAAATGAATAAGGAAACACAAGCTTTAAATGACACCATAGACCAGATGGATTTAACTGATATTTATAGGACATTCCATCTGAAAACAGCAGATTATATTTTCTTCTCAAGTGCATGCAGAACATTCTCCAGGATAGATCACATCTTGGGTCACAAATCAAGCCTCAGTAAATTTAAGAGAATTGAAATCATATCAAGCATCTTTTCTGACCACAACACTGTGAGATTAGAAATAAATTACAGGGGAAAAAAAGTAAAAAACACAAACACATGGAGGCTAAACAACATGTTGCTAAATAACCAAGACATCACTGAAGAATTCAAAAACTACCTAGAGACAAATGACAATGAAAACACGATGATCCAAAACCTATGGGATGTAGCAAAAGAAGTTCTAAGAGGGAACTTTATAGCAATACAATCCTACCTCAAGAAACAAGAAAAATCTCAAATAAACAGTCTAACCTTACACCTAAAGGAACTACAGAAAGAAGAACAAACAAAACCCAAATTTAGTAGAAGGAAAGAAATCATAAAGATTAGAGCAGAAATAAATGAAATAGAAACAAAGAAAACAATAGGAAATTTCAATAAAACTAAAAGCTGGCTCTTTGAGAAGATAAACAAAATTGATTAAACTTTATACAAACTCATGAAGAAAAAGAGGGAGAGGACTCAAATCAATAAAATTAGAAATGAAAAAGAAGTTACAACACTGCAGAAATACAAATCATCATAAGAGACTACTACAAGCAACTATATGCCAATAAAATGGACAACTTGGAAGAAATGGGCAAATTCTTAGAAAGGTATAACCTTCCAAGACTGAACAAGGAAGAAATAGAAAATATGAACAGACCAATCAGAAGTAACGAAATTGAAACTGTGATTAAAAATCTTCCGACAAACAAAAGTCCAGGACCAGGTGGCTTCACAGGTGAATTCTATCAAATATTTAGAGAGAGCTCACACTCAAAACTCATTCTATGAAGCCACCATCACCCTGATACCAAAACCAGACAAAGATACTACAAAATATGAAAATTACAGACCAATATCACTGATGAATATATGCAAAAATCCTCAACAAAATACTATCAAACAGAATACAACAACATACTAGAAGGATCATAAACCATGATCAAGTGGGATTTATCACAAGGATTCTTCAATATACGCAAATCAATCAATGTGATACACCATATTAACAAATTGAAGAATAAAAACCATATGATCATCTCAATAGATGCAGAAAAAGCTTTTGACAAAATTCAACACCCACTTATGGTAAAAACTCTCTAGAAAGTCAGCATAGAGGGAACCTACCTCAACATAATAGAGGTCACATATGACAAACGCACAGGAAACATCATTCTCAATGGTGAAAAACTGAAAGCATTTCCTCTAAATCAGGAACAAGACAAGGATGTCCACTCTCACCACTATTATTCAACATAGTCCTGGAAGTCCTAGCCACAGCAATCAGAGAAGAAAAAGCAATAAAAGTAATACAAATTGGACAAAAAGAAGTAAAACTGTCACTGTTTGCTGATGACATGATACTATAAATAGATAATCCTAAAAATGCCACCAGAAAACTACTAGAGCTAATCAAAGAATTTGGTAAAGTTGCAGGATACAAAATTAGTGCACAGAAATCTCTTGCATTCCTATACACTAACAAAGAAAGATCAGAAAGAGAAATGAAGGAAACAATCCCATTCCCCAATGCAACAAAAAGAATGAACCACCTAGGAACAAACCTACCTAAGGAGGTAAAAGACTTGTCTTCAGAAAATTATAAGACACTGATTAAATAAATCAAATATGACACAAACAGATGGAGAGATACACCATGTTCTTGGATTGGAAGAATCAGTAGTGTGAAAATGACTATACTACCCAAAGCAATTCACAGATTCAATGCAATCCCTATCAAATTACCAATGGCATCTTTTTACAGAACTAGAACAGAAAAATCTTAAAATTTGTATAGAGACACAAAAGACCCTGAATAGCCAAAGCAATCTTGAGGAAAAAAAACAAAAAACAAAACGGAGCTGGAGGAATCAGGCGCCCTGACTTCAGACTATACTACAAAGCTACAGTAATCAAGACAATATGGTACTGGCACAAAAACAGAAATATAGATCAATGGAACGGTACAGAAAGCCCAGAGATAAACCCACATACTTGTGGTCAACTAATCTATGAAACTGGATGAAAGGATAAACAATGGAGAAAAGACAGTCTCTTCAATAAGTAGTGCTGGGAAAACTGGACAGGTACATTTAAAAGAATGAAATTAGAACACTTCCTAACACCATACACAAAAATAAACTCAAAATGGATTGAAGACCTAAATGTAAGACCAGACACTATAACACTCTTAGAGGAAAACATAGGAAGAACACTCTTTGACATAAATCACAGCAAGATCTTTTTTGACCCACGTCCGAGAGAAATGGAAATAAAAAAAAAAAACCAGTGGGACCTAATGAAACTTAAAAGCCTTTGCACAGCAAAGGAAACCATAAACAAGATGAAAAGACAACCCTCGGAATGGGAGAAAATGTTTGCAAACGAAGCAAAGGACTAATCTCTAAAATATACAAGCAGCTCATGCAGCTCAATATCAAAAAAACAAACAATCCAATCCAAAAATGGGCAGAAGATCTAAATAGACATTTCTCCAAAGAAGATATACACATTGCCAACAAATGCATGAAAGGATGCTCAACATCACTAATCATTAGAGAAATGCAAATCAAAACTACAATGAGGTATCACCTCACACCAGTCAGAATGGCCATCATCAAAAAATCTAGAAACGATAAATGCTGGAGAGGGTGTGGAGAAAAGGGAACCCTCTTGCACTGTTGGTGGGAATGTAAATTGATACAGCCACTATGGAGAACAGTATGGAGGTTCCTTTAAAAACTAAAAATAGAACTACCATACTACCCAGCAATTCCACTACTGGGCATATACCCTGAGAAAACCATCATTCAAAAAGAGTCATGTACCACAATGTTCATTTCAGCTCTATTTACAATAGCCAGGACATGGAAGCAACCTAAGTGTCCATCGACAGATGAATGGATAAAGAAGATGTGGCACATATATACAATGGAATATTACTCAGTCATAAAAAGAAATGAAATTGAGTTATTTGTACCGAGGTGGATGGACCTAGAGTCTGTCATACAGAATGAAGTAAGTCAGAAAGAGAAAATCAAATACCATATGCTAACACATATATATGGAATTTAAAGGAACAAAAAATGGTTCTGATGATCCTAGGGGCAGGACACGAATAAAGACCCAGATGTAGAGAATGGACTTGAGGACACGGAGATAGAGAAGGGTAAGCTGGGATGAAGTGAGAGAGTGACATGGACTTATTTACACTACCAAATGTAAAATAGATAGCTAGTGGGAAGCACCTGCATAGCACAGGGAGATCAGCTCAATGCTCTGTGACCACCTAGAGAGGTGGGATAGGCAGGTGGTGAGGCAGATGCAAGTGGGAGGTAATATGGGTATATATGTATATGTATAGCTGATTCACTTTGTTATAAAACAGAAGGTAACATACCATTGTAAAGCAATTATACTCCAATAAAGATGTTAAAAAAATCCCCTAAAAAAAATGAGAGAGTAATTAAGACATACGCAGATTAACAGAAGCTGAGGTAACTCATCACCAGTAGACTTGCCCTACAAGAAATGCTAAACAGAGTCTTCGAGTTGAAATGAAAGGTTGCTAAAGAGTAAATTAAGGATAAACTGTAAATTAATTAAAAATATAAAGATCTTTGGTAACAGTAAAAATATGGAGAAATATAAAAGCCACTACTGTTTTAATTTTGGTTTGTAACTCTGCTTTTTTTTTCTACAAGATTTAAAAGATGAGTCATTGTCCTGTCTGCCACCACAGCCAAAGCCTCCTTTGGCCACACAGGCCCCAGTGGGCCTGTTCACTCCACCCATGCCAAAGCCTCTGATGGAATCAGCCCTGGGCGTCACAGCCTGAAACAGGAAACCACCAGTGCTGGCAGGGGCTGAGTGCTAAAGTGTGGGGTTAGGAGAGCAGATTCAAGGAGAGGACTGCTGTTGGCTGTGCAGAGGCAACCAGAAAGGATGGGAGTGAGGGGGTCTACAGACAGGAATGCTACTAGAGGAAGCATGGTCTGCCTTGGAAATGAGGTATCATTGCTGAGTGGTGTGCAAGTGGCAGGGCCACCATTGCAACCCCCTTCCCAACCTGCCATCCCATGCCTCTGAGGGCACTGGAAGAGACTCCCATCAAAGCAAGTACATCTCAATCAGTTGGAATTTCCTGCCAGTCGCTGCCACTGCAGGCACTTTGTGCATGCTCCAGTTGTGGCCGTCTTATCCCTCCCTGGCCTGAGCAAGTAAGTGCCCCAATCAGCCAGAGTGCCCCAATCAGCTGCTGCTTTCACCCCCTCTCACCTGGGCAGGGAACAGTTGCCTGAGGGTGGCCCACAGGCAGAGATGGGGCCAAAACCAAAGCTGAGCCTCGGGGGATGTGTGACTAAGGAAGAGGAACTGGGTATCTCTCTGTGCAGTTGCACAAGTGGTGGATTAAATCCCCAAGATCTCCTTGGTAAACCAAGGAATATCTGAATGGACAAAGAGTGCTCCCACAACTGAGACTGCTCTAGTCTCAGCTGTGCATTTTGTGGGCAAGTACACATAGGAGTTCAGCCAGGTAAGAGTCTGAGCTGCCTTTTCAGTGCCCACAGTGGGACCAGAGACTTACCTAGAGGTATTGGAGGGCCTCCTGTGGAGGCAGAGGTTGGCTGTGGCTCACTGTGGGGAAAGGGAAACTGACAGCAGAGGACTCAGGAAAATGTTAGTATTACCATTCTTAAAAATTTTGTTCTATTGTTGTTTTTTGTTTTTTTAAATTATTTTTAAGTTATTTTCCTTTTTTCTTAATTTTTAATATATTTTTAATTTTCCTATTCTTATTTTACTTTTTTGTTCCTTTGTGTTTTTTTCTTGTTTTTGTTTTTGTACTTTGTTTTGATTTCTGGGGTTTTTTTTGTTTTCTTTATCATTTTTTCTGTGTTTGTTTTATGTTTCCTTTGTTTTTTTAGTTTGCTATCTGTTTTTGTTTTGTTTTTTGTTTTTATTAATTTTGTTGTATTGTTTACTTTCTTTTTGAGTTCTTCATTTGGTTGTTCTCTTGTTTTTTGTTTCCTTTATTTTTTGTTTGTTTGGTTTTGCTTTTATCATTTGTCTGTTTGTCTTCTTTTCTTTTCTTCTTCTTCTTCTTCTTTTTTTCTTTTTTTGGCTGCATCACACAGCTTCTGAGGTCTTGGTTCCCCAACCAGGGGTTGGGCCTGAGCCTCCAGGGTAAGAGCGCAGACCCCAAGATGCTGGACCACCAGAGAATTACTGGCCCAAGGGAATATTAATCAGCGTGAGCTCTCCCAGAAGTCTCCATCTCAACACAAAGATCCAGCTCCACACAACTGCTTGCAGGCTCCAGGGCAGGACAACTCATGCCAAACAACCAGCAAGATAGGAGGACAGCGTTATGTATCAGCAGACAGGCTGCCTAAAGTCGTACTAAGCTCACAGACCCACCAAAACACACCACATGATGCGGCCATGCCCATCAAAGGGACAAGACTCAGCTCCAACCACGACAGCACATGCACCAGTCCCTCCCACTGGGAAGCCTACACAAGCACCTGGACAAACCTCACCCATCAAGTGGCAGGCACCACAAGCAAGAGGAACTACAACTGTGCAGCCTGCGGAAAGGAGACCACAAACACAGTAAGTCAGACAAAATGAGATGATAGAGAAATATGTTGCAGACAAAAAGGCAAGGTAAAAACCCACAAGACCAAATAAATGAAGAGGAAATAGGCAACCTACCTGAAAAAGACTTCAGAGTAATGATAGGAAAGATGATCCAAAATCTTGGAAACAGAATGGAGGCAAGGATCGAGAAGATACAAGAAATATGTAACAAAGACTTAGAAGAACTAAAGAACAAACACACAGTGATGAACAACACAATAACTGAAGTGAAAAATACACTATAAGGAAGCAATAGCAGAATAACTGAGGCAGAAGAACGGATAAGTGGGCTGGAAGCTAGAATGGTGGAAAAAATCGCCATGGAGCACAATAAAGAAAAAGAATGAAAAGAAATGAGGACAGTCCCAGAGAACTCTGGGACAATGTTAAATGCACCAACATTCAAATTACAGGGGTCCCAGAAGAAGAGAAAGAGAAAGGGTCTGAGAAAATATTTGAAGAGATTAGAGTTGAAAACTTAACATGGGAAAAGAAAGAGTCACCCAAGTCCAGGAAGCACAGAGAGTCCCATACAGGATAAACCCCAGGGGAAACATGCTGAGACACATATACTGAAACTAATAAAAATTAAATACAAAGAAAAAATATTAAAAGCAGCAAAGGAAAAGCAACAAATAACATACAAAAGAATCCCCATAAGATTATCAGTGGATTTTTCACCAGAAACTCTGTGGACCAGAAGGGAGTAGCATGACATATTTAAAGAGATGAAAGGGAAAAACCTACAACCAAGAGTACTCTAACCAGCAAAGATCTCATTCAGATTCAATGGAGAAATCAAAAGCTTTATAGACGAACAAAAGCTAAAATTAAGCACCACCAAACCAGCTTTACAACAAATGCTAAAGGAACTTCTCTAAGTGGGAAACAGAAAAGAAAAAGCCCTACAAAACCAAACCCAAAACAATGAAGAAAATGGTAATAGGAACATACATACTGATAATTAGCTTAAGTGTAAATGGATTAAATGCTCCAATCAAAAGACAGAGATTGCCCAAATGGATACAAAAACAAGAAGCATATATATGCTGTCTACAAGAGACCCACTTCAGACCTAGGGACACATACATACTGAAAGTGAGGGGATGGAGAGAGATATTCCATGCAAATGAAGATCAGAAGAAAGCTAGAGTAGCAATACTCATATTAGACAAAATACACTTTAAATTAAAGACTGTTAAAAGATACAAAGAAGGACAGTACATAATGATCAAGGGATCAATCCAAGAAGAAGATATAACAGTTGTAAATATTTATGCAACCAACATAGGAGCACCTCAATACATAAGGAAAATACTAACAGCCATAAAGAGAGAAATTGACTGTAAGACAATAATAGTGGGGGACTTTAACGCTCCACTTTTAACAATGGACAGGTCATCCAGACAGAAAACAAATGAGGAAACACAGATATTTATAGAGCACTCCTTCCCAAAGCAGCAGAATACATATTCTTCTCATGTGCATATGGAACATTCCCCAGGATTGACCACATACGGGGCAACAGAGTGAGCCTTGGTAAATTTATGAAAAGTGAAATCATATCAAGCATCTTTTCCAATCACAATGCTATGAGACTAAAGATAAACTATAAGAAAAAAACTGTAAAAAACACAAACACGTGAAGTCTCAACAATATGCTACTAAACATCAAAGGGATCACTGAAGAAATCAAAAAGGAAATTAAAAAAACCTAAGATTGTTTTGGCTATTCAGGGTCTTTTGTATTTCCATACAAATTGTGAAATTTTTGGTTCTAGTTCTGTGAAAAATGCCATTGGAAATTTCATAGGGATTGCATTGAATCTGTAGATTGCATTGGGTAGTATAGTCATTTTCACAATGTTGATTCTTCCAATCCAGGAACATGGTATAACTCTCCATCTGTTTGTATCGTCTTTAATTTCTTTCATCAGTGTCTTATAGTTTTTTGCATACAGGTCTTTTGTCTCCTTAGGTAGGATTATTCCTAGGTGTTTTATTCTTTTTGTTGCAATCATAAATTGGAGTGTTTCCTTATATTCTCTTCCAGATTTTTTGTCGTTAGTGTATAGGAATGCAAGAGATTTCTGTGCATTTATTTCGTACCCTGCAACTTTACCAGATTCATTTATTAGCTCTAGTAGTTTTCTGGTAGCATGTTTACGATTCTCTATGTATAGTATCATGTCATCTGCAAAGAGTGACAGCTTTATTTCTTCTTTTCTGATTTGGATTCCTTTTATTTCTTTTTCTTCTCTGATTGCCATGACTAAAACTTCCAAAACTATGTTGAATAATAGTGGTGAGAGTGGGCAAACTTGTCTTGCTCCTGATCTGAGGGGAAATGGTTTCAGTTTTTCACCATTGAGAACCATGTTCACTGTGGGTTTGTGATATATGGCCTTTATTATGTTGAGGTAGGTTCCCTCTATGCTCTCTTTATGCAGAGTTTTTATCATAAATGGGTCTTGAACTTTGTCAAAAGTTTTCCTGCACCTATTGAGATGATCATATGGTTTTTATCCTTCAATTTGATAATATGGTGTATCATATATATATGGAATCAAAAAAAAAAGGTTCTGATGAAAGTAGGGGCAGGACAGGAATAAAGATGCAGATGTAGAGAATGGACTTGAGGACACAGGCAGGGGGAAGGGTAAGCTGGGACAAAGTGAGAGAGTAGCACTAACATATATACACTACCAAATGTAAAATAGATAGCTAGTGGGAAGCAGCTGCATCACACAGGGAGATCAGCTTGGTGCTTTGTGACCACCTAGAGGGGTGGGATAGGGAGGGTGGGATGGAGACACAAGAGGGAGGGGATATAGGGATATATGTATACATGTAGCTGACTCACTTTGTTATACAGCAGAAACTAACACAGCATTGTAAAGCAATTATACTCTAATAAAGATGTTAAAAAAAAAACTAAGAAAAATGAAAACGAAAGCAGGACCATCCAAAACCTATGGAAAGCAGCAAAAGCAGTTTTAAGTGGGACGTTTATAGCAATACAATCCTACCTCAAGAAACAAGAAAAGTCTCAAATAAACAATCAAACATTTCACCTAAAGCAAATAGAGAAAGAAGAACAAACAAAACCCAAATTTAGTAGAAGGAAAGAAATCATAAAGATGAGAACAGAAATAAATGAAATAGAAATGAAGAGAACAATCACATAGATCAATGAAACTAAAAGCTGGTTCTTTGAGAAGATAAACAAAATTGATTAACCTTTATACAGACTCATCAAGAAAAAGAGGGAGAGGACTCAAATCAATAAAATTAGAATTGAAAAAGAAGTTACAACAGACACCGCAGAAATACAAAGCATCATAAGAGACTACTGCAAGCAAATATATGCCAAAAAATGGACAAGTTGGAAGAAATGGACAAATTCTTAGAAAAGTAAAACCTTCCAAGACTGAACCAGAAAGAAACGGAAAATATGAATAGAACAATCACAAGTAGTGAAATTGAAACTGTGATTAAAAATCTTCCAGAAGACAAAAGTCCAGGGCCAGATGGCTTCACAGGTGATTTCTCTCAAACATTTAGAGAAGAGCTAGCACCTATCCTTCTCAAACTGTTCAAAAAAATTGCAGAGGGAGGAACACCTCCAAGCTAATTCTACGAGGCCGCCATCACCCTGACCAAAACCAGACAAAGATACCACACACAAAAATATTACAGGCCAATGTCACTGATGGACATGGACACAGAAATCCTCAACAGAATACTAGCAAAACGAATCCAACAACACAAAGGATCGTACACCATGATCAAGTGGAATTTATCCAAGAGATGCAAGGATTCTTCAATATTCACAAATCAATCAATGTGATACGCCATATTAACAAACTGAAGAATAAAAATCATATGATCATCTCAATAGATGCAGAAAAAGCTTTTGACAAAATTCAACACCCATTTATGATAAAAATTCTCCAGAAAGAGAGCATAGAGGGAACCTACATCAACATAATAAAGACCATATATGACAAACCCACAGGAAACATCATCCTTTTTTTTTAAATTTATTTATTTGTTCATTTATTTAATTTTTGTCTGCATTGGGTCTTCGCTGCTGCATGCGGGCTTTCTCTAGTTGCAGTAAGCGGGGGCTACTCTTTGTTGAGGGACACAGGCTTCTCATTGTGGTGGCTTCTCTTGTTGCACCAATGAGAATGAGAGCACAGGCTCTAGGCATGCGGTCTTCAGTAGTTGTGGCACACGGGCTTCAGTAGTTGTGGCTCACGGGCTCTAGAGTGCAGGCTCAGTAGTTGTGGTGCATGGGCTTAGTTGCTCCGTGGCATGTGGGATCTTCCTGGACCAGGGCTCGAACCCGTGTCCCCTGCATTGGCAGGCAGATTCTTAACCATTGCACCACCAGGGAAGCCCAGAAACATCATTCTTAATGGTGTAAAACTGAAAGCATTTCCTTTAAGATCAGGAACAAGAAAAGGATGTTGACTCTCACCACTTTTATTCAACATAGTTTTGGAAGTCCCAGCCACAGCAATCAGAGAACAGAAAGGAATAAAAAGAACCCAAATTGGAAAAAAAGCAGTAAATCTGTCACTGTTTGCAGATGACATGATACTATACATAGAGAATCCTAAAGATGCCACCAGAAAACTACTAGAGCTAATCAATGAATCTGGTAAAGTAGCAGGGTACAAAATAAATGCACAGAAATCTCTTGCATTCCTATACATTAATGACGAAAAATCTGAAAGGTAAATTAAGGAAACACTTCCATTTACCACTGCAACAAAAAGAATAAAATACCTAGGAAAAAACCTCCCTAAGAAGACAAAAGACTTGTATGCACAAAACTATAAGACACTGATGAAAGAAATCAAAGACGATAGAAACAGATGGAGAGATATACCATGTTCTTGGATTGAAAGAATCAACATTGTGAAAATGACTATACTACTCAAAGCAATCTACAGATTCAATGCAATCCCTATCAAACTACCAATGGCATTTTTCACTGACCTAGAACAAAAAATTTCACAATTTGTATGGAAACACAAAAGGCCCCGAATAGCAAAAGCAATCTTGAGAAAGAAAAATGGAACTGGAGGAAACAGGTTCCCTGACTTCAGACTATACTACAAAGCTACAGTAATCAAGACAGTATGGTACTGGCACAAGAACAGAAATATAGATCAATGGAACAGGACAGAAAGCCCAGAGATAAACCCACACACCTATGATAACCTAATCTATGACAAAGAAGGCAAGAGTATACAATGGAGAAAAGACAGTCTCTTCAATAAGTGGTGTTGGGAAAACTGGACAGCTACATGTAAAAGAGTGAAATTAGAATATTCTCTAACACCATATACAAAAATAAACTCAAAATGGATTAAAGACCTAAATTTAAGACTGCATACCATAAAACTCCTAGAGGAAAACTCAGTCAGGACTCTCTTTGACATAAATCACAGCAATATATATTTTTGATCTGTCCTCTAGAGCAATGAAAACAGAAGCAAAAATAAACAAATGGGACCTAATTAAACTTAAAAGCTTTTGCATTTAAAATCATAAACAAAACAAAAGACAAACTATGGAGTGTGAGAAAATATTTACAAATGGTGCAACTGACAAGTGATTCATTTCCAAAATATACATACATCTCAATATCAAAAAAAAAAATTCCAATTCCAAAATGGGTGGAATACTTTAATAGACATTCCTCCAAAGAAGACATACAGATGGCCAATGGGCACATGAAAAAATGCTCCACATTTCTAATTATTAGAGAAATGCTAATCAAAGCTACAATGAGGTATCACCTCCCACTGGTCAGATTGGCTATCATCAAAAAATCTACAAACAGTAAATCCTGGAGAGGGTGTGGAGAAAAGGGAACCCTCCTACACTGTTGGTGCAAATGTAAATTGGCACACCACTATTGAGAACAGTATGGAGGTTCCTTAAAAAACTAAAAATAGAACTAAAATATGACCCAACAATCCCACTACTGGGCATATACCCTGAGAAGACCATAACTCAAAAAGAGTCATGTACCACAACGTTCATTGCAGCACTATTTACAATAACCAGGACATGGAAGCAACCTAAATGTCCATTAACAGATGAAAGGATAAAGAAGATGTGGCACGTTTATACAATGGAATATTGCTCAACCATTAAAAGAAATGAAATTGAGTTATTTGTAGTGAGGTGGATGGAGTTAGAGTCTGTCATACAGAGTGAAGTAAGTCAGAAAGAGAAAAACAAATACCGTATGCTAACACATGTATATGGGATCTAATTTAAAAAAAAAAGGTTCTGATGAACCTAAGAGCAGGACAGGAATAAAGACGCAGTTGTAGAGAATGGACTTGAGGACACGGGAGGGGGAAGGGTGTGCTGGGACAAAGTGAGAGAGTAGCACTGACATATATACACTACCAAATGTAAAATAGATAGCTAGTGGGAAGCAGCTGCATCACACAGGGAGATCAGCTTGGTGCTTTGTGACCACCTAGAGGGGTGGGATAGGGAGGGTGGGATGGAGATGCAAGAGGGAGGGGATATGGGGATATATGTATACATATAGCTGATTAACTTTGTTATACAGCAGAAACTAACACAATATTGTAAAGCAATTGTACTTCAATAAAGATGTTTAAAAAATAATAATGATAAAGAGAAATGCTAGGGACAAATACAAAAAACCAAGTAAACAAAAAATCTAAAAATAGAGGTACCATATGACCCAGCAATCCCATTAACAGGTGTATATACAGAGAAAACTCTGATTTGAAAAGATACGTGCACCCCAATATTCATAGCAGCACTATTTACAACAGGCAAGACATGGAAGCAACCTAAATGTCCATTGACAGATGATTGGACAAAGAAGATGTGGTATATATGTATATATATAATGGAATATTACTCAGCCATTAAAAAGAATGAAATAATGCAATTTGCAGCAACATGTATGGACCTAGAGATTATCATACTAAGTGACCTAGTTCAGACAGAAAAAGACAAATATCATATGATATCACTTATATGTGGAATAAAATAATGATACAAATGAACTTATTTACAGAACAGAAATGGACTCACAGACATAGAAAACAAATATATGTTTATCAAAGGGGAAAGGGGAGGTGAAGGGATAGATTTGTAATTTGGGATAAACAAATACACATTGCTATATATAAAATAGATAAACAACAAGGACTTACTGTATAGCACAGGGAACTATATTCAATATCTTATAATAACCTATAATGAAGAAGAATCTCTTAGAGGAAAGAAACTCTTAGAGGAAAAACACCCTTTGACATAAACCACAGCAAGATCCTTTTTGACCGAACCCCTAGAGTAATGAAAAGAAAAACAAAAATAAACAAATGCGACCTAATGAAACTTAAAAGCTTTTGCACAGCAAAGGAAATCATAAACAAGACGAAAAGACAACACTCAGAATGGGAGAAAATATTTGCATACGAAGCAACAGGCAAAGGATTAATCTTCAAAATATATAAACAGCTCATGGAGCTCAATATCAAAAAAACAACCCAATTACAAAATGGGCAGTAGACCTAAATAGACATTTCTCCAAAGAAGACATACAGATGTCCAAGAGGCACACGAAAAGATGCTCAACATCATTAATTATTAGAGAAATGCTAATGAAAACTACAGTGAGGTATCACCTCACACCAGTCAGATTGGCCATCATCAAAAATCTATGAACAATAAATGCTGGAGAGGTTGTGGAGAAAAGGGAACCCTCTTTCACTGTTGGTGGGAATGGAAATTGATACAGCCACTATGGAGAACAGTATGGAGGTTCCTTAAAAAACGAAACATAGAACTACCCTATGACACAGCAATCCCACTACTGGGCATATACCCTAGAAAACCATAATTCTAAAGGACACATGTAGCCCAATGTTCACTGCAGCACTATTTACAGTAGCCAGGACATGGAAACAACCTTAAGGTCCAACAACAGGTGAATGGATAAAGAAGATATGGTAATACATACAATGGAATATTACTCAGCCAAAAAAGGAACAAAATTGGGTCATCTGTAGAGATGTGGATGGATCTAGATTCTGTCATGCACATTGAAGTAAGCTAGAAAGAGAAAAACAAATATAGTATATTAACGCATATATGTGGAATCTAGAAAAATGGTACAGATGAACATTTTTGCAGGGCAAGAATAGAGACATAGACGTAGAGAATGGACTTGTGAACATGGGTGGGAACGGGAGGGTCGGACGAATTGGGAGATTAGGATTGACATATATACACTACCATGTGTAAAATAGATAGCCCAGTGGGAACATGCTATAAAGCACAGGAAGCTCAGCTGGTGCTCCGTGACAACCTAGATGGGTGGGATGTGGGGTGGGAGGGGCGTCAAAGTGGGTGGGGATATAGGTATACATATAGCTGATTCACTTCTTTGTACAGCAGTAACTAACACAACATTGTAAAGCAATTATACTCAAATAAAAATAAATAACTAAATGAAGTTAAAAAAAAAGAGAATCTGAAAAAGGCTATATATATATATATACATATATATATATATATGTATATATATATATATATACAGCCTTTTGAATCACTTTGCTGTACACCTGCTGAAACATTTTAAATCAAATATACTTCAATTTAAAAATTTTAGAAAATTAAACATATTGTTCACCATTTTAAAAAAAGACATAGATTGGCAAAATGGAAAAAATAAAAAACAGGATCCAACTCTATGCTGTCTACAGGAGACTCTTTTTAGACCTAAGAACACACATTGGTTGAAAGCAAAAGGATGGAGACAGATATTCTTTGTATAGTGTAACCAAAATACAGCTTGGTTGGCTATACTGGTGTCAGGAAAAACACATACTGTAAGTCACAAACCATTGCAAGGGACAAATAAGGTTATTATATAAAGATAAAATGGTTGATTCACCAAGAAGATATAACATTATAAAAATATATGTACAAAACATCAGAACTCCGAAATATATAAAGCAAACATTGACAGAACTGAAAGGAGAAATAGCTCAACGATAACAGTAAAAGACTTCAAAATTTTCCTACTCCATTCAGGTTACTATAACAAAATATCACAGACTGCATACCATATAAAGAACAGAAATTTCTTTCTCAAGTTCTAGAGGCTGAAAATCCAAGATCAGGGTGCCAGCATGGTTGGGTGATGACCCTTTACCACGTTGTAAAGTTCTTGTTGTATCCTCAAATGGTGAAAGATACAAAGGAGATCTCTCAGGCCTCTTTTATAAAGGCATTAATTTTATTCATGTGGGCTCTGCCCTCATGACCTAATCACCTCCCAGAGGCCCCACCTTCTTATACCATCACACTGGGCATTAGGATTTCAACACATAAATTCTGTGGGGACACAAACTTTCAGACCACAGCAATATTCTACTTCTAATAATGGAGAGAACAACCAGACAATATCAATAAGGAAATAGGGAACATAAACAACATTCTAGAACAATTGAAACTCATAGATGTACAAAGAGCACTCCATCCCCAAACAGCAAATTACATATTTTTCTCAGGTGCATATTGAAACATTCTCCAGGATAGACCATATATTAGGCCACAAACCACGTTTTAATAAATTTTAAAAGGTAGAAATCATATAGACTATCTTTTTCAATCACAATATAATGAAATAAATCAATGCAAGAATGAAAACTGAAAAATTCACAAATATGTGTGAATTAAACAACACACTCTTAAACAACCAAAGAGTCAAAGGGGAAATCGGAATATATCTTGAGACAAATGAAAATGAAAACCAAACATGCCAAAACTTATGGAATACAGCAAAAGCAGTGCTAAGCAGGGAATTTTTTGCTGTAAATATTTTCATTAAAAAAGAAGGAAAAATGTTAGGTCAGCAACCTAATTTTATACCTTAATGAACTAGAAAAAGAAGAATAAACTAAACCCAAACTTAGAAGAAGAAAGAAATAAAAAATACTAGAGCAGAAATCATAAAATGTCAAATAGAAAAACAACAGGGAATATCAGTAAAATCAAGCATTGGTTCTTTGAAAAAATCAACAAAATTGACAAACCTTTAAATAGATTTACCACGAAAAAAAGAGGAAACTCAAATAATAAAAACCACAAATGAAAGTGGGACTTACTGCTGATTTAATGAAATAAAAAATGATTATAGGTGAGTCCTATGAATAATGGTATGCCATAAAATGGATAATCAAGATGAAATGGACAAATTCCAAGAAACACAAAACCTACCAAGACTGGATCATGAATAAATACAAAACCTGAATAGACCTATAACTAGCAAGGAGTTTGAATCAGCAATCTAAAACCTCCTAACAAAGAAAAGCTCAGGACTAGACGCCTTCACTGGTGAATCCTATAGAACATTTTTAAAAGAACTAATGCCAATACTTCTCAAACTCTTCCAAATATATTGAAGAGGAGGGAATATACCCAACTCATTCTGAGGCCAGCATTACCTTGATACTAAAGCCAGATTTACAACCAAACAAAGCAAAACTACAAACAGATATCCCTTATGAAAATTTATGTTAAAAATACTCAACAAAATACTAGCAAACTAAATTCAACAACATATTAAAAATAGTATACACTATGACTAAGTGGGATTTATTCCTGGAAGGCAAGAATGGTTCAACATATGAAAATCAATCACTATAATATATCACATTAACAAAATGAGAGGAAATAAACACATGATTTCTCCAACTGATGCAGAAGAAGCATCTGACAAAATTCAACACCCTTTTTATTATAAAACACTCAGTGAACTAGGAATAGAAGAAAACTTTCTCAACATACTAAAGACTATGTATAAAAACACACAGCCAACATTAGATTCAATGGTGACAGACTGAAAACCTTTCCTCTAAGATCAGGAACAAGACAAGGATGTTCCCATTGGCCATTTCTATTCAACATATCATTAGAATTTCTAGCCAAAGCAATTAGACAAGAAAAAGAAATAAAAGGTATCCAAATTGGAAAGGAAGAATTAAAATTATTTCTTATTGCAGGTGACATGATCCTATATGTAAAAATTTCTAAAGATTTTCCATATAAGAAAAACTATTAAAACTAATATATTCAGCAAAACTACAAGATGAAAAAATCAGCATACAAAAATCATTGGTATTTTTATACACTAACAATGAACAAGGAAAATAAGAAAACAATTCCATTTACAGTAGCACAGATATGAAAAAGAAATGAAGAACTGATACATTCTACAACATGGATGAATGTTGAAAATATTATGCTACGTGAAAGAAACCAGTCACAAAAAATCACATATTTTATGATTTCATTTATATGAAATGTCTGGAAGAAGCAAATCCTTAAGTAGTAAATGTATATTAGTGTTTGCCTATACCTGGATGAATTAAGGGAAAATGGGCAGTGACTGCTAAAAGATACATGGTTTCTTATTGGGGTGATAAAATGTTCTACAGTTTATTGTTGTGGATCATTGTACAATTCCGTGAATATACTCAAAACCATTGAATTGTGCATTTTAAACAGGCGGTTTCTATAGTACGTGAATCATATTTCTCTTTATTTCCACTTGAAGTAATTGTATGAATCTTGCTACATATGGATGAGAGAAATTAAAACTTCATCTTGCATTTGCATTCCACTTAACCCTACCCACATAATGTCATATTTCCATAGTCTCCTAATTTCACTCAGTTATTCATCCTAAATTGCTTCACCTAATTAAGGCCCAGCATTTTGTCAGAATGTGGATTTTGGCAAGGTAAAAGAGATCATGGGAGACCAAGGTCTTCATTTACAGGATCGTAGAATCTTGAGCTACTCAGTCAGGACTGGAAAGGTTTTACCATTGTAAATATTGGGAAATTAAGTCGTAGGGCAGGGAAGACCCAGTCCCAGATCATAAGGTTTGTTACTGATAGAGCTGCCAGTCGATCCCAGGATTCAGATTGACTATGTCAGGGCTCTGTCTAGCAGGAGTGCCAGTCAGCAGTTAAGAGCACTTACTGTGAGCCTGACATTTCTCTAGGCACTGAGCATACAGCTCTAGAAATAGACCATTGGGAAAGTGTGCTTACACCTGGGTGTGAGGGGGGTAGGTGAGAGAAAGGTGACCCCCGCCCACCCACTGCACTTTCTTTCTCCCCCCCTCTGGCCTGGTTGTTCAGGGAACATTCCAGGTAGTCCACACCCAAGCCCATAGATCCCATGGACTGGAGGTGGGGAATGATTTGCAGTCCCCAGCTACTCAGCAGCCTCACATCTCTCCAATTAAGTCCTGCTGTGTTTTCTTTCCCGTCAGCTTCTGTCCTCCATACAATATTCTGGGCTCTATAATCAACTCAGGTGTCTAATGACACAGTTAATTGGCCCTCGCTGCTGGTTGCTATGGTGATGCAGCCAGACGTTCTGCTCACTAAATTGAAATAAGAGGGAATCTGAGGTGGGAGGGGACAACATGGGGAGAGTGGGGAGGCTGAAATTAGAATACTTTAATAATTTCTCTTGATTAAAAGTTCATTTTAAACTCCTGTTCCCTACTCTGTCTCTGGGAAAATAGAAACTTAATTGGGATAAAAGCCTTTAAAAAATTTTTTTATTGGAGTATAGGTGCTTTACAATGTTGTGTTAGTTTCTGCTGTACAGCAAAGAGAATCAGTCATACATATACATATATCCACTCTTTTCCATTCCCTTCCCATTTAGGTCACCACATAGCATTGAGTAGAGTTCCCTGTACTATACAGTAGGTTCTCATTAGTTATCCATTTTATATATAGTAGTGTATATATGTCAGGGATAAAAGCCTGGAAATAGGGATATTTCCAAGGTAAGTATAAGGCTTCACATACTCAAGACCAACAGTAATCACAGGGAGTGCCTTTTGCCTTTGGAAAAAATAGCAGTAGGGATGGAGACCAAGATCCTATTTATATGGGTCTTAGTTTCATGCATGTCAATCCAGGCTTCAATGGCACCTTCTAATGTACTTTTTACATACTTTGCTTTTCTCTTTTTTGGAAAAACTTTATTTATAGACCAGGTTTCTTAAAAATTGAAGTATAGTTGATTTACAATATTATATTAGTTTCAGGTGTACAACAAAGTGATTCAATATTTTTATAGATTATACTCCTTTTAAAGTTATTACAAATAATGGCTATATTTCCATATGCTGTAAAATATATCATTGTTACTTATCTATTTTATACATAGTAGTTTGTATCTCTTAATCCTGTACCCCTATCTTGTCCCTCCCCACTTCTCTCTCCTCACTGGTAACCACTAGTTTGTTCTCTATATCTGTGAGTCTATTTAAGTGATATCATACAGTATTTGTCTTTCTCTGTCTAACTTATTTCACTAAGCATAATATTCTCTATGTCCACTCACGTTGTAAATGGCAGAATTTCCTTTTTTATGGCTCAGTAATATTCCATTCCATACGTATACCACCTTTTCTTTGTCCATTCATCTGTTGATGGACACGTAGGTTGCTGCCATATCTTGACTATTGTAAATAATCCTGCTATGAATATTGGGGTGCATGTGTCTTTTCGAATTAGTGTTTTCACTGACTTTGAATATATACCCAGGAGTGGAATTGCTGGATCATATGGTAGTTCTATTTTTAATCTTTTGAGGAATATCCATACTGTTTTCCATAGTGGCTGCACCAATTTACATTCTCACCAAGAGTGTACAAGAGTTCCCTTTTCTCAAAATTTTTGCCAACAGTTGTTATTTGGGGTCTTTTTTATGATACACATTCTGACAGGTGTAAGGTGAAATCTCATTTCAGCTTTGATTTGCATTTCTCTGATGATTAGTGATGTTGAGCTTCTTTCATGTGCCTGATAGTCACCTCTATGTCTTCTTTGGAAAAAATACCTGTTCAGGTCCTTTGCCCATTTTTAATCAGGATGTTTGTTTGTTTGTTTGTGTTTTAATGTTGAGTCCTATGAATTCTTTGTATATTTTGCATATTAACCCCTTGTCGGGTAGATCACTTGCATATATATTATTCCATTTAGCAGTGGACTTTTAGTATTTTTTATCTCCTTTATAAAAAATATTTTTGCATCTTTATTGGAGTATAATTGTTTTACAATGTTGTTTAGTTTCTGCTGTATAACAAAGTGAATCAGCTATACATATAAATATATCCCCATATCCCCTCCCTCTTCCGTCTGCCTCCTACCCTCCCGATCCCACCCTTCTAGGTGGTCACAAAGCACCGAGCTGATCTCCATTTGTTATGTAGCTGCTTCCCACTAGTTATCTACTTTACATTTGGTAGTGTATATATGTCAATGCTACTCTCTCAATTCATCCCAGCTTACCCTCCCCCCTCCCCGTATCCTCAAGTCCATTCTCTACGTCTGCATCTTTATTCCTGTCCTGCCCCTAGGCTCACCAGAACCATTTTTTTTAAGATTCCTTATATATGAGTTAGCATACAGTATTTGTTTTTCTCTTTCTGACTTACTTCACTCTGTAGGACAGACACTAGGTCTATCCACCTCACTACAAATAACTCAATTTCGTTTCTTTTAATGGCTGAGTAGTATTGCATTGTATATATGTGCCACATCTTCTTTATCCATTCATCTGTCGATGGACACTTAGGTTGCTTCCATGTCCTGGCTTTGGAAATAGTGCTGCAATGAACATTGTGGTACATGACCCTTTTTGAATTATGGTTTTCTCAGGGTATATGCCCAGTAGTGGGATTGCTGGGTCATATGGTAGTTCTATTTTTAGTTTTTTAAGGAAACCTCCATACTGTTCTCCATAGTGGCTGTGTCAGTTTACATTCCCACCAACAGTGCAAGAGTGTTCCCTTTTCTCCACACCCTCACCAGCACTTATTGTTTCTAGATTTTTTGAGGATGGCCAATCTGACCAGTGTGAGGTGATACTTCACTGTGGTTTTGGTTTGCATTTCTCTAATGATTAGTGATGTTGAGCATCCTTTCATGTGTTTGTTGGCAATCTGTATATCTTCTTTGGAGAAATGTCTATTTAGGTCTTCTGCCCACTTTTGGATTGGGTTGCTTGTTTTTTTGATATTGAGCTGTATGAGCTGCTTGTATATTTTGGAGATTAATACTTTGTCAGTTGCTTTGTTTGCAAATATTTTCTCCCATTCTGAGGGTTGTCTTTTTGCCTTATTTATGGTTTCCTTTGCTGTGCAAAAGCTTTTAAGTTTCATTAGGTCCCATTTGTTTATTTCTGTTTTTATTTCCATTTCTCTAGGAGGTGGGTCAAAAAAGATCTTGCTGTGATTTATGTCTTAGAGCGTTCTGCCTATGTTTTCCTCTAATAGTTTTATAGCGTCTGGCCTTACATTTAGGTCTTTAATCCATTTTGAGTTTATTTTTGTGTATGGTGTTAGGGAGTGTTCTAATTTCATTCTTTTACATGTAGCTGTCCAGTTTTCCCAGCTCCACTTATTGAAGAGACTCTCTTTTCTCCACTGTATATTCTTGTCTCATTTATCAAAGATAAGGTGACCATATGTGCGTGGGTTTATCTCTGGGCTTTCTATCCTGTTCCATGGATCTATATTTCTGTTTTTGTGCCAGTACCATACTGTCTTGATTACTGTAGCTTTGTAGTATAGTCTGAAGTCAGGGAGCCTGATTCCTCCCGCTCCGTATTTTTTTCCTCAAGATTGCTTTGGCTATTTGGGGTCTTTTGTGTCTCCGTACAATTTTAAGATTTTTTGTTCTAGTTCTGTGAAAAATGCCATTGGTAATTTGATAGGGATTGTATTGAATCTGTAGATTGCTTTGGGTAGTATAGTCATTTTCACAATGTTGATTATTCCAATCCAAGAACATAGTATATCTCTCCATCTGTTTCTATCGTCTTTGATTTCTTTCATCAGTGTCTTATAGTTTTCTGCATACAGGTCTTTTGTCTCCTTAGGTAAGGTTATTCCTAGGTATTTTATTCTTTTTTTGCAACCGTAGATGGGAGTGTTTCCTTCATTTCTCTTTCAGATTTTTCATCATTAGTGTATAGGAATGCTAGAGATTTCTGTGCATTAATTTTGTATCCTGCTACTTTACCAGATTCATTGATTAGCCCTAGTAGTTTTCTGGTAGCATCTTAGGATTCTCTATGTATAGTATCATGTCATCTGCAAACAGTGACAGCTTTACTTCTTCTTTTCTGATTTGGATTCCTTTAATTTCTTTTTCTTCTCTGATTGCTGTGGCTAAAACTTCCAGAACTATGTTGAATAATAGTGGCAAGAGTGGGCACCCTTGTCTTGTTCCTGATCTTAGAGGAAATAGCTTCAGTTGTTCACCATTGAGAATGATGTTGGCTGTGGGTTTTTCATATATGGCCTTTATTGTGTTGATGTAGTTTCCCTCTTTGCTCTCTTTCTGGAGAGGTTTTATCATAAATGGGTGTTGAATTTTGTCAAAAGCTTTTTCAGCATCTGTTGAGATGATCTTATGGTTTTTATTCTTTACTCTGTTAATATGGTGTATCACATTGATTGATTTGCATATACTGAAGAATCCTTGCATACCTGGGATAAACCACTCTTGGTCATGTTGTATGATCCTTTTAATGTGCTGTTGGATTCTGCTTGCTAATATTTTATTGAGGATTTTTGCAACTATGTTCATCAGAGATATTGGCCTGTAGTTTTCTTTCTTTGTGACATCTTTGTCTGGTTTTGGTATCAGGGTGAAGGTGGCCTCCTAGTATGAGTTTGGGAGTGTTTCTCTCTCTACTATATTTTGGAAGAGTTTGAGAAGGATATGTGCTATTTCTTCTCCTAATGTTTGATAGAATACACCTGTGAAGCCATCTGATCCTGGGCTTTCATTTGTTGGAAATTTTTTAATCACAGTTTCAATTTCAGTGCTTGTGATTGGTCTGTTCACGTTTTTATTCCTTCCTGGTAGAGCCTTGGAAGGTTGTACTTTTCTAAGAATTTGTTCATTTCTTCCAGTTTGTCCGTTTTATTGGCATGTAGTTGCTTGTAGTAGTCTCTCATGATCCTTTGTATTTCTGCAGTGTCAGTTGTTACTTCTCCTTTTTCAATTCTAATTCTGTTGATTTGAGTCTTCTCCCTTTTTTTCTTGTTGAGTCTGGTTAATGGTTTACCAATTTTGTTTATCTTCTCAGAGAATCAGCTTTTAGTTTGATTGATCATTGCAATTGTTTCTTTCATTTCTTTTTCATTTATTTCTGATCTGATCTTTATGATATCTTTTCTTCTCCTAACTTTCGGGTTTTTTTGGTGTTCTTCTTCTTCTTGCTCTAATTGCTTTAGGTGTAAGGTTAGGTTGTTTATTTGTGATGTTTCTTGTTTCTTAAGGTAGGATTGTATTGCTATAAAGTTCCCTCTTAGACTGGCTTTGCTGCATCCCATAGGTTATGGGTTGTTGTGTTTTCATTGTCATTTGTTTCTAGGTAATTTTTGATTTCCTCTTTGATTTCTTCAGTAATCTCAGGGTTATGTAGTGGCATATTGTTTAGCCTGCATGTGTTTGTACTTTTTAGAGTTTTTTTCCTGTAATTGATATCTAATCTCATAGCGTTGTGGTCGGAAAAGATACTCGATGTTATTTCAATTTTCTTAAATTTACCAAGCCTTGATTTGTGACCCAAGATATGTTTTATCCTAGAGAATGTTCCATGTGCCCTTGAGAAGAAAGTGTATTCTGTTGTTTTTGGATGGAATGTCCTATAAATATCAATTTAGCCCATCTGGTCTGATGCGTCATTTAAAGCTTGTGTTTCCTTATTTATTTTCATTTTGGATGATCTGTCCATTGGTGAAAATGGGGTTTTGAAGTTCCCTACTATTATTATGTTACTGTTGATTTCCCCTTTTATGGCTGTTAGCATTTGCCTTATGTATTGAGGTGCTCCTATGTTGGGTGCATATATATTTACAATTGTTATATCTTCTTCTTGGATTGATCCCTTGATCATTATGTAGTGTCCTTCCCTGTCTCTTGTAACAGTCTTCATTTTAAAGTCTATTTTTTCTGATATGAGCATTGCTATTCCAGCTTTCTTTTGATTTCCATTTGCATGGAATATTTTTTTCCCATTCCCTCACTTTCAGTGTGTATGTGTCTCTAGGTCTGAAGTGGGTCTCTTGTAGATAGCATGTATACAGGTCTTGTTTTTGTATCCTTTCAGCCAGTCTGCATCTTTTGGTTGGAGCATTTAATCCATTTACATTTAAGGTAATTATCGACATGTATGTTCCTATTACCATTTTGTTAATTTTTTTTGGTTTGTTTTTGTAGGTCTTTTCCTTCTCTTGTGTTTCCCACCTAGAGAAGTTCCTTTAGCATTTGTTGTAAAGCTGGTTTGGTGGTGCTGAATTGTCTTAGCTTTTGCTTGTCTCTGAGGCTTTTGATTTCTCCATCGAATCTGAATGAGATCCTTGCTTGGTAGAGTAATCTTGGTTGTAGTTTTTTCCCTTTCATCACTTTAAATATATCACGCCACTCCCTTCTGGCTTGCAGAGTTTCTGCTGAAAGATCAGCTGTTAACCGTATGGGGATTCCCTTGTATGTTATTTGTTGCTTTTCCTTTGCTGCTTTTAATATTTTTTTCTTTGTGTTTAATTTTTGATAGTTTGACTAATATGTGTCTTGGCATGTTTCTCCTTGGATTTATCTTGTATGGGACTCTCTGTGATTCCTGGATTTGATTGACTATTTCCTTTCCCATGTTAGGGAACTTTTCGATTGTAATCTCTTCAAATATTTTCTCAGACCCTTTCTCTTTCTCTTCTTCTTCTGGGACCCCTATCATTTGAATGTTGGTGCATTTAATGTTTCTCAGAGGTCTCTGAGACTGTCCTCAATTCTTTTCATTCTTTTTCTTTATTCTGCTCTGCAGCAGTTATTTCCACTCTTCTATTTTCCAGGTCACTTATCCATTGTTCTGCCTCAGTTATTCTGCTATTGATTCCTTCTAGAGTATTTTTAATTTCACTTATTGTGTTGTTCATCATTGTTTGTTTGCTCTGTTGTTCTTCTAGGTCCTTGTTAAACATTTCTTGTATTTTCTCCATTCTATTTCCAAGATTTTGGATCATCTTTACTATCATTATTCTGAATTCTTTTTCAGGTAGACTGCCTATTTCCTCTTCATTTGTTTGGTCTGGTGGGTTTTTACCTTGCTCCTTCATCTGCTGCTTATTTCTCTGTCTTCTCATTTTGTTTAACTTACTGTACTTGGGGTGTCCTTTTCACAGGCTGAAGGTTCGTATTTCCTCTTATTTCTGGTGTCTGCCCCCAGTGAGTTAATTTTGTTCAGTGGCTTGCATAGGCTTCCTGGTGGCGGGGACTTGTTCCTGTGTCCTGGTTGGTGCAGCTGGATCTTGTCCCTTTGCTGGGCAGGGCCGCATCTGGTGGTGTGTTTTGGAGTGTCTGTGAACTTAGTAGGACTTTACACAGGCTCTCTGGCAGTGGGTGGGCTTGTGTTCCTGACTTGCTAGTTGTTTGGCATGGGGAGTCCAGCACTGGAGTTTGCTGGCCGTTCGGTGGAGCTGGGTCTTAGTGTTGAGACAGCGATCTCTGGGAGAGCTCTTGCTGATTAATATTACATGGGGTCAGGAGGTCTCTGGTGGTCCAATGTCCTTGACTTGGCTCTCATACCTCGGAGGCTAAGGTCTGACACCCAGCTGGAGTACCAAGCCCCTGCCAGCTGCATGGCACAGAAGAAAAGAAAGAAGAAAAAAAAAACCGAACATATGGATCCCCAAAACAAATAGTAAAAGCAAAACTAAACGGACAAAATCACACAAAGAAAGACACACACACACACACACTCACAAAAAGAGGGGAAGAAAAGGAAGAGAGGACTTTTAGTTTTTTTGATAGTTTCCTTCACTGTGCAAAAGCTTTTTAGTTTGATGTAGTCCCATTTGTTTACTTTTGCTTTTTTTCCATTTGCCTGAGGAGACATATCTAAAAGAAATATTGCTAAGACCGATGTCAAAGAACATACTGCCTATGTTTTTCTTCTGTTTTATAGTTTCAGGTATTACATCTAAGGCTTTAATACATTTTGAATTTGTTTTTGTGTATGCTGTGAGAGAGTAGTTCAGTTTGATTCTTTTGCTTGTAGCTGTCCAGTTTTCCCAACACCATTTATTGAACAGGTTGTCTTTCCCCCATTTTATATTCTTGCCTCCTTTGTCGTAGATTAATTGTCCCTCTAAGGATGGATTCATTTCTGGGCTCTCTATTCCATTCCATTGATCTGTGTGTCTGTTTTTGTATTCCCACATGGTATTATGATTTATGTTTTTTAATTTTTTACAATTTTTAAAGGTTACAGTGCATTTACAGTTCATACAAAATATTGACTATATTCCTCATGTTGTACAATACATCCTTGTAGCTAATCTTAAAACCAATAGTTTGTACCTACCACTCTCCCCACCTCTATATTGTCCCTCCCTCCTCTCCCCACTGGTAACCACTAGTTCGTTATTTATATCTCTGAGTCTGCTTCTTTTTTGTTATATATTTTAGTTTGTTGCATATTTTAGATTCCACATATAACTGATATCATACAGTATTTGTCTTTCTCTATCTGACTTATTTCATTTAGCATAATGACTTCCAAGTCCATCCAATTTGCAGCAAATAACAAAAATTTCATTCCTTTTATGGCTGAGTAGTATTCCATTGCAGATATACACCACATCTTCTTTATCCATTCAACTGTTGATAGACACGTAGGTTGCTTCCACATCTTGGCAAATTTAAATAATGCTGCTATGAACATTGGGGTGCATGTATCTTTTTGAATTAGTGTTTTTGTGGGTTTTTTAATATATATCCAGGAGTGCAACTGCTGGGTCATGTGATAGTTCTATTTTTAGTTTTTTGAGAAACCTCCATAGTGTTTTGCACAGTGACTGCACCAACTTACATTCCTACCAACAGTGTAAGAGGGTTCCCTTTTCTCCACATCTTCGCCAATAGTTGTTATTTGTGTTCTTTTTGATGATAGCCATTTGGACAAGTGTGAAGTCATATCTCATTGTGGTTTTGATTTGCATTTCCCTGATGATTAGCAATGTTGAGCATCTTTTCATATGCCTGTTGGCCATCTGCATTTCATCTTTGAAAAATGTCTATTCAGTTCTGCCAATTTTTAATTGGGTTGTTTGTTTGTTTGATGTTGTGTTGTATGAGATGTTTATATATGTTGGATATTAATCCCTTATCAGTTAAGTCATTTGCAAAACTTTCTCCCATTCAGTACGTTGTTGTTTTGTTTTATCAATGGTTTCCTTTGCTGTACAAAAGCTTTCAAGTTTAATTAGGTCCCATTTGTTTTTTTTTTTCCTTTTATTTTCTTTACTTTAGGAGATAGATCCAAAAAAATGTTGCTGGGGTTTATGTCAAAGAGTGTTCTGCCTATGTTTTCCTCTAGGAGTTTTATAGTATCCAGTTTTACATTTTGGTCTTTAATTCATTTTGAGTTTATTTTGTATACGGTGTTGGAGAATGTTATAATTTCACTCTTTTACATGTAGCTGTCTAGTTTTCCCAGGACCACTTACTGAAGTGACTGTCTTTCCTCCACTGTATATTCTTGCCTTCTTTATTTTAGATTAATTGACTGTAGCTACGTAGGTTTATCTCTGGGCTTTCTATCCTGTTCCATTGATCTGTGTGTCTGTTTTTATGCCAGTACCATACTCTTTTGATTATTGTAGTTTTGTAGTATAGTCTGAAGTCAGGGAGCATGATTCCTCCAGCTCTGTTCTTCTTTCTCAAGATTGTTTTGACTATTTGGGGTTTTTTGTGTTTCCATGCAAATTTTAGAATTATTTGTTCTAGTTCTGTGGAAAATGCCCTTGGTATTTTCATATGGATTGCATTGAATAATATATATATCTTTCCATCTGTTTGTGTCATCTTCAATTTGTTTCATCAGTGTCTTGTAGTTTTTGGAGTACAAGTCTTTAATCTCATTAGTTAGATTTGTTCCTAGGTATTTTATTTTTTTCGATGTGACTGTAAATGGGATTGTTTTCTTAATTTCTCTTTCTGATAGCAGCTTTCTTTTAAACTACTCAAGTAAAATTCCTGGGAGTATAGGTAGTTGGATAAGACATCAGAAAAAGGAATTGGGCATTATAACATGTTTGGGTATTACCTAAACTTTATTAAACCTTTCAGATAAAAAAAAATCTGGATTTAGATTAGAAGAGGCTTTATTCCAATGGATTTTGGCAAGAGAGGGGAAAGGGACTATTGCAATAGGGAGAATCTCTGCCCATGAAATCTGTAAGTATTTCAAAGGTCAGGCATAAAAGGGCCTTTCTTTTATAGGGAAAAGAGACCAAAGCTAGAAAGAACCAGGCTTGGGGAAGTGGGATGAAAGGGCAGCCAGACTGAACAATTGATCATGAAATGTTTTTCCCTGAGGTCAATTGATGCCATTAAGGGGTCATGAAGGATACTCAAGCTGAGGGTGTGTCAAAGTTAAAAGGCCTGAAAAATGGAGAGAAGCTTAACTAAAGTTTGGTAAAGTCAAGGTAGCAGATATATTGTCCAGATTGGTCAGTGGTTTCAATCAGTTAAGTTAATTATTTATGAGGCAAAGAACAGATATTTGGAGGGTCTGGGTTTAGCCTTGTTATATAGGTAAACAAGGTGCATATCGTGTGTCTTATCTAAGTTATATGGGGAAGAGTGGTTCTTTGTAGTAAGCAGTTTCTCGGAGCACAAAAAGGTTGAATATTTCTTAATTTTTTCTGTTTTCTAGGAGCACAGGGCTCAGGTAAAATTCAACATTGTCTGTCTCCACTTTTGTTCAAGATGAATGATATTTGCCACTAAGCAACTCAGAGGTGGTTGTAAACTTCCTGAGTGGTGAGAAGCAGTGTCTCCGAGTATTTCACCAGACTACCTGGGTGATCCAGACAGCAACTTGTCCAGGGATAAATCTAGCTCATGTATGGTCTGCTGCAGTGATGAGTCCTTCAGGTATATTTCAAGTCAGAGGTAAGAAGATGGACTGAAAGAATGAGAGAGACTTGACATAAAAAGTTTAAGTAACGAGCCTGTTTTAATAGTCTGGATGGAAACAATAACAGCTGACTTTACTTAGCACTTACTTTGTACCAGGCACAATTCTAAGCACATACCACCACTACTGCAACCTGTTCCTCTAATCATACTTAAGTGTAACTTCTGGGGATGGGGATATTTGTGAGCAATATCAGGAGTGTGGGGTTGATCATTAGAGCAGCTGCCTGGACCACTGCAAGTCTTTCCAAAACCTGTAAGACTATTCTGTGAATCATGAGGTTAATTTTACTGATAGATGTCCCTAGTGCCAATGCTGCTGTAGGATTGGTTCCTTCTTTAACTTCTTTAACAGACCAGAGTCCTTTTAAAAAATATATTCTTAGACATGTTTATTTATTTATTTTTAACAGATTTATTGAGGTGTAACTTACACATCATAAAATTCACCCACTTTAAGTGTACAATTCAATAATTTTTAGTGAACTCACAGTGTTGTGTAACCACTGTCAAGTTTTAGAATGTTTCCATTGCCCCAGGAGGATCCCTAGTGCTCATTTTTAGCCACTCCATGTTTCCATCCCCAGCCCCAGGTAAACTACTTTGTGTTTCTACTTTCTGTCTCTGGAGATTTGCCTTTCATGGACATCTATAATGTAATAATATAATGTGAGGTCTTTTGTGTCTGGCTTCCCAGATGTTTTTTTGATTTGGAACTACATCTTTCCCATGCCTCACTTTCAGCATCCCAGTCCTTTTCCAATTACTTAGTATACACCATAAACCCTGTAAAATAGTCTTCAAATAGAACATAAAAGGGAAAGGGACTTCATTCAACTTGTATTAGTCTCTGCGTGTTCTTTCCCACATATAGTATGTTAATACTCAAATATATACATATATGTGTGTTAACCTCTCCCTTTTATTAAATGAATAGTAGAACACAAAGATCTATACATTTTCCCACTGAAAACTTATATTCTAATATTTTATATTTTTTAAAAATTCTGCAATAAAGTTGTACATATGTCATCTTGAGAGATACACACACACACACACACACACACACACACACACACACATATATATATCTTTGGAATAAATCCCTTTGAATGGAAATGATGATTAAAGGATTTGTGCATTTGTAATTTTGAAAGAAATTTACAAATTGTCCTTTAGAGGTTGTACCAAGTTTTACAAGCAGCATAGAATGTGAACAATAATTCACAAAGGAGGAAATCACATTGCTAATAAGCTTGAAAAATATCCATTGATAATTTTTAAATTAAAATTAATACAGGGGCTTCCCTGGTGGCGCAGTGGTTGAGAATCTGCCTGCCAATGCAGGGGACACGGGTTCGAGCCCTGGTCTGGGAAGATCCCACATGCCGCAGAGCAACTGAGCCCGTGAGCCACAACTACTGAGCCTGCGCGTCTGGAGCCTGTGCTCAGCAACAGGAGAGGCCGCGACAGTGAGAGGCCTGCGCACCGCGATGAAGAATGGCCCCCGCTCGTCGCAACTAGAGAAAGCTCTTGCACAGAAACGAAGACCCAACACAGCCAAAAAAATATATAAATAAATAAATAAATTTATTTAAAAAATAAAATAAAATAAAATAAATTAAAAAATAAAATTAATACAATATTAGGGTACCACTTGTCACCTTAAAAAAGAGTAAACAGGACAAAACCAGTGAATGAATCTGTGTACTCAAGGAAAGAGCCATTTACATAAATCTAAACTACTACAGTATTTTATAAAATGGTCATAACATTTTACCCAGTAATCCACTTCTTGGGCTCTTTAATAAAAATCAGAAATGCAGATTTTGCACTCAAAAATTCATTATAGCATAGTTTCTAATAGTGGGGAAATTTTAAGTGTTCAATAGCAGTGGAATATTAAAGTGATTAAACAGTTGGTTTAATATATAGCCACTAAAATAACATTTAAAAAATAGCTCTAGGGGCATGTAAAACATAAAATGAAATAATACTCATGTAAAACTGTACATTAGTATATGATCTCAGTGGAATGAAAATGTATAACACTTGCATAGAAAAATGGTTGGGAAAATACACCAAAAGTTTAACAAGGGTTATCTCCAGTTTGAGGGATTTTATATGATTTTTCTTATTAATTTTTTTTCTATTTACCAAGTTTCCAACAGTGCTCAAGAATTGTTTTTTAAATTATAAACAAAAGCTCTTTTAAAACATTTACACGACTTCAGAGCTGAGAGCTGACGAAGAGCTGAGGCGGAGAACCGGCGTCTGTGAGGCGGCCGCTGACAGGAGAGGGCCGCCGCGCTTTGCCGGGCGCAGTTTCACCGCAGGCAGCGAAGCGCGGCTAGATGCTCGGGGAATCGCGGGCGGCGCGGCCTCACAGGAGACCCCGGGGCCTGGGACTTGACCCCCACGTGCCAAGAGCACCTCGGAGCGGCAGCCGTGTGGATGGAAGGCTCTTGGTGCTCCAGCCAGGCATCAGGGCTGTGCCTCTGAGGTGGGAGAGCCAACTTCAGGACACTGGCCCACAAGAGACCTCCCAGCTCCACGTAATACCAAACGGTGAAAATCTCTCAGAGATCTCCATCTCACCATCAAGACCCAGCTTCACTCAATGACCAGCAAGCTACAGTGCTGGACACCCTATGCCAAACAACTAGCAAGACAGGAACACAGCCCCATCCATTAGCAGAGAGGCTGCCTAAAATCATAATAAGGCCACAGACACCCCAAAACACACCACCAGACGTGGACGAGCCCACCAGAAAGACAACATCCAGCCTCATCCACCAGAACACAGGCACTAGTTCCCTCCACCAGGAAACCTACACAACCCACTGAACCAACCTTAGCCACTGGGGACAGATACCAAAAACAACGGGAACTACGAACCTGCAGCCTGTGAAAAGGAGACCCCAAACACAGTAAGATAAGCAAAATGAGAAGACAGAAAAACACACAGCAGATGAAGGAGCAGGGTCAAAACACACCAGACCTAACAAATGAAGAGGAAATAGGTAGTCTACCTGAAAAAGAATTCAGAATAATGATAGTAAGGGTGATCCAAAATCTTGGAAATAGAATAGACAAAATGCAAGAAACATTTAACAAGGACGTAGAAGAACTAAAGAGGAACCAAGCAACGATGAAAAGCACAATAAATGAAATTAAAAATACTCTAGGGCTTCCCTGGTGGCGCAGTGGTTGGGAGTCTGCCTGCCAATGCAGGGGACACGGGTTCGAGCCCTGGTCTGGGAGGATCCCACATGCCGCAGAGCGGCTGGGCCCGTGAGCCACAGTTACTGAGCCTGCGCATCTGCAGCCTGTGCTCCGCAACAAGAGAGGCCGCGATGAAGAGAGGCCCCCACTTGCCACAACTAGAGAAAGCCCTCGCACAGAGACGAAGACCCAACACAGCCATAAATAAATAAATAAATTAAAAAAAAAAATACTCTAGATGGGATCAATAGCAGAATAACTGAGGCAGAAGAACGGATAAGTGACCTGGAAGATAAAATGGTGGAAATAACTACTGCAGACCAGAATAAAGAAAAAAGAATGAAAAGAACTGAGGACAGTCTCAGAGACCTCTGGGACAACATTAAACGCACCAACATTCGAATTATAGGGGTCCCAGAAGAAGAAGAGAAAAAGAAAGGGACTGAGAAAATATTTGAAGAGATTATAGTTGAAAACTTCCCTAATATGGGAAAGGAAATAGTTAATCAAGTCCTGGAAGCACAGAGAGTCCCATACAGGATAAATCCAAGGAGAAACACACCAAGACACATATTAATCAAACTCTCAAAAATTAAATATAAAGAAAACATATTAAAAGCAGCAAGGGAAAAACAACAAATAACACACAAGGGCATCCCCATAAGGTTAACAGCTGATCTTTCAGCAGAAACTCTGCAAGCCAGAAGGGAGTGGCAGGATATACTTAAAGTGATGAAGGAGAAAAACCTACAACCAAGATTACTCTACCCAGCAAGGATCTCATTCAGATTTGATGGAGAAATTAAAACCTTTACAGACAAGCAAAAGCTGAGAGAGTTCTGCACCACCAAACCAGCTTTACAACAAATGCTAAAGGAACTTCTCTAGGCAAGAAACACAGGAGAAGGAAAACACCTACAATAACAAACCCAAAACATTTAAGAAAATGGGAATAGGAAAATACATATCGATAATTACCTTAAATGTAAATGGACTAAATGCTCCCACCAAAAGACACAGACTGGCTGAATGGATACAAAAACAAGACCCACATATATGCTGTCTACAAGAGACCCACTTCAGACCTAGAGACACATACAGACTGAAAGTGAGGGGATGGAAAAAGATATTCCATGCAAATGGAAATCAAAAGAAAGCTGGAGTAGCAATTCTCATATCAGACAAAATAGACTTTAAAATAAAGACTATTACAAGAGACAAAGAAGGACACTATATAATGATCAAGGGATCGATCCAAGAGGAAGGTATAACAATTGTAAATATTTATGCACCCAACATAGGAGCACCTCAATACATAAGGCAAATACTAACAGCCATAAAAGGGGAAATCGACAGTAACACAATCATAGTAGGGGACTTTAACACCCCACTTTCACCAATGGACAGATCATCCAAAATGAAAATAAGTAAGGAAACACAAGCTTTAAATGATGCATTAAACAAGATGGACTTAATTGATATTTATAGGACATTCCACCCAAAAACAACAGAATACACATTTTTCTCAAGTGCTCATGGAACATTCTCCAGGATAGATCATATCTTGGGTCACAAATCAAGCCTTGATAAATTTTAAAAAATTGAAATCGTATCAAGTATCTTTTCCGACCACAACGCTATGAGACTAGATATCAATTACAGGAAAAGATCTGTAAAAAATACAAACACATGGAAGCTACACAATACACTACTTAATAACGAAGTGATCACTGAAGAAATCAAAGGGGAAATCAAAAAATACCTAGAAACAAATGACAATGGAGACACAACGACCCAAAACCTATGGGATGCAGCAAAAGCAGTTCTAAGAGGGAAGTTTATAGCAATACAAGCCTACATCAAGAAACAGGAAACATCTCAAATAAACAACCTAAACTTGCACTTAAAGCAATTAGAGAAAGAAGAACAAAAAAACCCCAAAGCTAGCAGAAGGAAAGAAATCATAAAGATCAGATCAGAAATAAATGAAAAAGAAATGAAGGAAACAATAGCAAATATCAATGAAACTAAAAGCTGGTTCTTTGAGAAGATAAACAAAATTGATAAACCATTAGCCAGACTCATCAAGAGAAAAAGGGAGAAGACTCAAATCAATAGAATTAGAAATGAAAAAGGAGAAGTAACCACTGACACTGCAGAAATACAAACGATCATGAGAGATTACTACAAGCAACTCTATGCCAATAAAATGGACAACCTGGAAGAAATGGACAGATTCTTAGAAATGCACAACCTGCCAAGACTGAACCAGGAAGAAATAGAAAATATGAACAGACCAATCACAAGCACTGAAATTGAAACTGTGATTAAAAATCTTCCAACACACAAAAGCCCAGGACCAGATGGCTTCACAGGCGAATTCTATCAAACATTTAGAGAAGAGCTAACACCTATCCTTCTCAAACTCTTCCAAAATATTGCAGAGGGAGGAACACTCCCCAACTCATTCTACGAGGCCACCATCACCCTGATACCAAAACCAGACAAAGATGTCACAAAGAAAGAAAACTACAGGCCAATATCACTGATGAACATAGATGCAAAAATCCTCAACAAAATACTAGCAAACAGAATCCAACAGCACATTAAAAGGATCATACACCATGATCAAGTGGGGTTTATTCCAGGAATGCAAGGATTCTTCAATATACACAAATCAATCAACGTGATACATCATATTAACAAATTGAAGGAGAAAAACCATATGATCATCTCAATAGATGCAGAGAAAGCTTTCGACAAAATTCAACACCCATTTATGATAAAAGTCCTGCAGAAAGGAGGCATAGAGGGAACTTTCCTCAACATAATAAAGGCCGTATATGACAAACCCACAGCCAACATTGTCCTCAATGGTGAAAAACTGAAACCATTGCCACTAAGATCAGGAACAAGACAAGGTTGCCCACTCTCACCACTATTATTCAACATAGTTTTGGAAGTGTTAGCCACAGCAATCAGAGAAGAAAAAGAAATAAAAGGAATCCAAATCGGAAAAGAAGAAGTAAAGCTGTCACTGTTTGCAGATGACATGATACTATACCTAGAGAATCCAAAAGATGCTACCAGAAAACTACTAGAGCTAATCAATGAATTTGGTAAAGTAGCAGGATACAAAATTAATGCACAGAAATCTCTTGCATTCCTGTATACTAATGATGGAAAATCTGAAAGTGAAATTAAGAAAACACTCCCGTTTACCATTGCAACAAAAAGAATAAAATATCTAGGAATAAACCTACCTAAGGAGACAAAAGACCTGTATGCAGAAAATTATAGGACACTGATGAAAGAAATTAAAGATGATACAAATAGATGGAGAGATATACCATGTTCTTGGATTGGAAGAATAAACATTGTGAAAATGACTCTGCTACCCAAAGCAATCTACAGATTCAATGCAATCCCTATCAAACTACCACTGGCATTTTTCACAGAACTAGAACAAAAAATTTCACAATTTGTATGGAAACACAAAAGACCCCGAGTAGCCAAAGCAATCTTGAGAACGAAAAATGGAGCTGGAGGAATCAGGCTCCCTGACTTCAGACTATATTACAAAGCTACAGTAATCAAGACAGTTTGGTACTGGCACAAAAACAGAAATATAGATCAATGGAACAGGATAGAAAGCCCAGAGATAAGCCCACGCACATACGGTCACCTTATCTTTGATAAAGGAGGCAAGCATATACAGTGGAGAAAAGACAGCCTCTTCAATAAGTGGTGCTGGGAAAATTGGAGAGGTACATGTAAAAGTATGAAATTAGAACACTCCCTGACACCATACACAAAAATAAACTCAAAATGGATTAAAGACCTAAGTGTAAGGCCAGACACTATCAAACTCTTAGAGGAAAACATAGGCAGAACACTCTATGACATAAATCACAGCAAGATCCTTTTTGACCCAGCTCCTAGAGAAATGGAAATAAAAACACAAATGAACAAATGGGACCTAATGAAACTTAAAAGCTTTTGCACAGCAAAGGAAACCATAAACAAGACCAAAAGACAACCCTCAGAATGGGAGAAAATATTTGCAAATGAAGCAACTGACAAAGGATTAATCTCCAAGATTTACAAGCAGCTCATGCAGCTCAATAACAAAAAAACAAACAACCCAATCCAAAAATGGGCAGAAGACCTAAATAGACATTTCTCCAAAGAAGATATACAGATTGCCAACAGACACATGAAAGAATGCTCAACGTCATTAATCATTAGAGAAATGCAAATCAAAACTACAATGAGGTATCATCTCACACCGGTCAGAATGGCCATCATCAAAAAATCTAGAAACAATAAATGCTGGAGAGGGTGTGGAGAAAAGGGAACACTCTTGCACTGTTGGTGGGAATGTAAATTGATACAGCCACTATGGAGAACAGTATGGAGGTTCCTTAAAAAACTACAAATAGAACTACCATACAGCCCAGCAATCCCACTACTGGGCATATACCCTGAGAAAACCATAATTCAGAAAGAGTCATGTACCAAAATATTCATTGCAGCTCTGTTTACAATAGCCAGGACATGGAAGCAACCTAGGTGTCCATCATCGGATGAATGGATAAAGAAGATGTGGCACATATATACAATGGAATATTACTCAGCCATAAAAAGAAATGAAATGGAGGTGTTTGTAATGAGGTGGATGGAGTTAGAGTCTGTCATACAGAGTGAAGTAAGTCAGAAAGAGAAAAAGAAATACAGTATGCTAACACATATATATGGAATCTAAGGGGAAAAAAAAAGGTCATAAAGAACCTAGTGGCAAGATGGGAATAACGACACAGACCTACTAGAGAATGGACTTGAGGATATGGGGAGGGGGAGGGTTGAGATGTGACAGGGTGAGAGAGTGTCATGGACATATATACAGTACCAAATGTAAAATAGATAGCTAGTGGGAAGCAGCCGCATAGCACAGGGAGATCAGCTCGGTGCTTTGTGACCACCTAGAGGGGTGGGATAGGGAGGGTGGGCGGGAGGGAGATGCAAGAGGGAAGAGATATGGGAACATATGTATATGTATAACTGATTCACTTTGTTATAAAGCAGAAGCTAACACACCATTGTAAAGCAATTATACTTCAATAAAGATGTTTAAAAAAAACAAACAAAAAAAACATTTACACAAGAATTATTAATGGTATGGGGAAAGATCACTACATAGTTACATGAAAAAAGGCAGGATATAAAGCAAAATGATATTAAATATGAAAATGCAAATTACACAGATGGGGAAAAGCTAGTAAAAATGCATCTAAATGTTAAAATTGTTGTCTCTAGTGGCGTGAAAATATGGGTGTTCAGTTGCATAAATATTATTTTTATAATGAGAAAAAATAATGGCTATAAAATAAAATCCCAATGTAAATATAGGGTAAAGGATATGAATATCGTTCAAAAAAGAAAAAATAGAAATTCTGTGAAGCATAGCAATATGTTTAGCTTCCCTACTTACCAAAGAAATGCATATTAAGACAATTCTGAGATGCAAATTTTCACCTATCACATTGAGAAACGATTATTTAAAAGATCATAATCAATGGAAGCAACGATGCAGAAAAACATCTACTTTGCTCCAAGATTGGAGGAAGGGGGTGTGGGTGGGCAGGGAGGAAGTGTAGAAATTCTATTTTATAGAGCTCTGCTGCCAGCTTCAGGAAGCTAATGAAATTAATAATACACATATTTTTTTCAGTTGACTCAGATGTGAAGGCCTTTGTTAAGATGTTTAACCTGGTGACTGAAAGAGCTGTAATTCAGGTATACTTAGTGAAGAACTAGATTTTCGTTAAGTCAAGGAGATGGAGAGAGCTCACTGTACAAAGTTGAAGATGTAGAGTACTTTGTGATGCATTGAGGGTCAGTCTGTTTCATTTGTTGATATTGTAACATTCTTTTCCTCATACTCCACTGACAATTCATTTTCAGTATGTCCACATGTTCCTCTTCCTCCTCTACAAAGGCTGGTGTTCACAAGTTCTCTATCCTAGGTTCTCTGCTCTCCTGCCAATTCGAGGGTAATTAGCATGATAATGACTGAAATATCAGACCCTACAATCAATGGTAGCTCAGGAAGCAAAACATAAAGGGAGTTGCACTAATGGAACAAGAGTTCAGAGAGTGAATGTTTTCAATACAGTATAATAGTAGAGGTATTGACTAATGTCAGCAAAATGATGGACTCAGAAGTTCCAAGCCCTCTTCCCCAACAGAAAGATCAAAGGGAAAAAAATAAGCAAGAACTCTCTGAATCAACCAGAGTCTGAATCACAGACAAAGGTTTACAGCAACCATGAAACTACCTAATCAAGAAAAGCCATCTTCAAAACGGTAGGAAATTTTTGTGGTATTTTACTCACCTTTGCCCCATGCCCTTTCAACTGAGGTAGTGGTTTTAGTTTTAAAGAGGAACCAGCCTCGTTCTCAGTTCCCTTATTCAAACTGGAGGTAGCAGAGCACACTTTATTTAAAAAGTATTGTGTACATCTTTTCTATCCTTTCTGGGGGATAGCTGAAGGACTGATGGAAGGTGCTCATTTCTGTTTCCCCTAACTTGGAGCTGAGTAGTGAAAAACGGCAGATACTGCTCATAAAATCTCCAAGGCAACTACAGAACCACAGATGCCTGGGGCAATAGATTACAGGTGGAGACATACAATAGACTAAAGCCTGAAAGAGAAGTTGAAATGAGACTCTTTGGGAAATTAGGACATTCAAAAGCAGTCATACATATGTAGGAATTTAGAAAGCAATATGCAAGGCACATGCTCAGAAAAGACCTTAGAAGACCTTAAGATTTTGCTTGGGCTGATCTCTAGGCTCTGAGCAAGCCCAGCTGTCTTGAAGGCGTGCTCAAGCACAGAGCCAATCTGCAAAGACTTGGTGAGCTCCTGGAATTCAAAAAATCTCTGTCAAAACATTAGTTGAACATGAGCTAATGGAACAAAAACTTCAGTAGTCACGTATGGCAAGGAATAGTCTTTGCGAAAATAGTATGATAGTCCCAAAACAGACAACTAAGCCTTAAACAATAATATCGATAATAATGAAAACCCTAAGGAAGAGGGAGAATTTTATTTCTAAATGCCCAACTATCAGCTAAAAAAATCACAGAGCACACAGAGAAACAGGAGAACATGGCCTATTCAAAGGAACAAAATGAATTGACAAAAACCATCCCCAAGGAAGCCCAGATATAAGACATACTAGACAGACTTTTTCCCCCAACTTTGTTGAGATATAACTGACATATAACACTATGAAAGATTAAGGTGTATAGGTGATGATTTGATACCATATATATTGCAAAATGATTACTAAAAGCTTGGTTAACGTCCATTTCCTCACATAATTACAATATTTTTTGTGGTGAGAGTATTTAAGATCTTCTCTCATCACAACTTTCAAGAATATAGCACAGTTGTTACAGCCATCACACTAAATATTAGATTCCCAAAACTTATTCATCTTAACTGAAAGTTTGTACTCTTTATTTGCCATTTCACCATTTCCCCCAGTTTTCAGCTTCTGGCAACCATCATTCATTCTACTCTCTGTTTCTATGAGTTTTACTTTTAAATTCCACATACAAGTGAGAGCAAAGAGTATTTGTCTTCCTCTGTCTGACTTATTTCACTTAGCGTAATGCTCTCAAGGTCCATCTATGTTGTCACAAATGATTGGATTTCCTTCCTTTTTTTGTAACAATATTCCATTGTATATATACCAGATTTTTAAAAGCAATTCATCTGTCTACAGACACTTAGATTATTTCCATGTTGTGGTTATTATGAATAATGCTGTAATGAATGTGGAGGTGCAGATACCTCTTTGAAATACTGATTTCATTTCCTTCAGATATATACCCAAGAGTGGGATTGCTGTATCATACGGTAGTTCTATTTTTAATTTTTTGATGAAATTTCATACCGTTTTCCATAGTGGTTCTTCCAATTTACATTCCCACCAACAGGGCACTAAGGTTCCCTTTTCTCCACATTTTCACCAATATTCATTATCTCTTGATTTTTTGATAATAGCCATCTCAACAGATGTAGGTTGATATCTCATTATGGCTTTGATTTGCATTCCCCTAGTGGTTAGTGATGTTAAACATCATTTCATGTATGTGTTTTCAAGGGTGTATCCCAGAATTCAAGGCAGCAGAAATGTGACCACTATTATTTCTCTTTTTTAACACAATGGGTGAAAGAAGAGAGATTGATTCTTTTCTTGTGACGCTCTGCTGCCACCTATAGAAAATTATTTTAAAAACAACTAAGAAGTTATTTCCTTGACCTAAAATCCACTGCAGCAGACATACCCCAAATAAATAAGAAGGAGAAGAAACTTGGCATTCCTCTTGAAATTTTGGCTTCTCTATAGCTACAGAAATAAAATGGAAATGGAGAAATGGGAAGTCTTAGACCTACTTCACCTATGCTCAATGATCAAATTAATGCAGGGAGGGGATTGAAATGAATAGGAACAGATGCATTGAAGCATAGGGAATATAGACCACTTCTTAGGCTGTAAAACAAACCACAATAATTTTAAAAGAATTGAAATTATACAGAATAGATAGTCTGACAATAATGTAATAAAACTAGAAAACAACAGAAAGATAATAGGAAAACCTTTAAATACCTGGGAAATAGACAACACATTTACAAATAATCAATGGGCCAAATTGGAAATCTGAAAGGAAATAAAAATAAGTAGAACTGAATATAAAATATAAATGCAACATAACAGAATATGTGGAATGCAGCTAAAGCTGTAATGAGAGGGAAATTTATAGCACTAAATACTTACCTTAGAAAAGAAGAAAGATCTTAAATCCATAATCTACATTTCTACTTTAAGAAACTGGAAAAAGAAGAGAAAAATGAAAGCAAAGCAAGCAGAAGGAAGGAAGTAAAGAATAAAAGTCAATAAAATTGAAAACAGAAAAATAATAAAGGAAATCTATTTTTAAAAACTTGTTCTTAGAAAAGATAATTAAAATTTATAAACCTCTAGCAAGACTGACAAAAATAAAGAGAGAAGACATAAATTGCCATTATAAGGCATAAAATAGGGAAAATCATTACACAGACTGTAACCTTTAAAAAGAAAATAAAGAGAATAGTATTGACTCTTCTGAATCCTCTTTTCAGCTAGGCCTTGACCTTAGGACTTCTATGTTCATCTTTGCATTGTTCAATTTTAGCAAGAATCCGGTTAGTCAGTTTAACAAAAATCCCCACTCTAGATATCTGATCACTCTCGATATCTGATTAAATTCTTTATCCCTCACAATCCCTCAGGTGATATCTGATCCCTCTAGTCTGCCTTTAGCAAAAATCCTGTGAAGTCAGTTTAGTCAGAATCACTCCTTATCCCTGATATTTACTCTTAGTAATTTTCCATCCACTAACCCTTCCACCCTGCTACTTAGCTATAAATCCCCACTTTTCCTTGCTGTATTCAGATTTGAGTCCAGTTTTATACTGAGGTCTCTTTTCCACAATTGCAATAGTCCTGATTAAAATCTGCTTTTACCGCTTTAACTACTATTAAGCTCTGGTTTTCTTTGACAGTATGGACAATTTACACTCAAAATTTGACAATTTAGAAGAAATGGACTAATTCCTCAAAAATCACAAACTATCAAAACTCTATCAGCATGAGATAATTTGAATAGTTCAAAGAACTAAAGAAAATTATGTCTAAAGAACTAAAGTATGAGGACCATGCTTCACTAAACGGAGACTACTGATCAATAAAGAGATAGAAATTATAAAGAAGAATCAAAAGTTAATTCTGCAATTTAAAAGCATAGTAACTGGACTTCCCTGGTGGAACAATGGTTAAGAATCTGCCTGCCAATGCAGGGGACACGGGTTCGAGCCCTGATCTGGGAAGATGCCACATGCTGCGGAGCAATTAAGCCCATGCACCACAACTACTGAGCTAGCGCTCTAGAACCCATGAGCCACAACTACTGAGCCCATGTGCCACAACTACTGAAGCCCACGGGCTTAAAACCCGTGCTCTGCAACAAGAGAGGCCACAGCAATGAGAAGCCCACGCACTGCAACAAATAGTAACCCTTGCTCGCCGCAACTAGAGAAAGACCACATGCAGCAACAAAGACCCAACGCAGCCATAAATTAATTAATTAATTAATTTTTTAAAAAAGTGTAGTAACTAAAATGAAAAAATTTAGTAGAGGAGCCCAACAGCAGATTTGAGCTCTATAATATGGATAAACCTTGAAACCCTTAATTAAGTGAGAGAAACCAGACATAAAAGATCACACACATATTTTATGACTCCATTTACATGAAATATCCAGTATAGACAAATCCACAGTCACAAGAAAGCAGACTAGTGATTGCCAGGGGCTGGGGAATAGAGAATGACTGCTAATGGGTACTAGAGGTTTTTTTTGGTGGTGATGAAAATGTTCTGAAATTAGATAGTTGTAATGGCTACATGACCTTGCGAACGTACTAAAAACTACTGAATTAGGTTGAATTAAATTGAAATTTTAAATTAAAATTAAATTAAATTGAAACATAGTCATGCCATGGAATATTTTGTGGCTATTAAAAAGAGTAAACACTCTATCTTTGAGGAATTGCCAAGATTCCTCTAACTTGGAGGAATCACCAAGAGAGAAGAGCAAGCTACAGCTCGAGTTATATCTAACAATGGTTACCCAGGATTTCTTGTAGACAGAACAGCAGTAGTAAAACATTTGTAAAGTAACCTCTTGTCTCATAGACCAAATGAGAAGCTTCAAGTATAGGGAAGACCTGGTTTGCACAGGTTAGTTTAACAGCACATGATCATATTCCTACTTTCCTAAAAAGTGATCTTCACCCCCAGGTAATTATAAGACATAATTGAGCATATTTAGAGGACATGCAAACTCTGCTGGTGTTCTTCCTGTGGCAGACCTGGGGAAATCTGCTATGGACCTAGGGCTAGATACTTAACCTCTCCTTGTCTCAGTTTCCTCACATGCAAAATGGGGACGACAGCAGTGGCTACTTATAGTGTTGTTCAGAGGATTAAATGCATTAATATGTATAATGTGCTTAGAATTGTGCCTCGTACAAAATAAGTGCTAAATAAATGTTGAGACCTGTTATTATTTATTATTATTATTATTTTAATCCAGACTATTACTCAATCTTCTTTCAAGTCTCTCCTTCCTTCAGTCCACTATCATACCACATAGAGTCTGTGTAATGAAGATAGGATCATCCAAGGAAAAGAGAGCAGCACACTCCAGGGAAGATCCTGGATCCCTAGGATAAAGCCCTCCTTAGTTACTCCTTTTTGTCTGATTGTCCATTTAACTGATGCCCTTTCCTTTCTATTTCCTGCTTTGAGGACTGTTTTATGGGGTATATAATGTGTGCTGGTAATAGGAGAAAGAAGGAGCTCTGACAGTAAAGCACTGAGGGATCTAGCGCCAATTCAACAAGCATATGGACTGATGAGAAGAAAGATAGCACAAACTGTCTATAACATGAACTCCTGCAACAGAGAGGGAATTGGAGGCTTAGGAAAGCCCAGGAGAAGTGAAGTCTGCAGCTTTAAAACTTTCCCCCATGTTCCTAATCTCCTAGGCAACCACAACACCCAGCCTCTGGTATATATTATGGGATTAGCTGGTGGTTTCAAGGATAGAACTGGGGAAAGTGCCTATGTTGCATCCCTGACTCTTCCTGGGTGGTCTAGGTAGGCAGGTTTGCTCTCTGAATGTGTACCAGGACTAACATTTCCCCTCTTCCTTCATTCATCTTGGCTTTGCCCCTTAGCAATGTCCTTAAGGTCAAGGGACACATAGTATGACAGGCAAGAAACCAGTTTCCTAGCCTTTAAAATATAAAAAATTTGTTTTCTACAGATGAATGAAGTTCTCTAGGAGAGAAGTCCCTGTTCTTCATCATGGTGAGTGTTGAGTATTGCCTTTGTTAAAATCTTTTATAACTTGATAAATAATAAAGTATTATCCTATTGCTATTTAATTGTTATTTTAAAAATGACTTCTGAGGTTTAATATTTTCTCCCACTGTTTATTATCTATTTGGGTCTTTTTCTTTGAAATGTCTGTGTCCTTTATTCATTTTTCTACTGGGGTTTTATATTCTAAATAACTTTGTTATTACATCCTCCTCATCAAACTGTGTTGTCATTGTTGAAAATTTGAACATTTCACAAATGCAAATGCAAGGGGAAAAATCACTCATGACCACTCACTATTATTATTTTGGTGGATGTTTAATGGTTTTTTCCAATGTTCATTTTCTCTATTATTTACAGGTAGTTTAGATAATTATACGTATATGAACTCACACACATAATGAACACATAATGAAATGGTGATAATACTTTGCGGATTTCTATGCAATGTTTCAAATTCATGAATGTTTTTTCATGTCAGGAAAAATTCTTCAAGAATAGTATTTCTAATGTTTATCAAATAATCCACCTGCTGAAGATCCATATACTATCATTTTTTAAAATTTATTTTATTTATTATTTTTGGCTGTGTTGGGTCTTCATTGCTGCGTGCAGGATTTCCCTACCTGCGGTGAGCAGGGGCTACTCTTCGTTGTGGTGCACAGTCTTCTCATTGCAGTGGCTTCTCTTGTTGCAGAGCACGGGCTCTAGGCACACGGGCTTCAGTAGTTGCAGCACGCAGGTTCAGTAGTTGTGGCTCATGGGCTCTAGAGCGCAGGCTCAGTAGTTGTGGTGCATGGGCTTGTTGCTCCGTGGCATGTGGGATCTTCCCGGACCAGGGATCGAACCCATGTTCCCTGCATTGGCAGGCAGATTCTTAACCACTCTGCCACCAGGGAAGTCCAAGATCCATGTACTCTCATTTATTTACTCATTCTCCTATTACACTTTTAGCTCATTGCAATTCACTATTATTAAAAAATAGCAATGACTGTCTTTGTAAATAATTTGGAGAGACGTACTTTAATTTGTAAAATTAGCTATACAATAAGGATATTAACTATTTATCGTGTATACTGCAAGTGTTTTTTTCAGCTTCATCATTGTCTTTTAAAAATAAAATGTACTGAAAAGGTTATGTACATATATAAAAACAAAAATTTTTCAGCAGAGGAATGGATAAAGAAGATGTGGTACATATATACAATGTAATATTACTCAGCCATTAAAAAGAATGAAATAATGCCATTTGCAGCAACATGGATGGACGTAGAGATTGGCGTACTGACTGAAATAAGTCAGAGAAAGAGAAGTATTTTATTATATTGCTTATATGTGGAATCTAAAACAAAACGATACAAATGAACTTATTTTCAAAACAGAAACAGACTCACAGACTTAAGAGAATGAACTTATGGTTATCAGGGGGGAAGGGTGGGGGAGAGGGATAGACTGGGAGTTTGGGATTGACATGTACACACTGCTGTATTTAAAATGGATAACCAACAAGGACCTACTGTATAGCACAGCAAACTCTGCTCAATACTATATTATGTAACAACCTAAATGGGAAAAGAATTTGAAAAAGAATAGATACATTTATATGCATAATTGAATCACTTTGCTGTACACCTGAAATGAACACAACATTGTTAATCAACTATACTCCAAAATAAAATAAAATTTTTTAAAAAACTCAAAAAAACCCCCAAAATTTTAAAGTATGTAGTGAAAAATGTCCTTCCCAACTTAGTCTCCCAACTACCTAGTTTCCACCTCCCACTCAGTTAATCACGGTTATTTGTTTCTTCTGTAAATTTCAAGTGTGTGTATATTCAAGTAAGAAGATAAGCTTCCACCCATTTTTCCATTATTTTTGCACAAAAGATAGTATACAATATACACTTTTACGAACATTTTAAAATCACTTAATATATCTTTGTTGTTGTTTCCATGTCAGTGTATAGAACACTTTCTCATTCTTTTTTATAGCATCATTGTATGATTGTACCATAATTTATTTAGTGAGTACTCTAATGATAGACATTTGGACTCTACGATTACAAACAATGCTGCAGTGAATAACCTGGCACACATGTTATTTAAAACATGTGTAAATACTGGCATGTTTGTAGGATAAGTTTCCAGAAAAGGAGTTGCTGGTTTAGAGGCTTTATGAATTCATTATATGATAGACTTCCTAAATTGCCTTCAACAAGTGTACCAAATTATACTCCCACCAACAAAGCAAGACATTTTCCCACAGCCTCGCTAACAGAGTATTTTCATCAAACTCTTGAGGGTTTCTTTTTTTTGTCACTACTATTGATAAAAGTATGTCTTTTATTTTTATTTATGGGTTTCCAGGTTTAAATAGACTTTGATGAATAGTCCTTGATGCTGGCTCTCCCAGCTGCTGACTTAAATAACCCAGAAGAGGACAAAGGTTTGCAACAACCCTGAAAAGTGAGACTAACAAGGAACTCATTGCCAGAATGTGTAAAACATTGCCACAAAGCTCCAAAGTACGTAATATAGTTTCCAATTATTGACTATTCAGTACATGTGGGAGAAAGTATATACGTGTGCATGCATTACTCCCCCAGGAATCTTCACAGTGATTCTATCAGTATGGTATTATGAGCCATATTTGACAAGTAAAGAAACTCTGGCTCAGAGAGCTAAGTGACTTACTTGCCTAAGGATATATAACAAGAGGCAGAGCTGAGGTTCAAACACAGGCTTGTAGGACTCCAAACTGGAACTGTTTTCAATACCCTACATGCTTTATCCCTCTCTCATTCTTTGACTCCTGATTCAGGAATAGAACAATTGAACCAATCAGAAAATCGGCCAACTCAAATTTCATGACTACTTTTTTTTTTTATAGTCGATTTACAATATTATATTAGTTTCAGGTGTACATCATAGTGATTCAGCATTTTTACAGATTATACTCCATTAGAAGTCATTGCAAGATTATGGTTATAATTCCTTGTGCTATACAATATGTCCTTGTTACTTATCTATTTATGCACAGTAGTTTGTATCTCTTAATCCCATACCCCTAATTTGCCCTCTGCCACTTCTGTCTCCCCTTTGGTAACCACAAGTTTTTTTTCTATATCTGTGAGTCTGTTTCTGTTTCGCATATATACATTTATTTGTATTATTTTTTAGCCTGAATACTGATTTCTGAAGTACTAGTCCAAAGTGCTTTTTCTTATTCTATTCCATCTCACCTATAATATCTTCCTTTCTACATCCAAACAGAAATTAGAACTTGGAAGCTCAAAACATGTATGCAAGATGACAGGCTGGATAAAAGGAGATAACAGTTGTGCAACTGGCAGTGAATGGGCCATTACCTCCTGGAAGATGGAGAAGATGATCCAATATAGTAATAATAGCTAACATTCACTTACAGTGGGTCAGGGAATTAGCTAACCGTTTTCTAGAAATTAGCTCATTTCAACAGCTTGGCAGGGTAAATACTGTTATTATTCCATTATTGTAGATGAGGAACAGAGTGTGAAGAGGCTGAATTACTAGAGCAGATCAGTTAAAAACTGATGGCAGGGGGAAGGGGAGCGTGGATGGGGGAGGGAAGGACGGAGGGGCGCGCAGAGCCGAGGGGCGGCCGCGGATGCTCCGGGCGCCTACCGTGCTGTGCGTGTGCGCGGCCGCCTGGTGCGCGCAGGGTTTGGCGGCGGCCGCAGGCCGGCCGGACGGCGGCAATTTTCTGGACGACAAACAATGGCTCAGCACGATGTCCCAGTATGACCGGGAGGCCGGACAGTGGAACCGATTCCGAGACGATGATTATTTCCGCACTTGGAGTCCAGGAAAGGCTTTTGATGGGACTCTAGACCCAACTAAAGACCCGTGCTTAAGGCTGAAATGTAGTCGCCACGAAGTGTGCATTATTCAAGGTTCTCAGACCGCAGTCTGCGTTGGTCAGCGGAGGCTCATGCACAGTATGAAAGATGCAGGAGTTGGGCATAAGCAGCGGAGGGGTCCCCCGACACCCACCTGCCAGCAGTGCCCGGGGGTCTCTACCAGCCCGGTCTGTGGTTCAGATGGACATACCTACTCTTCTCAGTGCAAACTAGAATACCAGGCATGCATCTTAGGAAAACAGATCTCAGTCAAGTGTGAAGGACGTTGCCCGTGTCCTTCAGATACGACCATGGGCTCAAGCAGGAATATGAAGAGAGCCTGCAGTGACCTGGAGCTCAGGGAGATGGCCAGCAGACTGCGGGACTGGTTCAAGGCCCTGCGTGAGAGTGGGGGCCAGAACAAGACTAAAGCATCGCTGCGGCCGGAGAGAAGCAGATTTGATACCAGTATTTTGCCAATTTGCAAGGATTCACTCGGCTTGATGTTTAACAGACTTGATACAAACTACGACCTGCTCCTGGACCAGTCGGAGCTTGGGAGCATTTACCTGGACAAGAACGAGCGGTGCGCGGAGGCCTTCTTCAGCTCCTGTGACACGTACAAGGACAGCTCCATCTCCAACAACGAGTGGTGCTACTGCTTCCAGAGGCAACAAGACCCACCTTGCCAGACGGAGCTCGGCAGTGTTCAGAAGCAGCTCGGGGTGAAGAAGCTCCTCGGACAGTACATCCCCCAGTGTGATGCAGATGGTTACTACAAGCCAACGCAGTGCCACGGCAGCACTGGGCAGTGCTGGTGTGTGGACCGATATGGAAGGGAAGTCGTGGGGTCCAGGAAGCGCGGTGCTGCAGACTGTGCTATTGATTTTGAGATCTCTGGAGATTTTGCAAGTGGAGATTTCCGTGAATGGGCTGCTGATGACGATGAAGATGACATTATGAACGATGAAGATGAAATTGAAGATGATGATGAGGATGAAGGGGATGATGATGATGGTGGTGACCAGGATGGATACATCTGATGGATGAGAGCTGAGAGCAACAAATTCTACGTTTCTTTTATTTACCAAGTGATCCCCTACTGAGGAGTACCTTCTTGCCCCAAAACAAAATGATTCTAAAACTCACTTATATTTTGTATAATTATTTCAAATATTGCAACTAAAGTGATAGAACTTTATGTTTAGAGAAGTATCATTTACTTTGAGTTTTTATATGAAAAGGAGAACACATATGGAGTCTAGCCAGACAAGAGAAAGTTATGAAGAGCTACTGATCTATGTGAGTCTGCCACAAACAAAACAACCAGTGCTTGAGGTCATATATGATATTTTTCTGGGAGAAATTCTAAGTTGAATCTACACTAACATACTAGTGACCTGGATTCTAAGGATTTTATAAAAATATGCATGACCTTAATTGCAGTTTCCAAGTAGACTCTTCCCAGAGCTGGAGTGATTTAGAGGTGAGTGAGGGAATAGCACAAAGTGAGAAAAACAAAGTCACCATCCTGGAGACCTCCACCATGTTTGTATGTTTTTAGTTATGAAGTTTTAGTGATGTTTTTAGTTATGAAGTTATTCTGGATGTGACCAGATATCTTACAAAATGGCCAGTAGGGAAAAACCATGGATTTTGAAAGTTAAAAACATAGTTGTCCTTTCTGATTTTTATTTTAATTTGGACAGCAGTCTCATGTTGATTTGTTTGATAATCTTAACCAGCATGATTTCTTTATCTTTCTAGGTTTCTTTATCTTTCTGACCAGCAACTTAGGGTGCAGAACTTAAAGTAGAAAGACACAGGGAAAGATTTTTTAAACCGTATTTTTACAAAAAGTTTGTCATTTGCCCCAATATCAAACTTAAAAATCTTCATTCTTGTTTTATTTCCTATGTTAGATAAATATTTGCATTTAATCTAAGAATTATGCCATTTTTGTTACTAGTGTCGAAACTTAGAGAACATACTGTATGGTGCCTTGCAAAATAGAAATAGAAAGGTTTCAGCATGCATCCCCACATAGGACATTAGGCCATACATAGGCACACCTAATCACAAATTAATACCAGTCCCGGTACTGCTGCTGGAATGAAGAAAATAGAATACTTTCTTTCTTTTTTCTACTGTTACATAGTTACCATGTGGACATGTTTATCATTATTGTGTGGAGTAGCATTTAAGATTTAACTGCAACAAAAATAACTTTAATTGTTGTATTTAAGTTAGCATGTTAATTAATCATGTAGCCCTTCTGGTACACCATCACTTTTAAGGATATCAGACCTATAGTTTTGTGCCCATAATAAAAGTGGAAAAACCTGTTGGGTGTTACACTCTGGTGTCACCATTTAAACAGTGGGTCAGCTGGTTTCCCAGTATACAATCCACTGAAATAAAGTTGTTGGATTCTTTCCATCTGATTTATATACACTAAGAAAAAAACTTTGATGTTAACTTTATATAATATTTAAGGTAAAATGCATTTTCTTTTTTACTGTTTATGTATAGTTTACAAAATAAAGAATCTTGCAAGCAAAACAAACAAACAAACAAAAAAAAAAAACCCTGATGGCACGGGGACATTAAAAAAAAAAACTTTGCTCTGAGAGTCAGGAGATGTCTGTGATGTTACTATCCATTTACTTTGTAATTTTGTACAAGTAGATTCCTCTTTCCTTATTTCAGTGTCCAAACCTGCAAATCGTACCATTCTGTGACTTCTGAGACTCTGTCTGAGGTAACTGGTGGTATAATTCAAAATTTGGAGGAACAGTCAAGCATGGATAAGACTGGAAGAACATATAAAAATTGTTCTACACCACCGTATTCATTTACCCTGCTTCAAACTTTCTTACTTGTTCTCCTGCTCATGGCACTGACTCTCCTTCCTTCCCCACTTGCAGATATGATTTAAGTTCCATAGAAACTAGGTAACTCAAAAAATGAAGGACAATGCAAAACGATGTCACTTTTTGGACCACTGCCTAAGCTGTTTTGGGCTACTACCATCTGTAAAAGTTTGAAAGATGGGGAGAGGCATGCACTAACTGCTACGAGAAAGGTCAAGGAAGAATTATTTTGGTAAGATGCTAAGTTTACCGTGAAGATTTCGTCTTCTTCCACTGGTGTCTAACTTCCCCAAGAATTAGTCACCTTGGATCATGGGCCTGTCATCAATCATGATTTGGGGGGAGCAGATGGGCTTTGTATGCTGAATATTAGAGAGTTGAGACTTTACCCTAGAAGCAAGGGGAAGCTACTGAAGGCCTTTAAGTAGACCAGCCTCATGATCAAACTCAAGTTTTAAGAAGGTCACTGAAGCACCCTCTGGAAGATAAATTTGAGGAAGGCAAAATTGGAGGCCGAGAGACTAACTTGGAGGCACTGGGTGATTAAAAACCTCAGCTGAGGCACTGACAGTTGAGATGGACGTTGAGAATTAATAAGGGAAATGGAATCAATAGGACTTTTTGACTAATTGGATATGGAGGATAAAGAAGAATTAGGATTCCAGTATGACTCCCAGGTTTCAGAATAGGTTTGGGGGATAAACGCCATTGAGCTAGAGAACACAGGAGGAGGGATGATGAGTTTAATTCAGGAGTTGAGTTTGAACAGCCTATGGGACATTCAGATAGAGTTGACTAGTCAGAGGGAGATCCAATCAGAGATATAAATCTGATAGTGGATACTTCAGGTTTAATTGAGCTGTCCCAGTGAAACTATGAAGAACTATAAAGACACAAAGAGCAGCAGGCCAAGGACAGAACTATTTAGGAAGAAGAGAGGATAGCAAGAAAGAAAAGAAGACTTAAAAAAAAAAAGGAGTTATCAGTGAGACATCAGCAAAGGACCAAGGGAGAGTCTCACAGAAGCCAACGATAAGAGAACTTCCAGAAAGAAGTGGTGAACAGTGTCCAATACCCTGGGTTGAGTACCCTCAGCCCAGAAACTTGGAGAGGTCCTTGAAAACCTTAGCAAGAGCAGTTTCAGTGGAGTGGTGAAGGCAGAAGTCAGAGGGCAGTGGGTTGAGAAGGGAGTGGGAGTTAAAGAAGAGATGACAATGACCATACAACGTTCTTCCAAAGAGTTGCAGCTAGAAAGAGACATGAGGTCCAGGGGCTTTCTAAAATTCTGGTTAAAAAACACGGAACATGAAAATGTACCATGTTAACCATTTTTAAGTGTACAGTTCAATAGTGTTAAGTGTATCCACGTTGCTCTGCAACGGATCTCCAGCACTTTTTCGTCTTGCAAAACTGAGACTCTACACCCATTAAACAACAACTCCCCATTTTCCCCATCCCCTAGCCCCTGGCCACGACCGTACCACTTTCTGTTTTTATGGCTTCGACTACTTTGGGTACCTCATATAAGTGGAATCATATAGTATTTGTCTTTTTGTGACTGGCTTATTTCACTTAGTATAATGTCCTCAAGGCTCATCCATGGTGTTGCCATGTGACAGTACTTCCCTCCTTTTTAAGGCTGAATAATATTCCACTGTATGTATACAACACATTTTATTTATCCATTCATCCGTCAATGAACACCTGGGTTGCCTCCACCTTACGGCTCTTGTGAATAATGTCGCTATGGACATGGGTTTGCAAATATCACCTCAAGACCCTGCTTTCAATACTTTTGGAGCTATACCCGGAAGTGGGATTGCTGGATTATGTGGTAATTATATCCTTAATTTTTTGAGGAACCTCAGGGACTTTTTAAATTATGATGTCAGGTTTAGAGAGGATTAAGTGTACTGGGGACTTGGCCTTATACAAAAGACGGTCCTGCAGGGTGAGCTAGGTGTATCTCCAGAGAAACGGAATGAAGAGAGGCAGCCTAAGCAGGAAATTGAAGTGTTCCCACCAGATGCTTTCTGTTTTCTCTATGAAGCATGAGAGGGCAGCTGAGAGCAAGAGGGAATGTGTTAAAGTCTTGTCTTGAGAAGAATGACTTGAGAAGTCCTGCATAGCAGCTCGGAGGAGAGGGAGAAGCAGTCTGACAAGGAGATGGATGGAAGTTTTCAGGGACCAGGTCAAACTAGAGGACATGATTCTTCAGGGATAGCACTCTGTATGTAACCCAGCGGTCTGAATGTAAGATGGGTCATCCAGATGGATGCTAAATGTTAGTGAATGTGGAGGCCTGACCAGGAGGTCAATAGACAACAGGAAAACGGAGGGGTAGCCCCAAATGATGGCCAAATCAATGCATAACAAGTGCATATGGATAGAATATCAAAAAACACAAGTAACCTTTTACCTGAGGAAGCACTTAGGTAATTTGCTTTATCTAATATTTTGGGCAGATTCATTGCCTCTAAATTAAAAAAAAAATCTATTAAGATGTATAGTATGTGCATGGTTTGTTTGTTAGGACTTTTTTTTTTTTTTTTTAAATAAGGGAACTTCTCACCATTCAAGTACTCACAGCCTTAGATACTTGCAGAGACCAAGAATTGGGTCCTCACAAGACTCGAAAAGCCAACTGCTTCTGTACCCCCAAAGAGCAGGAGATAAAACTGTCACCCAGAGCCTTTCCCACTGCCGGGCAAAGGAACCAGCCCAGGCAGAGGTATCAGAAAAAGCACTGGCCTTTGTGCCCATACCTATTGTTTCAGATGGACTCAAAGTAGCTGGATGTTAAAATAAGAGAAAGAGGAATGTGCCAGGAACAAAAGGCGGTACATAAAAGGGGAGAGGTGGTGGACTTCAAGAACTATATCGAGGAAAGAAAGGCCTTTTGGTGTGGGGTAAGAAAACTGGAGATGGAAGCCCACTGGGATGATTCCCTCTGTTTTCTGGAAGGGCACCACTGAGTTGACCTTCAGCTTCCTTCTAAGGCAGGTGATGTAGACATGCCATGGGTGGAGCCAAAGGCATCACCAATCCTGACTAAGGTGCTGAGGTGTCTGTAATGCCAGGGATAACAGGGGTGTGGAGAAGATGAAAGCTATAATTGCTGGAGCTAGGGTGTCACGGGGTAGAGGAAGGCATCTCACATTATTGAATATAAGTTTGTCAGTGGCAAGGCAGTTGGGTGAGTGCTTCTATTTGCAGGTGGTGAAGCTATGTAGACACTCCCTAAAAATATGGATCACATGGTCTTGGTGGCTGTCAGACTATACGGGGAAGGCAAACTTGAAGGACCTTGAAACTGGTCATTAAAACCTGGGAGGGAAAATAGGGCTATGGTCAGAAACCGTGTAAGTTCTTCTACTATGAATATATAAAATCTGGATAATAAAAGTGTTTGCTGTGACAGGTGTGGTTCATGATACCTACAGGGGTTGACCCCTGTCATCTTATGAGGCTGTTTCATGTGAAAACAGGATATTAGAGATGACCTCTCAAGTGATCATATCCACAGGGTGTGTTCTATGGTCAGGAGGGAGTGCAACAGTGACCTCAGGATGCCTTCCCAGATTCGAGTTTGTCCCAGAAACCTTGGCGTACCATAGCTTCAAAATACATAAAGCAAAAATTGAAAGAATTACAAGCAGAAATAGACACATCCGTTAAAAGAGTGGTACATTTTAACATGTCTCTCAGCAACTGACAGCTCAAACAGCCAACAGCTTAATAAGAATTTAGAAGTTTTGAGCAACACGTGAACAAACTTGATTTAATGGATAAATCCTGAACCCTTAAACCAATAATTATATAATACACATTATGGTCAAGCATATCTGCAACATGTATAATAAATGTAATATCAGACAAGGTACATCTCAAAAAAATAACAGAGTCCAGCTCATGCAGACAGTCTAGAAGCCACAATCGGTAGGAAGTAGGGTGTCCTAGGACAATGAGTTCAGCGAGATATTAAACATGAATTGAGTAACAACATAGTCAGATCATCTTCAGGGGCATGGTTCTTATGGGTTCTTTGTCTATTGGACTACAGACAGGAGAGCAAACTCGGTTGGCCTTGAAACTTGTGACCAAACTCTTGGAGGAAAAAAACTGGGACTGTGGTCAGAAATCATGTGAGAGAGTATTCTGTGAAAGCAGAAAACCTGATTTACCAAATGTAACAGGGGACAGGTAAAAGAGATGGCTGGTGCCATCTTGCTGAAGTTGTTGCCTATGACAGTGGTGATGATATTCTAGGACTGCTTTGTGGCCAGGAGAAAGTACAACGGTCCCCTAGGATACCATCCTGGCCAACCTGACACAGTTGTTACAGGAGGTGACACAATGCACTGTGTCCCTTTTGACATGACGGGGGCGGGGGGCTCACAGATCCCTGAATCTTGCTCTGTCTTGGGGTGCATTGGCCAGCAGGGGTTCATGTCATGACACTGACACCACCAATACCTCTCCCTTATGGAAAGGTACAGCCATTGCCTAGTCTCCATAAGGCCCTCTAAGCTTTGTGTCATGTCCACAGTCCCACCTCCTTCTTACCTACCCCTTTACCATCAAAAGTAGCTTTAGTGTTCCCAGGGGTGCTGACATAAGATAGTGCTGCCAGGCTGGCCACGGACTCCAGCTACTGCTTTTTCGTACCCGATGGACAGATTTGCTTTTCAGGAAGGAAAACTCAAGAAACACCATTCAGGGCTTCCCTGGTGGCGCAATGGTTGAGAGTCTGCCTGCCAATGCAGGGGACACGGGTTCGAGCCCTGGTCTGGGAAGATCCCACATGCCGCGGAGCAACTGGGCCCGTGAGCCGCAACTACTGAGCCTGCGCATCTGGAGCCTGTGCTCCGCAACAAGAGAGGCCGCGACAGTGAGAGGCCCGCGCACCGCAATGAAGAGTGGCCCCCGCTTGCCGCAACTAGAGAAAGCCCTCACACAGAAACGAAGACCCAACACAGCCAAAACATAAATAAATAAATAAACAAATTTAAAAAAAAATACTAAAATTTTTAAATTGTAAAAAAAAAAAAAAAGAAACACCATTCAGTATCCATAACACCAGCTATTGATAAACTTAGACCTTGAATTAAAGTCTTAATACCTCTAGTTAGTGTTTTCGCCCAGGGTCTCATTCTTTTCTTTCTTTCTTTTTTTAGTATTAAATGGGAAGAAAACTACCTAAGTTGTAGAGTTATTCTGAGATTAATGATGTGGTGTGGAACCTAACCTAACTTAGGAGACCTGTTCAATTTATGGAACCTATGTTTTTTGTATTGTTTTTTATCATTATTAAGCAGCTGTATAAAGAAATGATGGGCTGCTCTCTGCTGCCCCCTGCAGCACAACTGAAAGTCAGAAGCCTCGCGTGATTTCGGAATACCGTGCCAGGGACCATGAGACGATTCAGGTTCCTTGTCCAGGAAAAAAAAAAAAAAAAAAAGAAGTGAAAAATTGCAAGCAGCAATGTCTTATAAAGAATGGAATCTGCAACATATGGGATGGACCCTATCAACAGAATTCACAGATAAAATCTGCTATCTCTAGGGGAACTGGCAGGCAAGTTTGGCCCTTCAACCTTATGCATAGTTAAGAAGCATGTAGAGGTATGGAAGGAGCAACCCTTCTCCTGTGTAGCCTTTGGGGACTCAGAAATTCTAGTATTTTGAGAAACAAGCAACGCAGTCCAGTGAGTCAGAGAAGAAGGTATCTATTCCTAAAAGAAAGGGCTTTCATATTCATGCTCTTTCACTTCTCACTTCTGCTGTCCCTGGTGTGCCAAAGAATTGTGTTGCATACAGTATGATAGGCAGACTGGGCCCCCTAAAGCAGACCTGAGACTGTGAAGAGAGGGCTCCCATTACAGGGCTGGATGTTATTTTGACATCCTACCTAAGATGTATCCTTATCTGAGTGTAGAGACCCTGGTTTACTTTGCAAAGGATGATTTTAGGTGTTACAAGAGCTTCCCTTTTTGGTATCCCACCTTTCAATGCAGCACCGTCTCTTTACCCTTAGTGGGATTTACATTCCACTAAATATATATTTTATCTCCTCTTTGTGTTTCTCATTTCTTAGATGCAGTATATACCTGGTGAAATTTTTCATTCAGTCTCCAATATTTTTGATAGCCTGCTCAGAGGTGTGCCCATATGTGGTTAAGCCGTAGGTGTATGATAATGAATAATGCACGGTAACCTTCTTACAAGGCACTCATCCTAGTGGGAGATATTGTTACGTTAAAACTGATCATTTTTAACAAAAGACAGTAGTAACTGGAATGACAGGGGTTCCAAGGAATCTCTGTGGCTGACGTATATTAGAGGAGTTCCATGATTATTTGTTGGATGAATGGATCGATGACAATACATCCAGGGCATTACGGGAAGACAGAGAACGGTTCTAAGCTGTCCTTGGGGCATGGTGGGATCTGCACAACTCCTGAAGTGAACACACCTTGGGTGAAGGTTGGAAGCTTCTGATGCATTGAGTTCCCAGGAAAATCCTGGGAATTTTGATTTAATACTGTTCACGGGTAAGGGTAGGGAAATAATCATTCTGTTAACTGCTGAGTCTGGATCATATGGGACTTAATCTGTCCCATAACAGTTGGGCTGTGTGTGGGGGGGTGGGTGGGGGGTGGTGCATGCGTGCCTGCCTGTGAGTACATGTTTAAGAGAGAAGATGCCTCCCCAGACACACCAGGGGCAGTTCAAGTGATCTGAAATTGGGCCAGATTTAAAATCACCTCCTCCTTGGAAATTATCAACCCTACTCTTCTGATCAGCCTCGGGGCCGTGATGGTTTATGGTTAAACTATGTCATCTTTTATTTCAGAGGCACCTGAGTTCTACTATCTGGGTGACGTTAGGCAGGCCTCTGAAGCTCACTGAGCCTTGGTTTCCATACTTCAAAAGTGGAGGCTGGGGCTTCCCTGGTGGCGCGTTGGTTGAGAATCTGCCTGCCAATGCAGGGGACACGGGTTCGAGCCCTGTTCTGGGAAGATCCCACATGCCGCGGAGCAACGAGGCCCGTGAGCCACAACTACTGAGCCTGCGCGTCTGGAGCCTGTGCTCCGCAACAAGAGAGGCCGCGATAGTGAGAGGCCCGCGCACCGCGATGAAGAGCGGCCCCCGCTCGCCGCAACTAGAGAAAGCCCTCACACAGAAACGAAGACCCAACACAGCCAAAAATAAATAAATAAATAAATAAATAATTTTTAAAAAGTGGAGGCTATAGTCCCACTTGCCTCACCTAGTTGTTTCTATCATTAAGAATTATGTAATCAGTGAACATACGAGCTCTTAGCACAGGACCTGGAAGCTAGTGAATGCTCAGTAAACTCTAGATTATTCAGATCGCCGTGGACTTTGCAGACATAGCTCAGACTGAGGCTCTGAGATTATTTTCTGCAGCGGTTCCTTTGTTCCACATCTGCTGAGGGAGATGGAGGCCTGGGATGAGTGAAGGGGAGAAGTAGGCATAAGTTAGCCCTGATACTTGTGGGTCCAGCTGCAACTTCCTGGTGCTGTGGTGAGCTAGGGCTGTGGTTGGGCATAGACCCCAAGTCATGCCTGTCTTGCTGCAGTGTGTCACAACGTTTCCTCCAGGGAAGCTCTGAAAGCTCCATTAAGCAAGCACAATACCAGGGTGTTATAGCCAAGACTTTGGGCTTTAGAGGCAGCAGCCCTGGGTGTCAAGAAGAAAAATGAACTGAGCCCATGGCTGGTCTCTCTATATAGTCACTGTTCTCTCTTTCCATTCTTTCCTTCCTTTGTCTTTATTTACTCTTTCGTCACACCCTGGTTGGGGCTGCTGAGTATGTTGATGCAGAACTCACTAGGAGTTCTGGAGCAGCCAGAGAAGAGGCAGGGATGAGACTGGTGATGATCCTGTCCTGCTGACCTGGTGCTGACCCTGTTCTGACTCAGCCACATCTACTTTTTCAGAGATTTCAGGGTTCTGGACACACAAGTATCACCAGTAGATTTCTCTGAGAGTGGCTCCTGTGGTGCTTGGTGACACGGGGCACCCTTTGTTCTGACCACAGGCCCACCAGCTGCCCTAATCACTGCCATGAGGGGGAGCCGTTTGGGATGTGATGAGCGACTTGCACTGCTTCATCACTCCTATGGAAACAGCTCTTTCAGTGTTTACTCTCAGCCCCTCACTGGATTCGTATTTGGTCCTATGGGGGCTGGGCCAGGAGGCAAACCTGAGTAAGGGATAGAGTCCTCTCTTCAGAATCACCACTTGCTCTTAGTGGGCCAAGCTGGGCTTCCTGGCTCTTTCTTCCTTAGGATGTCATTGCCTGGTATCCTTTACAGTCCCTAAATCAAATAGTCCTCTGAACGGAAAGAAATGGTATCTCACTGTGACCCAAATTTTTTATTGCCTGACTCACTTTGAGGCTAAGCATCTTTTTCCATGAAGGGTGGGGTGTGTGGGAGGGGGGCAAGGAGGCCATTTCTACCAGTCACCACACACACTCAGCAATGCCTGGAATGCAGCAAGGGACACAATTTAATCTCATGGTAGTAGGATACCTGCTACATTATCTTACTTCCCTAGAAAAGAGAATACTGGGAAGCAAATTAAGTACTAAGCGTGATTATACATTGGTCGTGGAATTATGGGTGATTTTTTATTCATTCTGGTAACCTTCCCCTACTTTCAACGTTTTCTTCGGTGAGGATGTCAAGTCCATATGGTGGGTTAAATACAAAAACAAGATCTGGAACGAAGGGCTGGCAGTGCAGGTCAGAGAAGACTGAGTGAACTGGCTCAGGAAGCATTGCCTGAGGCCATTCCCTGAGGTAAAAAAGAAGTTAGAGAGAGAAACCTTTTGGGCTTTGACCCTGAACCCTCAGGTAATAATTCATGACCCTCAAACTATTTGTGCCCCCATTGGCTTCCCTGTGCACCTCCAAATTGATGAAATCCCATACCACAGATACCAGGGGCCCGGATTTCCAAGGATTCACTTGTTAGAATGTTTCGACCTGACCAGGGCATTTTCCAGGTGGTTCTGGGGATTGGTCCTCTAGGCGGCATCCTCTTAGGTGGAGAAGGCTCGGAGATGCCACAGTGCCATTGAAGGTACAGCCTCTCCTGTATTTCATACTCCACTTCCCCATCCTGGGTTAGCAGTGCAGGCTGTGGGAGCTAATCCAAGTAGGGAGGGGACAGTCATACTGAACAGGCTGGAGGAGGGAACCTTGGAAGTGCCGTGGATTCACCTGGATAGAGAAAACCATAGATGCATGGATACAAGGGTGATGATTGTTGTTATCTAGAAAGGCCCCCAGTAAGTCGGCTCACAGCTTCTTTTTCTGGCGGGCAATATGGATGTGCTAGGATAGAAGTAGTTGTCATCACCAGTCTAATAGTCTCAGTGGTGGCTGGTGATTGTATTTCTTCTCAGAGGGTGAGCTGTAGAACAAGAATTTAGCATTGACCAGACAGATACACCTGCCATGCTGTTGGTAGAAAGTGTAACAATATACAGAGTATTTGTGGATATGACTGGCAGATACGCTTTATTCAAATGTTGGCGTGTACAAGGGGTAAGCAGACTTAGAGAGACATCATCTCTTGCCATCAAAAGCTGGGTTAAGGAAAAAAAAAATCTGTGGCCGTGGTCACGTAACATGTGGCTCGATCACCCCAGAAGCAGAAGCCTTTATTAAAAGTATAATCTGATTCCTGTTTGACTAGGGGCAGAGAGAGTGAAGTGCAGCGAGAGCGAGGAGACTGTGGGAGAGGAAGGCAGAGAGTTAACCAGGAATTAAATCCGATAGATAGTCCTTTACAGGCTAAGGACTGGGCTTTTACTCTGGGTGGGATCAGAAGCCGTTGGAGGGCTTTGAGCTGAGGAATTACACAGCTTATAAAATACATCAACACAAAAGAAGGTCAAAGTTAAAAAAAATACATTGGATGAGGCAATCAAGGCCAAATTAAAATGAGGAGGGAGGTCTGATCAGATGACTGATTTGAACACAAAGTGCATGCCATAAGGCTCTATACATTTATTGCCACTTGGCCACAGATGTGGATCTAAGCTTTCTAGCTGCCCAGATGGAAAGAGGGAAAGGTGATCGTCAGCAGGAGTCACAGTAACCCTGAGCTCAAACCTGAACTAACTGTGCGGGAGGAGCAACCATGCTTTGCCCTGAGATGAGTTTCTCCCCTGAGTCATCCTAGGGAGGTTACTGTATATCGAGCGAACTTCGTCTTCAACATTGTCCTAACACCAGACACAACAGGTACATTCATGGAGATATTTTTTACAACACCCTCAGTGTGAGCACAGTTAGGCAAAAGTAGTTTGTTTCCTTAAACCTCACCACCACCAGCACCACCACCACCACCACCAAATTGTTTTTGAACAATGTTCATTTATTTATGGGTGTCTTCCGGTGTTTTGTTTCTTTTGCTGTTTGGTGTGCTATTTATTGCCTGCCCTTGTTCCTTAGGGTTTTTACCCTTTGCCTGTTATGTGTGTTAGAGATATTTTTCTTTGTCTTGGGATTTTGTCAATGATGGTACAACCATATGGGGGAAATTGAGGAAATACACAATTTTGTGGGGGACATTAACATCTCCCTCTCATTCTTCACTGGATCCAAAAAAATCAAGTAAAGATGGAGGATGTTGGTAATGTATATTTATTCATTCAACAAACATTCACTGAGCACCTACTACTAGCCAGTCACTACTGGGATAAATTAGTGAACAATCGGACACACATACTAAAAACAACAACAACAAAAACAGAGGGTTTGAAGAGCTTGCCTTCTAGTGGGCAGAGACAAGCAAACAATCGTAATAAGGAAATAAATCACATAATGTGTTGAAAGAACAAAATGCATTTGAGAAAGAATAAAATAAGAGGGTAAATAGAAACTGTGTGTGTGTGCTTGAAATAAGATGTTTAGGGGTAAGCCACGTTGAAAGGTGACATTTAATCAAAGACACGAAAGAGATGAGGGAGGTAGCCATGCAGGAAAGAATGTGGGGAAAGAATGTTCCAGGCCGCAAAAACAGATGGTGCCAAAGCCCTTACTTTAGGAGCAGCGAGGATGTCACTGTAACCAAAGGGGAATGAGAAAGGAGGAGAGTGAGGAGAGTACTAGGAGATAAGGTAAGACAGGTAACTAGTGGCCACATTGTAAGCAACTGTAAGGGCTCTTAATTTACCCTGAATGAAATGAAAGCTGTTGGTTTTGAGCAGAGGCATTATATGATCTGATCATATGTTTTAATAGCATTATTCTGGCTGCTGGATTGGTTATCAGTGGGGCGGTTTGGTGGGGAGGGGGGAGGGTGAAGCAGGGAAAGAAGTCAGGAAACAATTCCAATAACCTAGGGGAAAAACTGATGGTGGCCTGGAACAGGATGGTGGCAGTGGAGGTGGTGAGAAGTGGTCAGATTCTGGATATATTTTGCAAAAAGAGCTCATCTTTTTACAAAAGATGAGACTTCCTGACAGGTTGAAAATGAAGGGTGCATGGAAGAGCAGCGCCTATGGCACAAAAAAGTGGGAGGGCAGAGTTGCCATTACCTTGGGATGGGAAATACTGAAGGTGGAGAAGGTTTACAGGGGGAGATGAGGGAGTTCAATTTTGGACTTGTGAATTTGGGTTGACTCCTATGCAATTTTCTCAGTGAAAAATTGAGAATAGGTCATCAGCTAAGAGTTGAGGATGGAAGAGGCAGTGTTGGAGGTTTGAAGAGAGAAAATAGGTTGTGAAATAGAAGGGTGGGCAGGGAGCGGGGCATGAGAGAAATGAGTAGTTTGAGGATTTGGACTAAAAATCTGGTGGAAAGATGTCTTAGTTTAAATAGAGACACTGGGTGTTCTAAGATCTGACATTGTTCTTTCTCTATGATCCAGGTACCTGGGTCCACCGGTGGAGGGGCAGCTTACCTACCAGCTCCCCAGTGGGTAGGAGGTTATATCTAGGATCACATTACTACTGTTCAGTCTACCCTCTGCCTCAATGTAGTACACCAGGCAATGTCTTCCTTCATTTTACCCCCAGATGGAGATACTCTGCCTCCCTTTTACCTGAGTTCCATTTACCAGGAAGGCTGGACATTCTACAACAGTTCTGAGCCTCCCCTGAGAGCTCCTGGCGTCATACAGAGAATTACACAGATGCTTCGGTCTGTCTGCACTGCTGTGAGCTACAGCGGTGGCCAACCTGAGTTTCCTGTAGTTTCCCTCTTCCTTGAGCTCCATACAGCACCATGCTTCCTAATCACCATTCCCATCAGCACTCCCCGAAGAAGCTCCATGTAGCCACTGAACCTCAACGAGGACAATTTGAATACCCGATAACGAGTGGGATGCATCCCGGTGGGGGTGCATCAGGAGTTATCTTTTGGGGTACTGGTTGCCCCACATATTCCACAGAGGCCTTACAGTGCTGAAACCTACAAAATGAAAATTTTAGAAACACTTTGGCCAGGAGGGCTGGGGATTTAAAGAGCAGCATACTCACACTTCCGGACCGTCAGGCCCCAAATAAGGATGTGCTGCAGACATAATACCTCCTCTAGGTGTACATGTTAACTCGTTGCCTTCTCCATGAAGTTCAGGAAGATAAACAGGGCCATGGAGGTGCCTGGGCACCCTCTCCATTCAACAGAGCCCCCTACCCCTACCCCTACCCCAGTCAACGGTCAGATACAATCTGTTTTCTCCTTATCCTCATTTGCCATAAATATAAGGAACACACCCCAAACATCTTACATAGTGAACAGATAGCTTCCTGGCAAAGAGTCCTATATGTCAAAGAAACCAGCAATGTGTGCTCTTTAATAGTAGTTTAGCCATTCAGCACATATGGTATTTTACAAATACAAATTTTTAGGCCACACCACACACACCACATTTGGAGAAACACATTGACATTAATTCGTAGTTTGGTAATACGATCACCCAGGTAAGTCATTCAGAACAAAGCGATCTCGTCCAATATTTCAGGAAATTGTTTTAAGTTATTAAAGGTGATCATATGCTGCTGCCCTTGGTCATTTACTACATCTCATTCAGGCAAAGAATACTGTGAAATTGTCCCTTGGCTCTCCTTTCACTCAAGAAAGAGAGCTTCCAAGTTAAATCTGTCAAGACTCAGCATTTCTGGAACGGTATTCAGGAGGAGGGGATGGAGCCTGACACTTGATTTCTCTCTTCATCACCATTATGTTCAGGCAAGCATTTGAAAAAGATAAGCAGAGTCGGGGCAATTTAGAATTCTATAGCCTGTCAGCTCTCAGAAATCGGGACTTTAAAGGAGCTAAAACTGCATCTAACCAATAGCTCTGCTCACCTAAGGCACGAGAAAGTGCAGTATAGCATGGAGCCTTGGTACTCAAAGTATGGTCCACGGACCAGCCCATGGATCAAACTCTGCATGTGATTTGTGAGCACACTGAAGTTTGAAAAGTTCAGCTCTAGTGATTGGTTAAGAGCTGGGGCATCGACTAGTGCAGTGGTTCTCCAACTTGAGTGTACATCAGAGTCACCTGGAAAGTGTTTTAAACCACAGGTGACTGGGCCCTGACCCCAGAGTTCCTGATTCAGTAGGTGAAGGGTAGGGCCTGAGGACTTGCATTTCGAACAAGTCCCCAGGCAATGCTGATGCTATTGTTCTGGGGACAACACTTTCAGAAAAAAACTGGACTAGAGACAAAGCTGGATGGAAACCATGGCCATATTTGTTTAACCTCAGGTAAGTCTCTTAAACTAAGCCGTAGTTTCCTCCTATGTAAAGTGGAAATAGGGTACCAGTGTTCTGTGTTACTGTGAAGATTAAATGAGGGAACATGGAGAAGGCCCTTGGCACGGGGCCCGCCACGTGGTAAACCCTGAACAGATGTAGCCAATTATTGTTGTTGTTGTTGTTGTCGTCATTATTATCGAAAACATACCACGGCAGACATTTCGTCCTCCTCTAACCTCCCTTTTCCCCTGTCTCCACAGAGAATTCTGTCCCCAAAATAATGTAGCTAAATTGCATGCAGAGTATGGACAATCCTAAAGCTCAGTGCTCTGAACATAGAGGACGAGTCCTATCATGGCCTGCATTGGGAGAAAAGGCTGGTGCTGATCTTAGAAAGAAGTGAAGATCATAGTCACCTGCAACCTGCTATCCAACACAACGGGGCAAAGTCTTGCCGCTACCCTGGCCTAGACCAGCTGGTGTCCTCGATATTCCCACTCAACACAGTAGGTAGGTGCCCTCTAACAGGACATCAGGGACTCTTTTCAGTATCTATCTTAACACTACAGCAACTAGTCCCACCCTCTCCTTTCCCCTCCCTCCCCCCAACTGGGGCCATTCACTTTGCTTTGTCTATTTACAGTCCTTTTGCCTCAGATTTTCCCCAGGTTGAGACCCTCCGGATATTAGTTTGGACAGTCAAACTGGATCTTACTGTGGCCATTCTTTCTGAAGGCCTATTTTTCCAGCTTCCCTTCACTGTGCACCTCACACCTACAAAAGGAGAACCATAGCTAGTGATGATCTATAGCCTTTTAACTCCCCTTTATCCTCCAGACCCAGGATAACTGAGGGGATCCCACTGCTGTCTACCACAGAATATGCATGCATGCATTCATTCATTCTTTCACTCAATTTGTGATGCTGTTGTCAACGTGGTTTCACCTGCACACTGAACTTTAGGATTCCTTAAAATATCAAAGTCGTGGTCACTACGTAGGACCTACTGTGTACTATGGACCCACTCCAAACTCTTATTTGGATTTAAAATTCCACTGGCATTCCATTGGTAGTACTGCGGGTCTGTGACAAACTCCTCCATTATAGCAAAACAAAGCCCCACCGGGACCTAATCTAGAAAGATCAGATCCCAGGACCCATAGAGAAAGGAGACCAGAAGGGAAGGCAGGCCACAAAGAGGAAGGGAATCAGGCTTTCCCACCCTCTCTACTCTTTGGCCTTCAGTGGAAAGAAGCCTTTCAGCTAGGTGCTCGAGGCCCTAACCTAACAGCTGTTGTCCACACTCTAGTGCCAGCACTTCCTGGTCCTGATCCATTTAGCCCTTCTATCAGAATTTTCTATTCTGATTCTACTTTTGAGAGTCTAGGAGCTACTGCAGGAAATGAAGCAGCAAACATATCTATCTTTTGTGTTAATTCAAGCCTCTGTATTAATAAGGCGTGAAACAATGTAAAACCAGGAAGAAGCTTTTATCCTTATCAACGTCATCAAAGCCATACAGGACCACTCCTAATGTCCTCACCTGTAATTTCCTTGAAGAAGCCGAATCTGACCACCCAGTGAAAATGGGTACACAGCCACCGCATTTCTCTCCGTCATATCACCCCGTTTTATTTTCTTACTATCACTTATCACTATCTGAAATTAACTCGGTAATTTATTTATGTTCTGTCTCCACTCACTAGAAGGAATGGTCCCTGAGAACAGGGCCCTTGTGTTCTTCAGTGTCTTGGGTCCCCAGGGTCTAAAACTGTGTCTGGTACATAACCGGTGCTCAATGAGTATTTGCTTTATCAAAGAACGGATGTACGGATGGCTGGGTGAATGATGACCTTAAAAGGGGCTCCGGGGCTAGCTGGCTTTCTCTTTCCCTCACTCAAGCACCCAGGCCCCGACCCACAAAGTAAAGGAACAGCAGAAACTTCCCACTAAATATCAATAGCTTGAGGGCCCAGACGACACAGCCGGCTTGGGAAGTCCGTACTACGCTAATGCGCATGTCCACACGGGACTGAACGCGTCCATCTTCGCACTACTCCTCTAGATGACTCTTAGAGTGGGTCCGAGGGCTAACGTCATCCCTCTCCTCGCTTTCAATCTTCCCAGTAATGTCCGCCACCAGGGGGAACATAAGAAACTATCCACGAAATAAATTCAGGCCATGGGTACGAAAGAGCGGACCGAATTCCGTACGACCCTAAGACAAACGGCCACACTTCCCATCAGCCATTGGCGCTGCCGCCCGGAAGGCCACGCTGGAACTTCCTGCTGCTGTTGCTATGGCTTCGGGGGCGGGTCTTCAGGAGACCGCTCTCCTGCCTCTCAATTGCAAATGCATTCCCGTGGTGCCCCCAGTTAGCAGCTTTGTGGGCGCCCAGGTCTAGCTACCGTCGCTTTCCCCTTCCCGTTTATCTCGCTCAGGTCCCTTAGTGGACTATTCCGGGTCTAAGAGCAGAGACTGGGCAGCGGAGAGAACGTCCTCCCAAGCCTTCTTCGTCGCTCAGTGAAACTGTGGCCGTTTGATGGCAGCATGACTCCATCAAACGCCCGCAACTCCGCTCTTCCCCCGCCCTTCGTGTTTGGAAAAAAAAAGGGCTCCTCAGACTCAAAGCAAAAATTCTTTCTCCACAGAGGTAGGGCTGTTTTAGGGCGGCCTTGTTGCTCTCCCTTCTTTCCTTAAATCTCTGTGCCAATCTGATGGACAGAAGAGTGACAGTAAAATATTTTGAATGTAAGTTGCTGTGATTACCAGCACGCTTGTAAACTGTCTCGCATATGTCTCTTTTTTTTTTTTCTAAGTAAGCCATTAAGTCTCCTGTAGGGCTTATTTTAACTTTCTTTTGTTGTCCATTAAATGAATCTCAAGTGTATAAATGTTGAAAACTCAGAGAATATCAGTAAGAAGGTAAACATCGCCGCCACTCCACTACCCAGAAACGACCACTAGTAATTTTGTGTATTGCCTTTTATAACTGGTAGCATTTTTTTTTAATGTAGTATTTTCCCATTCATTAAAGGCTGTTCACAAACAACGTCTGAAAGAGCTTCATCTTATTCCGCATTATCAAGATCATACTGTATCGACCACTTTGTACCCTGATATTTTAAAAGTCTCCAAAAATATATGCTTTAAGCTTTCTCCTCTTTTCTCATTATTTCCTTAGTGAAGAGTTCCTGAAAGTGTAACACAACTGTTTTTCTTCTTCAGTGTTTGACAGGATTTACCATACCACTGACCAGATTGAGTATTACTTGAATTTATCCTTGGAATCGTTCTAACCAAGGTCCCTACCTGATTCTTGATACATATTCATGTAAGAGATTCAAGTGGTGAATGGGTCTTTCATGTTGGAGAACCCGCATAGGTATTGTAAGCAAATATTTTGTGAATTTTAAAATATAGGAAAATAAACATGGGTAGTTATTGGAAGGAAACATTTCTTCTCAACCAATTTGAGTTTAAATGGTCTTAGTTACTATGAGTTAACTGACCTTAGACAGATTAACAAGGGAAAAGGTTTACTATGCATGGGGAAGTGCACTTACAGAAAGTACCTTAGTAAAGGTTAATATACAGGCTTAATAAAGTGGTAGTATTTAGTGCTTCAAAGAGACAAAGTTTCTCTCATAGGCCTAACTCCACTCAGGCTCCCCTAAACTTTTTGTCAATTAGGCCTTTCTTTTGGATTTTCATGTTAATCTCTGCATTGCCCAATTTTCGCAAGAATCCAGTTAAGTCATTTTAACCAGAATCCCCAGCCCTTGATATATGATCACCCTCAATATCCCATTGGGTTCCTCATCTACCCCCCTCTCCCCCAGGTGATGTCTGATTATGCTGGCCTATCTTTAGCAAGAATCCTGTTAGGTTGGTTTAGCTGGAATTCCTATTACCCTTGATGTTTTACTCTTCCTAATTTTCTATCCAGTGACCCCCACCCTGCTCCTTTGTTATAAATTCCCATTCACCCATGCTGTATTCAGAGTTGTGACCAATCTCTCTACCCCATTGCAAACTTCCAGTTGACCTATACCTATAGCCACAGTCAAGTGTTCCTTACTGTGTATTTATTTGTAAGTGTCATTGAATAATGTTTTGTGTATCAAAAGGATGGAAGATTCTTATGAGGCTTGTTTACACAAATTTTGGGAATATCATGGCTCCCCAGGTCAATGCCTGTCTGACTAGAGTCCTCCCCAGAGTGCAGGGAGGGAAGAGGTGTTACAGTTAAGTCCCCAATCTCTGTTCTTGTCAGTTAAGGGAAGTTCATATAAGATTTCTTTCTGCATCTTCTGTAGCTCAGATATTTTCACTATGAAGTAATCACTATGCCAGTTTAGTGGGTTGCTGATCTCTTCATAGTGTTAAAGACAAAATATTTTGACACTAGTTAAATTGGTAAGGAAGATTTTATTCAAGACTTTTGCATTAGGAGTCAACTCTATTGCATTAGAAAAGAGAGACTGAGCTCGACTCTGAATATGACAAAGACAGCTGGGGATTTATGGCAAACAAGTAGAGTGAGGGGGTCAGTTGGAAAATTACTGAGAGGAGGCATTGAGGATGGAAAGTTCTTGCTAAACTGGCCTAACAGGATTCTTGCTAAGCATGGCTAAGGACTTACACACCAAGGGTGGGTTTGAGGAACAAGATCAGATACCAAGAGTAGGGAAATTCTCACTAAAATTTTAGACTTAGCAGGATTCTTGCTGAAGGCAGGCCAGGGTTGAGGCCTAGTGGAGAGGCTCAGAGGAGCCTGATTAAAGTTTGATGAAGGAGGGAGGCTTTGTCATAATGACCCATGATCACATAGTATCCTGCCATATTCTGTCCACAGATATAGACCACTGGATTGACCTATTCTACCATTGTTTGGCATTTAGAATTTTCCTATATATCTCCATTTTTTAAAAACACTAAAAGGAATACACTGTTGTATAATGCTTTGTCTTTCTGTCTCATTATTACACAATCTCTTTTCCAGAAATCTTAATCATTTGCTAAGATCACAGACTAATAGTGCTTTGAATGAGAAAGCAAGCCCCTTAGGACAGTGTTTCTCTAACTTGAATGTGTATCAAGAATCAGTCAGGGTGAAGAGGGTGGAGAGATACAAACTTCCAGTTAAAAAATAAATAAGTCATGGGAGTGTAATGTAAGCATGGTGACTATAGTTAATGCTATTGTATTGCATATTTGAAAGATGCTAAGAAGCTAGATTTTAAAAGTTCTCATCATAAGAAAAAATTTATTTTGTGTCTATGTAAGGTGAGGGAGGTTAAGTAGACTTACTGCGGATAGCATTTCCCAATATCTACAAATAACTAATCATTATGTTGTACACCTGAAACTAATCTGTTTTTTATTGAGTAATAGCTGATGTACAATATTATATGTTACAGGTGTACAATGTAGTGTTTCTCAATTTTTAAGGTTATACTTCATTTATAATTATTTTAAAATATTTGTTATATTCCTTCTGTTGTACAATATATCTTTGTAGCTTATTTTATACATAATAGTTTGTACCTCTTAATCCCCTGCCCCTGTATTACCCCTCTCCACTTCCCTCTCCCCACTGGTAACCTCCAGATTGTTCTCTATATCTGTGAGTCTGCTTCTTTTTTGTTACATTCACTAGTTTGTTGTATTTTTTATATTCCACATAAGAACGATATCATAGAGTATTTATCTTTCTCTGTCTTATTTCACTTAGCATAAAAACCTCCAAGGCCATCCATGTTGTTGCAAATGGCAAAATTTCCTTCTTTTTATGGCTGAGCAGTATTCTGTTATATATATATGCCACATCTTGTTTATCCATTCATCTGTTGATGGATACTTAGATGGTTGCACCCATATCTTGGCAATTGTAAATAATGCTGCTATGAACATTAGGGTGCATGTATCTTTGTTATTAGTCAATCATACCACAATTTTCAAAAATCATCATCATCATCAAGTAGGGACCTTGGTTAGAACGATTCCAAGGATAAATTCAAGTAATACTCAATCTGGTCAGTGGTATGGTAAATCCTGTCAAACACTGAAGAAGAAAAACAGTTGTGTTACACTTTCAGGAACTCTTCACTAAGGAAATAATGAGAAAAGAGGAGAAAGCTTAAAGCATATATTTTTGGAGACTTTTAAAATATCAGGGTACAAAGTGGTCGATACAGTATGATCTTGATAATGCGGAATAAGATGAAGCTCTTTCAGACGTTGTTTGTGAACAGCCTTTAATGAATGGGAAAATACTACATAAAAAAAAAATGCTACCAGTTATAAAAGGCAATACACAAAATTACTAGTGGTCGTTTCTGGGTAGTGGAGTGGCGGCGATGTTTACCTTCTTACTGATATTCTCTGAGTTTTCAACATTTATACACTTGAGATTCATTTAATGGACAACAAAAGAAAGTTAAAATAAGCCCTACAGGAGACTTAATGGCTTACTTAGAAAAAAAAAAACGAGACATATGCGAGACAGTTTACAAGCGTGCTGGTAATCACAGCAACTTACATTCAAAATATTTTACTGTCACTCTTCTGTCCATCAGATTGGCACAGAGATTTAAGGAAAGAAGGGAGAGCAACAAGGCCGCCCTAAAACAGCCCTACCTCTGTGGAGAAAGAATTTTTGCTTTGAGTCTGAGGAGCCCTTTTTTTTTCCAAACACGAAGGGCGGGGGAAGAGCGGAGTTGCGGGCGTTTGATGGAGTCATGCTGCCATCAAACGGCCACAGTTTCACTGAGCGACGAAGAAGGCTTGGGAGGACGTTCTCTCCGCTGCCCAGTCTCTGCTCTTAGACCCGGAATAGTCCACTAAGGGACCTGAGCGAGATAAACGGGAAGGGGAAAGCGACGGTAGCTAGACCTGGGCGCCCACAAAGCTGCTAACTGGGGGCACCACGGGAATGCATTTGCAATTGAGAGGCAGGAGAGCGGTCTCCTGAAGACCCGCCCCCGAAGCCATAGCAACAGCAGCAGGAAGTTCCAGCGTGGCCTTCCGGGCGGCAGCGCCAATGGCTGATGGGAAGTGTGGCCGTTTGTCTTAGGGTCGTACGGAATTCGGTCCGCTCTTTCGTACCCATGGCCTGAATTTATTTCGTGGATAGTTTCTTATGTTCCCCCTGGTGGCGGACATTACTGGGAAGATTGAAAGCGAGGAGAGGGATGACGTTAGCCCTCGGACCCACTCTAAGAGTCATCTAGAGGAGTAGTGCGAAGATGGACGCGTTCAGTCCCGTGTGGACATGCGCATTAGCGTAGTACGGACTTCCCAAGCCGGCTGTGTCGTCTGGGCCCTCAAGCTATTGATATTTAGTGGGAAGTTTCTGCTGTTCCTTTACTTTGTGGGTCGGGGCCTGGGTGCTTGAGTGAGGGAAAGAGAAAGCCAGCTAGCCCCGGAGCCCCTTTTAAGGTCATCATTCACCCAGCCATCCGTACATCCGTTCTTTGATAAAGCAAATACTCATTGAGCACCGGTTATGTACCAGACACAGTTTTAGACCCTGGGGACCCAAGACACTGAAGAACACAAGGGCCCTGTTCTCAGGGACCATTCCTTCTAGTGAGTGGAGACAGAACATAAATAAATTACCGAGTTAATTTCAGATAGTGATAAGTGATAGTAAGAAAATAAAACGGGGTGATATGACGGAGAGAAATGCGGTGGCTGTGTACCCATTTTCACTGGGTGGTCAGATTCGGCTTCTTCAAGGAAATTACAGGTGAGGACATTAGGAGTGGTCCTGTATGGCTTTGATGACGTTGATAAGGATAAAAGCTTCTTCCTGGTTTTACATTGTTTCACGCCTTATTAATACAGAGGCTTGAATTAACACAAAAGATAGATATGTTTGCTGCTTCATTTCCTGCAGTAGCTCCTAGACTCTCAAAAGTAGAATCAGAATAGAAAATTCTGATAGAAGGGCTAAATGGATCAGGACCAGGAAGTGCTGGCACTAGAGTGTGGACAACAGCTGTTAGGTTAGGGCCTCGAGCACCTAGCTGAAAGGCTTCTTTCCACTGAAGGCCAAAGAGTAGAGAGGGTGGGAAAGCCTGATTCCCTTCCTCTTTGTGGCCTGCCTTCCCTTCTGGTCTCCTTTCTCTATGGGTCCTGGGATCTGATCTTTCTAGATTAGGTCCCGGTGGGGCTTTGTTTTGCTATAATGGAGGAGTTTGTCACAGACCCGCAGTACTACCAATGGAATGCCAGTGGAATTTTAAATCCAAATAAGAGTTTGGAGTGGGTCCATAGTACACAGTAGGTCCTACGTAGTGACCACGACTTTGATATTTTAAGGAATCCTAAAGTTCAGTGTGCAGGTGAAACCACGTTGACAACAGCATCACAAATTGAGTGAAAGAATGAATGAATGCATGCATGCATATTCTGTGGTAGACAGCAGTGGGATCCCCTCAGTTATCCTGGGTCTGGAGGATAAAGGGGAGTTAAAAGGCTATAGATCATCACTAGCTATGGTTCTCCTTTTGTAGGTGTGAGGTGCACAGTGAAGGGAAGCTGGAAAAATAGGCCTTCAGAAAGAATGGCCACAGTAAGATCCAGTTTGACTGTCCAAACTAATATCCGGAGGGTCTCAACCTGGGGAAAATCTGAGGCAAAAGGACTGTAAATAGACAAAGCAAAGTGAATGGCCCCAGTTGGGGGGAGGGAGGGGAAAGGAGAGGGTGGGACTAGTTGCTGTAGTGTTAAGATAGATACTGAAAAGAGTCCCTGATGTCCTGTTAGAGGGCACCTACCTACTGTGTTGAGTGGGAATATCGAGGACACCAGCTGGTCTAGGCCAGGGTAGCGGCAAGACTTTGCCCCGTTGTGTTGGATAGCAGGTTGCAGGTGACTATGATCTTCACTTCTTTCTAAGATCAGCACCAGCCTTTTCTCCCAATGCAGGCCATGATAGGACTCGTCCTCTATGTTCAGAGCACTGAGCTTTAGGATTGTCCATACTCTGCATGCAATTTAGCTACATTATTTTGGGGACAGAATTCTCTGTGGAGACAGGGGAAAAGGGAGGTTAGAGGAGGACGAAATGTCTGCCGTGGTATGTTTTCGATAATAATGACGACAACAACAACAACAACAATAATTGGCTACATCTGTTCAGGGTTTACCACGTGGCGGGCCCCGTGCCAAGGGCCTTCTCCATGTTCCCTCATTTAATCTTCACAGTAACACAGAACACTGGTACCCTATTTCCACTTTACATAGGAGGAAACTACGGCTTAGTTTAAGAGACTTACCTGAGGTTAAACAAATATGGCCATGGTTTCCATCCAGCTTTGTCTCTAGTCCAGTTTTTTTCTGAAAGTGTTGTCCCCAGAACAATAGCATCAGCATTGCCTGGGGACTTGTTCGAAATGCAAGTCCTCAGGCCCTACCCTTCACCTACTGAATCAGGAACTCTGGGGTCAGGGCCCAGTCACCTGTGGTTTAAAACACTTTCCAGGTGACTCTGATGTACACTCAAGTTGGAGAACCACTGCACTAGTCGATGCCCCAGCTCTTAACCAATCACTAGAGCTGAACTTTTCAAACTTCAGTGTGCTCACAAATCACATGCAGAGTTTGATCCATGGGCTGGTCCGTGGACCATACTTTGAGTACCAAGGCTCCATGCTATACTGCACTTTCTCGTGCCTTAGGTGAGCAGAGCTATTGGTTAGATGCAGTTTTAGCTCCTTTAAAGTCCCGATTTCTGAGAGCTGACAGGCTATAGAATTCTAAATTGCCCCGACTCTGCTTATCTTTTTCAAATGCTTGCCTGAACATAATGGTGATGAAGAGAGAAATCAAGTGTCAGGCTCCATCCCCTCCTCCTGAATACCGTTCCAGAAATGCTGAGTCTTGACAGATTTAACTTGGAAGCTCTCTTTCTTGAGTGAAAGGAGAGCCAAGGGACAATTTCACAGTATTCTTTGCCTGAATGAGATGTAGTAAATGACCAAGGGCAGCAGCATATGATCACCTTTAATAACTTAAAACAATTTCCTGAAATATTGGACGAGATCGCTTTGTTCTGAATGACTTACCTGGGTGATCGTATTACCAAACTACGAATTAATGTCAATGTGTTTCTCCAAATGTGGTGTGTGTGGTGTGGCCTAAAAATTTGTATTTGTAAAATACCATATGTGCTGAATGGCTAAACTACTATTAAAGAGCACACATTGCTGGTTTCTTTGACATATAGGACTCTTTGCCAGGAAGCTATCTGTTCACTATGTAAGATGTTTGGGGTGTGTTCCTTATATTTATGGCAAATGAGGATAAGGAGAAAACAGATTGTATCTGACCGTTGACTGGGGTAGGGGTAGGGGTAGGGGGCTCTGTTGAATGGAGAGGGTGCCCAGGCACCTCCATGGCCCTGTTTATCTTCCTGAACTTCATGGAGAAGGCAACGAGTTAACATGTACACCTAGAGGAGGTATTATGTCTGCAGCACATCCTTATTTGGGGCCTGACGGTCCGGAAGTGTGAGTATGCTGCTCTTTAAATCCCCAGCCCTCCTGGCCAAAGTGTTTCTAAAATTTTCATTTTGTAGGTTTCAGCACTGTAAGGCCTCTGTGGAATATGTGGGGCAACCAGTACCCCAAAAGATAACTCCTGATGCACCCCCACCGGGATGCATCCCACTCGTTATCGGGTATTCAAATTGTCCTCGTTGAGGTTCAGTGGCTACATGGAGCTTCTTCGGGGAGTGCTGATGGGAATGGTGATTAGGAAGCATGGTGCTGTATGGAGCTCAAGGAAGAGGGAAACTACAGGAAACTCAGGTTGGCCACCGCTGTAGCTCACAGCAGTGCAGACAGACCGAAGCATCTGTGTAATTCTCTGTATGACGCCAGGAGCTCTCAGGGGAGGCTCAGAACTGTTGTAGAATGTCCAGCCTTCCTGGTAAATGGAACTCAGGTAAAAGGGAGGCAGAGTATCTCCGTCTGGGGGTAAAATGAAGGAAGACATTGCCTGGTGTACTACATTGAGGCAGAGGGTAGACTGAACAGTAGTAATGTGATCCTAGATATAACCTCCTACCCACTGGGGAGCTGGTAGGTAAGCTGCCCCTCCACCGGTGGACCCAGGTACCTGGATCACAGAGAAAGAACAATGTCAGATCTTAGAACACCCAGTGTCTCTATTTAAACTAAGACATCTTTCCACCAGATTTTTAGTCCAAATCCTCAAACTACTCATTTCTCTCATGCCCCGCTCCCTGCCCACCCTTCTATTTCACAACCTATTTTCTCTCTTCAAACCTCCAACACTGCCTCTTCCATCCTCAACTCTTAGCTGATGACCTATTCTCAATTTTTCACTGAGAAAATTGCATAGGAGTCAACCCAAATTCACAAGTCCAAAATTGAACTCCCTCATCTCCCCCTGTAAACCTTCTCCACCTTCAGTATTTCCCATCCCAAGGTAATGGCAACTCTGCCCTCCCACTTTTTTGTGCCATAGGCGCTGCTCTTCCATGCACCCTTCATTTTCAACCTGTCAGGAAGTCTCATCTTTTGTAAAAAGATGAGCTCTTTTTGCAAAATATATCCAGAATCTGACCACTTCTCACCACCTCCACTGCCACCATCCTGTTCCAGGCCACCATCAGTTTTTCCCCTAGGTTATTGGAATTGTTTCCTGACTTCTTTCCCTGCTTCACCCTCCCCCCTCCCCACCAAACCGCCCCACTGATAACCAATCCAGCAGCCAGAATAATGCTACTAAAACATATGATCAGATCATATAATGCCTCTGCTCAAAACCAACAGCTTTCATTTCATTCAGGGTAAATTAAGAGCCCTTACAGTTGCTTACAATGTGGCCACTAGTTACCTGTCTTACCTTATCTCCTAGTACTCTCCTCACTCTCCTCCTTTCTCATTCCCCTTTGGTTACAGTGACATCCTCGCTGCTCCTAAAGTAAGGGCTTTGGCACCATCTGTTTTTGCGGCCTGGAACATTCTTTCCCCACATTCTTTCCTGCATGGCTACCTCCCTCATCTCTTTCGTGTCTTTGATTAAATGTCACCTTTCAACGTGGCTTACCCCTAAACATCTTATTTCAAGCACACACACACACAGTTTCTATTTACCCTCTTATTTTATTCTTTCTCAAATGCATTTTGTTCTTTCAACACATTATGTGATTTATTTCCTTATTACGATTGTTTGCTTGTCTCTGCCCACTAGAAGGCAAGCTCTTCAAACCCTCTGTTTTTGTTGTTGTTGTTTTTAGTATGTGTGTCCGATTGTTCACTAATTTATCCCAGTAGTGACTGGCTAGTAGTAGGTGCTCAGTGAATGTTTGTTGAATGAATAAATATACATTACCAACATCCTCCATCTTTACTTGATTTTTTTGGATCCAGTGAAGAATGAGAGGGAGATGTTAATGTCCCCCACAAAATTGTGTATTTCCTCAATTTCCCCCATATGGTTGTACCATCATTGACAAAATCCCAAGACAAAGAAAAATATCTCTAACACACATAACAGGCAAAGGGTAAAAACCCTAAGGAACAAGGGCAGGCAATAAATAGCACACCAAACAGCAAAAGAAACAAAACACCGGAAGACACCCATAAATAAATGAACATTGTTCAAAAACAATTTGGTGGTGGTGGTGGTGGTGGTGGTGGTGAGGTTTAAGGAAACAAACTACTTTTGCCTAACTGTGCTCACACTGAGGGTGTTGTAAAAAATATCTCCATGAATGTACCTGTTGTGTCTGGTGTTAGGACAATGTTGAAGACGAAGTTCGCTCGATATACAGTAACCTCCCTAGGATGACTCAGGGGAGAAACTCATCTCAGGGCAAAGCATGGTTGCTCCTCCCGCACAGTTAGTTCAGGTTTGAGCTCAGGGTTACTGTGACTCCTGCTGACGATCACCTTTCCCTCTTTCCATCTGGGCAGCTAGAAAGCTTAGATCCACATCTGTGGCCAAGTGGCAATAAATGTATAGAGCCTTATGGCATGCACTTTGTGTTCAAATCAGTCATCTGATCAGACCTCCCTCCTCATTTTAATTTGGCCTTGATTGCCTCATCCAATGTATTTTTTTTAACTTTGACCTTCTTTTGTGTTGATGTATTTTATAAGCTGTGTAATTCCTCAGCTCAAAGCCCTCCAACGGCTTCTGATCCCACCCAGAGTAAAAGCCCAGTCCTTAGCCTGTAAAGGACTATCTATCGGATTTAATTCCTGGTTAACTCTCTGCCTTCCTCTCCCACAGTCTCCTCGCTCTCGCTGCACTTCACTCACTCTGCCCCTAGTCAAACAGGAATCAGATTATACTTTTAATAAAGGCTTCTGCTTCTGGGGTGATCGAGCCACATGTTACGTGACCACGGCCACAGATTTTTTTTTCCTTAACCCAGCTTTTGATGGCAAGAGATGATGTCTCTCTAAGTCTGCTTACCCCTTGTACACGCCAACATTTGAATAAAGCGTATCTGCCAGTCATATCCACAAATACTCTGTATATTGTTACACTTTCTACCAACAGCATGGCAGGTGTATCTGTCTGGTCAATGCTAAATTCTTGTTCTACAGCTCACCCTCTGAGAAGAAATACAATCACCAGCCACCACTGAGACTATTAGACTGGTGATGACAACTACTTCTATCCTAGCACATCCATATTGCCCGCCAGAAAAAGAAGCTGTGAGCCGACTTACTGGGGGCCTTTCTAGATAACAACAATCATCACCCTTGTATCCATGCATCTATGGTTTTCTCTATCCAGGTGAATCCACGGCACTTCCAAGGTTCCCTCCTCCAGCCTGTTCAGTATGACTGTCCCCTCCCTACTTGGATTAGCTCCCACAGCCTGCACTGCTAACCCAGGATGGGGAAGTGGAGTATGAAATACAGGAGAGGCTGTACCTTCAATGGCACTGTGGCATCTCCGAGCCTTCTCCACCTAAGAGGATGCCGCCTAGAGGACCAATCCCCAGAACCACCTGGAAAATGCCCTGGTCAGGTCGAAACATTCTAACAAGTGAATCCTTGGAAATCCGGGCCCCTGGTATCTGTGGTATGGGATTTCATCAATTTGGAGGTGCACAGGGAAGCCAATGGGGGCACAAATAGTTTGAGGGTCATGAATTATTACCTGAGGGTTCAGGGTCAAAGCCCAAAAGGTTTCTCTCTCTAACTTCTTTTTTACCTCAGGGAATGGCCTCAGGCAATGCTTCCTGAGCCAGTTCACTCAGTCTTCTCTGACCTGCACTGCCAGCCCTTCGTTCCAGATCTTGTTTTTGTATTTAACCCACCATATGGACTTGACATCCTCACCGAAGAAAACGTTGAAAGTAGGGGAAGGTTACCAGAATGAATAAAAAATCACCCATAATTCCACGACCAATGTATAATCACGCTTAGTACTTAATTTGCTTCCCAGTATTCTCTTTTCTAGGGAAGTAAGATAATGTAGCAGGTATCCTACTACCATGAGATTAAATTGTGTCCCTTGCTGCATTCCAGGCATTGCTGAGTGTGTGTGGTGACTGGTAGAAATGGCCTCCTTGCCCCCCTCCCACACACCCCACCCTTCATGGAAAAAGATGCTTAGCCTCAAAGTGAGTCAGGCAATAAAAAATTTGGGTCACAGTGAGATACCATTTCTTTCCGTTCAGAGGACTATTTGATTTAGGGACTGTAAAGGATACCAGGCAATGACATCCTAAGGAAGAAAGAGCCAGGAAGCCCAGCTTGGCCCACTAAGAGCAAGTGGTGATTCTGAAGAGAGGACTCTATCCCTTACTCAGGTTTGCCTCCTGGCCCAGCCCCCATAGGACCAAATACGAATCCAGTGAGGGGCTGAGAGTAAACACTGAAAGAGCTGTTTCCATAGGAGTGATGAAGCAGTGCAAGTCGCTCATCACATCCCAAACGGCTCCCCCTCATGGCAGTGATTAGGGCAGCTGGTGGGCCTGTGGTCAGAACAAAGGGTGCCCCGTGTCACCAAGCACCACAGGAGCCACTCTCAGAGAAATCTACTGGTGATACTTGTGTGTCCAGAACCCTGAAATCTCTGAAAAAGTAGATGTGGCTGAGTCAGAACAGGGTCAGCACCAGGTCAGCAGGACAGGATCATCACCAGTCTCATCCCTGCCTCTTCTCTGGCTGCTCCAGAACTCCTAGTGAGTTCTGCATCAACATACTCAGCAGCCCCAACCAGGGTGTGACGAAAGAGTAAATAAAGACAAAGGAAGGAAAGAATGGAAAGAGAGAACAGTGACTATATAGAGAGACCAGCCATGGGCTCAGTTCATTTTTCTTCTTGACACCCAGGGCTGCTGCCTCTAAAGCCCAAAGTCTTGGCTATAACACCCTGGTATTGTGCTTGCTTAATGGAGCTTTCAGAGCTTCCCTGGAGGAAACGTTGTGACACACTGCAGCAAGACAGGCATGACTTGGGGTCTATGCCCAACCACAGCCCTAGCTCACCACAGCACCAGGAAGTTGCAGCTGGACCCACAAGTATCAGGGCTAACTTATGCCTACTTCTCCCCTTCACTCATCCCAGGCCTCCATCTCCCTCAGCAGATGTGGAACAAAGGAACCGCTGCAGAAAATAATCTCAGAGCCTCAGTCTGAGCTATGTCTGCAAAGTCCACGGCGATCTGAATAATCTAGAATTTACTGAGCATTCACTAGCTTCCAGGTCCTGTGCTAAGAGCTCGTATGTTCACTGATTACATAATTCTTAATGATAGAAACAACTAGGTGAGGCAAGTGGGACTATAGCCTCCACTTTTTAAAAATTATTTATTTATTTATTTATTTATTTTTGGCTGTGTTGGGTCTTCGTTTCTGTGTGAGGGCTTTCTCTAGTTGCGGCGAGCGGGGGCCGCTCTTCATCGCGGTGCGCGGGCCTCTCACTATCGCGGCCTCTCTTGTTGCGGAGCACAGGCTCCAGACGCGCAGGCTCAGTAGTTGTGGCTCACGGGCCTCGTTGCTCCGCGGCATGTGGGATCTTCCCAGAACAGGGCTCGAACCCGTGTCCCCTGCATTGGCAGGCAGATTCTCAACCAATGCGCCACCAGGGAAGCCCCAGCCTCCACTTTTGAAGTATGGAAACCAAGGCTCAGTGAGCTTCAGAGGCCTGCCTAACGTCACCCAGATAGTAGAACTCAGGTGCCTCTGAAATAAAAGATGACATAGTTTAACCATAAACCATCACGGCCCCATTCACCACTTGAATCTCTTACATGAATATGTATCAAGAATCAGGTAGGGACCTTGGTTAGAACGATTCCAAGGATAAATTCAAGTAATACTCAATCTGGTCAGTGGTATGGTAAATCCTGTCAAACACTGAAGAAGAAAAACAGTTGTGTTACACTTTCAGGAACTCTTCACTAAGGAAATAATGAGAAAAGAGGAGAAAGCTTAAAGCATATATTTTTGGAGACTTTTAAAATATCAGGGTACAAAGTGGTCGATACAGTATGATCTTGATAATGCGGAATAAGATGAAGCTCTTTCAGACGTTGTTTGTGAACAGCCTTTAATGAATGGGAAAATACTACATTAAAAAAAAATGCTACCAGTTATAAAAGGCAATACACAAAATTACTAGTGGTCGTTTCTGGGTAGTGGAGTGGCGGCGATGTTTACCTTCTTACTGATATTCTCTGAGTTTTCAACATTTATACACTTGAGATTCATTTAATGGACAACAAAAGAAAGTTAAAATAAGCCCTACAGGAGACTTAATGGCTTACTTAGAAAAAAAAAAAAGAGACATATGCGAGACAGTTTACAAGCGTGCTGGTAATCACAGCAACTTACATTCAAAATATTTTACTGTCACTCTTCTGTCCATCAGATTGGCACAGAGATTTAAGGAAAGAAGGGAGAGCAACAAGGCCGCCCTAAAACAGCCCTGCCTCTGTGGAGAAAGAATTTTTGCTTTGAGTCTGAGGAGCCCTTTTTTTTTCCAAACACGAAGGGCGGGGGAAGAGCGGAGTTGCGGGCGTTTGATGGAGTCATGCTGCCATCAAACGGCCACAGTTTCACTGAGCGACGAAGAAGGCTTGGGAGGACGTTCTCTCCGCTGCCCAGTCTCTGCTCTTAGACCCGGAATAGTCCACTAAGGGACCTGAGCGAGATAAACGGGAAGGGGAAAGCGACGGTAGCTAGACCTGGGCGCCCACAAAGCTGCTAACTGGGGGCACCACGGGAATGCATTTGCAATTGAGAGGCAGGAGAGCGGTCTCCTGAAGACCCGCCCCCGAAGCCATAGCAACAGCAGCAGGAAGTTCCAGCGTGGCCTTCCGGGCGGCAGCGCCAATGGCTGATGGGAAGTGTGGCCGTTTGTCTTAGGGTCGTACGGAATTCGGTCCGCTCTTTCGTACCCATGGCCTGAATTTATTTCGTGGATAGTTTCTTATGTTCCCCCTGGTGGCGGACATTACTGGGAAGATTGAAAGCGAGGAGAGGGATGACGTTAGCCCTCGGACCCACTCTAAGAGTCATCTAGAGGAGTAGTGCGAAGATGGACGCGTTCAGTCCCGTGTGGACATGCGCATTAGCGTAGTACGGACTTCCCAAGCCGGCTGTGTCGTCTGGGCCCTCAAGCTATTGATATTTAGTGGGAAGTTTCTGCTGTTCCTTTACTTTGTGGGTCGGGGCCTGGGTGCTTGAGTGAGGGAAAGAGAAAGCCAGCTAGCCCCGGAGCCCCTTTTAAGGTCATCATTCACCCAGCCATCCGTACATCCGTTCTTTGATAAAGCAAATACTCATTGAGCACCGGTTATGTACCAGACACAGTTTTAGACCCTGGGGACCCAAGACACTGAAGAACACAAGGGCCCTGTTCTCAGGGACCATTCCTTCTAGTGAGTGGAGACAGAACATAAATAAATTACCGAGTTAATTTCAGATAGTGATAAGTGATAGTAAGAAAATAAAACGGGGTGATATGACGGAGAGAAATGCGGTGGCTGTGTACCCATTTTCACTGGGTGGTCAGATTCGGCTTCTTCAAGGAAATTACAGGTGAGGACATTAGGAGTGGTCCTGTATGGCTTTGATGACGTTGATAAGGATAAAAGCTTCTTCCTGGTTTTACATTGTTTCACGCCTTATTAATACAGAGGCTTGAATTAACACAAAAGATAGATATGTTTGCTGCTTCATTTCCTGCAGTAGCTCCTAGACTCTCAAAAGTAGAATCAGAATAGAAAATTCTGATAGAAGGGCTAAATGGATCAGGACCAGGAAGTGCTGGCACTAGAGTGTGGACAACAGCTGTTAGGTTAGGGCCTCGAGCACCTAGCTGAAAGGCTTCTTTCCACTGAAGGCCAAAGAGTAGAGAGGGTGGGAAAGCCTGATTCCCTTCCTCTTTGTGGCCTGCCTTCCCTTCTGGTCTCCTTTCTCTATGGGTCCTGGGATCTGATCTTTCTAGATTAGGTCCCGGTGGGGCTTTGTTTTGCTATAATGGAGGAGTTTGTCACAGACCCGCAGTACTACCAATGGAATGCCAGTGGAATTTTAAATCCAAATAAGAGTTTGGAGTGGGTCCATAGTACACAGTAGGTCCTACGTAGTGACCACGACTTTGATATTTTAAGGAATCCTAAAGTTCAGTGTGCAGGTGAAACCACGTTGACAACAGCATCACAAATTGAGTGAAAGAATGAATGAATGCATGCATGCATATTCTGTGGTAGACAGCAGTGGGATCCCCTCAGTTATCCTGGGTCTGGAGGATAAAGGGGAGTTAAAAGGCTATAGATCATCACTAGCTATGGTTCTCCTTTTGTAGGTGTGAGGTGCACAGTGAAGGGAAGCTGGAAAAATAGGCCTTCAGAAAGAATGGCCACAGTAAGATCCAGTTTGACTGTCCAAACTAATATCCGGAGGGTCTCAACCTGGGGAAAATCTGAGGCAAAAGGACTGTAAATAGACAAAGCAAAGTGAATGGCCCCAGTTGGGGGGAGGGAGGGGAAAGGAGAGGGTGGGACTAGTTGCTGTAGTGTTAAGATAGATACTGAAAAGAGTCCCTGATGTCCTGTTAGAGGGCACCTACCTACTGTGTTGAGTGGGAATATCGAGGACACCAGCTGGTCTAGGCCAGGGTAGCGGCAAGACTTTGCCCCGTTGTGTTGGATAGCAGGTTGCAGGTGACTATGATCTTCACTTCTTTCTAAGATCAGCACCAGCCTTTTCTCCCAATGCAGGCCATGATAGGACTCGTCCTCTATGTTCAGAGCACTGAGCTTTAGGATTGTCCATACTCTGCATGCAATTTAGCTACATTATTTTGGGGACAGAATTCTCTGTGGAGACAGGGGAAAAGGGAGGTTAGAGGAGGACGAAATGTCTGCCGTGGTATGTTTTCGATAATAATGACGACAACAACAACAACAACAATAATTGGCTACATCTGTTCAGGGTTTACCACGTGGCGGGCCCCGTGCCAAGGGCCTTCTCCATGTTCCCTCATTTAATCTTCACAGTAACACAGAACACTGGTACCCTATTTCCACTTTACATAGGAGGAAACTACGGCTTAGTTTAAGAGACTTACCTGAGGTTAAACAAATATGGCCATGGTTTCCATCCAGCTTTGTCTCTAGTCCAGTTTTTTTCTGAAAGTGTTGTCCCCAGAACAATAGCATCAGCATTGCCTGGGGACTTGTTCGAAATGCAAGTCCTCAGGCCCTACCCTTCACCTACTGAATCAGGAACTCTGGGGTCAGGGCCCAGTCACCTGTGGTTTAAAACACTTTCCAGGTGACTCTGATGTACACTCAAGTTGGAGAACCACTGCACTAGTCGATGCCCCAGCTCTTAACCAATCACTAGAGCTGAACTTTTCAAACTTCAGTGTGCTCACAAATCACATGCAGAGTTTGATCCATGGGCTGGTCCGTGGACCATACTTTGAGTACCAAGGCTCCATGCTATACTGCACTTTCTCGTGCCTTAGGTGAGCAGAGCTATTGGTTAGATGCAGTTTTAGCTCCTTTAAAGTCCCGATTTCTGAGAGCTGACAGGCTATAGAATTCTAAATTGCCCCGACTCTGCTTATCTTTTTCAAATGCTTGCCTGAACATAATGGTGATGAAGAGAGAAATCAAGTGTCAGGCTCCATCCCCTCCTCCTGAATACCGTTCCAGAAATGCTGAGTCTTGACAGATTTAACTTGGAAGCTCTCTTTCTTGAGTGAAAGGAGAGCCAAGGGACAATTTCACAGTATTCTTTGCCTGAATGAGATGTAGTAAATGACCAAGGGCAGCAGCATATGATCACCTTTAATAACTTAAAACAATTTCCTGAAATATTGGACGAGATCGCTTTGTTCTGAATGACTTACCTGGGTGATCGTATTACCAAACTACGAATTAATGTCAATGTGTTTCTCCAAATGTGGTGTGTGTGGTGTGGCCTAAAAATTTGTATTTGTAAAATACCATATGTGCTGAATGGCTAAACTACTATTAAAGAGCACACATTGCTGGTTTCTTTGACATATAGGACTCTTTGCCAGGAAGCTATCTGTTCACTATGTAAGATGTTTGGGGTGTGTTCCTTATATTTATGGCAAATGAGGATAAGGAGAAAACAGATTGTATCTGACCGTTGACTGGGGTAGGGGTAGGGGTAGGGGGCTCTGTTGAATGGAGAGGGTGCCCAGGCACCTCCATGGCCCTGTTTATCTTCCTGAACTTCATGGAGAAGGCAACGAGTTAACATGTACACCTAGAGGAGGTATTATGTCTGCAGCACATCCTTATTTGGGGCCTGACGGTCCGGAAGTGTGAGTATGCTGCTCTTTAAATCCCCAGCCCTCCTGGCCAAAGTGTTTCTAAAATTTTCATTTTGTAGGTTTCAGCACTGTAAGGCCTCTGTGGAATATGTGGGGCAACCAGTACCCCAAAAGATAACTCCTGATGCACCCCCACCGGGATGCATCCCACTCGTTATCGGGTATTCAAATTGTCCTCGTTGAGGTTCAGTGGCTACATGGAGCTTCTTCGGGGAGTGCTGATGGGAATGGTGATTAGGAAGCATGGTGCTGTATGGAGCTCAAGGAAGAGGGAAACTACAGGAAACTCAGGTTGGCCACCGCTGTAGCTCACAGCAGTGCAGACAGACCGAAGCATCTGTGTAATTCTCTGTATGACGCCAGGAGCTCTCAGGGGAGGCTCAGAACTGTTGTAGAATGTCCAGCCTTCCTGGTAAATGGAACTCAGGTAAAAGGGAGGCAGAGTATCTCCGTCTGGGGGTAAAATGAAGGAAGACATTGCCTGGTGTACTACATTGAGGCAGAGGGTAGACTGAACAGTAGTAATGTGATCCTAGATATAACCTCCTACCCACTGGGGAGCTGGTAGGTAAGCTGCCCCTCCACCGGTGGACCCAGGTACCTGGATCACAGAGAAAGAACAATGTCAGATCTTAGAACACCCAGTGTCTCTATTTAAACTAAGACATCTTTCCACCAGATTTTTAGTCCAAATCCTCAAACTACTCATTTCTCTCATGCCCCGCTCCCTGCCCACCCTTCTATTTCACAACCTATTTTCTCTCTTCAAACCTCCAACACTGCCTCTTCCATCCTCAACTCTTAGCTGATGACCTATTCTCAATTTTTCACTGAGAAAATTGCATAGGAGTCAACCCAAATTCACAAGTCCAAAATTGAACTCCCTCATCTCCCCCTGTAAACCTTCTCCACCTTCAGTATTTCCCATCCCAAGGTAATGGCAACTCTGCCCTCCCACTTTTTTGTGCCATAGGCGCTGCTCTTCCATGCACCCTTCATTTTCAACCTGTCAGGAAGTCTCATCTTTTGTAAAAAGATGAGCTCTTTTTGCAAAATATATCCAGAATCTGACCACTTCTCACCACCTCCACTGCCACCATCCTGTTCCAGGCCACCATCAGTTTTTCCCCTAGGTTATTGGAATTGTTTCCTGACTTCTTTCCCTGCTTCACCCTCCCCCCTCCCCACCAAACCGCCCCACTGATAACCAATCCAGCAGCCAGAATAATGCTACTAAAACATATGATCAGATCATATAATGCCTCTGCTCAAAACCAACAGCTTTCATTTCATTCAGGGTAAATTAAGAGCCCTTACAGTTGCTTACAATGTGGCCACTAGTTACCTGTCTTACCTTATCTCCTAGTACTCTCCTCACTCTCCTCCTTTCTCATTCCCCTTTGGTTACAGTGACATCCTCGCTGCTCCTAAAGTAAGGGCTTTGGCACCATCTGTTTTTGCGGCCTGGAACATTCTTTCCCCACATTCTTTCCTGCATGGCTACCTCCCTCATCTCTTTCGTGTCTTTGATTAAATGTCACCTTTCAACGTGGCTTACCCCTAAACATCTTATTTCAAGCACACACACACACAGTTTCTATTTACCCTCTTATTTTATTCTTTCTCAAATGCATTTTGTTCTTTCAACACATTATGTGATTTATTTCCTTATTACGATTGTTTGCTTGTCTCTGCCCACTAGAAGGCAAGCTCTTCAAACCCTCTGTTTTTGTTGTTGTTGTTTTTAGTATGTGTGTCCGATTGTTCACTAATTTATCCCAGTAGTGACTGGCTAGTAGTAGGTGCTCAGTGAATGTTTGTTGAATGAATAAATATACATTACCAACATCCTCCATCTTTACTTGATTTTTTTGGATCCAGTGAAGAATGAGAGGGAGATGTTAATGTCCCCCACAAAATTGTGTATTTCCTCAATTTCCCCCATATGGTTGTACCATCATTGACAAAATCCCAAGACAAAGAAAAATATCTCTAACACACATAACAGGCAAAGGGTAAAAACCCTAAGGAACAAGGGCAGGCAATAAATAGCACACCAAACAGCAAAAGAAACAAAACACCGGAAGACACCCATAAATAAATGAACATTGTTCAAAAACAATTTGGTGGTGGTGGTGGTGGTGGTGGTGGTGAGGTTTAAGGAAACAAACTACTTTTGCCTAACTGTGCTCACACTGAGGGTGTTGTAAAAAATATCTCCATGAATGTACCTGTTGTGTCTGGTGTTAGGACAATGTTGAAGACGAAGTTCGCTCGATATACAGTAACCTCCCTAGGATGACTCAGGGGAGAAACTCATCTCAGGGCAAAGCATGGTTGCTCCTCCCGCACAGTTAGTTCAGGTTTGAGCTCAGGGTTACTGTGACTCCTGCTGACGATCACCTTTCCCTCTTTCCATCTGGGCAGCTAGAAAGCTTAGATCCACATCTGTGGCCAAGTGGCAATAAATGTATAGAGCCTTATGGCATGCACTTTGTGTTCAAATCAGTCATCTGATCAGACCTCCCTCCTCATTTTAATTTGGCCTTGATTGCCTCATCCAATGTATTTTTTTTAACTTTGACCTTCTTTTGTGTTGATGTATTTTATAAGCTGTGTAATTCCTCAGCTCAAAGCCCTCCAACGGCTTCTGATCCCACCCAGAGTAAAAGCCCAGTCCTTAGCCTGTAAAGGACTATCTATCGGATTTAATTCCTGGTTAACTCTCTGCCTTCCTCTCCCACAGTCTCCTCGCTCTCGCTGCACTTCACTCACTCTGCCCCTAGTCAAACAGGAATCAGATTATACTTTTAATAAAGGCTTCTGCTTCTGGGGTGATCGAGCCACATGTTACGTGACCACGGCCACAGATTTTTTTTTCCTTAACCCAGCTTTTGATGGCAAGAGATGATGTCTCTCTAAGTCTGCTTACCCCTTGTACACGCCAACATTTGAATAAAGCGTATCTGCCAGTCATATCCACAAATACTCTGTATATTGTTACACTTTCTACCAACAGCATGGCAGGTGTATCTGTCTGGTCAATGCTAAATTCTTGTTCTACAGCTCACCCTCTGAGAAGAAATACAATCACCAGCCACCACTGAGACTATTAGACTGGTGATGACAACTACTTCTATCCTAGCACATCCATATTGCCCGCCAGAAAAAGAAGCTGTGAGCCGACTTACTGGGGGCCTTTCTAGATAACAACAATCATCACCCTTGTATCCATGCATCTATGGTTTTCTCTATCCAGGTGAATCCACGGCACTTCCAAGGTTCCCTCCTCCAGCCTGTTCAGTATGACTGTCCCCTCCCTACTTGGATTAGCTCCCACAGCCTGCACTGCTAACCCAGGATGGGGAAGTGGAGTATGAAATACAGGAGAGGCTGTACCTTCAATGGCACTGTGGCATCTCCGAGCCTTCTCCACCTAAGAGGATGCCGCCTAGAGGACCAATCCCCAGAACCACCTGGAAAATGCCCTGGTCAGGTCGAAACATTCTAACAAGTGAATCCTTGGAAATCCGGGCCCCTGGTATCTGTGGTATGGGATTTCATCAATTTGGAGGTGCACAGGGAAGCCAATGGGGGCACAAATAGTTTGAGGGTCATGAATTATTACCTGAGGGTTCAGGGTCAAAGCCCAAAAGGTTTCTCTCTCTAACTTCTTTTTTACCTCAGGGAATGGCCTCAGGCAATGCTTCCTGAGCCAGTTCACTCAGTCTTCTCTGACCTGCACTGCCAGCCCTTCGTTCCAGATCTTGTTTTTGTATTTAACCCACCATATGGACTTGACATCCTCACCGAAGAAAACGTTGAAAGTAGGGGAAGGTTACCAGAATGAATAAAAAATCACCCATAATTCCACGACCAATGTATAATCACGCTTAGTACTTAATTTGCTTCCCAGTATTCTCTTTTCTAGGGAAGTAAGATAATGTAGCAGGTATCCTACTACCATGAGATTAAATTGTGTCCCTTGCTGCATTCCAGGCATTGCTGAGTGTGTGTGGTGACTGGTAGAAATGGCCTCCTTGCCCCCCTCCCACACACCCCACCCTTCATGGAAAAAGATGCTTAGCCTCAAAGTGAGTCAGGCAATAAAAAATTTGGGTCACAGTGAGATACCATTTCTTTCCGTTCAGAGGACTATTTGATTTAGGGACTGTAAAGGATACCAGGCAATGACATCCTAAGGAAGAAAGAGCCAGGAAGCCCAGCTTGGCCCACTAAGAGCAAGTGGTGATTCTGAAGAGAGGACTCTATCCCTTACTCAGGTTTGCCTCCTGGCCCAGCCCCCATAGGACCAAATACGAATCCAGTGAGGGGCTGAGAGTAAACACTGAAAGAGCTGTTTCCATAGGAGTGATGAAGCAGTGCAAGTCGCTCATCACATCCCAAACGGCTCCCCCTCATGGCAGTGATTAGGGCAGCTGGTGGGCCTGTGGTCAGAACAAAGGGTGCCCCGTGTCACCAAGCACCACAGGAGCCACTCTCAGAGAAATCTACTGGTGATACTTGTGTGTCCAGAACCCTGAAATCTCTGAAAAAGTAGATGTGGCTGAGTCAGAACAGGGTCAGCACCAGGTCAGCAGGACAGGATCATCACCAGTCTCATCCCTGCCTCTTCTCTGGCTGCTCCAGAACTCCTAGTGAGTTCTGCATCAACATACTCAGCAGCCCCAACCAGGGTGTGACGAAAGAGTAAATAAAGACAAAGGAAGGAAAGAATGGAAAGAGAGAACAGTGACTATATAGAGAGACCAGCCATGGGCTCAGTTCATTTTTCTTCTTGACACCCAGGGCTGCTGCCTCTAAAGCCCAAAGTCTTGGCTATAACACCCTGGTATTGTGCTTGCTTAATGGAGCTTTCAGAGCTTCCCTGGAGGAAACGTTGTGACACACTGCAGCAAGACAGGCATGACTTGGGGTCTATGCCCAACCACAGCCCTAGCTCACCACAGCACCAGGAAGTTGCAGCTGGACCCACAAGTATCAGGGCTAACTTATGCCTACTTCTCCCCTTCACTCATCCCAGGCCTCCATCTCCCTCAGCAGATGTGGAACAAAGGAACCGCTGCAGAAAATAATCTCAGAGCCTCAGTCTGAGCTATGTCTGCAAAGTCCACGGCGATCTGAATAATCTAGAATTTACTGAGCATTCACTAGCTTCCAGGTCCTGTGCTAAGAGCTCGTATGTTCACTGATTACATAATTCTTAATGATAGAAACAACTAGGTGAGGCAAGTGGGACTATAGCCTCCACTTTTTAAAAATTATTTATTTATTTATTTATTTATTTTTGGCTGTGTTGGGTCTTCGTTTCTGTGTGAGGGCTTTCTCTAGTTGCGGCGAGCGGGGGCCGCTCTTCATCGCGGTGCGCGGGCCTCTCACTATCGCGGCCTCTCTTGTTGCGGAGCACAGGCTCCAGACGCGCAGGCTCAGTAGTTGTGGCTCACGGGCCTCGTTGCTCCGCGGCATGTGGGATCTTCCCAGAACAGGGCTCGAACCCGTGTCCCCTGCATTGGCAGGCAGATTCTCAACCAACGCGCCACCAGGGAAGCCCCAGCCTCCACTTTTGAAGTATGGAAACCAAGGCTCAGTGAGCTTCAGAGGCCTGCCTAACGTCACCCAGATAGTAGAACTCAGGTGCCTCTGAAATAAAAGATGACATAGTTTAACCATAAACCATCACGGCCCCGAGGCTGATCAGAAGAGTAGGGTTGATAATTTCCAAGGAGGAGGTGATTTTAAATCTGGCCCAATTTCAGATCACTTGAACTGCCCCTGGTGTGTCTGGGGAGGCATCTTCTCTCTTAAACATGTACTCACAGGCAGGCACGCATGCACCACCCCCCACCCACCCCCCCCCACACAGCCCAACTGATATGGGACAGATTAAGTCCCATATGATCCAGACTCAGCAGTTAACAGAATGATTATTTCCCTACCCTTACCCGCGAACAGTATTAAATCAAAATTCCCAGGATTTTCCTGGGAACTCAATGCATCAGAAGCTTCCAACCTTCACCCAAGGTGTGTTCACTTCAGGAGTTGTGCAGATCCCACCATGCCCCAAGGACAGCTTAGAACCGTTCTCTGTCTTCCCGTAATGCCCTGGATGTATTGTCATCGATCCATTCATCCAACAAATAATCATGGAACTCCTCTGATATACGTCAGCCACAGAGATTCCTTGGAACCCCTGTCATTCCAGTTACTACTGTCTTTTGTTAAAAATGATCAGTTTTAACGTAACAATATCTCCCACTAGGATGAGTGCCTTGTAAGAAGGTTACCGTGCATTATTCATTATCATACACCTACGGCTTAACCACATATGGGCACACCTCTGAGCAGGCTATCAAAAATATTGGAGACTGAATGAAAAATTTCACCAGGTATATACTGCATCTAAGAAATGAGAAACACAAAGAGGAGATAAAATATATATTTAGTGGAATGTAAATCCCACTAAGGGTAAAGAGACGGTGCTGCATTGAAAGGTGGGATACCAAAAAGGGAAGCTCTTGTAACACCTAAAATCATCCTTTGCAAAGTAAACCAGGGTCTCTACACTCAGATAAGGATACATCTTAGGTAGGATGTCAAAATAACATCCAGCCCTGTAATGGGAGCCCTCTCTTCACAGTCTCAGGTCTGCTTTAGGGGGCCCAGTCTGCCTATCATACTGTATGCAACACAATTCTTTGGCACACCAGGGACAGCAGAAGTGAGAAGTGAAAGAGCATGAATATGAAAGCCCTTTCTTTTAGGAATAGATACCTTCTTCTCTGACTCACTGGACTGCGTTGCTTGTTTCTCAAAATACTAGAATTTCTGAGTCCCCAAAGGCTACACAGGAGAAGGGTTGCTCCTTCCATACCTCTACATGCTTCTTAACTATGCATAAGGTTGAAGGGCCAAACTTGCCTGCCAGTTCCCCTAGAGATAGCAGATTTTATCTGTGAATTCTGTTGATAGGGTCCATCCCATATGTTGCAGATTCCATTCTTTATAAGACATTGCTGCTTGCAATTTTTCACTTCTTTTTTTTTTTTTTTTTTTCCTGGACAAGGAACCTGAATCGTCTCATGGTCCCTGGCACGGTATTCCGAAATCACGCGAGGCTTCTGACTTTCAGTTGTGCTGCAGGGGGCAGCAGAGAGCAGCCCATCATTTCTTTATACAGCTGCTTAATAATGATAAAAAACAATACAAAAAACATAGGTTCCATAAATTGAACAGGTCTCCTAAGTTAGGTTAGGTTCCACACCACATCATTAATCTCAGAATAACTCTACAACTTAGGTAGTTTTCTTCCCATTTAATACTAAAAAAAGAAAGAAAGAAAAGAATGAGACCCTGGGTGAAAACACTAACTAGAGGTATTAAGACTTTAATTCAAGGTCTAAGTTTATCAATAGCTGGTGTTATGGATACTGAATGGTGTTTCTTTTTTTTTTTTTTCTACAATTTAAAAATTTTAGTATTTTTTTTTAAATTTGTTTATTTATTTATTTATGTTTTGGCTGTGTTGGGTCTTCGTTTCTGTGTGAGGGCTTTCTCTAGTTGCGGCAAGCAGGGGCCACTCTTCATCGCGGTGCGCGGGCCTCTCACTGTCGCGGCCTCTCTTGTTGCGGAGCACAGGCTCCAGATGCGCAGGCTCAGTAGTTGCGGCTCACGGGCCCAGTTGCTCCGCGGCATGTGGGATCTTCCCAGACCAGGGCTCGAACCCGTGTCCCCTGCATTAGCAGGCAGACTCTCAACCATTGCGCCACCAGGGAAGCCCTGAATGGTGTTTCTTGAGTTTTCCTTCCTGAAAAGCAAATCTGTCCATCGGGTACGAAAAAGCAGTAGCTGGAGTCCGTGGCCAGCCTGGCAGCACTATCTTATGTCAGCACCCCTGGGAACACTAAAGCTACTTTTGATGGTAAAGGGGTAGGTAGGAAGGAGGTGGGACTGTGGACATGACACAAAGCTTAGAGGGCCTTATGGAGACTAGGCAATGGCTGTACCTTTCCATAAGGGAGAGGTATTGGTGGTGTCAGTGTCATGACATGAACCCCTGCTGGCCAATGCACCCCAAGACAGAGCAAGATTCAGGGATCTGTGAGCCCCCCGCCCCCGTCATGTCAAAAGGGACACAGTGCATTGTGTCACCTCCTGTAACAACTGTGTCAGGTTGGCCAGGATGGTATCCTAGGGGACCGTTGTACTTTCTCCTGGCCACAAAGCAGTCCTAGAATATCATCACCACTGTCATAGGCAACAACTTCAGCAAGATGGCACCAGCCATCTCTTTTACCTGTCCCCTGTTACATTTGGTAAATCAGGTTTTCTGCTTTCACAGAATACTCTCTCACATGATTTCTGACCACAGTCCCAGTTTTTTTCCTCCAAGAGTTTGGTCACAAGTTTCAAGGCCAACCGAGTTTGCTCTCCTGTCTGTAGTCCAATAGACAAAGAACCCATAAGAACCATGCCCCTGAAGATGATCTGACTATGTTGTTACTCAATTCATGTTTAATATCTCTCTGAACTCATTGTCCTAGGACACCCTACTTCCTACCGATTGTGGCTTCTAGACTGTCTGCATGAGCTGGACTCTGTTATTTTTTTGAGATGTACCTTGTCTGATATTACATTTATTATACATGTTGCAGATATGCTTGACCATAATGTGTATTATATAATTATTGGTTTAAGGGTTCAGGATTTATCCATTAAATCAAGTTTGTTCACGTGTTGCTCAAAACTTCTAAATTCTTATTAAGCTGTTGGCTGTTTGAGCTGTCAGTTGCTGAGAGACATGTTAAAATGTACCACTCTTTTAACGGATGTGTCTATTTCTGCTTGTAATTCTTTCAATTTTTGCTTTATGTATTTTGAAGCTATGGTACGCCAAGGTTTCTGGGACAAACTCGAATCTGGGAAGGCATCCTGAGGTCACTGTTGCACTCCCTCCTGACCATAGAACACACCCTGTGGATATGATCACTTGAGAGGTCATCTCTAATATCCTGTTTTCACATGAAACAGCCTCATAAGATGACAGGGGTCAACCCCTGTAGGTATCATGAACCACACCTGTCACAGCAAACACTTTTATTATCCAGATTTTATATATTCATAGTAGAAGAACTTACACGGTTTCTGACCATAGCCCTATTTTCCCTCCCAGGTTTTAATGACCAGTTTCAAGGTCCTTCAAGTTTGCCTTCCCCGTATAGTCTGACAGCCACCAAGACCATGTGATCCATATTTTTAGGGAGTGTCTACATAGCTTCACCACCTGCAAATAGCAGCACTCACCCAACTGCCTTGCCACTGACAAACTTATATTCAATAATGTGAGATGCCTTCCTCTACCCCGTGACACCCTAGCTCCAGCAATTATAGCTTTCATCTTCTCCACACCCCTGTTATCCCTGGCATTACAGACACCTCAGCACCTTAGTCAGGATTGGTGATGCCTTTGGCTCCACCCATGGCATGTCTACATCACCTGCCTTAGAAGGAAGCTGAAGGTCAACTCAGTGGTGCCCTTCCAGAAAACAGAGGGAATCATCCCAGTGGGCTTCCATCTCCAGTTTTCTTACCCCACACCAAAAGGCCTTTCTTTCCTTGATATAGTTCTTGAAGTCCACCACCTCTCCCCTTTTATGTACCGCCTTTTGTTCCTGGCACATTCCTCTTTCTCTTATTTTAACATCCAGCTACTTTGAGTCCATCTGAAACAATAGGTATGGGCACAAAGGCCAGTGCTTTTTCTGATACCTCTGCCTGGGCTGGTTCCTTTGCCCGGCAGTGGGAAAGGCTCTGGGTGACAGTTTTATCTCCTGCTCTTTGGGGGTACAGAAGCAGTTGGCTTTTCGAGTCTTGTGAGGACCCAATTCTTGGTCTCTGCAAGTATCTAAGGCTGTGAGTACTTGAATGGTGAGAAGTTCCCTTATTTAAAAAAAAAAAAAAAAGTCCTAACAAACAAACCATGCACATACTATACATCTTAATAGATTTTTTTTTTAATTTAGAGGCAATGAATCTGCCCAAAATATTAGATAAAGCAAATTACCTAAGTGCTTCCTCAGGTAAAAGGTTACTTGTGTTTTTTGGTATTCTATCCATATGCACTTGTTATGCATTGATTTGGCCATCATTTGGGGCTACCCCTCCGTTTTCCTGTTGTCTATTGACCTCCTGGTCAGGCCTCCACATTCACTAACATTTAGCATCCATCTGGATGACCCATCTTACATTCAGACCGCTGGGTTACATACAGAGTGCTATCCCTGAAGAATCATGTCCTCTAGTTTGACCTGGTCCCTGAAAACTTCCATCCATCTCCTTGTCAGACTGCTTCTCCCTCTCCTCCGAGCTGCTATGCAGGACTTCTCAAGTCATTCTTCTCAAGACAAGACTTTAACACATTCCCTCTTGCTCTCAGCTGCCCTCTCATGCTTCATAGAGAAAACAGAAAGCATCTGGTGGGAACACTTCAATTTCCTGCTTAGGCTGCCTCTCTTCATTCCGTTTCTCTGGAGATACACCTAGCTCACCCTGCAGGACGGTCTTTTGTATAAGGCCAAGTCCCCAGTACACTTAATCCTCTCTAAACCTGACATCATAATTTAAAAAGTCCCTGAGGTTCCTCAAAAAATTAAGGATATAATTACCACATAATCCAGCAATCCCACTTCCGGGTATAGCTCCAAAAGTATTGAAAGCAGGGTCTTGAGGTGATATTTGCAAACCCATGTCCATAGCGACATTATTCACAAGAGCCGTAAGGTGGAGGCAACCCAGGTGTTCATTGACGGATGAATGGATAAATAAAATGTGTTGTATACATACAGTGGAATATTATTCAGCCTTAAAAAGGAGGGAAGTACTGTCACATGGCAACACCATGGATGAGCCTTGAGGACATTATACTAAGTGAAATAAGCCAGTCACAAAAAGACAAATACTATATGATTCCACTTATATGAGGTACCCAAAGTAGTCGAAGCCATAAAAACAGAAAGTGGTACGGTCGTGGCCAGGGGCTAGGGGATGGGGAAAATGGGGAGTTGTTGTTTAATGGGTGTAGAGTCTCAGTTTTGCAAGACGAAAAAGTGCTGGAGATCCGTTGCAGAGCAACGTGGATACACTTAACACTATTGAACTGTACACTTAAAAATGGTTAACATGGTACATTTTCATGTTCCGTGTTTTTTAACCAGAATTTTAGAAAGCCCCTGGACCTCATGTCTCTTTCTAGCTGCAACTCTTTGGAAGAACGTTGTATGGTCATTGTCATCTCTTCTTTAACTCCCACTCCCTTCTCAACCCACTGCCCTCTGACTTCTGCCTTCACCACTCCACTGAAACTGCTCTTGCTAAGGTTTTCAAGGACCTCTCCAAGTTTCTGGGCTGAGGGTACTCAACCCAGGGTATTGGACACTGTTCACCACTTCTTTCTGGAAGTTCTCTTATCGTTGGCTTCTGTGAGACTCTCCCTTGGTCCTTTGCTGATGTCTCACTGATAACTCCTTTTTTTTTTTTAAGTCTTCTTTTCTTTCTTGCTATCCTCTCTTCTTCCTAAATAGTTCTGTCCTTGGCCTGCTGCTCTTTGTGTCTTTATAGTTCTTCATAGTTTCACTGGGACAGCTCAATTAAACCTGAAGTATCCACTATCAGATTTATATCTCTGATTGGATCTCCCTCTGACTAGTCAACTCTATCTGAATGTCCCATAGGCTGTTCAAACTCAACTCCTGAATTAAACTCATCATCCCTCCTCCTGTGTTCTCTAGCTCAATGGCGTTTATCCCCCAAACCTATTCTGAAACCTGGGAGTCATACTGGAATCCTAATTCTTCTTTATCCTCCATATCCAATTAGTCAAAAAGTCCTATTGATTCCATTTCCCTTATTAATTCTCAACGTCCATCTCAACTGTCAGTGCCTCAGCTGAGGTTTTTAATCACCCAGTGCCTCCAAGTTAGTCTCTCGGCCTCCAATTTTGCCTTCCTCAAATTTATCTTCCAGAGGGTGCTTCAGTGACCTTCTTAAAACTTGAGTTTGATCATGAGGCTGGTCTACTTAAAGGCCTTCAGTAGCTTCCCCTTGCTTCTAGGGTAAAGTCTCAACTCTCTAATATTCAGCATACAAAGCCCATCTGCTCCCCCCAAATCATGATTGATGACAGGCCCATGATCCAAGGTGACTAATTCTTGGGGAAGTTAGACACCAGTGGAAGAAGACGAAATCTTCACGGTAAACTTAGCATCTTACCAAAATAATTCTTCCTTGACCTACTATCTACTCCATTGCCTAGCTGCATGCCTGCTTGTAACTTAATCCGTGGTTGGGGTTTTGGGAACTGTGTGTTGTGTCCCCGTCTGAATGTGCGTCCATGCACAAGTGGAGAATGTAAATTCGAATCTCTGCAGGGCACTCAGCGCAGTGGGGATGGGAAAGTTGCATTATTTTAACTCAGTCTTTTCCCATGTTCATCGCAGATATTACTGACTGTTCAACCACCGCCTGACCGTCAAGCAGCCCAGAATATGCAACAAACCCACACCTTTGCGCAAGGCGTATGAGGCGGGGCAAGGAAGTACTGCCTCCAGGCGAGGGAGGGTGCACGCAGGCGCAGCCGCAGTCGGATGAAAGCCACTCTTGCCGGCCGTCCCTTTTCAATGAACTGGGAACTGCAGAAGGAGCACGCAAAACGTCATTTCCGGAGAACTGGAGCCACGCCTTGTGGGCTGCAACATGGAGGCGACCAGTGGAAATGATGAGGTTGTGAGACGCTGCTCTGGGGTCGGGTGAGTGGGGAAGCCGAGCTGGGTCGAAACTCGAACTCTCCTTCCCCATCTCTTTTTCCTTTCCCAGGTTTCCGGGGAACTGGCGTCTGTGGCGCACGCTGTTTCTCTCCCAGCCGAGTCTTACGGCAACGATGTGAGTATGACTCACCCACAGTTTCCACGCACACAGCTATCCTGGGATGTCTGCAGGGCCCGCCACGAAATTGTAACCCTCCTACCCAGATGGCTTCCGTAGACTCTTTCCACGTCTGCCAGAAAATGTACCTTTCAATTAATTCTAATCCTTTTGGTCCGCAAACACAAGACTAACGCCAATGGGAATAGTTCCCAAACTGTGCTGTACTTTAGAGTTACCTGGGAAGCTTTTAAATATCTCGAAGTTCAGGTCGCAATCCATCCCAACTAAATCACAGTATCTGGGTGGTTAGAGTCAGGAATCAGTATTTTTAAAGGTCCCCGGGTGACTCCATTGTGCAGTAAAGTTGCACTGGCTTATGGTGTATCTGGTTTAGATCCTTAAGGAGAAAGTACATGATGTATTTTGAGTTATAAGACACACGGACATGAAAATAGTAATAACACTCAAATAATAATGTGATGTATGGTAGATTAGTGAATCAGGGCATAAGATCCAAAGGAGTTTAGCCAAAGAAGAAACCCCTAAGGACCCAGACAGTAAAGGAAGACTTTGCTGAGGAAGTGGATATGGAACTGGATCCTCAAAGTGTAAGTGGACAAAAGATATGGATTGGCAGCCAGGAAAAGGGCATGGTCTAAGGCATGGAGGTAAAAATGCAAATTTTTTTCTGGTGTCAGTGAAATAGATCCATCTAGTTGGAGTGGGAGATTCCAGTGGAACAGGTACTTGGTAAGGCTTATTATAACCTAGCCTGCTTCACGATACTAATTCATTTCTAAGTGTTGTAGGATAGGGAATTGGCTATCTGATGAACACAAATGATGATTATGACATTGTACACTCTTAAAAGTGAAGAGTAATATTACTTCTGTTATCTTACTCTGTCCTCTCAACAACTCAGTGGTGTATGTGGGTATTTCAGTTTTACAATAATTTAACTCAGTCCTGAGAAGGTGATTTATCTACTGCTTCATGTAGTCTTCTACACTTTCACTAGCTGCTGGGAAAAGACAACCAGTGGCTCATTTTGTTTATTAGACTGTGTAGGTAGCTTCTTTTGGTTGTCATAAAGACAAAAGAATTATTATATTGTCCAAACTTATTAGTCCAGTTTTTTTTTTTAACATCCAGAATCTTTTATTGGTCACTTGTATGCCAGGTACCAGCATCAACAAGAAAAAAAAAGGTGCTTCCACCTAAAAGAGCCCCTTATCTCTTCGTTTGCCTCTTCCTGTAGTGTTTCTCTCCCAAATCTGTAGATCTACAATCACAGATGAAGACAACTACAACAAACACTCGATCAGGAGGCAAGAAAGCTATGGATAAATCCCTCCCAAGTACAGAAATATTAGTCAGCAATCACTATACCAATTGCCCAGAGCTTCACATACAGCCTCCCTTTAAGCCTAAGATTATCCCATTTTACAGGGGAGGAGGCAACAAGTTCCAAGAGAATTCAACCTTAGTCCAGTTTTTAACCTTTGACAGTAACACCAAGCTTGGTAGCCCTCTTGAGCATTAACTAGACATCCACAGACTTCCTTAATTTGTTCTCTAGTAGCAAGATTGGGTGATTTCTGACCTGGCGTTCTTCACTCCTTTGCAGCCTGATATTGAGATGGCTTGGGCCATGAGAGCAATGCAGCATGCTGAAGTCTACTACAAAGTGAGTTGACTGTCTTCATTGTTAAGCAGAATTAAACATGTAATTTCAGCATATTGTGCTCTGCTAATCACCATTCTCAGCAAGTTAAACAGTTGTGTTTTGGAGATAATTTTTATTACTCTAAGGAGAACTGGGGCATGGAAGTCAATTTTGCTTTGACAGTGAGGAGTTGTGCTTCTCTGCCCAGTGTTGTGTTGCTAACCCGCAAAAGGATGCCTGGCCCACAGTAGGCACTAAATAAATGTTTGTTGACTGAATGAATAATCCACAGAGGGTAATAGCCAGACATTAATAGGGCCAAAGGGGTTTGAATTGGTGGAAGGGACTGTAGTGTATTATGGCCCTTTAAAATTATGTCATGATTTCATCTGGGACCTAGGCTGTCTATATTTTCTAATGAACTCTTCTGCCCTGAGAACCATGAGGATTTTCTGGGGAAGAGGGGACAGAAATATAGTAAATTAGAGACTAGCATCTTTATGTTGTCTTATTGTCTGGCAGCTGATTTCATCAGTTGACCCACAGTTCCTGAAACTCACCAAAGTGGATGACCAAATCTATTCTGAGTTTCGGGAAAATTTTAAGAAACTCAGGATAGATGTATTGGACCCAGAAGAGCTCAAATCAGAAGCAGCTAAAGAGGTAAGAATTCTCTCTTTTAAATATTGCCTAGCATCTGACCAGTGATTGACTGTGAATACATTTTTATACATTTAAACTTTTGGGGGGTTTGTTTTAAGGCAAATACCTAAAGCACCAGGGCTTTTATGTAGTTGTTATTAACTAATGTGTTACTAAATGAATGTTTTTTCTGGTTTATGGATTTTTCATTTTCATTGAATCTATTTTTTTTTTCCTCTTTGATTTGGACCTTTGATCCTTACCCACCTAGCTCTTTCAAGGGAGAAGGAATAACTTTATTTATGTGAGTACTTTAGCCAGAAGGCTTAGATAGAGGGTTGGCAAATAGAGTACGGAGAGGTGTTTGGATTCTCTGGATTTAAGATCATATTATCACAGGCCGTGGATAATTGGAAAACTTGTGTTTTGCATTGCTTGCTTGATTACCTTATACTTTTACAGAGCACTAAAACTCTTATAGTTCGGAAATTTTTTTCCTTGAGGGTAGACTCTCGGCTTATGAGAAATGTAAACTTTTAACTCTAAGCAGGCTGTTACTGATCTTTGGAAAATTGCCTCTATTGGATGGACTTCTTTCTTAAAATTTAACTTTGTGACTTTGGGCCAAATTCCTGCCTTCTTTGTCTCATTTGTGCTTCAGTGGGGATGAATAACCATTTTGGGCTGAACTAGCCAATAACTTAAAACAGAGAATATACTTAAGAAATTAAAATTTAATTCTCTAGCCAAGGATTTAAGTATTTTATCAGATTAAAATATTGTTCATGTTGGGAAATACCAGCCTAAAGATACCAAAGATAACGCAGAAACTCATTGCTAGTGAAACTAGCAATCAGCTCAATTCTAGTCTCTTTCACTGTGGTTATTTTCCTTACTGGGGAAACGGAAGCCCCTCTCCTGGCCTGACTTCACCAGCCTCCTGCATTTTTTAGCTAAGATACCTTTTTTGCCTTTACAGAAGTGGAGACCATTCTGTTTGAAGTTTGATGGGATTGTAGAAGACTTCAACTATGGTACTTTGCTGCGACTGAACTGTTCTCAGGGCTACACTGAGGAAAACACCATCTTTGGTGAGTTTCTTGTTCTGGGATTGTTTCTGTATAAGGAGAGTGAGGGATCTGGTTTTACTGATGAATCAATGACATGAATAGTTAGTTTGGGAATCATTTTATTTGTTATATCTGTAAAGATCATGTTACTGTATCTTGAGTAACTGTGAGGTAAGATAAGTATTTTCAGCATCATTTAGTATAGGATTAGAATTAGAATTCACATCTCTGAATCTTGTGACTATACTTGAATGCTTTGCATGTTAGTTCAGCTTTGTCAATAGATTTCCAGTAGGTTTAGAGAAGTAACTGTGACTAGGACAATAATCAATTCTATTCACCTTTCAGCACCCAGGATACAATTTTTTGCCATTGAAATTGCTCGGAACCGGGAAGGTTATAACAAAGCAGTTTACACTAGTGTTCAGGACAAAGAAGAAGAGAAAGGAGCCAACAATGGAGGAGACAAAGGAGCCAACAATGGAGGAGAAGAAGAGAAAGCCAACAGAGAAGGAGAAAAGGAGAAAACCAAAAAAGGAGGAGAAAAAGAGAAAGAAGCCTACAAAGAAATCAACAAAAGTGGTGAAACAGCTATGTAAGGTAGACAGGGAACAGCACTCTAGAAGCTGTGATTCAACTGAGCCTACAAGTACCATTATGCTACTTGCACAGGCCCCTGTGGTCAAATGTATCTCCTTGTTCACTGGAAGGACATGCAGAAGGACATCTTTCTGGCCTAATCATCAGGAGCTGCAATGGTTGTTCTCTTGTATGAACTGGCTTGAACACTATTAGTGGGGTCTTATAGTTGATGGTTTCTTGCTTCTCACCACCAGTCAAGTAAGAAATTTTGTAAATAAATTTCTTTTGGTTCTTATGACTATATGTCTGTGATTGACTTTTAAAAGGTATTGAAAATTATTTGACACTTGATTTTTTTTTTAGGTACATAATCTCTTTGTCATGTCTTATATAAAATGATTTATGCCTATTTCTTAATGCTTCTCACTATTTCCTGTAGTGAAGTTCTCTCAAACCTGTAAAGTTGTACACGGTTTTGGATTAGAAGTCCTTACATAAGAATTGACTCTTGCCATTTGAGTGACTCTAGCTTTCTGATTTTATTTGATATATCTCTCAAAAGATTTGATAAATACTCTATGGGGATAACAGCAGCAGCCTGAACCTGTCACACTAGTGAACACAGCCCAGTTCACATTAAAGGAGCAGGAGACTGAACCTGCTCAGTACCTGCTTCTCTCTTGTAACCAAGTTGTTACCTAAAATATAGCAGAAATTAATAAATATAAAGCCTGGTAGAGTGGCTTTCCTTTTATAATGCTGTGGACAATAGCACGCATTTATACATTAATACAAAATGAACATATTTCTAAATGGGATTTTGTCAGACTCCAAAAATAGACCAATTGATTTTATATGGGTAGGGGGATGTTCCTTCTCATCTAATGACTTTTAAGAGTGCATGTTTTCAGTTATCTTTACAAATCTATAGATTTGTGCATGTCCCCATAGACATACTGACTTTGTTTGCTAAAACTAGCTAGAGGAAGCTGCAGTGTTCATAGTGCATACAGTAAATAGTCTAACCACAGCATGATCATGCAAGAAAAGATTTACCAGAGGAGAGGAGGGTGAATGAGACTTGTTTTTCTCAGTGGACACAGGAGGAGACAAAAATTAAACTTAATTGATCAGTGGTCCCCTAGGCAAGAGCTGCACTAGAGATGCACACAGTCAGCAGCAACGATTGTGCACAAAGCAAATAGGTTTCTCCATGAATTCTCTTTGGCCAGTTCTTAAAAATATTTAAAACATCTGTTAAAGTTTTCATTTTATAAAAATATGTTTTTTTAAAAGGTAAGAGTGTTAAATACATCATATTAGGCAGACTTTTTGAGATAAAGAACATGCTTTACTGTATTAACTTTCTCTTTGATTTTACAGAGAATATGAAACATACTGTTGATAGACTGCTTTAGAACAAGAGGCATCTGTCTAAGAACTAGGTTATAAAAACTGGGAAAAAAAGGGGGAATAAGAACACGGAACATTTCACACTAACCATTTGATTTTGAGTTGATCAAAAGGGATAATATCCTGGGTGGATCTGGCCTAATCAAGCAAGTACTTAAAGGAGACAAGCAGTAGCAGATGTTCTGTTGGCCTTGAAGAAGCAAACAGATGTGTGAGAGAAGGGGGCCATGTGGCAAAGAGCTGAGGGTGGCAGCTGGGAGCTGACAGTGCTCCCACTTGCTGAGAGCCAGCAAGAAAATGGGGATTCTACTCCTACAGTTGAAAGGAATTGAATTTTGCCAACAACTGGTGAGCTTGGGAGAGGAACTCAAGCCTCCGACGAGACTGTAGTCCTGGTTGATACCATGATTTCAGCCCTGTGAGACTCTGAACAGAGGACCCAGTTAAGTCATACTTGGACTCCTAACCCACAGGACTGTGAGATAACAGGTATTGTCTTAAGCCACTAATTATGTGGTTATTTGTTATAGAGTAGTAGTAACTACATAGACTTTGGTAATGAAAGTGGACTGCTGCTGTAACAAGTACCTAAAGTGTGGGAATGGCTTTGGAATCAGGCAGTGGGGGGAGGCTGGAAGAATATTGAGGAGCATGACAGAAAACCTAAATAGCCTTGTACAGACTGTCAGTGGAAATATGGACTTTAAGGATGCTGCTGGTGAGGGATCAGAAGGACGTATTATTGTTATTGAAAACTGGAAGAAGGGGGATCCTATTAATAAATGGTAACATTATAGTTAGAGGCCAGAAAGTTTGAGATTTGAGTTCTAGCTCTGAATTATTTGGAAGATGATATGAAGCCAGGCTTGACATAGTGTGTAAACATCTGTGATTTATTCAGAATGTGGTACCTATCCACTTATTTATCTCCATGACATCTTTTGGAGGCAGGGAAAGAGCACAGACTAATTTTTGCATTTACAGAAGGGAAAACTGCAGCCATTTTAAAATTTTAAGCCATTAAGTTTGTGGTGATTTGTTACAGCAGCAATATGAAACTAATAAAGAAAGCATACTGAACCCTGCTCCAAAAGTAGAGACATTCACTGCACTGTCATTATTTATTTTGAAACTATAGTTTAAACAAGGATATGTTGTACCAATGATTGGAGACATGAACTGCACCCAAAGTGAGCTTCAATAATTCTAAACCCTTTTGAACTTAGGAACTTAGGAACTCCTGTAGCTGAGTCTGTGTGTGTCGTGTGTCAGGTGCCATTAGTATAACTGGTAGTTCTCTAAATTTGCTTCTATGTACAATACAATGCTTATTAATGCATATGTGCTCATTTGGAATATATATATATATATATACACACATACACATACATAAAACTCAACAGTAACTTGATCAATTGTTTAGACCTTGGACCAAGAAAATGTGTTTCTGGAGAGGTGTGTTTTATCAATGACATTGTTTAAAATTGCCAGAGCATGGTGATAATTAAAGCTGACCAGGTTTTTGTTGGTTTTATTACTGTTTTTAAATTTTCTACAGGTAATACAGCTTTTTTTTTGCTTGCACCCAGTGTAGATGATTCTCACTACCTCACATTTGTACTCCACAGTTGCTTTCATATGTTGTTTATTCAGATAAGTTAATATCTTAACTGATTATTCAGAATTAAGGCCTGTATGTATGTTATGTTAATGGTCTTTTTTCTATGCCTACATTCTATCTCTAGAAATATGGAAGCATTATGAATGTCAACACGTTGTTGGTCTCCTGAATTGCACTGCTGTCACATGATAACCTTATATATGACTGGCTAGCTTTAAGTTTTCCCTGCTGTACTCAGGGTTTCTCTGAATTCCTCAGTATAAATTTTACTTTCTTGAAGTCAGTATTTATGTTTTCATTTTATAAATTGAAAAACAAAGATTGAATCATAATTTGCCATCTGGCACATAAGTGGTGGTGTTGGGACTCAGATCTACATCTTTTGATTATGAATCTCATTGTTTCCCAAATTCCCATTCTAGAATAAGCTTCTTGCTAAAATAGACAGATAATTTGGATGAGGAATTGAAGTATTCAATAATCATAAGCATTCTGTTGTGGAGTGATGCACTAAACTAGTTTAAACTCCTCAAGACATTTTCAATTTCTCTGTCTTTTTCCTTCTAAGAGATTCCTTTTTACATATACAACCGAGACATTTAAAAAGCATTATAGTATAATTACTATATCACTGTAATCTTTCTTCAGTTTCAAAATTATATTTTAATTTCTTAACCTTTCTTATGAACTGAATTTGGCTGACACATTTTCCTCAAGTGCTTTGTAGTTTTTTATTATTTTTTTTCTTTTTGAGGCTTTATCTTCCTGAAATCTTCCTGAAATAAGTTTTTTCAGGCTAAATCATTGGAAGCTCTAATATGTATTACTGGTTGGTTTTTACATTGTAAAGAAAATAAAGGAAATTAAAAATGTCAACTTAGAGGATAAGCCTTTGCAACTGGAATATATCTCAGAAACCTAATTTAAAAATTTCATTTTTCTGTGAAAAAATAAAAAGACACAAAAGGATGTGCTTTACCCAGTTGAAAATCCTCTATGTATGTAGAGATTGTTTATTAACTTACTTATTGTCCTTCCTGTTACACTAAGAACACTGCACAAGACATCATTCCATAAGGTTTCCATTGTCTTAGATATATCCCTGCACAAGACACTTTCCTCTAGAAAACAGTTTTAAAATAGTCTCCATGCTTCTCCATGATTTAGGATTCTTATGATGTCCTTTCTGTTTAAACTATATCTGGCCAATCTTACACAATTCTGAGAATTTGGATTATATTTAAAATAAAAATCACAATAATTTGAAATTTACATGTTCTTGACTTTTTTTTTTTTGGCTGCGCTTGGTCTTCGTTGCTGCGCTCAGGCTTTCTTTAGTTGCGGCGAGCGGGGGCTACTCTTCGTTGCGGTGCGCGGGCTTCTCACTGTGGTGGCTTCTTTTGTTGCGGAGCATGGGCTCTAGGAGTGTGGGCTTCAGTAGTTGTGGCATGCAGGCTCAGTAGTTGTGGCACACAGGCTTAGTCGCTCTGTGGCATGTGGGATCTTCCCCGACCAGGGCTCGAACCCGTGTCCCCTGCATTTGCAGGTGGATTCTTAACCACTGCGCAACCAGGGAAGTCCCAGTTCTTGACTTTTTATTAAAGAAAACAAGGCTTCTAAAAATTTTGTCACTCTTAATGTCATTTTTCTCCCCCAAAGCCACTGAGGCTTACATGCTGTCCTTTGGTTTAGGGAAGATAAACAAAGGAATTCTCCCTTCTGCTCCCTGCAACCCCCTGCCATTGAATTAAGTTGATTGCCTCTTAATCCTGGATGAGATCATGAACTCTGACACCTGCTAACCTGGTAAGCTCAAATTCACGTATGGGACATTTATTTTAAATTATTTTTTTTTTGTTATGAAAATTTTAAACATATACAATAGTAGAAATAATAGTATAATGAACCCCTATATATCTGTCATCCAGATTATATAGTTACCAAGATTTTGCCACATTTGCTTCATTTATCCTCCTTTTTACTTTATTGAAGCATGGAAAACAAATCTCAGATATTATATCATTTTACCCTTATATAGTTCAGTGTGCCTTTCTAAAAATGGATATTTTCTTATATAATCGCAGTGATAAATAATCATAAGATTTTCAACTGATATTCAATTATAGCAAAAATTTGTGAATGCATATTCAAATGATGGAGATCCAGGAAACAGTCCTTTAGTGTATATTTAAGGAATAGTCATTAGTGTAGGTTGACTAAAGTATAGGACATATGTACGTACAAAGGAATTAGTAGAAAAGGTTGAAAATATGTATTTGATTCACACTGTGGGCACTAATAATAAGCCCTAGATACTGAGCTAGATGCCTTACATATATCTTATTCCTATCATATAGGCATTATCAACCCTATTTTACACATTAATAAATTAATTCTTGGCTAGTGATATGATGAAAACTGCTTAAGGAAGATTAAACGATGTACTATATTGAGTAAATTAAATATTAAGCACTTATTCTGGATTGATTGTTTTGACCTGATTCATGCATTCATTCATTTACTTAAATATTTATGGAGTGGGTCTTACACACCATGGACGTTAACAATCTAATGGGGAAGACAGAACTTAAATATACATAAGATATAGATATGGTTTGCTAAGGAAATATATGGTAGAACTCTTAGTGTCTTTTTGTGATTAAAAAACAAACTTATGGTCTTTTTTTTTAAATATGGAAATCAAAATCCACAAAGAAGGAAATTTTAATTACTCATTACTTACTGCCAACGACATTGCCAGGGAAAGGGAAAGCCCATGAAGGACTGTTTATTGACTTGCATTGGCCTGTCCTAGAACTGATACACATCTTCTACTCATATTCTGTTAAATAGAACTCAGTCTTCTGTCACTGAATTGAGGGTGGGAAATTTAGTTTAGCTCTGTGCCCAGGAAGATGAGAAAGAAAAGGTTTTATTGACCACCTAGGCAGTCTCCCTCACATATTTATTAATTTCAGTTTATTCATTTCTCAAACTCTAGAAGGAGATTCCCAATCTATGACTCTGGTGCTCAGTCACTTCTTAATTGTACAGTTAACTTCTTGAATCAATGTTCCTGGACACTGTGTCAATATGGTCTGAAATAACAAGCTTCTCCTTTGGACTCATTTCTTCTTTTAAGTGATTAAAATGCACTGTGTTGGGATAAGTCACTCACTTTTGCGTTTTTCATCTAGACAATATAATCCATGCATTATTTATTTTTAGTTAAAAAGAAATCCATCTGTTCTGGACACAGAGAGACTGTTCATTTCCTTATAATCTGCAATAGGTTTAGGACATTAAACCTGATAGGCTAGATGAGCAAATCATAGAAGTGACAGGTTGGTTCAGCCTTTAGGTAAAGAAGTGTTACATGACACACAATAAACATTACAAATTCACACAGAATAGAGCTGGACCTCAGCTCTGAAACTTAGTACTCTTAAATTTAACCTATTCTAAATTAGTGCAGCACAGTGTAAGAGAGAGAATGGATTAACATGTGGAATCATTGTAGAATTATTTGTAGAAGTATTTGAATTATGTATATGATAAAAGGAAACGTCTTCCTTTCTTCAAGGAAATGTTCTAGCAATGTCATTACCAACAAAGTTATAATTTTTTCAAACAAGCTTGAAATATTTCATCTGATCCTGGAGTTCATTTTATCATTTATTCATTCATTTCTTCATTACATCATAATGAACACATTTCCATATTGTCTTTACCCATTATTTAAAGGGTAATCATCTTCTTCAAGATCCCTGTCACCTTCATCAGTGACTCATACTCTCCTGCTCTCACCTTCAGCCTCAGGTCCTTTACACATGATATTCCGTCTGTCTGGAAAGCTATTCCCACAGATATCCATATGATATTCATTCATTTCTCAAAGATCTCTACTCAAATATCGCCATAATAGAGAGGTCTTTCCTGACCTCTTTATTTAAAATAACAGCTCTCTTGGCGCTCTCTATCCCCCTTTCCTAGCTGTATTTTTAATTATAACTCATCACTCTCCCCTTTACCCCCACCCCGGAGGATGGAACAATTGTTTTGCTTGTTGTTGTATGCTTAGCACCTAGAACAATGTCTGGCTGGCATATAGTAGGATCTTAATAAATATATTTGAATAGATGAGTGAATGAAGTATGTAGTGTATATCAGGCTTAATTCCGATACACTAGGATCACGGCTGAGACACTGAACAATCAGAATGAAGGAAGATCTAAAATGTTCCCAATGTTGTTCTATCCATACAGACAGAGATATATTAGAAAAGAAAAATAATGATCCAAATAACTTTACATTTTGAAGGGTCTTTCCACACTGGGCAATAGGAGTTGAGAAGCCAACTCATGAACAAGATCCACTAGATAAATGCCTACTTTTCTATAGGAATTTGCAGGCATAACACTAGGTATATGAAATTACCTTTATAAAGTAAAATACGCCTATGATTAAGAGTCCAGATTTTTAAAAAAATGCCTACAGCACGGGAAGCATTTGACTTGTACATGTGCTATCTCAAACCAATCATATTACTCTCCTCTCTTCCCTAACCTGTGGCTCCTTGTGCATTCACATTTTTGGGGGGGTCATAACCATTTTTCCCCATTATTTTGGCTTAAAATCTTGGCAATATCTCTCCTTCTGCTCCTCCTTTTACTTCCTTCTCATTCATATGGCTTCCAAGTCATATCTATAATGCTCTGTGGCTAAGGCCACTACATTGAGCAACTAACTCCAGGGAATACCATTCACATTTTAGTCTGTGTTAATGGAGTCATGCACTGCTTAAGCCAGCACAACCACACACAGTGGTCCTGCATGTCCCTGGGACTGCTAGTTGCCCACACAACATCCATTCTCCCCCTCTTTTAATAAAAGAATTTCAAATTTTAGCTGCACAGATCAACGTTTGGATTTAAAGACTATATTTGCTAACCTCCTTTGCAGCTAGGCTTAGCCATATGACTAAGTTCTGGCAAATAGGATGTAACCTGAACTTTGTTTTGTGGATCTTTTAAGAAAGTTGCTTAAAAGAAGCTAATTACTCCACTGGGGTCCCTTCTGCTCCTCTTCTATCCTCTGTCTTTTCTCCTTTTTATGGCCTGCAATAAGGAAGTGATGACTAAAGCTTCAGCTTGGACTATATCGTGGACAAAAAATGATCTTGAGGATGTAAGCAGTCATTTATTCTGCCCACAGGGTCTTTTGTTCTCTACTTGTATCACCACTTGTTTTACCTATGACTTAGCCCAATCAGCATAAGATCATCAAGAACAAACCTGTAGTCTGACAAAATTAGGATTATTGAACCTATGCAATGAGGGAGACTGCACATCAGGGGAATCATGGAGTATCTCTCCAAACAAAGGAAAAGATGGAATTATTATAGGATTTGTGGAAAAGAAGAAGTTTAGGTGAATGGACTTGAGGACACCGGGAGGGGGAAGGATAAGCTGGGACGAAGTGAGAGAGTAGTATTGACATATATACACTACCAAATGTAAAATAGATAGCTAGTGGGAAGCAGCTGCATAGCACAGGGAGATCAGCTCGGTGCTTTGTGACTACTTAGAGGGGTGGGATAGGGAGGGTGGGAGGGAGGGAGACGCAAGAAGGAGGAGATATGGGAATATATGTATACATATAGCTGATTCACTTTGTTATAAAGCAGAAACTAACACAGCACTGTAAAGCAATTATACTCCAATAAAGATGTTAAAAAAAAGAAAGCATAGAGAATTCAGAAAAATATATCTACAGATGTAAAAGCCAAAATTTTGCATGGATTCTCTTATGCTCTGTCTACAATCCTCAATTTTGTAGTATACAGTTAAGTGCAAGATAATTACAGAATAAAATACATAACCACCTTTCATAATTAAAACCCACAAAATTGACCCTATTTACCATAAAAGATTTCTCTCATTCAAGTAAAGATCATCTGAATTAAAAAATTTTAATTCCCTAAAAAAGAAAAAAAAAAATTTTAAAGAAGCTGAGATGGAGCCAAAATGGTAGAGTAGGAAGACCTTGAACTCACCTCCTCCCATAAGCACACCAAGATTAAAACTATTTACAGAGCAATTATTGGTGAAAAAAAACTGGAAGACTAGCAGAAAAGATCTTCTACAACTAAAGATATAAAGAAGGAACTACAAAGAGACAGGTAGGAGGGGCAGAGATGTGGTATAGTCATGACCCATACTCCTAGGTGGGCACCCCACAAATGGGAGGATAATTACATTGCAGAGGTTCTACTAAAGGAGCAAGGGGTCTGAGTCCCACATAGGCTCCCCAGCCTGGGGGTCCTGCACTGAGAAGACAAGCTGCCAGAACATTTGGCTTGGAAGGCCAGTGGCGCTTACTTTCCTGAGACCAGAGGGCTGTGGAAAATAGAGACTCCACTCTTAAAGGGTGCACACAAAATCTTGCATGCACTGGGACCCAGGGCAGAAGCAGCAATTTGAAAGGAGCCGGGGTCAGACTCACCTGATGATCTTGGAGAGCCTCCTGGAGAAGCAGGGGACAACTGGAGCTCACCCTGGGGACAGAGATGTTGGTGGCAGCCATTTGGGGGAGCTCATTCTATCACGAGGACACTAGTGCTGGCAAGTGCCATTTTGGAATGCTCCCTCTAGCTTATTAGTGCTGGGACCAGGCCCTGCCCACTAGCCTGTGGGCACCAATACTGGAACATCTCAGACCAAGTAACTAGCCAGGCAGGGATACAGCCCCACCCACTAGCAGGGCTGCTGCCTTAAGAACCCCTGAGCCCACAGGTGCCCCAGGACCCGGCCTTGTCCACCAGAGGGCCCAGGACCTGGCCCCACACACCAGTGTGCCAGCATTAGCCCTGGGACACCCCAGGGCCCTGCATCTAGAGACCCAGGGACCTGGCTCCGCACACCAGTGGGTCAGCACTAGCACTGGGAACCCACCAGCTGGCCAAAACACCAACTTCAGAGCACCCAGAGTTCTGCAACCAGAGACCCTGAGACCCAGCTCTGCCTACCAGTGAGCTGGCACTAGTCCCAGGACCCCCTGGGCCTCAGCCCTGCCAACCAGCAGGCCAACACCAGCTTAGGGACCACTGGACCCTGCAGCCAGAGACCCCAGGCCCTAGCTCCACCCACCAATGGGCAGAAAACAGCCCTGCGATCCCCTGGGCCCCAGCCCCACCCACCAGTGGGGGACACTGGTCTCAGGATCACCAGAGCCCTGCAACATCTAGTACCAAGACCCAGCCCATCCACCAGCAGGCCAGTACCAGCCCTGGGACCCCCAGGGACCTGCAGCCAGAGTCCTGGGATCCAGCACAACTCACCAGCAGGTCAACACCTGCTTTGGGACACCACAGATGCCACAGTCAGCTGTGTCAGGAACTGGGCCCACCCACTAGCAGGCCAACACTAGATCCAGGATCCCCAGGTCCCACAACCACCCACTCCAGAACCTGGCTCCACCCACCAGTGGGCAAGCACTAGCCCCAGGATCCCCTGGGGCATTGCAGCCAGCAGTCTTGTTACCCAGCTCCACCAACCAGTGACTGGCAGCCTCTGCACAAGGCAGTGCCTGGCAACCAACTGGACCTAGGGCCAGCCATGCCTACCAGACTACCCACAGTAGCTAGCCCGCCATAACAGCAGGACCCATGCAGTCCACATAGAGGGGCACCCCCTAGAACATATAGCTCTGGTAACCAGGTGGTGTGCACTGCTGGGATGCATAGGATATCTCCTACAAAAGGCCACTTTTCCAAGATTGGGAAACATAAACAACCTACAAGATACATAGAAATAAAAACAGCAAATTAGGCAAAATGAGTCAACAGAGGAATATGGTTCATACAAAAGAACAAGATAAAACCCCAAAAGAGGAACTAAGTGAAGAAGAGATAGGTAATCTACCCAAAGAGTGTTCAAGGTAATGATCATGATGATGCTCAAAGAACTCTGGAGAAGATTGGATGAACAGAGTGAGAAGTTAGAAGTTTTAAACAAAGAGAAAATATAAAGAAGAACCAAGCAGAACTGAAGAATACAATAACTGAAATGAAAAACACATTAGAAGGAATCAACAGTAGATTTAATGATACAGAGGAGGGACCAGCAAGCTGGAAGACAGAGTAGTGGAAATCACTGAAGCTGAACAGAAAAAAGGAAAAAGAATAAAAAGAAATGAGCACAGTTTGAAAGACCTCTGGGACAACATCAAGTGTACTAACATACAAATTATAGGGGTCCCAGAAGGAGAAGAGAGTGAAAGGGGCAGAGAACATATATGAAGACATAATAGCTGAACACTTCCCTAACCTAGGAAAAGAAATGGACATCCAGGTCCAGGAAGCACAAAGAGTCCCAAAGAGAAAGAGGACCACACCAAGACACATTGTAATTAAAATGGCAAAAATTAAAGATAAAGAGAGAATATTAAAAGAAACAAGGGAAAAGCAACAAGTTACATACAAGGGAACTCCCATAAGGCTATCAGCTGACTTTTCAGCAGAAATTCTTCAGGCCAGAAGGGAGTGGCAGGATATATTTAAAGTGATGAAAGGGAAAAACCTACAACCAAGAATACTCTACCCAGCACATCTCTTGTTCAGATTTGATGGAGAGATCAAAAGTTTTACAGACAGGCAAAATCTAAAAGAGTTCAACACCACCAAACCAGCTTTACAAGAAATATTAAAGGGGCTTCTCTAAGCGGAAAAGAAAAAGCCACAACTAGAAACATGAAAATTATAAAAGGAAAAATCTCATTGGTAAAGGAAAATATACAGTAAATGTAGTAAATCAGCCAAGTATAAAGCTAAAAAGAAGGTTAAAAGACAAAAATAGTAAAATCATCTTTATCCGCTATAAGTAGTTAAGGGATACACAAAACAAAAAGACGTAAAATATGATGTCAAAAACAGTAAATGTGGTGGGGGGTACTAAAAATGGAGGATTGCTAAAATGCATTTGGAAGAGACCTTCAAGATGGCGGAAGAGTAAGACGTGGAGATCATCTTCCTCCCCACAAATACATCAGAAATACATCTACACGTGGAACAACTCCTACTGAACACCTACTGAACACTGGCAGAAGACCTCAGATTTCCCAAAAGGCAAGAAACTCCCCACGTACCTGGGTAGGGCAAAAGAAAAAAGAAAAACCAGAAACAAAAGAAGAGGGACAGGACCTGCACCTCTGGGAGGGAGCTGTGAAGGAGGAAAAGTTTCCACACACTAGGAAGCCCCTTCACTGGCGGAGACTGTGGGTGGGCAGGGGGGAGCCACAGAGGAGAGTGCAGCAACAGGGGTGCAGAGGGCAAAGCGGAGAGATTCCCACACAGAGGATTGGTGCTGACCAGCATTCACCAGCTTAAGAGGCTTGTCTGCTCACCCACAGGGACAGGTCGGGGCTGGGAGCTGAGGCTCCAGCTTCAGAGGTCGGATCCCAAGGAGAAGACTGGGGTTGGCTGCGTGAACACAGCCTGAAGGGGGCTAGTGCGCCACACTCATTGGGAGAGAGCCTGGGAAAAAGTCTGGAACTGCCTAAGAGGCAATAGACCATTGTTTCGGGGTGTTCGAGGAGAGGGGATTAAGAGCACTGCCTAAATGAGCTCCAGAGATGGGCGCGAGTGGCGGTTATCAGTGCGGACACGAGAGAAGAGCATGAAATGCTGAGGCTGCGGCTGCAGCCACCAAGAAGCCTGTGTGCAAGCACAGGTCGCTATCCACACCTTCTCTCCCAGGAGCCTGTGCAGCCCGCCACTGCCAGGGTCCTGTGATCCAGGGACAACTTCCCTGGGAAGTTGTGCCTCAGGCTGGTGCAACCTCACGCCAGCCTCTGCCACCACAGGCTCACTCTGCATTCCGTACACACCCCTACCCCCAGCCTGAGTGAACCAGAGCCCCCTAATCAACTGCTACTTTAACCCCGTCCTGTCTGAGGGAAGAACAGATGCCCTCAGGCGACCTACACGCAGAGGCAGGGCCAAATCCAAAGCTGAACACCGGGAGCTGTGTGAACAAAGAAGAGGAAGGGAAGTTTCTCCCAGCAGCCTCAGGAGCAGCGGATTAAATCTCCACAATCAACTTGATATACCCTGCATCTGAGGAATACCTGAATAGACAACGAATCATCCCAAAATTGAGGCGGTAGACTTTGGGAGCAATGATATATATATTTTCTTCATTTTTCTCTTTTTGTGAGTGTGTATGTGTATGCTTCTTTGTGTGATTTTGTCTGTATAGCTTTGCATTTACCATTTGTCCTAGGGTTCTGTCTGTCCGTTTTTTTGTTTTTTTGTTTTTTAACATAGTTTTTAGCACTTGTTATCATTGGTGTATTTTTTTTTAGGTTTGGTGGCTCTCTTCTTTCTTTTTTTCCTTTTTTTATACTTTTTAATTTTTAATAATTATTTTTTATTTTTTATTTTAATAACTTTTCTTTTCTTTTCTTTTCTTTCTTTCTTTTTTTCTCCCTGTTCTTCTGAGCTGTGTGGCTGACAGGGTCTTGGTGCTCCGGCTGGGTTTCAGGCCTGTGCCATTCAGGTGGGAGAGCCAAGTTCAGGACATTGGTCCACCAGAGACCTCCCAACTCCACGTAATATCAAATGACAAAAGCTCTCCCAGAGAGCTCCATCTCAATGCTAAGACCCAGCTCCACTCATCGACCAGCAAGCTACAGTGCTAGACACACTATGCCAAACAACTAGCAAGCCAGGAACACAACCCCATCCATTAGCACAGAGGCTGCCTAAAACCATAATAAGGTCACAGACACCCCAAAACACACCACCGGACGTGGTCCTGCCCACCAGAAAGATAAGATCCAGCCTCATCCACCAGAACAAAGGCACTAGTCCCCTCCACCAGGAAGCCTACACAACCCACTGAATCAACCTTAGCCACTGGGGACAGACACCAAAAACAACAGGGACTACGAACCTGCAGCCTGTGAAAAGAAGACCCCAAACACAGTAAGATAAGCAAAATGAGAAGACAGAGAAACACACAGCAGATGAAGGAGGAAGGTAAAAACCCATCAGACCAAGCAAATGAAGAGGAAATAGGCAGTCTACCTAAAAAGAATTCAGAATAATGATAGCAAAGATGATCCAAAATCTTGGAAACTGAATGGAGAAAATACAAGAAACGTTTAACCAGGACCTAGAAGAACTACAGAGCAAATAAACAATGATAAACAATACAATAAATGAAATTAAAAATTCTCTAGGAGGAATCAATAGCAGAATAACTGAGGCAGAAGAACGGATAAGTGACCTGGAAGATCAAATAGTGGAAATAACTACTGCAGAGCAGAATAAAGAAAAGAGAATGAAAAGAATTGAGGACAGTCTCAGAGACCTCTGGGACAACATTAAATGCACCAACATTTGAATCATAGGGGTCCCAGAAGAAGAAGAGAAAAAGAAAGGGACTGAGAAAATATTTGAAGAGATTATAGTTGAAAACTTCCCTAATATAGGAAAGGAAATAGTTAATCAAGTCCAGGAAGCACAGAGAATCCTATACAGGATAAATCCAAGGAGAAACATGCCAAGACACATATTAATCAAACTATCAAAAATTAAATACAAAGAAAAAATATTAAAAGCAACAGGGGAAAAACGACAAATAACATACAAGGGAATCCCCATAAGGTTAACAGCTGATCGTTCAGCAGAAAATCTGCACACCAGAAGGGAGTGGCAGGACATATTTAAAGTGATGGAAGGGAAAAACCTACAACCAAGATGACTCTACGCAGCAAGGATCTCATTCAGATTAGACAGAGAAATTAAAACCTTTACAGACAGGCAAAAGCTAAGAGAAATCAGCACCACAAAACCAGCGTTACTACAAATGCTAAAGGAACTTCTCTAGGCAGGAAACACAAGAGAGGGAAAAGACCTACAATAGCAAACCAAAAACAATTAAGAAAATGGTAATAGGAACATACATATCGATAATTACCTTAAATGTAAATGGATTAAATGCTCCCAGCAAAAGACATAGACTGGCTGAATGGATACAAAAACAATACCCATATATATGCTGTGTACAACATACCCACTTCAGACCTAGGAACAAATACAGACTGAAAGTGAGGGGATGGAAAAAGATCTTCCATGCAAATGAAAATCAAAAGTAAGCTGGAGTAGCAGTTCTCATATCAGACAAAAGAGACTTTAAAATAAAGAATGTTACAAGAGACAAGGAAGGACACTACATAATGATCAATGGATCAATCCAAGAAGAAGATATAACAATTGTAAATATCTATGCACCCAATATAGGAGCACCTCATTACATAAAGCAAATGCTAACAGCCATAAAAAGGAAAATCAATAGTAATACAGTAATAGTAGGTGACTTCAACACCCCACTTACACCAATGGACAGGTCATCCAAAATGAAAATAAATAAGGAAACACAGCTTTAAATGATACATTAAACAAGGTTGACTTTATTGATATTTATAGGACATTCCATCCAACAACAACAGAATACACTTTCTTCTCAAGTGCTCATGGAACATTCTCCAGGATAGATCATATCTTGGGTCACAAATCAAGCTTTGGTAAATTGAAGAAAATTGAAATCATATCAAGTATCTTTTCCCACCACAATGTTATGAGATTAGATATCAATTAAAGGAAAAAAATCTGTAAAAAATACAAATACATGGAGGCTAAACAATACACTACTTAATAACCAAGAGATCACTGAAGAAATCAAAGAGGAAATCAAAAAATACCTAGAAACAAATGACAATGAAAACACGATGAACCAAAACCTACGGGATGCAGCAGAAGCAGTTCTAAGAGGGAAGTTTATAGCAATACAATCCTACCTCAAGAAACAAGAAACATCTCAAATAAACAACCTAACCTTACACCTAAAGCAATTAGAGAAAGAAGAACAAAAAAACCCCAACGTTAGCAGAAGGAAAGAAATCATAAAGATCAGATCAGAAATAAATGAAAAAGAAATGAAGGAAACAATTGCAAAGATCAATAAAACGAAAGGCTGGTTCTTTGAGAAGATAAACAAAATTGATAAACCATTAGCCAGACCCATCAAGAAAAAAAGGGAGAAGTCTCAAATCAATAGAATTAGAAATGAAAAAGGAGAAGTAACAACCGACACTGCAGAAATACAAAGGATCATGAGAGATTACTACAAGCAACACTATGCCAATAAAATGGACAACCTGGAAATAATGCACAATTCTTAGAAAAGCACAACCCTCCAAGACTGAACGAGGAAGAAATAGAAAATATAAACAGGCCAATCACAAACACTGAAATTGAGACTGTGATTAAAAATCTTCCAACAAACAAAAACCCAGGACCAGAAGGCTTCACAGGCGAATTCTATCAAACATTTAGAGAAGAGCTAACACTTGTCCTTCTCAAACTCTTCCAAAATATAGCAGAGGGAAGAACACTCCCAAAGTCATTCTACGAGGCCACCATCACCCTGATACCAAAACCAGACAAAGATGTCATAAGGAAAGAAAACTACAGGCCAATATCACTGATGAACATAGATGCAAAAATCCTCAACAAAATACTAGCAAACAGAATCCAACAGCACATTAAAAGGATCATACACCATGATCAAGTGAGGTTTATTCCAGGAATGCAAGGATTCTTCAATATATGCAAATGAATCAACGTGATACACCATATTAACAAATTGAAGGAGAAAAACCATATGATCATCTCAATCGATGCAGAGAAAGCTTTCAACAAAATTAAACACCCATTTATGATAAAAACCCTCCAGAAAGTAGGAATAGAGGGAACTTTCCTCAACATAATAAAGGCCATATATGACAAACCCACAGCCAACATCGTCCTCAATGGTGAAAAACTGAAACCATTTCCACTAAGATCAGGAACAAGACAAGGTTGCCCACACTCACCACTATTATTCAACATAGTTTTGGAAGTTTTAGCCACGGCAGTCAGAGAAGAAAAAGAAATAAAAGGAATCCAAATCAGAAAAGAAGAAGTAAAGCTGTCACTGTTTACAGATGACATGATACTATACATAGAGAATCCTAAAGATGCTACCAGAAAACTACTAGATGTAATCAATGAATTTGGTAAAGTAGCAGGATACAAAATTAATGCACAGAAATCTCTTGCATTCCTATACACTAATGATGAAAAATCTGAAAGAGAAATTAAGGAAACACTACCATTTACCATTGCAAAAAATAGAATAAAATTTCTAGGAATAAACCTACCTAAGGAGACAAAAGACCTATATGCAGAAAATTGTAAGACACTGATGAAAGAAATCAAAGGCGATACAAACAGATGGAGAGATATACCATGTTCTTGGATTGGAAGAATCAACATTGTGAAAATGACTATAGTACCCAAAGCAATATACAGATTCAATGCAATCCCTATCAAACTACCAATGGCATTTTTCACAGAGCTAGAACAAAAAATTCCACAATTTGTATGGACACACAAAAGACTCCAAATAGCCAAAGCACACTTGAAAAAGAAAAACGGAGCTGGAGGCATCAGGCTCCTGGACTTCAGACTATACTACAAAGCTATAGTAATCAAGACAGTATGGTACTGGCACAAAAACAGAAATGTAGATCAATGGAACAGGATAGAAAGCCCAGAGATAAACCCATGCACATATGGTCACCTTATTTTTGATAAAGGAGGCAAGAATACACAATGGAGAAAAGATAGCCTCTTCAATAAGTGGTGCTCGGAAAACTGGACAGCTACATGTAAAAGAATGAAATTAGAACACTCCCTAACACCATACACAAAAATAAACTCAAAATGGATTAAAGACCTAAATGTAAGGCCAGACACTATACAACTCTTAGAGGAAATCATAGGGAGAACACTCTGACATAAATCACAGCAAGATCCTTTTTGACCCACGTCCTAGAGAAATGGAAATAAAAACAAAAATAAACAAATGGGACCTAATGAAACTTAAAAGCTTTTGCACAGCAAAGGAAACCACAAACAAGATGGAAAGACAAACCTCAGAATGGCAGAAAATATTTGCAAATGAAGCAACTGACAAAGGATTAATCTCCAAAATATACAAGCAGCTCATGCAGCTCAATATCAAAGAAACAAACACCCAATCCAAAAATGGGCAGGAGACCTAAATAGACAGTTCTCCAAAGAAGATATACAGATTGCCAACAAACACATGAATGAATGCTCAACATCACTAATCATTAGAGAAATGCAAATCAAAACTACAGTGAGATAAAAAATAAAAAAAAAAATAAAAAAAATAAAAAAAATAAAAAAAATAAAAAAAATAAAAAAAATTAAAAAAAGATTAAAAAAAAATAAAAAAAATAAAAAAAATAAAAAAAATTAAAAAAAATAAAAAAATAAAAAAAATAAAAAAATAAAAAAAAAATAAAAAAATAAAAAAATAAAAAATAAAAAAAAATAAAAAAATAAAAAAAAAAAAAAATAAATAAAAAAATAAAAAAAAAAAAAAATAAAAAAAAAAAAAAAATAAAAAAAAATAAAAAAATAAAAAAAATTAAAAAAAAAAATAAAAAAAAAAAAAAAAAAAAAAAAAAAAAAAAAAAAAACTACAGTGAGGTATCACCTCATACCAGTCAGAATGCCCATCATCAAAAAATCTACAAAAAGTAAATGCTGGAGAGGTTGTGGAGAAACGGGAACCCTCTTGCACTGTTAGTGGGAATGTAAATTGATAGAGCCACTTGGGAGAACAGTATGGAGGTTCCTTAAAAAACTAAAAACAGAACCACCATACGACCCAGCAATCCCACTACTGGGCATATACTCTGAGAAAACCATAATTCAAAAAGAGTCATGTACCACAATGTTCGTTGCAGCTCTATTTACAATAGCCAGGATATGGAATCAACCTAATTGTCCATCGACAGATGAATGGATAAAGAAGATGTGGCACATATATACAATGGAATATTACTCAGCCATAAAATGAAATGAAATTGAGTTATTTGTAGTGGGGTGGACGGACCTAGAGTCTCTCATACAGAGTGAAGTATGCCAGAATGTGAAAAACAAAAAACCTATGCTAACACATATATATGGAATCTAAAGAAAAAAAACATGGTTCTGAAGAACCTAGGGGCAGGGCAGGATTAAAGAAGCAGACCTAGAGAATGGAGTTGAGGTCATGGGGAGGGCAAAGGATAAGCTGTGACGAAGTGAGAGAGTGGCATGGACTTATATATACTACCAAACGTAAAATAGATAGCTAGTGGGAAGCAGCCACATAGCACAGGGAGATCTGCTCGGTGCTTTGTGACCACCTAGAGGGGTGGGATAGGGATGGTGGGAGGGAGGGAGAAGCAAGAGGGAGGAGATATGGGGATATATGTATATGTATAGCTGATTCACTTTGTTGTAAAGCAGAAACTAACACACCATTGTAAAGCAATTATACTCCAATAAAGATGTTAAAAAAAGTGCTTTTGAACTTAAGAGATCAGCAACTTAAAATAATCACATATATATATATATTTCTACATACAATGTGGAAAATATAGTAAATAAGTATGCAATATCTTTGTATGGTGACATATTATAACTAAACTTAACGTGATGATAGTTTTGAAATGTATAGAAATACCAAATCAGTATGTTTTGTAGCAAGAACTAACATAGTGTTGTAGGTCAGTTATACTTCAAAAACAAACAAACAGACAAGCAAACTCATAGAAAAAGATATTGGATATGTTGTTGCCAGAGGTAGGGGATGGAGGGAGGGAGAATTAGATGAAGACAGTCAAAAGGTACAAAGTTTCAGTTATAAGATGAATAAGTAGTAGGGATATAATGTACAGCAGGGTAAATATAATTAACACTGCTGTATGTTATATATAAAAGTTGTTAAGAGTAAATCCTAAGTGTTCTCATCACAAGGAAAAATTTTTTCTCTGTTTCTTTAATTTTGTATCTGTACGAGGTAATGGATGTTCACTACACTTATTGTGGAAATTATTTCATGATGTATGTAAGTCAAATTATTATGCTGTATGCCTTAAACTTATACAGTGCTGTATGTCAATTACATGTCAATAAAACTGGATGAAGAAAGAAAAGAATTAACAATGTTGTTTATTGCTCAGAGATCCTGGACAAATGTCCATCCTTGGCCCTTAGGTTTTCTTATTGGTTAAAATGGGAGTGTTACAGGACTAGTACGAGGGTTAAAGAGGCCTTGAACCTTGTAATCTTGTATTTTGGGCTTTATTCCTTGGAGGACTTCTTTATTTGTAGGGTTGGTTAATTCTGAGATGAAGTTTTAGGGGTCTATTTGAATTTTGATGGGAGGAGCACTGTGAATTTTGTCAATATCAGTTGGAGATTTTGCCCATAAGGAAAGTTGCAGCTGATTCAATACAGACACATGATCAGTGTTTCCAGAATCTGCTCTAGTACCATCACAGACGGAAAAATGAAATATGCCAAAGGGTCAGTTAATTCACCTGATTGGTTAGTTTGATGACTACCATCAAGATTTAGAATTATTTACCCTTTTTGGGAGAAAGAAATTCTGACATGATATTTCTCTAAGAAGTCTTGGCCTAATGAATGGGTAGGGGTGGAGTAACTAAGGAAAAACGAGTGTATATCTGTCAGAGGGCCTAAACAAAAGGAAATAGGTTCAGAGACAGGAATCTCTCAAGGTTCATTAGAGATCCCCACTTATTTGAACTGTTTCAGTACGCCAAGGCAGGGACTGTTTTATAATAGTGGGGTTGAGCACCGCGAGTGTGGCTCTGGTGTCAATTAGGACTGGAAGAAATTCATTCCCGATCTGGAGAAAGGCTTCTCCAACCTGATTAAGAAGGAGGATTGGAAAGAGTCCCTGTAGTTTCTCAGAGCCCCATGATTGAGAATTAGGAGGAGATTGGAAAGGCTGGTTAGAGAGCTGAAAGCACCTAAACTGCTTAAATTTGTAACCATCTCTTTTCTCATTTCCTGGCTCCTTGCAATAATAGCAGAAACTAGGATGGTTTTGGTTTTCTTTCGGAGCCTTTATTTGCTGCAGTTGAACATTAAGTTTTAGCAGTTTTCCTTTGAGGTGTCTCATCTAGAGTGTGAGAGAGCTGGTTTGCCAAATTAAACAATCTGGAGTGGACATAGTTTCCCACTCCATCCTGGTCTTTTTTACTAGATGGGGAAAGTTCCTGTTCAGCCCATTAATAAACATAGAGTTAAAAGCTAGCCAGGTGGAATCAATAGCTGAAGGAAGACCAGAATTTTCTTTAAAAAGCAATCTGATATCAGTTATAATAATTACAAACAGGGTCATCAGATGTTTGTGTGCAATCTTGAATTTTGTTCCAATCAACGGGCTTTGGAAAAGAACTAGGAACTTTGCAGTGAAGTTGCCTAGTAAGTGCTCAATCCCAATTATATAGTAAGTTAGTGGGTGGTCTCCCAGTTGTAATTCTAGACACCTTTCAGTATTTTCCAAATTAGCAGCTTTTATTCAATGCTGGGCTTAGCCTTTACTGACAAGTATATCATATGGCTAATATAAGCCAGAGAAACCAGGTTGATAAGTTTGAATGACTATATTAAATTTCTCTGAACATCTGTGAGGAACTTCAATTACTTTGGGCAAATCTTTGACTATGGCTCACAGTTCAGCTTTAGTTCAAGGAGTATAACAAATTAAGGGTTTGGCTTCTGTATCCTCAGAAGGCTTAATTTTAAAGGAACAGGTTCTCACAAGTTCAGAGCAAGGGGGAATAGGGAGAGTTTCTGAGAAAAGGGGACGTTTGGTGAGACAACTAGTATGGGCAATTTGGGGATATAGAGGAGGCATAGGCAGCATAGAAAGGAAGGAAGAAAATGATGTCAGAGGCAGATTTTGACCCTGAGGAGCCAAGGGAGAGAGACAAGATGGTGCTGAAGGTGGAGCCTGAGACAAAGAAGCCAAGGAATAAGAACCTGAGACTTTGAGAGCCATTTTATTTTTCTTTAGTTGTTTGTTCGCCTCAGTTGATCTTAAAATCTTATTTTGCAGAGAGGCAATCCACGATTACGCTATATCTTTTCATTTATGGTATTTTTATGATATTGTATTCAGTTTTTTCGATTAATCAGCTTTATTTTTTAGACCAGTTATAAGTTCACAGCAAAATTGTATGAAAGTACAGAGTTCCTCTATAGTCCTTTTCCTCACACATGTACAGCCTCCCTCATTTTCGACATCCTTTACCATGGTGGTACATTTGTTATAATCAATAAACCTAAATGAACACATTATTATTACCCAAAGTCCATAGTTTACATTAGGTTTTATTTCTGATGTTGTATATTCTATGGGATTTTTCTGGGGGGGCAAATTTATAATGACATGTGTCCATTACTACCCTAAAAATTCTCTGTGCTCTGCCTATTCATCCCTCCCTTGTCCCTGACTCCTAACAACCACTGATCTTTTATATTTTTATTTTTATTTTTTAAAACATCTTTATTGGAGTATAATTGCTTTACAATGGTGTGTTAGTTTCTGCTTTATAACAAAGTGAATCAGTTATACATATACATATATCCCCATATCTCCTCCCTCTTGCATCTCCCTCCCTCCCACCCTCCCTATCCCACCCCTCTAGGTGGTCACAAAGCACAGAGCTGATCTCCCTGTGCTATGCGGCTGCTTCCCACTAGCTATCTATTTTACGTTTGGTAGTGTATATATGTCCATGTCACTCTCTCACTTTGTCCCAGCTTACCCTTCCCCCTCCCCGGAACCTCAAGTCCATTCTCTAGTAGGTCTGTGTCTTTATTCCTGTCTTGCCCCTAGGTTCTTCATGACCTTTTTTTTTTTTTTTTAGATTCCATATATATGTGTTAGCATACGGTACTTGCTTTTCTCTTTCTGACTTACTTCACTCTGTATGACAGACTCTAGGTCCATCCAGCTCACTACAAATAACTCAATCTCGTTTCTTTTTATGGCTGGGTAATATTCCATTGTATATATGTGCCACATCTTCTTTATCCATTCATCGGTTGATGGACACTTAGGTTGCTTCCACGTCCTGGCTATTGTAAATAGAGCTGCAATGAACATTTTGGTACATGACTCTTTTTGAATTATGGTTTTCTCAGGGTATATGCCTGATCTTTTTACTGTCTTCATAGTTTTGCCTTTCTTTCCCAGAATGTTATGTAGTTGGAATCATTTGCACTGGAGCCTTTTCCAACTGGCTTCTTTCACTTAGTAATATGCATTTAAGTTTCCTCCATGACTTTTCATGGCTTCTTAGCTCATTTCTATTTAGTGCTAAATAATATTTCATTGTCTGGATGTACCACAGTTTATTTATCTATTCTTCTATGAAAGACAACTTGGTTGCTTCCAAATTTTGGCAATTATGAATAAAACTGCTTATAAACATCCATGTGCAGGTTTATGTGTAGACATAGGTATTTGATTCATTTGTATAAGCACCAAGGAGCATGATTGTTGGATCAAATGGTAAAAGTATGTTTAGTTTTGTAAGAAACTGCCGAACTATTTTCCAAAAGGTCGATGCCATTTTGCATTTCTACCATCAATAAATGAGAGTTCTTGTTGCTCCACATCTTTGCCAGCATTTGATGTTGTGTTTTGAATTTGAGCTATTGTAATAGGTGTGTAGTGGTATCTTATTGCTGATTTAATTTGTAATTCCCTAATGAGATATGTTGTGCATCTTTTCATATGCTTACTTGTCTTCTGTATATCTTCTTTGGTGAGGTATGTGTTCAAAAGTTTGCCTATTTTTAGTCAAATTATTTGTTTTCTTATTGATAAGTTTTAAGAGTTCTTTGTATATTTTGGATAATAGTCCTTTATCAGATGTGTCTTTTGCAAATACTTTCTCCCAGTCTGTGGCTTGTCTTCTCAATCTCTTGACAAAGTTTTCTGGAGAAGTTTTAAATTTAATGAAGTCCAGCTTATCAATTATATTTTTTATGAACCATAACTTTGGTGTTGTATTTTAAAAGTTATTGCCCTACCCAAAGTCCTCTATGTGTTCTTCTATATTACCTCCTAGAAGTTCTATCAGTTTTTTCCTCATATATTTTGATGCTCTGTTGTTAGGTGCACACACATTAAGGATTGCTATGTCTTGAAGAACTGGCAACTTTATCATAATGTAATGTACCTCTTTATCCTTGATAACTAGTCTTGCTCTGAAATCGACCCTGTCTGAATTTAATATAGATGCTTCCACTTTCTTTTGATTAGTATTAGGATGACATACCTTTATCTATCCTTTAATTTTAATCCGTATGTGTCTTCTACATAAGTTTCTACAGAGAAATCAGCTGATAGCATTATGGGAGTTCCCTTGTAACTGACTGTATTTCTCTTGCTGCCTTTAGAATTCTCTCTTTAACTTTTTCCATTTTAATTAAGATATATCTTGGTGTGAGTCTGTTTAGGTTCCTCTTGTTTGGGTCCCTCTGTGTTACTGTATCCGGATATCTGTTTCCCTCTTTAGATTTGAAAGGTTTTCATCCATAATCTCTTCTAATACATTTTTTATCTCCTTCTTTCTCTCTCTTTTCCTTCTGAAACCCCTATTATGCATAGGTTGACATGTTTTATATTGTCCTATATATCTCACATGTTGCTTTCATTTTTTAAAATATGACCTTCTGTCTGTTGTTCTGATTGAGTGATTTCCATTATCTTATTTTCCAGATAACTTATTTATCCTTCTGTGTCATTTAGTCAGCTATTCATTGGTTCTAGATTGCTTTTTATCTTGGAAATTGAATTATTTATTTTTGATTGGCTTATCTTTATAGTTTCTAGTTCCTTGTTACAGTGATCTGTGTTTCTATCAATAATCTTTATTCCGTTAGCATTTTTATTATCACCTTTTTGAACTAGGGGTCTGGTAAACTGGTGAGCTCTGTTTCATTATTTGTTCTTTCAGGAGATTCCTCTTGCTGTTTTAATTGAGAGTAGTTCCTCTACCTTTTCATTTTACTTAACTTTCTCTATCTCTATGAATTTAGGAGAAGCAGTGATCTATTGTGGTCTTGAAGGGATGTTTTATTTGAGAGCATCCCTGTGTAGACTGTGTGTCCAGTGTCTTTGGTGCAAGGGCTGATTTTGATATGGATGCCAGTCACGTCTTTCCTCAGGGTGTGCTGGCCACTATCACCTTTACAAGTGGTGTGGTTGGTGTTGTAGTATCTGGAGCCTGTGCTAGACATGAAGCAGAGCTTTCTCTCTGCTCCATGGCTGTCACTGCCCTGTCATGGGTGGAGTCTGTTCCCCAGTTGTTGGAGTAGAAGTCCTGAGGGTCGGGTTCAATCAGGCTCCTTTGCCCTTGAATGTGTGCCCTGCCCCAAAGGAGGTGATTGCTGAAGCAAGTGAGGCCTATGCAGTCACAGAGGACTTATGTGTTGCCTGTGTAGGCTTCCAGGGTTCCACTCAGAAGCAACACAAGGTAGCGTCCCTTTGTCTTGTTTGTCCCAGATCTAGCGCAAGGCTGTGGTGTGGAGTAGGCTGGGGCTGGGGGTTGGGGCATCTTGGTTGCAGGAATTGAGGTAGATGCGCTGCCATGAGAGATCTGGGCTGCTTCTGTGGCAGTCTTCTCCCAGGACCTGTCTGCCCCAGATCTAGAGCTAAGCTGAGGTGTGGAGTGGGCGGAGCCTGTGGCACTCTCACTGGGAGACAAACAGCTGTGTACTCCTGCGTGAACTGACAGCTCCTGTCTCCCCCTCCTGCCCACCCAGATTACACCCTAGGTTCCCTGGGCTGTCTCTGCATAGCTAGATTGAGTCCTCTCCCAGGGCCTGTATGCCCAAGATCTAGCGCTAAGCTGCAGTAGCTCCTGTGGTGCTACCCGGTGTGTGCACTGATAATGGTCACCACTGCTGCCCCACCCAGACCACACCGCAGGACCCCCGCCTGTCTCTGTAGTAGACTGAGTCCTCTTCCAGAGCCTGTCTGCCCAATATCCAATGCTATGCTGTGGCACACACCTGTGACTCTGCCTTGTGCATGTCCTGACAATGGCCTTCACCGCTCCACCTGGATCACACACCAAGCCTCCCAGTCTGTCTCTTTGTAGCTAGACCTTGTCTTTTCCTAGCACCCAGTTTGCCAGATCTAGCATCAAGCTGTGTTGTGGAGTTAGCGGGGCCAGGGTATTTGCCCCATTTGGATTGGGGAGTGCAGTGAGGTGGCAGCTGCCAGTGCAAGGCTCTCTCCACCCTGATTGTTGGCAACAGCATACACACACTCCTCATGAGTAGCATCTAGGCTTCTCTAGTCTTCTGTCTGTCCTAGTGATACTCCCAGCACCCAAGGGGCTTGTCTTTTCTGTGCAGGACCCTAAGTCTGGGATGCCCAAATAGTGCTCTACCTGCTTGCTAACCCATGTGAGGGTCCACCTGTGTGGACCTTCTCTTCCTTTCAGATCCCCCCAGGGGTGCAAGTGCTGACCTGATGCATTTTCTCCTTCCTAACTGGTTACGTAGAGATCTTTCTTGGAGCTTTGTTCGTGTAGGACTTCTTCTGTCAGTTTTCAGTAAGTTTTCTGTGAGAATTGTTCCACATGTAGATGTATTTTTGATGTGTTTGGGGGGGGAAGTGAACTCCATGCTCTCCTACTTCACCATCTTGATCCCCTCCCTTGTGACTTTAATTCAACATATACTGAAAGTCCTAGCCAGAGCAATCAGAAAATCAATCAATCAATCAATCAATCAATCAATCTGTTAATCAAGCTTGGAAAGGAAGAAAATTTGTCACTTTTTGCAAATGACATGACACTGTATATAGAAAATCCTAAGGACTCCACGAAAAACTATTACAACTAATAAATGATTCAGTAATTTTTCACAATACAAAATTAATATACAGAAATCTGTTGTGTTTCTCTACACCAATAATGAACAATCAAAAAGGGAAATTAAGAAAATAATCCCTATACGTATACACATATCCCGATATCCCCTCCTTCTTGCGTCTCCCTTCCACCCTCATTATCCCACCCCTCTATGTGGTCACAAAGCACGGAGCTGATTTTCCTGTGCTATGCAGCTGCTTCCCACTAGCTATCTATTTTACATTTGGTAGTGTATATATGTCAATGCCACTCTCTCACTTCGTCCCAGCTTACCCTTCCCCCTCCCCATGTCCTCAAGTCCATTCTCTACACCTGCGTCTTTATTTCTGTCCTGTCCTTACAGCAGAAACTAACACAACATTGTAAAGCAATTATACTCCAATAAAGATGTTAAAAAAAAAAGAATGAACTACCAACATACATAATGATGAGTGAAAGAAGCCAGAAGCAAAAGAGTACATACTGTAGGATTCCACTGATATTAAGAACAGTTCAAGAACAGGCAAACAAATCTATGGTTACACTGTGCAAGGGAATAATAGCAAACAAAGTAAAGTTCCAAGCAAAAAAATAAAATAAACTGTTTGAGAAAAAACAAATCCTAGTTACAACTGCATTAAAAGGAATAAAATACCTAGGAATGAATCTAGCCAAGGAGGTGAAAGACTTGTATTTGAAAATCTGTAAGATATTAATGAAAGAAATTAAGATGATAAAATCAGATGGAAAGATATACCATGCTGATAGATTTGAAGAATTGATATTGTTAAAGTGACCATATTATCCAGGCAAGCTACAGATTCAATTCAACCCTTCTCAAAATACCAATGACATTTTTCACAGAACTAGAACAAATATTTCTAAAATTTGTATGGAAACACAAAAGACCCTGAATAGCCAAAGCAATCCTGGAAAATAAGAACAAAGCCAGAGGTATCACACTTCCTGATTTCAAACTGTATTACAAAGCTATAATAATCAAAACTGCACAGTATCAGCAGAAAAAGAGACTCATAGATCAATGGAAGAGAATAGAGAGCCCAGAAATGAACCCACACTTATGTGGACAGTTAGGCTATGAGAAAGGTGTCAAGAATATACAATGGGGAAACGACAGTCTGTTCAACAGGTGGTGCTGGGAAAACTGGACAGCTACATGTAAAGGAATAAAACTGGACTACTTTCTCATACCATATACAAAAATAAGCTCAAAATGGATTAAAGACTTAAATGTAAGACCTGAAACCATAAAACTCATAGAAAATAACATAGACCACATGATTTTTGACATTGGTTAGCAATATTTTTTTTGATCAATCTCCCCAGGCCAGGGAAACAAAAGCAAAAATATCCAGTGGGACTACATCAAACTAAAAAGATTTTGCAAAGTGAAGAAAACAAAAGGGCAACTCACTGAATGGGAGAAAATATTTTCAAACCATTTGTCTGGTAAGGGCTTAATATCCAAAATATATAAGGAAATCATACAACTCAATAGCAAAAAAAAACCCCACAAATAATCCTATTAAAAATGGGCAGTGGATGTAAATAGATATTTTTCCAAAGAAGACATACAGATGACAAAGAGGTACATGAAAAGTTTCTTGTATCACTAACCATTAGGGAAACACAAATCAAAACCACAAGGAGGTAACACCACATGTCTGTCAAAATGACTATCATCAAAAAGATAGCAAATAACAAGCTTTGGTGAAGCTGTGGAGAAAAGGGAACACTTGTGCATTGTTGGTGGAAAGTAAATTGGTACAGCCAGTATAGAAAACAGTATGAAGCTTCCTTAAAAATTAAATATATAGGCTTCCCTGGTGGCACAGTGGCTAAGAATCTGCCTGTCAATGCAGGGGACATGGGTTTGAGCCTTGGTCCGGGAAGATCCCACATGCCGTGGAGCAACTAAGCCTGTGTGCCACAACTACTGAGCCCGTGTGCTGCAACTACTGAAGCCCACTCACCTAGAGCCTGGCTCCACAACGAGAGAAGCCACAGCAATGAGAAGCCTGCTCACCACAACGAAGATTAGCCCCTGCTTGCCGCAACTAGGGAAAGCCTGCGCGCAGCAACAAAGACCCAACGCAGCCAAAAATAAATGAATAAAATAAATGAATTTTTAAAAAATTAAATATAGAACTACCTTATGATCCAGCAATCCCACTTCTGCTTATATATCCAAAAGAACTGCAGTCACTCTCTTAAAGAAATCTCTACACTCATGTTTACTGTAACATTATTCATAATAGCCAATATATAGAAATATATAGCTTAAAAGCATTATTCTGAGTGAAATGATTCAGACAGGGAAAGACAAATACTATGTGTTCTCACTTACATGTGGAAACTAAAACAGCCAAATTCAAAGAAATATAGAGTAGAATGGTGATTGCCAGGGGCTGTGGTGTGGGGGAAATAGGTTATGATGCTCAAAGTTTACAAACGTCTAGCTATAACATGTAAGTCCTGGAGGTCTAATGTACAGCATGATGGCTATAATTAACAATACTGTATTATATGCTTGAAAGTTCTTTAGAGAGTAAATCTATAAGTTTTCTCCACAAAAATAAATTGAAAATATGTGAGAGGCTGAAAGTGCTAACTAACTTTATTGTGGTAATCACTTCACAATATATATGTGTATTACATCATGTTGTACATCTTAAACTTACATGTATGTTAATAATATCTTAATAAAACTAAAACAATAATATCTCAAAAATATTCTCTAAGATAAATATTTCAATACAGTGAAGCCAAATTCTTGAGTATGAGGCAGCATAATATAGAGTTTAAGAGCAACATGTCTGCCGTGCTCCAGAGGTTAGAATCTTTGCTGTTATTTAATAGCCATGTTAAACTGGTCTTGTTATGTAGCTCTCTATCTTTACATTTGCTTTTAGTGGGTATAATAACTAACAAATGCACAAGACTTTCACAAATATTAAATAATTAATATTATAAAGTACTCATAATTGGTTTTTGCATACAATAACTGCTGTATGTGTTTGCTAAATAAATAAAAATATTTTAATGAAAACATTTGCTCATAATTCCAATAAATCACTAAATTCTCATTATTGTTGCAATATATATTTGAATTGTTTAGTTTCATTCATGCTTATTTTTTGTTTGATTTCTTACAGCATAACATGATCTTTATACTATCATTCCAATTCAATACCATGCTGCCATAGACACAACAATCCTCAACAAAATACTAGCAATCCAAATCCAACAATACATTAAAAGGATCATACATCATGATCAAGTGGGATTTATCCCAGGGATGCAAGGATTTTTCAATATCTGTAAATCAATCAGTGTGATACACCACATCAACAAATTGAAGAATTAAAACCATATGATCATCTCAAAAGATGCAGAAAAAGCTTTTGACAAAATTCAACACCAATTTGTGATAAAAACTTTCCAGAAAGTGGGCATAGAGAGAACATGCCTCAACACAATAAAGGTCATATATGACAAACCTACAGATAACATCATACTCAATGGTGAAGAGGTGAAAGCATTTCCTCTAAGGTCAGGAACAAGACAAGGATGTTCACTCTCACCACTTTTATTCAACATAGTTTTGACAGTCCTAGCCAGGGCAATCAGAGAAGAAAAAGAAATAAAAGGCATCCAAATTGGAAAAGAAGAAGTAAAACTGTCACTGTTTGCAGATGACATGATACTATACATAGAAAATCCTAAATGTGCCACCAGAAAACTACTAGAGCTCATCAATGAATTTGGCAAAGTTGTAGGAAACAAAATTAATACACAGAAATCTGTTGCATTTCTATACATTAACAATGAAAGATCAGAAAGAGAAAGTAAAGAAACAATCACATTTATCATCACATCAAAAAGAATAAAATACCTAGAAATAAACCTACCTAAGGAGACAAAAGACCTCTACTCTGAAAACTCTAAGATGTGCATGAAAGAAATCGAAGATGACATAAACAGATGGAAAGATTTACCATGTTCTTGGATTGGAAGAATCAATATTGTCAAAATGACTATACTATCCATGGCAATCTACAGATTCAATGCAATGCCTAATAATTATCAATGGCATTCTTCACAGAACTAGAACAAAAAATCTTAAAATTTGTATGGAGGCACAAAAGACCCAGAATAGCCAAAGGAATCTTGAGAAAGGAAAACGAAGCTGAAGGAATCAGTCTCCTTGATGTCAGACTATACTACAAGGCTACAGTCATCAAAACTGCATGGTACTGGCACAAATTCAGCAATATAAATCAATAGAACAGGATAGAAAGCCCAGAAATAAAACCACGCACCTATGGTCAATTGATCTATGACAAAAGAGGCAAGAGAATACACTGGAGGAAAGAGAGTCTGTTCAAAAAATGGTGCTGGGAAAACTGGACAGCTACATGTAAAAACGAAATTAGAACATTCTTTAACACCATACACAAAAATAAACTCAAAATGGAGTAAAGACCTAAATGTAAGACCGGATACTATAAAACTTGTAGAAGAAAACATAGGCAGAACACTCTTTAACATAAAGCACAGCAATATCTTTTTTGATCCATCTCCCAGAGTAATGGAAATAAAAACAAAAATAAACAAATGGAACCTAATTAAACTCAAAAGCTTCTGCCCAGCAACGGAAACCATAGACAAAACGAAAAGACAACCCACAGAATGGGAGAAAATATTTGCAAACGATGCATCTGACAAGGGATTAGTCTCCAAACTTTACAAACATCCCATGTGGCTCAATATCAAAAAATCAAACGACCCAATCAGAAAATGAGCAAAAGACCTAAAGAGACATTTCTCCAAAGAAGACATACAGATGGCCAAAAGACACATGAAAAGATGCTCAACAATGTTAATTATTAGAGAAATGCAAATCAAAACTACAATGAGATATCACCTCACACCAGTCAGAATGGCCATCATCAAAAAATCTACAAGCAATAAATGCTGGAGAGGATGTGGAGAAAAGGGGACCCTCCTACACTGCTGGTGAGAATGTAAATTAGTACAACTACTATGGAGAACAGTATGGAGGTTCCTTAAAAAAGCTAAAAATAGAGCTATCGTATGATCCAGCAATCCCACTCCTGGGCATATATCTAGAGAAAACCATAATTTGAAAGGATACATGCACCCCAATGTTCATTGCAGCACTATTTACAATAGCCAACACATGGAAGCAACATAAATGTCCATCAATAGAGGAATGGATAAAGAAGATGTGGTGCATATATACAATGGAATATTACTCAGCCATAAAAAAGAACAAAATAATGCCATTTGCAGCAACATGGATGGACCTAGAGGTTGTCATGCTGAGTGAAGTATGTCAGACATAGACAAATATCATATGATATCACTTATATGTGATAAATATTTACAATTGTTATATCTTCTTGGATTGATCCTTTGATCATTATGTAGTGTCCTTCCTTGTCTCTTGTAACAGTCTTTATTTTAAAGTCTATTTTGTCTGATATGAGTATTGCTACTCTAGCTTTCTTTTGATTTCCATTTGCATGGAATACCTTTTTCCATTCCCTCACTTTCAGTCTGTATGTGTCCCTAGGTCTGAAGTGGGTCCCTTGTAGACCACATATATACGGGTCTTGTTATTGTATCCATTCAGCTAGTCTCTGTCTTTTGGTTGGAGCATTTAATCCATTTACACTTAAGGTAATTATAGATATGTATGTTCCTATTATCATTTTCTTAATTGTTTTGGGCTTCATCTTGTAGGTCTTTTTCTTCTCTTGTGTTTCCCGCCTAGAGAAGTTCCTTTAGCATTTGTTGCAAAGCTGGTCTGGTGGTGCTGAATTGTCTTAGCTTTTGCTTGTCTGTAAAGATTTTGATTTCTCCATCAAATCTGAATGAGATCTTTGCTGGGTAGATCTTGGTAGTACTCTTGGTTGTAGGTTTTCCCCTTTCATCACTTTAAATATATCATGCCAGTCCCTTATGGCCTGCAGAGTTTCTGCTGAGAAATCAGCTGATAACTTTATGGATGTTCCCTTGTATTTATTTATTTATTTATTTTGGCCACTCTGCACGTCCTGTGGGATCTTCATTTCCCCAACCAGGGATCGAACCCATGCCCTTGGCAGTGAAAGTGCAGAGTCCTAGCCACTGGACGGCCAGGGAATTCCCGGAAGTTCCCTTGTATGTTCCCCTGCATTTGTCATTTTCCCCTTGTTGCTTTTAATATTTTTTCTTTGTCTTTAATTTTTGTCAATTTGATTACTATGTGTCTTGGCATGTTCCTCCTTGGATTTATCCTGCCTTGGACTCTCTGTGCTACCTGGACTTGGGTGACTGTTTCCTTTCCCATGTTAGGGAAGTTTTCAGCTATTATCTCTTCAAATATTTTCTCCAGTCCTTTCTCTCTCTCTTCTCCTTCTAGGACCTCTATAATGCGAACATTGGTGTGTTTAATGTTGTCCCAGAGGTCTCTTAGTCTGTCTTCATTTCTTTTCATTCTTTTTTTCTTTATTCTGTTCCACAGCAGTGATTTCCACCATTCTGTCTTCCAGGTCACTTATCCGTTCTTCTGCCTCACTTATTCTGTTATTGATTCCTTCTAGTGTATTTTTCATTTCAGTTATTGTATTGTTCTTCTCTCTTTGTTTGTTCTTTAGTTCTTCTAGGTCTTTGTTAAAGATTTCTTGCATCTCCTCAATCCTTGCCTCCATTCTTTTTCCAAGATCTTGGATCATCTTTGCTGTCATTATTCTGAATTCCTTTTCTGGTAGGTTGGCTATCTCCACTTCACTTAGTTGTTCTTCTGGGGTTTCATCTTGTTTCTTCATCTGGGACAAATTCCTCAGCTGTCTCATTTTGACTATTTTTTGTGATTGTGGTTTCCATTCTGCAGGCTGCAGGATTATAGTTCTTCTTCTGTCATCTGTCCTCTTCCATTTCTTCTTATAGAACTGGATTTCTAGCTGATATTTTTCTTCAGCATTTAGAACTTCTTTCAGCATTTTTTGTAAAGAACGCTGCCAAGGATGAATTTTTTAACCTATTTTCTGGCCAAAGATATCTTTATTTACCTTTATTTTTGAAGGATATTTTTTACCAAGTATGGAATTTTAAACTGACATGGTGGGGTTTTTTTTTACACAATTAAAAAATATTATTCCTGTCCTCCAAATTTTAATTGAAATACAGTTGATGTACAATATTATGTCAACGTCAGGTATACTACATAATGATTGCACAATTGCATACATTATGAAATGATCAGCACAATAAGTTTAGTAAACATCTGTGCCCATATAAAGTTATTACAGTATATATGACCATATTACTTATGCTGTATATTACATTCCCATGACTTATTATATAACTGGAGATTTGTACCTCTTAATACTGTTACCTATTTCTTCCACATCCTTCCCTCCCTTCTGGAAACCACCTATTTGTTCTCTGTATCTATATGTCTGTTTTTGTTTTCTTTTGTTTTAAATGAGATCATGAGGCATCGGTCTTTCTCTGACTGACTTATTGCATTTAGCATAATACTATCTAGATCCATCCATGTTGTAACAAATAGTAAGATTTCATTTTTTATGGCAGATTAATATTCCATTGTGTCTATGTGTATGTGTGTGTGTGTGTATATATATATATATATATATATATATATATATATATATATATATATATATATATACCACATCTTCTTTATCCATTCATTTATCATTGGACTCGTAGTTTGCTTCCATATCTTGGCTATTGTAAATAATGTTGCAATGAACTTTGGTGTGTGTATATCCTTTCAAATTAATGTTTTTGCTTTCCTGGGTTAAATACCAAGAAGTGAAATTGCTGGATCATATGACAGTTCTATTTTTAATTTTTCAAGGAACCTCCCTAATATTTTCAGTAGTGGATGTAACAGTTTAAAATTTATTTGGGGGTTCTTGATTCTGTTCCACTGCTTTATGTGTCTATTTTTATGCTTGTACAATGTTATATATATTACTATAGCTTTTAAATAAAGTTATAAACCAGGAATTGTGATACCTCCAGCTTTGTTCTTGTTTTGAGTATTTGGAATCTTTCATGATTCCACACAAAATTTGATTTTTTTTCTATTTCTGTGAAAAATGCCACTGGAATTTTGATAGAAATTGCATGAAATCTATAGATGGCCTTGGAAGTATGGAAATTTTAACAATATTAATTCTTCTGCTCCATGAATATGGATATCTTTCCACTTGTTTGTGCCTCTTCAATTTCTGTAATCAAAATATTACAATTCCAATGTACAGATATTTCATCTCCTTTGCTAAATTTTTCCTCAGTAATTTATTAATTTTGATGCTATTGTGAATGTGATTCTTTATTTCTTTTTTTAAGATAGTTTATTGTTAGTGTATGGAAACACAACTTATTTTTTGTATGTTGATTTTGTATCCTGTAGCTTTACTGAATTTGTCTATTAGTTCCAGTAAATTGTTAGATTTTAAAAATTTTAATCCAGTAAATTTTGGAGTCTTTAGGGCTTTCTATATATAAGATTATATTATCTCAAAAATATAATATTTACTTCTTCATTTCCTATTTGGATGCCATTTATTTCTTTTTCTTGCCTAACTGCTTTGGCTTGGACTTCCAGTACTATGTTGAATAAGAGTGGTGAAAGAGTGCATCCCTATCTTGTTCTTGATGTTAGAGGGAAAGCTTTCAACATTTTATCATTGAGTATGTCAGTTATGGGTTTGCTGTATATGGCCTTTATTGTGTTAAAGTATGGTTCTCCCATACCCAATTTGTCAAGGTTTACTATCATGAAAGGATGTTACTTGGCAAATGTTTTTTTTTGCATCTATTGAGATGATCATATGACTTTTATTTTTCTTTCTATTAAAATGATATATCACATTTATTTATTTGCATATGTTAAGCATCCTTGCATCCCAGGAATAAATCCCATTTGATTGCAGTGTATGATTGTTTTAATGTTATGTTGAATTCAGTTCACAAATGTTTTGTTGAGAATTTTTCCATCTATATTTATCAGGAATGTTGACCTCCAATTTTCTTTTCTTGTCATGTTCTTATCTGACTTTGGTATCAGGCTAACGGTAGTCTTATAAAATCAATTTGGGAGTGTTCCCTTCTCTTCAACATTTCTTGGAAGAGCTTAAGAAGGATTGGTGTTAATTCTTTAAGTGTTTGGTAGAATTCACCCAGAAAACTATGATTCTTAGCTTTCTTTTGTTGAGAAGTTTTTGAATACTGTTTCTGTCTCCTTACTTAGTATTGGTCTGTTCAAATTTTATGTTGATTCATGATTCAGTCTTGGTAGGTGGTATGTTTCTAGGAATCTATTCATTTCTTCTAGGTTGCCCAATTTGTTGACATATAGTAGATCATGGTAGTCTCTTATGATCCTATGTATTTCTTTGGAATCATTTGTAATGTCTCCTCTTTAATTTCTAATTTTATTTATTTGAGTCTTCTTTTCAGTCTATTAAAGAATTGTCAATTTTGTATATTGTTTTTATAAACTGGCTCTTAGATTTTTGAGTTTTTTTTGACTTGAAATTTATTTTGTCTGACATGAATATGGCTACACCTGCTTTCTTTTGGCTGCCATTTGCTTGGAGTATTATCTTCTATTCATTTATTTTGAGTCTATGTCTTTATAGTTGAAGTTATCTCCTGGAGGAAGCATATAGTTGGGTCTTGTTTTTTAATCCATCCAGCCACTCTGTGTCTTTTGATTGGTGAATTCAATCTATTTGTATTTAGGATGATTACTGATAAATGAGAGCTGCCATTTTATCTTCTGTTTTTTGATTGTTGTATATCTTCATTGTTTCTTTTGTGTGCTTCACTCTGCCATTTTACTTTGGTGTTTTCTATGATGCTTTTCTGTTTCCTCTTTTTTTATTGTTTTGTGTCTTGGCCCTAGATTTATGTTTTCTGTTTACCATGAGGCTTGTATAAAATGTCTCATAGATAAAATTGTCCTTTTCTAAGGATAGCATCTTACCTTCATTTGCCTATTAAGGTTGAATCCTTTTTGTCTTCCCCTTTTATGTTTTTATTGTCTCAAATTATCCATTTTTATGTTGTGAGCTTGTTACCAAATTGAAGTATCTATTATTATTTTTACTGATTTTTCCCTTTAACCTTTATGCTACAATTAAGTGTTTAAAAACCTATTTTGTTAAAAAGTTGCAATTTTCTGATTCTGTCAACTTACTCAAAGTTTTGTGTACTTTTGCTTCTTTGTTTCTGGTAGAAGAAATGTTTTGTTTCAACATTTATTGTACAGCAAGTCCAGTGGTGACAATCTCTCTCATCTTTTACTTGTCTAAGAAAACCTTTATTTCTCCTTCACATTTGAAGGACAACTTTGCTAGATAGAGTATTCTAGGGTGAAAGTTTTTATCTTTCAGTATTTTGACAATATCATTCGACACCCTCTTGGCCTGTAGGGTTTCTGCTGAGAAATCTGCTGAGAGCTTAGTTGGGGTTTTTTTTGTAGGTTACCATCTTTTTTTCCCTGGCTGTCTTTAAAATTATTTATTTGTCATTGATTCTGGACAATTTTAACATAATGTTTCTTGGAGAAAGTCTTCTTGTATTGAGATAATCAGGCATTCTCTTTAGCTTTATTGACTTGTATATTTAGTTTCTTCCCCAGGTTTCAGAAGTTCTCAGCTGTTATTTTTAAAAATAAACTCTCCAAGAATTTGTCCATTTCTTCGTGGTTGTCCATTTTGTTGGCATATAGTTGTTTGTAGTAGTGTCTCATAATCCTTTGTATTTCTGTGGTGTCAGTTGTGATTTCTCCTTTCTCATTTCTAATTTTATTGATTTACATCCTCTCCCTTTTTTTCTTGATGAGTCTGGCTAAGGGTTTATCAATTTTGTTTATCTTCTCAAAGGACCAGCTTTTAGTTTTATTGATCTTTGCTATTGTTTCTTCATTTCTATTTCATTTATTTCTGCTCTGATCTTTATGATTTCTTCCCTTCTACTGACTTTGGGTTTTCTTTGTTCTTCTTTCTCTAGTTGCTTTAGGTGTAGGGTTAGTTTGTTTATTTGAGATTTTTCTTGTTTCTTGAAGTGAGATTGAATTGCTAAAAACTTCCCTCTTAGAACTGCTTTTGCTGCATCCCATAGGTTTTGGGTCGTTGTGTTTTCATTGTCATTTGTTTCTATGTAGTTTTAAAATTTCTCCTCTGATTTCTTCAGTGATCTCTTGGTTATTTAGTAGTGCACTGTTTAGCCTGAATGTATTTGTGGTTTTTACAGTTTTTTCCCTATAATTGATTTCCAATCTCATAGCACTGTGGTCAGAAAAGATGCTTGATACGATTTCAATTTTCTTAAATTTTCTGAGGCTTGATTTGTGACCCAAGATGTGATCTATCCTGGAGAATGTTCCATGTGCACTTGAGAAGAAAGTGTATTCTACAACTTTTGGGTGGAATGTTCTATAAATATCAATTAAATCTTTCTGGTCTATTGTGTCATTTAAAGCTTGTGTTTCCTTATTTATTTTCTGTTTGGATGATCTGTCCATTTGTGTAAATGGGGTATTAAAGTCCCCTACTATTACTGTATTACTGTAGATTTCCCCTTTCATGGTTGTTGGCATTTGCCTTATGTAGTGAGGTGTTCCTATGTTGGGTGCATAAACATTTATAATTGTTATATCTTCTTCTTGGATTGATCCCTTAATCATTATGTAGTGTCCTTCCTTATCTCCTGTAACTGTCTTTATTTTAAAGTCCGTTTTATCTGATACCAGTATTGCTACTCCAGCTTTTTTTTGATTTCTATTTGCATGGAATGTCTTTTTCCATCCTTCACTTTCAGTCTGTATGTGTCCCTAGGTCTGAAGTGGGTCTCTTGTAGACAGCATATATATGGGTCTTGTTTTTGTATCCATTCAGCCAGTCTGTGTCTTTTGGTTGGGGTATTTAATCCATTTACATTCAAGGTTATTATTGATATGTATGTTACCATTTTCTTATTTTGGGGGGTTTGTTTTTCTGGGTCATTTTCTTTTCTTGTTTTTCCCACCTAAAGTTTCTTTAGCATTTGTTTTAAAGCTGATTTGGTGGTGCTGAATTCTCTTAGCTTTTGCTTGTCCGTAAAGCTTTTGATTTCTCCATTGAATCTGAATGAGATCCTTGCTGGGTAGAGTAATCTTGGTTGTAGGTTTTCCTCTTTCATCACTTTAAGTATATCATGCCAGTCCCTTTTGGCCTGCAGAGCTTCTGCTGAAAAATCAGCTTATAACCTTATGGGGATTCCTTTGTATGTTAATTTTTGTTTTTCCCTTGCTGTTTTTAATATTTTTCTTTGAATTTAATTTTTGTTAGTTTGATTAATATGTGTCTTGGTGTGTTTCCCCTAGGGTTTATCCTGTTTGGGACTCTCTGCACTTCCTGGACTTGGGTGACTATTTCCTTTCCCATGTTAGGGCAGTTTTCCACTATAATCTCTTCAAATATTTTCTCAGATCCTTTCTTTTTCTCTTCTTCTTCTGGGACCCCTATAATTCGAATGTTGGTGTGTTTAGTGTTGTCCCAGATGTCTCTGATATTGTCTTCAATTCTCTTTATTTTTTTTTCTTTATTCTGTTCCTCGGTAGTTATTTCCACCATTTTGTCTTCCAGCTCATGTATTCATTCTTCTGCCTCACTTATTCTGTTATTGATTCCTTCTAGAGTATTTTTCATTTCAGTTATTGTGTTGTTCATCTCTGTTTGTTCTTTAGTTATTCTAGATCTTTGTTATACATTTCTTGTATTTTCTCAATCCGTGCCACCATTCTATTTTTGAGATTCTGGATCATCTTTGCTATCATTACTCTGAATTCTTTTTCAGGTAGATTGCCTATTTCCTCTTCATTTATTTGGTTTTGTAGGTTTTTACCTTGCTCCTTCATCTGTGACACATTTTTTGCCATCTCATTTTTTTCCTTTTTTTATGAGTGGGATTGTGTTCCTGTCTTACTGGTTGTTTGGCCTGAGACTTCCAACACTGGAGTTTGTAGGCTGTTGGGTAGGGCTGGGTCTTGGTGCTGAGATGAGGCCTTCCGGGAGACCTCACTCCAGTGAATATTCCCTGAGGTCTGAGGTTCTCTGTTAGTCCAGTGGTTCAGACTTGGAGCTCCCACTGCAGGAGCTTTGGCCAGATCCCCAGCTCCTGAACCAAGATCCTGCAAGCAGCATGTGCTGGCCAAAAAAAAAAAAAAAAAAAAAAGAAAGAAAGAAAGAAAAGGAGAACAATAACAAATTAAAAAATAAAATTAGGTTAGGAAACAAACAGATATGCTAGAAAAAATATAAAAATAAAAATGTGGATGAAACAATAACTGGAAGGTAAAGCAGAACCACAATAATAAAAAAGAGGAGGAGAAAAAAAAACAAAAAAAGGTGGAAAAGGCCTTGGCTGTGGAGGGCAGACCCTAAACAGAGGTGAGGATTGCATGGTGGGCGGGGCCTATGCTTGGGACCCACAAGGGCTGGAAAAGGCCTTGGGGGGTGTGAGGGGGTGAGGGGGTGTTGGACTTAGGCTCAACCGAAGAGAAGGGGCCCTGGTGTGCCTCCTGCCTCTGGTCTCAGAGTGTGGGGTACCCCACCTGGGAGCCCAGCAGGATCTCCAGGCCCCAGTGGGAGAAGCAAATGCCCTCAGTTCTTCTCTTGTGCTCCTTGGTCAGGAGGGCCCCTCCCGCCTGCCTCTCCTGATCTTCCCAGCCTCCCTCCTATGTCCCCAGGACCCACGTGGCCTGGAGGGGGCTTTGGAGGGTGGGGGATCAGCCTGGGAGCTTAGCAGGCTCCCAGGGCCTGAGTGAGTGGGGCAAAAGTCCTCCACTGTTCTCCCCCTTCTCTGGTCCTAGAGGGCCCCTCACACCTGCCTCTCCTGATCTCTCCTGGCCTCCCTCTTAAACTGCCAGGACCAACCCGGCCCAGAGGGGACCTCTGAAGGTGTAGGACCCAGCCCAAGAGCTGGGCAGACTTCCATGGCTGATTGAGCAAGGGAAAAGTTGGGCACACTCCCCCATGATCCGAGTCCCCAAGGGTCTCTCCGAGCATGGGAACCTCTCCCTCTCTCAGCCACCTCTCAGGGGCGCTGGTCCTGTCCAGTCTCCACTTCTCCTACCCCCTCAGTCCCCCCACGTCCTACTCATTTGCGTGGGGGTTCTTCACTGAAGAAATCAAAGAAGAAATAAAAAATACATAGAAACAAATGGCAACGAAAACACGACAAACCAAAACCTATTGGATACAGCAAAAGCAGTTCTTAGAGGGAAGTTTATAGCAATTCAATCCCACCTCACAAAACAAGAAAAGTCTCAAATAAACAATCTAACCCTACACCTAAAACAACTAGAGATAGAAGAACAAATAAAACCCAACGTCAGTAGAAGGGAAGAAATCATAAAGATCAGAGCAGAAACAAATGAAAAAGAAATGAAGAAAGCAATAGCAAAGACCAATGAAATAAAAGCTGCTTCTTTAAGAAGATAAACAAAATTGATAAACCCTTAGCCAGACTCATCAAGAAAAAAAAGGAGAGGATGTAAATCAATAAAATGAGAAATGAAGAAGGAGAAATCACAACTAACAGTGCAGAAATACAAAGGATTATAAGAGACTACTACAAACAACTGTATGCCAATAAAATGGACAACCACGGAGAAATGGACAAATTCTTGGAAAAGTACAATTTTCCAAGACTGAACCAGGAAGAATTAGAAAATATAAACAGACCTATCACAAGTAATGAAATTGAAACTGTAATTAAAAAATCTTCCAACAAAGTCCAGGACCAGATGGCTTCACAGGCGAATTCTATCAAACATTTAGAGAAGAGCTAACACCTATCCTTCTCAAACTCTTCCAAAAAATTGCAGAGGGAGGAACACTCCCAAATTCATTCCCTGAAGCCACCATCACCCTGATACCAAAACCAGAAAAAGTTATCACAAAAACAGAAAATTATAGACCAATATCACTGATGAACATAGATGCAAAATCCTGAACAAAATACTAGCAAACAGAATCCAACAACATATTAAAAGGATCAAACACTATGATCAAGTGGGATTTATCCCAGGGATGCAAGGATTCTTCAATATACACAAATCAAACAATGTGATACACCATATTAACAAATTAAGGAATAAAAACCATATGATCATCTCAATAGATGCAGAGGAAGCTTTTGACAAAATTCAACACCCATTTATGAAAAAAACTGTCCAGAAAATGGGCATAGAGGGAACTTACCTCAAAATAATAAAGGCCATATATGACAAACCCACAGCAAACATCATACTCAATGGTGAAAAAGTGAAAGCATTTCCACTAAGATCAGGAAGAAGACAAGGATGTCCACTCTCACCACTCTTATTCAACATAGTTTTGGAAGTTCTAGCCACAGCAATTGAGAAGAAAAAGAAATAAAAGGAATCTAAATTGAAAAAGAAGAAGTAAAATTGTTACTGTTTGCAGATGACATGATACTATACATAGAAAAACCTAAAGATCCCACCAGAAAAGTACTAAAACAAATCAATGAATTTGGTAAGGTTGCAGAGTACAAAATTAATGCACAGAAATCTCTGGCATTCCTATACACTAACAACGAAAAATCAGAAAGAGAAATTAAGGAAACAATCCCATTTACCATTGCATCAAAAAGAATAAAATACCTAGGAATAAACCTACCTAATGAGGCAAAAGACTTGCACTCAGAAAACTATAAAACACTGATGAAAGAAATCAAAGATGACATAAACAGATTGAGAAACATACCATGTTCTTGGATTAGAAGAATCAGTATTGTGAAAATGACTATACTACCCAAAGCAATCTACAGATTTAATGCAATCCTTATCAAATTACCACAGGCATTTTTCACAGAACTAGAACAAAAAATGTCACAATTTGTATGGAAACACAAAAGACCCCGAATAGTGAAAGCAATCGTGAGAAAGAAAAACGGAGCTGGAGGAATCAGGCTCCCTGACTTCAGACTATATTACAAAGCTACAGTAATCAAGACAGTATGGTACTGGCACAAAAACAGAAATATAGATCAATGGTATAGGATAGAAAGCCCAGAGATTTATGACAAAGAAGGCAAGACAAAGAAGGCAAGAAGGCAAGATTTATGACAAAGAAGGCAAGAACATACAATGGAGAAAAGACAGCCTCTTCAATAAGTGGTGCTGGGAAACCTGGATAGCTACATGTAAAAAATGAAATTAGAACACTACATAACACCATACACAAAAATATACTCCAAATGGATTAAAGACCTAAATGTAAGACCAGACACTGTAAAACTCTTAGAGGAAAACATAGGAAAAACACTCTTTGACATAAACCATAGCAAGATCTTTTTTGACCTACCTCCTAGAGTAATGGAAATAAAAACAAAAATAAACAAATGGGACCTAATGAAATTTAGATGCTTTTGCATAGCAAAGGAAACCATAAACAAGATGAAAAGACAACCCTCAGAATGGGAGAAAAAATTTGCAAATGAAACAATGGACAAAGGTTTAATGTCCAAAATATACAAACAGCTCATGGAGCTCAATACCAAAAAAACAAATAATTCAATTAAAAAATGGGTGGAAGACCTAAATAGACATTTCACCAAAGCAGACATACAGATGGCCAAGAGGGACATGAAAAAGGCTCAGCAGCACTAATTATTAGAGAATTGCAAATCAAAACTACAAGGAGGTATCACCTCACACCTGTCAGAATGGCCATTATCAAAAATGTAGAAACAATAAATGCTGGAGAGGGTGTGGAGGAAAGGGAACCCTCCTGCACTGTTAGTGAGAATGTAAATTGGTACAACCACTATGGAGAACAGTATGGAGGTTCTTTAAAAAGCTAAAAATAGAACTACCATATAACCCAGCAATCCCACTCCTGGGCATACACCCTGAGAAACCATAATTCAAAAAGAGACATGCACTGCAGTGTTCATTGTAGCACTGTTTACAATAGCCAGGACATGGAAGCAACCTAAGCGTCCATCGACAGATGAGTGGATAAAGAAGATGTGGCACATATATACAATGGAATGTTACTCAGCCATAAAAAGGAACGAAATTGAGTTATTTGTAGTGAGGTAGATGGACATAGAATCTGTCATACAGCGTGAAGTAAGCCAGAAAGAGAAAAACAAATACCGTATGCTAACACATATATTTGCAATCTAAAAAAAAAAAATGGTACTGATGAATCTAGTGCCTGGGCACGAATGAAGATGTAGACATAGAGAATGGACTTGAGGACACGGGAGGGAGGGGGAAGCTGGGGCAAAGTGAGAGTAGCATCGATATATATACACTACCTAATGTAAAATAGTTAGCTAGTGGGAAGCACCAGCATAGCACAGGAAGATCAGCTCGGTGTTTTGTGATGACCTAGAGAGGTGGGATAGGGAGGGTAGGAGGGAGGCTCAAGAGGGAAGGGATATGGGGATATACGTATGCATATGGCTGATTCACTTTGTTGTACAAGAAACTAACAGAGTATTGTGAAGCAATTGTACTCTAATAAAGATCTATTTTTTTTTAAAAAGCTAGTCAAGTAGCCTAACTGGAAAGAAAAAATAAATAAGTAAACTCTCTCCTCTCTTCCTACTCTCTTCTCCTGGGAAACTCATTATTCTTATGTTACCCTTCCTAATGCGGTGAGATAATTCTCATGGAATTTATTGTTTTTAGATTGATCTTAGTTCTCTCTCCTTTTCTACCTGTATCATTTTAGATTTCTATCTTCAAGCTCGCAATTCTCTCTTCCTTAAGATCTGCTCTATTTCCAATGCTTTCTAATGCACTCTTTGTCTCATTTATTGAGTTCTTCAGCTCCAGAATTTCTGTTTGGTTCTTTTTCGGAGTTCCAATCTCTTTGGTAAAGTATTCCTTCTGCTCATTAATTTTATTTCTGAGCTCCTTGAACTGTCTTTTGGAGTTTGTTTGTAGCTCGTTGTGTTTCTTCAAGACACCTATTTTGAATTCTCTATCAGTTAAACTGCAGTATTCTGTGACTTTAAGTTTGGTTTCTGAAGAATTGTCATTTTCTCTTCGTAATACCGTGTTACTGTGGTTTTTCATGGTGCTCGATGAGTTGTTCCTCTGTTGATACCTCTGAAGCCGCAAACACCTCTCTTCTTCTTTTTTTTTTTTAAACATCTTTATTTTTTTATTTTTTTTTAAACATCTTTATTCAAACATCTTTATTGAAGTATAATTGCTTTACAATGGTGTGTTAGTTTCTGCTTTATAACAAAGTGAATCAGTTATACATATACATATGTTCCCATATCTCTTCCCTCTTGCATCTCCCTCCCTCCTACCCTCCCCATCCCACCCCTCTAGGTGGTCACAAAGCACCGAGCTGATCTCCCTGTGCTATGCGGCTGCTTCCCACTAGTTATCTATTGTACATTTGGTAGTGTATATATGTCCATGACACTCTCTCACCCTGTCACATCTCACCCTTCCCCCTCCCCATATCCTCAAGTCCATTCTCTAGTAGGTCTGTGTCTTTATTCCCGTCTTGCCACTAGGTTCTTCATGGCCTTTTTTTCCCCCTTAGATTCCATATATATGTGTTAGCATACTGTATTTGTTTTTCTCTTTCTGACTTACTTCACTCTGTATGACAGACTCTAACTCCATCCACCTCATTACAAATACCTCCATTTCATTTCTTTTTATGGCTGAGTAATATTCCATTGTATATATGTGCCACATCTTCTTTATCCATTCATACGATGATGGACACTTAGGTTGCTTCCATGTCCTGGCTATTGTAAATAGAGCTGCAATGAACATTTTGGTACATGACTCTTTTTGAACTATGGTTTTCTCAGGGTATGTGCCCAGTAGTGGGATTGCTGGGTCGTATGGTAGTTCTATTTGTAGTTTTTTAAGGAACCTCCATACTGTTCTCCATAGTGGCTGTATCAATTTACATTCCCACCAACAGTGCAAGAGGGTTCCCTTTCCTCCACACCCTCTCCAGCATTTATTGTTTCTAGATTTTTTGATGATGGCCAATCTGACCGGTGTGAGATGATATCTCATTGTAATTTTGATGTGCATTTCTCTAATGATTAATGATGTTGAGCATTCTTTCATGTGTCTGTTGGCAATCTGTATATCTTCTTTGGAGAAATGTCTATTTAGGTCTTTTGCCCATTTTTGGATTGGGTTGTTTGTTTTTTTGTTATTGAGCTGCATGAGCTGCTTGTAAATCTTGGAGATTAATCCTTTGTCAGTTGCTTCATTTGCAAATATTTTCTCCCATTCTGAGGGTTGTCTTTTGGTCTTGTTTATGGTTTCCTTTGCTGTGCAAAAGCTTTTAAGTTTCGTTAGGTCCCATTTGTTTATTTGTGTTTTTATTTCCATTTCTCTAGGACCTGGGTCAAAAAGGATCTTGCTGTGATTTATGTCATAGAGTGTTCTGCCTATGTTTTCCTCTAAGAGTTTGATAGTGTCTGGCCTTACACTTAGGTCTTTAATCCATTTTGAGTTTATTTTTGTGTATGGTGTCAGGGAGTGTTCTAATTTCATACTTTTACATGTACCTGTCCAATTTTCCCAGCACCACTTATTGAAGAGGCTGTCTTTTCTCCACTGTATATGCTTGCCTCCTTTATCAAAGATAAGGTGACCATATGTGCGTGGGCTTATCTCTGGGCTTTCTATCCTGTTCCATTGATCTATATTTCTGTTTTTGTGCCAGTACCAAACTGTCTTGATTACTGTAGCTTTGTAATATAGTCTGAAGTCAGGGAGCCTGATTCCTCCAGCTCCATTTTTCGTTCTCAAGATGGCTTTGGCTATTCGGGGTCTTTTGTGTTTCCATACAAATTGTGAAATTTTTTGTTCTAGTTCTGTGAAAAATGCCAGTGGTAGTTTGATAGGGATTGCATTGAATCTGTAGATTGCTTTGGGTAGCAGAGTCATTTTCACAATGTTGATTCTTCCAATCCAAGAACATGGTATATCTTTCCATCTATTTGTATCATCTTTAATTTCTTTCATCAGTGTCCTATAATTTTCTGCATACAGGTCTTTTGTCTCCTTAGGTAGGTTTATTCCTAGATATTTTATTCTTTTTGTTGCAATGGTAAACGGGAGTGTTTTCTTAATTTCACTTTCAGATTTTCCATCATTAGTGTACAGGAATGCAAGAGATTTCTGCGCATTAATTTTGTATCCTGCTACTTTACCAAATTCATTGATTAGCTCTAGTAGTTTTCTGGTAGCATCTTTTGGATTCTCTATGTATAGTATCATGTCATCTGCAAACAGTGACAGCTTTACTTCTTCTTTTCCGATTTGGATTCCTTTTATTTCTTTTTCTTCTCTGATTGCTGTGGCTAACACTTCCAAAACTATGTTGAATAATAGTGGTGAGACACCTCTCTTCTTTAGGTAAAAAGTTTTACTTGATTCTAACAATTCAAGATTAGTAATTACAGGCCTTTCTTTTTATTTTTCAGTAGATGGCAATATAGCACAAGTTTTTGGTTTCTCTTACCTGAGCTGCCTCTGGCTATTTTTGAGTATTGGCACTTTTCACCTTCTACTGCCTCTGCCAGAGGTGCTGTTTGGTGCCCTTGTTGTCACTGTTTTTGCCTTCCAGGTCACTCGTGCCTTGCTGCTATCAATGTTGCTGCTGTCACTGCCTAGGGCACCAGGATGGTGTGTACTTTCAGCACATCTGTTGTCAGCTGGGTCACAGGCTACACTGCTGTGGGGGGAGAGGGAAAGGTAGTGGGAAGCCAGGGTCACGGATGCCTCTGCTGAGTCCAAGGTAGTCAGGTTGATGTGTGCCACAACTGTTGGAAGGGTGGCCAGGGTCACAGGCATCTCTGCAGCTGGAGGGATCAGGTCACAGACCTTGCTGCTATGGCTGCCTGGTTCCCTGTGGCTGTGGGTGCAGCAATGGCTAGGAGGCTGGAGTTGTCTGGGGCACCTCTCCTGCTGTTACTAGGTTCTTTGGGGCTGTAGGCTCAGTCACCACAGCAGGAGAACTAGGAGCATAGGCATCACCTCTGTTGTTCCCTTTGTTCTGCCTCCTCTATGTGTTCCAGTCCACCCACCTTTAGATGTACAGATGTGTGTGGAATTCTCTGACACCCTGGTGTGTTGGATTGAGAAAACTTCATTGAGTTATGGAAGTTTTATTGGTTTTATCAATAGATTGGAAGTGAGATACAAAGAGAGCATTTCATGCTGCTATGATGCTGATGTAACTGTTCTTTTTTTAATTTAAATTTTATATTTTATTTAACTAAATATATCCAAAATGTTATCTTTTCAACATAAAATTAATGTAAAATTTATTAAGATGATTCAGTTTTATAAAGATACATTTCACATGCTGTAAACTTACCATTCTAATATATACAACTTAGTAGTTTTTAGTATATTCACAGAGTTGTGTAATCACTAACCCTATCTAATTCTAGAACATTTTCATCTTTCTAAAAAGAAACTCCATGCCCATTAGCAATTATTCCCCACTTTTCTTTTTCCACCAGAAATTTCCTTCCAGAAATTACTAATCTAATTTCTGTGTACATAGGTTTCCTATTCTAGACATTTCAAATAAATAGAATCATACATTATGTGATATTTTGCATCTGGCTTCTTTCACTTAGCATAGTATATTCAAGATTCACCCATATTGTAGCATACGTCAGTACTTCATTCCTTTTTGTCGCTGAATAATTTATATTGTATGTATATACCATATTTTGCTTATCCATTTATCAGTTGATGAACATTTAGTTTGTTTCCAATTTGGCAATTATGAATAATGCTGCTATGAACATTTGTGTGCAAGTTTTTTACCTGGAAATATGTTTTAAATTCTCTGGGATATACCTAGGAGTCGAATTGCTGGGTGTGTTAAGCAGAATAATGGCCCTCTAAAGTTGTTAAGATACATGGCTAAGGAAATTAAAATTGTAGATAGACTTAAGGTTGCCAATTGGGTGACCTTAAAATTGGGAGGTTATCCTGAATTATCTAAGTGGGCCCACAGGTAATCACAAGGATATATAAATATGGAAGAAAGAGGCAGAATAGAAGGTTCAGAGAAAAATATGTGATACCAAAAGAAGGGTTAAAATAATGCTACGCTGCTGGCTTTCATGATGTAGGAAGGAAGTCACAAGCTAAGAAATGCTGGATGCCTCTAGAAGCTGGAAAAATAAAGAAAGTATCTCCTACGGCCTCCAGAAAGGAAAGCAGCTCTGCCAACACATTGATTTCAGTCCAGTGAGATGTGTATCTGATTTGTGAAATAGGGAACAATGAGATAATGTCTTCTTATTGTGCTAAAATATATATAATATAAAATGTACCAATTTTAAACATTTTAAAGTATACAATTCAGTGGTATTAAATACATTCACAGTGTTGTACAGCCATCACCAATATCTAGTTACAGAATTTTTTGTTATGGCAAAAAGAAACTCTATATTCATTAACAGTCACTCCCCATTTACCTCTTCTCCCAGTCCCTGGAAACCACTAATCTGCTTTTTGTCTTTATGAATTGCTAATTCTAGATATTTTACGTAACTACAAACATATGTGGCTTTTGTGTCTAGTTTCTTTCACTTAGCATAGTAGTTTCAAAGTTCATACAAGTTGTACCATGTATCAATACTTTATTCCTTTTTTTTTTTTTTTTTTTTTTTTTTTTTTAAACATCTTTATTGAAGTATAATTGCTTTACAATGGTGTGCTAGCTTCTGCTTTACAACAAAGTGAATCAGTTACACATATACATATGTTGCCATATCTCTTCCCTCTTGCATCTCCCTCCCTCCCACCCTCCCTATCCCACCCCTCTAGGTGGTCACAAAGCACCGAGCTGATCTCCCTGTGCTATGCGGCTGCTTCCCACTAGTTATCTATTTTACATTTGGTAGTGTATATATGTCCATGACACTCTCTCACCCTGTCACATCTCACCCCTCCCCCTCCCCATATCCTCAAGTCCATTCTCTAGTAGGTCTGTGTCTTTATTCCCATCTTGCCACTAGGTTCTTCATGACCTCTTTTTTTTTTTTTTCCCTTAGATTCCATATATATGTGTTAGCATACTGTATTTCTTTTTCTCTTTCTGACTTACTTCACTCTGTATGACAGACTCTAACTCCATCCACCTCATTACAAATACCTCCATTTCATTTCTTTTTATGGCTGAGTAATATTCCATTGTATATATGTGCCACATCTTCTTTATCCATTCATCCGATGATGGACACCTAGGTTGCTTCCATGTCCTGGCTATTGTAAACAGAGCTGCAATGAATATTTTGGTACATGACTCTTTCTGAATTATGGTTTTCTCAGGGTATATGCCCAGTAGTGGGATTGCTGGGTCATATGGTAGTTCTATTTTTAGTTTTTTAAGGAACCGCCATACTGTTCTCCATAGTGGCTGTATCAATTTACATTCCCACCAACAGTGCAAGAGTGTTCCCTTTTCTCCACACCCTCTCCAGCATTTATTGTTTCTAGATTTTTTGATGATGGCCATTCTGACTGGTGTGAGATGATACCTCATTGTAGTTTTGATTTGCATTTCTCTAATGATTAATGATGTTGAGCATTCTTTCATGTGTCTGTTGGCAATCTGTATCTCTTCTTTGGAGAAATGTCTATTTAGGTCTTCTGCCCATTTTTGGATTGGGTTGTTTGTTTTTTTGTTATTGAGCTGCATGAGCTGCTTGTAAATCTTGGAGATTAATCCTTTGTCCGTTGCTTCATTTGCAAATATTTTCTCCCATTCTGAGGGTTGTCTTTTGGTCTTGTTTATGGTTTCCTTTGCTGTGCAAAAGCTTTTAAGTTTCATTAGGTCCCATTTGTTTATTTGTGTTTTTATTTCCATTTCTCTAGGACCTGGGTCAAAAAGGATCTTGCTGTGACTTATGTCATACAGTGTTCTGCCTATGTTTTCCTCTAAGAGTTTGATAGTGTCTGGCCTTACACTTAGGTCTTTAATCCATTTTGAGTTTATTTTTGTGTATGGTGTTAGGGAGTGTTCTAATTTCATACTTTTACATGTACCTGTCCAATTTTCCCAGCACCACTTATTGAAGAGGCTGTCTTTTCTCCACTGTATATGCTTGCCTCCTTTATCAAAGATAAGGTGACCATATGTGCGTGGGCTTATCTCTGGGCTTTCTATCCTGTTCCATTGATCTATATTTCTGTTTTTGTGCCAGTACCAAACTGTCTTGATTACTGTAGCTTTGTAATATAGTCTGAAGTCAGGGAGCCTGATTCCTCCAGCTCCATTTTTCGTTCTCAAGATTGCTTTGGCTATTCGGGGTCTTTTGTGTTTCCATACAAATTGTGAAATTTTTTGTTCTAGTTCTGTGAAAAATGCCAGTGGTAGTTTGATAGGGATTGCATTGAATCTGTAGATTGCTTTGGGTAGCAGAGTCATTTTCACAATGTTTATTCTTCCAATCCAAGAACATGGTATATCTCTCCATCTATTTGTATCATCTTTAATTTCTTTCATCAGTGTCCTATAATTTTCTGCATACAGGTCTTTTGTCTCCTTAGGTAGGTTTATTCCTAGGTATTTTATTCTTTTTGTTGCAATGGTAAACGGGAGTGTTTTCTTAATTTCACTTTCAGATTTTTCATCATTAGTATACAGGAATGCAAGAGATTTCTGTGCATTAATTTTGTATCCTGCTACTTTACCAAATTCATTGATTAGCTCTAGTAGTTTTCTGGTAGCATCTTTTGGATTCTCTATGTATAGTATCATGTCATCTGCAAACAGTGACAGCTTTACTTCTTCTTTTCCGATTTGGATTCCTTTTATTTCTTTTTCGTCTCTGATTGCTGTGGCTAACACTTCCAAAACTATGTTGAATAATAGTGGTGAGAGTGGGCAACCTTGTCTTGTTCCTGATCTTAGTGGAAATGGTTTCAGTTTTTCACCATTGAGGACAATGTTGGCTGTGGGTTTGTCATATATGGCCTTTATTATGTTGAGGAAAGTTCCCTCTATGCCTACTTTCTGCAGGACTTTTATCATAAATGGGTGTTGAATTTTGTCGAAAGCTTTCTCTGCATCTATTGAGATGATCATATGGTTTTTCTCCTTCAATTTGTTAATATGATGTATCACGTTGATTGATTTGCGTATATTGAAGAATCCTTGCATTCCTGGAATAAACCCCACTTGATCATGGTGTATGATCCTTTTAATGTGCTGTTGGATTCTGTTTGCTAGTATTTTGTTGAGGATTTTTGCATCTATGTTCATCAGTGATATTGGCCTGTAGTTTTCTTTCTTTGTGACATCTTTGCCTGGTTTTGGTATCAGGGTGATGGTGGCCTCGTAGAATGAGTTGGGGAGTGTTCCTCCCTCTGCAATATTTTGGAAGAGTTTGAGAAGGATAGGTGTTAGCTCTTCTCTAAATGTTTGATAGAATTCGCCTGTGAAGCCATCTGGTCCTGGGCTTTTGTGTGTTGGAAGATTTTTAATCACAGTTTCAATTTCAGTGCTTGTGATTGGTCTGTTCATATTTTCTATTTCTTCCTGGTTCAGTCTCGGCAGGTTGTGCATTTCTAAGAATCTGTCCATTTCTTCCAGGTTGTCCATTTTATTAGCATAGAGTTGCTTGTAGTAATCTCTTATGATCGTTTGTATTTCTGCAGTGTCAGTGGTTACTTCTCCTTTTTCATTTCTAATTCTATTAATTTGAGTCTTCTCCTTTTTTCTCTTGATGAGTCTGGCTAATGGTTTATCAATTTTGTTTATCTTCTCAAAGAACCAGCTTTTAGTTTCATTGATTTTTGCTATTGTTTCCTTCATTTCTTTTTCATTTATTTCTGATCTGATCTTTATGATTTCTTTCCTTCTGCTAGCTTTGGGGTTTTTTTGTTCTTCTTTCTCTAATTGCTTTAGGTGCAAGGTTAGGTTGTTTATTCGAGATGTTTCCTGTTTCTTGATGTAGGCTTGTATTGCTATAAACTTCCCTCTTAGAACTGCTTTTGCTGCATCCCATAGGTTTTGGATCGTCGTGTCTCCATTGTCATTTGTTTCTAGGTATTTTTTGATTTCCCCTTTGATTTCTTCAGTGATCACTTCGTTATTAAGTAGTGTATTGTGTAGCCTCCATGTGTTTGTATTTTTTACAGATCTTTTCCTGTAATTGATATCTAGTCTCATAGCGTTGTGGTCGGAAAAGATACTTGATACGATTTCAATTTTTTTAAATTTACCAAGGCTTGATTTGTGACCCAAGATATGATCTATCCTGGAGAATGTTCCATGAGCACTTGAGAAAAATGTGTATTCTGTTGTTTTTGGGTGGAATGTCCTATAAATATCAATTAAGTCCATCTTGTTTAATGTATCATTTAAAGCTTGTGTTTCCTTATTTATTTTCATTTTGGATGATCTGTCCATTGGTGAAAGTGGGGTGTTAAAGTCCCCTACTATGATTGTGTTACTGTCGATTTCCCCTTTTATGGCTGTTAGAATTTGCCTTATGTATTGAGGTCCTCCTATGTTGGGTGCATAAATATTTACAATTGTTATACCTTCCTCTTGGATCGATCCCTTGATCATTATATAGTGTCCGTCTTTGTCTCTTGTAATTGTCTTTATTTTAAAGTCTATTTTGTCTGATATGAGAATTGCTACTCCAGCTTTCTTTTGATTTCCATTTGCATGGAATATCTTTTTCCATCCCCTCACTTTCAGTCTGTATGTGTCTCTAGGTCTGAAGTGGGTCTCTTGTAGACAGCATATATATGGGTCTTGTTTTTGTATCCATTCAGCCAGTCTGTGTCTTTTGGTGGGAGCATTTAATCCATTTACATTTAAGGTAATTATCGATATGTATGTTCCTATTCCCATTTTCTTAAATGTTTTGGGTTTGTTATTGTAGGTGTTTTCCTTCTCTTGTGTTTCTTGCCTAGAGAAGTTCCTTTAGCATTTGTTGTAAAGCTGGTTTGGTAGTGCTGAACTCTCTCAGCTTTTGCTTGTCTGTAAAGGTTTTAATTTCTCCATCAAATCTGAATGAGATCCTTGCTGGGTAGAGTAATCTTGGTTGTAGGTTTTTCTCCTTCATCACTTTAAGTATATCCTGCCACTCCCTTCTGGCTTGCAGCGTTTCTGCTGAAAGATCAGCTGTTAACCTTATGGGGATGCCCTTGTGTGTTATCTGTTGTTTTTCCCTTGCTGCTTTTAATATGTTTTCTTTATATTTAATTTTTGATAGTTTGATTAATATGTGTCTTGGTGTGTTTCTCCTTGGATTTATCCTGTATGGGACTCTCTGTGCTTCCAGGACTTGATTAACTATTTCCTTTCCCATATTAGGGAAGTTTTCAACTATAATCTCTTCAAATATTTTCTCAGTCCCTTTCTTTTTCTCTTCTTCTTCTGGGACCCCTATAATTCGAATGTTGGTGCGTTTAATGTTGTCCCAGAGGTCTCTGAGACTGTCCTCAGTTCTTTTCATTCTTTTTTCTTTATTCTGGTCTGCAGTAGTTATTTCCACCATTTTATCTTCCAGGTCACTTATCCGTTCTTCTGCCTCAGTTATTCTGCTATTGATCCCATCTAGAGTATTTTTAATTTCATTTATTGTGCTTGTCATCGTTTCTTGGTTCCTCTTTAGTTCTTCTACGTCCTTGTTAAATGTTTCTTGCATTTTGTCTATTCTATTTCCAAGACTTTGGATCATCCTTACTATCATTATTCTGAATTCTTTTTCAGGTAGACTACCTATTTCCTCTTCATTTGTTAGGTCTGGTGTGTTTTGACCCTGCTCCTTCATCTGCTGTGTGTTTTTCTGTCTTCTCATTTTGCTTATCTTACTGTGTTTGGGGTCTCCTTTTCACAGGCTGCAGGTTCGTAGTTCCCGTTGTTTTTGGTATCTGTCCCCAGTGGCTAAGGTTGGTTCAGTGGGTTGTGTAGGTTTCCTGGTGGAGGGAACTAGTGCCTGTGTTCTGGTGGATGAGGCTGGATGTTGTCTTTCTGGTGGGTTCGTCCACGTCTGGTGGTGTGTTTTGGGGTGTCTGTGGCCTTATTATGATTTTAGGCAGCCTCTCTGTTAATGGATGGGGCTGTGTTCCTCTCTTGCTAGTTGTTTGGCATAGGGTGTCCAGCACTGTAGCTTGCTGGTCGTTGAGTGAAGCTGGGTCTTGATGTTGAGATGGAGATCTGTGAGAGATTTTCGCCGTTTGGTATTACGTGGAGCTGGGAGGTCTCTTGTGGACCAGTGTCCTGAAGTTGGCTCTCCCACCTCAGAGGCACAGCCCTGATGCCTGGCTGGAGCACCAAGAGCCTTTCATCCACACGGCTCAGAATAAAAGGGAGAAAAAATGGAAAGAAAGAAAAAAAGAGGATAAAATAAAATAAAATAAAGCAATTATAATAAAAAATAAGAAAAAAATTATTAAGAGTAAATTTATTAAGAAAAAAAATTTTTTTTAATTTTTAAAAATAGATTTATTAATTTTTTATACTAAAAATAAGAAAAAAATTATTTAGAAAAAATTTATTAAGAAAAAAAATTTTTTAATTTTTTAAAATAAAAAATATGAAAAAACTTATTAAAAATTTTTTTAAAAATAGAAAATAAGGAAAAAATTATTAAGAAAACATTTATTAGGGAAAAAAAATTTTTTTAAGCCAAAAAAAAAAAAAAAAAAAAAAAACGGGCGGACCTAACCCTAGGACTAACGGTGAGAGCAAAGCTATACAGACAAAATCTCACCCAGAAGCATACACATCTACACTCACAAAAAAAAAGGAAAAGGGGAAAAGTTAATATATCCTGCTCCCAAAGTCCATCTCCTAAATTTGGGATGATTCGTTGTCTATTCAGGCATTCAACAGATGCAGGCACATCAAGTTGTTTGTGGAGCTTTAATCCGCTGCTTCTGAGGCTGCTGGGAGAGATTTCCCTTTCTCTTCTTTGTTCGTACAGCTCCCGGGCTTCAGCTTTGGATTTGGACCCGCCTCTGCATGTAGGTCCCCTGAGGGCGTCTGTTCCCCGCCCAGACAGAACGGGGTTAAAGGAGCAGCTGATTCGGGGGCTCTGGCTCAGTCAGGCCGGGGGGAGGGAGCGGTACGGAGGAGGCGGGGCGAGCCTGCGGCGGCAGAAGCCGGCGTGACGTTGCAGCAGCCTGAGGCGCGCCGTGCGCTCTCCCGGGGAAGTTGTCCCCGGATTACGGGAGCCTGGCCGTGGCGGGCTGCACAGGCTCCCGGGAGGGGCGGTGTGGAGAATGACCTGTGGTCGCCCACAGGCTGTTTGGTGGCGGCAGCAGCAGCCTTAGCGTCTCATGCCCGTCTCTGGGGTCCGCGCTGATCGCCGCGGCTCGCGCCCGTCTCTGGAGTTCGTTTAAGTGGCGCTCTGAATCCCCTCTCCTTGCACGCCGCGAAACAAAGAGGCAAGAAAAAGTCTCCTGCCTCTTCGGCAGCCGCAGACTTTTTCTCGTGCACCCTCCCGGCTAGTTGTGGTGCGCTAGACCCTTCAGGCTGTGTTCACGCAGCCAACCCCAGTCCTCTCCCTGCGATCCGACCGAAGCCCGCGCCTCAGCTCCCAGCCCCCGCCCGCCCCGGCGGCTGAGCAGACAAGCCTCTCGGGCTGGTGAGTGCTGGTCGGCACCGCTCCTCTGTGCGGGAATCTCCGCTTTGCCCTCCGCACCAATGTGGCTGCGCTCTCCTCCGTGGCTCCGAAGCTTCCCCCCTCTGCTACCCGCAGTCTCTGCCCACGAAGGGGCTTCCTAGTGTGTGGAAACCTTTCCTCCTTCACAGCTCCCTCCCACTGGTGCAGGTCCCGTCCCTATTCTTTTGTCTCTGTTATTTCTTTTGCCCTACCCAAGTACGTGGGGATTTTCTTGCCTTTTGGGAGGTCTGACGTCTTCTGCCAGCGTTCAGTGGGTGTTCTGTAGGAGCAGTTCCACGTGTAGATGTATTTCTCATGTATCTGTGGGGAGGAAGGTGATCTCCGCGTCTTACTCTTCCGCCATCTTGCCCCTCCTCTATTCCTTTTAATGGCTGAATAATATTCCATTGTATGGATATCCCACATTGTGTCTCTCTGTTCAACAGTTGATGGACATTTGAGCTGTTTTCATCTTTTGGTTATTGTGAATAGTGCTGCTATGAACATTCCTCTACAAGTTTTTAATTTGAAAAACTGTTTTCAGTTCTTTTGGGTATATACCTATGAGTAGATTTGCTGGGTTGTATAATAATCCTATGTTTAACTATCGTTGACCCTTAAACAATGTGGGGGTTAGGGGTACAGACCCTACACAAAGTTGAAAATCCACATATAGCTTATAGTTGGACCTCCATATATACAATTCCTCCGTATCTGTGGTTCCTCTATATACGTGACTCTGCATTTGCTGATTCATCCAACTGCAGATCATGTAGTACTATAGTATTTACTATTGAAAAAAGTCCATATATAAATGCACTCATGCAGTTGAAACTCATATTGTTCAAGAATCAACTCTAATCAAAGAAATGCCAAAGTACTTTCCACAGTGGCTGCACTATTTTATATTCCCACCAGCAGTGTATGAGGGTTCCCATTCCACACACCTCACCAACACATAATTTTCTTTTTTATTAATTATGGTCATCCTGGTAGCTGTGAAGTGGTATCTAATTGTGGTTTTGATTTGCATTTTCCTCATGACAAATAATATTGAGTATCTTTTCATGTGTTCATTGGTCACTTGTATATCATGTTTGGAGAAATATCTATTCAAGTCCTTTGTACATTTTTTATATAAATTTTACAGGTTACTTTCCACTTACAGTTATTACAAAATATTGGCTATATTCACCGTGTTGTACAATACATCCTTGCATCTCTCTTACACCCCATAGTTTGTACCGACCACTCCTCCACCCCTATATTTCCCCTCGCCCCTCCCCACTGGTAACCACTAGTTTATTCTCTATATCTGCAAGTCTGCTTCTTTTTTGTTATATTCACTAGTTTGTTGTATTTTTTAGATTACGCATATAAGTGACATCATATAGTATTTGTCTTTGTCTGAATAATATCACTTAGCATAATGCCCTCCAAGTCCATCCATATTGCTGCAAAGAGCAAAATTTCATTCTTTTTTATGGCTGAGTAGTATTCCATTGTATATATACCACATCTTCTTTAGCCATTCATCTGTTGATGGACACTTAGGTTGTTTCCATATCTTGGCAATTGTAAATAATGCTGCTATGAACATTGTGGTGCATACATCTTTTTGAATTAGTGTGTTTGGTTTTTTCAGATATATACTCAGGAGTGGAATTGCTGGGTCATATGGTAGTTCTATTTCTAGTTTTTTGAGAAATCTCCATACTGTTTTCCATAATGGCTGCACCAATTAACATTTCCATCTACAGTGTAAGAAGGCTCCCTTTTCTCTGCATCCTTGCCAACATTTGTTATGTGTGTTCTTTTTGATGATAGCCATTCTGATAGGTGTGTGGTGATATAGCACTGTGGTTTTGATTTTCACTTCCCTGATTAGTGATGTTGAGCATCTTTTCATATGCCTGTTGGATTAAAGAACTAAATGTAAGACAGGATACTATAAAACTCCTTGAGGAAAACATAGGCAGAAGACTCTTTGACATAAATTGCAACAATATTTTTTTTGGTTCTGTCTCCTAAAGCAAAGGAAATAAAAGCAAAAATAAATGAATGGGACCTAATTAAACTTAAAAGCTTTCACACAGCAAAAGAAACCATCCACAAAATGAAAAGACAACCTACTGAATGGGAGAAAATATTTGCAAATGATATGACCAATAAGGAATTAATATCCAACATATATAAACAGCTCATACAACTCAACATCAAAAAAAAAAAAAAAAAACAACCTGATTTAAAAATAAGCAGAAAAACTTCATATATTTTTAAACTGGATAGTTTCTTTTTGTTGTTTTTGAGTTGTAAGAGTTTCTTGGGTTTTTTTTGATCACTTTATAATTAATACATTTTCAGTAAAAGACAAAGTTTGACAAATTTCTCTGTTTTTTGTTGTCTTAGGTAGCTAAAAGCAAACATCTGCTCTTAATTTCTAAGCAAATTTAATGGTGTGTCTTTCTAATTAATTTTCTTATTTTCCCTTTCCATACTTACATACTTTATTACTATTATAGTTTAGAAAATGTGATCTTTTATTTGAGCTAAAACTAAGGACTTTTTTTCCTTTTTTTTTTTACATCTTTATTGGAGTATTATTGCTTTACAATGTTGTGTTAGCTTCTGCTGTACAACAAAGTGAATCAGCTATATGTACACATATATCTCCATATCCCCTCCCTCTTGAGCCCCCCTCCCACCCTCCCTATCCCACCCCTCTAGGTCGTTAAGGACTTTTTGAAAAAAAACTTTTTATTTTATATTGGAGTATAGGTGATTAACAATGTTGTGTTAGTTTCAGGTGTACAGCAAGTGTGTTAGTTTCAGGTGTACAGCAAAGTAATTCAGTTACACATATACATGTATCTATTCTTTTTCAAATTCTTTTCCCATTTAGGTTGTTACATAATATTGAGCAGAGTTCCCTGTGCTATACAGTAAGTCCTTGTTGGTTATCCTTTTTATTTTTATTGGAGTATAGTTGCTTTTCAATGTTGTGTTAGTTTCTACTGTACAGCAAAATGAATCAGCTATACATATACATATATCCCCTCTGTTTTTGGATTTCCTTCCTATTTAGGTCACCACAGTGCATTAAGTAGAGTTCCCTGTGCTATTCAGTATGTTCTCATTAGTTGCCTGTTTTATACATAGTATCAATAGTGTATATGTGTCAATCCCAACCTTCCAATTCCTCCCACCCTCTCCTTTCCCCCTTGGTATCCATACATTTGCTCTCTACGTCTGTGTATCTATTTCTGCTTTGTAAATAAGATCATCTATAAGATTTTTTTTAATGTAATCTGGATACTAGACCTTTATCAGATACATGATTTACAAATATTTTCTCCCATTCTGTATGTTGTCATTTAACTCTCTTGAGAGTGACATGAAGTCCATTTATCTATTCTTGTCTTTTGTTGCTCATACTTTTAGTGTCATATCAAAGAAACCATTGTCAAATACGAGGTCATGAAGATTTATCTCCATGTTTCTTCTAAGAATTTAAAGTTTTAGTTCTAACATTTCAGTCTTTTAAACCACTAAAAACATTTTTTTGTATATGGCATGAGGTAAGGGTCCAAATTTATTGGATTGCATGTGGATATCCAGTTGTTCCAGCACCAGTTTTGAAGAGGATATTATTCCTCATTGAATGGTCCTGACATCTTTTTCAAAAACCAATTGACAACAGATATTTATTTGTTGACTCTCAATTCTATTCCATTGATCTATATGGCTACCCTTATACTAGCATGACACTTTTTATTATTGTAACTTTGTAGTAAGTTTTTAATCAAGATGTATGAATCCTCCAAATTTGTTCTTTCTTTTCAAGATTGTTTTGGCCATTCAGGGCCCCTTGCATTCCTATATAAATTTTAGGATTGTTTTTTTCATGTCTGCAAAAGTGTTGTTGGTATTTTCTAGCAACTGCACTGAATCTGTAGATCACATTCGGCAGTATTATTATCTTAAAAATATTATCTTCCAATCCATGAATATGGAATGTCTTTCCATTTATTTAGGACTTTTTAAATTTCTTTCAGCACATTTTGTATTTTCAGTGTTTATGTCTTATACTTCCTTAGTTAAACTTATCCCTAGGCATGCTATTATTTTTAACGTTACTTTAAATAGAATTGTTTTACTAATTTCATTTTTGGGTTGTTGATTGCCAATACATGAAAATGCAACTGATTTTTTTGTTTGTTGATTTTGTATCTTGCAACTTTGCTTGAATTTTTTATTAGCTTTAATAGACTTTTTTGGTAAATCCTTAGGATTTTTTATATATACAATCATGTCATCTGTGACTAGAGATAGTTTTACTGCTTCCTTTTAAAATTATATACCTTTTATTTCTTTTTCTTGCCTAATTGTTCTCTCTAGAACTTTAGTACAATGTTGAATAGATGGGATGAAAATGAGCGTCCTTTTCTTGATCCTGATCCTAAGGGTAGGATTTTAGTCTTTCACCATTGAGTATGATGTTACCTGTGGATTTTTCATAAAACCCTTTTCAGCTTAAGGAAGTTCATTTCTATTCCTACTTTGTTAAGTGCTTTTATTATGAAAGGGTGTTGAATATCATCAGTTGTGTTTTTTTTGCATTATTTAATATGATCACATTTTTTAATGCCTTCATTCTATTACTGTAGTGTCAAAGATGGACTGATTTTCATATGCTGAACCACCCTTGCATTCTTGATAATCTTCACTTTGAAATGGTTTATATTTCTTTTAATATGCTTCTGGATTGGATTGGCTAGTATTTTGTTGAGAATTTCTCCATCTATATTCATAATGTATATAGTCTACAATTTTCTTTTATTGCAATGTCCTTTCCTGCGTTTGTAATAAAGGTAATGATAGTCTCATAGAACAAGTTATGATGTACTCCCTCTTCTATTCTTTTGGAAGAGTTTGAGAAGGATTGGTATTAATTCTAATTTTAAAGGTTTGGTAGAATTCATCAGTGAAACCATATGGTCCTGAGATTTTCCTTGTTAAAATTTTTTATTACTTATGTAATTTATTCTCTTATTGCATAATAAGGATCCCGGAAGGATAAGAAAGAGAAAATTGGATCAAAAATGTATTTGAAGAAAACTTCCCCAACCTAAAGAAGGAAAAAGATATCCAAGTACAAGAAGCACAGAAGGTCCCAAACAATATGAACCCAAACAGACTTGCACCAAGACACATCATACTTAAATGGCAAATTTAAAAATAGAGGATTCTAAAGTAGTGAGAGAAAAACAAAGAGTCAGTTACAAAGGAACCCCCATAAGGCTATCAGCTGATTTCTCCACAGAAACTGCAGGCCAGAAGAGAGTGGCAAGATATATTTAAACTCCTGAAAGGGAACAATCTACAGCCTAGGATACTATACCCAGGAAGATTATCATTTAGAACAGAAGGAGAGGTAAATAATTTCTCAGATAAGCAAAAACTAAAATAATTCAGCAATATTAAACCTATCCTAAAAGAAATATTGAAAGGTCTTCTCTAAAAGAAAAGAAAAGAAGCAAGAATATACAGGAAAGGGAAAATCAAATAGGAAAAGCAAATATATAAAAAGATTGTAGATCATTTAAATAAGCTAATACATAGATTTTAAAAAGCAATAAAATTTTTTGTGAAAACAATTATAACTACAATGAACAGCAAAAGGCTAAGCATGAAGATGTAAAATAGGACATCAAAATCACAATATGTGGGAAGGGGAGTAAGAAAATGTAGATTTTTTGGATTTCCCTGATGGTGCAGTGGTTAAGAATCCACCTGCCAATGCAGGGGACAAGGGTTCCATCCCTGGTCCGGGAAGATTCCACATGCCGCAGAAACACTAAGCCCATGTGCCACAACTACTGATCCTGTACTCTAGAGCCCGTGAACCACAACTATTGAGCCCACACACCACAACTACTGAAGCCCGCACTCTCTAAGGCCAGCATGCTGCAACTACAGCGCCTGCATGCTGCAACTACTGAAGCCTGTGTGCCTAGAGCCCATGCTCTGCAACAAGAGAAACCACCACAATGAGAAGCCTGTGAACCTGCAAGGAAGAGTAACCCCCTCTCACCACAACTAGAGAAAGCCTGCACATAGCAACAAAGACCCAACACAGACAAAAATTAAAAAAAAAAATTTTTTAAATAAAAAAAAGAAAATGCAGTTTTTTAAATAATGTGTTTGAGCTTATATTACTACCAATCTAAAGCAAGTAGATATATTAATGGGCCAACACACTTGAAAATGAGGGTAACCACAAATCAAAAACATAAAATAGATTCACAAAAATCCAGAAGAAGAGAAGTCAAGCATAATTCAAAAGAAAACCATCAAACCACAGGAGGGAAAACAAAAATAAAAAGAAAGGAACAGAGAAGAAATACAAAATCAATTGGAAAACATGGTTTAAAATGGCAATAAATATTGGGTTAGCCAAAAATTTGTTTGGGTTTTTCTGTAAGAGCAGATCAAAAAACATAGAGTGGCATATTGGATAATAAAACAAGGACTTACAATATGCTGCCTACAAGAGACCCCTCAGAGATTGTAAGTGAGGAGATGGAAAAAGATATATCATGCAAATAGAAATGACAAGAAAGCAGAGGTAGCAATATTCATGTCAGACAAAATAGATTTTAAAACAAAGCCCATAAAGAAAGATAAAGAAGGGCATTATGTAATGATAAAAGGATCAATAATAGAAGAGGATATTACACTAATTAACATATATGCACCTAATATAGGAGCACCTAAATACATAAAACAAATACTAACAGACATAAAGGGAGAAACTGATGGGAAAACAATAATAGTAGGAGAGTTTTACACCCCACTGACATCAAAGGACAGCTCTTTCAGACAGAAAATCAATAAGGCAACAGATGTCCTAAATGACACAATAGAACAGTTGGACTTAATTGATATTTTCAGGACATTACATCCAAAATAACCAGCATACACATTCTTTTCAAGCACACGTGGTACATTCTCTAGCATAGACCAGGTATTAGGACACAAAACAATCCTCAACAAGTTGGAGAGGATAGAAAGTATTTCAAGCATTTTTCTAATCACAATGGCATACAACTAGAAATCAACCACAGAAATATAAGTGAGAAAAAAAAGATTACATGGATTATCAATATCTTAAAAGTTTTCAGTGTGGATATCTCACTCAGTTTTACTTAGATGAGTCCTATGTATTTTCTGCTACTTGATGTAAATTTAAATGATAATTTTTAATATAATTTGCCACTTGTTTGTTGGCTAGTATATGGAGATAAAATTTTTTGGTTTATCAATTTTGTGTGCATTAACTTTACCAAATTCACTTATTAATTATAAATGTTTATTGATCCATCTGGAATTTTTAAGTAAGTAATAAAGTCATTCTGAAAATTTAAATAATTGATTACATGGAGACTAAACAACATGCTACTGAAAAACCAATGGGCCAACGATGAAATCAAAGAGGAAATTAAAAAATACCTAGAGACAAATGACAATGAAAACACAACCACACAAAATCTATGCGATGCAGCAAAAGCAGTCCTAAAAGGGAAATCCATAATGGTACAGGCCTTCTTCAAATAACAAGAAAAATCTCAAATAAGCAACCTAACTTACCACCAAAAAGAAGCAGAAAAAGAGGAACAAATAATACCCAAAGTCAGCAGAAGGAAGGAAATAATAAACATCAGAGAGGGAATAAAAATAGAAAATTTTTTTAAAGTAGAAAAAAATCAATAAAATCAAGAGCTGGTTTTTTGAAAGGATAAAAAACGTCGACAAAGTTCTGGCCAGGCTCACCAAAAAGAAAAGAGAGATGACCTAAATAAACTAAATAAGAAATGAAAGAGGAGAAATTACAAGTGATACCTCAGAAATACAATAAACCATAAGAGAATACTGTCAACAATTATTTGCCAGCAAATTGGACAACCCAGAAGAAAGTTACAAGTTTCTAGAAACATACAGCCCACCAAAGCTGAATCAGGAAGAAATAGATAATTTGAACAGACCAATCACTAGAATTGAAATAGAATTTGTAAAAAACAAAAAACAAAAAACTCTCTGCAAAAGGAAGTTCAGGAATAGATGGATTCACTGGAGAATTCTGCCAAACATACAAAGAACTTATATCAATCCTTCTCAAACTCTTCCAAAAGATTGAAGAGTAGTGATCACTCCCAAAGTCATTCTATGAAGCCACCATCACCCTGATATCAAAACCAGATGAAGACACTACCAAAAAGAAAATTACAGGCCAATATGTCTGATGAATATAGATGCAAAATTCTCAACAAAATATTAACAAACCAAATCCAACAACACAGAAAAAAGATCATACACCACGACCAAGTGGGATTCATCCCAAGTTCACAAGGATGGTTCAAAAGAAGCAAGTCAATCAATGTAATATACCACATCAACAAAAGAAAAGACAAAAACCACATGATCATCTCATTAGATGCAGAAAAAGCACTTGATAAAATTCAACATACATTCATGATAAAAACTCTTACCAAAGTGGGTATAGAGGAAACATATCTCAACATAAAGAAAGCCATTTATGACAAACCCACAGCCAATACAATACTCAATGGTGAAAAGCTGAAAGCCTTCCTGCTAAGATCTGGAAAAAGACAAGGATGCCCACTCTCACCACTTCTATTCAACATAGTATTGGAAGTCCTAGCCACAGCAGTCATATAAGAAAAAGAAATAAAAGGTATCCAAATTGGAAGGGGAGGGTAAAATTGTCACTATATGCAGGTGACATGATACTATATATAGAAAACCCTAAGGACTTCACACAAAAACTATTAGATCTAATAAATGAATTCAGCAAAGTAGCAAGAAACAGGATTAACACTCAGAAATCAGTTGCATTTCTTTACACTAACAATGAAATATCAGAAAGGGAATGTAAAAAAAACTCATGAATTGGTCATCCACCACACTGGGTTCTAGTCTCAGAAGATACAGGTCAGGGAGCACCGGTTGTCAGCATAGCAGCATCCCACATTTCTAATTGAGGCTTGCAGCCCAGATTTTCCCTTTGGTCTAGTTTGAAGGATCCAGATATGTAAAGATTATATTCTAGATAAATCATGGGCTATCCTGAAAGAAATTCACCAGTAAATTATTCCAGTTTCTCTGGCCTTCCTGGAGTATATCCAGTAAGGCATCTCATTCATGTCTGGAAAGCAAATATATCATTTATTGCAACTTCATCATGGAGCGATGTATTGGTTTAAAGTACGATCAACACAATTTGGTCATTGTGAATATGCCAGCTGGATCCACTGTTTACTACACATATGTAACTCTAGAGATTCTTATGCCCAAGAGAGGAGACATACTCTTGGGTGTCTAGGGCAAGGGAAATATGTGTTGTTATTCAGGAGCTGGAAGCTTCAGCATGACAGGAAAGAATTGAAAAATCCTGGTGTACACATCACTTTACCTTGTTTGAAGCTTGTTTCTTTGGCTTGCTTCATTGGAGTGTTTTCTCTCTCCTGGGGCTGACATTGTGTGTTATGTATCATGCATGTGACATGTAGAAGTTTCAGAACCCAGAGTCATATAGATCAGTAAAAGTTTATTTATATATTTTAGTTTGAAATCTGTTTAAAATACCACTGGGCATAATTCATATATTCCAAAATTAGTTTGACCCTCTGCTCATGAGATTCTTTTTATGGTATGTGACAGCAAATTTGGACTTCCATCCCCAATAAACTTTGAGGCTGGAGGACACAAAAGGTTTTGCTCAGACGTAAATTCTGTCTGAAAGAAAAGGGTAAATATTATAAGCCCTTTCTAACCTCTCCAGGAGCAGAAATGATTTACAGCTGTGGCATTTAACCATAATTCCTTGATCTCATTTGAGAAGAGTTCAGTAAGAAACAATGTCTTGATTTTTGTTTGTTTTGTTTTTTCCCTGTTTTCTTGTCTTGCTTACCAGCAAACCATTGTAATTCATGAGTTAGTATGGCAGCAGGCTGAGTGTTCCCTGGAGCTCATTAAATGAACTTTTTTTCCTAAAACAAACAAACAAACAAAAAACCCCCCCAAAACAATATCTTTTAAAATCACACCAAAAAAAAATACCTAGGAATAAACCTGACCAAGGAGGTGAAAGACTTATATGCTGAGAACTATAAAACATTAATAAAGGAAATTAAAGAGGATTCAAAAAATGGAAAGATATCCCATGCTATTGGATTGGAAGAATTAATGTTGTTAAAATGTCAATACTACCCAAAGAGGTGTACAGATTTAATGTGATCCTTATCAAATTACCCATGACATTTTTCACAGAAGTAGAACAAATAATCTTAAAATTTATATGGAGCCACAAAAGCCCTAGAATTGTCTAAGCAATCCTGAGAGAAAAGAACAAAGATAGAGGCATAACCCTCTCAGACTTCAGACACCACTGTAAAGATACAGTAACCAAAACAGTGTGTTGTTGGCACAAAACAGACATATGGATCAGTGGAACACAATAGAGAGCCCAGAAATAAGCCCACACAACTATGGTCAATCAATCTTCAACAAAGGAGGTAAGAATGTACAATGGAGAAAAGGCAGTCTGTTCAGCAAGCGGTGTTGGGAAAACTGGACAGCTACATGTAAATCAATGAAATTAGAACACTCCTTAACACCAGACACAAAAATAAACTCAAAATCGATTAAAGACCTAAATGTAAGGCCAGATACTATAAAACTCTTAGGGGAAAACATAGGCAGAACACACTTTGACATAAATCGCAGCAAGATCTTTTTTGACCCACCTCCCAGATTTATGGAAACAAAAACAAAAATAAACAAGTGGGACCTAATTAAACTCAAAAGCTTTTGCACAGCAAAGGAAACCATAAACAAACTAAAAGGCAACCTACTGAATGGGAGAAAATATTTGCAAATGATTTGATTGACAAGGGACTAAGTTCCAAAATAAAACAGCTCATACAGCTCAATATAAAAAAACAACAAACAACATAATCATAAAATGGTCAGATGACCTAAACAGACATTTCTCCAGAGATGTACAGATGCCCAACAGGTACATGAAAAGATGCTTAAATCGCTAATTATTAGAGAAACGCTAATCAAAACTATAATGAGGTTTCACCTCACACCAGTCAGAATGGCCATGATTAAAAAGTCTACAAGTAATAAATGCTGGAGAGAGTGTGGAGAAAAGGGACCCTCCTACCCTGCTGGTCAGAATATAAATTAGTGCAACCACTACAGAGAAGAGTATAGAGGTTCCTTAAAAAATTAAAAATAGATTTACTATATGATCCAGCAATCCCACTCCTGGGCATATATCCAGAAAACACAAAAACTCTAATTTGAAAAGATGCATGCACCCAAATGTTCATATCAGAACTAGTTGCAATAGCCAAGATATGGAAGCAACCTAAGTGTTCATTGACAGATGAATAAAGTAGATGTGGTATATATATACAATGGAATATTACTCAGCCATAAAAAACAATGAAATAATGCCATTTGCAGCAACATGGATGGGCCTAGAGATTATTATACTAAGTGAAATAAGTCAGACAGAGGATGATAAATATCACATGATATCACTTATATGTGGAATCTAAAAAATGATACAAATGAACTTATTTACAAAACAGAAACAGACTCAAAGACATAGAAAACAAATATATGTTTACCAAAGGGGAAAGGGATGTGGGATAAATTAGGAGCTTGGGATTAACAGATACACACTATTATAAATAAAATAGATAAATAACAAAAACACCTACTGTATAGCATGGGGAACTATATTCAATATCTTTTTTTTTTTTTTAATTTTTATTTATTTATTTATGGCTGTGTTGGGTCTTTTGTTTCTGTGCGAGGGCTTTCTCTAGTTGTGGCAAGCGGGGGCCACTCTTCATCGCGGTGCGCGGGCCTTTCACTGTCGCGGCCTCTCTTGTTGCGGAGCACAGGCTCCAGACGCGCAGGCTCAGTAATTGTGGCTCACGGGCCCAGTTGCCCCGCGGCATGTGGGATCTTCCCAGACCAGGGCTCGAACCCGTGTCCCCTGCATTGGCAGGCAGACTCCCAACCACTGCGCCACCAGGGAAGCCCTATTCAATATCTTGTAATAACCTATAATGGAAAAGAATCTGAAAAAGAATATATATATATGTATATATATATATATATAAATTGAATCACTTTGCTGTATACCTGAAACTAACACAACATTGTAAATCAACTATACTTCAATAAAAAAGTCAGAAAGACTTAAATAAATATACGTATTAAAAAGAAAAAATTAATAAGCAGAAACCTCAATTAAAGTTGATAGCCCAGAAAAGGGCGCTATGTATTGCAATGCTAGGAAAGGCCAATGAAAGGAAGGAAGAGCTCTTCTTTCCTGGCAACAATGCAGCCAATGAAAAGCCATGGACTCTGTTTACTGTACCCCTCCAAACTTCCTTTTCCCCTTCTATAAGAGTTCTCCTTCCCTTGCTATGTGGGCACTTATACATGGCTCACCATGGTTGCAGATCTCGAACTACAACCCTTTGCTGATCCCAAATAAACACATTTTGCCTGGAGAAATAACTGGCAGTCTGTTTATTTTAGGTCAAGACTAATAAACTGTTCTTTCAAAAGCAGTTGTCTCTGTGTCTGTCATCCTGCCATACCTGATTAAACCTCAGTTGCTTTTTAAAACATTGGGGCAAAGTTGTGGTCAAAATGGAAGGGAATCCATTACAGGAGATCTTTCTGACATTCAAAATGATTCTGTCTACTAAGCATAATTTATTCACCAACTTTTCAGTCACATGTGAAGATAATAACTTACCTGGTAATTTCTCTAACCAGATCATGACAGGTGACCTTCCACCAGCAATGTCAATAACTGGGGGAAAGTTTGAATTCATCATAAATCCTTAGAACTATGTTTTGAGAGGAAAAATAATTCTATTTATGTGAGAATTCCCAGTGATTGAAATTAAGTTGTAAAAATCGTATTGCAAACACTAATTTTCAGACAAGTACTCAGCCTTCACACCTCTCAGCCTCCATGGCTGTGGTAGAACTTGCGTCCAATTGTTGTACTGATGATGTCATCTATGACAAAGTAATAGACATTGGAAGAGTTGTCCCTGTGAGTTCAGTATCTATTCAACACAGTGTGGAAGGAAAGATGTTTTTAAGGAAACTGTGCTTACTTTCATTCCTCTCACCATTTGAAGTTAAAACTAAGTTTTATAATTCAGAGATGAGTGACTTGTTTCTTGAAATCCAGATTCATAATATTTCATCTTCAACTGTCTTTATACAAAAGGTTTCCTTAAAGCCGTCTGAAATGTACACTGGGGCAGAATTAAATACTGTCTATCAGGCTGGAGAATATGAGTGTACCTTTGGAACGAGAACCTTTTTGCAGTCAATGGAAGGACACCAGTATTTATACCACCTTCAGCTCAAGCAGAAATTTTCACAGAAAGCTGCTACCATTAGAGCACTAGCAAAATGGGAAAATTGGATATAGTGTGGAAAAGAAATCTAGGTGAAATGGCAATGCTACAGACAATTAAAATTGAACGAGAGCCTCCAGGTTATGGAAACATGAGGCTGTCTTTGGAGACAGTCCCAGATACTGTAATTCTAGAAGAGCCTTTTCATATTACCTGTAAGATAACAAATCACAGTGATTGGAAAATGAAATTGGTTTTGAAGATGTGTGATACAGATTCTATCCGTTGGTGTGGTGATCCAGGAAGATATCTTGGAAAGCTACCTCCAAGTTCAACGCTCAATTTTACCCTGACACTACTCTCCTTACAACTGGGCCTACAAAGTGTCTCTGGCATACAAATAACAGACAAATTATTAAAGAAAATATACTTCTGTGATGATGTGGCAAAAGTTTTTGTAATACTTTCCATGGTTAAAATGAGAAGCTGAAGAAAATTTCCAGTATTATGCTCTCCAGGGCATTTCACAGAAAAGCTTTTCATAGTTTTGTTAGCAGCAAAATGATCAACTAATAACAAACATACAGGCAGATTATTTTCATTTACTTTCTTTGAAACCGTGAATGCATTAAGAATTAAACATATATTGATCTCAAAAAGAACAATCTTGACTTTGATCTTATTTGAAGTACTTTCCAATTCTAAATTTGTATGTTTCCTAATATTTGTGACTTGATTAAGGTCATTACAGGTAGCCATTGAAATTTTTTTTTTCAGAATGAGGTCACCATTTAAAAATGATTATAACTGCTTTCCAGAAATCCTTAATAGCATTCAACACTTCCTTTTTCAGTAAAGCTGGTATTGAGAGAACATAAAATCTTAGAAGTCTATTGATAATTTAATTAAAATAATTATTATGGTTTACTTCATAAAATTTAAGCTTACCCTGTTTTATTATTTTCCTCTTTCATTTTCACTCAACAGAGAACGATCAATGGCAGTGCTTAATATAATTAAGGATGGTCCTTATTATTTAAATTTGTTGACATTTGCTACTTGGAAAATACATAATCTTTTCTAATAGTATTCCAAATTATTGGGGCTATAGGAGCGCATTTATGTGACACACTGAACTGTCTCTTTTCCATTTACTTATCTTGGTAAAATTCTGTGAACTGTGGAGCGGGTTTATTTCCATCAGTTATTCCTGCAAGGGCCCTGTGAATACTACTTGGATTACTCACTTTGTTCTTACCCATTAACATAATACATTCTTTCCCTTTTATCCCAAACCAAAAATCAGCCTTTAAAAAATAAACTTAAAATGGACCACTTCCTTTCATAAGTAGATTTAGTAGGTTCATAAATTTTGGTATGGGGTCTGGAACTCTAAACCAAAATGGACACTTAACCAGTGAGTGAAAGAGCAAGGACTTGTTCTTACCTCTGTCTCCCACAAAACCTGATCTCCTAATCATTGTTGAGGCTGGTATGAGGAAGGGATGTGTATTAGAATTTTTTAGTGCTATCTTTAAAAAAGTATTCTCCAATATTTTATTCACATATCAGTTTTTCTTGAGGAAAATAAAACCATCTCAGACATTAGCTGATCATTGACTTTTGAGAATACAAGATCCATGTTTCAATAATGATATTTTCCTTAAGTCTCTACTCCTCCACATTGAGTTTTTTTTTCATGCTTAAGCACAAGTTTCTTACTGTAGAGGCAATTCATGAATGCTTTATCCATAGAAATAACAAATTATAGACTCCCTCCATTTGCTCCTTTAGGCCCAGGAGTGGTAGTGGATTTCCTGCTATTTTTAGCTTTGGGTTACTGTCTTTATCTCCTTTCAGCTTTCCTGACTCTCTGGCCACATCTGTGTAAATAATTCCTTTACTAACTGTGACCCCACTTCCTCTTTTCTGTTGAAGACCTGGTTGATCAACATAAGCAGACATACATAAACATACACATACACACACTACACACAAGTCCATATCCCATAAGCCCCTTAGACACACTATGACATTGAAATTAATGGCAAAAAGTGATGAAGGAACATGTTTTACTCATGGAGCACAAACATTTCTGGGATCCTTGAGTGAAAATTGCTAAGAAATCAAAGGCAAGTGATGAAGTAAAAGGCAGGATGAAAAGCAGGGGCTAGGTAACAGATCATGGATTTCATTTTATGCCATGTTAGTATGTTAGACTTAACTTTGTGAATGGTCATACTTAGGAGCAATCATCTTGTGGTTAAATATGCATTTCCATTTCTCCTCTCACCTGTGTTTGGATTATAGATATACAAGAGGAATGGCAATTGAACCAGTTTTTATACTTCTGCCTTCATTCAGGCAGTAAATAAAGAGAGGTTTCACTAGGCCAGTGGTAGCATGAATGTAGAAGTAGTTACAGAGAGAACAATGTTTGCAGAATTAAATCAAGGCATCCAAGAATACAATTTGGGGAACAGCTGCAGCACCTGGGGCTTGTCACTTATGTGTGTTATCTCCTTGATTACAGACTATATTATTATTGAGAAAAGTTATAGGTAGCATAATTTTTCTTTTGTTACACTAGACAAGCGCTGCATGTAAGTATTGGTCACTGGTACCCTTCTGACTGAATTTCCCCTTTGTTTCATTTTCTTGCTATAGTTTCTAGTGTGAGTGACTGAATGGAAAGCAGAGCTCTTGTCTGACCTGAAGAACATGGGAAGATGAGCACATAGCTGAAGTTGGGGGGTCAGGGAAAACAATATCACACAAGGGTAAGAAAAGGTATCACAGAGTGGGGCAGGTGCTGAATTCTGAAAGATTTCCATTTGAATCCTGTCTCCACTTCATGAATACTGTTTGACCTGGACATGCTTAATTAACTCTTTTGACCTTTATTTCCTTACTGCTAAAATGATGATAAAAAGAATGAGTTCTTATATTTATTGTGCCTTCATTACATATATAGCCCTTTGTGTGGACGTTGCACTTTTACTTCCACAACAATCCTATGAGATAGGTAAACTCTACTATAAATGATATACTTTTTGTACTTCTAACATGACAGTTAATTCCAGCTGATTAGAAAGACCCTTGTCTAAATTTTCACATAGAATCCCCTGAGACTTTTCCAATCAATCCCCCAGAATTTGATCATTCTATTCCATTCATTCTATTCCTAGGTGAGGGGATGAGACTATATGGTAGAAGGTGTCATCACCCTATAGGATGCAGAGTTCATCCAAAAGGTTTGCTGCATTCTTAAGCAGACAGAGGAGAGGCAGGAAGTGACCTGGTGAGGTGCCTGTCCTACTGACCTAGTGCTTACTTAGCCACAACTCAAAGATAATACATGACTGTGGATCTTAGTGTCACCAGTAGATTTCTATGGTAATTCCAAATGCTGAAGGAGTGGCTCTCACAGTGCTGGTGGCCAAAGGCATCCTTTGCCCTGACTACCAGCTTCACTTGAATCATCTGCCATGAGAGGAAGCCACTGGGCCATGGAAAGTGAGTGTGGGTCAGGATTCTTAGTCTCTGTTTAGGCGAGACAGTGTTCTCCCAGACCTCAACTCTAGATGCTCACTTGGTAAGAGTGCATGAGTTCAGCATAGTTTAAGGCTGGATCTCTGAACACACCTCAGCTCCCAGCTGTCCTCAAGGTTTTCTCATTTATGCTTGACTCAGTTACAAGTTACTACCTGGGCAAAGGCCCAGAAAAATCATCTTGCATTTGGGCTACCCACTTGGCCAGGGAGCACAGAAAAAAGGGTTTGTTCCAAGAGTCCTTGAAACCAGATCATTAGGGAATATATGGCTGATCTCTCTTCCCACATGAAATAGGGCCTATGAGACTCAAGCCTAGTTTAAGTTCTGAATTCTGTGGCTTTAGCTTGCTTTGGTCATCCTCATAATAACACTTTCTTACTTTCCCCCATTTAACAGTATGCAGAAATCTCACAATGATTTCATCATAATACATATGTTTGGGAAGCCATGTATTGCTCTTGGTCAATTTCCAGAAATGAAAATGCATTATTATTGCTGGGAGGTAAAAAGTGATTTTCAAATATAAACATTGGAGAGAGGAACAAGAGGTTTTGGTGTAAAGGAACCATTGGTTCCCTGAATTTTTTTGTTTTCTAATAATTCCAACATTTAAATATGATTGTACCAGTTTTTCAGAAGTCACTAGTAGTGGCTGCCACTTATTGTGTGACTCAAACTGCCATCCAGAGGATATGTAGTTTTCTTAGAAGCATTTTGATATTTAATTAAAATAATATAGTAAATTTGGTAATATTTTAGTTCTCCCTACAAAATAGAACTACTTAGAATTCTGTTTAAAATAATTGAGGCTAGTCCTCATTATTTAATCTTTTGACATAAGGTACCAGGACAGGACATTAATTTTTCTAATATTTTCACATTATTGGGTCACATTTATGTGAAACATTATACTGAAATTTTCAACTTTTGATATTTGCAACATTCAATTAGCAAAGGAAATGTTAAAATAGTTGACTTATTTCCATTGGTTATTATATCTATAGGGGGAGGGGTAAAATTACTTATCTTTTAACCAAACATAGTTAAAAATGGCTAAAGCCTAATGTAATTTTTTGCCTCTTATTCAAATCCAAAAATTGAACTTTTACCACTGAAAGTATTTAGAAGTGGGCTCATAAATCCTGAAAGAAGAACCAGTATTTGCGCTCATCTCTGTATCCCACAAAAATTTGAGCTCCTTTCCACTGTTGAGGCTTGCATGACAAAGAATTTGCTAGAGTGCTTATATTTTGGTTTGTTCATTTATTTTCATTCTTCCTATATTTTATTTTCATAGCGGTTTTTCTTTTGGAAAACAAAACCATTTCACATATTAACTAATTACTGACTTGAGAATGTAAACACTTTACCTTTATTCTTTTTCTCTTTTTTTTCTCTTTTTTAAAAAAAGGAAGTATAGTTCATTTACAGTATTATATTAGTTTTAGGTGTACAACATAGGGATTCAATATTTTTATAGATTATATATAATAGATATGAATATTTTATAGATTATACTACATTTGAAGTTATTACAAAATAATGGCTATACTCCCCTGTGCTGTACAATATATACTTGCTGCTTATTTATTTTATACATAGTAGTTTGTATCTCTTAATTCGCTACTGCTATCTTGTGACTCCCTCCTTCCTTCTCCCCACTGATAACCACTAGTTTGTTCTCTATATCTGTCAGTCTGTTTCTGTTTTGTTATATATATTTGTTTCTTTTATTTTTCGATTCCACATATAAGTGATAACATACAATATTTGTCTTTCTCTGTCTGGCATAATACCCTCTAGGTCCATCCATGTCGCAAAGAACAGAATTTCATTCTTATGATTGAGTAATATTCCATTGTGTGTATATGTGTGTGTGTGTGTATATATATATATATGTGTATATATATATATATATATATATATATGCCACATCTTCTTTATCCATTCATATGTTGATGGACACTTAGGTTGCTTCTTCCATGTCTTGGCTATTGTAAATAATGCTGCTATGAACATTGGGGTGTATGTATCTTTTTCAATTAGTATTTTTGTTTCCTTAAGATATATACACAGCAGTGGAAATGCTAAATCATATGAGAGCTCTATTTTTAGTTTTTTGAGGAACCCAATACTGTTTTCAAAAGGGGCTGCACCAATTTACATTCCCACCAACAATGTATGAGGGTTCCCTTTTCCCCACACCCTCTCCAACATTTGTTGTCGACTTTTTGATGATAGCCATTCTGACAGGTATGAGGTGATACCTCATTATGGTTTTGATTTGTATTTCACTGATGATTAGCAATGTTGAGCATCTTTTCATGTGCTTTTTGGCCATCTATATGTCTTCCTTGGAAAAATGTCTATTCAGGTCATTTGCCCATTTTAAAATCAGGTTCTTTTTAAAATATTAAATTATATGAGCTATTTATATATTTTGGATATCAGCTCCTAATCAGTCATATCATTTGCAAATATTTTTTTTCCCATTCAGTAGGCTGACTTTTTGTTTTGTCAATGGTTTCCTATGTTGTGCAAAAGCATTTAAGTTTAATTAGGTCCCATTTGTTTATTTTTGCCTTTGTTTCTTTTGCTTTAGGAGACCAATCCCAAAAATATTACCATGATTTGTGTCAGTGTTCTACCTATGTTTTCTTCTAGGTGTTTTACAGTTTCTGGCCTTACATACAGATCTTTAATCCATTTTTATATTATTTTTGTATATGGTGTTAGAAAATGTTCTAATTTCATTCTTTTACATGAAGCTGTTCAGGTTTCCCAGCACCACTTGTGAAGAGACTGTCTTTTCTCCATTATTTATTCTCACCTCCTTTGTCATAGATTAATTGACCATAGGTGCATGGGTTTATTTCTGAGCTCTCTATTCTGTTCCATTGATCTGTGTCTGTTTTGTGCCAGTACTATACTACTTCGATTACTGTAGCTTTGTAGTATGGTCTGAAATCAGGGAGCGTGATACCTCTAGCTCTGTTCTCTGTTCTTTCTCAAGATTGTTTTGGCTATTTGGGGTCATTTATGTTTCCACACAATTTTTAAAATTAATTGTTCCAATTCTGTGAAATATGCCTTTGGTATTTTGATAGGAATTGCATTGAATCTGTAGAGTGCCTGGGTAGTATGGTCATTTTAACAATATTAATTTTTCCAATCCATTAACACTGTATTTCTTTCCATCTGTTTGTGTCATCTTCAATTTCTTTCATCTTTGTCATATAGTTTTCTGATTACAGATCTTTAACCTCCTTAGGTCAGTTTATTCATATGCATTTTATTCTTTTTTGATGTTATGGTTAATAGGATTGTTTCCTTAATTTCTCTTTCTGATAGTTCACTGTTAGTGTATAGAAATGCAACAGATTTCTGTATATTAATTTTGTATCCTGCAACTTTATTGAGTTCATTGGTGAGCTCTAGTGGTTTTTTTGGTGGCTCCTTTAGGGTTTTCTATGTATTGTATCATGTCTTCTGTGAACAGTGACAGTTTTACTTCTTCCTTTCCAGTTTGGATTCCTTTTATTTCTTTTACTTGTCTGATTGCCGTGACTAGGATTTCCACTGCCATGTTGAATAAAAGTGGCAAGTGTGGGCATCCTTATCTTGTTCTTGATCTTAGAGGAATTGCTTTCAGCATTTCAACATTGAGTATGATGTTAGCTGTGGGCTTATCATATATGGCCTTTATTATATTGGGCTATGTTCCCTCTATACTCATTTTCTGGAGAGTTTTTTTTTTTTTTTGAGGTGACCATAATTAATGTTTTATTTTATTTTATTTTTTTAACATCTTTATTGGAGTATAATTGCTTTACAATGGTGTGTTAGTTTCTGCTGTATAACAAAGTGAATCAGTTATACATATACATATGTTCCCATATCTCTTCCCTCTTGCATCTCCCTCCCTCCCACCCTCCCTATCCCACCCCTCTAGGTGGTCACAAAGCACAGAGCTGATCTCCCTGTGCTATGCAGTTGCTTCCCACTGGCTATCTATTTTACGTTTGGTAGTGTATATATGTCCATGCCACTCTCTCACTTTGTCACATCTTACCCTTCCCCCTCCCCATATCCTCAAGTCCATTCTCTAGTAGGTCTGTGTCTTTATTCCCGTCTTTCCACTAGGTTCTTCATGACCTTTTTTTTTTTCCCCTTAGATTCCATATATATGTGTTAGCATACTGTATTGTTTTTCTCTTTCTGACTTACTTCACTCTGTATGACAGACTCTAACTCCATCCACCTCACTACAAATAACTCAATTTCATTTCATTTTATGGCTGAGTAATATTCCATTGTATATATGTGCCACATCTTCTTTATCCATTCATCCGATGATGGACACTTAGGTTGCTTCCATGTCCTGGCTATTGTAAATAGAGCTGCAATGAACATTTTGGTACATGACTCTTTTTGAATTATGGTTTTCTCAGGGTATATGCCCAGTAGTGGGATTGCTGGGTCGTATGGTAGTTCTATTTTTAGTTTTTTTTTTTTAATCATAAACGGATGTTAATTTTCTCAAAAGTTTTTCTATATGTATTGAGATGAAAATACTGTGTTTACTCTTCAATTCATTAATGTGGTGTATGCATCACATCGATTGAATTTCTGATACTGAACCATCCTTGCATTCCTGGGATAAGTCTCACTTGATCACAATGTATGATCCTTTTAATGTATTGGTGGATTCAGCTTGTTGAGGATTTTTGCTTCTATGTTCATCAGTGATATCAGTTTGTAATTTCCCTTTTTGGTCATGTTTTTGTCTGGTTTTGGTATCAGGGTGATTCTGGCTTCATAAAATGAGTTTGGAAGTGTTCCTTCCTCTACAATTTATTGGAATAGTTTTAGAAGGATAGCTTCCCTGCTCTGGTGGGACAGCAGGACATGCCTCAGGGCTTGTATAGCATGTTCTTTGGGGAACCAGATCAAGCAAGAGTGTGCACTGGATTCCCTTGTCAAGTGAGGCCACTGATTTTATTCTGTAGATTGTGAAAGCCATGAGCTGTGATTTCTGTTCATGTGCCACTGTAAGCAGATCTGTTGGATGGACTACACGGTTTCCTGTGTGTTCTTGTTATGTTCCCTGTTTGAGTGGGCTGAAGGTTGTATTAAACAGTGAACAGGGCTATAAATTATTTTCCCTGCCTGGGTGCAGTGAGAGAAGCAGCTGCAAGGCTAGCAATGCTTTTTTTGTGGTTTTGACTCAAGCCTGTCTGCATTCCATGCTTCATGGTCAAATAGGGCCATTGGCTTTGTTCTGCAGACTATTGTGTCTACTCACCCACCTCTTGGCTTGAGCATTGATGGGTTATGCAGCTTCCAAGAATTCTCACTACCCCTCTGGTTAGATGGGGCCAGGAACCATGCTCTACTGCAGGGAAGGTTATGACTCAGCTCTCCAGCTTGGGCGGGACAAGGAGGGCCCACTTCAGACAACTCCCCCAAATTTTCCTGAACAGGCTTTCCGGTTGGGTGAGGCCGGGAGCTACACTTGGCAACAGGTGTGGCTATGAATTAATTCCCTTGCCTGGGGATAGCAGGAGAACTTTCCATGCCTAGTACTGGTTTTGCTCTGAGGGCTATCAGTTCTGCCCACCTGATTCTCAGCTCCACTTTGCTGGGTTACACAGTTTGCAGATGTTCTTGCCAGCCCTTCTGTTCAGATAGGGCTTGTTGATATACTTTGCATTGTGTGGGGCTATGACTCAGCTCCTTTGCCTGGTTGTGGACAAAGCAGAATCCAGAACTGGCAAAATCTTCATTTGAGGATCCTAATCAGGCAGACCTGCACCCCACCAAGTTCTCTGGTCAGAGCATGCCACTGACTTGGTTCTGTGGATGAACAAAACTGCTGGTTGGGACTGCTACTTGGCCTCTGTGGGTAGGAACTCAGTTTGCCAAAATCCAAGTGCTGGTTGTTGCAAGCCCCTTCCTCCTTCTCTGTCACAGACTACCAGTGGTTGAACCTCACAGATTCTCCTGAAATCCCTAGGAGGAAAGACTAGTGAAGGGGCTCCCACAAAGTGACCCACAATGCTTGGGGTCATTGTGTGTTTCCCCAGGCTCTCTGTTCCCACTGAAGGAAGCATAGGCTCAGGGGAGACCTCTCTACTTGGTGCTGTGCTTGGAAGGGGCAATGCAGTTAGCATGTAGCCATTTCTCTTACCCTTCTAATGCAGTCTGTCTTTGTCTCTGTGGTGTAAGGTTGTGCTTCAGCTTCACCTCAGTGTTTTGGGATTCTCTCAGTGGTGTCTTGTCCTTGAGTAGTTGTTTATTCTTTCCTTTTGTGAGGGGGAGTAAAGTCAGAAACTATCTATGTCACCATCTTGGTGATATCACTCTAGATTTTTGTTGGTGTTCATTAAACACATTTTATTGTTAATATGAGCTTATGCTATTTTTCCAGTTTTATTGAGATATAATTGAAATACTTCACTGTATGAGTTTCAGGTATACAGCATAGAAGTTTGACTTATATATATTGCAAATGATTACCACATAAGTTTAGTTAACATTCATCATCTCATATGGATACAAAAAAGAAATGGAAAAAATATCTTTGTAATGAGAAATCTTAGTGTTTACTCTCTAACAACTTTCATAAATATCATACAAGTGGTAACTATAGTCATCATGTTGTACATTACAGCCCTTGTACTTATTTATCTTATAACTGATAGTGTCTACCTTTTAATCATATTCCTCTAATTTCCCCTCCTCCACTCTCTGCCTCCAGTAACCACAAATCTTGTCTCTTTTTCTATGGGTTTTTTTTGGATTCCACATATTAATGAGATCATTTCTTTGTCTGACATTTCACTTAGCATAGTGCCCTCAAGGTCTACCCATGTTGTCACAAATGCAGGATTTCCTCGTTTTTTACAGCTGAATAATGTTCCTTTGCTATTTATACCACAACTTCTTTATCCATTCAGCCATCGATGGACACTTAGGTTGTTTCCATGTCTTGGCTATTGTAAATAATGCTGCTATTAACATGGGGGTGCATGTATCTTTTTGAGTTAGTGCTTACATTTCCTTTGGATATATTAGCAGAAGTGGAACTGCTAGATCATATGGTAGTTCTTTTTAATTTTGAGGATCCTCCATACTGTTTTCCTTACTGGTTTCATCAATTTATAATCTCACAAATAGTGCACAAGTGTCCTCTTTTCTCCACATCCACACCACCAGTTATTTTTTGCGTTTTTGAGAAGAAACACTCTAACAGGTGTGAGGTGATATCTCATGCTTTTGATTTGCATTTCTTTGAAGATTAGTGATGTTGAGCATCTTTTCATGTATATTTTGGCCATATGTATGTCTCCTTTAGAAAATTGTTTATTCAGATCCTCTGCCTATTTTTTTTAATTCAAGATAAATTTATTGAGAAATATCTTCATTGTGAAGACAACAAAAGATTATATGAAATTTGAACAGAATATGGTGAAGTAACTCATCTCTTATTTGGTCCAATTTGAGAGAGGTCATGATATGCCCTCCTGCCAAGGGAACTGCTGAGGGGTGCGAATTCTGACATTAACACTCCTTTGAGAGCATGCAGTTGTTACAATAAGAGTATTACCTGTTATATCATTAACCCAGTAGTTCAAATTTCTTGAAAACTTTAATTATCCAGTCACCCAGAAGTATGCTGAGGTAAAGAAACTCAAGATGGGTTGATTTTACATCACTAGGGGACTGGAAAGACTGTGGAGGAACATTTATTGACCTGAAGGATTAGGCACGCCAGAGGCAATGTGGCCATTTGCCTGAGGTGAAAAGGCAGTGATTTCCAGTGACCTGGAGACTACGCCAGGGTGGAGTTGCTTGAAACTCTCCTCTTTGGGTTTCCTGGGCTTTTCAGTTTCTTACACCTCTCCCCATAAACACAGTCATTCAATGACATTTTTCCCTAGGATTCCACCCACAACCTTCTCCTATTCTCCCTCTTAAGTAATCTCTTTGATTAATGTCCATAGTGTTCTTTTTTTTTTTTTCTCTGACTGTTTTTTAATCAGATTGGTTTTGGGTTTTTTTTTGTTGTTGTTGTTGTTGTTGTTTTCCTGTGGGATTTTTTTTTTTTTTGCTATTGAATTGTATGAGTTCTTTATATATTTTGGTTATTAGCCCTTTATCAGATATATGGTTTGCAAATATTTCTCCTATTTCATAAGTTGTCTCTTCACTTTGTTGATTGTTTCTTTTGCTGTGCAGAAGCTTTTTAGTGTTATATAGTCTTACTTGTTTATTTTTTATTTTGTTGCTTGTGCTTTAGGTGTCAGATCCAAAAAATCATTGTCAAGACCCTTGTCAAGTTGCTTTTTCCCTATATTTTCTTCTGGAAGTTTTATGGATTCAGGTCTTATATTTAAGTCTTTAATCCATTTTGATTTAGTTTTTGTGAATGGTGTAATATAGGGCCTAGTTTCATTCTTTTCCATGTGAATATCCAATTTCCCAGCACCATGTATTGAAGATATTGTCTATTTTCCATTGAGCAATCTTGGCTCCATTGTCAAATATTAGTTGAACGTATGTACTTGGGTTTACTTCTGGGCTCTCAATTCTGTTCCATTGGTCTATTTGTCTGTTTTTATGTCAGTACTATACTGCTTTGATTACTATAGCTTTATAGTATAGCTTGAAATCAGGAAGTGTTATGCCTCCTACTTTGTTCTCCTTTCTCAGAGTTGCTTTGGTTATTTGAGGTCTTTTGCAGTTTCCTATAAATTTTAGGTCTAGAATTTTTAATTTTGTCTTTGATTCATTGACTGTTCAGGAGAGTGTTTTTTCATTTCCACATATATGTGAATTTTCTAGCTTTTCTCCTGTTGTTGATTTTTACTTTCATACCATTCTTGTCAGAAAAGATATTTGACATAATTTCAATCTTTTATATATGCTGAGACCATGATACTACAGTACATGAGTATTCTGAATCTGACCATATACTTGCCTTTACCAATGTGTTGTTTATTTTCATATGTTTTCATGTACTATTTAGCATCCTTTTATTTCAGCTTGAATAAATCCCTTCAGCATTTCTTGTGTGGTAGGTCTAGTGGTGATGAACTCCCTCAGCTTTTTATTTGTTTGGGAAAGTCTTCACATTGCTTTCATTTCTGATGGACAACTTTGCTGGGTGAAGTATTCTTGGTTTTCAGTTTCCTTCTTTCAGCACTTTACATATATCATTCCATTCTCCCTTGGCCTATAAGGTCTCTGCTGATAAATCCACTGATAGCCCTATGGGTGTTACTATGTATGAGAAAAACATTTTTTAAAAATCTTGCTCCTTTACAATTCTTTCCTTGTCTTTGATTTTAGACAGTCATATAATAATTTGTCTTGAAGAAGATGATTTTGGATTAAATTTGGGGGGTGACCTATTAGTTTTATGAACTTTGATGTCCTAATCTCTGCACAGGTTTGGGAAGTTCTTAGCCACTATTTCTTTAAATAAGCTTTCTACTTGTTACTCCCTCTTTTCTCCTTCTGGTACTCCAATGATGTGTACATTGTTTCTCATATGGTGTCCCATAAAACCTGCAGCCTTTTTTTTAAATATACATATATTTTAATACATTCATTTATTTTATTTTTATTTATTTTTGGCTGCATTGCGCCTTCACTGCTGTGTGTGAGCTTTCTCTAGTTGCGGCGAGGGGGGGCTACTCTTCGTTGCAGTGCGTGGGCTTCTCATTGCGGTGGCTTCTCCTGTTGTGGAGCTCTAGGTGCACGGGCTTCAGTAGTTGTGACACGCAGGCTCAGTAGTTGTGGCTCACGGGCTCTAGAGTGCAGGCTCAGTAGTTGTGGCACATGGGCTTAGTTGCCCCATGGCATGTGGTATCTTCCTGGACCAGGGCTCGAACCCATGTCCCCTGCACTGGCAGGTAGATTCTTAACCACTGTGCCACCAGGGAAGCCCAAACCTGCAGGCTTTTTCATATCTTTTCATTTTTTTTCTTTTTATTCCTCTGACTGGATAATTTCAAATGATCTGTATTCAAGGTCAATGATTCTTATTTTTTTTTTCTGATTGGTCTAGTCTTCTGTTTAAACTCTCTATTGAATTCTTCACTTTGGTCATTGTATTCTTCAGCTCTAAAATTTCTGTTTTCTATTTCTTTATTGAACTTATTTTTTCTTATATTGTTTTGCTGATATGTTTAAATTGTTAACTCGTGTTCTCTGAGCATCTTTAAAACAGTTATTTTGAATTCTCTGTCAGGCAATTTCTGTATCTCCATTTTTTGGGTCGTTACTGGAGATTTACTATATTCCTTTGGTGGAATCATGTTTCCTTGATTCTTCATGGTATCTATAGTTTTGTGTATGTCTGCTTATTTGAAGAAGCAGTCACTTTTTCTAGACTCTATGGACTGACCTTGGTAACAGAAGACATCTATGGGTGGGGGCATGATGAAGTGTACTATGACCTGGGGTCTAGTGGTGCAGGGCATCAAATGCAGGGGTGTCTGGTAGCACCAAGAGAGTGAGGTGGTTCATTGACTGAAGCCATTGGGGTCCACACCTTTGACAACTGCATGGTCCTTGGCAAGCATTGTGGGGGGTCCACTGAATCTGCAAGGGCTGTTGGGGTATCAGAAACATCTCCAGGTCCAGCAGGTAGGGATCAGAGCAAGCAGTGGTAGTGGTCAGAGTCAGTGATGTACACACACTCAGCTTCAGAGGCTAGCTACAAGTGACAATGTAGTGGCAGGTGCTGGTTGCAAACATATAGTGGTGGCAGCCAACACAGGCAGCGAGAGCCAGGGCCAACTGCAGTTACACTGACAGTTGTGGGGACCCTGCCTGTCAGCATGCACTACTATGGTTGCTGGGTCTCACATTGGAGCATGGCAGTGGAGGCCAGTGACAGGGGTTGAGCTGGGCAGGTGCACAATTGGATGGGCTAGCTGCAGGTGAGTGCAGGCTTCATGCCAGGGACAGAAAACAAGGCCTGATCTGAGCCCACAAGCAACTGCAGGAGTCCTGTGTCAGTATGCTCTCCTGTGGTTGCACTGTCTCCCCAGGTACATGGCAGTGGAGGCCAGTGATGGTGTCTGGCTGATGGTGTGCAATCACACTGCTGGAGGGACTAGCCCCAAGCAAAAGCATGGTGGTGGGAGTCAGCTGCATAAGTGTAGACTGGCATTTGCACTCTTGTAGCCACAGAGGCCTGGGTTGGCTGTTAATGTGGTTCCTGGGTTCTAGTAGGGATGGGAGGGCAGAGAGAGTGAGCAGGGATTCAAATGGTTAGTGATAGTGAATGCAGATAGATGTGGGGTGAAAACCGGTAAATTCTTCAGGGGGTCCACAGTACCTGTACTGGCCATTCGTTTCTTCAGTGGCAAAAGCTGCTGGGTTTGTCTACATAGCACATCACTGGGAATGGCAAACACTTCTGCTGCATTGCTGATACTGGTAGCCCCTGGTTTTCTTCCTTGTTCCTAGCTGTCTCTATACATCTCACCTTTGCTGGTCTCTGGGTGGGGTGAAACCAAAGTGGGACCTTCATGCAGTGTCCCAAAAAGCTGGAGAAACTGGTTGCTCATCCCACTCTTCTGTTCCCTGCTAGGGAAACTCTTTTTTAACTGGGGAATTCCCTTTTGGCGCTGAGCAATGCTGGCTTGGAGGATTGGATGATGCAGTCAAAACAAAATTGTCTTTCTTTTCTGTGTGGTTTTTCTCAAACTGTTTGTTCTACTGTGTTAGTGAAGTTTCTTAAGTGAACTCCAGAGCTCTCAGAGGGCAGTATTTTTTTCATGGACAGCTGTCTAATTGTTGATCTCTGTTGGGGGATGGAGGCTGGGATCTCTTACTATGCCATCTTGGTGACATCATTTCTGTCTGACTTTTGACAACTTAATTATATAAATTGTCTCTGTATAGCCCTTTGTGAGTTCAATCTTTTTGGGGTTTTTTGGGCCTCATAAATCTGGATGTCCATTTCCCCACTTTTGGAAAGTTTTCAGCCATCTTTCCTTTAAATAGATTTTCTATCCCCTTTTTTTCTGGGATTCCCATAATGCGCATATTGTTATCTTGATATTCCATAAATCCTGTAGGCTTCCTTCTCTAATTTTTTTTCTTTTTCTTTCTCTGGATAATTTCAAATGACCTATTTTCAAGTTCATGGATTCTTTCTTCTGCTTGATCAAGTCTGCTCTTGAAGCTCTCTATTAAATTTTTCATTTTGTCATTGTACTTTTCAGCTCTAGGATTTCTGTTTTTTTTTTAATAGTTTCTATTTCTTTGATGAACTTATTGTGTTCATGCATTGTTTTCCTAATTTCATTTAGTTGTCTGTCTGTTTCTGTAGTTCACTGAACTGTTTTAAGAGGATTATTCTTAATTCTTTGTCAGACAGTTCATAGTTTTCCATTTCTTTAGGGTCAGTTATTGGAACTTTAATTAGTTTCCTTTAGTGGTGTCATGTTTGCCTGATTCTTCATGATCTTTGATTCCTTGCATCGGTATCTGTACATTTAATGAAGCAGTCTCCTTTTCCAGACTTTATGGGTTTGCTTCGGAAGGAAAATATCTTCACCAGCCAGTTCAGGTTGGGGTACTGGACAGGATAGCTGGTTGTATCCACAGGCAGGCAGTGTTTTCTATCAGGTCCTCTAGTTGGGCAAAGTCACTGCTCATGCTCTGAGGTTATGGGGGTGGGAGTGCCACCTGCTAGGCCTCATGGCTGGGTGGACCTGCTTGCTGGGCTCCATATTCAAGTGGGACTACTGTGTAGAATCCCTCATTGGGTGGGGCTGTGGGCTATGCTACACAGTCAGGTAGGGCCACTAGCTGGGCTCTGCAATCACTTCTGGGTAGCTAAGGTTTCACACTGTGTTTCTGAAACTGTCAGGGCAGTGCCACTGGTTGGAATTTGCAATTGGGCAGAGCTGCAAACTGGGCTCAGAAATTGCTCTCAGGCTGTGTTCCCCAGTTGGATGTGCCACTGGTTAGACTCTGAGTTTAGGCAAAGCAGCAGGCAGTGCTTGGCAGTAAGATGAGGACTTAGGCTGTTGGTCTTCTAATGAGGGGGATTGAAGTTAGAAATAACCTAAAAGTCACCATCTTGATATTGTCATCACATGCAAGTGTGTGTTGAAAACAATGATGAAGTTCTGATTTGAAGAACTTGCCATCACAGTTAGGTGGTCAGTCTGGACTCCAAAAGAGAGGACATCATTCAGAAAGAAGTAGAAAAATCCAGATTTGGATTTGAGGTAGCTTCCTGAAACTGAGCTAGACAGTTCCTGCCCATCACAACTTGTATTGCTTTGCTATGTACACTAAGGTGAGCTTCTTCAATCACTACTCTCCTCACCCACTCCAACCAATTAGATATTGGCAGCCTCTAATTCTTGACAATTATGAGGATATGACCTGGGAAATGAGGGATGGTGATAGTAAACTTTTTTGATCAAATTTTATTGGTGTTGCTATCATCAGTGATACCCTCAAATTTATTCTTCTTCTTAGTCCGTATTACTTTCCATCAGGAACTAGAAGTATTTGTCTGACCCACATGTAACCCTTTGTGTTTCACCATTCTTAATTCACTCTTAATTCCACATAACAACTCTCAGAATCAAAGTAGAAAAGAGGAGCAATGGGCATGCTATATAAGCTCTTATTCACCATTCTTCCCACTCTTACCTCAGTTACAAATACTACAGCAAGATACTTCTGTGGTTGGGGGCAGGAGTGAGCATGTGAAGCTACCTGAAGCAGAAATCTGGACTTGCATATTGTTTGTAAGACCTCAGCAGATGTTTTGTTTCCTTTAAGTCCAAGAGGGGCTTTGTTTTGTTTTGTTTTGTTTTCTTGAAAGCAGGCAAATTACAGTTTATGTTTCCCTTATCTCTAGTTATCTTGATAAGAATGTGCAATTTTCTATTAGATGTAAAGTTCTATATATTTTACTTATTTGATCATGTTTGTTGTTATTCAAATATTCTATAGTCTTATTTTTGTATGTTCTTGATGTGTCCATTTCTAAAACTGATGCATCAAAGACTCCATTACAATGGCGAATTTTCTAGTTTTACCCAATATTTCTAGCAGTTTTGTTTCATATATTTTAAAATCATGTTGTTAGGTAGGTAAAGTTTGGCGATTAGCCTATCTTCTTGCTAAACAGTTTTATCATTATAAAACATACCTATTTGTACCATTTAATGCTCTTTTACCATGAATTCCATTTTGCCTAATATTAATATTACTACCCTTACCTGGTATATATTTTTACATCCTCATTTTTCCTAATCTATGTCATTTTGTTTTAGATCTATCTCTCATAGATAGCAAAGTGCTGGGTTTTATATTCTGTTTTCTTGCTTTACCTAATCTGACAACTTCTGGTTTCCAGTAGAGGAATTGTTTTATTGTATTTTATTCTATTCTATTTTATTTTTATCAAAACAATATATATATACAATAAAGATAAATTGAACTGTTGGCAAGCATGCATAATAAATAAACTATGCTGAGTTCCTGTTGCTTCCTCCATTTCTTCACTTTAAAAGGTTTCTGTTTTTATTTTCAGAGTGATAATATCCTTAACTCTATGTAATATATTGCAATTTCTTTATTTATAGGCTTTAGATATCCCTTCTTTTATGATAACAATGAAAATTTAGGTCACACTTTCCCTTTAAAGTTTAAATTATTATAGTATGATTTATTTTAGTTCTTATATCTTGTTCCATCTATATTTAATAGCATATCTCTCATATATCCATTAGTATTATGTTGAACGATAAGAAATTTCCATTTTTATAGTTAAAAGATGGTTAAATATCAGTAAATTCATGTAGTTCAGCTTCATAAAAAGAAGCTAGCAGTGTTCTGATCTTTTCTTTCACTATTTTTCCCCACTTCCTACCTATCACCTTCTGTTAGCTGCACCTTTATCTTGACATCATGAAAGTTACTAATGCTCTTTAATGTTACAAAATCATAATTAAATATTCATTGCTATGTGTATAGATTGAAAAACCAACAAACAGCATCATTTACATTATTATTAAAGAAAAATTAGAAGATAAATCTGAGAAAATCTCTTAGAAAAAAGAAAGAGAGAGAATAAGAAAGATGGTTATCATGACAAATATGAGATATTGAGGAACAATTCAAGATGGGCAGCATCCATCTTACAGGAGTTCCAAAAAGAAGAAAAACCAAAACAAAGGCAATTATCAAAGAAGTTATAGAAAGTTTCCGATTGACAAAATGGCCAAAATTGAAATGGCCTGTTGCATGGTGACTGGGAAGAATGGGAAAACACCCTGCAACATGATGCATCACAGTGAAATTTGGAACAAGAATAAACAGAAACTCCTAAAAAATTCCAAAGTTGGGAGAAGGGACAGATGACTTGAAAGAAATGAAAACTGGACTGGCATCATATCTATAATCAGTAACACTAGATGCTAGAAGACAGATATATAGGAGAAATCCTGAGAAATGGAATGGCTGGCAAAAAGTACATGAACCTTAAAAAATTTTATTGATATTGTCAAAGTATTCTCCCAAGATGCTTCTCTAATTTATAGTCCCAAAACCAGTGTGTAAAATTACTCATTTCCCTGCATTCTCACCTATGCTGGACAACTATTGTCTTTTTTATTTTTCCTTTGATTTAACTTCAATCTGACAGATGATAATGATTATTTTAATTCATATTTAGATGATTACTAGTGAGATTGAGCATTAAAAAATATTTGAGTGCCGTCTTCTTTGTCTATTTTTTCTCTAGAATTTAGATAAATTATATTGTTGCTCAAAATACTTGCTGTTCTTCCCTATGGGGTCCCTCCCTAGAATAAGCTTTGCTCCTGCCCCACGGATACTGAGCTTGGCTGTGCGACTAGCCTCGGCCAATAGAATGCAAGTGGAAATAACATATGCCACTTGGGAGAAAGATTTAAGAGACTTTTTATAGTCTACCAATTTTCCTCTGACACAAGATCAGCAGTGTCTTAGATGGGGCTGCTTCTCTTTCAGTCTGGATTTTGGAATGAAGATGAGGAGAGAAGAGCCACAGCTAACCTGAGAGGGACGGGAAGCCTGAGCAAGAAGTAAATCTTTGTTGTTGTAAACTACTGAAATTTTGAGGTTATTTTTTATCTTAGTATAACAATGTAAACTAACTATTCATCAATTCTTTAATTAATTGGCAAAAATCTTATGACACTAGATATATTCCTCTTTGTCTATTGTGTATATTACAAATTATTTCCAGTGTTGTACATGTATTTTCATCTTATTTATTCCATTTTATTACCATCGTCATTTACTATTAAGAAGATTTTTATAATCTTATAGACTCAAATCGGTCAATCATTTCCATTATAGCTAATGGCTTTTAGGTAACTTTTAGGAAAAAAACTTTCTCCAAACCATAATTATAAAATTATTTACCCATATTTACTTTTATAGCTCTGTAGTTTCATTGTATACATTTAAAATATTTAACTATATGGATTTATTTCAGTGTAATAAATGAAGTTAAAGCCAAATTAATTTATTTCAAATGGCTAGCTCATTGTTCCAATATCAAAAAGTTGTTAGCTTATATTTTACCTAATAATTTTAAATATTGCCTGTATTATACACATATACTAAATTATATAAACGAATCTATTTTAGACCTCTGTCTATTCCAGTGTTTTGTCAGACTATTTCTGTACTTGTATCACTTTTTTCCCCCAGTTTTACTGAGATAAAATTGACATATAGCACTGTATAAGTTTAAGGTGTACAACGTAATGATTTGACTTACATCATGAAATAATTATCACAGTCAGTTTAATGAACATCCATTATCTCATATAGATACAAAATTAAAGAAATATAAAAATGTTTTTCCTTGTGATGAGAACGCTTAGGATTTGCTCTCTTAACAACTTTCATATATAACATACAACTGTGTTAATTATATTTATCACAATGTTTTAATTACTGTGGATTTACTTATGTTTTCATATTTGGGCTGTCCCTCATCATTTCTTTTTTTCAGAATCAAATTATTTTTAAATGTTTCTTTTTTGAAGATAAGTATTATAAAGCTTTAATAAAAATAGAATCTTTTCTATATTATCCCTCTGCTTAAAACACTCAGGACTTTCATCTCCCTGATGCCTCCTGTGTCTTGTCACAGCAACCCCATATGATAAATTGGAGTACAATGGGAAGTGAGTTTTGAATTCCCAATAGTAAGTACCATGTTTTGCTCTATTGCCATCATGGGAACCCACCTCTCATTTCCAGAACACCCCAAAATGTATAGTGTTTTCCAAAAGGTGAATGAACCTAAGGATACCCTGATTTTATCTAATTGTGGGGAAAGGACCAAGTGAGGGAGATAAGTGCTCCAGTCTTATTCCCACAAACCCAATTGAACCTCCCATACATCATGACCCTGTAAGCATATAAAAGCCAATGTCAAAAACTGATGATGTGCTAGGTCAGTGGGTTGGATATTTTTAATATTCTTGAAATAAAATTACATGTGGAAATTTAATACATAAAAATTATAAACTGGAGCCTTCTGGTTAAAATGAGGACCTTCCTGAGCCACTTTCACTGGACCCCTAACACTCCATGAAGCACAATTTAACAACTACTGTTCAGCAATTCCCCCAGAGATCTAGAATCTGACACGGTTGTTTACTACATTCCATCATTCCATTCCCTTGCTATAGGTTCTCTTATTTTCTCTGGTGAAAACTCTCTGCCACTTAGATATCAACCCTTCACTCCAGACACTTAAATGGCTCAAGGGTAGGCCAGCCATAACCAGTTTATTATTGACTACTGAGAGGGATAAGACTGGTTCTCTTATGATCTCTGGTGAGTAAATTTGGCAAAGTCAGGAAATCAGTTTAGTCTACATATAAAGTCTCTTTCTCCTTTCTTCTCCTCTCCTCTCTTTTCCTCCCTCTTGTCATGGGGGTTTCTTTAATATTTTTCTTTTGGTGGCAGTATTGCTCCACTGAAATAAAACCATTCCTTCCTCCTACCCTTTGCTTTTGAAAAATACCTACAATTGAAACAAACATATTTTACTTGCAAAAGTGACTTGCATCTGGGTCTAAGATTTGCATCTAAGGAGATTTCCTAGAACCCATCACTAATAACTCTCTGCCCAGTCTTTCTTGACTATATAGGAAAGGAAGGCCAAGCAGATCCCATGATCTCCTCTCTGTTTCTTTTCTTCATGTTTCTTTTTCTTTTCAGTAACTTTTCCATGGCTATAAAACATACACCTGCTTATTGTAGAAAATTTGGAAAATACAGAAAAGATTAAAGAAGAAAATAAATATCCATAATCCCATAAACAAGAGAGAGAACTACTGTTAACAGTTTGAAGCAAGTCACTCCAGTGTGTTTTCTTTGTACACATTTTAACATAATTATGATCATATGGTACATATAATCTAGTATTCTAGTTTTTATCACATATATAATAAGCACGTTTCCATGCTCTTTAATTTAAAATATTTTTTTATTTGTCATTCTTAATGACTGGAATAATCTATTATATGAATGTATCATAAATAACTATTGTTTCCTCTAAGATGAAACATTTAAGTTACTTCTAAAATACCACTATTTTAAATAATACTTCTATCAAATGAATAAACTGGGTGCTTCCTTATTCAAACGGTCAAAATGCATCTTTGAAGAAATAAAAACTGAATGACAATAAGTTTCTACCTTATACTGGAGAATGGTAACCTTTGAGGTATTTTTTCATACTGACCCCCCAAGTCACCTATTCAAGAAAGAGGAGGAATTCCTCTAGAACTTTTAAGAATCTAAAACACACTTTAAAAATATCTCTCTAACTATGGTCTACTCTGAAACAAAGTAGCTGTAAATCATTGAAACTGATGTTCTCAATTCTATATTTGGATCATGCCTCCCCCAAAGAGGTTAAATTCATGAAACCAGCACCCTTGCACATGTTTTTAAAGTAAGCTGCCCTTCTAACCAAGGAAAACTATCCTCCTGTACCCAGGAATTTTGGGAGATGAAGGCAACTTTTAGGGTTTGAGATACTAACTGACACGTGTCTGGCACAGCTAATTAGAAAGTTCAATCTACTACATATGAGCCGAGGTTTTTTTTTCCTTATTTAATTTTTTTTAAAGTATGCAAATTACTGTCTCCACTTCCACTATTTATAAGGATCCACTTAGTCTTCCATCACTCTTTTACATCTAGTTCACACATTTCCACCTACTACACCGTACTCAAACATCCATCCCAGAAAGAGATGGAGAAACAATAGATAGTAGAGGAAGTATAGGATTCCTATTATTGCCATAACCAATTGCAATACCTGGTACAATATATAACCCAGAAGAGTAATCATGGGGCCCCCCAAGTATCTAAATAGTGGCCCAGAGTGCTTCAGAACATTCCAAAATGCAAATAAGTACCAAGTCACTTCAGTCCCTGGTTCCCTTCTCAGTTGAAGCTATCTTTAACTCAGTCTTTCTTATGTCCTTACTGGATGCAGAATCTACCACTCTCAGATCATAGTATATATAATCAGAGCTACCGTTATTAAGTGTATTTGGGCAAAATCTGTCCTTTCTTCAAACTATACCTGGCTGAAAAGTAGGGCATCATATATCCAACTCCTATCTTTCTTCCTATCTTTTCAAATAAGCTCATTGGTCTTTTGTGTTTTAAGGCTATTGACCATTGGAAAATAGATGAAGGAAGCAAAAATAGCAAACTTGGACACAAAAAAGTTTAAGATACTACAAAATTACAAAAATCCTGGTATGGTCTTCCTGAATGCTTTTCTATCGATGCTATCTGAAAGGCTTCATTGTACATTTTGTTAGTTTTTCACCCACAAGCCTCCACTCCAATCCGGGTACTCACTTTATCTACATCATGTAGACCCTTTTTTCATGAAGGTCCACTTTGTTAGACTTCATGTCTGAAGAGGCGGTAGAGCATACAATTTAAAGGACATGCTTGCAGATTGATCTCAATCTAAATTCTAGCTCAGCCTTTTAATATTTATATCTTTGTGCAAGACAAACCTCAATTTGTGTACCTGTAAAACACAGATGATAGACTGTATTACGTTTACATTTATTTCTATATTTTAAATTCAGCACTCGGTGTGGACTGGGATCATCAAGAAAGTCTGGAATGTTGGAAAAGGAGGGGTGCCAGGTAAGCTACTAAAGCATGGAAAATTTCTGGAGAGAATACAAAAAAATTTGCTTTACAACATTAGCCATATCTTCTGACCTCCTCAGCCTTCTTGATTTACTTCTCTCATTCTTTATTACTCTGTGATTTTATCAAATATTGAGTTATTTTCTTGAACAAATATTTAAATATAAATGAATGTGAAAAGTCATCAGTATGAAAACTGAGAGCAAGCACAGCCCATGTTGTGTAAGGAAAGGACAACATTGTTACAGATGAAAGCTGAAAAGAGTCTTTGAGTTTTATAGTCTGGCTTCAGTTTCTCTGAGAGCTTACAAACCCATTCTAGACAAAGCCTCAAGTGAGTCCAGGGAACTTAGGCTCACCAATGTGGAGATATCTGTCAGGGAAGTAGAGTGGATTAGATAATGGACATCTGACAAGAAGTGAACTGATTTATATATATATATTTCCTTCTAAACCCACCATGGCCAATCTCTTCTCAGGAGCAGGTAAAAGCAAAACACTTTATTGAGGGTTTATTAGTCAGGGTAGGCTAGTGAACGTAATAAAATTTCAGTAGATTAGCACAATAAAATTTTATTTTAAACACATATCACAGTTAAATGTAGATAGGCAGAATGAGCATTCTATGTCATCATTCTCAATTGATCCATACAGCATGAGGAGGAAGTTAGGAACTCCAAGAGTACTTGATCTAAGAAAGCCAAGTACTCAGAAGAATCTGGGCCAAACTCATCTAGGTATTCTGCCCCCACATTACAAAAATAAATGGTCTCATAGCAGCAGGAATCTTGTTGATGACTACCCTTAAAATGTTTGTCCTAAATTCTACTGCACCAGTCTAGACTTGTTGCTTTCAACACTTGGTGCAAAGCTGGGATCTCCCTTCACCTTATCCTAGGGATTCACTTTGACCCTTTCATGTGTTGGGTTTCCAGTTTTATGTATCTTATGTCTTTCTCTTTCATCATTTATTACCTAATTTTGGTGGCATACATCTTCATGTTGCTACATGAGGAATGGTGCATGACAGGTACATTTTTTGAATCTTTATATATTAGTTTGCTAGGCCTGCCATAACAAAGTACTACAAACTGAATGGCATATCCAACAGAAATGTGTTGTCTCACATTTCTGGAAGCTAAAATTTCAAAATTAAAGTGTCAGCAAGTTTGATTCCTTTTGAGGGTTGTGACAGAGAAATTGTTCCATAGAGCTTTCTAGCTTCTGGTGGATTGATGACAATCTTTGGCATTCTTTGGCTTGTAGACACATTACTCCAATCTCTGCCTTCATGGTGATGTGGTGTTCTCATTGTGTGTGTATCTGTGTCCGAATTTCCCCTTTTTATAAGGACATCAGTTATATTAGATTAAGGGCCCAGGCTACTCCAGTATGATCTCATATTAGCTAAAATGATTTCAGCAACCTTATTTCCAAATGAGGTTACAACGTAAGGTACTGGGAGTTAGGATTTTAACATGTGAATTAGAGGGAGACACAATTCAACCCACAACACTTCTGAAAATGTTTTCATGCTCTCCTAAAATGTGACTGGTCATTAAATTCAATGACCAGTTTGGAAATAATTTTTCTTCAGATTTTGAAAACCTTGCTTCTTTATTGTCTAGTTTCTAGTGTTGCCTATTGAGAAATCTAAAGTTATTCTCATTCCTGATTTTTCACATGTGACCTGTTCCTATCTCTCTAGAAGCTTTAACATCTTTCTTTTCTCCAAGCACTCAAATCTTACAATGATGTCACTTTGTGTGGAAATATTTTTATCCATTGTTATAGGCACCTTGTGGACCTTTTCTAGGAACCCATGGCTCTCATTTCTGGGATATTTTCTTGAATTTGCTAATGGTTTCATGAATTCTCTGTTTCTACTTTTACTGTTTTCTCTCCCTTGGAACGCCTATCATATGGATGTTAGATCTTCTGGACTGGTCCTCTAATTTTCTTTTCTCTCCTATATCCTATTTCTCTGTTGTTTTGTTCCATTTTCTGAGATTACCTCAACTATCTTCAAAAATTTCTATTAAGTTTTTAATTTTTTGCTATCATGTTTTTAAGTTCCATGAGGTTTTTTGTTCTCTGAATGCTCCTTTTGTGTAACATTCTATTCTTATTTGTTTGCATCTCTGCCTGCATAATCTCCATTTGCTCTAAATTACCTTTTCTGTTTGTTAGTCTCCTTAGCTGTTTCATAATTCTTAGTTGTCTGCTGTTACTTCTTTTTACTGATTCTAATCTCTGAGTTCACATTTATGACTTGTTGACTATGAGCTTCATTTTAAGGTTATATCACTGCACTGTCAGTACGGTTATAACCTTTCACTTAAAGATGATCAGATTGCCCCCAAAATACTTTTCCATTTCCTGCCTAAAAGGCAAAAGCCTATCTGACACCTTTCTGGGGGCCCAGTGGAGGAAGAAGGCTTAAGGGAGGTAGTTTCAGTTCAGTACAATAGCACTGTCCTCAGCTATACCTGGTGTCCTTCAGTCAAGATATCTTTTGTTTTACCCTAGTCAGATAATAAATGCCCAAATTTCTGTCAGGGTGAAAGAATGGAGTTTCCCAACACCATGGTGATAGAGAGTGGGGAGAGAACCTAGTGCTCAAAACTGCTTGTCAAACAGTTTTCAAGTAATACTACTTAACTTAGCCTCCTTTATGGTAGACACTAGGGAAATACAACAATAATTCAGCTTTCCTCATTTCACTTCCCCATCTTCTTTGGAGGTTAAACACAGCCATATGAGTTGTTTTGGCCTTGAAATGTGAGTAGGTGAAATATGCCATTTTTGAGCAGAATGCTTAAGAACAAATATATGATTTGCCATGTTACTTTTTTCCTGCTATGGCAATCATGGAACTATGTTTCACAATGAAGCCCCCACAAGCCTCATTCCCTGAGTGATTACGTTGGACATGTAGTGTGAGCAATAAACAAATATTTCTATGTTTTAAACCTGTGAGATTCTGGTTACAAGGGTATAACCTAGCCTATTGGTCACAGACTCCCCTTTATCCTTACTTACAAATTAACTGTTGCCACCATTCCTGAGCTTTTTGAATATGGTTCAGCATGAAACTTATTTGTTGTTAGCTTTCTCCCTTTCCCAACATAGGATCATGTTTTCTTGAGAGTGATAAGTTGGTTGCTGCTTGTCCATCTGCATTCTGTCTGCTAAACCTAATTGCTTCTATCTCCTCTCTTATTCCCCCCCCCCTTTTGGATGTATGCCTTTAAGAAAGATCCCTTTGCTTTAGTTTTAGTGAGGTTTCAAGAGGTAATGTAAGTAGATGTGTGTGTTCAAGGTGCCATCTTTACTCAGAAGTTTCCACTCCATATGAACTTGAAGGAAAATTGAAGGACATGCTGCTTTTTGGACCCACTGCCTGAGCTCCTTTGGACTCCTGTCACCTGCCACAGTTTGGGATGTTGAAGAGAGCCACACATGACTGCCAGAGTCTGGGTCAAGGAAGTGATATTCTGGTAAGGCTTTGTGTTTACCATAAGGGCTCTAGGGCTTGAATGTACTTTTCACACTCTGGTGTCCTGTTGAACTTCCCTGAAAATAGTTACTTTAGATCTTGGGCCTGGAATCAGCCTTCAGAGCATAGAGCCAATCAAGTATCATATGTCCTGCAGAGTTTTTAATTTTCTGGTGGCAGCATTTCTGGCACATGCTTATGTTTCTTGGGATTCCTTAGGCCCTTTATTAATACACCCTGAGATTCTCTCAAGTTTTGGCTCCTGGGGAAGCAAGGCAGTAGTGTGCAATGCATGGGGAAGGTATGTGGTCATGATAGAAATATTTGGCAACTTTGGGGAATCTGTGTTTTCATTGGCAAGTTATGTCCTAAAAGACAAGAGCTGAAGAAGAGTCACCTTAGGCTGACCTCTCTGAGGCCCTAAGGAGTTCTGGCCTGTGCCGCAGGGAATCTGAGTTGTAGACTATGCTCAGCTGCTAACTCCCTGTGTGACCTTGGACAGGCGATTTAACCTCCCTCACCCTCTCAGTTTCCTAAAACCTCTTCCAGCTCAAACATTGTAATTCATGAAACTTTAATGGTTCTGGGAATTGTCCTGCCCAGGGTATTAATGGTTTTAGGAAAGAAATAAATAGGTTGGGTAAAGTGTGACCTTCCCAGGGGGTATAAAATGTTTTCCCAATTAAATGCACATCTTCTAAAGCAGTTCCCAGTTAGCAGGGTCTGTGTGAGTCAGCCTTATAATGAGGCTACATAGACAGGAATTCAGAATCTAGGAAGTAGGTGGTGATAGACACACAATGATTCTTACCTGTCATACAACAAAGCAGGAGTATTGTGATCACAACTAAGTGTCACATTTTAGTGGGGAGCACAGAGAGGCTGGAGAGGTTTCAGGGCTGTGACCAGATGACAAGGGTACTCTGAACTATGCCACATGAAGAAGAGCAGAAGGGCTTGGGGATAAGTAGCTGGGATAGGACCCACAGAAAGATCTGGGCCCCTGTTTTTAGCTGTCTGAAGGGCTCTTGTGAGGAAGAAGAGTGATTTCAAACCTGACTCAATAGGTATAGTAGGGTTTGGTAGGTAGATGTAACAGAGAGACAGATTTCAAGTTAATAGACAGATCCTGCTAAGTTTTAGAGGCATAGTATGACTCAAGAAGTAGGGGGTTTCTGTTGTTGAACGTTTCTGAGGAGCGACTCAGTTACCCTTTGTTAAGAAAAATGTAGACAGGGTCAGATATCAGGTGAGGAAGTGGATCAAATTATCCAAAGTATCAGAGTACCTTTCAAATCCGGAGAGTCAATCACTCATGTTAGTCGTCAAGCAAGTGGGAAGGGAATTTTAATCATGAGGTCTGAAATTCAACATAGAAAAATTCCTATATACCATCTTTTATACTGCAGTTTCTGCCCATTGGCCTCTGGACTAATATCTGATTGCCTTCTTGGAGACTACATCTTAAACCCAGCACTTTTGTCATTGTTTCCCCAAATTCTAAATTTATGTCTCTTTCGGTCTGTAACATTCTTTTCTGTTTAAGGTGTAAATTGAATATTTGAATTATAATGTCATAATGTTGTTGATATTCAAATATGATTACGAATATAAAGGTGTTTGGTAAGTTGCAAAGTGCCACAGAAAAGTACAGGATTATTGATGTTACACTGGTCTGAGTACAATCTGATCTCTGATAGATTCAAAAGAAGGACAGCTTCCCCAAGGTAGAAAGAGGTAGATGGTTTGATAAGTGATTCCCTCTAAGGCCTCTGACTAATGATTGCTAATCTTACAAGCACCTCTAGAATCATGTACTTTTCCCCCTAGAGCCATGTGAAGAGAAAATGAAGAGACATGGTTGAACACAATGAGTAGTTGGAGGTAAGAGAGTGCAGGAGTGGGGCTGGGTATAGAAGAAACAGGAATAGAACATATAAAGGCCAATGTGAATCCAATAGTGTCATGTGCAGATGCTCCCAGTATTTTTTAAATAAAAATTTTAGAAATGTGTTCTTTTGTACAAGAGTGCTTAAGTGGTGCCACCTCAGGATAGAGATTATTGTCCAAAGCCTAGGGACTTTAAAAGAGTACAAAAGCCTCTACTTTCTTTGGCACAGGTATGATGGGTGGGGAGCTTCATCTCTGCAAATGGGTTGGATAAAGAACCAGTATAATGGGAAAGGGAATTGGATCCCTGGAATGAACTCTAGGGCTGGCAAGAACAGCTGATATTCTTTCCTATACTCCCAGCTGTTTCTAGGAAACAAGCATTGTTTACCTTTTGAAGAGGAGAAGAAAAAATGACATTTTTTTCCACTGGGGAGGAAAAAAGATGTCTCTGTCTGATTGTCTCTGGGCTTGGGCTTGTTTATTTATCAGCTGCTAGGAATCAACTGTTTTCTGAAGCCAAGTCCCAGGTCACAGGGCCTATGTAATGAGAGGATGTATCATTAATGAACAGTGGATATCAGACTCACTGTGCATAGTAACACCTCAGTATTCTTGATTAAAGCTCTTCTCAGCTGTTATTCTCTCTCCTTTTTCTCCTTGACTTCTGATTCACTCTGTTTTCTTTTCATTTCTCCCCCTCTTCATTTATTTGTCTTTTATTTCTTAATCTCTCTTTCCTAGTTCTTTCCCATTATACCTGTTCTATATTTCATTTTTCTTCTCCTCCCTATCTGTGGATTTCTTTTGCTTCTTATCATCCCCAGCTGGCTCAGATACCATTCAGATGTGCTCCACTTTTCCATCCCCGGTTTAGAAAAAAAGACAGATGCAAAGCCCTTATTAGCTCATCTGCTTGGTCTCCCAGCCAGGGAAAGATTGCTCCCTAGATAGATTCTACTTTACCTTACTTCAGTTCAATGTGAAATGATTCAAACCAAGGGACTTCCACATCTTCCCTTGGGGATGATCATTCCATAGTTTAATAATACATGCTTTCAATTTTTCCTTCTTGGTCTAATATTTCCTTTGCTTCACTTTAACACACTACTCCTGGTTAGGATATCTGGGACCACTCTAAACCTTTTTGCTCCTTCCTTAGTGTTTATTCCTTTCTTAGGGCTTGAATGTACTTATAATACTCCCACAGAGTGATGATGCTTTGGGCCCCTAAAAAATTCAAAATTCTGTTCCATGGCCACTACTCCGTAAGGTAGTTACTACAATCACCATTTTTAAAGTATGGAAATTGAGACCCAAAGGGATTAAGAAACTTGCATAAGAACACAGAGTTAGAAAGTAGTGGACTTGAGATCAAAAATTAGATCTGCTTGATTCCAAAGTCAATCATGTTCTGTTCACATCAAAACAAGGCTCAGGAGAGCTTATGAAAAAATCTCATAAAATACTTCTCTAGTTGCTTGATCAACCCTCAGATCTAGCCCAAAATTCACTTGAAAATTTGATTGTGGAGTACATGAAAGGCAGCATGGTATATTAGAAGAACTCCTGGGCTGTAGTCCTACACAAACACACACACACACACGCACACACACACTATATACACTTATACACTGTAGGTGCCAGACATTAAACTAAGTACTTCATGTATACTAACTTATTTTATTTTCTGCATTTCACAGATTGAGAAACTGAAGCAAGTGAAATTAAGTAATACTCAAGGTCACCCATCTATTAAGTAGCAGAATTAAATCCGAAACCAGATAGTCTGACTCTAGAGCCTATGGTTTCAACCACAACATTATCTCTTGCCAAATACCCTGTGTACCTTGGTCCCATTGGTCCTGTTTCTTCTCAGGTGTTCACTTTGCCCATATACAAAATAAGCAGGCTGGACTGATGCAAAGATCAGCAAATTATGTTTTGCAGAATGCTGGGTTCTACAGAGTTATCTCAGGGGCCAGAGAAAACAAAGGAGAAGGTAGGGAAGGGAAGACCAATCAACAGTGTTCTAGGTCTACCAGCTTGCTTTCAAACCAAACCACATTTGCTTTTATCTATTTTATGTATTGGAGTTCCTCCACCATGAAAATGCTTGAAAATACATTTAAAGGATGATACAAATGGGTAGCAGAATGTTTTAGAGAATGGCAATCTTATTTTATTTCATCTTAATGTTCACCTGTATTTAGTCCTTGTATTTAGTCCCTCACTAAAGGCCATTAATTTTGATGGACTTTATATTTGCTCCAAGACACTGAAAGCTGTGTCTAAGCTTCCACATGATTTCTTATGTGCCCTTTGCACCACCTTTCTCTCTCTCTTATCAAGAAATCAGCTCTAATCTATCTAACTGATTTTTAGCCTCAGCACCTTCTACCCCCCCCCCATCCAATAATCACCCAAAGATTGTGAAATTCTTTGAACTCCTAGGGACATAATATACTTATTTGTGATGTGAGCTGATATTTTTTTGAAGCAGGGACTGGAAATTTTCTGATACTCTTCTGTGTTACAGCCTGGACTTAAGTTCACATTTTTATTACACTCAGATAATTCTGAGCACCAACGATATGTTAAGTATATTCTAAACATGAGACCAAACAGGAACACAGGGTAATCGAAATAATGTGGGAGAAGGGGAAGAGATAAAAGTTCTACATCAGCTGTTTTATCTCAAATTGTACCTAAAGTTCCATATTTTACCTTTTCTCCTCTCTGGCTGCTGAGATTAGAATGTCCTATGTGTTGGAAAACTGAATTCAGCTCCATTTGGGAAGTCTGTAAGCCCTGTAACATTGAGATGAGACATCTTATTAGCATTTCCATTAATTATAGACCATTCTTGGAGTAATTTCCATTAGCTCCAGTTACATTCCAATTATCATGGAAACTTATAGAAGAAAAAAGATGAACCAGTTTTGAAAACTGGTGGCCATAATTTTATCTCAACAACAAAATAGGTTCACACAGTAAATTTATGTTCTATCTGTATTTTACTTAATGGCATAATAATATGTTCCATATCAGATGATTCCTTTGAAAGTTACCACATAACAAAGAAATAGATTGATTTCTCTGGATTACTAAAGTAGAATTGGTCTGATCATTTTGACTCACCTATCATGGTATGCTTAATATAACAAAACCACATTATGAAGTCAGAGACAAGAAATGGCATGAACCTTTTTTATTTTATGTCAGATGCAGGATGATTAAGCAGACAGCATAAGTGAATATGTGATACTTTAGGGGTTTTCTAATCACCAGGATAATCTATTAGCCCTTATTTTTATTTCACATTTTTTATATCATTGGACCTTCTCAACAAATTTTTGAGAAATGCCTACTGAAGACTTACTCTTTCTGGTTCTGTGAAGGAACAACACTTTGTTCTTCCCAATTGAGGAAGAAATGGGAGGCTTAAATGCCCCTCTCTATTTTGTTTTTCCTAGAGAAATATTTGAATTTTATGCTTACTCATGGAAAGACTGATCATCTGTTTTTTCACCCATCTCCTCCTTCCAAAATAGCTGTGTACCACAGTCTCTCTTTCTGCAGTACAGGGAAGGCACAAAGGAGAAAATGTAAGCTAAGGGATGAATCCAAGAATTTAAAAAGGAGAAATTTCTACTGAGTTTCTCAGATCATGTAAAATGAATCTGTGAATCAAAGAAGCTATGACAGATTGAGAAGTCAAACGTTGTCAACTTGGTTATTTACTCAGAATTTATTAATTTATTTTTAATAACTTTATTGGAGTATAATTAATTTACAAAGTTGTGTTAGTTTCTGCTGTACAACAAAGTGAATCAGCTATATGTATACATATATCCCCAAATCCCCTCCTTCTTGAGCCTCCCTCCCACCCTCCTTATCCCACCCCTCTAGGTCGTCACAAAGCATCGAGCTGATCTCCCTGTGCTATGCAGCAGCTTCCCACTAGCCATGCATTTTACCTTTGGTAGTGTATATATGTCAATGTTACTCTCTCACTTCGCCCCAGCTTGCCCTTCCCCCCTCCCTGTGTCCTCAAGTCCTCTCTCTATGTCTGCGTCTTATTCCTGCCCTGTCACTAGGTTCATCAGTAACGGTTTTTTAGATTCCATATATGTGCGTTACCATACGTTATTTGTTTTTCTCTTTCTGACTTACTTCACTCTGTATGACAGGCTCTAGGTCCATCCACCTCATTACAAATAACTCAATTTCATTCCTTTTTATGGCTGAGTAATATTCCATTGTATATATGTGCCACATCTTCTTTATCCATTCATCTGTCGATGGACATTTAGGTTGCTTCCATGTCCTGGCTATTGTAAATAGTGCTGCAATGAACATTGTGGTACATGTATTTTTTGAATTATGGTTTTCTCGGGGTATATACCCAGTAGTGGGATTGCTGGGTCATATGGTAGTTCTATTTTTAGTTTTTTAAGGAACCTCCATACTGTTCTCCATACTGGCTGTATCAATTTACATTCCCACCAACAGTGCAGGAGGGTTCCTTTTTCTCCACACCCTCTCCAGCATTTATTGTTTGTAGATTTTTTAATGATGGCCCTTCCGACTGGTGTGAGGTGATCCCTCATTGTGGTTTTGATTTGCCATTCTCTAATGATTAGTTATTCAACTTGGTTATTTAATGCTCTTTTTTTTTTTTTTTTTACTTTATCTGCTGTCTTCCAATTTTCCTTTGTTCTTAGTAGTGTTTCTTTGGAAAATTATAGTATTTCTAAGTTGTGTTAAAGGTAACAAGGAAAAAGGAATATTTTTGTGTCCAAAATTGGTCTGGGTGAAATGGAGAAGTGGTGTCTTTTGATGTAAGTTTGAAAAAGGGTACAAGGGAGAAATTATTTCAAGCCATACTCTACCGTTTAGAGACTTCATTCTCAGAATTGTTCTGTACTCTAACTTTGGAAAATTTTGTTTTATATAGCAAGAGGGATTATTCCATTGGCAAACTCACCAGAAGATGCTTTTGGACACCAAAGGATTAAACTGCCTCTGCTGTCATTGATAGATATTGCTACATACTTCATTTTCAATGATATGTTGTTCAACCAATCAAATTCATAAAATACCTAATGTTTGATACTAAGATAAGTTTTGTCCTCAGACTCAGTGATATCAATAATAGTTGATATCATTAACCATAAGAAAACATGCTGCTACTCTCCAGTTAAAATTCAACCTGTGAAAAGAAAAACCCAGAGAAAGGAGAATTTTGTAAAGTACTCTAGGCCACAAGTTTTGGCTAGGAAGTTTCAGGACATAATAACTTAGAAGGCATCCACATTTTATTTTACCCCATCTAGTGCTTATGAGACCCATGAGTCCCCACATGTATCGGCAGACTAAATTAAGTTTAGTCTGGCTAATATTTATTCCTGTTAAAATGTAGTTAGTTAGTTTTATTAACACATAATACATAACAATACTCAGAATCTTGGCCAACAGAGTCTACTCCTGAAAATTCTCTCTTCTGTTCATTCTGACTGGGTTGTATGCAGAGGAAAGCAAGTGGCCAGTGTACCAGGAAAATGGGAATTGTGCTAGACTGCAGATTCTATTAGGGGGAAGACAGCACCATCAGCTGGGTACTAATCCCAGAAATGGGCTAAAGACTTAAGCAATTAAAGCTTTAGATATTTCATCTTGGTTACTTAGAAGCAAACTTTGCTTATTGTGTTATTTAGGCTTTTGAAAAGTTGAGTGATAGTTTTTTTATAAGCACTAGGCTCAAAGTGTTTGACAACCTCTTTGTCAGTGTTGCATTATTTGCACTTATATCAAAACATGTCCAAATACTTTGTCTATATAAACTTGAAATGTTAGTTTTATTATGAACATTCCAGGACCACATGTTCCTGAGAGCCTATTCCTGTTTCTTATCAACATCTCTTAGGAAAATCCACACGTCTGTTGCCCACTTCTTCCCCATATTAAAACAAAACAAATAATTAGTTGTTGGGGAGGCAGAAAATTGACTTGGCCAATGGATTTAGTTTAGGTGTCTTCTCTATGGATATTGATCAATCCAACATGGCTGCCACATAGTAGCCTAATGGAAAGAACAAGGGATTTGGAGAAAGCACACTTGAGTGCTCTGGATCACATTTGGCTGGGACTGTCACTTAACTGATTTGAGCCTTATTTAACTAAACTTTAAAGTGGAGGAATAAAATTGATTTCATAGGGATGCTGTGAGGATTAAAAAATATAATTTGTAGAAATTTACTAGCACAAGGTAGGTACTCAATAATTAGTAGTTGTTCTACAAAATGGATGATCTTTGATAACATTAAGCTAAGTGATATAAGCCAGTCACAAAAATATAATATGTGTGTGACTCCACTTATCTGAGTTATCTAAAATAGTAAAATTTATAGAAACAGAACGTAACATTGTGGTTTCCAAGGACTGGAGAGAGGGAGAAATGGGAAATTGTTGCTTAATAGGTATAGAGTTTCTGTTTTGCAAGATGATAAAATTCTAAAGAGTGGCCAAGATAGTGGAATAGAAAGACCTTGAGCTCACTTCCTCACACAGGCACACCAAAACTATAACTCTTTACAGAGCAACTATAGATGAGAATGACCTGAAGACTAGCAGAAAAGATCTACAACTAAAGACGTAAAGAAGGAACCATTACTATATTTAAAATAGATAACCAACAAAGACTTACTGTATAGCACAGGGAACTCTGCTCAATATTCTGTAATAACATAAATGGGAAAAGAATTTGATAAAGAATAGATACATGTATATGTATAACTGAATCACTTTGCTATAAACCGGAAACTAACACAACAGTGTAAATCAACTATAGTCCAATATAAAATAAAAAATTAAAAAAAAGAAAGAACCACAATGAAATGTGTAGGAGGGGTGGAGATGCAGTATATTCAAGACCCATACACCCAGATAGGTGACACATTTTCCCCAGGGAGAGAGGTCTGAGCCCCACATTCGGCTCCCAAACCCAGGGATCCTCTACCTGAAAGATGAGCCCACAGAACATTTGGCTTTGAAGGATTGTTGGGAGAGCCAGAGGGCTGTGGGAAATAGAGACTCCACTTTTAAAAGGCACACACAAATCTTACACTCTGAGACTGAGGGCAGAAGCAATAATTTGAAAGGAGCCTGGGTCAGATGCACTTGCTAATATTGGAGAGCCACCTGGAGAGGCAAGAAGCAACTGGGACTCACCATGGGGACATAGATGCTGACAGCAGCCATTTTGGGGAGCTCATTCTACCATGAGGACACTGGTGCTGGTAAATGCCATTTTGGAATCCTCCCTCTAGTTTATCAGTCCAGGACCAGACATCACCCACCAGCTGGTTGGCACTAGTACTGGGATGCCCTAGGCCAAGCAGCTAGCTTGGCAGGGACACAGCCCCACCCACCAGCAGGCCAGCTGCTATAAAAAGTCCTGAGTCCTGGCTGTCCAAGGACCTGGCCCTGCCCAGAAGAGGGTCCAGGACCTGAATCCACACACCAGCAGGCGCATATAAGTTCTGCGACCCTTAGGCCCCACAGCCAGAGATTCCAGGACACAGCTCCACTAACATGGGCCCAGCACTAGCCCCAGGACCTGGCTTAACTCAACTGTCGGTGGACACCAGACTTGAGACACCTGGGCCCTGGAACTTCCCACGAGTGGGAGGACACCAGCCCCAGGACCACTGGGAACAAGCAGCCAGACATGTCAGGACCCACCCCATCCACCAGTGGGCTGGTGCCAGCACTGGGACCCCCTGGACACAAGCCTCTTCCATCAGTGGTCTGACATCAGCTTGGGACACCCAGAGTCCTTCAGCTAGAGACCCCAAGAACCAGTTCCACAAAACAGAGGGCTGGCACTAGCCCCAGGAACCTCTGGGACTGGCCTCATCTACCTGTGGACTAACACCAACTCTAGGACCCTCAAAACCCCACAGCCAGAGACCATAGGACCCTGTTTCACCCACCACAGTGCTAAGGACCTGGCCCCACTCACCAGTGGACTAATACCAGCTCCAGGCTACATGGGCCCCACAGCTAGAGGCACAGGACCTGCCTCCAGCCACCAGTGGACTAGCACTAGCCCTGGGAACCTCTGGGCCTTAGCCTGCACACTAATGGGCCAACACTAACTCCAGGATCTCCAGGGCCCTGCCACCAGAGACCAGGATTCCATTGGCCATGCAGCCAGATGTCTCAGGACATGGCCTCACCCACCAGCAGGGGGAAGCCTTTGTACAAGGCAGGGCATAGCAACCAACTGGACCAGGGGCCAGATATCAGTGCACCCATGCAGTAGTAAGACTGCCACAATAGAAGGACCCACACAGTTCACATAGAAGGCACCCCAGAGTGTATAGCTCTGGTCAACAGAGGGGAGTGCACTGCTTGGTCCCATAGGACATCTCCTACGGAAGGCCACTTCTCCAAGTTTGGGAAATGTAAACAACCTATCAAATACATAGAAATAAAAACAGCAAATTAGGCAAAATGAGGTGATAATACAATATGTTACAAATGAAGGAACAAGAATAAGAACTAAGTGAAGTGGAGATAAGAAATCTACCTTATAAAGACTTCAAGAAAACGATCATAAAGATTTTCAAAGAGCTTGGGAGAAGATTGGACGAACAAAGTGAGAAGTTTAACAAAGAGTTAGAAAATATAAAAAAGAACCAAACATAGCTAAAGAATACAATAACTGATCTGAAAAAGACTATATATAATGTGCACATATATGTAACTAAATCACTTTACTATACACCTGAAACTAATACAATATTGTAAATCAACTATACTTCAATAAAAATAAATAAATTTAAAAACAATACAATAACTGAAATTAAAAAATACACTTGAAGGAATCAAAAATAGATGAGATGCTACAAAGGAATGGATCAGCAAAGTGAAAGACAGAGTAGTGGAAATCACTCGAGCTGAACAGAAAAAAGGAATTTTAAAAAATGAAGACAGGTTAAGGGAACTCAGTGACAACATCAAGTTTACTAACATTCACATTGAAAGGGTCCCAGTAGGAGGAGAGAGAGAGAGGAGCAGAGAACATATTTGAAGACATAATAGCTGAAAACTTTCTTAACCAGGGAAAGGAAACAGACATTCAGGTCCAGGAAGCACAGAGAGTCCCAAACAAGATAAACCCAAAGAAGATCACACCAAGAGATATTGTAATTAAAATAAAAAATTTAAAAATAAAGAGAGACTATTAAAAGCAGGAAGGGAAAAGTAACAACTTACATAAAAGGGAACTCCCATAAAGCTATCAGCTGACTTTTCAGCAGAAACTCTGTAGGCCAGATGGGAGGGGCACGATATATTTAAAGTGATAAAAGGGAAAAACCTGCAACCAAGAATACTCTACACAGCAATGCTATCATACACATTTGAAGGAGAAATTAACAGTTTTATAGACAAGCAAAAGCTAAAAGACTTCAGTACTACAAAACCAGGATTACAAGAAATGTTAAAGGGACTTCTCTAAGAGAAAAGTCCACAACTAGAAATGTGAAAATTACAAAATAAAACCTCACTGGTAAAGGCAATAAACAGTAAAGGTAGATCAACCACTTATAAAGCTAGTAGGAAGGTTAAAAAACAAAAACAGTAAAATAATCTATATTTACAATAAGTAGTTAAGGGATACCCAAAACAAAAAGATGTAAAATAGATGTCAAAAACAGTAAATGTGGGGGGGAGTAAAAAAGCAGGGTTGTTAAGATGTGTGAAATTAAGAAATCATCAATTTAATAACAGATAGATAGATAGATAGATAGATAGATAGATAGACAGATAGATAGCAATATATAAACCTAGTGGTAACCATAAACCAAAAATTTATAATAGACACAGACACAAAAAGAGAGAAAGGAATAAAAATATAACACGATAGTCATTAAATCACTAGAAAAGAGAGCAAAAGAAGAAAGGAACAAAAAGAACTACAAAACAACCCCAAAACAGTTAACAAAATGGCAAAAAGTACATACCTATCAATAATTACTTTAAATAAATATGGACTAATGCTCCAATCAGAATACATAGAGTGGTTGAATAGATGCAAAAACAAGACCATATATGTGCTGCCTACAAGTGACTCACTTCATATCTAAAGACACACACAGACTGAAAGTGAAGGAATGGGAAAAGGTATTCCATGCAAATGGAAGTGAAAAGAAAGCTGGGGCAGCAATACATACATAAGGCAGAATAGACTTTAAAACAAAGACTGTAACAAGACATGAGGAAGGGCATTACATAATCTAGAGAACTATTCAACAAGGAGATACAACAACTGTAAATATAGGAGCAGCTAAATACATAAAGCAAATATGAAAAGACATAAAAGTAGAAATTGATTTTAACACAATAATAGTAGGAGTTTTTAACACCCCACTCACATAAATGGACAGATCATTCAGACAGAAAATCAATAAGGAGAAGTATGCCTTAAAGGACACATTAGGCCAGATGGACTTAATAGATATATATATAGAACAATCCAATAAAACACAGCAGAATACACATTCTTTTCAAGTATACATGGAACATTCTCCAGAACAGATCACATTCTAGGCAATAAAACAACTCTCAGTAAATTTAAGAAGATTGAAATCATAACAAGCACATTTTCCTACCACAAAGCTATGAGGCTAGAAATCAACTACAAGAAAAAAAAAAACAACTGCAAAAAACACAAACACATGGAGGCTAAACAATATGCTCCTATATAACCAATGGGTTACTGAAGAAATCAAGAGGAAATAAAAAAATACCTGGAGACAAATGAAAATGAAAACACAATGATCCAAAAATCTTTGGGATGCAACAAAGGCAGTTTTAAGAGGGATGTTTATAGCAATAAAAACCTGCCTCAGGAAACCTGAAAAATCTCCAACAACCTAACCTTACACCTAAAGGAACTAGAAATAGAAGAACCTCCCCCCCCCCAAAGTTAGTAGAAGCAACAAAATTATAAAGATCAGAGCAGAAATAAGTGAAATTGAAACTAAAATATATCAATTAATCAATAAGATCAATGAAACTAAGAGCTGGTTCTTTGAAAAGATAAACAGAATTGATAAACATTTAGCCACATTCATCAAGAAAAAAAAAGAATTGGCTCAAATAAATAAAAACAGAAATGAAAAAGGAGAAGTTACAACTGACACCACAGAAATACAAAGGATCATAAGAGCTAACTATGAACAATTATATGCCAATGAAATGGGCAACCTAGAAGACATAAATAAATTCCTAGAAAGGTACAATCTCCTAACACTAAATCAGAAAGAAATAGAAAATATGAACAGAACAATTAACAGTAGTGAAGTTGAATTGTCATTTTTTTCATTTTTCCCAACAAACAAAAGTCCAGGACCAGATTGCTTCACAGGTGAATTCTACCAAACGTTTAGAAAACAGTTAACACCTACACTTCTCAAGCAATTACAAAAAAATTTAAGAGAAAGGAAAACTTCTGAACTCATTCTATGATGAGAGCATCACCCTTATATGAAAACAAGACAAAGATGTCACAATAAAAGCAATTACAGGTCAATATCACTGATAAACATAGATGAAAAAATCCTCCAGAAAATACTAGCAAACGAAAATTTTCAATACATTAAAAGGGTCATACACCATGATCAAGTGGAAATTACCCCAGGGTTGCAAACATAGTTCAATATCTGCAAATCAATAATTGTGATACACCACATTATCAAACTGAAGGATAAAAAATCATATGAGCATCTCAATAAAGGCAGAAAAATATTTTGACAAAATTCAATATCCATTTATGATAAAAACACTCAACAAAGTTGGTATAGAGGGAATATTTCTGAATAAATAAAGACCTTATTTGACACCCACAGCTAACATCATACTCAATGGTGAAAAGCTGAAAATATTTTCTCTAAGATCAGGAACAAGACAGGGATGCCCACTCTCACCACCTTTATTCAACATAGTATTGGAATTCAGAGCCACAGCAATCAGACAAGAAAAAGAAACAAAGGAATTAAAAAGGAAGAAGTAAAACTGTCACTGTTTGCAGATTACATACCATACATAGTAAATCCTAAAGATGGCACCAAAAATCTACTAGAACTCATCATTGAATTCAATAATGCTGCATTATGCAAGATTAATATACAGAAATCTGTTGCATTTCTATACACTGACATATCAGAAAGAGAAATTAAGACAACAATCCCTTTTACAATTGCATCAAAAAGAATAAATTGCCTAGGAATAAATCGCACTAAGGATGTAAAAGGTCTGTACTCAGAAAACTATAAGACAGTGATGAACAAAACTGAAGATAAAACAAACAGATGGAAAGATGTACCATGCACATGAATTGGAAGAATTAATATTTTTAAATGACCATACTACCCAAGGCAATCTACAGATTCAATGCAATCCTTATCAAAATACCAATGCCATTTTTTTTTACAGAACTAGAATAAATAATTTAAAAATTTGTATGGAAACACAAAAGACCCCAAATAGTCAAAACAATCCTAAGAAAGAAGAGCAAAACTGGAGGTCTCAAGCTCTCTGATTTCAAACTATACTACAATAGAAGTATACTACAATAATCAAAACAATATGGTACTGACACAAAAATACACACATAGATCAACAGAACAGAAAAGAGAGCCTAGATATGAACTCACATTTATATGTGCAATTAATCTCCAACAAAGGAGGCAAGAATATAGAATAGGGAAAAGACAGCCTCTTCAATAAACGGTGTTGGGAGAACTGAACAGCTACCTTCAAAAGAATCAAACTGGACTATTTTCTCACAGCATATACAAAAATAAACTAAGAATGGATAAAAGACTTAAATGTAATACCTGAAACCATAAAACTCCTAGAAGAAAACCTAAGCAGTAAGCTCTCTGACATCGGTCTTAGCAAATTTTTTTTGGATCTGTCACCTCAGGAAAGGGCAACAAAAGCAAAACTAAACAAATGGGTCTACACCAAACTAAAAAGCTTTTGTACAGCAAAAGAAACCATCAACAAAACGAAAAGGCAATGTACTAAATGGGAGAAGATATTTGCAAATCATATATTTGATAAGAGGCTGATATCCAAAATATATAAAGAATACATACAACTCAAAAAATAATCTAATTAAAAATGGATAGAGGATCTAATTCATTTTATTGGAGAATGTTATTAGAAACCAAGATCTGGGTGCTAGATGTGCTTTTTGTTGTTACTTTTATGCCCTCTCAGTTGTCAGAGCAAGGAAATATATGTGTGTATACTAATCCATATATTATATACATGTCTATGAATATTTCTATATGTAACTATATATATTAGATTAAACATCAGTTTGCATTGATGTCTACAACTCTAATCCATTAACAATTAGGTCATTTAGCCTGCCCCCCTTTTTTATCTATATACACCTACTCTATTCCAAAAATAAGAAAACTGGCTCCTACCATCCACCATGCATTTACTTAACTGTTTATTTCCTGTACACATAGAACAGTCCTTTGTACTGTAGAAGTATCAAAACTATTAACCCATGCACCCCCGTGGGAACAACTTCATTAGCTAGAGTTCAGTGAATATGTACAGTGCCGTTTGCCTTTAGTCCTATGGACTCCACTCATTTCCAAATTTACTTAGGCCAACACTTTTTTTTCCTCCATCTTCTTTATTGAGGTTGTTTCATACGTTTATAATACAATTTGGTTATTTTGTCACATTCTAAATCCCATTCTGGGATCCTCCAACCTCCTGAATGATGATTTCAATTAATATATTAAGGTTAACTTTTTGCACTGTAAACTTCTATGCATTGTGAAAAATGCACAGTGTTACATATCCACCATTACAGTATCATACAGAATAGTTTCACCAACCTAAAAACTTTCCTGTGCCTCACCAACACACCTCTCTCTCTCTCCTTCTCCCACTGGTGACCCATGGTCTTTTTACTGTCTCTATAATTTTGCCTTTTCTAAAATATCATGTATCTGGAATCATACAATATATAGAGTTTTCAGCTGGCTTCTTTCACTTAACAATATGCATTTAAGATTAAGTCGTGTCTTTGCATGACTTGGTAGCTATCCCTGAATAGAATGCCATTGTATGGATGTACAACAGTTTGCTTATCCATTCACCTATTGAAGAACATTTTGGTTTGGTAGGATTATAAATAAAGTTACTATACACAATCATGAGCAGGTATTTATTTAGACATTTTAAATCAATTGGGTAAGTACCTAAGAATGTGATTGCTGCATCATACAGTATCATTATGTTTGGCTTTGCAATATACTGCCAAACGACCTCCCAAAGTGGCTGCATTCCACAACTTTTCAGGTAAAGAAAAATCAAAATCCTTAACATGGACTACATGGCCTGGATAATTACCATGTTCCCCTTAGCCGCTGACAACCCATTCTGTGCCCTAGTACTGGAAGCCACTCCTTCCACCTCTGTAAAGCCTCCCCTCCCTAACTTTATCATCGCACTTTTCCATCACATCACAGCTTAAACATCTTTTCTTCAGGCAAGCCTTCACTGACCTCTATGGCTAGGCCAATCCCCCTAATATAGTCTCTCATATCTCCAAATATCTCACATTTGTAGCATTTATCATAGTTGTGTTACTATATTTATTTGTTTTTTCCCCTATATTCCTTAGGCTGTAATCACCATGAAATCAGGACCAGATTTTTCTCACTATTATATTCCTAGCACACAGCACAGTACCTTACATGTAGGAGGGGCTTAATATATACATTTTTATTAGATAAACAATAAATGAAAGGGTAAACAGAGTAGAAGTTATTGATTACATTTAAAAGTTAATGGCCAACAACCAAGAATACTCTACCAAGCAAGGCTGTCATTCAGATTTCAGGGAGAAATCAAAAGCTTTATGGACAAGCAAAGCTAGGAGAATTCAGCACCATGAAACCAGCTTTAAAACAAAGGCAAAAGGAATTTCTCTAGGCAAGAAGCACAAGAGAAGAGAACAAAAGAGAAAGGGAAGAAACATGACCTACAAAAACAAATCCAAAACATTAAGAAAATGGCAATAGGAACATACATATTGATAATTACCTTAAATATGAAGGCATTAAATGTTCCAACCAAACACACACACTGGCTAAATGGATAGAAAAACAAGACCCATATATATGCTGTCTACAAGAGACCCACTTCAGACCTACGGACACATACAGACTGAAAGTAAGGGGATGGAAAAAGATATTCCCTGCAAATGGAAATCAAAAGAAAGCTGGAGTAGCAATACTCATATCAGATAAAATAGACTTTAAAATAAATACTGTTACAAGAGACAAGGAAGGACACTATATAATGACCAAGGGATCAATCCAAGAAGAAGATATAACAATTGTAAATATTTATGAACCCAACATAGGAGCACCTCAATACATATGGCAAATGCTAACAGCCATAAAAGGGGAAATTGACAGTAACACAATCATAGTGGGAGACATTAACACCCCACTTACACCAATGGACAGATCATCCAGACAGAAAATTAATAAGGAAACACAAGCCTTAAATGCCACATTAGACCAGATAGACTTAATTGATATTTACAGGACATTCCATCCGAAAGCTGCAGAATAAACTTTCTTCTCAAGTGCACGGGGAACATTCTCCAGGATAGATCACATCTTGGGTCACAAATCAAACCTTAGTAGATTTTAAAAAACTGAAATCATATCAAGCATCTTTTCCAGCAATAACGCTCTGAGATTAGAAAACAATTACAGGGAAAAAAATGGTAAAAACACAAAGACATGGAAGCTAAACAGAATATTACTAAATAACCGATGGATCACTGAAGAAATCAAAAAGGAAATTAAAAATACCTAGAGAAATTACAATGAAAACACGATGATCCAAAACCTATGGGATGCAGCAAAAGCAGTTCTAACAGGGAAGTTTATAGCAATACAATCTTACCTCAGGAAACAAGAAAAATCTCAAATTAACAACCTAACCTTACACCTAAAGCAACTAGAGAAAGAAGAACAAAAAACCCCCAAAGTTAGTAGAAAGAAAGAAATTATAAAGATTAGAGCAGAAATAAATGAAATAGAGATGAAGAAAACAATAGCAAAGATCAATAAAACTAAAAGCTGGTTCTTTGAGAAGATGACCAAAATTGATAAACCATTAGCCAGACTCGTTGGGAAAAAAAGGGAGAGGACTCAAATCAATAAAATTAGAAATGAAAAAGGAGAAGTTACAACTGACACAGCAGAAATACAAAGGATCATAAGAGATGACTACAAGCAAATATATGCCAATAAAATGGACAACCTGGAAGAAATGGACAAATTCTTAGAAAGGTATAGTCTCCAAGACTGAACCAAGAAGAAATAGAAAATATGAACAGATGAATCACAAGTAATGAAATTGAACCTGTGATTTTAAAACTCCCAACAAACAAAAGTCCAGGACGAGATGGCTTCACAGGCGAATTCTAATAAACATTTAGAGAAGAGCTAACACTTATCCTTCTCAAACTCTTCCAAAAAATTGCAGAGGAAGGAACACTTCCAAGCTCATTCTATGAGGTCACCATCACCCTGATACCAAAACCAAAGATATCACACAAAAAAGAAAATTACAGGCCAATATCACTGATAAATATAGATGCAAAAATCCTAAACAACATACTAGCAAACAGAATCCAACAACACATTAAAAGGATCATACAACATGATCCAGTGGGATTTATCCCAGGGATGCAAGGATTTTTCAGTATCTGCAAATCAATCAATGTGATACACCTTATTAACCAATTGAAGAATAAAAACCATATGATCATCTCAATAGATGTACAAAAAGCTTTTGATAAAATTCAACATCCATTTATGATAAAAACTCTCCAGAAAGTGGGCATAGATGGAACCTACCTCAATATAATAAAGGCCATATACAACAAACCCACAGCAAACATCATTCTCAATGGTGAAAAACTGAAAGCATTTCTTCTAAGATCAGGAACAAGACAAGGACGTTCACTCTTGCCACTATTATTCAACATAATTTTGGAAGTCCTAGCCATGACAATCAGAGAAGAAACAGAAATCAAAGGAATCCAAATTGGAAGAGAAGAGTAAAACTGTCACTGTTTGCAGATGACATGATACTATACATAGAAAATCATAATGATGCTACCAGAAAACTACTAGAGCTCATAAATGAAATTGGTAAATTTGCAGGATACAAAATTAATGCACAGAAATCTCTTGCATTCCTATACACTAACAACAAAAGATCAGAAAGAGAAATTAAGGAAACCATCACATTTACTATCACAATAAACAGAATAAAATACCTGGGAATAAACCTACCTAAGGAGTCCAAAGACCTGTACCCAGAAAACTGTAAGATACTGATGAAGGAAATCAAAGATGGCACAGATGGAGAGATATACCATGTTCTTGGATTGGAAAAATCAATACTGTAAAAATGACTATACTACCCTAAGCAATCTACAGATTCAGTGCAATCTCTATCAAATTACCAATGGCATTTTTCAGAGAATTAGAACAAAAATTTTATAATTTGTATGGAGACACAAAAAGCTCTGAATAGCCAAAGCAATACTGAGAAAGGAAACGGAGCTGGAGGAATCAGGCCCCCTGACTTCAGATTATATTACAAAGCTACAGTAATCAAGACAGTATGGTACTGGCACATAAACAGAAATATAGATCAATGGAACAGGATAGAAAACCCAGACATAAACCCATGCAACTATGTTCAACTAATCTACAACAAAGAAGGCAAGAATATACAATGGAGAAAATACAATCTCCTCTATAATTGGTGCTGGGAAAACTGGACAGTTTCATATAAAAAAATGAAATTAGAACACTACCTAACACCATAAACAAAAATAAGCTCAAAATGGATTAAAGACCTAAATGTAAGGCCGGATACTATAAAACCCTTATAGGAAAACATAGGCAGAACACTGTTTGACATAAATCGCAGCAAGATCTTTTTTGATCCACCTCCTAGAGCAATGAAAATAAAAACAAAAATAAATAAATGGGACCTAATTAAACTTAAAAGCTTTAGCACAGCAAGGAAAACCATAAATGAGATGAAAAGACAACACTCAGAATGGGAGAAAATATTTGCAAACGAAGCAACTGACAAAGGATTACTCTCCAAAATATACAAGCAGCTCATGCAGCTCAATATCAAAAAAACAAATAACACAATAAAAAATGGGCAGAAGATCTAAATAGACATTTCTCTAAAGAAGACAAACAGAAGGCCAAAAACCACAGGAAAAGATGCTCAACATCACTAATTATTAGAGAAATGCAAATCAAAACTACCATGAGGTATGACCTCACACCAGTCAGAATGGCCATCATCAAAAAATCTACAAAAAGTAAATTCTGGAGAGGATGTGGAGAAAAGGGAATCCTCCTACACTGTTGGAGGTAATGTAAATCAGTACAGCCACTATGGAGAACAGTATGGAGATTCCTTAAAAACTAAGAATAGAACTACCATATGACCCAGCAATCCCACTCCTGGGCATATACCCAAAGAAAACCATAACTCAAAAAGATAATGTGCACCCTAATGTTCATTGAAGCACTATTTACAATAGCCAGGAAATTGAAGCAAACTAAATGTCCATCGATAGAGGAATGGATAAAGAAGATGTGGTAGATATATACAAAGGAATATTGCTCAGCTAAAGAAAAGAACGAAATAATGACATTTACAGCCACATGGATGGACCTAGAGATTGTCATGCTGAGTGAAGTAAGTCAGATAGAGAAAGACAAATATCATATAATATCGCTCCTATGTGGAATCTAAAATAAGGGTACAAATGAACTTATTTACAAAACAGAAGTAGAGTTATGGATTTGGAAAAAACTTATGGTTACCAGGGGATAAGGGGAGGAGGGATAAATTGGGAGATTGGGACTGACAAATACACACTACTATATGTAAAATAGATAAATAATAAGAACCTGCTGTATAGCACAGGGAACTCTATTCAATAATCTACAATGGCCTATATGCGAAAAGAATCTTAAAAAAAGATTGAATATATGTATATGTATAACTGATTCACTTTGCTGTACACCTGAAACTAACACAACATTGTAAATCAACTATACAACTATACCCCAGTAAAAATTTTTTTAAAAAGTTAATGGCATACATTTACAACAACATGGATGAAATCTGAGGGCATTACGATAAGTGAAATAAGTCAGATAGAGAAAGACAAATACTATATTCCACTTATATGTGGAAACTAAAAAAGCCAAACTCATAGAAACAGAGAGTAGAATGGTAGTAACCAGGGGCTGAGTGTTAGGGGAAATAGGGAGATGATGGTCAAAGGGTACAAACTTCCCGCCATAAGATGAGTAAGTTCTGAGGATCTAATGTACAGCATGGTGATTATAGATAGTGCTGTATTATATATTATACTTGAAAGTTGCTAAGAGTGTTGATCTTAAATGTTCTTAAGCAGAAAAGTAGAAATGATAATTATGAATTACAATGGAGGTGTTAGCTAACCCTATGGTGGTAATCATTTTGCAATATTTAAGTGTATCAAATCAACACGTTGTATACCTTAAACTTAGATAATGTTATATGTGAATAAGACATCGTTATATATCAATAAGGCTGGAGAAAATCAATGGCAAAATATTCTTTACATTTAAAGATATCAGCTAAATTTGTAGGATCAATGTTTCCATAACCCTTTTCAAAATATGCTATTTTCAACATTCTATAACATAATAATGTCATACTATAATTGCTGTAGTACATATAAAGTAACTGCTAATTCTAACTGTAATCCCAAGTTTATTAGAGTTATTTATTTACAACATTTAGAACAAAGTGTTTTTGCAAAAGACCACTGTAAATGAATGGAGTGTTTTTTTCAGCATGATGCTCAGTTTGCTTCAGTTGTTTAAAAAAATTCACCAGGTTCCAAGAAAGGACAAAATAATATAAAGCATCTACAGAGAAAATCTGTGTCTTAAAAGTGCTTTGCCTCAATCATTATCAAGAGATTCAAGCAAAAGTGGATGAATAGATTGTTTCAAGTCAACCAATTTGGCCATTGTTTCTTAACTGGATCCCAAGAATCTACATGTAGTTAACTGAAAGCTTAAATGACTCACTAAAGAATAAAAACTATTTCAGTCTTAAACTGCATTAACAAAAGTCTTATCACATTTCAGCTAACATTTATTTGTGCACCTTTTTAACCTAAGTGTAAAGAAATGTATCCTTTTTAAATTTCTTTTTGTTTCACCAACAAGAATAGTCATTTCAGACTAGTGAAAGGATCACCGACTCCAAAAATTTTAGATTTGGAAAGAAACTAATTTATCTTCCCATCCAATATATATTTTCTTTTAACAATATTTGGCCTCTTCTTGATTATCTCCAGTGATGGCCATCTCACTTGTACTGACACCATCCATTTGATTATTGTAAATTTCTTATCTATGAGTAAGTGACCAAAACTTTAAATTGGAGAGAGTCAAATACAGAGAAATGAGCATGCACCAAACCAACACTGAATCAGGAGACAGTGCTTTTCATACTTTGCTAAGTTTGAATCATTGTAATTATGTTATCAAAGTTACATTTCTCCATCTCATCCACAAATATAATATTGTTTTTATAGGCAACAGTAGGATTTTCCTCATATTCTACCACTCTCCAACATAAACTTGCTATACCAGCCAACTTGGTTTATTCCTACCCCAAATCCAAATCAACTTTTTCATCTCAGTGCACAGGATAATCTTCTAATTTCTCATAACCTAACTTAACTTCTAGAAATCTGGATCCCTCTTTTCTTAAACTCCAGATTAGAAATCCTCCATCCCCAAGAAGTCTTCTTTGATTAACCCCAAATGACTCCAGCCTTTGAACTTGATGAACTAGCCAAGGTAAACCAACTAGCCAAGGTAAACCAATAATTGAGTTGACCTCCAACTCAATTATTCTAGTCTTAGTATTTACTCTGTGCTTTTTGGATGCTGCAGTGAACAAGACATAAGTTAAGAAACCTCCCCATTGGCATAATTTAAACACTGAAGGATACAAGCAAATGTATTTGCAGATCTGGAGGAAAGAGAGAAGACTACAGATTGAAGAAACAAGGAAGACTTTATGGAAGAAGTAACATTTGAGCTGGGCCTCAAAAGATGGCCCTGGGCAAATTCTGAAAGTTGGAAATACCAAGAAAAGCCATTTTATGTAAAAGGAATAGCTGGAAAAATGGCATGGAGGTAAGAAAGGAAATGATGTATATGAAGAACTATACCTTTAGTCCTCTGTGGCCAGAACAAATGTTTATGAAGACGCCAGTGAAAGGTGAAGCTAGAATATACAGGGACCATATTACAGAGGAACATGTTTGCCATTCTAAGGAGCTGAGACTTTATTTTGTACGTTATACGGAGCCACTGAAAACAGGTAGCAAAGCAACATGACCAGACTTATTTTTAACAAAGAATAAGAAAACCAGCATTAATAATTCTTTAGAATTATTATTTCAGATAGTAGGGAAAGTAGTTTTGTACCAGGGACCCTCTTGGTTTTTTTCCAAAATTTTCAATATCTATAGTTTTGAAGGATACAATTAAATGTATCTGCAACATCTTATAGTTGCAAATACATCTTATAGTTTAAGTATGTTAATTCAGGCAGAGAATGATAAGAATCAGAATAATAAGAATAATGAACTTATTGAGAGTTGCCATATACCAGATATTTTTCTAGCTGCTTTATAGTCTCATGAGTTAATATTATTATTCTTCTCATTTTATGATAAAACTGAGCATCATATAGTTTTAAAAGTTTGCCAAGGGTCAGTTAAGTACTAGAGCTTGAATATGAATCCATGCAGCTTGACAACAATACCTGTATTCTTTTTTTTTTTTTTTTTTAGCTGTGTTGGGTCTTCGTTTCGTGAGAGGGCTTTCTCTAGTTGCAGCAAGTGGGGGCCACTCTCCATCGTGGTGCGGGGGCCACTCTTCATCGCGGTGTGCGGGCTTCTCACTATCGCGGCCCCTCCCGTTGCGGGGCACGGGCTCCAGACGCGCAGGCTCAGTAGTTGTGGCTCACGGGCCCAGTTGCTCAGCGGCATGTGGGATCTTCCCAGACCAGGGTTCGAACCCGTGTCCCCTGCATTAGCAGGCAGATTCTCAACCACTGCGCCACCAGGGAAGCCCAATACCTGTATTCTTAAGCACTGCATCACTTGACCCTCAACAGCTGAGTAGCTACTAAACCAGAGCATCAGAACTGAGAGGCCCTCTAAAACAATTTGCTCAACCCTCTTATTGTCAAATGATGAAATTGAGGGCTAGGAGATGGGAGAGCATCATGCTCAAGGTCACAGAACTCATTAGTAGAAATGCCTGGCTGGAACATAGGTCTCCTGATTCCCAGTTGTATTCATTCTATTGTACTATTTTGCTATTCTTCCAGCAAAAATGAAGGCTGTGTATCTCCCCAATACTAGGGTTGGAGTTTTTCAGGAAAGCTGATTCAAGTGCAAAGTCCCTAAAATTCAAATGACATAACAAGTCAAAAATTCCAAACGTATGGTCTTTTATGTGTGTGTGAGTGTGTGTGATATGTGGCTGGAACAGGTTATGGAGATGCAGGTGAAAGGCCACAACTTTGGGAAGGAAAGAATCTCTTCAGACAGGGATTTCCCCTTACTAGTCCCAGGGGGATTTCCCCTTACTAGCCCCAGGTGCATTTCCTCCTTTCTTATCCCCTGGGAATAAGGCTGTTCCAAGCATGTGACTCCTGTTCTCTGCAAAGTCTGAAGCAGCTGCCTGTCTGCTTTGGAGTACAGCTCCAGGTGTTAATCTCAATCAATCTCAAAGGCCATAAAATTTTCAGGCCACAATTCCTGGAACAGTTGCCTATTCCAGCTCAATCTTCTGTGTGACCATTGCAAAACACCACCAAAATTCTTGATAAATAGGAGGCCAGGAATTCCCTTAGACCTCTCATCTCCTCCTGCTAAAGCGTAGGTGGGTAGTTACTTTTTATCTTCTTACCACAGCTTCCAGCCATGCTCTTGAATTTTTAAGGTTTAAAGGTAACTGTAACCAACTCAAAAATAGCCTTAGCAAAGAGAAAACTTGGTTCCAGGAGTATCTATGGTAATCCTTCTCAAACTTTGATGGCAACCAAATAACTTGGGCTGTTGTGAAAAATTCAAATACTCTAGTTTCATCCCCAAATATTCTGATTCAGTCAATCTGGGGTCAGAGTCAGAAATCTTCATTTTTCAAGAACCACATGTGAATCTATTATGTACCCAAGTTTGGAAACCACTGATCTTTGGTTTGCATGTTAAGGATGAAATTCTGAGAGATATTGTAATTAGAGATATGGATAGACATTGAAAACTGAGCCATCACTGAAGAAAATCTGCTAACCCAGTTTTATACCTAAATTAATCAAATCTTGCAGCTGGGGAGATGAGAGAAGTCTGAAATTTTGAGTTTTACCTGTTTTCCCCTAAGACTGTTGTGCAAATAGGTAAGAATATGTGTGTGAACATGACAGAATAACGCTTTCCATTCATACAGAGTGAAGCTGAAGAGCCTCCAAGTTGGAAGACCTGAAGAAGTCATGTAGAACAGTGTTTCACAATCTTTAACGTACATATGAATCGTCTGAATAGACTCTCCATCTACTCAAAGCATGGTCCCTGGACCAACAGCATTAGCATCACCTGAGAGCTTACTGGTACTGCAACATCTCAGTCCCCACACCAGACTGCCAAAGTATAGTCTGCATTTTAACAAGATCTCCAGGTCTGAATCAGTGGTTCTCAAAGTGTATTCCCAAGAACAGCACCATCAGCATCACCTGGGGACTTGTCAAAAATGTACATTCTCGAGCGCCACCCTGGACCTTCTAAATCAGAACCTCTGGAGTTGGGGGCCAGAAATCTGTTTTAAGAAGCCCTGCAGGTAATGGGACCTAATGAAACTTCAAAGCTTTTGCACAGCAAAGGAAACCATAAACAAGATGAAAAGACAACCCTCAGAATGGGAGAAAATATTTGCAAATGAATCAACGGACAAATGATTAATCTCCAAAATATATAAACAACTCATGCAGCTCAATATTAAAGAAACAAACAACCCAATCCAAAAATGGGCAGAAGACCTAAATAGACATTTCTCCAAAGAAGACATACAGATGGCCAAGAAGCACATGAAAAGCTGCTCAACATCACTAATTATTAGAGAAATGCAAATCAAAACTACAATGAGGTATCACCTCACACCAGTTAGAATGGGCATCATCAGAAAATCTACAAACAACAAATGCTGGAGAAGGTGTGGAGAAAAGGGAACCCTCTTGCACTGTTGGTGGGAATGTAAATTGATACAGCCACTTGGGAGAACAGTATGGAGGTTCCTTAAAAAGCTAAAAATAGAATTACCATATGATCCAGCAATCCCACTACTGGGCATATACCCAGAGAAAACCATAATTCAAAAAGACACATGCACCCCAATGTTCATTGCAGCACTATTTACAATAGCCAGGTCATGGAAGCAACCTAAATGCCCATCGACAGACGAATGGATAAAGAAGTTGTGGTACATACATACAATGGAATATTACTCAGCCATAAAAAGGAACGAAACTGAGTCATTTGTTGAGACGTGGATGGACCTAGAGACTGCCATACAGAGTGAAGTAAGTTAGAAAGAGAAAAACAAATATCGTATATTAACGCATGTATGTGGAACCTAGAAAAATGGTACAGATGAACTGCTTTGCAGGGCAGAAGTTGAGACACAGATGTAGAGAACAAACGTATGGACACCAAGGGCGGAAAACCGCGGTGGGGTGGGGATGGTGGTGTGCTGAATTGGGCGATTGAGATTGACATGTATACACTGATGTTTATGAAATTGATGACTAATAAGAACCTGCAGTATAAACAAACAAACAAACAAACAAAACCAACTAATACTAAACTTTCTTTGGGTTATTTGTATGGAAATATGTTAATATAAATGTTTCAGACATTACATGAAATTTCTATAAATCTTATATGTTCTGGTATAATGTTATAACTCATAATTCTAGTTATTACTTTAAAATGTATATCTCAGAAATAACTAAATTTCCTTGTCAATTGCATTATTATGAACTTTCATCAAATCTTTAACCGTGGTCATTTTTAAGTCTTTTGTCATTTACAGACAGTTCTGGGTGTACTCTGATGCTTTTGCAAAAATGTTCCTATAAAAGGGTTTCATCTTCAAGGAATTCATGGAAAAGACTGACAAGTACAGGTTTCTGGTAACTGACTATACTGCTGAACTGAATGAATAAGCATTTTCAGAACTCTAATGGAAAACTGATGATTCATAAAAGTGCTAACAAAAGATCAAGATAAAAAAATTAATTACATGGGACTGAGTGAACTGATGAGGATGATTATAATTTTTGTGACTTTCTGTTTGAATAAAAAAAAAATCCCGCAAGGACTCAGAGGCAAAAAATATACAAATCAATTTTCACTGCAAAGTAAAGGACCTGTTACGGTGGAGGATTACTGGACTGAATGTCAATATTATGACATAGTATGAGTGTGTTTCATGTTTGGTAATTGCAATCATTGTTGCTTTTGTTGTGGTCATCCATTTACAATGCTTGGTGTCAGTGTATTTATCTCTTGTAAAAATAAAATACAGTGTGTGTGTGTGAAAAAAAAAATGCTTTTTCAAAAGATTTGTTTTCATGATATACTAATCAAATCAAACTCAAAGCCTCCAGTGTTAGATATCCGAAAAATGTAGAAGATTCCTTCTTTCAGAGGGATTATCAACTAATGGGGAAGACTAAATGTATAAATAAAAAGATCAGCAGTATAAAGCAATGATCTAGAGACAAAGTTCAAAGGGGCCTCTGAATTAGAACATGAAAGTTTTGGTTTGAGCACATAGAAAGAAAGGTGGCTGTAACCAAATCAAAGACCATGAGTTGAAACTGAAGATCAGCACTACATCCTAAATGTGCCAGAGGAAGCCTGCATTTTAGATAATATTGTTGCCATTGAACTGTATGCACTAATGTTGTAGTCAAAAACAAATTAGATTAGGTTAAGAATCTCAGAAGACAGAAATGGAGTTTGCCAAATCCTTTACAGATGGTTTTTAAACAAGATATTCCATGAAATTCTAAAACAAACTACACAGAGAAGTGAAGTGACTAACTAAACACAAGTCAGGGAAAGATCTAGAAGGCAGGGAAGCTCACAAGTCATACAGGAGTCAAGAGAGAGTGCTATTATTTTAAAAGCTAAAATACACTAACATATAATCCCATATTTATGTAACAAAAGATACAGATACAACCATTCCATACTCTTGTCAATGCAGAATTGCTTTATAGAATGACAACTACATAATGTAACTCATTGTATTTACAACTTTAATTTAATATACATATGGCCAAATTATCCTCCAAAACTTTTGTACCAATTGGTAGTTCCGTCAATTATATATAAAAAGTTCACATTCTCACAAATCTAAATGTTACCAGTTTTGAAACTTTTTGCTAATTTGATAGGTTAAAAACAATATTTTATTATAATTTGCAGTTTTCTAATTAAAACTGAGGTTGGGTAACCTCTCATGTGTTTGTTGAAAATTGTCAGTTCTTCTTTGTAAATTACTTGTTAACATATTTGCTCCTTATTATTATTATTTATTATTTTTCTAATTATTCTTAAAGTGTTCTTTGTGTATTAGGGTTTGTGACATAATAAAATATATTATATTTTTGGGCTCCGGCAAAAAAAAAAAAAAGAAGCCCTGCAGGTGATTTTGATGCACACTCAAGTTTAAAAACCACTCTAGACCATTCTTCTGCTTTCAGGCAATATTGGCTTTCACTGAGTCATAGAATATAGGGGCAGAGTTGGGCAGGTTTCAGGGCAAGAGATTCCATTATCAATTTCAGAAAGCTCCCTCTCTTTTATGAAACACTTTATGATCCCTGGTATACACTTAATGTTTGTCACCCCAAATTTTATATGTCGAAACCTAATTAATCTCTAATGTTGTGGTATTTGGAGGTGGAGACTTCGAGAGGTGATTAGGTCATGAGAATGGAGCCCTCATAAATGGGATTAGTGCCATTATAAAAGAAACCTCAGAAAATTCCCTTGCCCCCCTTCACCATGTGAAGATATAGCAGAAGATGGTCATCTATGAACCAGGAAGTGAGCTCTCGCTAGACACCAAATCAGCCAGCTCCTTGATCTTGGACTTCCCAGCTTCCAGAACTGTGAGAAACATTTCTGTTATGTATAAGCCACCCAGTCGATGGCATTCTCTTATAGTAGTCTTAACAGACTAAGACATTGCCCTGTCTTCACACAGGGTCCTCCTTCTCATTGGCAATCCTTTTCAAATCCTCTTTGCTACAAGAAATCCAGATTTGGCAAGTACTTCCTCATATCCTCTGTCAAGTGATTGCCTAGTTTCTGAGCTTCCATATCAAGTCTCTCAGACATAACCATCAGAAATAAAACTCCAAAATTTTCAACATCCTAAAGTTGCAATGAGTTTTATTTTCATTAGCATGCTGATGGAACTCTACTCTTTAAAGTTATCTTTACTCACATTATCTCATGTAACCCACTTAAAAATCTTCTGAAGCAGTTCCTGTTATTACCCCCATTTTCATGGGAAACTGAAGCTTAGGAAATTTAGTAACTTCTGTAAGATTAGAGCTAGCAAGCAGCAGAGCCAGGACTGAAAGTGAGGTAGTATTTCAAAGCCTACGAGCTTAATCATAAAAGTATGCATGACCCCTTCCCTGAAAGGGATGCCATGAAATGGATAAGGATGTAGAAGGACAAGGCCTGGACTTATGAGGCCATATCAGGGAGAGGGAGCAATGAGGGGGCAAGAGGAGGTATGGCTAGCTTCTGTTTTGGAGTATGCTCTAGGAGGGAAAAACTACAGAAAATTCATCCTGATAGAGTGCGCTCCATTCAAACTAGAAGAGTGTGTTCAAATAGGGCATCCAACAACAGGGTCTGAAGCAATTTATCAGAGCCAAGTTAGTTTCAAATCTAAACTGGAGTTCGAGGACTAGGGATGGTGACAGTAAGGAGCAGTGTACAAATTGGGGTCTACCTGGATTAATATCAGAATTCCAGAGATGGGGGGAAGGTCAGGAGGACAACAGCAAGATTTTTATGAGTTCCCAGCATGTATTTGTATCACTTCATCACACATTGTCTTTTAATTGTTAATTGCAATATCATATGTATGAATAGTCCTCCAATCGAACTGCAAACCTCTTGATGACAGCAACCATAAGTTGCACTTCTTTTGTCTTTCCCCACAGTACCCAATGTTCACTAATTCATTTATTCTTTTATTGATCATCTGATCAGGTTCTGTGCTAGATACTGGGGATACAAAGATGAGTAAGACATGGTCCCCAACCTCGTAGAGCCCACAGTATAAAATGGATTCTCAGCAGGACTTAATGGATGAAATTCAGAGGTTATAGACCTGGAAAATATTGGATATGTGAGCATATATGCATTTTTTTCTGTAGAAAATCTATAGTTTCTATCAGATTCTCAAAATTGACTAGAGCCTATAGTTTGGTGGGGGGGGGGGTAGCAGACATGTAAATAAATAATAAAATATGAGTCCTAAGAGTTGGTGAGTGGGAACAGGTCATGGAAGCATGTAAATCTTCATAGAAGAGGTAATAGTTGGCCTTTTCAACCAAGCAGGGGGGAGAAAGCATATTCCAGGAATAGGGCACAATATGCAAATGTATGGAAGAGTGAAAGAGCATACTGCATTTGGGAAACCACAAATAGTTTGGTATGGCAGCAAGTAAGGCTAGAGAGGCAAGACCAAAACTACCTCTTCCTCCCTTTACCTCACTTTTGGAATATTCCTGTCTGTTCTGTGGATAGACTCACACAGACAGCCCCCACACTACAATAGCTACTAAGAAGAGATGACCAGTAGGCAGGTGTCCTCAACAGGACCTGGCTCTTATTTCAAGATTTGAAAAGTGAAAAGAGGAGGTTTAGATAGGTAGCCTTTTTCCCCTCTCACATTTGTATTCCTAGTTTTGGCACTTGGAGAAATCACTGGTGGTAAGGGAAATGAAATGCCATTATTCACTTTTTAGTCTTTTTCCATTTTATTTCTAAGAGACTTTGAGGGACCAGCGGGGTGCAGAGCAGTGTGTCTGTTGTTATGTAGCATATTATCTAGTTGCTAACTTTCCAACTCATTCTCTATTGTTGCTCTGGGAGTTTGTATGGTTTCTTAAGCCATTACTCCCAGAGCTAGTATCTTTGGCATTGCCTTATTCCCCTGCCTTCTTCTCCCTTTTTTCAGGCTGCTACCAGGACTGACTTCAGAAATTTGTCACTTTAAGAAGCAGAGGAGTCTGAGAGATTATTGAGTTCAGACCAAAGTGTCGACGCCTCCCTCTTCCCTGCTTGGTGAACCGTTACCTGGCTTTGGATTTTGGCTTCCCTTCTAGTCTTTGTTTTTCCATCAGGGTACTCTGGATTTCTCAGCTCCTCTCAGTCTGACCTCTATCCTGTATGATTGCTTCCAGAACCTGGCTTCAATGAGGGTTCCTCCCTCTCCTAAGCTCTGGCATAATATGCTTCAAGGGACTGACCTCTGTATTACTGACTCCTACCTGACCCTGGACTGGGTATATCTCAACAAGCAGCCTTTTGCAGTCAACCTTCTTTAGTGTGTCTATCCTCTGTCATTAGTATTTCCAAGCTAATTCTTGAAGTCCCTACTAGGAAACAAGTACCATTTCCCACCATCTAGTCCCCTGGCTTATGCCCACAGCCAGCCAGATCCATTTTATCTTAGCTTCTATTTATACCTGCAGGGAGCAAATTTCATCACTTTCATAGCCTCATTTCCAGGTGCTCCCCCATTAGCTGAGAATCAATAGACATCTGTTACCTATCTCCCCACCTGGTGGTAGGTGGGGGTCAGCACAGTGAGGGAGATGAGGAGGATCTTCATTAACTCCCTGGATTATGAGTTTCTCTGAGATAACAGGAGAGTTGTGAAAAAATGAGCTCAATTAATTTTGGTAGCCTGCAACTTCTGGTCATAGCTTGTGACTGTTCTGCATCCTAAGAACGCTTTTGGAATTCTGCTATGTTCTTATCCTTCTCATGAGGATAAGCCTTACAAAAAAATCAAAGTCGATGATCTACCAACTGGTATACTTTCAGGAGCCATCAGCAATCTCTTAGGGTGGTTTAGGCCTGAACACCTTTTTCTAGGGTCATGTCTTTTGCTTTCACAATGAAGAATAAGGCTCAGAATGAGAGCCCAGAACTTACCCCACACATATGCATGGGTTAAAACCTAAAAGTAAGGCTTTTGCTCAGAACAATAGGGGAGAAGGTGAAGGAAAAGAACTCAAGGACACCAGGAATCTGGAATAGAAAAAAGAGAAATGGTAAAGTAGGGGGTTGTGAAGGTTCAGAGAAAAGTATGACTCAGTCAAAGAATCATCAAAAATAAGACCTAGAGTTCCCTTTTCTCCACATCCTCACCAACATTTGTTATTTATATACTTTTTGATGATAGCCATTCTGGCATCTGTGAAATGATATCTCATTGTGGTTTGGGTTTGCATTTCTCTAATGATTAGTAATGTTGACCATCTTTTCATGTGCCTGTTAGCCATCTATATCTCTTCTTTGCAAAAATGTCAGTTCATGTCTCCTGCCACTTTTTTAATAGGGTTATTTTTTTTTTGATATTGAGTTGTGTGAGCTGTTTATATATTTTGGATATTAACCACTTATCAGTCATACGTTTGTAAATATTTTCTCCCATTCAGTAGGTTGTCTTTACATTTTGTCAATGATTTCCTTTGCTGTGTAAAGCTTTTAAGTCTAATTAGGTCCCCCTTGTTTATTTTTGCTTTTATTTATTTTGTCTTAGGGGACAAACCCGCCAAAATACTGCTATGATTTATGTCGAAGAGTGTTCTGCCTATGTTCTCTTCTATAAGTTTTGTCATTTCAGGTCTTACACTTAACTCTTTAATTCATTTTGCATTTATTTTTGGATATGGTGTGAGGAAATGTTCTAATCTCACTCTTTTACATGTAGCTGTCCAGCACCACTTGTTGAAGAGACTGTCTTTTTTCCATTGTACATTCTTGCCTCCTTTGTTGTAGATTAATTGACCGTAGTTGTGTGGGTTTATCTCGGGGCTCTCTATTCTGTTCAGTTGACCTATGTGTCTATTTTTGTTCTGGTACCATGCTGTTTTTACTACTGTAGCATTGTAGTACAGTCTGAAGTCAGGGAGCATGATACCTCCAGCTTTGTTTTTCTCCTCAAGATTGCCTTGGCAATTCAGGGTCTTTTGTGGTTCCATATAAATTTCAGGATTATTTGTTCTAGTTCTGTGAAAAATGTCATGGGTATTTTCATAGGGATTGCATTAAATCTGTGGGTTGCTTTGGGTAGTATGGACATTTTAACAACATTAATTCTTCCAATCTGAGAACACAATATGGACATTTTAACAACATTAATTCTTCCAATCTGAGGACACAATATATGTTTCAATTTCTTGTATAAATTGCAAATTCCTTCATCAATGTTTTGTATTTTTCAGAGTATATGTCTTTCACTTCCTTGGTTAAGCTTATTCCTAGGTATTTTATTCTTTTTGATGCAATTTTAAGTGGGATTGTTTTCTTGCTTTCTCCTTCTGGTAGCTCATTATTAGTGTATAGAAAAGCAACAGAGGACTTCCTTGGTGGTGCAGTGGTTAAGAATCTGCCTGCCAATACAGGGGACATGGGTTCAATCCCTGGTCCGGGAAGATCCCACATGCCACGGAGCAACTAAACCAGTGTGCCACAACTACTGAGCCTGCGGTCTAGAGCCTGTGAGCCACAACTGCTGAAGCCCATGCATCCTAGAGCCCACGTGCCACAACTACTGAGCCTGTGTGTTGCAACTACTGAAGCTTGTGCACCTAGAGCCCGTGCTCCACAACAAGAGAAGCTACCTCAATGAGAAGCCTGTGCACTGCAATGAAGAGTAGCTCCTGCTTGCTGCACCTAGAGAAAGCCCACACACAGCAATGAAGACCCAACGCAGCCAAAAAATAAAAATAAAAATAAATAAAAAATTTAAAAAATATATATTAAAAAAAGAAAAGCAACAGATTTCTGTATTTTCATCTTGTATCCTGCAACTTTAATGAATTCATTTATTACTTCTAATTGTTTTTTGGTGGAGACTTTAGGGAGATATATATATATATATATATATATATATATATATATATATATATATATATATATAATCATGTTTTCTGCAAATAGTGGCAGTTTTACTTCTTCCCTTCCAGTTTGGATGCCTTTTACCACTTTTTTCCTGTCTGATTTCTGTGGCAAGGACTTCCAATACTATGCTAAATATTGTAGAAGTGACAAGAGTGGTAGGAATGTAAATTGGTGCAGCCACTATGGAAAACTGTATGGCGGTTTCTAAAAAACTAAAATTGGAACTACCATATGATCCAGCAATTCCACTCCTTTGTATACATCTGAAGAAAATAAAAACACTAATTCAAAAAGGTACACACACCCCAGTGTTCATAGCAGAATTGTTTACAGTTGCCAAGATATAGAAGCAACCTGTATGTCCATCAACAGATGAATGGATAAAGAAGACATGGCGCATATATATATATATATATACAGTGGAATATTACTAAGCCATGAAAAAGGATAAAATTCTACCATTTTCAACAACTTGGATGGACGTAGAGATTATTATGCTTAGTGAAATAAGTCAGACAGAGACAAACACTTATATATGGAATCTAAAAAATAAAATAAATGAATGTATACACAAAATAGAAACAGGCTCACCAATATAGAGAACAAACTAATGGTTACCAGTGGGGAGAGGGAAGGGAGGAGGAACCAGTTAGGGGTATGGGATTAAGTGATACAAAGTACTATGTTTAAAGTAGATAAGCAACAGAATATATTGTACAGCACAGGGAAATGTAGCCATTGTTTTGTAATAACTTTAAATGGAGTATATAAAAACACTGAGTCACTATGTTGTATGCCTGAAACTAATATAATATTATAAATCAACAATACTTCAATAAAAAAGAAGTGGTATATATATATATATATAAAACCTAGAGCAGCTTTGCAGACGTGGTCTAAATTTATAGATGGGAAAACTGAAGCCCAGACTGTTACTGCATTTAAATCATTATAAGAATTCTACAAGGGAGATATTATTCCCTTCTTAGAAATGAGCAATCACAGGCTCAGAAGACATTATACAGCCAGTAAATAATGGAGCCAGGATTCAAACAAAGATCTATTTAATGCGAAATCATACGTTCTTAATCACTAAAGTATCTCAGTTCTCAGGAAGGCTTCATAGAGGACCAAACATTTGAGGTGGGTCCTGAAAACTAAATAGTTTGGGATAGGTGGAGCAAAAGAAGCAAAGGGAATTTAAAGTGGTAAGAACAGCATAAGAAAAGAGGCATGTGAGTACTCAGGGTTTGGGGAGCAGTAAGAAGAGCAGCCTGACTCAAATGGAAAGTACACTTTGGGAACTAGCAGGATCAAAAGCTAGAAAGGCAAATTGGGTTTAGAATTCAAAGAGCCTTGAATGCTAAACCAAGAAGTTTGTATTATAAACCCTTTTATCTTTGACTCTTTCTCTTCCTTCTGCCCTCATGGTCAGTTGGTCTCTAATTTTACCATCTAAATTCACACTGACACCTAGTACACTGCCTGGCATCTAGTAGAATCTCAATAAACATTTGTTGAATGAATTATTAAATATTTCTTGACTCTATCTTCTCTCTATCCCACATTAAACCAATTCAGGCCCTTATTTTTTCTTGTCTGATAATTCAATAGCCTCCTAACTAGAAATCCCTACCTTTTCTACCTGAAGAGGGGGAAATAGAAGGAAGGAGTGTATTTAAGTCTATGTCTGATGCAACCTTTAACCATTTGGGACATACAACTGCCCCTACTCCATCAGCTTCTGGCTCATGAAAATCCCACTCTCTAGTTGAGCTCTTCCAACTATAAGTGTCTTGGCTTTTTGACTGGTTACCCATTTGGGTTTGTTTTCAAATTATGGGCTGGCTAAGCTTCTCAACTCACCACTTAAATGTCCTACTTAGTGAATTTGGCTTTGGTTTTGTACTATCTTTTCTTGCTTTCATAACCCAGTCTTAATCTGAACCTACAGGAACAAGGTGCCCAGCTGCTTACCCTTCCTTGCCCAGGTTTACTATCCAGCTGGGCTCTTTTCCTGCCTGGAGTACAGAAGTAAAGTTGGGCAGACTCCTTGAGCCTGCCATCAGTTCCTCTGACCTTCCTTTGAGCCCTTCCAACTATAGACTATGGTTGCTGAAATTGTTCTACTTTACCTTCTACATTTTAACAACTCAGCCTTTGAGAAGAAGAATATGAAACCACATGCCCAGCTGACGGCTGCCATTACTCAAATGGAGAAGTAAAGGTAGAAAATTATAGGCCTATATTCACAGGCATGACCTCCCCCCTCCTAAAAAACTGCTCTTACCCAAGAACAATTTAAATGAAAGCCTATACAACTGCTTAGGTTTTTTTCGCTGAAACCTGGAAAATGTATAGGAGTTAGCAAGTTTGAATTATAAGAGCAAGTGGTATTCTTCACGCCGCATAGAATCAGGAAAGTAGAATGTTGAAGAAGCTCCTGATATGGCCTGAGCTTCTACATCAATTCATCTAAATGTTTCTTTAAAATCTAAATCTAATTAAATGAAAACCACTTTACCTAAAACCTGCCTTTCCAAAACCAGTTTGCCTAGTGAACAATTCTGCTTAAAATTTGCCCCAAATTCAACTATCATTTGAGTGTTTCTGCATCTGGTTGTGTGCCCTGTTTTTTCCTTTCCCTCTTTTTGGCATTTAAAGAAAATTTATCCCACATTTTAAGGATTTTAAAACCAATTTGTTTATGCATAATTCTAAATTAATGTTGTATTTATAAATAATTATTCATCAAACTTACAGTGTTATATTAATAAAAAATGGGATTCTCTTGAAAATTTTTGGAGGGTCTTTTTCTATATTTTTAATCCAGTATGTCTAAAGATCTGTTTTAGAAAAAATTATAATCATAATTCAATGTTGTTTGGCTTTAATTTACTTTATTTTTCATGTAACTTCAAATACACAGAAAAGTTGCAATAGGAACTCCCATATAACCCTTCCCTCAAATTCATTAATTGTTTATGTTTTATCTTATGAGCTGTATCATTTTAAATAACCTATTACTACAATACAAACCACTTCAAAAATAATTGGCTTCAAACGACCAACATGGTTCTTTTGGTTTGCTGGGCTAAAGTAAGCAGTTCTTCTGCTAGTCTTACTTGAAATCTCTTATGCTGTTACAGTGAGATGGCAGCTGAGGCTAAACTTATCCAAAGGCCCAACTGGGATGCTGGGATGCTGGGATGGATACACTATGTAGTTTCAGGGCCTTGCCTCTCCATGTAGCCTTTCTACCTTGTCTTTCCTGAGGCATATTCAGAATTCTTACATGGTATCTTGAGGCCCCCACAAGCACTAAAAGGAAAACTTCCATGCCTTTCTAAGGTGTGGACTCAGAAGTCCCAGAATGTCACATTATATTGGTCCAAGTAAGTCACAGGCCACTCCAGATCTATGTTGAAGGAAATTACCCAAAGGCATTTATTAAAAACTAGGCGGTCACATTAATACCTAAAATTTCAATGTCCTATGAGAAACAATCAAGACTTCCCTTCCATATCTGTGGCTCTGTTCTCCAAAAGTAAGAATCCTAGCTCACATGTTCCTCAATTTCTTTACTCATTTGCTCAAGCTTAGGACACACAGAATGTAGTTTCTGATTTGCTATTACATACCACAGTGAGAAACAAATCTACCAGTATACATTAATATATATTAACAATATATATCAATATATGTTAACAATTTTTTATTTTGGGTATTGAAGTACGTAAATGCAAAAATCCTAAGGGTACAATTTGACTTCTGACAAATGCATACACCTGTATAATCTACACCTCTAACAACAGTTCCATCATCCCAGAAGGCTACTTTATGTTCTTACAGAGTCAACCAACGTCCATTATGATTTATCACCATAGATTAGACTTGCTTGTCCTCAACCTTCATATAAATAAAATCATAATCTATGCTCATGTTCTTTTACTTAGACTTTTATTGCTGAGGAGTATTTCACTCTATTAATATTCCATGCATTGCTTATCCACTATCCCCTTGATGGACATTTAGGATTTTTATACATTTTAGCTTTTTTAATAGAGTTGCTCTGAATATTCATTGTACAATCTTTGTGTATACATCCATTTATATTTTCATTGTAAAGTGTCTGCTAAAGTCGTTTGCCCATTTTGACAGGGGATATGACTGTTTTCTTTCATTATTGTTCTAGAAGTTCTTTAATAATCTGTATACAAATGCTTTGTCAGATATATTGTGTTGGTTAAAGTCCTCCAGAAAGTAGACATCAAGATGGACTTATAAGGGCAAGAGATTTGTTGGGGAAATGCCCTGGACCAATAAATGGGAAGGAGAAGGAGTAGGCCGGGAGAGCCTTAGCCTGTGATTGTATCTGACAATGAAACAAGAGAGAGGAAAGGAAGGAGAACTGGCTAGGAAGAGCCTTAGGCTGAAGCACAGCTCTTAGAAAGTTTCAGTCAAGACAGCAGCGAGCCCCAGAGCAAAGATTGTACATGAAAGCAATCAAATTAAACAGGAAAGTCCCAACTCTAGTACCACTATCATGATTAGTCATAGTTTGGGAGCATATACTGGACATAGTGTGGCCTCTACATGAATCCTGAAGTGGATGCAGAAGGTATATCAGCTTGAGGTTTCCAGCTAATTACACTTCTCATAGTAGGTTCTCTCTGAAGGAAGATTCAAGGAGCACACTCCCACAATTGACCCAGTCCACCCCTGTGTTACACTAATCTACAACTCCATCCATGTTCAGAGATAATTCTTCCATGGTTCCTATGAAACTCTTCTCCTGAAGGGAAACTAAAAAGAAGGAAGCTTGTGGAATGAGTTATAGCCTCCATTGCTGCAATTGGTCTTAGGCAACAACTGATATTCATCCTCTCCATAATTTACTATCCATTGAAAAGTACTCTCATCCTAAGCTATTACCTCTGCAGGTCTTGGTGATCTACTTCATTATATGACCTAAGCCTTCATTCCTGAGAGGTCTGAGCCCTTGAACAAATCATATTATCTGAAGCTGGAGATGGCTGCACATGTTCATTACAGTTACAATTGGACAAGGGAGTAACAGGAGGTGAATTGGAATGCAAAGTTGAATGGATATTTCCAAAAATAAATCAATGTAATTCACAATATAAATAGAATAATGGAGGAAAAAATGTGATTATCTCAATAGGTGTCAAAAAAGCATTTGAGAAAATCTAATACCCATTCATAGTGAAAAATCTTAGAAAACTATGAATTAAAGGGAGTTCCTCAACCTGATAAAGATCATCTAAAAAACCTACAGTTATCATCATAATTAAAAGTGAATTATTGAAGCTTTCTCCCAAAGATTGGTAACAAGGCAAATATGATGCCTTTTATGATTTCTTTACAGCATTGCACTGGAAGTCATAGCAATTGCAATAAAACCAAAAAAAAGGCACATAGATTGGAAAGGAATAACTAAAACTGTCTTTATCCACAGATGACATGACTGTCTATGTATAAAATTTGATGTAATCTACAACAAATCTCAGAGAACTAAAAAGTGAATTTATCAGTGTTGCCAATCAGTACCCAGTGCTGCTTATTTTACCAGCTACTGTAATGAAAGGGCACAGCATTGTGTGTTTAATTCTGTAAAGGTCTCATTTATCACTCTAGGATGTATGGCTAGGCCACCAAAGACCACCAGACTCTCTCAATTAATAAAATTGTGCAAGGAAGGAGACCAAGATGGCAGAGTAGGAGGAAGTGAAGCTCACATCCCCCCAAGAACACATCAAAAACACATCTACAAGCCCAGAAATAAACCCACGCACTTATAGTCAATTAATCTACAACAAAGATGGCACGAATATACAATGGAGAAAAGACAGTCTCTTCAGTAAGGTGTTGGGAAAACAGGGCAGCTACATGTAAAAGAATGAAATTAGAACACTTCCTAACACCATACACAAAATGAAACTCACAATGGCTTAAAGAGCTAAATGGAAGGCCAGACACTATAAAATTCCTAGAGGAAAACTTAGGCAGAACATTCTATGACATAAATCACAGCAAGATACTTTTTGACCCACCTCCTAGACTAATGGAAATAAAATCAAAAATAAACAAATGGGACGTAATGAAACTTAAAAGCTTTTGCATAGCAAAGGAAACCATAAACAAGACCAAAAGACAACCCTCAGAATGGGAGAAAATATTTGCAAATGAAGCAACTGACAAAGGACTAATCTCCAAAATATACAAGCAGCTCATACAGCTCAACATCAAATAAACAAACAACCCAATCCAAAAGTGAGCAGAAGACCTAAATAGACATTTCTCCAAAGAAGATATACAGATTGCCAACAAACACATGAAAAGATGCTCAACATCACTAATCATTAGAGAAATGCAAATCAAAACTACAATGAGGTATCTCCTCACACCGGTCAGAATGGCCATCATCAAAAACTCTACAAACATTGTAAAGCAATTATACTCCAATAAAGATGTTAAAAAAAAAAAGAGATGTAGTATATACATGCAATGGAATATTACTCAGCCACAAAAAAGAATGAAATTTTGCCATTGGCAGCAACATGGATGGAATTGGAGAGTATTATGCTTAGTAAAATAAGCCAGATAGAGAAATGCAAATATTGTATTTTATCACTTATATGTGGAATCTAAAAAAAAAACAAACTAGTAAATAAATAAATAAATAAATAAATAGTTGATGAATGAGTGAAAAAAAAATTTACAAACAATAAATCCAGGAGAAGATGTGGAGAAAAGAGGACACTCCTACACTCCTGGTGGGAATGTAAATTGATACAGCCACTATGCAGAATAGTGCAGAGGTTCCTTTAAAAAGCTACAAATAGAGTTACCATATGATCCAGCAATCCTACTTCTGGGCATATATCTGGAAAATATGAAGACTCTAAGCCAAAAAGATACATGCACCACAATGTTCATAGCGACACTGTTTATAGTCGCCAAGACACAGAAGCAACCTAAATGTCCATTGACAGATGAATGGAAAAAGAACACGTGGTGTGTATATATATCTAATATATATATATATATATATATATATATATATATACACACACACACACATACACAATGAAATATTACTCAGCTGTAAAAAAGAATGAAATAATGCCATTTGCAGCCACATGGATGGATGTAGAGATTATCATATAAGTGTAGTAAGTCAGACAGAGAAAGCCAAATATCATATTATATCACTTATATGAGGAATCTAAAATATGACACAAATGAACATATCTACAAAAGACAAACAGACTCACAGACATAGAGAACAGACTTATGGTCGCCAAGGAGGAGGGGAGGTGGAAGGAAGTATTGGGAGTTTGGAATTAGCAGATGTAAACTATTATATGTAGGGTGGATAAACAACAAGGTCCTGGTGGGGAGGAGTCAAGATGGCAGAACAGGAGGATGCAGAGTTCATCTCTCCTCACAAGTACATCAAGAATACATCTACAAATGGAACAGTTCTCATAGAGCACCTGCAAAACATTAGCGGAAGACTTCAAACACCTAAAAGGACAAGAAAAATCCCCTTGCAACTGGGTAGGATGAAAGAAAGAAAAAAAGAAAAGAGGAATCAAAAAAGGGACCAGACAAGATATACAGATGGCCAACAAACACATGAAAGGATGCTCAACATCACTAATCATTAGAGAAATGCAAATCAAAACTACAATGAGATATCATCTCACACCAGTCAGAATGGCCATCCTCAAAAAATCTAGAAACAATAAATGCTGGAGAGGGTGTGGAGAAAAGGGAACACTCTTGCACTGTTGGTGGGAATGTAAACTGACACAGCCACTATGGAGAACAGTATGGAGGTTTCCTTAAAAAACTAAAAATAGAATTACCATACGACCCAGCAATCCCACTACTGGGCATATACCCTGAGAAAACCATAATTCAAAAAGAGGCATGTACCACAATGTTCATTGCAGCTCTATTTACAATAGCCGGGACATGGAAGCAACCTAAATGTCCATCATCAGATGAATGGATAAAGAAGATGTGGCACATATATACAATGGAATATTACTCAGCCATAAAAAGAAACGAAATTGAGTTATTTGTAGTGAGCTGGATGGACCTAGAGTCTGTCATACAGAGTGAAGTAAGTCAGAAAGAGAAAAACAAATACAGTATGCTAACACATATATGTGGAATCTAAGAAAAAAAAAAAGGTCATGAAGAACCTAGGGGTAAGACGGGAATAAAGACACAGACCTACTAGAGAATGGACTTGAGGATATGGGGAAGGGGAAGGGTAAGCTGTGACAAAGTGAGAGAGTGGCATGCACATATATACACTACCAAATGTAAAATAGATAGCTAGTGGGAAGCAGCCGCATAGCACAAGGAGATCAGCTCGGTGCTTTGTGACCACCTAGAGGGGTGGGATAGGGAGGGTGGGAGGGAGGGAGACGCAAGAGGGAAGAGATATGGGGACATATGTGTATGTATAACTGATTCACTTTGTTATAAAGCAGAAACTAACACACCATTGTAAAGCAATTATACTCCAATAAAGATGTTAAAAATATTAAAAAATAAAATGTCATCGCCATACCCAAGACCATCTAGTTTTCTCCTACATTGTTGTCTAGGAATTTTGTAATTTTGCATTTTGTGTTTGCATTGATGATCCATTTTGAGTTAATTTTTTGAAGGTTGTAAAGTCTCTACCTAATTTCTTTTTTTAAATTTCTTATTTTTTGACATGTAGATGTCCAACTGTTCCAGCACCATTTACTGAAAAAGAAAAAAAACACTGTCTTTGTTTCATTTTATTGTCTTTGCTCCTTTGTCAAACATCCGTTGACTGTATTTATGTGGGTCTATTTCTAGGCTCTCTCTTCTATTCAACTGATCCATTTATTCTTTCACCAACATCACACTCTCTTGATTATTATAGCTTTATAGTAAGTCTTAAGGCAGGTAGTGTCAGTCTTCCATCTTTGTTCTTCTGTGTCTTTGCCTTTAGAATCAGTTTGTCCATACCCACAAAATTTTCTGGAATTTTACTGGGACTATATTAAATCTGTAGATCATGTTGGGAAGAACTGACATCTTGACAATATTGAGTTTTCCTATCCATCATCATGTAATATCTCTCCATTTATTTAGTTCTTTACTTCATTCATCAGCTTTTTAGTTTTTCTCATGTAGACTTTATACATATTTTGTTAGATTAATATCTAAGTATTTCATTTTGGGGGTTGCTAATTGTAATTGGCATTGCATTTTTTAATTGAAGTATGGTTGATTTACAACAGTGTGTTAGTTTCAGGTGTACAGCAAAGTGATTCAGTTATATATATATTTCAGATTATATTCCATTATAGGGTATTATAAGATATTATATATATATATATATTTACAGGTAATCGAGGTCTACTTTCAAATAACACTGTATCACTTCATGGGTAGTGTGAATACCTTATAATAACAAAACAATCCTAATTTCTTCCTCCTGTCCCTTGTATCACTGTTGTCATCCATTTCACTTATATATAACCATACCTAAGCACACACATATATACACACATATATACACAAATTATATACATAAGCATACATACTGGAATACATTTTTGGTATTGTTATTTTGAACAAATTTTTGTCTGCTAGATCAATTAAGAATGAGAAAAATAAAAAATTTTATTTTACTTTCACTTATTCCTTCTCCAGTGCTTTTCCTTACTTTATGTAGATCCAAGTTTCTGACGTATTATTTTCCTTCTCTCTAAAGAACTTCTTTTAATGCTACACCGGAAACAAATTTCCTCAAGTTTCGTTTGTTTGAGAAATTCTTTCTTTTTCACTTTTGAAGAATTTTGCAAGGTATAGAATTTTAGTTTGGTGGGTTTATTCCCTCAACACTAAATATTTCACTTCACTCTCCTCTTTGCTTGCATGATTTCTGAGAAGTTGGATGTAATTCCTATCTTTGTTCTTCTATAGGTAAGGTATTTTTTTCCTCTCACTTCTTTCAGGATTTTTTTCTTTATTTTTTATTTTCTGTAGTTTGAAAATTATATGCCTAGGTGTAATTTTCTTGGCATTCATCCTGCTTGGTCTTCTCTGAGCTTCCTGGATCTATGGTTTGCTGCCTTACATTAATATAAGGAAATTCTCAGTCATTAATACATAAAATATTTCTTCTGTTTCTTTGTCTCTTCTCCTTCTGGTATTTGCATTATGCGAATGATACAGCATTTGTAGTTGTCCCAAAGTCCTTGGTTTTCTATTTTTTCCAGTCTTTGTTCTCTTTGCTTTTCATTTTTTGAGGATTCTATTGATATATCATCTAGTTCAGAGGTTCTATTCTTAGCTCAGTCCAGTCTATTAATAAGCTCCTCAAAGGCATTATTCATTTGTATTATAGCATTCTTTTTTTCTTGTTCTTATATTTTTTTATTGAAGTATAGTTAATTTACAATATATCACCTCACACCAGTCAGAAAGGCCATCATTAAAAAGTCTACGGAAAATAAATGCTGCAGAGGATGTGGAGAAAAGGGAACCTTCCTACACTGGCAGTGGGAATGTAAGTTGATGCAACCACTATGGAGAACAGTATGGAGGTTCCTTAAAAAACTAAAAATAGAGTTACCATATGATCCTTAAATCCCACTCCTGGGCATATATCCAGAGAAAACTCTAATTCGAAAAAATACCTGCACCCCAACGTTTATAGCAGCACTATTTACAATAGTGGCAATTACCATTTTACTCTCTGCTGTATGAGTTTATTTTATAATAGATATCTCATATAAGTGGAATCATGTAGTACTTGCCTTTCTGTAATTGGCTTATTTCCCTTAGCTTAATGTTCTCCAGGTTCATCCATGTGAATGCCTATGGCAGGATTTCCTTCTTTGTTGATGCTGAATAATATTTCCATAGTATGAATATACCACATTTACTTTCTTTATCAAATCATACATTGATGGGCATTTAGATTGTTCCCATAGCGTAGCTATTATTAATAATGTTGCAATGACCATGGTAGTGCAGATACAGCAAGTCTCCTACATATGAACGAGTTCTGTTCTAAGTGCATTCGTGAGTCCTATTTGTTCGTAAGTCCAACAAAGTTAGCCTAGCTATGCAACTAACACACTCTCTATATAGTACTGTACTGTAATAGGTTTATAATACTTTTCACACAAATAATACATAACAAACACAAAAAATAAAGAAAACATTTTTAATCTTACAGTACAGTACCTTGAAAAGTACAGTAGTACCAGCTACATCACTGCTGCTTTTACGCTTGCTTCCAGACATCCTGAGCTTGAAATGAAGATACTGTACTACTGTACTCTACACAGTACTGTACAGTAAAGTACATAAAAGCACAACCACTTGTAGAGGATGCACACACGTGAAAATGTACCCCAGGCACCTGAACTAATTTACGTGATTGGACATGTGAACACACGTTCGCATCTGTGAAAATTCGCAACTTGAAGGTTTGTATGTAGGGGACTTACTGTATCTCTTCGAGATTCTGATTTTGATGATTTTGGATATATACCTAGAAGTGGGATTGCTGGATCATATGGTACTTCTATTTTTTAATTTTTGAGGAACCTCCATACCGTTTTCCATAGCAGCTGTGCCATTTAAAATTCCCAGTAACATTGTACAAGGATTCCAATTTATCCACATCCTCAAAAACACTTGCTAGTTTTTTTTTTTAATAATAGCCATCCTAACAGGTGTGAGGTGATATCTCAATGTAGTTTTGATTTGCATTTCCCTGATGATTAGTGATGACATGCACCTTTTCATATACCTGTAAGCTATTTGTGTATCTTCTTTGGTGAAATGTCTATTCAAGTCCTTAGCCCATTTTTTTTTTAATTTTTTTTATTTATTTATTTATGGCTGTGTTGGGTCTTTGTTTCTGTGCGAGGGCTTTCTCTAGTTGCAGCAAGTGGAGGCCACTCTTCATCGCGGTGCGCGGGCCTCTCACTATCGCGGCCTCTCTTGTTGCGGAGCACAGGCTCCAGACGCGCAGGCTCAGTAGTTGTGGCTCACGGGCCTAGTTGCTCCGCGGCATGTGGGATCTTCCCAGACCAGGGCTCGAACCCGTGTCCCCTGCATTGGCAGGCAGATTCTCAACCACTGCGCCACCAGGGAAGCCCCTTAGCCCATTTTTAATTGGATTATTTGTAGTTTTGTTATTGAGTTGTAGAAGTTCCCTGTATATTTTGGATATTAGTTCTTTATCAGATATATGGGTAAAGTTAACATTTAAATCAGTGGACTTGGAGTAAAGCAGATTTCCATCCAAAATATGAGTGGGCCTCATCCGATCAGTTGAAGTCCTGAATAAAACAAAAGAATGACCTTCCCTGAGCAGGAGGGATTTCTGCAACATATAGTAGTAACATTTATTGAAAAGACTCTCCTTTCCCCATTGAACAGACTTGGCATCCTTGTCAAAAATCACTTGACCATAGCTATATGAGTTTTATTTCTGGATGCTCCATTCTATTACATTGGTCTATATGTCTATTCTTCTACTAGTACCATATTATTTTGATTACTGTAGATTTGTAATAAGTTTTGAAATCAGAAGTGTGAGTCCTCCAACTTTTTTTTCAATATCATTTTTGATTTTTGTAGCCCCTTGCAATTCCATATGAATTTAAGGATCAGCTTTTCCATTTCTGTAAACAAATAAAGACTGTGGGAATTTTAATAGGGATGACATTGAATCTGTAGATCACTTTGTAGTATTGCCGACATAATATTAAGTCTTTCAATCCATGAACACAGGATGTCGCTCACTTTACTTAGGTCTTCTTTAATGTCCTTACCAATGTTTAGCAATTTTCAATATACAAGTCTTTCACCTGCTTGGTGAAATTTATCCCTAGGTATTTAATTCTTTTAGATGCTATTTTAAATGTAATTGTTTTCTTAATTTTATTATAGGATTTTTCTTTGCTAGTGTATACAAATACATCTGACTTTTGTGTGTTGATCTTGTATCCTGAAACTTTACTGAATTTGTTTATGAATGCTAATAGCTTCTTTTTGTGGATTCTTTGGGGTTTTCTATGTATATGATTATGACAACTGCAAACTGAGATAGTTTTATTTCTTCCTCTCCAATTTGGATGTCTTCATTTATTTTTATTGCTTAATTATTCTACTAGGTCTTCCTGGTACAAGGTTGAATAAAAGTGCAAAGAATAGGCATCCATATATTGTTCTTAGGGGAAAGTTTTCAATCTTTTACACTGCATGATTTTGGCTGTGGATTTCACATAAAGCCCTTTATCTGGTTGAGGAAATTTTCTCCCAATCTTAGTTTGTTATGTGTTTTTATCATAAAAATGTTGTGGATTTTGCCAAATGATTTCCCTCCATCAATAGAGATGATCATGTGGGTTTTTTACTTTATTCTATTAATGTAGTATATTACATTGATTGATTTTTGTATTTTGGACCACCCTTGCATTTTTTAATAGAAAATCCCAATTGATTATGATGTAAAGTTCCTTTCATGTTCTGCTAGATTTGTTTGTTGGAATTTCGTTCAGGATTTTCACATGTTATATTCATAAGAGATATTTATCTGTAGTTTTCTTTTCTTGTGATGTCTTTGGCTTTGGTGTTGGGATAATGCTGACCTAATAGAATGAGTTAGGAAGTATTCCCTCCTCTTCGATTTTCTGGAAGTGTTTGAGAAGCGCTGGTGTTAATTCTTTAAATGACCTGTAGAATTCATTAGTGAAATCATCTGGTCCTGGATTTTTTTTTTTGCAAGGCTTTTGATTAATGATTTTATCTTTTTACACGTTATAGGTCTTTGTCTTAATCCATTCAAGCTGCTATTACAAAAATAACATAGATTGGGTGACTTAAGCAACAAACATTTATTTCTCACACTTCTGGAGGCTGGGAAGTCCAAGATCAAGGTGCCAGCAATTTGGTGCCTGGTGGGAGCCTACTTCCTAGTTCATAGACAGCAATCTTCTTGCTGTGTCCTCACTTGGAGCAAGGGGTGAGAGAGCTCTCTGGGGTCTCTTTAATAAGAGCACTAATCACATTCATGAGGGCTCCACCCTCATGACCTAATCATCTACCAAAAGTTTCCACCTCCTAATAAAATCACATTGGGGGCTAGGATTTCACCAAATGAATTTTGGGAGTACACAAAAATTCCATCCATAGTAGATCTGTTCCAATTTTCTATTTCTTCTTGAGTCAATTTTGATAGTTTGTGTGTTTCTGGGAATTTTTTTTCATTTTATCTATACTATCTAATCTGTTGGTGTACAATTGCTTATAGTATTCTCTTATAATCCTTTTTATTTCTGTAAGGTTGGTAGTATGATTCTCTACTTTCATTTCTGGTTTTAATAATTTGAGTTTTCTCCTTTTTTCTTAGTCAATATAGCTAAAGATTTGTCAATTTTGTAGATCTTTTCGAAGAACCAACTTTTGGTCTCATTAATTTTCTCTATTGTTTTTCTCTTTGCTATTTTGATTATTTCTGCTACAATCTTTATTATTCCCTTCCTTCCATTGTATTTGGGTTTATCTTTCTCTCTTTTCCTAATTATTTTCCAAATAAATAACTTTAAGGTGTAAGGTTATTTATTTGAGTTTTATTGATTATTATTAAATTTTCTTCTAAGCATTGTTTTTACTGTATCCTATAAGTTTTGGTATGTTGGGAATGTTTTTCATTTGCCTCAAAGTATTTTCTTTTTTTCCAGTTTTACTGAGATAAAATTGACATACAGCACTGTATAAGTTTATGGTGCACAGCGTAATGATTTGACTTACATTGTGAAATGATTACCACAATAAGTTTAGTAAATATTCATCATCTCATATAGATACAAAAAAAGAAGAAAAAAATTTTCTTCCTTGTGATGGGCTTCTCAGGGTTTTCTCTCTTAACAACTTTGAAATATATCATACAGCAGTATTAACTATAGTCATCATGTTGTAAATTTCATCCCCAGTACTTATTTATATTATAACTGAAAGTTTGTATGTTTTGCTTATCCCTTTCCAGTTCTTCCTCCCCTCACACCCCTCCTATGGTAATCATAAATCTGATCTATTTTTCTATGGGTTTGTTTTTGGTTTGCTTGTTTATTTTTTAGATTCCACATATGAGGTCATACAGTATTTGTCTTTCTCTTTCTGGCTTATTTCACTTAGAATAAAGTGCTCAAGATTCATCCACTTTGTCAAACATGGCAGGATTTCCTTCTTTTTTATGGCTGAATAATATTTCCAAGTGTTTCCCTTGTGATTTCTTCTTTGAACCATTGGTAGCTCAAGAGTGTGTTGCTAACATCTACATATTTGTAAATTTCTGAAATTTCCTTGTTATAGATTTCTAGTTTCATTCCTTTGTGGTTGGTGAACAGACTTTGTATGATTTCAATCTTTTAATTTATTCAAATTTATTTGTGGCCTAACCTATAATCTATCTTGAAGACTGTTCCATGTGGCCTTGAAGAAAATATGTATTCTGGTATTGTTAGGTGGAATGTCCTGTACATGACTGTTAGGTCTAGTTGGTTTATAGTGTTGTTCAAGTCCTCAATTTCCTTACTGATCTTCTGTCTAGTTGTTCTGTCCATTATTAATATTGGGGTATTATTATAGAACTGTCTTTTTCTTCCATCAATTCTGACAAGGTTTGCAGGTTTGCTTTATATATCTTGGGTTCCTTCCTTCCTTCCTTCCTTTCTTCCTTCCTTCCTTCCTTCCTTCCTTCCTTCCTTCCTTCCTTCCTTCCTTCCTTTCTTTCTTTTCTTTCTTTCTTTCTTTCTTTCTTTCTTTCTTTCTTTCTTTCTTTCTTTCTTTCTTTCTTTCTTTCTTTCTTTCTTTCTTTCTTTCTGGTGTGTGCATTTATAATTATTATGTTCTTGAGGAAATCATCTTTAACCAATATGCAATGTACTTATTTATTTCTATTAACAGTTTTTAACCTATTTTTTATGTTAGTATAGCCACCTCAGCTCTCATTTAAATACTATTCACATGAAATACCTTTTCCATCCTTTTACTTTCAACCCATTTGTGCCTTTAGATCTACAGTGATTCTCATAGACAGCATATAGTTGGATCATATTTTTAAAATTCATTCTTCCAATTTCTGCTTTTTTATAGATCAATGGCAAATTTTATATATATATAATTTTAATACATATGTTTTTACCATCTTAAGCATTTTTAAGTGTACAGTTCAATAGTGTTAAGTATATTTACATTATTGTGAAACATATTTCCAGAACTTTTTGTCTTGTAAAACTGAAACTCTATACCTATTAAATGACAACTCCCCTTTCCCCCCTCCTTATTCCTTGGTAACCACCATTCTATTTTCTGTCTCTATGAATTTGACTATTTTAGATACCTCATATGAGTGGAAACATATAGCATTTGTCTTTTTGTAACTGTCTTATTTCACTTACTGTAACGTTCTCAAGTTTCATCCATGTTGTAACATGTGTCAGAATTTCTTTCCTTTTAAAAACTGCATAATATGTCATTCTATACATATACATCACATTTTCTTTATCCATCCATCTGTCAATGAACATTTGAGTTACTTCCCCCTCTTGTCTATTATGAATAATGCTGCAATAAACATTGATATGCAAAAATCTTTTGAAGACTCTGCTTTCAATTTTTTTGTGTATGTACCCAGAAGCAGAATTGCTAGATAATAAGGTAAATTTATTTTGAGGAACTTCCATAGTATTTTCCATAACAGCTGTACCATTTTTACATTCCAAACTACATACACAGGGTTCAAATGTCTCTTCACCAACACTTGTTATTTTCTGTTTTATTTTTTATTTTTATAGTAGCTGTATTTGTCAGGGTGCTTCTGAGAAACAGAACCAATAAGATGTATGTGTATGAAGAGATTTATTATAAGAAATTGGCTCATATAATTATGGAGGATGACAAGCCCCAAGATCTTCAGGGTGAGTTGGAAAGCTAGAAATCCAGGAGAGTTGATGGTTTAATTCCAATCCTAGTCTGAAGGCCTGGGAAACGAGAGACAACTGGGTCATTCCAGTCCAAAGGATGGCAGGCTCAAGTCCCGGGAAGATCTAATGTTTCAGTTTGAGTCCAAAAGCAAGAAAAAAGCCACTCTCCCAGTTCAAAGACTCTCAGGAGGGCAGAATTCTCTTACTTGGAAGAGGGTCAGCCTTTTTATTCTATTTAGGACTTTGACATATTAGATGAGACACACCTACATTATAGAAGGCAATCTGCTTTACTCAGTCTATCAATTTAGATGTTAATCTCATCCAAAACACCGTCACAGAAACACCCAGAATAACGTTTGACCAAATATTTGAATACAATCATGGCCAGTCATGGTGACACATAAAATTAACCATCATGGTAGCCATCCTAATGGGTGTAATGTGGTTTCCACTTCCTTTTTTCCCCAGATTTTTAAAATTTTATTTAAAAAATTTTTTATACAATTTTAAAGGTTACTTTCCATTTACATATATTACAAAATATTGACTATATATTCCCCGTGTTGTACAATACATCCTTGAGCCTATCTTACAACCAATAGTTTTGTAACTCCCACTCCCCCACCCTTATATTGTCCCTCCCACTCACTGGTAACCACTAGTTTGTTCTCTATGTGAGTCTGCTTCTTGTTATATTCACCAGATTGTATCTTTTAGATTCCACATATAAGTGATATCATACAGTATTCTTCTATCTCTGTCTGACTTATTTCACTTACCATAATACCCTCCAAATTCCATCCCACATTGCTGCAAATGGCAAAGTTTCATTCTTTTTTTTATGGCTGAGTAGTATTCCATTGTATGTATGTGTGTGTGTGTGTGTGTGTGTGTGTGTGTATGTGTGTGTATATATATATATATATATACCACATCTTTATCCATTCATTTGTTGATAGACACAGATTGTTTCCATATGTTGGCTATTGTAAATAATGCTGCTACAAACATTAGGGTGCATGCATCTTTTCAAATTAGTGGGGTGTTTTTTGGATATATACCCAGGAGAGGAAATGCTCAGTCATATGGTAGTTCTAGTTTAGTTTTTTGAAAAACCTCCATACTGTTTTCCACAGTGACTCCACCAACTTACATTCCCACCAACAGTGTAAGAGGGTTCCCTTTTCTCCACATCCTTGCCAACATTTGTTATTTATATTCTTTTGCTGATAGCCATTCTGACAGGTGTGAAGTGATATCTCATTATGATTTTGATTTGCATTTCCCTGATGATTAGCAATGTTGAGCCTTTTTTCATGTGCTTGTTGGTCATCTGCATTTCCTCTTTGGAAAAACATCTACTCAGTTCTTCTGAATAGTTCTTCTGCCCGTTTTTAATTGGGTTGTTTGTTTTTTTTTGATGTTGAGTTGTATGAGCTCTTTATAAATGTTGAATATTAACCCCTTATCAGTCATACCATTTGCAAATATTTTCTCCCATTCAGTAGGTTGTCTTTTCATTTTGTCAGTGGTTTCCTTTGCTGTGCAAATGCTTTTAAGTTTAATTAGGTCCCATTTGTTTATTTTTTCTTTTATATCCTTTACTTTAGGAGATGGATCCAAGAAAAAATTATTGCTAAGATTTATGTCAAAAAGTGTTCCTCCTATGTTTTGTGTTTCCATTTACTTTTAAAGTAATTACTGATGAAGAAGAACTTACTTCTGCCTATTTGCTATTTTTTTCCTATATGTCATATCCTTTTAGTTCTTCATTTTTTCTATTACTGCTTCCATCTGGGTTTAATTGATTTCTTGATAGTGTACCACTTTCATTCTTTTCTCATTCCCTTTCTGCATATTTTAGTTATTTTCTTAGTCAGTGACCTTGGGATCTATAATTATTTCTATAATATACAATATATATAATATGCAATATGATATACAAATATATACAATTAAATTATAATAATTAATTTTTAATTAATACCACCTTTGCTTCAATAGTATACAAAAACTCTGCTCTTATACATTCCCATTCTTTTCCCTTCATGTTGTTACAAATTACCTTTTTATACATTTGGTGTTCATTAACATAGATTTATAATTATTGTTTTATGTATTTTTAAAATATATATATATGAGGAGTTATAAATCAATAATACAACAATACTATACAATGCAACAATACTTTTATATTTTCCTATGTAGTTAACTTTACCAGAGTTCTATACTTCTTGTATGGCTTCAAGTTACTGTCCAGTGTCTTTTTATTTCAGTGTGAATGACTCCCTTTAGCAATTCTTGTAGGACAAGGCTACTAGCAACAAATTTCCTCAGTTTTTGTTATCTGGAATGTCTTAATTACTCCTTCATTTTTGAGGACAGTTTTACTGGATATAGAATTCTTGGTTGACAGGCTTTTTTCCCTTTCAACACTATAAATATCCCATCCCATTTTCTTTGGGCCTCCATGATTTCTAAAGCTAAATTGGCTGTTAAACTCATTGAGGACCCCATTGTAGGTGATAAGTTGCTTCTCTCTTACTGTTTTCAAGATTCAACTTGTCTTTGTGTGGACATCTGTTCATCAATTCTTCTTGGAGTTCACTGTTTCTTAGAATTGTAGATTCATGACTTTTATTAAATTTGGGACAGTTTTTGGTCATTATTTCTTAAAATATTCTTTTTGCTCTTCTCTCTCCTTTCCTTATGAGACTATCATTATGTGTTTCTTGGTACACTTGATGGTATCCCACAGATCTCTTAGACTTTGTTCATTTTTCTTTATTCCTTTTTTTTCTCTCCTCAGATTAGATAATTTTAATTGCCCTACTTTTAAGTTCACTACTTCTTTCTTCTGCTTGATCAAATATGCTATTGAATTTTTAAATTTCAATGATTGTACTTTTCAGCTCCAGAATTGCCATTTGGTTCTTTTATCTAGTTTCTGTTTCTTTACTGATATTCTCTATTTGTTAAGACATTATCCTTCTGGTTTCCTTTAGCTCTTTGTACATATTTAAGACAATAAATTTACTAATCTTTGTCTAGTAAATCCAATGTCTGTGCTTCCTCTGGGACATTTAGGTTAATTTGTTCTGTGAATGGGCCATACTTTGTTGTTTATTTGCATGCTTCATGACTTTTTGTTGAAATATGAACATTTTGAATATTATAATGTGGTAAGTCTAGAATTCAGATATTTCACCCCTTCTGTGTTTGTTTTTGTTGCTTGTTGTGGGTTGTAGTTGTTTTATTTTTCCTTAGTGACTTTTATAAACTATTTTTATACAGTCTGTATTCTTTTTTATGTGTGCTTTCTAAAGTCTCTTTTCCTGTAGCTTGTGGTCAGCTAGTCTCCTTTTTAAGGAGATTTCTTTGAATGTCTGGAGTCACAAAAAAAGAAGAAAGAAAGAAAAATAAAACACTATCCCAGACCTTGCAAATTGGTTTTTTATTAAGGCACTCCTGCAACACTTAACCAAGTCATTTATAACTGCCTTACCCTTCACTCACTGCTAATGTTGAGCTTAGAGATCAGCCAGATATGACAGCTTGTGTTCTTCTCAAGTCTTTTCTGAACTACATCCTGCCCTGGGAACATACATGGCTTTCTTAATTCCAAACTATATACACATGCTTTTTGAATGTCCTAAAGAAATGTCCCAAAGAAACTCTCTCCTAGCTTTTCCTCCCAGGCTTTCAGCATATCTATTGTTTGCCTCAATTGTAATGTTTTGACAAAGGTTGCAGCAGGTTATTCAGTTGCCTTATAATGTTTTTGAGGAATGTCCTCTGCATAACCACTTCTCTAGCTTTTTTTGACAGCTTTATTGAGGTGTAATTGATATACAAAAAAACTACACATATTTAATATATGCAGTTTGATGTGTTTGGACACATGAATGCACCCGTGAAACCATCACCACCATGAAGGTAATAGACATCTCCTTCACCTCTAAAATTTTCCTTGTGTCCACTTTTTCTTTATAATAACACTTAACATGGGATCTACCCTCTTCAAATTTAAGTGCACAGTACTGTATTGTTATGTAAGGTGTATAGGTGTTATGTAAGTTCTAGAGATATGCTGTACAACATAGTGCTTTTCTATCTTGAGTGGGTTCTCACGTAGGTGGAACAAAGACAAGCCCCTTGCATCAGTTCTTCAGGTAGCCCCAAGCAGGTCAGAACAGACAAAATCAATTCTTTGAGCATGAGATCTGCTCTGCTCTATCTGGAACCATGGACCAGAGTCCCACACTGGGAATGCAGATTGCTATCTTCAAGAATGCAGATGAACTGGGGAAGGGGTTAGGGTAAGGGCAAGTAAAAATTCTGCAAAGTTTCCTACATTCAAAATTTTTTCCTTTTTTATTGAAATATAATTGACATATTACATTATATTAATTTCAGGTTGTGCAAGATAGTAATTTGATATTTGTATATATTGTGAAATGATTACTACAAGTCTAGTTAACATCTGTCACCATACTTAGTTACAAAATATTTTTCTTGTGATGAGTACTTTTAAGATTTACTCTCTTTAGCAGCTTTCAAATGTGCAATACAGTATTATTAACTATAGTCACTATGCTATAAATGATATCCCCATGACTTATTTATTCTATAACTGGCAGTTTGTACCTTTTGACCATCTTCCCACATTTCACCCACCCCCCAACTCTTGCAATTACCAATATGTTCTCTGTATCTATGAGCTCATTTGTTGTTGCTGTTTTGTTTCATTTTGTTTTTAGATTCCACATATAAGTGAGATCATAAAGTACTTGCCTTTCTCTGCCTGACATTTCACTTAGCACAATGCCTTCAAGATCCATCCACATTGTCACAAATAGCAAGACTTCCTTATTTTTTGTGGCTGAGTAATATTCCAGTGTGTGTGTGCGTGTGTATGTTTCTACAGTTGACCCTTGAATAACACGGGGGCTAGGGGTGCTGATCCCCCCACTCACAGTAGAAAATCTATGTATAATTTTACAGTCAGCCTTCTATATCTACAGTTCAACACCCACAGATTCAATCAACCATGAATTGTGTAGTACTGTAGTATGTATTTATTGAAAAAGTCTGTATATAAGTGGACAAGCGCAGTTCAAACCCATGATGTTCAAGGGTCAACTGTACATGTAACACATTTTCTTTATTCATCCACTGATGAATACTTAGATTGCTCCCATATGATGACTATTGTAGATAATGTTGCAATGAATATGGGGATGCAGGTATCTTTTCAAATTAGTGTTTTTTTTTCCCTGGGATTAATACCCAGAAGTGGAATTGCTGGATCATATTGTAGTTCTATTTTGAATTTTTTGAGGAAGCTCCACACTGTTTTGTACAGTGGCTGTACCAATTTACATTCTCACTAACAATGCACAAGTGTTTGCCTTTCTCTATATCCTTGTCAACACTTGTTATTTGTTGTCTTTTTGATGATAGCCATTTTAACAGATGTGAGGTGATATCTCATTGTGTTTTTTTCTTTAACATCTTTATTGGAGTATAATGGTTTTACAATGGTGTGTTAGTTTCTGCTGTATAACAAAGTGAATCAGCTATACATATACATATATCCCCATATCTCCTCCCTCTTCTGTCTCCCTCCCACCTTCCCTACCCCACCCCTCTAGGTGGACACAAAGCACCAAGCTGATCACCCTGTGCTATGCAGCTGCTTCCCACTAGCTATCTATTTCACATTTGGTAGTGCATATATGTCCATGCCACTCTCTCAGTTCATCCCAGCTTACCCTTCCCCCTCCCCGTGTCCTCAAGTCCATTCTCTACGTCTGCATCTTTATTACTGTCCTGCCCATAGGTTCTTCAGAACCTTTTTTTTTTTTTTAGATTCCAAATATATGTGTTAGCATATGGTATTTATTTTTCTCTTTCTGACTTACTTCACTCTGTATGACAGTATCTAGGTCCATACAGCTCACTACAACTAACTCAATTTCATTTCTTTTTATGGCTGAGTAATATTCCATTCTATATATGTGCCACATCTTCTTTCTTTATTTTTCAAATTATTTACATTCTTTTTTTTAAACATCTTTATTGGAGTATAATTGCTTTACAATGGTGTGATACTTTCTGCTTTATAACAAAGTGAATCAGCTATACATATACATATACACCCATATCTCTTTCCTCTTGCATCTCCCTCCCTCTCACCCTCCCTATCCCACCCCTCTAGGTGGTCACAAAGCACCGAGCTGATCTCCCTGTGCTATGTGGCTGCTTCCCACTAGCTATCAGTTTTACATTTGGTAGTGTATATATGTTCATGCCACTCACTCACTTTGTCCCAGCTTACCCTTCCCCCTCCCTGTGTCCTCAAGTCCATTCTCTAGTGGGTCTGCACCTTTATTCCGGTCCTGCCCCTAGGTTCTTCATGACCGTTTTTTTTTTTTTTTTTAGATTCCATATATATGTGTTAATATACAGTATTTGTTTTACCCATCCTGACTTACTTCACTCTGTATGACAGACTCTAGGTCTATCCACCACACTACAAATAACTCAATTTCATTTCTTTGTATGGCTGAGTAATATTCCATTGTATATATGTGCCACATCTTCTTTACCCATTCATCTGTCGATGGACACTTAGGTTGCTTCCATGTCCTGGCTATTGTAAATAGAGTTGCAATGAACATTGTGGTACATGACTCTTTTTGAATTATGGTTTTCTCCAGGTATATGCCCAGTAGTGGGATTGCTGGGTCATATGGTAGTTCTATTTTTAGTTTTTTAAGGAAACTCCATACTGTTCTCCATAGTGGCTGTATCAATTTACATTCCCACCAACAGTGCAAGAGTGTTCCCTTTTCTCCACACCCTCTCCAGCATTTATTGTTTCTAGATTTTTTGATGATGGGCATTCTGACCAGTGTGAGGTGATACCTCAATGTAGTTTTGAGTTGCATTTCTGTAATGATTAATGATGTTGAACATCCTTTCATGTGTTTGTTGGCAATCTGTATATCTTCTTTGGAGAAATGTCTATTTAGGTCTTCTGCCCATTTTTGGATTGGGTTGTTTGCTTTATTGATATTGAGCTGCATGAGCTACTTGTATATTTTGGAGATTAATCCTTTGTCAGTTGCTTCATTTGTAAATATTTTCTCCCATTCTGAGGTTTTTTTCATCTTGTTTATGGTTTCCTTTGTTGTGCAAAAGCTTTTAAGTTTCATTAGGTCCCATTTGTTATTTTTGTTTTTATTTCCATTTCTGTAGGAGGTGGGTCAAAAAGGATCTTGCTGTGATTTATGTCATAGAGTGTTCTGCCTCTGTTCTCCTCTAAGAGTTTTATAGTGTCTGGCCTTACACTTAGGTCTTTAATCCATTTTGAGTTTATTTTTGTGTATGGTGTTAGACAGTGTTCTAATTTCATTCTTTAACATGTAGCTGTCCAGTTTTCCCAGCACCACTTATTGAAGAGGCTGTCTTTTCTCCATTGTATATTCTTGCCTCCTTTACCAAAGATAAGGTGACCATATGTACGTGGGTATATCTCTAGGCTTTCTATCCTGTTCCATTGGTCTATATTTCTGTTTTTGTGCCTATACCATACTGTCTTGATTACTGTAGCTTTGCAGTATAGTCTGAAGTCCTGGAGCTTGATTCCTCCAGCTCCATTTTTCTTTCTCAAGATTGCTTTGTCTATTTGGGGTCTTTTGTGTTTCCATACAAATTGTGAAATTTTTTGTTCTAGTTCTGTGGAAAATGTCAGTGGTTGTTTCATAGAGATTGCATTGAATCTGTTGATTGCTTTGGGTAGTAGAGTCATTTTCACAATGTTGATTCTTCCAATCCAGGAACATGGTATATCTCTTCATCTGATTGTATCATCTTTAATTTCTTTCATCAGTGTCTTATAGTTTTCTGCATACAGGTCTTTTGTCTCCTTAGGTAGGTTTATTCCTAGGTATTTTATTCTTTTTGTTGCTGTGGTAAATGGCAGTGTTTCCTTAATTTCTCGTTCAGATTTTTCATCATTAGTGTATAGGAATGCAAGAGATTTCTGTGCATTAATTTTGTATCCCGCTACTTTACCAAATTCATTGACTAGCTCTAGTAGTTTCCTAGTAGAATCTTTAGGACTCTCTATGTATAGTATCATGTCATCTGCAAACAGTGACAGTCTTACTTCTTCTTTTCCAATTTGGATTCCTTTTATTTCTCTTTCTTGTCTGATTTCTGTGGTTAAAACTTCCAAAACTATGTTGAATAATAGTGGTGAGAGTGGGCAACCTTGTCTTCTTCCTGATGTTAGTGGAAATCTTTTCACTTTTTCACCATTGAGAATGATGTTGGCTCTTGGTTTGTCATATATGGCCTTTATTATGTTTAGGTAAGTTCCCTCTATGCCTACTTTCTGGTGGGTTTTTATCATAAATGGGTGTTGAATTTTGTCAAAAGCTTTTTCTGCATCTATTGAGATGATCATATGGTTTTCCTCCTGCAATTTGTTAATACAGTTTAACACATTGATTGATTTGCATATATTGAAGAATCCTTGCATTCCTGGGATAAACCTCACTTGATCATGGTGTATGATCCTTTTAATGTGCTGTTGGATTCTGTTTGCTAGTATTTTTTTGAGGATTTTTGCATCTATGTACATCAGTGATATAGGACTGTAGTTTTCTTTTTTGTGACATCTTTGTCTGGTTTTGGTATCTCTCACTGTGGTTTTGATTTCCATTTCCCTGATGATGTCGAGCAACTTTTGACGTGCCTGTTGACCATCTATATGTCTTCTTTACAAAAAATGTCTATTCACTTCCTCTGCCCATTTTTAAATCCCATTTTTTTTTTTTACTATTTAGTTGTCTGAACTCTTTTTATTTTTGTATATTATCAGATATGTGATTTGCAAATATTTTCTCCCATTCAGTAGGTTGCCTTTTCATTTTGTTGATGGTTTCCTTTGTTGTATAGAAGCTTTTTAGTTTGATGTAGTCCCACTTTTTTATTTTGCTTTTGTTGCCTTTGCATTTGGTGTCAAATCCAAAAAAAAGTATCTCCACTACAGATGTCAAGGAGCTTACCGTTCATGTTTTCATCTAGGAATTTTATGGTTTCAGGTCTTATGCTCAAGTCTTTAATCCATTTTGAGTTAATTTTTGTGTATGGTGTAAGATCATAGTCCAGTTTCATTCTTCTGCATGTGGCTGTCCAAGTTGCCTTCTTCCTGATTGAGAATTTTCTTGGTTGCTCTGAACTTTTGAATGTTTTGCATAGTTCTTACAAAGTTGATTCTGACAGATTTTTGCTCAGTTATTTAGTGTTTCTTTTGAGGAATGGATCCTGTGCTACCTACTCCACCAGTTTTGCTTCCCCTTTGTTTCTTTTAAAACTGTGTCAAAGGCATTTTTATTCTTCAGTGGCAGCTAGAGTAGCCAGCTCTGGACCTGTTTTGCATGAGCCCATTCAGAACTCATGAGAACCTCAGTCTGCTGCCTGAGCTATCATATTGAATGAGATGTCTCTAGTGAGTGTCAGCCCAATCCAAAGTTATATTTCTCATTCTCTTGGTAAATAGAACCTTCAAAATCCACACTCACACATTCCTTCCAAGATATCTCCCAATATTCATTAGAAAATCCAGTAATTGTTTTATGGGTGGAATTCTTTTTATTCTTTAATTATTCATACTACTCTCTGGATATTTAGTTTTAATTATATTTAAGTGTGAACTAAAATTATTGTGGCACACATCAGGAGGAAATAATACTTTCCTACTACAAGCAGTAAGTATTTTGATGGGTCCTGTGTTATTTCCCACATACTCCATACTCTCAGGTTAGAAATATTGGAAACCAATTTTATCTTACTTAAGCAAAAATAGTAAGTAATTAGGATGAAACTAGGGTATGTCACAGAATTCAAAATACCATGGCAGCTCTGGGGACCTCAGCAACAGGAGTGTTTGAGCCTTCCTCCTACTGCTTTGTCATTAAGGTGATACATTTTCATCTCTGTGTCTAAGCTCAGAATCACAACTTTATGAGAGAGAATCTGATTGATCTTGTTTGGATTAAGTGTATCTATCCTTAAACCATTCATCTATGGCATACATACATAACATGCTATGGTCTGAATGTTTATATTTCCCCAAGATTCATATGTTGAAATCCTCAACATACACTCAATGTAATGGTATTAGGATGTGGGGCTTTGGGGAGGTGCTTACGCCATGAGGGTGGAGCTCTTATGAATAGGATTAGTGCTGTTATAAAAGAGACATCACAGAGCTCCCTGGGTCCCTTCCACCATGTGATGACACAGTGAGAAGTCAAAAGTCTGCTACCTGGAAGAGGGCTTTCACCAGAACTTGACCATGTTAGCACCTTGATCTTGGACTTTCCAGCCTCCAAACTGTGAGAAAGAAATTTCTATTTTTTATAAGTTACCCAGTCTGTAGTAATTTGTTATAGCAGTCTGAATGGATTAAGACAATATATCTAGAGCTATATTAAATAGATATTATAGATAATAATATATGTATTGTATGTATTAAGAGATTTATTAGTAATTGGCTCATGTGATTGTGGGAGCTGACTAGGCAAATCCAAAATCCATAGGGCAGACCATCAGAAAATATATGCTAGATATCTTGGGCACAAGCTGAAGCTGCTATCCACGGACAGAATTTATTCTTCTTCGGGGAAGCTTTTACTTTCCTCTCAAGGCCTTACAACTGATTGGATAAGAGCCACCTGTACTATCTAGGATAATCTTCTTAAAGTTAACTGATTATAGACTTTAATCACTTCTACAAAACACCTTCCACAGCAACAACTAGATTAGTGTTTGAGTGAATAATGGGGGACTGTAGCCTAGCCAAGTTGACACATAAAAATGACCATCACAATGAGTGAGACCTCATCCCTGTGACTCTGGGCTCAGCTCTGTAGATTAGAACAGAGTAGTAACCAGAAAAGGAAGAATTGCAGAGATCTGGGGAGGTAATCCTGAGGATACCTTAAAATGTCCACTCAACAGCTGTGAAGTTAACATAAGCAGCAGTATAATTTATTGAGACATTAATTTGTGGGGGTTTCTCTCCATATATTTTTTTCCTATTCCATTATAAAAGCAAAGACTTTTGTATTTTCTTGCCTCAGAGGAGTTAGAACCAAACCAGAAGATACCTACAGAAAATTTTTTTGTGGTTAAAAAAAAATCTCACCCATAGTTATCACAGAAGCTATAGAGCCACCAGATTTCAAGGGTAGTAAGCAGGCATGGACATTAAGGATATCATCACTAAATTGTTCCAGAACCACACAAACCTCTAATAGTCTTCTATAACTTATGGGAATGGGAGGACCTCAAAATTGACTTGCATTTAACTTCTCACCAGCTCAGTGGGGTGAAAATTTGGAGTTGGATTTAATTAAATTTAAATAAAATAATGGATTTAATTAAAGTTAAATAAAATAATGTAGCATTTCCCACGCTCCCATTTGTGGAGTTAAGAGTTATACTTGCTACACATATAGTAAGCTTGGCCACAGAAAAAATTTTCTCCCTCTATCCCAATTCTAACTCTGTAAGGAAAAGACTCTGAATAGCTCAGCTGAGTCTGATTCCTACCCCCGATCCAATCAGTTATGATCATAGGAATATTGTAATTATTAGAGATCATAGGAATAGTATAAAACTGATCATTATGATCATAGACATAGTGTAATATTGAAATACAGCCACTGGGAACCCACCCTTATGACCAAGTATATTGGTAACGTCATTTCCCAGAGGAAGTGGGGGTCATCAGTTTAAAATACCCACTACAACACCACCATTGGCTTCTTTCCCTTAGTCTAATCCAGAGGGTGTCATCATATACCTAATTATTATCTGGTTTCTTCAGCAGCTTCAGTTTAAGTCGCCTTTCATAAGTGATGCAGCTCCAAAATCTTACTATTTGAACCCAAGTGTCACTCTGTCTTACAGTTCCAAAGTTAATATCCTAAATTCCCAAATCCTCCTCCTGATGCCTACCACAAATATAGCCAATATTAATTGGCCTTCCAGAGATATGGACAGATATCCCATATAGATACCTAGTATACACATGCCCTAAAAAGAGTAAAGTCTGTCATTTCTAGAAGCTTGACTACTAAGGGAGGTGCTGGGATGAGAGGTCCTGTTCATTCTACAGCATATGGGAAGATTTTTTTCAACTGAGCTTGTGAGGATTATTCATGTTTTTTGACTACCATCTGGTTATGTTTGTTTGCCTCACCCAAGTGTTTCTGAGTGGAAATACCAGATAATTTTTATTTATAAAACAAATATAAACTTTATTTTTTCAGGCATTTATGAGGAAATACCAGATAAATATTGCAGAAATACCATGCAAATATTCACTCAATTGATCATCAATCCAATCAACAAATATTTATTAAATGCTTTCTACTACTAGATACCGGTATAAGTACTAAGTATACAAGCCCTCTCAATCCACCACTCTTAAGTGACAAGGTTATACATTGCACAAGCATCATTATACTGCATATAATATGATAGCATCACTCTAAAATGCCACAAATTTCCCCCTCACATTTAACTATATAAATATCCTTCCTTTCCCACAAAGCTCAACAGTGAAGAATACATGTTGTTCAGAATATAACAGAATCATTATAATTCAAATAATACAATGATATCAATTTAAAATACTAATGCATTCTCCTTCAATAACAATACAACCCCTCACCCCAGAAATCTCACTACAAAGGTTATGTATTTTATACTCTAAAAGAGCATCATCAAAACCAAACAACATATGACAGCAGCATAAAATGTCAACTATACTCCATCCTCTAACATTTAAAACTATTAGCTCCCTTCTATTAATTCACCCACTTCTTCAAAAATAAATTAAACGCCCAAAATATTTACAAAGAATCACTTTTCTTCCCTCACCCTCTGCCTCACCATTATCTTCTCAGTCTTCTCAGATCCAACTTTTCAAATTCCTGGTTGGGATTATTAGACAAATGAAAATCAAAACTACAATGAGGTGTCACCTCATACCGGTTAGAATGGTCATCATCAAAAAATCCACAAACAATAAATGCTGGAGAGAGTGTGGAGAAAAGGGAACCCTCCTACACTGTTGGTGGGAATGTAAACGGGTACAGCCACTATGGAGAACAGTATGGAAGTTCCTTTAAAAAACTAAAAATAGAGCTACCATATGATCCAGCAATCCCACTCCTGGGCATATATCTGGAGAAAACCATAATTCAAAAGGATACATGCACCCCATTGTTCACTGCAGCACTACTTACAATAGCCAGAACATGGAAGCAACCTAAATGTCCATCGACAGAGGAATGGATAAAGAAGATATGGTACATATATATACAAAGGAATATTCCTCAGCTAAAGAAAAGAACAAAATAATGACATTTACAGTCACATGGATTGACCTAGAGATTGTCATGCTGAGTGAAGTAAGTCAGACAGAGAAAGACAAATATGATATGATATCGCTTATGTGTGGAATCTAAAAAAAGGGTAAAAAGGAACTTATTTACAAAACAGAAATAGAGTCCCAGATGTAGAAAACAAACTTATGGCTACTGGGGGGTGGGGGGGAGGGATAAATTGGAAGATTGGGATTGACATGTACATGCTGCTGTATATAAAACAGATAACTAATAAGGACCTACTGTATAGCACAGGGAACTCTACTCAGTACTTTGTAATGGCCTATATGGGAAAAGAATCTAAAAAAGAGTGGATATATATTTATGTATAACTGATTCACTTTGCTTAACACAACATTGTAAATCAACTATACGCCAATAAAATTTTTTTTTAAAAATCCTGGTTGGAGCCCAGGTCCCTCCTTCAGTTGTAGACTAGGGTGCCTTCTGGTATAAGTAATGAGCCCTGCTGTTATATTATTTAAATCCCAAATCTCTCATGTGTCCTATAATTTTCAAGGTTTCTGATCAGATACCAAGAATTTCCTTTCTGGCATCTACACCTCCAGTAGATAATAACAAAAAATATATTTCAAATAACGTATTTCTATACAAATTTCTTCTTACTGTCAATTTGGCTCTTAATCCTCCAGACAAAGTCCCAACATATATACAAGACTTTTTAAATATAGCTTTCATTTAAAACGTTTAATTCCAGGGAGAATGATCTCATTCTCAAGAAATTGGTTTGATTCTGGGTCTCTTTAGCAACTGCACACTGATATTTCTCCCACTGGAAGTGACAAAGCATCTCCAAAGTCTTTCTTGAGTCTCAGCTTTCTAAAGTTTAAAGAGCAGCTATTAGAGTATGTAAGAATATAACATCAGTCCCACTCTCATGAAAACTTGAAAACAAAATAAAATTCCTGAACTAAATATGATCCTTGAAGTGGCTGAGACTCTAAAGAACCATCTCTTATATAAGAGCATTTCCCAAGGAAAAGTGATATTTCTAGAACTACATTTTTATTAGAAAAATAGTCCATAACAGAGGCTTAATGTTATTTGGACAAAAGGGAGAGAGAGAGAATCAAAGAGATAAAAGAAGTGCTGGTCAATCCATGACAGCTTCTCAGATCCTACAAAGTATGAATTTAAATATCCCATTTAAAATCCACCACTCATTCAAAATACCTTCTCTCTTAAGAAGGGCACTTAAGAAACATTCATATATTTTAGAAAAAAATAGAAATGTGTAATATTGCCGCCTGTCTTTTCAGGTTTTTTCCTACGACTCCACCCTATGCACACTTTCCTTTAATTTCCAGCTTATGTATTTAAATCTATTTTTCCACCGTGCCTGACATACTCTCCATTTTGTCCTGTAACACAACCTTGTCTCTTGTGTTCCAGCCCTCCTTTTTTCTGAATTAGAACATGTATACAGGGACCGATTAGGGTCCTTCCTTACTTACTTCCTGGACATACTACTAGAGAATTAGTGTTTATGGCCGTATGCAGAATTAGTGTTTATGGCCATATGCAGAAGTGTCCAGATGCTCTAGAGACTTTGGCTTCTGGATAGTTCCTGGGCCAGTTGTTAGGATGTAGTGGCATGCTGACTGGCTTTTCCCCCTTGCAGATCTGATGAATGGCAGCTCTGGTCAGAAACTCCTGGGTGGGACAAACAAACATAACCAGATGGTAGTCAGAAACCATAAATAATTCTCACTTGCCCAATTGAAAAAATTATCCTCCCATTCACTGTAGAATGAACAGGATTCATCTCAACACCACCCTTATTAGTCAAGATTCTAGAAATACCAGCCTGACAGGTTTTCCTAGTAAACGAGTATACTAGATACTTTTGAATTTTATAATATTTGTAATTTTTATAAGGAAACATATACATATATGTGGATTTTCCATATCTATTTTCTGAAGGATGGAGTTGGACTGGTATTGAGGGTGTTGCAGGGGTCTTTGGGGAGAAGAACCTATGAATATACGCTGATCACCCAGACAGTTGGGTGAAAATCAGGAGAACCTCTTACCTGCAAATATGCTGTGTAGATCTGGAGTAGGAATACAGACTATCAGGTCTGAAAGAAGGGGAAACATTCAAGCCAGAAATGCATGTCCAAATTAACTCATCAAGCTTTTAAGTAGGCATGAGTTGAGGATCAAAAAGCAAAGGTGTGAAGCCAAATGGGGTTCAGAGATGTTGGAAACAAGGAACAGTAGGTCTAAACAAGAGAAGTGGTGCATATTTTTTAGAGAAAAGAGCATTAATCCATGGCTGACTTTTTACTAGCTAATAGTCTGTGTTTGCTCGGACAAGTGGGTCTAATGAAGGGACTGACTTGGGATGAACTTTTGTTCCCAAGATACCCTTCCTTAGACAGAGTCTGGGGTTTTACAAGTTTACCCATAGAGAGCCCTAATGCTCTCTGGTGCATTCCTGAGGTGGTAGGCAGTTAACATGATGGCTTTTGTAATTTGTACACGTTTCAGGGAACCAGGTACACAAGCTGGCCATTGTCTCACCATGATTACATCATATTTTTCATGTTATACTTGTATTATCCTTCTTGGGTTGGAGAAATTAGTAGGATGAAACATAAAGCGTGAAAACTCGAATGAATGTTTATGAATTGGCAAGGGTATTCAGTATAAAATTGTAGTGAAGGGAACCAAAAGAAGTCTCTCACTTGGATGTCCTTGCCTGAGCCTTTGTATTGGTTAGAATACTCTTTATATGTCTCTCTGTAAGCTGTCAAGATATTGGTGAAACTAGGAAACACAAGGAGGTAGCAAGATTGGCAATCGTAATTGTTCTGAAAGTTAATATTCAGGATAGAGAAATGCAGTGAGTTGTTATAGGGAATATCATGGTAGTAAAATAGTTAGCCCAGCTGGATTATCATTAGGAGACATAGCAGCAGTCATTATCCAGTACCTTGTTTGATACAAATGATCTGGCCATTAGTCTCCTGGTGTTTGGCAGGAGAATGTGCATATGTGAAGCTTTCACCAGAAAGATTCAAATGTGCAATAAAAATAAGGGATACAAACTAGGCACAGTAGTCAAAATCTGGCAGGTGAAGATCCCATAGAAGTGGAAGACTTTCTTCAGGAATGAGGTATCCATGGCCTGTGCTGTAAAGGAGGTGAAAGAAACTGAAAGTGAAAGACTTGTGAACAAAGTAGCCATGGTCAATGCTGACAAAGAGAATATTTGTTCATAAACAAAGTAAACACAGTGTTTGGAACAGTAAGGCAAATGGAAGCTTTCTTTCTTAAACAAAGTAGCCATGTGGCCAGTGCAAACAGGATATGGAAGACTTACTTTGTGAAGCTATGGTTGGTACAAATTTGGAGATCAAAGACATTTTATGATCCAAGTAGACAGGACTAGTACAGACTAGAAAGCAAACCAAATTATCTAGTCCATTCAGGCTGATATAACAAAATACCATAGATTGGGTGGCTTATAAAAAACAGAAATTTATTTCTCACAGTTCTGGAGGCTAAGAAGTCCACGATTAAGGCACTGGCAGATTTGGTGTCTGGTGAAGGCCTACTTTCTGGATCATAGTTAGCTGTTTTTTGCTATAATCTCACACGGTAGAAGGGGCTAAGGAGCACTGTGGGGTCTCTTTTAGAAGGGCAGTCACTAATCCCATTCATGAGGTCTCCATCTTTATGACTTAAGCACCTCTGAAAGGCCCCACCTCCTAATGCCATCACGTTGGGGGTTAGGATTTCAACATAAGAATTCGGAGGGGACACAATATTCAGACCATAGCACACATCTTTTGTGAATAAAACATCACCAACGATGCTGACAAAGAGGTGACAAATTGTTTAGGAAAGCCTTCTTTCCTAAACAATATAGCCATGGCCAATGCAAGAAGCAATAAGGAAGACTTTTTAATAAAAATTGTACCCATGGTCATTGTAGGCATGGGAAGTTGAACAGTTATTCATGAACAAAGCACTTAGGTCTGGAGCTCTTTATATATTTTTCTTTTTCTTGTTGATTTGCAATATATAATATGAAAAAATAATATTATCCAACACTTCTAGTATTTACTGTGTGTTTTAGGCATTTTACATAGATTGTCATATTTAATCATGAAAACAAACTATGAAGTAGATATTATTGCTATTGTTATTCCCGTCTTACAGATGAGGGAACTGAGGCATAAGGCAATTAAATTAATTGTTCAAGGTTATACAGCTAGTAAGGGATAGAGCCATACTTTAAATCCAAGCAGTATAACTGTAGACATTCTGCTCTTAACCACTTTATGATACTTCCTCTGCAGGGAGGTGGGAGACTTATTTAGAGAAAAAACCTAGCTATGGCCAGTTCAAAGAGGGAGGAAGGAGACTACTTTTCATATCAAAGAACTATGAACCGTATAAGGAGGTTGAAGATTTCTTTCATGAATACTGGAGCCATGGTTGGGGCAGACAAGGAAGTGGGAAACTGTATGTGGTGATTGAGTGTGTGAGATGGGGAAGAAGGGAGAATTTGTCTCAGCAAGGTCATGAAGGTGGAAGAATTTTCCCAAATAAGGCAGTTATGTCCCTTGAAGGCACAGGAAGAAGAGTTCTTTTGTTAATAAATTTGCTGGGGCTGGTGAAGATTGAGAGGTTAGAGATAGAAAATGTGTTTACTAAGTACGTTGTCTATGGATAATTGCAAAAGAAATATGGAAGATTTATTTCATGAACAAGGTGATCAGCTATGACAAGTTTAAACTGGGAATTAGAAGACTTCTTGAATGAGCAAAGTAGCCATACCTGGGCAGATACAAGGGATGAATGACTACTATTCTGGACAAGTGACCACTGCTAATACAAAGAAAGATATGGGAAAACTTTCTTCAAGAATGAAGTAACCACATTTAGTTTAGAGAACGAAACAACTACTGCTGAGATACTCAAAGAATAGGAAGACTTGTTTCATTATTTTTTTAAAAAAGAAAAAGAAATCTATGCTAGTGCAGACATAGCGATATAAGATTTTCATTAGTAAAGTAACTATAGATGAAGCAAGCAGGGATGAGAAGTGGAAGACTTCTCTCAAAAACAAAATAGTCATTGCTGTGACAACCAAGAAGATAAAATAAATTTTGTTAATTAAGTTACTATAACCAGAACATATAAGAAAATGGAAGGCTTTCATCAATAAGGTAGGCATCTCTAAGGTAAATGGGGCAGTGGGATGATAAGATTTGTAAATAATATAGCTGTAGCCACTACAGAAAAAGAGATGAAAATTTCCTGTAAGACTTTTCTTTTTCCATGAACAAAGCAGCCCTGACTAATGTGAATTAAGAGATGGAAAATTTCTCTCCTGAATCATGCTGTCATTGCCAATGTAAATGAAAAAATCAAAAGCTTATAAATATTGAGATTATCATATAGTTTTTATCCTTTAATTTGTTAATATGGTGTATCACATTGATTGATTAGAGTATATTAAAGAATCCTTGCATTCCAGGGATAAACCCCAGCTGATCAAGGGGTTTGATCCTTTTAATGTGCTGTTAGATTCTGTTTGCTAGTGTTTTGTTGAGGATTATTGCATCTATGTTCATCAGTGATATTGGCCTGCAGTTTTCTATTCTGTGACATCTTTGGTTTTGGTATCAGGGTGGTGGTGGCCTTGTGAAAAGAGTTTCAGAGTGTTCCTCCCTCTGCTATATTTTGGAAGAGTTTGAGAAGGATAGGTGTTAGCTCTTCTCTAAATGTTTGATAGAATTCACCTGTGAAGCCATCTGTCCTGAGCCTTTGTTGGAAGATTTTTAATCGCAGTTTCAACTTCAGTGCTTGTGATTGGTCTGTTCATATTTTCTATTTCTTCCTGGTTCAGTCTTGGAAGGTTGTGCTTTTCTAAGAATTTGATCATTTCTTCCAGGTTGTCCATTTTATTGGCATACAGTTGCTTGTAGTAATCTCTCATGATCCTTTGTATTTCTGCAGTATCAGTTGTTACTTCTCCTTCTTCATTTCTAATTCTGTTGATTTGAGTCTTCTCACTTTTTCTCTTAAAAGCTTTTGACAAAATTTAACACCCATTTATGATAAAAACTCTCCAGAATGTGGGCATAGAGGGAACCTACTTCAACATAATAAAGTCCATATATGACAAACCCACAGCTAACATCGTTCTCAATGGTGAAAAACTGAAACCGTTTCCTCTAAGATCAGGAACAAGACAAGGTTGCCCACTCTCACCACTATTATTCAACATAGTTTTGGAAGTTTTAGCCACGACAATCAGAGAAGAAAAAGAAACAAAAGGAATACAAGTCGGAAAAGAAGAAGTAAATCTGTCACTCTTTGCAGATGACATGATACTACACATAGAGCATCCTAAAGATGATACCAGAAAACTACTAGAGCTAATCAATGAATTTTGTAAAGTAGCAAGATAGAAAATTAATGCACAGAAATCTCTTGCATTCCTATACACTAACAACAAAAAATCTGAAAGAGAAATTAAGGAAGCTCTCTCATTTACCATTGCAAAAAAAGAATAAAGTACCAAGGAATAAACCTACTTAAGGAGACAAAAAACCTGTATGCAGAAAACTATAAGACACTGATGAAAGAAATCAAAGATGATGCAAACAGATGGAGAGATATACCATGTTCTTGGATTGGAAGAATCAACATTGTGAAAATGACTATACTACCCAAAGCAATCTACAGATTCAATAGAATCCCTTTCAAACTACCAAGGTCATTTTTCACAGAATTAACAAAAAAAAAAAATTAAAATTTGTATGGAAACACAAAAGACTACGAATAGCCAAAGCAGTCTTGAGAAAGAAAAACAGAGCTGGAGGAAACAGACTCTCTGACTTCAGACTATACTACAAAGCTATAGTAATCCAACAGTATGGTACTCACACAAAAACAGAAACATAGATCAATGGAACAGGTTAGAAATTCCAGAGATAAACCCACTCACCTTGGTCACCTAATCTATGACAAAGGAGACAAGAATATACAATGGAGAAAATACAGTCTCTTCAATAATTGGTGCTGGGCAAACTGGACAGCTACATGTAAAAGAATGAAATTAGAACACTCCCTAACACCATACACAAAAATAAACTGAAAATGGATTAAAGACCTAAATATAAGGCCAGATACTCTAAAACTCTTAGAGGAAAACATAGGTAGAACACTCATTTTTTAAAAAATTATTTATTTTTTATACAGCAGGTTCTTATTAGTTATCTATTTTACACATATTAGTGTATATATGTCAATCCCAATCTCCCAATTCATCACACCACCATCAACAATCCCCCCCGCCACCGCTTTCCTCCCTTGGTGTCCATATGTTTGTTCTCTACATCCGTGTCTCTACTTCTGCCCTGCAAACTGGTTCATCTGTACCATTTTGGTAGAACACTCTTCGACATAAATCACAAAAAGATCTTTTTTGATCCACTTCCTGGAGTGATTAAAATAAAAACAAAAATAAATAAATGGGATCTAATTAAACTTAAAACCTTTTGTACAGCAATGGAAACTATAAACAAAAATACGTCCCTCAGAATGGAAGAAATTATTTGCAAATGAAGTGACTGACAAGGAATTAATCTCCAAAATATAGAAACAGCTCATGTAGCTCAATATCAAAAAAACAAGCAACCTAATCGAAAAATGGGCAGAAGATCTAAACAGACATTTCTCCAGAGAAGACATTCAGATGGCCAAAAAAGCACATGAAAAGATGTTCAACATCACTAATTATTATAGAAATGCAAATCAAAACTACAGTGAGGTGTCACCTCACACCCATCAAATGGATACGATCAAAAAATCTACAAACAATAAATTCTGGAGAGGGAACCCTTTTACACCGTTTGTGGGAATGTAAATTAGTACAGCCACTATGGAGACCAGTATGGAGTTTCCTTGGGAAACTAAAAATAGAACTACCATATGACCCAGAAATCCCACTCCTAGGCCTATATCCAGAGAAAACCATAATTCGAAAAGATACATGCACCCCAATGTTCATTACAGCACTATTTACAAAAGCCAGGATATGGTAGCAACCTAAATGTCCATCAATAGAGGAATGGATAAAGAAGATGTGGTACATATATACAATGGAATATTACACAGCCCTTAAAAAGATGAAAATAATTTCATCTGCAGCAACATGGATGGACCTAGAGATTGTCATACTGAGTGAAGTAAGTCAGACAGAGAAAGACAAATATCATATGATATCACTTGTATGTGAAATCTTAAAAAAAATGGGTAAAAATGAACCTATTTACAAAACAGAAATAGAGTCACAGATGTAGAAAACAAACTTATGGTTACCAAGGGGGAAATCAGGGGAAGGATAAATTGGGAGGTTGGTATTGACATATACACACTACTATATATCAAATGGATAATTAATAAGATCCTACTGTATAGCCCAGGGAACTCTATTCAATACTCTGTAATGACCTATATGGTAACAGAATCTTTAAAAAGAGTTGATATATGTATATGTATAACTGATTCACTTTGATGTATACCTGAAACTAACACAACGTTGTAAATCAACTATACTCCAATAAAAATTTTTAAAGGAAGATAACAACAAAAAAAAGAGGTTTGGTTCAACATATGACAATCAGTCAAGGCAATAAACCACATTAATGGAATGGTGAGGAAAAAAATCCATGATCTTCTCAATTGAAGCAAAAAGACTATTTGACCAAATACTATACCATTTCATGATTAAAAATTAATAAACTAGAAAGAGAAGGGAGCTTCCTCAACATGATAAAGACTGTATATGAAAAGCCCACAGCTAACATCATATTCAATGGTGAAAGACTATAAGCTTTTCCTCTAGCATCAGGAACAAGTCAAGTTTGTGCACTTTCACCACTTCTACTCAACATAGTACTGGATGTCCTACCCAAAGCATTAGGCAAGAAAAAGAAATAAAATACATCTAAATTGGAAAGAAAGATGAGATTTATTTTATTTACATATGATATGATCTTATAGAGAGAAATATCTGAAGAACATTTTTAAACTGTTAGAGCTAATAAACTAATCAGCAAAGTTACATGACACAAAATCAACCTCAAATATCCTCAAATATCAGTTGTATTTCTAAAGACTAGCAATGAACAATCTGAAAAGAAAATTAAGAAAACAATGTGACAGGGTGAGAGAGTGTCATGGACATATATACACTACCAAATGTAAAATAGATAACTAGTGGGAAGCAGCCGCATAGCACAGGGAGATCAGCTCGGTGTTTTGTGACCACCTAGAGGGGTGGGATAGGGAGGGTGGAAGGGAGGGAGATGCAAGAGGGAAGAGATATGGCAACATATGTATATGTGTAACTGATTCACTTTGTTGTAAAGCAGAAGCTAGCACACCATTGTAAAGCAATTATACTTCAATAAAGATGTTTTAAAAAAAAAAAAACAATTCAATTTACAATAGCATACAAAAGAGTAAATTATATAGGGATAACCTTAGCCAAGGAGGTTGCTATGGACTGAATGTTTATGTTTCCCCAAAATTCATATGTTAAAGCCCTAATCCTCAATGGTGGCATTTGGAGGTGGGTGGGGTCTTTGGGAGGTAATTAGGTCATGATATTGGAGCCTTCATGTATGGGATTAGTGCCCTTATTAGAAGAGACACGAGAGTGATAAACTCTCTACCCATCATGCGAGGATGCAATGAGAAGATGGCCATCTGCAAAGCAGGAAGAGGGCCCTCACCAGGAACCAAATTGGCTAACACCTGGATCTTGGACTTCTCAGCCTCCAGAACTGTGAGAAATAAATTTCTGTTGTTTAAGCCACCTATTCTATGGTATTTGTTATAGCAGCCCGTGCTAAGACAGAGGTGAAAGGCTTGTACAGTGAAAACTATAAAACATTGCTGAAAGAAATTAAAGACCTAAATAAATGAAAGACATGTCATGTCCATAGACTGCAAGACTTAAGGTTAAAATGACAACAATACCCAAAGAAATATACAGATTCAATGCAATCCTTATCAAAATACCAATGGCACTGTTTTTGCAGAAATTGAAAACCGCATCCTAAAATTCATGTTGAATTTCAAGTGAGTCACAATAGCCAAAACAATATTGAAAAAGAAGAACAAAGCTGGAGGACACATTTGCTGATATCAAAACTTACCATAAAACTACAGTAACTAAGACATTATGGAAGTGGCTTAAAGATAGACATAAACCAATGGAATAGAATTGAGAATTTGTAAATAAACTCATACATCTATAATCAACTGATTTTCAACAAGGGTATCAAGACTTTTCAATGGGAAATAATAAGAATAGTCTCTTCAACAAATGGTGCTGAGAAAACTGGATATCCATATGCAAAAGAATAAAGTTGGACCCATACCTTATATCTTATACAAAACAACTCAGAATGGATCAAAGACTTCAATTTAAGAGCTAAAGCTATAAAACTCTTAAAGGAAAACATAGGAGCAAATCTGCATGATCTTAGGTATGGCAATGGTTTCTTAAATATGACATAAGAGCATAGGCAACAAAAGCAAAAAATAGATAAATTGGACTTCATTAAACTTGCAAACTTTTGTGCATCAAAGGACACTATCAGAGAGTGAGAATACAACCCAGACAATGGAAGAAAAACATTTACAAATCATTTATCTGATAAGCTTTGTTATGGGCTGAATTGTGTCTCCCCAAAATTCATATCTTGAAGCTCTAATCCTCAGTACCATAGAATGTGACTGTTTTTGTAGATAGGGCCTTTAAAGATGTAATTAAGTTAAAGTGAGGCTGCTAGCATGGGTCCTAATCCAATATGACTGGTGTCCTTATAAGAAGGGGAGATTAGGACACAGACAGAGGAACAGCCATCCGATGACACAGTGAGAAGGTGACCATCTATCTGCAAGCCAAGGAAAGAGGCCTCAGAAGAAAATAAACCTGTTGACTCCTTGATCCTGGATTACTAGCCTCTAGAATTGTAAGAAAATAAATTTCTGTTGTTTAAGCCGCCCAGTCTATAGTGTTTTGTTATGGCAGTCCAATCAAACTGATACAGGTTTAATATCAAGACTATGTAAATATCTCCTAAAATGAAACAACAAACAACCCAATTAAAAATGGGCAAAGGACTTAAATAGATATTTCTCCAAGGAAGATATATACATGAGTAATAAACACATAAAAAGATACTCAAAATCATTTGTCATTAGGGAAATAGAAATCAAAATCACAATGCAATAAGTCTTTACACCTACTAGGATGGCTGTTTCTAAAAAGGAAAAAAACAGGTATTGGCAAGGATGTGGAGAAAGATATTACATTCCCATACATTGCTGGTGGGAATGTAAAATGATACAGCCACTGTGGAAGCTGGTAGTTCCTCAAAAAGTTAAACATAGAACTACAGTATGACCCAGCAATTCCACTCCTAGGTATATACTCAAAAGAACTGAAAACAGGGACTCAAACAGATACTTGTACAACAATGTCCAAGAAAGAATTACAATAACCAAAAGGGGGAAACAACTCAAATGTCCATTAATAGATGAATTGATAAACAAAATGTGGCATATACACACAATGGAATAATATTCAGCCATGAAATAGAACTCTGATACGTTCTGCAACATAGGTGAACCTTGAAAACATTATGTTAAGTGAAAAAAGCCAGACACAAAATGTCACATATTGTATAATTCCATTCATATGAAATATCTAGAGCAGGCAAGCTCATAGAGATATAAAGTAAACTAGAGGTTACCATGGGCTGGGAGGAGGGGGTTTTAGAGTTACCGCTTAGTGGGTACAAAGTTTCTCTTTGGAGACATGAAACATTTTGCAAATAGTGATCATGGTTATACAACTTTATTAATATAATTAATGCCACTAAATTATACACTTAAAATTGTTAAAATGTCAACTTTTATGCTACATGTATTTTACCATGATTTTTTGAAGTTAAAAAAAGAGAGAGATTGGCAGAGGATAAAAAACTGTGACCCAACTATAGACTGTCTACAATAAATTCACTTCAAATATAATGATATAAGTAATGATTTTAGCATGGTACAACCATAACCAGACATTGGATCTACAAAACTATATGAAAATAAATTCATGTGGTTTTATGCCAGTAAGTTTGTGGTAATTCATTATGGCAGCAAAAAAAAGAAAAAAAAAAATACAAACTACCACATCTCATCCATTTTATATATAGAAAATCCATGAAGAAACCTATCAGAAGGGGCTTCCCTGGTGGCACAGTGGTTAAGAATCCGCCTGCCAATGCAGGGCACATGGGTTTGAGCCCTGGTCCGGGAAGATCCCATATGCTGCGGAGCAACTAAGCCCGTGCGCCACAACTACTGAGCCTGCTCTCTAGAGCCCGCAAGCCACAACTGCTAAAGCCCGCGCCCCTAGAGCCCGTGCTCCGCAACAAGAGAAGCCACCACAATGAGAAACCCGCACAATGAAGAGTAGCCCCCGCTCGCTGCAACTAGAGAAAGCAAAGACCCAACGCAGCCAAAAATAAATAAAAATAAAATAAATTTATAAAAAAAAAACTATCAGAACTAATAACTTTCAGCAAGATTGCAGGATACAAGATCAATATAAAAAATCAGTTGTATTTCTACACACTTGCAATGAACAATCTGAAAATAAAATTAAGAAAACAATTCCACTTACATTAGCAAAAATAAAAATAAAATAGGAATAAATTTAACAAAAGAAGTGCCAAATTTATGCTCTAAAAATGACAAAAAAATGTTAAAAGAAATTAAAGAAGATCTAAATAAATCGGAAAATATCCCATGCTCATAGATCAAAATAGGCTATATTGTTAAGATGGCAACACTTCCTAAAATGATCTACAAATTCAACACAATCCCTGTCAGAATCCCAGCTGAGTTTTTTCACACAGAAATTGTTTTATTCATTGTAATGGCTTCATATGTCATATACTCTTTTTTTAGTTTGGTTTAGTTTAGGTTATGATTAACACTTACAATTCCAAAGGTAGTTAAATAATATAATCTGTTAGATAAATGATACTCTGTACAGTAAAGCACATACTCAATATATTTTTAACTTAACACTGAAATTATTTGTATCAAATATCTTTAAGTCAAATAATCTAATGCAGCTAGTCATGATTGATAATTTTATTATCTTTAAATACATGGCAAGATTTCTCCTCTATGCTCTTTTTCCAAAGGACTTTGTTAGACACCGTTGCTACTCACTTTTAATTGGAAAGAGATTTGTATAGATTTCCTGGTAACTTTGTGAGAACTTCAGCGTGTCTTAGTCATTATTCATTACACAGACAGAATCTAACTCTTAAGAACACAAAAACTTTACATAGTGTATTTTCAAGTGACTTGAGTTTAATTTAAAATAACTTTTCCACAGGTTCATGTTTAATCTCAGTTTGCATCTTGAATACAGAGTAAAGCAAACCAGCTGAGTTCTTTGTAGGAACTGGCAGGCTGACTCTAGCTGATTCACTTTGTTGTACAGCAGAAACTAGCACAAGATTGTATAGCAATTATACTCCAATAAAGATGTAAAAAAAAAAAAAAAAAAAAAGGTACCAACCAGGGAGAAAGCAAAAATTCATTTGGAACTGCAAGGGACCCAGAATAGCCAAAACAACTCGAAATGAAGTAGGAGGACTAAAACTCCCAAATTTCAAATTTTACTGCAAAGCAGTAGTAATCAAGACAATGTAGTCCTGGCACAAGGACAGGCATATAGATCAGTAGAATAGAATTGAGAGTCCAGAAATCATTGCATACATCTATGGTCAACTAATTTTGACAAGAGTGTCAAGACTATTTAATGAGGAAAGAAAAGTCTCTTCAACAAATAGCACTAGGATAACTGGATAACTACATGCAAAAGAATGAAATTGGACACTTACCTTATGCCATAAACAAGAAAACTCAAGACAGGTCAAAAACCTAAAAGGAAGGGCAAAACCTATAAACCTCTTAGAAGAAAACACAGGAGTAAATCTTCATGACCTTGGATTTGGCACGAGCACATGCAACAAAAGAAAAAAGATAAATTGGATTTTATCAAAATTAAAAAATTTTGTGCTTCCAAGGACACTATGAAGAAAGTGAAAACACAACCCACAGAATGAGAGAAAATGTTTGCAAATTATATATCTGATAAAGTACTTGTGTCTAGAATTTATAAAGAATTCTTACAACTCAATAATAAAGACAGATATAATTTTTAAATGGTCAAAGACTCTGAATAGACATTTCTCCAAAGGAGACTTACAAATGATAAATAATCACATGAAAAAATGCTTTTACTTTCAATATGAAAGTCCAGAAAATGGTTTAGATAGTATATTCTATGTTATGTGCATGTTACCACAATTTTTTAATGGGAATAAAAGATAAGAAAAAAACAGACTAAAGAAGAAAAATCATATAATCTTATCATGTGATGCAGAAAAAGCATTTCGCAAAATTCAACTGTCCTTCATGATAAATACTGTCAGAAAAATAGGAATAGATGGAAACTTCTTCAATTTCACAAAGAGCATCTACAAAAACACCTATAGCTAACAACACATATAATGGTAAAAGACTGAATGCTTTTCCCTTAAGATCAGAAACAATGCAAGGATGTCTACTCCCAGTACTCTTTTTTTGTTTATTGAAGTAATATATATAGAAGTAATATATAAACATATATATTATATATATTATATATACTATATATTATATATATATTCTTTTTCAGATTCTTTTCCATTATAGGTTATCACAGGATATTGAATATAGTTCCCTGTGCTATACAGGTAGGTCCTTGTTTATCTATTTTATATATAGTAGCATCTGTTAATCCCAAACTCCTAATTTATCCCTCCCCCACTTTCCCCTTTGGTAACCATAAGTTTGTTATCTATGTCTGTGACTCTATTTCTATTTTGTAAACAAGTTCATTTGTATCATTATTTTAGATTCCATATATGAGATACCATATGATATTTTTCTTTCTCTTTATGATTTACTTCACTTAATATGGTAATCTCTAGGTCCATCCATGTTGCTGCAAATGGCATAATTTCATTCATTTTTTATGGCTGAGTAATATTCCATTGTATAAACATACCACATCTTCTTTATACATTCATCTGTCAAAGGACATTTGGGTTGCTTCCATGTCTTGGTTATTGTAAATAGTGCTGCTATGAACATTGGGGTGCATGTATCTTTTCAAGTTAGAGTTTTTGGCTTTTCCTGATATACGCCCAGGAGTGGGATTGCTGGATCATATGGTAACTCTATACCTAGGAATAAACCTACCTAAAGAGGCAAAAGACTTATACTCTGAAAACTATAAGACGCTGATGACAAAATTGAAGATGACACAAACAGATGGAAAGATGTACTGTGTTCTTGGATTGGAAGAATCAATATTGTTAAAATGACCATACTATCCAAGGCAATCTACGTATTTAATGCAATCCCTACCAAATTACCAATGGCATTTTTCACAGAACTAGAACAAATAATGTTAAAATTTGTATGGAACACAAAAGACCCCAAATAGCCAAAACAATCTTGAGAAAGAAGAACGGAGATGAATGAATCATGCTCCCTGACTTCAGACTATACTACAAAGTGACAGTAATCAAAACAATATGGTACTGGCACAAAAACAGACACACAGATCAATGGAACAGGATAGAAAGCCCAGATATAAACCTACACACTTATGGTCAGTTAATCTATGACAAAAGAGGCAAGAATATACAATGGAGAAAGAACAGTCTCTGCAATAAATGATGCTGGGGAAACTGGACAGCTACATGTAAAAGAATGAAATTAGAACATTGTCTAATACCAGAAACAAAAATAAACTCAAAATGGATTAAAGACCTAAATGTAAGACTGGATACTATAAAACTCCTAGAAGAAAACATAGGCAGAACACCCTTTGATATAAATTGCAGCAATATTTTTTGGATCCGTCTCCTAGAGTAATGGAAATAAAAGCAAAAATAAACAAATAAAACCTTTTGCTCATCGAAGGAAACCATAAACAAAATGAAAAGACAACCTACAGAATGGGAGAAAATATTTGCAAACAATGAGACTGACAAGGGATTAATTTCCAAAATATACAAACTGTTCATAAGCTCAATATAAAAAACAAAACAACCCAATCAAAAAATGGGTGGAAAACCTAGACATTTCTCCAAAGAAAACATACAGACAGCCAGCAGGCACATGAAAAGATGCTCAACATTGCTAATTTTTAGAGAAATGCAGTTAAAAACTAAAATGAGGTACTACCACACACTGGTCAGAATGGCCATCTTCAAAAAGTCTACAAATAATAAATGCTGGAGAGGTTGTGGAGGAAAGGGAACCCTCCTACACACTGTTTAAAATTGGTGCAGCCACCATGGAAAACAGTATGGAGGTTCCTTAAAAAACTGAAAATAGAGTTACCATATGATCCAATTCCCCGTACTCTTATTCAACATAGTACTGGAAGTTCTAGCCAATGCAATAAGGTAAGAAAAGAAAATAAACAGCATAGATATCAGAGAGGGAGAATTAAACTGTCCTTATTTGCAGATGACATATGATCTACATAGAAAATACCAAAGAATTTATAAATAAACTCATAAAAATAATGAGCTCAGCAACGTAACAAGATACAAGATTACATACAAAATCAATTGTATTTTTATATACTAACAATGAACATGTAGACACCATAATTAAACATATAATACTATTTACAATATTAAATTTTTCATTGTAAATCTAACAAAACATGTAGAAGATTTGTATACTGAAAATTACAAAGCATTGAGGAAAGAAATCAAAGATTTAAATAAATGAAGAGGCATACTACATTCCTGGATTGGAAGACTCAATATTGTAAAGCCAGTTCTTCTTAAATTGATCTATAGTTTAATGTAGTCCTTATGAAAATCCCAGCAAAGTTTCTTGTAGATATAAAAAAGCTTATTCTAAAAATTTGTATTGCTTTTATTTCTTTTTCTTCTCTGATTGCCATAGCTAGGACTTCCAGAACTATGCTGAATAACATTGGTGAGAGTGAACATCCTTGTCCTGTTCCTGATCTTAGTGGAAATGCTTTCAGCTTTTCACCACTGAATACAGTGTTAGCTGTGGGTTTGTCATATATGGCCTTTATTATATTGAGGTAGGTTCCCTCTATGGCCACTTTCTGGATAGTTTTTTTTTTAATCATAAAAGGGTGTTGAATTTTATCAAAAGCTTTTTCTGCTTCTATTGAGATGATCATATGGTTTTTATTCTTCAACTTGTTAATGTAGTGTATCACACTGATTGATTTGCAGATATTGAAAAATACTTGCATCACTGGGATAAATCCCATTTGATCATGGTGTATGATCCTTTTAATGTATTGTTGGATTTGGTTTGTTAGTATTTTGTTGAGGGTTTTTGCTTCTATGTTCATCAGTGATATTGGCCTGTAATTTTCTTTTTTGTGGGAACTTTGTCTGGTTTTGGTTTCAGGGTGATGGTGGCCTCATAGAATGAGTTTGGGAGTGTTCCTTCCTCTGCAATTTTTTGGAAGAGTTTGAGAAGGATAGGTGTTAACTCTTCTCTAAATGTTTGATAGAATTTGTTGGTGAAGCCATCTGGTCGTGGACTTTAGTTTGTTTGGAGTTTTTAAATCACAATTTCAATTGCAGTACTTGTGATTGGTCTGTTCATATTTTCTATTTCTTCCTGCTTCAGTCTTGGAAATTGGACCTTTCTAAGAATTTGTCCATTTCTTCTAGGTTGTCCACTTTATTGGCATATAGTTGCTTATAGTAGTCTCTTATGATCCTTTGTATTTCTGCTGTGTCAGTTGTAACTTCTCCTTTTTCATTTCTAATTTTATTGATTTGAGCTCTCTCCCATTTTTTCCTGATGAGTCTGGCTAAAGGTTTATCAATTTTGTTTATCTTTTTAAAAAAACAGCTTTTAGTTTCATTGATATTTCCTATTGTTTTCTATTTTTTTACATCTTATTGGAGTATAATTGCTTTACAATATTGTGTTAGTTTCTGCTATATAACAAAGTGAATCAGCTCTGTGTATACATATATCCTTATATCCCTTCCCTCCTGCATCTCCCTTCCACCCTCCCTATTCCACCTCTCTAGGTGGTTCCAAAGCACCAAGCTGATCTCCCTGTGCTATGCAGCTGCTTCCCACTAGCTATCTATTTTACATTTGGTAGTGTATATATCTCAATGCTACTCTCTCACTTCATCCCAGCTTACCCTCCCCCCACCCCATGTCCTCAAGTCCATTCTCTACATCTGTGTCTTTATTCCTGTCCTGCTCCTAGGTTCATCAGAACCCCCCCCTTTTTTTTAGATTCCATGTATATGTGTTAGCATACGGTATTTATTTTTCTATTTCTGACTTACTTCACTCTGTATGACAGACTCTAGGTCCATCCACCTCACTACAAATAACTCAATTTCATTTCTTCTCATGGCTGAGTAATATTCCATTGTATATATGTGCCACATCTTCTTTACCCATTCATCTGTTGATGGACACTTAGGTTGCTTCCATGTCCTGGCTACTGTAAATAGTGCTGCAATGAACATTGTGGTACATGTCTCTTTTTGAATTATGGTTTTCTCAGGGTATATGCCCAGTAGTGGGATTCCTGGGTCATATGGTAGTTCTATTTTTAGTTTTTTAAGGAACGTCCATACTGTTCTCCATAGTGGCTGTATCAATTTACATTCCCACCAACAGTACAGAAGGGTTCCCTTTTCTCCACATCCTCTCCAGCATTTATTGTTTCTAGATATTTTGATAATGGCCATTCTGACTGGTGTGATGTGATACCTCATTGTCATTTTGATTTGATTTCTCTAATGATTAGTGATGTTGAGCATCCTTTCATGTGTTTGTTGGCAATCTGTAGATCTCTTTTGGAGAAATGTCTATTTAGGTCTTCTGCCCATTTTTGTATTGTTTTGTTTTTGATATTGAGCTGCATGAGCTACTTGTAAAATGAAAGACCCTCAAAACATTAAAAATATACACCTAAAGCAACTAGAGAAAGAAGAACAAACAAAACTCAAAGTTAGTAGACAGAAAGAAATCATAAAGATCAGAGCAGAAATAAATGAAATAGAGATGACGAAAACAATAGATCAACCCTCAGAATGGGAGAAAATATTTGCAAACGAAGCAACTGACAAAGGATTAATCATAATCTTTATGATTTCTTTCTGCCCACTAACTTTGAGTTTTGTTTGTTCTTCTTTCTCTAGTTGTTTTAGGTGTATATTTTTAATGTTCTGAGGGAATTTCTTTTTCTTTTCTAATTGTTCTGGCTAGTACTTCTAGTACTATGTGGAATAGGAGTGGTAAGAGTGGGCACCCTCACCTTAGAAGCAAAGTCTTTACCCTTTCACCATGAGTATGATGTTAGCTGTGGCTTGTCATATATGGGATTTACTATGTTGAGGCATGTTCCTTCTCTACCCAATTTGCCGAGAGTTTTTATCACAAACATATGTTGAATTTTGTCAAATGCTTTTTCTGCATCTATTGAGATACTCACATGGCAAAAAGACTAGAATAGCTAAAAGCAACTATGAAAAACAAGAAGAAAGTTGAGTGAAATCACTCTAAGCAACTTTAAGACTTATTATATAGCTTCAGTCATTAAAACAATGTGGTTCTGGTGGAGGGATAAACACGTAAATCAGTGGAACACAATAGAGAACCCAGAAATAGCTCCACACAAATATTCCCAATTTCTTTTTACAAAGGTGAAAAATCAATTCAATTTGAAGGTGTAAATAACAAATGGTGCTGGGGCAATTGAATATCCATAGGCAAAAAGTTATACTCACACCTTATACAATAATTAACTCAAAATGTATCATAGTTCTAAGTAAAAAACATAAAACTATAAAACTTTTAGAAAAAACATAAGAGAAAATCCTTGGGACCTAGGGCTTGGTGACGAGTTCTGATATTTGACACCAAAAGCACAATCCATTACAGGGAAATTTGATGAATTGGACCTGACCTTATCAACATTAAAAACTTTTGCTCTGTAAAAGACCCTGTTAAAATAATGAAAAACCAGCTACATGCTGGAAGACAATATTTGCAAACCATGTATCTGTCAAAGGACTTATATCTAGAACATATAAATAACTCACTGGGTTCCCAGAATTTGTCAGATTTGAGGAGTGTCTAGCCCTTGTTCTTGTGTCTGTAAGATATGCCTAAATTTTATATCATCAGGCCTGTCTAAATGTGACCCTTATAATTCAGACCCTTAGTCTGATTCTGATGCCTAATAATAACCTCCTGAACTTCCATACCTTGCTACAGGAGATCTAAGCAATCTACCATTAATTTACAGACACTTTGCTGCCCACAAACTGCCCTGAGAATTCCTCTAGCTGTAAAAATGGATTGATAGTACCTGGCCTACCAGTAAGGAAACACTCTTGTTGCAAGTTTTAAAAATTATTATTATCCTAGTTTTCCAGATTGAACTAATGAGGACCTAAGAGATGCAGCGACTTGCCCAAGATTATATACTTAAGTAATAGATAGCAGAGCTGAGACTAGAACCCAGAGGTTTTGCTTCCTAGTTGGATGTTTTCTCTCCACCTCATAGCATTTCTCATACCAAGCTCCCTCACTAATATCAGAATGTAATGATACCTGAAAGAGAATTTTTTAACTCTTCAAGTTGATAAAATTTGTAGTATATAAAATTTAGTAATATACTCATTCATTATTTCAACAAACATGTGCTGAGATCTTACTATGTTGCAGGCCTTGGGCTAAGTAGTGTGGAAATATTTGAGGTATTCAAATAGGAATCACTACTGAATAATTCTCATTAAATAAGTCTCTAGTAGCACTATTGTATATAACAGTCTGAATTTTTCTGAGACCTATTTAGAATCCCACATTTAAAAGGGTTTGCCAGAGATCAAGCCTCCAAGTAGAGGCACACCCAACTTAATCATAGTTAATGCTAAGCACTGATCTAAGCGCTATACATACACGTGCACACACACAGAGTAATTTAATCCACTCTATAATTCTAAGAGATAGGTGCTATTATCTCCACTTTAGAGATGAGGGAATTAAGGTTAGGAAGATTAAGTGACTTGTCCATAACAATATAGCTAGTAAGTAGCTGAGCCAAGATTTGAACTCAGTCTGTTTTGGGAATCTACACTCTTAATCACTTTGCTCTTCAGCATCTACATTATTTTGTGGCTATTAAACAGTATTCCCCAAATATCTCCACTAACCTAAAGTGAAAGACAGAAAGCAAAAAGGAAGGAAACAAAATAGAAGTCTAATAGTACTCTGTATTTACCTTTAAGCTCAAAGAAACTTATTGCACCATACCAAGCAAAAGCAAAAGTCATAGCATTTTCATAAAGGAGAGATGGAGATATTAAACTTGGACTTTTATTAGATTCCCTTACAAGGTTGTACAGTTGAAAATGTTCTGGGGGGAGTTCTCTGGTGCCATTTTTTAAATTTATTTTTTATTTTATTTATATCTTTATTAGAGTATAATTGCTTTACAATGTTGTGTTAGTTTCTGCTGTATAACAAAGTGAATCAGCTATACGTATACATATATCCCCATATCCCCTCCCTCTTGTGTCTCCCTCCCACCCTCCCTATCCCACTCCTCTAGGTCTTCACAAAGCACCGAGCTGATCTCCCTGTGCTATACAGAAGCTTCCCACTAGCCATCCATTTTATATTTCATAGGGTATAAATGTCAGTGCTACTCTCTCACTTCGTTCCAGCTACGCCTTCCCCCTCTGTGTCCTCAAGTCCATTCTCTACGTCTGTGTCTTTTCCCCTGCCCTGCCACTAGGTTCATCAATACCGTTTTTTTAGATTCCATATACATGTGTTAGCATACGGTATTTGTTTTTCTCTTTCTGACTTACTTCACTCTGTATGACAGACTCTAGGTCCATCCACCTCATTACAAATAGTTTCGTTCCTTCTTATCACCATCTCATTTTAATCTTCAGAGCAATCTCATGAAGTAGGTAGGACAGATTTTTTTTTTTAACTTTTTTTTTAACATCTTTATTGGAGTATAATTACCTTACAATGGTGTTAGTTTCTGCTTTAAAACAAAGTGAATCAGTTATACATATACATGTGTCCCCATATCTCTTTCCTCTTGCATCTCCCTCCCTCCGACCTTCCCTATCCCACCCCTCTAAGTGGTCACAAAACACCGAGCTGATCTCCCTGTGCTATGCACCTGCTTCCCACTAGCTACCTATTTTACGTTTGGTAGTGTACATATGTCCATGCCACTGTCTCACTTCCTCCCAGCTTACCCTTCCCCCTCCCCATATCCTCAAGTCCATTCTCTAGCAGGTCTGAATCTTTATTCCCGTCTAGCCCCTGGGTTCTTCTGATCATTTTCTTTTCTTTTCTTTTCTTTTCTAGATTCCGTATAAATGTGTTAGCATACGGTATTTGTTTTTCCCTTTCTGAATTACTTCACTCTGTACGACAGTCTCTACGTCCATCCACCTCACTACAAGTAACTCAGTTTCGCTCCTTTTTATGGCTGAGTAATATTCCATTGTACATATGTGCAAAATCTTCTTTATCCATTCATCTGTTGATGGACATTTAGGTTGCTTCCATGTCCTGACTATGGTAAAAAGAGCTGCAATGAATATTTTGGTACATGACTCTTTTTGAATTGTGGTTTTCTCAGGGTATATGCCCAGTAGTGGGATTGCTGGGTCGTATGGTAGTTCTATTTGTAGTTTTTTAAGGAACCTCCATACTGTTCTCCATAGTGGCTGTATCAATTTACATTCCCACCAACAGTGCAAGAGGGTTCCCTTTTCTCCACAACCTCTCCAGCATTTATTGTTTGTAGATTTTTTGATGATGGCCATTCTGACCAGTGTGAGATGATATCTCATTGTAGTTTTGATTTGCATTTCTCTAATGATTAATGATGTTGAGCATTCTTCCATATGTTTGTTGGCAATCTGTATATCTTCTTTAGAGAAATGTCTATTTAGGTCTTCTGCCCATTTTTGGATTGGGTTGTTTGTTTTTTTGATGTTGAGCTGCATGAGTTGCTTGTATGTTTTGGAGATTAATCCATTGTCAGTTGCTTCATTTGCAAATATTTTCTCCCATTCTGAGGGTTGTCTTTTTGTGTTGTTTATGGTTTCCTTTGCTTTACAAAAGCTTTTAAGTTTCATTAGGTCCCATTTCTTTATTTTTGTTTTTATTTCCATTTCTGTAGGAGCTGGGTCAAAAAGGATCTTGCTGTGATTTATGTCATAGAGTGTCCTGCCTATGTTTTCCTCTAAGAGTTTGATGCTGTCTAGCCTTACATTTAGGTCTTTAATCCATTTTGAGTTTATTTTTGTGTATGGTGTTAGGGAGTGTTCTAATTTCATTATTGTACATGTAGCTGTCCAGTTTTCCCAGCACCACTTATTGAAGAGGCTGTCTTTTCTCCACTGTATGTTCTTGCCTCCTTTATCAAAGATAATGTGACCATATGTGCGTGGGTTTATCTTTGGGCTTTCTATCCTGTTCCATTGATCTATATTTCTGTTCTCGTGTCAGTACCATACTGTCTTGATTACTGTAGCTTTGTAGTATAGTCTGAAGTCAGGGAGCCTGATTCCTCCAGCTCCGTTTTTCTTTCTCAAGATTGTTTTGGCTATTCGGGATCTTTTGTGTTTCCATAAAACTGTGAAATTTTTTGTTCTAGTTCTGTGAAAAATGCCAGTGGTAGTTTGATAGGGATTGCATTGAATCTGTAGATTGCTTTGGGTAGTAGAGTCATTTTCACAATGTTGATGCTTCCAATCCAAGAACATGGTATATCTCTCCATCTATTTGTATCATCTTTAATTTCTTTCATCAGTGTCTTATAATTTTCTGCATATAGGTCTTTTGTCTCCTTAGGTAGGTTTATTCCTAGATATTTTATTCTTTTTGTTGCAATGGTAAAAGGGAGTGTTTTCTTAATTTCACTTTCAGATTTTTCTTCATTAGTATATAGGAATGCAATAGATTTCTGTGCATTAATTTTGTATCCTGCTACTTTACCAAATTCATTGATGAGCTCTAGTAGTATTCTGGTAGCATCTTTAGGATTCACTATGTATAGTATCATGTAATCTGCAAACAGTGACAGCTTTACTCCTTCTTTTCCGATTTGGATTCCTTTTATTTCTTTCTCTTCTCTGATTGCTGTGTCTAACACTTCCAAAATTATGTTGAATAATACTGGTGAGAGAGGGCAACCTTGTATTGTTCCTGATCTTAATGGAAATGGTTTCAGTTTTTCACCATTGAGGATGATGTTGGTTGTGGGTTTGCCATATATGGCCTTTATTATGTGGAGGAAAGTTCCGTCCATGCCTACTCTCTGGAGGCTTTTTATCATAAATGGATGTTGAATTTTGTCAAAAGCTTTCACTGCATCTATTGAGATGATCATGTGGTTTTTCTACTTCAATTTGTTAATATGGTGTATCACGTTTATTGATTTGAGTATATTGAAAAATCCTTGCAGTCCTGGGGTAAACTCCACTTGATCATGGTGTATGACGCTTTTAATGTGCTGTTGGATTCTGTTTGCTAGTATTTTGTTCAAGATTTTTGCATCTTTGTTCATCAGTGATATTGGCCTGTAGTTTTCTTTCTTTGTGACATATTTGTCTGGTTTTGATATCAGGGTGATGGTGGCCTCATAGAATGAGTTTGAGAGTGTTCCTGCCTCTGCTATATTTTGGAAGAGTTTGAGAAGAATAGGTGTTAGCTCTTCTCTAAATGTTTGATAGAATTCACCTGTGAAGCCATCTGGTCCTGGACTTTTGTTTGCTGGAAGACATTTAATCACAGTTTCAATTTCAGTGCTTATGATTGGTCTGTTCATATTTTCTATTTCTTCCTGGTTCAGTTTCAGAAGGTTGTGCATTTCTAAGAATTTGTCAATTTCTTCCAGGTTGTCCATTTTATTGGCATATCGTTGCTTGTAGTAATCTCTCATGATCCTTTCTATTTCTGCAGTGTCAGTTGTTACTTCTCCTTTTTCATTTCTAATTCTGTTGATTTGAGTCTTCTCCCTTTTTTTCTTGATAAGTCTGGCTAATGGTTTATCAATTTTGTTTATCTTCTCAAAGAACCAGCTTTTAGTTTTATTGATCTTTGCTATCGTTTCCTTCATTCTTTTTCATTTATTTCTGATCTGATCTTTATGATTTCTTTCCTTCAGCTAACTTTGGCCTTTTTTTGTTCTTCTTTCTCTAATTGCTTTAGGTGTAAGATTAGGTTGTTTATTTGAGATGTTTCTTGTTTCTTAAGGTAGGCTTGTATTGCTATAAACTTCCCTCTGAGAAATGCTTTTGCTGCATCCCATAGGTTTTGGGTCATTGTGTTTTCATTGTCATTTGTTTCTGGGTATTTTTTTATTTCCTCTTTGATTTCTTCAGTGATCTCTTGGTTATTAAGTAGTGTGTTGTTTAGCCTCCATGTGTTTGTATTTCTAACAGATTTTTTCCTGTAATTGATATCTCGTCTCATAGCGTTGTGGTAGGAAAAGATACTTCATATGATTTCAATTTTCTTAAATTTACCAAGGCTTGATTTGTGACCCAAGATATGATCTATCCTGGAGAATGTTCCATGAGCACTTGAGAAGAATGTGTATTCTGTTGTTTTTGGATGGAATGTCTTATAAATATTAATTAAGTGCATCTAGTTTAATGTATCATTTAAAGCTTGTGTTTCCTTGTTTATTTCATTTTGGATGATCTGTCCATTTGTGAAAGTGGGGTGTTAAAGTCCCCTACTATGATTGTGTTACTGTCGATTTCCCCTTTTATGGCTGTTAGTATTTGCCTTATGTATTGAGGTTCTCCTATGTTGGGTGCATAAATATTTACAATTGTTATATCTTTGTCTTGGATTGATCATTATGTAGTTTCCTTCTTTGTCTCTTGTAATAGTTTTTGTTTTAAAGTCTATTCTGCCTCATATGAGAATTGCTGCTCCAGCTTTCTTTTGATTTCCATTTGCATGGAATATCTTTTTCCTTTCCCTCTCTTTCAGTCTGTATGTGTCCCTAGGTCTGAAGTGGGTCTCTTCTAGACAGCATATTTATGGGTCTTGTTTTTGTATCCATTGAGCCAGTCTATGTCTTTTGGTTGGAGCATTTAATCCATTTACATTTAAGGTAATTATCGATATGTATGTTCCTATTACCATTTTCTTTTTTTTTTAAACATCTTTATTGGAGTATAATTGCTTTACAATGGTGTGTTAGTTTCTGCTTTATAACAAAGTGAATCAGGTATACATATACATATGTTCCCATATCTCTTCCCTCTTGCATCTCCCTCCCTCCCACCCTCCCTATCCCACCCCTCTAGGTGGTCACAAAGCACAGAGCTTATCTCCCTGTGCTGAGAGGTTGCTTCCCGCTAGCTATTTATTTTACGTTTGGTAGTGTATATATGTCCATGCCACCATTTTCTTAATTGTTTTGTGTTTGTTATTGTAGGTCTTTTCCTTCTCTTGTTTTTCCTGCCTAGAGAAGTTCCTTTAGCATTTGTTGTAAAGCTGGTTTGGTGGTGCTGAACTCCCTTAGCTTTTGCTTGTCTGTAAAGTTTTAGTTTCTCCATCAAATCTGAATGAGATCCTTGCTGGGTAGAGTAATCTTGGTTGTAGGTTTTTCTCTTTCATCACTTTAAATATGTCCTGTCACTCCCTTGTGGCTTGCAGAGTTTCTGCTGAACGTTCAGCTGTTAACCTTATGGGGATTCCCTTATATGTTACTTGTTGTTTTTCCCTTGCTGCTTTTAATATTTGTTCTTTGTAGTTAATTTTTGATAGTTTGATTAATATGTGTATTGGCGTGTTTCTCCTTGGGTTTATACTGTATGGGACTCTCTGTGCTTCCTGGACCTGATTAACTATTTCCTTTCCCGTATTAGGGAAGTTTTCAACTATAATCTCTTCAAATATTTTCTCAGTCCCTTTCTTTTTCTCTTCTTCTTCTGGGACCCCTATAATTCGAATGTTGGTGCATTTAATATTGTCCCAGAGGTCTCTGAGACTGTCCTCAGTTCTTTTCATTCTTTTTTCTTTATTCTGCTCTGCAGTCGTTATTTCCACTATTTTATCTTCCAGGTCACTTATCCGTTCTTCTTCCTCAGTTATTCTACTATTGATCCCTTCTAGAGAATTTTTAATTTCATTTATTGTGTTGTTCATCTCTCTTTGTTTGCGCTTTAGTTCTTCTAGGTCCTTGTTAAACGTTTCTTTTATTTTTTATTTATTTATTTATTTTTAAATAACGTAGAACATAAAGGTTTTTTTTTTTAATTTATGGCTGTGTTGGGTCTTTGTTTCTGCGTGAGGGCTTTCTCTAGTTGTGGCAAGTCGGGACCACTCTTCATCGCGGTGCGCGGGCCTCTCATCATCGCGGCCTCTCTTGCTGCAGAGCACAGCCTCCAGACGCGCAGGCTCAGTAATTGTGGCTCACGGGCCTAGTTGCTCCGCGACATGTGGGATCCTCCCAGACCAGGACTCGAACCCGTGTCCCCTGCATTGGCAGGCAGACTCTCAACCACTGTGCCACCAGGGAAGCCCAAACGTTTCTTTTATTTTCTCCATTCTATTTCCAAGGTTTTGGATCATCTTTACTATCATTATTCTGAATTCTTTTTCATGTAGACTACCTATCTCCTCTTCATTTGTTAGGCCTGGTGCGTTTTTGCCTTGCTCCTTCATCTGCTGTGTGTTTCTCTGTTCTCATTTTGCTTAACTTACTGTGTTTGGGGTCTCCTTTTCGCAGGCTGCAGGTTTCTAGTTTCCATTGTTTTTCGTGTCTGTCCCCAGTGGCTAAGGTTGGTTCAGTGGTTTGTGTAGGCTTCCTCGTGGAGGGCACTAGTACCTGTTTTCTGGTGGATGAGGCTGGATCTTGTCTTTCTGGTAGGCAGGTCCATTTCTGGTGGTGTGTTTTGGGGTGTCTGTGGCCTTATTATGATTTTAGGCAGCCTCTCTGCTAATGGATGGGGTTCTGTTCCTGTCTTGCTAGTTGTTTGGCATAGGGTGTCCTGCACTGTAGCTTGCTGCTCGTTGAATGGAGCTGGGTCTTGGTGTTGAGATGGAGATCTCTGGGAGATTTTCACCATTTGATATTACGTGGAGCTGAGAGGTCTCTTGTAGACCAGTGTCCTGAACTTGGCTCTCCCACCTCAGTGGCACAGCCCAGTCGCCTGGCTGGAGCACCAAGAGCCTGTCCTCCACACGGCTCAGAATCAAAGGGAGAAAAAAAGAAAGAAAGAAAAAAGAAGATAAAATAAAATAAAGTAAAATAAAATAATTAAAATAAAAAATAATTATAAAGAAAAAATAATTTTTTAAGTAATAAAAAAAAAGCACAGACAGAACCCTAGGACAAATGGTAAAAGGAAAGTTATACAGACAAAATCACACACAGAGCATACTCATACACACTCACAAAAAGAGAAAAAGGGGAAAATATATATATATCGTTGCTCCCAAAGACCACCTCAATTTGGGATGATTCGTTGTCTCTTCAGGTATTCCACAGATGCAGGGTACATCAAGCTGACTGTGGAGATTTAATCCACTGCTCCTGAGGTTACCGGGAGAAATTTCCCTTTCTCTTCTTTGTTCACACAGCTCCCAGGGTTCAGCTTTGGATTTGGACCCACCTCTGCGTGTAGGTCGCCTGAGGGTGTCTTTTCTTTGCTCAGACAGAACGGGGTTAAAGGAGCAGCTGATTCGGGGGCTCTGGCTCACTCAGGCCATGGGAAGGGAGGGGTACGGATGCGGGGCAAACCTGCAGCGGCAGAGGCCAGCGTGATGTTGCACCAGCCTGAGGCGCGCTGTGCGTTCTCCCAGGGAAGTTGTCCCTGGATCACGGGACCCTGGCATTGGCGGGCTGCACAGGCTCCCGGGAGGGAGTTGTGGATAGTGACCTGTGCTTGCACACAGGTTTCTTGGTGGCTGCAGCAGCAGCCTTAGCGTCTCATGCCCCTCTCTGGGGTCCACGCTGATAGTCGCGGTTCGGGCCTGTCTCTGGAGCTCCTTTAAGCGACGCTCTTAGTCCCCTCTCCTCGCGCAACAGGAAACAAAGAGGCAAGAAAAAGTCTCTTGTCTGTTCGGCAGCTCCAGACTTTTTCCCGGACTCCTTCCCGGCTAGCTTTGGCGCACTAGCCCCTTCCGGCTGTGTTCACGCAGCCAACCCCAGTCCTCTCCCTGGGATCCGACCAAAGCCTGAGCCTCAACTCCCATCCCCCACCCGTCCTGGCAGGTGAGCAGAGCAGCCTCTCGGGCTGGTGAGTGCTGGTTGGCACTGATCCTCCTTGCGGGAATCTCTCCGCTTTGCCCTCCGCACCCCTGTTGCCGCACTCTCCTCCGTGGCTCCGAAGCTCCCCCCTCCTCCACCCGTCATCTCCGCCCGCGAAGGGGCTTCCTGATGTGTGGAAACCTTTCCTCTTTCACAGCTCCCTCCCACTGGTGCAGGTCCCGTCCCTATTCTTTGTCTCTGTTTTTTCTTTTTTCTTTTACCCAACCCAGGTACGTGGGGAGTTTCTTGCCTTTTGAGAGGTCTGAGGTCTTCTGCCAGCGTTCAGTAGGTGTTCTGTAGGAGTTGTTCCACATGTAGATGTATTTCTGATGTATTTGTGGGGAGGAAGGTGATCTCCGCGTCTTACTCTTCCGCCATCTTGAAGCTCCTCTCAGCTGCCATTTTTTTTATTATTATTTTTTGGGTCTCTTTAATATAGTCTCAACTTGACATAAAATGGGAAAAAATGTAGCATTTCCACTGAGCTTTTGAGTCCTTTGACATACGCTCCAAAAGTGTTACTCATCCTACTTCCACCCCACACTCCCACTGCCACTGCCACGCTGTAACAATCCAAGAAGTAGTACAATGTACCTTTTGGGAAAAATGACTCTTTCCAATAGTTTTGGATCATAAGAATGTACCCTTTTCTCCCCTGATGATTTCCCACTTCAATTTCCCAGCAAAGAGTGTTTCCTAATGCCTAGACTGTTGGCAGTATTTCCACCAAGAAAAGCTGCTTCTCAGTCCTGCAGCATTCTCAAGCAGATAGTAATGCTGGAAATCCCAACAACTCTGCCAGCAAGGGTGACGGAGAGGCAGGCTACCTGTCCAGTGACTTCTGCTGCAATAATGTTTCTGTGAGAGAGGTTACTCTGCAAGAACACATCCACTGGACCTGTCTGTGTCACAGGAGATAAATGAAAGGAAAGTATGAGTGTTGGGGAGAGGATGGAAGAGGACAAACAGCACATGAACAAAGGACATTTAGCTGTTTCAAGAATGGAGAGAAAAATGAAGGGCAACAAACCGTATAACTCTCTGTCCTACCCCCAAAGAATGCAATGATGGTTTTGCAGAGAAGAATTTGATGTATTAGACATATTCCATCAGAGGAGTCACAATAGATCTGATCCATCTATCACAGAATGCTCAGGCTAGGGCGTATATCTTCCCTTCCACTGCTTTCCAGCCAGAGAGTACTAGAAAAGATGGTCTGTCTGCCTGGGTTTGGGTTTAGAGTTCAGGAGTATTCAATCATGCCACAGGAGATTCCCTTGACTCATCCTTGTGATGACCCCTGAGATGGGGTGGGCCTCCAGTAAGAACTTGGAAGGGAGTGGCTCCAGGATGCTTATCCCTACTGACCCCTTAGGTAATACACCCACATCCTGGAGTCAAAGCTCCCATTAGTCTGGCCTTACCTGGCATAGCTACCCCTGTTATTCTTGGCCAAGATGGAAATTACAGCAAACTGCTTCATGCTTTTCAGCAGGCTCAGCAGTGAGGAAAGCTGAAGCCTCATGGCAGACAGGTGCAGAGAAACTGAAGGTAGAGAATTCCATTCAGTGCTTTCATGGCACAAACACAGTCAATTTTTGGGTTAGAGGTGAGGAATGAGGTGTGGCAACTAGGAAAAAAGATCAAAGATCAGCTTCTAAAAAATCCTTTTCACTAAACGAAAACAAACACAGAAATACAGAGAACAAAGTAGTGGTTACCAGAGGGGAAGGGGCAGCGGGGAGGGAGAAATGAGTAAAGGGGACCAACTGCATGGTGGTGGATGGAAAGTAAATTTTTGGTGGTGAATACACTGTAGTGTATATAGAAGTAGAAATAGTGCAGTGTATACAGAAGTATACAATATAATGTTTTATACATGAAACTTATATAATGTTATAAACCAATGTTACCTCAATAAAAAATAAATTAAAAACCTTTTCACTCTGACATGTTTCCACGTTAAAGAGATAGCCCCAAAAAACTGCTTTATATTTTAGAGGTAAATTTTTGTCCTAGAGGTATATATATACAACCCTACCTGTGGCTCCAAAACAAGAGAGTACAAAGATAGGATTGGGAAGACATGACTTTGCAACAGCACAGATTTTGCAGACTCAGGCCCAGTAAGTTGATTCTGAGTTCAGGATGAGTTAGCAATCTGTCAAAATTCTAATGTAGGGCTTCCCTGGTGGCACAGTTGTTAAGAATCCGCCTGCCAAATATACACAATGGAATATTACTCAGCCATAAAAAGAAACGAAATTGAGTTATTTTTAATGAGGTGGATGGACCTAGTGTCTCTCATACAGAGTGAAGTAAGTCAGAAAGAAAAACAAATACAATATGCTAACACATATATATAGAATCTAAAAAAAAAAAAAGGTTCTGATGAACATAGGGGCAGGACAGGAATAAAAACACAGACATAGAGAATGGACTTGAGGACACGGGGAGGGGGAAGGGTAAGCTGGGACGAAGTGAGAGAGTGGCATGGACATATATACACTACCAAACGTAAAACAGATAGGTAGTGGGAAGCAGCCACATAGCACAGGGAGATCAGCTCGGTGCTTTGTGACCACCTAAAGGAGTGGGATAGGGAGGGTGGGAGGGAGACTCAAGAGGGAGGAGATATGGGGATATATGTATATGTATAGCTGATTCACTTTGTTATACAGCAGAAACTAACACAACACTGTAAAGCAATTATACTCCAATAAATATGTTTAAAAAAAAAAGAATCTGCCTGCCAATGCAGGGGACAAGGATTCGAGCCGTGGTCTGGGAAAATCCCACATGCCGGGAAGCAACTAAGCCCGTGCGCCACAATTACTGACCCTGTGCTCTAGAGCCCGTGAGCCACAACTACTGAGCTCACGTGCCCAAACTACTGAAGCCCACATGCCTAGAGCCTGTGTTCCGCAACAAGAGAAGCCACCGCAATGAGAAGCCCACACACCACAATGAAGAGTAGCCCCCACTCACCTCAACTAGAGAAAGCCTGCACACAGCAACGAAGACCCAACACAACCATAAATAAATAAATAAATAAATAAATAAATTTAAATCAACTATACTTCAATAAAAATTTTTAAAAATTCTAACGTAAAATTAGGTTGTATCAATAGGACCATAATGCTCAGAATTAGAGAAGTGAAATTTCTACTTTATTCTGGGTTGGTAAGACCACTTGAGATATTATTTTTCCTGCTGGCTACCATAGTTTATAACTGATACTGGTAAACTGGATCAGGTCACAAAACAGTAGTCAGGATGGTGAATGAGGAGGAAACTGAAAACTATTGAATGTGAGGAACAGTAAAATGAACTAGAGATGTTTATCATGAAGAATAGATTTAGCTATTTTAAGGGCTATAATAGGAAACTGAAATTAGACTTTCCTATATAATACAAATAAAGTAGGACTACTGGATTGAAGTTGCTGACAAGTGCAGCTTTTCTAACAAATCTGGGAATATGCCAGAACTCAAAGAGATAGTTCCTAAAATCAGTTCTAAAGTGACTGGAGTGATTGCTTACCAATAGCAAGTAGAAGCAATAGTGAGCTGGCAGAAAGAGGGACCATCAGAGGACACAGAATGATGGGGAAAGCTGTGAATTTCATTGAAGTGAGGATAAAAGTAAACTCAAAAAGAACACAAAATGCAACAGTGGGAAAGCAAAAAAATAAGAACAAAGCAAGGTGGAGTCCCAGACAGTACCAGTGGAAACCAAACAACCAGAAGAAATGCACATAGTAGTTTCAGATAAAGTCCAGTTAGGAGAACCAACACAGAAACAGTAGCCATGGCCAGAAACATTAGTGACAGTTGGATTTTACCTCGTAAGTTATGTCATAGCTCCTTCAGAAACAGAAAATTTTTAAGAGGGTGACTCAAAAGGACAACTGACTATAAAGGTCACTGCCCCCTAGTGACTGAGGAATCTTAAAGCTAGAAGACAACTTAGAGAGCATATAGTCCATCCTCTGTTTCAGTTCTACCCTTGAAACTCTATTTTCTGCAGTGGTGAGTACAATTTTCCATAACATGCTAGTTTCAAACTGACAACCAGGCAAAGCACACAAACTTCACACTTGAGGAACACCATTTACAACAAGACAACTAGGTAACCTTTCTCACTAGGGCAGCTGTCTTTTACAATATTGCAATGTACTTCATCTGAACACTATTTTCATGCCTGTATTTTCATACAGGTCAAAACCCAAGGACTTCCCTCATCCTGTCTCTTTCCACAACTTTCTCCACTTTATACAATTACCTTACATACTCAGAGCAGTGTAGGCCGACCTCCAATTATTCCTTCAACAGCCCAAGGACTTATATAAATGACAAAATGGAAATAGTACTCCTCAAGGAATCCTACTACCCTAGAAATAACATGCAGCTGCTCAGCCAGTTCCTGTTCATCGTGTTGTAAATTCCATAGCCTTTTAGTTAGAGCTATCAAATATTCTCAAGATCTATATCATCTTCCACTGATCCTCAGTCAAAGTTAGCCCTACATCCTAGTCACTATCAAAAATGCCCTTTTTAATACAAGTGAAAATAAAAAGGGGATATACACATAGGACTTCCTGTATGGACAAAATAGTGTAAATTCATATCTCTCTCCCTTTCTCCCACTAAGTACAATTACACGTGACAAACAAAGAACTCTGAAAGGTAGAACTGGTTAGGGAGCCCCCAGGATTGCAGGAAAAACACAGCAGCAGGGTACCTTACATCATTCCATTCAATGGAAGAAAGTAACCCATGCCTGGAATTTCCCAACCCCCAACTTGACAACAGAAGGTGGTGCAAGTAGGCTTATTTCTCCCCCAGCTCACCTGAAGTGCTGCCTACAACACCAAGCCAGCCTAGCATCATAGGAAAGGGGGACGTTGATCTACCCACTGACAATAAGTAGCCAGAGAAGTGCTCTCCTTCCCTGTAGGCCTGAAACTCCCCTCCCCCACCAAAAGATACTCAGTGGCTGGGTAGCACTGACAAAGAGATCTCACCACAACAACCATCAACACCTGGGTATGAAGTACAGTTTATTCTCACAGGCTGGAGACTCCATTCCCCCACTTAGAAGCACCAGATGACTTCTCATGGGGAAGCCCCTTCTGCCTCTCCAATTAGTATCACCTGAGACCAGTGGGAGCCCCAGAGCACAAGATAAACCAAACAGATGAGAATAGCACTGGAAAGGTTCTAAAAATTACACATTCATTGAAACTACAGCTCACAAAACCTTCATGTTAAACCTAAACAGGGTGAGTACCTACTAAAATAAAAAATTTAAATAGGACTCAGAATCTGCTAATGCAATAGAAAAATATATCCAGGAAACAATCAAAAATCACCTATCATAACAAGAACAATGAAAATCACAACCTGAATGACAAAAGACAATCAATTGATGACATCATCAAAATGAAACAGACTGTTCATTATTAGAATCATCCAATGAAGATTTTAAAGCAGCAAGAATTTTAAATCAAAAAAGGATTCTGTAAGCATTACAAATTCCTTTGAAATACATGAAGACATAGAAAATCTCAGCAAAGAAAGAGAAGTTATAATAAAAACCAAATAGAGGAGACCTTCAAAATGGCAGAGGAGTAAGACGTGGAGATGACCTTCCTCCCCACAAGTACATCAGAAATACATCTGCATGTGGAACAGCTCCTACAGAACACCTACTGAACGCTGGCAGAAGACCTCAGACTTCCCAAAAGTCAAGAAACTCCCCACATACCTGGGTAGGGCAAAAGAAAAAAGAAAAAACAGAGACAAAAGAAGAAGGATGGGACCTGCACCTCTGGGAGGGAGCTGTGAAGGAGGAAGTTTCCACACACTAGGAAACCCCCTCACTGGTGGAGACGGTGGTGGGTCGGGGGGGGGGAAGCTTTGGAGCCACAGAGGAGAGCGCAGCAATAAGGGTGCAGAGGGCAAAGCGGAGAGATTCCCACACAGAGGATCAGTGCTGACCAGCACTCACCAGCCTGAGAGGCTTGTCTGCTCACCAGCCAGGGCAGGTTGGGGCTGGGAGCTGAGGCTCGGGCTTCGGAGGTCAGATCCCAGGGAAAGGAGTGGGGTTGGCTGCGTGAACACAGCCTGAAGGGAGCTAGTGCACCGCAGCTAGCTAGGAAGGAGTCCGGGAAAAAGTCTGGAACTGCCTAAGAGGCAAGAGACCATTGTTTCGGGGTCTGCGAGGAGAGGGGATTCAGAGCACCACCTAAATGAGCTCCAGAGATGGGCACGAGCCACGGCTATCAGCGCGAACACCAGGGATGTGCATGAAATGCTAAGGCTGCTGCTGCAGCCATCAAGAAGCCTGTGTGCAAGCACAGGTCACTATCCACACCTCCTCTCCTGGGAGCCTGTGCAGCCTGCCACTGCCAGGGTCCCGTGATCCAGGGACAACTTCCCTGGGAGAACACACAGCGCACCTCAAGCTGTTGCAACGTCATGCTGGCCTCTGTCACTGCAGGCTCGACCCACATTCCTTACCCCTTCTTCCCCCTGGCCTGAGTGAGCCAGAGCCCCCTAATCAGCTGCTACTTTAACCCCGTCCTGTCTGAGCAAAGAACAGATGCCCTCAGGTAACCTACATGCAGAGGCAGGGCCAAATCCAAAGCTGAACCACAGGAGCTCTGCGAACAAAGAAGAGAAAGGGAAATTTCTCCCAGCAGCCTCAGGAGCAGCGGATTAAATCTCCACAATCAACTTGATGTACCCTGCATCTGTGGAATACCTGAAGAGACAAGGAATCATCCCAAAATTGAAGCAGTGGACTTTGGGAGCAACTGTAAACTTGGGGTTTGCTTTCTGCATCTAATTTGTTTCTGGTTTTATGATATCATAGTTTAGTAGTTAGAGTTTATTATCATTGGTAGATTTGTTTATTGATTTGGTTGTTCTCTTCCTTTTTTATTATATATAGATATATATATTCTTTTCCTTTTTCTCTTTTTGTGAGTGTGTACGTGTATGCTTCTTTGTGTGATGCTGTTTGTATAGCATTGCTTTTACCATTTGTCCTAGGGTACTGTCTGCCCTTTTTTTTTTTTTTTAGTATACTTTTTGGCACTTGTTATCATTGGTGGATTTGTTTTTTGGTTGGCTGCTCTCTTCCTTCTTTCTTTCTTTCTTTTTTAAATTACATTTTAATTTTTTATTTTAATAATTTTTTTATTTTTTATTTTAATAACTATTTTACTTTCTTTTTTCTTTCTTTCTTTCTTTTTTTCTCCCTTTTCTTCTGAGCTGTGTGGCTGACAGGGTCTTGGTGCTCTGGCCAGGTGTCAGACCTGAGCCTCTGAGGTGGGAGAGCCAAGTTCAGGACACTGGGCCACCAGAGACCTCCCAGCCCCACATAATATCAATCAGCGAGAGCTCTCACAGAGACCTCCATCTCAAGCTAAGACCCAGTTCCACTCAACGACCAGCAAGCTACAGTGCTGGACACCCCATTACAAACAACTAGGAAGACAGGAACACAATTCCACCCATCAGCAGACAGGCTGCCTAAAATCATAATAAGGTCACACACACCCAAAACACACCACCAGACGCAGTCCTGCTCAACAGAAAGACAAGATCCAGCCTCATCCACCAGAACACAGGCACTAGTCCCCTCCACCAGGAAGCCTACACAACCCACTGAACCAACCTTAGCCACTGGGGGCAGACACCAAAAACAACGGGAACTACGAACCTGCAGCCTGCGAAAAGGAGACCCCAAATACAGTAAGTTAAGCAAAATGAGAAGACAGAGAAACACACAGCAGATGAAGGAGCAAGGTAAAAACCGACCAGACGAAACAAATGAAGAGGAAATAGGCATTCTACCTGAAAAACAATTCAGAGTAATGATAGTAAAGATGATCCAAAATCTTGGAAGTAGAAAGGAGAAAATACAAGAAACGTTTAACGAGGACCTAGAAGAACTAAAGAGCAAACAAACAATGATGAAAAACACAATAAATGAAATTAAAAATTCTCTAGAAGGAATCAGTAGCAGAATAACTAAGGCAGAAGAATGGATAAGTGACGTGGAAGGTAAAATAGTGGAAATAACTACCACAGAGCAGAATAAAGAAAAAAGAATAAAAAGAATTGAGGACAGACTCAGAGACATCTGGGACAACATTAAATGCAAGAACATTCGAATTATAGGGGTCCCAGAAGAAAAAGAGAAAAAGAAAGGGACTGAGAAAATATTTGAAGTGATGATAGTTGGAAACTTCCCTAATATGGGAAAGGAATTAGTCAAACAAGTCCAGGAAGCACAGAGAGTCCCATACAGGATAAATCCAGGGAGAAACATGTCAAGACACATATTAATCAAACTATCAAAAATTAAATACAAAGAAAATATATTAAAAACAGCAAGGGAAAAGCAACAAATAACATACAAGGGAATCCCCAGTAAGATTAACAGCTGATCTTTCAGCAGAAACTCTACAAGCCAGATGAGAGTGGCAGGACATATTTAAACTGATGAAAAGGAAAAACCTGCAACCAAGATTAGTCTACCCTGCAAGGATCTCATTCAGATTCAATGGAGAAATTAAAATATTTACAGACAAGCAAAAGCTAACAGAATTCAGCACCATCAAGCCAGCTTTACAACAACTGCTAAAGGAACTTCTCTTTAGAAATCTAAAGATTTCTTAATTGGATTAAGAAAATGGTAATAGGAACATACATATCAATAATTATCTTAAAAGTAAATGGATTAGGGGGAGGGGCAAGATGGCGGAAGAGTAAGACGCGGAGATCACCTTCCTTCCCACAGATACAGTAGAAATACATCTACACGTGGAACTGCTCCTACAGAACACCCACTGAACGCTGGCAGAAGACGTCAGACCTCCCAAAAGGCAAGAAAATCCCCACGTACTTGGGTAGGGCAAAAGAAAAAAGAAATAACAGAGACAAAAGAATAGGGATGGGACCTGCACCAGTGGGAGGGAGCTGTGAAGGAGGAAAGGTTTCCACACACTAGGAAGCCCCTTCGTGGGCAGAGACTGCGGGTGGCAGAGGGGGAAAGCTTCAGAGCCACGGAGGAGAACGCAGCCACAGGGGTGCGGAGGGCAAAGCGGAGAGACTCCCGCACAGAGGATTGGCGCCGAGCAGCACTCACCAGCACGAGAGGCTTGTCTGCTCAGCCGCTGGGGCGGGCGGGGGCTGGGAGCTGAGGCTCGGGCTTCGGTGCTAGCCGGGAGGGAGTCCGGGAAAAAGACTGCAGCTGCCGAAGAGGCAAGAGACTTTTTCTTGCCTCTTTGTTTGGCGGCGCGCAAGGAGAGGGGATTCAGAGCGCCGCCTAAACGAGCTCCAGAGACGGGCGCGAGCCGCGGCTATCAGCGCGGATCCCACAGCAACAGGGGCACAGAGGGAAAAACGGAGAGATTCCCGCACAGAGGCTCGGCGCCGAGCAGCACTCACCAGCCCGAGAGGCTTGTCTGCTCACCCACCGGGGCGGGCGGGGCTGGGAGCTGAGGCTCGGGCTTCGGTCAGATCGCAAGGAGAGGACTGGGGTTGGCGGTGTGAACACAGCCTGAAGGGGTTAGTGCACCACAGCTAGCCGGGAGGGAGCCCGAGAAAAAGTCTGCAGCTACCGAAGAGGCAAGAGACTTTTTCTTGCCTCTTTGTTTCGCGGCGCGCAAGGAGAGGGGATTCAGAGCGCCGCTTAAACGAACTCCAGAGACGGGCGCGAGCCGCGGCTATCAGCGCGGACCCCAGAGACGGGCATGAGACGCTAAGGCTGCTGCTGCTGCCACCAAAAAGCCTGTGTGCGAGCACAGGTCACTCTCCACACCGACCCTCCCGGGAGCCAGTACAGCCCACCATGGCCAGGCTCCAGTGATCCGGGGACAACTTCCCCGGAGAGCGCACGGCGCGCCTCAGGCTGCTGCAACGTCACGCCGGCTTCTGCCGCCGCAGGCTCGCCCCTCCTCCTCCGTACCGCTCCCTCCCCCCGGCCTGACTGAGCCAGAGCCCCCGAATCAGCTGCTCCTTTAACCCCGTTCTGTCTGGGCGGGGAACAGACGCCCTCAGGCGACCTACATGCAGAGGCGGGTCCAAATCCAAAGCTGAACCCCGGGAGCTGTACGAACAAAGAAGAGAAAGGGAAATCTCTCCCAGCAGCCTCAGAAGCAGCGGATTAAAGCTCCACAAACAACTTGATGTGCCTGCATCTGTTGAATACCTGAATAGACAACGAATCATCCCAAATTTAGGAGGTGGATTTGGGAGCAGGATATATTAATTTTTCCCCTTTTCCTTTTTTTGTGAGTGTATATGTGCATGCTTCTGGGTGAGATTTTGTCTGTATAGCTTTGCTCTCACCGTTAGTCCTAGGGTTAGGTCCGTCTGTTTTTTTTTTTTTACTTAAAAATTTTTTTTCCCTAATAAATGTTTTCTTAATAATTTTTTCCTTATTTTCTATTTTTAAAAAATTAAAAAAAATTTTTTTAATAAGTTTTTTCATATTTTTTATTTTAAAAAATTAAAAAAATTTTTTTTCTTAATAAATTTTTTCTTGATAATTTTTTTCTTACTTTTTATTAAAAAAAATTAATAAATCTATTTTTAAAAATTAAAAAAAAATTTAAATAAATTTATTCTTAATAATTTTTTTCTTATTTTTTATTATAATAGCTTTATTTTATTTTATTTTATCCTCTTTATTTCTTTCTTTCTATTTTTTTCTCCCTTTTATTCTGACCCGTGTGGATGAAAGGCTCTTGGTGCTCCAGCCAGGCATCAGGGCTGTGCCTCTGAGGTGGGAGAGCCAACTTCAGGACACTGGTCCACAAGAGACCTCCCAGCTCCATGTAATACCAAACGGCGAAAATCTCTCAGAGATCTCCATCTCAACATCAAGACCCAGCTTCACTCAACGACCAGCAAGCTACATTGCTGGACACCCTATGCCAAACAACTAGCAAGACAGGAACACAGCCCCATCCATTAACAGAGAGGCTGCCTAAAATCATAATAAGGCCACAGACACTCCAAAACACACCACCAGACGTGGACGTGCCCACCAGAAAGACAAGATCCAGCCTCATCCACCAGAACACAGGCACTAGTTCCCTCCACCAGGAAACCTACACAACCCACTGAACCAACCTTAGCCACTGGGGACAGATACCAAAAACAACGGGAACTACGAACCTGCAGCCTGTGAAAAGGAGACCCCAAACACAGTAAAATAAGCAAAATGAGAAGACAGAAAAACACACAGCAGATGAAGGAGCAGGGTCAAAACACACCAGACCTAACAAATGAAGAGGAAATAGGTAGTCTACCTGAAAAAGAATTCAGAATAATGATAGTAAGGATGATCCAAAATCTTGGAAATAGAATAGACAAAATGCAAGAAACATTTAACAAGGATGTAGAAGAACTAAAGAGGAACCAAGCAACGATGAAAAGCACAATAAATGAAATTAAAAATACTCTAGATGGGATCAATAGCAGAATAACTGAGGCAGAAGAACGGATAAGTGACCTGGAAGATAAAATGGTGGAAATAACTACTGCAGAGCAGAATAAAGAAAAAAGAATGAAAACAACTGAGGACAGTCTCAGAGACCTCTGGGACAACATTAAACGCACCAACATTCGAATTATAGGGGTCCCAGAAGAAGAAGAGAAAAAGAAAGGGACTGAGAAAATATTTGAAGAGATTATAGTTGAAAACTTCCCTAATATGGGAAAGGAAATAGTTAATCAAGTCCTGGAAGCACAGAGAGTCCCATACAGGATAAATCCAAGGAGAAACACACCAAGACACATATTAATCAAACTCTCAAAAATTAAATATAAAGAAAACATATTAAAAGCAGCAAGGGAAAAACAACAAATAACACACAAGGGCATCCCCATAAGGTTAACAGCTGATCGTTCAGCAGAAACTCTGCAAGCCAGAAGGGAGTGGCAGGATATACTTAAAGTGATGAAGGAGAAAAACCTACAACCAAGATTACTCTACCCAGCAAGGATCTCATTCAGATTTGATGGAGAAATTAAAACCTTTACAGACAAGCAAAAGCTGAGAGAGTTCAGCACCACCAAACCAGCTTTACAACAAATGCTAAAGGAACTTCTCTAGGCAAGAAACACAAGAGAAGGAAAACAACTACAATAACAAACCCAAAGCATTTAAGAAAATGGGAATAGGAACATACATATCGATAATTACCTTAAATGTAAATGGATTAAATGCTCCCACCAAAAGACACAGACTGGCTGAATGGATACAAAAACAAGACCCATATATATGCTGTCTACAAGAGACCCACTTCAGACCTAGAGACACATACAGACTGAAAGTGAGGGGATGGAAAAAAGATATTCCATGCAAATGGAAATCAAAAGAAAGCTGGAGTAGCAATTCTCATATCAGACAAAATAGACTTTAAAATAAAGACTATTACAAGAGACAAAGAAGGACACTATATAATGATCAAGGGATCGATCCAAGAGGAAGGTATAACAATTGTAAATATTTATGCACCCAACATAGGAGCACCTCAATACATAAGGCAAATACTAACAGCCATAAAAGGGGAAATCGACAGTAACACAATCATAGTAGGGGACTTTAACACCCCACTTTCACCAATGGACAGATCATCCAAAATGAAAATAAATAAGGAAACACAAGCTTTAAATGATGCATTAAACAAGATGGACTTAATTGATATTTATAGGACATTCCACCCAAAAACAACAGAATACACATTTTTCTCAAGTGCTCATGGAACATTCTCCAGGATAGATCATATCTTGGGTCACAAATCAAGCCTTGATAAATTTAAAAAAATTGAAATCGTATCAAGTATCTTTTCCGACCACAACGCTATGAGAATAGATATCAATTACAGGAAAAGATCTGTAAAAAATACAAACACATGGAGGCTACACAATACACTACTTAATAACGAAGTGATCACTGAAGAAATCAAAGGGGAAATCAAAAAATACCTAGAAACAAATGACAATGGAGACACAACGACCCAAAACCTATGGGATGCAGCAAAAGCAGTTCTAAGAGGGAAGTTTATAGCAATACAAGCCTACATCAAGAAACAGGAAACATCTCAAATAAACAACCTAAACTTGCACCTAAAGCAATTAGAGAAAGAAGAACAAAAAAACCCCAAAGCTAGCAGAAGGAAAGAAATCATAAAGATCAGATCAGAAATAAATGAAAAAGAAATGAAGGAAACAATAGCAAATATCAATGAAACTAAAAGCTGGTTCTTTGAGAAGATAAACAAAATTGATAAACCATTAGCCAGACTCATCAAGAGAAAAAGGGAGAAGACTCAAATCAATAGAATTAGAAATGAAAAAGGAGAAGTAACCACTGACACTGCAGAAATACAAAGGATCATGAGAGATTACTACAAGCAACTCTATGCCAATAAAATGGACAACCTGGAAGAAATGGACAGATTCTTAGAAATGCACAACCTGCCGAGACTGAACCAGGAAGAAATAGAAAATATGAACAGACCAATCACAAGCACTGAAATTGAAACTGTGATTAAAAATCTTCCAACACACAAAAGCCCAGGACCGATGGCTTCACAGGCGAATTCTATCAAACATTTAGAGAAGAGCTAACACCTATCCTTCTCAAACTCTTCCAAAATATTGCAGAGGGAGGAACACTCCCCAACTCATTCTATGAGGCCACCATCACCCTGATACCAAAACCAGACAAAGGTGTCACAAAGAAAGAAAACTACAGGCCAATATCACTGATGAACATAGATGCAAAAATCCTCAACAAAATACTAGCAAACAGAATCCAACAGCACATTAAAAAGATTATACACCATGATCAAGTGGGGTTTATTCCAGGAATGCAAGGATTCTTCAATATACACAAATCAATCAACGTGATACATCATATTAACAAATTGAAGGAGAAAAACCATATGATCATCTCAATAGATGCAGAGAAAGCTTTCGACAAAATTCAACACCCATTTATGATAAAAGCCCTGCAGAAAGTAGGCATAGAGGGAACTTTCCTCAACATAATAAAGGCCATATATGACAAACCCACAGCCAACATTGTCCTCAATGGTGAAAAACTGAAACCATTTCCACTAAGATCAGGAATGAGACAAGGTTGCCCACTCTCACCACTATTATTCAACATAGTTTTGGAAGTGTTAGCCACAGCAATCAGAGAAGAAAAAGAAATAAAAGGAATCCAAATCAGAAAAGAAGAAGTAAAGCTGTCACTGTTTGCAGATGCCATGATACTATACATAGAGAATCCTAAAGATGCTACTAGAAAACTACTAGAGCTAATCAATGAATTTGGTAAAGTAGCAGGATACAAAATTAATGCACAGAAATCTCTTGCATTCCTATATACTAATGATGAAAAATCTGAAAGTGAAATTAAGAAAACACTCCCGTTTACCATTGCAACAAAAAGAATAAAATATCTAGGAATAAACCTACCTAAGGAGACAAAAGACCTGTATGCAGAAAATTATAGGACACTGATGAAAGAAATTACAGATGATACAAATAGATGGAAAGATATACCATGTTCTTGGATTGGAAGAATCAACATTGTGAAAATGACTCTGCTACCCAAAGCAATCTACAGATTCAATGCAATCCCTATCAAACTACCACTGGCATTTTTCACAGAACTAGAACAAAAAATTTCACAATTTGTATGGAAACACAAAAGACCCCGAGTAGCCAAAGCAATCTTGAGAAAGAAAAACGGAGCTGGAGGAATCAGGCTCCCTGACTTCAGACTATATTACAAAGCTACAGTAATCAAGACAGTTTGGTACTGGCACAAAAACAGAAATATAGATCAATGGAACAGGATAGAAAGCCCAGAGATAAGCCCACGCACATATGGTCACCTTATCTTTGATAAAGGAGGCAAGCATATACAGTGGAGAAAAGACAGCCTCTTCAATAAGTGGTGCTGGGAAAATTGGACAGGTACATGTAAAAGTATGAAATTAGAACACTCCCTGACACCATACACAAAAATAAACTCAAAATGGATTAAAGACCTAAGTGTAAGGCCAGACACTATCAAACTCTTAGAGGAAAACATAGGCAGAACACTCTATGACATAAATCACAGCAAGATCCTTTTTGACCCAGCTCCTAGAGAAATGGAAATAAAAACACAAATAAACAAATGGGACCTAACGAAACTTAAAAGCTTTTGCACAGCAAAGGAAACCATAAACAAGACCAAAAGACAACCCTCAGAATGGGAGAAAATATTTGCAAATGAAGCAACTGACAAAGGATTAATCTCCAAGATTTACAAGCAGCTCATGCAGTTCAATAACAAAAAAACAAACAACCCAATCCAAAAATGGGCAAAAGACCTAAATAGACATTTCTCCAAAGAAGATATACAGATTGCCAACAGACACATGAAAGAATGCTCAACATCATTAATCATTAGAGAAATGCAAATCAAAACTACAATGAGGTATCATCTCACACCGGTCAGAATGGCCATCATCAAAAAATCTAGAAACAATAAATGCTGGAGAGGGTGTGGAGAAAAGGGAACACTCTTGCACTGTTGGTGGGAATGTAAATTGATACAGCCACTATGGAGAACAGTATGGAGGTTCCTTAAAAAACTACAAATAGAACTACCATACGACCCAGCAATCCCACTACTGGGCATATACCCTGAGAAAACCATAATTCAGAAAGAGTCATGTACCAAAATATTCATTGCAGCTCTGTTTACAATAACCAGGACATGGAAGCAACCTAGGTGTCCATCATCAGATGAATGGATAAAGAAGATGTGGCACATATATACAATGGAATATTACTCAGCCATAAAAAGAAATGAAATGGAGGTATTTGTAATGAGGTGGATGGAGTTAGAGTCTGTCATACAGAGTGAAGTAAGTCAGAAAGAGAAAAACAAATACAGTATGCTAACACATATATATGGAATCTAAGGAAAAAAAAAAAAGGTCATGAAGAACCTAGTGGCAAGATGGGAATAAAGACACAGACCTACTAGAGAATGGACTTGAGGATATGGGGAGGGGGAGGGGTGAGATGTGACAGGGTGAGAGAGTGTCATGGACATATATACACTACCAAATGTAAAATAGATAGGTAGTGGGAAACAGCCGCATAGCACAGGGAGATCAGCTCGGTGCTTTGTGACCACCTAGAGGGGTGGGATAGGGAGGGTGGGAGGGAGGGAGATGCAAGAGGGAGGAGATATGGGAACATATGTATATGTATAACTGATTCACTTTGTTATAAAGCAGAAAGTATCACACCATTGTAAAGCAATTATACTTCAATAAAGATGTTTAAAAAAAAATAGTAAATGGATTAAATGCTCCAAACAAAAGACATGAAGTGGCTAAATGGATACAAAAATGAGACCCATATATATGCTGTCTACAAGGGACCCACTTCAGACCTAGGGACACATACTGACTGAAAGTGAGGGGATGGAAAAATATATTCCATGCAAATGGAAATCAAAAGAAAGCTGGAGTAGCAATTCTCATATCAGACAACGCAGACTATAAACTAAAGACTGTTACAAGAGACAAAGAAGGACACTACATAATAATCAAGGGATCAATCCAAGAAGAAGATATAACAATTTTAAATATTTATGCACACAATATAGGAGCATATCAAAACATAAGCTAAATGTTAATAGCAATAAAAGAGGAAATCAACAGTAACACAATAATAGTAGGGGATTTTAAAACCCCACTTTCACCAATAGACAGATGAACCAAAATGAAAATAAATAAGGAAACACAAGCTTTAAATGATACATTAAATAAGATGGACTTAATTGATATTTATAGGACATTCCATCCAAAAACAGCAGAATACACTGTCTTCTCAAGTGCACATGGCATATTCTCCAGGATAGATCATATCTTGGGTCACAAATCAAGTCTTGGTAAATTTAGGAAAATTGAAATCATATCAAGTATCATTTCCGGACACAACTCTATGAGACTAGATATCGATTACAGGAAAAAAATCTGTAAAAAATACAAACACATGGAGGCTAAACAATAAGCTACTAAATAAACAAGAGATCACTGAAGAAATCAAAAAGGAAATCAAAAATTACCTAGAAACACATGACAATGAAAACACGATGACCCAAAAACTATGGGATGCAGCAAAAGCAGTTCTAAGAGGGAAGTCTATAGCAATACAATCCTACCTAAAGAAACAAGAAGAATCCCACATAAACAACCTAAGCTTACACCTAAAACAACTAAAGAAAACAACAACAACAAAAAATCCCAAAGTTAGCAGAAAGAAAGAAATCATAAAGGTCAGATCAGAAATAAATGAAAAAGAAATGAAGGAAATGATAGCAAGGATCAGTAAAATTAAAAGCTGGTTCTTTGAGAAGATAAACAAAATTGATAAACCATTAGCCAGACTCATCAAGAAAAAAAAAGGGGAGAAGACTCACATCAACAGAATTAGAAATGAAAACGGAGAAGTAACAACTGACATTGCAGAAATACAAAGGATCATGAGAGATTACTACAAACAACTGTATGCCAATAAAATAGACAACCTAGATGAAATGGACACATTCTTAGAAAAGCACAACCTTCTGAGACTGAGCCAGGAAGAAACAGAAAATATGAACAGACCAATCACAAACACTGACTTTGAAACTGTGATAAAAAAATCTTCCAAAAAACAAAAGCCCAGGACCAGATGGATTCACAGGTGAATTCTATCAAACATTTAGAGAAGAGCTAACACCTATCCTTCTCAAAGTCTTCCAAAATATAGGAGAGGGAGGAACACTCTCAAACTCATTCTACGAGGCCACCATCACCCAGATACCAAAACCAGACCAAGATGTCACAAAAAAAGAAAACTACAGGCCAATATCATTGATGAATATAGATTCAAAAATCCTCAACAAAATACTAACAAACAGAATCCAACAACACATTAAAAGGATCATACACCATGATCAAGTGGGGTTTATACCAAGAATGCAAGGATTCTTCAGTATACACAAATCAATCAATGTGATACTCCTTATTAAAAAACTGAAGGATAAAAACCATCTGATAATCTGAATAGATCCAGAAAAAAGCTTTAGACAAAATTCAACAGCCATTTATGATAAAAACTCTCCAGAAAGTAGGCATAGAGGGAACTTACCTCAACATAATAAAGGCCATATATGACAAACACACAGCCAACATCGTTCTCAATGGTGAAAAACTGAAACCATTTCCACTAAGATCAGGAACAAGACAAGGTTGCCCTCTCTCACCAGTATTATTCAACATAGTTTTGGAAGTTTTAGCCACAGCAATCAGACAAAAAAAGAAATAAAAGGCATCCAAATCAGAAAAGAAGACGTAAAACTGTCACTGTTTGCAGATGACATGATAGTATACATAGAGAGTCCTAAAGATGTTACCAGAAAACTACTAGAGCTAATCAATGAAATTGGTAAGGTAGCAGGATACAAAATTAATGCACAGAAATCTCTTGCATTCCTATACACTAATGATGAAAAATATGAAAGAGAAATGAAGGAAACACTCCCATTTACCATTGCAACAAAAAGAATAAAATACCTAGGAATAAACCTACCTAAGGAGACAAAGACCTGTATGCAGAAAACTGTAAGACACTGGTGAAAGAAATTAAAGGTGATACAAACAGATGGAGAGATATACCATGTTATTGGATTGGAAGAATCCACATTGTGAAAATGACTCTACTATCTAAAGCAGTCTACAGATTAAATGCAACCCTTATGAAACTACCAACGGCATTTTTCACAGAACCAGAACAAAAAATTTCACAATTTGTATGGAAACACAAAAGACCATGAATAGCCAAAGCAATCTTGAGAAAGAAAAACGGACATGGAGGAATCAGGCTCCCTGAGTTCAGACTATACTACAAAGCTACAGCAATGAAGACAGTTTGGTACTGGCACAAGAACAGAAATATAGATGAATGGAACAGGATAGAAAGCCCAGAGATAAACCCATGCACATATGGTCACCTTGTCTTTTGTTAAAGGAGGCAAGAATATACAATGGAGAAAAGACAGCCTCTTCAATAAGTGGTGCTGGAAAATTGGACAGCTACATGTACAAGAATGAAATTAGAACACTCCCTAACACCATACACAAAAATAAACTCAAAATGGATTAAAGACCTAAGTATAGGGCCAGGCACTATCAAACTCTTAGGGGAAAACATAGGCAGAGCACTCTATGACATAAATCACAGAAAGAACCTTTTTGACCCACCTCCTAGAGAAATGGAAATAAAAACAAAAATAAACAAATGGGACCTAATGAAACTTAAAAGCTTTTGCACTGCAAAGGAAACCATAAACAAGACGAAAAGACAACCTTCAGAATGGGAGAAAATATTTGCCAACAAAGCAACTGACAAAGGATTAATTTCCAAAATATACAAGCAGCTCATGAAGCGCAATATCAAAAAAACAAAACAACCCAATCCCCACATGGGCAGAAGACCTAAGTAGACATTTCTCCAAAGAAGATATGCAGATTGCCAACAAACACATTAAAGGATGCTCAAAATCATTAATCATTAGAGAAATGCAAATAAAAACTACAATGAGGTATCACCTCCCACTGGTCAGAATGGCCATCATCAAAAAATCTACAAACAATAAATGCTAGAGAGGGTGTGGAGAAAAGGGAACCCTCTTGCACTATTGGTGGGAATGTAAATTGATACAGCCACTATGGAGAACAGTATGGACATTCCTTAAAAAACTAAAAATAGAACTACCATATGACCCAGCAATCCCATTACTGGGCATATACCCTCAAAAAACCATAATTCCAAAAGAATCATGTACCACAACGTTCATTGCAGCTCTATCTACAATAGCCAGGACATGGAAGCAACCTAAGTGCCCATCGACAGATGAATGGGTAGAGAAGATGTGGCACATATATACAATGGAATATTACTCAGCCATAAAAAGAAAAGAGATTGAGTTATATGTAGTGAGGTGGATGGATCTAGAGACTGTCATACAGAGTGAAGTAAGTCAGAAAGAGAAAAACAAATACCATATGTTAACAGATATATACGGAATCTAAAAAAAAATGGTTCTGAAGAACCTAGGGGCAGGACAGGAATAAAAACACAGATGTAGAGAATGGACTTGAGGACACGGGGAGGGGGAAGGTTAAACTGGGAGAAAGTGAGAGAGTGGCATGGACATATATACACTACCAAATGTAAAATAGATAGCTATGGAAAGCAGCTGCATAGCACAGGGAGATCAGCTCGGTGCTTTGTGACCACCTAGAGCTGTGGGATTGGGAGGGTGGAAGGGAGACGCAAGAGGGAGGAGATATGATGTTATATGTATATGTATAGCTGATTCACTTTGGTATAAAGCAGAAACTAACACACCATTGTAAAGCAATTATACTCCAATATGTTAAAAAATAAAAAATAAAAAAGAGACATGCACCCCAATGTTCATTGCAGCACTATTTACAATAGCCCGGTCATGGAAGCAACCTAAATGCCCATCCACAGATGAATGGATAAAGAAGATGTGGTACATATGTACAATGAAATATTACTCAGCCATAAAAAGGAATTAAATTGGATCATTTGTAGAGACGTGGATGGACTTAGAGACTGTCATACAGAGTGAAGTAAGTCAGAAGGATAAACAAATATTGTATATTAATGCATATATGTGGAATCTAGAAAAATGGTACAGATGAACCACTTTGCAAGGCAGAAATAGAGACACAGATGTAGAGAACAAACGTATGGACACCAAGGGCGGGACAGTGGAGGGGAGGGGTGGTGGTGGTGGTGGGATGAATTGGGAGATTGGGATTGACATATATACACTAATGTGTATAAAATAGATAACTAATAAGAACCTGCTGTATAAAAATAAATTAATTTAGTTTAATTAAAAAAAAATAAAATTAGAACTACCATATGACCCAGCAATCCCACTACTGGGCATATACCCCGAGAAAACCATAATTCAAAAAGAGTCATGTACCACAGTGTTCATTGCAGCTCTATTTACAATAGCCAGGACATGGAAGCAACCTAAGTGGCCATCAACAGATGAATGGATAAAGAAGATGTGGCACATATATACAATGGAATATTACTCAGCCATAAAAAGAAACGAAACTGAGTTATTTGCAGTGAGGTGGATGGAGTTAGAGTCTGTCATACAGAGTGAAGTAAGTCAGAAAGAGAAAAACAAATACCATATGTTTACACGTATATATGGAATATATTTTAAAAAATGGTCTGGCAAACCTAGGGGCAGTTCAGGAATAAAGACGTAGATGTAGAAAATGGGCTTGAGGACACGGGAATGGGGAACGGTAAGCTGCGATGAAGTGAGAGAGTGGCATGTACACATATACACTACCAAATGTAAAATAAGTAGCTAATGGGAAGCAGCCACATAGCACAGGGAGATCAGCTCCATGCTTTTTGACCACCTAGAGGGGTGGGATAGGGAGGGTTGGAGGGAGATGTAAGAGGGAGGGGATATGGCAATATATGTATACGTATAGCTGATTCAGTTTGTTATACACCAGAAACTAACACAAAATTGTAAAGCAATTTTACTCCAATAAAGATGTTAAAAAAAAAAAGGGACTAGTTGGGTAAAGCTGGAGAATAGGGTATATGAAAGTAATGGTAAAAGTTGAACCTAAGTTAGACTAGGTTCAGAATGTGAAGCGCCTTGTATGCAATTCTGTTAGGATTAATCATATAGGTTCAACCCCAATGGGTAGCCACTGAGGATTTGTTAACTAGGGAGTGACAGGATCACATCTGTGTTTTAGAACAAAACCTCTGTCTGCAGTGCAAAAGTTAGATTTGAGGAGAGCAGCCTGGAGGTAAAGAAGCTTCTCGTTGCAGAAATCTAAATAGAAGGTGATGAGAGCCTGAATCTCACTTTCTAGGAGAGAATGAGGAAGGTAATGGGGCAGAGAAATGTGGGTGGTACTTTCGTGAGAAAATAATATCAACTTAACCATGTGACTCTTCCAGATCATGAGCAAAGCTTTACATTTCTTTGTCTCCCACAATGCCCTGTTTTCTGCTGGGCCCACAATAGACATAGGATACACTAATCTCCAGAAATTGAAGACTTAGGAATTTTTGGCTCTACTAAGCCTTCTAAGCTAGTTTTCACTTGAAGTAACACATAATTGAGCATGGAGGAGTCCACACGGAGATGCTCCAAGTGAGTCAAGAAGTCTGGTTTGGATAACTTTAAGCTCTTATTTTTTTTAGTAAGGATTAATTTGGCAGTCTCTACTGATGAGGCAGGACTAGGCTTAGAAGGCCTTGACAGGATATTTTTGTGCATTTTTTGATTAGAGCCTTTATTTCTTGGACCATATTACCTGTTGTTACATTTATCAAAAAATTATACCTTAAAGCTTATTTTATTTAACTAGTCCCTATTCCAGCCTAATACAGAGACCCCCTCATAACATCCTTGACAGGTATTACCCAGCCCAGCATCTGCCTAAAATTCCCCAAGGATGGAATTCCCACTACTTCCCAAGACACCTAGATTCAGAACCTAAGGGCAGAGGAATTTAGTTAGTCTATGACCATGTACTAATTTTTCAAAGCCAAGGCAACTATTTTGAACATACAGTAGTTTGTTCTTAGCACCTCTCAACCCCCTACCTTGTACTTTAATAGCATTCTGTTTATATGTTACTAGGTAAATAACATATTTACAAGCATTCAGTATTTTAACAATACTTATTGAACTCTTAAACTATGTGCAGGGCTCTGCTGTGGCTAGGCAACGGGAGCGGAAGGTGGTTGAATGGGGCTAGAGAAGGAAGTTAGACACAGACATTACCCTCAATAAGTATGGCATCTAGTAGGACCAGATCACTGGTGCCAAATACAGCATAAGCCATTGGTGCCAAAGATCATTTACCAAGCTAGGTGTGATTAAGAACATGGCTTGGCCTCTTAAGAAGTGACAAAACCAACTTTTCCAATAAATCTTCTAAATTTACCCAGTGGCTTGCCACATGGTGAAAAGTGTTTATCTCCTGCTTTCAGTTTTTGTTGGCATACCAGAACCTACTCTGTGAATGATGGCTTCCAAATGCACCCTCTCTTGGGCCCATTAATCATGAGTATTATCCAGTAGAGAAACTAGATTTTAAAATGCTTCCTTAAGGATTCCAGAATTTGTTGATGATATCCAATCTAAAGAATATCTAAAACCATTATTCTCTCCTTACTGGGACCTCAAAGATCTCTAGTTTCCCTGAATTGCCAAGAAATGCTATTAGCATTTGGCAAAAGGGGCAAAAGAACACTATATCACCATGTTTGTGACTTTTCTAAGTTCAATAGATTTTATTAGCAGGAGTATCCCATCTTGCCTTTCATCATCTGCACTGTTATTCCCCTCAAAATAACTACTTCTTATGTTTGGAAATCATTTGTATCTTACACAAATCTTATCTCTTTCTCAGTATGAAAAAATTCAAGGTGCTGTAGTGAGGCTTTCCAATTTGATTAGGAAGAGTATCTCAGAGCCTTATTTTTTTAAATTCATAAATTCCATGTGAATAAGTAGATGGAATATAATTTGTTTTAATGACTCAAGGTTACCACTACAAGCATGAATTGCTGTACTATGCTATGCTTCTCTCAGATGTAGTTAAGGTGTGTAGGTAGATTAGCCCCTAAGCTAACTGATCCAGCTTACTATTCTTAAATAATTCTCTTCACTTTTATCCCCTCCTCACTGTAAGCTGTCCCTTCTTGTTGCTGTCAGCATGTATGACTCTAGATGAAATGGCTGCTTTCTGCTCCTTAATGGATTAACTAATTATTCTGCTCCACAATGGATTAACTAGCTATTTTATTAACTAATCGAGCTCAAAATTAATGGATAAAAATAGTTTAATATCCCTTATGGGATCTGCCAGTCTTAAATGAATCTAAACGCCTCTCCAAGCTACCTTCTCAACCTGTACAATCTCTCAAAATATCAGGTTCCATGTGCTTATCACCCTTGCTTATCACACTTTTATTTTCCTGAATTTACTTGAAATTTTGGTATGCAGGAATATAGGTAGCCCAGTGAAGGATTCTAGAATTTGGTAATCAAATCCAAGTTCATCTAATCCCTATCCTTATAGACTTAAGCGAAACCTCTTTAACTTCTGTCTTCTGAATAATGAGGTCTCATCTTTTCATACTACCTTTATATGATGTCTTATGTAATATGATCCTTATATAATATCTTTTGCCACTTGTACTTTTTGTTACCTTTCTTCCTTTTCCAATTGTTTTTTACTTTTTCAAGATCATTACATCATTCCTCATGCACAGTGATAAGACATTTGGGCAATGCCTTTCTGTATTGAACACTGCAAAGAACATTGGTGTTCTTCACATGTAACTTAGTAGATGCCACCTTGCATCCTTCTTTATCTCTGTATTATCAATAAAAACCAATATTGAATATTTAATAGGTGAGGGACACAGAGAGGAATAAGCATCTGTTTTTCAGGGTACTGTTAATTTCAAATAGTCTACCCAAATTTTCACATGGTGTGCTCCGATTTTTGGTTTGGAAAATATGGTCACCATAAGTACAAGGTATACATGAAAAATATCACACAGAAAATAATTAGATCAGCGTAATTCAGTGCTAGAGACAAAATGAATTTAAATAAGGCTAACGGAGTTCAAAGAAAAAACAGTGTGGCCTGAAGGAACTAGAGGGGCTTCACAGAGGAGATGCGCATGAGCAGGGCCGCTGAGAGATGAGTCATATCTGGATACAGTGGGGATGGAAATGGGGGTGAGGGTCATCATCTGAGCAGATTAAAGGACTCACTTATGTGACTGTCAAATCCTGCTTAGCAACATCTTATCCTACCAACCAATTCCTTGGCACCTATACTACAAGATTCTGAGGTCACTTGTCAGAAGGCCCTGTCCAGCCACTCAGATGTTTCCCTCTTGGCCCCACAGCCCATTTTGCCAGTTCATTCCCTGGAATCATCTTACTGATCTCTAGTTCCAATGGTCAATCAGAAGTTGACCAAATCAGTTTAGTTGTCTAGAGGGACGAAAAATGTTCCAGCCTGTGAGGATAAAGAATTCCAGTCAGTGATTTGATATGAACTTAACACTCAAAAGCTAGACTAACTCAACTTTTTTTTCCTTCATCTACAAATTAGTTTGGGGTGGTTACGTAGATATAACCTATAACAGACAATGATGACATAAACCATTTCAAAATAGTAAATGAAAACAAGATAAATTTGGTCAGGAACCAAAATGCAGAATTAAACAATTACACTATGTGTAGACCCAGCCCCATTAGTGGGGAAGTGAACAGGGACAGGCAACAAAGTTTCATGTTTAGACAGACTGAGATTGGTAAAAATTACTAGGTTTCTTTTGAGTGGCCTAGGAAAGCTTGGAAGAGTTAGGGTATCAAAAACTACTTGGATAGAGTCTAGTGGTCCAGGGAAAAAAACAAGGGAGCTTGAGCTAAAGCCTGTGAACAGAAATAAGAAAATTTGGACAGGGCTTTAGAATATCCAACAAACAAGAGTCTCTTTACTCTTATTTATTAGTTTCTTTTATTCCTAGTGCCTTTTAACATGAGCATGTCCAAAACTTTGGATCACCAAAAAGCTGGTAAAAATCCAGGAACCTGTAAGAGCTATGAAAATAAGGTAGTACCATTATTACTTGAATTATTATCAGTATCTAGACATACAAACAGATAAATAAAAAGAATTGTAAATGCAAACGTTACAATCCAGGGATGACATGGGGATGGCCAGTTAGCATCTTGAAGGCTTCCTATATATTTCAGGCATCTTGCTAGTTGCTTATATGTTACAGGCATTGTGAACAATTTCTAGGAATGACTTACAAACATTATACACATTACCTAGGAATTGTTTACAATTCCTGATTTAACATTCTGCCTGTAACATAAATACCAGTTAAAATACAAGGAACTTGATCATACACTGGCATCAAATCAGAAGGCAGTATTTCTGCAGGTCTATCATATAACCAGAAGATTGATTTATATATTTAAAATGTAATATAGCATAGGTAATGGCCAAATAACTATGCTATACTTTTAAAGACCTATATGCAGAAGACTATGTATTAATTGACTGAAAGAACCTAAGTACAAAGAAAAATTTGATTCAGTACTTTTAAAATAAGCTAATTTTATAACTGCTTACTGAGTTGTACAACTCTAATTCAAACATATAATGGATACATATAAAAAAACCTATTTTTTAGTTCAAGTTTTTTTATTTCACTGTTTCTTTAAAACAAATTAACTGCTAACTTAATATTTATTTTAAAGACATACCAGAACTTGTACATCAAAATACATGCTGTACTTTTCAAAGTAGTCCCCTTGGGACTATTTTTACTTATTTTGATTATGATGCTATTGCCCAGAATATTTTTGAAATGCTGCTTTAGAACTGCCTTCAAAGCCAGTTTATGAGCTACACAATTAAAAGTCATATTATTTTCTTATCATACTTCAAATGGTAATGTTTATGATATACATAAGCTATACAACATATTAGCTATATAATTTATATAAACCAAATTAAACTGATAAATCTAGTCATTTCATTATTAAAGCCCTTTCCCAAACCACCCTCTGAGCCTTTTCTCAGGCTAGATCCAAGAGTAGCTCCTCCCCCTCCACCCAACCCTCCCTCCCAGAAGATATGTTCAATTGAAAAGTATTGACCATCATTTGTTTCAAAAATCTAGACTGAACTTACCCCAACAAAGTGTCTTAGTATACTACATTTGGCCAGACCAAGCAGCTAGACGTGAGCTTCATGATAGCAGGGAACTTTTCTGTCTGGTTCACTGCTGTATCCCCAGTGTCTAGAGCAGTGTCTGGCATGTTGAAGTTGCTCATTAAATATTTGTTGAATGAGTGAATGAATGGATGAAATAATGAAATTTCTTTCCGAGTCATTATGCATCAACAAACATAGGTGGACATATGTGAAATATCAAGGTGATGGCTATATTCAAGTAAAACCTTGCTTCCATCTGACAATGAGCCCAGGAAATCACTGTTTGGCAGTGGTTAACAAAGATACTGGTGGTGGCTATAGCTTGTCTCTGGATTAGGAGCTGTTTAGCTTAGTGTGACTTTAGAGGCTGGTACCATGCCCCTTGTGGACCGGTTTGCTCATACCATATTCCATTCATAGATTAGGGCTCTGATACAGGCCAGGTGGCTTGCAAATAAGTGCCATGGGGCTTTATTTTCAAGGGTAGTTACCGAAACCTAGAGATTTAAAGTAGTTTGGGCTAGGTCACATAGCAAACTAATGAAAAGTGGAAGAGCTTGGGTCTGAGATAAGAGAAACACAATACCAGGTCTCTGTACTCTGGTATTTACCCTGTTCCAAGCTAAAATTACAGTCCTGCAATCTTCTTCCTTGATACTACCACCTTCTTTATAAGCTAGGAAATCATGACCTTGAGGCCCTCTACGACTCTTCAACTCATTTGGGAAAAGCTCTCATTGCCAGGAGTAGTAGAAAAAGAAGTAGTAGTAATAGTAGTAGTAGTAGTAATTGTTGTTATAGTTGTAGTAGTAGTAGAAGTAGTAAAGGTAAAAATACTTCTAGTAGTAATGTATTGAGTGCTTAATACATGACATACACTGTGCAAACTCTACATGTCTTTTAGTTCTCTTCACAAACCTATCAAGTAAGCAAGGCTATTATCACCATTTTACAGATGAGGAAACTGAAGCTCTGAGAGGTTAAATCACTCAGCTAGTCAGAAGTCTAAGCCTTTGCCTGCCTAACTCTGAAGCCGAGGCACTGAAGCATGACGGAATGCTGCCTTCTTAGTATTATGCTCTGTTATCTGAGCCATCCTTCTCCTGGCCTACAATAAAGCTACAAGTAAAATCTGAAGAGCCACCATGGTTCAAACCTTGAAGTAATTTGGTTGTGCTTATAACATTCAATAATAATGGCTGCAAAGCAACACAATCCTAGAGACTGAACATCTGTTTTAAGACCTCAAGTGAGTAGGTTTTTCTGGAATATCCCCTTAGAAATGTTTTTTGAACATTTGTTCAAACAAGTTGAAGTCTGGACACCCTCTGATGCCTTTCTTGATTGGTTATGTGCCAAGTATGACGTGATCCTTCTGCATGTGGTTTGAGTTAGGTGGAAGCATTGTACATGACTGGGACACTGGGCAAGCCCTCCAGAGCTGCCCCTAAATCCAGACAAGCAGGCCCACTGAGGAAATATCAGCCCTGGGGTGGCTAGCCTGGAACCACTGATTGGCTGGATCACCCAGAACCCCCACTGGGGAGGCAGCCTTTGCCTTAGAGTTTCAGGGGCTCTGAGCCAAACAACTAGCCCAGGGCTGCTACAGCCTTACTTTCCTGCTACAAGCCACCTGAGCTCTACCTGCTGTACCATGAAATCATTAGGAAACATTAATGTCATTGGCAGGTGTCTCAGTGCACATAACTGGAAGGGGCTACAATTCCAGACAGTTTAACAGCTTTGGCAGGGTGGAAGTATATTCTGTGGACAGACTGAATGTCACACCTTAGCCTACATTTGTGGGAGATGGCTGCAGAGCCCATCAGCAAACCTGCCACATGGCCAAGTACATGTGAGTGATGGAAACATGACTGTGGTAAGAGGCCAAGGCTGGTAATGAGGAGGGAGATACTAAAATCTAAGGGGAATCCCTGAATTCCCAAAATCTGTGAGATGATTAGATGAGGCTAGAGGGTAAAAAGCAACAGAAAAGCATTCAGCTGATATAGGTATATAAGGAAAGAAGCAAAGAAGATCAAATCTTATGTTGCGGCCAACGGAAATGTTATAGGTGTCAGGTCTACTTCAGTATGCAAACTAGGAGATAAAATATATAATGGGAGTGCTTCAGAGTTAGACACAAATCTAATTATGGGAGCATCTTTCCTTAGTCTATGATGATCTCCTGAAATTTCCTCCAGCTACTCTAGGAAGTCCTGCAAACTAATGCTATTCCTTCTTCACCTCTCTCAATATAAAACACACTTGTACCACTAAAAACTGAGGCTATCACCTCCCTGTAAACTTGGTCTAACCTCACTGATGGGAAAAGAAACTAAGCTAAAGGTTGTTGTATTGATTGAAGTTAAGGTTTAGAGGGAATGGACCAGATAATGTTATTATAATATTTGAAATGAGAAGTTATGAAGGCCTAAATGAGGGTTGTAGTAGTGAGTATGGAAAGGACTTCTTGGTTGTGAGAGAGATTATGAAGGAATACCCACACAACTTGACAACTGACTGGATTTAGTGGGGCAATAGAAGAATCAGAGATATTGCCAAGGTTATTAGTCTTAGTGATTGGGAAAATAAAAATGGTGGTGCCAATAATAGAAACAGTAAATTCAGAAGAATGAAAAGGTATTATAAGGAAGATAAAGGAGTTTGAGGTACCATACTGAGAGACAGAACAGGCAATTTAACATTCTAGTCTGGTACTCAGGAGAGGTTGGGCTGGAGATAAAAATTCAGGCAGGCATTACTTGCCTGCTCCTTCACCTAAGTACAAACTTTCTGGCTCTCAATCCCAATAAGCAGCAGCCATACACAAAGGATATTTGAAACTTTCTTTCCTTTCTCTGCTTCTGCTGATATTCCTCCCCATTCCATGGGTTCTTCTGCCCTCTAATTATCTCTAGAAACTTACTGTAGAGAAACTTAGTTGGTCTCTTTGTTGAAGCATTCAATGTAAATGTCTACTTTTAAGAATAGTTCTTTATATTCCCAAATACATGTCATTTGTGAGTAGGAAGTGATCCAAGCAGATTACATTTATAGAAAGTTTCAATTACTTTGAAAATTATTTATACCAATGAAAACTTAATATACATGAGAAAAACCTAGAAAGGAAAGATCAGGTGAGTGCTACAGAGTTAAAATGACCATATTTTCTGAAGCAAAAAATGGGCATTGGTTTCTGATGAAAAAAATATTTGTGTTCTGAAGTCCTTTCTGACTGAATGAGGAAATTTAGGAGATGCAATTAGAATGGTGAAACATTGCAATTACCAGGGCATTTGGATTGTTTCTAGGGACAATAGGATAAGATATTTATCCTGGGAAATCTGGGAATTGCATAGAGTGGAATACTAATAACACAATGCATATTTTATGTTTTTGTACTATAAAATTATTTTCTTTTATTATTTTATATTCTGTAACTTTCAGTTTAGGATACCTGACAGTCTTGGTATTTGCTCCCTTTCTAAATAACTTTGAGGACTCAAAAGTATTGAAGGTCAGAGTAAGAAGGTATCTTGGATATCAATTAATCCAACCACTTTTTAAAAATAATATAAAAAAACTGAGGATCAGAACTAAGAAATTACTTGCCCAAGTTCACACATCAAGTCAATGGCAGAACTAGGACTAGAATCCAAGTAGCCTAATCTCCCATACATCCTTTCTCCAAACACCAAGTCTCCATTTAGGCAACAGTTTTTCCACTCCTTCTTCTTCACATTTCATCCCCACCCTTTGCCTTGGGAATCCCTGGAGGAATGGGGTCCACCGCTAGCAAGGCACAGTGTAAAAGTGCAGAACTCTCAATGCCTATCATCTTGAATTCCTTTGATCTAGCAGGAGCACCCCCTCCCCTCACTGAGACATCTTTCTCTCTTCTCAGCTGAAACACCCACACTGCTGTTACAGCAGATGTCTTAGGGTCAAATGGGACATCAAGGGGGAATGCAAGTGAAACTTGGATAGCTGATATTCCGAGGTGATTGCAGGTTGAGAACTTTGCACATACCTGGACTGCTGGAATGTCAACACATTTCCTTCATTTCAAGCTTCTCTTAAATTTGTTGGAAGGACCAAACCTCCTATTCAGGGGCAAAGATTCATTATTAAGAGAAAATTCACTGATGGTCATACCTCATTCCTTGAGGTTTGTTCAACTCCTCCCTATGGTTAAGCGGGAAAACAATATTGCTTTGTATATCTTGCAAAAAGTGACTTGCCCAAAACCAACACACAGAGCTAGAACCCAGGACTTACACTTCACATAACCAAGACCTCCCAAGGCTGACAGAAAAACCAATGGCCAGGAATGGAACAGGGGTGGCTCACGCTCCCTCATGTATGACATCTTTACATGGAGCAAGCTCCTATAATTCCATTAACCATGTATGACACTTTAGAAGTTTCCCCTATGAACTTCTGAGCTTTTCGAAGGAGGGATTGTAGATAGATTGGTCTGTCTATCCCCAGGGCCTAGGATGCAACCAGTAAGTATGTCACAAATGAGTGCAACAGGTTAGAATGTGGAAGGCTTTGAATGATACTCCTGGAGTCTATAGTTCCCAACATAGACTGAGACTGTGCATCTTTGTGTTTTATGCAAAACAGAACACTTTCAACATTGGGGTATATAGCTCTGTGCCAAGTAGGAATTTTTAAAATTATCTCCCTGGTTACTTCAGTGCCTATATAAGAAGTATTCAGCCTTTTTTCTTTTTAATATTTGAGGAACTCATAGTTCCCAGGCACTCACTCCAATATGTCGCAAGCAATTTGATTGAAGTATTGCATATATCTCGGGCCTGAGACCAAGTGTGAGAAATTTCACCCCATCAGAAAAACCACTGAGGCAGCTTAAGGTAATGGAAACTGGTGCTTTGGAGACTAAACCTGTCTCTTTCCATGTCTGTTTTTGGAGCCTGGATAATGCCTTTGAAGGATAAAACAGAGAGCACATAGATTTAATACTTTGGATTAAAGAGGAAAGAAAGAGAAAATGGAGAGGATATGGAGATATGTTCAAGTTTTTAATTCAGGTGCCAACTGAGATCTAAAGAGTGACATACAGATAAGTCATGATCAATAAGGTACAGTAGGAGGACAGGGAACTAACCTCCTCCAACAAACACATAAAAAATACATTTACATTGCCAACAAACACATGAAAGGATGCTCAACATCATTAATCATTAGAGAAATGCAAATCAAAACTACAGTGAGGTAACACCTCACACTGGTCAGAATGGCCATCAACAAAAAATCTACAAACAATAAATGCTGGAGAGGGTGTGGAGAAAAGGGAACCCTCTTGCACTGTTGGTGGGAATGTAAATTGATACAGCCACTATGGAGAAGAGTATGGAGATTCCTTAAAAAACTAAAAATAGAACTACCATACGACCCAGCAATCCCACTACTGGGCATATACCCTGAGAAAACCATAATTCAAAAAAAGACATGTACCACAATGTTTATTGCAGCACTATTTACAATAGCCGGGACATGGAAGCAACCTAAGTGTCCATCAACAGATGAATGGATAAAGAAGATATGGCACATATATACAATGGAATATTACTCAGCCATACAAAGAAACGAAATTGAGTTATTTGTAGTGAGGTGGATGGACCTAGAGTCTGTCATACAGAGTGAAGTAAGTCAGAAAGGGAAAAACAAATACCGTATGCTAACACATATATATGGAATCTAAAACAAAGAAAAAAGGTTCTGATGTACCTAGGGGCAGGACAGGAATAAAGATGCAGACATAGAGAATGGACTTGAGGACATGGGGAGGGGGAAGGGTAAGCTGGGACAAAGTGAAAGAGTGGACATGGACATATATACACTACCAAATGTAAAACAGATAGCTAGTGGAAAGCAGCTGCATCGCACAGGGAGAACAGCTCAGTGCCTTGTGACCACCTAGAGGGGTGGGATAGGGAGGGTGGGAGGGAGACACAAGAGGGAGGGGATATGGGGATATATGTATACATATAGCTGATTCACCTTGTTATACAGCAGAAACTAACACAACATTGTAAAGCAATTATACTCCAATAAAAATGTTAAAGAAATACGTCTACATGTGGAACAATTCTCACTGAAAACTAACTGGAGCGTGGCAGACTTGTACAACCAAGGCTGTAAGAAAGATCCACGTGGGAACTGGTAGGGAGGGAAGAAGACAATCAGGTTGGGACCTGTGCCCCTGGGAGGGGACTCAGAAGAAAATGGGGATTACCCTGGCAGAGATCCTCATTAAGGAGAGAGGGGTTGGAGCCACATATCGGGCGCCCCAGCCCTGGGATCCAACACCGGAAAGATGAGTCCCCTTGGCTGGCTAGAGGGCCTGTGTGACTAACAGGAGGGCTGTGGGAAGTCTGGAATCTGCTTGTGAGGAGCATGCACACACTTGCTTATTCCTGAAACAGGGCAGAGAGGGCAGACTGAAACTGCATGGGACTCTGGCACAGCAAAGGAAACCATTGGCAAAACTAAAAGACAACGTATTGAATGGGAGAAAATATTTGCAAATGATATGACAAATAAGGGGTTAATATCCAAAATATATAAACAGTTCATAAAACTCCATATTAAAAAACAAACAACCTGATTAAAAGTGGGCAGAAGACCTGAAAAGACATTTTCCCAAAGAAGACACACAGATGGACAACAGGCACATGAAAAGATGCTCAATATAGCTCATCATCACAAAAATGCAAATCAAAACCATAATGAGATGTCACCTCACACCTGTCAGAATGGCTATCATCAAAAAGAACACAAATAACAAATGTTGGTGAGAATATGGAGAAAAGGGAATGCTCATACATTGTTGGTAGGAATGCAAATTGGTGCAGCCACTATGGAAAACATTATGGGGGTTCCGCAAAAAACTAAAAATAGAAGTACCATATGATCCAGCAATTTCACTCCTGGATATATATCTGAAGAAAATGAAAACACTAATTCAGAAAGATACATGCACCCCAATGTTCACAGAAGAATTATTTACAATAGCCAAGATACGTAAGCAACCCAAGTGCCCATCATATGTGTGTGTGTGTATATATATATATATATATCCACACACATACACAATGGAATATTACTCAACCATTAAAAAGAATGAAATTCTGTCACTTGCAACAATGTGGATGGACCTAGAGGGTATTATGCTTAGTGAAATGAGTCAGACAGAGAAAGAAAAATACTATATGGTATCACTTATATGTGGAATCTAAAAAATAACATGAAAATATAACAATACAGAAACAAATTCACAGATATAGAGAAGAAACTAGTGGTTATTAGTGGGGAGAGAGAAGAGGGGAGGGGCAAGATAGGAGTAGGGGATTAAGAGGTACAAACTACTATGTGTAAAATAAATAAGTAACAAGAATATATTGTACAACACAGGGAAATATAGCCATTATTTTATAATAATTTTAAATGGAATATAACCTATTTGTATATTGAATCACTATGTTGTACATCTGAAACTAATATAATATTGTAAATCAACTATACTATAAATAAATAAATAAATAGTAACATAAAAAGAAAACTTTCAAACCAGGGGCACCCCACAGGTCAGTAGGTTCCACTGTCACTACTCAAGCTTAGAACATTTGCTCTTTTGACTGAAATACAAGACTATGGCCTTTCCCCTTGTCTGTTCTTGTGTTTCCCAACCTTCTGTAGTGTATTACCATCACAGTGTCTGTTAGAATTCATTTACTACAGTGTTGGATATAAAACACTAAAGGCTAAAGGTAAACAAGTTGCAGGCTTATAGCATAGTTACCTATTACAGTTTTAAATGGCTTAGTTATAATAAAAGGAGGAGTATTAACAAGAATACTTAAAATTCATATAAAGCTTTAACATATTCAAAGATCATTTGCTTTGAATTAATGTTCACAATATTAAAAAGTAGGTATTTGTATTAGTCTGCTCAGGCTGTCATAACAAACTACCATACACTGGGTAGCTTAAATAACACACATTTATCTTCACACAATTCTGGAGGATAGATGTACAAGAGCAAGGTACCAGGTATGGTTTCTGGTGAGACATCTCTTCTTGTCTTGTAGATGGCCTCTTTCTCAGTATGTTCTCACATTGCCTTTCCTGTGTGCTTATGCAGAGAGAGAGATATCTCCAGTGTTTCTTCTTCTTATGAGGTCACCGATACTATCAGATTAGGAGGCATTTATGCCTCATTTAACCTTAACTACCTCCCTAAAGGCCCTGTTTCCAAATACAGTCACATGGAGGGTTAGGACTTCAACATACAAATTTTGGAGGTGTACAAAACAGTATTATTATTAGTCATACTTTACTGATGAAGAAACTAAGACTCAAAGAGGTTTAGTGATCTGTACATACTAATAAGTAATAGAAGCCAAGGCTAGAACTCAGAACTTTAACCTCTAGCCCTGTGTTCTTTCTGTTATATCATGTTGCCTTATTGAATGAGTTTGGACGTATTCCTTCAACTTCTGTTTTCTGGAAGAAATTATAGAGAATTGGTATAATACCTTTAAATGTTTGGTAGAATTCACCAGTGAGCACAACTGTGCCTGGTACTTTCTGTTTTGGAAGGTTATTATTGATTCAATTTCTTTAATAGACATAAACCTATTCAGATTCTCTCTCTCTCATTGCATGAGTTTTGGTAGATTGTGTCTTTCAAGGAACTGGTCCCTTTCATCTAGGTTATCAAACTTGTGGTCACAGAGCTGTTCATAATATACCTTTATTATCTTTTTAATATCTATGGGATCAGTAGTCATTGCCTGTCTTTCATTTTAAATATTAGTCATTTGGATCTTCTCTCTTTTTTTTAGTACCTGGCTAGAAGTTTATCAATTTTATTAGTCTTTTCAAAGAAGCAACTTTTAGTGTGTTGATTTTCTCTGTTGATCTCCTGTTTTCAATTTCACTGATTTCTGTTCTAATTTTTATCACTTCTTTCTTCTGCTTACTTAGGATTTAATTTACTCTTTTCCTAGTTCCCTAAGGTGGAAGCTTAGATTATTGATGGCAGAATCTTTCTTCTTTTCTAAAATATGCATTCAGTGCTATAAATTGCCCTCTAAGTACTGCTTTTGCTGCATCCCACAAATTTTGATGTTATATTTTTTCATTTAATGTGAAATATTTTTAAATTTCTCATGATACTTTTTAAAACATCTTTATTGGAGTATAACTGCTTTACAATGTTGTGTTAATCTCTGCTTTATAGCAAAGTGAATCAGCTATATGTATACATATATCCCCATATCCCCTCCCTCTTGTGTCTCCCTCCCACCCTCCCTATCCCACCCCTCTAGGTGGTCACAAGGCACTGAGCTGTTCTCCCTGTGCGATGCAGCTGCTTTCCACTAGCTATCTATTTTACATTTGGTAGTGTATATATGTCCATGTCCACTCTCTCACTTTGTCCCAGTTTACCTTTCCCCGTCCCCATGTCCTCAAGTCCATTCTCTATGTCTGCGTCTTTATTCCTGTCCTGCCCCTAGGTACATCAGAACCTTTTTTTTTTTTTAGATTCCATATATGTGTTAGCACATGGTATTTGTTTTTCCCTTTCTGACTTACGTCACTCTGTATGACAGACTCTAGGTCCATCCACCTCACTACAAATAACTCAATTTCATTTCTTTTTATGGCTGAGTAATATTCCATTGTATATATGTGCTACAGTACTTCTTTTTTGACCTCAGTGTTATTTAGAAGCATGTTTTTTAACCACCAACATTGTGAGGTTTTCCAACTATCTTTCTGTTATTGATTTTAGTTCAATTCCACTGTTATCTGAGAGCATACTTTGTATGATTTCTATTCTCTTAAAATTTGTCAAGGTATGTTTTATGGCCCAGAATGTGGTCTTGGTAAATGTTCAATGTGATCTAGAAAAGAATGTACATTCTGCTGTTGTTGGATAACGGATTCTATAAAATACTTATAGAACTGATTAATCCACTTGATTGATGGTGCTGTTCAGTTCATCTATGTCCCTATTGACTTTCTGCCTGCTGGATCTGTCAAGTACTAATAGACAGGTATTGAAATCTCCAACTATTATAGTGAGCTTATCTACTTCTCCTTGCAGTTCTATAAGATTTTGCCTCACATATTTTGATGCTTTATTGCTAGGTGCATACATATTAAGAATTTTTATGTGTTCTTGGAGTAGTGACCCCTTTATCATTATATAATATCTGTGTTTATCCCTGATAAGTTTACTTGCTCTGAAGTCTGCTTTGTCTGAAATTATTATAGCTACTCCAGCATTCTTTTGATTAGTGTTAGCATGGTATATCTTTCCCTATTCTTTTACTTTTAATTTATCTTTGTCTTTATTTTTAAATTTGGCTTCTTATACAACAGCTCAGCTTCTTATAGTTGAGTCTTTTTTTAATCCACTATAAAAGACTCTATTTCATTTTTATGGTTTTTTTCCAGCTAAAAGTCTTTAGTTAAAATAAATTGATTTAAATGGTTTAAATGAGATAAGTACCACTAGAAAAAAATGTTAAAAATCAGTGTCTCAAGTTGTCAGGAACTATTTTAATCACATGGTCTTCAAAACGGTTCTATAATATATATGAAAGAAACAAAAATTGTAAAATGCTTCCCAGCTAGAGTTAGTTTTCTGCTTTCCTCCCATGATGGCATGGTTACAGTTCCTTTCAAAAGCTCACCTGTGTGTCCAGAAGCAGATTTGCTAAGATGTTAATGAATTTAAGCTACCAGGCCTCTCACTTGTGGGGCTCCTGGAAGTATGTTCATGTGAATGACAGATATCTTTGCAAAATTTGCAAAAGTAATTTTATATTCTTTTTTCTTAAAGAGGGCCCACAAAATGTTGTAAGTTTCAGGCCTCCCAAATCCTGGCTCTGATGAAGGCTGTTACGGTTCTAAGGTGCAGAGGCCTGCTCAAGTTAGCCCATGTTCTGAAACATGGACTCTGGGGGTCTATGTGGGAAGAAAAGAAACTGGGGTGTCCCTAAATGTAGCCAGACACAGATATAGGACCCTCTGCCTCCCCATCACCCCATCAACTTTTTTCTTCGGGCTTTTGTTTCTTTCTCTCTCTTTCCCTACTGACTGCCCATCTCACTCCCTGTACCATTTCTCTCCCTCATCCTTTTTCTTTAACCATGGATTCTTCTCCCTTATGGCTTCAGCTTGCTTTTGGCCTGCTACAGCCTCCTCAGCCTCTCCCCATCCTCTCAGATTCAGCTCCTCTCCCTGCCTGCCTTGAACTCTTCATGGTCCCCAGTTCATACCCCTGCAAGAGAGAAGCTCACAGGCCAGCCATTGTTTTTCTCATATTCGATCTCATCAATGGTCTCTGGGCAACTTTGGGGTTCATTTTCTTTGCATCAGGGGCCATAGTCTGATGGAATGCACTGTGGTGACCTGAGGGTCAGGGGTTCAAAAGAAAAGCCGTGAAAGACCTGCAGCTCTGGTTAATCAAACAAAACACGCACGCACTACATGAGATTCAAGGAGGTGAGCAAGAAATACCGCAATTTATCAGAGCAGGAGGAAAACAAATGGCTAGCAAGGGTGGGTGAGGGGAGTGGAATTTTAAGTTACACCTGGAAAGAAGCTTTGATTTGCAAACATTGAGAGGAGAACAATTTAATTAAATTCAAACGGCATGCATTTCACGTGCACGTTGACTGCTTGCCATGTGCAGGGCTCTGCATCAGCACCTTGGCAGACAGAAGGTGAGCCAGATTAGGATAGGGTGTGGTGTGGTCAAGGAGGAAAAGACTGTCTTTCAACTGAGGGTATTTATACCATTGACATTTAAAGTGATGATTGATATAGTTGGATTAATATCTATCATATTTGTTACTGTTTTCTATTTGTTGCCCTTGTTCTTTGTTTCTTTTTTTGTCTTCCACTCTATTTCTGCCCTCTCTGATCTTAATTAAATATTTTATATGATTTCATTTTCTCTCCTTTCTTAGTATATCAAATATACTACTTTTAGTAGTGGCCTAGAATTTTCAATATACATTTACAACCAATGCAAGTCCACTTTCAAATAACAGTATACTACTTCACGAGTAGTGCAAATACCTTATAACAGAGCATTCCCAATTCATTCTCCCCATCCTGTATAACACTGCTGTCATTCATTTTATTTATGCATAAGCTAGAATCACCAAATAAAATGTTATTATTATTATTTAGAATAGTTATCTGTCAGATAAATTAAGAATAAGAAAAATATTGGGAGTTTGGTATTAGCAGATGCAAACTATTATATAGAGAATGGATAAACAACAAGGTCCTACCATATAGCACAGGGAACTATATTCACTATCCTGTGATAAACCATAATGGAAAAGAATATGAAAAAGAATGTGTATACATATATATATATATATATATATATATATATATATATATGTATGTATAACTGAATCACTTTGCTGTACAGTAGAAGTTAACACATTGTAAATCAAGTATACTTCAATAAAATAAATTTTTTAAAAAATAATAAGGAAAATAATATATTTTATTTTACTTTCATTTATTTCTTCTCTAATGTTCTTCCTTTCTTAATGCAGATCCAAGTTTCTGACCTATACCCTTTTCCTTCTTTCTGAAGAACTTTAAACATTTCTTGCAAGGCAGGTCTACTGGTGACAAATTCTCTCAACTTTTGTCTCAGAAAACATTTATTTCTCTTTCAATTTTGAAGTGTAATTTCTCTAGATACAGAATTCTCAGTTCCTGGGATTCTTCTTTTGATACTTTAAATATTTCATTACACTCTCTTCTTGCTTGCATAGTTTCTGAAGAGAAGTCTGATGTAGTTCTTATCCTTGGTCCTCTACAGGTCAGGTTTTTTGTTCCTCTGGCTACTTTCAAGATTTTTCCTTTGTCTTTGATTTTCTGCAGTCTGATTACGATATGCCTAGGAATAGATTTTTTTTTTTTGTATCTATCCTGCTTGGTGTTCTCTGAGATTCCTGGATCTGTGGTTTGGTGTCTTCCATTAGTTTTAGAACATTTGCAGTCATTATTACATTAAATATTTCTTCTGCTCCTTTCTTTCTCTTCTCTCCTAATATTTGTCTTGTGCATTTATTACATCTTTTGTAATTATCCCATAGTTCTTGGATATTCTGTTCTGTCTTTTTCATTCTTTTTTCTCTTTGCATTTCAGTCTTAGAAGTTTCTACTGACATTTCTTTAAGCTCATTAATTCTTTCTTCAGCTGTGTCCAGTCTATTGCTTTTGATAAATCTATCAAAAGTATTCTTCATTTATGTTACAATGTTTTTTATTTTTAGCATTTCCTTTTGATTCTTTCTTAGAGTTTCCATATTTCTGCTCAAATTATCCATCTCTTCTTACATGTCACCCATTTTTTCCATTAGAGCCTTTAGCATATTAATATAGTTGTTTTATATTCCCAGTCTGATAATTCCAATATCTCTGCCATATTTGAGTCTGATTCTCATTCTTTCTCTGTCTCTTCAAACCTTTTTTTTTTTTTTGTCTTTTAGTATGTTTTAATTTTTGTTGATGGATGGACATGATTACTGAGTAAAAGGAACTGAGGTAAATAGGCCTTTAATGTGAGGTTTTATGTTTATCTGTCTAGGAGTTGGACTGCATTTACTGTTTGCTTTAGCTATAGGTGTCAGAGACTAAAATTTCTTCTGGTGCCCTTGTTTTTTTCTCCCCTGTTGTCTTTGGATTTCCCTAGAGACTTCTTAAATAAGGTTTGAGACACTTGGCTCTTTCAGTTGCATTCCTCTGTTATTATACAGAAACCTTATTGATGTAGTGGTAAGGTGTGGGGAGAAGGGAAGCATTCTACAGTCCCATGATTAGGCTTCAGTCTTTTAGTGGGCCTCTGCCCCTGGGTTGTGACCTTCATAAGTACTTCTAGGTTTTTACCCTCTTAGGTGAGACAGGAAGGAAAGAGGGGGCTGGAGTTGGGTATTTCCCTTCCTCTAGGTCACTTAGGCTCTGGCAAAGCCCCAGTCAGGCTTTGGTAAATAGTTTCCCTTGGAAGCAGGCCTTGTTAAGAAGAGCAGAATGTTCTAGGCATATTTCAAAATGGCTATTTCCTTCTCCCTCTGCTGAAAGCACAAGGGAATTTTTCTCAGATCCTTGCTGTGAGAACTTGGTAGGGCTCCTGGAAATAAAACTCATGAAAATGTGGGAGCTCCCCTAAAACTTGTGTCCCCTGGGGTTTTTAACTCACAAGCTTGTCCACACTGGGCCTTCAGCAATTCACCAACTACAATTTGTTTTCCTATCCCAGTACTACTTCCAGTGGTGGTTTCTGCTCCTGGGCTTCTGCTCTGGTAATCTGTGATTCTCTGTAACTGCCTGCATGTCTCTCCAATTTGGGGGACAGCAATTTTCTCTGTGACTTCAATTCTCCAGTGCATCTAAGAAGAGTTATTGATTTTCTGCTTGTTCCATTTTTTATTGTTATGAGGACAGGAGTGATGATTTCCAAGCTCCATACATGCCAGAACAGACACCAAAACAGTCACTTTCAGCTCTAAACTTCTTAGCTTGTTCTTGGAATCCCTAGTCCTAGGAAACCCTCAAGCTTATCCTATTCAGTTTCAAACCCCTTTCACTCCATACCTCACTTAGTCTCAGATCAAAACTGCTTAGGCTTCACCATCAGCCTCTACCTGTTAGTGGAAGCCCCAATTAAAACATTTGTGTTTCTCCATTATTAGTTTTGTTTCAAGTTCAAATAATTAGTTACATCTGTGTACTAGCTCCAAGATCTTGTTTATGTACATTTTTTGTATTCCTTATAGAGTTTGGCACATAGTAGGTATGCCACAAATGGGGAATTTCTTGTAAAGGATTTTTTTCTAGTGACTAGGGCAAATGCTATAATGTGTATGATCAATTCCATGTGTTTGGCAAGAGCCACATGTTTTGGAATGATCAAGAAAGTATTCATGATGGAGGCTGAAATTGAATATCGCCCTGAAGAATGGATAGGATTTATATTGATTGAGAGGAGAATAAAATGGCATTTCAAATTTTGGGCACAGCATGAGCAAAAGTGCAGAGACAGAATAAGAAAAAACAGCTGCTTTGAAGGACATATTCTGTCTGCTACTAAAAAGAGCAGTTATTAGGACAGCTTGGGTGACTTGAAAGCTTTGAAAATATTAACATATTCCAGCATTGATTAAGTATGGTTACATGGAGGAAATACACCCAGTTTGGAAGATATTGACTGAGTCAATAACAAGCAATGACCAAAGTCTTATCACAAAGTATTTAATGCTTAAGCATTAACTGCTCTGATTTAAACTATTTATTATAATATTGGGAAGGTCTCAAGTTCTTTTGTGGGCTCAGGTAGAGGCATAAATATATGGGGGAAGTTGCTAAGTGAAGTTCAGAGAGATAAAGCAACTTCCCCATTATCACCCAGTTAAGTATGGAGACAGGATTCAAATCCAGGTCTGTCTAACTTTCTTAAAAAATCATACTATTTAAATAACATTGTGCTTTACCTAAATAAGAAAAGTCCAAAAATGGAATGGACTGCCTTGTAAGGAATTGACTACCTTAAACTCCAAGTGTGGGGCCAGAGGCTGAATCACTGTCAGGAAAGGATTTTATAGAGGTGATTCAAACATGGGAGTTAAGGAATGAGGTGCACTTGCTACTTAACTATTAAAGATCCCTTCCAACTTGAAGAATCTCTGATCTAATCTAAATGATTTAAGGGCACTTTTTTTTACTGTTATACTTTCAGAGTAGATGCACACATACACACACACACTAATTAAACAATAAATGACTTTTCCTTCCCAGCAAAATTTCCTCCAAGTATCCTTCCTTGGAACTTATATTTCGGCTTCCCAGTGTTCTCAATCATTATTGCCTAAGGTTTTCTGACTGGCAAATGCTACTTCTTTGAAGGCTTCTTTTATTCTGAAATAAATCACTGGGCCTTCTACTCAGGAATGTTGATCCTGCAGAGTTCTCCAGACAAAACTAAGGGTGTCATAGTTACTGTAAGGTAAAATGGCTGTCTGGTGAGTACCCTAGAACTGCACAAAATAACTGAGCATATCACTGCAGTAATTTAGAAACATCATAGAAGAAAACTGGCCTCTGTTGCTTGAAATCAAATCAAAGATATCAAGAGTGTCACTGTACAAGTTTGGGAACTATTAAAATCTTATGATGTTGTTGCCTTTACTTAACACTATCAGCGTGCTACACTGAGTACTGTCAAAGAAAAATGAACATTTACAACACATGGTAGACATTGTACTCTGGTTATCAAAGCATCTGTGGGGAATATCTGGTGATGGTGCTTCTGATTTCCTCTCTGAGACCCCATCATGGCTGTAGGACAGACCGCCACTTCATAGCTATAACGATCAAACAAATTTTAATAAAATGGATCTTCTGCTTTAGACAGTTACACAGAGGAAGACAGCTTGAATCAGGCCTTAATAGCTGTCAAGAAAAACATCTTGCTTCATCTCTCTCCCCTCCCACCCTCCAGGTTTAGGGTCAATCACCTGGAACTGAGATGATGGTCAGGAGCAAATTTCTAGTTCAGAGAGCAAGAAAAAGTTTGGAATGTTTTCTTTTTAATGACAACAGGATTTAGTTTGCTTAGCATAACCTAATTGCATTATCCTATTCATATCTTCTCCGTAATTTCTTTTTATTTTTACTTCTTTTGCTTTGCATTGAGTTGTAGAAAGCGTCCCTCTCTCTCCCTTCCTCTCCCCACCACTTCCTTTCTCTCTCTATCGCTCATTATCTCTCTCTTTCCCCCAACTAAAATTATGAGAATAACCCCCTGTCGAGGTCAGCCAACTAAACTTCCTCTTATAGTTATGTATGAGAGATGGGAAATGTCTCTCCCCTACTTGATTATAAATTAATTCAGAGAAGACCAACCACACTTTGACAACTTGAGGGTCCCCAGCTTATAATAGACCTTAAAATAATAATAATTTTTTAAAAACAGCAAACTAGCACAGTGCCATAGATGTTCACCTCTATTGCATTACTACCAACCCCATCCTCTTGCAGGAAACCAAGAATATAACACAACCTTCATATCTAAAGGCTTGAAAAAAGTATCTGGGGTCAGAAATCGCTATTTGGCCATGAATTAAAGGCAAGCTGGAGTTATAAGTTGCAACCCTGTGCTGAAAGCCTCTGAACCAGGGCAAAATGAAAGCAGTTGTCCACAACCAACAGTCTTTTCCCAGAACTAAACCTGACTGAAAAGCTTCCAAAACAGATTTTGAACAGCTTTCCTTGAGGAGTCAGTCCTCCAAAGATTTCCCGAAGGACTACTACTAAGTCTAAGACAGCAAATTCAGTTCTCTCTGTGTCCAGCTGCAATTCCTCTACTGGATATCATCTTGATATTAGGGAAAAAAAGAACTTGACTCTTACAGCCTGTTCTTTTAAATATCAATGGTTCTGAGTTTATGCAGCATGAAATCCTACCTACTAAGGATCTCAAAACCAAAAGGAATAAGGTCACAGCTTTGGGTATCTAATATGGGGTCTTATCCAATGTGTGACTGAATTTTTCCAACTGCTATGTATATTATGTTAGGAAGAGAAGAATGAGCCATGAAAGAATGAACTATTTTTATCGATGATTTCATACATTTAACTTTACCAAGGGGTGAAAAGGTTAGTTGAGATGAGAAGGGGGCAGGAACAAGCCTAAGCCCTGAGCTGCCACTCTGGGGCTCATTGTCACTGGAAATGCTAGACTCTGAATAACAGTAACAACACATTTTAACTGATCTCTTACTATGTATCTTCATGTTTTCTATGGATACAGGAAAAAAGATTCAGTCATGTCCTCAAAGAGCTATTACAATCCAATAGGGTAGACTCTCTCCAGACACTCTAGCAGTTTGTGCTTCCCTATCACTGTGTTCATAGAACAATTAAAACTCTTATTGTCATCCATATATTTATAGTGAATGTCTTCCCATCTGGGCTGTGAGGCTTTTGAGGGCAGTTCTTTTCACTTATATATCCATTACACCTAGCAAACATAGTGGACACCCACTGAAAAGTGTTTCAATAAATAAATAAACAAATAAAAGAAGACAGGTATGGACTACACAGAACAAAATCAGGAGTGGGTCAAAGTTGAAAGCTTCTAATCTCAGCTTTCTCCAATATACTTTCTACACTTCTAGCAGAGTGAACTTTCCCACAAATTTGATCAGATCACTACCCTAGTTGAATGAGTCTGCACTGCTTTGGAGCTACAACCTGAACCCCTTAAGCACAGTACACAAGGCCATCATGACGTGCCCTCAGTCTGCCTTATCTCTCACCATAGCATGGGTCATACTACTGTAACCATGGCTGACTCCACCTAGACTATAAGTTGCTTGAGGGTAAAAATCTTGTCTACTTTATCTGCATGGTACGAGTGCCTAAGCAGAGTGTCTTAATACCTGCTAAACATTTACTATTTACCAGATCCCTCCAGTGATACTGGGATACTACCACATATTCACTTATTCTTATAGTCTCTTTTATTTAACTGTGCCTCATAGCCCTTATAAAATTTGCCAAATAAACAATAATTCCCAAGCCCTTTTATGAATCACTAAACTCAGCTTCTAGTCATGGCTATCCTACTATTTAGCTGAATTCATCTCTGCTTTTTTCCTCACTCATAAAAGAAAAATAATATCACCTATATTTTTTACCTTACATGATATTCTAAGCTGACATACTTTCTGGAATATGGTAGAATATAAATAAATACCCACATACACAAATGTTATAAAAAGCAAATAATGTAATCATATAAGTATAAAGTGGTATAGTTATAATATTTTATATGGATTGACTGAGCCTGGATTCATATCTTGACTTAGCCACCTGTGATCAAGGGTTCTCTTTTAATCAATGTCTTAATCTATAAATGGAGATACTAATTGTACTTACTTCTTTGGGTTGTATTAAAGATAAGTAAATTCATGTAAAATGCTTAGAACATTACCTGGCATGTAGTAGATACTCAACAAATGTCAAAACAAGTGTTTTCTCCAGTTATCTGTGACTTGATTGTTGTAGTGACTGTCAAGTTATCCATCCAGTAAAGACATCAGCTGTACACATCTGATAGCTTCCTAAGCCCTAAGAGCTAAATCCCAGCATGGTCAGAGGTAGACTCACCTCTAAATTCTACCCAAAATGTAATATGCATGGCCAACTCTTGAGAACTTTCCAAACACTTAAGGTATGCCACCTAGTCCTCAAGATTGAGTACATTTTCGCTTATTTGAAAGCTTTGTGAATTTTCCCAAGTAACCAGGGAAAGTTCCAAGTTAATATATATCCAATGTAATAGCCAACTCCCCTCAGGTAGGTGTGATATGAGAGGCTCCCCAAAACCCGTTTTCCAATAAATCCCTACTGAACTTCTCTGTTCCACCACCCTCCTGTTTGATAAGACAGCCAATTGTCAGAGCTCTCTTGAGTCAGCAAAAGCTTCAGAGAATGAAAGGTTGGGGAGAGCTTTTTACGTTAATCACTTCTCAGAGTTGCAAATAGGGTAACCGAGCTCCCTTGAGACAGTTTCAGCTAGGATTATATCTTATCACAGTTTCCCAAATCCTATTCAAGGATATCAGAGAATTTGATTTGGAAGGGAAGTCAAGAAGAAGGGGTAGGATGTACACCGAAGGTAGATGTGCTTGATTTTAGACATCTGAATTTGCAGTGTAGGTGGAACCAGACATTCTTATTGATCCTAAAGCCAGACTCCCAGGGATGGAAGATTTTTTACTGTTTCACACAACAAAAGAGAATTTGAAAAAGGCAATTTGATTGGAGGGTATGAGCTAGAGGTAATTTTGAAAGGATGAAAGAGATTTGAGTCTTATTTAAAATACTGGAAGAATGGACCTAGAAAGGAAAAGGAAGAGTTCACCAAATGGCTTCCTTTAGAAAAACTGATTCAAAGGTGAGCTACAAACATGAGAAGTCACTATGTTGGCCCAATTCTGATTGTCTCATCCCTACCCCAGCCATTCATCTGCTAGCAGATAGGGTAGTATTGTTTTGGTTTCCAGCAGTCTGTTAAAGTTGAATTTATGATGCTTGCAATGAATTCTAAGTGTATTTTTAGTATGTGTATTTTTCTCAATCCTCCTCCAATGCACTTATTTTTGATGTTACTTTTAAAATGACCTATTTCAGTTGCTTCTGCAAATCACACCCAATTCCCAATAACTAATTTTAACTTTTTCATCTGGTTCCAAGAATAAGCCAGTGCCCAGCAGAGATGATGTTGCTCTTGGAAAACTGCACTCTCTCAAAATTCATCAGACCAATGGGCCTCTCTAGGTACAGTTAATAGGCTTAGATAGGAGACATGTGATGTGTGCAAGCTCAAAACTTCTCAATCAGACTCTCAATTCAGAGTTATTCTTTTTTAACTCCTATATGCCAAGGAGATGAAAATTCCTATTCTGTAACTCTTTTCCAACTTTGCTTATGGTCAACATGATGTTATCAAACCAATCATTTTGATGAAACAGATTAGTTAGTTGTCTCTAGCAAGGAAAGAGTTGATTCAGTCCTACAGTCAAGTCCATTTTTTAAAGTCAGTCCTAAAAAAATTGTCAATTTGGTCAAGGGAACATTCTGCCAGTCAATTCAATCAAGGATTTACTTCAGTCAAATAGATAATTCTGTCTATCAACAGGTCAGTTCTGTTTCACAAGTAATTAATTCAGTATAACCGTTTATTAGTTCTGTCAATTAATCAGTTTATTCAGCCTATCAAACAACCAGATTTAACAGATTCTATTCACCTCATTGGATAAGCTGACAAGAATAGACAAAAATGCTTGGGGGTGGGGGGAAGAGGGCACAGAGTTCCTCAAAGATTCCCGCATCTAGAGTAAGAGGTTGATCTCTTTCCTGGTATGTATTGAATGTGCCCAGCCAAAGCAAACTCATGAGAACTCTGAACTAAGGGAAATTTGTGGGAAAATAAAATTGCAAATAATAGCTTATTGTTAACATGATATACTCAAGACAGACTGTGGAAACATTTTTTGATGTATCATTCACACCTGGAAATGTTAGTTCAGAGTTTTCAGTTCCACTGTGAGAAAAGATTTATCAATTTTATCCTTAATAGACCATTCCAGAAATGACTATCAGCATCATCAGTAGCCCCAAAATGCATTTAGTAAGAAACTTACCACACAGGAGTATTGGAACGAAATTTACACAAGCTTTGGCCTGCTTACTGGTAGCTAATATTCTAAAGATGAGTCAAATATGTATTTATAGGAAATATATACAACCATATCAAAACATTAAACTTAAGATGTGAACAAGCATTAAGATATATGCATCCAGGTCAAAGGTAAATGTACCCTAGGAGCAAAGATCAGTAGGAAAGTTTTTCTGTTCGACTAATGTGATATCAAGGGAGGCTTCACCTCTTCTCTCACTAATTCCAGAAGACTTCATACCTTTGGAAACCCATCTTGACTTAATCAGATCCTCTTACACACTAACTTCACCTCCCTCCCATAATTTATACACCACATATCCACATGGTACAGACATTGGAACATTTCCAAATTCTCTAGAATATACCTTTTTTGTTCCTCTAGCCCCACTCTTACCCCAGTATATTATGATTTAAATTATAAGATTGCACACTGAAAGCCTTCATTTCAGGGCACATACTGTCACCAAAAATATCTTCTTTAGTAGCTGCAAAGAAATCTCTGTATTTCTAAAGTGTTCTTTTTGAACACTTAAAAGAGAAAAATGATATATTCTTCAGAAGGACACAGAAATTAGAAATATGGAGTCTTCTTTGCACAAATATCTTTTCTTTTCCTATTCTAAACCAAAATAATAGAAAAGGGAAAACATAATAGTTCAACATGTGTTAAGCTCATGCTATGCCAGACTCTAAGCTTCCTGAGACGAAGAACTATGTATTTTCGTCTTAAGGTCCCCAGCACCAGACTGTTTGGACACAATATACATTTAACATATATTTGATAACTAAATGAATTAATGAAAAGCATATTGTAACCAGCAAATATGACTAAGACATGGCTCATGCTCTCAAAGAGCTCATAATATAATAAGAAGAATCAGTTGTACAGACAGTTTACTGAAATACAAAATAAGCGTTATAATGGAAGTACAGAATAAGGACTATGGGAGTAGAAGGAGAGCAGTTAATTTTGACTGGGGGCATCTGGGAAAGCCCCTGAAAGAGGCAGCACTTCAGCTGAGCATCAATTCAGATTTTTATACAAACATTTTGACACCAGGAAATTTTCACTTGGCTACCTTAGCCCAGCCATTTTGATGTGGCCTAAAACAACAAACCATTACACTTTCATTTGTTTTATAAAGTACCAAGCAATGTGTAAAACTGTTGTCCATATCCCATTCCCAGCACTCACCCTAATGCCAGCCTCTACCCCTGAGAAGAGTGATGTTCAAGGATGGAGTGGGAATTTGGCACATTTTTTTTCATGTACCAAGAATGATGTGTTGACCAGCCTTGATCATCTCATAAAGGACCAACCATCATACTCAGTAAACTAGCTTCTCACTCTCCAAGAATTTACTTTTCTCTTGATAGACAATTCAAATATCCTGATTTTTCCCTAAAAGTCAAAGATGTTGGGAAGAGAAGGTATTTGAGCCCTATTATGATATCTTTTTCTTAGATCCAGGCTGTACAGAAAATCTTCAGTTGAATCTCTAACAGTCTCAGGCATCTTAAGAATATACATATATTTAATATCATAGCATTCCTTTGAGAGTTTTTAAAAACATGATTGATACCTCCTTAGCAGTTAACCTGGCTGGCTCCAACAGATACATATTTTAAAATGTTTTCTAAACATAAAGATAATACACTCATCAATTTTTTAGTAAAGAAATTAATAAATGAGAAAGTAAAAGGCCCTGATAATTATCAACTGATAAGTTTAAAGCAATAATAACCATTCTTAGTTGGAACAGTTTCATCAACAATGAGGTTAAAATGTCCTGCTTTAGATTTTTGACAGTAGGAGGCAGCTGATTTGAAAAGATGGAGGACCAGAATAAAAAGGAGTGATTAGTTAGTGATAACTAAGAACATTACCAGAAAAAAGGAAAGTGATGTCATCAAATGAGACTCTACTAATGCCAACAGCTTACAAAGAGATGCATAGTGGCTTTATAAAATGGAGAAGTAGGGATATTTCAATACTCCGTGGAAGTGAGAGATAAAGCAATGAAGATAAGATGAAATTAAATAATGACATTAAAATAGATTAAAAAGTTTTTAGTTTGTACATGTTTGCATTTCTGTAAACCTTACTCTACTATGACATATTTAAGGAAAAATAAAGATGAATATGTATGCTTTTATTTTACTAAAGAATAATGTGCTAAATGATCTCCACATCTAACTATTCTGAACTAGAGCATGCCTAGCTAGTGGATCTATATGACAAATATATAAGTTCCAGCATTCCCCTGTCACCTTATTGGGAAATACCAGGAAAAACTAACCAGGGGCCAAGCCTGTAAACCTGAATCTATGTAGCAGTTGTTCTTAACTTTTGGAGGATTTCGGACCCTTAGAGAATTTGATCAAAGCTAAAGACCCCAGAAAAATGCACATATGCATATACACATGATTTTTTGCATACAATTTCTGGGGATTCATAGACCTGAGTTTAAAGTCCTCTGTCTTGGTTTATTTTGGCTCTGAGCATGGTGCTTCCTATCCTGGCTAAAGATATAACATTCTTACTTGAATGCTAGTGGGGTTGCCTTCCAGAGACATGCTCCTTGCTTTCTCTGTGCCTCAAGTACTATGTTGATGAAGTGTGGATAGTGACACAGCTCAACTTCACTTGGGGTCCTTGGGAAATTGGCGTATACCACAAGTGGTAACCCTGTCTTGGAGGCTAATGTGCCAGCTCATGTATAACAATAACATAGTAAAAATAACAGAACAAGAACTCCCCAAACCTTTTTTTACCCAGCACATTGACAGACATGCAAAACCCGACTGGAGGTGTAATTTTCTTCACCTTCTTTCTACATTAATTTTTCTTCCTGATTTCAATTAGCCAAACTTGAATGGAGACATTACAGACAGTTCAACCCCACCTCAGAGCTGTGCAGACAGCACTTGCTGCCAAGCTGTCTATCACCAAGACAACTAGGCCAATGTGCTTTGCTCTGTGTAAATACCTCATCAGGGCCAGTTGCAGAAGGAACCTCTTTGCAATGACTTCCCATCAGATCAAAATCCTTACTCTTAGCAATCCAAAATATTTTTTGAAAGTAACTGGGGTATAAATAATCATTAGTATTTTTAAATAATCTTTCATGCTGATTAACAGGAAGCTTATTTTCAGAGATAGTCTCACATGAAGGCAGGTTGATTCAAGGGATCTAGAAAATCTCTCTCTTCCCTCGTAGGTCTGAAGTTCTTCTATTTGTTAGTCATTATTATTTTTTTCTTTGCATTAATCATAACTTTCTTCCAACATCTTCTTCTAAGCCACAAATTCCCCTGAAGTGGTCATCAATAATATAGCAATCTTCTGTCTCTAGTCTCTTCTCTTTAAAACATTTTGAATAAGAAGAGATGATAAAAGGTAGGATGGCTGACATTGTTACCTCAAATGAAAAATTGAGGAGATAGGTAAACTTCTGGACACAGCAGCATTAGCAAAGTGATACTTTTGATAAGTTCAGTACACATAAATGAGTCAAAAGCAAAAAACTCAAAGAAAGTTTTTTAAATCTCAGCAAAAAGTAATGTTGAGTTTTTGGTCCTTGGGGACCTAGCAGAGGTGCCAAATCATTGTACTCCTCCCATCCAGACTTCATTACCACTTATCCACCCTCAGGAACCTTCTGAGCAGCCCCTATTTGTTGGTCTCCTTGGCGGCAGGTGTCTGCTAATCAAAGGCTTAAGAAGGTGTGGGATTTAGGAGTCAGCACTGACTGGAAGGAAAACTTTCCATTCAGCCTTGAGCAACAATATTGGAGCTTTTTTTGAATGCTGTAATCAACTCTGTGCCAAATGGGGCCCAATCTCTCCCTACACAGCCCCAGGAATCCAAAGAAAGAAGTGTTTTCAATTCTCTTCAGAATGTCTGATCTCTCAAACTGCAGACCAAATAAAAACAGTCTGGGCTAATTGTGCCTCCCCTACCCCCATCTACTGTGTAATCCGCCTGGGAGAAACTCAGGAAAGTTGGCCTCAGGCCAGCACGGGCCTTCTGTAGAGGCAGAAAAATTCCCTCACCTTCCTTCCATGGACTGTTCTGGATACCAAAAGGAGAGCCTCTACCCCAGATATCCCAGAGAGAGAGGCAGCTGTGAGGATCAGGGCAGGACCTGAGATGATGTAGCTGAGATAAGACCTAAAAAGTTCTAACACCTGAGTTGGTATTTTCTGTATGCATACTATTTCACTAGTTACATTTTTATTGTTAGGTAGACTATGAGGAAAAGTGAAAAGAGTTGCTTGGGAGTTGAAATGGCTAGGGATTGAATCTCACTCAGAACCAATGCTTACTAACTATAACCTTAGACAACTTATTTTACAGACCAAGGCTCTCATCCCAGTTCTCCCACTTAACAGCTCTGTGACCTTGGCCAAATCCCTAAGCGCAACCTTGGTCTCCTCATCAAAAAAATGAGATCTCTAAGGACCTCTTCAAGTCTAGTAGTTTAAGTCACTTCTGGGATCCTGAGTTAAGAAAATATCCATGAAATTCTTTTTTATGTTTGTTTGTTCTTAAGATATAATCATTACCACTTAAAGCTGTTGGGGGTAGGAATATATGGGAGACTATAGTGAAATTCTAAGCAATATGATGCTTACAGTAGAAATACAGGCTATATCCATACTCAAAATATTTTAGTCTGAATTTATTAAAATAAAACTAAATGAATAAACCTAAAATAAAACTAAATTAAGAACAAGGCTAAACTCAAACTTATGTTTTTGTGTTCACGACACTAAATCAACAAATTTTAGTGACTTCTCCCTTTTTAACTAGTTGGTTAGTATTGTATAGATGTGGCCAGCATCTAATATGCTTTCAGTTGTGTCCTCAGCCCTCAAGACCCTGGGGGTCTGAAATCTCAGCCAACTTTGCAATTTAATCCAAAACCCAAAGCAGTTCAGATTCCAAGTAACCTGTTACCCTCAGCTATCAAAACATCACTCATGGTTTGAAAAATACCATTTTTAATAACCCCTTTTCAGTTTCCTGGCAGGCCCCCAGCTTCACTTCAAAGTTGATTTTCCCCAGTGAGAGTACAGCTAGAAGAATCCAGAAGTGCACTGAGCCATGCTCCCACTACCCCAGGCTGTGAAGGCCCAGCTCTAGGGCAACAAAGAAGGCTGGAGTGGGAAGGTGGGCAGGGGGAGGGCCGGAATGTGGATCATAGGTAAATGGCCTAAATTCAGGCCTTCCCAGAGACAAAACAATGTATCACCCTCAAGAGTGAACAACTGGAGAAATTGCATCCAAATTAAATTTTGGATTATATCATTATGCCTTATTTTTTTAAATAAATTTGATAAAAAAGAAATCACTATAATTTGAGCTGCCTCTTGAGTGCCATGTTTTTTTGTTTCAGTGACCCACTCTTCAGATGTCACACAAACAGATGCCAAGAAAACAATCTATGAAGAGAGGCACTAGGGGCAGGAGTGGGGGCAAGGAAACAGAACTTCATCTTTGGAGACCTAGGGTCTCTTAAGACAAGTGCAGACTGAACTCTCCTTAAACTCCAAGACAGTAGCCTTGATGTCGTAAATTTACTCTTGTATTTCTTGCCCAGGACTAGTGAAGTTGGGGTTGCCAATAAAATGACCACTTTGCTCAAAATGTTGCATTTAAAATCCAAGTCTTCTTAAAACAGCAGAGTAGGATTTTGGCCAGAAAGTGCTTTCTAGTACAAACACTAGTGCACTTTTACAAGGCAGGTAAAGCCCAAAATTATGTTGCTAATTAATTCTATATTTCCTCCAGCTACCTAGAACCAACTGCAGCCCAACATTTCCCAATTGGGATTCTGCCAAGAATTCAGATAATGCCATTTATGGACCATACCAACAGCTGAGGTCATGTTTTCTGTCTAAAGGGGAAAAAAGAAAGAAAAATAAATAGGGAAGGATTCATGGAAAGTACATATTAGAACAGGGATCCCCAACCTTTTTGGCACCAGGGACCGGTTTCGTGGAAGACAATTTTTCCACGGATGAGGTGGGTGGGGGATGGTTCAGGTGGTAATGCAAGCAATGGGCAGTGATGGGGAGCGGCAGATGAAGCTTTGCTCGCTTGCCTGCCGCTTACCTCCTGCTGTGCGGCCCGGTTCCTAACAGGCCACGGACCAATACCAGTCCGCAGCCCAGGGGTTGGGCACCCCTGTATTACAAGATAGGGACAGGGCTTCCCTGGTGGCGCAGTGGTTGAGAATCTGCCTGCCAATGCAGGGGACACGGGTTCGAGCCCTGGTCTGGGAAGATCCCACATGCCGCAGAGCAACTAGGCCCGTGAGCCACAACTACTGAGCCTGCGCGTCTGGAGCCTGTGCTCCGCAACGAGAGAGGCCGCGACAGTGAAAAGCCCGCGCACGGCAATGAAGAGTGGCCCCCGCTTGCCACAACTAGAGAAAGCCCTCGCATAGAGACAAAGACCCAACACAGCCAAAAAAATAAAATAAATAAATAAGTCAGGAGCTCTTTAAAAAAAAAAAAATATATATATATATATATATATATATATATTAAAAAAAAAAAAAGATAGGGACAGAAGGGAGAGGAAAGAGACAAGAGGTAAAAATCTTTTTATAGCAACAATCCCAAACAGACACACATACCTGGAGGGCCTGGAGGTTTTGAGTTTGTATTATTTGGGGGTAAAAGTGGAGCAAAAGGAGAATGCAGTGATTGTAGGGAATTTTAGAGAACCAACAATTTGATCTCAAAGAAATAACCTTCCTCCCCGCAAAATGTAAAGAATATGAAAAGGGAAAGGCCCAATGTCTTGCATCATGGCTGGTACAAGTGTTCTCTGTCATGTGCATGCCAGGAATGTGAATTGCTTGCTACTTGATTTGGGGTTCTGTAACTATCAGTCTTTTTTTTTTCCAGAACAAACTCACATTCCAAGGGCTAGAAAGTATCCTAAACATTAGAATTAGAAAGGAACTCGGATCTCATCTTATCTAATTTTCCCCATTCTAGGGATAAGGAAACTGAGGAAAATGAAGAAGAAACTTGGCCAAATGTCATACAGTAAATTAGTGGCAGAGTCAAAACTAGAACACAGATCTAGTGGGGCAGTTCCTAAACGTCAATTCATAATGAATATTTCACTGGTCCAAGGGAAGAATGAGAAAAACAAGGATTATGTAGTGATTGTTTTATAAAGTTAATTTTTTAAAACTATTTCTAATTTTGAGATTATGTCCATTCTACTTTTTATGTTAAAATATCCCTTCTTCTATGAAATGATAACCAAAGAGAGTAGTTGTTATTTTTATAATGTCCTTAATTAGCAAAACAATAAATTGGCAGCCCTATGTGAAAGTGCAAGATTTTTTTGGAAAATATTTGGTATGCGAAAACCATAAGTCTTCTACCACTAGTCCAATCCCCTGGTGTCAGGCAGGATATCACCACTCAATCCAAGGTATCTTCTGCCCCTAAGAGGTTCTATACCCACTGAATATGCCACTGAAATGTCATATAGTGAACAAAGTGTCAGAAAGAGACTGGTTTGGCTGGGATGTGAGGTGGAAGACAAACTAGAAAAGGAAAGAAGCACATGGTTGAACGTGGAGAAACAAATTGGTTTACGATTAATGCCTCATCCTGTCTTTTGTTATGGTACCTTCAAGTTAGCATAGTACCCTGATTTAATAGGCAATAGCTCTTCTACTATATATTTATATTTTTTATTTGTGGCTTAATTCAAATTTTCATCATGAGGAAAAAAGGCACAGATACTCAATTTCTGTGAGGTAGGCACATTGTATAGAAGAAGCTAAAAGAAGTTAACTGACTTGCCCAAGACAACTTGGTTCGTATGGTATTGAGCCAGGAATAAATCCTAGAACTTCATTCTAGATCTAATAATCCTTCTTCAAGCCCACATTTCTATCCTGTGTGCATCTTAACTGAGTTTCTGGATATGACCCATCAACTGGCCAATGACATTGTGGTATGCACCATCTGTCCCCAAAGTGCCCAGCATCACCATTCTAGGTGCCAAGTGCAAGAAGCACCAGGCTCCAGGACCCAGATGAATTACAAAGTTACAGGGAATATAAAGGCCTCTGGCTCTTGGCTACCCGCTGATGTGATCTGTGGGAGATAGGTGCCCCAACAGTCCTATCAATGTAGCCACATCTTGCTATCACTTCTGGCCATATAAAGGCCAGAGGAGTGAACCAGTGCATCAAAATGCACACCCAAGCAGCAGCAGCAGCAGCAGCAGCAGCAGCAGCAGCAGCACCATCATCATTATCATTACCAAATTTTCAATGATCCTCCTTGAGATGACTTGACTTATGGATTATCTAGGTTAAGTGTTTCATCCTAGCCATCACCTTCCACCATTCAATCAAGACCCACCCTGATAATCCAAACAGATTTTAACATCAGCCTAAACCAAAAAATTTTAAATGTAGAGCAAAAATACTCTATAATGTACCCCAAAGCCAAATCCAAATGCCTTTGAGATTCCTGCTATCTGGAACAGTCACTGTTTGGGATGCTGCTATTTGGGATTCTGGATGTTTGGGACAATCCCCATCTCTGCATCCCTTTATGTAAGTGGGCAAGAATCACATGTTTTTAAAAGCAGATGGCAAAAACTGCCTTCTGGCTGCTTGTTAGGTTGGTGGCTAGCAACTTCCAGGGCCCTGACTCAGCACAGTGCTAGGAGGAACTACATAGCAGTCACTGAGCTGTGGCCTAGCCAGAATCTGCCTTCATTCACAAGAAAAAAACTTTGAGAAGGAAACCAATATCTCTATCTGGGCAGGCACACCCCAATACAGATCTCATACCTAGCCCATCAATAAATGTTCATCTCTCAGACCCTGGTAAAACAAAACAGGGCTCAGAGGCTTTGGGTAAAAGTCAGCTTCCCAGACTCACATGGGAAAAGTTAATATGGTGGTAACAAGCCACTTAAATGCCTGTCTGCCTATGTTACAATAACATGCCCTTTTCATTCCTTCAACAGCTCTCAAAGGGCATTGTGGACAGCCGCATTTTGTGGGTATTTCTCACGGTCCACAAACCTACCCACAGAAAGCAAATTTCTTTTTATGTCTCCCAAACTTTGTTTTTTATAGTTATTGGGGATTTCCCTTTCCTTTAAGTGTTTTTCTTTTTGTTTTGTTTTTCTTTCTTTTGTGCTTTTTATCCTTGGGATTTTTTCTTTTTATCCTTTTTAGCATTTGGGGGTTTTTTTCTTTGTTGTTTTTGTTGCTGCTACTGCTGCTGATGTTATTCCCTTTCCTTTCCTTCTTTTTCCCATTGCTTTTTCTTTTTTGTTGTGTTTTGGAGCAATTTCCTTTTCTGTTTGGGGAGATTTTAGTTTTTTGCATTTGGTGATTTTTCTTGTTTCTTTTTTGCTTTGTTGTTTTATGTTTTATGGGGGTTTTCTGTGTTTGGTTTATTTGTTTCTTTTTTTATTTGGTTTTTTTTTTCTTTTCCAGGTTTTCTCTTTTTATCTTCTTTTTCTCTTTTGTTAGTTTGTTTTTCTCTTTTTCGTATTTTTCTTTTCTATGCTTTTTTTTTTCTTTCTTTGGGTTTTGGGTTTTATTGTGTTTTGATTTTTGTTTTGGTGGTTTTTTTGAGTTTTTTTTTGGATTTTTTAGAATTTAGGGTCTTTCTTTTTCTTTTAAAGTTTTCCCTTTTTTCTATGTTGTTTCTTTTTTTAATTTTATTGAAGTACAGTTGATTTACAATGTTGTGTTAATTTCTTCTGTACAGCAAAGTGACTCAGTTATACATATATATATTCTTTTTCATATTCTTTTCCTATATTGTTTCTTTTTAAAAATCTTATTTTCTTTCTTATTTTTCACTTTTTGCCTCTTATCTTCTTTTAACATTTTAGTAATATTTTAAATGTGGTATCATTTTAGATTGACAGAAAACTTGCAAAGATAGTACAAAGGGTTCCCATTTACTCAACACCCAGTTTTCCCTATTTTAACATATTTCATTTGTATGGTACATTTGTTACAATTAATGAACTAATTCTAATATATTATTATTAACTATAGTCTACACTTTATTCAGATTTCCTTAGTTCTTACCTAATGTCTTTTTTCTGTTCCAGCATCCCACCCAAGATACCATATTACATCTACTTGTCATGTCTTCTTGGGCTCCTCTTGGCTCTGATAGTTTCCCAGACTTGTTTTTTGATGATCTTGATGGTTTTGAGGTATTGGTCAGGTATTTCATAGAATGCTCCTCAGTTGAGATTTTTCCAATGGTTTTCTCATGATTAGACTGGAGTAATGCGTTTTGGAGAGGAAGACCACAGAGGCGAAATGCTTTTCTCATCACATCAAAAAAGAGCACATACTATCAACATGACTTATGGCTTTTGAAGTTAACCTTGATCAGCTGGCTGAGGTATGTTTGTCAAATTTCTCCACTATAAAGTTATTTTTCCCACCTTTCCATACTACACTTTTTGGAATCAAGTCATTAAGCCCTGACTGCATTTAGAATGAGAGAGATTAAGCTCCGTTTCCTGGATGGGGGACACATATCCAAATAAAGTATTTGTAACCCAATATCATATTATTTATTATGTTGCTCCAATTATTCGAGTTCTGGCCATTGGGAGTTCTTTCCAGTTTGTTCCTGTGATCCTTTAACATGCTCCCTTCTTTTTATTTTTTCACTTGTTTAACATTTTAAAATTATCTCCGCCTCTTTCTTCTTTTTTCTTTCTGTTTTGTTGGTCCTTTCCTTGCCTAAGGTGGGGTGGGGGAAAATCACAGTTTACAAAGGTAAATGGATGTGAGGGACACTAGGAAGGCCTTCACCCAAACATCAGCCTCTATAGGACCAGCTATTTCACTGTTAACATTAACAGTCTATTTCTTTGGTTTAAGCAATGTGAATTCCCTAAGCTGCCCCTGGAAAAAGAAGTGTATTCAATCCCTGACACCATAAATCTAAGGAAGGTAGAGAAGGAGGGCCAAGAGGAAGGGTTGTTCTTTGGAATGTGAAATATTTGCTTCAAGTGAACCAAAGACTTATAAAGAAAGAAGTGACCTTAAAGATCTTTTAATTCACCCTGAAACTTAACTATAATAAGCAGTCTCTCGAATTAAAAATTAGAAATGAGGGCAGGGGCTTGGACTGGGAAGAGAGAGGTTCTAGGTTGTATATGAAGGTTAAACCAGGAAAAGATTTTCATTTTGGGGGTAGTTGGTATATGACCTTGAAGGGAAGAGACAAGATGGCACTGAGAAAAATGAGGGGACACAGGTAAAACTAGGTCAGTGTATGGAGCAAGAGTGTGTTGAGGTCTCATATTAAAAAAAGAATTTGCAATGAATTCCAAGGGTACAGAAAACTCTTTTGAATGGCCAGACATCTACATGATGGTTTTCTTTAGTTTAGGTCCCTCAGGCGAACTGAAATAGAATGTTTCTGTTAAACCAAACACCTAGCAGACCTCAGACCAAGTTATAACCTCCATTCAAATAAAAGTATAGGCAGAAACAGTGGCGAGTGTTAAGTTTTACTCTCTTAATAATATAAAATATAGAAAGTATACTTTTGAGGTTTGTTATGGACCTATTTAGAATATTATAGGATACAATAAGCCCTCTCAGGAAAAAAGTAGCAAAAATTCAGCAGCAAGCTCCTCTTTTGTTATGTTTCCTTCCCTTACATTAAGCCCTGTGATGTGTATAGGAGTGTTAGCGTTATTTAGGGGAAAATGGAAAGATGCAGAAATGGAAAAAAGTTCCTGTGTTACCTTCCAGAGATAATCTATATATTTACACACACACACACACGTTATAAAAACCTCTGTGAAGGCATCTCTCAGGTTTACTTCACAGCAACACATGACTCCTATGGCAAGGTCTAAACCATGTGTCCAAAACAATCTCCAAAGATTCAGAAAGGCAACAGTCTACCTCAATACATACCCAGGACCCAAACTACCACAATAGGGGTAGAATGGGGATAAATCCTGGGAAAACAATGTGTAACTCTCTTAGGAAAATGGGACTATTAGTACCTATGTCACAGGATTGTTGTTAAGTCCTAAAAAACTTTAGTATGCATAAAGTGTTAAAACGCTGCCTGGCATAAGTGCTATATAAGTGTTAGCTGCTATCATCATCATTTTTATTGCTGTTGTTTGATGTTGTTACTGAGAAAGGACAGCTTGGGGCTTCTTGAAGCTATTCCTTATTTTCTCTGGGTTTTCCTCACAGGTACCTCCAAAGTTGGGAACCTCTATCTGTTACTATTCTTCCTCTGGGATACCTCCCCCACCAGGATCTAAAGTGTGGAGCCAATTGGTAACCAAAGTTGTACCTCAAGAGGTCTCCTGTACACAAGGGGCTTAGCCTCATTGCCTGACATTCCTCTCACAGCATCAATGAGATAAACTGTTTCATATGTTATTACTCACTACTGTTCTTGCAAAGACCATGGAAATGCATGGACAGATCAGTAGCTCTCCACACTTTCTGGGGAATTACTCAACCTAGAACATGTTTCCATCTCTTTCGTGTGATTCAGTTCTTCCTCAGCCCTACACTTCTCACTGCATCTGGGGAGTTACATGTTACTGGCTAGCCACAGACATTGCACTGCCTTACTCCACTGGCTAGGTCTTTAGGCAGCTGGTGCTACTGGGACAGGCTGGAGTACACAGTCACAGGTCAACATCCTCTGAAGCCTGAGTCTGCCATCTCATTACCTTAGAAGCCCTTCAAGGAGTTGAAGCCAAGATCATAGATACCCAGCACATCTTCTCTCACTTACCTCTTTGTCTGGAAAGGTAGGTAAATGACAACTGAGTCACTAGCTTTCTCCCACCAGTGAGTCTCATCACTGGCATTTGCCTACTTCCTGGTGTCTCCCAAACATAAGTTGAATGTTTGGCTCCTGATGCAAGTCTTTATACCATTATGGAGGGACTTTAACATCCATGAAGATAAAACCATACAGCACCACTTGGCTCAACTCCAGAGACCTTCCCTGCACTTCAGTTATCCACACCTTCGGCCGCATCCAGGGTCTTTTCATCACTCATTACTGCTCCACTTCTAATATCTTAGATTTGTATTTGCAACTCTCTGGCTACTGTTTTTTTTTCCCATTTAAGGGCTTTTACTTCCTCATTCTTACAATTCCTATTCTTTGGTCTCCTGTTTTCTCCCAATTTATCAGTCTCCTCCAGACTAATTTTCTTTCCTGACTGGCCTGGGCCCTGCAATCCATGACTTCAACTATATTTTCCATATTCTTAACTCATCACATTTTGACCTGGTACCACCGAAAAAATTCATGGTCTCCTGCTTTAGGAAAGTTCTCAGTGCTATACAACAATTTTTCTAAGAATTCCTGGCCAGCTTTATCTCCCATCCCTTCCTATTCCTTCAGAAATCTCTTTCCATCAATCACTACTCTTACTTCTGAATCTTTGCCCCTTCCCTCTCTGATGGTTCTTTCTCCTCTGCACAACAGTATGTTCAGACCTCTCATGGTTTAAGAAACAGTTCCTCAACCCTGCCTCTCTCTGTTTGCTGCCCTCTCTTTCCTTCTCTTTCTAACCAAGCTTCTTGAAAGAACAGTCTACATTCACTGCCTTCACTTCCTCTTCCCATACTCACCCCTTGACACACTGCAATCTAGTTCTGTTTCTAGGGTAGGTCACCTCCTACCCTTGTTTTTACCTCTGTCATTAAACATATCACCCTATTATAACCACCACTAAACCTAAGCACCTCAAAAAGTAGGAGCTTGTCTATTTTATCTATGTGGTCCCAGAACCTAGCACAGTGCTTGATTGATAGGAGGTGCTCAATAAACGAATTATGTCACAAACACTTACTGAACACCTACTAGGAGCCAAGCACTGTAGCGGCTCTGCTAGAATCCGCAACACTTAGACCCCTGTAATCCATCATCAAAACTACATTCAAACAGACTTATTCTCACAGAAATGTTCTCCCCTTCATGAATGTCAAGTCAGTACATTTAATTAAGCCACACAACCCTTGCCTTGTTCTGTGCCTTACTCATAGAAATTATTTATCATTTGTTGAATGAATGCCTGATAGAGCTCAGCAGACTCAAGAGCTATAAATGGGCACACAGGGGTCTGTTCTGGGATCTGGTTCCTTACAGAAGGCTTTTGGGGTTTTTAAAAGCTATTTCTAAACAGTTCGTTCTGTAGAAACATATTCATTTGCAACTCTATCTCAATATTGCTGATAGTTTTAGTAAGCCACTAGCCTGTTTACAACCCCTCCCTTTCAGTTATCTTAACTTCTCTCCAGGCTTCTTCCCCTCCACCTATAAACAGTACAAAAGTCTCTCCTGGCCTCAAATAAAGAAATACCTAAATTAGAAACCCTCTGTTGACCCCCAAGGTCCCACTTTACCTAATACCCTTCTTTTCCCCACTGATCTTTTGAAAAAGTAGTCTACACTTGCTAGCTCAAATTTCCTTCTTCCCATTGGCTCCCACATCAAGTGGTCAAAAAGTATAAGATATGGGTTAGGTTGGTTAGGGAAAAGCTTCATGGACAAATAAGGACATAGGACACAGGGGAAACTCTGAGATTAAACTACAGGAGATGTAAATGTATTGGGGGAGTATGAGGTTTTGCTATTTTGTTTTTAGTCTGTTTTATAAGTTTCTCTTTTAAGCAGGTAACACATGCCTATGATACACAGTTCAAAAGGTATAAAGGGTACAGTGTGAAAAGTAAGGGTTCTGCCAACTCCCACCTAGTTCCCCTCTCTGGAGGCAAGCACTGTTGAACAGTTTCTTATGTATTATTCCAGAGATAGTTTATACATTTACAGATATTTACATAGACAGAGTCTCTATATATAACGGTAGAAAATAATAAGTGCCATGAGAAGGGTGATCTGACAAGCACAGGAGGAGATGTTGAAGAACTAGGGAATATCATCTTCCCTCCAATATACTCTTCCTCTCACCTCCATTAATAGCCTTTTCATCCTCCCAAGTTGCTGAGGCTCAAAGCTTCTGAGCATCTCCCATTGGTACAATGGTTTGCAATTTACAGAACACTGCCACAGCCCTTATTTCATCTAACTTTGGTACAACTCTGTGAACTAAGCAGAGTCCCAACGGTTAGCTGCACATTAAAGTTAAGCTGATTAATAATCCCTCCACCCTTGCTACTGCTACATCCAATTTTATTTCCAATATGTAAATTACATGCATCCACTCCTCACTACCTCCACTATCCTACCCTACTTCAGACCCTCATTACATCTCATCTGTAAAATTGGAATAATTGCCTACTTTATGGAGTTGTTAAGTACACTCAGTAAAATTAAATAAGAGCTATAACACCACAACAAATTTTTGTTCTCAACAAACATTTCTTCCTTTCTCCTTCTTGCCCCAACATCTCCCCAACCTTTAATCCAGTCTCCACATTACATACCTGATTCATCAAAATGATGTAGAATTCTTGAATTTTTTTTCTGTGTACATCCTCTATTGATCCCAAGATCAGGGCATCAGAATATGACAACTTACCTGGACTCTGAGGAAAAGCAGTAGAAAATTCTAGGTGCAGCCATACCAAAGGAAAATTGCTCTCAGTGCCTCCCAAAGGCATTGCTTTTAAAGTCTAGGGTAGCACCATTAACATTTAGAAGCTAAGAAGGTCAAGATGTGCCCTGAATTTTCCACCTAGAAAAATCCTACATGTACTTCACTACTCAATTCAAATGTCACCTTCTTCTTGAAGCCTTACAAAATCCTGCCAACATCACCTCTTCACCCAAATCAGAATGAATCTTTCCTTTCTGTGTATTACCAAATGTTGGGAGAGGGAAGGAGGAAGAGAGACAGGGAGTGAGAGAGGGAGAGAAAGAGAAGGAGAGGAGAGGGAAAGGGGAAGGGAGAGGAGGAGGGGAGAAGAATGAGAGGAGAGAAAAATGGGGAGGGGAGATAAGAGGAAGGGGAGGAGGAGAAGGGGAGGGGCAAGGGCAAGAGAGAAGAAAGGGAGTCCAACTTCTGTCTTTCCCTGGTCTGGTCCAGCCCAGTAGTTCCCAGGTCCTTGTTCTGACAAAACCCACTGACCCACCTACTAAAATATACCCAACTGAATAAAGTTAAAATGATGGCTACCAGACAGCAGAGGGGATCCCATCTACCCCTAGTTCCTGGTTAGAAATTAAAGACACATAAAATAAAATATGCTTTACTCTTAAATAAATTTATTTATTTTCAGGTTGATTTAGCTTTGTATACATAACTTTAGTATAATTTAATTTTATCATATAGTTCATAATCTGCTTTATATCAATTAAATCATTAACATTTTCCCATTCCATTAACTTTTCTTTAAAAATATTTTTTAACAGTTTCTAAGTCTCCTATCTTGTTTCCATCTATAATACATCCTTTCCCCTATTCCTGGGCATTTCCATTCCCGTTTTTACAAATAACGTTTTACTGAAGGTACATAAATCTTTATCTGAATCTCTATTTCCTCAAGAAACATTCTTAAAAATTGAATTTCTAAGTAATAAGATATTGAGATTTTTAGAGCTATCGATACATATCCTCAAGCTATTTCCCAAAACAACATATCAATTTAATCCACTGGCAATGTACAAGAATGACCATTTCACTGCACTCTAATTAGCACAGAATATTATCTTTTCTGTTTTTTCTAATTTGATAGGCAACAAATTATGACATGTCATCATTGCTTCAATTTGATTTCCTTGATTACAAGTAAAATAGAAGAGTTTTTTTCAATAATGTTTATATACATGGTTTGTTTTCCTTGTTTTGCGAATTACATATATATTTCCTTTGCTCATTTTTAAAACCAGGATCTTCCTTTTTAAATCAATTTACATGTATTTTGACATATTTAGCATGTTATATTATAATCATAACTGTATACAGTCGATTTTCATTATTCACATTAGTTATGTTTTATAAAGTTACTGCAAACACTGAATTGGCAAATCCTGAATGACTGTTCCTGGGGAAACACAGAGTTAGGTTTCTGCAAGCCTCCGTAACAATATTTTTTCTCAACAAGTCAATACATACCTTGCTTATGTGTGTTTCTGTTTAAAGACACTTTATTTAATGTATATATTGTTGATTCATTAACACTGAACTCATAGCCAATAGCACTATAACTCATGCCTGAACTAAGCTTATCTAACACACGTATTTTCTCCATAAGGCACATCACAGCCTTCTTGCACTCAGGAACACTAGACAGCAATTCAGCACTATGCCTGGGGGACATTTTAAACAGAAAAATCACAATAAATAACCATTTCCTTTGTGATATCATATATTATTTTAAGCCTATTCAAAGAGGAAATACTTTATTCAGCTACATTTTCTTCTATTTTTCAGTCTTTAATATTTTGCATAAAATTCTTTAATACACCTGAAATTTAGTTTGGTGGATAGTGTATCTTTTGGGGATATAACAAGCCACCAATCATCAATCAAAGAACCTCACCTTTTGAAGCCTCTATTATTCTGGCTCCCAATGAAGTGCCTTTCTAAATACAGGTCAGCCAGTTCCAGAGTTTCTAAGAAGCTTCAAAAAATGGAAAAGCAAGGTTAAGAAAAAGTTTTACCTTTCCCACTAAATCCAAGTGTTAGATATCAAGAAATGAGATGGGGCTGATGATATTCTACTGCTATTTCAATGGCTGCAATCTGCAGTGAAGCAGGACCAGCAAGGGGATAGAGGCCAAGTCACTGCCAGGAACTAAAATGGGTCAAATGCAGTTTTCTCCGTGTCATAGGACAGTATTCCTCAGAGTATTGTAAAGGACAACTTCCATTCGAGTCACCTGAAGTGTTTGTTAAAACAGATTCCTGGGCCCCATTCCAGACCTATTGAATCAGAATGTGGTGACTGGGTGCCCAGGATCTGCATTTTAAACAAGCTTCCCAAGTAAATCTTATGCATGCTAAGGTTTGAGACTCGCTGACACAATCACTATTTCATAATTAGAGGGTCAGTGATATGGCTTATCAGTAGTACCTGCTAAAAGACTTAGGAGGTTTAGTCAACAATATACATGATATGAGTCAGTGGTAAGGCATGGAGACCAAAAATGAGCTAACGTGACCTTAGGCCACACAAATAAAAGTACAGTGTCTAGAATGAAGGAAGTGATGGTCTTGCTCTTACTCCACACCATACCAGGAGTACTGAGTTTAGCATTAGAACACTACACCTCAAGACTAATAAAACCAAAATATGATATGTCCTCAAAAGAACAACTTGGCTGATGAAGAGGCTGGAATTCAAGACAAGTGCAGAATTATCAAAGATAATTCTGACATCTAGGGTTGTCAAGCCTAGAGAATTGAATAATCTGGATAACATGACTGTCAACCACAAATAGCTGAAGAGCTGTCATATGGAAGAGATCCCTCTGCCTAGGCAATGCCATCCATGCTTGTGACTTTATATACCTTCCCCTTGGCTGTGGACTCTCAAATCTGCATCTCCAGACTAGGTCATTTTCCTGAGCTTCAGCCTTCCTAAATCTCTCCACCTGGATTTTCCACAAGTATCTCAAACTCTACATGGCTAAAATCAAACTATTATTCCCCTTTTCACAGATAATGATTCTGAAGCTCAAGGAAGTTAAACAATTTCACATGGGTTCAGGTAAATAAATTAAACCCAATCTATCTGACTCTAAGGCTTATGCTCTTTTTATTTTTATCATGCTGGCTTCTATAATATTAGGGGAAAATAACCAACCAGAAGATTGCGTACCTATCTTGTACCTCTGAAACAGAGTAGCAAGCTTCATAGGGGAGTTGTTCCTTCCTGAAAAACAAATCTGCTCTAAGAAACTCTAATCCTAAATTCACTAGATTATATTTTTAAAAGTAAATCTCTGGCAATATCAGGGGCAAAATTATTAAGTGGAAGAAGCTGAAGTCCCTTCCCCTCTCTGGGTCACAACTTCTTGGTCTTCAAAATAGATAGGATTGTCTGGACTTTGAAGATCTTTACATCCTCTTACAGCTGTACCATTTGGAGAGTCTATGGAAGACAGCATTCCGTATAAGGTACAGACATTATGAATAAACAGTCATGCCATTTAGCCTGTGTAATAGCTCAGCTGCCTTCCAACACCATCCTCCAGGACCTGCTGGACTAGAGACTGATCATATATCTTCATGATATTCTCATCTACTCCAGGCACCCAGCCCAGCATGACGTACTTGTTCACACAGTCCTGACTTGACTCTGGCAATACCAGCTCTTTACTCAACTGGAGAAGTGATCAGGTAAAAATTAGAAATTCTGTCACATTTTTCCCTACATAGGGTTCTGATGTGCTTCCCCAAAGTCACTTACTAGCTGCATGACCTTGGGCAAGTCACTAAACCTCTCTGAGCCCCTGTTTTCTCATCTGTAAAGGCAATACTACTAATACATAATTCACCTGATTGTTGTGAAAATTAAAAAAATAATGTGTGTAAAAGCACAAGGCACACACTAGGTACTTAGTAAATATTTCCTTCCTTCGGTGTAATCCTTGGCTGGACCATACCAGGTAACCCCAGGGTTTCCTTGGATTCACTAGTAATTATCAGGGTTTACCTTATTCCTCTCCTTTCTGATCACCACCCGCTCCATCAACCAGACGAAGAACATTCAATAAATGCTCATGGCAATTCTCTCAATCCACTGAACTATATCAATAAAGGTTGCATTTGAGATTTTGTAGCAAAATTTAAATCCCTAGTAAGTAGTCAGCCAGCTTCTGCTAAAATGTTTCCTACTATAGGGAACTCATTCACTTCTAACACAGCCCATTTCATCTTCAGTCAGTTCTGTTATAACTTCTACATAACAGTCCTAATTCTGTCCCTTGGGGTCACATTTTACAGATATATATAAAATCGTCTTTCTTACGACAGCCCTGCACATACTGGAAGATAGTAATCATGCCCCGCTCCGCCCTTCAGGCTTTTCTTCTTAGCCTCTATTTTGTATTTGTCCCTCTTTAAAAGATAACTGACATAACTAAGCACAATACTTGAGGTGTAGTTCTACAAACTCAGGAAAGAGTGGGATAATCACCTCCTTTTGGAGCCTGTGTTTCCATTAACTTTTTGGCAGCCATATGTAACATATATCCATTCTTTAGAATTGCTAATATTTTTTAAATTTTATGAAAATTATGCAAGATGTTATATATCCTTATCAAATTAATTTTGTTGTTTTTGAACCACCTTTTCAGTCTAATAAATTCTTCCTGGATTCTTGGTTCTGTCATCCAATACATATACTTTCCCTCCCACTCCAGTTCTCTTAATGTTTAATGAGCATACTTTTCTACATCTCCATCCAAGTCATTAATTAAAATGTTGAATGTACAGAGCCAGGTACAGAGCCCTACAGCTCACCACCAAGGATCTCTCTTTGCAATAGTGAAGCTCAACCTTTTTCCTGCCTTCTACATACCTGAGAGCCATTCCTACCATCTATTCACATCAATCACATTAGCTCATAAAACATCAGAGATACTCAAGGAGAGGCAGGCCTTCTAAAGGGGAGTACTTTAATGGGGGGAAAGGCCTATATGGTTTGGAAAAACCCTCATTCAGGCAATTCTGATAAACCCCTCAGAGAATGTGCCCTCACCCCACCTTACTCCCCCCCACCACACACACATACTTCTTAAGAATTCTGGATCCAGAGGAACATAGAATCAATAATTAGCACCCTTTGTAAATGGTTTCCTCATCTGTATGATAGAGCTAATAACACATAGCTCATAAGGCTATTGTGAGGATTAAAAGATTAATGCATACAAAGTACTTATTAGCACAATGTCTGGCATATAGTAAGTGCTCAATAAATAGTAGTACTTAAAAAAAAAACTATTTCAGAATCCAACTAAAGGAACAATGTTCCAGCTCGTGTTCGCTACATCTTGTTCACCAGGATGTCATAAAAATAAAAATCTTTGTAACACGCATTGCTGCAATATAGGTACACTGTAACCATCACATACTTGCATCTATTAGTCAAATGGTCCTATCAAAAAGGCCATGTTTCCAAGACCACAAATCTGAATATAGGACATAGCTCCCTAATGGGGCAATTATGGCCAAAAATATATTGAAATTTAATTTTTCAAGCTCAGGCTCTACTGCCTGACCTGGCTCCCATCCCCCACACTTATTAATGGCAGAATCAGGACCTCCACATTCATGAAGGTCTACATCATCGCCCTTCCTGTTGCTCCTGTACCTGACCCTGCTGTTTTCAGGGAGGGTGATAAATCCAGGTGAGGTAATCCAGGCTTGCCTTGCAATAAAATCATTTCAAGATGTTTTTGGTTGAAGGATAGATTGTGATACCCACAATGGACCCCACCTATCACCTATATTTCTGACATGATCCCCCCCATCATCCATCTCCCACCTTTAGTCACCACAGTTTATAATGCTGCATACCATATCTCAGGGCTACTGGCGGCCACAGGTCCAGGATGAAGTAGGAAATGAATCTGGAACCAGAGATATTTGTGAGTCTGAAACACTGGAAGCCATTTTATGCTGTGGCTTTTGTGAGTGTCACGTTAATAACAATTAACATACTATTATAAAAATAACAATTGCTCACATCTATATTGTGCTTTATAGTTTATAAAATACTTCAACAAACAATTTCTCCTTTGTCCTCAAAATAGTTCAATAGCTTCATTTGGAGGCAACATTGTTGAAAATTTTAAGAGAAATTTTCTTTATTAAGCTAAATTATGTATTATTTCCCCCACATATCCACAAAATAATGCCTGCCACACAATCTAGTTTAATCAAACAAAAATGTTGAATGGCAGCTACTTTGCTCAAAAAGGCACTAAACTCTAAGGTTCTTATTTTTTAGGGCAGATGATATCTATTTTACAAATAAGGAAAACAAGCCTTTGGGAGGTTAGATAATGTGCTCAACATCCACATAGCAAATAGCAGAACCAGGATTCAAAGTCTAAGTTATCTGACTCCAAATTTTCTAATTTTTTTCTACCTCAGCATCTGGAGGGGCCATTCAACTGTCTTCTCTAAAATGGCCACCATCCTCCTCTGTCAAGAAATAGGCAGTGGCTAACTGAATTCATCTTTCTGAAAGACATCTTTCAAATTACAGGATCCTAAGCCAATTCTCTCACAAAAGGATCAGTTTCCTTCCCAGGCAGCTAAGTTCCTATGCCATTCTAGGAATACTTTCGTTTTTACCTTACAGGTAAGCAGCCATAGAGCCTCATCCATCTGCAGAAAAGATGTTGAGACATATTGTACCAAACCAGAGGTCCAGCCCCACCCTCAATCTTGCAGCATTCTGTCACTCGTCATCAAAGCATCGGTCCTGTCCATTGTCCCATTGCAGAGATTTTGCACAAATTAGAAATATTATAGTCTATAAAAATTTCATTTTTCATCCTCCATTTTTTCAATCCCTACCCTTCACAGTGCAGTCCCCACAAAGGACAAAAAGACAACCACCTGGGAGAAATACCAGACAACACAGGCCAATTTCTACTTCAGCACAAAGCAATGAGGAGATAGATAAACAGTCCCATAGGTGAGAAATTAGATACTGTTCTCAACCTACCACCCTTTCTTATACAGCTCTCTAAAAAGTTACAAGGTATAGTCCTCAACTCAATTTTAATTAACTGAGTCACTCATTTCATGTCTTACCTATTGTAATTAGCTCTTTTCTTCAAGATTTACCAGTTCTTTCTTCTAACCTAAATAGCATCCCTAAACACCTAAAAAGTATCATGACCATCCACAAAGGGGTGGAAAGGTTGTCATTCACGGTTTGGGACTCTAAAAATTGCGACCTGAAATGAGGCTAGATACAAAGAATGATCCCACGGGCTGGCTTGCAGGCAGCACTGGGGCCACATACAGTCCAGTCTCAGCTCTAGCAGGATGGGGCTGCTAGATGGTATCGGCTCCCATACTGCTTACCAGACATACCAAGGCACAGAACCCCAAATCCTGAATTACCTCCTCAAAATGGCCTCTCACCTCTTAAAATAAATAGGTTTGGGTGCAACTAATTTCTTTTGGGCCTCCCCTCAACCAACTCTGGCAGCTATATTTTGCTGTCTCGTTTGATCTGTTTTCTTTCCTAGTCCTCAGTTCAGTTTCAACATCTGTTTAAGTACCTGATTCCTTGCTGTGGCTCAAATCAGCATCGTCTTCAGCCATCTTCCTGGGTTTACCGACCTCAGGCTCCAGCTCGGCAGAATTAGTTTAAACTGGTCAAAATAGATTTGAAGTGGTCAGAACTGATTTTCCCTTGTGAGAAACGATTTGAACTGGTCAAGAGCAAGTTCTGACCATTTAAAATCCATTTGGGCCAGTTTTACATTGCTAATGCAAGAATAAGCCACTGAAGGGATCAAGATGAATCAGGAATGAGATGAAGCAGCTTCAATCTGCTTAGAAGACCAGTGGGGTTACAAAAAGGACCTAATGCTAAGGACCATACCATTTGTGGTGGTGATGCTGGAGGGGGGATCAGAAAGGACCTACTTGTCTGTGAGGTAGGACCAAACCACTGTAGACCCCGGGGGAGGAGCTAAAAGAAACTGATGCTCAATGACGCAGGATCAAATCATTGGCGTGAGACAGGAGGGGGAATGATGCTGATGCTCTCCAGACAGGATCAAACCACTGAGATGTATAGAGGGCTGAACAGGGATGCTTTTCTATAAGGTGTCTTCAAACCACTCTGAGGTAGGGATGGAAGAAGGGAGAATAAGAACGCAAAGGGCCTAGTAGTTTGTGAGATAGGATCAGACTACTGTGGAGGATTTGCAGAAAGGGAATGCTGTTCTAAGAAGCAGGATCAAACCACTGTGGAAGGGAGGGGAGCAAAAAGAAGATGAATTTTCTTGAAGCAAACTTAAATTCTTTTTAGTAAAGCAATAGTGCATATGATATTCTGTAAGGCAGAATCAAACTCTTTTTATCAATAATAAAGGGCATTTACATGATCTCATTTGCTCTTTATTCTGCCCTGATGGTTGGGTCAAACCATCTTCCCACAAAGACCTCTGCAGTAATTCCTAGCTGCCTCTGATTGTTGCTAGGCAACAGTGTAGCAGCTGCCTGATGAACCTTGCCCTTTTGACATTAACCCTTGGGTTTCTGGAAGGGAAATAATAGGTGCACACATTTAAAAATTGGGGAGCAAATTGAGACCGTATCATCAAATGCTAGGTTGGGAAGAGTGGGAGACAACCACACAGACTTTCAAAAATAAAAGGAAAACAGCAAGTAGTTAGAAAATGATGGCTATGTGGAGTAAGCAAAACTCACACACAAAAAAACAATCCTATATACTTGGAAAGCATCAAGTACAAGCTCCCACAAGACTTCTGAGTTCGTCTATGACATCCCTCACTGGTGGTGCTTGAATACCTTTGGTGAAAAATGAGTAGCTCTAACTTCCTAGGCAATCTGTTCCATTTCCCTATAATACTGATCATTTTTTGAGCCAAACTCTCTCCCCTGTAATTTCCGCCCAGTAGTCCAGTTCTCTCTTCTAGAGCTGAGGTTGGCAAACTCGGGCTTACAGACCATATCCAAGCCACTGCCTACTTTTGTTCAGGGTGTGAGCTGAGAATGCTTTTTACATTTTTTAAATGGTTGGAAAAAACAAAAGAAAAATATTTTATGACACATGAAAAATTATATGAAATTCAAATTTCAGCCCATAAAATAAATTTTGTTGGAACACAGCCATGCTCATTCATTTACAACTTACCTATGGCTGCCTTCCTGCAACCACAGCAGAGTTGAATAGCTGCACTGAAGACCTTATGGCTCTCAGAGCCTAAAATATTTACTATCTGGCCCTTTACAGAATAAGTTTACTGACCCCCAATCTAGAGCAAAAAAGAAACAGTTTTGAATAGGACCCTGCTCAAGTAGGAATGTAGCGGAAATGTTAGATATGAAAGAAAGTGAGGAGACCTCACAAAGAGTCCCAAATTCTCAAAGAGAGGGAGCAGACTGGTGCCAAAGTCCTCTGAGCCCACAAATAACTTGAAGCCACTTCTCATGGCTTCTAGGGATCAGGAGATATAACCTGTATGGAATTACTGGGAGTCTTCAAGAAGAATGAGAGAACAGATGGAAAGGTTGGGATCAGAGTGTGAAAGGCCTTGAATACCAAATACAGTTCCTTGGCCATACTGAAAACAATGGAAGAGTTGGGTTTCAGATAGGGTTGAGCGACAGGGTAAAAGAAATATTGAGGAAGATGATTCATGCTTCCAGACATCACTCTAGTTCTATTCCAGCTCTAGACAAGTTGAAGTGGTCTGAGAAGTTCAGATCATTCTGGTCAATCAGGTTCAGAAACATCTCAGTACAAGTATCCTAGTCTGAACACAATCTGGTTGAAGGCCAGGATCCTACAGTAAATAAAAGATATATATTGAGTCAGTTTCAAAGTATCTCTGCCTTAAGAGCATAAAAGAACGCTCATCACATGATTATCTGATTCTTACCCACTTTTCAGGACCCAGCCCAACCCATATCTCTCCCAGAGCTCTTGCTCTCCTCTGAACTCCTTCAGCACTTCTTTGTGCCATTCATATGGTCCTCATTCTACCCTGTCCAGTACTGAAATTATCTCTTTGTGAAAATGGCCTATTTCCCCAGAAAGACCTTGAGATCCCAGAAAAAAAGGGATCCTAACTGATACCTTTCTGTGTTCCCACGGTATCTGATTGGTTGATTGGTAAGGATATTATTGATCTAATGATCTAGCGGTCCCTCAGTGTGGGGAGACCCCCACTTAGGGGACCTCAGGCACTTTGGGAACTATGTCAGCTCTAACCACATATATACCTTCCTAGACTGGATACCCTGGGAAGGGGTGAGGTATAGTGATGTATTCTAGCCAGTCCTGGGCTGCAATGACCAAGCAAAAAGCAGCTAGCTTTCTGGCCCTGATACCACAAGGACCCCAGCTCCCCATCTTTCCTGTCTTCATGAGCTGAATGCCCTGGTCAGGAAGACAAAGCCCACAGTTCTGGCTGCCAGACATCTAGTCCCATTTTCCATGGCCTCTGTTGATCCTGGACCCAGCCTTCAGGCTGGACTCAACAGATTCAGGACAAAAATAGGCCCTTGGCTGGGAAGGCTGGCTTTCCACAAAGTGCTCTTTCCCCCAACGGCCAAAGCAAACGCCGCCGGCCAGGGCTAAAAGCCAGCCAGCCGCTCCCGACCTCTGCCGGCCAGCACCAAGGAGGCCCAGAGTCAACAGTGCATGGACAGGTCTGCTATTTCATTCCTTCTCATTCCTCAAACATCAGATTTACCTTCAGTGAATCTAAAAAACCAGATAGAACTAATGTCAGCTCTAGCCTCTAGGAAAATGTCAAAGATCCCCCATGGGCCTCAGTTACTAATAGTTAGAGAGTCAACACAGCCCCCACCTCCATTCTCCTCCACCTCTCAAGGGTGCCCAAGCCCACAGGCCACTTGCTAGAGTCTCTCTGTTTAAATTGCTTTCCTCTGCTCCCTTAGGAAAGAAGACGGAGGTACGTAGGAATGAGCTCTCAGTACCCACTGTTCTTGCTGGCTCGTAGGCCAAGCTAAGACTCAAAACAGAGTTCAACCAGTCATTTTTCCTGAATTAAATAGCCAGCCTCCTCTCATAATGATGGGGCAGGGGCTGGGTTTTAGACACTGGCCAAGAGGGACATGGAGAGAGGAAGGGAAAGGAAAAGGAGAGTAGAAGAAGCCAGACAGAGGGAAGTATTTTTTATCTAACATACTGAAGTCTCTTCTAAACGAGTGACTTTTGGCTGATGAGTGAGGATAGAGGAGTGGGAAAATCTTGGCAAAACTAGAAAATGGTACTGCTTTGAGAATGAATTTTTCTTGCCTGTTCACATAGAAATCACTCTCCCCTCCCAGACAGGGCGAGTTGGTGCTGACTTAGAAGAAACCTGGGACTGGAAGTGATTACTAACAAAAAGGGAGGTGTCCCTCCTCAGAAATAAGCAACATCTGAGTTAAACTATTGGATCAGTGTCCTCTTTGGTACCCAGGTCCCTTCTAATAATAATCGCAGACATTTTACAATAATAATAAATACCATGTACTTAGCACCAACTATGTACTTGGCGATGTTCTGTTCCCAAACTGTGCACCAAGGCACCCCAGGGTACCATAGTCGACTCACAGGGGTAATGTAAGAGATTTTAAATTTGAGGGAAACACAGTGACATCTGTCGGACATGGCATGAATTACTACCATTAAGTTTTTGCACCTAATTACTTAATAAGCAGAAGTGTTAAGTATTTCTTTTGGCTTAGGAGTGCTGTGAAAACAATTTCAAAACAATTAGACTAAGGGCACAGTGAACCAAGAAAATATGGGAACTTTTGTTATATGTATTACATGGATTATCTCATGCAATCCTCAAATCTTAAGTGGTAGATCTTAATATTTTTTTCCACTTTATAAATAAACTAAAGCTCCAAGAGATGAAGTAATTTGCCCAAGGTACCCAGCTAAGTGATGGCAAATCAGAGGTGATGGCAGACTTCAGAGACTATGCTCTTGAACCATTCGTAACACTGTCTTCCCATAATTAGCTTTGTCCACTACTTTCATTTCATAGGCAGGCTGTAAAGATGCCTTGATAAGACAAGTGATCTCTGTGTTATGGAAATAGTGTTGCTATTCTAGCAGTCCAGAATTTTGTCTCTAATTCAACACACATACCATAAGAGGCATAGGAAAAGCAACGTCATTTAAAATCAAGAATTAAACAAATATGAAGCATAAGCTGAAATTGAGGCTGCCTTCAAGCTATTTGAACTGTTCAATTGCTTTTGAACTAATTCTTTGTAGACCTCCTATGCTTATTATAATCTTACCCTAAAATTTACTTATCCCAAAACACTAAGGTTCACTTTTGTATTATAGTGTGAGAAACAATGCTCTCTACTTCACTGGATATAAAACAAGAAGCATCAGCCCTGATTGCCGCTGGTTTCCCTCTTTTAACCATGAGGAAAACAAGCCTGAGAACAAGGCCAACATACAGAGGAAGACAGAGTCAAGAGAATCACAGAGGAAGCAAGCAGAGTCATGACTGAACCATGCTTGGCCTGTCCTACCTCTAGATTTTCCTGTTATATAAGCCAATAAATCCCTGGTTTGTCTCAGCCAGTTTAAGTTTGGTTTCCTGTATTTTGCAACCAAAATCATTCTGAGTAATAGTTACTTTCCTAAAGCACTTACCACAATGTTTAGTATACTCATCCATAAGAGCCCAGTCCCGATGTCAATTTCTCAATGAAGCTTGTTCTTAATCCCCAAACAGAACATATTGCTCTATCCTTTGTGTACTCATAGCTCATTATACCTAACTAACTTTACTGTATAACATATCACATTGAGTTCTTTATTTACAGTTACTTCTCTACCCATTGTCTTTCCCACTGTAATGTGAATTTTTGGTGTCTTATAAAATGCCTACCACATAAGAGATGCTCCATAAGCATGTTTTGATCTGAACTGAAATGAAATATTAAACATTCAATCAATGTTAGTTCAATCCTCCTTCCTCTGGAGGGCAGAATGATGTCTGACAGACCCTCTTCTTACTGCAAATTCCAAGGCTCATGGACCTGACCCACTCTAGCCCCAGGCACATGCAGAACAACTACAAATGGTAATACTCAGTCTGCTGTCCCAGCATCCAACACCTTTTGTACCAGAAGGTGTTGGCAGAAGATAATCAAGAGGTTGCTGGGACAAGCTGTGGACCCCACCGAACCCAGCCCAGATAGTAGCAACACAGTAAAGGCTACCAAAATGCAGCCAACTTTTTAATCAGAGAAGTACAAAGGTATTTTTAGAAAGGCCCTCAAAATATATGCGTTTAATTCTCTCCTCTCTGCACCATCTCCAAGTCTGCAGTTCTTCCATAATAATTTAATTGTGTTAACTGAGGGCTTCAGCCTTTTCTAACTGCCAATTCCTCTCTGTACAGTACTTCCCCCTTATTCTGAACTCCCACAGTGCTTTATACATTCTTGCATTATCATTTCTCTTATTGGCTTGTGATTATCTATATATGTGTCTGTCTTTCCCACTAGACTGTGAGCTCCTTGAGGGTAAGACCGTGTTTCCTCAGTCTGCATCCCATGGACTTAGTGTAGTGCCTAAAACAGAATAGGTGCTCAGAAAGTGTTTGTTGAAATTAATTATTGTTAAATCCCCCTCAAAAGAATGGGTCAGAGATCTAGGTTAGATTTGATGCCATTTTTAACCCTTGATACCTCCTTGTGCAATGGAAATATTTAGGAATTGGAGATGGTGGTAGAAGACATGGATTTGAGCCTGCCTTAGCCAGTTACTAGCCCTATATCCTTATATCCTATTTCCTTATATCCTATATCCCTATATCCTTGCTCAAGTCCTGTAACCTCTCTGAACCTTAGTTTCTTTGCCATCTCAATGAGGACAATCATAAACATATCTCACAAGGTTGTAGTAAGGATAAAATGTACTGTCTGAGGTAGCACTTTGTGAATGCAATAGCTTGTGGAAAAGTTGTATTATTATATAACAAAATTTAATTGAAAGAAAATTTTTTCATAATTCTTTTTGCTGAGGGATAGATAGGGGTTCCTTCAGAGAGTTGCAGGTATTGCCATTATGTGTGCTGGATATGCCCTGAGGGGTTTTTCATGACCATAGGCCCATTCTCCCTGCCCCTCCCATTAGACCATTAGACGATAAACAGCTTTCATCCTTCCTTTTAGCAATCCTCCCTGAGCGGTGTTGAATGTTGGCAAATGGCAGTGGGAACAACCCTGAACTGGCACTTAGAATCAGCACTAGAATGATATTCTTGCAGACGAGAGGCCTTCCTCATTCAGCTGCACTTCAGTTACTATTAACACCAATTTATGTTTCCTGAGCACCTGCAGGCTGGATGGTGAGAGAAGCCATCCAGGAACAGGGATAATCATAGGGGAAAAGTCACCTCTGAATGTCAGACTAAAGCCTGCCAAATTGAGCTACTTATTGCTCCTCATACATTACCTGTAATTTTTCTACCTTTGCTCTTGTGCGCCAGAGGTCTGAAATGGCCTCCTTCCACCCCTTTCTCAATGTCAAGTGCTAACTATCCTTCAAGGCCTGGCTCAAATTTTATCTTTATGAAACTTTCCCCATATATCAAACTCCCCACCCTTCACCTGCACGTTGTTTCTCCCTCTTTGATATTCCCCAAAATCACCTTCTGGCACTTACTATTTTTATATTATCTGTCTCAGTTAGTGTCTTTCCAATTTACTCTCTTCCTAGGCATTCATCATCTACTGCCTAAAATGTTACAGTTAATACTAAGCAATCTCCCTGCCACCAGTTTTTCTAGGCAGCTTTCTGAAATACAGACCACTCCTATGATTTAAACTTTCTGGTGGCAGGAGAAAAATCTAAATTCAGTAACATGATATAGCACAGTAGCTACCAAATACAGATCCATGAACTCATTACATCAGAATCATGAGGGGTGGGGGGAGGACAGGGGGAAGCTTGTTAAAAACTTAGGTTCCCAATAAGTTTCTGTTTCCTGAAAATCTATAACTTTAAAAGCATTGCAGATCAGACAAGGATGGCAAATATATTTCATCTCATGAATCAATTCAACTTGACTGCAAGTAGCCATTTGGAATACTGTGTTTACAAGGATTCTAAGCCATATCTAGGCACACTAGGAAAGAACGATATGTCTGATTAACAATTTCTGCCATAGGCATGGGAGGAGCTGATAGTGGTGATCATGCCAGGCATTTACCATATCTGCTTTAGACACACAGAATAACAAGCCATTCCCTAAACAAGCCAGACAACCCCTACCTTTATGTGATGTTCCATTTGTCTAGAATGACTCCCCCTACCCACACCTTCAATCCCTGATTCCCTAGAAAACTCCTAATCATCCTCTGAGTTCAATTCAAATATCAGATAATCTGGGAATCTTTGGCTGATTCACTCCACGTCATTCTTTCTCTCATCTGGGCTCTCATTAAAATTTATTCTTAAACAAAACTTACCATGTTTACCACCTCAAATCCATTTTATAAATGAAGGGGGATATAAATAAACTATTTTTTCAATACTGAATTATGTTGTAAACCTCTGTGCCTATCTATCTGTACTATTAGACTTTGACCTACTAGAAGTAAGCAACCATAGCATATTCATCTTTTTATTACAAGCCCCTGGCTCAATGCCTGCTACCCACAGGGTGCTCAGTAAACCTGTACTGAACTGATAGCAGACTCCATCTGGGGGAGTGAAAAGAAGGGGAAGTAACTAAATCAAACACATCTTCCTTCCCTGAAGAACCATGGAGATAGGGTCAGATCCATGGATGCAAGAGAACACTTCTGAACGAAGGAAGACAAAGCACTGACAGGAATGCAGTCTGAAATAAGTGCAAAGATGTCTACTTTCTTCCATAATGACTTTTTGAACTAATTCAGCCCTCAGTGGTCTCCTGTTATTCTCAATGGTGCTTATTGTCTGTATCTCACAATTTGGTATCTGCTTATCTCAGGCAGGTGAGTCTTGCCTCCACTGCTAGACTGCTCCTAGAAAGCAGGAATCAGGGCTGAACATCTTTATATTTCCTTAAGCAACTAGCACAGGTCTAAGCACATGTTAGGCACTCAAAAAAGGCTTGCTAATTGATTTACTGAATGACTGTTATTTGTGGTTTAATAGGTCAGGCATTTATGTAATATTTGGTCCAGTTGTTATTGCCCTCCAAAACCAGAGAGAAAAGTTCAAGGAAACTCCTGTTTGTGGAAAAGCCAAATTCTTCCACCTCCACATTAATCTGCCCAGAGCTTACTTCTCCAGATAGACAATGCCTTGCCTTTGCTCTGTATTTGAAAAATAAGACTAATTTTTGTGTCTAGTATGCTACAGTAGGAAAAGTTATGAATCTAGGCTTAGATGACTTGAACTCTTCTTCTGACTCTGCTGACAACTTTCTGTATGGCCCTGGGCAAGATCCTTCCCCTCAGTCTTCTGTTAAATGAGGGAGGTAGATAAGCAGGTCTCTAAGGGCCCCTTCTGCTCTAACTTCCATTGTTCTATTAAGGCAAGCGTGTTTAGCATGAGGAACATGAATGGGGGAATTGAACAGTGTCTGTCCTTAAGCTTTTATGGTCTTGTTTATTTATTTACCCAACAGAATTTTTTAAATGTCTACAATGTGCCAAGTACTATTCTAGAGGTTAGAAATATAGCATTGAACAGAACAAAGTCCTTATTCTCAAGCAATTCATATTCTACTCAGGAGAGATAGACCATAATCAAATAAATAAGCAAAATCATAGTATGTCAGTGAGTACAATGAAAAATAATAAAGGAGAGCAAGGAGGAAAGAGTGCAAGGGTGTATCATTACTAGTTCACATAAAGAAAGTCCTCTTTTATAAAGTAACATTTGATTAAGAAGGAAGTGAAGGAGCTAACCACGTATCTGGGGGAAGATAATTCCAGGCATTGGGAACAGAAAGCACAGAGTCCCTGAGAAAGAATGTATTGGAAGTGTGCAAGGAAATGCAAGGAAGCTCATGTGGTTGGAGCAGAGCAAGCAAGGGGAGAGTAATAAGAGAGGAAGTCAGTGAAGTTGCAGGCAGTATGAAGAGCATGGAAGGGCCTTGCAAGCCATTGTTAAGAATTTGGATTTTACTCTGAGTGAGATTGGGAAACACTGCAACGTTTTGATCACAGGAGGTGTTACGATCTGACTTGTATCTTAAAAGGATAGCTTCTGTGTTGAGAGTAGACCACAGGGAGGGCAGTAAAAGCTGAAGCAGGGAAAAGTCAGAAGGCTTTGTTAACAATGATGATGACTTGTTGGGAGAACATAAACATCTACACAAAAAACTCAAATAGGAATAATGAAATGACTACACATGGAATATAGAGTTTAAGTACTATGGTTGATGGGCAGTGGAGGGACGGTGTAAGAATGGAATTACTGTAAGGGAGGTAAAGCTCAAGCTGGCCCTTAAAGGATGCAGAGGTGGGATCTATCAAATGAGAATAAGGATCCAACCCCTGTCAACCCCACAGGATTCATGTGAAACTCAACTGAGAGCCTTGATTGAAGAGAATTATGTAAAACACAATGTAGCATACAGAGATATGGAAGTATTACTCCTGCTCCTTGACCTGGCTATCCCCTACTCTTTACTAGCAACTACAAAAAGGGGACTGGTAACCATGTACTTTCAGACAGGCTGGAATGCTCAAATCTCACTAAGGAATAAATCAACTCAAAAGACCTGTGTATATGGTAGTCCATATGAGTTGCCCTATTCTCATGAATAGGACAGTGCAGCCTTGTTAACTAAAGCCTAGAGGTTCTACCGCATTTCAGTCTGAGAGCATAGTCTACACTAGTGGAAAATATTATCAACAGTCAAACTTAGCTCAATTGGAAAGGTCCAATATTTGATAACCAGCACCACAGAAGCTGCTCCAACTCCCAAGCCTGAGGATTCTTCTTTCCTGCTCTGTGTAATCACTGCGAGAAAACTGTTAATGCCATAGGCTACAGCATTTTCCCTTTGCTCCTTCCTCACCTCTGTGACACCCATATTACTCAGGAAACCTCCTCAAATTCTTAAATAAGCTATAAGGAGGGGTGAGTAAAGGTTCCCAGTGCTGTTGCCAGGCAAGCAGAGTCAGAGTGTCTGAGCTAGCAGGCACCTCAGATACTATCTAGTCCAATGATTTACTCTGTTGAAGCAGAGGGGTGATGAATAGCTCTGGCTGTTTCTCTCCCCTCCACCTCCACTTCAATAGGCACTGACAGGGTTCTCCACGCCCCTGGTGTACCACAGAGCAGTTTGAAAGCCAGTCATCTACCCAACCAAGTATCCTCATTCATAGATGAGTGTTACTGGGGCCTAGAGAGGATAAAATTTTCCAGTCACAGAGTTCACAGCAGAAGTAGCCTAAACCCAGGTTTCCTAAGTCTCTGCCCCATGCCCTTTCTGCTATAACCAAGTTTCCTTGCTTCATCTAGGTTTGCACATTCACTTTTCTCAGATGATCATCATTTGCATCTATGGATCCTATATGTGCCCACAACTCAAAGGCATCATTTGGACTCTCCCATCATTTTTCAAACTCGGATACATTTTAAGACTGTTTCCATGCTGGGAGGCTTCATCTGAAACAGCCAAGTTACTCTATGTTTGCTATATGAATCACCATTTTGCCAGGCTCAAAACCCTGGAGATTTTTTCTGTCTCTCTCCCTTATCCTTTATCCCCTAACTTTTCCTGCTCTTAGCAAGTCACTCTGATTCTCGAACCCTAAATAAAATTATAATCCTCACACATATAACCTATACCTCATTTGTGTATTACTTTTCTCCTTAGCATTTAATACCATCTAATATACTACGTTTTCTTTATTTGTTTGTCTATCCCTCTCTACAACCACAATGTAAGCTTTATAATGGCAAAGATTACTGTTTAGTCATTGTCCTATCCTCAGTATCTAGAACAGTGCTTTGTATATATTAGCCACCCAATAAATATTTCTTGAATCAATACTTCACTGGGCAGAAACTATGTGAGAAACAGTCTCTCTCCACAGAAAACTAGCATAAGCACAATAAAATTAAGTCCTTTCATATGTGTAATGTTTTTCAAAGTTGAGAAACCTGTAAGTCCCAACTCTGTGAGACCTTGACCAAGTGACATGATATCTTTGGGCCTGTTTCCTTATGTATTTAATAGTAAAGTTCTAAGTTTCAAATACAGTAGAAGATGTAAAAGTGATCTGTAAACTGCAATGCCTTATACAAAAGAGAAGAATTATTATATCTGATCCTCACAACTATGCTCTGAGGGAGGCAGCCCCAACTTATCCCTTGCAGCTGCTCCAAAGATAGGGATCAAACTTGGTATTTTCATCATACTAGCTTTTTGCTATACTGGCCTCCATTACAGATGGTATTTCAGCTACCTAGAGAAGAGGACTGACCTGAGTCAGTGCAGAGAAACTTAACTCATTCTAGAAATCTATCAGCCCCTGAAAAACTATTGCCTTAATGAGCCATTTATAACATCATTATTTAAAAGGGATGAATTGGGAGATTAGGTTTGACATAAGCACACTCCCATGTGTAAAATAGATAGCTAGTGGGAACCTGCTGTATAGCACAGGGAGCTCAGCTCAGTGCTCTGTGATGACCTAGATGGGTGGGATGGGGGGGTGGGGGGGAAGGTCCAAGAGAGAGGGGATATAGGTATACATATAGCTGATTCACTTCGTTGTAAGCAGAAATTAATATAACATTGTAAAGTAATTATACTCCAATTAAAAATTTTTTAAAATAAATTTAAAAATGGAACCAGAATCTAAAACAATAAAAAATAAATAAAATAAAATAAAATAAAAGGGTTAATCAGCTCTTGTGTACCCTATAATATGGAAGAAAGAGAGCAGGTCCTGTTCTCAAGTAACCATTGTCTGGGTCAGTGCAATATAGCAAATATGTTTTAGAGTCATATAGGCTTAGTTTCAAATCCCAGTTTCACCACTTAATAGCTGTGTGGTCTTGAACAAGTAAGTTAGCCTCTCCAATCTTCAGTTTCCTAATCAGTAAGATGAGGATAATAATAGTTTCTACTGTTATAGAGTATACTCAAGATATAACTGATGAAGGAATGAATGAATGCATTGAATGTTGATCTTTTAGCAGTGTGCCTGGCACACAGCAGATGCCAGGCTCTTTACTCCAAGATTAAGGTCCTATGATTAGTAAACATGTCCTAAATATTCACTGAAAATGGTAGTCTGAAGGTTAAATAACTATCTTTGTGTTCAGATATGTTACTTCCAAGTAGAAAGAACACTGGGTTGCAGGGTGAATTACCTGAGATCCATCATTCATTTATTCTTCCATTCATTCAATTAATCAAGAAATAACTGTAAGCATCCATCACATGCCAGGCCCTGTGCTACATTCTAGGGACATGGTGGAGAGTTAAAATTGACATGGTTCTTGATCTTATGGCACTCACAATCTACCAGAAGACACAGACAGCTTAACAGATAATATATATTATTATAATATATATAATATATATAATTATTATAATATAGCATAATAACAGCATATTAACAAGCAAGTCCTGGGTGACATGGGAGTTCAAAGAGGCAACTAACCCATCCTGAGTAGGGAGGCAGGCAAGGGGAAGTTCCTAGAGGAGGCAATGTCGAAGCTAGAGCTTGAAGAACAAGCAGGAGTTTACCAAGTAAAGAGGATTAGGGGAGCAGAGTGTGGCAAGCAGAGGGAATAGCATGTGTACAGACTAGAGCCAGAATCTTCAAAGACCTGAAAAATTTCAGTTATTGGAGGAAAGAATACAAGGAAGGAGTGGGAAGAGCTAGAGATAGTGGAGAGCTAAGCCATACAGACCTATGTAGGCCATATTCAAGAGGTTGCTTTTTATCCTAAGAGCAATTGAAAAGAGTTTTAAACAGGACAGTGTCATAGTCAGCTTAACATGTTAGAAGGACCACTCTGACTGCTGTGTGAAAGATGGACTGAAGGGCTTGGGCTACAGTGGTGATGATGATGATGGAAAAAAGTGGACTGATTGAGAATGAGGTATGGAAGAAAATCACCCAGACTTGGCACTTGAGTGGAAATAGAAAGAAAGTACTCAAGGATGCTGCCGGAGTTTTTTCCATTCTCAGCCTGGCACTATCACTTAATAACTAGAGGCCCTTGGCCATCACTTCACTGCTGAGCCACAGTTTCTATGTGGGTCAAATGGACATAATAACTGCTAGTGTACTTGCCTCTACTGTATTAGGGAGACTCAAATGAAACAGTGGCTGTGAATGCTTTTTCTAAAGCACAAAGGGCTATAAAACAGGAGGACTGAGGATAACTCATGGGTTTAGACTCACTGCAAGCACAAATGGATGATCAACAGGTGATAAGATGCCTAGTCCAATAACACTTTTTCAGGTGTTTTTTTTCTTTCTTTTTTAAAACAAATTCTCCATGTAAGAGCCCTTGTAAAGACAGAACATCTTACTTTATTCTCAGGAGGATAGGAACCCTGAGGTCTCACAGCAGTGCTGGGCTGCCGCTAAACCATCTGTACTGTTATCCAGGCCTTCTCATAAGCAATTCAGGGCTGTTCATCTGGCTAGTGGCTACCATACTGGACAGCATGTGTGTGGATCTCAGGAGGCTGGTAATTCAGAGAGAGGAGCACCAGAGAACTGGTAGGACCGAAGCGAACCCTGATACCAGGGCAGAGGCTGTTTGTTCTCTACTCTCTGACACCCCCTCTCAGGTATATGCAACCCAAGTAACACTCTGATCCAAAGGAAATAAGAGGCTTGAAGATACCAAAGCTAAGGCAAGGGTCTGACAATCCAAGCGGCCAATGAAGGCAATTTCTAGAGTAGCATTAGCACAAGTCTATGGCATAACGGTGAGAGGCAATAAAATTTGTCTTTGGCACTCTCTGCCTTGCTGGCATCCCATGTGTCACACCTGATCCCAATATATTGTTTCCCATTATCATAGGACTTTGTTTCCAACTGACTGTCAACATCTCCTTGATAAGATTTTAGGGTATTCCCATTTTCATATTGTGTTACGCCACTGCTTATACCACCATTCTTCCCTTTGCGTTATGGCTATCTAAATCCTTGGAGATGTTCCCATATCCTGCCATTCTACAAACACCATGGGACAGGGGAAAGGAAAGAAGAGCAACTAGTTTAGTTCTGTGGGTCTGGAGGAGGTAAGAACAAATTCCTAGCATTCCTTCATTTCCCCTAGCACATTCATCAATGACCTCCACACCTTGTTCCTACTCCATATATGTGAACCAGGTATTGGTAGCTCCACTTTAAATGGAAGAAGCTGAAACACAAAGAGGTGATGACTGATTGCATAAAGTCACAATGCAAGTTGATGGCAGACCCAAGACCTAAACCCAGGTCTCCTGCCCCGGAGCCAGCTAGAGTTTCAATGCAAGGGCATATGCCTCTCCATCAGAAAATGACTTCTTCCTGTTGGACGCCAGTAAGTTAAAGAAATGCAACAAGCCACAAGCAGGGATCCACCCAGCAGGGGCCTGTTCAATGAACTCCTCTACCTCACCCCCAACTCCAACCCCAACAACACAATTTCAGGCCTGAAAAATGCAAGCACTATCCAAACTGGGGGCAGGGGTATACAGAATCTGGTTCCCCTCCTCCTCTTCCCCTCCAGATCCCTGGAGCTTGAGCGTTGGAAAAGCCATGCATTACAGGGAGGGGGCCGCCCCATGACAGCTGCATGCAGGTTATTCCAGAGAATGTTGAGATGGCAGGAATATTTTCCAGTTGAAATCAACACAATTCCCTTTGCATTTGAGTCTCGGGAACATTCATGATGAAAATCTAGACAGCATGACATTGTATGAACTCTGAAAGCCGGGCTGATGCTACTCTGGTTGGTGTTGCCTTTGGCTCACACTGAGGACCCAGTCAGACTTCTGGAAAGGTCTGGCCAAAGCAGCTTCAGCCAAAGACCCTGTGCCATCCATATTTTAAAAGCTGTCTACGTTTAGTGGTCACCCAGTCTCTCAGTCAACGATTGGCTTTTTGTACTCTGCAAGGTAGATCTGGGGCTGTGAGCCTCACCTCTTGGAGTAGGCCAGGGAAGGGGAGTCCCTTGGCCATACCTTTGTTCCAGTGACCCAGGGTGAGGAGAGAGAATGGCAGAAAGGAAATATGGCAGACTGCAGGCAAAGGTAACACATTCTCACCAAGAGTACTATTGGAATCAGACAGGGGTGGATACAGGGCTATAAGCAGGCAGAGCCAAGGATTTTCCCACCAAGGTCTTTCAGTATACTCAAGGGAGGGAGTATGGTATTGAGGGAGGGACTCACAACTGGAAATGAGAAATTTGTTTTCCTGACTTTCTGTCTCCTTCTGTGCTCCAGCTTGGGCCCTGTCTGATATCTGAGAGGTTTTTCAGTATGCTCATAAAAATGATCACCACAACCCCAACAGCACAAGTGGAAGAACAGAATATTGCCTAGAAGGCAGAATAAGTGGGCTGTGCCACTCACTGGCTGCATGACAAGTTACTTCCCCCACTCTGGTCTTCAGTTTCATCCTTAAATTATAAGTATAATAAGCCCTGCCCACGTCACAAGGCTCTTATGAGAACCAAATGAGATAATGGGTATGAGTGAGCTTTGGAAGCTGTAAACTGTGAAACTTAGAGCTAGGGTCCCTGGAGCTGACTGGGTGATGCAACTGGCATGGTAATGTGTATAACTAGCTTCCCTGGGCTTGGGGTATTATGAGAGGAATGAAAGAAAGGGTGAACTATCCCCTAAACTCTGGGACCCTGGCTTATAATACATAGAAATCTGAGTGCAAAATGAAACCAGAGAGCAGAGAACAGCACTGAGCTTTAGCAAGGACTGGTGTGAGTGCAATCTAGGGAGGAGGTCTCCACAACATTATGTTCCAGGACCAGGAAGGCTCCAGCTCCCAAATATCCCCATCACTAATGGCTGAAATCCCAGAATAAAAGCCATGTTTTTGTAGCACATTGTTTCTTCTGTTAAAAATTAAAACGTATTCATGGCATGGGAAGGATGGTGGGTCTGTGGCATTTCTAGCTTACATTTGGGGCTACTTCTTATATGCATCGCTCCCTCCAAGTACTCTCCCACTCCAATCCACCAGGCACTACTGTACTACACCATTTGAGTAATATCCCTAAATTGCAGGTAATGCCTCACAGCAGATCCAGAAACTTCAACAGTATCCCATTATCTACAGGAGAAAATTTAAAAGCCTCAGCCTGGCATTCCAGGCTCTCCATAGTCCTGACCTAGCCTCCTTCCATCTGTACCTCAAACACATGCCTTTTAAACTCTGTATTTTGGCCTGACTGCTCCATTCCAGAAGCCTCAGAGCAAATACAGATTACAAGGGCAACACACTGGACTAAAAATTAGGAGAAATGGCTTCCAGTCCCATTAACTTTCTGAGTGACCTTGTATAAGTCATTTATTCAACCAGAATGTCCAGAGTTTTAAGATCACTTGGAAAGTGTGTTAAAATCAATTTGTTATTAAATTAACATATAAATGTTTGTGAATAACTTAATTTTATATTCTAGAATGGAGTCTAGGTCCTCCATATAATGCCATCCGTGTTCACATTTTTTCCAGTATGTTTCCCAGAATGGGAAGGAAATGACTGGCGTTACAGCCAGCACCCAGGGAATCACCCTGAACCCTGGGTAAATATAAGGATCCTTCTAGTTTTAATGCTATAACAAGATGAGATCACATGCTTTTTTTTCTTCTGTGTGCCTTACCTTCACGTTCATCGCTTATAATGTCCTCCCACCTTCCAGGAAAGTGTTTAAATCCTCCCCATCCTTCAAGACCTCACTACTACTAATACTAAAAGTTCTCTCCAATACCACAACTCTGCAGCCCGCAGTGAACTTCTCACCTACTACACACAAACACACACACATGCAATCTCTAATACTGGCTGTGCCTATTCTCTGGCTCTTCAAAATAGTTGTCTTGTGACTTCATCTCTGTCAACCATCTGAAACAGCTTGCCTTACCTAACTTACCTACTCACACAGTGTATATGCTCCTGAGGGCATCTCTCTGTCTTACAGGACTTGAGAGAAACTCCATAGGGGATGAGGATCTGGGTAATAGGATACTGGCTTAGGGGATAAACCTGGCTGCTGAAGTATGGCTTAAAGTCAACAGGAGCATCATCCTTATCATCATCACTACCGTCATCCCTGAAATGTATAGGGCACAGTTTACAATGTATTTTTACATCCACTATCTTATACAATCAGAGAATCTAAACTGGAAGGTCCTTAGACGATTCCAGTTCCGTGTTTCTCCTTGCCTGGGGCTGGGGTGCTTGTTAAAACACACATTTCTTGGTCCCACCCACAGAGTTCTGATTTTCTAGATGTAGGATGAAGCCTGAGAATTGGCATTTCTAACAAGTTCCCAGGTGATATGGCTGCTGCTTATCCAGGGATCACACTTTGAGAACCACTGATCTGGTCCAATCCTACCACTTTACAAATGAGGAAAATGAGGCCCAGAGAAAGGAAGAGAGTGGTTGAAGGTTACCTCACAAGTCAGTGACCAAGCTGTGGCTCCTGATTCCTAAGCCGGAGCTCTTTCTTATCACCACAGCTAAACCTCTTCCCCTTCTTTCCTCCTTCCCAAGAGTGCAGTGGAGATAAATTAAATGCTGTCTGGAAAAGCCCTTTGGGTTCTGCAAAGCTAAGATGCTCATAACCAGGTGTCAGTGTTATTGCTCTGCAGAGACATCTGATCCCAATTAGGCCTCTCCTCCTCTCTGCCTGGACTGATATTTGGATGATCCCCTTTGCCCCACCCACCCCCAGCTGTGTCTGCAACAAATAGCCACCCTTCTTGGCCACAAGCCAGCTTGGGCCACTGTTACTAGCTCTGCCTTCCTTGAGGCTGTGTGCACATGGAAGGGCCCAGCTCAGCCAAGGGGATTGTGGGGGAGGGGAGCTGGTTTGCTTCAAGTAGGGACCCAGATGGGCCTAGGCTCAGGTTCCACCTGTGACCTGAACCTTCCCCCACCCTCCCCAGGCCCAGCCAAGAGCAGTCTGGAAATTGCAGGTTATACATAGGTCCTATTGGGAATGGAGGATAGTCTACAGTTTTCCCATTATGCATCTGGTCACTGGGGCTCAATGCTGGGGTCACACCACAGATTATCCAGGGGTTGGCAACCTGTGGCCCAAATGTTGGATTTTGTCCATGGCCTGTTTTTGTAGTGTCCATGAGCTAAGAATGGTTTTTACATTTTAAATGGGTTTGAAGAAGAAGGAAAAGGAGGAGAAGGGGGAGGAGGAGGAGGAAGGGGAGAGGGAGGAGGGAGAGAGGGAGGGGAGGGGGAGGAAAAGAAGAGGGTGGAGGAGAAGGCAGAAGAGGAGAAAACAGAGACTGTAGTGGTTCACAAAGCCTAAAATACTTACTATCTGACCCTTTACAGAAAAAGTTCACTGACCTCTGAACTTTATACTGATGACAAGGGAACCCTCAAACTATAGAATGTCAGAATTGAAAGGGCTTTGAGAGCTCAGTTAGTCGAGGATCAAACTACATTCCTTGGTGTTCTGGGGTTCTAGAAGTGGCTCAAGAGATACCTCTGAGGTGAACCTGAGCCTCAGCCCTCTACTCGACCTGCTCTCTCAACCAGAGAAGCTATGCCAATTTCATTTTAAAAATGAGTTTCTCTGTTTTTAAAAATATTGAAAATCACTGGCAGAAACCAAAGCCTTCATTTTATGGATGTGAAAATTGAGGACCAGAGAAGGAAAGGATCATATTCAAGATCACATAATGACTCAGAACCAGAGCTAGAAGAGAAACTTTAGGTGTGCAATTCCACAGGTCAGTGATCTTTACACATCAACATCCCACAAATAAAGGAGGATGTAACAGTAACAATGGCAATCATCATTTGCATAGGTTTTGTCACTTTACGAAGTTCCTCCACATGCTTGTCATCCCAACAGATAGCACATGTTGACAGTCCTTTGCCAATTACATTACTATAAATGATAAACCATTCTAGAACATCAGATCATCTCATCCAACCCTCTCATTATACAGGTGAGAAAACTGGGATCCAGGACATGTGGGTGACTTACCCAAGGTATACAATAAACCAGTGGCCACACTCTTTCTACTGCACCACACTTAGAAATCAAATAACACCAATCTGGGAAAAAGAAAACCTGCTTCCTCCCAGAGGATTAGCTTCCACGGCTTCCTAGTTCCTTGATAAACTATGCCCTGAGAACTTTCATGGAAATCTCTTCTCTCTACACTTAGTCCCTAATTTATCTCATCAGTTCTGATGGCTTAAAGTGTCACCTGTTTGCCAACAACTCCAAAATTATATCTCCAAACAAAAGTGTTTCTCAAATTCCATACTCATAAATACAATTGCCTATTCAACATCTCTACTCAGATGTCAAATAGACCTCTCAAACTCAACATGTTCAGAACTAAACTCCTGATCTCTCCACATCTTCCAAAAAAACCACCTGCTCCACCCAGCGGGGAGAAGCATCAATGATTTGGAGACCACTTGAACCAACCCAAAGAATAAAAGTGTTGGGAAGTATTGTGATGAGTGAGACATTACCTATATGGTATAAGCCAAATTCTTTTCCAAAAAAGAAGAAGCTGCACTTTGTCTCCTTTTTCCACCAGAGCATTCTGGGAGAGCACAAAATCAAGTCATCTCAAACAGCATGAAATTAAAAGCAAAGGCAAAAGTGGTTTGTGGGATATTTTGCTGCTTTGAAAGTTACTATGAGGGGTAGTGGAAAAATGGAGGTAAACTAACCCAGTGATTGATAATCTTTGTTTATGACTAGAAGAGGGTGGGTAGTCATACGGAGATGAAAGGAGATAAGAGGAGAGACAGTATGAACAGGAAGCAGTTAGAAGGGAGGAAAGAGGGGATAACCAAGCCCTGAGCCCCATACATCTGGGGCTCAAGTCCAAGTCTCCAAAACCCCCAAATAGGGTCTGAAGAGGCAACTGCACCATCCCCTGCCCTCAAAGCTCTAGACTGTCTCCTTTCATAATGGCCAGCTGCAAATACTCTGCACACATTGCAACTAAACCCTATTTGTTACAGACTTCTGACCTCTTAGTCTTCTTCAAACTTCCCTGGACAGGACATAACCAGCTCAATGGGGCAGTATGGGCTGGTAGAAAGTATTGGACTTGGAGTCAGAAGACCTGGGTTCCAGGCCCATATCCTCATTCTTATGAGAACTTCCCCTACCCCCAACTTGGGCCTCAGTTTTACCACATTAAAAATAAGAGAACTACACTTGGAGTATGTATCTGTTTTTAAGCCAGTAGGAAGCCTTCAGCGTCTCAGTCCCCACTATGTTTTTTCCACTCCTTTCATTCAGCCCCATTCAGATGCCTATACTCCACTCCAGCAAATATACAAAAAGTGAAGCTCTTGTACAAACTACTGGCTGTGTGCCCCTCTCAATAAGGCCTAGATATAAAAATCTATTAGTTAACCCTCATTCATTTTTAGGTGAGGAAACTAAAAACTAAGGCCAAGAGAAGGGATGTAATTTTCCTAAAGTTATATAGGGAGCTAGTGGCAACAAACATTTCTGTTCAGTCTTTAAAGGGAACCGCTCTGAGTGAACTGAGGCTGATGGGAGTTCTCAGAGGAGGAGATCAAAGGGGAAACTGGGACATGCCAAGGCCACAAAGCAACCTAGCAGAAAGAGCCCTATAATGAGAGTCTAGGAGTCCTTTTACCTCTAGTTCTACCTCTGCCACTAACTAGCTGTGTGACCTTGGACAGGTCCCTTTACCTTTTTTGGTTTTATATTCTTTACAAGTAAAATTAATGAATTGAGCTAGACATTCCCTAAGGACCTATACCCTACTGTTGATATTCTATAAGATATGATTCCTTGGCCCCAAGGAAGCTTATAGCAGGATGCAAGGATAAGCCTGTGAGAAAAACTCTAGCCACCACTCCCAAGAAAAGGATCAGGGCTCCACAGACACCTGGAAAACTGTTCTTCTCCTTCTCATGGAAATATATTTTCCTGGTGGACTCCTTCTGAATGTTAGAGACCCAGCTTTAAGCATCATCTCATCTGTGAGACTTTTCTTCTGACTACCTGGAACAGAACTGCTCTCAGCTTCTTTGGGGCCATCACTGTGCTTTGTATAAATGCCTCCATTAGAGCATTAATCTTTCTGAATTAGCTTTTCATTTATGAAATGAATAAATGGCTATAAATATGGTAAAGAATGAGTGTTCAGAGGATAGAAAGCCAAGAGATAAACCCACACACATATGGTCACCTTATCTTTGATAAAGGAGGCAAGTATATACAATGGGAAAAAAGACAGCCTCTTCAATAAGTGGTGCTGGGAAAACTGGACAGCTACATGTAAAAGAAGGAAATTAGAACACTTCCTAATACCATACACAAAAATAAACTCAAAATGGATTAAAGACCTAAATGTAAGGCCAGACACTGTAAAACTCTTAGAGGGAAACATAGGCAGAACACTCTTTGGCATAAATCACAGCAAGATCCTTTTTGACCCACCTCCTAGAGAAATGGAAATAAAAATAAAAATAAACAAATGGGACCTAATGAAACTTAAAAGCTTTTGCACAGCAAAGGAAACCATAAACAAGATGAAAAGACAACCCTCAGAATGGGAAAAAATATTTGCAAACGAATCAACAGACAAAGGATTAATCTCCAAAATATACAAGCAGCTCGTGCAGCTCAATATCAAAAAAACAAACAACCCAATCCAAAAATGGGAAGAAGACCTAAATAGACATTTCTCCAAAGAAGATATACAGATGGCCAACAAACACATGAAAGGATGTTCAACATCAATAATCATTAGAGAAATGCAAATCAAAACTACAATGAGCAACACTTCACACCAGTCAGAATGGCCATCATCAAAACATCTAGCAAACAATAAATGCTGGAGAGGGTGTGGAGAAAAGGAAACCCTCTTGCACTGTTGGTGGGAATGTAAATTGGTACAGCCACTATGGAGAACAGTATGGAGGTTCCTTAAAAAACTAAAAATAGAACTACCATATGACCCAGCAATCCCACTACTGGGCATATACCCTGAGAAAACCATAATTCAAAAAGAGTCATGTACCACAATGTTCATTGCAGCACTATTTACAATAGCCAGGACATGGAAGCAACCTAAGTGTCCATTGACAGATGAATGGATAAAGAAGATGTGGCACATATATACAATGGAATATTACTCAGCCATAAAAGGAAATGAAATTGAGTTATTTGTAGTGAGGTGGATGGACCTAGACTCTGTCATACAGAGTGAAGTAAGTCAGAAAGAGAAAAACAAATACCGTATGCTAACACATATATATGGAATCTAAAAAAAAAAAAAGGTTCTGATGAACCTAGGGGCAGGACAGAAATAAAGATGCAGATGTAGAGAATGGACTTGAGGACATGGGGAGGGAGAAGGGTAAGCTGGGACGAAGTGAGAGAGTGGCATGGACATATATACACTACCAAATGTAAAACAGATAGCTAGTGGGAAGCAGCTGCATCAAACAGGGAGATCAGCTTGGTGCTTTGTGAGCAGCTAGAGGGGTCGGTTGGGGAGGGAGGGAGGGAGACGCAAGAGGGAGGGGATATGGGGATATATGTATACATATAGCTGATTCACTTTGTTATACAGCAGAAACTAACACACCATTGTAAAGCAATTATACTCTAATAAAGATGTTAAAAAAAAATAAAGAATGAGTGTGCGGGAACAGAAGGTAAAAGTTGGAGTCAAGTGTTGGAGGACCTTAAGGGCTAAGCAGAGGAGCCTGAACTAGATAAGGGTACAGCAGTGAGTCAGTGATGAGTAGTTTTGTGCAAGGCATATGGTGAAACAGGTGTTCATTAAGGTAGGAGCATAGGTGTGGAGGTAGGAATGATCCTGAAGTTCAAATGTCTGCCTGTGTGCTAAGGGGGTGGGGGAAATAGTGAGAACCTAGGCCTGACCTTGTGTTGCCTACACTAAACTGCTGGCCAATTTCATAATGCAAAGATCTTCTTTGATGATAGATGGACCCAAGTAAATTCTTCTATACCATGACAAGTGGTTTTTAAATGTTCTCTGGGCAGCTCCATATAGGAGCATGAAGACCAGGCTCAGCAAGGGAGGAAGGGGTAGTATCTGTAGCCCATTTTTGGGGGGAACCATTTAGGAGGTAAGAGGGAATGAGAAGAGCTGGGTTCAAATCCCAACCCAACACACCAACTGAGGTATTGTGGTCTACCTCAGGAGTCAGCTCAGGGATGGCCCCTAAATACACACACACCTCTGGCAGCCCTTAGTGCTTTCACACAGCAGGGGAAAATCAACCTTCCCAGCAGCCTGCACAAAGGCCAAGCAGCTGAGAGGCCCCTAAAGAGAATATTCAGAAGGTATAAGAGGGTGCAGGGAGTGGCTGGGCACAGTGACCAGCAAAGATTTTGGACTCCTGTTTCAAAGTGGGCTTGACCTGGTACTGCCAAACATGGCAGAAAAAGGCATAGCTTGGTTTTGGCCTAACTTCGGAGGGGGCAATAAGTGCCCACAAACAGCCTGCTATGAAAAAAATATCCGCTCCCTCTGGAAAATCATGGCCTTTAGCACATTCCCCAGAATGACATCAACCAGGGAACAGTGCCAAAAATGTGACTTTCACGTTTCTGCAGCAACAGACGATTTCCTCTCCCCACTTGGCTTTTTTTCTTATATGTATAAATAAAGGAGCCAGTCAATCGTTCAAAAAATATGAACATCTTAAGCACTTCCAGGCTTTGCAAGTAGTAATTATTAATAGAAGCAAGTGACCATGCCTCTTAGAAATGTTATTTCACATACCCCTTTTCTGGTTCCTTAAAGGAGATTTATATATGCGGCCATGCTGAACTGAAATAATAAGAGTTGACACAATGACTGCACCAAAATGAATTTTTTTCCCTACTTGATTTATATCAGCAACCTTGTACGTGAATGTTCCATTTGGTCTGCCCAAAGACTCTTAAGCCTGGAGGCAAGGGACTGGAGGTCACCCAGCCCATGGTGGCTGAGGATAGAATCAACCAGGGCAAAAGAAGTATGGAAACATCAGGGAAGCCCAGCTGTGTGACTGGCCCGCTGTTGTTCAAACTTACTCAGAGGTCACTCTAAAGTCTAACAATGAGGGAAAAGCAATATTCATTGTTCAGCATTTGTCCTCAATTTCTATTCCCTCATTCTCACTTCCTTGCCTGATCTGCTTTTCTTCTCCAGCCATAGCATTCCTCTAAACTCTGGAAATGATATATGTCTTACTCCTTCACTACCTGAGCCTAACGTTCACTAACCTTTACTCTCTTCATTTCCTTTCCACCAACCATTTGCCTCATCAGCCTTCCCAGTATGACAGAACCTTAGAGACACTGCCCAGCTACATAGCTCAGGTATAATTGCATTGTAGGCAACAGCCTTTCAGCATGCATTGTAGCTAGGGCTATAAAGGCAACTAAGGCCCCAAAATGCTTCCATTTACTCAGGTGAAGGGGGTTTCCTTCACCTGGGCTTCTTACTAGTCCATACCTTATGTGAATAACCTGCTCTGCTGCTAAAAGGAGTTTGCCCTCCAGCTGCTGGTGATGTTCAACTAGTTTTCTAGCTAAGGGAGGGCTGCTCCATTCCAGGAGGTGGCAATAGAGATGCCAAAATAGAGGTCTCTGTGGTATAAGACTGGAGTTTATTTTCATTTAAGAACACACGGGTCTCCAGTCAGAAGCCAGAGAGCCAAGAAACGCCAGCTAAGGGTTTGCATTAAGGATTGATTCAAAGTAAAAAACAGGTCACATTAAGCTGGGCCCAGTTGTTCAGCTTTCTGGACTTCAGAAGACAACTTAAAAGACCAGATTTTCTACAGAGGTTTGATCAGGATGTTATCAACGTTAATGAAGTGTAAGGTGATCCTTCCAAAATTATTTGAGAATCCAAAGAAATGTTGCAAGTCCTGGGGACTTGCTAACATACCAGCTCTAACATGTATTGATTTTGTTGAGAGCTCATCAAAATAACCCACGGGGAGATAGATAGCATACACCAAAAACTTAACCATGGCCTGACCAAATTTGTATTCAGATTTAGTTAAGGGTTGGAATTGTCATGAGTGCTCTGGGCTAAGTTCAGTCCCTTAGAATAAATAAAACAATATATTTCAGTGATTAAATGTATGGACTTCATAGTCAAACAGACCTGGGCATAGTATGGACTTCATAGCCAAACAGACCTGGGCATAAACTTTCTCGATGTATGACAGTGTAAGGTACTTAAACTCTCTATACCCCAGTTTTCTAATTTGTAATATGGGAATAATGATAGTACCAACTTAATAAGTTTCTTATAAGGACTAAATAAAACAATATATATAAATCATATATATATATACATATACATGTATATACCTCATATATACATATATACTTTATATATATATACATATATTCATATATAATACACACATACATGCATACATACACACACACACACCACTTAGTGTAGTGCTTGGCACATGGTAAACAACCAATAAATGGTAACTATTAATATCATCTAGATGATTATCTCTTTTTTATTAATTTTTATTAGAGTATAGTTGCTTTACAATGTTGTGTTAATTTCTGCTGTACAGCAAAGTGTTATTAGGTCACAAAAAAAATAAGCTTAAGTCCAAGACACACATGTAAAACATTATAGAGACCAGTATGGAAGTTTCTCAAAAAACTAAAAATAGAACTACTATATGACCCAGGAATTCCACTCCTAGATATATATCTGAAAGAAACAAAAACATTAATTTGAAAAGACACATGCACCCCAATGTTCATAGCCGCATTTACAATTGCCAAGGTATGGAAGCAACCTAAGTGTCCATCAACAGATGAATGGATAGAGAAGATATGGTATATATATACAATGGAATACTACTTGGCCATAAAAAAGAATGAAATCTTGCCATTTGCAGCAACATGGATGGACTTGGAGGGCATTATGTTAAGTGAAATAAGTCAGACAGAGAAAGACAAATACTGTATGATATCACTTACATCTGGAATCTAAAAAATACAACAAACTGATGAATAAAACAAAAAAGAAGCAGACTCACAGATATAGAGAACAAGCTACTGGTTACCAATAAGGAGAGGGAAGGAGGGGGGGCAATACAGGAGTAGGGAGAAAAGGGTTATTATGGGATTATATGAAACCATGTGTGTGAAACTTATGAAAATTGTAAAGCACTATAGAATTTAAAGACTCTTTTTGGGATTCCTTGGTGGCGCAGTGGTTGAGAATCTGTCTGCCAATTCAGGGGACACGGGTTCGAGCCCTGGTCTGGGAAGATCCCACATGCCACGGAGCAACTAGACCCGTGAGCCACAATTACTGAGCCTGCGTGTCTGGAGCCTGTGCTCCGCAACGAGAGAGGCCACAATAATGAGAGGCCTGCGCACCGCGATGAAGAGTGGCCCCCACTTGCCGCAACTGGAGAAAGCCCTCGCACAGAAATGAAGACCCAACACAGCCATAAATAAATAAATAAATAAATAAATAAATAAATAAATAAATAAATAAATAAATAAATAAATAAATCTTTCTTTCAATTAAGAAATATTTTTAAAAATGTCCCAGTAACATGCATACACAATTTATATGCAATACTGATATATATGTAGGTTATTATTTTAGGGAATAGAAGGTACAGACATTAATCAAAGCTGCTTTAGTTACTTCAAAGCCACAGAGGTTAAAGTGTCTATGACCAACAACAATGCATTGGTGACAATGACAATTATATATATAAACTGTAAGCTTTTGGGGAGTATGAATAAAAATAATAATGTATAAAAAAAGAAATATTTTTTTAAATTTCCCAGAAATTTAAAATTCTTATAACTAAATAATATGAGTTACTAGATTGAAGGGGCCCACAAATGTCCAGTACAACAGATAAAAATAAGCCCACAAAGGCATATCATCAAGAAATTGCATAACACGGGGTACAAATAGAGGATGCTGTAAAGTTCTAGAGAGGAAAAATATGTTTCATCTAGAATCAGTATCATAATAAACTTGTCAATAACAACACTGGGGAATGAAAAACAATTTAGCAATGCCTTAAAAATTCTGAGGGACAATTATTTCCAGCTTGAAACTCTACTCCAGATAAATGCTCAATTAAGTGTGAAGGCAGAATAAAAGATTTTTCAGACATTAAAGAATAGAAATAATTAAATAAATACTTTCTACAGACCCTGTATCAGGAAGCTACTAAAGGATGAACTCCACCAAAACAAAAGAGGAAACCAAGAAAGAAGATATAGGATCCAGAAAAAGGGGAAGCCAATACAAGAGAGAGCAAGCAGAGTCCTTGGGATGGCAGTGAAGGGAAATCACAATATAAGATCTGTACAGCAGGCCCAGGAAGCAGCTAATCTATATTGAAGTGGGATAGAACTCTGTGAGAGAGACTGTTTCCAGAAGATGAAACTGATTACTTAATGTTTCTGAACATATTTAAAGATTTATACAACTGGGAGAGAGTGGGGATGAATTAGCACACTAAGCAAGCCAAGTAAAACAAAGAAGAAGAGAACATTAACTTCTAGAAAAACAAAAAGTTGTACATGGAAAGAAAGCATATAGTATAATACATGGCTTATTGTGAATGTTTACTTGTTCATGATCATGTACTCACTGACTATTGGTAGAATCAGGGGACAGGAAGTGTGTATATATGTACTGTGAGGGTGCAGGGAAAGATAGTAATATCCTCACTTCCCATAGTGAAAAGTCAGGAGATAATGTCTAGATTTTAAAATCAAGAATTAGCAATATAAAAAATGTTATTTAGAGATCTGGAGATAAATACCAAAAGAATTAGCTGAAGAGGTAGAAATGGTTGCCCCTGAGGAATGTGAAATGAAAGGAGAACAGGAAACTGATCTTTTTCTGAACAAGCCTTGTTGTTTAACTCTTTAAGCTCTTTAAATTTTGTTCATAAGTTCATTTCACTTTGATAAAAAATAAAAACTAAATTTGAATATGATTTGACCCCTGGGATAGAGATTCTGTAAATCTGCTTAAAATCAAAGTCATTGAAGAATTCAGTGGTAAAATCTATAGCAGGAGTTTGTCTACTGTCTCCACCAGGGCTCAAGCTCTCTACTAAAAATAGAGACTATCAGATCCCAAAACCCATCACATTCCACTAATCTCTGACTTTCTAGACCAGCCCCAGGTAACTGTACTTTACACCAAGATATGCTTGTTGGGAGACATAAATCTAGTTCATATTTAAGGGGGCAATGAGTAAAACAGCCTTATGGTTGAGATTCCACAAGGAATACAGAGTATTCCCTTTACATCTAAGTAATACACATTCTATTTTTCTAAAACTTAATGAATACCATTTCCCTATACCTGCACTATCCACCTGGCTGATATCTAGGTATTTATTAATTCCTGAGACCCAGATCAGCCTAATCACATATCCACATTCACACATATTTATTGAGTGCCTATTATGTGCCAGGAGCAAACCTAGGCAGTAAGAGCACAAAGATATTGACACAGAGACCTTGCTCTTAAAGTTCTTCATGTCTAGTAGGGAGTTTCAAGCATAAAAAATAAACATAAGATGAACATAGATACAAAAATCCTCAACAAAACACTGGCAAGTTGAATCCAACAGTATATAAAAATAATTATACACCATAACCAAGTGAGATTTATCCAAGGTATGCAAAACTGGATCAACATTTGAAAAATCACTGAATGTAATCCATCACATCCACAACTAAAAAGAACAATCACATGATCATATCAATAGATGTAGAAAATTCATTTGATTAAATCCAACACCCATTCATGATTTTAAAAAAAAACACAAAAACCTCAGTAAAAAATTAAAAAATAAAAAAAAATAAAAAAATAAAAAAAAAAAACCTCAGTAAACTAGGAATAAAGGGGAACTTCCTCAACTTGATAAAGAATATCTACAAGAAACCTACTGCTAACATCATACATAATGGTGAGGCGTTTGAAGATTTCCCACTAAACTCAAGAACAAGGCAAGAATGTTCATTCTCACACATCTTTTCAACGTTGTACTGGAAGACCTAGGTAATGCAATAACACAGGAAAAGGAAATTAAAAGTATACATATTGAGAAGGAAGAAATAAAATTTTATTTGCAGATGACATGATCATCTATGTAGAAAATTGGAAAGAATCAACAACAACAAAAATCTCCTGGAATAGAAATAGACCCCTATAAATATAGGCAACTGATCTTTGACAAAGAAGCAAAGATAGTCTTTTCAACAAATGGTGCTAGGACCATTGGACATCCATATGCAAAAAAAATGAACTTAGACACAGACCTCACACCCTTCACAAAAATCAACTCAAAATGGATCATAGGCTTAAATGTAAAACACAGAACTATAAAACTCTGTAGTGTAAATGCCTGACAATAAGCTTTTGATTGTTGAGGCATCCATTTCAAAAGAAATCCATCTTGAATGAACGTATCGCCACTATATGACATAGCTACTAGCAAAACAACCAAATAAGGAATTAGGCTGCCCCCACCCATGAGTATCCCTCTTTCAGAAAGTTCTGAGAAACCTAGATAACTGACTGCTTCAATAACCCCACTTCTCCCTTCTTGCACTCTAATTCCTGTTCTTATGCCTTGAATTAGCAGGTAAAGAGTGAACTGCAAAAACCTAGACACCCTACCCTCGGACCCTAATAAAAGCAGAGCCCCAGGTTTGCTCTCTCTCTCTCTCTTTCTCTCTCTCCTCTGCTCCCTACCATGACCTCACTCTGTGGCCCTCGGGCATTCCATGTACCCTCCAGAACCTGTGACTAATAAATCTTGTTCCTTAAAGTTCCCTGATAGTTTTTGCTGAAGTGCATCCTGTGGTCATAATAAATGCATCCTGTGATCATAATAAGAACCACAAGTGTGGGTCCAGCCACAACATAAGCCCCTCTGGAGGCAATGTCTGTTGGGGCTTGTTCAGAGTAATATGGGCCCAGGTTTGTGCCTCAGGGATTCCTAGCCAAGAGCATCACCATCAATAGTCTGGGACCAATACAACAAATTCCTAGAAGACAACATAGGAGAAAACAAAATGATCTTGGGTATGGTGATGGCATTTGAAATAAAACATAGAAGGCATGATGCATGAAAGAAATAATTGATAAGCTGCTTTTCATTAAAATTTAAGACCCCTGCTCTGCAAAAGACAATGTCAAGAAAATGAAAAGTTAAGCCACAGACTGGGAGAAGATATTTGCAAAAGATAGATCTGATAAAGAGCTGTTATCCATAATACACAAAGAACTCTTAAAATTCAATAGTAAGAAAACAACTAACCTGATAAACAAATGAACCAAAGACCTTAACAAACACCTCACCAAAGATTACAAATAAACATATGAAAAGATGCTCCAGTTTTCTTTCCTCACAAGTAAAAAGCTGAACAGACTGAAAAATCAACAACTCCTCTTGGATCCATAAGAGAGGGGAGAGGACAAAAGGCAAACCACTGTCTCCAGATTAAAGAGACAGGCAAGTACAGGGAATCAAAGCTTATCAGGGCAAAGACTCAAGAGGTAAAACTGCATCAGGAACCAGTGTCAGAGTAGGAAAACCTGAACTGTAATTAACAAATTGCTGAAGACTCAGTGTGGACAAATATAAGAGTTAAAAAATCCAAAGGCACCCAATCATAGGGGGCCCCACAATATCATGAGATTTACTTTCAGGAGCTTGATCAGGCTCCCACAGTAAATATCAGAGAAAAATCCCCTCATGTTTCTATCAGGGGAAGGGAGAAAGAAACTATCTTGAAATACACCAGCGTACTCTGTTCTTCTTAACAAAGCCTGCAGGGGAAATTAGTTAACCAGAGCCTAATATACCTGGGTATTACCAGAGACTAACTGACTTGAGGGAAGGAAACTACCCAACGCTAGCCCACCTTAGCCATCCTGTTTCACCTAGGAGGAAGATAAAACTGAGAACTGTGTGGAGTTCAGAGCCCAGAGGCAGAGGCTCACTAAACAGTGAGACCTAATCATAGGGCTATCAAATGCTTCCCCTGCACCTCCACCATATTAGTAAGGCCAACTTACAGCAGTCCCTTTTACTCAGTGCATCATGTCTGCTACCAAGAAAAAAATACAAGTCATACCAAAAGGCAAAAAATACAATTTGAAGAGATAAAGCAATTAACAGAACCAGACACGGCAGGAATTTTGGAATTATCAGACTGGGATCTTTTTTAATTTAATTTAATTTTTTTAATACAGCATGTTCTTATTAATTATCTATTTTATACATATTGCTGTATATATGTCAATCCAAATCTCCCAATTCATCTGAGCATGCTCCCCCAACTTTCCCCCCTTGGTGTCCATATGTTTGTTCTCTACATCTGTGTCTCTATTTCTACCTTGAAAACCGGTTCATCTGTACCATTTTTCTAGATTCCACATATATTCATTAATATAAAATATTTGTTTTTCTCTTTCTGACTCACTTCACTCTGTATGACAGTCTCTAGGTCCATCCACATCTCTACAAACGACCCAATTTCATTCCTTTTTATGGCTGAGTAATATTCCATTGTATATATGTACCATATCTTCTTTATCCATTCCTCTGTTGATGGACATTTAGGTTGCTTCCATGACCTGGCTATTGTAAATAGTGCTGCAATGAACACTGGGGTGCATGTGTCTTTTTGAATTATGGTTTTCTCTGGGTATATGCCCAGTAGTGGGATTGCTGGATCATATGGTAGTTCTATTTTTAGTTTTTTAAGGAACCTCCAGACTGTTCTCCATAGTGGCCGTATCAATTTACATTCCCACCAACAGTACAAGAGGGTTCCCTTTTCTCCACACCCTCTCCAGCATTTGTTGTTTGTAGATTTTCTGATGATGCCCATTCTAACTGGTGTGAGGTGATACCTCATTGTAGTTTTGATTTGCATTTCTCTAATAATTAGTGATGTTGAGCAGCTTTTTATGTGCTTCTTGGCCATCTGTATGTCTTCTTCGGAGAAATGTCTATTTAGGTCTTCTGCCCATTTTTGGATTGGGTTGTTTGTTTCTTAAATATTGAGCTGCATGAGCTGTTTATATATTTTGGAGATTAATCGTTTGTCTGTTGATTCATTTGCAAATATTTTCTCCCATTCTGAGGGTTGTCTTTCCGTCTTGTTTATGGTTTCCTTTGCTGTGCAAAAGCTTTGAAGTTTCATTAGGTCCCATTTGTTTATTTTTGTTTTTATTTCCATTACTCTACGAGGTGGATCAAAAAAGATCTTGCTGTGATTTATGTCAAAAAGTGTTCTTCCTCTGTTTTCCTTTAAGAGTTTTATAGTGTCCGGTCTTACATTTACGTCTCTAATCCATTTTGAGTTTATTTTTGTGTATGGTGTTAAGGAGTGCTCTAATTTCATTCTTTTACATGTAGCTGTCCAGTTTTCCCAGCACCACTTATTGAAGAGACTGTCTTTTCTCCATTGTATATCTTGCTTCCTTTGTCATAGATTATGACATAAGTGGGTGGGTATATCTCTGGGCTTTCTACCCTGTTCCATTGATCTATATTTCTGTTTTGTGCCAGTACCATATTGTCTTGATTACTGTAGCTTTGTAGTATAGTCTGAAGTAAGGGAGTCTGATTCCTCCAGCTCCCTTTTTTTTTCCCTCAAGATTGCTTTGGCTATTTGGGCTCTTTTGTGTCTCCATAAAAATGTTAAGATGTTTTGTTCTAGTTCTGTAAAAAATACTATTGGTAATTGGATAGGGATTGCATTCAATCTGTAGATTGCTTTGGGTAGTATAGTTATTTTCACAACATTGATTCTTCCAATCCAAGAACATGGTGTATCTCTCCATCTGTTTGTGTCATCTTTGATTTCTTTCATCAGTGTCTTATAGTTTTCTGCATACAGGTCTTTTGTCTCCCTAGGTAGGTTTATTCTAGGTATTTCATTCTTTTTGTTGCAATGGTGAATGGGATTGTTTCCGTAATTTCACTTTCTGATCTTTCATTGTTAGTGTATAGGAATGCAAGAGATTTCTGTGCATTAATTTTGTATCCTGCAACTTTACCAAATTCATTGATTAGCTCTAGTAGTTTTCTGGTGGCATCTTTAGGATTTTCTACGTATAGTATAATTTCAACTGCAAACAATGACAGTTTTACTTCTTCTTTTCCAATTTATATTCATTTTATTTCTTTTTCTTCTCTGACTGCCATGGTTAGGACTTCCTAAACTATGTTGAATAAAAGTGGCAAGAGTGGGCATCCTTGTCTTGTTCCTGATCTTAGAGGAAATGCTTTCAGTTTTTCACTATTGAGAATGATGTCTGCTGTGGGTTTCTCATATATGGCCTTTATTATGTTGAGGACGGTTCCCTCTATGCCCACTTTCTGGAGAACTTTTATCATAAATGGGTGTGGAGTTTTGTTGAAAGCTTTTTCTGCATCTACTGAGTTGATATGCTTTTTATTCTTCAGTTTGTTAATATGGTGTATCACACTGATTGATTTGCATATATTGAAGACTCCTTGCATCCCTGGGATAAATCCCACTTGATCATGGGATATGATCCTTTCAATGTGTTGCTGGATTCTGTTTGCTAGTATTTTGTTGAGAATTTTTGCATCTATATTCATCAATGATATTGGTCTGTAATTTTATTTTTTTGTAGTATCTTAGTCTGGTTTTGGTATCAGGGTGATGGCGGCCTTGTTGAATGAGTTTGGGAGTTTTCCTTCCTCTGCAATTTTGTGGAAGAGCTTGAGAAGGATGGGTGTTAGCTTTTCTCTAAATGTTTGATAGAATTCACCTGTGTAGCCATCTGGTCCTGGACCTTTGTTTGTTGGAAGATTTTTAATCGCAGTTTCAATTTCATTACTTTTGATTGCTCTGTTCATATTTTCTATTTCTTCCTGGTTCAGTCTTGGAAGGTTATACCTTTCTAAGATATTGTCCATTTTTTCCAGGTTGTCCATTTTATTGCCGTAGAGTTGCTTGTAGTAGTCTCTTCTGATGCTTTGTATTTCTGCTGTGTCCGTTGTAACTTCTCCTTTTTCATTTCTAATTCTATTGATTTGAGACTTCTCCCTTTTTTTCTTCATGAGTCTAGCTAATGGTTTATCAATTTTGTTTATCTTCTCAAAGAACCAGCTTTTACTTTTATTGATCTTTGCTATTGTTTTCTTTGTTTCTATTTCATTTATTTCTGCTCTGATCTTTATGATTTCTTTCCCTCTACTAACTTTGGGTTTTTTTTTGTTCTTCTTTCTCTAGTTCCTTTAGGAGTAAGGTTAGATTGTTTATTTGAGATTTTTCTTGTTTCTTGAGGTAGGCTGGTATTGCTATAATCTTCCCTCTTAGAACTGCTTTTGCTGCATCCTATAGGCTTTGGATCATCGTGTTTTTGTTGCCATTTGTCTCTAGGTATTTTTTTTATTTCCTCTTTGATTTCTTCAGTGATCTCGTGGTTATTTAGTAAGGTGTTGTTTAGCCTCCATGTGTTTGTGTTTTTTACGTTTTTTTCCCTGTAATTTATTTCTAATCTCATAGTGTGGTGGTGGGAAAAAAGGTTTGATATGATTTCAATTTTCTGAAGTTTACTGAGGCTTGATTTGTGACCTGAGATGTGACCTATCCTGGAGAATGTTCCGTGTGCACTTGAGAAGAAAGTGTAATCTGCTGTTTTTGGATGGAATGTCCTATAAATATCAATTCAATCTATCTGCTCTATTGTGTCATTTAAATCTTGTGTTTCCTTATTAATTTTCTGTCTGGATGATCTGTCCATTGGTGAAAGCGAGGTGTTAAGGTCCCCCACTATTATTGTGTTACTGTCGATTTCCTCTTTTATACCTGTTAGCATCTGCCTCATGTATTGAAGTTCTCCTATGTTGGGTACCTATATATTTATAATTGCTATATCTTCTTCTTGGATTGATCCCTTGATCATTATGTAGTGTCCTTCCTTGTCTCTTGTTACATTTTTTACCTTAAAGTCTATTTTATCTGATATGAGTATTGCTACTCCAGCTTTCTTTTGATTTTCATTTGCATGGAATATCTTTTTCCATCCCCTCACTTTCAGTCTGTATGTGCCCCTAGGTCTGAAGTGGGTCTCTAGTAGACAGCATATATATGGGTCTTGTTTTTGTATCCATTCAGCAAGCCTGTGTCTTTTGGTTGAGGCATTTAATCCATTCACGTTTAAGTTAATTATTGACATGTATGTTCCTATGACCATTTTCTTAATTGTTTTGGGTTTATTTTTGTAGGTCCTTTTCTTCTCTTGTATTTTCCACTTAAAGAAGTTCCCTTAGCCTTTGCTGTAGAGCTGGTTTGGTGGTGCTGAATTCTCTTAGCTTTTGCTTGTCTGTAAAGCTTTTGATTTCTCCATCTAATCTGAATCAGATCCTTGCTGGCTAGAGTAATCTTGGTTGTAGGTTCTTCCCTTTCATCACTTTAAATATATCGTGCCACTCCCTTCTGGCTTGTAGAGTTTCTGCTGAGAAATCAGCTCTTAACCTTATGGGAGTTCCCTTGTATATTATTTGTCATTTTTCCCTTGCTGCTTTTTATAATTTTTCTTTGTCTTTAAATTTTGCTAATTTGATTACTATGTGTCTTGGCGTGTTTCTCCTTGGGTTTATCTTTTATGGGACTCTCTGCACTTCCTCTACTTGGGTGGCTATTTCCTTTCCCATGTTAGGGAAGTTTTCAACTATAATCTCTTCAAATATTTTCTCTCGTCCTTTCTCTCTCTCTTCTCCTTCTGGGACCCCTGTAATGCGAATGTTGTTGTGTTTAATGTTGTCCCAGAGGTCTCTTAGGCTGTCTTCATTTCTTTTCTTTCTTTTGTCTTTATTCTGTTCTGCGGCAGTGAATTCCACCATTCTGTCTTCCAGGTCACTTATCCGTTCCTCTGCCTCAGGTATTCTGCTACTTATTCCTTCTAGTGTATTTTTCATTTCAGTTATTGTATTTTTCCTCTCTGTTTGTTTGTTCTTTAATTCTTCTAGGTCTTAATTAAACTTTCCTTGCATTTTCTTGATCTTTGCCTCCATTTTTCTTCTGAGGTCCTGGATCATCTTCACTACCATTATTCTGAATTCTTTTTCTGGAAGGTTGCCCATCTCCCCTTCATTTAGTTGTTTTTCTGGGGTTTTATCTTGTTCCTTCATCTGGTACATAGCCCTCTGCCTTTTCATCTTGTCTATCTTTCTGTGAATGTGGTTTTTGTTCCACAGGCTGCAGGATTGTAGTTCTTCTTGCTTCTGCTGTCTGCCCTCTCGTCAATGAGGCTATCTAAGAAGCTTGTGTAAGTTTCCTGATGGGAGGGGCTGGAGGTGGGTAGAGCTGGCTGTTGCTCTGGTGGGCAGAGCTCAGTAAAACTTTAATCTGCTTGACTGCTGATGGGTGGGGCTGGGTTCCCTCCCTGTTAGTTGTTTGGCCTGAGGCGACCCAACACTGGAGTCTACCCGGGCTCTTTGTTGGGGCTAATGACAGACTCTGGGAAGGCTCACACCAAGGAGTACTTCCCAGAACTTCCACTGCCAGTGTCCTTGTCCTCATGGTGAGCCACAGCCACCCCCCCCTCCTGCAGGAGACCCTCCAACACTAGCAGGTAGGTCTGGTTCAGTCTCCCCTGGGGTCACTGCTCCTTCCCCTGGGTCCTGATGTGCACACTACTTTGTGTGTGCCCTCCAAGAGTGGAGTCTCTGTTTCCCCCAGTCCTGTCGAAGTCCTGCAATTAAATCCCACTAGCCTTCAAGTTCTGATTCTCTAGGAATTCCTCCTGTCGTTGCCAGACCTGCAGGTTGAGAACCCTGACGTGAGGCTCAGAACCTCCACTCCAGTGGGTGGACTTCTGTGGTATAAGTGTTCTTCAGTCTGTGAGTCACCCACCCAGCAGTTATGGGGTTTGATTTTACTGTGATTGCGCCCCTCCTACCATCTCATTGTGTCTTCTCCATTGTCTTTGGATGTGGGGTATCTTTTTTGGTGAGTTCCAGTGTCTTCCTGTCGATGATTGTCCAGCAGCTAGTTGTGATACTGGTGTTCTCACAAGAGGGAATGAGAGCACGTCCTTCTACTCCATCATCTTGGTTCAGGGTCTTTAGTTAGCTTTTTATTTTTTGTTTTTGTTAGGTTTTTTTTTTGTTAGTTTTGTTTTTATTACTTCTATTGGGTTGGAGGGTTTTCTGTTTGTTTCATTGTTTTCTTATGTTGTGCTTAATTTGCTTTTTTGTTGTTTGTGTTTCTTTGGTTTAGTTTTTTTTTTATTTGTCTTGGGTTTTGTTTCTCTGTTTGTTTTCTTTCTTTATTTATTTTATTTAATTATTTTTTATTTTTTATTTTTTTTCCCATGACATGCAGCTTGCAGGGTCTTTCTTCCCCATCCTGGGTTCAACACTGAGCCCCCATTCTGGGAGTGCTGAGTCCAGGCAGCTAGACCACCAGAGAATTCTTGGCCCAAGGGAATATTAATCACCGTGAGCTCTCCCAGACGTCCCCATGTCAGCAATACGACCCAGCTCCACCACCTGCTTGCAAGCTCCAGTGCTGGAAGCCTCAGGCCAAACAACCAGCAAGACAGGAACAGAGCCCAAACCATCAGCAGACAGGCTGCTTAAAGTCATACTAAGCTCACAGACACCCCAAACACACCCACTGACAGGGCCCTTCCCACCAGAGGGACAAGGCTCAACTCCAACCACAAGAGCACAGGCACCAGTCCTCCAATCAGGAAGCCTACACAAGTCCCTGGACCAACCTCACAAACCAGGGTGCTGACACAAGAAGCAAGAGGAACTATGACTCTTCAGCCTGTGGAAAGGAGACAGAAAACACAGTAAGTTAGACAAAATGAGATGACAGAGAAATATGTTGCAGATGAAGGAGCAAGGTAAAAACTTACAAGACCAAATAGATCAAGAGGAAATAGGCAATCTACCTGAAAAAGAATTCAGAGTAAAAATACTAAAGATTATCCAAGATCTCAGAAATAGAGTGGAGGCACAGATCAAGAAGATACAAGAAATGTTTAACAAGACCCTAGAAGCACTAAAGAACAAACAGTGATGAACAGTACAATAACTGAAATGGAAAATACACTAGAAAGAAGCAATAGCAGAATAACTGAGGCAGAAGAACGCATAAGTGAGCTGAAAGATAGAATGGTAGAAATAACTGCTGCTGAGCACAATAAAGGAAAAAGAATGAAAAGAAATAAAGACAGTCTCAGAGACTTCTGGGACAACATCAAATGCAACAACATTCGAATTACAGGGGTCCCAGGTAAAGAAGAGAAAGAGAAAGGGTCTGAGCAAATATTTGAAGAGATCATAGGCAAAAACTTCCCTAACGTGGGAAAGGAAGTAGTCACCCAAGTGCAGGAAGCACAAAGAGTGCCATACAGGATAAATCCAAGGAGGAACAAGCCAAGACGCATATTAATCAAACTAATGAAAATTAAATTCAAAGAAAAAATGTTAAAGGAGCAAGGGAAAAGCAAAAAAATAACATACAGAGAATACACATAAGGTTACCAGCTGACATTTCAGCAGAAAATCTGCAGGCCAGAAGGGAGTGGCATGAAATATTTAAAGTGATGAAAAGGAAAAATCTACAAACAAGATTACTCTAACCAGCAAGAATCTCACTCAGATTCAATGAAGAAATCAGAAGCTTTACAGACAAGCAAAAGCTAAGAGAATTCAGCACCACCAAACCAGCTTTACAACAAATGCTAAAGGAACTTCTCTTGGTGGGAAACACAAGAAAAAAAAACTACAAAAACAAACCCAAAACAATTAAGAAAATGGCAATAGGAACATACATATGGATAATTACCTTAAATGTAAATGGGTTAAATGCTCCAGCCAAAAGAGAGAGACTGGCTGAGTGGATACAAAAATAAGACCCAAATATATGCTGTCTACAAGAGACCAACTTCAGACCTAGGGAATCACACAGGCTGAAAGTAAGCAGATGGAAAAAGGTATTTCATGCAAATGGAAATCAAAGAAAGCTGGAATACGAATACTAATATCAGACAAAATAGACTTTAAAATGAAGAATGTTACAAGAGACAAGGAAGGACATTGCATAATGATCAAGGGATCAATCCAAGAAGAACATATAACAATTATAAATATATATGCACCCAACATAGGAGCACCTCAATATATAAGGCAAATGCTGACAGCCATAAAAGGGGAAATCAACAGTAACACAATAATAGTGGAATTTTAACACCCCACTTACACCAATGGATAGATCATACAGACAGAAAATTATTAAGGAAACACAAGCCTTAAATGCCACATTAGACCAGATAGACTTAGTCGATATTTATAGGACATTCCATCAGAAAGCATCAGAATACACTTTCTTTTTAAGTGCACATGGAACATTCCTTAGTATAGATCACATCGTGGGTCACAAATCAAGCCTTGATAAATTTAAGGAAAATGAAATAATATCAAGCATATTTTCCAATCACAATGCTATGAGACTAGAAATCAATTAGGGAAAAAAACTGTAAAAAACACAAACATGTGGAAGCTAAACAATATATTACTAAATAATCAATGAATCACTGAAGAAGTCAAAGGGGAGATCAAGAAATCAAGAAATACCTAGAAACAAATGATAATGAAAACACAGCAATCTGAAGCATATGGGACACAGCAAAAGCAATTCTAAGACAGAAGTTTATATCAATATAGTCCTACCTCAAGAAACAAGAAAAATCTCAAATAAACAACCTATCCTTACACCTAAAACAACTAGAGAAATAACATACAAAACCCAATCTTAGTAGAAGGAAAGAAATCATAAAGATCAGAGCTGAAATAAATGAAATAGAGATGAAGAAAACAACAGCAAAGATCTATGATACTAAAAGCTGGTTCTCTGAGAAGATAAAGAAAATTGATAAACCATTAGCCAGAGTCAACAAGAAAAAAGGGAGATGATCCAAATAAATTAAATTGGAAATGAAAACGAAGAACTTCCAACAGACACCACAAAAATACAAAGGATCATAAGAGACTACTTCTATAAGCAACCATATGCTAATAAAATGGGCAACCTAGAAGGAATGGACAAATTCTTAGAAAGGTCCAATCTTCCAAGACTGAATCAGGGAAGAAATAGAAAATATAAACAGACTAATCACAAGTACTGAAATTGAAAGTGTGATTTAAAATCTTCCAATAAACAAAAGTCCAGGGCCAGATGTCTTCACAGGAAAATTATATCAAACATATAGAGAAGAGTTAACATCTGCCTTCTGAAACTCTTCCAAAAAATTGCAGAGGAAGGAACACTCCCAAGCTCACTTGATGGGGCCACAATTACCCTAATATCAAAAGCAGACAAAGATATCACAAAAAAAGAAAATTACAGGCCACTATCACTGATAAACATAGAAGCAAAAATCCTCAACAAACTACTAGCAAACTGAATCCAACAAAACATTAAAGGGATCATAGACCCTGATAAAGTAGAATTTATCCCGGGGATGCGAGGATTTTTCAATACACAAACATCAATCAATGTGGTACACCACATTAATAATTGAAGAATAAAAACCATATGATCACCTCAATAGATGCAGAAAAAGCTTTTTGACAAAATTCAATTCAAATTTATGATAAAAACTCCAGAAATTGGGCTTAGAGTGAACCTACCTCAAGATACTAAAGACCATAAACAAAAAACCTACAGCTAACATCATACTCAGTGGTGAAAACCTGAAAGTATTTCTCTAAGATCAGGAAGAAGACAGGATGTCCACTCTCATCAGTTTTATTCAACATAGTTTTGGAAGTCCTGGCCAAGGCTATCAGAGAAGAAAAAGAAATAAAATGAATCCAATTTGGAAAAGAAGAAGTAAAACCGTCACTGTTTGCAGATGACATGGTACTAAATATACAAAATCCTAAAGATGCTACCGGAAACTACTAGAGCTCATCAATGAATTTTGTAAAGTTGCAGGATACAAAATTAATACACAGAACTCTCTTGCATTACTATACACTAATGATGAAAAATCTGAAAGAGAAATTAAGGAAACACTCCCATTTACCATTGCAACAAAAAGAATAAAATACATAGGATTAAACCTACTTAAGGAGACAAAAGACCTGTATGCAGAAAACGATAAGACACTGATGAAAGAAATTAAAGATGATACAAACAAATGGAGAGATATACCATGTTCTTGGATTGAAAGAATCAACATTGTGAAAATGACTATACTACCCAAAGCAATCTACAGATTCAATGCAATCCCTATCAAATTACCAATGGCATTTTTCAGAGAATTAGAATAAAAAAATTTCACAGTTTATATGGAAACACAAAAGACCCCGAATAGCCAAAGCAATCTTGAGAAAGAAAAACGGACCTGGAGGAATCAGGATCCCTGACTTCAGACTATACTACAAAGCTACAGTAATCAAGACAGTGTGGTACTGGCACAAAAACAGAAATATAGATCAATGGAACAGGATAGAAAGCCCAGAGGTAAACCCACACACATATGGTAACCTTATTTTTGACAAAGGAGGCAAGAATGTACAATGGAGAAAAGACAGCCTCTTCAATAAGTGCTGCTGAGAAAACTGGACAGTTACATGTAAAAGAATGAAATTAGAACACTCCTTAACACTATACCAAAAATAAATAAATAAATAAACTCAAAAAAGACCTAAATGTAAGGCCAGATACTATGAAACTCTTCGAAGAAAATATAGGCAGAACATTCTTTGACATAAATCACAGCAAGATCTTTTTTGATCCACTGCCTAGAGTAATGAAAATAGAAACAAAAGTAAACAAGTGGGACCTAATGAAATTTAAAAGCTCTTGCACAGCAAAGGAAACCACAAACAAAATGAAAAGACAGCCCTCATATTGGGAGAAAATATTTGCAAACGAAGCAACTGACAAAGGATTAATCTCCAAAATATAAAAACAGCACATGCAGCTCAATATAAAAAAAAAAAAGCCAATCAAGAAATGGGCAGAAGACCTAAATAAACATTTCTCCAAAGACATATAATGGCCAAAAAGCACGTGAAAAGATGCTCAATATCACTAATTATTAGAGAAATGTAAATCAAAACTGCAGTGAGGTATCACCTCTCACTGGTCAGAATGGCCATCTACAAAATATCTACAAACAAGGGGAGGAGCTTCAAGATGACAGAAGCGTAAGACACAGAGATCACCTTCCTCTCCACAAATATATCAGAAATACATCTACATGTGGAACAGCTCCTACAGAACACCTACTGAACGCTGGCAGAAGACCTCAGACCTCCCAAAAGGCAAGAAACTCCCCCACGTACCTGGGTAGGGCAAAAGAAAGAAGAAAAAACAGAGACAAAAGAATAGGGATGGGACCTGCACCAGTGGGAGGGAGCTGTGAAGGAGGAAAGGTGTCCACACACTAGGAAGCCCCTTCGAGGGCAGAGACTGCAGGTGGCGGAGGGGGGAAGCTTCGGAGCCACGGAGGAGAGCACAGCAACAGGGGTGCGGAGGGAAAAGCAGAGAGTTTCCCGCACAGAGGATCGGTGCCGACCAGCACTTATCAGCCCGAGAGGCTTGTGTGCTCATCCGCCGGGATGGGCGGGGGCTGGGAGCTGAGGATCAGGCTTCGGCGGTCTGATCCCAGGGAGAGGACTGGGGTTGGCTGCGTGAACACAGCCTGAAGGGGGCTAGTGCGCCATGGCTAGCTGGGAAGGAGTCCGGGAAAAAGTCTGCAGCTGCTGAAGAGGCAAGACCTTTTCTTGACTCTCTGTTTCCTGGTGCGTGAGGAGAGGGGATTAAGAGCACCGTGCATAGGAGCTCCAGAGACTGTTGCGAGCTGCGGCTATCAGCGCGGACCACAGAGACGGGCATGGGATGCTAAGGCTGCTGCTGCAGCCACCAAGAAGCCTGTGTGCAAGAACAGGTCACGATCCACACCTCCCCTCCCAGGAGGCTGTGCAGCCCGCCACTGCCAGGGTCCTGAGATCCAGGGACAACTTTCCTGGGAGAATGCATGGCGTGCCTCAGGCTGCTAAAATGTCACACTGGGCTCTGCCGCTGCAGTCTCGCCCCGTATCCGTACCCCTACTTACCCCCGGCTTCACTGAGCCAGAGCCGCCGAATCAGATGCTCCTTGAACCCCGTCCTGTCTGAGCGAAGAACAGACACCCTCAGGAGACCTACACACAAAGGTGGGTCCAAATACAAAGCTGAACCACGGGAGCTGTGCGAACAAAGAAGAGAAAGGGAAATTTCTCCCAGCAGCCTCAGGAGCAGAGAATTAAATCTCCACAATCAACTTGATGTACCCTGCATCTGTGGAATACCTGAAGGGAAAACGAATCATCCCAAATTGAGGAGGTGGACTTCAGGAGCAAAGATATATTTTTTTTTCCTTTTTCTTTTTGTGAGTGTGTATGAGTATGTTTCTGTGTGTGATTTTTTCTGTATAGCTTTGCATTTACCATTTGTCTTAGGGTTCTCTCTGTCCTTTTTTTTTGTTTGTGTTTTTTACTTTATTTTATTTTATTTTCTCTTCTTTCTTTATTTCTTTCTATTTTTCTCCCTTTTATTCTGAGCCGTGTGGATGAAAGACTCTTGGTGCTCCAACCAGGCGTCAGGGCTGTGCCTCTGAGGTAGGAGAGCCACGTTCAGTACACTAGTCCACAAGAGACCTCCCAGCTCCACGTAATAACAAACGGTGAAAATCTCCCAGAGATCTCCATCTCAATGCCAAGACTCAGCTTCACTCAACGACCAGCAAGCTACAGTGCAGGACACCCTATGCCAAACAACTAGCAAGACAGGAACACAACCCCACCCATTAGCACACAGGCTGCCTAAAATCATAATAAGGCCACAGACACCCCCAAAAACACCACCAGACGTGGACCGGCCCACCAGAAAGACAAGATCCAGCCTCATCCACCAGAACACAGGCACTAGTCCCCTCCGCCAGGAAGCCTACACAACCCACTGAACCAACAATAGCAACTGGGGACAGATACCAAAAACAACGGGAACTACGAACCTGCAGCCTGCGAAAAGGAGACCCCAAACACAGTAAGTTAAGCAAAATGAGAAGACAGAAAAACACACAGCAGATGAAGGAGCAAGGCAAACACCCACCAGACCTAACAAATGAAGAGGAAATAGGCAGTCTACCTGAAAAAGAATTCAGAATAATGATAGTAAAGTTGATCCAAAATCTAGAAATAGAATAGAGAAAAAACAAGAAACGTTTAACAGGGATCTAGAAGAACTAAAGAGCAAACAAACAGTGATGAAAAACACAATAAATGAAATTAAAAATTCTCTAGAAGGGATCAATAGCACAATAACTGGGGCATAAGAATGGATAAGTGACCTGGAATACAAAATAGTGGAAATAACTACTGCAGAGCAGAATAAAGAAAAAAGAATGAAAAGAATTGAAGACAGAGAGGAGAAGATGGTGGAAGAGTAAGACGTGGAGATCACCTTCCTCCCCACAGATATATCAGAAATACATCTACACGTGGAACTGCTCCTATAGAACACCCACTGAATGCTGGCGGAAGACCTCAGACCTCCCAAAAGGCAAGAAACTTCCCACAGACCTGGGTAGGGCAAAAGAAAAAAAAAAAAACAGAGACAAAAGAATAGGGACGGGACCTGCACCAGTGGGAGGGAGCTGTGAAGGAGGAAAGGTTTCCACACACTAGGAAGCCCCTTCGCGGGTGGAGACTGCGGGTGGCGGAGGGGGGAAGCTTCGGAGCCATGGAGGAGAGCGCAGCAACAGGGGTGCGGAGGGCAAAGCGGAGAGATTCCCGCACAGAGGATCGGTGCCGACTAGCACTCACCAGCCCGAGGGGCTTGTCTGCTCACCCGCCGGGACGGGCTGGGTCTGGGAGCTGAGGCTTGGGCTTCGGTCGGATCGCAGGGAGATGACTGGGGTTGGTGGCGTGAACACAGCCTGAAGGGGTTAGTGCACCACAGCTAGCCGGGAGGGAGTCCGGGAAAAAGTCTGGACTTGCCGAAGAGGCAAGAGACTTTTTCTTGCCTCTTTATTTCCTGGTGCGTGAGGAGAGGGGATTAAGAGCGCTGCTTAAAGGAACTCCAGAGATGGGCGCAAGCAGCGGCTATCAGGGCGGACACCAGAGAGGGGCATGAGACACTAAGGCTGCTGCTGCAGCCACCAAGAAGCCTGTGTGCGAGCACAGGTCACTATCCACACCCTCCCTCCCGGGAGCCTGTGTAGCCCGCCACTGCCAGGGTCCCGTGATCCAGGGACAACTTCCCCGGGAGAACGCATGGAGCGCCTCAAGCTGGTGCAACTTCACGCCAGCCTCTGCCGCCCAAAGCTCGCCCCGCACTCTGTAACCCTCCCTCCCCCTGGCTTGAGTGAGTCAGAGCCCCAGAATCAGCTGCTCCTTTAAGCCCGTCCTGTCTGAGCGAAGAACAGACGCCCTCAGGCGACCCACACGCAGAGGCAGGTCCAAATCCAAAGCTGAACCCCGGCAGCTGTGCGAACAAAGAAAAGACAGGGAAATTTCTCCCAGCAGCCTCAGAAGCAGGGGATTAAAGCTCCACAATCAACTTGATGTACCCTGCATCTGTGGAATACCTGAAGAGACAACGAATCATCCCAAATTGAGGAAGTGGACTTTGGGAACAAGGTATATTATTTTTTACACTTTTCCTCTTTTTGTGAGTGTGTATGTGTATGCTTCTGTGTGAGATTTTGTCTGTATAGCTTTGCTTTCACCGTTTGTCCTAGGGTTCTGTCCATCCGTTTTTTTTTTGTTTGTTTGTTTGTTTTTTAGAATAGACAAAATGCAAGAAACATTTAACAAGGACCTAGAAGAACTAAAGAGGAAACAAGCAACGATGAACAACAGAAGAAATGAAATTAAAAATACTCTAGAAGGGATCAATAGCAGAATAACTGAGGCAGAAGAATGGATAAGTGACCAGGAAGATAAAATAGTGGAAATAACTACTGCAGAGCAGAATAAAGAAAAAAGAATGAAAAGAACTGAGGACAGCCTCAGAGACATCTGGGACAACATTAAACACAACAACATTCGAATTATAGGGGTCCCAGAAGAAGAAGAGAAAAAGAAAGGAACTGAGAAAATATTTGAAGAGATTATAGTTGAAAAATTCCCTAATATGGGAAAGGAAATAGTTAATCAAGCCCTGGAAGCCCAGAGAGTCCCATACAGGATAAATCCAAGGAGAAACATGCCAACACAAATATTAATCAAACTATCAAAAATTAAATATAATTTAATTTTTAATTAAATATTAAAAGCAACAAGGGAAAAACAACAAATCAAACACAAGGGAATCCCCATAAGGTTAACAGCTGATCTTTCAGCAGAAACTCTGCAAGCCAGAAGGGAGTGGCAGGACATATTTAAAGTGATGAAGGAGAAAAACCTATAACCAAGATTACTCTACCCAGCAAGGATCTCATTCACATTTGATGGAGAAATTAAAACCTTTACAGACAAGCAAAAGCTGAGAGAGTTCAGCACCACCAAACCAGCTTTACAACAAATGCTAAAGGAACTTGTGCAAGAAACACAAGAGAAGGAAAACACCTACAATAACAAACCCAAAATATTTAAGTAAATGGGAATAGGAACATAGATATTGATAATTACCTTAAATGTAAATGGAATAAATGCTCCCACTAAAAGACACAGACTGGCTGAATGGATACAAAAACAAGACCCATATATATGCTGTCTACAAGACACCCATTTCAGACCTGGGAAAAATACAGACTGAAAGTGAGGGGATGGAAAAAGATATTCCATGCAAATGGAAATCAAAAGAAAGCTGGAGTAGCAATTCTACTATGAGACAAAATAGACTTTAAAATAAAGACTATTACAAGAGACAAAGAAGGACACTACATAATGATCAAGGGATCAATCCAAGAAGAAGATATAACAATTGTAAATATTTTTGCACCCAATAGAGGAGCACCTCAATACATAACGCAAATGCTAACAGCCATAAAAGGGGAAATCGACAGTAACACAATCATAGTAGGGGATTTGAACACCTCAATTTCACCAATGGACAGATCAACCAAAATGAAAATAAATGAGGAAACACAAGCTTTAAGTTATACACTAAACAAGATGGACTTAATTGATATTTATAGGACATTCCATCTAAAAACAACAGAATACACTATCTTCTCAAGTGCTCATGGAACATTTTCCAGGATAGATCATACCCTGGGACACAAATCAAGCCTTGGTAAATTTAAGAAAATTGAAATCGTATGAGGTATCTTTTCCGACCACAACGCTATGAGACTAGATATCAGTCACAGGAAAAACTCCGTAAAAAATACAAACACATGGAGGCTAAACAACACACTACTTAATAACAAAGAGATCACTGAAGAAATCAAAGAGGAAATCAAAAAATACCTAGAAACAAATGACAATGAAAACACGGTGACCCAAAACCTATGGGATGCAGCAAAAGTAGTTCTAAGAGGGAAGTTGATAGCAATACAATCCTACCATAAGAAACAAGAAACGTCTCAAATAAACAACCTAACCTTACACCTAAAGCAATTAGAGAAAGAAGAACAAAAAAACCCCAAAGTTAGCAGAAGGAAAGAAATCATAAAGATCAGATCAGAAATAAATGAAAAAGAAATAAGGAAATGATAGCAAAGATCAATAAAACTAAAAGCTGGTTCTTTGAGAAGATAAACAAAATTGATAAACCATTAGCCAGACTCATCAAGAAAAAAAGAGAGAAGACGCAAATTAATAGAATTAGAAAAGAAAAAGGAGAAGTAACAACTGACACTGCATAAATACAAAGGATCATGATAGAGTACTACAAGCAACTATGTGCAAATAAAATGGACGACCTGGAAGAAATGGACAAATTCTTAGGAATGCATAACCTTCTGAGATTAAATAAGGAAAAAATAGAAAATATGAACAGACCAATCACAAGCACTAAAATTGAAACTGTGATTAAAAATCTTCCAACAAGCAAAAGCCCAGGGCCAGATGGGTTCACAGGCAAATTCTATCAAACATTTAGGGAAGAGCTAACACCTATCCTTCTCAAACTCTTACAAAATATAGCAGAGAGAGGAACACTCCCCAACTCATTCTATGAGGCCACCATCACCCTGATACCAAAACCAGACAAAGATGTCACAAAGAAAGAAAACTACAGGCCAATATCACTGATGAACATAGATGCAAAAATCCTCAACAAAACAGTAGCAAACAGAATCCAACAGCACATTGAAAAGATCATACACCATGATCAAGTGGGGTTTATCCGAGGAATGCAAGGATTCTTCAGTAAACGCAAATCAATCAATGTGATACACCATATTAAAAAATTGAAGGAGAAAAACCATATGATCATCTGAATAGAGGCAGAGAAAGCTTTCGACAAAATTCAACACCCATTTATGATAAAAACCCTCCAGAAAGTAGGCATAGAGGGAACTTTCCTCAACATAATAAGGGCCATATATGACAAACCCACAGCCAACATCGTCCTCAATGGTGAAAAACTGAAACCATTTCCACTAAGATCAGGAACGAGACAAGGATGTCCACTCTCACCACTATTATTCAACATAGTTCTGGAAGTCCTAGCCATGGCAATCAGAGAAGAAAAAGAAATAAAAGGAATACAAATTGGAAAAGAAGAAGTTAAACTGTCACTGTTTGCAGATGACATGATACTATACATAGAGAATCCTAAAACTGCCACTAGAAAACTGCTAGAGCTAATTAATGAATATGGTAAAGTTGCAGGATACAAAATTAATGCACAGAAATCTCTAGCTTCCTATACACTAATGATGGAAAATCTGCAAGTGAAAGTAAAAAACACTCCCATTTACCATTGAACATAAAGAATAAAATATCTAGGAATAAACCTACCTAAGGAGACAAAAGACCTGTAGGCAGAAAATTATAAGAGACTGATGAAAGACATTAAAGATGATACAAATAGATGGAGAGATATACCATGTTCTTGGATTGGAAGCATCAACATTGTGAAAATGACTCTACTACCCAAAGCAATCTACAGATTCAATGCAATCCCTATCAAACTATCACTGGTATTTTCACAGAACTAGAACTAAAAATTTCACAATTTGTGTGGAAACACAAGAGACCCTGAATAGCCAAAGCAATCTTGAGGAAGAAAAACGGAGCTGGAGGAATCAGGCTCCCTGACTTCAGACTATACTACAAAGCTACAGTAATCAAGACAGTATGGTACTGGCTCAAAAACAGAAATATAGGTCAATGGAACAGGAAAGAAAGCCCAGAGATAAACCCATGCACATATGGTCACCTTATCTTTGATAAAGGAGGCAAGAATATAGTGGAGAAAAGACAGCCTCTTCAATAAGTTGTGCTGGGAAAACTGGACAGCTACATGTACAAGAATGAAATTAGAACACTCCCTAACTCCATACACAAAAGTAAACTCAAAATGGATTAAAGACCTAAATGTAAGGCCAGTCACTATCCTACTCTTAGAGGAAAACATACGCAAACACTCTATGACATAAATCACAGCAAGATCCTTTTTGACCCAGCTCCTAGAGAAATGGAAATAGAAACACAAAAAAACAAATGGGACCTAATGAAACTTAAAAGCTTTTGCACAGCAAAGGAAACCATAAACAAGACCAAAAGACAACCCTCAAAATGGGAGAAAATATTTGCAAATGAAGCAAATGACAAAGGATTAATCTCCAAAATTTACAAGCAGCTCATGCAGCTCAATAATAAAAAAACAAACAACCCAATCCAAAAATGGGCAGAAGACCTAAATAGACATATCTCCAAAGAAGATATACAGATTGCCAACAAACACATGAAAGAATGCTCCACATCATTAATCATTAGAGAAATGCAAATCAAAACTACAATGAGATATCATCTCACACCAGTCAGAATGGCCTTCATCAAAAAATCTAGAAACAATAAATGCTGGAGAGGGTGTGGAGAAAAGGGAGCCCTCTTGCACAGTTGGTGGGAATGCAAATTGATACCGCCACTATGGAGAACAGTATGGAGGTTCCTTAAAAAACTAAAAATAGTACTACCATACGACCCAGCAATACCACTACTGGGCATATACTCAGAGAAAACCATAATTCAAAAAGAGTCATGTACCACAATATTCATTGCAGCTCTATTTACAATAGCCAGGACATGGAAGCAACCTTAGTGTCCATCAACAGTTGAATGTTTAAAGAAGATGTGGCACATATATACAATGGAATATTCCTCAGCCATAAAAGGAAACGAAATTGAGTTATTTGTAGTGAGGTGGATGGACTTAGAGTCTGTCATACAGAGTGAAGTAAGTCAGAAAGAGGAAAACAAATACCTTATGCTAACACATATATATGGAATCTAAGGGGAAAAAATGGTCGTGAAGAACCTAGGGGTAAGATGGGAATAAAGACACAGACCTACTAGAGAATGGACTTGAGGATATGGGGAGGGGGAAAGGTAAGATGTGACAAAGTGAGAGAGTGGCATGGACATATATACACTACCAAACGTAAAATAGATAGCTAGTGGGATGCAGCCACATAGCACAGGGAGATCAGCTCGGTGCTTTTTGACCACCAAGAGGGGTGGGATAGGGAAGGTGGGAGGGAGGGAGACCCAAGAGGGAAGAGATATGGGAACATATGTATATGTATAACTGATTCACTTTGTTATAAAGCAGAAATTAACACACCATTGTAAAGCAATTATACTCCAATAAAGATGTTTTTAAAAATCTACAAACAATTGATGCTGGAAAGGGTGTGGAGAAAAGGGAACCCTCTTGCACTGTTGGTGGGAAGGTAAACTGATACAGCCACTATGGAGAACAGTATGGAGGTTCCTTAAGAAAATAAAAATAGAACTACCATATGACCCAGCAATTTCACTCCTAGGCATATCTCTGGAGAAAACCATAATTTGAAATGATGCATGCTCCCCGGTGTTAATTGCATCACTATTTACAATAGCCAGGACATGGAAGCAACCTACGTGTCCATCGACAGAGGAATGGATAAAGATGTGTTACATATATACAATGGAATTCTTTTTTTTAAACTTCTTTATTGGAGTATAAATGCTTTACATTGGTGTGTTAGTTTCTGCTTTATATCAAAGTGAATCAGTTATACATATACATATGCCCCCATATCTCTTCCCTCTTGGGTCTCCCTCCCTCCCACCCTCCCTATCCCAACCCTCTAGGTGGTCACAAAGCACCGAGCTGATCTCCCTGTGCTATGTGGCTGCTTCCCACTAGCTATCTATTTTACGTTTGGTAGTGTATATATGTTCATGCCACCCTCTCACTTTGTCAGAGCTTACCGTTCCACCTCCCCGTATCCTCAAGCCCATTCTCTAGGAGATCTGTGTCTTTGTTCCCGTTTTGCCGGTAGGTTCTTCATGACCTTTTTTTTTTTTTTTTTAAGATTCCATATATATATGTTAGCATACGGTATTTGTTTTCCTCTTTCTGACTTACTTCACTCTGTATGACAGACTCTAAGTCCATCCACCTCACTACAAATAACTCAATTTCATTTCTTTTTATGGCTGAGTAATATCCCATTGTATATATGTGCCACATCTTCTTTATCCATTCATCTGTTGATGGACACTTAGGTTGCTTCCATGTCCTGGCTGTTGTAAATAAAGCTGCAATGAACATTTTGGTACATGACCCTTTTTCAATTATGGTTTTCTCAGGGTATATGCCCAGTAGTGGTATTGCTGGGTGGTATGGTAGTTCTATTTTTAGTCTTTGAAGGAACCTCCATACTGTTCTCCATAGTGGCTGTATCAATTTACATTCCCACCAACAGTGCAGGACGGTTCCCTTTTCTCCACACCCTCTCCAGCATTTATTCTTTGTAGAATTTTTTATGATGGCCATTCTGACCGGTGTGAGATGATATCTCATTGTAGTTTTGATTTGCATTTCTCTAATGATTAATGATTTTGAGCATTCTTTCATGTGTTTGTTGGCAATCTGTATATCTTCTTTGGAGAAATGTCTATTTAGGTCTTCTGCCCATTTTTGGATTGGGTTGTTTGTTCTTTTATATTGACCTGCATGATCTGCTTGTAAATTTTGGAGGTCAATCCTTTGTCAGCTGCTTCATTTGCAAATATTTTTGCCCATTCTGAGGGTTGTCTTTTCATCTTGTTTATGGTTTCCTTTGCTGTGCAAAAGCTTTTAAGTTTTGTTAGGTCACATTTGTTTATTTTTGTTTTTATTTCCATTTCTCTAGGAGCTGGGTCAAAAAGGATCTTGCTGTGATTTATGTCATAGCGTGTTCTGCCTATATTTTCATCTAAGTGTTTCATAGTGTCTGGCCTTACATTTAGGTCTTTAATCCATTTTGAGTTTATTTTTGTGTATGGTGTTAGGGAGTTTTCTAATTTCATTCTTTTACATGTAGCTCTCCAGTATTCCCGGCACCACTTATTGAAGAGGCTGTCTTTTCTCCACTGTATATGCTTGCCTCCTTTATCAAAGATAAAGTGACCATATGTGCGTGGGTTTATCTCTGGGTTTCCTATCCTGTTCCATTGATCTATATTTCTGTTCTTGTGCCAGTACCATAATGTCTTGATTGCTGTAGCTTTGTAGTATAGTCTGAAGTCAGGGAACCTTATTCCTCCAGCTCCATTTTTCGTTCTCAAGATTGCTTTCGCTATTCGGGGTCTTTTGTGTTTCCATACAAATTGTGAAATTTTTTGTTCTAGTTCTGTGAAAAATGCCAGTGGTACTTTGATAGGGATTGCATTAAATCTGTAGATTGCTTTGGGTAGTAAAGTCATTTTCACAATGTTGATTCTTCCAAACCAATAACATGGTATATCTCTCCATCTATTTGTATCATCTTTAATTACTTTCATCAGTGTCTTATAGTTTTCTGCATACAGGTCTTTTATCTCCTTAAGTAGGTTTATTCCTAGATATTTTATTCTTTATATTGCAATGGAAAATTAGAGTGTTTTCTTAATTTCACTTTCAGATTTTTCATCATTAGTGTATAGGAATGCAAGAGATTTCTCTGCATTAATTTTGTATCCTGCTACTTTACCAAATTCATTGATTAGCTCTAGAAGTTTTCTGGTAGCATCTTTAGGATTCTCTATGTATAGTATCATGTCATCTGCAAACAGTGGCAGCTTTACTTCTTCTTTTCCAATTTGGATTCCTTTTATTTCTTTTTCTTCTCTCATTGCTGTGGCTAAAACTTCCAAAACTATGTTGAATAATAGTGGTGAGAGTGGGCAACCTTGTCTTGTTCCTGATCTTAGTGGAAATGGTTTCAGTTTTTCACCATTGAGGACGATGTTGGCTGTGTGTTTGTCATATATGGCCTTTATTATCTTGAGGTAAGTTCCATCTATGCCTACATTCTGGAGGGTTTTTTATCATAAATCGTTGTTGAATTTTGTCAAAAGATTTTTCTGCATCTATTGAGATAATCTTATGGTTTTTATCCTTCCAATTTGTTAATATGGTTTATCACATTGATTGATTTGCATATATCAAAGAATCCTTGCATTCCTGGGATAAACCTCACTTGATCATGGTGTATGATCCTTCTAATGTTCAGCTGGATTCATTTTGCTAGTATTTTGTCGAGGATTTTTGCATCTATGTTCATTAGTGATATGGGCCTGTAGTTTTCTTTTTTTTTTTTTTTGACATCATTGTCTGGTTTTGGTATCAGGGTGATGGTGGCTTCGCAGAATGAGTTTGGGAGTGTTCCTCTCTCTGCTATATTTTGGAAGAGTTTGAGAAGGATTGGTGTTAGCTCTTCTCTAAATGTTTGATAGAATTCGCCTGTGAAGCCATCTGGTCATGGGCTTTTGTTTTTTGGGAGTTTTTTAATCATAGTTTCAATTGCAGTGCTTGTGTTTGGTCTGTTCATATTTTCTATTTCTTCCTGGTTCAGTCTCGGAAGGTTGTGCATTCCTAAGAATTTGTCCATTTCTTCCAGGTCGTCCATTTTATTGGCATATAGTTGCTTATAGTAATCTCTCATGATCCTTTGTATTTTTGCAGTGTCAGTTGTTACTTCTCCTTTTTCATTTCTAGTTCTATTGATTTGAGTCCTCTCCCTTTTTTTCTTGATGAGTCTGGCTAATGGTTTATCAATTTTGTTTATCTTCTCAAAGAACCAGCTTTTAGTTTTACTGATCTTTGCTATTGTTTCCTTCATTTCTTTTTCATTCATTTCTGATTTTTATGATTTCCTTCCTTCTGCTAACTTTGGGGTTTTTTTGTTCTTCTTTCTCTAATGCTTTAGGTGTAAGTTTTGGTTTCTTATTTGAGATGTTTCTTGTTTAAGGTAGGTTTGTATTGCTATCAACTTCCCTCTTGGAACTGCTTTTGCTGCATCCCGTAAGTTTTGGGTCGTCATGTTTTCATTGTCATTTTTTTCTAGGTATTTTATTTCCCCTTTGATTTCCTCAGTGATCTCCTGCTTATTAAGTAGTGTATTGTTTAGCCTTATGTGTTTGTATTCTTTACAGATTTTTTCCTGTAATTGTGGTCGGAAAGGATACTTGATACAATTTAAATTTTCTTAAATTTACCAAGACTTGATTTGCAACCCAAGATATGATCTATCCTGGAGAATGTTCCATGAGCACTTGAGAAGAAAGTGTATTCTGTTGTTTTTGGGTGGAATGTCCTATAAATATCAATTAAGTCCATCTTGTTTAATGTATCATTTAAAGCTTGTGTTTCCTTATTTATTTTCATTTTGGATGATCTGTCCATTGGTGTAAGTGGGGTGTTAAAGTCCGCTACTATGATTGTGTTACTGTCAATTTCCCCTTTTATGGCTGTTAGTATTTGCCTTATGTATTGAGGTGCTCCTATGTTGGGTGCATAAGTATTTATAATTGTTATATCTTCTTCTTGGATTGATCCCTTGATCATTATGTAGTGTCCTTCTTTGTCTCTTGTAATAGTCTTTGTTTTAAAGTCTATTTTGTCTCATAGTAGAATTGCTACTCCAGCTTTCTTTTGATTTCCATTTGCATGGAATATCTTTTCCCAGCCCCTCACTTTCAGGCTGTATGTGTCCCTATTTCTGAAGTCGGTCTCTTTTAGACAGCACATATACAGGTCAGGTTTTGTGTCCATTCAGACAGTCGATGTCTTTTGGTTGGAGCATTTAATCCATTTACATTTGAGGTAATTATCACTATGTATGTTCCTATTACCATTTTCTTAATTGTTTTGGGTTTGTTATTGTAGGTCTTTTCCTTCTCTTGTTTTTCCTGCCTAGAGAAGTTCCTTTAGCATTGGCTGTAAAGCTGGTTTGGTGGTGCTGTATTCTCTTAGCTTTTACATGTCTGTAAAGGTTTTAATTTCTCCATCAAATCTGAATGAGATCTTTGCTGTGTAGAGTAATCTTGGTTGTAGTTGTTTCCCTTTCATCACTTTAAATATGTCCTGCCACTCCCTTCTGGCTTGCAGAGTTTCTGCTGAAAGATCAGCTGCTAACCTTATGGGGATTCCCTTGTATGTTATTTGTTGTTTTTCCCTTGCTGCTGTTAATATTTTTTCTTTGTATTTAATTTTTGATACTTTGATTAATATGTGTCTTGTCGAGTTTCTTCTTGGATTTATCTTGCATGGGACTCTCTGTGCTTCCTGGACTTGATTAGCTATTTCCTTTCCCATATTAGGGAAGTTTTCAACTATAATCTCTTCAAATATTTTCTCAGTCTCTTTCTTTTTCTCTTCTTCTTCTGGGACCCCTATAATTCGAATGTTGGTGCGTTTAATGTTGTCCCAGATGTCTCTGAGACTGTCCTCAATTCTTTTCATTCTTTTTTCGTTATTCTGCTCTGCAGTAGTTATTTCCACTATTTTATCTTCCAGGTCACTTATCCATTCTTCTGCCTCTGTTATTCTGCCATTGATTCGTTCTAGAGATTTTTAAATTTCGTTTATTGTGTTGTTCATCATTGTTTCTTTGCTCTTTAGTTCTTCTAGGTCTTTGTTAAACGTTTCTTGTATTTTCTCCATTCTATTTCCAAGATTTCGGATCATCCTTACTATCATTATTCTGAATTCTTTTTCAGGTAGACTGCCTATTTCCTCTTCATTTGTTAGGTCTGGTGGGTGTTTGCCTTGCTCCTTCCTCTGCTGTGTGTTTCTCTGTCTTCTCATTTTTCTTAACTTACTCTGTTCGGGCTCTCCTTTTCACAGGCTGCAGGTTCGTCGTTCCCGTTTTTTTTGGTGTCTGCCCCCAGTTGCTATTGTTGGTTCAGTGGGTTGTGTAGGCTTCCTAGTGGAGGGGACTAGTGCCTGTGTTCTTGTGGATGAGGGTGGATCATGTCTTTCTGGTGGGCAGGTCTGCATCTTGTGGTGTGTTTTGTGGTGTCTGTGACCTTATTATGATTTTAGGCAGCCTCTCTGCTAATTGGTGGGGTTGTGTTCTTGTCTTGCTAGTTGTTTGGCATAGGGTGTCCAGCACTGTAGCTTGCTGGTCGTTGAGTTGAGCTGCGTCTTGGCGTTGAGATGGAGATCTCTGTGTGATTTTCACCATTTGATATTACGTGGAGCTGGGAGGTCTCTGGTGGACCAGTGTCCTGAACTTGGTTCTCCCACCTCAAAGGCACAGCCCTGATGCCCAGCCAGAGCACCAAGACCCTGTCATCCACACGGCTCAGAATAAAAGGGAGAAAAAAGAAAGAAAGAAAGAAAAAATAAATAAATAAAATAGTTATTAAAATAAAAAATACTTAATAAAAGTAAAAAAATTTTTTAAGTAATAAAAAAAAGAAAGAAAGAAAGAAGAGAACAACCAAACCAAAACACAAATCCACCAATGATAATGAACACTAAAAACTATTCTAAACAAACGAACAAACAAAAAACGGACAGACAGAACCCTAGGATAAATGGTAAAAGCAATGCTATACAGGCAAAATCACACACAGAAGCATACACATACACACTCATAAAAGGAGAAAAAGGGGAAAACATATATATAACTCATTGCTCCCAAAGTCCACTGCCTCAATTTTGGGATTTTTCATTGTCTATTCAGGTAATCCACAGGTGCAGGGTACATCAAGTTGATTGTGAAGATTTAATCCACTGCTCCTGAGGCTGCTGTGAGAGATTTCCGTTTCTCTTCTTTGTTCGCACAGCTCCTGGGGTTCAGCTTCGGATTTGGCCCCGTTTCTGTGTGTAGGTCACCTGAGAGCGTCTGTTCCTGCTCAGACACGATGGGGTTAAAGGAGCAGCTGATTCAGGGGCTCTGGCTCACTCAGGACAGCGGGAGGGAGAGGTACGGAAAGCGGGGCGAGCCTGAGGTGGCAGAGGCCAGTGTGACTTTGCGACAGCCTGAGGCGCGCCATATGTTCTCCCGGGGAAGTTGTCCCTGGATCACAAGACCCTGGTAGAAGAGTTTTTATAGATATCAGCAAGGTTATTTTAAAATTATATGGAAGCTAAAGGAACTAGAGGAGCTAAATCAATTTCAGAAAGAATCCAAGGGGAGGAATCACTCTACCTAATTTTAAAACTTATTATATGGCTACAACAGTCAATACCATGTGCTTTGGTAGAGGGATAGACCCATAGATAAATGGAAAAGAAAAGAAAACTCAGAAGTCGATCAACACAAGTATGGCCAATTGAATTTTACACAGGTACGAAAGTAATTCAGTGGAGGAAGAGTCTGTACAAATGGTTCTGGAGTGATTGAATATCAATAGGCAAATAAAATTAATCTTGACTTGAACCTCACACCTCATATAAAAAATGATCTCAAAATGGATCATGTAAAATGTAAAACTCTAAAACTAATAGGAGAAAACATAGGAGAAAATCTTTAGGACATATGACTTGGTGAAGAGTTCTTAGACTTGAGATGAAAAGCACAATCCATAAAAGAAAAAAATCAATACATTGGACTTTAAAAATTTTTAAACTTTTGGTCTGGGAAAGATCTCATGAAGATGATGAAAAAGACAAACCACAGATTAGGGGGAAATATTTGCAGGCCATATTTCTGACAAAGGACTCATATATAGACTATATTAAGGAATTTTTTTCAGAAGTCAAGTACTAAAAGAATAAACAACCCAAGTTTTAAAATGTCCCAAGGACATGAAGAGACGTTTCACCAAAGAGGATACATAGATGTCAAATAAACACAAGAAAGAATGTTCAATAATAGCAGCCATTAGGGAAATGTAAATTAAGACCATGATGATACATCACTATACATCTATCAGAAAGGCTAAACTAAGAAATAGTGATGACACCAAATGTTGGAAAGGATGTAGAGAAGCTGGATCATGTATACAGTGCTGATAGGAATATAAAATATTACACTCTGGAAAATTTTAGTAGTTTCTTTTAAAACTAAACGTGTAACTATCATACAATCTAGCAATTGCATTCTTGGTGATTTATCCCAGAGAAATGAAAAATTATGTCCAGAGAAAAACCTGTAGCAGTTTTATTCATAATCATAGCATCTTTATTCATAATAGCTAAAAACTGGAAACAACCAAAATATCCCTTAATAAGTGAATGGTTAAGTAAATTGTATTACACCCATACCGTGGAATACTATTCAACAATAAAAAGGAACAAGCTATGGATACATGAAACAACTCAGATGTATTTCAAGGGTACTGTGCTAAGTGAAAAGAGAATCTCAAAAGATTACATACTATACGATTCCATTTCTACAATATTCTTGAAATGACAAAATTATAGAGATGGAGAACAGATTAGTGGTTGTCAGGGTTCAGGGTTAGCAGGGAGGCTGAGTATCTGACTAAAAGGCTAACATAAGGGAGATCTTTGTGGTGATGGGACAGTTTTCTATGTTGATTGTAGTGGTGGTCACAGGAATCTACGTGTGATAAAATGACATAGAACTATACACACACATTGTACCAATGTCAATTTCTTGGTTTTGATGTTGTACTATAGTTATGAAAGAAGTAACCATTAGGGGAAACTGGGTGAAGGGGTACACAGTGCCTCTCTGTACTATATTTGCAATTTCCTGTGAATCTATAATTAATTTAAAATTTAAAGATTTTTTTAAAAACAGTATCAAGGTAACCAAGAAACCTGAGATTATTAAACACTACACTACTTCCTGGACACACCAGGAAATCTTAGATATGTCATTATCTTAAAGTTAATGAAGGGCTGTCGTGTAAAAGGAGCATACTTATTCTTTGATGTCTAAAGGATTGAACCAGGACCAATAGCTAGAAGCTTGAGTGACAGATTTCAGCACGGAAAAAGAAAGAACTTTATAACCTTCAGAACTGTTTTGAGGGGGGATGAAAGCTGAACAAAACTGCTTCTATCGTGAAGTGTTTGCAAACTCTCCTTAGCTTTTTCACAGTGTTTCTCCATCTCCCTGTTAATGTTCCACTGGATTCATTCACCTTCTCTCTCCTCTCTACTACGAACAGCCTCCAAAACAGCCCAACTGCCTCCAATCTTTATCCCTATAATGTGTCATCTCTTCTCTACACTGCCACCAGAGTGATCTTACTGAAACACAAATCAGACCCATTTTCCTCCTCTACTTACAGCCTTTCAATAATTCTCTACTGCCTAAAAACTGAAGTTTGAACACCTTAAACACACATGATCAAAGTCCTCAGTAACCTGGCACCTGCCAACTTTTCTAGCCTCCATCTCACACTTCATCCTCCATGTACATTACCCTCCAGAATCATAGAACTTGAAGCTATTCCTCAGGCATACCTTGTATTTGTCAGCAACCATGCATTCTTTCTTCCTTTTCTCTCACCTGGAATGCTTTCCCATCTCAATCCCTACCCCTCCCCTTTTCTGAATCTCTTAAAAATCCTATTCATAGTGATTAACACTGAATTACTGATTTCTAATGCCGCCTAATTCGATCCTCTTCATCACTACCATATTCATTCTGAATTTTTAATTTAATTTTATTTATTTTTTATACAGCAGGTTCTTATTAGTTATCCATTTAATACATATTAGTGTATATATGTCAATCCCAGTCTCCCAATTCATCATACCACCACCCCCCAACCACTTTCCCCCCTTGGTGTCCATACGTTTGTTTTCTGCATTTCTGTCTCAATTTCTGCCCTGCAACCAGGTTCATCTGTACCATTTTTCTAGGTTCCACATATATGCGTTAATATACGATATTTGTTTTTCTATTTCTGACTTACTTCACTCTGTATGACAGTTTCTAGATCCATCCACGTCTCTACAAATGACCCAATTTCCTTCCTTTTTATGGCTGAGTAATATTCCATTGTGTATATGTACCACATCTTCTTTATCCATTTATCTGGCAATGGGCATGTAGGCTGCTTTCATGTCCTGGCTACTGTAAATAGTGCTGCAATGAACATTGGGGTGCATGTGTCTTTTTGAATTATGGTTTTCTCTGGGTATATGCCCAGTAGTGGGATTGCTGGGTCATAAGGTAATTCTACTTTTAGCCTTTTAAGGAATCTCCATACTGTTCTCCATAGTGGCTGTATCAATTTACATTCCCACCAACAGTGCAAGAGGGTTCCCTTTTCTCCACACCCTCTCCAACATTTGTTGTTGTAGATTTTCTGATGATGCCCACTCTAACTGGTGGGAGGTGATACCTCATTGTGGTTTTGATTTGCATTTCTCTAATAATGAGTGGTGTTGAGCAGCTGTTCATGTGCTTCTTGGCCATCTGTATGTCTTCTTTAGAGAAATGTCTATTTAGGTCTTCTGCCCATTTTTGGATTGGGTTGTTTGTTTGTTTTTAATATTGAGCTGCATGAGCTATTTATATATTTTGGAGATTAATCCTTTGTCCATTGATTCGTTTGCAAATATTTTCTCTCATTCTGAGGGTTGTCTTTCTGTCTTGTTTGTAGTTTCCTTTGTTGTGCAAAAACTTTTAAGTTTCATTAGGTCCCATTTGTTTATTTTTGTTTTTATTTCCATCACTCTATGAGGTAGATCAGAAAAGATCTTGTAGTGATTTATGTCAAAGAGTGTTCTTCCTATGTTTTCCACTAAGAGATTTACAGTGTCCAGTCTTACATTTCGGTCTCTAATCCATTTTGAGTTTATTTTTGTGTATGGTGTTAGGGAGTGGTCTAATTTCATTCTTTTACATGTAGCTGTCCAGTTTTCCCAGCACCACTTATTGAAGAGACTGTCTTTTCTCCATTGTATATCCTTGCCTCCTTTGTCATAGATTAGTTGACCATAGGTGCGTGGGTTTGTCTCTGGGCTTTCTAACCTGTTCCATTGATCTATATTTCTGTTTTGGTGCCAGTACCATATTGTCATGATTACTATAGCTTTGTAGTATAGTCTGAAGTCCAGGAGCCTGATTCCTCCAGCTCTGGTTTTTTCCCTCAAGACCACTTTGGCTATTCGGGGTCTTTGTGTCTCCATACAAATTTTAAGATTTTTTGTTCTAGTTCTGTAAAAAATGCCATTGGTAATTTGATAGGGATTGCATTGAATCTGTAGATTGCTTTGGGAAGTATAGTCATTTTCACAGCATTGATTCTTCCAATCCAAGAACATGGTATATCTCTCCATCTCTTTGTATCATCTTTAATTTCTTTCATCAGTGTCTTATAGTTTTCTGCATAGAGACCTTTTGTCTCCCTAGGTAGGTTTATTCCTAGGTATTTTATTCTATTTGTTGCAATGGTAAATGGGAGTGTTTCCTTAGTTTCTCTTTCAGATTTTTCATCATTAGTGTATAGAAATGCAAGAGATTTCTGTGCATTAATTTTGTATCCTGCAACTTTACCAAATTCATTTATTAGCTCTAGTCATTTTTTGGTGGAATCTTTAGGATTCTCTATGTATAGTATCATGTCATCTGCAAACAGTGACAGTTTTTCTTCTTTTTTTCAAATTTGTATTCCTTTTATTTCTTTTTCTCTGATTGCCGTGGCTAGGACTTACAAAACTATGTTAAATAGTAGTGGCAAGAGTGGGCATCCTTGTCTAGTTCCTGATCTTTGAGAAAATGCTTTCAGTTTTTCACCATTGAGAATGATGTTTGCTGAGGGTTTGTCGTATATGGCCTTTATTATGTTGTTGTAGGTTCCCTCTATGCCCACTTTCTGGAGAGTTTTTATCATAAATGGGTGTTGAAAGCTTTTTCTTCATCTATTAAGATTATCATATGGTTTTTGTTCTTCAGTTTTTGAATATGGTGTATCACATTGATTAATTTGCATATATTGAAGAATCCTTGCATCCCTGGGATAAATCCCACTTGATCATGGTGTGTGATCCTTTTAATGTGTTGTTGGATTGCAATAAAGTATTTTCTTGAGGATATTTGCATTTAAATTCATCAGTGATATTGGTCTGTAATTTTTTTTTTTTTTTGGTAGTATCTTTGTCTGGTTTTGGTATCAGGGTGATGGTGGCCTCATAGAATGAGTTTGGGAGTGTTCATTCCTCTGCAATTTTTTGGAAGAGTTTGAGAAGGATGGGTGTTAGCTCTTCTCTAAATGTTTGACAGAATTCACCTGGAAGCCATCTGGCCCTGGCCTTTTGTTTGTGCAAAGATTTTTAATCACAGTTTCAATTTCATTACTTCTATTAGTCTGTTCATATTTTCTATTTCTTCCTGGTTCAGTCTTGGAAGGTTATACCTTTCTAAGAATTTGTCCATTTCTTCCAGGTTGTCCATTTTATTGGCATAGAGTTGCTTGTCCTAGTCTCTTAGGATGCTTTGTATATCTGCGGTGTCTGTTGTAACTTCTCCTTTTTCATTTCTAATTTTAATGATTTGAGTCCTCTCCCTCTTTTTCTTGATGAGTCTGGCTAATGGCTTATCAATTTTGTCTATCTTCTCAAAGAAACAGCTTTTAGTTTTATTGATCTTTGCTATTGTTTTGTTTGTTTCTGTTTCATTTATTTCTGCTCTGATTTTTATGATTTCTTTCCTTCTACTAACTTTGGGTTTCGTTTGTTCTTCTTTCTCTAGTTCCTTAGGTGTAAGGTTAGATTGTTTATGTGAGATTTTTCGTGTTTCTTGATGTAGGATTGTATTGCTATAAACTTCCCTCTTAGTACTGCTTTTGTTGCATCCCATAGGTTTTGAATTGTTGTGTTTTCATTGTCATTTGTTTCTAGGTATTTTTTGATTTCCTGTTTGATTTCTTCAGTGATCTCTTGGTTATTTAGCAATGTATTCTTTAGCCTCCATGTGTTTGTGTTTTTTACGTTTTTTTCCCTGTAATTCATTTCTAATCTCATAGCGTTGTGGTCAGAAAAGATGCTTGATATGATTTCAATTTTCTTAAATTTACTGAGGCTTGATTTGTGACCCAAGATGTGATCTATCCTGGAGAATGTTTCGTGTGCCCTTGAGAAGAAAGTGTAATCTGCTGTTTTTGGATGGAATGTCCCATAAATATCAGTTAAATCTATCTGCTCTATTGTGTCATTTAAAGCTTGTGTTTCCTTATTAATTTTCTGTTTGGATGAGCTGTCCATTCGTGTAAGTGAGATGTTAAAGTCCCCCACTATTATTGTGTTACTGTCAATTTCCTCTTTTATAGCTGTTAGCAGTTGCCTTATGTATTGAGGTGTTCCTATGTTGGGTGCATATATATTTATAATTGTTATATTTTCTTCTTGGATTGATCCCTTGCTCTTTATGTAGTGTCCTTCCTTGTCTCTTGTAACATTCTTTATTTTAAAGTCTATTTTTTCTAATACGAGTATTACTACTCCAGCTTTCTTTTGATGTCCATTTGCATGGAATATATTTTTCCATCCCCTCACTTTCAGTCTTTATGTGTCCCTAGGTCTGAAGTGGGTCTCTTGTAGACAACATATATATGGGTCTTGTTTTTGTATCCATTCAGCAAGCCTATGTCTTTTGGTTGGAGCATTTAATCCATTCACGTTTAAGGTAATTATCGATATGTATGTTCCTGTTATCATTTTCTTAATTGTTTTAGATTTGTTTTTGTAGGTCTTTTTCTTTTCTTGTGTTTTCCACTTTGAGAAGTTCCTTTAGCATTTGTTGTGGAGCTGGTTTGGTGGTGCTGAATTCTCTCAGCTTTTGCTTCTCTGTAAAGCTTTTGATTTCTCTCTTGAATCTGAATGAGATCTTTGCCAGGTAGAGTAATCTTGGCTGTAGGTTCTTCCCTTTCATCACTTTAAATATGTCATGCCACTCCCTTCTGGCTTGTAGAGTTTCTGCTGAGAAATCAGCTGTTAACCTTATGGGAGTTCCCTTGTGTGTTATTTGTCATTTTTCCCTTGCTGCCTTCAAAAATTTTTCTTTGCCTTTAATTTTTGCCAATTTGATTACTACGTGTCTCAGCAAGTTTTGCCTTGGGTTTACCCTGTATGGGACTTTCTGTGCTTCCTGGACTTGGGTGGCTATTTCCTTTCCCATGTTAGGGAAGTGTTCGACTATAATCTCTTTAAATATTTTCTCGGGTCCTTTCTCTCTCTATTCTCCTTCTGTGACCCCTATAATGTGAATGTTGTTGTGTTTAATGTTGTCCCAGAGGTCTCTTAGGCTGTCTTCATTTCTTTTCATTCTTTTTTCTTTAGTCTGTTCCGCAGCAGTGAATTCCACCATTCTGTCTTCCAGGTCACTTATCCATTCTTCTGCCTCAGTTATTCTGCTATTGATTCCTTCTAGTGTAGTTTTCATTACAGTTATTGTATTGGTCATCTCTGTTTGTTTGTTCTTTAATTCTTCTAGGTCTTTGTTAAACATTTCTTGCATCTTCTCGATCTTTGTCTCCATTCTTTTTCCAAGGTCCTGTATCATCTTCACTATCATTATTCCGAATTCTTTTTCTGGAAAGTTGCCTATCTCCACTTCATTTAGTTGTTTTTCTGGGGTTTTATCTTGTTCCTTTATCTAGTACATAGCCCTCTGCCTTTTCATCTTGTCTATCTTTCTGTGAATGTGGTTTTTGTTCCACAAGCTGCAGGATTGTAGCTCTTCTTGCTTCTGCTGTCTGCCCTCTGGTGGATGAGGCTATCTAAGAGGCTTGTGCAAGCTTCCTGATGGTAGGGACTGGTGGTCGGTAGAGGTGACTGTTGCTCTGGTGGGCAGAGCTCAGTAAAACTTTAATCTGCTTGACTGCTGATGGGTGGGGCTGGGTTCCCTCCCTGTTGGTTGTTTGGCCTGAGGTGACCCAACACTGGAGCCTACCTGGGCTCTTTGTTGGGGCTAGTGGTGGACTCTGGGAGGGCTCACACCAAGGAGTACTTCCCAGAACTTCCACTGCCAGTGTCCTTGTCCTCATGGTGAGACACAGCCACCCCCTGCGCCTGCAGGAGACTGTCCAACACTAGCAGGTAGGTCTGGTTCAGTCTCCTATGGGGTCACTGCTTCTTCCCCTGGGTCCCGATGTGCACAGTACTTTGTGTGTGCCCTCCAAGCATGGAGTCTCTGTTTCCCCCAGTCCTGTTGAAGTCCTGTAATCAAATCTTGCTAGCCTTCAAAAAGTCTGAATCTCTAGGATTTCCTCCTCCCGTTGCTGTACCCCCAGGTTGGGAAGTGTGATGTGGGGCTCAGAACCTTCAGTCCAGTGGGTCAACTTCTGTTGTATAAGTGTTCTCCAGTTTGTCAGTTACCCACCCAGCAGTTATGGGATTTGATTTTATTGTGATTGCCCCTCTCCTGCCATCTCATTGTGGCTTCTCCTTTGTCTTTGGTTGTGGGGTATTTTTTAGTGAGTTTCAGTGCCTTCCTGTCGATGATTGTTCAGCAGTTAGTTGTGATTCCGGTGCTCTCGTAAGAGGGAGTGAGAGCACGTCCTTCTACTCTGCCATCTTCCCTATAGTATCTCATTCAGATTTAGTTAGTCTTTCATTGCTATGCTGGCTCTTTATCTATTTGCTATGCTGTCTCTCAGCTTCACCTGCACTCTTCTGTATACTGATCTGTAATGGATTCTGCACACCACCCTTCCCAGACCACTTGCCAACTGACTTTTAGTTACACTATGCCAATGGAAGGCAACTAGAGTGATATCTGAGAATAGATATCAACACATCCAATAGCTTCTCTCTGAACTACCAGCACCCAGTCTCCCTGTGTCCCTTCAAAGCAGCAGCTAAGTCATTTCCCCTTGACAATCAGAGTCAATTTCTCATCAATAAGCTGCAACCCTTGGACCAATATCCATTGAACCATATTCCCTTCAGGGGTCCTAATACCCCTTAAGTTGCATTTACTCTTCAGAAGTCCAACATGCCATGTCTCCTTCTCAAAGATTCAAAAACTGGTTGTTCATAACTTCCTTCCATAGATTTTTTATTCCTCCAGCCCTAGCAATTTCCTGCAGTTATTAATCTCTGGGTTGTCTGGTTATCTCACTTTTCTCTTTCATATTTCCAACTTCAGTATAACCAATTGCCTTTATCAATTCCCTTCTGCTTAAAATACATAATATCTTCTGTTTTCCTGACTGGACCCTACAGTTGCCTGCCTTTCCATTATAGCACTCCTAGCATTCTTGTATTGCATTTATGTATTTCTCTCTGCCATACATAGCATGCCATTGGGACATATGTGTTGAATTAATGCATGAATAAATGAATGAACAAATGGTAGTTTGTAACTGGCTTTTCTAGAGCAACCTATGTTAAGAAAAGAAAAGATTCTGGTCATAGGTATAAAGGGAGAAGATAGACTAAAGAGAGTTAAAGGATAAGAAATTTAATTCTCCAATATTATTTTCTATGAAATACAATATCACTTACCTTTAAATCTATCTGCTAGAGTTTTAATTCATAAACAAAAAAAATAGGCAGGAAATGAAAGACATGACTGATTTCTTAAAGGGCAAAAATGTATTCACAATGTGACCCACTGAATATAATATGGCAGCCAATAAATACATAGGGATCTACTGTGTATTAACCCTCTGCTGGGCATTAGGGGAAATAAAATGTAGAGATAGTCACTTTCCTTAAAGAGCTTATAATGTAGCTGGAAAGAGAAAAATAATTGGCTTGAGGGGGTCAACAGACATGCTTTTGACCAAATCATTTCTCTCCCCTGGATCTCAGTTTCTTCATCAATAACACAAAAGAGGGTGCACTAGGAGCTCCAAATAGCCCCACTAGCTGAAATACACTGTGGCTTTTTCTATGTGGAGAAGGGGATACAGGGCCATTAATTAGTTTTGAAATGGGGATCTCTACCAGTTCCAAACACAAGAATAATCATATTCATTTTCTACTTCCAAACAGGCAGAATCAGATACAAGCTGGAATCTCAAGACAAAAATGAGTGTGTTGACAATCAAGTGGGGAGAGAGCCTCCATTTCCCTAGATGGGTAGATAAGTGGGTGTCAAATCTTTCCATGGGGATGACACCCTGTTTGAGACCTGAAAACTTTTCATTCTTCTCTCCTCAGCATAATTTCCCAAACACTGTTGAAGAATCACGTGAAACTTATGCCCTCTGTGAGCTACTTACTGAGACATTTGATGGTGTCTTAGTCACCCACTCCATCTGCAAGACAATTGGCTTCCCAGAAGTTGTCTCCTTCCTTCTTTACTATCTCACACATTACCTGGGTCAATTTTTGCTGGTTGTATTCTAATGCAGCAGGCGGAGCTAGGACATACACATGAAAATAACTAGTAAACAAGCTTGATGTAATATGCTGTACTAATTCTTTCAACAAGTATTTATTGAGCACCTACTGTGAGAAGAGAGTGAACAAGAAAGTCACAGTCCCTGCTGTCATGGAGCTTACTTCAGGTGACTAACCAAAAATAAGTAAACAACATACAAAGAAAGTATTTATAAATTATAACAAGTTCTTTGAAATAAATAAAGTACTAGGAGAATAATGTGAGAGCTACATTAAAGAGTGTGATCAGAGAAGGATTCTGAGTGGGGTGACCAGTACTGAGACCCAAAGTATAAGAGTTAGGCATGGGTAATTGGAAGGTTGACTAATCCAGGCAGAGAGAAAATCATGTGCAGAGGCCCTGTAGTAGGAAGTATCTTGATGGTTTAAGAGAAGATCGTTGCGGCTAGAGTATAGCAGATCTCAAGGAGAGTGGTGGGGCATGAAGCTAGTGAGATAGACAGAGGCCAAATTACATACTGTCTATTTGGATTTTATTCCAAGTGAGATAGAAAGCCATTGGAGTGTTTTAAGAAGAAAATGACATGACCTGGCTTACATTTTTAAAAGCTAACTGTGGATGCTATGTGGACGATGTACAGTAGATAGAGTGCATATGTATTTCTATATGCATGTAAGTAGGTAAGTAAGTGTGGAAGCAGGGATACAGGTTAGGAAACTGTTGCAGCAGTCCAGGAGAGAAATGATGGTATCTTGGACCAGAGTGTTGGCAGAGGAGGTAGAAAAAAAGTTAATGGATTCAGGATGTTTTAGAGGTAAAATCCAGAAAACTTAATGAGGGATTAGACATAGGGTTTAAGGGAAGGTGAAGGAGTCAAGATGACTTCTAGGTTTCTGGTTCAAGAAACTTTAGCACAGAATCTTTCCTGAGGCAGCCAATCTGACCAAGAGAGAAAGCAATAATTTACCATAGTTCTCAATAAGGGGTCACAATCTGTTGGCCTTTTTTTCTTTTTGTTTTTTCACTGAGTTTCTTTTGAGCTGATTGGTAACTGCTTACTCCTAGGCCAATCCATTGTCACATATTTTAGGTCTATAACTTGAGTTTCTCTCAGTCTTACCTGCCTACAGGGACTAGTATGGGTAACCTGATAGTAATAACTCAAGTGTCATCAGCTCTTTCCACACCTGCACAATGCAAGACTTCAGGTCTTTGAAAACTTCTCCCAGGTATTTCTGGGAGTCCTTGGGGGTGTCTCACATGTGTTCACCACCAGTGCTCACACAGCTTAGGTATCCAATTCCATAATTAGGGTCATTTTATTCTTTCTGGCTCTGAAACATGAAAAAAAAAACCCTGCAGTGTGGAAATAAATGCTTAATATATGCAAACTTCAATCAAAGTTACTTTTAATATTCATAAAAACTTGCATTACATTTGAAAACAATTTGTGGGTTATATTTTCTCACTTTACAAGAATTCCCAAGTATGCATAATGATTACTTAGAAATCATAGCCCATTGTAAATTAAAGGAGTTCATTGTAGCCAAATAATTTCAAAAGTAACATTTAAAAAATCTTTTATAATTTTTTACAGTAATAAAATTCTATTTCATGTGTACTGTGGGTGTCTTTTATTATATTTGATATAATGATGGATGGCTTATGAAGGTTTATAAAGGTTGCTACCCACAAGCAGCGCCGACTGCTCTTAAAGCTATTTGCAAGCAGCACCTCCCCACTGCCACTGCTGCCAGGACTCACTATAAGTAAGCAGGTATTTGTAGGTGCCCCAACGCTGTAACTTTCTTTTTCCCAAAGCACTCCTGGATTCCCTGTCATTCTCAGACCAGCAAAATCACACTTTGTTGTACATAGGGAGAACATCTCTCCTCATTACCATGCAGAAATTCACCTCTGAAGCACCTCTGCCTTGTGCCTCAGTGCCTGTCAGACTCCCATGATTAACCTGCCCTTCTGCCGGTAACTGTCTATGGGGTTGTAAATAGTCCATGTCACTAACTGGTTTTCTTCCAAATATTAGGTACCAGCATAAAGCTGTTTCCTTATTCTTCTTCTCTAAACAGCAATAGTAAGACAAATCCCCTGAAGGCCTGGCCCAACAGTGAAGACCAGCCCTGCATGAATAATGGCTTAGACTCAAGGTGACTACCACTACAGGTATTTCAAAGGAAACACTTTTCAACCCACACCAGTCTTTTTCTCTTGCTTCCAGAGCCACTAGATTTCTGAAATGATGTTAGAAACTTTAAGATGTCGTGTGAGCCACTCTTACTCTATAAGGGCAAGGTCACTCTGGATTGGGATTAGCTTCATAGAGGTAGTGGGCCTAAAGCTGAGAAAAGTCATGTAAATTATTTGTACAATCCACTATGTGGTCTACAAAGAACTTTCACATACATTGTCTCATCTGATCATCACAATATATGAGGTAGGTAATACCCTTAGTTCCTTTTAACACATGAAGAAATGGAAACTCAAAGAGATGAATGATAGTCCAAGCGTTCTTAGCTTGGAGAAAGCTATAGGAAGAAGCTTTCAAATTGAGGAAGATTTTATTTTTAATCTTTGAAAAGTTTTAAAAACAAAAAGAAATGCTTCTCTCCCTGGCTCTCTACCTGTGTCCCCAAAAGTACTATCTCCTTATTGCATTTGCAAAAGGCATGGATTCCCTTTTCCAGTGGGTAAATAGGTCATGTCCTCTTGCTTCTCCCACTTCTGGTGCTCAAATGAGTTGTGTAATCAACATTTGGAGCCATTCAGGAGAAAGGGAATTCTGACCTCATCAAGACACAAGAGATCAAACCCCCACAAATACGTCAATAGATCATTTAGAACAACAAAGAGTACCAAATTTATGTAAATATCACTGATCAAGGCCAAAACAAAGACCTTTTACCAAATCCAAACAAGCTTTGGAAATCACACAAAAAATAGACAGCCTAGCACAGCAACGCAGTTGACCTCTCTGCCCAGAAGTCAATATTCTGAAAGATTTCTTCAGGAACTAAAAACTGTAGACTTTTATATAATTCTTATATTTAACGCTTGTTTTCCTAACAAGGGTAATGATCAGCTGTGGAGAATTCAAACACAACAACCAGGTTGGTTTGTACTGATTGAACAGTCAAGAAGCACCTACTATATGCCAAGTACTATATTACATGCTGGGTTTATGGAAAGAATGAAGACATGGACCCTGCCCTTCAGGAGCACACAGAAAAAGATAAAGATGTAAAAGGGCAAAAGGAATTTCATTACCTACTCAAGAGCTACTGTCCTCCTCTTACTTGCTAACAGCACTTCACTTTTGTTTGGAATCACAATATATCCCAGCTTCAAGAGATGAATCATGATTAGTTTAAGTGATTCAAAATTCCATTCCCATTTTCCTTTGTCAAATATTTACTTTCCCAGACTTCCATGCAATTAGAAGTGGTCATATGATGAAGTTCTGTGCGAAATGTAAAGGGAAGTCTTTTGGAAGTCTCTGTGGAAGATTTTGCTAGGCTTCCTTCAGACTAATGAGAAGAAAACTTTACACCTCTCTCCTTTTTCCATATAAATGTGAGGATGCCTTTCCTGCAGCTGCAGCAGCTATCTTGCAACCATAAGACAATAAGAATGAAGACAAAAAAGCCATATACTGAAAGTGACGGAACAACAGGATAGAAATAGTTGAAGTCCTTCATGACATAATTGAACCACTGAATGAACCATAGAACCACATCCTCCAAAGTTCTTGATAAGTAAACAAAATGTCCTATGGTTCAAATAATTATTAGTTAAGTTTTTTGTTACTTGCAGATGAAAGTATTGCTAACTGATACCACAATTCACATTTATTGGGTATCCACTATCTGCCAGAAAGAACGTGGTGTTTAACATATTTTATCATATTTAATTTAATCCCCACAAAAATACCACAGCCTAGGGCTTCCCTGGTGGCACAGTGGTTGAGAATCTGCCTGCCAATGCAGGGGACACGGGTTCGAGCCCTGGTCTGGGAAGATCCCACATGCCGCAGAGCAACTAGGCCCGTGAGCCACAATTACTGAGCTTGTGCGTCTGGAGCCTGTGCTCCACAACAAGAGAGGCCACGATAGTGAGAGGCCCGCGCACCGTGATGAAGAGTGGCCCCCACTTGCCGCAACTAGAGAAAGCCCTCACACAGAAACGAAGACCCAACACAGCCATAAATAAATAAATAAATAAATAAATAAATAAATAAATAATTTTTTTAAAAAATACCACAGCCTAGATATAATTATCATCACTCTTTTACCAATAAAACTTGAGAGGTTCAGTGTCTTGTCCAAGGCCACAAAATTATTAAGTCATAGAACCAAGAGTCAAATCCATATATGTCCAACTCCAAAACTCTTTCCATTAAAAATATATTCATAATTGTAACACATGATAGAAAATGAAAAGCACTTAAAAGCTTAGACATAAAGTGAGTCTGAGAATTAAGCCAAAGAAGAGATTATTTCCAGATAAAAAGGGAGGTATCATGAAGGAGATAACATTTAAACTGGACACTAAAGAATGGGTAGGATTTATTTTATTTAAAAGGAGAGAGGAAAGCAAGGACAGCCTGAGCAAGTAATTGTTACCTTTTGTTGCTTTGTTTTAGTCACACACTCTTTTGAGAATCTAAGGACACTCTCCTCCAGGAAAAAAATCACATATTCCCAGACTCACGAAGTTTTACATATAATTTTTATATGTTCATAGGCCCCTTGATGCTCTTCCATTGATGTGCAGATTCTATTGATCGACAGATTCTAAACAAAAGAAACAACATGAAGCAAATCACTAAGACAGGAAAGTATAGGGCATATAGATGAAGCAGTAAATAGAGTTTGGCTGAAACATAAGCTGTTAAATAAAAGTGGCTGCTTAAATAAAAGTGGTAGAAATAAGATAAATAATAGTCAATATTTGAGGGCCTTGAATGATGTAGGTAAAAATGCATCAAAAGAGATGACATTAGTGAAAATGGCAGAGTAAGAAGTTCCAAGGTCCCATCCCTTCACAGAAACAAACAAACAAAAAAAATGAGCATAAACTGTTAGTATCAACTTTGTCAGAACTCTGGAAAATATTCAAAGGCTTACAGGAAACGAATGCTGAATCAAGGAAAATGTGACTGGAGCAAGGTAGGAGAGCTTTAAGGCACTTTAACTTAAATTTACCCCACCTTCCTTACCAGCACAGTGGCTGTTTAAGACACCAGTCTGCATTCAGTTGTAGGCACCTGGTTTCTGGAAGGACAGAGTGGACCTTGTTCATAAAGAATTGTGTTTGTCAATTTTGACCTTTCTGGGAATAAGGTTGTTGTATGCTGAAGGTCAGACAGTAGTTTTAAGCCTTGCCTATCTTAGATAGTTATGCTGTCCATTTTTTACTGGTGTACCATGTTTGATTCATTCCTTATACCTTTGGAGTTTTTCTGAGAAATGGAGCAATGTTGCAACATCAACTTATTAAAATATATTTTAAGCATTTAAAAGAAAAGAATGATGTGGTGATTCCCTGGTGGTCCAGTGGGTAAGACTCGGCACTTTAACTGCTGTGGGCCCATGTTTGATCTCTGGTCAGGGAACTAAGATTCCACAACCCTCATGGCATGGCCAAAACAAGCAAACAAACAAAAACAAAAAACAAAACCAAACAAAAGAAATGATATAACGCACTTGATTTGTTTCATGTAATTACTCTTTCAGGGTAGAAAAATGGCCATGTAGAGGGCATACCTTGAAAACATAGAAAAGCAAATGAATGAGCTTCTGCCACTGGAGACAAAAGATTACAGTTGGACAAACATTAGCATGGTGAAAGGCTGGGAGGAAAAGCTGGAGAGTTACTTTGGGGAATAAGGACTTTGGAAAAGCTCTCATGTTCTGTAAACCTAAATCTGCTCTAAAAAGTAAAGCCTATTAATAAAAAAATTATAAAGGGTTAACTGAATGGACTTACCAGAAGAAAGAGCACAGCAGAAGAATGTGTTATTGAAGCTGAAGAGAAGTTAAACAGAAATTATTTATAATAAAAGACAAAGAAAAATAAGAAAAAACAACAAATTTTCTTCATATTAACAAGGAATCTAAAAGTTTGCCCAGGATAGTACATATGCTCAGATAAAGTCTGAGAAGACACTTAGCTTTCACCCCAGGCTGATCTTTAGGTTCTGTGCAAGCAGGAAGTGAAGGCTAAGGCAGAGTAGTAAATAGACTGGCTTAGTCTTGAAAGGGTGCCCCTAGACAGGGCCTATCTGCAAAGACCAGAACAGTTTTGCTGGGTTTTTTTTTAACTTAGGTGTTTACATAAATCACCAATAAATCACCATCTGACCACAAGCCAAAGGAACAGAGACATCAGAGACCATACAAAACAGAGAATATGCTCTTTTAAAATTAGTAAAAATTACTTTAAAAAACAGTCACTAAGCAAACAACAAGAACCCCCAGTAAGAAACAACAACAACTGCAGAGGGAGGAGAATGTGATTTCTATGGTTACCACATTATAATACTCAAAATGTTCAGTTTTAACCAAAAAATGAGGCATACAAAGGAACAAGAAAGTACATCCCATTAAAAGGGAAATAAATAAATTGACAGAAACTATCCCTGAGGAAGCCCACACATTGCACTTACTACTGAAAGACTTTAAACCAACTGTCTTATATATACTCAAAGAGCTAAAGGAAACCATGGAAAAGAACTAAAGGGAACCAGGAAAATGATATCCCCCAAATAGAGAACATCGATAAAGAGAAAAATATAATAAAAAGGAACCCAAATAGAAATTCTGGAGCTGAAAAATACAATAACTGAAATTTTAAAATTTACTAGAGGGTTTCAACAGCAGATTGGAGCAAGCAGAAAAGAATCAACAAACAGGAAGATAGGACAATTGAAAATATTCAGTAAGAGGAGCAGAAAGAAAAAGTGAGGAAAAATGAACAGAACCTAATAGACCTGTGGGACACTATAAAACGTACCAACACACAATGTGATAATGGGAGTCCCAGAAGGAGAGGAGAGAGAGAAAGGAGAGGAGATCATTTGAAGAAATAATGCTTAAAAACTTCCCAAAGTTGATAAAATACATGATCTACACATACAAAAGGCTCAGTGAACTCCAAGTAATATAAACAAACAGATCCACCCTGAGACACATTATAATCAAAGTGTTGAAAGCCAAAGAAAAAAATACTGAAAGCAGCAAGAGAGAAGCAATTTATCATGTACTAGTTATACTCAACAATATTAGCAGCAAGTTTCTCAACAGAAACCATGGATAACAGAAAGAAGTGGGATGACATTTAAAGTGCTGAAAGAAAAAAAAAAACTGTCAACCAAATAATTGATATCCAGCAAAGCTATCTTTTAAAACAAGGAGAAATTTTTTTTTAAAAGAAAGAAAATTTATACACTCCCAAATAAGCAAAAGCTGAAAGAATTCACTGCTGGTAAACCTGCCCTACAAGAAATGCTAAAGGGAGTCATTCATACTTAAATGAAATAACACTAGATAGTAACTTGAAACCATTTGAAAATAAAAAGAACACTGGTAAAGATATATACACAGGTAAATATATAAGCTAGTATTATTGCCTTTTAGTATGTTTCTCCTCTTTTTACATATGATTTAAAATGCAAATGCATAAAACACTGATTATAAATCTATGTAAAAGGGTAAAGTATAAAGATGCAATTAGTGACATTAACAACAAAAAGGGGAAGTAACAGAGCTATATAAGAACAAAGATTTTGTATAATATTGAAACAAAGCTGATATTGTTTCAAACTAGAAGGTTGTAAGTTTAAGGTGTTTCTCATAACTCCCAGAGTAACCACTGAGAAAATGACTTTAAAATACCAAAAAGAGTGAGATAAACAAGATGGCTGAGTAGGAAGCCCTGTACCTTCTGTTCCCCTACAAACATTGATTCAGCAACAATCTGTGGACTAATTTGCTTTTTGAAAAATCCAGAAAATATTTGAAAAGGATCCTGTACCCTGACAGAATGCAAAGCCATACTTAACAAAGACAATAGGGAGATTTGAAACATCTTATTGCAGCAATTCCTGCCCCTGTTTCAGCACCTTATGATCAGAAAGAGACCCCCTAGCTACCAGATTCTCCCAGCGAAGGGAAAGGGTTGGATTGTGTGCCCAAGACCCGAACATTTTAAGGCAGGGTCCCCAGAGTACTGACTTCTGTCTTGCCTGTCCTGGAGTTCTGACAGGTCTGGCACAGTCGAGCCACCACAAGGAGAATGTAGATTTTGGTTTGGACTGGTAGATACCATATATCCTCCCCTCTGCTCAGCATAGAGTGAGTGGAAGAAAAATCCCAAGTCTCAGTTTCCTTCTGGTGAGGGAAAGAATTGATCCATGCATCCAGTGCCCCAACTACTCCAAGGTTGTCCAAAAGACTGTCATCTGTCTTACTAGTCTTGGAGCTCTGATGGATCTGGTGCAGTCTAGCCACCTAGGGAGAATGGAGATGGTGGTTTGGGGTTAATAGATGCTATAGTTTCACCCTCCTGCCTCCATTCATCACAGAGTGATCTAACAAAATCAAAGCTGATTTGCTCTGGGAAAGGAAGGAGATACCCAGAATCTCAAGCCAAGCAGATTGGTAGGAGGTCTTCTCTGTTACAAGGCCAGTCCTTGAAGACTAGGAGAGGTGTCTACATTATCTAATGAACAGAGACCAACACAAAGAGTGAAAGAAAATGAAAAATTAGTAAAAGATATCCCCAAAAATGGAGTAAGTTAAATCTCCAGAAACCAACCTTAATGAAATAGAGTCATTGATTTAGCTGACAGAGAATTCAAAATGACTGTTGGAAAGATGTTTGCTGAGGTCAAGAGAATAATGCATGAACAAAGAGAAAATTTCAACAAAGAAATAGAAAATATCTTTATACTACCAAAGAGAAATCGTGGAGCTAAACTGAAATTTTAATTAAAGAGGTTCAAGAGCAGACTAGATCAACCAGAAGAAATGATTATCAAACTCAAAGAAGGGTTCTTGAAAATAGGTCAGTCAGAGAATAAAAAGAAATAAATTGAAAAAGAATGAATAAAGCTTCAGGGACTTATGAAACACCATGAAACAGACCAATATATGCATTATGAGTATTGCAGAAAGTAAAGAGAGAAAAGATCAGAAAGCTTAGTCAAAGGAATAATGGCTGAAAACCTCCCAGATCTCTGAAAGGAAATGGCCATCCAGATACAAGAAGCCCAAAGGAAACCAATCAAATAAAAGCAAAGAAATCCACATCAAGATACATCATAATCAAATTGTCAAAAGTCCAAGTAAAACAGAATTTTGAAAGCGGAAAAAGAAAAGCAAATTGTAACATAAGATTTTTCAGCACAAACCTTGCATATCAAAAGGGAGTGTGATGGTATATTCAAAGCGCTAAAATTAAAAAAAAAACACAACTGCCAACCAATTACATATACCTATAAAACTGTCCTTCAAAAATAAGAATAGGAGTGAATATATAAACAGCTCATACAACTCTATCAAAAAACAAACAACCTGATTAAAAAATGAGCAGAAGACCTGAATAGACATTTCTCCAAAGAAGATACACAGATGGCCAACAGGCACATGAAAAGATGCTCAACATCACAAATTGTGAGAGAAATACAAATCAAAACAGCAATGAGCTATCACCTCATACCAGGCAGAATGGCTATCATCAAAAAGTCTACAGGTAACAAATGTTGGAGAGAATGTGGAGAAAAGGGAACCCTTGTACAATATCGGTGGGAATGTAAAATGCTGCAGCCACTCTGGAAAACATTATGGAGGTTTCTCAAAAAACTAGAAATAGAACAACTACCATATTACCCAGCAATTCCACTTCTGGGTGTATATCTGAAGAATATGAAAACACTAATTTTAAAAGACACATGCACCCCAATGTTCACAGCAGCACTATCGGCAATAGCCAAGACACAGAAGCAACCCAGATGTTAATCAACAGATGAACGGATAACGATGTGATAGCTGAGGAACCAAGATGGCGGAGTAGAAGGACGTGCTGTCACTCCCTCTAGCGAGAACACCAGAATCACAACTAGCTGCTGGACAATCATCGACAGGAAGACACTAGAACTCACCAAAAAAGATACCCCACATCCAAAGACAAAGGAGAAGCCACAATGAGATGGTAGGAGGGGCGCAATCAGAGTAAAATCAAATCCCATAACTGCTGGGTGGGTGACACACACTGGCGAACACTTACACCACAGAAGTCCACCCACTGGAGTGAAGGTTCTGAGCCCCACGTCAGGCTTCCCAACCTGGGGGTCCGGCAACGGGAGGAGGAATTCATAGAGAATCAGACTTTGAAGCCTAGTGGGAATTGATTACAGGACTTCGAAAGGACTGGGGGAAACAGAGACCCCACTCTTGGAGGGCGCACACAAAATAGTGTGCGCATCGGGACCCAGGGGAAGGAGCAGTGACTGCGGGGGAGACTGAACCAGACCTACCTGCTAGTGTTGGAGGGTCTCCTGCAGAGGCGGGGGGTGGCTCTGTTTCATGGTGGGGACAAGGACACTGGCAGCAGAAGTTCTGGGAAGTACTCCTTGGCGTGAGCCCTCCCAGAGTCTGTCATTAGCCCCACCAAAGAGCCGAGGTAGGCTCCAGTGTTGGGTTGCCTCAGGCAAAAAAACCAACAGGGAGGGAACCCAGCCCCGCCCATCAACAGTCAAGTGCATTAAAGTTTTACTGAGCTCTGACCACCACAGTAACAGTCAGCTATACCCACCACCAGAGCCTCACATCAAGCCTCTTAGATAGCCTCAACCACCAGAGGGCAGACAGCAGAAGCAAGAAAAACTACAATCCTGCGGCCTGTGGAACAAAAACCACATTCAAGACAAGACAAGATGAAAAGGCAGAGGGCTATATACCAGATGAAGGAACAAGATAAAACCCCAGAAAAACAACTAAATGAAGTGGAGATAGGCAACCTTCCAGAAAAAGAATTCAGAATAATGATAGTGAAGATGATCCAGGACCTCGGAATAAGAATGGAGGCAAAGATTGAGAAGATGCAAGAAATGTTTAACAAAGATCTAGAAGAATTAAAGAACAAACAAACAGAGATGACCAATACAATAACTGTAATGAAAACTACACTAGAAGGAATCAATAGCAGAATAACTGAGGCAGAAGAACGGATAAGTGACCTGGAAGACAGAATGGTGGAATTCACTGCTGCGGAACAGACTAAAGAAAAAAGAATGAAAAGAAATGAAGACAGCCTAAGAGACCTCTGGGACAACATTAAACGCAAAAACATTCGCATTATAGGGGTCCCAGAAGGAGGAGAGAGAAAGGACCAGAGAAAATATTTAAAGAGATTATAGTCGAAAACTTCCCTAACATGGGAAAGGAAATAGCCACCCAAGTCCAGGATACGCAGAGAGTCCCATAGAGGATAAATCCAAGGAGAAACATGCTGAGACACATAGTAATCAAATTGGCAAAAATTAAAGACAAAGAAAAATTATTGAAAGCAGCAAGGGAAAAACAACAGATAACATACAAGGGAACTCCCATAAGGTTAACAGCTGATTTCTCAGCAGAAACTCGACAAGCCAGAAGGGAGTGGCATGATATATTTAAGTGATGAAAGGGAAGAACCTACAACCAAGATTACTCTACCTAGCAAGGATCTCATTTAGATTTGATGGAAAAATCAAAAGCTTTACAGACAAGCTAAAGCTAAGAGAATTCAGCACGACCAAACCAGCTCTACAACAAATGCTAAAGGAACTTCTCTAAGTGGGAAACACAAGAGAAGTAAAGGACCTACAAAAACAAACCCAAAACAATTAAGAAAATGGTCATAGGAACATACATATCGATAATTACCTTAAACGTGAATGGATTAAATGCTCCAACCAAAAGACACAGGCTTGCTGAATGGATACAAAAACAAGACCCATATATATGCTGTCTACAAGAGACCCACTTCAGACCTAGGGACACATACAGACTGAAAGTGAGGGGATGGAAAAAGATATTCCATGCAAATGGAAATCAAAAGAAAGCTGGAGTAGCAGTACTCATATCAGATAAAATAGACTTTAAAATAAAGAATGTTACAAGAGACAATGAAGGACACTACATAATGATCAAGGGATCAATCCAAGAAGAAGATATAACAATTATAGATATATATGCACCCAACATAGGAGCACCTCAATACTTAAGGCAACTGCTAACAGCTATAAAAGAGGAAATCGACAGTAACACAATAATAGTGGGGGACTTTAACACCTCACTTACACCAATGGACAGATCATCCAAAATGAAAATAAATAAAGAAACAGAAGCTTTAAATGACACAATAGACCAGATAGAATTAATTGATATTTATAGGACATCCCATCCAAAAACAGCAGATTACACTTTCTTCTCAAGTGCGCATGGAACATTCTCCAGGATAGATCACATCTTGGGTCACAAATCAACCTGCAGTAAGTTTAAGAAAATTGAAATCATATCAAGCATCTTTTCTGACCACAACGCTATGAGATTAGAAATGAATTACAGGGAAATAAACGAAAAAACACAAACACATGAAGGCTAAACAATAGGTTTCAAAATAACCAAGAGATCACTGAAGAAATCAAAGAGGAAATCAAAAAATACCTAGAGACAAATGACAATGAAAACACGAAGATCCAAAACCTATGGGATGCAGCAAAAGCAGTTTTAAGAGGGAAGTTTATAGCTCTACAAGTCTACCTCAAGAAACAAGAAAAATCTCAAGTAAACAATCTAACCTTACACCTAAGGAACTAGAGAAAGAAGAACAAACAAAACCCAAAGTTAGTAGAAGGAAAGAAATCATAAAAATCAGAGCAGAAATAAATGAAACAGAAACAAACAAAACAAGAGCAAAGATCAATAAAACTAAAAGATGGCTCTTTGAGAAGATAGACAAAATTGATAAGCCATTAGCCAGACTCATCAAGAAAAAGAGGGAGAGGACTCAAATCATTAAAATTAGAAATGAAAAAGGAGAAGTTACAACAGACACTGCAGAAATACAAAGCATCCTAAGAGACTACTACAAGCAACTCTATGCCAATAAAATGGACAACCTGGAAGAAATGGAGAAATTCTTAGAAAGGTATAACCTTCCAAGAGTGAACCAGGAAGAAACAGACAATATGAACAGACCAATCACAAGTAATGAAATTGAAACTGTGATTAAAAATCTTCCAACAAACAAAAGTCCAGGACCAGATGGCTTCACAGGTGAATTCTGTCAAACATTTAGAGAAGAGCTAACACCCATCCTTCTCAAACTCTTCCAAAAAATTGCAGAGGAAGGAACACTCCCAAACTCATTCTATGAGACCACCATCACCCTGATACCAAAACCAGACAAAGATACTACAAAAAAAGAAAATTACAGACCAATATCACTGATGAAGATAGACGCAAAAATCCACGACGAAATACTAGCAAACACAATCCAACAACACATTAAAAGGATCATACACCACGATCAAGTGGGAGTTATCCCAGGGATGCAAGGATTCTTCACTATACACAAATCAATCAATGTGATACACCATATTAACAAACTGAAGAATAAAAACCATATGATCATCTCAATAGATGCAGAAAAAGCTTTCAACAAAATTCAACACCCATTTATGATAAAAACTCTCCAGAAAGTGAGCATAGAGGGAACCTACCTCCACATAATAAAGGCCATATAAGACAAACCCACAGCAAACATCATTCTCAACGGTGAAAACCTGAAAGCATTTCCTCTAAGATCAGGAATGAGACAAGGATGTCCACTCTCACCGCTATTATTCAACATAGTTTTGGAAGTCCTAGCCACAGCAATCAGAGAAGAAAAAGAAATAAAAGGAATACAAATTGGAAAAGAAGAAGTAAAACTGTCACTGTTTGCAGCTGACATGATACTATACATAGAAAATCCTAGAAATGCCACCAGAAAACTACTAGAGCTAATCAATGAATTTGGTAAAGTTGCAGGATACAAAATTAATGCACAGAAACCTCTTGCATTCCTATACACTAATGATGAAAAATCTGAAAGAGAAATTATGGAAACACTCCCATTTACCATTGCAACAAAAAGAATAAAATACCTAGGAATATACCTACCTAGGGAGATAAAAGACCTGTATGCAGAACACCATGAGACACTGATGAAAGAAATTAAAGATGATACCAACTGATGGAGAGATATACCATGTTCTTAGATTGGAAGAATCAATATTGTGAAAGTGACTATACTACCCAAAGCAATCTACAGATTCAATGCAATCCCTATCAAATTACCAATGGCATTTTTTACGGAACTAGAACAAATCATCTTAAAATTTGTTTGGAGACAAGAAAGACCGCGAATAGCCAAAGCAGTCTTGAGGGAAAAAAACGGAGCTGGAGGAATGAGACTCCCTGACTTCAGACTATACTACAAAGCTACAGTAATGAAGACAATATGGTACTGGCACAAAAACAGAAATATAGATCAATGGAACAAGATAGAAAGCCCAGAGATAAACCCACCCACCTATGGTCAACTAATCTATGGCAAATGAGGCAAGGATGTACAATGGACAAAAGACAGTCTCTTCAATAAGTGGTGCTGGGAAAACTGGACAGCTACATGTAAAAGAATGAAATTAGAACACTCCCTAACACCATACACAAAAATAAACTCAAAATGGATTCAAGACCTAAATGTAAGACCAGACACTATAAAACTCTTAGAGGAAAACATAGGAAGAACACTCTTTGACATAAATCACAGCAAGATCTTTTTTGATCCCCCTCCTAGAGTAACGGAAATAAAAACAGAAATAAACAAATGGGACCTAATGAAACTTCAAAGCTTTTGCACAGCAAAGGAAACCATAAACAAGACGGAAAGACAACCCTCAGAATGGGAGAAAATATTTGCAAATGAATCAACAGACAAACGATTAATCTCCAAAATATATAAACAGCTCATGCAGCTCAATATTAAAGAATCAAACACCCCAATCCAAAAATGGGCAGAAGACCTAAATAGACATTTCTCTAAAGAAGACATACAGATGGTCAAGAAGCACATGAAAAGCTGCTCAACATCACTAATTATTAGAGAAATGCAAATCAAAACTACAATGAGGTATCACCTCACACCAGTTAGAATGGGCATCATCAGAAAATCTACAAACAACAAATGCTGGAGAAGGTGTGGAGAAAAGGGAACCCTCTTGCACTGTTGGTGGGAATGTAAATTGATGCAGCCACTATGGAGAACAATATGGAGGTTCCTTAAAAAACTAAAAATATAATTACCATATGATCCAGCAATCCCACTACTGGGCATATACCCAGAGAAAACCATAATTCAAAAAGACACATGCACCCCAATGTTCATTGCAGCACTATTTACAATAGCCAGGTCATGGAGGCAACCTAAATGCCCATCGACAGACGAATGGATAAAGAAGATGTGGTACATATATACAATGGAATATTACTCAGCCATAAAATGAACAAAATTGAGTCATTTGTTGAGACGTGGATGGATCTAGAGACTGTCATACAGAGTGAAGTAAGTCAGAAAGAGAAAAACAAATATCGTATATTAATGCATGTATATGGAACCTAGAAAAATGGTATAGATGAACCGGTTTGCAGGGCAGAAGTTGAGACACAGATGTAGAGAACAAACGTATGGACACCAAGGGGGGCAAACCGCAGTGGGGTGGGGATGGTGGTGTGCTGAATTGGGCGATTGGGATTGACAGGTATACACTGATGTGTATAAAATTGATGACTGATTTTTAAAAAAAAGGAAGATGTGATATATTTATACATGGAATATTACTTAGCCATAAAAAAGAATGAAGTTCTGCGCTTTGCAGGCATGTGGATAGACCTAGAGAATATTATGCTTAGTGACATAAGTCAGACAAAGACAAATACTGTAAGATATCACTTATATGTGGAATCTGAAAATACATACAAATGAATGTATATGCAAAACAGAAACAGACTCACAGATATAGAATGCAAACTCGTGGTTACCAAAGGAGGGAGAGGAGGGGAGGGACAAATTAGGGGTATGGGATTAAGAGATACAAACTACTCTGTATAAAATAGATAAGCAACAAGGATATATTGCATAGCACAGGGAATTATAGCCATTATCTTGTAATAACTTTTAATTGAGTATAATTTGTAAAAGTACAGAATCATTATGCTGTATACCTGAAACTAATATAATATTAGAAATCAACTGTACTGCAATTTTTCAAAAAGGATCAACAAAATGAAAAAACAACCTATGGAATGGGAAGAAATATTTTTAAACCATATATTTGATAAGGGGTTAATATCCAACACATATTTAAAAACTCATGCAAAATAGAAAAATATATATACAAATATTCCAATAGTTTAAACAGGCAAAGGACCTTCAAAGACATTTTTCCAAAGAAGATATATGAATGGCCAAAAAGTACATGAAAAGTTGCTCATAGCTAATCATAAGAGAAATGCAAGTCAAAACCACAATCAGATATTACCTCACACCTGTCAGAATGATTATTATTTAAAAAAAAGATAAAGATAACAAATGCTGGTGAGAATGTGGAGAAAGGAAACACTTGTGCATTACTGGTGGAATTGTAAATTGTTACAGCCAATATTGAAAACAGTATGGAGGTTCCTCAAAAAATTAAAAATAGAACTACCATATGATCCAGAAACTCCACTTCTGGAAATACATTAAAAGGAAATGGAAACATTTTGTCTGAGATATCTTGACCCCCATATTAATAGCAGCATTGTTTATAATAACCAAGATATGGAAACAACCTTAGGGTTCATTGATGAATGAATGTATAAAAATGTTTTGATGTATATATACAATGGAATAATATTTAGCCATCAAAAGGAAGGAAATCAAAAAAAAAAAAGGAAGGAAATCCTGCTATTGCTGACAACATGGATGGAATTGAGAGTATTGTGCTAAGTAAAGTAAGTCAGAAAAGAGAAAGACGAATACTGTATGATCTCTCTTATATGTTGAAACTTTAAAAAAAAAATACTCATAGAAAAAGAAATCAGGTTTGTGGTTACCAGAGATGGGAGGTGGCAGGGTGGAAGAATTGGATGAAGGAGGCCTAAAGGTACAAACGTCCAGTTAATAAATGAGTACTGGGCATGTAATCTACAACATGATGACTAGAGTTAATACTGATGTATGACTATATAGTATATTTGAACATTATTAAGAGAGTAGATGCTAAGAGCTCTCATCACAAGGCAAAAATATTATTTTTTCTTATTTTTGTTTCTACATATGATGTTGGACATTAACTTATTGTGGTAATCATTTCACAATATATAAAAGTCAAGTCATTATGCTGTACACATTAAAATTACACAGTGGTGTACATCTATTATATCTCAATAAAACTGGAAGAAATTTTTAACAGAAGTAAAACTTGAAAATTCACAAATATGTGGAAATTAAACAATACAATCTTGAAAAAAAATTGGATCAAAGAAAAAGTCAAAAAGGAAATTTTAAAATATTTCAAGACAAATGGAAATGAAACATACCAATACTTAATGAGGTGCAGCAAAGACAGCACCAAGAGGGAAATTCATAATGATAAGCACCTACATTAAAAAAGAAGAAACAACCCAAATACAGAACCCAAATTTACATCTCAGTGAGCTAGAAAAAGAACAAACTAAGACCAAAGTTAGCAGAAGGAAGGAAATAATAAACATTAGAGCAGAAATAAACAAAATAGAAAATAGGAAAACAACAAGAAAAAAAATCAATGAAACTGAGTTGGGTTTTTAAAAGATAAACCAAATTGATAAAACTTTAGCCAGTTAAGAAAAAAAGAGGACTCTCACAGATGTAGAGAACAAACTTATGGTTACCAAGAGGGGAAAGGGGGGGGGGATGAATTGGGAGATTGGGATTGACATATGTACACTACTATGTATAAAATAGAAAACTAATGAGAACCTGCTGTAGAGCACAGGGAACTCTACTCAACGATCTGTGGTGACCTAAATGGGAAGGAAATCTAAAAAAGAGTGGATATATGTATACATATAACTGATTCACTTTGCTGCACAGCAGAAACTAACACAATATTGTAAAGCAACTATAGTGCAATAAAAATTATTTTAAAAAAAGAAAAAAGACGACTCAAATAAACCAGAGATAAAAGAAGAGACATTACAACTGGTGACAGAAAAATACAAAAAAAAAAAAAAATCTTGAAACCACTATAAACAGTCATACACCAACAAACTGAATAATCTAGAAGAATGGGAAAATTCCTAGAAACATACAATCTACCAAGACTGAATCTTGAAGAAATAGAAAGTCTGAACATGCCTATAACTAGTATGGAGGTTGAATCAGTAATCAAAAACTTCCCAACAAAGGAAAGCCCAGGACCATGTGGCCTCACTAGTGAATTTTAATGCACAACAAAGAGAAATTAACACCTACACTTCTCAAACCCTGTCCCAAAAAATTGAAGAGGGGGGGGGAACTTTCAAACTCATTTTATGACAGCAGCATTACCCTGATACCACAGCAAGGCAAAGTCATTACACAAAAAGAAAAATACAGGCCAATATACCTAATGATTATAGATGCAAAACCCTCAACATATGCAAATCAATTAATGCGATACACATTTACAGAATAAAGGATAAATATCACATTATCATCTTTTTCTTGTAAATTTATTTATTTATTTATTTATCTTTGGCTGCTTTGGGTCTTTGTTGCTGTGCATGGGCTTTCTCTAGTTGTGGCAAGCTGGGGCTACTCTTCATTGCAGTACACGGGCTTCTCATTGTGGTGGCTTCTTTTGTTGTGGAGCATGGGTGTAGGTGGGCGGGCTTCAGTAGTTGTGGCTCGCTGGCTCTAGAGTGCAGGCTCAGTAGTTGTGGTGCACGGGCTTAGTTGCTCCGTGGCATGTGGGATCTTCCTGGCCCAGGGATCAAACCCATGTCCCCTGCATTGGCAGGCAGATTCTTAACCACTGTGCCACCAGGGAAGCCCCACATGATCATCTTGATAGATGCCAAAAAACATTTGACAAAATTCAACACCCTTTCATGAAAAAATTCTCTACAAACTAGGAATGGAAAGCACCCAATATAATAAGGATCATATATAATAAGTCCACAACTAACATCATACACAATGGTGAAAAGCTGAAAGATTTTCCTCAAACATCAGGAACAAGAAAAAGATGCCCAAGCAAATGGGAAGACATAACATGTTCATGGATTGGAAGACTTAATATTGTTAAAATGTCCATACTGCCCAAAGCAATTTATAGATTATTGCAATTCTTATCAAAATCCCAATGGCATACTTAACAGAAATAGAAAAAATAATTCTAGTGATACAATTAGTATAAAACCATAAAATACCACAAACAGCCAAATCAATCCTGAAAAAGAAAAACAAGGCCGGAGGCATCACACTTCCTGATTTCAAATTATATGACACTATAATAATTAAAACAGTATGTTGGGCTTCCCTGGTGGCGCAGTGGTTGAGAGTCTGCCTGCTAATGCAGCGGGCACGGGTTCGGGCCCTGGTCTGGGGGTATCCCACATGCCGCAGAGCAGCTGGGCCTGTGAGCCACAACTGCTGAGCCTGCACGTCTGGAGCCTGTGCCCCGCAGCGGGAGGGGCCGCGATAGTGAGAGGCCCGCGCACCGTGATGAAGAGTGGACCCCGCACCACGATGAAGAGTGGCCCCCGCTTGCCACAACTGGAGAAAGCCCTTGCACAAAATGAAGACCCAACACAGCTAAAAATAAATAACTAAATAAATAAAATAGAGTAGCTATAAAAAAAAAAAACAGTATGTTACTGGCATAAAAACAGGTTTATACACCAATGGAACAGAATGGAGAGCCCAGAAATAAACCCACACATATACAGTCAACTGATCTTTGACAAGGGTTCCAAGAATACACAATGGGGAAAGAATAGTCTCTTCCACAAATTGTATTAGGATAACTGATATCCACAGGCAAAAAAAAAAAAATGAAATTGGACCCCCCTCACTGACACCATATGTAAAAGCCAACTCAAAATGGCTTAAAGACTTAAACATAAGAACTGAAACCATAAAACTCCTAGGAAAAAACATAAAGGAAAAATTTCTTCACATTGGTCTTGGCAATGAGTTCTTGCATATGATACCAAAAGCACACACAACAAAGACAAAAATGAACAAGTGGGACTACATCAAACTAAAAAGCTTCTGCAAAGCAAAAGAAACAGCAGAATGAAAGGCAACCTAGAGAATGGAAGAAAATATTTGCAAACAATGTATCTGATAAGGGGTTAATATGCAAACTATATATGGAATTCCTATACCTGAAGAGTAAAAAATCTAATAATATGATTTTAAAATAGGCTAAGAAACTGAGTAGACACTTCTCCAAAGAAGACATGCAAATGGCCAACCAATAGATGAAAAAGTGCTTGACATCACTAATCATCACGGAATCGTAAATCAAAACCACAGTAAGCTATCACCTCACACCTGTTAGAATGACTATTGAAGGAAATTCTGCAATATGTGACAACATGAATTAGCTTCAGTGACATTATGCTAAGTGAAATAAGCCAAAATACTGAATAATTCCATTTACACGAGGTATCTAAAATAGTCAAATTCATAGAATCAAAGAGTAGAATGATGGTTGCCAGGTGCTGAGGTGAGGGAGAAATGAGGAGTTACTAATCAATGGGCATAAAGGTTCAGTTAAGCAAAATGAATAAATTCAAGAGATCTGCTTTATAACATTGTACTTATAGTCAACACTAACTTTAAAATGTATTAAGAGAGCAGATCTTTTGTTACATGTTGTTACCACTTAAAATTAAAAGATCCTTACCAAAAAAAATCCAACATATGTATGTAAAAAAATGAGAAGGAAATAAAAACATGTGCAGTGAAGTGAATTTTTATGTCCACCCCAAATTCACATGTTGAAATCCTAGCCCCCAAGGTGGGATTAGGTAGTAGGACCTTTGGGATGTCATTTATTCATGAGAGTGGAGGTCAATCACCCATTTCTCCATATGATGTTACAGCAAAAAGATAGCTGTCAATGAGGAAGTGGGCCCTCATCAAACACCAAATCTGCCAGCACCATGATCTTGGACTTCTTAGCCCACAGAACTGTGAGAAATAAATTTCTGTTGTTTGTAAGCTACTCAGTCTATGATATTTCTGTTATAGAAACCTGAACAGATTAAGACAACACATGACAGCAAAAAATTAGTTAAAGAAAGTAAAAGATGGGCTTCCCTGGTGGCACAGTGGTTAAGAATCTGCCTGCCAATGCAGGGGACACCGGTTCAAGCCCTAGTCTGGGAAGATCCCACATGTCGTGGAGCAACTGAGCCCGTGTGTCACAACTACTGAGCCTGCGATCTAGAGCCTGCGAGCCACAAACACTGAGCCCACAGACCACAACTACTGAAGCCTGTGTACCTAGAGCCCATGCTCGGCAACAAGAGAAGCCACTGCAATGAGAAGCCTGTGCACCACAACGAAGAGTAGCCCCCGCTTGCCACAACTAGAGAAAGTCCATGTGCAGCAACAAAGACCCAACACAGCCAAAAATAAAGAAAGAAAATACAAATAAAGAAAAAGAAAAAAGAAAGCAAAATGCAATAGTGGAAGAATTGAGGAACCAAAAAGATATGACATATAGAAAACAAATAACAAAATGGCATAAGTAAATCTCTCCTTATGAGTAATTACTCTAAATGTAAATGAATTAAACTCTCCAATAAAAAACAGAGACTGGCAGAATGGAATGTTTTAAAATCATCAACTGTATGCTCTCTACAAGAGACTCACTTTGGATCCAATGACAGACATGCACTGAAAGTGAAAGAATGGAAAAGGGTATTCCATCCAAATAATAACCCAAAAAGAACTGTGGTGGCTATACTAATACCAGAGAAAATCAACTTTATTCAAAACTATAACAAGAGACAAAGAAGGATATTATATATCAATAAAAAGGAAAGCCCAACAAAAAGCTATAAAAATTACACACATATATAGACATAACAGCAGAGTCTCAATATATATGATACAAGCATTGTAAGAAATAAAGAAATAGACAGTTCTACAATAATAGTTAGAGCCTTCTATACTCCACTTTCAATAATGGATAAAACAATCAAACAGAATTAATGAGGGAACAAAGGACTTTAAAAACAGTATGAATCAACTAGATGTAACAGACATATACAGAACACTCCACCCATAAACAGCAGAATACACATTCTTCTCACATGAAACATTCTCCAGGATGAACCATATGTTAGATAACCAAAAATGTCACAATAAATTTTAAAATATTTAAATAATCCAAACTATCTTCTCTCACCACAATGGAATGAAACTAGAAATTAATAACAGATGGAAAACTAGAAAATTCACAAACATGTGGATGTTAGACAGCATATTCTTAAACAATCAATGGGTCAAATAAGAAATCACAAGTTAAATTAGAAAAAACTTTGAGACTAATGAATCAAAAACACAAAGGACCAGAACTAAGAAATGAAGCAGAATCAGTATTCAGAGGGAAAATTACAATGATAAATTCGTACATTAAAAAGGAAGAAAGGGGACTTCCCTGGGGGTGCAGTGGTTAAGAATCCACCTGCCAATGCAGGGAACATGGGTTTGATCCCTGGTCCAGGAAGATCCCACATGCCACGGAGCAACTAAGCCCGTGCACCACAACTACTGAGCCTGCACTCTAGAGCCCACAAGCCACAACCACTGAGCCCACGCACCACAACTACTGAAGCCCATGTGCCTAGACCCCATGCTCTGCAACAAGAGAAGCCACTGCAATGAGATGCCTGTGCACCACAACGAAGAGTAGCCCCCGCTTGCCACAACTAGAGAAAGCCCGTGCACAGCAACGAAGACCCAATGCATCCAAAAATAAATAAATAGAATAAATAAACTAGTAAAAAAAAAAAGAAAGAAAGATCTCAAATCAATAATCATATTTTACACCTCGAGGAGCTTGAGAAAAAATAGCAAACTACACCAAAAACTGACAGAAGCAAGGAAAATATAAATATTAGAGAGGAGTTTAAAAAATAGAGAATGAGAAACAATAGAGAAAACTGATGAAACCAAAGTTGGTTCTTTGAATAGATCAACAAAGACAAAACTTTAGCTAGGCTAAGAAGAAAAGACTGAATTATTTACTTCTGAAAATCAGAAATAGAAGTGGGAACATTACTACCAACCTTACAAAAAGAAAAAGATTATAAGAGAATACAATGAGCAATGTTTTTAAATAATTGATATTGGAGTATAGTTGCTTTACAATGTTGTGTTAGTTTCTGCTGTACAGCAAAGTGAGTCAGTAATACATATACATATACCCACTCATTTTTAGATTCCCTTCCCATCTAGGTCACCATGGAGCACTGAGTAGATTTCCCTATGCTATACAGTAGGTTCTCATTAGTTATCTATTTTATGTATAGTAGTGTATATATGTCAATCCCAATCTCCCAATTCATCCCACCACCACCCCTCCCATTCTTTGGTAAACATAAGTTTGTTTTCTACATCTGTGACTCTATTTCTGCTTTGCAAATAAGTTCATCTATACCATTTTCTTAGATTCCACATATAAGTGATATTATATGATATTTGTCTTTCCCTTTCTGACTTACTTCACTCTGTATGACAATCTCTCAGTCCATCCATGTCTCTGCAAATGGTACTATTTCATTCCTTTTTTATGGCTGAGTAATATTCCATTGTATATATGTAACACATATTCTTTATCCATTCTTCTGTCGATGGACATTTATGTTGTTTGCATGTCCTGGCTATTGTAAATAGAGCTGCAATGAACACCGGGGTGCATGAGTATGCCTCATTTCAAATTATGCTTTTCCCCAGATATATGCCCAAGAGTGGAATTACAGGGTCATATGCAGCTCTACTTTTAGATTTTTTAAGGAACTGCCATACTGTTCTCCATAGTGGGTGTACCAATTTATATTCCCACCAACAGTGTAGGAAGGTTCCCTTTTCTCCACACCCTCTACAGCATTTATTGTTTGTAGATTTTTTGATGATGGCCATTCTGACTGGTGTGAGGTGATACCTCATTGTAGTTTTGATTTGCATTTCTCTAATAATTAGTGATGTTGAGCTTATTTTCATGTGTTTGTAGGCCATCTGTATGTCTTGTTTGGAGAAATGTCTATTTAGGTCTTCTGCCCATTTTTGGATTGGGTTGTTTGTTTTTTTGATATTGAGCTGCATGTGTTGTTTGCATATTTTGGAGAGTAATCCCTTGTCAGTTGCTTCATTTGCAAATATTTTCTCCCATCCTGAGGGTAGTCTTTTCGTTTTGTTTGTGGTTTCCTTTGCTGTGCAAAAGCTTTTAAGTTTAATTAGGTCCCACTTCTTTATTTTTCTTTTTATTTTCATTACTCTAGGAGGTAGATCAAAAAAGAACTTACTGCAATTTATGTCAATGAGTGTTCTGCCTATGTTTTCCTCTAAGAGTTTTATAGTATCTGGCCTTATTTTTAGGTCTTTAATCCATTTTATTTTTGTGTATCGTGTTAGGGAGTGTTCTAATTTCATTCTTTGACACATAGCTGTCCAGTTTTCCCAGCACCACTATTGAAGAGACTGTCTTTTCTCCATTGCATATTCTTGCCTCCTTTGCCATAGATTAGGTGACCATAGGTGCATGGGTTTATCTCTGGGCTTTCTATCCTGTTCCATTGACATATATTTCTGTTTTTGTGCCAATACCATACTGCTTTGATTACTGTAGCTTTTTAATATAGTCTGAAATCAGGGAGCCTGATTCCTTCAGCTCCACTCTTGTTTCTCAAGATTGCTTTGGCTATTCGGTATCTTCTATGTTTCCAAACAAATTGTAAAATTTTTGCTCTAATTCTGTGAAAAAGGCCAGTGATAGTTTGATAGGGATTGCATTGAATCTATAGATTGCTTTGGGTAGTATAGTCATTTTCACAATGTTCATTCTTCCAATCCAAGAACATGGTATATCTCTCCATCTATTTGTATCATCTTTAATTTCTTTCATCAGTGTCTTATAGTTTTCTGCATACAGGTATTTTGTCTCCTTAGGTAGGTTTTTTCCTAGGTATTTTATTCTTTTGATGTGATGGTAAATGTGATTGCTTCCTTATTTTCTCTTTCTGATCTTTCATTGTTAGTGTATAGGAATGAAAGAGATTTCTCTGCATTAATTTGGTATACTGCAACTTTACCAAATTCATCGATGAGCTCTAGCACTTTTCTGGTAGCATCTTTAGGATTTTCTTTTTTTTTTGAATTTTTGAATTTTATTTTTTTTATTTTTTTATACAGCAGGTTCTTAGTAGTCATCTATTTTATACACATCAGTGTATACATGTCAATCCCAATCGCCCAATTCATCATGCCACCACCACCACCCCCACGTGGCTTTCCCAACTTGGAGTCCATACGTTTGTTCTCTACATCTGTGTCTCAATTTCTGCCCTGCAACGAGGTTCATCTGTACCATTTTTCGTGGTTCCACACACATGTGTTAATATACAATATTTGCTTTACTCTTTCTGACATACTTTGCTCTGTATGACAGTCTCTAGAACCATCCATGCCTCAACAAATGACTCAATTTTGTTCCTTTTTATGGCTGAGTAATATTCCATTGTATATATGTACCACAACTTCTTTATCCATTCGTCTGTCGTTGGGCACTTAAGTTGATTCCATGACCTACCTATTGTAAATAGTGCTGCAATGAATATTGGGGTGCATGTGTCTTTTTGAATTACGGTTTTCTCTGGGTATATGCCCAGTAGTGGGATTGTTGGATCATATGGTAATTCTATTTTTAGATTTTTAAGGAACCTCCATACTGTTCTCCATAGTGGCTGTATCAATTTACATTCCCACCAACAGTGCAAGAGGGTTCCCTTTTCTCCACACCCGCTCCAGCATTTGTTGTTTGTAGACTTTCTGATGATGCCCATTCTAACTGGTGTGAGGTGATACCTCATTGTAGTTTTGATTTGCATTTCTCTAATAATTAGTGATGTTGAGCAGCTTTTCATGTGCTTCTTGACCATCTGTATGTCTTCTTTAGAGAAATGTCTATTTAGGTCTTCTGCCCTTTTTGGATTGGGTTGTTTGTTTCTTTAATATTGAGCTGCATTAGCTGTTTATATATTTTGGAGATTAATCCTTTGTCCGTTGATTCATTTACAAATATTTTCTCCCATTCTGAGGGTTGTCTTTTCGTCTTGTTTATGGTTTCCTTTGCTGTGCAAAAGCTTTGAAGTTTCATTAGGTCCCATTTGTTTATTTCTGTTTTTATTTCCGTTACTCTAGGAGGGGGATCAAAAAAGATCTTGCTGTGATTTATGTCAAAGACGGTTCTGCCTATGTTTTCCTCTAAGAGTTTTATAGTATCTGGCCTTACATTTAGGTCTTGAATCCATTTTGAGTTTATTTTTGTGTATGGTGTTAGGGAGTGTTCTAATTTCATTCTTTTACATGTAGCTGTCCAGTTTTCCCAGCACCACTTATTGAAGAGACTGTCTTTTGTCCATTGTACATCCTTGCCTCATTTGCCATAGATTAGTTGACCATAGGTGGGTGGGTTTATCTCTGGGCTTTCTATCTTGTTCCATTGATCTATATTTCTGTTTTTGTGCCAGTACCATATTGACTTGATTACTGTAGCTTTGTAGTATAGTCTGAAGTCAGGGAGTCTCATTCCTCCAGCTCCGTTTTTTTCCCTCAAGACTGCTTTGGCTATTCGGGGTCTTTTTTGTCTCCATACAAATTTTAAGATGATTTGTTCTAGTTCCGTAAAAAATGCCATTGGTAATTTGATAGGGATTGCATTGAATCTGTAGATTGCTTTGGGTAGTATAGTCATTTTCACAGTATTGATTCTTCCAATCCAAGAACATGGTATATCTCTCCATCTGTTGGTATCATCTTTAATTTCTTTCATCAGGGTCTTATAGTTTTCTGCATACAGGTCTTTTGTCTCCGTAGGTAGGTTTATTCCTGGTATTTTATTCTTTTTGTTGTAATGGTAAATGGGAGTGTTTCCTTAATTTCTCTTTCAGATTTTTCATCATTAGTGTATAAGAATGCAAGAGATTTCTGTGCATTAATTTTGTTTCCTGCAACTTTACCAAATTCATTCATTAGCTCTAGTAGTTTTCTGGTGGCATTTCTAGGATTCTCTATGTATAGTATCATGTCATCTGCAAACAGTGACAGTTTAACTTCTTCTTTTCCAATTTGTATTCCTTTTATTTCTTTTTCTTCTCTGATTGCCGTAGCTAGGACTTCCAAAACTATGTTGAATAATAGTGGTGAGAGTGGACATCCTTGCCTTGTTCTTGTTCTTAGAGGAAATGATTTCAGTTTTTCACCATTGAGAATGATGTTTGCTGTGGGTTTGTGGTATATGGCCTTTATTATGTTGAGGTAGGTTCCCTCTATGCCCACTTTCTGGAGAGTTTTTATCATAAATGGGTGTTGAATTTTGTCAAAAGCTTTTTCTGCATCTATTGAGATGACCATACGGTTTTTATTCTTCAGTTTGTTAATATGGTGTATCACATTGATTGATTTGCGTATATTGAAGATTCCTTGCATCCCTGGGATAAATTCCACTTGATCATGGTGTATGATCCTTTTAATGTGTTGTTGGAATCTGTTTGCTAGTATTTTGTTAAGGATTTTTGCGTCTATCTTCATCAGTGATATTGGTCTGTAATTTTCTTTTTTTGCAGCTTCTTTCTCTGGTTTTGGTATGAGGGTGATGGTGGTCTCATAGAATGAGTTTGGGACTGTTCCTTCCTCTGCAATTTTTTGGAAGAGTTTGAGAAGGATGGGTGTTAGCTCTTCTCTAAATGTTTGACAGAATTCACCTGTGAAGCCATCTGGTCCTGGACTTTTGTTTGTTGGAAGATTTTTAATCACAGTTTCAATTTCATTACTTGTGATTTGTCTGTTCATATTTTCTATTTCTTCCTGGTTCAGTCTTGGAAGGTTATACCTTTCTAAGAATTTGTCCAGTGCTTCCAGGTTGTCCATTTTATTGGCATAGAGTTGCTTGTTGTAGTCTCTTAGGATGCTTTGTATTTCTGCAGTGTCTGTTGTAACTTCTCCTTTTTCATTTCTAATTTTATTGATTTTAGTCCTCTCCCCCTTTTTCTTGATGAGTATGGCTAATGGTTTAACAGTTTTGTTTATCTTCTCAAAGAACCAGCTTTTAGTTTTATTGATCTTTGCTATTGTTTTTTTTTTGTTTCTATTTCATTTATTTCTGCTCTGATCTTTATGATTTCTTTCCTTCTGCTAACTTTGGGTGTTGTTTGTTCTTCTTTCTCTAGCTCCTTTAGGTGTAAAGTTAGATTGTTTACTTGAGATTTTTCTTGTTTCTTGAGGTAGGCTTGTATAGCTATAAACTTCCCTCTTAAAACTGCTTTTGCTGCATCCTATAGGTTTTGGATCTTCGTGTTTTCATTGTCATTTGTCTCTAGGTATTTTTTGATTTCCTCTTTGATTTCTTCAGTGATCTCTTGGTTATTCAGTTACGTATTGTTTAGCCTCCATGTGTTTGTGTTTTTTACCTTTTTTTCCCTGTAATTCATTTTCTAATCTCACAGCATTGTGGTCAGAAAAGATGTTTTATATTTCAATTTTCTTAAATTTACTGAGGCTTGATTTGTGACCCAAAATGTGATCTATCCTGGAGAATGTTCCATGCGCAGTTGAGAAGAAAGTGTAATCTGCTGTTTTTGGATGGAATATCCTATAAATATCAATTCAATCTATCTGGTTTAGTCTGTCATTTAAAGCTTCTGTTTCCTTATTTATTTTCATTTTGGATGATCTGTCCATTGGTGTAAGTGAGGTGTTAAAGTCCCCCACTATTATTGTGTTACTGTCGATTTCCTCTTTTATAGCTGTTAGCAGTTGCCTTAAGTATTGAGGTGCTCCTATGTTGGGTGCATATATATCTATAATTGTTATATCTTTTTCTTGGATCGATCCCTTGATCATTATGTAGTGTCCTTCCTTGTCTCTTGTAACATTCTTTATTTTAAAGTCTATTTTATCTGATATGAGTACTGCTACTCCAGCTTTCTTTTGATTTCCATTTGCATGGAATATCTTTTTCCATCCCCTCACTTTCAGTCTGTATGTGCCCCTAGGTCTGAAGTGGGTCTCTAGTAGACAGCATATATATGGGTCTTGTTTTTGTATCCATTCAGCAAGCCTGTGTCTTTTGGTTGAGACATTTAATCCATTCACGTTTAAGGTAATTATTGACATGTATGTTCCTATGACCATTTTCTTAATTGTTTTGGATTTGTTTTTGTAGGTCCTTTTCTTCTCTTGTGTTTCCCACTTGGAGAAGTTCCCTTAGCATTTGTTGTAGAGCTGGTTTGGTCATGCTGAATTCTGTTAGCTTTTGTTTGTCTGTAAAGCTTTTTATTTCTCCATCAAATCTGAATGAGATCCTTGCCGGGTAGAGTAATCTTGGCTGTAGGTTCTTCCCTTTTTCACTTTAAGCATATCATGCCACTCCCTTCTGGCTTGTAGAGTTTCTGCTGAGAAATCAGCTGTTAACCTTATGGCAGTTTCCTTGTATGTTATTTGTCATTTTTCCCTTGCTGCTTTCAATAATTTTTCTTTGTCTTTAATTTTTTCCAATTTGATTACTATGTTTCTCCTTGGGTTTATCCTGTAGGGGACTCGGTGCGCTTCCTGGACTTGGGTGGCTATTTCCTTTCCCATGTTAAGGAAGTTTTCAACTATAATCTCTTCAAATATTTTCTCGGCTCCTTCCTGTCTCTCTTCTCCTTCTGGGACCCCTATAATGCGAATGTTGCTGTGTTTAATGTTGTCCCAGAGGTCTCTTAGTCTGTCTTCATTTCTTTTCATTCTTTTTTCTTTGTTTTGTTCCACAGCAGTGAATTCCACATTCTGTCTTCCAGGTCACTTATCCTTTCTTCTGCCTCAGTTATTCTGCTCTTGATTCCTTCTAGTGTAGTTTTCATTTCAGTTATTTTATTGTTCAACTCTGTTTGTTCTCTAATTCTTCTAGGTCTTTGTCAAACATTTCTTTCATCTTCTTGACATTTGCCTCCATTCTATTTCGAGGTCCTGGATTATCTTCACTATCATTATTCTGAATTCTTTTTCTGGAAGGTTGTCTATCTCCACTTCATTTAGTTGTTTTCCTGGGATTTTATCTTTTTCCTTCATCTGGTACATAGCCCTCTGCCTTTTCATCTTGTCTATCTTTCTGTGAATGTGGTTTTTGTTTCACAGGCTGCAGGATTGTAGTTCTTCTTGCCTCTGCTGTCTGCCCTCTGGTGGATGAGGCTATCTAAGAGGCTTGTGTAAGTTTCTTGATGGCAGGGACTGGTTGTTGGTAGAGCTGATTGTTGCTCTGGTGGGCAGAGCTCAGTAAACCTTTAATCCGCTTGACTGCTGATGGGTGGGGCTGGGTTCCCTCCCTGTTGGTTGTTTGGCCTGAGGCAATCCAACACTGGAGCCTACATGGGCTCTTTGGTGGGGCTAATGACAGATTCTGGGAGGGTTCACACCACGGAGTACTTCCCAGAACTTCTGCTGCCCATTTGTTTGTCCCCACCGTGAGCCACAGCCACCCCCGCCTCTGCAGGAGATCCTCCAACACTAGCAGGTCGGTCTGGTTCAGTCTCCCCTGGGGTCACTACTCCTTCCCCTGGGTACTGATGTGCACACTACTTTGTGTGTGCCTTCCACGAGTGGAGTCTCTGTTTCCCCCAGTCCTGTCAAAGTCCTGCAATCAAATCCCGCTAACCTTCAAAGTCTGATTCTCTAGGAATTCCTCCTCCCATTGCCAGACCCCCAGCCTGATGTGGGGCTCAGAACCTTCACTCCAGTGGGTGGACTTCTGTGGTATAAGTGTTCTCCAGTCTGTGAGTCACCCACCCACCCACCAGTTATGGGATTTGATTTTACTGTGATGGTGCCCCTCCTACCATCTTATTGTGGCTTCTCCTTTGTGTTTGAATGTGGGGTATCTTCTTTGGTGAGTTCTAGTGTCTTCCTTTTGATGATTGTCCAGCAGCCTGTTGTGATTCTGGTGTTCTCACAAGGGGGAGTGAGATCACGTCCTTCTACTCCGCCATCTTGTTTCCTCCTAGGATTTTCTTTGTATAGTATCATGTCATCTGCAAACAGTGACAGTTTTACTTCTTTTCAAATTTCTATTCGTTTTATTTCTTTTTCTTCTTTGATTGCCATGGCTAGGACTTCCAAAACTATGTTGAATAAAAATGATGAGAATGGACATACTTGTCTTGTTCCTGATATCAGAGGAAATGATTTCAGCTTTTCACCATTGAGTATGATGTTAGCTGTAGGTTTGTCATTTAAGGCCTTTATTATGTTCAGGTAGGTTCCCTCTATACCCACTTTCTGGAGAGTTTTTATCATAAGTGGTGTTGAATTTTGTTAAAAGTTTTTCTGCATCTATTGAGAAGATCATATGGTTTTTATTCTTCAGTTTGTTAATGTGGTGTATCACATTGATTGATTTGAAGGTATTGAAAAATCCTTGCATCCCTGGGATAAATTCCACTTGATCATGGTGTATGATCCCTTTTAATGTATTGTTGGATTTGGTTTGCTTGTATTTGGTTGAGGATTTTTGCGTCTATATTCATCAGTGATGTTGGCCTGTAATTTTCCTTTTTTGTGATATCTTTGTCTGCTTTTGGTATCAGGGTGATGATGGCCTAGAGCTTGGGAGTGTTCCTTCCTCTGCAAATTTTTGACAGAGTTTCAGAAGGATAGGTGTTAACTCTTCTCTAAATGTTTGATGGAATTCACCTGTGAAGCCATCTGGTCCTGGACTTTAGTTTGTTGGGAGTTTTTGAATCACACTTTCAATCTCAGTACTTGTGATTGGTCTGTTCGTATTTTCTATTTCTTCCTGTTTCAGTCTGGAAACTTGTACCTTTCTAGGAATCTGTCCACTTTTTCTAGATTATACATTTTATTGGCGTATAGCAGCTGGTAGTAGTCTCTTGTGATCTTTTGTATTTCTGTGGTGTCCATTGTAACTTCTCCTTTTTCAGTTTTAATTTTATTGATTTGAGTCCTCTCCCTTTTTTCTTGATGAGTCTAGATAAAGGTTTATCAATTTTGTCTTTCTTCTCAAAGAACCAGCTTTTAGTTTCATTGATCTTTGCTATTCTTTTCTTCATCTCTATTTCATTTATTTCTGCTCTGATCTTTATGATATTTTCCCTTCTACTAAGATTGGGTTTTGTTTGCTCTTCTTTCTCTAGTTGTTTTAAGTATAAGGTTAGGTTGTTTAAGATTTTTCTTGTTTATTGAGGTAAGATTCTATTGCTATAAACTTCCCTCTTAGAACTGCTTTTGCTGCATCACATAGCTTTTGGATTGCCGTGTTTTCACTGCAATTTGTCTCTAGGTAATTTTTGATTTCCTCTTTGATTTCTTCAGCGATCCATTGGTTATTTAGTAACATATTGTTTAACTTCAATGTGTCTGTGTTTTTTCCATTTTTTTCCCTCTAATTGATTTCTAATCTCATAGCATTGTGACCAGAAAAGAGGCTTGATAATATTTCAATTTTCTTAAATTTATTGAGGCTTAATTTGTGACCCAAGATGTGATCTATCCTGTAGAATGTTCCACATGCACTTGAAAAGAAAGTGTATTCTGCTACTTTCGGATGGAATGCCCCATAAATATCAATTAAGTCTATTTGGTCTAATATGTCATTTAAGGCTTGTGCTTCCTTATAAGTTTTCTGTCTGGATGATCTGTCCATTGGTGTAAGTAGGGTGTTAAAGTCCCCTACTATTATTGTGTTACTGTTGATTTCCCCTTTCATGGCTGTTAGCATTTGCCTTATGTATTGAGGTGCTCCTATGCTGGGTGCATATATGTTTACAATTGTTATATCTTCTTCTTGGATTGATGCCTTGATCATTAAGTAGTGACCTTCCTTGTCTCTTGTAACAGTCTTTATTTTAAAGTATATTTTGTCTGATATGAGTATTGCTACTCCAGCTTTCTTTTGATTTCCATTTGCATTGAATACCTTCTACCCTCCCCTCAGTTTCAGTCTGTATGTGTCCCTAGGTCTGAAGTGGGTCTGTTGTAGACAGCATATATATGGGTCTTGTTTTTGTATCCATTCAGCCGGTCTCACTCTTTTTTTTTTCTTTAAACTTTTGGGTTTATTTATTTATTTATTTATTTATTTATTTATGGCTGTGTTGGGTCTTCGTTTCTGTACGAGGGCTTTCTCTGGTTGTGGCAATTGGGGGCCACTCTTCACCGCAGTGCATGGGCCTCTCACTGTTGTGGCCTCTCTTTTTGTGGAGCACAGGCTCCAGATGCGCAGGCTCAGTAATTGTGGCTCATGGGCCTAGTTGCTCCATGGCATGTGGGATCTTCTCAGACCAGGGCTTGAACCCATGTCCCCTGCATTGGCAGACAGATTCTCAACCACTGCGCCACCAGAGAAGCCCCTCACTCTTTTGATTGGAGTATTTAACCCATTTACATTTAAGGTAATTATTGATATGTATATTCCTATTGTTATTTTCTTAATTTTGGCGGGTTTGTTTATGTAGGGCATTTTTCTTCCCTTCTTCTTTTGTTCTCTTCTCTTGTGTTTCTTGCCCAAAGAAGTTTCTTTAGCATTTGTTGTAAAACTAGTTTGGTTGTGCTGAATTCTCTTAACTTTTGCTTGTCTGTAAAGCTTTTGATTTCTCTGTCAAATCTGAATAGAGACTTTCTGGGTATTCTTGGTGTAGGTTTTTCCCTTTCATCACTTTCAATATATCATGCCACTCCCTTCTGGTCTGCAGAGTTTCTGCTGAAAAATCAGCTGATAACCTTCTGGGGCTCCCCTTGTATGTTATTTGTTGCTTTTCCCTTGTTGATTTTAATATTTTTTCTTTGTCTTTAATTTTTGTTAATTTGATTAATATGTGTCTTGGCTTGTTCCTCCTTGGGTTTATCCAGTATGGGACTCTCTGTGCTTCTTGGACTTGGGGGACTATTTCCTTTCCCATGTTAGGTAAGTTTTCAACTATAATCTCTTCAAATATTTTCTCAGGCCTTTTCTCTTTCTCTTCTTCTTCTGGGACCCCTATAATTTGAATGTTGGTGCATTTAATGTTGTCCCAGAGGCCTCTGAGACTTTCCTCATTTCTTTTCATTCTTTTTTCTTTATTCTGCTCCTCAGCAGTTATTTCCACCATTCTGTCCTCCAGCTCACTTATCCGTTCTTCTGCCCCAGTTATTCTGCTATTGATTACTTCTAGAGTATTTTTCACTTAAGTTGTTGTATTATTAATCTCCATTTGATTGTCCTATAGTTCTTCTAGGTCTTTGTTAAATATTTCTTGCATCTTCTAAATCCTTGCCTCCATTCTTTTTCTGAGATCTTGGATCATCTTTACTATCATTACTCTGAATAGTTTTTCAGGTGGATTGACTATCTCCTCTTCATTTAGTTATTCTTGTAGGTTTTTATCTTGCTCCTTGATCTGCAGCAGTTTCTCTGACTTCGCATTTTGTCTAAATTATTGTGTTTGTGGTCTCCTTTCTGCAGGCTGCAGGATCATAGCTCCTCTTGCTTCTGGTGTCTGCCCCTGGTGGGTGGGGTGGATATTGAGCAGGGCCTCCCCATTGCTCTGTGGTTGTCACTGCCCTGTTAGGGACATGGTGTGCTCCCTAGTTGTTGGAGTAGAGGCACCCAGATCTGTTTCGTAGCTGTGTTTCTGATCTGCAGTGTGAGGTAGGCAGGATTGGATCACTCCCACTGGGAGAGAAGCCACTGAGCATTCCTCCTCTGGAGCTATTCACCTGTGAATATGTTCTGTTGTGTTCCGTTTTGCCCATTGTGCTGGCTCACAAAGTACACTGTTGTTTGGCACTGCTCTTGGTCCAACCTTAACTGAGTGTATGCCAGGATTTGGCTCTGGTGACTCTTAGGTGCTGTTTTCACCACACCACAAATGCAGATCTACTGAGGTCAGGAACCAGGACTGCAGTTGTTGTGCACCTGTACCCACTGCAGGACCTATGGAGGCAGCTCAGACTGGCGTGGCCCAACCGTCACATGTACGTGTCCACAAAGCCCACAGCTGCTAAAGCCAGACCCGTCTCACCTGCAGGAGTATTTGTTGTTCATTTCAATGTTCCTCAGAAGTGGAATTTAGGAAACCATCGGTGGACCTGTATCTCTATGGCTCATGTAAATCCAAGGACAACTTTCAATAGAATATGCTACTAAATAACCCTGAGATTACAGAAGAAATCAAAGAGGAAATCAAAAACTACTTAGAAAGAAATGACAATGAAAACACAGCAACCCATAACCTATGGGATGCAGCAAAAGCAGTTCTAAGAGGAAAGTTTATAGCAATACAATTCTACCTCAAGAAACAAGAAACATCTCAAATAAACAACCTAACCTTACACCTAAAGCAAACAGAGAAAGAAGAACAAAAAAAAAACCCCAAAGTTGGCAGAAGGAAAGAAATCATAAAGATCAGATCAGAAATGAATGAAAAAGAAATGAAGGAAAAAATAGCAAAGATCAATAAAACTCAAAGCTGGTTCTTTGAGAAGAGAAACAAAATGGGTAAACCACTAGCCAGATTCATCAAGAAAAAAAGGGACAAGACTCAAATCAACAGAATTAGAAATTAAAAAGGAGAAATAACAACTGACACTGCAGAAATACAAACGATCATGAGAGATGACTACAAACAAAAATAGGCCAATAAAATTGACAACCTGGAAGTAATGGACAAATTCTTAGAAAACCACAACCTTCCAAGACTGAACCAGGAAAAAAGAGAAAATATAAACAGACCAATCACAAGCACTGAAATTGAGACTGTGATTAAAAATCTTCCAACAAAGAAAAGCCCAGGACCATATGGCTTCATGGGGAAAGTCTATCAAACATTTAGAGAAGAGCTAACACCTTCCTTTCTCAAACTCTTCCAAAATATAGCAGAGAGAGGAACACTCCTAAACTCACTCAATGAGGCCATCATCACCCTGATACCAAAACCAGACAAAGATGTCACAAAGAAAAAATACTACAGGTGAATATCACTGATGAACATAGATGCAAAAATCCTCAACACAATACTGGCAAAAAGAATGCAACTGCACATTAAAAGGTTCATACACCATGATCGAGTGGGGTTTGTCCCAGGAATGCAAGGCTTCCTCAATATATGCAAATTAATCAATATGATACACCATATTAACAAATTTTAGGATAAAACCATATGATAATCTCAATAGATGAAGAAAAAGCTTGTGACAAAATTCCACACCCATTTATGGTAAAAACCCTCCAGAAAGCAGGCATACAGGGAATCTACCTCAACATAATAAAAGCCATATGCAACAAACCCACAGCAAACATCATTCTCAATGGTGAAAAAGTGAAAGCATTTCCACTAAGATCAGGAACAAGACAAGGTTGCCCACTCTCACTACTATTATTCAACATAGTTTTGGAAGTGTTAGCCACAGCAATCAGAGAAGAAAAAGAAATAAAAGGAATCCAAATCAGAAAAGAAGAATTAAAGCTGTCACTGTTTGCAGATGACATGATACTATACACAGAGAATCCTAAAGATGCTACTAGAAAACTACTAGAGCTAATCAATGAATTTGGTAAAGTAGCAGGATACAAAATTAATGCACAGAAATCTCTTGCATTCCTATACACTAATGATGAAAAATCTGAAAGTGAAATTAAGAAAACACTCCCATTTACCACTGCAACAAAAAGAATAAAATTTCTAGGAATAAACCTACCTAAGGAGACAAAAGACCTGTATGCAGAAAATTATAAGACACTGATGAAAGAAATTAAAGAGGATACAAACAGATGGAGAGATATACCATGTTCTTGGATTGGAAAAATCAACATTGTGAAAATGACTATACTACCCAAAGCAATCAACAGATTCAATGCAATCCCTATCAAAGTACCACTGGCATTTTTCACAGAACTAGAACAAAAAATTTCACAATTTTTATGGAAACACAAAAGACCCCGAATAGCCAAAGCAATCTTGAGCACGAAAAATGGAGCTGGAGGAATAAGGTTCCCTGACTTCAGACTATACTACAAAGCTACAGCAATCAAGACATTATGGTACTGGCACAAGAACAGAAATATAGATCAATGGAACAGGATAGGAAACCCAGAGATAAACCCACACACATATGGTCACCTTATCTTTGATAAAGGAGGCAAGCATATACAGTGGAGAAAAGATAGCCTCTTCAATAAGTGGTGCTGGGAAAACTGGACAGCTACATGGAAAAGTATGAAATTAGAACACTCCTTAACACCACACACAAAAATAAACTCAAAATGGATTAAAGACCCAAATGTAAGGCCAGACACTATCAAACTCTTAGAGGAAAACATAGGCAGAACACTCTATGACATAAATCACAGCAAGATCCTTTTTGACCCACCTCCTACAGAAATGGAAATAAAAACAAAAATAAGCAAATGGGACCTAATGAACCTTAAAAACTCTTGCACAGCAAAGGAAACCATAAACAAGACCAAAAGACCACCCTCAGAATGGGAGAAAATATTTGCAAATGAAGCAACTGACCAAGGATTAATCTCCAAGATTTACAAGCAGATCATGCAGCTTAATAACAAAAAACAGACAACCCAATCCAAAAATGGGCAGAAGACCTAAATAGACATTTCTCCAAAGAAGATATACAAATTGCCATCAAACACATGAAAGGATGCTCAACATCACTAACCATTAGAGAAATGCAAATCAAAACTACAATGAGATATCATCTCACACTGGTCAGAATGGCCATCATCAAAAAATCTAGAAACAATAAATGCTGGAGAGGGTGTGGAGAAAAGGGAACACTTTTGCACTGTTGGTGGGAATGTAAATTGATACAGCCACTATGGAGAACAGTATGGAGGTTCCTTAAAAAACTAAAAATAGAACTACCATACGACCCAGCAATCCCACTACTGGGCATATACCCTGAGAAAACCATAATTCAAAAAGAGTCATGTACCAAAATGTTCATTGCAGCTCTATTTACAATAGCCAGGACATGGAAGCAACCTAAAGTGTCCATCATCGTATGAATGGATAAAGAAGATGTGGCACATATATACAATGGAATATTACTCAGCCATAAAAAGAAACGAAACGGAGTTATTTGTAGTGAGGTGGATAGAGTTAGAGTCTGTCATACAGATTGAAGTAAGTCAGAAAGAGAAAAACAAATACAGTATGCTAACACATATATATGGAATCTAAGGGGGAAAAAAAAGGTCATGAAGAACCTAGTGGCAAGACGGGAATAAAGACACAGACCTACTAGAGAATGGACTTGAGGATATGGGGAGGGGGAAGGGTAAGACGTGACAAAGAGAGAGAGTGGCATGGACATATATACACTACCAAACGTAAAATAGATAGCTAGTGGGAAGCAACTGCATAGTACAGTGAGGTCAGCTCTGTGCTTTGTGACCACCTAGAGGTGTGGGATAGGGAGGGTGGGAGGGAGGGAGATGCAAGAGGGAAGAGATATGGGAACTTATGTATATGTATAACTGATTCACTTTGTTATAAAGCAGAAACTAACACACCATTGTAAAGCAATTATACTCCAATAAAGATGTTAAAAAAAAAGACCTGTATACAGAAAACTATAAGACACTGATGAAAGAAATCAAAGATACAAATAGAGGGAGAGATATACCATGTTCTTGGATTGGAAGAATCAACATTGTGAAAATGGCCATACGACCCAAAGCAATCTACAGATTCAATGCAACCCATATCAAACTACCACTGGCATTTTCCACAGAACTAGAACAAAAAATTTCACAATTTGTATGGAAACACAAAATCTCAATAGCCAAAACAATCTTGAGAAAGAAAAACGGAGATTAAAGAATCAGGCTCCCAGACTTCAGACAATACTACCAAGCTACAGTAATCAAGACAGTATGGTACTGGCACAAAAACAGAAATATAGATCAATGGAACAGGATAGAAAGCCCAGAGATAAACCCACATACATATGGTCACCTTACTTTTGATAAAGGAGGCAAGAATATACAATGGAGAAAAGAAAGCCTCTTGAATATGTGGTGCTGGGAAAACTGGACAGCTACATGTAAAAGAATGAAATTAGAACACTCCTTAACACCATACACAAAAATGAACTCAAAATGGATTAAAGACCCAAATGTAAGGCCAGACACTATCAAACTCTTAGAGGAAAACATAGACAGAACACTCTATGACATAAATCACAGCAAGATCCTTTTTGACCCACCTCCTACAGAAATGGAAATAAAAACAAAAATAAACAAATGGGACCTAATGAAACTTAAAAGCTTTTGCACAGCAACGGAAACCATAAACAAGACGAAGAGACAACCCTCAGAATGGGAGAAAATATTTGCAAATGAAGCAACTGACAAAGGATTAATCTCAAAAATATACAAGCAGCTCATGCAGCTCAATATCAAAAAAACAAACAATCCGATCCACAAATGGGCAGAAGACATAAATAAACATTTCTCCAAAGAAGGTATACACAGAGCCAAAAACACATGAAAGAATGCTCAACATCACTAATCATTAGAGAAATGCAAATCAAAACTACAGTGAGGTGTCCACTCACACAGTCAGAATGGCCATCATCAAAAAATCTACAAACAATAAATGCTAAAGAGGGTGTGGTGAAAAGGGTACCCTCTTGCACTGTTAGTGGGAATGTAAATTGATACAGCCACTATGGAGAACAATATGGAGGTTTCTTAAAAAACGAAAAATAGAGCTACCATACGGCACAGCAATCCCACTACTGGGCATATACCCTGAGAAAACCATAATTCAAAAAGAGTCATGTACCACAGTGTTCATTGCAGCTCTATTTACAATAGCCAGGACATGGAAGCAACCTAAGTGTCCATCAACAGAAGAAAGGATAAAGAAGTTGTGGCACATATATACAATGGACTATTACTCAGCCATACAAAGAAACAAAATTGAGTTATTTGTAGTGAGGTGGATGGGCCTAGAGACTGTCATACAGAGTGAAGTAAGTCAGAAAGAGAAAAACAAATACCGTATGCTAACACATATATATGGAATACTAAAAAAAAAATGATTTTGATGAACCTAGGCACAGGACAGGAATAAATATGCAGATGTAGAGAATGGACTTGCAGATGTGGTGAGGGAGGGAAGCTGGGAAATAGTGAGAGTGGCATGGACATATATACACTTGCAAATGTAAAATAGATAGCTAGTGGGAAGTAGCTGCATAGCACAGGGAGATCAGCTCGGTGCTTTGTGACCACCTAGAGGGTGGGAGAGGGAGTGTGGGAGGGAGGCTCAAGAGGGAGGACAGATGCGGATATATGTATACATATAGCCGATTCACTTTGTTATACAGCAGAAACTAAGACAACTTTGTAAAGCAATTATACTCCAATAAAGATGTAAAAAAAATGAAAGAAATTTAAAAAGACCTAAATAAACGGAAATACATAACATGTTCATGTATTAGAAACAATATTGTTAAGATGGCAGTATTCCCCAAAGTCATCTACCGATCCATACACCTATGGTTAATATATTTTAAAGTATTCATATTGAGATATAATTGACATATAACATTACATTAGTTTTAGGTGCACAACATAATAATAAGCTGTGACAAAGTGAGAGAGTGGCATGGACATATATACACTACCAAATGTAAAATAGATAGCTAGTGGCAAGCAGCCGCATAGCACAGGGAGATCAGCTCGGTGCTTTGTGACCACCTAGAGGGGTGGGATAGGGAGGGTGGGAGGGAGGGAGACGCAAGAGGGAAGAGGTATGGGAACATATGTATATGTATAACTGATTCACTTTGTTATAAAGCAGAAACTAGCACACCATTGTAAAGCAATTATACTCCAATAAAGATGTTAAAAAATAATAATAATAATTCAATATATGTATATGTTGTGAAATGATCATCACAGTTAGCCTAGTTAACATCCATCACCATTCATAATTTCTTTTTATTCTTGTGATGAGGACTTTTAAGGTCTCTTTTTAGTAACTTTCAAATATTTAATACAGTATAATTAACTATACTCACTATGCTGTACATTAATTCCCCAGCACTCATTTCTTTTGTAACAGGATGTTTGTACCTTTTCACCCCTTTCACTCATTTTGCACACCCTTCACCTCCTTCCTCTGGCAACCACGAATGTGTTCTCTGTATCTATGAGTTTGGTTGTTTTTTTTTTTAATTCCACATATAAGTGAGATCATAAGGGATTTGTGTTTCTCTGTCTGACCTATTCCACTTAGACTAATGGCCTCACGTTTCATCCATGTTTTTGCAAATGGCTGGATTTCCTTCTTCTTTATGGCTGAATAAATTTAACTGATTTTTTACAAGGGTGCCAAGACCATTCAGTGGGGAAAGAATAGTCTCTTAAACAAGTAGTACTAGGAAAACTGCATATCGACATGCAAAAGAATGAAGTTGTACCCTTACCTCATACCATGTGCAAAACTTAACTCAAAATGGATCATAGAACTAAATGTAAGAGCTAAATGTATAAAAACGATTTGAAGGAAACATGGGGTAAATTTTCATGACCTTAGGTTTGACAGTGGATTCTTAGATATACATGACAGCAAAAGTATAAACAATAAAAGAAAAAATAGACAAATTGGACTTCTTCAAAATTTAAACCAAAAAAACACCTTTTTCCCACTAAGAGATGCTACTGAAAAAGACAAACCACAGAAAGGGAGAAAATGTTTGCAAACCATCTATATTATATCCAGAATACTATATAAAAAATTTTTCTAGCTCAAAAACAAAAATATAAACCATCCAATTAAATATGTACAAAGGACTTAAATAGATATTCCTTCAGGGAAGATATACAGATGGTCAATAAGCACATGAAGTGATGCTGAACATCACTAGCCATCAGGGAAGTCCAAAACAAAACCAAAATGAGATGTGAAGTATTGGTGAAGATGTGAAAAAATTAAAACTTTGTTACATTGCTAGTAGGAATCCAAAATAGTACAGTCCCTATGGAAAACAATTTGGAATTTCCTCAAAAAATAAACATAGAATTACCACGTGACCCAGCAAACCTACTTGTAGGTATAGACCCAAAAGAATTGAAAACAGGTATTCAAACAAATGCTTGTACGTGAATGTTCATAGCAACACTATTCACGATAACCCAAAGTTGGAAACAATTCACATGTGTCCACCAACAATGAGTGCATAAACAAAATGTGGTATATTCGTACTACATTTATATTATTCAGCCATAAAAAGAATGAAGTATCTGTACATGCTACAACATGGATGAACCTCAAAACATTATGCTAAAAAAGAAGCTATATGCAAAAGGTCACATATTGCATGACTCCATTTATATTAAAAATTTAGAATAGGTAAATCCACAGAGACAGAAAGCAAATTAGTTGTTGTCAGGGGCTGAGGGAAGGGGGAATGAGGCATGACTCCTTAATGGGTATGGAGTTTCCTTGTAGGGTGATGAAAATATTTTGGAACTAGATAGAAGTGATGTTTGCACAACATTGCAAATATACTAAATGTCACTGGATTGTACACTTTAAAATGGTTTTTATATTATGAGAATTCCACTTTAATTTTAAAAAGAAAAGCAGCAGAAAAACAAAGTGTAAAAGAAACCCAGTCATCCTAAGGACCTCTCTATGATGTATCCAAATGTTGAAAGAACATGATTTGCGAAGAGAGGAGAGGATGGGGGAGGAGAAATTCCTGGGATGAGAGTCTAGAAATCAGGATTTTTTTTTTAATTTTTTTTTTTTTTTTGGCTGTGTTGGGTCTTCGTTTCTGCACGTGGGCTTTCTCTAGTTGTGGCAAGTGGGGGCCACTCTTCATCGCGGTGCGCTGGCCTCTCACTGTCGCGGCCTCTCTTATTGCGGAGCACAGGCTCCAGATGCACAGGCTCAGTAGTTGTGGCTCACGGGCCCAGTTGCTCCGCGGCATATGGGATCTTCCCAGACCAGGGCTCGAACCCGTGTCCCCTGCATTGGCAGGCAGATTCTCAACCACTGCGCCACCAGGGAAGCCCTAGAAATCAGGATTTTTACTTCACTATTAATTAGCTGCATGAGCTGAGGCAAGTTATGTAGCATCTTTGTATATCAATTTTTGCATTTGCAAAATGAGAAGTCTCAAATTTGCTGCTCTTATCATTTAAAAAGTTTCAGAAGGGTCACCAAAAAAGAGTTCTATTAAAGATGCAGAAACACAAACATACCCACCCATCTTCATGGGCTTTTGAGGAGAAACAGAATGAGTCAATGAGTGGGAAAGCACTTGAGGTTAAAGGACTAGGTGAATTAAAAATAACCAAATCTATACCTGCCACTTTCAATTGTTCAGAAAGCAATTATTAAGCACCTATTTATGTCAGACAGTGTGCTAGACATTGAGGATACACAGAGAAATAAGACATTATTTTCTCAAGAGACATCTAATCTGGTGGGAGCGACAGGTAAACTGAGTGTGATAAAGAGATATAGAATTTGATGGGATGCTGTGGGATCACACAGGAGTACCACCTCACTTGTCTGGAAAGACTCCTGGGTTAAAGTAATAAAAAGTTATCTAGTCAAAATAATGAGTAGAGAAGACCTGATTCAAGAAGATGGAGGCAGCATAAATAGAGTTACAGATGCTTTAAACTAAATAATGTGTATAAGGGACTTCAAGAACTTCAGTGTTACTGGAGCTCAGAGAGCACGACAGAAAGTGGCAAAAAACAAGGCTTATGAAATAAGCAGGGCCAAGATCATGAAGGGCCTTGTGGGCCCTGAAAGGAGTTTACCTTAAGGGCAATGGGTAGCCTATTGAAGGATTTTAAGTACCCAGAATACCATAATCAGATTTATACTTTAAGATTATTTTGGTAGTGTGAAGGATTAAGTGGAGGGGGCCCAGATTGGAGGCAGGAACAATAGTTAGACTATCTCAGTAGTCCAGATATGAAGTGCTGAGTGTTTGAATTAAGGCAGTGAAAATACAAAGAAATAGACGGATTTGAAATAAAATAGGGAGATAAAAAACAGAATTTGCCAATGGACTTGGACCTGCTAGGTAAGGGGAGGAGGATATTTAAGGATGGCTCTGCAGTTTCTAGGTTGGGTGACTGGGAAGATAATGGTGCCACCAAGCAAAACCAAAAACTCACGAGTACAATCATGTTTAAGGGGTAATATGATGAGTTCCACCATGGACATGTTGAGTTTATGGTGCCTATGGTGTACAACCAGGTGGCAGACTGCTTGATATATTTATTTGTAGCTTGGAGATGAGGATAGGCATATAGAATTGGGGTTGATGAAAAAATAAATGGTAGCTGAAACTTGAAGAGTAGGCGCTTTGGGAGGATATACTAGATGTTCTTTGTAGAATCCTCCAGCTCCAAGATTAAGAATCCATCATGGTTCCTCTTCTATCGTCCTTCCTTTGGAGGAAATCTATGAAGTGGAAGTGGTAAGATTTTGGGAAAGAACTAAATGGAGTGAAATGACAACTTAGTGTGTCACAAATGAAAGCCTATTCTAGATAGGAAGAGAACATAGGCAAGAAAACATAGGTTTAAGATCTTCTGGTAAAGCTAGAATGTCAAGTTGGTTAGCTATTGGCACAGATATACAAACCTCCATCCAGGCCATCTAGATTTTGGTGTTGATCCAGACAAGACTGTTTCTACCATTTTCCTGGCATGACAAGTTGGCACCAGATACTGCTACTTTGGGGTTCATGCCTGGGACTGCCGGTGCAGTGGCCTAGGAACTATATTTGGAAGACCATGTGCATGGTTTTTTTGCCTTGTCTCCACATGGGGGAAATTGACTTCACTGATTTTTGGAAACACCCTCTAAGAGGAATGTGAAGTAGGTTCCTAATCTTGCTTTGCTTAGACATAAATTAACATCTTGTTTGTTCAGAATGACTACTGCCCCATCCTGCCAGAAACTCTACTGTGCTCTCTGGGGTGTGCAACCTCTATTTATTAGGTTATTTTGTTGGCCAGGGGCTCACACTGTTCTTTGTTCTTATTGCTCTGCCACTCCCATAGACTGGCTGCCGAGCAAACCAGACAGTGACCCCTGATTCACTCTTCTACTAATTCTATTCATATCTCTTCGTTGTCTTTGGATGATGTGACCAAGCACCTCAAAGCAGATGCCGAAAGCCTTGTGTACTACTCCAGAATGACAAGCTCCTCCCAGGCCCTGGAGACAGGAAATCCAGCTGCAAGACTTCTCCTCCTGGCCCCACCTAGCAATGGCAGTACAGTTGGGGACATGGAGCTCTGAAATGCTGGCTCTTCTAGACTGCTTTGAGCATCAGCAAGCCTGGCCCTGTTTGAAGGCAGAATAGGAAATAGCCTATAAGTTACTTTGAGGGAAGTCAAAAGAACTCTCTATCCCAAAACATCTCCATTCACCCACCTACACTCCAATATGCTTGCAGTCACTCCTTTTGGTTAAGGAATTGTGCCCCCAGAGGCAAACTGATATAGAAAAGGGGCCCACAACTAAGTATCAAATTCCCTAGATTCTAGCCCCATTTCTGCCTTATGATCTTAGGCAAGTGTCGTCCCTTTCTGGACCTCAGTTTCCTCAATATACTACATAAGGAGGGAATTAGATGATATCATCTCTAAGGCCCCTTCTGACCATAACATTCTATATTACTTTGACCCACTTTCAAGCTCAAATGTTTCTTTACAGGGGCTACCATTTAATTTGCTAGTATTCATTGATCCATTTGTTTGAATTGACTAGATATGCCACTGGAAAAAGGAAGAGCCAGGGACATGGATAGGTCACATAGATGTCCCAAAGACACAGAAACCCTTCATGGAAACAAATCCTGACAGGACAACCAGAGATTAAAGAGGTCCCATCCTTCTTTCTTCCCTGGTTGTCTCATCCCCACCTTGCTCCCCTCTACTCCCCACCACTGATGATCTCAGCTGGTAGAAGGTAAAAGCCAGGTAGACGGTAGAGAAACCACTTGGAAAAATGGGCAGGACCCTCCAGGTTGAGGAAGCAAGACAAAATCCTAGATTAATTGTTTTAGAGTCCAGATTGAGGTCCCTGTACAGCAGCCCTAGGGAGCTATATATTGAGGGGCAGAAAGCGGCCTTCCCCAAAGAGAGATGAGGTATGTTTCCAGAGCCCTAGGAAAGCAACAACTATGTGGTCTATTTTCTCAGAGAGAAGGAAAGAGTGAGAGCCGGGAATCCCAGATACTCTACCCTGGTTTCCTAGGATAGCCTAGGGAAAGAGTCTTATAATAATAATGGTAGCTAACAAATTTTTTAGCAATTACTATGTGCCAGGTAATCTTCTAAATGCTTCATATAAATTGAGACAATCTTTATAATAATCCTATACAAGTACTATTATTATCCCCATTTTATAGATGAAGACACTGAAACACAAAGAGGTTAAATAATTTCCTTAAGGTCACACAGCCAGGAAAGAGTGGGTCCAGGATATAAACCCAGGCAGTCTGGCTCCAGATCTTACACTCTTAACCCAACTATAGGAAGGTAAATATTCTCTCCACTGTCACAGATCAGAGTTGGGAAGATCCTTAGGGACAATCAAAGGCCATCCCTTTATTCTAAACATGAAGAAACTGAGACTCTTTGAGAGAAAGGAACTTGTCAAATGTCACACAGTGAGAAAGTTAGAGTATAGCCGAGCAGAACCAGAGCCCTGGTCTGCTGACTCCCAACCAGTGCTCTTTCCACTGTTGCTTCTGATCCTTTTTTGGGTCTCTTTCTTGAATTCTCTACCTGCTGCCATCATCAACTTGGTCATCCTCTCAATCTGGAGTGAAAGGACAGCCATTTCTATAGTAGAGGTCATTGTCTTCCCTTTCCAAAATATAAATGAGACTAGAGCTGGCTCCAATCAAGCATTTTCCAAATGATTAGATCCCTAAATCCTAATATCACCTCTGTGGGGGTTACTGATAGAATGCAAACCAACATTTTCCATCCATAAAGGCATCAACACCCCACCATGCCAAGGCCCCGACCTTCTGAGTAGATGAGTGTTCAGTGATGTATGAGGCCCGCCTCATGCTCAGACAGATCCATGGATTCAAATCTGAACTTTTTAAGGGTCATTCGGGGAAACCAATACTGAGCCCAGCTGGAAAAATTCTGCCTGATTCATTGAGAAGTGATGAGGAGAGCTTGTGAAAATGGAAAGTGGGGTTTGGCAGTAGGCTCTGGAGAGAGTGGGGTTAGCCTGGTTTATAATGCCACCAATGTGTGCTGGCCAGTGTCAAGGAGATGGACAACCCAAAGTCCCAGGCCCTTCTTCTGTTGGTATGGAGTTATTCGTGGATCACTGCCTCAAGATGGATTTCACAAAACTATCCTCCCCACCCCACTCCCTACCCCACCCTTCCAATGGATGTGGGAAACAAAAGGCTCCAGTATAGATGGAAGTTTAAAAAGCCTCTTGTGGGGCTGAGCCTTCAACCCACATGCGGCACTGTGTCCATTACCCAATTATTTTATGGGCCTCTGAGCTGGGCACACAACACTGAGCCTAGTGAGGCAGGATGACCTACCTTTCCCTGAGGGTGTGAGATAGTCCAAGAGCTTTGGAAAGGCAGACTGGTGGGGAAATAGGGAAACCTTTTCCAGGCATGGAAGAAGAATGGTCTCAAGAGGCTGGTTGATATCCCAAGGCAGTATTAGTGCCACCTTCTATCACATTCATATTTTCCACTGCATAAGCTTGGTAAAATCTTCCTACAATAAAAGTGGTTGATTCTGAAGCAGCTGTGAGGTGAAATACAAATAATGCTGACCTCATTCACTCACTCACTCATTCATTCATTTATTAAGACAACAGTTACTATATACCAACTATGTACAAAGTATCATGAAATACACAAGGCAAGGGCTCATTCTCCAAAAGTTTACACTCACTAGGGCACATGGCCTATACACATTCCCAAACACCACTCTGTTGCATACGGAAAAGACTTTTAAATGGTGTAAATGAGAGAAAACTGTCTCCCAATTTGAAGGACCTTTAGGAAGGATCGTGTAGTTAAACCTCTTCATTGCACAAGTAAAGACACAAACCCAGAGAGGAAAAGAATATTCTCAGGGTCAAATAGGCAGGTAATAACAGAGTTGATCTTTACACTAGGAATTCAAAAAACTCAAAAATTGCCTTGGTTTGGTATGGCAAGACAAAGTCTGACAGGAGTTTTGAATTCAAATTTAAAGAACAAGTAGGATTTTTTCCTAATATTTTACTATGAGAAACTTTAAATAGACAGCCAGGGTCAGCTGCATAATTTGTGGGGCTAAGTGCAAAGTGAAAATGTGGGACTACTCATTCAAAAAACAAGGGAAATTCCAGCTAAAGGCACTAAAATATAAAGCATTTTTCCTGTGCACGCTCTTTCACTCACTTGCTCTCTCTCTTAACTTGTCATGATGGTTTCCATTTGTTATTTTATATTGTTCTAAGTAAAGAATAACTTAAAATTTAAATTATTAGCGTGAATTTTACTGTTCATCTTTATATTATGCAGGAAGTTTTAAATACAAATATAAGAACATTTAACTCATGCAGAATCACCGAAATCACACAACTCATATTTCATACCTCTCACATGTGTTTCATTCTTACCAGAACAGTGGGAATACTGCACAAATACTACTTTTATTTCACTTTTTGATTTGCACACTTTGTACCAAAGTTCTTTGGTTTACTGATGAATAATGAAGAAAGTAAAATGAAAAGGAACTATAGATTGCCCTATCTTTCTCTTTATTTCTATATCATCATGTCCAGCAATTGTGGTTAGGTAATACAGGGAAGTAATAGGGTTCCTATCACAGGAAGTGATAGGGTTCCTTGGTTGTTCATGTTTCTTAGAATGCCATTGCCTATTTTTTACATTTGAAGCAAGCTCTAGTTTGCATGGAAAGCACAGCCTTTTGGGATTGTCAGTGTCCCCATTTACTCAGTTATACCTTTAACCTGTTTACCTTGTACTCAGTTTGAGTCTGGCTGAACTCCCACACATTGCGGATCCACTAGAGTTCTGTGCTCATGCAGCATCACAAACACTATATGCAAATGGGGTGGCAAGGAACAGTAGACACACTTAAGTTTATGTGCATATCCCATTGTCCCATTGGACTTCACTTGTATAACACAAGTTCAAAGATGAAATTATTAAGAACTTCAAAAGAGTGACAGTAGAGCATTAAACCAAGCACAGGGCCCTTCTGAGCATAGCGCCCTGTGTGACTGCACAGGTCACACATCCATGGAGTCGACACTGCATAAAACATACTAAAAAGAATTGTATAGTGAACACCCATATACAAGCAACCTAGATTCTACCATTTACTTAAATTGCTTTATCATATATCTATCCATCTATCCATCCTTCTATTCGTTCACTAAGCTATCTTATTTTTGTTGCATTTTAAAGTAAGTATCAGACATTAGTACTCTTCACCACTAAATACTTCAGGATGCATGTCATTAAAGTAAAGTTCAATATATGTTTACAGTTATTCTAAGGTAAACACATACATTTAAAAACATATTAAGAGAACATATGCTGAGTTCTGACAAATGCATATACCTGTTTAATTCAAATAATTATTGAGATATAGAACCTTACCAACATCCCAGAAATCTCCCCTTTCCAGTAAATTGTGACTGTCATAACATTCTCAGAGGTAACCACAAAAACAGGTAGAAATTTGATAGATGAAGACTACAACAATCAAAGGGAAAGGAGAAAATGGGAATATGAGGCCAGCGGATGGAAAGCTTGTGTAATAATGGTAAGAGCTACCATTTATTGAGCACTATTTGCCCAGCACAGTATTACTTACATGAGTTAACTCAATTTTAATCTTTACAACAACCTTATAAAGTAGGTACTATTACTATCCCCATTTTACAATCAAGAAAACTGAGTCATAGAAAAAAGCCAATAAATGGCAGCCCACGATTTGAATGTAGATAGTGTGGCTCTAGAGCCCATGCTCATAGATAGCATACCATGCTGCCTGTGGTAGGAAATCAAAGGAGAAAAGATGGGATGCTGGGGTGGGCCCAGATCATAGAGGACCTTGAATGCCAGAGTAAAGAACTTAGATTATCCTTTAAGTCATGGGAAATACTCAGAGGTTTTTGAGTATAGGATGAACCTTTCATGCCTTATATGAAAATCAACTCAAAATGGATCACACATTTAAATGTAAGCATGTGTGTTATTAAACTAAAGTTCAATATATGTTTACAGTTATTCTAAGGTAAAGTAAGTCAGAAAGAGAAAAACAAATACAGTATGCTAACACATATATATGGAATCTAAAAAAAAATGGTTCTGAAGAACCTAGGGGCAAGACAGGAATAAAGACACAGACATAGAGAATGGACTTGAGGACACGGGGAGGGGGAAGGGTAAGCTGGGACAAAGTGAGAGAGTGGCATGGACATATATACACTACCAAATGTAAAACCGGTAGCTAGTGGGAGGCAGCAGCATAGCACAGGGAGATCAGTTCGGTGCTTTGTGACCACCTAGAGGGGTGGGATAGGGAGGGTGGGAGGGAGGGAGACGCAAGAGGGAAGAGATATGGGAACATATGTATATGTATAACTGATTCACTTTGTTATAAAGCAGAAACTAACACACCATTGTAAAGCAGTTATACTCCAATAAAGATGTTAAAAAAACAAAAACAAAAACAAATATTAAGAGAACATTTGCTGAGTTCTGACAAATGCATATATCTGTTTAATTCAAATAATTATTAAGATACAATAATATAAAACTCAATATAATATTATAAAACTCAATATAATAAGAATATAAAACTTTTAGAAGATAAGATAAAATATTCAGGACCTTGGGATTGGTAAAGGACTCTTAGATATGACACCAAAGCATGAGATGTAAAAACTCTGATAAACTCTGCTTCATCAAAATAAAAAACTCTCACTCTGTGAAAGATCCTATTAAGAAAATGAAAAAATAAGCCACAGACTAGAGACAACATTTGCAAACCACATATCTGAGGAAGGATTGTATCTAAAATATATAAGGAACTCACAGACTCAATGGTAAAACACTCACACACAAAAAATATATTCAATTAGAAAATAGATAAAGAACATGAAGAGATGCTTGGTCAACATCAGTAGCCATTAGGGAAATGCAAACTAAAACCACAATGAGATATCACTGCATACCTATCAGAGTGGCTAAGTGACAACACCAAATGTTGGTGAAGACGTAGAGGGACTGGATCTCTCATACATCATTTTAGTCAAGTAGCCACTCTGGAAAATAGTTTGGCAGCTTTTTAAAAAACTAAACTTGCAACTACCATACAACACAGCAATTGCACTTCTGGGAAGTTATTCTAGAGATAAGTAAACCTATATTTACACAAAAACCTGTACATGAATGTTCATAGCAGCTTTATTTGTAATAGCCAAAAACTGGAAACAACCCAAATATCCTTCAATAGGATAAAAAAACCATGGTACACCCATACCATGGAATACCACTTAGCAGTAAAAAGGAGCAAGTTATTAACACATACAATAACTTGGATGGATCTCAGGGGCACCATGCTGAGTGGGGGGAAAAAAGCCAATCTCAATAGACCACATACTGCATTTGCATAACATTCTTAAAATAACAAAATTATAGTGATGGAGAAAAGATCAGTGGTACCAGTTATCAAGGATGAGGGAGGGTGTAAAGATAAAAAGGTAGCTCTAGAGAATTTCTTTGTGTTAGTGGAACAGTTCCTTATCCTAACTATGGTGTTTGTTAACAAATCTATACATATGGTCAAATGTCATAACACTTGTTATAAACTGAATTATGTCCCCTCTAATCTCATACTTTGAAGCCCTAAACCCCAGTACCTCAGAAAGTGACTATTTGGAGATAGGGCCTTTAAAGAGGTGATTAAGTTAAAATGAAGCTATTAAGGTACACCCCAATCCAATCTGACTGGTGTATTTATAAGAAAAGGAGATTAGGACACACTGAGAGACAACAGGAGCACATGTGCACAAAGGGACAACCATTGAAGAGCCAGCAAGAGGGCAGCTGTCTGCAAGAAAGGAGAGAGGCCTCAGAATGAAATCAACCCTGCCAGCACCTTGATTTTGGACTTCTAGCCTCCAGAAATGTGAGAAAATAAATTTCCTCAAGGTTCCAGGATTGGTTTCTTCTGAGACCTCTCTTCTTGGCTTGCAGAAGACCACTTTCTGTGTCCTCACATGGCATTTCCTCTGTGCACATGGAGAGAGATCTCTGATGTTTCTTCCTCTTCTTATAAGAACACCAGTTCTATTGGATTAGGACCCCACCCTTATGACTTAATTTAACCTTAATTACTTCCCTAAAAGCCCTACCTCCAAATACAATCACATTGGGGCTTGGGGTTTCAACATATGAATTTGGGGTGGGGGAGAACCACAATTCAGTCCACAACAAAGGTATACAGTTTAGTTCGTAGTATTTTACCAATGTCAATTTCTGGTTTTGAAAATGTACCATGGTGATATAAGATGATATTACCATTGGGGGAAGCTGGGTGAAGGGTACACAGGAACTCTCTGTACTATTTTTTCAACTTCAAATGAGTCTAAAATTATTTCAGAATAAGTTTAAAACAACAAAAAAAATAGAAAGCAAGACTTCCCTGGTGGCACAATGGTTAAGAATCTGCCTGCCAATGCAGTGGACACAGGTTTGAGCCCTGGTCCAGGAAGATCCCACATGCTGCAGAGCAACTAAGCCCATGTGCCACAACTACTGAGCCTGCGCTCTAGAGCCTGCCAGCCACAACTACTTAGCCCACATGCCACAACTACTGAAGCTCATGTGCCTAGAGCCCATGCTCCGCAACAAGAGAAACCACCGCCATGAGAAGCCCACACACCACAATGAAGAGTAGCCCCCGCTCACCACAACTAGAGAAAGCCCACATGCAGCAATGAAGACCCAACACAACCAAAAATAAATAAATAAATAAATAAATTTATTTTAAAAAAAAAGAAAGCAGTATTCTAATAAGTCCTGCAGTGTACAGGAGTTCTTGACTCTTTCCACACCATAGGGAACCAAGACAGGTTAGATCCTGGCTTCACAACTTACTGGCTCTGCAACTTCACCAACTCACCTAAGTTTTCTGAGCCTCAACGTCTACATCCTTAAAAAGCATGGCACACATTAAGAGCCCTGGATCTTTGCCCTATTAACTTCTAGGCAGTTTTTGAAACATTTCTTCCTGTCTTTTAGTAATATGGGGATGATCTCTAACCTGCCCTCCCTCACAAAACTGTAGTGGGGATCTAGGGTGGCAACACCAGGCTTATGGCTCATTGATATCCTCATATTGTTTTTATAATTTTCTTTCCTAAGTGGCAAAAATAGAAGATGGGGTGGGGGGTTTAGAAATTAGGCAACATGTAGAAAGGAAGAGGGAAAAAAAGCTGCACACCAGATGTTTTTTGAGAAATGAAGAAAGTGTGAGGTGAAGTAAGCGTTTGACAAGAATGTTCAGGAAGAAGATTAATCACCATTTCAGTGTCCCATGTCCAAAGTGATTGTGTCTTTGCTTGTTTGGCTGGGTCTGATTTCAGAATTAAAGAAATCGGCTTTCTCATTAAGGCAGGATGAGGCAGAGGAGGGGGTAGGGACAGACCAGGGCTTCTTTAAGTTTGGCCACTAATAGAGGACAGATGGAAATGACTAGAATGTCCTTAAGTAAAGCAGAAAGCAACTGAGAGAAAACTGTTAAAAGAAAGTACATAAACAGTTTGACCACAAACTACCAGGTTCTGACTTGCTGATAGGGGTGTAAAACTAACTTGCCAGCTTGGTTTTAAGTGCCAAATAGTGAGTGCTGAGGTGGCAAGGAAGACCAGTCAACAGGCACAGTCATTTCCACTGCTCAAAATCTTTCTATGGCTTCCCACTACCTACCAGGAATAGTCCAAACTCCTCTGTGTTGAATGTGAGGCCCTCAGTAAGCATGCCCAAACCTGCCTTCCAACTTCTAGCTAACTGTGTCCCAGACTCATGAAATGAGATGAATCTATCAATGATCTCTTTGAAAACCGTGATGCACTGGCAGGCAGGAGACTTAGGTTCAATTTTCCACATTCTTATTAACTGGCTATGTAACCTGGAAAAGAAAATTATTTAACCTCTCTGAGCCTTAGTTTCTTCCTCTGTCAAAAGAGGATAATAATCCCCACCCCAGTAGCATCATGGATTTTTTTTGAACATCTTTATTGGAGTATAATTGCTTTACAATGGTGTGTTAGTTTCTGCTGTATAACAAAGTGAATCAGTTATACATATACATATGTTCCCATATCTCTTCCCTCTTGCGTCTCCCTCCCTCCCACCCTCCCTATCCCACCCTTCTAGGTGGTCACAAAGCACCGAGCTGATCTCCCTGTGCTATGCGGCTGCTTCCCACTAGCTATCTATTTTACATTTGGTAGTGTATATATGTCCATGCCACTCTCTCACCCTGTCACATCTTACCCCTCCCCCTCCCCATATCCTCAAGTCCATTCTCTAGTAGGTCTGTGTCTTTATTCCCGTCTTGCCACTAGGTTCTTCATGACCTTTTTTTTTTTTCCTTAGATTCCATATATATGTGTTAGCATACTGTATTTGTTTTTCTCTTTCTGACTTATTTCACTCTGTATGACAGACTCTAACTCCATCCACCTCACTACAAATACCTCCATTTCATTTCTTTTTATGGCTGAGTAATATTCCATTGTATATATGTGCCACATCTGCTTTATCCATTCATCCGATGATGGACACTTAGGAATGCAACAGCACCTAAGAGATCTCAACAGGTCTCAAGCACCAGGTCTCTGGCAGCCTGGGCTGCAGCATTTTTATCCTTGAAAATGATCAGTCTCAAATCTCTCCTACTTAAGAAAGAATCCATCTGGGACCAATCATTTCATCATTTGAGCCTCATAGAACTAAAGATGTTCTATGAGAACCCTTGTACACCATTGGTGGGAATGTAAATTGGTGCAACCACTATGGAAAACAGTGTAGAGGTACCTCACAATTTTAAAATAGAAGTACCATAAGATCCAGCAATTCTACTTCTGGGAATACAGCCAAAGGAATTATAATAAGTATCTCAGAGAGATATCTTCACTCATGTTTATCACAGCATTAGTCCCAATAACCAAGCCATAGAAGCAACCTAAGTGTCCATCAACAAATGGATAAAGAAATTGTGGGGTATATATATATATACATATATAGAATGGACTATTATTCAGCCTTAAAAATGAAGGAAATCCTGCCATTTGTAACAGGGATGAATCTTAAGGACATTACACTAAGTGAAATAAGCCAGATACAAAAGGACAAATACTACATGATACCATTTATATGATAAATCTAAAGCAGTCAAATTCATAGAACAGAGAGTAGAATGGTTGTTTCCAGGGACTGTGGGGAGGAGGAAATGGGGAGGTATTAGTCAAAGGGTATGAAATTTCAGTTATGCAAGATGAATAAGTCCTAGAGATCCAATGTACAGCGTAGTGACTATAGTTAACAATATCGTGTTTTATACTTAAAATTTTGCTAATAGGGTAGATCTTTTAAGTGTTATCATCATAAAAAATAATAGCAAGTAATAAATAATGAGGACAGGAGAAAACTTTTGGAGCAATAGATATGTTTATGGCCTAGATTGTAGTGATAGATTCACAAATATATACTTATCTCCAAACTCATCAAGTTGTATACATTAAGTATGTACAGATTTTTGTATGCCAATCATACTGCCATAAAGTGGCTTTTAAATATGTAAAATAAAAAATTTTTAAAGATGATCTATGAGAGTGTGTTCACATCTCTTTTGCCTCATCTCTCAAAGTTCTTCTCTACCTTCTCTTTGTACTTTACATAAAATTATATGGATTCCACTAGCCATACTGTATTTTAATTCCCTGTTTATGAGCCTGACTCCCCCACTAGACTATGGGATACCCAAGGGCAGGGATTGTGTCTTATTGAATTTAATACATTCAACACCTAGTATGCAGTAAGCCTCAACAAGGGTTTACAGGATTGGACTGCTGAATTGAATGTCTCTTCAATAAGTTGGAACATTACTAAACAAATGTTGAGTTACAGAAGTTCATTACAATGTCAGTTACAATTAATTCAATTGATTTCAACAAAAACTGACTTAGAACAAACTGTATACAAGGCACTAAGCTAGGCATTATGTATCCAGCTGTAAATAAGACAGAGTCTGACATGGGTACTGGTTCTCAATCTTGGTTTCACAGTGGAATCACCTGGGAAAGCTTTTTTTAAAATACTGATGTCTGGGTCCCCCACCCCAAAGATTATAATTTAATTCATCTGAGATACAGTCTGGTATCAGAATTTTTAATGTTCAACTTAGGCTGATAATTCCTGCTCTTATGGTGGAAACAGGCATGAAACAAGTAACTGAGAGTGTAATGAGTGCCTTAAAAGAGGAAAGATGTTATGGCGATTCTTAACCTGGTCTCAGGAGGGTTGAATTCTATGCCCAGTGAAAATATTCTTCAGGAATGAAGTGGAAATGAAGACATTCTCAGCTGAAGGAAAACCAAGAATTTGTCATCAGCACACACACTGTAAAACAATGACTAAAGGAAGTTCTCTAAACAGAAAGAAATTAAGTTTTTAAAAAGAAAGAAATATTAAAGCATCATCAAAGAAGAAACAACAATCAAGAGGACACTTACTCCTTCTCAGGAGTTTTTAAAATTATATTTGATAGTTGAAACATAATTATAGCACTGTCTGATGTGATTCTCAACATATGTAGAGGAAATATTTAAGATAATTATATTATAAATAAGGGAGGGTCACTCCTGGGCATTTTTCCCAGAAAAACAAAAACTTATATGTACATAAATACTTATACATGATTGTTCATAACAGCTTTATTCACACTAGCCAAAAACCAGAAACAACCAAAATTTCCTGCAATGAATAAATGGTTAAACAAACTGTGGCACATATCATCAATCATGGAATATTGCTCAGCAATAAAAAGGAACACACTATTGATACATGCAACATCTTGGATGGATCTCAAGGCCATTTTGCTGAGTGAAAAAGCCAATCCCAAACGTCACATACTGTATGATTCCATTTATATAACATTCTCAAAATGACAAAGCTATAGAGATACAGAACAGATTAGTAGTTGCCAGAAGTTAGAGACAAGAGAAGGGGAGAGAAGGCTGAGGCTATACTGACTGAAAGGTAACATGAGGGATATTTGTGATCGAATTATTTTGTATCATGATTGCAGCAGTGGTGACTGCAAATCTACACATGTGATAAAATGACATAGAATTATACACATACATTTTACTAATGTCAATTTCCTGGTTTTGATATTGTACTATAATTAATACATAACCATTGGGAAACTGAATGAAGAGTATATGGGACCCCTCTGTACTATCTTTATAACTTCCTGTGAATCTATAAGTATTTCAGAATGAATCTGCACTCTCATGTTCATTGCAACATTATTCACAATAGCCAAGACATGGAAACAACATAAGCATCCATTGATGGATGAATGGATGAAAGAATGTGGTGTGTGTGTGTGTGTGTGTGCACACGTGTGCACGTGTGTGTGTGTGTGTGTGTATATTCAGCCATAAAAATAAGGAAATTCTGTCATTTGTGACACCATGGATGGACCTTGAGGGCATTATGCTAAGTGAAATAAGTCAGACAGAAAAAGACAAATACTGTATGATCTTATTTATATATGGAATCTAAAAACATCATACTCATAGACAGAGTATAATGGTGGTTGCCGGCAGCTGTTGGTAACGGAAATGAGGAGATGTTGGTCAAAGGTCAAACTTTCAGTTATAAGATGAATAAGTTCCAGGGATTTAATGTACAGCATGGTGACTATAGTCAGCAATATTGTGTTGTATACTTGAAAGTTGCTATGAGAGTAGAGCTTTAATGTTATCACCATAACAATGACAATAACAAAATTGTAAGTATGTGAGGTAAAGATTATGTTAACTAACTTTATTATTGTAAATATTTTGCAATCTATATGTGTATCAAATTATCGCATTGTGCATCTTAAATTTACACAATGTTATATGTCAAACTTACACAATGTTGTGTCTCAGTAAATGGGGTGAGAAATGGAATATTGCCTGCCATATCATAAACAAAGGATGTCACAGTCATCAGCAATGCCCGGTGAGCTTGTGAGCCCTGAGGGAACTCATGAAGGAAACAAAGAATACCTGCCATCTAGCAGCCATCGGACTACAGCCACTCCCCACGGTGAGCCCTGAGGAAACTCAGGATATGAAAACACAAGATACTGGTCCCAGATAGCTGAGGTACATTATCAAAGGAATGATTTCAGTGAGCCCAGACTCTTGCATCTTCCTATACATAGAAAAGCGCTAAATTCCTTAACTTGAGATATCTAGTTTTCTTTGATTAAGAGTAATCTTTTGTTCCTACTACCTGCCCTTTGTTGCAAAACTCCTATATATCCTAGCTCCCCCCTCGTCTCTTTGGAACAGTTTTCTCAGGGTTACTTGAGATGCTGCCTCCTGGGCTTGAAGTCCTAAAAATTCCCGCTGAATAAAACATAACTCTCCACTTTTAGGTTGTGAATATTTATTTTAGTTGACAGGGGAAGAAACAGTTAAATGACTGCAGCCCTAACCAACATCTTGACTACAACCTCATGAAAAACTCTAAGACAGAATCATTGGCTAAGCCACTCCCAAATTCCTGACCCAGAGAAACAGTATGAGATAATAAATGTTTATTGTTGTTGAAGCCACCAAGATTTGGGATATATTGTTATGCATCCATAGGTAAATAATACCTATTCAATGTGCTAATATCTTTTCAAGTATTTTTGCAAAACAATGAAAGAGATGGATTGAGAAAATAATTTTGGAAGAAGGTCAACCAAGATGGTGACATAGGAGGCTCCTGAGCTCCCCTCCTCCCATGGATGCACTGAATGTACGGCTACACACAGAGCAATTTCCTCTGAAAGAGATTCATAAACTAGTTGAATGACTCCTACACATAGGGTGAATGAGAAAATACCCACATCAAAAGGGGTAGGAAAAGCTGAGACATATTCTCACTATAAACCCCACCTCTAGCACAGCATCATACAATCAGGAGGGAATACCCAACTCCCTGCTTCTCACTGAGGAGCAAAAGTTTGGACTTTATATCCAGTGCTCCAATATTTAACACTCCCGCTTAAAGTAGAAGCCCCCAAAACACCTAGCTTTGAAAACCAATAAGGCTTGCATCCAAGAGACCCACAGGACTATGGCAAACAAAAAAGCAGTTCTTAACAGGCATGTGAGCACTTGCCACAACTATACCCCCAAGGTTCAACATAAAGGGAGCAGGTGAAAAGTGCCCGTCTTCCAGTCTTTCCCTGAAAGAGGTTTATCTGTATACTTTAAAAGTTGCTATCTGAGGACCAGGCTTCTAATTTAGCACACATTAGGGACTAGCTGTAAACCTTCCCAGAAACTAGGGAAGCCTGAAGGCATCTCCTCTGTCTTCTCCCTCCAGCCTGCTCCAAGTTACCAGTATCTCCCTGAAAGGAGCTTGTACACACATCTGCACCCCAGCTTTTATGACTGCTGTTCAAAGCACAGTCCCCATACCAACTGGCTCTCATAGCCAACGGGGCTTCCATTCACAAGCCCCCAGAACTGTGGCAAGCAAAACAAATAGTTATTAACTGGCTATCCATTCAGAGCTCAGCACAGAGACAGAAGGCAAAAATGCCCATCTCTCAGTTTTTCCCTGAAAAGGGTTTGCACACTTTACAAGCTGGTGCCCAAAAGTTAGGCTTCTAACCTTAGTACATATCTAAGGGGACTGGCTGCAATCCACCCCAGAGCTGAGGAAGTCAGTGAACACCTCCTCCTTCTCCCTCCAGCCCACACCAATAATAAAACCAAGTTGCCAGTGTCTCCCAGGAAAAAGTTTGTACACGTCTGATACCTCAGATTTTGAAGCTGCCACATGAGAGGTGGGTCCCCAGTGAGAAATGGAATATTGCCTGCCATATCAGTAAAGGATGTCACAGTCATCAGTGATTGCAGCTCTCCAACATGAGACAGTGAGCCCTGAGGAAACTCAAGAAGGAAAGAATTGCTGCCATCTAGCAGCCATCAGACTGCAGCCACTCCCTTCGGTGAGCCCTGAAAAAACTCAGGATGTGAAAACACAGGATACTGGCCCCAGATAGCTGAGGTGCAGATCAAAGGAATGATTTCAGTGAGCCCAGACTCTTGCATCTTCCCATACATAGAAAAGCACAGAATTCCTTAACTTGACATATCTGGTTTCTTTAATTAATAGTAATCTTTTGATGTTCCCAACTACCTGTCCTTTGTTGCAAAAATCCTATATATCCTAGCTCCCCCCTCTCACCTCCTTGGAGCAGTTTCTCAGAGCTATCTGAAACACTGTCTCCTGGGCTGCAGTCCTCATTTTGCCCCAAATAAAACTTAACTCACAACTCTCACGTTGTGCATTTTTTTGTCAACACTTATGGCAACCACAAAGGGACCCAGAGTGGACTTTCCTCTTTCGCCTGAACTCTAAGAGGAACAAGAGCCTTGGTACCAGCAGGGGCCCCTTGCACCTGTCCACCTGCTTGGGGAGTCAAGACAAATTTGGGTAAGTCTCTCCTGGATCTCAGATCTCCAAGTATTGGTTGATCATCCTGAGTTTTAACTGGCAGTGTGCAACAGGTACCTGCCCTTCCAATTGAAAGATACTGGGGAGGGGGGCTCATTTGAAAGATACCAGGGAATACCCACCCAGGTGAAAGATACTGGGGGCGGGGGGGGTGCGGGTGCTGGTTGAAAGATACCAGTGTTTGCTCAGTTGTAGGAGACTGAGTGGTCTTGGCTGAGTGGTTAGGTAAGAGGCTGATCTGACACTTTTCCTCAGTTTGGCTGCCTTAATAGCATTTGTCAGGATAAAAGTGAAGATATTACATAAGAGCTTTGCTCCAAAGAAAAGGGACAAGACTCCTCCCAGCCAGTTACGGCTTTCTCAGGCGACTGAGAAATTTACGGGAGTGTTGGAGGCAGAGTCCTCATACCATGCAGTGGTCCCATAGGGAAACCTTCTCATTAATTAAAACACTTGCTCGTCCAGGGGTCGCAGATAAGAATTGGCCATTCAGCAATCCGAGCACCCACAGTGGTCTTAGACCACCAACGGGAGAAACCGAGACACATAAGACAGCTGAAACGACTCTAGGGTGACGCCTAGAGGAGTTAAGCTCACAAGCAGCACACTGGCCACCACACAACTTCATTAGTAAATTTTATCCGTGACAAATTCAACCTAAAATGGGAAATAAAGGTTTCAAAAGAAAAGAAAAAGGAACAACAGATTGCCAGCCTCCAACTAATACCCCAGCCAGGTTAATGTACGTACAAAACTTACAAGTATTTACTTAACTGGAAATTAAAGGAAATCTAGCCCTAAAATAATGGGGCTCTTTTATTGCATATGCAGTTAAGTTAAATTAAGTTTAAAAAGCTGGCTTGGTAAAAATATCTTTTCAGCATTCTGACTTTAAACAAAGGCCTTGTAGGGGAAAACTTGTATTCCTCTGTGTCTTTGAAATGTAAATGTTCTTTCTGATCTTCCTAGAACATTCCCTGTGTGTGTGTGTGTGTGTGTGTGTGTACACGCGTTTTGAAAATTTGACCTCTGCCATACTATTTTTGAGAGTAAACTCTCCTGATTTTACTTAGCTTACATCCTCCCCCACTCTCTTATGGGGAAGCCTCTTGCATCTTCTTGGTTTGAATCACTATTAATATATTTTATTAATGGCCAAATGATGGATCCTTTTAAATTTGAGAAACTAATAAACTGGTGAATCTAAAGTGCTCTCATTATAAACAGCTGTTTTACTGGTATCTATAAAACAAAAATCAAACTAAATGCGGAAAAAAGAAATATATATATATCTTATAGTTAACCTAAAAACTTCTTTAGTTTAAAACAAGGAAAACTGGTTTGGGAAGCTTCATTTGTGGTCTTTGCTTCCCCTCAATGGGCCTTACAGATGCTAATAAAAGCATTAGAATAATTAATGTTAACAGGAAAAATCCTGTAAGGAAATTCTAGGTACTATTTCCAACAAGGTAGGAATTTTACAAGGAATTATTTCAAATGAATAAAGAAATCTTTAGATGGTTATTTAAAATGGGATAAATAAAATGGACATTTATGTGATTAAAACACAAGGTTTTTTTTTTAATAGATCTTTATTGGAGTATAATTGCCTCACAATACTGTGTTAGTTTCTGTTGTATACCAAAGTGAATGAGCCATATGCATACAAATGTCCCCACATCCCCTCCCTCTTGAGCCTCCCTCCCATCCTCCCTATCCTACCTTTCTAGGTCATTGCAAAGCACTGAGCTGATCTCCCTGTGATATGCTGCTGCTTTCCACTAGCTGACTATTTTATATTCAGTAGTGTATATATGTCGATGTTACTCTCACTTCGCTCCAGCTTCCCTCTCCCACCCCGTGTCCTCAAGTCCATTCTCTATGTCTACATCTTTATTCCTGCCCTGCGACTAGGTTCATCAGTACCATTTTTTTAATATATATATACCATATACATTCATTAAAATCCGGTATTTGTTTTTCTCTTTCTGACTTACTTCACTCTGTATGACAGACTCTAGGTCCACCCACCTCACTACAAATAATTTAATTTCGTTTCTTTTTATGGCTGAGTAATATTCCATTGTATATATGTGCCACATCTTTATCCATTCATCTGTCAATGGACATTCAGGTTGGTTCCATGTCTTGGCTATTGTAAAACACAAGGTTTTGATATTACTGCACTACCTAAGGTTAAATGGGCCAAAAGGGACACCCTACTGGTCCCCAACATTAAAAGCCAAACAAGTCCGTTCTATTTACCCCAGTTTTAAAATATATATTTAAGGGGCTAGAAAAAATTTACACTGAGGTACTTGACCAGCAATTATTTGGGGCAACAGGTAGGCCAAAGGGCCTGAGTTCCCACTCTGGGGATCTCAGAGCCTTTTATATAAAAATAGATAAAATGGACAGGGAACAAAAAGAAGAAAAACTTCTAGAACTCCTCCTGTAAGATCAAAGCTTGTTGATTGGATCCTAATAAAAAGTAAAGTTAAAGGTATAAAGCTGATGGAATTGAGATGTAAGTATATAAAATTGGTATATTTAAATATGCTTTTTATAAGATGGTTACATCTCTTTTGTTTAATTATATTGTGGGATAGGTATGCTTCACTGGGAAATACTTCCATGCATGGTATTTTAAGACAAGTCATATAGATTGCCCCTTAGGAAATATTAAACATACTAAAGGAAACCAATAGGGTAACCTGAGCCATACAAATAAGTAAAAACTGGGAACTAACATTCAAGGGCTGATAAAAATAAAAAATAGTGATTTTGCTCTGGGCTTAACTTGTGAACTCAAAATGCAAGTCTTTGCTGAATGCCTTACACAAACCTTTGAAGGCATGATAAATTAAACTCTAAAGTTCTAGAACACAGAACTCATAAAATAAATTTCAGTTTAGTTAGAAATCTTGTCACTGATAAAATCTTTCAGTATCATCTAGGTGACAGACCTGTTCTTTGGAAACTAAAAGCAACTGTCTTTCTCTTGCAAATCTCTACAAACTAGAAATGTAAATACAGGCTACAAGGACCTGAGACTGAGCCTAACGAGGCAAGACCTGAAACCAAGAAAAAAAAATGACAAAGTGGCAGTTTTAAAATCCAAACTGCTGGGAATGCTCCCTGAGCCAAACTTTACAAATAGCAAAACCTTAGTCATCTGAGCAAGCAACTTTAATGTATTCCAACTGTTTGTAAACTAGTAAGTTTATATTGTAATACCTGATTCATAACTGAGTTTTTAAGTGAAGCCATGAGATCTCTAGTTTTGCCTGTTTATGTGTGTGTACACAATATACATATGAGATATCTCTACCTCTGGAAAGCATTATCAAAATTGAATTTATAAAGAGTTCTATTTAATTTAAAAGAAAACGCTTACAAATAAAGAAACTGGCCAAAATGACTTTCAGGTTGATGTGAACTGGGAAAAATTGAATATTAAGTTGATACCTGGTATTAAAGCTTGTTGATCTAATTAATATAGACATGTCTTTAGAGTCAACAGCATTAATACTGTATTCTAACTAGGTTTAATAGAAGTCAAATAAGACCTTATTATATCTGTTACAAGGGGAAACACTTGATATTATGAAACTTTAACTGTAAATGAGATAAGAGCTTTTGGGTAAACTTTTAAAATAATTATATTTGAGAAATGTCTACTTAAAATGATCTTTCCAGATATTTGGTAACTTAAAGTTATAGAATTGTGCTAATTTTTGATGGAAGTTTATTGAATAGCTGGATAATTTCCAAAAAATAAGATACTGAGACATCAATTACTAAACAGAGAAACTAAAGGTATTTAGGACTATTAATGAAAATGTTTGGTGCCACCCTGAGATATTCTGTATAAAAAAATGCTTTTAGAAATTATCACTGGTATTTATGTTCACCAATCTACAGAATGCTAATGTAAAAGACAGTTCATAATTGCTTACTTCTTAACTTTCACTAGAAATTAAGGTTTTTAAAAGCTGAGGATTCTAATTTAAACTTGTAATTAAAGCTAATAGGAATAACACAGAAACATTTCAGTGTACAGTAGGAAAGTAGAATGTGTGTTTTCAGTAAAGAAGGTATGAGGAATAGAACTACATTTTATTGAGGGAAAAGAAAGAAAGTATGTCTTAGAGCTGGTTGGTGTTATTTGGATGGAAAAATAAGGGACAGGCATATATGGGATGAAAGGTTGTGGAAAGGAACCCTGAGAAAAAATATGTATTCATGGTCAGGATTAAATAAATTTAGATCAAAATTAACTAAGTAAATGGATTTTGTTAAGTAAGCTAATACAAGACTGGAATTTGATTTCTCTCTCTGTTAGAGTGCTCCTTTTTGATAACAGATTGTGTGAGTTTCTGTGAGTTTCTGTGCCCTTCTGATCCACATTTGTTGTTTTCTTTTAATTGTTTGGGGACTCTGGTTAAATGAAAAAGTATTGTTTCACAGTGACCTATGATCCTGTTGTGTTTTTAAAACTTTTTGATATTTTTAACAAACTTCCCAAATATTAAAATCCAACTAAAGCTCTTTTAGCCTCCAGCTGACTTTGGGATGCTTCAAAGGAGCATATCTGAGACATCTCAGAGATGAATGTTAAACTAATTAAGTTTATTTGGTTTGCTGAATTACATCAAAAACATTGTCAAGTGATTGGAGATGAACCTTAGGTTATAGTGTATAGATAAATGTAATTAATATAGATATTCCATATTTTATATGGAATCCCTAACATCTGATATGTCTTGATATAAAGTTATCAGTCATAATTCTAGTTATTATCCTAAAATGTTATCTGTTACAGAAATATCCAAATTTCCTGCTAATTGCATTGTACTCAAATCTTTAACCACGCTATTTTAAGTTTTTTCCTTTATAGACAATAATTATTTTACACTGATGCTTTTACAAAATGAAGATTTTCAAGAAGACTCATAAAAATAACTTTTTAGGAGCCCCAACCACACCAAAGCCTCCTCTAGCTGTGCAGATCCTGGTGGACCCGGGCACCACCCCTGCAAAGCCCCATGGGCCACGAGGGTCCCAGCAGCATGCCCACCATCCCTGACAAAGCCTCATCTGGCCACGCAGGTCCCAGTGTACCAAAACTCCACTCCCCCAAAGCCTCCATGGCCTGTGCAAGTCAGAGCTGCCCACATGCCACCCCTAACAAAGCCTCCTGTGGCCACATAGGTCCTGGTGGGCCAAGAGCCACCCCCCCCCAAAATCCTCCTCAAGCTGCACTGGCCCCTGCATCCATGCCCATAGAAGCCTGCACCCCAGCTGGCCTGTTCAGGCACATGTGCTATGGGCCAGTTTCAGGAGCAGATGCTGGTGAGAGGCAGAGATGAGGCTGACATATTTGGTCCAAAGACCTACCTAGAGGTCTTGAAGGGCCACCAGGGGAGGCAGGGGTTGGCTGTAGCTCACCATGGGGGCAAGGACACAGATAGCAGAGGAACCACAGAATTTTTTATTTTTTTATTTTCCTTTTTTTTAATCTTTTTTTTTTTTACATTTTTTTAACATCTTTATTGGAGTATAATTGCTTTACAATGGTGTGTTAGTTTCTGCTTTATAACAAAGTGAATCAGCTATACACATGAAGAACCTAGGGGCAGGATGGGAATAAAGACACAGACCTACTAAAGAATGGACTTGAGGACACGGAGCGGGGAAAGGGTAAGTTTTTTTAATCTTTAATTTTATTTTTTATTTTTATTTTTTTGGCTGTTGGTGTTCTGTCTTGTTTTGTTGTTACAGTTTTACTTTTATTATTTCTAATATATTTTTTATTTTTCTAATTTTATTTTATTATTTTTTATTCTTTGTTATTGTTCTGTGCTTTTTTGTTTGTTGTCTGTTTTCTTTTTGCTTTGTTCCTTTCCTATTTTGCTTTGCTTTGTTTTGTTTTGTTTTCCTCTTTTTTTATTTTTTGTTTTTCTTTTTGTCATTTTTGTGTGTTTGTCTTTTCTTCACTTAGCTTTTCTTTCAGTTTGTTTTTTTGACTTTGTTTTATTTTTTTTATAGATTTATTTATTTTATTTATTTATTTATTTATTTGGCTGCATTGGGTCTTCGTTGCTGTGTGCGGGCTTTCTCTAGTTGCAGCGAGCAGGGGGTACTCTTCATTGCGGTGCAAGGGCTTCTCATTGCAATGGCTTCTCTTCCTGTGGAGCACAGGCTCTATGTTCACAGGCTTCAGTAGTTGTGGCACGTGGGTTAGAGTAGTTGTGGCTTGTGGGCTCTAGTACACAGGCTCAGTAGTTGTGGCACACAGGCTTAGTTGCTCTGCGGCATGTGCGATCTTCCCGGACCAGGGCTCGAACCCATGTCCCCTGCATTGGCAGGCAGATTCTTAACCACTGTGCCACCAGGGAAGCCCTTTGTTTTCTTTTTGTTTTCTGTTTAGGTTAGTTTTGTTTTTATTATTGGTTTTGGTTTGGGGCTCTCTTGTTTGTTTTGGTGTCTTCTTGTTTTTTGCTTCCCTTGGGTTTTTTTTGTTTTTTGTTTTGTTATTGTTGTTGTTGTTGGCTTGGTGGTTTGTTTTTGGTTTGCTTGGATTTTTTATTATTTGTCTTGGGTTTTATTTGTTTGTTTTCTTTTTTATTTGTGTGTTTGTTTTTGTATTTGTTTGGTTTGTTTTTTATTATTTGCCTTGGGCTTTGTTTCTCTCTCTCTTTTTTTTTTTTTTGCAACACCACATGGCTTGTGGGGTCTTGGTTCCCAGGCTGGGGGCCAGGCCAGAGCCCCTGTGATGGGAGCATGGAATCCAAGCCACTGGACTACCAGAGAACTTCAAGCCCCAGGGAATATTAATCAATCGGTGTGAGCTCTCCCAGAGGTCCTCATCTTGGCACCAAGACCCAGCTCCACCCAAGTGCCTGCAAGCTCCAGTGCTGAACGCCTCAGGTCAACAACCAGCAATACAGGAACACAGCCCCTCCCATCAACAAAAATGAGATGACAGATAAATATGTTACAGATGAAGGAGCAAGGTAAAAACTTACAAAACCAAATAAATAAAGAGGAAATAGGCAAGCTACCTAAAAATGAATTCAGAGTAATGATAGTAAAGATGATCCAAAATCTCAGAAATAGAATGGAGGTATGGATCGAGAAAATACAAGAAATGTTTAACAAGGACCTAGAAGAACTAAAGAACAAACAAACAGTGATGAACAACACAATAACAGAAATGAAAAATACACTAGAAGGAATCAATAGCAGAATAACTGAGGCAGAAAAACAAATAAGTGAGCTGGAAGAGAGAATGGTGGAAATAACTGCTGAGGAGCAGAACAAAGAAAAATAAATGAAAAGAAATGAAGACAGTCTCAGAGACCCTGGGACAATATTAAACGTACCAGCATTTGAATTATAGGGGTCCCAGGAGAAGAAGAGAAAGAGAGAGGGCCTGAGAAAATATTCGAAGATATTGTAGTCAAAACTTCCCTAACATGGGAAAGGAAATAGCCAACCAAGTCCAGGAACTGGAGAGTCCCATACAGGATAAACGCAAGGAGTAACACGCCAAGACACATATTAATCAAACAAACAAAAATTAAATTCAAAGAAAAAATATTAAAAGCAGCAAGGGAAAAACAACAAGTAACATACAAGGGAATCCCCATAAGGTTATCAGCTGATTTTTCAGCAGAAACTCTGCAGGCCAGAAGGGAGTGGCAGGATATATTTAAAGTGATGAAAGGGAAAGACCTACAACAAAGATTACTCTACCCAGCAAGGATCTCATTCAGATTCAATGGAGAAATCAAAAGCTTTACAGACAAGCAAAAGCTAAAAGAATTCAGCACTACCAAACCAACATTAAAACAAATGCTAAAGGAACTTCTCTAGGTGGGAAACACAAGACAAGAAAAAGACCTACGAAAACAAACCCAAAACAATTAAGAACATGGTAATTGTAACATACATATCGATAATTACCTTAAATGCAAATGGATTAAATGCTCAAACCAAAAGACACAGACTGGCTGGATGGATACAAAAATAAGACCCATATATATGCTGCCTACAACAGACCCACTTCAGATCTAGGGACACATACAGACTGAAAGTGAGGGGCTGGAAGAAGATATTCCATGCAGATGGAAATCAAAAGAAAGCTGGAGTAGCAGTACTCATATCAGACAAAACAGACTTTAAAATAAAGACTATTACAAGTGACAAGGAAGGACGCTACATAATGATCAAGAGATCAATCCAAGAAGAAGGTATAACAATTGTAAATATTTCTGCACCCAACATAGAAGCACCTCAATACATAAGGCAAATGCTAAGAACCATAAAAGGGGAAATCAACAGTAACACAATAATAGTGGGGGACTTTAACACTCCACTTACACCAATGGATAGATCATCCAGACAGAAAATTAATAAGGAAACACAAGCCTTAAATGCCACATTAGACCAGATAGACTTAATATTTATAAGACATTCCACACGAAAGCAGCAGAACACCCTTTCTTCTCAAGTGCACATGGAACATTCTCCAGGATAGATCCTATCTTGGGTCACAAATCAAGCCTCAATAAATTTCAGAAAATTGAAATTGTATCAAGCACCTTTTCCGACCACAATGCTATGAGATTAGAAATCAATTACAGGGGAAAAAACTATAAAAAACACAAACACATGGAAGCTAAACAATATGCTACTAAATAACCAAGAGATGACTGAAGAAATCAAGGAGGAAATTAAAAAATACCTCCAAATAAAGGACCACATACTCCAGACATTTCTACTCTTACCCATCATAATATACAAACCTGCATACTCCCAAGCTGCTAATATGATTCCTCACTACTCAGCTAAAGTGAAACAGGTTACTGGAGCAGTTGCAAACTGCACTGCAGGCACCTTTGAGGCTGTAGTCTTCACCTCCCCAAACCAGAGGATGCTTTGAAAGGGCCTTGGAGACCTCCCTCAGAGGTAGCACCACACACCTCAGCTGGTCTGGTCCTGCTGAAAAGCTCAGAGGAAAGGTAAAACAACCAAATAAAGCTAGTTAAGTTCTTTTTTTTTTATGTTTTCTTTTTCTTTTTTTTTTTTAAAGGAATTCCTTTATTTTTATTTTTATTTATTTATTTATTTTTGGCTGTGTTGGGTCTTCATTTCTGTGCGAGGGCTTCCTCTAGTTGTGGCAAGTGGGGGCCACTCTTCATCGCGGTGCACGGGCCTCTCACTGTCGCAGCCTCTCTTGTTGCAGAGCCCAGGTTCCAGACGCACAGGCTCAGTAGTTGTGGCTCACGGGCCTAGTTGCTCCACGGCATGTGGGATCCTCCCAGACCAGGGTTCGAACCCGTGTTCCCTGCATTAGCAGGCAGACTCTCAACCACTGCACCACCAGGGAAGCCCGCTAGTTAAGTTCTTACCTGTCATCTTTGCTAATTAGAGACTGCAGGTTCTGGCTTGACATGTGAAAAGGGATTAGAAAGAAATGAGAAGGGGAAGGAAAAGATGAAAGTGAATGTGGAGAAAGCTCAACCTCATAAAATGGCAAGGGGAAATGCCTGATAACAGGGATAACAGACCTTTGTTTAGAAGACCTCCCCATCCCGAACCTCAGGTTTTCATCAACATTTTGAGTCATTCTCTACTATGCAGGAAGAGCCACTACAAAAGAAAAAGGAGTCTCCTTGCCTTGCAGTCCCAGCCAAACTCCTCCCAATCAGCTTTGAAGGCTGAGAAATGTCAGCCAACATTCAGAGAAAGTAAAAACTACATTGGTTCTTTCACTCCTCATCTATCTGCACACCATTTTGAACCAACTTCCCTTCCAAGTCCAGAGAGCTCATGGCAACTAAGGGTAAAGGGCCTAAAGACCTAAGACCTTTCAAATACCTCTGGTTCCAGATCCACAACTGCTGTCTTCTGGGTAAGGTCAATAGACACATAGGTAACTTAATAACCCCTACTGCTCTACTCTCCCCAACACCACCACCACTACCACCCATGAAATCATTAATGGAAGCTGGCATGAGAATTCAGATACCAATCATCAGGAATTTAGAGGGGTCTTCATGGTATCCATGTCTTTATCTGAAAAATATCTGTCTCGGCTAAGATGGACTGTGCACCAGGTTTTCCACTCTAAAGTTTATATTTTCTCCTTTGTAACGATAAGTAATTTATGGTGAGATTCTTTGAGTATATGTAAATATCCTGTTCCTCATCAAACCTTCATCCACTACTTTTAACATCTATTGATGATTCTTGCCCAAATCAATGATTACTATGATGGCTGCAAAATAGTAATTTTTCCAGCTCATTTCTTCTAAAACCAACATCATGTGGCTCCTGATATGATGCACTGAGAAGGACACCACATCACTCTGTGGTATTTCTGCCAAATTCATAATTTCAATGTAAACATGAGGATATACAACGGAGAAAAAACAGTCTTTTCAAGTGCTACTGGGTAAACTGAACAGCTTTATATCAAACAATGAGATTAGAAGAGCTGCTCACACTATATACAAAAATAAATTCAAAATAGATTAAAAACCTAAACCATAAAAACTCCTAGGGAAAAAAAAACGTAAATCTCTGACATAAATTGTAGCAATTTTTTTTGGATCTGTCTCCTAAAGCAAAATAAATAAAAGCAAAAATAAATGAATGGGACCTAACTAAACTTAAAAGCTTTTGCACAGCAAAGGAAACCCTTGACAAAATGAAAAGAAAACCCTCGGAATGGGAGAAAATATTTGCAAACAATATGACTGACAAGGAGTCAATATTCAGAATATACAAATAGCTCATACAACTCAATATCATAAAAACAAACAGCCCAATCAAAAAATAGGCAGACATTTCTCCAAAGAAGACATAGAGATGGCTAACAGGCACATGAAAAGATGCTCAACATCGCTTATTATTAGAGAAATGTAAATCAAAACAGCAATGAGATATCACCTCACACCAGGGAGAATAGCTATCATCAAAAAGTCTAAAAATAACAAATGTTGGAGAGAATGTGAAGAAAAGGGACCTTTTGTACACTGTTGGTGGGAATGTAAATTGGTGCAGCCACTATGGAAAACAGTATGGAGGTTCCTAAAAAACTAAAAACAGAACTACCATATGATCCAGCAATTCCACTCCTAGGTATATATCTGAAAAAAATGAAAACGCTAGTTCAAAAAGATACATGCACCCCAATGTTCATAGCAGCACTATTTACTATAGCCAAGATATGGAAGCAAGCCAAGTGTCTATCAACAGACAAATGGATAAAGAAGATGTGAGATATATATAGATATAGATATAGATACAGATATACACATATATATATGGCTGTGTTGTATATATATATAACCCAGCAATAAAAAGGAATAAAATTCTGCCATTTGCAGCAACGTGGACCTAGATAATATTATGCTTGGTGATATAACTCATACAGAGAGAGACAAATAATATATGATATCACTTATATGCAGAATCTAAATATACTACAAGTGAATGTATATGCAAAACAGAAACACACTCACAGATATAGAAAACAAACTAGTGGTTACCAAAGGGAAGAGGGAAAGGGGGAGTGACATATTAGGGGAATGGGATTAAGAGATGATACAAACTACTATGTATAAAATAGGTAAACAACAAGGATATAATGTATAGCACAGGGAATTATAGCCATTATCTTGTAATAACTTTTAATGTAGTATAATCTGTAAAGATACTGAATCTCTCTGCTGTACACCTGAAAGTAATATAAAATCTTACTTTACTAAAATATAAAAATAAAAAATAAAGTAATTGGCACAGTTCCTGACACATAGTGGGCCCTCTCTAAAAGTTAGAGTCTCTCTCCTTCTCCCCATGGTAAGATTTAATCATTTCATCCTCCAGGAATCCATAGCACTTAGTTCAGATCTCTACAGTAACCCTGAATTCTAATTTTCTTGCTTCTTTGTCACTATAAACTAGACTCCTTAAGGGGCAGACTCTTATTCATCTTTGAATCTCTAATTCAAAGCACAGAGCCTGAGAGTCAACAAGCAAGCACCAAATATATGTTGGGCGTTTTGTTCATTTGTATGAATCTTGCTTCTGCCCCGGATGCTCAACTAAATTGGTTTTCCCATAGGTCACCCATGCCTTCTTCATTGTCATATCAATAGATGTTCAGACTTTTCCTCCTACCTGGAATAGCTTCTCTTTTTTTCTACTCACCTAACAAATCTTTCTTCATAAGTTAGCTCAGATCTTTACTCCAAGACACTCTTCTTGATAATCCTAGTGAACTCTCCTTCCTATAATCTGATACAGTTCTTAGTTGCCCTCTAAGTTGAGACTTCCTGGTCTAGAGAAAGGGAGAGGAAGAGGAAAGAGGGAAAGGAGGAGGAAGAAAGATGGAAAAGGTAAAATGAGAGTTCAAATATATCTTAACATATTGCATGGAGTAACGATATGTAAGAAGAATAAAGTGTAATCAAAATCAAAATAAATTTTGGGAAGTGAAAATTTAATCTGTGCACCCCCAAGTAGTGAAACTAAGAAGTACAACTTACAGGGGAATGGATTACTGTTCAGAATAAGATTGGCCAGAACTGGGCAGAGACAGAAGGGGTTTCACTGAGTTCACCATCATAAGAGGTCTTAAAGAACCTTCTGGATGACTCTTTGACAGGCATGGGTGAGAGAGGAGATTCTGGTATCAGATGGAGGAGTTAGGCCTAAATGCTTTATGACATTTTTGTCCTGAGATTGCTTGGTTCTATGAGAGGGAAGGAATAGAGGAGACAACAGTGGAAGAGGCTGCATTGCACTGACTGACAGTTTATAAAAAGATAATCAAAGTGCTCAAGGAATGAGCAAAGAACAATGAGGGACAACAAGGGTGTGGCTGAAAGCCTCTGGGGTATGTAAGTAGAGAATTGATAGAATAGAAGCTGTCAGAGTCTCACTTATATTCTCAGAGACCTTCCCTTTGATTCTCTCCCTTCCCTGAAACCTCCAAATCCTTGAATATGGATGACCTTGCCTCCCTCCAGGTCCACACCTACCACAACTGCCAAGGCTGCCAGATCTCCAGCTTGACAGTTCCATTATCTGGGAAGCCCAAAACATCAGTGGGTAGTGACTGCCAGCAGAAAGGACATTGCTGCGACAAGACAAAAGGCACACCAACCCTATTTCTCTCTTCTCTCCACCTTCATCTCTGGCAGTTTTTACCTCCATGGCTCACAGGTATAAGGAATCAGGGGCCAGAAGTGAAAGGCGCTACTTTTTGAGACGAGTGTTATTCATTCTAGGGATCAGGAAAGACTCTTCCTACTCTTATCAAGAGGAGAGCAGAAGCAATGGAGTAGAACCTGTCCTTTTCACATTTTATATTGGGAGAAAGAAGAATCTCTTGGTTTAGATTCTTGGTTCTGTTTTGTGTGCTGGGCTACTTCACCAGCCTCACAAAACGGGACTTCCTAGTGCCTGCCACAGAGAGAGTGATCTTACTAAAACATACTCTGATCACATCACTCCATGCTTGAGGCACTTCAGTGGCTCTCCACTACTCACAGAATCAAGGTCACACTTCGCAGCATGTCCTACAAGGATTCATCTCCTGCCTCTTGCCCTTTACACTCTGTATTTGCACAACACTAAATCTTGTTCCTTGAAGATGCCATGGTCTCTCACACCACTGGGCACTCAAACATACAATGCCCTCTGCATAGAAAGCCCCCATTCAACTCATTTGACCATGTTCCTTGATCCTTGTTGCCACTATCTTGGTCCTTGCAGCCACCATCATTCATCAAGACTACCAAAACTGCTTCCTAATACTGATCTTGTCTCGACTCTAGCAAATCAACCCATTCAATCCAATCTTCACAAAATGGCCAGAGCGATAATTTTAAAATGCAAATCTGATCATATCATTCACCTATGTTAAACTTGGCAATAGCTCCTCTTTACTCATATGTCAAAGTCTCTGTCCCTTCACAAGGTACATAAAAGCCTTTTGTGATCTGGATCTTGCATATATCTCCAGTCTCATCTCTCACCACTCCCCTCTACACGCCCCTTCATACTCTATTCTACATTACACCAATCTAGTCTCTGCTATTTAAATACATCATAACTGATGAACATAGATGCAAAAATCCTCAACAAAATATGAACAAACAGAATCCAACAGCACATTAAAAGGATCATACACCATGATCAAGTGGGGTTTATCCCAGGAATGCAAAGATTCTTCAATATATGCAAATCAATCAATGTGATAAACCATATTAACAAACTGAAGGAGAAAAACCATATGATCATCTCAATAGATGAAAAAAAAGCTTTTGACAAAATTCAACACCCATTTATGATAAAAACGCCCCAGAAAGTAGGCATACAGGGAACATACCTCAACATAATAAAGGCCATATATGACAACCCCACAGCCAACATCATTCCCAATGGTGAAAAACTGAAACCATTTCCACTAAGATCACGAATAAGTCAAAGTTGCCCACTCTCACCAGTATTATTCAACATAGTTTTGGAAGTTTTACCCACAGCAATCAGACAAGAGAAAGAAATAAAAGGAATCCAATTCGGAAAAGGAGAAGTAAAACTGTCACTGTTTGCAGATGACATGATACTATACATAGGGATTCCTAAAGATGTTACCAGAACACGACTAGAGCTAATCAATGAATTTGGTAAAGTAGCAGGATACAAAATTAATGCACAGAAATCTCTTGCAATCCTATACACTAATGATGAAAAATCTGAAAGAGAAATTAAGGAAACACTCCCATTTACCACTGCAACAAAAAGAATAAAATCCCTAGGAAAAAACCTACCTAAGGAGACAAAAGACCTGTATGCAGAAAACTATAAGACACTGAGGAAAGAAATTAAAGATGATACAGATAGATGGAGAGATCAACCGTGTTCTTGGATTGGAAGAATAAACACTGTGAAAATGACTCTACTACCCAAAGCAATCTACAGATTCAATGCAATCCCTATCAAACTACCAATGGCATTTTTCACAGAACTAGAACAAAAAATTTCACAATTTGTATGGAAACACAAAAGACCCCAAATAGCAAAAGCAATCTTGAGAAAGAAAAACGGAGCTGGAGGAATCAGGCTCCCTGACTTCAGACTATACTACAAAGCTACAGTAATCAAGATAGGATGACACCGGCAAAAAAAAAAAAAAAGAAAAGAAACATAGATAGACCAATGGAACAGGGTAGAAAGCCCAGATATAAACCCATGCACATTTGGTCACCTTGTCTTTGATAAAGGAGGCAAGAATATACAATGGAGAAAAGACAGCCCCTTCAATAAGTGGTGCTGGGAAAACTGGACAGCTACATGTAAAAGAATGAAATTAGAACAGTCCCTGACACCATACACAAAAATAAACTCAAAATGGATTAAAGACCTAAATGTAAGGCCAGGCACCATCAGACTCTTAGAGGAAAACATAGGCAGAACACTCTATGACATAAATCACAGCAAGATCCTTTTTGACCCACCTCCTAGAGAAAAATGAAATAAAAACAAAAATAAACAAATGGAAACTAATGAAACTTAAAAGCTTTTGCACAGCAAAGGAAACCATGAACAAGATGAAAAGACAAGCCTCAGAATGGGAGAAAATATTTGTGAAAGAAGCAACTGACAAAGGATTAATCTCCAAAATATACAAGCAGCTGAATATCAAAAAACCAAACAACCCAATCCAAAAATGGGCAGAAGACCTAAATAGACATTTCTCTAAAGAAGATATACAGATTGCCAACAAACACATGAAAGGATGCTCAACATCAGTAAACATTAGAGAAATGCAAATCAAAACTACAACGAGGTATCACCTCACACCGGTCAAAATAGCCATCATTTAAAAATCTACAAACAATAAATTCTGGAGAAGGTGTGGAGAAAAGGGAACCCTCTTGCACTGTTGGTGGGAATATAAATCAATAAAGCCACTATGCAGAACAGTATGGAGGTTCCTTAAAAAACTAAAAACAGAACTACCATACGACCCAGAAATCCCACTACTGGGCATATACCCTGAGAAAACCATAATTCAAAAAGAGTCATGGAACACAATGTTCATTGCAGTACTATTTACAATAGCCAGAACATGGAAGCAAACTAAGTGTCCATCAACAGATGAATGGATAAAGAAGATGTGGCACATATAAACAATGGAATATTACTCAGCTATAAGAAGAAACAAAATTGAGATATTTGTAGTGAGGTGGATGGACCTAGAGTCTGTCATACAGAGTGAAGTAAGTCACAAAGAGAAAAACAAGTACTGTATGCTAAAACATATATATGGAATCTAAAACAGAAAGTGGTTCTGAAGAACCTAGGGGCAGGACAGGAATAAAGACACAGACGTAGAGAATGGACTTGAGGACATGGGGAGGGGGAAGGGTAACCTGGGACAAAGTGAGAGAGTGGTAGTGTATATATGGACATATATACACTACCAAATGTAAAATAGATAGCTAGTGGCAAGCAGCCACATAGCACAGGGAGATCAGCTCAGTGCTTTGTGACCACCTAGAGGGGTGGGATAGGGAGGGTGGGAGGGAGGGAGACGCAAGAGGGAAGAGATATGGGGACATATGTATATGTATAACTGATTCACTTTGTTATAAAACAGAAACTAACACACTATTGTAAAGCAATTATACTCCAATAAAAATGTTAAAATATATATATATAAATAAATATAAATAAATAAAAAATACATCATAAAGGGAGGCCAGCAAGACAGTGGAGAAGAACATGAGCTCACCCCTTCTTTCGAAAACACGAAAATCACAGCTTGCTTCTGAACAATAATCGACAAAAAAATGCTGGAACCTACCAAAAATGATACCCTAAAGGCAAAGACAAAGAGGAAGCCACAATAAGACGGTAGGAGGGGCAAAATCATGATAAAATAAAATCCCATGCTCACTAGGTGGGTGACCCACAAACTGGAAAATAATTATACCACAGAAGTTCTCTCACAGGAGTGGAAGTTCTGAGCCACATGTTAGGCTTCCCATCCTGGGCGTCTGACAAAGGGATGAGGAGCCCCCAGAGAATCTGGCTTTGAAGGCCAGTGGGGTTTGAGGACAGGAATTCCACAGGATTGGGGGAAAGAGAAATTCCACCCTTGGAGGGCACACAGAAGGCCTTGTGCGCAACAGGACCCGGGGAAAAAAACAGTGGTCTCATAAGAGACTCAACCAGACCTACCTGCTAGTATTAGAGGGTTTCCTGCAGAGGTGGGGGGCGGCTGTGGCTCACTGCAGGGACATAGACACTGGTAGCAGCAGTTCTAGTTAGTACTCATTGGTGTGAGCCTTGCTGGAGGCTGCCATTCCCTCCCCAAGAACTAGCCCCACCCAATAGCCTATAGGCTCCAGTGCTGGGAAGACTCAAGCCAAACAACAAACAGGGCAGGAACACAGCCCCACCCATCAGCAGGCAGGCTGCTTAAAGGCTTCCTGAGTTTGGCCCTGCCCATCAGAGGGACAGGACCCAGCTCCACCCACCAGAGGGCAGAAACCAGTCCCTCCCACCAGGAAACCTGCACAAGCCTCTTAGACAGCCTCATCCACTAGAGGGCAGACAGCAGAAGCAAGAAGAACAACAATCTTGCACCCTACGGAATGGAAACAACACTCACAGAAAGTTAGACAAAATGAAATGGCAGAGGAATATGTCCCAGGTGAAGGAACAAGATAGAACTCCAGAATAACAACTAAGTGAAGTGGAGATAGGCAGTCTACTGGAAAAATAATTTAGAGTAATGATAGTGAAGATGATCCAAGATCTTGGAAAATGAATGGAGGCACAGATTAAGAAGATACAAGACATATTTAACAAAGAACTAGAAGAACTAAAGAACAAACAGAGATGAATAATACAATAACTGAAATGAAAAATACACTAGAAGGAATCAATAGCAGAGTAACTGAGGCAGAAGAATGGATAAGCGAGCTGTAAGACACAATGCTGGAAATCACTGCCATGGAAAAGAATAAAGAAAAAGAATGAAAAGAGATGAAGACAGTCTAAGAGACCTCTGAGACATCAAATGCACCAACATTCACATTATACAGGTCCCAGAAGAAGAGAGAGAGAAAGGACCTGAGAAAATATTTGAAGAGATAGCAGCAGAAAACTTCCCTAACATGGGAAATGAAACCGTCACCCAAGTCCAGGAAGTACAGAGAGTCCCAGGCAGGATAAACCCAAGAAGGAACATGCCAAGACACATAGTAATCAAATTGACAAAAATTAAAGACAAAGAAAAAATATTAAAAGCAACAAGGGAAAAGGAGCAAATAACATACAGCGGAACTCCCATAAGGTTATCAGCTGATTTCTCAGCAGAAACTCTTCCGGCCAGAACAGAGTGGCACAATATATTTAAAGTGATTGAAAGGAAGAATCTACAACCAAGAATGCTCTACCCAGTGAGGCTTTCATTCAGATTAGACAAAGAAACCAAAAGCTTTACAGATAAGCAAAAGTTAAGAGAATTCAGCACCACCAGACCAGCTTTGAAACAAATGCTAAAGGAACTTCTCTAAGTGGAAAAGAAAAGGCTACTACTAGAAACAAGAATATTGCAAATGGAAAAGCTATCAGGTAAAGGCAAGAAATCATCTGCACACAAATATGATATCAAAACCAGCAATCATAAGAAGAGGAAAGCACAAATGCAGGATATTGGACATGCATTTGAAATTAAAAGATGAGCAACTTAAAACGATCTTGCTTATACATAGACGGCTATATCAAAACCTCATGGTAACCACAAAACAAAAATCTACAATAGATATGAACAAAAAGGAAAAAGGAATCTAAATTCAACACTAAACTTAGCCATCAAATCACAAGAGAAGAGAACAAAAGAGGAAGGGAAGAAAAAATACCTACAAAACAAGTCCAAAACAATTAAGAAAATGGCAATAGGAACATACATATCAATAATTACCTTATGTAAATGGATTATATGTTCCAACCAAAAGACATAGACTGGCTGAATATATGCAAAAACAAGGCCTGTATATATACTGTCTACAAGAGGCCCACTTCAGATTTAGGGACACACACAGACTGAAAGTGAGGGGATGGAAAAAGGTATTCCATGTAAATGGAAATCAAAAGAAAGCTGGAGTAGCAATACTCACATGAGACAAAATACACTACAAAATAAAGACTGTTACAGGAGACAAAGAAGGACACTACATAATGATCAAGAGATCAATCCAAGAAGATATAACAATTGGAAATATCTATGCACCCAACATAGGAGTACCCCAATATATAAGGCAAATACTAACAGCCATAAAAGGAGAAATCAACAGTAACACAGTAATGGTGGGGGACTTTAACACTCAATTTCATCAATGGACAGGTCATCCAGACAGAAGATCAATAAGGAAAGCCAGGCCTTAAATGACACATTAGTCCAGATAGACTTAATTGATATTTATAGAGCATTCCATCCAAAACATTCTTCTCAAGTCCACATGAAACATTCTCCAGGATTGATCACATGCTGGGCCACAAAGCGAACCTTAGTAAATTTAAGAAAATTCAAATCATACCAAGCATTTTTTCTGAAAACAGGGCTATGAGATTAGAAATCAACTACAAGAAAAAAACTATAAAAAACACAAATACAGGCAGGCTAAACAATATGCTATTAAACAACCAATGGATCACTGAAGAAATCAAAGAGAAAATCAAAAAATACCTAGAAACAAATGAAAATGAAAGCACAATGATCCAAAACCTATGGGATGCAGCAAAAGCAGTTCTAAGAGGGAAGTTTATAGCAATAAATCTTACCTCAGGAAACAATAAAAATCACAAATAAACTATCTAACTTTAAACCTAAAGTAACTAGAGAAAGAAGAACAAACAAAACCCAAATTTAGCAGAAGGGAAGAAATCATACAGATCGGAGCAGAAATAAATGAGATAGAGACAAAGAAAACAGTAGAAAAGATCAATGAAACTAAAAGTTGATTCTTTGAAAAGATAAACAAAATTGACAAACCTTTAGCCAGACTCATCAAGAAAAAAAGGGAGAGGGCTCAAATCAATAAAATTAGAAATGAAAAAGGAGAAGTTACAACTGACACCACAGAAAGACAAAGGATCATAAGAGACTACTACAAACAACTCTATGCCAATAAAATGAACAACCTGGAAGAAATGGACAAATCCTTAGAAAGGTACAGTCTCCCAAGACTGAACCAAGAAGAAATAGAAAATATGAACAGACCAATCACAAGCACTGAAATTGAAACTGTGATTTTAGAACTCCCAGTGAAAAAAGTCCAGGACCAGATAGCTTCACAGTCGAATTCTATCAAACATTTAGGGAAGAGTGAACACCTATCCATCTTAAACTATTCCAAAAACTTGCAAAGGAAGGAATACTCCCAAACTCATTCTATGAGGCCACCATCACCCTGATAACAAAGCCAGAAAAAGATCCCACAAAAAAGAAAATACAGGCCAATATCACTGATGAACATAGACGCAAAAATCCTCAACAAAATACTAGCAAACCGAATCCAACAATACATTGAAAGGATCATACACATTGATCAAGTGGGATTTATCCCAGGGATGTAAGGATTTTTCAATATCTGCAAATCATTCAGTGTGATACACCATATCAAAAAATTGAAAAATAAAAGCTATATGATCATCTCAATAGATTCAGAAAAAGCTATTGACAACACTCAACACACATTTATGATAAAAACTCTCCAGCAAGTGGACATAGAGGGAACCTCAACATGATAAACGTCATATATGACAAACCTACAGCTACCATCATACTCAACGTTGAAAAGCTGAAAGAATTCCGTCAAAGATCAGGAACAAAGCAAGGATGTCCACTCTCACCACTTTTATTCAACATACTTTTGGAAGTCATAGCCACAGCAATCAGAGAAGAAAAAGAAATAAAAGGAATCCAAACTGGAAAAGAAGAAGTAAAACTGTCACTCCTTGCAGATGACATGATATTATACAAAGAAAATCCTAAGGATGTTACCAGAAAGCTACTAGAGCTATCAATGAATTTGGTAAAGTTGCAGAATACAAAATTAATTCACAGGGACTTCCCTGGTGGTGCAGTGGTTAAGAATCTGCCTGCCAATGCAGGGAACATGGGTTTGATCCCTGGTCCAGGGAAGATCCCGCATGCTGCAGAGCAACTAAGCCCACGTGCCACAACTACTGAGCCCATGCACTGTAACTATTGAAGCCCGCATGCTCTAGGGCCCACGTGCCACAACTACTGAGCCCACGTGCTGCAATTACTGAATCCTATGCACCTAGAGCCCATGCTCCACAACAAGAGAAGCCACTGCAATGAGAAGCTCATGTACCACAACAAAGAGTAACCCCTGCTCGCCATAACTGGAGAATGCCCACACGCAGCAATGAAGACCGAATGCAGTCAAAAATAAATAATAAAAAAATTAATACACAGAAATCTGTTGCATTTCTATACACTAACAGCAAAAGTTCAGAAAGAGAAATTAAAGAAACAATCACATTTACCATCACATCAAAAAGAATAAAATACCTAGGAGTAAACTTACCTAAGACCTGTACTCCAAAAATTATAAGACAGTGTACTCCAAAAACTATAAGACCTGTACTCCAAAACCTATAAGACACTGATGAAAGATATTGAAGATGACACAAACAGATGGAGAGATATACCATGTTCTTGGATTGGAAGAATCAGTGTTGTGAAAATGACTATACTACCCAAAGCAATCCACAGATTCAATGCAATTCAATGCAAATTACCAAGGGAATTAGAATTAGAACAAAAAATCTTAAAATTTGTATGGAGACACAAAACACCAAAAGCAATCTTGAGAAAGAAAAATGGAGCTGAAGGAATCAGGCTCCCTGGCTTCAGACTATACTAGAAAGCTAGAGTCATCAAAACAGTATGATACTGGCACAAAAATAGAAATATAGATCAAAGGAACAGGGTAGAAAGCCCAGAAATAAACCCACGCACCTATGCTCAATTAGTCTGTGACAAAGGAGGCAAGACTATACCATGGAGGAAAGACAGTCTCTTCAATAAATGGTGCTGGCAAAACTGAACAACTACATGTAAAAAATGAAATTAGAACATTCTTTAACACCATACACAAAAATAAACTCAAAATGGATTAAAAACCTAAATATAAGACCAGATACTATAAAATGCTTAGAGGAAAACATAGGCAGAACACTCTTTGACATAAATCACAGCAATATCTTCTTCAATCTGTCTCCTAGAGTAATGGAAATAAAAACAAAAATAAACAAATGGGACCTAATTGAACTCAAAAGCTTTTGCACAGCAAAGGAAACCATAAACAAAACAAAAAGACAACCCACAGAATAGGAGAAAATATTTGCAAACAATGCGACCAACAAGGGATTAGTCTCCAAAATTTACAAACAGCTCATGTGGCTCCATATCGAAAAAAAACAAAGCAATCCAATCCAAAAATGGGGAGAAGACCTAAATAGACATTTCTCCGAAGAAGCGATACAGTTGGCCATGACACACCTGAAAAGATGCTCAACATTGGTAACTATTAGATAAATGCAAATCAAAACTACAACGAGATATCGCCTCACATCAGTCAGAATGGCCATCATCAAAAAAAATCTACAAACAATAAATGCTTGAGAGGGTGTGGAGAAAAGGGAACCCTCCTACACTGTTGGTGGGAAAGCAAATTGGTACAGTCACTATGGAGAACAGTATGGAGATTCCTTTAAAAACTTAAAATAGAGCTACCATATGATCCTGCAATTCCACTCCTGGGCATATATCTGGAGAAAAACATGGTTCAAAAGTATATATGCACACCAATGTTCATTGCAGTGTGGTTTACAATAGCCAAGATGTAGAAGAAACCTAAATGTCCATCAACAGATGAATGGATAAAGAAGATGTGGTACATATATACAATGGAATATTACTCAGCCATTAAAAAGAATGAAATAATACTATTTGCAGCAACATGGATGGACTTGGAAATTATCGTACTAAGTGAAAAAAGTCAGACAAAGACAAATATCATATGATATAGCTTATATACAGAATCTTAAAAAATGATACAAATGAACTTATTTACAAAACAGAAGCAGAGGGCTTCCCTGGTGGTGCAGTGGTTGAGAATCTGCCTGCCAATGCAGGGGACACAGGTTCGAGCCCTGGTCTGGGAAGATCCCACATGCCGTGGAGCAACTAGGCCCGTGAGCCACAATTACTGAGCCTGCGCGGCTGGAGCCTGTGCTCCGCAACAAGAGAGGCCGCGATAATGAGAAGCCCGGGCACCGCGATGAAGAGTGGCCCCCACTTGCCGCAACTAGAGAAAGCCCTCACACAGAAACGAAGACCCAACACAGCCATAAATAAATAAATTTAAAAAAAAAAAAAACAGAAGCAGACTCACAGACTTGGAGTACGAATTTACAGTTACTGGGGGAAGGGTGTGGGGGAGGGACAGATTGGGAGTTTGGTATTGACATGTACACACCACTATATTTAAAATAGATAGCCAAAAAGGACCTACTGTATAGTGTGGGGAACTCTGCTCAGTATTCTGTAATAACCTAAATGGGAAAAGAATTTGTAAAAGAATAGATATATGTATATGTATAACTGAATTACTTTGCTGTACACCTGAAACTGACACATTGTTAATCAACTATACTCCAATATAAAATAAAAAATTTAAAAAGAAATAAAAAATAAAGACATAAAAAAAAACCTACTTGTGGCAATGATGTGGAAAAAAACAAGAATTCTCATGTCCTGCTTGAGTGAGAATAAAGTGACAGAATCATATTGAATTGCATTTTGTGATATTAAAATGCATGTACATTTTGATTAACTCTATTTATAGAAATTTATCTTATGGATATACTTGGAAATACATATAAAATGTGTGTACAACATTATTTACTGCATCATCACTAGCAATACATAAAGACCAAACACAAATAATAACAATGTTCTTTTTAATATCTTTTTTCTGTCTTTATTTTTTTTTCTTTTAACATCTTTATTGGAGTATAATTGTTTTACAATGTTGTGTTAGTTGCTGCTGTATAACAAAGTGCATCAGCTATATGTATACATATATCCCCATCTCCTCTCCCTCTTGCATATCCCTCTCACCCTCCCTAACCCACCCTTCTAGGTGGTCACAAAGCATCGAGTTGATCTCCCTCTGCTATGCAGTTGCTTCCCACTAGCTATCTATTTTACATTTGGTAGTGTGTATATGACAATGCTACTGTCTCACTTCATCCCAGCTTACACTTCCCCCTCCCCATGTCCTCAAGTCCATTCTCTACATCTGTGTCTTTATTCCTGTCCTGGCCCTAGGTTCTTCAGAACCTTTTTTTTTTTTAATCCATATATATGTGTTAGTATACAGTATTTGTTTTTCTCCTTCTGACTTACTTCACTCTGTATGACAGACTCTAGGTCCATCCACCTCACTACAAATAACTCAATTTCGTTCCTTTCTATGGCTGAGTAATATTCCATTGTATATATGTGCCACATCTTCTTTATCCATTCATCTGTTGGTGGACACTTAGGTTGCTTCCATGTCCTGGTATTGTAAATAGTGTTGCAATGAACACTGTGGTGCATGCCTCTTTTTGAATTATGGCTTTCTCAGGGTATATGCCCAGGAGTGGGATTGCTAGGTCATATGGTAGTTCTATTTTTAGCTTTTTAAGGAGCCTCCATACTGTTCTCCATAGTGGCTGTATCTTTATTTTTATTTTTTTAATCTTTAAAATTTTTTTTATATTGAAAAAGAAGAAAAGAAAAATAAATGAAATTTGAAGATCAGGGAGGACTTCCTCCTATAAAAAGAGGTAATACTCAAGCTAGGTCTTAAAGAATAAGCAGAAGTTCCTTAAGCAGAGAAAGGAGATAAGAGTGTCCGTTGCAAGTATTGGAGAGTCTATGTCATAGTATCACAGGCACTGTATCATGGAGGTCCCTGAATGACATTCTGAGGTTTTAAGCTTTATCCCACAACAATTAGCAGTCCTGAGGGATTGCAGGCAGATAAACAGCACGATTAAATTTGTGGATTAGGATTATAAGGGAGTAAGACTGAAGTTGTAGATACCAGTTAAGAGGCTTTTGTAATAGTCCAGGAAAGAGGTGATAGTGATCTTAACTAAGACAGTGGGAGTGGTGATAGAGAGAATTTGACAGATTGGGAAACATTCTGATAACTTGGTGATTCTATCTGGAAGAAGAGATGGGTAATATAACCAGAGAGACTAAAATTCTAAGAGAGACTCAGAAAGAAATGTTAGAAATAAAAAACACTCTAACACAAATGAAGAAAGTCTCTTATGGCCTCACTAGTAAAGTGGATACAATTAAAAAAGAATCAGTGAGCTTGAAGATATGTCATTAGAAACTTACAAAATTGGAAATCAAGAGAAAAACACAGAAAACATGTAACAGAATATACAAGGACTGTGTACAGCTACTTAAGGTGTAACATATATATAATGGTAACATCAGAAGGAGAAGAGAAAAAGGTATAGAAGAAGTATTTGAAGCAATAATGACTAATAATTTCCCCCAAATTAATGACAGACTTCAAATCACAGATCCAGGAACTTCAGTGAACACCAAGCAGGACAAATGCCAAAAATTCTATACCTAAGCATATCATATTTAACTGCAGAAAATCAAAGATAAAGAGAAAATCCAGGAAAAGAAAACAAAAGAGGGGAAGGGAACACCTTACCTAAAGGGGAACAAGGATAATAATTACATTGGACTTCTCTTCAGAAACTATGTAAACAAGAATAAAGTGAAGTCTCTCTCCAACATTATCCAATGTAGTATTGGAAGCCCTACCTAGAGCAATTAGGGAATAAAAGAAAGAAAAGGCATCCAAATTGCAAAGGAAAAAGTAAAATTGTCACTACTTGCAGACAACATGGTATTATATATAGAAAACCCTAAAGACTTCACCAAAACACTGTAAGAACTAAGTCACAGGATATAAAATCAATATACAAAAATATATTCCATTTCTATGCACTAATAACAAACTATCAGTAAGAGAAATCAAGAAAATAATCCCATTTACAATCACATCAAAAGAATAAAATACCTAGGAATAAATTTAACCGTGAATGTGAAAGACCTGTACACCAGAACTATAAGATATTGATGAAAGAAATTGAAGAAGACATTAATAAATGGAAGGCTATTTTGTGGTCATGGATTGGAAGAATTCATATTGTTAAAATGTCCATATTACCCAAAGCAATCCACATATTCAATGCAATCCCTATCAAAATGTCAATGGCATTTTTCACAGGACTAGAACAAATAATCCTAAATTTTGTATGAAACAAAAAAGACCCCGAATAGCCAAAACCATCTTGAGAAAACTGAACAAAGCTGGAGGCATCACATTCTCTGGTTTCAAACTATATTATGGTGCTATAGTAATCAAAAGAGTGTGGTACTAGCAAAAACAAACAAACAAACAAAAACCAGACACATAGATAACTGCAACAGAATAGAGATCCCAGAAATAAACCCATGCATATATGTCAATTAATTTATGACAAAGGAACCAAGAATATACAATGGGGAAAGGACAATCTCTCCAATAAATGGTGCTGGGAAAATTAGGTGGGCACAGGCAAAGAATGAACCTGAACCAGTATCTTACACACTGACAAAAATTAACTCAAAATGGATTGCAGACTTGAACATAAGACCTGAAAACATAACTTCTACAAAAAAAATAGGTGGTAAACTCCTTGACATTGGTCTTGATGATGAGTTTTTGAATTTGGCACTAAGAGCAAAGGCAACAAAAGCAAAAAAAAAAAAAACAAGCGGAAATGCATCAACCAAAAAGCTTCTGCACAGCAAAGAAAACCATCAATAAAATGAAAAGGCAACCTACCAGAAAGAAGGAAATATTAGCAAAGCACATATATGATAAAGGGTTAATATCCAAAATATATAAAGAACTCATACAACTCAATAGTAAATACACAATTTGATTTAAAAATGAACAGAGGATTTGAATAGACGTTTTTCCAAACACAGACATACAGATGACCAATACATACATGAAAAGATGCTCAACATCACTAATCATCAGGAAAGTGTAAATCAAACCACAATAAGGGAGGAGGGGCAAGATGGCGGAAGAGTAAGACGCGGAGATCACCTTCCTCCCCACAGATACATGAGAAATACATCTACACGTGGAACTGCTCCTACAGAACACCCACTGAACGCTGGCAGAAGACGTCAGACCTCCCAAAAGGCAAGAAAATCCCCACGTACTTGGGTAGGGCAAAAGAAAAAAGAAATAACAGAGACAAAAGAATAGGGACGGGACCTGCACCAGTGGGAGGGAGCTGTGAAGGAGGAAAGGTTTCCACACACTAGGAAGCCCCTTCGTGGGCAGAGACTGCGGGTAGCAGAGGGGGGAAGCTTCGGAGCCACGGAGGAGAGCGCAGCCACATTGGTGCGGAGGACAAAGCGGAGATTCCCGCACAGAGGAGCGGTGCCGACCAGCACTCACCAGCCCGAGAGGCTTGTCTGCTCAGCCGCCGGGGCGGGCGGGGCCTGGGAGCTGGGGCTCGGGCTTTGGTGCTAGCCGGGAGGGAGTCCGGGAAAAAGACTGCAGCTGCCAAAGAGGCAAGAGAATTTTTCTTGCCTCTTTGTTTCGCGGCGCGCAAGGAGAAGGGATTCAGAGCGCCGCCTAAACGAGCTCCAGAGACGGGCGCGAGCCGCAGCTATCAGCGCGGATCCCACAGCAACAGGGGCGCAGAGGGAAAAACGGAGAGATTCCCACACAGAGGCTCGGCGCCGAGCAGCACTCACCAGCCCGAGAGGCTTGTCTGCTCACCCGCCGGGGCGGGCGGGGGCTGGGAGCTGAGGCGCGGGCTTCGGTCGGATCCCAGGGAGAGGACTGGGGTTGGCTGCGTGAACACAGCCTGAAGGGTCTAGCGCACCACAACTAGCCGGGAGGGTGCACGAGAAAAAGTCTGCAGCTGCCGAAGAGGCAGGAGACTTTTTCTTGCCTCTTTGTTTCGCGGCGTGCAAGGAGAGGGGATTCAGAGCGCCACTTAAACGAACTCCAGAGACAGGCGCGAGCCGCGGCTATCAGCGCGGACCCCAGAGACGGGCATGAGACGCTAAGGCTGCTGCTGCCGCCACCAAACAGCCTGTGGGCGAGCACAGGTCATTCTCCACACCGCCCCTCCCGGGAGCCTGTGCAGCCCGCCACGGCCAGGCTCCCGTAATCCGGGGACAACTTCCCCGGGAGAGCGCACGGCGCGCCTCAGGCTGCTGCAACGTCACGCCAGCTTCTGCCGCCGCAGGCTCACCCCGCCTCCTCCGTACCGCTCCCTCCCCCCGGCCTGACTGAGCCAGAGCCCCCGAATCAGCTGCTCCTTTAACCCCGTTCTGTCTGGGCGGGGAACAGACGCCCTCAGGGGACCTACATGCAGAGGCGGGTCCAAATCCAAAGCTGAACCCCGGGAGCTGTACGAACAAAGAAGAGAAAGGGAAATCTCTCCCAGCAGCCTCAGAAGCAGCGGATTAAAGCTCCACAAACAACTTGATGTGCCTGCATCTGTTGAATACCTGAATAGACAACGAATCATCCCAAATTTAGGAGATGGACTTTGGGAGCAGGATATATTAACTTTTCCCCTTTTCCTTTTTTTTGTGAGTGTAGATGTGTATGCTTCTGGGTGAGATTTTGTCTGTATAGCTTTGCTCTCACCCTTAGTCCTAGGGTTAGGTCCGTCCGTTTTTTTTTTTTTTTTTTTTTTTTGGCTTAAAAATTTTTTTTTCCCTAATAAATGTTTTCTTAATAATTTTTTCCTTATTTTCTATTTTTAAAAAAATTTTTAATAAGTTTTTTCATATTTTTTATTTTAAAAAATTAAAAAATTTTTTTTCTTAATAAATTTTTTCTAAATAATTTTTTTCTTATTTTTAGTATAAAAAATTAATAAATCTATTTTTAAAAATTAAAAAAAAATTTTTTTCTTAATAAATTTACTCTTAATAATTTTTTTCTTATTTTTTATTATAATTGCTTTATTTTATTTTATTTTATCCTCTTTTTTTCTTTCCTTCCATTTTTTCTCCCTTTTATTCTGAGCCGTGTGGATGAAAGGCTCTTGGTGCTCCAGCCAGGCATCAGGGCTGTGCCTCTGAGGTGGGACAGCCAACTTCAGGACACTGGTCCACAAGAGACCTCCCAGCTCCACGTAATACCAAACGGCGAAAATCTCTCACAGATCTCCATCTCAACATCAAGACCCAGCTTCACTCAACGACCAGCAAGCTACAGTGCTGGACACCCTATGCCAAACAACTAGCAAGACAGGAACACAGCCCCATCCATTAACAGAGAGGCTGCCTAAAATCATAATAAGGCCACAGACACCCCAAAACACACCACCAGATGTGGACGAACCCACCAGAAAGACAACATCCAGCCTCATCCACCAGAACACAGGCACTAGTTCCCTCCACCAGGAAACCTACACAACCCACTGAACCAACCTTAGCCACTGGGGACAGATACCAAAAACAACGGGAACTACGAACCTGCAGCCTGTGAAAAGGAGACCCCAAACACAGTAAGATAAGCAAAATGAGAAGACAGAAAAACACACAGCAGATGAAGGAGCAGGGTCAAAACACGCCAGACCTAACAAATGAAGAGGAAATAGGTAGTCTACCTGAAAAAGAATTCAGAATAATGATAGTAAGGATGATCCAAAGTCTTGGAAATAGAATAGACAAAATGCAAGAAACATTTAACAAGGACGTAGAAGAACTAAAGAGGAACCAAGAAACGATGACAAGCACAATAAATGAAATTAAAAATACTCTAGATGGGATCAATAGCAGAATAACTGAGGCAGAAGAACGGATAAGTGACCTGGAAGATAAAATGGTGGAAATAACTACTGCAGACCAGAATAAAGAAAAAAGAATGAAAAGAACTGAGGACAGTCTCAGAGACCTCTGGGACAACATTAAACGCACCAACATTCGAATTATAGGGGTCCCAGAAGAAGAAGAGAAAAAGAAAGGGACTGAGAAAATATTTGAAGAGATTATAGTTGAAAACTTCCCTAATATGGGAAAGGAAATAGTTAATCAAGTCCTGGAAGCACAGAGAGTCCCATACAGGATAAATCCAAGGAGAAACACACCAAGACACATATTAATCAAACTATCAAAAATTAAATATAAAGAAAACATATTAAAAGCAGCAAGGGAAAAACAACAGATAACACACAAGGGCATCCCCATAAGGTTAACAGCTGATCTTTCAGCAGAAACGCTGCAAGCCAGAAGGGAGTGGCAGGATATACTTAAAGTGATGAAGGAGAAAAACCTACAACCAAGATTACTCTACCCAGCAAGGATCTCATTCAGATTTGATGGAGAAATTAAAACCTTTACAGACAAGCAAAAGCTGAGAGAGTTCAGCACCACCAAACCAGCTTTACAACAAATGCTAAAGGAACTTCTCTAGGCAAGAAACACAAGAGAAGGAAAACACCTACAATAACAAACCCAAAACATTTAAGAAAATGGGAATAGGAACATACATATCGATAATTACCTTAAATGTAAATGGATTAAATGCTCCCACCAAAAGACACAGGCTGGCTGAATGGATACAAAAACAAGACCCATATATATGCTGTCTACAAGAGACCCACTTCAGACCTAGAGACACATACAGACTGAAAGTGAGGGGATGGAAAAAGATATTCCATGCAAATGGAAATCAAAAGAAAGCTGGAGTAGCAATTCTCATATCAGACAAAATAGACTTTAAAATAAAGACAATTACAAGAGACAAAGACGGACACTATATAATGATCAAGGGATCGATCCAAGAGGAAGGTATAACAATTGTAAATATTTATGCACCCAACATAGGAGCACCTCAATACATAAGGCAAATACTAACAGCCATAAAAGGGGAAATCGACAGTAACACAATCATAGTAGGGGACTTTAACACCCCACTTTCACCAATGGACAGATCATCCAAAATGAAAATAAAGAAGGAAACACAAGCTTTAAATGATACATTAAACAAGATGGACTTAATTGATATTTATAGGACATTCCACCCAAAAACAACAGAATACACATTTTTCTCAAGTGCTCATGGAACATTCTCCAGGATAGATCATATCTTGGGTCACAAATCAAGCCTTGGTAAATTTAAAAAAATTGAAATCGTATCAAGTATCTTTTCCGACCACAACGCTATGAGACTAGATATCAATTACAGGAAAAGATCTGTAAAAAATACAAACACATGGAGGCTACACAATACACTACTTAATAACGAAGTGATCACTGAAGAAATCAAAGGGGAAATCAAAAAATACCTAGAAACAAATGACAATGGAGACACGACGATCCAAAACCTATGGGATGCAGCAAAAGCAGTTCTAAGAGGGAAGTTTATAGCAATACAAGCCTACATCAAGAAACAGGAAACATCTCGAATAAACAACCTAACCTTGCACCTAAAGCAATTAGAGAAAGAAGAACAAAAAAACCCCAAAGCTAGCAGAAGGAAAGAAATCATAAAGATCAGATCAGAAATAAATGAAAAAGAAATGAAGGAAACAATAGCAAAAATCAATGAAACTAAAAGCTGGTTCTTTGAGAAGATAAACAAAATTGATAAACCATTAGCCAGACTCATCAAGAGAAAAAAGGAGAAGACTCAAATTAATAGAATTAGAAATGAAAAAGGAGAAGTAACCACTGACACTGCAGAAATACAAACGATCATAAGAGATTACTACAAGCAACTCTATGCTAATAAAATGGACAACCTGGAAGAAATGGACAGATTCTTAGAAATGCACAACCTGCCGAGACTGAACCAGGAAGAAATAGAAAATATGAACAGACCAATCACAAGCACTGAAATTGAAACTGTGATTAAAAATCTTCCAACACACAAAAGCCCAGGACCAGATGGCTTCACAGGCGAATTCTACCAAACATTTAGAGAAGAGCTAACACCTATCCTTCTCAAACTCTTCCAAAATATTTCAGAGGGAGGAACACTCCCCAACTCATTCTACGAGGCCACCATCACCCTGATACCAAAACCAGGCAAAGATGTCACAAAGAAAGAAAACTACAGGCCAATATCACTGATGAACATAGATGCAAAAATCCTCAACAAAATACTAGCAAACAGAATCCAACAGCACATTAAAAGGATCATACACCATGATCAAGTGGGGTTTATTCCAGGAATGCAAGGATTCTTCAATATACGCAAATCAATCAACGTGATACATCATATTAACAAATTGAAGGAGAAAAACCATATGATCATCTCAATAGATGCAGAGAAAGCTTTCGACAAAATTCAACACCCATTTATGATAAAAGTCCTGCAGAAAGTAGGCATAGAGGGAACTTTCCTCAACATAATAAAGGCCGTATATGACAAACCCACAGCCAACATTGTCCTCAATGGTGAAAAACTGAAACCATTTCCACTAAGATCAGGAACAAGACAAGGTTGCCCACTCTCACCACTATTATTCAACATAGTTTTGGAAGTGTTAGCCACAGCAATCAGAGACGAAAAAGAAATAAAAGGAATCCAAATCGGAAAAGAAGAAGTAAAGCTGTCACTGTTTGCAGATGACATGATACTATACATAGAGAATCCAAAAGATGCTACCAGAAAACTACTAGAGCTAATCAATGAATTTGGTAAAGTAGCAGGATACAAAATTAATGCACAGAAATCACTTGCATTCCTGTATACTAATGATGAAAAATCTGAAAGTGAAATTAAGAAAACACTCCTGTTTACCATTGCAACAAAAAGAATAAAATACCTAGGAATAAACCTACCTAAGGAGACAAAAGACCTGTATGCAGAAAATTATAGGACACTGATGAAAGTAATTAAAGATGATACAAATAGATGGAGAGATATACCATGTTCTTGGATTGGAAGAATAAACATTGTGAAAATGACTCTGCTACCCAAAGCAATCTACAGATTCAATGCAATCCCTATCAAACTACCACTGGCATTTTTCACAGAACTAGAACAAAAAATTTCACAATTTGTATGGAAACACAAAAGACCCCGAATAGCCAAAGCAATCTTGAGAACGAAAAATGGAGCTGGAGGAATCAGGCTCCCTGACTTCAGACTATATTACAAAGCTACAGTAATCAAGACAGTTTGGTACTGGCACAAAAACAGAAATATAGATCAATGGAACAGGATAGAAAGCCCAGAGATAAGCCCACGCACATATGGTCACCTTATCTTTGATAAAGGAGGCAAGCATATACAGTGGAGAAAAGACAGCCTCTTCAATAAGTGGTGCTGGGAATATTGGACAGGTACATGTAAAAGTATGAAATTAGAACACTCCCTAACACCATACACAAAAATAAACTCAAAATGGATTAAAGACCTAAGTGTAAGGCCAGACACTATCAAACTCTTAGAGGAAAACATAGGCAGAACACTGTATGACATAAGTCACAGCAAGATCCTTTTTGACCCAGCTCCTAGAGAAATGGAAATAAAAACACAAATAAACAAATGGGACCTAATGAAACTTAAAAGCTTTTGCACAGCAAAGGAAACCATAAACAAGACCAAAAGACAACCCTCAGAATGGGAGAAAATATTTGCAAATGAAGCAACTGACAAAGGATTAATCTCCAAGATTTACAAGCAGCTCATGCAGCTCAATAACAAAAAAACAAACAACCCAATCCAAAAATGGGCAGAAGACCTAAATAGACATTTCTCCAAAGAAGAGATACAGATTGCCAACAGACACATGAAAGAATGCTCAACATCATTAATCATTAGAGAAATGCAAATCAAAACTACAATGAGGTATCATCTCACACCGGTCAGAATGGCCATCATCAAAAAATCTAGAAACAATAAATGCTGGAGAGGGTGTGGAGAAAAGGGAACACTCTTGCACTGTTGGTGGGAATGTAAATTGATACAGCCACTATGGAGAACAGTATGGAGGTTCCTTAAAAAACTAAAAATAGAACTACCATATGACCCAGCAATCCCACTACTGGGCATATACCCTGAGAAAACCATAATTCAGAAAGAGTCATGTACCAAAATATTCATTGCAGCTCTGTTTACAATAGCCAGGACATGGAAGCAACCTAGGTGTCCATCATCGGATGAATGGATAAAGAAGATGTGGCACATATATACAATGGAATATTACTCAGCCATAAAAAGAAATGAAATGGAGGTGTTTGTAATGAGGTGGATGGAGTTAGAATCTGTCATACAGAGTGAAGTAAGTCAGAAAGAGAAAAACAAATACAGTATGCTAACACATATATATGGAATCTAAGGGGAAAAAAAAAAAAGAGGTCATGAAGAACCTAGTGGCAAGATGGGAATAAAGACACAGACCTACTAGAGAATGGACTTGAGGATATGGGGAGGGGGAGGGGTGAGATGTGACAGGGTGAGAGAGTGTCATGGACATATATACACTACCAAATGTAAAATAGATAACTAGTGGGAAGCAGCCGCATAGCACAGGGAGATCAGCTCGGTGCTTTGTGACCACCTAGAGGGGTGGGATAGGGAGGGTGGGAGGGAGGGAGATGCAAGAGGGAAGAGATATGGCAACATATGTATATGTGTAACTGATTCACTTTGTTGTAAAGCAGAAGCTAACACACCATTGTAAAGCAATTATACTTCAATAAAGATGTTAAAAAAAAAAAAAAACCACAATAAGGTATCACCTCACAACTGTCAGAATGGCTATTATAAAGAAGACAACAAATAACAAGTATTTGCAAGGATGTGAAGAAAAGAGAACCCTTGTACACTGTTGGTGAAAATGTAAATTGGTGCAGCCACTATGCAAAATATTATAGAGGTTCTCAAAAATTAAAAATAAAACTACCATATGATCGAGCAATTCCACTTCTCTGTATTTACCTCAAGGTAACAAAAACATTAACTCAAAAAAAAATGCAACCCTATGTTCTTTGCAGCATTATTTACAATAGCCAAGATATGGAAACAATCTGAGTGTCTGTCAATGGATGAATGTGGGCATTTATGACAAGCCCACAGCTAACATCATACGCAATGGTGAAAAGCTGAAAGCATTTCCTCTAACATCATGAACAAGACAAAGATGCCCACACTTGCCACTTTTATTCAACATAGTTTTGGAAGTCCTAGCCATAGCAATCACACAAGAAAAGGAAATAAAAGGAATCCAAACTGGAAAGAAATAAGTAAAACTGTCATTGTTTGCAGATAACATAATACTATACATAGAAATCCTAAAAATGGCACGAAAAATCTACTAGAACTCATCATGGAATTTGGTAATGTTTCAGGATACAAAATTAACATGCAAAAATCTTCTGCATTTCTATGCACTAACAATGAACTATCAGAAATAGAAATCAAGAAAACAAACCCATTTACAGTCACACCAGAAAGAATGAAATGCCTATGAATAAATCTAACTAAGGAATTGACTTATACTCAGAAAACTATAAGACATTGATGAAAGAAATTGAAGACAACTCAGACAATTGGAAAGATATACCGTACTCATAGATTGGAAGACTTAATCTTGTTAACATTACCATACCACCCAAGGCAATCTACAGATTGAGTGCAATCCCTATCAAAATACCACAGGCATTTTTTACAGAACTGCAACAAATAATTCTAAAATTTGTATGGAAACAAAAGATCCTGAATAGCCAAAACAATCTTGAAAAAGAAGAACAAGGCTTGAGGTATCATGATCCCTGATTTCAAACTATACTACAAAGCCACAGAAATCAAAACAGTATGGTACTGGCAGAGAAACAGACACATAGATCAATGGAGCAAAATAGAGAACCCAGAAAGGAACCCACACTTATATGGCCAATTAATCTATGACAAAGGAAGCAAGACTGTACAATGAGAGAAAAACATCTTCTTCGATAAATGGTTATGGGAAAACTGGACAGTTACATGCAAAAGAATCAAACTGAACTACTCTCTCATACCATATGTAAAAGTAAACTCAAATGGATTAAAGACTTAAAGGTAAGACCTGAAAACTCCTAGAAGAAAACAGGCAATAAGCTGTTTCACATAGTATTAGCAATATTTTTTGGATATGTCTCCTCAGGCAAGGGAAACAAAGGCAAAAATTAAAAAATGGGACTACATCAGATTAAAAATCTTTTGCACAGTGAAGGAAAGTATTAACAAATGAAAAGGCTGCCTACTAAATGGGAGAAGATATTTGCAAACAATATATCTGATAAGGGGTTAATATCCAAAATATACAAGGAACTCATACAACTCAACATCAAATAAATAAATAAATAAATAACCTGATTTAAAACTGGCAGAGGACTTGAGTAGATGTTTTTCCAAAGAATACATATAGATTGCCAACAGGAACATGAAAAGACGCTCAACATCACTAATCATCAGGGAAATGCAAATCAAAACCACCATGAGGTATCACCTTACATCTGTCAGAATGGCTATCATCAAAAAGATAATAATAATTTTTGTTGAGGATATGGAGAAAAGGGAACCTCTTGCACTGTTGGTGGAATTGTAAATTGGTGCAGCCACTATGGAAAACAGTATGGAGGTTCCTCAAAAAATTAAAAATAGAACTGCTATATGACCCAGCAATTTCACTTCTGGGTATTCACTCAAATAAAACAAAAACACTAACTCTAAAAGATATATGCACTCCAAAGTTAACTACAGCAATATTTACAATAAGCAAGATATGGAAGCAACCTAAGCATACATCGATAATCAAATGAATAAAGAAGCTGATATATATATATATGTGTATATATATATATATACATATATATATCACTCAGCCATAAGGAAAATGAAATCTTGCCATTTGCAACAGCATGGATGGATCTAAAGGGTATTATGCTAAGTGAAATAATTAGTCTTTCTCAAAGAGAAAAAGACAAATACCATACGATCTCAACTTACATCTGGAATCTAAAAAACAAAACAAACAGAGAAACAAAATGAAAACAGAGTCATGGATACAGAGAACAAACATGTGGCTGCCAGAGGGGAAGGGGATGGATGTGGGTGAAATAAGTGAAGGGTATTAAGAGGTACCGACCTCCAGTTATATAATAAATAAGTCACGGGGATATAATATACAGCATAAGGAATATGGTCAATCATATTGTAATAACTTTGTATGGGGACAGATGGTTACTAGACTTATCGTGGTGACCATTTCATAATGTGTGTACAAATGTCAAATCATTATGCAGTACACCTGAAACTAACATAATATTGTATGTCAACTATATTTCAATTTAAAATTAACAAACTAAAAATAAATAAATCTATATGTATATACATATATATACATATAAGGTTTACTGTGTTCTGGAATAAAGTTATAGAATGTAGTGCAGGGTGTGAGGGGTGGGGATTCGATAGTGGTAATTATAAGAAATAATTTCCTAGATTGTAAACATATCCTCTCAAAAATGACAAGTAAAGAAATATGGTTTCTGTGAGTCACTTTGGACTAAAAATAAAAAGTTTTATCACAAAAAAAAACAGAAAGCGGAAATACAGTGGAAGACAAAAATAGAAACAAAGAACAAGGACAACAAGTAGAAAACAGTGATAAATATGGTAGATATTAATCCAACTATATCAATAATCTCTTTGTCAAGAGTCTAAACACACCAATTAAAAGACAAAGATTGTCAGAGAGGATCAAAAAATAAGACTCAATTGCATATTGTCTAAAATAGATGCACTTTAAACATAAAGACATATATAGATTAAATGTGAAGGGATGGAACAAGATATACCATACTAACACTAATCAAAAGAAAGCTGACATGGTTATATTAATTTCAGACAAAGCAGACTTCAGAACAAAGAAAATTATCAGGGATAAAGAGGGGCATTACATAATGATAAAAAGTCAGTTCTCCACAAAGACATAATAATCCTTAATGTGCATGCACTAACAACAGGGCATCAAAATATATGAGGTAAACACTGATAGAACTGCAAGGAGAAATAGATGAATCCACAATTATAGTGGGGGACTCCAATGCTCCTCTATCAGAAATGGACAGATCTAACAGGCCAAAAATCAGTAAGGACGTGATTGAACTCAACAGCAACCAATCAACTGACATCCATCGAATACTTCAACCTAAGGTGAGGAAAAAGAGCTAGTAGAAAGGAAGAGGTTGAAGATACAGAACTATGTGTATTGAGGAGGGGAGTGGTGGTGATTGATCACAAAAATGTCTGAGGAGGCAGGATAGAATGGGATCCAGAGGTAGGGTAGAGGGTTACACTCTGAGCAGGAAAAGCTATACCTCCTCCACTGAGACAGAAGGAAAGGAGGAGATAATGGGTCCAGGTAAAATTGAGATTATAGGTGGTGAAAGAGGAAGTCGAGGGAGGTCCTGCCTGATATCTTCATGTTCACAGTCAAGTAGGGGACAAAGTTAACTTACACGAATGAGAAAAGAGAGGGTAGAATAGAGGGATTAAGAAGAAAACTGGAAATATAAAATAGCCACTAAGAAATTCAAGAATGAGCTACCTAAGTACAAACAGAGGGTCACCAAGCAGCTCAGTTGAAAGTCTAACTGAGAATGGAAAATCATAAATTTGTATTGGCTTCAAACTGCATAGTGTATGTGTGTGTGTGTGTACCTGTGCATGAGTTGAGTGAATGTTTTCCAACAGCCTGAGTGTTGAGCAGAAAAATGGCGGAAACTTGGACTTATCCTAGGTTGCAGCTCTACAGGGCAAGTGTGGCAGCAGGAGTAGGAAGCATGATGAGAATGAATGAAGTAAGGCTCCCAAGCTTAAGATGGAGTCCTAGGGAACACCAAAATGTAAAGGGTAAACAGAAGAAGGGGAACATGCAAAGGTAAATGAGAAGGAGCCAGAAACCAGTGGTGTCACAAAAGAAATATTCTTGAAAACTTCAGCATTTGGAGAGCTTTCTGAGATCATGTCGTCCAAACCCTTAACTGTGGCAGATGAGGAAAGTGAGGCCCCAAGAGGGGAAGAGGCTTGCCCAAGGTTCATAGTAAGCTAGAGGTGGAACTAGGACTGAAATTCAGGTATTTTAACTCTGTCCCATTTACTCTATGGCACTTGGGTATCTTTCCTTCTTTTATTTTAGAAGTAATATATGTTTTCTGTAGATAATTTGGAAAACTCAGAGAAGAATAAAAAATAAAATTTAATTTCTTTATAATCTTACCACTGACTGTAAACATGTTGGCATATGTTAGCTTTAAAACAAGTTGAAAAATTCTTTGACATTTGTCACATCAAGAGGTGGAATCTAGTTCCCCTCCTCTAGAATATAGGCTAGCTTTAGTGACTTTCTTCTAACAGCATGAGGTGAATATGATGCTGCATGACTCCTGCCGCTAGGTCATAAAGTCAATATAGCTTCCTCTCAGCTCTCTTTCCCTCAGGACACTTGTTCTTGGAACCCAGTCATCATGCTATGATGAAACCCAGGCCACATGGAGAAGCCACATGTAAGTGTTCCAGCTGAAAGCCCCAGCTGAGTTCGGAGCCAGCAACTAGCATCAACTGCCAGACATGTGAATGAGGAAGCCTCCGAGATTTCTCCAGCTCCAGCCACTGTCCGACTGCAACTGTATGAGAGACTCTGAGAAAGAACCAAGTAACTGAACCCAGTCAATCCTCAGAGTCTTGAGAGATGATAATAGTCATTTTACATCACTAAGTTTGTAATGCAGTGTTAAATAACCAATATAGCAAATATCCTTCTAGTCTTTTGTATGCATATACATTTTTTAACATCTTTATTGGATTATAATTGCTTTACAATGGTGTGTTAGTTTCTGCTTTATAACAAAGTGAATCAGCTATACATACACATTTTAATTACAATATTGAAATTACAAAGTATATACTATTTCCTATCCTACTTTTCTCACCTTGCATTTTTCATGAGCATTTTACTGCAACATTAAAATTTGTTTAGAAAGATCATGATAGTAGGCACATAATATTCAGCTATATAGATATTTCAAACATATTTAACCAGTCTTTACTGTTAGACATTTATATTAATTTCTAATTTTTCACTGTCATAGATAAAGCTGCAGTGAACATTCGTGCATCTACACCTTTTTTAAAGCATGTTTACTTTGTCATTTGAATGACAAAAACATCATAGTTTAACTGAAGCAATTTACATAAAATACAAAAGATCCAAAAGTTAAATTTGTATATTCCTCCACTCCCTCTCCAGAGCCATCTCCCTAACCGCTGTTGAAAATCTAGTGTGAATCCTTACACACTTTATCCTTCACATATACAAACATATAAACACATAATATATTTTCTTTCACAAAAATGTTGTTACTATAGCCTTCTCTTTTACTTAGCAATGTATCATGGGCAGCTTTCCAAGTCAATATTCCTTATTCCTTTCAATGATTTCATAGTAGTCCATAGTATAGTTAGACCATAATATATATAACTAGTTCCCTATCAGTGGACATTCAGGTTGTTGCTATTACATATAATATTGCAGTAAACACCTTTGTACAGTTACCTATACATACTGGCACTTTAATTTCTGACAGTTAAATTATCATAAGTGAGATTTCCAGGTCAAGGGGTGTGTGAATTTTTCAGTTTTAATAAATACATGTAGAGGACCTCCCATTAAATATGACAGATTAAATACATGTTTATCATCTCTTCTAAAACTGCAATAAAATGAAAGAGAATGGACTTTTTTTAACATTTTTATTGGAGTATAATTGCTTTACAATGGTGTGTTAGTTTCTGCTTTATAGCAAAGTGCATCAGTTATACATATACATATATCCCCATATCTCTTCCCTCTTGTGTCTCCCTCCCTCCCACTCTCCCTATCCCACCCTTCTAGCTGGTCACAAAGCACCGAGCTGATCTCCCTGTGGACTTTTTAAGGAGTATAAACTCACAAAGACAAAGAGAACAGAAATGAAGACAGCAACAGGCAAGATATGCCAACACATTTTTGGAAGATGCAAAGCAGATTCGGGTTAGCACAACTGGAAGAGCTGAAGAGCAAGTGCCTCCAGGTGGCAGATGCAAAATGAGAAGCAACACAATTCATGCAGCAGAATGTCTGTGAAGCTCAGAAATTGGAGATGCCAATGACCAAAAATGTCAGGGGTGTGTCAAAAGGCTGAAAACAGAGGGTTTAGTTGCTTGTGTGTGAGAAGTAGGGTTAGACCACTCTTAGATCCCTTCCTTTATCCTGCTCAGCCAGGAAAATACCTTTTCCCTACTCTGGCAGAAGACTGGAAGTTTATTCAATCCACAGAAGCCTCAGAGCCAGATGCCCCAGGTAGAGTGAAAGATGGGGAAAGGGTGTCATACTGAAAATAGCAGCACTAAATGAAAGTCTACAATAAGATTCTTTTCCCTACAACCACCGCCCCCCTCAAATACCTTGGTTCCAAGAACACCAGCAATCAGGTATATATTTTTCAGGCAGGAAATTGAAGAATTCATCTCTGAAGAAACTGAAACTGCTCTCAGAGAAAAGACTTACAGATAATGTCATTTTGGGGTCCCCAGTGAACTAGCCATTCTCGCTGAATCATCTTAGAGTGAAGATCACCAGTTGACAAGCCCTGCCCCTATAGGAAAGTCTCCTATATGAAAGATAAAGAACAAAACAAATAAATCAAATGAAACAGTGAAATAAAGGACAGAGCAGAAGAAAACTTTTTTATTATACCCGGAAATAAGATATTATAACCATGAAATAAAAACAAGATGCTATAAAAAATAAACACTTAGAAAACCAAAGAGAAGTTATACAAATATCCTAATTTTCTTATAATACATTTACAGTTTACTTTTTACGCATATATCTCAAATTCTATGAATTTTTTTCTATATGGTACAAGGTGAGGACCTGAATCTATTTCTTCACAAATTGATTGCTGTCTCAATATCATTTATTGAATAATTCATACATATAGACCTTTGTTCACACTGATTATTTCCTTAGGATAAAAACATAAGTGGAACTACTGGCTTTAAGGGCAAGAACAATTTTAAAGCTTTTAAAATATACTGTCAAATTGCCCTCCAGAAAAATTATACCAATTTTATTTCCATGAGCAGGGTGTAAGTGTGTATTTCCTATATGCATACCAACAGTGAATATTATCTTCACCAATTTTATGAGCCAACAATGGTATTCTTTTGTTTAATATTTTTTCTCTTAATTATTTTTGTTTTTTTCTTCCAGTTTGATTAAGATATAAATGATATACAGTACCATATAAGGTGTACAGCATAATGATTTGATTTACATGCATCATGAAATGATTATCACAAGTTTAGTGAATATTGATCATCTCATATAGATAAATTTAAAAATAGAAAAATATATATATATTTCCCTGTGATGAGAACTCTTAGGATTTAGTCTCTTAACCACATTCTCATATAACATACAGCAGTGTTAATTGTATTTATCATGTTGTACATTATATTCCTACTACTCATTTATCTTATAACTGGAAATTTGTATCTTTTGACTGCCTTCATCCAATTCCCCTCCTCCCACCCCCAGCCTCTGGTAACCACAAATCTGATCTCTTTTTCTATGAGCTGGTTTGTTTGTTTTTGAGGGATAATTGACCTACAACACTGTTAGTTCTTGTTACACAACATAGTGATTTGATATTTCTATACATTTCAAAAAATGACACCACAATAAGTTTAGTTACGATATGTCACCATAAGAAGTATTACGTAGTTATTGACTGTATTCCCCACACTGTACATTTCATACCCGTGACATTTATTTTGCAACTGGAAGTTTGTACCTCTTAATCTCCCTCACCTATTTCTTTCCTCCCCTCACCCTCCTCTACTCTGGCAACCACATATTTGTTCTCTATATCTATAATTCTGTTTCTGTTTTGTTATGTTTGTTTATCTGTTTCGTTTTTTAGACTCCACATATAATTGGAATCATACAGTATCTGTCTTTCTCTGTCTGATTTATTTCACTTAGCATAATACCCTCTAGGTCCAACCATGTTGTCACAAATGACAAGATTTCATTCTTTTTTATGGCTGAGTAAAATTCCATTGTGTGTGTGTATATATATATACACACACCACAACTTCTTTATCCATTAGACCATATATGGACACTTAGGTTGCTTCCATCTTAGCTATTGTAAATTTTTGCTTCAATGAACTTTGGAGTGCGTATATCTTTTCTAACTAGTGTTTTTGTTTTCTTAGTGTAAATAACCAGGAATGAAATTCCTTGATCATATGGTAGTTCTATTTTTAATTTTTTAAGGAATATCCATACTGTTTTCCATAAGGGCTGCACCAATTTACAATCCCACCAACAGTGCAAGAGGGTTCCCTTTTCTCTACAACCTCGCCAAAACTGTTGTTTGTTGTCTTTTTGATAATAGCCATTTTACACGTGTGAGGCAATATCTCATTGTGGTTTTAATTCTCATTTCCCAGAGAATTAGTGATTTTTGAGCATCTTTTCATGTGCCTGTTGGCCATCTGTATAGCCTCATTTAAAAATTTTCTGTTCAGATCCTCCACCCATTTTCAAATTGGGTTATCTGGGTTTTTTTTTTTTGATGTTGAGTTGTATGAGTTCTTTGTATACTTTGGATATTAACCCCTTATTGAATGTATCATTTGCAAGTATCCTCCCCGATTGAGTAGGCGGCTTTTTCGGGGGGTTTTGGTAGTTTCCTTTGCTGTGCAAAAGATTTTTAGTTTGATGTAGTCCTGTTTGTTTATTTTCACTTTTGTTTCCCTTGCCTGAGGAGACATGTCCAAAAAATATTACTAAGACCAATGTCAAAGTGATTATTGCCTACATTTTCTTCCAGATATTTTATGGTTTTATATCTTACATTTAAGTCTTTAATACACTTTGAATTAATTTTTGTGCATTTTGTGAGACAATAGTCCAGTTTGATTCTTTTAAATGTAGCTGTCCAGTTTTCTCAAAACCATTTATTGAAGAAGCTTTTTTTTCCCCATTGTATATTCTTGCCTCTTTTGTTGTAGATTAATTGGCTGTATAAGTGTGGGTTCCTTTCTGGACTCTCTATTCTGTTCCATCGAGCTATGTGTCTGTTTGTTGGATTTTTTGCCAGTACCATACTGTTTTGATTATTGTAGCTTTGTAGTATAGTTTGAAATTAGGACGTGTGATACCTCAAGCTTTGTTCTTCTTTCTCAAGATTATTTTGGCTATTTGGGGTCCTTTGTGTTTCCATACAAATTTTAGAATTATTTGTCCTAGTTCTGTAAAAAATGCCAGTGGTATTTTGATAGGGATTGCATTGAATCTGTAGATGGCCTTGGGTAGTATGGTCATTTTAACAATATTAATTCTTCCAACCCATGAAAATGATACTTCTTTCCATCTGTTTATGTCATTTTCAATGTCTTTCATTAGAGTCTTATAGTTTTTTAAGTACAGATTTTTACCTTCTTATTTAGATTTATTCTTATATATTTTATTCTTTGTGATGCATTTGTAAATGTGATTGATTTCTTAATTTCTCTTTCTAATAGTTCGTTTTTGGTGTGTAGAAATCCACAGATTTTGTGTATTAATTTTGTATCCTGGAAACTTACTGTTTTATTGATGAGTTCTAGTAGTTTTTGGAGCCATCTTAGGATTTTCTATATAGTATCATGTCATCTGCAAACAGTGACAGTTTTACTTATTTCATTACCATTGGAATTCCTTTTATTTATCTTTCTCGTCTGATTGATGTGAATAAGACTTCCAATACTATGTTGAATAAAAGTGGCAAGAGTGGGCATCCTTGTCTTGTTCCTGATCTTAGAGGGAATGCTTGCAGCTTTTAACTGTTGAGTATGATGTTAGCTGTGGACTTGTCATATATGGACTGTATTATGTTGAGGTATGTTCCCTCTTATCCCACTTTGTTGAGAGTATTTATCATAAATGGAGGTCAAATTTGGTCAAAAGCTTTTTCTTCATCTATTGAAATGATCTTATGATTTTTGTTCTTCAATTAGTTAATGTGGTTTATTACACTGATTGCTTTGTGAATATTGAATTATATTTGCATCCCCAGGGTTGCAAGTGGGGTTCCACTTGGTCATGGTGTATGATCCTTTTAATGTATTGTTGAATTTAGTTTGCTAATATTTTGTTGAGGATTTTTGCATCTATGATCATCAGTGATATTGTTGGCCTATAATTTTCTTTTTTGTGATATCTTTGTCTGGTTTTGGTATCAGAGTGATGCTGGCCTCATTAGAATGGGTTCAGAAGCATTTCATCCTCTGCAATTTTTTAGAATAGTTTGAGAAGGATAGGTGTTAATTCTTCTCTAAATGTTTGGTAGAATTCTCTGAAGCCATCTGGTCTTGGACTTTTGTTTGTTGGTAGTTTTTTTTTATTACTGATTCAATTTCACTACTTGTAATAAGTCTGTTTATAATTTCTATTTCTTTGTGGTTCACTCTTGGGAGATTTACATTTCTAGAAATGTGTCCATTTTTTCTAGGTTGTCCATTTTATTGGTGTGTAATTGTTTGTAGTAATCTCTTTCTGTGGTATAGGTTGTAACTTCTCCTTTTTCATTTCTGATTTCCTTTATTTGGGCTCATTCTCTTTTTTTCCTGATGAGTCTGGCTCTAAGGTTTATCAGTTTTGTTTATCTCATTGAAGAACCAGCCCTTAGTTTCATTGATTTTTCTACGTTTTTTAGTCTCAATTTCATTTATTTCTGCTCTGATCTTTATGATCTCTTTCCTTCTACTAACTTTGGGTTTTGTTTGTTCTTTTTTTTTTTCTAGTTCCTTCATGTGTAAGGTTAGTTTGTTTATTTGAGATATTTCTTGCTTCCTGAGGTAAGCGTGTATCACTGTAAAATTCCCTCCTGGAACTGCTTTTGCTGCATCCCATAGATTTTGGATTGTTGTGTTTTCCTCTTCATTCATCTCCAGGTATTTTTTTTTATTTCATCCTTGATTTGTTCAGTAACCCACTGGTTGTTTAGTAGCATCTTGTTTAGCCTCCATGTGCTTGTGGTTTTTTTGCAGTTTTCTTCTTTTTTACTTTTTATTGGAATACAGTTGATTTACAATATTGTGTTAGTTTCTGCTGTACAGCAAAGTGAATCAGTTATACATATATCCACATAAATTTCCTTCCCATTTAGGTCACAACAGAGCATTGAGTAGAGTTTCCTGTGCTATACAGTAGATTCTCATTAGTTACCTATTTTATATAAGGTAGTGTTCATATGTCAATCCTAATCTCCCAATTCATCCCACCCCCCCCTTCCTCCCTTGGTAACCATAAGTTTGTTTTCTACAACTTGCAGTTTTCTTGTAGTTGATTTCTAATCTCAAAGCGTTTTGGTCTGCAAAGATGTTTGATATGATTTTAATCTTCTTAAATTTACTTCACACTTGTTTTGTGGCCTAGCATGGATCTATCCTGGAGAATATTCCATGTGCACTTGAAAAGAATGTGTATTATGCTGCTTTTTGGTTGGAATCTTTTATACATATATATGTATATATATACATATATATGTATATATATGTATACATAGATATGTATGTATACATATACATATATATGTATGTGTGTGTGTGTGTGTGTGTATATATATATATATATATACATACATACAGATATACATAAAGGCCATCTGGTCTAACGTGTTATTAAAAGGCCAGTATATCCTTATTGATTTTCTGTCTGGATGATCTGTCCATTGATGTAAGTGGTGTGTTAAAGTCCCCTACTATTATTGTCTTACTGTCAATTTCTCTCTTTATGTCTATTAATACTTGCTTTCTGTATTTAGATGCTTCTATATTGGATGCATACATATTCACAATTGTTATATCTTCTTTTTGGGTTGATCCCTTGGTCATTATGTAATGTTCTTCTTTGTCTCTTGTCACAGTCTTTGTTTTAAAATTGATTTGTCTGATACAAGTGTTGCTACCCCAGCTTTATTTTTTTTTCCATTTGCGTGGAACACCTTTTCCATCCCCTCAATTTCACTCTGTGTGTATCTTTAGATCTGAAGTGAGTTTGTTATAGGCAGCATATATATGGGTCTTGGTTTTTTATCCATTCAGCCATTCTAGGTCTTTTGATTAAAGCATTTAGTCCATTTATGTTTAAAGTAATTATTGGTAGGTAGGTACTTATCATTTTCTTAATTGTTTTGGGGTTGTTTTTGTAGTTCTTTTTTGTTCCATTTTTATTCTTTTGCTCTCTTCCCTTGTGATTTGATAACTATTTTTAGTGTTATGTTTGGATTCCTTATTTTTTGTGTGTCTGTGTATCCATTATAGATTTTTGGTTTGTGGTTACCATGAGATTTATATATAGCAATATATATATGATTATTTTAAGTTGCTGGTCTCTTAAGTTCAAATACATTTTAACAACCCTGCATTTTTACTCCCCACCTCCCACATTTACTGTTTTTGACATCATATTTTACATCTTTTTGTTTTTTGTATCCCTTAACTACTTATTGTAGATGTAGATAATTTTACTACTTTCGTATTTTAACCTTCCTACTAGCTTCATATGTAGTTGATTTACTATCTTTACTGTATATTTTCCTTTCGTAATTTTCATATTTCTAGTTGTGACCTTTTCTTCATAGAGAAGTCCCTTTAACATTTCTTGTAAACCTAGTTTTGTGCTGCTGAACTCTTTTAGCTTCTGCCTGTGTGTGAAACTTTTAATCTCTCCATCAAATTTGAATGAAAGCCTTGCCAGGTAGAGTATTCTTGGTTGTAGGATTTTCCCTTTCATCATTTTAAGTACATCGTGCAACTCCCTTCTGGTCTGCAGAGTTTCCACTGAAAAGTCAGCTGATAGCCTTATAGGAGTTCCCTTGCACATAACTTTTTGCTTTTCCCTTGCTGCTTTTTATTATTCTTTCTGTATCTTTAATTTTAACATTTCAATTACAATGTGTCTTGGTGTATTTCTCTTTGGGTTGATCATGTTTGGGACTCTCTGTGCTTACTGGTCCTGGATGCCTGTTTCCTTTCCCAGGTTAGGGAAATTTTCAACTATTATGTCTTCAAGTATGTTCTCTGTCTCTTCTCCTTCTGAAACCCCTATAATGCAAACATCAGTATGCTTGATGTTGTCCCAGAGGTCTCTCAAACTATCCTTATTTCTTTTTATTCTTTTTCCTTTTTTTCTGCTCAGCTTCAGTGATTTCCCCTACTCTGTTTTCCAGCTCACTGATCCATTTCTCTGTGTCATCTAATCTACTCTTGAATCCTTCTAGTGTACTTTTTATTTAAGTTATTGTATTCACCTCTGTTTGGTTGTTCTTTATATTTTCTAACTCTTTGTTAAAAACTTCTAGGTTCTCACTCTGTTCACCCAATCTTCTCCTGAGTTTTCTGAACATCTTTATGATCATTACCTTGAACTCTTTACTGAGTAGATTGCTTATCTCCACTTCACTTAGTTCTTCTTCTGGGGTTTTATCTTGCTCCTTCATTTGGGACATATTCCTCTGTGGCCTCATTTTGCCTAACTTGCAGTTTTTATTTCTCTGTATCTGATAGGTTGGTTACATTTCACAACCTTGGAGAATTGGCCTTTTATAGGAGACATCCTATGCATCCCAGCAGGGCACTCCCCTCTGGTTACCAGAGCTACGTGTTCTAGTGGTACCCCTTATGTGAACTGTGTGGGTCCTTCTGTGTGAGATGGCTATTGTGGGTGGTCTGGTAGGCAGGTCTGGCCCCCAGTCCTATTGGTTGCCAGGCCCTCCCTTGTGCAGAGGCAGCTAGCTGCTGGTGGGTGGTTGTGTTACAGGGCTGCTGGCTATGAAGCCCTATGGCGTCCCAGGGCTAGTGCAAGCCCCCTGGTGGGTGGAGTCGGGTTCTGGTGTGGCTAGTTGTGGGGCCAGTGGTTCCAGATCTATTGTAGGCCTGCTGGTGAGGGACTGATTCCTGACATAGCCAGCTGCATGGTCTGGCTATGTCAGAAATCAACTGATGTTGGCCCCCTGTTGAGTGGGGTTGGATCCCAGAGTGGCTGACTGAGGGGTCCAAGGTGTCTCAGAACTGGTATTAGCCTACTGGTGGGTGGGCCCAGGGCCCAGGGGCATCCCAGGGCTAATGCCAACCCACTTGTGGGCAGACCCAGCTCCCAGGGTTTCTGGCTACAGGGTCCAGGGTGCCCCAAAGCTGGTGTCAGCCCACTGATGAGTAGGGCCAGATCCCAGGGCAGCTGGCTGAGTGGCCCAAGGTGTCTCAGAGCTGGTGTTGGCCTGCTAGTGGGCACAGCTGAGGCCCAGGGGGTCCCAGGGCTAGTGCCAGACTGCTAGTGGGTGGGTTGGATCCTGACATAGCAGGCTGTAGGTATACAGTGGTCCTGGGGCTGGCATCCACCCTCTGGTGGGTGAGGTTGGGGCCCAGGGAATCCCAGCTTGTGCCTGCCAACTGATGGGTGAGACTGGGTCCTAGGGCTAGTGTTGGCTCTCTGGTGGGTGGAGCTGTGTCCAGGTATCTCTGGCTGCAGGACTCCTGGGGTCCTAGATTTGGTGTTTCAGCCCTCTGGTGAGCAGGGCCAGGGCCCAGGGGGCCCTGGGGCTGGTGCCTGCCCACTGATGGGTGGAGCCAGGTCCCAGAGTCTCTGCCTGCAGATCTGGGAGTTCTAATCTAGTGCCAGTGCACTGTTGTGTGGGTCAGGGTCCTGGGCCCTCTGGTGGACAGGGCCAGATCCGAGGGTGGCTGTGGGCTCAGGAGATCTTAAGGCAGCCAGCCTGCTGGTGGAAGGGGTTGTATCCCTGCCTGGCTAGTTGCTTGGCCTGAGGTGTCCCGGTACTGGTGCTGACAGGCTGGTGAGTGGGTCTGTGTCCCTATGCTAATAAGGTAGGGAGTGGATTCCAAAATGGCACTTGCCAGCACCAGTGTCCTCATGGTAGAATGAGCTCCCCAAATGGCTCCCACCAGTGTCTATATCCCCAGGGTGAGCTACAGTTGCTTCCTGCTCCTCCAGGAGGCTCTCCAAGATCAGTAGGTGTTCTGACCCAGGACCCTTTCAAATTACTGCTTCTGCCCTGGGCCCCAGAGTGGGTGAGATTTTGTGTGTGTCCTTTAAGAGTGCCTTTTCTATTTCCCACAGCCCTCTGGATATCCCAAAAGTAAGCCCCCCCCCCCCCCCGGGCTTCAAGCCAAACAGACTGGGGAGTCCAATGTGTGGGTCAGACCCCTTGCTCCTTGGGAAGAACCTCTGTAATTGTAATTACCCTCCCACTTGTAGGTTGCCCACCTAGGGGTCTGGGTCTTTACTATACCGCATCTCTGCCCCTCCTACTCATCTTGTTGTGGTTCCTTCTTTATATCTTTATTTGTAGAAGATCTTTTCTGTTAGTCCTCCAGTTTTTCTCATCAATGGTTGCTCTGTAAGTAGTTATAATTTTGGTGTGCCTGTGGGAGGAAGTGAGCTCAGAGTCTCCCTACTCTACCATCTGGCCACTCCTACCTCTCTTAATTATTTTTGGTATGGCAAGGAATGGGGTTAAATTCTAGTATCTGATACTTTTGGTAGTTCCCTGTGACTTGTTTCCTGGCCTTCCACTTTCTTTTTCTTGTCCTAACTTTGTCCCCTTTCACATATATTCCTGCATGTTTTTGTTTATATATGAGCCCTAGAATGCTGGGACTAGCCTTACAAGTAGATAGTTGTGTGATATAAGACCTTGTTGATTAAAAAGTCTTCCTACAATTTGTGAAATGAAGTGTGGCAATGTATTAAAATTCAAAATACACATACCGTTTGAAACAGATTCCCATTACGAGAATGTGACCTAAGGAGAAGACAAGCAAAGAACTGTGCAAAGATGTAGGTATAAAACTATGCATCCAGCTACTTTAACACTAGTCTTATTTCAGGAAATGGATGTGATAGCTCTTCTGTAATGCATTTAGAGATATGTTTAAAATCACATGTAATAAAGATGCTTATAAGAAAAAGAAAACAAAACAAAAAAATAAAACTGTGCACCCAAGATTGTTTCTAAAAAAAAGACCTAGACAAACTTAAATTCCATCAATAGGAAACTAGTTAAATAAAATATTCTATGTTCAATTAAATATAATGCAGATAGTTTTTTCAAAGAATTTAATATATATTGACATGGAAAGATGCATTATTAGGTTTTTAAAGCATATTTCAAAATGGGATATTCATTCATTAGGCAGATTTTTATTGAGCATCTACTATGTACCAGGCATTGTCATAGCGACTAGGAAGAGAATGGAATTGAATTCTAATAGGATATATACTATACTCTCATTTATATAAAATTTTGAATGTATGTGTATATGTGTTTTGTGTAAAGAGAGAAATGTCTGAAAAGAAGTTCACTATAAAGCTAATGGCCATTTTTTTCTGGGTGGTAAGGTTTTAGTTAATTTTGACTTTTTTACTCATGCTTTTCTTAGTGTTTAAACTTTTACCATTAAGCATATAATGTTTTTTATAATCAGAAGAAACAACAAAGTTATACCCACTTGTGGAGAAAATTCCCAGCCACCATCCTTCACCCTTCACTCCTAGTTATTGTCCATGAAAAATTTCAAGTCTCTCATGAAGAACAAACTAAGCTAACATCAGTCACCAATACCCCTTCATGAACTTCTTTTTTAGCCCCTTGAGGGGCTGGTTGGCTAAGGGAAGATATTCCTAAGGGTTAAAGTAAGGTGTTGGAAGGTACGGAGACAACGACTGAAATGAATCTGTTGATTGCAGTTTTCCGAGGAGAAGTTGGGAAAGGCAACTACATATAAGTCTAAGGGAAGGGAAGATCCACACGATGTCAAAGAGATTTTGCACTTCCCCACCCTTCTTGGCCTCAAAGCCTCACCTTCACAGCATTCTAGGAGAGCTGCGTTTGGTAGACTGCCAGGAGCCCTCTGGCATTCAGGAAGGTTATAGGGAGGAAGAAAGTTCTCATCTGTATAAATAATTGTCCTTCTCCTTCTTTTCTCCTCCCTGCAAATAGACTCATTAGGCTTTTGGCATCCTCCAGAGAGTGGGAGCCAGGCCTTCACTGCTGACAATTCCCATTAGCATGCCTTCATTGCAGCTCTTTTATTGCATTGATCAAATTACTTTCTCCAAGAACACTCCCCAGTCCACCAAGTAAGTTATGTATTGAAGAAGAGCATCTGGGGAGCCCTCATGCTTCTTATCCAGCATGCTGGATTCCAGAAATAGGGCAAGGTAGGGTACTCCTTAACTGAGGGTATACTCCAAACCCCTTTAGCAGAACCTATCACAAGTACTGTTGCCTTTAATTAACAAAGAGACAGACATTTACTTAAAAGTATAGCATAGTGATTAAGGTTTAGTTTACAGTCTAGGAGGACTAACAGATAGGTACGTAATAAATATTAGTACCAACAAGGAGGAATGAAATAATATGATAAACTGCAAGCAAAGAGCTAAGGGATTAAAAAGAAAAGAACCATTCAATCTAATTGGGAGATCATGGCTAACTTAAAAGAGAAATAGCATTAGAGCTAAGGCTTGAAGGGTGAGTTTCATTTCAGCAAATAGAAATGATAACAAAGATTAATCCAGGCTGAGAGAACATCATAAGCAAGGGTATGAAGGAAGAGAAGTAAGTGAATTATTGAGCTAAGAGTGAGTAATCAGCTGCGACTAAAGGAGATGGCATGGTAGCCCTGGCCCACAGTGCTCACTAGATATTGAATGATTACATGTAGGATTCCTGGAGAAATGTAATAAGAGATGACATCAGAAGAAAGTAGCAGGGGCCAGACTGTGAGGGCCCTTGAACGCCAGATTAAGGATTTTAGATTTAATTATTTAGGAATTATCAAAGGAGAGAAGTGACAGGGTCTAGTCTCTGACTTAAAAAGACAACTCCAGTGTTTATATGGATGGTGGAATAAAAGCAATGAGAATGGTACAGAAGGAAGACCAGTTAAGAGGCTACTACAGTAGTCTAGGTGAGAGACAACAAAGGCCTGGGGTAAGATAGTGATGATGAGGATGAAGAAGAGGGATACAGATTTGGGAGTCCTCAGTATATAGGAGACCTCCAAAACTATGGAAATAGATGAGCTTACCCTTGGACAAAATATAGACTGAAAAGAGAAGAGAATCGAAAATTAAACCCTGGGAAAGACTATGTTAATTAGCTTGATTGTGGTAATCATTTAACAGTGGATACATACATCAAAACATCACATTTTACACCTTAAATATATGCAAATTTTATTTATCAATCATACCTCAATAAAACTTGGGAAGGGGGAGAGAGACAAGAGAAAAGTTTTCAAATGAGACGGAAGAATCACCAGTAGGAGAACCAGTAGAGTACAGTGCTCTGAAAATCAAGGGTAGAAAGTCTCTCAAGATCTACATTACCCTGGAGCTAGCCCTCCTTTGATCTGCATACCGAAAAAGCAGCCTGTGATTGTAGTAGCTTTTTTTAGAAGCCACGTCATAATTTTGGCTCATACTGAGTTTGTTGTCAATTACAACTCCCAAATCCTAGCTACAAGAATTGAAATCCAGTCAGATCTCCCTGTCCTAGACATTTGCAGTTGCAAAAACAGGACCTGTTTTGTTCTTATTTAGTGTCATTGTGTTTGTTTTGACCTGTTATTCCAGCCTGTCCAAGAATTTTTTATATCTTTATTCTGACATTCAGCCTATTAGCTTTCTCCCAGCTTTCTGTCATCTGTAATTTGATCAGCTCACTGTCTATGTCTTCATCCATATCCTTGATTAAAATGTTGACTAGAAAAGGACCAACTCCAATGTGGCACTAGAGATCTCCTTTAGGCTGACATAAAAACATAAATCAAAGAGTTGGGGGCTCAAATTATTACTCTTGTACTGTTCCATCATTCAACCCATGTTTCTGCTTTCTGTACACAAAGATGTCACAGAAAAAATTTACTGAAGTCAATATACATCATTACCAAAGAGTTCTCTTTCTCTAGAAGTAACCACATCCAGAGAAGAAATTGACTTCCTTTGGTAAGCTGGCTCCTAGTGATCCCTTCCTTTTCTGGATCCTCACAATCCATCAGTTTACTAATCAATTCTAAAATGTTGCTGAGCATTGACATCTAGTTTTTTTTAATCTGTACTTTCTAGAATCTGACTTCAGTGTTTTGTTAACCTCTCCTCAAAGAGAATTTACATGAGTGTTAAAAATAGTATCTACATATTCTTCTTAACTCCATAGTATAGAAAGTGGGTGTTGTTATAAATGTGAGGAGAGGCCATAGTGGTTTTGAATGGGGAAGGGGGTGACATATCTAATTTGCATGCTGCCTAGCACTAGAATGGATTGTCAACCCCAGGGAAACTCCAGAGCTGAATGAGGCTGCATAAGGTCATTTTGAGGTTTCCTTAATGTCTCTAAAATCCCAAAGTATCAGCCCAACTCATCCTACAAGACCACACTTCCCACCTCTGCTTTTGTTCACTCTTTTCCCCTCTGCCTGGGATATCCTTTTCCCACTCCCACTACATTTTACCCATGTACAAATACGGTCCATCCTTTAAGTTCCAGTTCTAATGTCACCATTGCCAAGAAGTCTTCTGGATTTCCCCAGCATCTAAATTCCCATACCCTTTCTCTGTGCCTTCCTCAGGCACTGAGTCCTTTCTACCTTAGACTATACTCTTTGGAGTATAAAGGAGATACAAACAGCGAAATCTATCCTGAAGGCAGATGCTTATACTGGCACCCCACAATCTGAGACACCAAGACACCTCAGAAAAGATTTGAGTCCCTAGGAGTGCTGGTCAGAGACAAAGCCAGACAATTCCAAGGGTGTTCCCTGTTGTTCATACAATAGTTTCCATCATCAATATACTTTAAACAATGAACCTCTCTTTTCATTGTTTAGCCCCATTATTACTGGGCTGTTCATTAGCTAGGACATGGCCTCACCTTTTACCTCCCATATAAACCTATCAGTACACCCAGAACAAAGATGACACTACAACAAAATTCCTATTGTCAGTGGACCCACTAATGATAGACACCCCAAACATGAGCTTCAATGACCTTCTGTATCTTATGAAATCCTTCTTATTGGAATGAGAGCTAAAATACCTGATCAGAGAACATCTTTCAGTTCTGGCTCAAATGAAACTGCCCAGCTACCTCCAAAAGCATGGGTTTTCTAGAGAATAATTACTATACTTCCTCAAATTCTAATGGAAAATTCCAGTACACATGAAAAAAAATCTCTGAAACTCTACTGTGTCAGTTAGAATTGTGTTCAGCTGCACGTAATATAAACCTAAATCCAGTGACTTAAACTAGAAAGGAGTTTATTTTCTCATGACACCAGAAGTCTGATGGTATGCAGTCCAGGGCAGATACAGCCGACCCCACAATATCTCATGTTACAACATGGCTGCTACAACTCTAGACATAACATATGCATTCCAGGATGGAAAGAGAAAAGACTGAATGGAGCAAGTCAACCAGATTTGTCAAGAAAACTATCGTTTTCCCAGAAGCCTCACCCTGTAGACTTCCACTTACATCTCATTGGCCAGAACTGTATCACATGATTACCTTTAGCTACAAAGCCTCTCAAGAAATCAAAATTTTTAAATGGGCATATCACATCCCCAAATAAATTAAGAGGAGTTTTAGTACAGGAGAAATTAAGGAATTAAGAAATTCCCTATTAAGTAGGTAATTAGCAGTGTTTGCCACTTATAATGAGATGAAAAGTAATCAAAACTATAAAAACATGTAACAGTCATTTGAATACATGGCTTATTTCCCTTTTTAGGCTGTACTTTCCCTAAAGTCTGGGACTACATCTTCATCTATCCATTCCACACAGCAGGTAAAGAAAATTTATTCCACACTCACTATATACCAAAAACTGTATAGGTACTTAACATATACTATTTTATCTAAAGTCCTCTCAACAACCCTAGAAAGTAGATACTATTACTATTCCTATTTAATAAATGATGAAACTAAGTATCAGGGAGTTGGGATGACTTGACTGAGATCCCACCTCTAGCAAGTGGTCCAGGTAGAATTTCAATTGTACATTCAGATGTTAAAGGCTGTGTTCTTCCACTATACCACAGTACCTGATATAAAGTTGACAATAAATGTTGAATTAATCAGTCACAGTGGTCACACCAAACTCCCTTTCTGCCACTGTCATCTACTTCAAAGGATCATATGCCTTCAAATTTGGGGTACTCATCATACAGCCTCTTGTGACCATATGCACACTGCTCTCCTGCTCACCTTTCTGCCTCATCAGGGGTTTGTCGCCAGAGTGGTAGAGAATTTTGCAGCTTAATACAGATCAGTTCCAGGCTTCAGACAATCCCTGTTGGTATGGGACAGGGATTTCAAGACATTGTTTCCAGAACAACAGGCAAAAGCCACTGTTTAAAGAAAATAAAGAGATAGATTTTACAGAGGTAGGACAAAAGCTGACTATGATGGCTCCTGGGAGGAGTGTCCCAATCACATCAGCCCAGTGCTAAGTAAGGGAGAGAAGGGAGAGTACAGAACTGGCAGTCAGGAGATTTATATTTTAGCTCAGGTTTTGTCATTAATGCGTTGCATGACATCGGACAAGTCACTGCCCAGTTCTCATTCTCAGTGTTTATCATCTGTAGAACAAGGGACTTGGGATAAATAAGGCTGCTTTGAGAGTTGACACCTGTAAATCTATGACCTAGAATTAAGGGGATGCTGGGCAGAGTCACATGCCTGGGCACATAAATGCAAGCACACACGCGCACACACACACACACAAACACACACTGTATTGAACAAGCCCTATCACTTGTGTAAGTGCAAGCCATTTACAGAACACATTTTCATAAGGGCCAAATTTAGTGCTTTCTTTCTGCTTGCCAAGGCTAAGCCATGTGATCATTTTTCTTGTAATCTACATCCACTCACAAGAAGAATGTTGTTTTTCATGATGTCACCCAAATTATATTTGTTAAAGTGAGTGAGACTGGAAGCTGGGCATGAGGAGCCTGCTTAATTGCATTATTTCAGTATATTAAGTTATCGCGGGTGCTCAAGTCTGACTGTGATGAGAAGAAAATCTGCCAGCATTTGGGTTTTATCCACCAGCACTGAGGGTAGCCTTAGAGTTTGCTGAGCAATGAGGTAGATTTTTTTTCAATGTTCACATTTTTCCTGTTAAACTTTTGAGCTTATCTTTCCATTCACCTTATTCTTAGCAAAGGCTTCAGCACTCACCTGAGCCTAGGTCTTCCTGAGTTGATATAATGAAACCAGATAGTATTTCCCAGACCCTCTGAGTACACCAGTTCCTCTAGAAACCCCCTCATCTTGCTCCTCACTCTTCAAAAGACAAGTTAAGAATACAAACACTTTAGTGCCATTCATGGAACTTCTTTTCCTACTAGGGAGCTGGCCTCATGGTCTTACACATATAGAAGAGCAGCATACACACTGGTAAGAGCAATCGGTGGGACTTAGGAAGCCTGGTTGCTGGTCCAAATTCTGTCACCATGTATGTGACCTTAAGAAATCCCTTTCTATTATTTGGGCTTTTAAAGTCCATCTTAAAATCCATCCATCTTAAAATTCATCCATTTTAAAATCATCAGGTTGAACTAGGTAAACTCTCAGGACCATTTTGGTTCTAATAATCATGATTTGTTCACACAAACACATCCATGTTAGAATGCACTCTCTCAGAAGTTTAATTAAGGTCATCTTTATACCTCAGGGTTGCACAGCTCCAAATGGCACCATTCATATTGTGGGGGTTACCACTCACCTGAGACCCTAAGAGCACCTGGCATCATGTTTGAGAACCTGACAAAGGTTTTTTTTAGTGTAATGCCTGCCATGGCATATATATGTCTTGGGCCATGCATACTGGTTTAAAGTCTGTTTCCCCACTAACCTTTGGCAAAAGAGTCCCCCACTTCAAAACCTCGGGTTCCTTCTTCAATGAGAAAGCATTAATCTCTAGATCTCTGTCTTGGTCTCCTTCCCAAAAATGTAGGGCTTATGAGGAATGGCATCTGTGTTCAAAGGATGGAGAGCTTGCATTATGTAAAAGGAACAAAAAGGTTCAATTTAGTTGAAGAAAGAACATCTGAAGGGAGCATCTTGGCCTGAATAATATAAACAGGTCTTTTTCTCCTAGCATAAAAGTCCAAGTGCCTAGAGGAGAAGGAGTCATGGAAAGGTAAGATTAGAATGCTTTAAGCTAAGTGGAAGATTTCACAAATTTCCTTGGGCCAAACCAAGAATGCACCACATATACCCAGATGTGGGCTGTATCAGACGGTCATGAGGTACTTCCCCAAGGGTATCTTTGGCAAAAGTAGAGAGGTTATACTTCTCCCAGGGGAATGAACTCAATGATATCTACTGGAATATCAAATATTGTTATAAGTAAGATAGGACCTGTGTGCACATTAACTTCCATTCAACAGAGGTTCCAGAGAACTAGAGCTCTATTACATGCTCTGTACATGCACATGAACTCTGCATGCACATGGACTCTGGCCCTGCTGACCAGACTAACTGGCCTTTCCAGCCATCTTTCATACCCTTGAGCATTTTCCCTCACTAGACACAGTTTCCTGGTATGTAAATGAGAGAGCTTGAATGCAGTCACAGTTTTCAAACTATTCTGTGGAGCCCTAGGGTTCAGACTCAAAGACATGGCTTGAGCTCATGGCTCAAGGGCTACCTCATTGATGAGAAAGATAGGAGAGGCCAAAAAGGCAGAGATCTACAAAACACATTTCAACAGAGCAGCTCAGCTTCTATCAGTTTTATATATCAGGCTTCCACAAAAGATTCCATTTGAAAAAAATATTGTTCTAATGCTAAAAATAGAAAGCTACTGGTTTGCATGCTTGATAAGTGCCCTACAAGCACTAATGTTCTATATGTCTATGAGGAAAGAGTTATAAATTGAGAAGAACTATTTTTTTTTCTTGGGAGACTGGTACTCTGCTGGGAAGAAAACCCCAAGAAGTAGCAAGGAATCATCTGTACTGAGCTACATAGATAGATCTTTTGTTGAGTTTTGCCTCCCAATTGGAGCATGAGGAAAAAATCTTCTGTGCTTTAGTTACATTCCTATGAGTGAGATTCCAACTGGAAGAAAACTGATTTAGCTTGAAAGGAGCCTGGATGTATGGGTGGAAGCTGCACCTAGGTTTCAGGTGAAGCTCTGTTCAAGGGAGTTAAATGGTGACAATCATCTCCCTCATCTGAACTTTCCAGAGCAATTAATATGCCTACATTTATCTAGTCTCTGATTTTAAGGAAAATTTGGATATTATTTTAAGAGGGAGAAGCTACATTTTAGCACCATCTGCTGGTGTTAAATTAGCTCTGGAAACCAAATGCCAACTACCTACCTTACTTGCAAGCTGGGCATCTTCTGGCACTGATTAGTCAAGGTGACATGCCTGTTTCAGTTATATGGTCACTTTGAATGATTCATTTGTAAAGAAGAGAGTAGTCATCAATGAAGGGTTCCAAAGGAGCCCAGTAATCCTGACTTCCCCCAAAAGCTTGGCAGAAAATGTCACCACCTGGCTAGTAGAATTTGAAGAGCCCCAGAAAGGTATTTCTTGTTCCCAATTTCACCACTGCTAGTCAACCCTAGTATCACCACAACTGTGTTATTTTAGATCTTAAAGGCTCTGTGGTCTCCTAAAGCCCCATGTGAAAACACAACTCCCTCTAGAGGGAGACACATTGTAAGCTGTTAGCAGCTAACGCTTCATGAGGAATTAATTAGATATTTTTTTGTAGTCACCTTTAAGAGGGTTATGGCTAAGATTTGCTCTGGATGGTCCCAGTTTATACCTATTGTCCTGATATGATTATTCAATAGCACCCCCATTTACACTCAAATATGTTCCAGTTTGGGAGATACATTATATGGTCATCTTAGCCATAATATTTGTTATCATATATACACATGAATTTACCAAGTCCAACACTGTCAAGGCTGATTAGTACTTTCTAGCCATTTATGCTTACCATTCAGAAAGCCCCCACTAACTGGACAGTGTTGCCAGCGTGTGACTTTTATGAGAAGACTTTCAGGCAGATGGGGGTTGGTGGATATAACTTAGAATGCAGACAATACTTGTGATGTAATATTTGTTAAATTGAAAAAGTTTAACACTAATCACTCGTTACTGTTTTATAAGTTTATTTTTTTAATTTTTATTGGAGTATAGTTGCTTTACAACGTTGTGTTAGTTTCTACTGTACAGCAAAGTGAATCAGCTATACATATACGTATATCCCCTCTTTTTTGGATTTCCTTCAAATTTAAGTCACCACAGAGCACTGAGTAGAGTTCCCTGTGCTATACAGTAGGTTATAATTAGTTATCTATTTTATACATAGTATCAATAGTGTATCTATGTCAATCCCAATCTCCCAATTCATCCCACCCCCCCTTTCCCCCTTGGTATCCATACATTTGTTCTCTATGTCTGCGTCTCTGTTTCTCCTTTGTAAATAAGATCATCTATACCAATTTTTTCAGATTCCACATATATACGTTAACATACAATATTTGTTTTTCTCATTCTGACTTACTTCAAAAAGACACATGCACCTCATTGTTCATTGCAGCACTATTTACAATAGCCAGGACATGGAAACAACCTAAATGTCCATCAACAGAGGAATGGATAAAGAAGATGTGGCACATATATACAATGGAATATTACTCAGCCATAAACAAAATTGGGTCATTTGTAGAGACATGGATAGACCTAGAGACTGTCACGCAGAGTGTTTCATAAGTTTAAAGGCTACAGTGAAGAGTGAGGTTTAAAAAACTGCTAGTATCAATTTGATTAGATCTCAACCCCTGTATCACATTACATTACATTTGCATTTATTTGTTTAGCACAATGACTCTGCTAGACTTTGGTCACTCCTTAGGAAGTTAGACCTTTCAAGGTAAAAGCAGCATGGTAACATTTTTAAATATCACTCAGTAGGTTTTCCCTTCTTGGTCATTAATGGCGTGGTCCTAGACCAGGATTTCTCAACCTAACCATTCTTGACATTGTAGAGAGTTGTACTGTGCATTGCAAGATGTTTAGCAGCATCCCTGGCCTCTACCCACTAGGTGCTAGTAGCACCAACCCCTAGCTGTAACCATCAAAAATATCTCCAGATTTTGTCAAATGTTTCCTAGAGGACAAAATCAACCCTAGTTGAGTACCACTAGCCTAGACCTTCTGTGTTTAAGCCTAGAACCCAGTGACTATGATTTCTTCTGAAGAAGAAAGGCAAGTGGTACCTAAAATGAAAGTCATTACTCAGCTTTAAGTTTCTAACTAGGCTTTTGGAAGTCCATATAGAGACAACTATCTTGAAATTCAGTCTTTTAAAGAGAAAAAAAGGTTATTGTCAAAACTGTAAAAAGCTGAGCTTTTAAATTTCAATAACCAAACTTGGAGGACTCACCATAAAATAAATTGTAGAAGAGATAGCAAGTTATAACATATGGAAACTTCCCACCCCGTAGGAAAAAGATAAGCCTTCTGGGGCTGGAGAAGGAAAGGATGGGGACAGATGGAAGGAAAGGAATTGAGAAATGATTCCCTTGTCTTGAACCATAGGATTGAAACCCCCACATGGGGCTGCAGTGGGAGGACTGCAGGTAGGTTTAGGGGAATAAAAGAACAACTAAGCCTTGTGCCTTGCTTCCCTAGAGTAGCCCTCCGAAGCTCCTGCTGCTTAGAAAATATGGTGTGAAAACTATGGATTAGTTAGGACTAAAATTGGAGGCAAGGCAGGTGGGCCTGAGGGCAGCCTTGCAGGAGCTTGTACACTCTTACAGTACCTGGAGAAAGAAGCAGAGGGTTCCTAAGCCCCCATTAGGAGAAGGGGAGCATAGAAACACTAAAAGAAGGATTAATGAGCCAGAAGAGGATGTGCCAAAGTACTATGACCTCCTGACAAGAGAAGGGCCTGGCAACGTCTATGGTCCTCAGTAGCGAGTTGAACACACAATGCCCGAAAGACCAGGGGGTCTGATATAATAATTGCTGGGAAAAAAATCACTGTATGTATCTGAGCTGGGTTCAGAGCAAAGTTGAGCTCTGTAATATAAAGGAAAGAAGAACCATCTGCTTTGTGACTGTGAAATTTCTGCTGCTTCATATTCTTAGAAATTGCAAGAGAGAAAGTCATGAGTGGCCTTCTTAGTATGCTCTTATTTAGATTTCAGAACCTCCAAAGTACTTGTCCTGCATCTTTTTTGTACAGAGGAAAAGAACTGCTTTCAGTTCCATTTGAGTCTTCTCTGCTTCCACCCTGTTTCAGTTGGATAAAGAAAAATTTTCACCACAACACAATTCCATATGTTTACTTAGGCTGGATGCCCCAAAACGTCTACAGAGGAAACCCCATGATTTTGTTTTCTTGCCAGATCTTCTATCCACCTGTTTTCCCTCCTACCTAATTTCCCTGTTCCTTGGAACACACAACTGTATAAAAACTTAATTTCCCTTAGGCTGCTCAAAATCATCTCTGAAAGATCCCAACATATTTTTTATCAACTTTAGAATTTGACTTCCGCCACAAACTTCTTACAGAAAGCCATGCCTTTCTTCTTCCCTAGAACATTTCATTTTATACAATGTACAGCAAATACATGCTTGAATATGCACAGAACATTTCTGGCCAGATAGAAACTTTGTAACAGCCCTTAGGGAGCCTGGACTTGGGCTGAACAACCTTTCTACCTGCCAGGCTAAATAAAATCTCACAACGCTTTCCTACAAGACAGAGGCTTTGGAGGGAACCAGTTGTGCTAGAAGTAACAAGTAACAGAAGAAGAGAAGAGCAAAAGGGGGGTATATATGGGGAAAACTCAAACACTGCAAGTTGAGGACCCCTTGGTACATCCCTTAATGGTCTCTTCACAGTTACCTGAATTCACTTAGCCACATCAGCTTCTGGCTTTGCTTAGATTGCACCCTGCATGGAATGGCTTCCTTCCTCCTTTCTATCTAATAAATCCTTCAAGGCCAGCCTCAAGCGTTAATTCTTCTAGGAAGCCTGCCTTCCCTCTTTTAGCCTCACAAATCACTCACTTCTCTGAAATTCTGAAACCCTTACTGTTACTTGGCACTTAGCATAGACTGTCCTCTATCATAGCCTGTACTTTCATCTTTGTCAGTTATTTTTTTTACATCTTTATTGCAGTATAATTGCTTTACAATGTTGCATAAGTTTCTGCTGTATAACAAAGTGAATCACCTATATGTATACATATATCTCCATATCCCCTCCCTCTTGCGTCTCCCTCCCACCCTCCTTATCCCACCCCTCTAGATCGTAAGAAAGCATCAAGCTGATCTCCTTGTGCTATGCAGCTACTACCCACTCGCTATCTATTTTACGTTTGGTAGTGTATATATGTCAATGCTACTCTCTCACTTCGTCCCAGCTTGCCCTTCCCCACCCCCATGTCCTCAAGTCCGTTCTCTACATCTGCATCTTTATTCGTGCCAGGTCACTAGGTTCATCAGTACCGCTTTTTAGATCCCGTATGTATGTGTTAGCATACGGTATTTGTTTTTCTCTTTCAGACGTACTTCACTCTGTATGACAGATTCTAGGTCCATCTACCTCACTACAAATAACTCAATTTTGTTCCTTTTTATGGCTGAGTAATATTTTATTGTATATATGTGCAACATCTTTTTTTTTAACATCTTTATTGGAGTATAACAGCTTTACAATGTTGTGTTAGTTTCTGCTGTATAACAAAGTGAATCAGCTATATGTGTACATATATATCCATATCCCCTCCCTCTCGCGTCTCTCTCCCACCCTCCCTATCCCACCCCTCCAGATGGTCACAAAGCACCAAGCTGATCTCCCTGTGCTATGCAGCTACTTTCCACTAGCTATCTATTTTACATTTGGTAGTGTATATATGTCAATGCCACTCTCTCACTTCGTCTCAGCTTACCCTTCCCCCTCCCCATGTCCTCAAGTCCATTCTCTACATCTACGTCTTTATTCCTGTCCTACCCCTAGGTTCATCAGAACCATTATTTTTTTTTTTAGGTTCCATATATATGTGTTATCATACAGTATTTGTTTTTCTCTTTCTGACTTACTTTACTCTGTATGACAGACTCTAGGTCCATCCACCTCACTACAAATAACTCAGTTTCATTTCTATTTATGGCTGAGTAATATTCCATTGTATATGTGTGCCACACCTTCTTTATGCATTCATCTGTTGATGGACATTTAGGATGCTTCCCTGTCCTGGCTATTGTAAATAGTGCTGCAGTGAACATTGTGGTACATGTCTCTTTTTGAATTATGGTTTTCTCAGGGTATATGCCCAGCAGTGGGATTGCCGGGACTTATGGTAGTTCTATTTTTAGTTTTTTTTAAGGAACCTCCATACTGTTCTCCTTAGTGGCTGTATCAATTAACATTCCCACCAACAGTGCAGGAGGGTTCTCTTTTCTCCACACTGTCTCCAGCATTTATTGCTTGTAGATTTTTTTTGAATTTTTGAATTTTATTTTATTTATTTTTTTATACAGCAGGTTCTTATTAGTTATCCATTTTATACATATTAGTATATATATCTCAATCCCAATCTCCCAAACATCCCACCCCCCCTTTCCCCCTTGGTATCCATACATTTGTTCTCTATGTCTGCATCTCTGTTTCTCCTTTGAAAATAAAATCATCTATACCAATTTTTTCAGGTTCCACATATATGCGTTAATATACAATATTAGTTTTTCTCTTTCTGACTTACTTCAGAAAGACACATGCACCTCATTGTTCATTGCAGCACTATTTACAATAGCCAGGACATGGAAACAACCTAAATGTCCATCAACAGAGGAATGGATAAAGAATATGTGGTACATATACACAATGGAATATTACTCAGCCATAAAAAGGAACGAAATTGGGTCATTTGTAGAGACGTGGATGGATCTAGAGACTGCCATACAGAGTGAAGTAAGTCAGAAAGAGAAAAACAAATATTAATGCATATATATGGACCCTAGAAAAATGGTACAGATGAACTGGTTTGTAGGGCAGAAATAGAGACACAGATGTGGTGGTGTAATAAGTTGTAGATTTTTTGATGATGGCCATTCTGACTGGTGTGAGGCGATACCTCATTGTGGTTTTGATTTTCATTTCTCTAATGATTAGTGATGTTGAGCATCTTTCATGTGTTTGTGGCAATCTGTATATGTTCTTTGGAGAAATGTCTATTTGGGCCTTCTGCCCATTTTTGGATTTGGTTGTTTATTTTTTTGACATTAGGCTGCAAGAGCTGCTTGTATATTTTGGAGATTAATACTTTGCCAGTTGTCTCGTTTGCAAATATTTTCTCCCATTCTGAGGGTTGCCTTTCTGTCTTGTTTATGGTTTCCTTTGCTGTGTAAAAGCTTTTAAGTTTCATTAGGTCCCATTTGTTTATTTTTATTTTTATTTACACTACTCTAGGAGGTGGGTCAAAAAGGATCTTGCTGTGATTTATGTCATAGAATGTTCTGCCTATGTTTTCCTCTAAGAGTTTTATAATGTCTGGCCTTACATTTAGGTCTTGAATCCATTTTGAGTTTATTTTTGTGTATGGTGTTAGGAAGTGTTCTAATTTCATTCTTTTACATATAGCTGTCCAGTTTTCCCAGCACCACTTATTGAAGAGGCTGTCTTTTCTCCATTGTATATTCTTGCCTCCTTTGTCAAAGATAAGGTGACAATATGTGTGTGGGTTTATCTCTGGGCTTTCTATCCTGTTCCATTGATCTATATTTCTGTTTTTGTGCCAGTACCATACTATCTTGATTACTGTAGCTTTGTAGTATAGTCTGAAGTCAGGAAGCCTCATTCCTCCAGCTCTGTTTTTCTTTCTCAAGATTACTTTGGCTATTCGGGGTCTTTTGTGTTTCCATACAATTTGTAAAGTTTCTTGTTCTACTTCTGTGAAAAATACCATTGGTAATTTGATAGGGATTGCACTGAATCTGTAGCTTGCTTTGGGTAGTATAGTCATTTTCACAATGTTGATTCTTCCAATCTAATAACATGGTATATCTCTCCATCTGTTTCTATTGTCTTTGATTTATTTCATCAGTGTCTTATAGTTTTCTGCATACAGGTCTTTTGCCTCCTTAGGTAGGTTTCTTCCTAGGTATTTTAGTCTTTGTGTTGCAGTGGTAAATGGTAGTGTTTCCTTAATTGCTCTTTCCGATTTTTCATTGTTAGTGTATAGGAATACAAGAGATTTACATGCATTAATTTTGTATTCTGCTACTTTACCAAATTCATTGATGTGGCAAGCAGAGGCTATTCTTCATTGCGGTTCACAGGCTTCTCATTGTGGTGGCTTCTCTTGTTTTGGAGCACGGGCTCTTGGTGTGCAGGCTTCAGTAGTTGTACCACACATGCTTAGCAGTTGTGGCTCATGGGATCTAGAGCACAGGCTCAGTAGTTGTGGCACACGGGCTTAGTTGATCCACAGCAAATGGGATCTTCCCAGACCAGGACTCTAACCCGTGTCCCATGCATTGGCAGGCAGATTATTAACCACTGTGCCACCAGAGAAGTCCAGGGTTTTCTATATATAGTATCATGTCATCTGCAAACAGTGACAGCTTTACTTCCTTTTTTCCAGTTTGGATTCCTTTCATTTCTTTTCCTTCCCTGATTGCTGTGGCTAAAACTTCCAAAACTATGTTGAATAATAGTGGTGAGAGTGGGCACCCTTGTCTTGTTCCTGATCTTAGAGGAAATGCTTTCAGTTTTTCACCATTGAGAATGATGTTGGCTGTGGGTCTGTCATATATGGCTTTTATTGTGTTGAGGTAGATTCCATCTACATCCAATTTCTGGAGACTTTTTACCATATATCGGTACTGAATTTTGTCAAGAGCTTTTTCTACATCTATTGAGATTATCATATGATTTTTATCCTTTAATTTGTTAATCTGGTGTATCACATTGATTGATTTGTGTATATTGAAGAATCCTTGCATTCCTGGGATAAACCCCACTTGATCATGGTATATGATACTTTTAATATGCTGTTGGATTCTGTTTGCCAGTATTTCGTTGAGGATTTTTGCATCTATGTCCATCAGTGATATTGGCCTGTAATTTTCTTTTTTTGTGACATCTTTGTCTGGTTTTGGTATCAGGGTGATGGTGGCCTCATAGAATGAGTTTGGGAGTGCTATATTTTGGAAGAGTTTGAGAAGGATAGGTGTTAGCTCTTCTCTAAATGTTTGAGAGAATTCACCTGTGAAGCCATCTGGTCCTGGGCTTTTGTTTGTTGGAAGATTTTTAATCACAGTTTCAATTTCAGTGCTTGTGATTGGTCTGTTCATATTTTCTATCTCTCTTCATTCAGTCATGGAAGGTTTTACTTTCCTAAGAATTTGTCCATTTCTTCCAGGTTGTCCATTTTATTGGCATAGAATTGCTTGTAGTAGTCTCTCATGATCCTTTGTATTTCTGCAGTGTCAGTTGTTACTTCTCCTTTTCCATTTCTAATTCTGTTGGTTTCAGTATTCTCCCTATTTTTCCTGATGAATCTGGCTAATGGTGTATCAATTTTGTTTACCTTCTCAAAGAACCAGCTTTTAGTTTTATTGATCTTTGCTCTTATTTCCTTCATTTCTTTTTCATTTATTTCTGATCTGATCTTTATGGTTTCTCTCCTTCTGCTAACTTTGGGGGCTTTTGTTCTTCTTCCACTAATTGCTTTAGGTGTAAGGTTAGGTTGCTTTTATTGGAGTATAATTGCTTTACAATGTTGTGTTAGTTTCTGCTTTATAACAAAGTGAATCGGCTATATGTATACATATATCACCATATCCCCTCCCTCTTGCATTTCCCTCCCTCCCTCCCTACCCCACCACTCTAGGTGGTCACAAAGCACCGAGCTGATCTCCCTGTGCTATGTGGCTGCTTCCCACTAGCTATCTATTTTACATTTGGTAATGTATATATGTCAATGCTACTCTCTCACTTCATCCCAGCTTATCCTTCCCCTTCCCTGTGTGCTCAACTCCATTCTCTACATCAGTGTCTTTATTCCTCTCCTGCCCCTAGGTTCATCAGAACCTTTTTTTTTTTAGATTCCACATATGTGTGTTAGTATACAGTATTTTTTTTTTCTTTCTGACTTACTTCACTCTGTATGACAGTCTCTAGGCCCATCCACCTCACTACAAATAACTGAATTTCGTTTCTTATTATGGCTGAGTAATATTCCATTGTATATATGTGCCACATCTTCTTTATCCATTCATCTCTCGATGGACACTTAGGTGGCTTTCATGTCCTGGCTATTGTAAATAGTGCTGCAATGAACATTGTGGTACATGTCTCTTTTGGAACTCTGGTTTTCTCAGGGTATATGCCCAGTAGTGGGATTGCTGGGTCATATGGTAGTTCTATTTTTAGTTTTTTAAAGAACCTCCATACTGTTCTCCATAATGTTTGTATCAATTTACATTCCCACCAACAGTGCAAGAGGGTTCCCATTTCTCCACACCCTCTCCAGCAATTATTGTTTGTAAATTTTTTGATGGCCATTCAGACTGGTGTGAGCTGATACCTCATTGTAGTTTTGACTTGCATTTCTCTAATGATTAGTGATGTTGAGCACCCTTTCATGTGTTGGTTGACAATCTGTATGCTTTCTTTGGAGAAATGACTATTTAGGTCTTCTGCCCATTTTTGTATTTGGTTGTTTGTTTTTTTGATATTGAGGTGCATGAGCTGCTTGTATATTTTGGAGATTAATCCTTTGTCAGTTGCTTCCTTTGCAAATATTTTTCCCCATTCTGAAGGTTGTCTTTTTGTCTTGTTTATGGTTTCCTTTGCTGTGCAAAAGATTTTAAGTTTCATTATTTCCCATTTGTTTATTTTTGTTTTTATTTCCATTTCTCTAGGAGGTGGGTCAAAAAAAATCTTGCTGTGATTTATGTCATTGGGTGTTCTGCCTATGTTTTCCTCTAAGAGTTTTTTAGTGCCTGGCCTTACATTTAGGTCTTTAATCCATTTTGAGTTTTGTTTTGTGTATGGTGTTAGGGAGTCTTCTAATTCATTCTTTTACATGTAGCTGTCCAGTGTTCCCAGCACCACTTATTGAAGAGGCTTTTTTTGCTCCATTGTATATTCTTGCCTCCTTTGTCAAAGTTAACAATATGTGCGTGGGTTTATCTCTGGGCTTTCTATCCTGTTCCATTGAACTATATTTCTGTTCTTGTTCCAGTATCATACTGTCTTGATTACTGTAGCTTTGTATTATAGTGTGAAGTAAGGGAGTCTGATTCCTCCAGCTCCATTTTTCTTTCTCAAGATTGCTTTGGCTATTCGGAGTCTTTTGTCTTTCCATACAAATTGTGAAGTTTTTTGTTCTAGTTCTGTGAAAAATGCCTTTGGTAGTTTGATAGGGATTGCATTGAATCTGTAGATTGCCTTGGGTAGTATAGTCATTTTCACAATGTTGATTCTTCCAATCCAAGAACATGGTATATCTCTCCATTTGTTTGTATCATCTTTAATTATTATTAAATAATAATTATTATTATTAATATAAATTAATGATATAAATAATAATTATTATTATTTAATTATTTCATCAGTGTCTTATAGTTCTGCATACAGGTCTTTTGTCTCCTTAGGTAGGTTTATTCTTAGATATTTTATTCTTTTTGTTGCAATGTTAAATGGGAGTGTTTCCTTAATTTCTCTTTCAGATTTTTCATCATTAGTGTATAGGAATGCAAGAGATTTCTGTGCATTAATTTTCTATCCTGCTACTCTACCAAATTCATTGATTAGCTCTAGTAGTTTTCTGGTAGCATCGTTAGGATTCTCTATATATAGTATCATGTCATCTGCAAACAGCAACAGTTTTACTTCTTTTCCTTTTTGGATTCCTTTTATTTCTTTTTCTTCTCTGATTGCTGTGGCTAAAACTTCCAAAACTATGTTTAATAATAGTGGTGAGAGTGGGCAATCTTGTCTTGTTCCTGGTCTTAGAAGAAATGGTTTCAGTTTTTCACCATTGAGAATGTTATTGGCTGTGGGTTTGTCTTATATGGCCTTTATTATGCTGAGGTGATTCCCTCTATACCTACTATCTGGAGAGTTTTCATCATAAATGGCTGTTGAAATTTGTCGAAAGATTTTTCTGCATCTATTGAAATTATCATGTGGTTTTTATCCTTCAATTTCTTAATATGGTGTATCACATTGATTCATTTGCGTATATTGAGGAATCCTTGCATTCCTGGGGTAAACCCCACTGGATCATGGTGTATCATCATTTTAATGTGCTGTTGGAATCTCTTTGCCAGTATTCTGTTGAGGATTTTTGCATCTATGTTCATCAGTGATATTGGCCTGTGATTTTCTTTTTTTGTGACATCTTTCTCTGGTTTTGGTATCACGGTGATGGTGGCCTAGTAGAATGGGTTTGGGAGTGCTATATTTTGGAAGAGTTTGAGAAGGATAGGTGTTAGCTCTTCTCTAAATGTTTGAGAGAATTTGCCTGTGAAGCCATCTGGCCCTGGGCTTTTGTTTGTTGGAAGGTTTTTAATCACAGTTTCAATTTCAGTGCTTGTGATTGGTCTGTTAATATTTTCTATCTCTTCCTGGTTCAATATTGGAAGGTTGTACTTTTCTAAGAATTTTTTCATTTCTTCCAGTTTGTCCATTTTATTGACATAGAGTTGCTTGTAGTAGTCTCTCATGATCCTTTGTATTTCTGTGGTGTCAGTTGTTACTTCTCCTTTTTCATTTCTAATTCTGTTGATTTGAGGCTCCTCCCTTTTTTTCCTGATGAGTCTGGTTACTGGTTTATCAATTTTATTTATTGTCTCAAAGAACCAGCTTTTAGTTTTATTGATCTTCGCTCTTGTTTCTTTCATTTCTTTTGTATTTATTTCTGACCTGATGTTTATGATTTCTTTCCTTCTCTGAAATTTGGGGTTTTCTGTTCTTCTTTCTCTAATTGCTTTAAGTGTAAGGTTAGGTTGTTTAGTTGAGATTTTTCTTGTTTCTTGAAGTACGATTGTATTGCTGTAAACTTCCCTCTTACAACTGCTTTTACTGCATCCCAGAGGTTTTGGGTCATCGTGTTTTCTTGTCATTTGCATCCAGGTATTTTTTGATTTCCTCTTTGATTTCTTCAGTGATCTCTTGGTTATTTAGTAGCATATTGTTTAGCCTCCATTCGTTTGTAGTTTTACAGTTTTTTTTCCTGAAATTGATATCTAGCCTCATAGCGTTGTGGTTGGAAAAGATGCTTGATATGATTTCAATTTTCTTAAATTTACCAAGACTTGATTTGTGACCCAAGATGTGATCTATCTTGGAGAATGTTCCATCTGTACTTGAGAAGAAAGTGTACTCTTTTGTTTTTGGATGGAATGTCCTAGAAATATCAATTAAGCCCATCTGCTCTAATGTGTCATTTAAAGCTTGTGTTTCTTTAGTTTCTGTTTGGATGATCTGTCCATTGGTGAAAGTGGGGTGTTAACGTCCCCTTCTATTATAGTGTTACTGTCGATTTCCCCTTTTATGGCTGTTAGCCTTTGCCTTATGTATTAAGGTGCTCCTATGTTGGGTGCATAGATATTTACAATTGTTATACCTTCTTCTTGTATTGATCCCTTGATCATTACGTAGTGTCCTTCCTTGTCTCTTGTAATAGTCTCTATTTTAATGTATATTTTTTCTGTTATGAGAATGGCTACTCCAGCCTTCTTTTGATTTCCATTTGCATGGAATATCTTTTTTCCATCCCCTCACTTTCAGTCTGTATTTGTCCCTAGGTCTGAAGTGGGTCTCGTGTAGACAGCATATATACGGGTCTTGTTTTGTATCCATTCAGCCAGTGTGTGTCTTTTGGTTGGGGCATTTAATCCATTAACATTTAAGGTAATTATCGATGTGTATGTTCCTATTACCATTTTTGCAATTGTTTTGGGTGGGTTTTTTTTTGTAGGTCTTTTCCTTCTCTTGTGTTTCCTGCCTAGAGAAGTTCCTTTAGCATTTGTTGTAGACATGGTTTGGTGGTGCTGAATTCTCTTAACTTTTGCTTGTCTGTGAAGCTTTTGATTTCTCTGTCGAACCTGAATGACATCCTTGCTGTGTACAGTAATCTTGGTTGTAGGTTTTTCCCTTTCATCACTTTAAATATATCCTGCCATGCCCTTCTGGCCTGCAAAGTTTCTGCTGAAAGATCAGCTGGTAACCTTAAGGGGATTCCCTTTTTTAAATTTATTTATTTTATTTTATTTATTTATTTTTTGCCTGCTTTGGGTCTTCATTCCTGTGCATGGGTTTTCTCTAGTTATGGTGAGTGGTGACTACTCTTCATTGTTGTGCATGCGCTTCTCATTGCAGTGGTTTCTCTTGTTGTGGAGCACAGGCTCTAGGCACCTGGGTTTCAGTAGTTGTGGCACACTGGCTCATTTAGTTGTGGCACACAGGCTTAGTTGCTCCGAGGTATGTGGCATCTTCCCAGACCAGGGATGGAACCCATACCTTCTGCATTGGTAGGTGCATTCTTAACCACTGTGCCACCAGGAAAGTCCCTGGGGATTCCCTTGTACGTTATTTTTGCCTTTCCCTTGCTGTTTTTAATATTTTTTCTTTGTATTAAATTTTGTTAGTTTGATTAATATGTGTCTTGGCATGTTTCTCCTTGGCTTTATCTTGTATGGGACTCTCTGTGCTTCCTGGATTTGACTGTTTCCTTTCCCAAGTTGGGGAAATTTTCACTATAATCTCTTCAAATATTTTCTCAGACCCTTTCTTTTTTTCTTCTTCTTCTGGTACACCTATAATTTGAATGTTGGTGTGCTTAATATCCCAGAGGTCTCTGAGACTGTGCTCATTTCTTTTCGTTCTTTTTTCTTTATTCTGTTCTGTGGCAGTTTTTTCCACCATTCTATCTTCCAACTCACTTATCCGTTCTTCTGCCTCAGTTATTCTGCTATTGAGTCCTTCTAGAGTATTTTTAATTACAGTTATTGTGTTGTTCATCACTGTTTGTTTGCTGTTTAGTTCTTCTAGGTCCTTGTTAAATGTTCTTGTCTTTATTCTATTTCTAAGATTTTGGATCATCTTTACTATCATTACTCTGAATTCTTTTTCAGGTAGTTTGCCTATTTCCTCTTCATTTATTTGGTCTTGTGGGTTTTTGTCTTGCTCTTTTGCCTGTAAGATATTTCTCTGTCTTCTCATTTTGTCTAATTTACAGTATTTGAGGTCTCCTTTCACTAGGCTGCAGGGTTGTAGTTCCTCTTGCTTCTGTTCTCTGCCACTGGTGGTGGGGTTGGTCCAGTGTCTTGTGTAGGCTTTCTGATGGGAGGGACTGGTGCCTGCATTCTGGTGGTGGAGCTGGGTCTTTTCCCTCTGATGAGCAGGGCTGTGTCAGGTGGTGTGTTTTGGGGAGTCTGTTAGCTTAATATGACTTTAGGTAGTCTGTTTGCTGATGGGTGGGTTTGTGTTCCTGTCTTGTTTGTTGTTTGATTGAGGTGTCCAGCGCTGGGAGCTGCTGGCAGTTGGATGGAGCTGGGTCTTGGATAATCTTCCCTGGGCCCGGGAATTCTTTCGTGGTCCAGCATCCTGGCTTCAGTACTCCCACTCCAGAGCCTCAGTCCCGACTTCCTGTCAAGGAACCAAGACCCTGCAAGTCGCTTGTCCTGGCAATAAAGAGGATTTAAAAAAAAAAAACTAACAAAACCCAAGACCAATGGTAAAAAGTAAACTCAAACAAACAGAAACAAGGAAACATGCACACACATAAAAGAAACAAAAATAGAACCAAATAAAACAAAAGGCAAGAGAACAACCAGACAAACAAAAGAACCCAAGAATGAAATCAAACAATTAAAAAGAAAACTTTTGTCAGTTATTTAATTTTTCCTGGAAACCCCTGGAGGGAAAGGGTAGCATGAAGTGATTTTCCATATTGTCCACAGCAGGCCCATAGCAAATAATCTATAATGACACATCCACTGACTAATTGAACAGTGGCCTTGGCATAGAAACAGAATGTTAGGTGGCCATACTCCCTACAAAAGCTCTGTTTTTAAACCCCTAGCAGAGGTTTTTGCCCATGTAGGGTCTTAATAAATATGTACCCAATTTTTAAAAGTTCTCTCTAAAAGGAGCCTGGTCCAGCAGGAAGCTGCCTTTAGGCTTTGAGACCCTGTCCATATTACATAATAACAAACAGCTAATATTGATTGAGAATATATGCTAGGCACTATTATAAGTGCTTTATGTGAATTATATTTTTAATCATCTCAGCCTTAGGAGATATGTTATAAAGCTCATTTTACAGGTGAGGAAATTGAAGGACAATGAAGTTAAATAACTAGTCCAAAGTCACACAGCTAGTAAGTAGGGGAGCTGCAATAAAAACCCATGAAGTCTGACTCTAAGGTGTGTTCTTTTAACTGCTATGTTATAGTACTGCCCTCGCTTGGAAGCAGAAAGACAATAGCTACAAATAATTATAATTAGAACTTTAAATGACAGTATCTAAAAGATGTAGGTTGTTTTTAGAAAAGTTGGCAAAAACAAACAACCTTGTTGTCATAGACACAAAGTCAGTACCATGCAGGTGAGTGTACACGTGATGCTGCCATCTCTGGGAAAACCATATTAATATTAAGGGAAGTCTGAGCTATCACCAGCTGCCTAGGAGAAGAGTATTTGACAAGGATGTTGCTTTAAAGTGGGGAGGGAGAATTTATAGAGATTTAAATCAAATGACTAAAGAGTTACAAAACAAATTAGCAGGAAGATATTTTCAGAGTTCAAAAAAATGAGACATCTTTAAGAACAGCATTTCCTAGTTTCAAAAGAATGTAAATTTTTGGTTCCCTCCGTGTCTAATTACTCTTCTCTGTGTACTCAGACAGGTCCTGGCAGCACATTTACAGGCAGACCAGTTTTAATCAATGACCCATAACAGGTAACTCAAATTTAGATAGCTATTATAGCAATTATTTATTGCTATGTAACAAACCACCTCAAAACTTAGTAACAAAAAGCAACCATTTAATTATGCTCACAAATGTTGGGAATCAGGAATTTGGGCTGGACTTAGCAGGGTGTTGTTTCTGCTGGATTCTCTTGGGTCACTCATGTGGCTATAGCTATCAAATAACTCAGCTGGGGCTAGATAGTCTAAGATGTCCTTCCTCATATGTGTGGCAGTGGGTACTGCCTGTCAGATGGGCTTCTCAATATGGTCACTCATCCTCAAGATCTCTCATCCTCAAAGCATGGTATATTTCAGATGGTGGCAGAAGAGTTCCCTGGAGCAAGAGATGGCAACCACACATCACAAGGATTTTGCAAGCTTCTGTTTGTGTCACATTTGCTAATATTCCAATGGCCAAAGCAAGATAATTGGCCAAGCATCAATGTGGGAAGGAACCATAAAAGTGCATAGATCCCAGGAGGCATGACTCATTAAGAACAATTACTTAAACAATCTACCACAGCTGTTATTTAGAATTTAGGCAGACACATCCAGTGGCTGGCACTATTGTCTGCTTATTTTCCCATCCTGTCTGGGTTCCTCATGATAAACTATTCAAAAGTCTTCCAAAAACAATGCCTAGCAGAAATCCCAAATGGGAGAAGGCCCTGAGGCTATACTCAGGTCTGCCTCTGGCCTGCTTGTGACGCCAAATGCCAACAAAAGGGAAAGGGAAACTTAAATGCATATTTCTAAGTGAAAGAAGCCCATCTGGAAAGGCTACGTACTGTACGATTTCAAGTATATAACATTCTGCAAAAAAGGCAAAACTATGGAGATGGTAGAAAGATCAGTGGTTGCCAGGGATTGGGGGAGGAGGGAGGGATGAATAGGTGAAGCAAAAGGGATTTTTAGGGCAGTGAAACTATTTTGTATGATACTGTAATGTTGTATACATTTTGACATTATGCATTTGTCAAAACCCATGGAACTCTACAATACAAAGTGTGAACCTTAATGTAAACTATGGATTTCAGTTAATAACAATGTATCAATATTGGTTCATAAATTTTAACAAATGGACCACACTAATGTAATATTATTCAGCCTTTAAAAAGAAGGAGAGATTCAAGATGGCGGAGGAGTAGGTGGACATGGAGTTCATCTCTCTCCAAGGATGTATCAGGAATATATCTATAGATGCAACAATTCTCACAGAACACCAACTGAAAACTAGCAGAAGATGTTGAACACTGGAAAGGACTATAAAGATCCCTGCATAACTAGGTATGACAGAAAAAAGAAAGATGAAGGAGGAGGAAAGGAAGCAGGACAGGACCTGCACACTGGGGCAGGGGAGCTGAAGCAGAGGAGAGATTCCCGAATTTGGGGAAACCCCCTCTCTGACTGGGAAATCGATTGGGACAGAAGGGAAGCATTTGAGGCTGTCAGAAGAGGGTGAAGCGGCCGATCTGTGGCAGACGGGACAGAGTGAGAAATATGCAGATGGTGCGTACCACGGCCCTACGTGCCCCAGACTGGGACGTGTGTTCACAGGTGTGCAAGGAGGCTGGGAGCTCGTGTGTGGGGATTGGAGAATAGGCTTGGAGCAAGAACTGCTGTTGGATGTGGGGAGATGGACTGAGGGGAGGGGAGGGAGGAAATCCACAGCAGGGAACGCCTACAGAGGAAGGCCAGACTGCCATGGAAGCAGGGCACTACTGCTGAGTCACATGCAGCAGGAGGAGCTACTATGGTAACCTCTCTCTCCCCACATGCTGATGCCTGCCAACAACAATAAAAGAAACCCACTCAAGGCTGGCTCTTGCCCACTGGCTGCCGAGCAATAAAACAAGCCCCCTCAGAGCTGGCCCTCATGTGCTGGCTGCAGGGCAATTAAAAAAAAAAAGCCCTCTCAGGACTGGCCCTCATGCCCCTGCTGCTGGGCACCAGAAAAAGCCTGGCCAGGGCTGACCCTCACACACCTTATGCTGGGCATGACAAAAGGCCCTCACTAGGGCCATATCTCTTGCGCCCATGGCTGCCGGCTTCCCTGCTCATTTGGCACCACTGGGACTCCCACGATCCAAGCAGTCATACCATGCCTGCACCCTATCCTCACAGGAGCAAACCCAAGAGCTCCAAGGCAGACTCAGGACCAGATTCCTGTGGGTGGACCACATACAGAGGTGAGGGTAAAACCAAACCTGAGCCCCAGGGACGGGGCGACTAATGAAGAAGATTGAAAATCTCTCCATCAGCTGTACAAGCTGCAGATTAAATCCCCACAACCAGCTAGGTAGACCCTGTGTCTATGGAATATCTGAGTAGACAATGAGTGTTCCCACAAATGAAAACGGTCTAGCTCCAGCAGCTGTGGACTTTGGGGGCAAGCACACACAGGAATTGGGCCAGATCAGAGTCTGAGTGCTCCCCACAGGGCCCACAGCAGGTCCAGACACCAGCCCAGAGGCAGAAGTGGGCTGTGGCTCGTGGTGTGTGCAAGGACACTTACAGCAGAGACCCCAGGAAAATATAATTGTTACTATTAATTTTATTATGTTTTGATTCATTCTGTTATTGGTTCTGGCTTTTTTGGGGGGGGGGTCTTTCTTTTTTCTTTTTTTGTTTATTTGTTTATTTGTTATTATTGTTTTAGTATTTTTTTATTTAGTCTTTTGGGATCCCCATGTTTATAACTTATTTTTTATTTTTATTTTTTAAATATTTCTATTTTTACTTTGCTTTTCTGTTGTCTGTGTTCTTTCCCCTTATTTTTTTTCTTCTTCTATTTCTTTCATATATTTCTCTTTTTTTATATATTTCCATTTCTACTTTACTTTTCTGCTGTCCTGTGTTTCTTCCCTTTTTATTTTATTTTATTCTACTATGATTATTACTTTTTAAATCATTTTTATCAGTTTGTTCCGTTGCCTTGCTTTATTCTTCAGTTTGCACAATGCTTTGATTTTGTTTTTAGGATACGTGTATTTGTTAGTTTTAATCCTAATTGTTTGATTTCGTTTTTGAGTTCTTCTATTTGTCTGGATATTTTCTAGCTGCTTTTGTTTTATTTGGTTCTGTTTTTGTTTTGTTTACTTGTGTGTGTGTTTCCTTGTTTCTGTTTTTCTTTGTTTCATTTTATTTTTATCATTTCTCTGGGGTTTTGCTTGTCTTTATTTTCCTTTAATATACTTCCTATTTTATTTTTCTTATAATTCTATTTCTACATTGCTTTTCTGTTGTTCTGTCTTCTTTCCCATTTCTTGTTTTCTTCTTTTTCTTTAATCATTTTTGTTGGTTTGTTTTGTTTCTTTGCTTCATTCTTCAGTTGGCACTCTGCTTTGGTTTTGTTTCTTGGTTCTGTGCTTTTGTCAGGTTTCTTTTTAATTCTTTGATTTCCTTTTGGGGTTCTTTTGCTTGGATGGTTGTTCTCTTCCTTTTTGATTTATTTGGTTACGTTTTTGTTTCTTTTGTATGTGTGAGTGGTTCCTTGTTTCTGTTTCTGTTTGTTTGATTTTACTTTTTACCATTTGTCTGGGGTTTTGTTAGTCTTTCTTTTTTAATCTCCTTTTTTGCCAGCACAAGCTACTTGCAGGGTCTTGGCTCCTTGACGGGAAGTCGGGCCTGAGGTTCTGGAGTGGGAGCAAGAAGCCAGGATGCTGGACCACGAGAGAATTCCCAGCCCCAGGAAAGACTAACCAAGACCTAGCTCCACCCAACTGCCAGCAGCTCCCAGTGCTGGACACCTCAACCAAACAACAAACAAGACAGGAACACAAACCCACCCATCAGCAAACAGACTACCTAAAGTCATATTAGGCTAACAGACTCCCCAAAACACACCACCTGACACGGCCCTGCTCATCAGAGGGAAAAGACTCAGCTCCACCCACCAGAACGCAGGCACCAATCTCTACCATCAGGAAGCCTACATAAGTCACTAGACCAACCTCACCACTGGAGGCAGAGAACAGAAGCAAGAGGAACTATGACCCTACAGCCTAGGGAAAGGAGACTTCAAATACTGTAAACTAAACAAAATGATAAGACAGAGAAATATCTTGCAGGCAAAGGAGCAAGATAAAAACCCACAAGACCAAAAAAATGAAGAGGAAATAGGCAAATTACCTGAAAAAGAATTCAGAGTAATGACAGTAAAGATGATCCAAAATCTCAGAGACAGAATAGAAAAAATACAAGAAATGTTTTTAAAGGACCTAGAGGAACTAAAGAGCAAACAAACAGTAATGAACAATACAATAACTGAAATTAAAAATACTCCACAAGGAATCAATAACAGAATAACTGAGGCAGAAGAACGTATAAGTAAGGTGCAGGACACACTAGTGAAAATAACTGTCATGGAACAGAATAAAGAAAAAAGAATGAAAAGAAATGAGGACAGTCTCAGACACTTCTGAGACAACATTAAGCTCACCAACATTCTAATTATAGGTGTCCCAGAAGAAGAAGAAAAAAAGAAAGGGTCTGAGAAAATATTTGAAGAGACTATAGCCAAAAACTTCCCCAACGTGGGAAAGGAAATTGTCAATCAAAACCAGGAAGCACAGAGAGTCCCATACAGGATAAACCCAAGGAGAAACATGCCGAGACACATACTAATCAAACTAACAAAAATTAAATACAAAGAGAAAATATTAAAAACAGCAATGGAAAAGCAACGAATAATATACAAGGGAATCCCCAGAGACTTCCCTGGTGGCACAGTGGTTAAGAATCTGCCTGCCAATGCAGGGGGCACAGGTTCGATCCCTGGTCCGGTAAGATCCCACATACCTCGGAGCAACTAAGCCCATGTGCCACGATTACTGAGCCTACGCTCTAGAGTCCACAAGTAACAACTACTTAGCCCGTGTGCCACAACCACTGAAGCCTACATGCCTAGAACCCATGCTCCGCAACAATAAAAGCCACCACAATGAGAAGCCCTCACCACAATGAAGAGTAGGCCCTGCTCACCATAACTAGACAAAGTTCGTGTGTAGCAATGAAGACAAAACACAGCCAAAAAAATAAATACAAGAAAATAAATTAATTTTTTATAAAAAGGGAATCCCTATAAGGTTACCAGCTGACCTTTCAGCAGAAACTCGGCAGGCCAGAAGGGAGTGGCAGGATATATTTAACATGATGAAAGGGAAAAACCTACAACCAAGATTACTCTACAAAGCAAGGATGTCATTCAGGTTCGACAGAGAAATCCAAAGCTTTACAAACAAGCAAAAGTTAAGAGAATCCAGCACCACCAAACCATGTTTACAACAAATGCTAAAGGAACTTTTCTAGGCAGGAAACACAAGAGGAGGAAAAGACCTACAAAAACAAACCAAAAACAATTAAGAAAATGGTAATAGGAATATACATATCAATAATTACCTTAAATGTAAATGGATTAAATGCCCCAACCAAAAGACACAGATTGGCTGAATGGATACAAAACAAGACCCGTATATATGCTGTCTACAAGAGACCCACTTCAGACCTAGGGACACATACAGACTGAAAGTGAGGGGATGGAAAAAGATATTCCATGCAAATGGAAATCAAAGGAAAGCTGGAGTAGCGATACTCATATCAGGCAATATAGACTTTAAAATAAAGACTATTACAAGAGACAAGGAAGGACACTACATAATGATCAAGGCATCAATACAAGAAAAAGGTATAACAAATGTAAAAATCTATGCACCCAACATAGGAGCGCCTTAATACATAAGGCAGATGCTACCAGCCATAAAAGGGGAAATCAACAGTAACACAATAATAGTAAGGGACCTTAACACCTCACTTTCACCAATGGACAGGTCATCCAAAGAGAAAATAAATAAAGAAACACAAGCTTTAAATGACACATGAGAGCAGATGAACTTAATTGCTATTTCTAGGACATTCCATCCAAAAACAACAGAATACACTTTCTTCTCAAGTGCAAACAGAACATTCTCCAGGATAGACCACATCTTGGGTCAAAAATCAACCCTCAGTAAATTTAAAAAGATTGATATACTATCAAGCATCTATTCCAACCACAACACTATGAGGCTAGATATCAATTACAGGAAAAAATCTGTAAAAAATACTAACAAATGGAGGCTAAACAATACGCTATTAAACAACCAAGAGATCACTGAAGAAATCAAAGAGGAAATCAAAAAATACCTCGAAGCAAATGACAATGAAAACACGATGATTGGGATTGACATATATACACTAATATGTATAAAATAGATAACTAATAAGAACCTGCTGTATAAAACAATAAATAAATAAAATAAAATTCAAAAAATAAGAAAAGAAAAAAAAGAAGAAGAAAAAGAAAACATGACAACCCAAAACCCATGGGATGCAGCACAAGCAGTTCTAAGAAAGAAGTTTATAGCAATAAAATCCTACCACAAGAAACAAGAAATATCTCAAATAAACCACCTAAACTTACACTTAAAGCAATTAGAGAAAGAAGAACAAAAAAACTGCAAATTATCAGAAAGAAAGAAACCATAAAGATCAGACCAGAAATAAATGAAAAAGAAATGAAGGAAACAATAGCAAAGATCAGTAAAACTAAAAGGTTGTTCTTTGAAAAGATAAACTAAATTCATAAACCGTTAGCCAGACTCATCAAGAAAAAAAGGGAGAATACTCACATCAACATAATTAGAAATGAAAAAGAAGTAACGACTGACACCACAGAAATAAAAGGATCATGAGAGATTACTACAAGCAACGCTATGCCAATAAAATGGACAACCTGGAAGAATTGGACAAATTATTAGAAAAGTACAACGTTTCAAGACTGGACCAGGAAGAGATAGAAAACATGGATAGACCAATCACAAGCACTGAAATTGAAACTGTCATTAAAAACTTTCCAACAAACAAAAACCCAGGGCCAGGTGGCTTCACAGGCAAATTCTTTCACACATTTAGAGAATGTTTACCTATCCTTCTCAAACTCTTCCAAAATATAGCACTCCCAAACTCATTCTACAAGGCCACCATCACCCTGATACCAAAACCAGACAAAGATGTCACAAAAAAAGAAAACTACAGGGCAATATCACTGATGAACATAGATGTAAAAATCCTCGACAAAATACTGGCAAAGAGAATCCAGCAGCACATTCAAAGTATCATACACCATGATCCAGTGGGGTTTATCCCAGGAATGCAAGGATTCTTCAATATATGCAAATCAATCAATGTGATACACCAGATTAACAAATTGAAGGATAAAAATCATATGATAATCTCAAAAGATTCAGGAAAAGCTTTTGACAAAATTCAACACCCATCTATGAAAAAAACTCTCCAGAAAGTGGGCATAGAGGGAACATACCTCAACATAATAAAAACCATATATGACAAACCCACAGCAAACATCTTTCTCAATGGTGAAAAACTGAAATCATTTCCTCTAAGATCAGGAACAAGACAAGGTTGCCCACTCTCACCATTATTATTTAACATAGTTCTGGAAGTTTTAGCCACAGCAATCAGAGAAGAAAAAGAAATAGAAGGAATCCAAATTGGAAAAGAAGAATAAAACTGTCATTGTTTGCAGATGACATGATACTATACATAGAGAATCTTAAGAAGCTACCAGAAAACTACTAGAGCTAATCAATGAATTTGGTAAAGTAGCAAGATACAAAATTAATGCACAGAAAACTCTTGCATTCCTATACACTAATGATGAAAAATCTGAAAGACAAATTAAGGAAACACTACCATTTACCATTGCAACAAAAAGAATAAAATATCTAGGAATAAACCTACCTAAGGAGGCAAAAAACCTGTATGTAGAAAATTATAAGACACTGATGAAAGAAATCAAAGATTATACAAACAGATGGAAAGATATACCATGTTCTTGGATTGGAACAATCAACATTATGAAAATAACTATGGTCCCCTAAGCAATCTACAGATTCAATGCAATCCCTATCAAACTACCAATGGCATTTTTCACAGAACTAGAACAAAAAATTTCACAATTTGTATGGAAACACAAAACACACCGAATAGCCAAAGCAATCTTGAGAAAGAAACACGGAGCTGGAGGAATCAGGCTCCCTGACTTCAGACTATACTACAAAGCTACAGTAATCACGACAGTATGGTACTGGTACAAAAACAGAAATAGAGATCAGTGGAACAGGATAGAAAGCCCAGAGATAAACCCACAGACATATGGTCAACTTATCTTTGACAAAGGAGGCAAGAATATATAATGGAGCAAAGACAGCCCCTTCAATAAATGGTGCTGGGAAAACTGGACAGCTACATGTAAAAGAATGAAATTAGAACAGTCCCTAACACCATACACAAAAATAAACTCAAAATGGAGTAAATAGCTAAATGTAAGGCCAGACACTATAAAACTCTTAGTGGAAAACACAGGTAGAACACTCTATGACATAAATCACAGCAAGATCCTTTTTGAACCACCTCCTAGAGAAATGGAAATAAAAACAGAAATAAACAAATGGGACCTAATGAAACTTAAAACCTTTTGCACAGCAAAGGAAACCATAAACAAGATGAAAAGACAACCCTCAGAATGGGAGAAAATATTTTCAAAGGAAGTAACTGACAAAGGATTAATGTCCAAAATTTACAAGCAGCTCATGCAGCTCAATATCAAAAAACAAACAACCCAATCCAAAATGGGCAGAAGACCTACATAGACATTTCTCCCAAGAAGATATACAGATGGCCAACAAACACATGAATGGGTGCTCAGCATCACTAATCATTAGAGAAATGCAAATCAAAACTACAATGAGGTATCACCTCACCCCAGTCAGAATGGCCATCATCAAAAAATCTACAAACGATAAATGCTGGAGAGGGTGTGGAGAAAAGGGAACCCTCTTGCGCTGTTGGTGGGAATGTAAATTGATACAGCCACTACGGAGAACAGTATGTAGGATCCTTAAAAAACTAAAGATAGAATTACCATATGACCCAGCAATCCCACTACTGGGCATATACCCAGAGAAAACCATAATTCAAAAAGACACATGCACCCCAATGTTCATTGTAGCACTATTTACAATTGCCAGGTCATGGAAGCAACCTAAATGCCCATCGACAGACGAATGGATAAAGAAGATGTGGTACATATATACAATGGAATATTACTCAGCCATAAAAAGGAAAGAAATTGGGTCATTTGTAGAGACATGGATGGATCTAGAGACTATCATACAGAGTGAAGTAAGTCAGAAAGAGAAAAACAAATATCATATATTAATGCATATATGTGGAACCTAGAAAAATGGTACAGATGAACTGGTTTGCAGGGCAGAAATTGAGACACAGATGTAGAGAACAAACGTATGGACACCAAGGGGTGAAAGTGGCGGGGGGGGGGTGTAATGAATTGGGAGATTGGGATTGACATATAAACACTAATATGTATAAAATGGATAACTAATAAGAACCTGCTGTATAAAAAAAGCAAAACAAAAAACAAATGGGACCTAATGAAACTTAAAACTTTTGCACAGCAAAGGAAACCATAAACAAGATGAAAAGACAACTCTCAGAATGGGAGAAAATATTTTCAAACGAAGCAACTGACAAAGGATTATTCTCCAAAATTTACAAGCAGTTCATGCAACTCAATATCAAAAAACAAACAACCCAATCCAAAAATGGGCAGAAGACCTAAATAGACATTTCTCCAAAGAAGATATACAGATTGCCAACAAACACATGAAAGATTGCTCAACATCACTAATCATTAGAGAAATGCAAATCAAAACTACAATGAGGTATCACTTCACACCAGTCAGAATGGCCATCATCAAAAAATCTACCAACGATAAATGCTAGAGAGGGTGTGGAGAAAAGGGAACCCTCTTGCACTGCTGGTGGGAATGTAAATTGATACAGCCACTATGGAGAACTGTATGGAGGTTCCTTAAAAATCTAAAAATAGAACTACCATACGACCCAGCAATCCCACTACTGGGCATATACCCTGAGAAAACCATAATTCAAAAAGAGTCATGTACCACAATGTTCATCGCAGCTCTATTTACAATAGCCAGGACATGGAAGCAACCTAAGTGTCCATCGACAGATGAATGAGTAAAGAAGATGTGGCACATATATACAATGGAATATTACTCAGCCATACAAAGAAACGAAATTGAGTTATTTGTAGTGAGGTGGATGGACCTAGAGACTGTCATACAGAGTGAAGTCAGAAAGAGAAAAACAAATACCATATGCTAACACATATATATGGAATGTAAAAAAAAAAAAAGTTCTGAAGCAACTAGGGGCAGGACACGAATAAAGACACAGACCTAGAGAATGGACTTGAGGGCACGGGAGGGGGAAGGGTAAGCTGTGACAAAGTGAGAGAGTGGCATGGACATATATACACTACCAAATATAAAATAGATAACTAGTGGGAAACAGCCGCATAGCACAGGGAGATAAGCTCGGTGCTTTGTGACCACCTAGAGGGGTGGGATAGGGAGGGTGGGAGGGAGATGCAAGAGGGAGGGGATGTGAGCTATATGTATACATATAGCTGATTCACTTTGTTATACAGCAGAAACTAACACACCATTGTAAAGCAACTATACTCCAATAAAGGTGTAAAAAATAAATAAATAAAACAACATATATGTATTATCCTACAGTTTGTTGGTCCGAAGTCTGACGTGGGTTTCACTGATCTAAAATCAAGGTGTCAACCAGCTGCCTTCCTTTTTGGAGGTTCTAGACTAGAATACTTTTCCTTGTCTTTTGCAGCTTCTAGAATCCACCCACACTCCTTGCCTCATGACCCTCTTCCTCCACCTTCAAAGCCAGCAGCATTGCATCTCTGAATCTCTTGTTCTTAATCACATCTGCCTGTTACTCTCCCTTTACCTCCTTCTTCCACTTTTAAGGACTCTTGTGATTACATTGGGCCCACCAGGTAATCTAGGAGAATCTCTCCATCCAGAGGTCAGCTGATTAGCAACTTTAATTCCTTAATAATTCCTGCAACCTTAATTCTTTGTCATGTAACAACATATTCAAAGCTTCTGATATTAGGGCACAAACATCTTTGGGGTTTGGAGGAACTATTCTACTTACCAAAAGCTTCAGGGGTTAGAACTTGGGAGCTCACAAGGATGGTAGTGCCACTGATGATGATGGAGAAAACAAGAGGAATCCATTTTGATGGGAAGACAACAAAGTTGTGCAAATTAAGTGGAGTGTCCAAATGGTAACGACACCTAGAGCTGTTGGTCTTGAGGATCTGGATCCCAGAAAACACATCATGATTAGGGACATGAGCTTAGGGAGCCTTACACCTGGAGGTAAAGTTTGAAAGCCCTTCAGCCACTGATCCCTTAGTCATTTTAGAAAGAGAATAACACAAGGATGAGAAGGTGAAAAAGGAAGTGCCCTCATCATCTCTTATCTAGGCTTAACACTGGGCAAACACTCATTTTTTGAAGAACTGAAAGGACCAAGGGAAGTCCTAGAGGGTCCTGAAGATGGTGCAACAAAATTCCAAAGGGGACCATTTAGCTGGTCCCTCCAACCACATCTGTAGCCCAGATGTTCCGTGTAACCAGAGCACATACCCACACCAAAAAGCCAACATTATATGCTCCATGAGGTCCGTGGCCAATGTAAAAGTGTGGAGGATCCTGTCCACATGGCAAACCAAATTTGTTATTTGTGTCACATCAAAGACAGAGCCTCAACGAATTACTGCCCTCTGAAGTCATTTAATTATGATTAAGTGAACTATGAACCAGTGTAAATGGCATTTTATACTCTAGTGAATTAAGGTATGAGATATAGCCGAAGTGAATAAGATTTATGACTCAAACTCATGCAACGTTACAGTAATTTCATGACACTTTTACTATGAGGCAAGCGATGCCAGCTCTTGAAATAATTAAAAGTACATACCAACTCCAAGGCTGGGTTTCAGGCATTTATGGGAAGCCAGGAGACAGAATGAGGAGCAGGCTTCTTTGTGACTAATTTACTCTGGATAGCAGCAGCTGTTTCTTTTACCTGCAGCAAAAGTCTTAATTAGGGTGGGAAGACTGCCCCTGAGCAGGCCATGCAGGCTCCAGGAGGTCAGATGACACCACACATCTCCAGGAACCAGGTTCCTCCCCACATGAATCAGTCCCTCCCCAAATGAGAAATGCTTCATAGACAAGTAGCTTTTCAAATCCCTAGGTTCATACACCACTGCCCTCTGCAGATCCCTTTGTTCCCTTGCGATTACCTTAGTCTGGGTTACCATCCACAGAAGCAAGGAATCAGTGTCCATAGATCCCAAGGGAACTGGTAGAGCAGGACAAAAGTCAGCCAGAATATGCCCCATTTACCTTGGGTACATTTTTTCCCATTGCCAGCTATGTCTTGCCTTCTGGCACGTCTGCTTCTTCAGGTTTATGCACCAATTGGCATCTTCCTGACTTCTGATTTTGCACTCCATCTCAGGGATTCTGATCTCACCTCTCCCATTCAATGAAGGGGGTCCCATGGACAGAACCCAGTGCCAACCATAAGGGAAGACCTCCGTTATCTTCAGTTTCTTATATTTCCATTTTAAGAAACTTCAGGTGTGAGAAAGAATGTTTGCCATCATAATCAGTTAAATTCAAATATGGAACAAAATCTTTTCCTTGCAGCTCCTGATACTCATGACAGTACCTGATTATATCAGGCATAAAGAAAACAGGGGAATGAGGAGAGTGTTGTTAACCTCTAATCATGGAATAAAACCATATATTTTTATTTATCAGGCCAGATAAGTTGAAGAATTTAGCCATTGCAATATTCTCCTAAAAAATCTCCCCATCTTCAATCTTGTCCCCACTCTAATCCAGTCTCTCGTAAAGTGAATAATTTTTCTAAACAACAAATCAGTTCAAGTTACTTTCTTCCTAAAACCTTTCAGTGGATCCCCATTGCCGATTAAACAAAGTCTGTACTCCTTATCATGGTCAACAGCAGAGCTGCCCAACCAGTGTGCCCCAAATGGATTACAAGTGTACCTAGATATCGATCACCTCAGCCCAGCAGAGAGGCCTGGAGTGGCTGAGCCCTAGAGGCCTTGGCCTTAGGAAAGGTCTTTTGACTTATGAAAAAGACTTGAGAGAAGCCTTTCAAAAATTTGGTGTCTCAATCCCTCTCTAATCTTCTATTTAGCTCCTAAATACACACACACACACACACACACACACATTCACATTCATATTACTTTTCTTGATATATGAATGTATAGCTAGAAGCTTGCCATATAGACTATATAGGACATTATAGTGCATCAGAATCACCAAGGAAACAAATTGAAATGCAGATTTACAGATCCCACCACAGAGATATAGTAAGTCTGGGACTCTTTATTTTCTTAAGAAGCAGCCCATGTAACTCTGCTGCAAATTGTTGGTGTATCACGCTTGGAGAATTACAACCTACTCTAGCTATACTGGACCATACCATAATTCTTCAAATGCATATGTTCTCTCCCTTGTTTTTGCCCATGTTGTTCCCTGTGCCTGGGATGCCTGTCCTCCATCTGATCACCTAGATAACACTTATTTGTCCTCCAGGCCTATGCTTCGACTTCATTTCCTTTGGAAAGCTTTCCCAGATTCACAAGATATGTTGGGTGTCTCTTCTATATTCTCTCTGAGGCCCCATACTTCTCTTGTAACATTTAAATGATTACCTGCCATAGAGGTAAAGGTCAAGTCAATCCTGTTTATCATGTTATCCCTAACACACTCTAGGCATTTTGTAAACATTCGAATTAATGCCTTATCTTGAACACAGGTCCTAAAGGAAATTTAACTTCAATTGACCATTTCAGATCTAGGTGTGATAACCTCTGTCAGCCTCAAAATGGAGTGAGCCACCAATCTAGTTCTACACTCAGAGAGCCAGGAACCTAATTCTTCCCCATCTCCTAGTTTGTATGAGCAGTCCTTATGCTCTGAAGCAAAACTGCTGCTGCTGCTTCCAAAAATTTTATCTTCTATGGATTATCACTTATAAGGCCCACATTTACAACCAGAAGATATTCCTTGTCATCCTTGACAGTTTCTCATTCACCAGCATCTTGACAATGGCTTTAATTGCCCAGTATCCCTCAGAATTTTTTCCTTCTGGTTTCCTTTCTGAATGGTTTTCTCCTATCCCAATTAGGGACAACATTTCACTTTCATCTAAACCAAAGTGTTGTAAAGCATTCCTCAGGCCCTGTCACCATATCTGCTAACAGGGTTGCTAGTTTTAGGGCAACTTGATTTAGGGCAAATAGGCCCAAGACATTTTCACTTTTAACATTGAAAGTCCCCCATCTCTCATTTTCCCCACCCTCAGCCTCGGGCAACCACCATTCTACTCTTTGGTTCTGTGAGTTCGACTTTTTTAGATCCCACATATAAGCAATAGCATACAGTATTTGTCTTTCCATGTCTGGTTTATTTCACTCAACATAATGCCCTCCAGGTCCATCCATTTGTCATGAATGGAAGAATTTCTTTCTTTCTCATAGCTGAATAATATTCCATTTTACAGTTATACCACATTTTCTTTACCCATTCATGCATTCATGGACACTTAGATTGTTGGTCAAAGAGTAAAAACTTTCAGTTATAAGATGAGTAAGTTCTGAGGATCTAACATGGAGCATGGTGATTATACAGGCATACCTTGTTTTATTGTCCTTTGCTTTACTGTGCTTCACAGATACTGTGTTTTTTACAAATTGAAGGTTTGTGGCAATCCTGCATCAGAGCAAGCCTATTGGCACAATTTCTCCAAAAGCATTTGCTCATTTCATGTCTCTATGTCACATTTTGATAATTCTCTCAATATTTCAAGCTTTTTCATTATTATATTGATTATGGTGATCCAATCAGTGATCTTTGATGTTACTATTGTAGTTGTTTGGGGGCACCACCAACAGTGCCTATATAAGATGGTGAAGTTACTCGATAAATGTTGTGTGTGTCCTGACTGCTCCACCAACCAGCCGTTCCTTCGTCTCTCTACCTCACCTGGGGCCTCTCTATTCCCTGAGGGGTAACAATATTGAAATTAGGCCAATTAGTAACCTTACAATGGCCTCTAAGTGTTCAAGTGAAAGGGAGAGTCACGCTTTTCTCACTTTAAATCAAAAGCTAGAAATGCTTAAGCACATTGACAGTAATTTCAAAATATTACTGCTCTTGGTCACCCAAGAGCTCTGATGGAGAGTACAATGAGATTAATATTGTTTTAAAGCCTGCTAACACAACATCCATTCTGCAGCCCATGGATCAAGGAGTCACTTCAACTCTCAAGTATTATCATTTAAGAAGTATATTTTGTAAGGCTATAGATGTCATAGATAGTCATTCTTCTCATGGATCTGGGCAAAGTCAATTGAAAACTTCCTGGACAGGAACAGCATTACATGCTACAGAGAAATCGTTCATGAAAGGAAGAGCCAACTGATGCAGCAAACTTCATTGTTGTCTTATTTTATGAAATTGCCACAGCCACCCTAGTCATCAGCCAGCACCACCCTGACCAGTCAGCAGCCATCAACATGGAGGCAAGACTCCTCACCAGCAAAAATATTACAATTCATCTCAGCAAGATGATAGTTAGCATTTTTTAGTAATAAAGTATGTTTTTTGGCTGTGCCACACAGCTTACAGGATCGTAGTTCCCCGACCAGGGATCAAACCTGGGCCCCTGGAGTGAAAGCACCAAGTCCTAATCACTGGAATGCCAGGTAATTCCCTAAAGTATTTTTAATTAAGGTATGTACATTATTTTTTTAGGCATAGTGCAATTGCACACTTAATAGACTACAGCATAGTGTAGACATAATTTTTATATGCACTAGAATGCCAAAAAATTCATGTGACTCACTTTATTGGAATTGAACCCACAATATTTCTGAGGTGCGCTGGTAATCAGTTAAGGGATACACAATATAAATGATGTAAAATGTGACATCAAAATCATAAAACAGGAGGAGGAACTTCAAGATGAAGGAAGAGTAAGACGCGGAGATAACCTTCCTCTCCACAAATACATCAGAAATACATCTACATGTGGAAGAACTCCTACATAACACCTACTGAACGCTGGCAGAAGACCTCAGACCTCCCAAAAGGCAAGAAACTCCCCACGTACATGGGTAGGGCAAAAGAACAAAGAAAAAACAGAGACAAAAGAATAGGGATGGGACCTGCACCACTGGGAGGGAGCTGTGAAGGAGGAAGGGTTTCCACACACTAGAAAGTCCCTTCACTGGCAGAGACAGGGGTGGCGGGGGGGGGAAGCTTCGGAGCCACGGAGGAGAGCGCAGCCACAAGGGTGCTGAGGGCAAAGCAGAGAGATTCCCGCAAGGATGATCAGGGCCGACCAGCACTCATCAGCCCGAGAGGCTTCTCTGCTCACCCGCTGGGACTGGCGGGGGCTGGAAGCTGAGGCTCAGGCTTTGGGCGGATCCCAGGGAGAGGACTGGGGTTGGCGGCGTGAACACAGCCTGAAGGGGGCTAGTGCGCCACAGCTAGCCGGGAGGGAGTCCGGGAAAAAGTCTGGACCTGCCGAAGAGGCAAGAGACTTTTTCTTCCCTCTTTGTTTCCTGGTGCGTGAGGAGAGGGGATTAAGATGCCACTTAAAGGAGCTCCAGAGACGGGCGCGAGCCGCGGCTATCAGCGCGGATCCCAGAGATGGGCATGGGACGCTAAGGCTGCTGCTGCTGCCACCAAGAAGCCTGTGTGCAAGCACAGGTCACTCTCCACACCTCCCCTCCCGGGAGCCTGTGTAGCCCGCCACTGCCAGGGTCCCGTGATCCAGGGACAATTTCCCTGGGAGAACGCACGGCATGCCTCAGGCTGCTGCAACGTCACACCGGCCTCTGCCGTCACAGGCTCGCCCCGCATCCGTACCCCACCCTCCCCCCCGCCTGAGTGAGCCAGAGCCCCCAAAGCAGCTGCTCCTTTAACCCCGTCCTGTGTGAGTGAAAAACAGACGCCCTCAGGCGACCTACACGCAGAGGCGGGGCCAAATCCAAAGCTGAACCCCGGGAGCTGTGCGAACAAAGAGAAAGAGAAATTTCTCCCAGCAGCCTCAGGAGCAGCGGATTAAAACTCCACAATCAACTTGATGTACCCTGCATCTGTGGAATACCTGAATAGACAACGAATCATCCCAAACTGAGGTGGTGGACTTTGTGAGCAAAGATATATTTTTTTGTCCCTTTTTCTCTTTTTGTGAGTGTGTATGTGTATATTTCTGTGTGCGATTTTGTTGGTATAGCTTTGCTTTTACCATTTGTCCTAGGGTTCTGTCCTTCCTTTTTGGTTTTTTTTTTTTTTTACTTTTAAAAATTTTTTTCTTAATAAATATTTTTTATTTTAATAACTTTTTAATTTTATTTTATTTTATTTATTTATTTCTATTTTTGCTCCCTTTTATTCTGAGCCGTGTGGATGACAGGCTCTTGGTGCTCCAGCCAGGCATCAGGGCTGTGCCTCTGAGGTGGGAGAGCCAACTTCAGGACACTGGTCCACAAGAGACCTCCCAGCTCCACGTAATATCAAACGGTGAAAATCTCCCAGAGATCTCCATCTCAACGCCAAGACCCAGCTTCACTCAACGACCAGCAAGCTACAGTGCTGGACACCTTATGCCAGACAACTAGCAAGACAGGAACACAACCCCATCCATTAGCAGAGAGACTGCCGAAAATCATAATAAGGCCACAGACACCCCCAAAACACACCACCAGACATGGACCTGCCCACCAGAAAGACAAGATCCAGCCTCATCCACCAGAAAACAGGCACTAGTCCCCTCCACCAGGAAGCCTACACAACCCACTGAACCAACATTAGCCACTGGGGACAGATACCAAAAACAATGGGAACTACGAACCTGCAGCCTGTGAAAAGGAGACCCCAAACACAGTAAGATAAGCAAAATGAGAAGACAGAAAAACACACAGCAGATGAAGGAGCAAGGTAAAAACATACCAGACCTAACAAATGAAGAGGAAATAGGCAGTCTACCTGAAAAAGAATTCAGAATAATGAGAGTAAAGATGATCCAAAATCTTGGAAATAGAATAGAGAAAATACAAGAAAAGTTTAACAAGGACCTAGAAGAACTAAAGAGCAAACAAACAATGATGAACAACACAATAAATAAAATTAAAAATTCTCTAGAAGGGATCAATAGCAGAATAACTGAGGCAGAAGAACGGATAAGTGACGTGGAAGATAAAATAGTGGAAATAACTACTGCAGAGCAAAATAAAGAAAAAAGAATGAAAAGAACTGAGGACAGTCTCAGAGACCTCTGGGACAACATCAAATGCACCAACATTCGAATTATAGGGGTCCCACAAGAAGAAGAGAAAAAGAAAGGGACTGAGAAAATATTTGAGAGATTATAGTTGAAAACTTCCCTAATATGGGAAAGGAAATAGTTATTCAAGTCCAGGAAGCACAGAGAGTCCCATACAGCATAAATCAAAGGAGAAACACACCAGGAAACATATTAATCAAACTATCAAAAATTAAATACAAAGAAAAAATGTTAAAAGCAGCAAGGGAAAAACAACAAATAACACACAAGGGAATCCCCATAAGGTTAACAGCTGATCTTTCAGCAGAAACTCTGCAAGCCAGACGGGAGTGGCAGGACATATTTTAAATGATGAAGGAGAAAAACCTACAACCAAGATTACTCTACCAGGCAAGGATCTCATTCAGATTTGATGGAGAAATTAAAACCTTTACAAACAGGAAAAAGCTAAGAGAATTCAGCACCACCAAACCAGCTCTACAACAAATGCTAAAGGAGATTCTCTAGGCAGGAATCACAAGAGAAGGAAAAGAAAGACCTACAATAACAAACCCAAAACAGTTAAGAAAATGGGAATAGGAACATACATATCGATAATTACCTTAAATGTAAATGGATTAAATGCTCCAACCAAAAGACATAGACTGCCTGAATGGAAACAAAAACAAGACCCGTATATATGCTGTCTACAGGAGACCCACTTCAGACCTACGGACGCATACAGACTGAAAGTGAGGGAATGGAAAAAGATATTCCATGCAAATTGAAATCAAAAGAAAGCTGAAGTAGCAATTCTCATATCACACAAAACAGACATTAAAATAAAGACTATTACAAGAGACAAAGAAGGACACTACGTAATGATCAAGGGATCGATCCAAGAAGAAGACATAACAATTGTAAATATTTATGCACCCAACATAGGAGCACCTCAATACATAAGACAAATACTAACAGCCATAAAAGGGGAAATCGACAGTAACACAATCATAGTAGGGGACTTTAACACCCCACTTTCACCAATGGACAGATCATCCAAAATGAAAATAAAGAAGGAAACACAAGCTTTAAATGATTCATTAAACAAGATGGACTTAATTGATATTTATAAGACATTCCATCCAGAAAAAACAGAATACACATTCTTCTCAAGTGCTCATGGAACATTCTCCAGGATAGATCATATATTGGGTCACAAATCAAGCCTTGGTAAATTTAAGAAAACTGAAATCATATCAAGTATCTTTTCCAACCACAACGCTGTGAGATGAGATATCAATTACAGGAAAAAATCTGTAAAAAATACAAGCACATGGAGGCTACACAATGCACTACTTAATAACCAAGAGATCACTGAAGAAATCAAAGAGGAAATCAAAAAGTATCTAGAAACAAATGACAATGAAAAGACGATGACCCAAAACCTATGGGATGCAGCAAAAGCAGTTCTAAGAAGGAAGTTTATAGCAATACAATCCTACCTTAAGAAACAAGAAACAACTCAAATAAACAACCTAAGCTTACAGCTAAAGCAATTAGAGAAAGAAAAACAAAAAAACCCCAAAGTTAGCAGAAGGAAAGAAATCATAAATATCATATCAGAAATAAATGAAAAAGAAATGAAGGAAACGATAGCAAAGATCAATAAAACTAAAACCTGGTTCTTTGAGAAGATAAACAAAATTGCTAAACCATTAGCCAGACTCATCAAGAAAAAAAGGGAGAAGACTCAAATCAATAGAATTAGAAATGAAAAAGGAGAAGTAACAACTGACACTGCAGAAATACAAACGATCATGAGAGATTACTACTAGCAACTCTATGCCAATAAGATGGACAACCTGGAAGAAATGGACAAATTCTTAGAAATGCACAACTGCCGAGACTGAACCAGGAAGAAATAGAAAATATGAACAGACCAATCACAAGCACTGAAATTGAAACTGTGATTTAAAATCTTCCAACACACAAAAGCCCAGGACCAGATGGCTTCACAGGCGAATTCTATCAAACATTTAGAGAAGAGCTAACAGCTATCCTTCTCAAACCCTTCCAAAATATAGCAGAGGGAGGAAAACTCCCAAACTCATTCTACGAGGCCACCATCACCTTGATACCAAAACCAGACAAAGATGTCACAAAGAAAGAAAACTACAGGCTAATATCACTGATGAACATAGACGCAAAAATCCTCAACAAAATACTAGCAAACAGAATCCAACAGCACGTTAAAAGGATCATACACTATGATCAAGTGGAGTTTATCCCAGGAATGCAAGGATTCTTCAATATATGCAAATCATTCAATGTGATACACCATATTAACAAATTGAAGGAGAAAAACCATATGATCATCTCAATCGATGCAGAGAAAGCTTTTGACAAAATTCAACACACATTTATGATAAAATCCCTGCAGGAAGTAGGCATAGAGGGAACTTTCTTCAACATAATAAAGGCCATATATGACAAACCCACAGCCAACATCATCCTCAATGGTGAAAAACTGAAACCATTTCCACTAAGATCAGGAAAAAGACAAGGTTGCCCACTCTCACCACTATTATTCAAAATAGTTTTGGAAGTTTTAGCCACAGCAATCAGAGACGAAAAAGAAATAAAAGGAATCCAAATCGGAAAAGAAGAAGTAAAGCTGTCACTGTTTGCAGATGACATGATCCTATACATAGAGAATCCTAAAGATGCTACCAGAAAACTACTAGAGCTAATCAATGAATTTGTTAAAGTAGCAGGATACAAAATTAATGCACAGAAATGTCTAACATTCCTATACACTAATGATGAAAAATCTGAAAGTGAAATTAAGAAAACACTCCCATTTACCATTGCAACATAAAGAATAAAATATATAGGAATAAACCTACCTAAGGAGACAAAAGACCAGCATGCAGAAAATTATAAGACACTGATGAAATTAAAGATGATACAAATAGATGGAGAGACATACCATGTTCTTGGATTGGAAGAATCAATATTGTGAAAATGACTATACTACCCAAAGCAATCTACAGATTCAATGCAATCCCTATCCAACTACCACTCTCATTTTTCACAGAACTAGAACAAAAAATTTCACAATTTGTATGGAAACGCAAAAGACCCTGAATAGGCAAAGCAATCTTGAGAAAGGAAAACAGAGCTGCCACAACAAGAGAAACCACCGCAATGAGAAGCCCATGCACCACAACGAAGAGTAGTGCCTGCGTACTGCAGCGAAGAGTAGCCCCCGCTCGCCACAACTAGAGAAAGCCCACACACAGCAACAAAGACCAAACACAGCCAAAATTAAATAAATAAAATTTTTAAAAAGTGAATTTAAAAAAAAAAAAACCCTCAAAACAAATGAAAATGGAAACACCACCTACTGAAACCTATGGGATGCTGCAAAAGCAGCTCAGAGAGGAAAAAATTAAAAAATTAAAAATTAAAAAAAAAAACGGAGCTGGAGGAATCAGGCTCCCTGACTTCAGACTATACTATAAAGCTACAGTAATCAAGACAGTATGGTACTGGCACAAAAACAGAAATATAGATCAATGGAACAGGATAGAAAGCCCAGAGATAAACCCATGCACATATGGTCACCTTATCTTTGATAAAGGAGGCAAGAATATACAGTGGAGAAAAGACAGCCTCTTCAATAAGTGGTGCTGCGAAAACTGGACAGGTACTTGTAAAAGTATGAAATTAGAACACTCCCTAACACCATACACAAAAATAAACTCAAAATGGATTAAAGACCTAAGTGTAAGGCCAGACACTATCCAATTCTTAGAGGAAAACATAGGCAGAACACTCTATGACATAAGTCACAGCAAGATCCCTTTTGACCCACCTCCTAGAGAAATGGAAATAAAAACAAAAATAAACAAATGGGACCTAATGAAACTTAAAAGCTTTTGCACTGCAAAGGAAACCATAAACAAGACAAAAAGGCAACCCTCAGAATGGGAGAAAATATTTGCAAATGAAGAAACTGACAAAGGATTAATCTCCTAAATTTACAAGCAGCTCATGCAGCTCAATATCAAAACAACAAACAACCCAATCCAAAAATGGGCAGAAGACCTAAACAGACATTTCTCCAAAGGAGATATACAGATTGCCAACAAACACATGAAAGAATGCTCAACATCATTAATCATTAGAGAAATGCAAATCAAAACTACAATGAGATATCATCCCACACCAGTCAGAATGGCCATCATCAAAAAATCTACAAACAATAAATGCTGGAGAGGGTGTGGAGAAAAGGGAATCCTCTTGCACTGTTGGTGGGAATGTAAATTGATACAGCCACTATGGAGAACATTATGGAGGTTCCTTAAAAAACTAAAAATAGAACTACCATATGACCAAGCAATCCCACTACTGGGCATATACACTCAAAAAACCATAATTCCGGAAGAATCATGTACCACAACGTTCATTGCAGCTCTATCTACAATAGCCAGGACACGGAAGCAACCTAAGTGCCCATCGACAGATGAATGGGTAGAGAAGATGTGGCACATATATACAATGGAATATTACTCAGCCATAAAAAGAAAAGAGATTGAGTTATATGTAGTGAGGTGGATGGACCTAGAGTCTGTCATACAGAGTAAAGTAAGTCAGAAAGAGAAAAACAAATACCCTATTCTAACACATATATATGGAATCTAAGAAAAAAAAAGTCATGAAGAACCTAGGGGCAAGATGGGAATAAAGACACAGACCTACTAGAGAATGGACTTGAGGTTATGGGGAGGGGGAAGGGTAAGCTGTGACAAAGTGAGAGGGTGGCATGGACATATATACACTACCAAACCTAAAATAGATAGCTAGTTGGAAGCAGCCACATAGCACAGGGAGATCAGCTCGGTGCTTTGTGACCACCTAAACGTGTGGGATAGGGAGGTTGGGAGGGAGGGAAACGCATGAGGGAAGAGATATGGGAACATATGTATATGTATAACTGAGTCACTTTGTTATAAAGCAGACTCTAACACACCACTGTAAAGCAATTATACTCCAATAAAGATGTTAAAAAAAATCATAAAACATTGGTTGCAAGGTGATAAAAATGTTGCACTTTAGAGTGGTATCAAACTTCAGTTGTTATCAACTTAGAATAGACTATGATAGATGTAAGTTGTTATATGTAAGCCTCATGGTAACTACAAAGCAACAACATATAGTAAATACAGAAACAATAAAGAGAATGGAATAAAAGTATGCCATTAATGAAAGTAATCAAACTACAAAAGAAGAGGCAAGAGAAGAAAAATGTAACAGAGGGGAACTACAAAAACGGCTAGAAAACAATTAACAAAATGACAATAAGCACATACCTATCAATAATTACTTTAAATGTAATTTGACTAAATTCTCCATTCAAAAGACATAGAGTGGCTGGATGGAAAAAGAACAAGACCCATCCTTATGCTACCTACAAAAGACATTTTCTATGTAAGAACACATACACACTAAAAGTGAAAGAATAGAAAGAGACATTCCATGCAAATGGAAATCAAAAGAAAGCTGAAATATCTATACTTATATCAGACAAGATAGACTTTAAACAAAGACTGTAATAAGAGACAAAGAAGAGCATTATATAATGATAAAGGAGTTAATCCAACAAGAGGATATAACATTTATAAATATTGATGCACCCAACATAGGAACACCTAAGAGTGGATATATGTATATGTATAACTGATTCACTCTTCTGTACACCTGAAACTAACACAACATTGTAAATCAACTATACTCCAATAAATTTTTTTTAAAAAGATATAAAGCAAATATTAACAGACCTAAAGGGAGAAATAGACAGTAGTACAATAATAGTAAGGGCTTTAATACCCCACTTACATCAATTGATAGATCAGACAGACAGAAAATCAATAGGAAACATCAGCCTTAAACAACGTGTTAGACAAATGAACTTAGATATTTACAGAACATCCCATCCAAAAGCAACAAAATACACATTCTTCTCAGTGTACATTGAACATTTTCCAAGATAGATCATATGTTAGACCACAAAACAAGTCTTAATAAATTTAAGAGGATTGATATCATATCAACCATCTTTTCCAACCACAATGGTATGCCACTAGAAATCAACTACAAGATGAAAATGGAAAATTCACAAATATGTGGAGATTAAACAACATGCTACTGTATAACCAATGGGTCAAAGAAGAAATCAAAAGAGAAATTTTTAAAATACCTTGAGACAATTGAAAATGGAAATGTAACATACTAAAATTTATGGGATACAGCAAAAGCAGTTCTAAGAAGGAAGTTCATAGTGACAAATGTCTCTCTCTCAAGAAACAAGAAAAATCTCAAATAAACAACCTAACTTTACATCACAAGGAACTAGTAAAAGAAAAACAAATGAAGGCCAAAGTTAGTACAAGGAGGGAAATAACAAAGATTAGAGCAGAAATAAATGAAATAAAGACTAAAGCAATTGTAGGGAAAAAATCAATAAAACTAAGAGCTGCTTTTTTGAAAAGATAAACTTGACAAAACTTTAGCTAGACTCAGTAAGAAAAGAGGAAAGGACACAAATAAATAAAATTGGAAATGAAAGAGGAGATATTACCACCGATAGCACAAAAATACAAAGGATCATAAGAGACTACTATAAACAATGCCCAAAAATTGGACAACCTAAAAGAAATGGATAAATTCCTAGAAACTTGCAACCTCTCAAGACTGAATCCTGGTGAAACAGAAAATCTGAACAAATTTATTTCTGGTAAGGAGATTGAATCAGTATTCAAAAACCTCCCCCAAAATATAAGTCCAGGACAAGACAGCTTCACTGGTGAATTTTACCAAACCAAAGAATTAGTAACATTTCTTCTCAAATTCTTCCAAACAATACAATAGGGGTGAACTCTTCCAAACACATTTTACAAAGCCAGCATTACACTGATACCAAAACCAGACAAGGATGCTACCAAAAAAAGAAAGAAAGAAAAGAAAATTACAGGCTAATATCCATGATGAACATAAATGCTAAAATCCTCAACAAAATATTAGCAGACTGAATTCAACAATATATTAAAAGTTTCATACACCATGATCAAGTGGAATTTATTCCAGAGATATAAGGATGGTTCAACAACTGCAAATGAATTAATGTGATACACCACATTAACAAAATGAAGGCTAAAAATCATATGATTATCTCAGTAAATGCAAAGAAAGCATTTGACAAAATTCAGCATCCATTTATGATTAAAACTCTCAACAAAGTGGGTATAGAGGGACCAGACTTCAACATAATACATTTCATGTATGAGATGCCCACAGCTACCATCATACTCAACAGTTCCTCTAAGATCAGGAACTAGAGAAGGATATCCACTCTCCCCACTTTTTTTCAGCATATTATTGGCAGTCCTAGCCAAAGCAATTAGGCAAGAAAAAGAAATAAAATGCATCTAAATTGGAAAGGAAGAAGTAAAACTGTCACTATTTACAGATGACATGATATTATATATAGAAAACCCTAAAGACTCCATCAAAAAACTATTATAACTGTGACCACCTAGAGGGGTGGGATAGGGAGGGTGGGAGGGAGGGAGACGCAAGAGGGAAGAGATATGGGGATACATGTATATGTATAACTGATTCACCTTGTTATAAAGCAGAAACTAACACACCATTGTAAAGCAATTATACTCCAATAAAGATGTTAAAAAAAACTATTTTAACTAATAAACAAATTCAGTAAAGTTGCAGGATACAAATCAATATACATAAATCTGTTGTGTTTTTATACACTAATAACAAGCTATCAGAAAAAGAAATTAAGGGGCTTCCCTGGTGGCGCAGTGGTTAAGAATCTGCCTGCCAATGCAGGGGACACTGGTTCATGCCCCGGTCCAGGAAGATCCCACATGCCGCGGAGCGGCTAGGCCCATGAGCCACAACTACTGAGCCTGTGCGTCTGGAGCCTGTGCTCCACAACGGGAGAGGCCGTGACAGTGAGAGGCCCGCGCACTGCGACGAAGAATGGCCCCTGCTTGCTGCAACTGGAGAAAGCCCTCACACGAAACGAAGACCAAACACAGCCAAAATTAATTAATTAATTAATTAATTTTTAAAAAAAAGAAATTAAGAAAACAATCTCATTTACAATTGCATCAAGAAGAATAAAACACCAAGGGATAAATTTAGCCAAGCAGGTGAAAGACCTATACACTCTAAACTATGAGACATTGATTAAAGGAATTGAAGACACAAATAAATGGAAAGATATTCCATGCTCATGGGTTGGAAGAATTAATATTGTTAAAATATCCATACTAACCAAAGCAATCTACAAAGTTAATACAATCTCTATCAAAATTCCAATGGTACTTTTTGCAGAAATAGAATAATCCTATAATATGTATGGAAGCACAGCAGACCCTGAATAGTCAAAGCAGTCTTGAGAAAAAAGAACAAAGCTGGAGGCATCACAATGCTTGGTTTCAAACTATATTACAAAGCTATAGTAATTAAAACTGTGTGGTATTGGCATAAAAATAGACACATAGATCAATGGGACAGAATAGAGAGCCCAGAAAAAAAATATGTATATATGACCAATTAGCTTATGACAAAGGAGCCAAGAATATACATGGGAGAAGACAGTCTCTTCAATAAATAGTGTTGAGAGGTTTGGATAACCACACGCAAAAGAATGAAACTGAACCACTATCTTATGCCATATGCCAAAATTAACTCAAAATGGATTAAATACTGGAACATAAGACCTGAAACTATAAAACTTCTAGAAGAAAACCTTCTGACATAGGTCCTGGTGATGATTTTTTAAATCTCACATCAAAAGCAAAAATAAACAAGTGAGACTACAACAGACTAAAAGCCTTCTGCATAGCAAGGGAAACCATCAACAAAATGAAAAGGCAACCTACTGAATGACAGAAAATAATTGCAAATCATATATCTGATAAGGGGCTAATATCCAAAATATATTTTAAAACTCATACAACTCAATAGCAAAAAAAAAATCTGATTAAAAAATGGGCAGAAGATCTGAATAGACATTTTTCCAAAGAAGGCATACAGATGGCCAACAAGTTCATGAAAAGATGCTCTACATCATTAATGATCAGGGAAATGCAAATCAAAGCACAATGAGATATCTCCTCACTCCTTTTAGAATGGCTAGTATCAAAAAGACAAGAAATAACAAGTGTTAGGGAGGATGTGGAGAAAAGGAAACCCTTCTGCCCTTGCTGGTGGGAATGTAAGTTCGTGCAACCACTATGAAAAACAGTATGGAGGTTCCTCAAAATATTAAAAATAGAGCTACCATATGATCTAGCATTTTCACTTTGGGTATTTATTTGAAAAAAATGAAAATGTTAATTTGAAAAGATATCTGCACCCCCATGTTCATCACCGCATTATTTACAATAGCCAAGACATGGAAACAACCTAAGTGTCCATCAATGGATGAATGGATAAAGAAATTGTGTATATGTATATACAACAGAATATTATTCAACCATACAAAAGAATGAAATCTTACCATTTGCTACAATATGGATGGACCTCGAGCGCATTATGCTAACTGAAATGTCAGACAGAGAAAGACACATAACATATGATCTCTCTTACATGTGGAATCTTAAAAAAAAAAAAAAAGCTCATAGATACAGAAAACAGATGGTGACTGCAAGAGGTGGAGGGTGGGGGTAGGAGAAATGGGTGAGCTTTTTAAAATTTAAATAAATTGAATTTAAAAATTTTTAAATATTCATGGCGCTTTGGCAATCATTCACGAACAGGCATAGAGCAGTGAAGATTTTGAGTTGTCCAAGGCATGTGTTCCCAGCTGAGGTTGAACAGGGCAATACTCTGCCTTTTGTTTCAGCTCTCATTTTGTAAACAAGAGTCCTTTTTGCAATCTATTTAGTGCCATGTTCTTCCCCTTTTATGTGCTTTTTGTTGGTGATTTTGCTATTTAAAATGGCCTTCATGCGTAGTGCTGAAGTGCTGTCTAGTGTTCCTAAGCACAAGATTGTGATGTCTTACAGAAAAAATATGTCTGTTTGATAAGCTTCATTCAGGCTTGAGTTACAGTGATGTTGGCCATGAGTTAAATGTTCATGACTCAACAACTTATATAAATAAACTATCTTTAAACAGAGACACACATAAAACAAAGCTATGTGTTGATCAGTTGATGAAAGCATGTGACCAGGGGCTCACAGGAACTTAAGTCTGTATTTCGCCAGGAGCAGTGGTTCAGAATTCACTAATTTAGTGTTGGCGGCAACTTTATAGAGTGTAACTACTGTGAATAATGAGAATCAACTGTACTTTGGTCTTTTCCTTCATAGTACTGATCACACATTATAAGTATATGTTTATTTGTGTGATTTTTAAATGTCAGTCTCCTCCAGCAGAATGTAAGCTTCAGGGGAACAGGGACTAGGATTTTTTCATTTGATTAGATCCCCAGTACCTGATATCCCAGTGCTGGTAAAAATTGTCGAATGAAAAATTAAATGAGTGAATGAATGAACAAAGTGCCCGTGGCTGTGTGGCACAGAGGAGTACCTGGGCAGGGATCCAGGCAGGTCATTACAGAGAAAGGTTGCAGACTGCGGTAGGAGGGACCATCTGTCTGTTTCCCTTTTCCATTATAGTAACTCTTGTCCTATAGTGTTGACTATACTCAATGTATAATGTAAGGATTTTCCATTGAGAGTAAGACTTTTCAGGTGCCAAAGCAAAGTACCACCTTCCTCTAAGTAGTTTAACATCCTTTCATTGTGCTGATAGTGAAAACAGTCAAAAGCAGCTCCTGTAACCTGGTGGCTACAAATACCAGACAGATTTAGAAGGGGCCTGGGGTTTTCTTCCTCCTTTCCATTGGAGGCCCTAACTTGCCTCTCAGATGTAGTCACAACTCCTTTTAGGGTTTATATCTGTTAACATTCCCCAGGCAGGCCTGGAACACACCTGCACATTATGTGTATTGAAACTGAATCACTCAGGCCTTTCTAGGTGCCCTGACCTAACACAGCTAGACAAATATTTATTCATTTAGTAATCCCAGAAGGTAGAAGATAATCCAGCTATCAGAAAGCCATCTTAAGGAGCCAGCCAGTTGGGTCATTGTGGAAAGGAAGTCATAATAAGCACAGGGCCAAGTCAGGGAAGGCTTTATCTAACTTAGTAAAGGATTGTTTGAAAGCTGAACTTATATGTAAGCAGAAATGGTAAGTAACCTGTTCTGTGGTCACCTTTGGAGAATGATTTGAGGGTCATCAGGAAGGATTCTCCCACCCTTATTCCTTAGTAAGATCTTGTTTTACACCCAAACTATGTTCTTGGTTGTTCTGTTCCCCTAGACTAACCTTCCTTTTTTCTTTCAGCCTCATTAAATCTTACTTATCATTCAAGGCCCTGCTCCTCCAAGAAGTCTCACTGGATGTTAGGTCTCAGTGCCCTCACTGTCAGACTGTCTGGGCATCCTAGGACTTCTTTGCATGTACTGACTGCCTTTATCAGTGATAAACAGTGATGCAACTAACATTGTATGGCTCTGTTGACATGTTTTCCTGAAGGATGTTATACACTATTGGAAGACAGGGAAAATATCCAACATTTCCTCTGTATTCCCAACATTTCCTAGCACAATATTCTGTACATTTTGGCCTTTAGTAAAGATGTGTTCAAAAATGGAGTCAAGCAATCAACCTTTGTAAAGCCTTCTGTGTCCACCTTACCTGGAAGGGACCTCTCCTTCCCCAGAGAACTATATTGCCTTGAGAGTTTACTATATTCCAGAGACAACTCTGGGTAAAGAAAGCTTGGGTGGTAGGGTCTGATACAAATATGATCATGACCTGGGATTTACCTTCTCCACTGACCAAGCAAGAGTTGTTTTTGGCACCCGGGACCAGCCCAAACACATTTGGAATGCAGGTAGAGATGGTCTTTAGTGCCCTTAAATCCCTTTTTGGTCCCTTCTCCCTCTGAGATTCAGCACCCTCTTGCTCATGATCCCACTACCCCCACCCCTATCCATTTAGCTGTGTTTACACAGTCCAAATACATGCAGGTTGCTATCATTTCCCTCCTCACGCTTGCTCCAGTCCAGATTTAGTTTCTTTCCTCGGTCTTCACCAATCATCCTGGTTGATTCTCCAGGATCATATTTCAAGATCTTCTCTAGGCCTCCCACTGCCAGTCTGCCCAGGTCAGGGTATTTTTCCTAATGACTAGAACCCTGGCTAGAGAACCAGATCTCCCTGTGACCCAGTTGGACCTTGGGACAGTCCAGGCATCACCAGAATGACCTCTGCAACTCGCCACAGGTTAAGGCCAACCCCTGGCTCATTGGTTAGCAAGGCCAGATATCTCTCAGCCCTGACGTTCTTCAGCTTCCTCCTACCTCAGAAACATTTGTCTTTCTTAGATTAATTTTTTCCCAGTTACATGATTTATTTTGTGAGTATCCAAGTAGAATCTCTTTTGGCTATTTCCTGTGCATATTCTGAAGCTTGTTCTCTCTGTATGCTGCCCATGTCTCTATTTCTGTTTCTCTGCTTTTTTTCTCCATGTCCCTTTCTGCTGAGTCTTCTCTCCTTTGTGAGGGTAAGTTACTCTCACTCATAGTAGTCCGAACTGTTCTAAAACTGACGGGAACTGTGGTTCTAAAGACCCCTTTCAAAAGTTCCAGACAAAGGGAGAATTGGTGCATCACTTTTAGGACTCTTTAGCAAAAGACCTCCACAGCTATCTGAGACCCCTTTGGCCAGGGGCTGGGCATTGTGGTGCCTGGGCTCTGGCCTTATTTTCTACCTTATTTCTACCTCATTTCTACCTTATTCCCTATTTTTAGCTAAAATAAGCATATTACCCCTATCTTCGACCATTTTCTTACACTCTAGGCCAAGGTTTCATTGGCACTCTTGACGTTTTAGGCCAGATAATTCATTGGTGTGCATATGTGTATATGGGGGGGCTGCCCTGTGCACTATAGGAAGTCTAGCAGTGTCCTTGGCCTCTACTCATTAGGTGCCAATAGCACCCCCTACCCAATTGCAGACTCTGACCCAGTTGTGACAATTTAAAATGTCTCCAGACATTGCCAAATGTCCCCTGGGTCAGCGGTCCCCAACCTTTTTGGCACCAGGGACCGGTTTCGTGGAAGACAATTTTTCCACGGACAGTGGGGGGAGGGGGGGATGGTTCAGGTGGTAATGAGAGCGATGGAGAGCGATGGGGAGCGGCAGATGAAGCTTCGCTCACTCGCCCACTGCTCACCTCCAGCTGTGCAGCCCAGTTCCTAACAGGACATAGACCGGTACCAGTCCGTGGCCTGGGGATTGGGGACCCCTGCCCTGGGGGACAAAAAACATCCCAGATTGAGGACCACTTCCCTAGGTTCCCTTGCCTTGGTCCCTAGTCCCTGCCTGATATTCCCTTGTACTCCAGCCCTTTCCCCAGTCTCACTGGGAAGTCACCATCACTTGGCTAATAAACTCATCAGGGAAGTAGCAAAAGGAACACTAGACTTAGGAGAACTTGCTTTCCATTGCTCGGTCCACCACTTAGCTATGTGACCCTGAACAAGTTACTGAATCCTCAGTTTTCTCATCTATAAAATGGAAACAATAATACTCCCACACCACAGAGTTTTGTGAGGATTAAATATCTTTCTTCTTTCTAAAATCATTATTGCTAACCATTGCTTTTACCATTCATGGCTTCAAAAACTAAGATGACAGTGAATGGAGCCCAGGGTAGAGCTGACAGCCTTCAGCAGTGCCGTAACTCACAGTGGTATAGAAGAAGAACGCCACATATCTGGAAGGAAGAAGAATAGAAGCATTGGTTTGCAAAGCTAGTTGAGCATCAGAATCATCTGGAGACATTTTTGAAAGGACAGAGTCTTGAACTGTACCCTAGGTGTCCTGAATGCTGATATCTGGGTGTGGGACACAGGATCTGTACCAAACTCCCCAGTGTATTCTCTTGACAAGCCATGTTTGGATACCACAGAGTTAGATGCTATCTAATGTCCCTTCTAGCTCTGAAATTTGGTGATTGTACATTGCTATTTATCCTGGAAAATATTATACAAACTGGAATTGTACCTTCTGAGCATGATCTTAGGGAATTTTCATGGAATTTTTTTCAGAGACTGGAGTTGAAGAATGTCACCTTGTTCCAAGAGAATAAAGCAGCTTCTAGAGGCACGTTTGATCTTATAAGTAGGGAAGAAGGCGGCAGCTCAATGAAGTTTCAATTGGCAGTTGTTTCCACTTCAGTAAAGAGCACAAATCCACAAACTGGCTGGTGAATAAGCTTCAGTCAATGGTCCACAGACCAGAGGGCAGACTAGGCCAGAACAGAAGGTAAGATTTCCAGTGGCCAGAGTCCTGAAAATCTCTCTGACTGGCTGGAGAGGTGACGGCAAGTTTGGTGCAGGAGGGTATGTAACCCCAAAGACAGGGTTCAGAAACCTCCAGGACAGAAACAGAAAGGACCTTTCTGTTCAAGAAGACTAGGTAGTTTGATAGGGGTTGCATTGAATCTGCAGATTGCTTTGGGTAGTATAGTCATTTTCACAATGTTGATTCTTCCAATCCAAGAACATGGTATATCTCTCCATCAGTTTGTATCGTCTTTGATTTCTTTCATCTGTGTCTTATAATTTTCTGCATACAGGTCTTTTGTCTCCTTAGGTAGGTAGGTTTATTCCTAGCTATTTTATTCTTTTTGTTGCAATGGTGAATGGGAGTGTTTCCTTAATTTCTCTTTCAGATTTTTTGTCACTAGTGTATAGGAATGCAAGAGATTTCTGTGCATTAATTTTGCATCCTGCTACTTTACCAAATTCATTGATTAGCTCTAGTAGTTTTCTGGTAGGATTCTCTATGTATAGTATCATGTCATCTGCAAACAGTGACAGTTTTACTTCTTCTTTTCCGATTTGGATTCCTTTTATTTCTTCTTCTTCTGTGATTGCCGTGGCTAAAACTTCCAAAACTATGTTGAATAATAGTGGTAGAGTGGGCAACCTTGTCTTGTTCCTGATCTTAGTGGAAATGGTTTCAGTTTTTCACCATTGAGAATGACGTTGGCTGTGGGTTTGTCATATATGGTGTTTATTATGTTGAGGTAGGTTCCTTCTATGCCCACTTTTTTGAACCACCTCCTAGAGAAACGGAAATAAAAGCAAAAATAAACAAATGGGACCTAATGAAACTTAAAAGCTTTTGCACAACAAAGGAAACCATAAACAAGACGAAAAGACAACCCTCTGAATGGGAGAAAATATTTGCAAACAAAGCAACTGACAAAGGATTAATCTCCAAAATATACAAGCAGCTCATGCAGCTCAATGTCAAAAAAAGAAACAACCCAATCCAAAAATGGGCAGAAGACCACAGACATTTCTCCAAAGAAGATATACAGATTGCCAACAAACACATGAAAGATTGCTCAACATCACTAATCATTGGAGAAATGCAAATCAAAACTACAATGAGGTATCACCTCACACCGGTCAGAATGGCCATCATCAAAAAATCTAGAAACGATAAATGTTGGAGAGGGTGTGGAGAAAAGGGAACCCTCTTGCACTGTTGGTGGGAATGTAAATTGGTACAGCCGCTATGGAGAACAGTATGGAGGTTCCTTAAAAAACTAAAAATAGAACTACCATATGACCCAGCACTCCCACTACTGAGCATATACCCTGAGAAAACCATAATTCAAAAAGAGTCATGTACCACAATGTTCACTGCAACACTATTTACAATAGCCAGGACATGGAAGCAACCTAAGTGTCCATCGACAGATGAATGAATAAAGAAGATGTGGCACATATATACAATGGAATATTACTCAGCCATAAAAAGAAATGAAATTGAGTTATTTGTAGTGAGGTGGATGGACCTAGAGTCTGTCTGTATGACAGACAGAGTGAAGAAAATCAGAAAGAGAAAAACAAATACTGTATGCTAACACATATATATGGTACCTTAAAAATAATGGTTCTCGTGAACCTAGGGGCAGGACAGGAATAAAGACACAGACGTAGAGAATGGACTTGAGGACACGGGGAGGAGGAAGTGTAAGCTGAGACAAAGTGAGACAGTAGCATTGACATATATACACTACCAAATGTAAAATAGATAGCTAGTGGGAAGCAGCTGCATCGAACAGGGAGATCAGCTTGGTGCTTTGTGAGCAGCTAGAGGGGTAGGATGGGGAGGGTGGGAGGGAGACGCAAGAGGGAGGGGATATGGGGATATATGTATACATATAGCTGATTCACTTTTTTATACAGCAGAAACTAACACAACATTGTAAAGCAATTATACTCCAATAGAGACGTTAAAAAAAAAGCATCCTGACAAACCACGTAAATGTTTACTTACTTTCTTGCTTTCTTCCCTCTTTACAAACCTGATGAATGAATGAGAAGCTGACCCACAAATAACAGGGTATGGGCTTTGGGTTGTAGTACAACAAAAAACATATTTGGTTTAAAAACTGTGAATCACTATGTTGTACAGCTGAAACTTATATAATATTGTACATCAACTACACCTCAATAAAAATAAATAAAGCAATAAAAAAAAAAGAAGATTAGGTAGACTTTGGAAGTGAAAAAGGACATAGCCCAGAACCTGAGGTTCTGTGTCTCAGTGGCTTGCTTTAGCACTGACTCCTTCACCCCAGGAATTGCTGAGGTATAAGAAGAAGGAACTGGGATGTTATGTTCCATTAGCTATGTCAGACAGGCCAACTTGTCTGAGTAACTCTTGGGTCAGAGTTCAATGTTATATAAAATTACCTGGATCTGTGTTGGTGTTTGTTTTGTTTGCCCTTGGTTTCCTGGTAAAAACTCTTTCTGAAAAATTCCAAACTTGTCTTCACTGACCTAAGGGAAAATAAGGAATTTCCACACTGTACTAGTTTTCTATTGCTGTGTAACAAATTACCACAAATTCAGTGACTTAAAACAACACAATCTCATTATCCCACAGCTTCCATGGGTCAGGATCCAAGTACAGATTATCTGGGTCCTCTGTTCAGGGTATCACCAGGCTGACATCAAGGCTGCAGTTTAATTTGAGACCTTGTGCCCTCTTGTAAGGTCACTGATTTTGGAAAGAATGTATTTCCTTGTGGTTGTAGGACTGAGGTCTCCGTTTTCTTTCTGGCTGTTGGTTGGGGACCACTCTCAGTTACTATAGGTTGCCCCCCATGTCTTTTCCATGTGGCCTCCTCCACAGGCAGTTCACAACATAGCTGTTTGCCTCTCCAAGACCAATAGGATAACCTATGCTGATTTGAATGTCTCTGACTTATTTTAAGTGCTCACTTGATTAGGTCAGGCCCACTCAGGATAATCTCCCTAAAATAAAGTCAACTGATTAGGGACTTTAATTGCATCTGCAAAATCTCTTCACAGCACCACCTAAATTAATGTTTGATTGAAAAAGTGGGAGATGTGTATACCAGGAGTGGGAAATCTTGGCAGACCATCTTAGAATTCTGCTTGCTTGGTCAAGAAGTGTGGCAACGGGGCCCAGAGAGAAAACTGTTCAGGGAAGTGGGTGGATTGTGTGATTGGATTGTTAGGCAAGTCTCTTCAGCAACATGGCTCCTCTTGGAGAGGGGAGGAATGCCTTTGGTCATAATCTCTACCACACCCTCCTGCTACCCTAAGTTGCTTATTTGGCTTACAGGGCAAATATTCCAGAGGAATATTTCCAGAGGAAATATTTCCTCTTTTTTCAAGTTAGATTGGACTGTGATTTGAAACAGAATCAAGGGCAGTATGGTGTAGAAGAAAGACACTTCCTTTGACAAAGACTGCTCTAGCCCTTTGCAAGTGTTCTGTCCAAGTGACCCTAACCATGATGCAGCAAAGACAGATGAAAAAGGAGTCACACAGGCAAGAAGGAAGCTCTGTGGCTTCAGGCCATTGTGACTGAGTGCTTAGGGGTGTGAAGGTTGAAGGAAGTTGTCTCTTTGGGGGAAAAGGATAAACTCCTATTGGTGTGGAGACCTCAGAAGACCTAGAAGACAATTCATGAATTTGTGTGTATGTGGCAATAAGGGGGGAATGAGGAGATGCAATACTGGCACACTGGCCTGCTTCTCCTAGGAGCAATTGAATACATGAGATTTGTTGGGGTAAAACAGTAATAACATTTTTTTAAATTAATTAATTTATTGTTGGCTGCGTTGGATCTTCGTTGCTGCACACAAGCTTTCTCTAGTTGCGGCAAGCAGGGGCTACTCTTCATTGTGGTGCGCTGGCTTCTCGTTGCAGTGGCTTCTCCTGTTGCAGAGTACGGGCTGTAGGCGCATGAGCTTCAGTAGTTGTGGCACGTGGGCTCAGTAGTTGTGGCTCACGGGCTCTAGAGCACAGGCTCAGCAGTTGTGGCGCACGGGCTTAGTTGTTCTGCTGCATGTGGGATCTTCCCGAACAAGGGCTCGAACCTGTGTCCCCTGCATTGGCCGACAGATTCTTAACCACTGCACCACCAGGGAAGTCCCAAAACAGTAATAACTTTTTTGACTACTTTCTATACGCAGGCACTATTCTAAGTGTTTACATGTATTAACCCTCCCCCAAAGTTTTTGAAGTAGCTACTAATATTATCCCCGTTTTTTATAGATGAGGAAACTTGCACGGAGAAGTTAAATACAAATTATTCTAAATTCTAGTTAATAATATGTATGCTACAGTGTTTAGGAGCAAGTGTGCTGATGTCTGCAACCAGTAAAATATTAATGGTAGAATCTAGAGGTAGATATATGGGTATTTACTGTAAAATTCTTTCAACTTTTGTATATGTTTGGAAATTTGAAAAAAGTGAATTGCCCAAGATCACACAGTTAGTAATGATGGAGACAGGATTCTAACACAAGTAATCTGGCTCAGAAGTATGTGCTCTTAACTATGCTAAACTGCTTCTCAGAAGCTGGTTTTCCAAGGATTTGTAATGTATTGAATGCTTGAAATCAGGTTGCTCTCTCAAGTCATTTGTTCTTTATAAGCTTTGCTGTGGAAACTATGGAACAGTGTAACAGTCTCTGACGCAAGGAGCTCAGGGTTTTGTTGGGGAGACAAGATGCACACACTTAAATCAACCTGAGAATGGATAAAATGAGGGAGCAGAGCTCTGGAGGGAGACTAGGGGGAACTGAATTGAAGGCATTGATTGGGGCACTGGTGTTCTCCTCAAAGACAGGAGGAAAGAAAAGAGTGAGAACAAGGGTATAAAGTTTGAGATATCTGAGGTAGAGTGGAAGGAGTTTGGGTCTGATAAGACTATCTTGTAGGTACATATAGCAGATGAGATCATCTGCCAAGAAAGAATAGGTGAAGGCCAATGAGTTAAGGAAAGTGGACAAGAATTGAAACCATTGTTTGGGGGAGAGAACATGAAATGCATAGAAAATGTGTTGGACGGTAGGGAGATCCCAGTTGGTATCAGAGGGCAAATATTTGCTGTGGTTCTATATTTCTTCAGTCAAGTTCAATGTAATCTATTAGAAACAGGATAGAACAGGGCAGGAAGTGGGATAAGCTTGGAAGAAGACAGGAAGGAGACCAAGGAGTCTAAGGTGACTTTGATATCTCCCTCTCCTTGAAAGTCCTCTGCTTGACGTTGCTATTCATGTAAGAATCTGGCTGTTCCCTCCATCTTGTCATTGGTCTGCAAATCTTTCAAACCTGGATGCCAGCTCTGACAACCCTACCTCTCAGATATTAGTTCTCTGCTGTCTAGATTTTGCCCTTAAGGCTTAATTCTTTCAAAGCTCACCAAATCAAGTAGTTTTTATTCTGTGCTCATTTCCTTGACCACTTTTCTCTGTGCTTACCTTCTTTCTAAGAACTGTCTTCCCTAGATTTTCATGATGACATTCTCTTGGTTCTCCTTCTGCTTTCTGACTGCTCTTTCTCAGTCTCCTTGGTTGAACTATCCGACTTCTTCCTCTCATTTCTCACAATAATTGGTCCCAGGAGCCCTTTCTTGACCCTCTTCCATTCTTGCTCTAGAAGGTATCCCTCATATTTCTGACAAATCCTATTTACTCCCTTGGTTTAACAATGATCTCTTTCAAGATGAGTCTCAAATCTCTACCTCCAGACTTTACCTTTTGCTGGCGCTTTTTCTGGAGCTTCAGATATTCAATTGGCTGGTGAAACCTCCACCTAGATGTCCCTTAGGTAGCTCAGATCAAACATGTCTTAAACAGCGAGTCACGTCTTCAAGTCTGTGAGTGTCTCTTTCCCCCATTACAGGTATGAGCTCCTGGAGGACAGAATCTGGGCTCCTTGGCTGTCTTTGTAGACTGGCGTTAAGCCAGCATCACAATGAGAGGGGATCTTTTCCTTGCACAAGCCTCAGCAAAGGTGTCTTGATGGAGGAGTGAGTTAATAGCAGGTAGAAAAGAGGGCTGGGTGAGGGGGTGAGGATGGGCACTGCTGTGCTTTGTACATGGTTGTGACTCATACACTTTAGGCACATTAGTCATTATGCCTCTTGGCATCCCTAGTCCCCCTACTCCAATGCTTGCTCATACACATATGGACTCATGCCCAGACCTTTCTCGTGTCTGCTTGGGAAGCACTCCACACACACAGTCTTCACATGCCACGTGCAACAGCCTCAATTTAAATAACCTTCAGATTCAGGGAACAGAGTGGAGGGTTCTGGGAAGGCAGTGCATGCTTTAACTGCTCCATTGTCCTTCTTGGAGCACTCTTATCTCCAGTCCCAGGGATTGACTGTGCCCTGGGACTGGGGCTGAGGGATTGTGGGCTTAACAAATTTGTTCCATACTTTCTGTCATTTTTTAAAAGGATTTTTCATTTTCTGTGTAAAACCCTATAGAGGCAGGCTAGGAAGACACTATTACCTTTGCTTTCTAGATTAGAAAACTTAGGCCTCACAAGGAGTGATTTGAGATAGAGGTGGACCTAGGAGTCTTGGGCTGCTCATTTCCAGCCCAAGGCACTTACCACTGCCCCACAAAGCTAAGCTCAATCAGTTCCTAGTGGCCCTGGTTCCTAATTCAGGTAAGCAGTCAGCACTTAAGGGGGACGCTGCTGGGGCCAGGCTGAGCTAGGATTCTGTTTGCTTTGCTTAGGAGATGGTGGGGCATTTGGAGAGCAGGGGCCTGTGAGTTTCTGTGAGAAGGGAAGGAGGATTTGGGCCCAGGAATTCCCATCAGGAATGAAACACTTTCCACCTGCTAGCGCCTAAAGCGCCTAACTCCGTCATGGAATTTGCGTGCAGACAGTTAGAACGGACTTTGGAAAGAAAGGATGAAAAACGAGTTTCCTTCTTTCTGTTCACAGAGGCCAGCCAAGAGCCAGAGCTGGAGCCAGGTCTCTAGTCATGAACTAAACAACAGAACCAGTTATCGGTTTCAAGTCTGACTGCCTCCTCTTGTAAGGACTTTGGAACTTGGAGAGGCTCCCTGACCCTTTATAAACCAGCAGAAAGAAGTATGATTGTCGAGACCCCAGATAGAATGGCAGCTATGCTCAAAGGTGAAGTGGGAGGTTGAAAATGCTGCTGAGAATGTATTTAATAATTTTATTATTTTAATTCTCTATGTAAAATTTTCTGGGAAAGACCTGATTTAGGGGTGTGGGAGAAGTGTTGGTTAAGTAGGCAATATCAAGGCACTGGGTGCCTTGGAATTCGGGGCTGGGAGCATAAAAAGATATAACTTCCTGGGGCCCAGGGAGCCCATAGCTAACCATCACAAGACTGTACCAGGAGACTAACCCTCTAGTCAAGTCTTAACAGGATGGGAGTTGAATATTTAACACGTGTCCCCATCAAGACACCTGTCTTTGACTCTTGGCTCTTCCACCTAACTGTGGGACAAAAAAAAAATTTCTTGTCACTCCTCTGGGTCTTGATTACCTTTTATGTTAAATGAAGATGATGTTCTATGAAACAGAAACAGACTCACAGACATAGAGAACAGACTTGTGGTTGCCAAGGGGGAGGGGGTTGAGGGAGGGAAGGATTGGGAGTTTGGGATTAGCAGATGCAAACTATAATATATAGGGTGGATAAACAACAAGGTCCTACTGTATAGTACAGGGAACTATATTCAATATTCTGTGATAAACCATAATGGAAAAGAATATGAAATGGAATATACCTGTGTATAACTGAGTCACTTTGCTGTACAGCAGAAATTAACACAACATCGTAAATCAACTATACTTCAATAAAATAATTTTTTTTAAAAACGGAGATGATGTTAATCTACCTCACAGGGTCGTTAAGAGGATTACAAATCCACACAAAGCCTGGTGCAGATATGAGGGGCCAATGTCATTATTACCACATGGTCTGGCTTCTCCTACTTAACACCTCTAGGAGGGAATAAGGAAATCCCAGGATCAAGGGGGAAATATAAGTGAGTATATTTTAGTCTGGGTGACCTCTAAAGAGGAGAAATGTATGGTTGGTGAGACTAGAGCTCTTCCAATGATATTTGTTCCCCTGGGTATATGTTCCCCTTGTCCTCAGGGTGGAGGTGCCAAGTTGGGCCTTCAGTTTGGGCCATAACTCCCTTTTGGGTGTCATCCTCAGTTGCCTCTCTACATGGTTGGGGTTTGAGAAGGCAAATAACACTAAGCTCAGGAGTTAGAGTCCTATCAAAAGCCAATCAACTTTATATCAAAATGAAGATTGACTCTATAAACACTGGCTAGGCCAACAATCAGCCCAGCCAGAGAGGCAGCATAAAGTCAAGGAAGAGAATTTGACTAGGAGTCAAGCCAGAGATTCTGCTCTGGCTCTGCTCTTGACCAACTGTGAGACCTTGCATGAGTCTGAGAGTTGTATGAGGGAGAGGAAGTATGTGAGAACCTCTTCTAGGCTGTAAAGCAGCATATAAGTGGAAGCAGTTAATACTATTGCTTATATTATGTAATGTAGGAAATCGTTATTTTTGTTACTCTACCCTCAAATGTGAGCTCTTTGGTTGCAAAGGGGACCCAACATGTTGGATTGATATATCCCATTTCCATTTATTAGATAAACAACTGAAAATGCAGGAACTATTGTTTTTATCATTATTATCACATTTGAAGAACAGGTTTATTCAATAGTGGAGGGAGACCTTAAAGATCTCTTCCCACATACAGGGTTTATTTGAGGGGTAATGGAAATGGTCTGGAATGAGAAGGAGTGATGGTTGTACAACACTGTGAATATATTAAAAAAAAAAAACTGAAATCACTTTTAAATGGCAAATTTTATCTCAGTTTTTAAAATTGCAACAATAAAAAACTCCCTGCCCAGAAGTCATAAAGGCCATGAAGCCTAGATCTGAAGCAGTGAGAACAGACCCAGAGCAGATAAGTCAAACATTGCTTCTTACTCTGTGAATTGTGTACTCGTGAGAAATAGGGGAGTCTTTTGGGCGTTGTGTGTGTTAGAGAGAGACAGACTACTTAGATATAAAAGCAGTACATCCCAGAAATAGTTAAGATGCAGTAGTATTGATAATGGGTGAGGAAATGGTGTTCCCAGAATGGTTTGGGGGATCTTGACTGGAGGATCCCTATTGGCTTCAGGGATTAGTAGCTCAAATTTACTTATCTGAGGGGTAAGGTAAATGCAAACTTAGATTGGCCAACCATTCTGATTTGCCCAGAATTGAGGGGTTTCCTGAGATGTGGCAACTTAGTTTCTTTCTTTCTTTTTTCAATTTTCTAAAAAAAAAAGACTTTATTTCCAGCTTTAGTGAGGTATGACTGCAAATAAAAATTGTATATATTAGGTTGTCCAATGTGATTTTTAAGGAGTATAATGTGATGATCTAATATATGTATACATTGTGAAATTATTACCACAACACATCCATCACCTCACATAGTCACCATTATTTTTTGTGTGTGGTGAGAACACTTAAGATCTACTCTCATAGCAAATTTCAAGTATACAATACAGTATTATTAACTATAGGGACACCTCAGAGATATTACGGGATTCCAGACCACTGCAATAAATTGAATATCATAATAAAGTGAGTCACGTGACGTTTTTGGCGTTCTAGTGCATATAAAAGATATGTCTACACTATTCTGTAGTCTATTAAGTGTACAATAGCGCTCTGTCTTAAAAAACAATGTACATACCTTAATTTAAAAATACTGTATTACTAAAAAAATGCATGTATTGTCTCATCATAACCTTTTTGCTGGTGGAGGGTCTTGCCTCCATGTTGCTGGCTGCTGACTGGTCAGGGTGGTGGTTGCTGATGACTGGGGTGGATGTGGCAATTTCTTAACATAAGACAACAATGAAGTTTGCTGCATCGATAATGGCTCTTCCTTTCATGAACGATCTCTCTGTAACATGCAATGCTGTGTGACAGCATTTTACCCACAGTAGAACTTCTTTCAAAATGGGAGTCAATCCTCTCACACCCTGAAATGGATTTATCAACTAAGTTTATGAAATGTTCTAAATCCTCTGTTGTCATTTCCACCATCTTCACAGCATCTTCGCCAGGAGCAGACTCCATCTCAAGAAACCACTCTCTTTGCTCATCCATAAGAAGCAACTCTTCATCCATTAAAGTTTTATCATGAGATTGCAGCAATTCAGTCACATCTTCAGGCTCCACTTCTAATTCTAGTTCTCTTGCTATTTCCACCACATCAACAGTGACTTCCTACCCTGCAGACTTGAACCCCTCAAAGTCATCCATGAGGGTTGGAATCAACTGCTTCCCAACTCCTGTTAATGTTGATATTTTGACCTCTTCCCATGAATCACGAATGTTCTTAATGGCATCTAAAATGGTGAATCCTTTCCAGGAGGTTTTCAATTGACTCTGCCCAGATCCATCAGTGGAATCACAATCTATGGCAGCTGTAGCCTTACAAAGTGTACTTAAATAATAAGACTTGAGAGTCAAAATGACTCCTTGATCCATGGGCTGCATAATGGACAATGTGTTATCAGGCATGAAAATATAATCTCGTGGTACATCTCCATCAGAGCTCTTGAGTGACCAGGTGCAGTAATATTTTAAAAGGAATCTTTTTTTTCTGACCAGTAGGTCTCAACAGTGAGCTTAAAATACTCAGTAGGGGCTTCCCTGGTGGCGCAGTGGTTGAGAGTCTGCCTGCTGGTGCAGGGGACACGGGTTCGAGACCTGGTCTGGGAGGATCCCACATGCCGCGGAGCGACTGGGCCCGTGAGCCACAACTACTGAGCCTGCGCGTCTGGAGCCTGCGCTCTGCAACAAGGGAGGCCACGATTGTGAGAGGCCCGCGCACCGCGATGAAGAGTGGCCCCCGCTTGCCGCAACTAGAGAAAGCCCTCACAGAGACGAGGACCCAACACAGCCAAAAATAAAAAATTAATTAATTAATTAATTAATTAAAAAAAATACTCAGTAAACCGTGTTGTAAACAGATGTGAGGTCATCCAGGCTTTGTTGTTCCATTTATAAAGCACAGGCAGAGTATATTTAGCATAATTCTTAAGGGCCCTAGGATTTTCAGAATGGTAAATGAGCACTGGCTTCAACTTCAAGTCACCAGATGCATTAGCCCCCAACAAGAATCAGCCTGTCCTTTGAGGCTTTGAAGCCCGGCACTGGCTTTCTCCTCTCTGGCTATGAAAGTCCTAGATGGCATCTTCCTCCAATAGAAGGCTGTTTTGAAATTCTATTGTTTAGCATGCCCTCCTTTATTAATTATCTTAGCTACATCTGCTGGATAGTTGGCTGCAGCTTCTACATTAGCACTTGCTGCTTCACCTTGCTCTTTTATGTTATAGAGATGACTTCCTTTCTTAAACCTCATGAATCGACTTCTGCTTGCTTCAAACTTTTCTTCTGCAGCTTCCTTACCTCTCTCACCCTTTATAGAATTGAAGACAATTAGCACCCTGCTCTGGATTAGGCTTTGGCTTAAGAGAATGTTGTGGCTGGTTTGATCTTCTATCCAGACCATGACAACTTTCTCCAAATCAGAAATAAGGCTGTTTCACTTTCTTATCATTCGTGTGTTCACTGGCGCAGCACTTTTAATTTCCTTCAAGAATTTTTTCCTTTGAATTCACAACTTGACTAACTGTTTGGTGCAAGAGGCCTAGTTTTGGCCTATCTTGGCTTTCGACATGCCTTCCTCAAGAAGCTTAATCATCTCTAGCTTTAGATTTAAAGTGAGAGCAAAATGAGTCTTGCTTTCACTTGAACACTTAGAGGCCATTGTAAGGTTATTATTTGGCCTAATTTCAATATTGTTGCCTCTCAGGGACTAGGGAGGCCCAAGGTGAGGGAGAAAGATGGGGGAATGGCCAGTCAGTTGAGCAGTCAGAACACACACAACATTTGTCAATTAAGTTCACCATCATATATGGGCATGTTCTGTGGTGCCCCAAAACAATTACAAGAGTAACATCAAAGATCACTGATCACAGATTACTATAAGAAATATAATAATAATGAAAAATTTCAAATATTGGGAGAATAACCAAAATGTGACACAGAGACACAAAGTGTGCAAATGCTTTTGGGAAAATGGTGCCAACAGACTTGCTTGACACAGGGTTACCAATAACCTTCAATTTGTAAAAAAAAAAAAAAAAAAAAAAAAAAAAAAAAAAACAATATCTGTGAAGCACAATAAAGTGAAGCACAAGAAAATGAGGTATGCCTGTATTGTAATCATAGTGATTTTTACTACTTTTGTCTTTTAACCTTCACACCAGCTTTATAATTAATTAATCTGCTACCTTTACTATGTATTTACTTTTCCAGTGAGGTTCATTCTTTCATTATGTGTTCTTGCTAACCTAATTAGCACCCTTTCTTTTCAGCTTAAAGAAGTCCCTTCAACATTTTAGTGGTCATGAACTCCTTTAGCTTTTGCTTGTCTTGGAAACTCTATTTCTCCTTCGATTCTGAATGGTAATTTTTCCAGGCACAGTAATCTTGGTTGGAAGCCTTTTTCTTTTTTTCAGCACTTTGAATATACTGTGCCACTCCCTTCTGGCCTGCAAATTTTGTGCTGAAAATATCTGCTGGTAGTCTTATTGGGGTTCCATTGCATGTAACAAGTTGTTTTTCTCTTGCTGCTTTTAATATTCTTTCCTCATCTTTAACTTTTGACATTTTAATTATAATGTGTCTTGGTGTGGGTCTCTTTGGATTCATCTTTTTTGGAACTCTCTGAACCTCCTGGATCTGGATGTATGTTTTTTTCCCCAAGTTAGGAAAGCATTCAATCACTATCTCTTCAAATAATATTTTGCCCCTTTCTCTCTTCTCCTTCTGAGAGCCCTATAATGCAAATGTTCGTCTGTTTGATGTTGTCATATAAGTCTTTTAAGCGATCTTCACTTTTTTCCATTCTCTTTTTCTTTTTGATGCTCTGATTGGGTGAGTTCTACTGCCTTGTCTTTGAGTTGAGTGATCCTTTCTTTTGCTTCATCTAGTCTGCTGTTGAACCCCACTAGTGTATTTTTTAGTTCAGTTATTGTATTCTTCAGTTCTGTGACTTTTACTTGGTACTTTCTTATATTTTTCATCTCTTTGTTGAAGTTCTCACTGTTTTCATCCATTCTTCTCCCCAGTTCAGTGAACATCTTTGTTACCATTACTTTGAACTTTTTATCAGGTAAATTACTTATCTCCATTTTATTAATGTTTTTTCCTGAGATTTTTATCTTATTCTTTCATTTGGAACATGTTGCTATGTTTCTTCACTTTTCTTGACTCTCTGTGTGGGTTTCTATGCAGTAGATGAAACAACCCCCTCTGCCAGTCTTGAAGGAGTGTTCTCATGCAGAAGATGAAACTCTTTATTTAGCCCTGCCCAAGCCCTTTGTTGTCTCTCAGACCTCTGTGCTTGTCCAAGCATTTGATTATATTTTTAATAGCTTCCAGTAGTTGAGGATGTGCCAAGACCTGTCAGTGTCCCAAAGGGAGGATCTCAGCACCTAGATTCAGGCTAACTGGAAGCCAGACCCTCAGGCAGCAGCTTTTAGAAGTATGCAAATATATACAGTCTTGGGGGACCACAAGCATAAGCCTCACTGGCTGCCAGAACCAGGTGATCTTGGAGATGTCCCCTGGGTGGCAGTCACAAAACTTGGGGCTCCAGAGAGGTGTATAAGTTCCTTTCTGGGAGATACTGGAAAGCTGGAGCAAGGCAGAGGGAAAGGGCAAAGATGGTGTCCACAGCTTATGTTCCTTGAGAACAGCTCCATATGCCACCAAATATGTGCCACACTTGAAGACTACCATCAGTCCAAAGCTCCAGGAGAAGCAAAGTGGCCTCCTTCACAGAAAGACTGGGTGGGTCAGGGGGCGTACCTTAGTCCACTGTTTGTGCAGTGCCCTGGGTGTGGTAGCCTGCCAAGAACCACACCTCTGATTGCGACAGTTCTGTGAGACCCAGGAACACAAACCCCTCTGGCCACCAGAGCCCGGTGATCAAGGAGTGTCCCTTGGGCATCAGCCGCAAAACGCTGGCATCAGATGCATGTAAAACTCTCCTCCAGGAGACACTGGCTCTATGGAGCATACCAGAGGGTTAGGGTAAAGATAGCATCCACCCTCTGAGGTCTCTGGGAAGAGTTACAGTCAGCCCCTAGATACATGTTTAATTAGAAGCCTGCCACTCAGGCCACAGTCATGATGATTAGCTAATAGGTTTACTTCACAGAAAGACTGAGCTCTTGGGTCTGTTGTCTCTTGCTGTACCTGCGGGTGGTAGCTGCTTAAGAATTCTTTCTCCATTGGTTACAGTCCTGAGGGACCCACAAGTGCAAGCCCCACTGGCCACCAGAGCCAGACAATGTATAGGTGTCCCCTGCTAGGAGTCAAAAAAACTGGGGTACCAGACAGGGGTATAAACTCCTTTCTGGGTGATACTGATTATTACAGTCCCATATGACCAGGAATGCAAGTTACCCTGGCCTCCAGAGGCAGGTGATCAAGAGGCATCCCCTGGGTGGCAGCCACAAACGTTGGGGCACCATACATGTGTAAATGCTTCTTTCCAGGAGCACAGCAAAGGGAGAGTGTGAAGATGTCACCCATAAGTCTCCATCCCCAGAGAGTTTTCCAGCAGGATCCTAGATGTGTGTGCCAAATTACATGCCTGCCCCTCAGGCTGAAGTTTTAATGTAAGCAGGTGAGCCTCCTTCATTTTAAGTCTATGCATGATCAGCTCCCTCTGAGTTGGACTTTGGGGTGGGTGAGCCCAAGTGTTTGAGCTCTTTAAGAGGCATTTCTCAGATCACTACCATCTTGTGGGTCTTGGAACACGAGCCTTGCTGATTTTCAAAATTAGATGTTTTAGGGGCTTATCTCTCAAGTGCTTGTCTTAGAAGTTGGGGTGACTGATGTGGGGTTTGAACCCTTCACTCCTCAGGGAGAAGCTCCAGGTTTTGAGTTCTCTCTCAGTTATGGGTCACTGAGCCAGGGGTGGGGTTTATGGTGAGATTTTATCCCAGCCTCTCCTACCTGCTTTGATGTGGTTTCCTTCTCGTTTGCCCAAAATGTAGTCATCACTCAGCCAGACTTTAAGATTTTTAAGAGGAAATGTTTCCATATGTAGCTGTAGACTTAGTGTGTCCATGGGAGGAAGTGAATTCAGGATCATCCTACATCGCCACTTTGAACCAGAACCCCACCATGAGTATTGAGTTTGAGGTTAGAAACAAATTTTATCAAGTAAGCTAATTCACAAATACAGAACCCACAAATAATGAAGATCAACTGTACTATGAGAAACAATAATGGAGGGGGGCACTCTGACCTATCTGAAGAAGTAACATCTGAGCTGAGCTGGATGAGAGGGAGGGGTGAAAAAGAACATTCCAGTACAGGGAACAGGATGTTCACAGGCTCTAAGTCAGAGAGAAGTTAGGCCTGCTCTAGGGACAAAAAGGCCAGTGTGGTTTGACTATAGTGAACAAGGGAGAGAGAGTTAGGTGATAAGCCTGGAAAGAAAGGTAGGGGCCTATAAAAGACAAAATGCACTGGACAATTAAGGAGATAATTTTATTCAGGCTACTGCAATAAGAAGCATATTCGTAAATGAGGAACATCTCAAAAAAGGAAGGAAACTCAAGGTTTTTTATAAAAGAGGGAAGTCATTGAGGAAGGGTAGAGGTGGGTCTTAAAAGGATAGAAGACTTCTTATCCATCATTGCTTTCCAGGAGCACAGGGCTCAGATAAAATTCAACAACATCAGTTCCCCCCTTTTGTTATAAATAAATAAATATCATTCATTGCTGAACCACTCAGAGGCAACCACAAACCTCCTGAATGGGGTAAAACAGGGCCTGAGAAATAGTCTCTCAAGGACTCTCGTTAGCATTTTTTTGCCACCACTCCTCAACAGATGGTTCAACATTTCAAAATTGTTGAACCATCTGTTGAGGAGTGGTGGCAAAGATCAGTTGTTTTAGGATCCTAAAGGTTAGGCATCCTTAAAGAGGGGTATGTAAAATGAAAAAAAGAGAAATATTAATATAAAAGGTTGTATAAAGGAGTTGAATTCTTAGGGTAACCAGACCAGTAGATTCTAAGAAGCCAGTAGAGAAAGATCTTGGTTATACAGCACCACTCATTGCGTTTTTTGAAACTAGGATGTTGCTACTCTTGGTGATGTTGCCCACAATCTTAGTTACTTGTCATATAAGGGTGTACATGACTCAAACATTTCATTCAAATTCTTTAATGGTCCAGGCAGTGGCTTGTTCAGGGAGAAAATGGACCTATGCATTGTCTGCAGCAGTGATGTCTTGTTCCAAGTTTGTATCAAGTTACTAGGCTTTAGCTTGAAGATCTGCTCCAGATCTTGGATAAAAGGGCAAGCTGCAAGGCAAGCTACAGTTTCAATAGGAGTCTAAACTGTCAGGCTTTAGTTCTCAGTGTACCAAGTCAAGGGGAGGAAGAAAAATTAGAAAGTTAATTTGGAGGGTTGTAGTCAGATATTGAAGGAAGCTAGAAGAATTGAAAATTTGGTAAGGATTGACAATTAACATGATCCAGTCCAGTTTGCAGATAGGTGTCAAAACTGGTTTACCATGGTTGAGGAAAAATCAATTAAATCTCCACCAGACAAGACAGAGTTTGCATAGTCATCAGTTGCTTGCAATTTACAAAGAGATGCAAAGTAGCTCAAAGACAATAAACAGGACCAGGAATTGATAACCCAGAAAGATTTGATAGTTTCCTATTGAAACACAAAATTTACCTCTACCATCTCCCCATTTTGTATGAAAGATAATCTCAGAGAAAGATTATTCTTGATCACACAAATAGGCTGTTCTCATTAGATTTGATCTAATTATTTACATAGTTGCAGAAAGAATAAGTTACTATTTAGGGCTTCTTAAACTGGCTTTGCTAGAAGTTTTCATAAGGAACCTCAGATTGGAATTTTAAAAGCCCTGAGTCTGGGAGGCCAAATCAAGAACTTCACCACCAGATTTCACCTTAGTACCTATAAATATGGGCAAATTCCTCCCTTTCCAAGGTCTCCAAAATATCCCATTTTCCTGGCCTGCCAGGAAATGACTTTCCTTACTCACCTGGAAGACTGGGAACCCTGTAAACCAGGTACCAAACAAGTTTCCCCAAGAGATCTGTGTAATCATTGGTTCCATAAAGTCAGTCCGAGTTCCTAAAAAGCATCTGGTCATATCTGATTCAGTGAGCATCGTTCTCAAATATAGCATTTGGGCAAGGCCTTGGTTGCATGGGCAAGACCTTGGTTGCATAAGCAATGTTTCCAATCACCTCGTGTTAACCAGGACAACAGATTCTTACTGAGCCTATGCAAATAATCATATTGCCATGAAAATTAAAATACTCAATAAAAGTTTCAGAATTCTGGAGGGTTTAAACAGGGTGAATAAGATATCATTTATAAATATTTCCTTTCTGTTTACAAAAGCATAGTCTACTAAATTGTCATGTGTTATAGATAACTTAAGACAAAAGAAAAGAGGGTTCCTTATATATCTGGGAAAGAGAACATTAAAACATTAGTAGTATTCCAAACAAAACCCACAATCTGGGAGTTCCCTGGTTGCCTAGTGGTTAAGATTCTGGACTTTCACTGCCATGGCCTGGGTTCAATCCCTGGTCAGGGAACTGAGATTCCACAAGCCGCACGGCATGGCAAAAAAAAAAAAAACAATAACCCTCAATCATCCCATATCTGTTCATTCAGGTCTATGTATTTGTTCTTGTTCCATGTAATCTTGGTTAGTGATCTCATGGACCCATCTGTTTTCTGACTGGAGTTCTGGAAATTCAAACTCAGTATATTGGTATGTCTCAAAGTTGTTTAAATGATGCCATCAGAACTCTGTACCCAGTAGTACCTGGCATAGTCCTTTCCAAAGGAACTTTGAGACAGTCCTTTGTTGAAGATGAAGCACTCTGGCCTGTAGCTGATTGCAAATGCTTTCAGGGAAGCATCAAATTAAAACATTTTTTAAAGTATTTGTAGATTACAAAAGACTTACATTAGCTGTGGTTTACTACTGATCATTCTTGAAAGTGAAAGATCTAATGAGAGTTCATTACAAAAATAAAATAACTGTCAAGGAAATTTGGTTGTTTCTGTGGCATGCAAAACAAGACAATAAAGTCAATCCCCCAAAAAAGTTTTAAAATATCTATAAACATAATGATTAACACAATTTTCAAAGAAGAGTGAATGTTGCATCTAAGTTATAAAATAAAAATGGATTAACATAATCTTTACAAAGAAAAATTACTCAAATATAACATAGTAATCCTAACATAACATGCATGAATATGTTAAGAATATATGAAGAATATCAAGTAAAGAGTTTCTACAAGTCTAGAGTAGGTCCTAAACAGGCTTATATTAATAAAACTCCATGGCTAAGTGACGTGAATCCCCAATTAACAATCATTGGCTTAGAAGATGCTATATTCAAATTAAATAAGCAAAATTGCCACCAAATTAACATTTTTTAAAAACTGAAATTATGACTAATAATACTATACTGTTGATTTCTATTATCAGGCAAAGCAACACTAGGACTCTGACAAATAGAAACATTTCATGGACAGCAAGGACATTGACGATTCTCTAGGAATTTCCCATACAGCATACAATTTCTGAAATATTTAAATTAATAACATTTACCTATACCACTTTAACCTAGAGAAGGCTGAGGATCTCCTCTGTTTTAACGACTCTTCTCATGCAACTCATCAATAGTAATATATCAAGGAAACCCAATTATTTCTAGCAATTCTATTTTACAAGATAAAAGAACAAATTCTTTTTTTCCCCCAGGGGCCCTCTGGGAAATCTGAAAGACAATTGTAGGTGCAAAAGATATCATTTAGGATTAGATTTTGGGAATCCAAAATATCAAAAGTTGTCAGGATATTTGAACACTTAAAATAGGATCATGGGTTACTGAAAAACAGTACTTGGATGCCTATTTGACCAACTAGACAATAAAAGATTTGAAAAGTAAACATAGGAGGTAACATGATTGTAAAGAACCATAGCTCTTTCCTAAAAAGGGAAATACTTTGTTTTCTTAAATAATCAAGGACATCAAAAAGTCAACATAAACCATAGAAGGTTACTCTAGCAAGACACAGAATCTTTGTCTTCTAGGCAGATTACACAGAAAGTAAAGAATAATCTTTTACAACCTCTTATTAAGAGCAGACCAATAGGGGCTTCCCTGGTGGCACAGTGGTTAAGAATCCGCCTGCCAATGCTGGTGACACGGGTTCGAGCCCTGGTCTGGGAAGATCCCACATGCCGCAGAGCAACTAAGCCCATGCCCCACAACTACTGAGCCTGTGCTCTAGAGCCGGTGAGCCACAACTACTGAGTCCACGCACCACAACTACTGAAGCCCGCGTGCCTAGAGCCCATGCTCCCCAACAAGAGAAGCCACCACAGTGAGAAGCCCGCGCACCACAACGAAGAGTAGCCCCCACTCACTGCAACTAGAGTAAGCCTGCGCGCAGCAACAAAGACCCAACACAGCCAAAAAAATTTTTTAATTAAATAAATAAATAATTTTTTTAAAAAAGAGCAGACCAATAATCCAAGAAAAAAATTGATGTTTTAACAGAGAGAAAATCCAATTCTACTTTTGCCTCAGTAAGATATTTAACACTAAAGCTCTTTTTGAAAATCTTATAAACAAGCACATCAAGCCTTAGCCAGCTTTGAACTCAACAAAATAAATTCCCTTTCCACAAACCTTCTACAACTTTCTATATCCATATACAACCCTTACATTACTTTTCAAAGTAGCAAAAGCCAACACATTTATTAAATTTGCAAAGTATATATAGCCTCTCTGTAGTATGTAAAAATAAGAAACAAAGGTATATAAACTTAAAATTATGCTTAGTAATTAATATTTCAGTATTCTATCTTGGAAATGATCTAAGGTATTTAATGAATATCCATTAATCAACTCGATTTAGTATCAGTTCAAGGTTTTAAGTTACCTAAATATTTTGGAAATTATCTTCAAGCTAACATGCTATAAAACATAATTACTCCTGAAATGAGTTTGTCAGAATAATGATTTGATTTGGTTAAACACAAATTTACAGTTTTCATAATCTTAAACACTTAATAGAAGTAATACTAGCTTATTTGATCAGTAAACTTATATAAATTTAGGAAGAACATACCCAAGTAGAATAATAATGTATGCTTGTAGCATATTCAACACTGATAAATAAGAAAAAGCATAGCTCTTTTTATTAAATCAAAATATTAAACTACTCTCATTTGCTATATTTATCTAAATTATCTGAACTTGAATTCTTAAAATATTTGAATTAGTTTCTGTAAAAACACTTCTGTTTAGCATATTGAAAGTGTCTAATACAATACAATTCCTTAATTTCTGGAAATTCTAGGAACATTCAATTTATACAAGCACTTATTTATCTCTAAGCCAATCAGAATAGAGCTCCTTTAAGAGATTTTACAATCTAATTTGGTAATACTATCCAGAAGTAGAAAAATATTACATGATCACACAATGAAAGGTAAAGGCCTTTCTGAATTACATATAAACATACAGACAGACATAGATAGAAAGACAGCTTATTGCTTTAATTCTAAAATTTTAGTCATGGGTCAAGTGTAAACATAGATTACAAAACTCCCTGATCCATATTAAACAGCCATTCTCTTCCTGATGGGCATGGAATTCTTAATTGATTTGAGCTCAAAACAGAAAAGACTAACCATCATCTTTCACCCAACAGAGATAAGATCTCTATAAACCATTACAGACGGTCCCGGACTTATGATGGTTCGACTTACGTTTTTGGCGTTATGATGGTATGAAAGCAATATGCATTCAGAAGAATCCATACTTTGAATTTTGATTTTTGATCTTTTCCTGAGTTAGCAATATGTGGTGCAATACCCTTTCATGTGCGGCACTGAGCCACAGCTCCCAGTCAGCCACACAGTCACAAGGGTAAACAACTGATACACTTATAAGCATTCTGTTGTTCATTTTCAGTACAGTATTCAATAAATTACATGAGATATTCAACACTTTATTATAAAATAGGCTCTACAGATGTATTAGATGATTTTGCCCAAATGTAGTTTGTAAGTGTTCTGAGCATGTTTTTAAGGTAGGCTAAGCTATGATGTTTGGAAGTTTAGGTGTATTGAATGCATAATTGACTTACAATATTTTCAACTTATGATGGGTTTATCAGAATGTAACCCCATCATAAGTCAAGAGCTGTAATCCACTTACAGAGATCACTGAATGGTCAGACCACGAAACCAAAAGAAGCCAGCATCAGAGATCAAGCAAACACTCAAAAATAATCAAAATCAAATCCTTAGAGTGCTAACAGTAGACAAGAGTCTGAAACCCAGGATCTGGAGCTGGACTCACTGTTGGATCCTCTGATCACCAGTCAGGAGAGGAGCACAAGCAGCTCTGAGAGGCCTTATTACCTGGGTGGAGTAAATAGGGATCTGAAGGTGAGCTCCAATCCCATTCAAATCATGGCACCAAAACCATGAAAGACAAAATGCAACAGACAATTAAGGAGATGATTTTATTCAGGCTATTGCAATAGGGAGAATGTTCATGAATGAGGACTATATCAAAATAAATGGAGAAAACTTGGGGTGGAACTTATCTGAGTCATTTAGAAAGGGTTAAGGAGGGTCTTGTCTTATAATTTGTGAGGGTGGGGTGGTCCTTTGCTGTTAGTCATTTCTCCTAAGAAGAGTCACAAAAAGATAAGAGGTTTTCTAGAAGTATGGGGCTCAAGATAAACTTCAACATCATCAGGCCAAACCATGCAACACCTTGCTGACCATAGTAAGGCTGTTTGTCTTTATCCTTAGAACAAAGGGAAGTCATCAAGAGTTTATGTAGGACTATGGTGGAGTCGCTTGACCTCAAACAGTCTGGCTCTATCCTCCTACTTGCAGAATATTCCTTCCCTCAATGCTTCCTGCCCGGGTCTTCACAAGATGCTAGATTCTGGGCTCCCTTTTGCTGTGATCCTTCTGCCTGACAGGATGCCAAATCATGATCTCCAGCTGCCCCTTTCAGGCTTTCAGGCTTTCTCATTATTTTCCAGCCCTACTACTCATCTGGTCTCCCATCCCCTGCAGCAGAATCTCCCCCTAAGGCCTATTCCACCATAATGAGTGTTCAAAGTTCAGGGATCACAAACTGGTCTATAGGAACCAGACAGGTAGTCTAAGTGAGAGAAGCACACAGGGTATAATGCAACCGTTAAGGAAATGGGGGACTATGGCAAACTGGAAAGTACAGATCCTGCCCAAATGTGGCAGCCACTACTCAGTATAACTGAGTACTGTTAAGCAGGCAACTTGCCCAGTGTTATGTGATCCTATTATTTTCAAGTTTCTGAATTTTTAAATGGGGGAAACAATTCAAATGTTTTAAAACACTGTTCAAGTCACATGGGGTGTGAATGCTGGATTTGGCCTTCAGATTCCCACTTGGCAGCTAGTACCCTCATCAGGAGATCCTGTCCCTCTTAGCCTGCTCCCAACCCCCACCCCAGCTGCCAATAGAGCTCTGAGCTCCTGTTCTGATGCCCTTGGCCCAACAAGGAATTAACCTACAATCCCACTGCACTGAAAGCAAATCACTTGTCAATCCCCTCCTGGCCCAGTATCCACATTTATATATTAAGCCTGCCCCATTCAGAGAGAAGATCCATCTGAATCTACCACAGAGAGAGGGTACAATTCCAATACACAAATATGGGTGGAGGCTTCATCAGCGCTCCTGGCAGGGGCTGGAGTGTGGGGGCAACCTGCTGACCACTGATCCTACAAAGACTGGGAAATGAGACATTTTCCAACTGAAGGGAGGTGATGTTCACCTCTTTCCCCCTTCAGTCTTCCTCTGGAGAAGTGAGCAAGAGGCAGACAAGTAGAAATGGAAGGCAAGCCCTGCGATAACCTACCAGCCACAAGACAACCAGCCCCTGGCAAATTCAGGTCCTCTGATCCATCCTCTCCTGGGTCACTTTCCCCAAATTTACCCAAGGTCCCCACATTCTGAATGGAGAACATTGATACCTAGAGTGGCAACCTATCATGCCCTGGGTATTTTCAGACCTCAACACAATCAGGAACAATGCTCTAAGAAGATTAGGCGGTGATTTTACTTACATATAAGGCAGCAAGGAAGAACCATTTCTTTTCATAGCAAACTCTTAAAGTAGAGAATCCTGAAAAGAACCAAAGGGCAAATTCACAGAGCATGAATACAGCGCATGCACACTCAAAATACACACTTATGCCCACAACCCACAAAAGAACATTCCCCCACCCCTTCGCCCTGCCCGTACCTACAAACTAGCCTCAGCCAGTAACTCCCTCACCTTCACCCCCCACCCCGGTCCTCAACACACATGAGATCCTTGGCATTGATATTTCAGGCACAAAACTTATTTCTGTTCAACATTAATAGCACCAGAGGAACTTTTAACTAGGAATTACACCTCTCTCCAAAGGAGTTTAACACTAGGCCCCAGGCTATTCTGTGAGCATGTGAAAAGCCTCAGGAGCTGCTTAGGGGGATTAGCAGAAATAATCTTTCCAGACTAATGGCTTTTCTGGGCCCCAGGTCTGATCTCCAAGCCTGGAACAGAGCTCATCAGGACTCTTGAGTCAGTGTGACTCAAAACTCAGGGAAGGAGCAGGTAAATTGCTAGAAATTGGTTCTTTATGCTCTCGGAGGCCTCACACGAGAGAAGACCCCAAGGTGGTCCTAGACACCTCAGGCATTTTCTGCAAACCACAGTGTGTGCTGCAGGGCAAGTCCTATGCAGAGAAAAAGTAGGTGGCCCCCTACCAGGGCAATCTGAGAAATGCCTTAAGAGGCCCCCTAACAACAGCAACTAAACCCAGCCCTCCCCTGAATGAGCACCTGGAATCCACCATTACTCATTCCTCCTGAAGCAGGGAAAGCTCCCTGTTGAAATGTAAATATATCGTCCAATTAACAGCCGTTAACACATTAGCATGGAATCCTTTTCCAGATTTGGTGATAAAATAGCCTAGAGAACAGAAAGTAGAGTCCTAAAGCGATGGTACATAGGTTTAGGTAAAGGTCAGCAGGGCTGGGTGGGAAGGGGCAGGTAAGAGGCCTGAAAGGCAGTAACTGTGATTCTCTTACAGGTTACAAAGTGCTTGGGCCTCACAATAACCCTGGTAAATTGTTTATCCATCCTCCTCTTATACGCTTAAAGAGGTTAATTAATTTGCCCAAAGCTAATCAATGGCTAAACTCCACAGTACATCAGCTCCTCACTTGAATTGAGCTCTATAAACATTTCCTGCACATCTGCTCCACTCAGGCAATATGCTGTTTGTCCAGGACACAGAGATGGTCAAGACATTGTCCTCACTCTCAAGGAGCTCAGTCTACTGTGGATGACAGTTGGGAGGTAGTGACAACAGAAGCAAATACCATGATAAGGGAAATAGTAGGCACTGTGAGAATGAAGAGACAAGGCACCTGACCCAGATAGGGAGGTGGGATACCGCAAGGTCAAGGAATGCTTCCTGCAAAAACTAAGACTTGAACCCAAATGTTCTCACTCCAAAACCCATACTCTCTCCATATCGCTGATGGTAAACATCATGATGCTTTGACACTCCAGTTTTCCCAGCCCACGGATAAGGTACATGGATAAAGTATAGCATGTTCCAAGATCCCAGACCATCGTTCCCAAGTTCTAAGTTAGGTCCTCACAGCTGTGGCTGTCAGATCAGCCAGGCTGCCAGGCCCTGCCCTCATAGTCAGGCCTCTGTGAGCTTCCCAAAACATTGATTTTCTTCCCCTTTAACCTGTGGGCCAGTGGGAAAGGGGGAAACCTGAGGAGTCTAGGATATGGTTGAAGTTCACATTCTGCTTCATTGGAAATCAATCATTTGCTCCTCATTGGGATGACCTAATTAAAAACAAAGGTATTTTTTTTAAAAAAAAAGGTATTGTTTACTATGTGCCAGACACTGTGCTAAGCTTTTTGTAGACATTATCTCATTTCATCCTTCAACAGCCCTATACAGTAGGTACTATTAACACCTCCAATTTACAGATGAGAAAATGGAGAGTTGGAGAGATCACATGACTTGGCAGAGACTGGGATTCTAACCCAGGCCTGTAATGTGGTTCACTACACTATTGTCCCTGAATTGTCATAATGTCCCCCTCTCCTGCCTTCCAGACACTCACTCCATTCAGTCACTCATCGGCTTTTATTAAGCACCTCCTACATTTAAGGTACTACACTTGAATATGCTGTAATTAAGATTCTAAGATATGTAAGCCAAGAAATTTACCTTCCAGGATTTCACAGAATATAAACTTGCTGATTTTTAAACCTGAAAGGTCATATTGCCCAACCCCTTCATCCTACAATGAGGAAATAAAAGCCCAGAGAGGACAAGTGAGTCACGCAATGTCCCATAGCTGGTTAGTAGTGACTGAGCCAGGATGAAGATGGGTCTCTCTAAATCACTGGCACTCAAACTTTGTGCATCAGAAGGATCTTCTTTCAAATGCAAATTCCAGAGTCCCACCCCAGACTACACATTTTGAATCTTTGGAGATAGCACCTGGGAATCTGCATTTAAAGAAGGGCTGCTTGGATGTAGAGAATGGACTTGAGGACACGGGGAGGGGGAAGGGTAAGATGGGACGAAGTGAGAGAGTGGCATTGACATATATACACTACCAAATGTAAAATAGATAGCTAGTGGGAAGCAGCTGCATAGCACAGGGAGATCAGCTGGTTGCTTTGTATCCACCTAGAGAGGTGGGATAGGGAGGGTGGGAGGGAGACACAAGAAGGAGGGGATATGGGGATATATGTATACATATAGCTGATGCACTTTGTTATACAGCAGCAAGTAACACAACGTTGTAAAGCAATTATACTCCAGTAAAGATGTTAAAAATAAAGAAAGAAAGAAGGGCTGCTTGTCTTCCTTGGACCGCACATAGATAAACTGTTTCCTGTGTCCTGCTGCATCATTTGTATCACTGAATAAGAGCAAACTCATTTTTACTCCAAAGTAAGACAGAAGAGCTAGACCAGATCAAAAGCACAAAGTACTGTGGACACGATCTACTTGGAGAGGTAAGACCAATGCAAAGGAAACAACTGGGAAGGAATACATGACAGTGAAGAAAGAATTAGCAAAATACATAGCAAAGACAGTCAGGGCTATAGCAGTCAGAGAAGGAAAAGCTCTCTGTGGGCTGAGGTGATCAGGAGGGCCTTTCGGGAAGAGGTGGGACTTGAGTCCAGCATTGCAGGACAAGAAGGATTGGACAAACAGGGAGGAATACATTCCAGGGATGGGAAATACTTTAAGCAAAGGTACAAAGTGGGCACATGCATGTTGTATTCAGGAGACAGAGAAGAGGCCTGCTCAATTCTGGGGACGAAGTGGGGACCAAACACAGTCAGTGCCTGCTCTCATGGGGCATACACGGGACAGGAGGATGGGGAGGGACAGAAAACAAGCAAATAACCAAATGGCGATTTGAGGTAGTAATAGGTGCTATGAAGACAATAAACAGAGTGATATGGCTATAGGTGTTGGAGGAGCTATCAAACTAGTGAAGTGACGGAAAGCCTCTGAGGAGGTGTCACTTTTGCCACAACCCAAATGAAGGTAGATGTAGGAGAGCAGTGAAGACTACGATAGGAAAAATGTTCGTTGAGACCATAACTGGAGACTCTCCACCCTAGCTTTCATCTAAGCCCAGGTGAAAGACACGTAGGGTAGCACTGAGCCTGTTTTGTTTTTTTTTAATATACAGCAGGTCCTTATTAGTTATCCATTTTATACATATTAGTGTATATATGTCAATCCCAGTCTCCCAATTCATGCCACCACCACCCCCTCCCCCGCCACTTGAGCCTGTTTTTTTTGATTTGTTCAAGATAGGGTAGGGTCCAGAAAAAGGGAAAATGTATTTCTGGGTCAGTGGATACAATCAGGCTTGGAGGGGGGTCTAGCCTGGCAGAATGGGCTACATCTAAGGGCACACTTTGCTCTAACATTCAGGTCTGTCACTCAGCCCAAGTCTTCACACACTCTCCTCCTCCCCTCAAATACCTAAAAGTTCCAAAGCTGGTTCAGCTCTCTCAACTCAGTGGGAACCAGAGGTCCTACAGCCAAAGTATGACCCACAGAAATTGCCCAGTGCCCAGGGGCTCAGCCTAAACTGGTCCAAATGCATGAGCAGGCAGTCGTCTCTCTCCTTTTTTTGAGGCCAGGGTCTGTCACTCTAGAACCAGGGCCTGAGGCCCATGCTGGGAAAATGGCTCATTAAACTTAAGTGCATCTTCTTTTTACCTCCCTCCCCTTACTGTCCCTCTATCTCCCAACCCCCGCCCCAGGAATAGACCCCCTGCAGTGGTAGCCATGACCTCTGTCTACAAATTGTGGAAAAACCGTCAGGTTGGTGATTTGTTTGCAGTGCTCCAACATCCCCTTTGTATGTCTTTCTCTTCCCTTGAGGGTGATCTCTCCCTGGCCAGGTGTCCAGGACCCACATGGTCTCTCCTTTCAGCCCATCTCCTTCTCTCAGGAAACAATAGTAAAAGCCCATTAATATTAAAAATCGGAGTAACTAATGAGGCATTTGAATTTTGACAGAGTGGAATTGTAGGTCTTAGTAAATAGATGTGGAGTTTTTTTTTTAATTAAGTACTTTACTGCATCCCTAAAAATGATATTAGAAAGACAGTGGCCTAGTCTGGCAATATGGAGTTAAACTCTGGTTCCCTAAGGCAGGAGCTAAAAGAAAGACAATGCAGGGGCAAGAAAGAGCCAAGACACAGATTTGTCATAACTGCAGGATGAGTTTATTTGTTTTTAACCATAATAATGATTAATATTATGGCAACACCCTGTATTGCGGGTATAAAAACACAATCCTCTCCCAAAATATGACTCAGCCTCTGTGCTCCCAGATACACTGAAATTCCTTGGAAGGCAGCTGCAGGCCTTTGTGGAGACTCCCATTCTTGCTTCTTTCACAGTTGGACAAACCAAAGACCCACAACCCTGCTGCTAGGTGCCCAGTCATAAGGAAAGAGGCACTGGGCCCACAGATCCCCACACAGTACAATCAAGTATGTTTTGTTCAGACTGACAGTTCCCTACCCCCAACTACCACCCCAAAACAGGCTGCTTCCAGGCCTAACTCTGGGTTTAACAGCAATCCAAACACTTCATCCTGGACCTGTGAGTGGAGGGGCTTGGGAAAGGTCAGGGGGTTAACTGTTTGCCTTTATCCACAAAATTCCTACACTTCTAGAACCCTATCCCTGCCCTCTTCTTGCTTGGTAACTCTGTGATTATATCTTTTACACTAAGAAGTGAAAAATAACTCAGTCCCTCTACTCAGACCATACCCTTGGGTGTGGCTTTTCGGTTAAGTAACTGCTTCCTGGGAGGAGGAGAGATAGGAAAGGGGGGGGGTGGGGCAAGGGCTAGGAAGATCTTAGAAGCCCCAGTATTCTAATTAGCATCACTTTTGAGTGTGGGCTCCAAAGGTTTTCCTTTCTGTTTATCAAATTTATTGAAAGGGAAGCTAAGGCCCCAAAGAGGGTAGGAACTTGCTCAAGGTCACACCAAAAGTATAGAGTAGAGCTTGGGAATGGGAGCCAGGTCCTCTGCCTCCAGCCAAGTGCTCCATCCAAAAAGATGTGTGATTCTCCCCAGTGAGTAAGGGAAAAATGCAGTGAAACAGGGTTATCAGAGGAGAAGGTTGCAGCTCATGTGCTTTCATTCAGCCTCACAAAATGAACAGGAAGGAGAGACACAGAAAAGGCCTGAATGGATGCACTAGAAATCCTGAACTGTAGAGGAAAAGGGCAGTGAGATGACAGTCTCCTGTTTTCAAAGATGCTGCTCCAGCATCGGGCCACTTCGACTGTCCAGATGTCCTTCACTATCCCGGAGAGAGGGAAGGAGGGGAGTGAGAAAAGGGTGGAGAGGGAGACAAGGAGAGGAAGAAGTGGGGAAGAAAAGAAAGGAAAGAAGCTGAGGGAAAGATGTGGAGGAAAAAAAGATGACTGAAAGAATGTTTGAAAAAGAACCACATGCCATCCGAGGATGCTTTGGGACCCTAAGTTATAGGGCCCTTTCTCCTCTCTCCCTTTCTCCTCTCTCCTTTCCCGCATTCTGCACTGTCTTAGGTGCATGAACACACACACACACACACACACATACACACACACACACACACATACATTCATTCTCATTGGTCTCCCTTGGGCCTGCCCCTCTTTCTTTCCCAGACGTGCTGGCCCAGGCTCTGGAGCCTCGGGCTTCAACGGTTGTGAAGGAATTGCTGGGCCAGCCCAGCCTGTATGCTGCTTGACCCATGTATTTCACAGATGTTAGTTCCCTCTTCCATTCCCCAGGGTACTTGAACAGAGACAGTTTAGCAGGAAAATATCTATACCAAATGGTCTCATTATATTCAAAAGAAAGATGCCACATTTCCTAACCTCCATCTACTACCAAAACAAAAAGGCCTCTTCTTAATGGCCCTAGAGACTACCCCCTTGGGGCAGGTCCACCTAGACAGTTGGGCTAAAACTACATCTACAGCTCTAGAACCTGACAGCTGCCTTTGACCCATAGCAGTGAGTCTTCACTGGCCCCAGAGGAGAAGGGGGTCAAAGCCAACAATAAAACTGCTGAAGCAAGGCGAGACCCACTCTCCAGAACCAAACGGACTAACACCTGACTCATCTGGAGGTCACTTCTTTGGCAACCTCATATATCTGGAACAAAGTAGAGAATAAAGAAGTGAGAAGGGAAAAAAAGCCTCGAGGAAGTCAAAATAGATGTCAGCATCCATACAGTGAAGTTTTCAGGCTTTACTCATAAAACAATCTTTCTAGGAGCCAATTTACTACTTCAGACTAAATCCTTACAAGGGTGTTTATTGTTTTCATAGCCACAACAAATGAGAGACACAGCAAATTGTGAGGAAGCAGAAATATTGATAATAGCAAAAGTGACAGTTGAATATAGATGTAGATGATGAATCAAAGTCTTCAGATTTTGTCCTCTTAATAATACACCATGACTGACTCCTGTTGTCAGATGTCAAAGAGCAACTTGCTGAGTGATGAGAAATTTGTCAAGTCTTGCTGGCCAATCTTACCCAGTTATCCACTTTAGGGATAAAGTTAGTTGTCTCTAGACTGTCCTTTCAGCCTAACCATTTGCTTGAGGGTGATGAGTTATGATGAGGACAGCTCAGCTAAGTTTCCTTCTTTAAAAAAAACAAAAATCACTTCACCCAATAAATAAACCAATAAATCAATAAACACAATGTTGTGTTAGTTTCAGGTATACAGCAAAGTGATTCAGTTATACATATACATACATATATATTTTTTTTCACATTCTTTTCCCTTATACGTTATAAAATATTGAGTGTAGTTCCCTGTGGTATACAATATGTCATTGTTTCTTATCTATTTTATATATATATAGATATATAAATATATATATATATAGAATATATAAATATATCCTTCCCCCCCTTCCCCTTTGGTAACCATAAGTTTGTTTTCTATGTCTGTGGGTTTATTTCAATAAAAAAAATTTTTAATTTTTTTAAAATAAAAATTATAAATAAATAAATAAACTCCTTAAGCCCAACTAAGGTAAACCCAAGCTCATTGTCAGAAATTATGGAGCCCAGAGGTGTGATTGCAGGACGTTTGGGATGGGACTCAGAGCATCAGGCTCTCTTTAGAAAAGGAGCTACCACCGACAGGACACAAGTCTCTTCCCTGGAATGGTCCTGCCAAATCATTGTAGCTGATTTGTAGCTTTCCACGGAGATTTCCCCTGGAAAGAGAGGTGCTGGGCTGAACGCTGGACCAAGCAGCTCCACCTGCTCTACACTCCTCTGTCCATGTTGCTTTTAGCATTAGAATCTCACCCAGGGCAGCTAGTATCAACAGTTCCTGGGTGTGCTCTTTGCAGAATGGGCAAGATAACAAGATTACACTTTACTGTCACTTGAGTGGGTTTAGGTGTGAGACATGCAATATGGACCAGTGGGGAGGAGGAAGACATTAGAACCGGGTGAGATGAGATCTAGGAGTCACCACCCTGACTACTGAGGCTGGGCCCTGAGGGAGGAAGCAGTGGAACAGGACAATGCAACTTGGCTAAAGGGCATGTGGATATCTGGGGTCCGTTAGGGACAGAATGTGGGGTCCCAGAGGGCAGGCAGGACCAGGAGCACCTCCCTCCCAATCACAACCAGAGAACTTAGGTAGCAGGCCGCTACCCTCCAAATTAGACAGATGGTAGCATTGAATTCATTCACAGCTGAACCTCAGCCACTGGCAGGAGAGGACAGGAAAAAGCATTCAGCCTCCAGGGGAGGAACTTGGCCAGAGCCAGGTGGGGAATCAAGGTCCCAACCAAGTGGGCCTTAGTCCAAGCAGAGAACCAAAACCCAGGCAGATGAACCGAGCCACACAGTGGTGAATAGAAAAAGGCTGTCATAAGAGGGCTGCAAGGTACTTGGGACTTTCTTGTGGCTCACTCCAGTCACCAGTGGGCTGAGGCAGCTGAGGCATCCCCATACCCCATTCAGGACTGGCTCGGGGGGGAGGGGAACTGGGAAAGACTGGGAAGGCAGAGGCTTGTAGTCTTCTTGAACAAAATAACAATTCCACCATCAGGGTCATCCTTTGTGGGCCAGTAATTTACCTTGGACTCCTTAGCTTCCCTGATGATCCTTGCACCCACTTTAACAGCTTTATTGAGATACACTTCACATATCATACAATTCACCCATTTAAAAGGTACAATTCAGTGTGTTTTAATATATGCCCAGGGCTGTCCAACCATTGCCACAAATCTCCTGATTTTTTAATTAAAATTTTTATTTTGAGATAATTGTGGATTCACATATAGTTGTAAGAAATAACACAAAGAGGTCTCTTGTACACTTTATCCAGTTTCCCCCAAAAGTAACATCTCGTAAAACTGTAGAACCATATCACAACCAGAACATTGACATTGATACAATCTACCCATCTTTTTCAGATTTCTCCAGTTTTACTTGTATTTATTTGTGTGTGTATGTGTGTTTCATTCTATGCTATTTTATGACGTGTACGTTTGTGTATCTACCACCAGAGTCCAGACACTGAATAGCTCCATCGCCACAAGGATCCCTCATGTTGACCTCATCCCTCACACCTGCCTCCCTCCCTCTTCCTTCCCTAAACCCTGGCCACCACTAATCTGTTCTCTATTTTTATAATTTTGTCATTTCAAGAATGTTATATAAACAGAATCATACAACATGCAACCATTTGAGAATGACTTTCTTTACTCAGCCTAATTCCCTTGAGATTCATCCAAGTTGTTGCATGTTTCGATAGTTCATTCCTTTTTATCTTGCACTCACTTTTAAGTTAGGGAAATCCACCAGTGGCTTAATACACTGAAGGAGAGGTCCTGGAGATGGCATTGCAGCCCAGTGAAGGAACTATAGAAGCAGAGGGCATGTGCCTCAGTGGAATTCTTCCTTCCTTGAAGACATGCCTGGAATCTTGAACTGCACATAAGCACGTGGCTCCCTCTTTTAGTTGAAAAGTACACAGCCCTGTTCTTTAGCAATCAGCCACCAGCAGTTGTCACCACGAGACATCTGACATTTGGGGGTTCCACCCAGATCAGACTCCACTCTCTAGAGGAGAAGCCTCAGAGGTAAGAAATCTTTAATCCTAGCAGAGCCCAACTATTGAGCACTTAACATTCCAGAAACTGTCCACATACTGAGCAACAGTTGCCTTTGGGGAAGAAAAAAACATGGCAGAAGTCAAGGAGCCTCAGGAAAGCCAAAGGCAAGAGCTTGAATTCTCGTGTTATTTTGAGGAAGATATTCTCCAGCAGTCTTCATGGTACTGATTTTGTATTTCTCTTCTTTCACTTATATTGAAACCCTAAAGACTTTCTGCTTCTTCAACTTCTATTGATTCCAGGATCATCGGAATGAGGCACCTGCTATGATGTCTGTAATTTACTTTAAAATACTAAAGCAGAGACAGTGTGATGTTCTGTGTGATTAGTTTAAATATATACTCTAGAGGCAAAGAGATGACAGCCAGAGAGGGGGATGGCATCCACTGCTACCAGGAATGTGGAGGAAATGGGCAGCGGGCAATCCCAAGCTACAACCTCTGCAGCCTCCTTGGGTGGAGGTCCGAAGGTTTCCCATTCTGAGGAATTCCTGACACAGATCAGCACAGAACTCACTGACGAGGCCTTGTTTGTCGCTGCCTACCACATGAATCCTGTGCCCATCAAGGAAAAACAGACACAAGACCAAGGGACTCAGATATCCAAACACGAGAGCTCTGCGTAGCAGCTTGACATCTGGAGGGTGATCCCAACTCTGGTGCTGCTCTTGGCCTCTCGTGCCCTCCCCCCACTCTGTTCCTCTAGAACATGCATCAAAGCTCTTCTTTCACAACTCATTCAACAGTTCGGTTTTGGGGTGATTCCTGGTCATGAGCAACATCACCCCTGAAGCCTCCAAAGGGTTCTGGAACCATCACACACCTCCACCCTCAGCTAGCAAGGACGCCACCAGAAATCAAAAACTTTAATAAAGTGACATAGATCCTTCCCTCCAAAAAAAAAAAAATATATATATATATACTCTATGTAGGGTTACCTTAATCAAGACCTCTCACTCAAAAGCCGCGCTCCAGAAATGGCTACTACAGCTATCCGCTTCAACTATCATTACTTCCTAGTAATACCAGACGCTATGATAATTAGCATAATAAATGTTAGAAATAAGTTTTCATTGGAGAAAACAGAGGCATGTTAACTAATATTGAATACAATGGTTGTTAAAATTGGGTTCTTATTGGTGAAATCAGTGGTATTCAAAATATGTGGACAGACTAGAATATTTTGCTTGAACAGGGTATTAAAATCTAGTAGTCTTTACTTTTTAGGGAGGGTACTCTTGACCTGATTCCCAAAGGGTCCTGGGTCCTGCTGCTGTTTCCAGATAATTCTTGGTCCCCTGACCCCACTAAATGGTTAATTGAATCTGTGGCTGGAATATTATCACATTTACCTCAGGTGAACCTTTCATGCAAGAAGAACCAAAAAGGACAGAGATATGAAGTATCATTGAGCTTCTAGAACAGGTTTTATGACTGTTTTGTACCTGCTTGCTAATAAATATTTACATGTGTGGCAGATTTGGGTGTGATGCTTGCTTTTATTCTAAACCAGCAGCAAGGTCGTGGGGAGGTAGCTAAACCCTTCACCTTCTTCCCACTATTGGTGACTACCGAGACCTACTCACAAAACCTAATAATTGTACAGGACCAAATTTGTTTACGTCGGTTCACCACAGGACCTTAAGAATACAAAGAGGGACTTCCCTGGTGGCGCAGTGGTTGAGAATCTGCCTGCCAATGCAGGGGACACGGGTTCGATCCCTGGTCCGGGAAGATCCCACATGCCACGGAACAACTAAGCCCGTGCACCACACTACTGAGCCTGTAGAGCCAGTGTGCCACAACTACTGAGCCCGTGCACCTAGAGCCCATACTCCGCAACAGAAGAAGCCACTGCAGTGAGAAGCCCGCGCACCACAACGACGAGTAGCCCCCGCTCGCCGCAACTAGAGAAAGCCCATGCACAGCAACGAAGACCCAACACAGCCATAAATAAATAAATAAATAAATAAATAAATAAATAAATAAATGGGGGAAAAAAAAGAATACAAAGAAGGAGCCCTTATGGTAGGATCTCCAGAAAGTTCTGAAAAATCCCAAGAGACACAAAACTTCTGAAGGGAAGATACTGAACTCAGTAGCAAACAGCAGTCTTTGTCACGTGAGCAACCTAGGTATCTAGATGTCAGGTGAGGAGACCTGCAACTTGTGAGTCTGCATATTCATTGGGAAGGATGTTTCTGTGGCATAATTTCTCAAAAAGTAGATCTTCTTGAAAAATCAACATTTCAAATCCTTGAAACCATGGAGTATTAATAAGCCTTTCACAGCCTTAGCTAACCCACACATCTTTAAAAATCTAAAATCTCTGAACAATGATTGAGAGAATAAAAACTTCTCTGTATATTTAAGTGCCAAGTATGTTACACGCATTATCTCTTTTTTTTTTAATTTATTTATTTATTTATTTATTTTTGGCTGTGTTGGGTCTTCGCTTCTGTGTGAGGGCTTTCTCTAGTTGTGGTAAGCGGGGGCCACTCTTCATCGCAGTGCGCAGGCCTCTCACTATCGCGGCCTCTCTTGTTGTGGAGCACAGGCTCCAGACGCGCAGGCTCAGTAGTTGTGGCTCACGGACCCAGTTGCTCCGCGGCATGTGGGATCTTCCCAGACCAGGGCTCGAACCCATGTCCCCTGCATTGGCAGGCAGATTCTCAACCACTGCGCCACCAGGGAAGCCCCCGCATTATCTCTTTTGATTCTTAAAAAAAAACAAACAAAAAACAAAAATCCTTCAAGGAAAGTGAAGTTCAGAGACATTAACATGACTTATCTGGAGTTCTAATGGCCTGTAAGTGGCACAGTTGGGGTTCAAGCCCCATCCGTCTGACTCTTTCTGCTCCACACCATGCTGCTTCTCATCCTTTAAAAAGATAATGGGTGGATAGAAGGGAAAAAGTCAAACAAGGAAGAAGCATGCATTCATAAAACAGTCCTCTATTGCTTCAAAGTCACTCTAACCCACCTCTCAAAAACTTCACTATAGTCAGCAATCATGGAAATAAAAAAGAATCAAAAGACCCAATAATGTAGAACCACAGGGTCCCTGGCATACATAACCCAGTATAACTGTGTTACTAACTCACTGTCAGAGCTTCACATAAACATGTATAGTCATATTTTAGTCTCAAAACCACCTAAGAAGTAGCTTCAGTTATTGTTTCAATTTTACAGCAAGAGGCAGAATTGGAGAGGACTCACTGCCTTGCCGAAAGCCACACAGCCAAGGATGGAACCAGGAGTCAAACTCAGATCTGATTCTACATCCAGTACACTCCACTGCTTATCAGTGTTTTACCTGATATTTCACACCTTCCACAAATTCACTCTTGGACTCAGAGAGAGCCTGAGACCCACCAGTTATCGTGTGTATCTAATTTTAAGACTGTCAGCTGGCCCAGCCCCAAACCCTTGCTGGAGGGCAAGACATCTTGCCCCATGCAAGCAGCCAGTTGGCCCCAGTTATGGTTTAGGAGGCTGAGCAATTCCTGCTAGGATTTTCTCTTTCTCTCTTACTATTTTTTTCCAGGTTGGGGTCAGTAGGTTAAGCACCCTCTGCTTTGGAAATCTTTAAGGCACTTGAAAAGACAAAGCTTTTTATATCTCCAGAAGAGGAGACCCCTATCACATTAAGAGAAACCATGAGTGTTGGTCTCACCCTTGAACCATCTGGGCCTTGCTTGTCTCCCCAGCTCTCAGCTCTTCCATCCCCCACACTGCCATAACCATCCCCTAATCCACACTTGGTTCAGAAGAAAGTCAGAATTTTACAAATAGCTTCGTGGTCATTGCTTTGAATTACACAACCCCTTGGGTAAACTATGAGATTACAAAATTTAGCTTTAAAAGCAGTTGTTTTATGGCCAGCCAAGTCATGATACTGTCATTTCATCTCACAGGGTGACCTCATCCTCCACTGTGGGCCTGAAAAGCTAATCAAGAAAGGCCTGGTTTTGGGGAGGTCCAGACAGTCAAGAGCCAATGAAGTTAACGCCCTGAAACGACATTTCGGTGCTCCATTCTTGGGGTGGTGTCAAGGGGGACAGGGGCAGGGGGCGATGAGGAAACATATGTCTCTGGATCCTGCGGCAGAGATTTTGAGCAGTAGTATGGCTATGGGAGCTTGCCTGGGTGGCACTGTGATGACCTGTGCAGCTCCATGGCCCTTCTAAGGCCGCCTAACCCTCACTGGTAGGTTTTTCCCCCATTTCTACAAAACCTGGGCTCTGGGATTCATTCTGTCCTGAACCAGGGGGAAATATAAGATATCTCCATCCATACCTTACCAGCTGAGGCTCAAGTGAGTGGCATTTGGCCCTGCTCTGGTCTCATAATTTCAGTTCCAGTAACAGGGGTCTTGTCCCTTCCTTTCTGTACAGGTACGTGCCTTGTACCCAGTTCCTGCGATTGGGCTGCTGTCTTATTTCCTCTATATCCGAGTCCCTGTAGTTTCCCTAGGTCTCCAAATTCTTCCAACACTGAGGAGAGAGGGGGTTTTCTTGCCAATCCTTCCAATGCCTACCCAACCTGGGTCCTTTCTGGCAATTGAAGTACTTTGGAATTTTAAAATTTATACATTTCAATTTTAGATGTTATAAATCGGCTCCCTGGTAGGAAAGATTAAGGACTCCACACTCAGTTATGCTAGATGAATAAGTCCTAGAGAGCTACTCTACAGGGTAGCACCTATGGTTAATAATACTATATTGTATACTTAAAATTCTGTTAAGAGAATAGATCTTATGTTAAGTGTTCTTATGACAAAAAATAATAGCAATAATAATAAAGAAATCAAGAGGATAGGAAGACACTTTTGCAGGCGATGGATAGGTTTATTGCATAGATTGTAGTGATGGTTTCATGGGTATATATTTATCCCCAAACACATCAAAGTTGTATATATTTACATATGTACAGGTTTTTGTATGTCAATCATGCCTCAATATTTTAAAAAAATCAGCACCTATTCATTTCTGCTTATTTTCTCTTCCTTCACCTCCTTAATTCTGTTAGTCATGTTAATATTTTTACTTTTTCTGGATTTGTAACCTATTGGTAATGTGTCCCTGACACTTGCAACTGCACTTGCTTGACACCAGCTCGCTCCCTAGACCCTTATCTGAACCCCGCCACCACGCTCCCAGGATGCTGGCTCTGCCCCCTGCCAGGCGACCTGTGACTGCCTGTTGCCTGGCTCCCTGGTCCTGTGACCACTGGCCTACAACCTCGTTCTACCTAGGCCTATTGTTGAAACCTCCCCTTGCCACCAACTCTGCTCTCCTTGGGTGTGTTTCTCCTTAGGCTCTGAGGCAGTGCTGGCATCACCATCCCCAGCCACCAGCAGGTCCTAGGTGGGTTCCTTCACTCTGGTCCTCACACTCTGCTCTGAGGTGGTGCAGACAGGGGCTGGGAGCTCCCCTGCGCCCTAGGCTGCCCTGAACCACATGCACTGTGCAGGTACTATCCAGGCTCCCTTGAAGGGAATTTTTACCAGTAAATTAAAGAAAACCAGAGGAAATGGCATGCACCCCAAAGAACAGAAATCTAATGGCTTACAGAATAAACATACATCTAATCACAGATTGGATTGGATGACAGTATATGAGGTCATGTAGATATCTTTTTATCCTCCACTCTCTCCCCCAAATCCCTTTTGGAAGGTTGTTTTGTTTTGTTCCAGGGATTTCCTACTCCCTGCAAGAGAGGGGATCAGCCCTAGTCACAACCTCCTTAAAAAGAAGACAGTGAACTGATAAGTAGCTAATAATTCATGCCCAGAGGAAGAAAGACCCCATTTCAGCTTTCTGGTCCTCCTGCCACTGAGCAAGACTCTGGCCCCAGCCTAAGCAGGCCACGATCCTGACAGCCTCCAGACCTTTACTCTCGCCCTCCTCCCCGTTGGATTGTCCCTCTCCCTCTACTCCATTTACCTGAACTATCATCCTATCACCTCCTCCAGGAAGCACATCTATGTTCTACTTCTCAAACTCTTGCTGCACTTAAAATCCACAGCCCACAGTTTACTACTTAACTCACCAAACTCTTAACCCCTATTGCTTCATGGAAGCTAGATTAAGCGCCACAGTAGTGCCATAAGAATCCCCAGGACAACTTAGCATAAGCCTGAGCCTGTACTTGGGGCTCAGCAAAGACATACTGGAGATGCTTGTTCTGGAAACAAAATCAGAGGTTTCCATTCTTTTTGCATAACTGGCTAGAAAATGGAGGGCTCAGATGGAGCCATAAAAAAAAAAAAAAACTCTCTAGCATCCTGGGGAGCAGTTACCAAAGACACCACAGGTATTCCCAGGTCATTGAACCAGAGTGTTAGAGCGGAAAGGAATCTTAATCATTTACTTCCAAACTTTTAAACCGGAGTATGCATACCCCTGGGGGTCCATGGCAGTGTGCCAAGGGGGTCCACAGAGTCACAGGATAAACATGGCATGTTCTTAGAGTGTCAATTTTACTTGAGTATAAGAAATTTAAGACATTTCTTTATCAAAACAAATACGGCTATATCATGGAACGGAATGCAAATCTTGAACACATTTTTAGGATAAAACATGACACTTCAAGGACACTTTGACCTTGCAGTAGGCTGCTTTGGATTACCCCCATCCACCCCTCTCCTCCACCCATGCTCCTCTGCCATTAGGGTTACTTCAGTTAAGAAATAAACAAAAGTTTGAGAAGACGGATCTAGTCCAGCTCCCTCTTTTCATAGCTAGGAAAACGGAGGCCCACAGATGAGAAATAATCCGGCCAAAGACCCAGACAGTGAGTTGAGCGAGAGCGAGGACCACAATCCACCCCCTCGGAATGTACATTTCTCCCTAGTGACTTGCTCAGGTGACTACTGACTGAACTACACTTCCTTGCTAACTCTGTTTCACGCCTTGTACCCTTCAACATTTTTTTTTTTAATTTGCCAAGGGTTCTGTAACCTGTGCTTGTGGCACCAGCAGCTCTGAGAGCAGGACAGAACTGTTAGTCCCTTTCTAAATCTTCAAATGCAGTGAATAATGCTCCATTTCCCAGAAATCAGAGTGTAACTGATGAGATTCAAATCCCTCGCAGAAACAAGATGAAGTCCATAGCTTTAGGGAGAAAGAGGAAAAGCAGGGAGGAGGTCCTGCTAATCAGAGGCCAGGAAGCAAAGAGCTGATCTTAAGACTCTGCTTTGTTCCTTGGTTTATGTAAGAAAGAGATTCTATAAGGCCACCTCAACAAGGCTCCAAGGAAACTGGGCCCTCAGAGGAGTCCCCCAGCTGGCTTTCCTATCTCCTGATGTGAATGTGCCCTCAGGCTGTGGGACCAAAACAATCACCTTGGGTTTAAAAAAAAAAAAAAGGAAATGACTTTAGATTCAAATGAACTCAGCTTCACAGCCACCATATATCTTCTTCGTGCAAATTAGCAGGGGCTGCCTGTAGATTCACATACTTAAATCCACTTATTCACACCTTAAACCCACAACTCTTGCTGTTACACAGACATATGCAAACTCTTCTGCATCCAGTCACAAACACAAACATAAGCACACAATTGTATTGAGAAAACCAGTACAGTCATACTCTCTGCCCATACTTCTCCCCCAACACCCAGCCCCAGACACACACAGCCACCATTGTACCCACATTCACAGTCACATACACCAGGTTGAGAAGTGACCCAGATTGCCAGGGTTAGAGCCACATTCCACAGTGTCCCATTCTTCTCAGAGAATTAACAGATCATTTCACAAAGATGTCATCACCTGCCGACTAATGGCAAGTTACAGCCAGAATAAATGGTCCATTACCCACCCCCATTACAGGTAGGCCCAGAGAAGAATGACAGCAGAGACAAAGGAGACTTGTGGCTCAGTGTCACTGCAGGAGACTGACCGGAAAGGTAAGAAGGGGGCTCATTCAAACCAAAGAGATTGCCTTTCCTCTCTGGGCCCTAGAGTCGGGGGTGGGGAGATTGGAAGGTGGTCTGACTGTTTGCAGATTTCTCAAACTCTAGCTACAAATCACCTGGGCGGGGAGTGGGGGTGGTATTGCTCTTTTAACCTGGGTTTTCCCTGTCCAGAAGAGGATGGTGTCATGATATAATACTTTCTCTTTTGAACAAGGCCCCAACGCTCTTCAGAGTAGTGTAGTGACCAACAGCATGGTTTCTGGAGTTACTCTCCAGGTTTGAATTTCAGCCCCACCATATACAAGCTGTGTGACCTTAAGCAAGTTACTTAACCTCTCAAGCCCTCAGTTTTGTCATCTGTTAAAAATCGGAATGATAATATCTACCTTGTGGGGTGTGATGTGATTTAAATGTAAGGCAATCAGATAATGCCTGGTACTTAGGATGCTCAATAAATGAAACTCTACAGGTGAGCAATTTCCTGTTTTTCTCAGACTTCCACTCCCTGACTACCTGCTTGCCCACACAGAGGTGACAGTTTGGTGACCCCATTTCTGAGACAGGCCTTCTAAAACCCAGAGAGAACAAGACTGGCCCAATATCACACAGAAAGAGTAATAGGATTGGAATTGATTGCTTTGGGGTGACTAGGCCAGTGTTCTCATCCAGTTCATTTCTCCCTTAGGAAAAAATGAGCATAGTTTGAGGGAACCTGGGGAGGAAATATGACTGGGGCCAGATAGGATGTATATAATATTAAGAACAATGACCACTTAATATGTGCCAGGCACAGTTTTAAGTATATTCTGTGTATTATTTCACTTAAACCTCATAGCACCTCTATGAGGTTATGAGGACCATCACCATCGGCATTGTACAGAAGAGGAGACTGAGGCTCCAACACCTAGAATGGTTTTAAGCTGGGATTTGAACCCAGGTGGTCTGACACCGGAGATGGAATGTGCAACTGCTGCATTATACTGCTGCCTACAAGGAAAGCAGGAGAGGGGAGACAGGAACAAAAGACAAAGGAGAAATACAAATTCTTTTTGAAGTAAATAGACTGAGGCAGTGTAGTGTCGTGGTTAGGTTCGAACTTAAGATCAAAGACTTATCCCTTAAGATCAGAGGTCCTACCTCTGCTACTAGTTATTGAATATCTCTGGGCCTCAGTTTCCTCGTTTGTAAAATGGGAAGAAAACTACTCCTTAGAGCAGGGGTCCCCAACTGGTACTGGTCCGTGGCCCGTTAAGAACTGGGCCGCACAGCAGGAGGTGAGCGGCAGGCAAGAGAGTGAAGCTTCATCTGTATTTACAGCCGCTCCCCATCGCTCGCATTACCGCCTGAGCTCCGCCTCCTGTCAGATTAGTGGTGGCATTAGACTCTCATAGGATCGTGGACCCTACTGTGAACTGCACATGTGAAGGATCTAGGTTGCGTGCTCCTTATGGGAATCTAATGCCTGATGATCTGAGGTGGAGCTGAGGCAGTGATGCTAGTGCTGGGGAGCAGCTGCAAATACAGATTATCATTAGCAGAGAGGTTTGACTGCACAGAGACCATAATAAATCAATTGCTTGCAGACTCATATCAAAACCCTATCAGTGAGTAGCAGGTGACAATTAAGCTGCATCTGGTGGCAGCATTTATACTGGCAAGTGAGTTGATGTACTTCAATTATACAGCTGCATCTGGTGGCAGGCTTTAAGTCAGAATCCAACACTTAATTTAGTCTGTGCCAGTTACATGTAAAAGAATGAAATTAGAACACTTTCTAACACCATACACAAAAATAAACTCAAAATGGATTAAAGACCTAAATGTAAGGTTGGATACTATAAAACTCTTAGAGGAAAACATAGGAAGAACACTCTATGACATAAATCACAGCAAGACCCTTTTTGACCCAGCTCCTAGAGAAATGGAAATAAAAACAAAAATAAACAAATGGGACCTAATGGAACTTAAAAGCTTTTGCACAACAAAGGAAACCATAAACAAGACGAAAAGACAACCCTCTGAATGGGAGAAAATATTTGCAAACGAAACAACTGACAAAGGACTAATCTCCAAAATTTGCAAGCAGCACATGCAGCTCAATATCCAAAAAACAAACAACCCAATCTAAAAATGGGCAGAAGACCTAAACAGACATTTCTCCAAAGAAGATATACAGATTGCCAACAAACACATGAAAGGATGCTCAACATCACTAATCATTAGAGAAATGCAAATCAAAATACAATAAGGTATCACCTCACACTGTTCAGAGTGGCCATCATCAAAAAATCTAGAAACAATAAATGCTGGAGAGGGTGTGGAGAAAAGAAACCCTCTTGCACTGTTGGTGGGAATGTAAATTGGTACAGCCAGTATGGAGAACAGTATGGAGGTTCCTTAAAAAACTAAAAATAGAACTACCATATGACCCAGCAATCCCACTACTGGGCATATACCCTGAGAAAACCATAATTCAAAAAGAGTCATGTACCACAATGTTCATTGCAGCACTACTTACAATAGCCAGGTCATGGGAGCAACCCAAGTGTCCATCGACAGATGAATGGATAAAGAAGATGTGGTACATATATACAATGGAATGTTACTCAGCCAGAAAAAGAAACAAAATTGAGTTATTTGTAGTGAGGTGGATGGACCTAGAGTCTGTCATACAGAGTGAAGTAAGTCAGAAAGAGAAAAATAAATACCGTACGCTAACACATATATATGGAATCTAAAAAAAAATTGTTCTAATGAACCTAGGGGCAGGACAGGAATAAAGACACAGACATAGAGAATGGACTTGAGGACCCGGGGATGGGGAAGGGTAAGCTGGGACGAAGTGAGAGAGTGGCATGGACATATATACACTACCAAATGTAAAATAGATAGCTAGTGGGAAGCAGCTGCATAGCACAGGGAGATCAGCTCGGTGATTTGTGACCACCTCGAGGGGTGGGATAGGGAGGGTGGGAAGGAGACGCAAAAGGGAGGAGATATGGGAATATATGTATATGTATAGCTGATTCACTTTGTTATAGAGCAGAAACTAACACAGCATTGTAAAGCAATTATACTCCAATAAAGCTGTTTAAAAAAAGAAATTTAGTCCGCACGTGGCCTGCCCATTATTTGATTTACCACTTCCGTTCGCGCCTCTTTCCCGCACCGCGCGCTTGTCTCAGTCAGTCTTGGTAAGCCCACAAGCTAACCCTAGCCAAAATGAGTAAAAAATAGACGTCGCTGGAGAGCTTCTTTGAAAAGGGGGAAAGACCAAATGATGAGACAGCAGAAGACTCTAAGACTGCCAACAAAAAGAAAGCTGCATTTAAAAGAAAATACCAAGAGTCCTACTTAAATTACGGGTCCATTGCAACAGGTGATTCACATTCTCCAAGCCCACTTTGTATAATATGTGGCGACCGGCTATCCAACAAAGCCGTGAAACCTTCATAACTGCTTCGCCACATGGAGACCAAGAACCCTGCATTAAAAGACAAGCCCTTGGAGTTTTTCCAAAGAAAAAACACGAAGAACAGAAGCAATTATTGAAGGCCGCCACTTCATCAAATGTGTCTGCACTGAGAGCATCATTCTTAGTGGCTAACCACATTGCTAAAGCTAAGAAGCCCTTTACTACTGGTGAAGAGTTGATCCTGCCTGCTGCTAAGGACATTTGTCGTGAACTTTTAGGAGAGGCTACAGTTCAAAAGGTGGCACGTGTTCCTCTTCTGGCTAGCACCATAACTAGACGAATTGATGAAATAGCAGAGGATACTGAGGCACAATTGTTAGAGAGGATTAATGACTCACTGTGGTACGCAATCCAGGTTGACTAGTCTACTGATGTTGACAACAAGGTAAGAATGCTTGTTTTAGTGTGACATATTTTTCAGGAGGATGTGCATGAGGATATGTTATGGGCACTTTTGTTGCCAGCCAACACCACAGCTGGAGAACTATTCAAGTCTTTGAATGATTACATATCAGGAAAACTGAATTTGTCATTTTGTGTCGGTATACGCACGGACAGAGTGGCTGCCATGACTGGACAGCTTTCTGGTTTCACTACTCGGGTCAAAGAGGTCTCTTCTGAATGTGAGTCTACGCACTGTGTCATCCATAGAGAAATGCTGGCTAGCCGAAAAATGTCACCTGAACTTAACAACGTTTTGCAGGATGTGATTAAAATTATCAACCACATTAAAGTACAGGCCCTTAACTCACATCTGTTCGTGCAGTGAGGAGATGGACGCAGAGCACACACGTCTTCTCTTATACACGGAAGTGGGATGGCTTTCTAAAGGTAGATCACTGGCCAGAGCTTTTGAGTTATGCTCCAGAGATTACTTTTAGAAAAACAGTCACCACTTGCAGCACATTTCAGTGACACAGAATGGGTCACAAATCTTGCTTACTTGTGTGACATATTCAATCTGCTCAATGAACTCAATCTGTCACTTCAGGGGAGAAAGACAACTGTGTTCAAGTCGGCAGATAAAGTGGCTGCATTCAAAGCCAAACTGGAGTTATGGGGACGATGAGGGAACACTGGGATTTCTGACATGTTTCAAACATGAGCAGATATTTTGAAAGAGACTGAGCCAGGGCCTTCTTTCTCCCAGCTGGTGCATGATCACCTATCTCAGCTTTCAAAAGAGTTTGAGCATTACTTCCCAACCACAAAAGACCCCCGAACTGGGAAGGAATGGGTCCGCGACCCATTTGTGAATAAGCCAGGTGAATCGACTTTATCCGTGCTAGAAGAGGATCAACTGCTTGAGATCGCAAATGACGGTGGCCTTAAAAGTATGTTTGAGACAACTTCAATTCTCCATACATTCTGGATTAAAGTCAAGGCGGAATATCATGAGATTGCCGCAAAAGCAGTGAAAAGCCTGCTTCTATTTCCAGCATCTTTTCTTTGTGAAGCAGGGTTTTCTGCAGTGACAGAAGCCAAAACGAGATCACGGAGTAGACTGGACATAAGCAACACACTTCGGGTGTCACTGTCTCCCATCACCCCCAGATGGGACCATCTAGTTGCAGGAAAACAAGCTCAGGGCTCCCACTGATTCTGCATTATGGTGAGTTGTATAATTATTTCAGTATATATTACAGTGTAATAATAATAGAAATAAAGTGCACAATAAATGTAATGAGCTTGAACCATCCCAAAACCATCTCTCCCCACCCCCGCCCGGTCCGTGGAAAAATTTTCTTCCACGAAACCAGTCCCTGGTGCCAAAAAGGTTGGGGACCGCTGCCTTAGAGAATTCCCTGGTGGTCCAGTGGTTAGGACTCCACGCTTTCACTGCCGAGGGCCCGGGTTCAATCCCTTGGGGAACTAAGGTCCCACAAGCCGCATGGTGTGGCCAAAAAACAAAAAACAAAACAAAACTCTTCCTTAGAGTTTTGATAAGGCTTAGGGAGATAATGCATGTAAAGCACCCAGGGCAATGCTTAACCCAAAGTAAGCACTAAATAAACTGGAGCAAGTGACGGAGTTAACTGCACTCCCTGCTGGATTTGCCAAGCAGTACAGCTCCTGCTGCCCGTTATCAGGGAAAATGTACTAGGAAGGAAAAAACATTTATAAGCTGTCGGGAAAATGAAGAACTGGGCAGAGCAACAATTCCAGACATCTTTTCCCCTCTCCGAGGTGTGTGTTGGGGCAGGGGGAGGGGGAGGTGAGCATCAGAAGTATTAGCTTCACCATCTCCTTCCTCAAGGAACAGATCCCAACAGGCTGCCCTCAGCCTCTGGTCACTTACAGCCTGAGTCAGAACTCCCATTTTTTTTTATGGAGTTTTATTTTTCCATGTCCTTTCCACATAGGTTGCTTAATTTTTCACATTAGCCCTGTGAGATATTGGGAAAGGAGGACAGAACCTCAGATGTGTTGAGCTATCTTCCGTGTGCTGGACAGAATGCTGGGCACTTTCCATCAGTTATTTTATTTCATCTTCATAATACCACTGTGAAAGGGTACAGTTATCTTCACTTTACAAGTGACATCCTGAATCCAGAGAGGGTCGCTTCTTTTTTTATGTACATTTTCCTCTCATCCCATACATCCAGCACAATGCTGCCCTGAGGTTGTGTCCTGCTGAGGATATTCGATAAACAAAAATATTCTGAAATCTCACTGTCCTTCACATGCCAATCTTTGCATAATCCCAAGGCCCATAAATTGAGAGTAAATTGTTCCCAGTGGATCTGAGATTAAATGATGACTCTGCTCCTTATTAGCTATATGATTCTGTGCTAGTCACTTAACTTCACCTCTAAAATAGGGATAATGGTACCGCCTACTCCACAAGGTTGTGAAAATTAAATAACTTTCATGAAAGTGCTCTGTCAATTGGGATACTTCATGGAAACATTACTTAAACAGAATTATCAGTCAGCTTAATCTCAAAAGAGGGAGACGCAAGAGGGAGGAGATATGGGAACATATGTATATGTATAGCTGATTCACTTTGTTATAAAGCAGAAACTGACACACCATCGTAAAGCAATTGTACTCCAATAAACATGTTTAAAAAAATGAAAAAAAAAAAGAACCCAAGAAGGGCAATGGAATGCTTATATCTCTGACATTTGGACAAGTAGGACTCCAGATATGCAACTGCAATTGGTGACTTTGGGAATATTGGGGGACAAAGAATGTAGAAATTCCCTGAAGTGACTGTTGAAGAAATGGGCTTTGACCATTATCAATGTGTGATTTATATAATCATAGAGACATCTAACTCCTTTACATCACATACTTCTCAAAGCAGTTTCATCAACATTATTTCATTTGACATTCACCAAAACCCCCAGGAATTAGTCTTTACCAATTAAAATTTGTCCACTTGCTTCGTTACTATTTTCCCCTTCCTGGAAGTGGCCCATCTGAATTTGCAAGATCTTCCCCATCTTCCCTTCAAGGCCCATCCATCACAAAGGCCACTTTGGTCCAGAACCCGGCTCTAAACCCTGAGATCAACCTTCTCTCTGCTTTCTGAATCCACACAGTACTGTGCACCTTAAACTGCCTGCATTCTAGTCATTTATATACTTAGCTTAACCTCTGCACCACCTTCCCCACCTCCTCACTAAATCCACAAACTCTTTGAAGGGAAGAATGAAGAAGGAAAGAAGGATTTCTTTGTTGTTTCATGTCGGTCCCATTTTTTAAAGCTTTTATTACGGAAATTTCACGTTTGTGTGTTTATAGAGAGATTAGAGGAAATATATAATGAACACCCATGTACCCATCACCCAGCTTCAATAATTAGTAACATGAACAATGTTATTATCTCATCTAAACCTCCATTCCTCCTGCTTTCTCACTCTAGATTATTTTAAAGCAAATCGTTGATAGCCTGCCATTTCATCCATAAATATTCAATACAGACGCCATCTTTTGCATTTCTGTGTCCTGTAGAGTCGGAAGATTACTTGCATCTGTGTTCCCCACTACTGGGTGCACACCAGAAGATGATTTCTGAGCACCTACCACGTGCCAGACCTTGTGCTTGGCTCTGGAGGTTCTGTCTGAGCTAGGGAGGCACACCAGAACCAAGCCACGATGTTCCAAACCAAGAATTGCTACAGTTCTGGAGACTGAGCACAGGGTGCCCGTGTGAGCCGAGGAGCAGGACCTCAAATTGCACTAACTGAATTGAGCTGAGTCGGTTTTATCCTCTCCTGGAGACTGAATTCCAACTCGCCGCGAGACACGGGTTCTCCAGCAGGAGGCGCTGCAAAGGAGTGGCGGGGATGGGGTGCTCGCTCTTTCAGTTTCTCCTGCGGGAGCCGGAGCCAGGGAAGGTAGCCAGAGCCCCCATGCGGGTGCAAAATGCAGACAACGCAGTTTAATAGGCAGGCGAGCAGGACGCTGAGCGCGAGGCCCTGAGAGGGGCCCCAGGGTTCTGGTGCCGGAGAGGGGCGCGGGGCAGGCCGGGCACCTGCTCCCCAGGTCTTCTCAACGCTGCCCGTTGCCCTGGCTGCCTCCAGTTCCCGCCCCAACTGCCGCTCTTCCTGGTAGAATATCTCCGAGGAGGGCACAGGACAGAGCGAGGAAACACCTGTTTCCAACAAGAAAAGAGGTGGGGGAAAACCCCCACCAGACTTCCAATGGTCTCTCATCAAGCTTGCTCTCGAGAGCCTTGTAAAAGCGCGCCCAGAAAGCCAGAGGAGATCATTTTTCAAAAAGATCGCTTTCTATTTCTTACTTCCCCCTCCTTTTCCTAAGCTGTAACGTCCCTTTAAAAAAAAAAAAAAAAGCCTTCTTTCCTCCATGGGGCTTCCCGCTCCTCCCAGACCCCTTAAGGCCCCCAGCCTGGGTGCCTACAGGAACCGCCAACACCCCCAATCCCACATTTTGCAACTGCATGCGTTTCCGGATTCTTCACTTCCTCAGCCCCCTGCCGACCTACAGGTGGGGAGTGGGACTAGGGGGCCACAGAACAAAGAAACCAGGGAGCCACTGACCCAGGCCAGGCGCCCCTTCTGCAGCCTCCGACCGGCCGGGGAACAAGAGAGGCTCACGAACGCGTGAACCCCCCAGCCCGGGTCTCACGCCACTTTCCAAAGGCGAGCAGCCGGAGGCCGCGTGGGAGGTGGGTGCTGCCCCAGCGCAACAGGCAGACCTCCACGCAACAGGCCTGAGTGGCAGTGGACGCCAACAGCCTCCACGCACTGGGCTCCGTTATTTCATCAGCAGTTTCAGAAAAACCTGCCAAAAGCAGTTATGCCTCACTGCAATGTGTAGCTTTTTCCTGCCATTTTTTCATAATAAAAGAGGGAGTGAAGCTCGCTCGCTCTCTCTCTCCCACTCCACCCCCCTCTCCCAAAAAGAGCCAAAAGGATACGAGGAGGAAAAAAAAAAAAGAACCCACACACCAATCTCCGAGGGGATGCCATTGAGGTGTGGCTTGTATTTAAATATCCAATATGTCAATGTAAGGGGAGTGGGTATGTATATAAAGTGCCGTTTGCATCTGATAGCTCGACGAAGCCAGCTATGAGAGGCCTGGGGAGATGGATGCGGAGGGGAAGCGGCACTTTGACTGAGCGCAAGGTCAGGAGCGCGCTGCCCCACGCTCCCCGCCGCTGAGAAGTTCCTTGGACAAGAACAGACGTCGACTGCAGCTCGGCAGAGCGCGGAGCGAGCTAGCAAGCGAGCGCCGCCGAGTCGCCCGCGCCCGCGGCGGGGAGAGGCAGTTCGCGCCCCGCGGCCCCGACTCGGCCCCGCGCGCCCCGCCATGGCTGAGGTGGGGGGGGTCTTCGCTTCCTTGGACTGGGATCTGCACGGCTTCTCCTCGTCTCTGGGGAACGTGCCTTTAGCTGACTCCCCAGGTTTCCTGAACGAGCGCCTGGGCCAGATCGAGGGGAAGCTGCAGCGCGGCTCGCCCACCGACTTCGCCCACTTGAAGGGGATCCTGCGACGCCGCCAGCTCTACTGCCGCACCGGCTTCCACCTGGAGATCTTCCCCAACGGCACGGTGCACGGCACCCGCCACGACCACAGCCGCTTCGGTGAGGACGCGGCCGGGAGGGACGGGAGGCGAGCAGACGGCGCGCTGGGGAGCCGACGGCTCGAGGCTCCGGCTTGGGGCCCGCGGACCGCCCCCCCCCCCCCCGCCCCTCGGCTCGGCGCCGTCTGAGCCCTTCGAGGCGGCCGGCCGCCGGGGACGCGGGGCAGGCGGGACGCGACGGTGCGGACTTGAGCCGCGCAGCGGCGTCGGGGCGCCTGACACCCTCAGACACTCTCGGGAGGAGGCGGGGGCGCCTTGAGGTGCGGCTTCTCCTTTCCCCACTCCACCCTCCCTCCCCCGGGAGCTAGGGGATTGTTCTGGGACCTGGACGCTGCGCTTCCGAGGAAAGCAGGTGGAGCTGGGAGAGGGGTAGGAGCATCCGCCGAGGAGGTCGGGGACCGTGGCTACAGCGTGAGGCTGAGCCTCCAGGGCAGCTGGGTTGTCGCGGCAGATTACCTGAAGCTGGAGCCTTCGTGGGCCGTGGATACGGCTTGTGGACGGCCCGCGCCCAAGTCGATTTTGGCCCGCGGGGACGCGGCAGCCGTGGTACCTGCCTGCCTCTGTGTTGCTCTGCCCGTGTTGAGGGCCAACCCAGACAGCACGGCGGGAGCTGGGTATTACAGAAACTAGGAAAGCCTCCCGGTGGCCACTGTGTAAGGGCACAAGCCCTGGGGCAGCTTTTGCCGGAGCTACCTCTGGATTCCTTGCCTCAGTGAGGAAACCGTTCTGGGCCCACTCCCAGCCCCCAAGACAGGTGTCTCCTGGGCCCAGGGCAGAAGACACCCAGCCTCCATCCAGGATTTTCTCTGCCTGCTACTCTGCAGATTGTTCAAAGGGCACAGCTGCCTGTCTCACATACAGAACACAGTTAATATAAACCTTGACCTGGGACAGAGATCATTGGGTTTCTAAGCAAATGTGTTCACTCCTCAATAATTTGGCCATTTTCATTTTCAATTTCCTATCCTCTACTAAACTGTTATTCCGGTGCTCTGACAGCTACCTTTCCTTGGGTCCCCGCATCTCCCAATGCCCTCTACTTTCTCCCAAGGACCCTATGGGCCAAAGACACCATCTAAGCCAGTGAGAGGCTTTGCCTACCGTCAGGCGTGATACTCTTCCCATCTTTTTCCCATCCTCCTTCACTTCCCCCAAACCTCCCTATCTTCCTATTCCCTGTGCCTTGCTAGAGCTGCACCCCAGTGCACCATAAAAAGTCTAGGGTGGATGGGGAGGGGGGCAGAGGCCTGTTCCTGGGCAAGGCTAAGTCTAGCAAACAACTTAGGGCCAGGGCTGGTCTTCCTTGCTGGGAGCAAGCAGGAACCCTAATGAGGTCTATGTCATCTTGGAAAAATGCACTTGGAGAGCTGGAGTACAGTAGGTTGTGTGTGGGGTGGGGGTAATGGAGGGGTGCAGGTGTCTGTATAAACTTGCAGCAGGTCCTCAAAAGGGTGACAGGGTGGGGTGGGGTGAGGGGAGAGGGAGGGTTAACTTAGCTCCTTTCCCTTCCATCACTAGTGACTTTGCAGTCCCCTTTTGTTTCTCTTCAGAAGGAATGGGACTCCCACCCTGGCCTCAGAGCCCCCCAAAGCTCCCAGAAATGGCCTAAAGATATTGGGGTAGCTCATTCCTGAGATGTGGAATAAAAATTCTGAAATGATGGAGAACTGTGAGGTGGGGGCTGCAGAGGTGGAGAAACTGTGAGCTTGACTCCCAGCAGCTACAAGTGTTCGTCTGACTCCGTGCCTAAACTGAGCCCAGTAACCTACAAGGTCAACATAAAGCAGTAATAGGCTCTTGGGATATGGTCTTTAATTACCTCCCTAAGGACACATCTTGATTTCTTTTCATCTCCCAGGTCTGCTAAGGGTGTTAAGTTTAAGGAGAAACCAAAGGAAATAAAACTGGCGGGAGGAAGGGGTGTTTTCATTGCTGCTTAACTGTTTCATTTTGGGTTTTGCCTTCAGCGCGCGCACACACACACATACTGACTGAGACCACCTCTGCATCACCTTTTCCCTTTCCTCCTTCCCTGGCTTCCTGGCAGTTCCGTGTATTTCCTGTAAAGGAAATGATAACTGGTCAAAGCTGTGTCTTTGTAACGTCCCCTGCCAACTTGCAAGCACACATTTACTCTTTCTCAGTTTAGCTTTTGGCAAAGAAAGAGGTGGCGTTTGAGTTTGCTAACTCTCTCCTCCCTCCACATTTGAGTTAATCAGCCAGGGTATTCAATAAATCGAAACTTTAACATTCCATAAGTGCTTTAGCAGTCAACATTCCAGCAGGGTAAAGTAGGCCAGACTTAAGATATAAAATATTATAGATTTCTGCTTGGGGGGAGGAGGTAGTCTCCAAAGGCCATGTAAAGTAAATAGCTATTTGTTGTAATTGGAGAGCAGGGCCCCCAAGGATTACCCTGGAATCCATGTGTTCAGAATGAGTCAGGCTGAGCCCAAGAGCAGCCTCGACTCCAAATAATAACCTGTTGGCACAGCCTATGCTCCCCCTCCCCTCCCCTCCTCCACCCCCACCCCACCCCCCCATTCTGCAATCAGTAGCCAGGAGTATTTCAATCCCCGCCTGGCTGGCTGGCTGGTGGCATTTACATGAGGTTCACAGGGATCCTGACATTCCTGAGGGGCACCTGTGGGCTGGCAGAGCAGAGCTTGGGAGCCAGGCTGGAGGAGAGGCCTCCCGCCAGGTGGGATGGAACAGGCTCGTGCAGCTGCTTTGGTTTGTGAGCGATATGGTTCTTATTTGGCAAGGTGCCAAAACAGCACTGTCTTGGCCCTGAAGGGCTGAAAGGATGGCTGAGGGCTTTCGGGCGAGTTATGGAGCCAGATTAAATGACATACTAGGCCAGTCATCTAGCTAGGTTCTGAAGCAGTGGGACCCAGAACAGATCTGTTTTCACTGAAGCCATGGGGCAAAAGGTGTAAGAAGAGAAGAGTCTGGAAACTGTCGAACACAGGCCAGAACCTGAGGTGGACAGGTCAAATGAGGCAGGGGAGAGGGAGGTCCTGGGCCTTGAAGGGGGTGAAAGTACTGAGGACAAACTTTGTCTACTTAATACTTTGCTTCAACGTTTTGCTGTTAACACCCCTCTCCAGCTGTAGTTGGGAAAATGTGAAAATGGCTTGTTTTCTCTCTCCCTTCATGCTGGCTGGAATTCAGGAGAAGGTTTAGGAATATCTGTTCCATCATCATGTGCCACTGGGTTCCCACAGTTTGAATCCAGCTAATAGGAAAGTTGGCAAAGGGAAATGATGCCCAAAGACAGCTGGGCAGGGATGATTCCAGCTGTTGGAGACCCCTGTTACTGGACACAACCCAAGTGACTTCCTCTATGATCTGTCCTTTGGCATCAGGGTTAACAGAGAGCTGGAGAAAAACGGTGGTGACTCAAATGGCCCCACCTCTTGGGTTTCATGATTTGTTCTCATACCAGGTTTTGGATGGTGAGATCACAAGCTGCCCTCTGCTACTTAATGAGCTCAGGGTGGTCAGAGACATGAGATAGCGAATGAGGGAACTAAGACTCAGAAGCTCAGAAGTAAGCTGCCTAAGCAAAGAACCGAAGGCTTCAGCGGGTTGGTATCCCTCAAAGTTTAGCACCCAGAACTGAATCATGACCTGGCTTCTCGTTTCCTGGCCATACTGGCCACTCTCCTTTGAACACCCTCCTTTGTTTCCATAGCCCTCTTTAAACACAGTAGAACTAAAAACGGCACTCTCATTGTGATCTGAGGCAGAGCAGAATGGGGCAATCCCCTCCCTTATGCCAGTTACTAGATCTTGATCAATACAGCCTTAGATCACATTAGTATTTTTTCTTTTTTTTCTATTTTTTTTACATTAGCTTTTAGCAATTTTTAATTTTTACATGACTAGCTTCACATTAGCTTTGTAATAATCTCATGAATCAGCCATACTGAGGTTACCTTGTTCAATCAAATTCTGTACGCCATTGTTGTGCATGTTTTGCTAAGCCACGTCTCCCCATTCCAAAGCTGAGCAGACTTGCATTTAGTAAAAATGCACGAAAACACAAAAGAACAGTCCATGTTTTCAAGAAAATATACGTGGTTGCCTGAAGGGGGGAGGAGAGGGGGAGAAGCGTATGGAAATAAAAAGAAAGAGATAGATAAATAAAAAAGCCTTTATGCAGACCAATTATGATAATAGGCCATGAAATAAGGAGTATGATTGACTCATACTGTACTTGAGGCTCACCCTCCCCCAACAAAACCCCAAACACAAAACATCTTGGGTAACTGGTTTGGGGACCAAAGTGCAGGACTTTACATTTATTCTAATTAAAGCTTATTTTGTTGGAGTCAGCCCATTTTTCCATTCTCTTGAAATCTCTTTGGATTTTTATTGTCGCCCTCTCAGCTGTATGTCTTCTGGAACTAGGGTAAACAGTCCCCCTATGTCCTCTTATAAGTCATTTATTAAAATGTTAAACAGGGCAGAACCAAAATCAGAACGCTGTGCAGTGTAACTAAAGGTTTTGGTCCACTAAATCAGTATCTGCTTAAGCCCTACTTGGCACCAGGTATTTTCCCTTCCCCTCCTACCATCTTGTGTCAATATCCTTTCCCAAAACTCTTTTTGTACTGCAAAAGTTAGTAACAACCAGACTGAGACTAAAACTTGGAGGATGTCGATGCTAGAGGCCAAAGGCCACGTTCTGAGTGTTCTCTACAATGGCAGCAGAAGAGCGTTACATTCTCCAAATAGGTCCGAGTGTGCCCTAAAAGCTTCCATACCTGAATGCCCACCCACCAGCCCAAGTCACTGGGGCTCTTCAGGAGACTTCCCACTGGAGTTCTGAACCTGATTTCACAATTGCCCACTTAATTTTTTAAAGCGATCTTTAAGGAATCAGTCCCAATCCCTGTGTAGATTACATAGAATATTATTACCCTTAAGAATTACATTTTTGGATGAGAAAGACAGCCAGATATGAGCTCATTTCATACCTTTGGATGCCTGTGTGAGTCAATAGTATCACGTTTTGGTCTGTATGTTGAAAAACATGGTTAGAGAACATCAAAGAGAAATCTAGTTGACCATTACATCTGTATCCAAATAATAGATGTGCTATCTTAGAACAAAACTGTGAAGTCTTCAATATCACCAGGATTTCAGCTCTGGTTCTTTTTTCCCTCTTAGTAGTCGATTTCTTTTTTCCCCCCTACTGCGGCTGGGTAAATGAAAACGTTTTCAAATCCTCACCTCTAACTTTGTCAGCTAGAGGGACATTTCTGAATATCTTCCCTTTTCCCTTAAAGCTGCAACATCTCACATCAGTATCAAGTCTAATACCACCTGCCAACTCTTTGCCATAGATAAATTTAAAATCCTCAAGAGGGAAGGGGAGAATGACAGGCTTGTCAGCCTGAGGCTGCACTGGCCAAGAGTACTTTTGAGGAGAAAGCTCTCACCAGGCCAAATTTTGCTTCCTGCCATAGGCTGGAGGAACAAACTTGGTGAGTGGCCTGTGTGGCCTTTGTTAGAGTCAGTTACAGGCAGTTGACAGCCTCATGTGGCTTTAAGGACATGGGAGCTAAGAGGCTGCAAAACAAGTTCAGCCTAGAGGACAGCAAGGTAATGCTGTGTGCTCTGGGGAGGAGGGAAGTGACTTTGGGAAGATACAGAAACCTGGCCACATTCTTTCATTTTGAAAGCTGCCCTCCCAGTTCTTGAAATGGTGGTATTTAACAGCAATAGTACCTTGTAATTATGGAGCTTCTGTAGCCAAAGCCTTCTCATGGTCTTTTCCTTATAATATGCCTAAGAGTGTTGAATAGAGGCAGAGATTGTGTCCCCCATTTTACATATGGACAAGCCGAGGCCCAGAGAGACTCAGTGCCTTCTCTGAGGTTCCATTCTTGCTGCAAAAGATGGTTTCATCAGGTAATTCACCAAAGGCACACAGAGGTGGCCTCCAGTTGGGCATAAAGGACTAGTAGCTCACGTCACCTGAACAGTTTCCTCTTAGCTTGATATCAGTGATGGAAATGGCATTCACTTTTTTGCTCTAGGAATTCTGGAGTTTATCAGCCTGGCTGTGGGGCTGATCAGCATCCGGGGAGTGGACTCTGGCCTGTATTTAGGAATGAACGAGCGAGGAGAACTCTATGGGTCGGTAAGTTTAAGGTTTTTTTGTCCTCAGAAGCTGTTACCACAAGTGTTTGGACAATGTAAGGCAAAACATTCATCTAGCACTTGAAAGCACTTTTGTCAACTTTAAAGGATTAGTGTCTTCTAGTCAGTTCTTGACTGCCCAGGAACTTACTACATAACACTTTCACTCATTCAGCCTCCATCAAAACAGAAGCTTTTCTGTAGTACATTTGCTTTCGCCTTCTCCATTAGAGGGCCAGCTCATCTGATAATAATAGGAAGCTGTACTGGTTTGTCAGTAGATGGTAAGGGTTTGGGGCATTAACTCTCCCAAGGAGCACATCTGATTTGTGATGGGTACCCAGAGGAGTAGCCAACTGGCTGGCACAAAAATAGGCAGTGGGAGAGCTGGCCTTCAGATTGAGGATTCTGAGATTAACGACACAGTCCTCGATGTCCAGATTGCTTCAGCTGAATCCCAAAGGCCAAACAAAATAAACAAACAAATGAAGAGTGAGGGTTCCAGGGTCTGGTGACAGCCCTAAAGTCCCCAGCTAGGACTGGGTTGGCTGCAGTGCATGTTCACTATTTTGGAAGCCAGCCCAGAGCTGGGGAATGGTGACTTTGCTGATCTTAACCCTTTCAGAGGATCCCAACTCCTGGCTTTGGCTTTTGAGTCACAGAGCATACTTTCTGGCTGCCTGCACCCCATGAAATCAGAGCACATTCTTCCCTGACACCTAAGAGATAGGCCTGTCCCCAGCACTCAGTATCGGCAAAACCCCAGCAAGTAGTATGGTGGTTGGATCAAGTGTGAGAAGGAACAGAGGCAAGAGACCCAGGAGCTGCCAGCTTGAAGTAGCCAGATTGGAGGAACTTTTCAAGGAGATCTTTTCTGAGCTTTCCAACTGACAGGCCTGAGACCCTTCATTAGGAGAGATCACAGCTCACCTCCCATGGAGCTTTATATAGATCCGAGGCCTTTGCCTGTCAGTTGACATGGTTGACTGCAATCTCAGTGGATTTGAACATCATTAGCCCTAAGTAGGGAGAAAACTCAGGGGTGCCAGCGGGGCATTGGGAGGCCATAGCAGAAATTCTCAGGCTCAAAGTGCCAGGTGAGCCCATCTCTTTCAGTCTCCTGCCTTCAGAAAAAATATCACCGGAAACATTTTTGCGTGGCTCACAAAAGAGGGTGAAAGTGATACCAACAGGGCTGTTTTGTACTGTTTGGAAAGAAGATGCCTCAGGAATACCGGGAGATAGGACTGAAATATTCTAATATCAATGTGCTATTACTATTTTAGTTTCTCCACCAGCAAGCTGGGATGGGAGAAATAGTCATATAATGGGCTCTGCTTTATTTTCTCACCCTCACAGAAGAAACTCACACGTGAATGTGTTTTCCGGGAACAGTTTGAAGAAAATTGGTACAACACCTATGCCTCCACCTTGTACAAACACTCGGACTCGGAGAGACAGTATTATGTGGCCCTGAATAAAGACGGCTCACCCCGGGAGGGATACAGGACTAAACGACACCAGAAATTCACTCACTTTTTACCCAGGCCAGTAGATCCTTCTAAGTTGCCCTCCATGTCCAGAGACCTTTTCCGCTATAGGTAACAGACCCCTAGTGTGACCTCTGTGACCTGTATACTCTGGGGCCACAGTTGTCTCTGGAAGCACTATACTCATAGCTTTTCAATCTTCTTTCCTATCAATTTAGATAACAGAGAAGCACTTACTGTTCAACTCGACCCAGCTGTTCCCTTGTTGTTCAAAGTGTATATCAAGGTTGGGTTATTTTGGGGAGGGATGTGGGGGGAGGGGGAGGTCTAGAGGGAATCTTGTATATACTTTTTTCTTTACTCATGTTCTTTCCCCTGAGGTGGCACAAGAAAGAATGGGGGCCCCCGCCAAGGGCCAGAGGTGTCTTGCCCCACAATCTACCCAAATACCTTGACAGTGGGTAAATGAAAGACCGAGGAATCTGCCATAGATGCTACCTACAGAGCTTTGGAGAAGTCTCATTAAGAAAATCCTTGGGGCTACAGCCCTGCTGCAAGCCATCCCTGCACTGGCTCTGCAGATTTCTCATCTGTCCTGACATGCAGTTTCCCTGCCATTGGAAGTGGGAGATGGGGTAGGCTGTAAGAAAATGATATTAAAATGTAAGCATGGATACTGTGCATAAGGACAAACTATTTATGAAATGTATATGCTATTTATTTTATATATTTATTTATTTCAAAATAATTTTATTTTTAATGAGAGATGCTATGACTGGATTTTCATCAGAAAGAATAAGGTCCTACTGAAACAGGATAAATGAGTTAGTAAAGGCTTTTATTGGCAATAAAATTGTCTTTATATTGTAACCACTGTCTAATTCTATTCATTTGTACACTTAGGATTAGAAGGTTGGTTAGCTTCTTTCGCTACTCATTAGAATCTCTTGATGTTGGCATCACACTGCCTAGGCTAGGTGACCCACTATCTACAATATTAGCATTATCTAGGGGCCCTATCTGAAGTTCCTTCTGGTTCTATGACTTTAAATTTAGTGGTGAGTCAAAGCTTCAGGAAGGCCCGGACCAACAGCCCTTATGGAAGCACCCATTTGTGCTTAGGACTAAGTATAGAGAAACCCTCCTTTGGGATTTGGTTAGGGCCCAAAGCCTGAAGGTCAGAAACCCTAATTGGTGGCTTCTTACTTAACATATGAAGATGACGGGATTCAAAAAAAACAACAATCAATCAATAGGGAGAATGATTCTTTTTGAACCAGTCAACTTCCCTTCTGGAGGTGTTCTCCCACTCCCTCTCCAAACCCCCAGCCCCCTCCTCTGCCAGTGTTTCTCCTAGAGAGCAACAGTTCTTAGAGTATATGGTCTCTTCACCAGCAGCATCATCTGGGCACTTGTTAGAAATGTAAGAGATCAGGTCGTACCCCAGACCTGCCAAATCAGAATCACTGGGTGTGGGGCCCAACAATCTGCAAGTTAACAAGCCTTCCAGAGGATTCCTATGCACAATAAAGTTTGAAATCTAGTGCCCTAAAAGAATGGTTTTCAAGAAGAATTCTTTTTGCATCTGAATGGTCTATAAGGAAAGTTTTAGGATAAATTCAGTCCATAAAATAAGAGTGGCTCTAGTTGAAGTGGGAAAGGCATTCTTGGAGCTTCCTCTTCTCCAGAGCAGCCTCTGAGATATCTTGCTTTGAAATCCCTGGCCTCTTGACTGATATTTACTGAGGTGGGAGTATAGGGTTTTTTGCATTTTCAAAGCAAATGCTGTCTGGAAACAAGAACCAAAGGAATAAAAGTCTCATTGCATACTCAGGCACCATGAAGTACTGGTGGGAGAAGGTTTTGGGTTTAGGATCGTTCCTCCTGGTGCTCCTCAGTCACATCCACTACTTCCCCAACTGATTGGTAAAACAAATAGCTTAGGTAGCAGCTCACTTAAAAATCAAAACCAAAAACTCTACAAAAGTTTGTCCAAATCTAAGTACCCAACAGAGAAACCACACATATGAGTATACACACATGAAAGAGCAAATACGACTGTATGATAGAAAGTGCTAAGTTGCACAGTGTATGTGATCACAGACTAGAATGCTTGCCCACGGAACCACCAAGGCAGAGATCACACAGGGCTGGGGTGAGCAGGGAAAGTTTCCTGAAAGGGGTAATGCCCGCTGCGGTGAACCAACAGGAGGATTTAGAGAGCCAAGAGGCTGATGGCAATGTCTGTATTGGGCTACAGGGAAGAAACACCACCTCTAGAGGTCTCTGGGAGGAGGGTAAAAATCAGCTGTGTGACATTTTTTATCACATTTTGAATGTGCATCACACCTTTATTTTAAAACCAAAATTTTACCTATATTCTCTATGGTCAGCTACCTAGAACTTCTGATACACAGCCCCAACTTCTGAGGGCTTGTGAGATAAGTGAGATCTGTTTTAACCAATAGGAAGCTGGCACTTCCCTGTGAGTAGGGCCAGTGTTGTTACTCTAGTGAGGCAGTTGACATGGGCCTGGCAATGCCACAAGCACCGTACTACACAGGGTAGGATTTACAATGAAAATGCCAATGTAATGAAAAGGGAAAGATTCCATATCCTAGGGTCAGGTCTTACCCTTTTCCCCTGGGTAGAAGTAGAGGGAAAAAGAACAGAAGAAGGGTCCCAAGATGCAGAAGGGGTTCATAGGGGAGGCACTCTTGTACTGAGTTTTAGGAATAACAATGAATGGGGCACATTGCCAGCAAATGTCAGTGGGCATCTGTTGTCACGGTCAAAAAGAGGGAAAAGATAAATTCTGGAAATTAAAATGTAAGATGGATGACCTACTACCACTAGAGCAATCAGCAGCTGATTGACACCATATCCCCAAAGTGCTAAAGTAATGGATTTTGTGCCAACCTAGAGGAAATTGTAGAGTAGTAAGCTCTGGACCTCTGGTTTTGAATGAAAACATGCACAGAGACTGTTTACTATTCATCTTTTCATCCCCTCCCAGTGTTTAGGGTGTTCCTGGAACAAAACAAACACTTAGGAAATGGTTGCTGAATAAATGAATGGTTGGTTGAAAGAATGAATGAGTAAATGAATGAATGGACAAAGACATAGACACCTTTAGCAAATATGTATATGATGCAAATGCCGGGCTAGAGAAAGCAAATGCATTACATACGAGAATCATCTGAACTATTAAGTTCCCAGTACACTTAAATATGCACAATGACAAACTAGGCTGTATCTTAAGAAAGATACTCAGTACCCTGTCACTGGAAGTGTTTAAGCAGAGGCTAGACAAAGTCTTGAGAAGGATATTGCATCATTTGGATGGAACAGGGTGAATGCTAAATAAAAGTGACCAAATGTGGTGGCATTATTTACTAATTACATACTCCACGGGACCCCCAGATTTCTCCTGGGCACCTATAGTGTCCTAGGAGAAAGAGGATATAAGACCTAGGAATGCTACACAACTGCTATTCCAGGCCAAGAAAAACACTGTACACCAGAGTTTCCAAACTTGGGGTTCACGAGGTCCTTAATGGTCCATGGAAGGCCCTTTGGGCCTGAACTCCCAAAACAGTATGCAAATTTTTATGTGTGTGTACATTTGATCTTCCATTGGTTCTCAGAGGATCCCCCAAAATGTTAGGAACCACTACCCTAGGAGTTTCCGCAGCCTCAAAACATCTGGCATAAGAACTGGTGGCCACTGCAATCCTATGTGAAACCTTGATAGAGTTTTAGTTTAGTTTTGTTTTTCTCAAAGACATAGATTTTATGTGTGAAACCTTTGACTCCTATCATCTAAGAGATAGCTCTGTTTGGCAACAGGGAGGTGGGAGTGAGGGGAGGGAAGAGCTGGGCTGGCTTCACTGCTCAGTGGTTCTGAACAAAGCTCAACCCAGGGCCAACCCTGACAGCAGTTCTGATGGCAACAAGACTCCCCTTCCCCTCCCTACCAGCCCTCTTTTTTACCCCCACTGCCACAGCCGAATGTTGTTCATGCTGAAAAAACAATCAGAGGCTGAACCCACCAGGCCCAGACACAAGGAGCTTATCAGAGCCATCAGAGCAGACTCCCTCCCCAGAGAACTTTAATGAAAGACTTAAGATAATAAAAGAACCCAAGTTTATCTTACCTTCAAGTCACTGTGGTGCTCAGCCACTGAATCCCTAGCTACATAGAAATCCATCAGGCTCAGGGCTCTAGTGGGGCCACAAGTCACACAGGCTTCGTCCAAGTTGCCTAGAGCACGGGTTTAGCCTTCCTCTCCCTGACTCTTCAGCTGACCTTTGGGGACTGCTGCTTTCCTTCTCTCTGGAGTAGTTGGAGCTGCATTGCCTTTTCCCAGCACTTCATGAACAGGGAGCTGCTGAGGAGGAATGTGGGGTGTTAGGGAGAAAGGGATCAGTGAGGAAGGACACTTTTTCTTTTGGAAAGACACGTTCACGGTCAGTCATCTAACTAACTTCCTTGCTCAGCAGGAGGAACAGAACATAATTTAGTTTGTCATTCCTAGAGCTCCCTCTGTTCTCAAAAGAGAAAATGGAAGACCTTTCTAATAGGCCTCTACACCAGGGCTCTGGTGTCAACTGCAGAGATACCCAACACTTGCAACCCAGCACAGGCTGTTGCTCCTCTAAATCTCTTTCCAATTCCCAGACGAAGTATGGGCTCAGCTCTGTTCCTTATCGTTGCAATGTAGCACAAGACATGCAGATAACATGTTCTTCAGGTCCTGAAGTCAGACCAACCTTGTTTTATATCCAGATTCCTTTACTTCCTCTTTGACCCTGAACAAATTCATTAATTCATTCATTAATTCAACGAGTATTTGTTGAGCACTTTTTTTCATCTTCAGAGACATAACAGTAAATAAGACAGGTGTAGTTCCTCTCCTCCTGATATGGTCTAGTCAGGAAGACAGACATAAACAAGTAAACCTACAAATTGTAACACGTGCCGTAAAGAAAGAGTGCAAGGTGCTATGAGAGTACGTAGCAAGGCAGGCATAACCTTTTAAGGGGATTAGGGGAAGGCTTCCTGAAAAAATGATTCTTACGGTGAGACCTGAAGGGTGACTAGGAGGGTAGGAATAGCTTTCCAGGGATAGAGAACAGGAATATGTAAAAGTCCAGAGGCAGGAAGGAGTTAGTTAGGCATGATCAAAAAACTACGAGAATGTGATGTGGCTCAGTTGTAGTAAGCCACAGGGTCTTCACCTGTAAGATGAAAATAAACACAGAACCTACCTCAAGGGCAATTGCTGTGAAGACTAAATAAGATAATGTATTGAAAGTGTAAAGTGCTTAGCACAGTTCCTGGTGCATAGTAAGCGCTCAATAAATGTTTGCTATTGCTATTACATTTAGTTCATTATTTATTAGTAGCAGTATTAATTTGAAGACATATCTCTGAATGAACATATGCATCACTCCACCCCCTCTCCATACGTATGATTCTGCTGGGGTTTTACAAAGGACAGGTACCAGAAGGTAAGGTGGCACATGAGACAGCCATGCCATACAAATGCCAACCTCTTACTAAGAACACATAATGAGAGTACCCACTTGGAAACTCCACTGTCTAATGTACCTAATGAAGCAAACCAACAGAATCTGTCAGCCCTCATCCAACTTCTATTTTAGTTATATTTTAGCAGTGCATCCTAGGGTCACAGGAGCCTCCCTTCTGCAGGCTCCCATGACCACACCATGAATAGACAGTCCCACCCGGGTCCCACACATCCAGAGCCCTCTTTCTTCATTTCTCTTCCTTATAGTCATGCACTCTGAGCCCCATCCCAGTCCTCTTTAACATGCCACACACTAGACTCCTAGTAAACTCGTGGTGGCAGATGCATGCTTGCCCTGTCTGTTTCCAACTTCCCTGTGTCCCACCAGTTGTAAATGCTCCAAGTTTCCAAAACCCATCATACCATCCTAACCTCACCTAACACTATACCCTATAGGTTTCTCCATGCTTGCCCCTTAAGCTATTATACCCACACCCAATAGATCCCACAACTCTCCTCCAATATAAACCCAGGGCACAGCCTCCTCAATGTACAATCTGAATGTCATGTATATATACAGGACAGAATAACTTGGAGAGCCCACACCCAAAGCTCCATCCAACTCAGTTTAAAGTGCCCACTTTCTCTGCTTCTGCTCCTGGATTGCCAACATTGCTAGGTAAAGCTATGAAAATTGGGTCATCAAATGACTCCACTACAAATACAGTCACATCAACCTCAAACAGACCAGCCTTTTCCCACTTAACAGGCCTTTTATTCATTTAGTTTTGATTCTGTCTGGCATTCACTGTAGCCTATCATAAAAATCCCTAACATCTAAACAGCTTTATACTGGCTTAGTGTTAACCAAACTTTTCTGCTAAGCACCTGGTAAAATTGTCTAAAAGTAGACTCTGGGCTCTGTTGGGACTCCCTAAATCAGAATTTCCAACTGAAAGGCTTGTTTATCTATATCAATGTTTCTCAAACTTTTTGATCTGAGGAGCCCTTACAAACTTAAAAACTATGTAGGACCTTTTATTTATTTGGATTATAGCTATTGGTATTTAACATATTAGAAATTAAAATTCAGCAATTTTAATTATCTAATAATTCATTTAAAATAACAACAAACCCATTAACATTAACATAAATTACATTTTTATGAAAAAAGTAACTCTATTCTCAAAAATTTAATGAGTGGTATTATTTTACATTTTTCCAAACCTCTTTGATGTCTGCCTTAATAGCAGACAGCTGAATTCTTATATCTGCTTCTGCATTCAATTTGTTGCTATATGTTCTTTTGGCTGAAATATGGGGAGAAAATCTGGCCTCTCCTAGATCTGTAATTAGGAAAGAAAGGACCTCATGGACCCCCAAGAATCCTTAGACTACTCTTTGAGAATCACTGATCTGTATATTTAAAAGTCCCCAAGGAATTCTTATCAAGAAACTAGGTGGCAAACACTGCATTAGTTCATGTGAGATATTACAAATCTCCATTTGTCTCTAGCTCTCAGCTCCAGACTGTTCCAGATCAGGCATTCTCTGGTCTCTCTCTGTAGATGAAACCTCCCTCATGTTTTACTAAGACCTAAGCCATCTAGTAGTGGCTTCCTAGCATTCATTTTTTTGGTATTGTTTAGTTTGGCCTCTTTCTTTCTTTCTTTCTTTTATTGGCCATTTGTATATTTTCCTTTTTTTTAAAATTTTCTTAATTCTTTTGGCCGCATTGGGCCTTAGTTGTGGCACACAGGATATTTCGCTGTGGCACACGGGCTTCTCTCTAGTTGTGGCGTGCGGGTTTTCTCTCTCTAGTTGTAGCGCAGGGCTCCAGAGTGCGTGGGCTCTGTAGTTTGCGGCATGCAGGCTCTCTTGTTGAGGTGCGCGAGCTCAGTAGTTGTGGCGTGCAGGCTTAGTTGTCCACGGCATGTGGAATCTTAGTTCCCTGACCAGGGATTGAACCCACGTCCCCTGCATTGGAAGGTGGATTCTTAACCACTGGACCACCAGGGAAGTCCCAGCCTTTTTCTTTTAAAGAAAACAGTTTTTTGAATTTTTTATGGTGGTAAAATATATATAACAAAATTTGCCATTTTAACCATTTTTAAGTGTACAATTCAGGGCCATTAATTACATTCACAGTGTTATGTAACCATCATCACTTTCTATTTCCAAAATTTTTCATCACCCCAAACAAAAACTCTGAAACCTCATTACTTCCTCCTCCCAGCCTCTGGTGACCCCCTAATCTACTTTGTCTCTATGGATTTTCCTATTTTGAACATTTCATATAAATGGAATCATAGAATATGTGGTGTTTTGTGACTGGCTTCTTTCACGTAACATAATGTTTTGAAGGTTCATCCATATTGCAGCATGTGTTAATACTGCATTTCTTTTTATAGGAATAGAATTGCTAGGAATAGAATTGCTGAGTTATATGGTACCTCTATGGTCAACCATTTGAGAAACTGCCAAACACTTTTTCAAAGAGGCTGTGCCATTTTACATTCCCACCAACAATGTAAGAGGGTTCCAATTTCTTCATATCTTCACTATCACTTGTTATTTTCCACCTTTTTTTATTGTAGCAATCCTAGTGGATGTGAAATGGCATCCCACTGTCGTTTTGATTTGCATTTTCCTATGACTAATGATGTTGAGCATCTTTTCATGTGCTTATTGGCCATTTGTATATCTTTCTTGGAGAAATGTCTATTCAGATTATCTGTCCATCTATAAAAGAGTTTTATGTCTTTTTATTATTGAATTATAAAATTTCTTTATACGTGGGGAACCTGGTGCTAAACCATTCGTAGACAACCTGCTTCTGGGTCAGGGTTTCGTATGTAGCAGAGCAGCTCCCTTGCCGCAATCTATTGAAAGTCAGCCCTCGACACAAGGGTTTGTAAAATAAATTTTTAAAAAGAGTATAAGATGAAATAGAAACAAATAAAAGACTTAAAAAGAAAAAAAAGATTTCTTTATATATTCTGGACACAGGTATATGGTATGAGGTAGAGACCCAACTTCATTCTTTTGCATGTGTATACTAAATGTCATGGCACCGTATGTTGAAAAGACTATTCTTTCCCCACTGAATAGTCTTGGCACTCTTGTGGATAATCAATTGACCATAGATGTATGGGTTTACTTCTCCATTCTCAATTCTATCCATTGATGTACGTGTCTATCCTTATGCTAATACCACACAATCAAAATTACTGTAGATTTGTTGTAAGTTTTGAAATCATGATGTAGGAGTCCTCCACTTTGTTCTTCTTTTTCAAGACTGTTTTGGCTATTCTGGGTCCCTTGCAATTCCATACGAATTTTAGGATCAGCTTGTAAATTTTTTACAAAGAAACCATCTGGGATTTTGATAGAGATTGTGCTGAATCTGTAGATCCATTTGGGGGGTGTTGCCATCTTAACAATATTAAGTCTTCCAGTCCCTGACCATGGGATGTCTTTCCATTTATTTAGGTCTCCTTTAATCTTTTTCAAGCAGGCTTTAGACTCATTTTTCCTTTCTTCCTCTTTCAGATAGTGTTCCTCCATCTCTGAAAGTTATGTCCTTCCTCTGCACGCTTGATCCCAACTCCTCCACATAGCCTTTCCCTTTCAATATGTCCAAATTTCTCTAGTTCTTAAAGAACTTCCTAAACATACAAGTAAAGGATGGAATCATTAAGGAAAAAATCAAGAAGTTTTTAAACTGCTAAATATTAAAAAAATTAATAAAATTAAAAGGTTAAAAAAACTGGGGAAACATTTACCACAAAATTTTTAAAAGTTATTATCATTAACATACTGACTATAGGACCCATACAAATATATAACAAAAACACTAAGCTTCCAATAGAATATGGGCAAAGAAAATATATAGACAATTCACAAAAGAAGATATACAACTTGTAAAAAACATAAGCAACATACTTCAACCTCACAAGTAATTAATGAAATGCAAAACAATGAAATATATTTTTCTTATGAAACTAAGAAAGTTTTAAAAATATAATAATACTTAAAACCAACAAGGGTGCAGAGAACTAGTTTCAATCATATACTGCTGTTGAGAAAACACTGATGATGCAACTTGATAATATAAATCCAGAACTTTACATTTCTCATGTTTTTTGACCCAGTAATTCTACTTCTAAAATGCAATCGATGTTCTTTGCAACATTATTTATAAAAGAAAAAGAAAACTAACTTTCCAACAATAGAATGGCTATAAATTACAGTACATTATTGTGATCAATCATTCTGCAGTCCATTTAAAGCTACGTTGATAAATATTTTAATGACATAGAGACATTCTCTCAGGATAATTTAAAAGGAAAAGCAGAATATGGAATTGTATTACACTATGATCTCAATTATGTAAATATACCATACATACATAATATGAATAGAAAAAATAATAGAGGTAAAGGAGCCAAAATGTTGAGCGCTTGTCTCTGAGCAGTAGGTTTTTATGATCTTTATCTTCTATATTTTTCTATATTTTTCTAACTTTTCTACAGTGGGCATGTATAATTATCTATAGTGCCTTGAGGCCATTACAGTATTTAATCAGTCCCCCATCAATGGGCATTTAGGTTGTTTCTAGTCTTCTGTCACTATGACCAACATTCAAGTGAATATACTTAAACATATATCTTTGTGCACATATGTGAGTATATCTGTAAGATAAATTTCTAAAAGTGAAATGTTCTGGGACAAATGTGATGAGCATTTTAAATTTCAGTAGATAGTGCCAAATTATCCTTCAGCGAGGTTGTACCAATTTATACGACCACCAATAATTTATGAGGGTGCCTGTTTCCCCATGATCTTGTCAACAAAATAAACAATTGTTTTATCTTTGCCAATGAAATATAGATGAAAATTGTATTTGTTTTAGCTCATTTGCATTTTATGACTGAGATTAAGCATCTTTCTATTTGTTTAAAAACCATTTGCATTTCTTCAAATGGGGAGACTGACACCCAAAGAGGGTAATATATTTAAGGGCACATACCTAATTAATGACAGAATCAAAACTGGCTCCATAGTTTACTGAACATCAATCCTAGACTCTTTGTATCACATCATTTTGTTTTTACCTGTACCACACATTACCACCTGATTGTATACTGCTCCAGTGTGCTGTCTTCATATCAAGATCATCAGCTCTATCTTTCCAAGCAGGTTGCAAGAAGTGCCATAAAAGAAAAAGAAGGGGCTTTGCAGGTGGCAGACTTGGATTTGAAACCCGTGTGTTCCACGTTCTTCTTCTGTGACCTTTGGCAAGGCTCCGTTTCCTCATCTATAAAAAGGTGGCAATAATACAGGACTAAAAGACATTATGGGTGTAAATAACCTAGGATAGTGCCTGGCACAAAGATACTTCATAAACGGGACATAAACACACACATACATAGGCTTCTTAATGCCAGGATCCAGACCAGCAAGTTCTCTATAACTTTTTATCATAACCAACACAGTGCAGGGTACTGAGTAGGTGCTAACAAATTTTCTTTGACTTGACTTGACGGGGTGGGGGCTTACAGTGTAATAGTGTAGTGTAATACGGTGATTGACTGCACAGTAATGACTCAAAACCCTGAAGCTAACTGACAGAGAAAACAATCATGAGTCCCCCCACCCCCGCCCCACACCCCCGACCCCGCACCCACACTGCTCCTCAAGGCAAATCTGGATGGGGAGGGCAGAACTCCTAGGCTAATGAGGCAGAGCCCTCTAGCAGTTGTTTTGATAACTTTTAGGAGTTTAGTGGCGAATGTACTATATGAGCTATATGGTGGGAAGCAACCTAAGGAAATGCAACATGGTCAGATTTGTGTTTTAATAAGATCATTCTGACTGCAGTGTGGAAGATGGATTGTATGGGTGGGGAGACCAACTAAGAGGCTACTGCAGTTATCGCATCAGGAAGAGATCAAGGTTGGGGAGCTGGAGGTTGAAGGAAGGTATAGGAGAAAGAGGGGATGATGGATGGAGCCAAATCTCTAAGGAGGAGGGAGGAACTTGGCTCCATAGCACAGGTAGAAGAATTCATTTATTGACAGAAGGGAGACACTGAAACACGAGAGAAGGGAAAAGGAAAGGTAAGTTTTTGAAGGAGACTGGGTGGAAAGGTGGTCGAGAAGTTCTGACTTGATGCTCTTGTCATTCAAAGTGAACTAGGAGGCAACGCCATCTCCTGAGCATGGAGAGGAAGGTAGTAGGCAGCTGATTAGGGACACTTAGAAGGGTTTCTAGACAGCTGAATTTAGAGATCATGACTTTGTTGTGGCTCCAGTCCATAGAGTTGTGGGCTTTTCTTTTTGAGAAAAAGTTATATGGCTATGGTGATTAGGATATCATGGGTTCCTGTCAAGAAAGTATTGATATCTTCTGTGGAGGAGTAGGAGTAGAAGGCATATTGCTGGACCTGAGGAATGATGAGAAGGGTGAGGGGAACTGTAGGCAGCAAGTACAGACCACGCTTTCGAGAGGTTTAGCAGAAAAGATAAGAAGGGAGATAGGGCCATGGCTTGAGGAAGAAGTAAATAAAGAACACTTTGTGTTTATTTTTAGGGTAGCAGAGACTTCGAGGTCTAAAAAAGATGCTATGTATGTACTCTAATGGATGTCATATAAAGTAGTGTTTAAGAGCACAGGCTCTGTAGCCATCAGTGCCTGGGTTCAAATTCTGGCTTTGCCATTTTTACTTAAAATTAATTAAAGTCACTTAACCTCTCTGTGCCTCAATTTTCTCAATGGAAAAATGGGAAAAATTACAGTACCTACCTCAGGATTCTTGCAAGTAATAAATGAGATAATATTTCTAAAACACTTAGAACAGTAACTAGAGTATAGTAAGTACTTGATAAGTATTAGATTATTATTATTATTTAAGCAAAAGGCACATGCAGGATATGATTGGGTTTGTTTTGCTTTTGGCAAACCTTTTTCCTTATTGTAAAAGTGATATATGTGCCCTTTTTTTAAAGTAGCTTTTGAAAATTTATACAAGTTTTTTTTGCTACAGAAAAATCAGAAAATAAAGATTAGCAAAAAATAAGAAAACAAAATTCCCTATCATCTTTAACATTCTGGTGTATATCATTCCGGACATTTTTCTATTCATCCAATAATGGTTTTCAAATTGTCTTTCAGTATGTGTGCCCGCATACAGCAAGGGGTCAGGCAAGTACTTTGGCTGAGCTTTTGAGCTTTGTCTCTGTGGCAGCTAGGGTTAATTACCCTAATACACGTGCTTGCCTCACTTTCCTTAACCCCCTACACACACACAGGGAAGGCCAGACTCGCTGTACTCTGCCCCAGCCCCTTGTTCTGCCCCAGCACATGAGAGACCTAGGCCCTCCATCTGCTTGAAAGGAGAGGGGCGCTCAGACACCTTCTGTGAGGCTCTGGTTCTAGAAATGACCACCTTCCGGTTCTCCTGTGCAGAATGCAGATACTCTAGCTCTGATTGTCCTAGATCCGCTGTCCTCTTGCTCCCCAAAGTGTGGTCCCTGGACCAGAAGAATCAACATCACCTGATAGCTTGTTACAAATGCAAATTCTTGGACCCTACCTCAGACCTACTCTATCAGAATCTAAAGTTTAATGAGCTCCCTGGGTGATTTGCACATACATTAAAATTTGAGAAGCACTGGACTAGCACAGGTCCTTTCAATTCTAGGAATGAAGATTTCCCTAAATGTTCTTGAACACTAGAAATTTCAAGAACTTTCCCACCAAAAGTTTTACCTTTCCTTAGGCCATTCTACTTCGTGGAACAGGCTGAGCTTTGTGGATTAACAATAGTCCCAATGCTTTCCTCAGGATTCCAAGTGCATACCATTCAAACATTAAACATCTTTATGATCAAACTCAGTAGCCAGCAGATGGAACCAGGGAAAAGACTAAATAATTCTGATCCTAAGGGGGGGATCCAATTTCTTCTAAGTAGACAAGGTCAAACAATTTCCTCTCAGAAGAGAGGAAATTATGTTATCTGGCTAATGTGGGCCATGCAATCAGGGAACGAGTTCCCACCATCAGGTACAAAGGCATAGCTTCTGTGGAATGTTTCTGCCCCTGGTTTCTATACACCCTCCTAAGTCAGAAATGAGAAACTTCTATCAAGGGTCACTCGCCCACTGATGTCGATTAAATAGGTAATAAATGAAGGGGCCCTTGAGTAGAAAGCAATTTTTTCAGTGCAATGAACTATATAACTTATTTCTTTTTAAAAACCATGAACAGAAAATATGACCTTATTCCATAAACATAATAGAGAATTACAAGATGTACTTCAGTTCTTTGTTATGGCCAATTAAGAAATAGGGACAGAAGTCAGGAAGAGGGGCTTCCCTGGTGGCACAGCGGTTAAGAATCCGCCTGCCAACGCAGGGCACACGGGTTCGAGCCCTGGCCCAGGAAGATCCCACATGCCGCGGAGCAACTAAGCCCTTGCGCCACAACTACTGAGCCTGCACTCTAGAGCCCGTGAGCCACAAGTACTGAGCCCACGCACCACAACTACTGAAGCCCGTGTGCCTAGAGCCCGGGCTCCGCAACAAGAGAAGCCCAAGCACCGCAACGGAGAGTAGCCCCCGCTCTCCGCAACTAGAGAAAGCCCGCGCACAGCAACAAAGACCCAACGCAGCCAAAAATAAATAAATAAATTTATAAAAAAAAAAAAAAAGTCAGGAAGAGAGAAGGGCGACTAAAGAAGGGGAAGGAGAAAGACAAAGAGACCCAAAGAAAAAGGCAGAGAAACAGACATACATATACATTTAGGGACACAGAAACAGACGTTGATGGTATTGACATTGCCATAATTTTCTCAGGTAATGTATGACCACCAAGACATTCACACATCAATTCATCAAACTATCTCATACTTTTTCTGTGTCAGGTGCTGAGGATATTAAAGTGAGCAAAATAGACAGGGTTCTGCCCTTAAAGAGCTCACATATCTAGCAGGGGAGCAAGACATTAATCAAGTAATCACACAAATAACCATTTGATTAGTTTCTTGTTTCTGTTGTAACAAATCACCACTAATTTAGTGGCTTACAACAACACCTGTTTATTATCTTACAGTTCGGCAGGTAGGATAGAAGTCTGATGCAGGTCTCACTGGGCTAAAATCAAGGTGTTGGCAGAGCTGCGTTCCCTTTTGGAAATTCTAGGTGAGAATTCTTCTCCTTGCCCTTTCCGAGCACCACCAGGAAAAAGGCCACCCACATTCCTTGCCTCATGACCCTTTCCAACCACCTTCAAAGCCAGCAGCATTGCATCTCTTTGAACCTCTCGTTCCTAGTCACACCTGCCTGTAACTCTACCTCTGCCTCCCTCTTCCACTTTTAAGGACCCTTGTGATTACATTGGGCCCACCAGATAATCCAGGAGACGCTCCCATTTCAAGATCAGTTGATTAGCAACCTTAATTCCTGTAATCTTAATTCTCCTTTGCCAAGTAACTTAACATATTCACAGGTTCTGTGATTAGGAGATGGATATCTTTGGGGGATCATTATTCAGCCTACCACGCCATTTAATTACAATTTGTGTATTCCAGAAACTATTGGCTTAAATGGGGCTTTGACCTTCTGTGCACAAGTACAGAAGCATGGCATTTCCTAGAACTATCCGGAGTTCTGTTCTTTGCTGCCTACATGTGTTTGTGTTTGTGTTTGTGTTTGCTGTTTCCTCTGAGATGCCCTTCTCCTCAATCTCTGCATGTCCATATTCTAGCTCTTTTAAGGCCTTGCTTGAATGGTACCTAGACTTTACCAGGTGGAAAAATGAAAAATAAACTTAGTTCAGAATAGTTCTATCTTTAGGATTCTCAATTGGTGCCTAATTGAACTTGTGAGGAAGGCACTGTATGAAAAATGAGTTCTGATATCTTAAAACAAGTATTTCAAAGTACTCACACTGGATTTTTCAGACACTTCTATTTGGATCACAGAAGGAAATGAAAGGATAAAGCCAAACCCTCTAGGCACCACTGAAGAGACAGAAGGAAGTGCCCTGAAAACAAGCTTGTTCAATGGCAAAAACAGAATCCTGCCTCTTCCAGTTAGTCATGTGACACTGAGTGAATAATTTAATTATTTTAAACCTATTTCCTCATCTGTAAAACAGGAATTATAAAAGTGACTAGTCATAGTGCCTGACACATAATAGGCATTCAATAAATATTGCCATGCGAGAGAAGATTCAGAGAGGTGAAGTAACTTGTCCAAGTTTATAAAAATAGAACCTGGCTTCCAAATTCTAGCATATTAAGATCATTTTGCTGTTTCTTAGTTCTTTGGAAATATGACTATTCATGATCCTTCTGGCACATCTCTATAACTCAAGAATAGTTAGTTGCCCCTATCCTGACAGATGTCACTACACTAACACAGAACTTTCTGTTTTGTTTCCTTGTGAATACAGCAGCATTTCTCATTTGAAATAGAGGATTTTGAAGTACTTGGTACATCAATCTGCCTCATCTGAGGAAGGCTGAATTATTCCATCCTTGGCTCTGAAGGATACTGAGATCCAGAAAGCAGAACAATGCTTCCAGATCCTATTGGTCTAAACTGTGCTGAGTGTGATGAAAGAAGAAACAAATAAATATCCCATTGTACAGTTATCACACAGGAATTTGTTTCCGTCATCTTGGTTCACATACCCCTCTACTTCCCACAAACAGTTCTCATTTTAAAGTTTAGTTCAGTACCAATTATTCTGAAAATTTGCTTAACGTGGTCTGACAGATTGAAAAAAAATGAATTGGAATACAAGTGTAATAAGAGGCATCTGAACAGAGTGGAATGAGAAGTGGAATAGAGGCTAGAAGACATGGGTGCCCTTGGGCATCTCTTCCCCTCTCTGGACCTCTGTTTTTCCCAACTATAAAGGGAGAGGGATAGGCTACAGGGTCTCTAAGACCCCTACCATCTTTAGCACTGTATGATTCTATAATTATAGAATTATAAATTATAATTCTAATGTATAATTTATTATAATAAAGTATAATTTATTATAATAAAGTATAATTTATAATTCTATAATTATAGAATAATTATCCCATAGTTATTCTATAATTACAATTATAAATTATAATTCTAAATGATAATTTATACATTATAATTCTATAATTCCCCTACACACACACACACACAGACACTGAGGTATTAGAATATAAAGGGATGTGTGTGTGGTGAGGTGTGGGGAGATGATAGTTTGGAGAAAGGGAAAAAAATTGCAGGCAGGTACTTCATTTGAGCTTAGCACATACAGTAGAGTGTGCAAGATATGGGAAGAGAGGACGGAAACACTTGCTAATAGAAAAAGAGGTTTACTTTGCTAAGGATAGGGTCCAAGCAAGCCTGTATCACTAAAGCCTTTGAAGGCCAACCTCCATGCTGTATTATTGAAAACCTACCAAGAGCTGGTAATGAACGAACAATACCTCAAATGATTATATTAACCACGTTTCTTTTTCTTGTTTGTTTGGTTTTGTTTTCATTGAAATGTATTCAGCGGGCCAGACACAAGCTTCTACCTGCTTTGCTACTGGCAGGTGGGGACAAGCAGCTACAGAAAAAAATGATCACTATTTCACTCTTCTATTAGTTTTTGTAGTTTTCATCACAAGATTTGACTATTATAAAACCTACATCTCAAAAAGTACGCCATATGCGTTGTTACGTAAGAGTCAATATAAACAAATATTGCCTCCTACTCACTATAAACTTTGTCCAGACCAGACAATTTAAATATCGGCCTAATTTGGGCTTTACAGTTATGAACAATCAAATGGGAAGTTACCAATTATTTGCTTAAAAGCTGACTTTACAAAAGCGGATTTATATTTACCTTGATGTTTTGTCATGTATAATATATAACCCAATCAGGTGACCAAGCTATAAGAATCAGATCCTTAAACATGTTTTTTCATTTTCTGCAGAGTTCCAGAAGCAGTAAGAAACACAGCTCTGAGAGTGCCCCTGGGCAAAAGATAAAGGAGGTTACAGCTTGTGGAAGTGGTAATTAGAGCCAATTACAACTTGACTTACCTGCTTTGTCATTAAAATGCCTGGCAGACCTCTCATTTTTCTAAGCAGAGGAAAAGAAAAGGTATAGCTTAGTAGGGGAGAGGGTTAGCTAAAGGGAAGGGATTTCTAATTGTTCACAAACTTACTGTGTAACTTTAGACAAACATTGCCTTTTGGCTTCAAACTGTGCTTTGCTCACAGCTAAACCCTAACTCTTGGAGCTGAAAAGGACCTCAAGAAATCACCTGGTCCAGCCTCCTGCCTTCAAGAAAGTAAGGTATTATTATAGTCCCATTTTCCAAATGAGACATGAAAGGCTCAGATAATTTGACTAGAATATGTCTTCTGCCTCCTAAGTGCCAATAGATTTGATTTTGGTCTTTTAGCTTAACTGTCACGAGGAAAATGTAACTATTCTCCTCACTTTTCTCACAGATATGTTGTACACAGGCTAACACGTAATAAGCACAAAGCACTTTGAAAATAACAAGGGAAGCTTGTAAATATAACATTACCAACTGAGATACTAGTCCTTGGAATGGATGGGTCTCAAGGAAAAGTAACAGGAATGGATTTAGCCCTTTGAAGAGTTACCTTGAAGAAAGATGTAGAATTACACTCGACTTAGTTAAACGGACCAAACTCACTTTCTGCAAATAATGTATACGGGTTAATTAGGAGTAACGAAAAATTGTGAAAGAACAGGAATGCCACTAATGCATTTATCACTATGTTTGAGAGGGTAAACAAAGAGTAAGTGAAGTTTCGCATGTAAAATCAGAAATCCTGAACAAAGTGGGATCCTTGGGGAAGGGTAAAAGGAAATAAGGTTTTTCTTACAATTTAAGAAGTTCACTATCCTATACAAGCTCTGATGACTGTGCCTTTTGTCCTTAAAATTGTCAGTAGTCTGGTCACTGAATGCCTAATTATCCATCTTCCTGTCTGCAATCTTTCTTCACCTAACCATTCAAATTACCCCTGCCCAAATCACTACCTTTACCTGCTACTTTGAACACATCTGTTCCCTCACAAACCCTCGTTATCCTCCGTATTGAGTTACTCATTCAGGATTTCAAGGTCCTCCATCAATCCACTCCTATCTAGTCTGTCTTTCCCGATCCTTCTCTACCTTTGTTCTTTTTCTTTCAGTACTACACTTTCTCCTCATATACCTGAAACAAATCCCATCCTTGCATCTGATAAGTCATCTCTCGTCACCTTTCTTGAAAACCAGCACATATTTGATGTGAGAACTATAGGCAGGGGGCTGAGTCTACTTAATAGGTAGAAGTCTCTCAGTAGTCATCTGATATGATTACCCAAAGGAGATTGGAGCCAAGCTCCCTCTCCCTTAACGTGTTTCTATCAGGGAGGAGAAGTGAGGGAATAATGTTCAGGAGCAGAATGCGGAAGAGTGCTGCTGGGTAGAGACTGCTTGGAAAATGTGGCAGTTCTGAGTATTAAAAGAGGAGCTGCTGTAGTTTAGGATTTGTCTAACCCTTTCATTCCTTTAAAGCTTTATCTTTATTGTTTTTAATAAAGGTGTCAATTTATATGCTGCCTTCCTTGTCACACCTCCCTTGGTGAAGGTATGCAGTGGTCGCTATCAGAAAGACAGATCCGTAGAGTTGGGGGAGGAAGAGTGATTTCCATAGTCAGCCAAGTAGGCACAATGGTGTCAGGAAGGTTATTCCAAAGAGAGGGTGGCAGTATATATTGTAAAGAAATTTTATGGTAGTACATACTCTGGGGAGTAAAACTAGGGGCCGCAAGGGCCATTCTCTTATTAGATCCAACATGAGTGATGTGGGCAGTTTGGTTACCTGGCAGATATTGAGCTTAGAAACAGTATATATTTTGGATTTTAAATTTTTATTCACTTCCATGTAACAGCATATATAAAATGTTGCACACACAAAAAGCATTTCTGAAACTTGGTCACTCCTTTGAGATTGGCAAAGATTACATACTTTTGAAAAAAAAAATCAACGGTGGAAGAATTTTCATCTCTGAGGGTAGATTTGATTTGGAGATAGCCAAAAGTCACTTGAGATTAAGTCTGGTGAACTAAGGTGGGGAATAACCTGAACATAATTTTTAGTGAAATAAGCATGTAAAAGGATGACCTATTTTACTGTTAAAATATCTCACAACATGCCACCCTCAAAGGAAACAATTTTTACTGGGGTATGTAATTAATTGTCTTTAAAGTTTTGTTTAGGGCACAGAAATATGTATCTGATTTTATGATACTAGAGGGAGAATGGGCATAGCTAAGGGAAGACTACAAAATATTCACCTTCTTTGGAGGTCAGGTAACAAGGTTTCCATCAACCTGCTATTGCTCCGGGATAGTAAGCAGCTTTTGTATCAAGTGTGGAGTTGTAGCTCTGCTTGACTTAAATGAGTGACGCAGCAGTTGGGAAGCAGGAAATGGTACTGGATTACACACAGACAACCAAAACTAACACAAACACACATAGACTTCCTGGGATGTAAATTATTTTTGAGGTTTGAGATCTCCTTTTACAGAATTTAGTATATAACAGATTTAAAAACCAAACTTCTTGACCTCCCAATATTAAATAACTAAATGTGCAAAAGAACCACCATTAAATAGCACATAAAAAGCTATACATTTTCTATGAAACAATATGTGCACAGATTTTCAAAGCTGTGAAAATGCAATAAAGAGCACAACACATTTTGGTCACTTTATTAAATGACATTAAATAGTTTAAGTTTCAACTACTAAACAGCACTTTGAATGGTGAAAACACAGATAGTATTATTGTCATACTTGAATGCTTTTCTTTAAAAACACAATTCCAGTCCTTATATATATTACAAAACAGCCTTAAAGGAAGAAGTGACATCTTTTCTACAGTACTTAAGATACTCAATACGGAACTGAAAAGCAGTCTAACAGAAACAAAGGCAAGTCTTCACAGCTGTATGATTTCAGCAGCCAAAGCTGGATGATGGACTGAAACATTACTATACAACTGGGACAAAACATATACAATATCACAATACTAAGCAAAAACGCTTTACACCCAAAGAAATAAAACAGGTTACAAAATGTGGAGAATTTAGCAGGCAAAACTGTATTACAAGCAACATTTTAAATCGTCATTTTTTTAAGCCATTGCAACTATTTAAAACATCTAAAACAAATATAAAAATGAGCCTTTTAGTATCTTATTGATGTGATTTTGTCTTTAAATATTTGTTAAAGCTTGATGTTATACTCAAAGTACATATTATGTAGCTAAAATGTCAAGTGAAGAAGAGTATGCAAAGTGGTCCAAGTTTTATCTCAAACTCTCTTATTTCCCATTCATTCTTCTATGTATTATTCTTTAAATCATAGTTTCATTCATGATGAAAAAGGTTTAGAAGGTTGCCTAAAATTCTGACACCTGTGTCTTTGAGCAAGCAATCAGACCATGATGAAAGTTCACAGGTACAGGTCTAGTAAATCAGGTTTAAAGTATTCTGGACTTGTAGAAATACCAACTGATAACAGTTGGCCAAAGTATACTGTCTTCAAATATTTATCTCGTAAATCTTGTCTCTTTCATTTCTTCTAAAGTAAAAACAACCCCCCCCCCAAATCAACTGAATAAACTTGATTATATGGCTGGCATAATATCCAAATACATGGAATTTGTTAGTGATAACTCGCCACGGGAAGGTGGAGGGTGGATCCACCAAACCTCAAAATTCTATATGACAAACTAAATACTCCTGGATGTTTACCACTAGTTTTTCATGATCAAAGTGGAAATCTCTTAATCATCCTAACAATTCAAAACAGTTTTAGCTAATGTTAAACTCATTCCTCATTCTAATCCAGTGATACCTAGAGCAAATCCTCCACCCAGCTTTCTCTTTTTTGGAATTCGCTGGCTATTTCTACTACATGTTACGTCACCATCTCAAAAATGGTTTCGCCATGTTGAGTTGACTCTCATAGTCTAACAATCTTTTTCTTTAAGAAACTCAAGCAACCAAATTGTACATGAATAAGCTTATAAGTCATTTTTACAGGCCTGGATTAAGAAAAACGACAATGTAATGACTTTCTAGTAAAACCTTAAAAAAGGGCATTAGAGATGATTAATTTTGATCAGAAAATTGCCTCACAGATCTAAACTAAAAAAAAAAAGAAAATCGAGCTTTGAAACATAATTTACGTAAGAAAACGTAGTTGGGAAAAAAGAACATACTGATGACAGAAAAGAAGAAGAGCATAGAAGCCAGTGAACCTTATCTTTAGGAGGAATTATTTCACAATACTGACAGTACTGGGAATTGTTTTAAAGCACATTCCTCATGTGAACTTAAAGTCAGCAATGGTTCTGCCATTTTGATGTTGTTTATAAAACAGGGTGTGAAGCTAACAACCACAACATCATCCTTAACCTCCTAAAATGCTAGAACTTGATTTTGTTAGTCCACATCCCACTGCCAGCAACAGGATGAAGCACTAGCACTGACACCAAGCAGTTAAGAGATGTGCTTTATATTAGTGCCAGGAGAGAGAAAATTCTTGTGTGGAAGATAATCCACAACCCTGAAATTTTACCAGTAATTATTTCAGCACATATAACTGAAAAAAAAATGGCAGAAAGACTACAGAAGAAAAAGGAATTCTCTTCTTAAGCTGTACTTAAGGCTGTTTATACAATGCTAAGATAACTGCAAGACTCCTCCAAGTTTTAGAGCAGTAGTATTTAAGAATATTGCACACAATTCTGTGTCAAAGATAACCCTTAGTTTCTAATTTTCAGTCACAGACATGATAAAGCAGGAGCCCAGTTTCAGACTTCAGTCAAAAGAACATTAAAACCATTTCAATCACTTTAATCAAGAAATGGATTAATACATACAAAAGTATTTCATAACTTGAGGAATCAACTCTAAGAACTCAGCTGTGTGTTTTTATATGTAAAGAATGAATATATAAATCTGTATTCTTTCATAAATTCATTAATTTTATGACAATTTTATGGTCACTAAAAGCAGGCATAAAAATTTAGAGAGGAAATCTGTGGAGTTGTTACTGTTATGGAAGGACTTGTTTTCACTGAAAACAATTTGAAAGATCTTCTGTACTCAGTGTGTGTAAGAAGATTCTAGGCAACATCACTGACAAATGTCAGGAAGAAATGGTATGCCCTATTAAAAAAAATTTAAAACTAATATGGAAAATTGCCATTTAAGGGGACCAAACTATTTATACAGTTGAGTTCTGTTAAGTCATTGATTCCTAAAAAAATAAAAGATCTTTCTATGATTTTAGCAATCTTTTAAGCTTTTAGTGCAAAATCACATTGATTTCCCTTGGGAAGGTCCTGGATTTTTGCTTCTCATTGGGGGTGGTGCACGCTGTAATGGTGGTGGCTGCATACCACCAGCCACTGACTGATACATTCCTCTCATATCAATCTGCTGGTAGTTAGAAGGATTCATGATTAAATTTGGAGGCTTTGGCATCATGAGGTGACCCAGTGTTGCTTGTTGATAAGTCATTTGCTGCTGTTGCTGCTGATTGTACTGCTGCTGGAGCCTTCGGTTCATAAGTATTCGCTGAACACAGCTGATTAACTAAAGAGAGAAAAGAGAGCTGTTACAAGTGCATGACCTGTCTCAAAGAGGCAGTATCAAGTTTTGAGTTAAAATCAATTTGTTAAGGGGGTACCATACCAAAAGGAAAACACATTATTGTTATCACCATTACTAATTTGATGGCATTCACAGGACCATTACTGTAGAAACCGGTTAGTAACACCATTTAGGGCTAAATTCTCTTAATGACTTGACTATTGTAGTGCAAGCAGCATTTAGGTTAGTTGCCATAGTAACCCATCCTGCACTGTGATTAGTCTCAAGTATTAGTTACAGCACTTTTTTGTCAAGTCTCCTTTCTTTGTCATTCTTTTGAATATTTCACCTGATGACAGACAAACATTTTTAGTGACAAACACCCAAGGGAAAAGGCACTTGCAGTGGGAATAATTCCTACTTGGAATGGCTCAAATTTCCTAAGATAATTTAAAACCACATAATTCTACAGTGCTTTCTAAGTAAAATTCATGCCACAGAAATTGATTCCCTGGCGTCAAGAGTTGAAATTTCCCAGTGCAAGGCAGATGGCTGGCAAAGACCATGCTAGGAAACATGATCAAGGATCCTGGAATATGCTAGTCTTTTAAAGAATTACATAATTTAGTAGGAACCTGTGTCATGTATCATTTATAGCTCCACTTTTTATCTCAAATTAAATATATTAAAAAGTATACATATTTGTGGAAGTTGTTTAAAAATAGTAAATGTGGTAAAAAGTCTGGCAAAAATTCCTTTTTAGATGTCCAGAATATACAAAAATAAAATTATATGGAGGAGAGTCTATGTAAACTTCAAGGAGACCCATTTGGGAAGTTGTTGCTCCTTTGCAACAAAAGACATTACCTTTATTTGACATTACTAGGTTTTTGGATAAAGTTTCTCTGGGAATAACCAATGACCATCCATTCGTCCATATGAGGGAATGGTTATTGACACAGATGTCACACAAACCGATTATTACAAATTCAAGGAAGTTAAACATAACCTAGAGATAGTCCAAATTCTTACCATCTGTTGTTTTGTCAATACGTCATTGTAGATTGCTTCTCTTCGTTTAACATCAAGCTCCTGGCTGGCTTGTCTACTTAATGCTAACGCCTGTACCTGGGCCTCCGAGAGATTCATGTTTTCCTTCCACTAAAAGAAAAGTTTCTATTTACTCCTTATTGCAGTAGAATTGAGAAAAAATAATTAAGGTACTTAAAGATATTGAGGATTTTTAAAGTTTTTTTTTTCCTTTTCCTTTACTCTTTTCTAAAGAAGACAATGATGTAAAAGCAGGGTACTAAGTTGTCCACTGTTGCACAAGGGTTACCTATGTCTGGAATAAACCTATTTGGATTTAATTCATGCAACTGGTAATTAAAGTACATTTATGTAAACAATGCATACATTTCTATGATTAACTGATTTCCCAATTCTTAGATTTTACATTTCTCTTTTGTGCCAACATCCAGGTAAAACTGAATTATATATAGCTTGGCACTATTATCCAGTTTATTAGTATTTTACTGTTGCAAATCAACTTATAAGGATTACGCTCTTTTCCCCACGGAAGTAGTGAATCAAACAACAATTAAAAATTAAAACAAATGGTGGGGGGAAGAACACAAACTGCAAGTTGGAATAAACAATTGCCAATTAACTTACTACAGCTGAAATTATATCTTCAAGAGGCTGAATCCTCACTGCTGTCACACTGTTTGTTGCTTCCACAACTTTTTCTCTTCCTTGATTAATGAGGTCCTAGAAGAATACAAGAAATAACTTTATAAGGGCATGTAAAAGACAGCATAGTTTTAAAGTATAGGGATCCTTTCTCTTGCCAAATTATAGCACTTGGTCTTAAAACTCTTTAAATAATTGAAAAGAACAGCAAAATTCAGCATCAATAAAATGGAGTAAAACTCATCAGTGAGGGTCTTGTTAGGAAGATAAAAGTTTGGGTTCTATTGCACCAATATTTTAATAATTTAAATGACTCCATAAGCACATTTTAAAAAGAAAACCACAGATTAAATTATTAAATTATTGGTATATTAAAACCTAGTCCTTCTTATTTAAATCATAACTGATTCTAGTTTTAAATTACTTATTTCATAATACTGTGCATTATTGTATACTTAATGTTGCATCTACACTGCATTAGAATATAAATCAATGTGTGTATTTATCCTGTTTATTCAAAATATTTTATAACTGAAGAAAATGCTATTTCCCTAGCCAGTCAGCTGCCCTATTGTTCCTTAATTAAAATTATTCAAACTACATTAATTCAAGGCCTGATGCCCTTGTGCTCTGAACAAACCACATTTTATTATACTATGCTGGTTCAAAAAGGTCAACAAATAAAAGAAAAATTTCTTGGTCTATTCAGAGGTAATCTTTTGGAGAATGTGATATTCCAGCATAGGGAACCTTCAATAACAGGGCACTTGAAATTGCCTTTAATTCAAGTTAAACTACTTTTGTACTTCACAACTTACCTCCAGCTGTTGATTACTCATTGCTGACAGGGCTCCCAAATTGAAAGGAATATAAGGAGTTTGAGAGTTGAAACTGACAGGGGGTAAATTGGTCCCAGTTGGTATGTTGAAACGCATGGTCAGTCCCTAAAAACAAAAAATTATGCACTTTCCACATTGTGATTTAAAACTTGAAATTCTACATCACCTACTGGTTTAGAAAAAAATCCACATTCTCAGATCTAGGAAATTATTAACACTCTTTCACACACAAACAAAACACCCTTTTCACCCGAAACCAAGATCTTCTTACATAGAAAGCTTTAACCCCTAAAGGTGTACCCTTTTTCTGATAATTCCCACAGAATGGGGCAACTCAGAGAATTCTGATGAGACTACTAAAATCACAACGTTAAAGAAGTTTGGTACAATGAGTTAGGAGTTTAAAAAGGATTCAGGCATTAGGATAAGGTTTCCCATATGCTCAGGCATATTGTTGCTCAAGTGGGGGTGGTGTTTAAAACAGATGTGGAACTATTTTAAATAAAGTTGCTGCTGGAGATTGACACTAATGTCTAATAATGGAGTATTTTTGTGTTCTGATAATCAGTCAAAACTTAGATTTCATGGTACACATGCTAAAGCAACATTTACTCCTACCTCCAAACTCTAAGCTCCTATATGTCTGTTACTACTGTGAGGGTGTTGATGGAAGTTAAGTGATGCTAAATATATAGCTTCCCACTAATCTCTCAATTTAGCAAGTGCTAATCAGAAATGAGGTTACTACTCTTTAAGGGGAAAATATTTTCTTCTCTCATCTCCTCCCACTCTATCACCAAAGGTACCGAAAAGCCCATAAACAGACTCTCATACTTGGAGACTCTGTTCCTGAAGATTCACTACATTACTACCTGTTCCAAATGTGACGCTTTTCTTCCCCCATTGTTCTTTTAAATGACTAACATAAAAAAAAAGAAAAAAAAAAAGCATTTCAAATGAACTACCTTCTTCTCTGCTTCATACTCAGCCCAAGCTGCTTTTCTTTCTTCTTCAGTCAACTCTTCTTCTTCTTTGTGGTCCAAAAGAGAATCATGTTCATGATATCCTACAATGTGTTCTTTATGTATTTGAAGAAGTTCTGCAAGTATGGTGTCCTGTTTAGAGGGGTTGAAATAATAATTATTTTCTCCCTCTGGATCGTATCTCCATAGTTCTTTGGTCTACTGTTAGACTAGAAGCTAGAACCTGGCTGCCATACATTTTTCTGATATATATGATAAATTACCTAGAAAACATTCACAATACATGCAACACCAGCCTCTTACGTAAGAATGTTATGTTTATATAGCATGTTTTAGGGGCTCAATTTTTTAATGACTACTTTTCATCTTTCAAGGTTTTTTCCTCCAACTTTTTCTAATTTTTTCATATGCATTTTGTTTTGTGCTTTGTTCTGAGTTGATAAAAAAAATGCTAACAGAAGTCTGCTTAACTCAGAGATTACACTGAATGAATGACTGTGCTAAAAATCATGTTCATACATGTTTAACAACTTTATTTTCATAATCACTTTAGCTACCAACCACTATACTAACAAAAACCAAATCTAAATTAATCAAAACAGCTACAGAACAGTTTAACTGGAACACACAATCCTTATATTTCAATTGTAAGAAGGTCAAATATAAATTACACTGTAAGGACCCATGGTTCAAATTTAAACTGATATACACCGTTTATCAATTTATTATCATAGTGTCTTTTTTTAAAGTCATAATGTCTTAAGCCAGTCTTTTAAGGTTAAAAAAACTAAAAGCTTAAAAATTGGGATCATTTATACACTCAATAAGAACACCAAACTCCTGCTCCGTGTGATTATGATTATGAGAGAGACACACACAAATGGAGATTTGGGGGGCAGGGGGTTAAAGTGAACCATGGGTATGTTACTTGCTAATAAAAAATTAAAATATTCACAAGTTGTTTATTAAGAAATAAAAGATGAAAACCTGGATATATAAAAGGCAAATTAATTCACTTTACAAAAGGATTTTCCATAGCTTCTAACAGCAAGTTTCCTTAGAACACACTTTCTAAATTGAGTGTGAACTTAGTGAAAGAACGTAAATAATATTTGACTGGCCAAAGGAAGGTACAGCGAGGTATACAGCACATTAAATTTAAATTTAGTCTGCATCTAGTAATGCTTAATGCCTCCATAAGTTTAGCATAGACAAAGCCCACACTTGAAAAGAATTTTGTCTTTACATCTTCAACCATACCTAGAGTATAGCGTCCAACACAGGGCAGGGGCTCAAATGTTTGTTAAATAACTCAAGATGAAAAATTCAGCTCATGAGGCCCTAAGTTTTTTTCTGTAAAACAGCAAATGCTGACACCAATTCCAAACATTCTGATATTTGGTATCATGTTAACAAACTTTTTATCTTGCTACCTCAATAAATAATCACTTCATAATTTCACGAAAGAAAAGGAACTGATTTTCTTAATGGATACAGCTGTAATTGAGATTTTATAATTCATTTTGAAGGCATGTGCTATTTCTTTTGTTGAAAACATTAAAAGACCATACAAGCAAGAGGGCTCAAGAAAGTCTACTGGTGGAACACATATATGTTAATAAGTTTAGCTCTTTTAAAATGTTAAGTAAACATTTCTCTCCTGCACCAGTGTAGAAGTCTGCCATCAAAGCTGACTTCTCTGGCCTATGACATATAGAACAGGTTTATCATCACTAGATAGATCTCCAAAGTTCAGAGTTACTGACCAGGCAGGCAGGGAGATAGGGCAGTCTGAATTAAATTCTGTTAAAAGATAATGCTTCCTTAGATGTGTGTCTCCCATGCTTACCCCCCAAGCATGACTCAGGAGAGAGGTATGTAATAAAACCAGATAACACTGACTAATATTTTTAGCAAGTGACCATGCCAAGTACAATTAGGAAAGTCAGCTGTTCTACAAAATACCAAATAAATTACAAGGTAGAAATGTTCTACAGATAGTCCCTAATTTTACTTCTGTTTGACAATAGGTGATGTTCTTAACCATACTCAAAAATCACTTCATTTCTCTAAGACAGCAACCTAAGGGAAAGACCAGGAGAACTGTGTGCTAGGAACTGAATTTATTTTTCAGCTGTGTGGTTTCTCTGTAATACTGGATAATAACTTAATCTGGTTATGACTATAAGTTAAACATGGATGAAATATTCTACCATCACATATGTAACAGGACGAGATAAGAATAGCAGGAATAAATGAAATACCCAATTCTTTGGAAATAAACACTATGTCAATCAACTGTAACGTTTATTTCTCAATTATAAATACCACGATCCATACATTAACTACTTTTTATGGTTAGAGAAAAAGCCTTTCCAGAAATGCACGTATGCAATGTGCATACATGCACACACATACACACAAACACACTCATATACACCCTTTTAAAAAGTGTCTGTGATTTCAGGGAGCTTTATCAAGTTAGTCCTTAGCATCCTGTAATTTCAAAGTCCAAACTTATCATCTTGAAATTGGTAGAAACTGATGTCCAGAGAGGCAAAGTAACCTTTTTCCAATCACAGAGCTAAGGACTAGCTGGGACTAGAAGATAAATTTCCTGACTCCTATCCAGTGATCATTCTATCACACTGTAAAGAATGACTGTTTTCTTGAGGTACAGTGCCTCCATTTCCCAGATCTATTCTCTTAAAAAAAGAAAATTCCCTAAAGGATTCCAGGGGAAGGAAAAACTTAAGTAGGTCTATTTTTTCTCACTTTTTAACACTTTTGTTCTTTCTGAAGTTTTTAAAAACAATTATGTGTTAATTTTTTAATAAAAGAAAATATAAAAACTGAAACAAACACAATTCTTAGACAAAAACTTGTGAAAGGCCAGTTCATGCTTAGCCTGAACCTGACATGAATTATTTTTACCATTTTCATCTTCAGGAGATATTCATTTCAGGAAATCCCATTCTAAAACCTTTAAATATCTTCTCCCCACCAATTCCAGATTTAAGATCTATGCTATCAAGTCAAACATGATTGCCTAATTTTAAGGTCAGATTATGATAGAGGTTCAGTTTCTGCCCGTGCAATAACTTTCATTTTGACCCACAGTCAACTAAAATGTCAACAAGTCAGAGGAAAAGTGCATGTGACTTAGTTTTTTATCATTAAAACATTTTGGACCCTTTTCCTAGAACATTACCTCCCTGCTAACATCAAGCCAAAAAATCAATCATATTGCTTCTACTGGCTACAGCACTCCCTTCTTTTCAAAGAATTTTTTAAAATTTTAATGGAAACGATGTTAATATCTATTATAAAAACTAGAGATTACTGGTAACATTTGTTGTATATCTCTCCACACATTTACACTTAACACACGTGTGTGCACACATTTTCACATAAAAATGGGATTGTACTATATTTAAAACCTACCTTTCTGCCTTAATATCTTTCCATGAACATTATTTTACATTAAATACAAACTTTCATTGTTTTTAATGGCTGCAAGGTGTGTACATTATATAGATACACTTTATCATCTATTTAATTATTCTCTTCAGAGTTTATCAAGACATTTATGCCACTTCTAGTTTTTAATTATTACCAAATCTTCAATGAAATAGGTTAATGGATAAATTTTAGGGACTTCCCTGGTGGCACAGTGGTTAAGAATCTGCCTGCCAATGCAGGGGACACAGGTTCAAGCCCTGGTCCAGGAAGATCCCACATGCCGCGGAGCAACTAAGCCCGTGCGCCACAACTACTGACCCTGCGCTCTAGAGCCCACAAACCACAACTACTGAAGCCCGCGCGCCTAGAGCCCGTGCTCCGCGACAAGAGAAGCCACCACAGAAAGAAGCCCGTGCATTGCAACGAAGAGTAGCCTCCGCTCACCGCAACTAGAGAAAATCCCGCCACAGCAGCAAAGACCCAATGCAGCCAAAAATAAATAAATTAATTAATTTAAAAAATTTTAATGTATTATTACATGTTCATACAATAATATGCTGACAATACTCAAGGACTCAGACGAGTATGTTTACCACTATCTTCATTTTAACAAAGAAAAGACATTACATAAAAGTTAACTGACTTTTATAGGAACAAGATTCATTTATACATTTCAGAAGCATGAAAGCAGGAATCTTTCTTTCTTCCAGAGTGTTGTGTAAGACACAAATAACAGAAAGAAGATACAGGATTTCTGATACAAACTGTTTCTACATCTTTCCCATTTAAATTAATTGCAGCATACTGTCAATACAAGAAACATGATAAGATTAAGAGGGCAAAAAAGTATTCGTAACAAGATCTTCAGAATATTTCTTGGGAAAAAGTTTTGCAAAGTCTAGAGCAAGTTATAAAAGTTATTAAAGAAAAATTTCATCCCAATATACAATATAATCGTGGAGAGGTTTTTTGTTTTTTCCCCTTGAAGCATGCATTTATATTAGTTGCTATAGTAACACTATTATTGAAAACAATACTGGAACAGAATCTATAATCACTAGGCCAACAGTCATCAAAATGAGGTTTAAATTACATCCAAATGTGTACCTTTACTTTTCTTTGTCTAAACTTTATTTTTCCTTAAATAAGTGAAAAAGCTTACAAGCTGGGAAAAGCATGGTCTATATTCTAGCTAACAACCTAAATTAGTTTGAGCTTCAAAATGACTAGTTCAATTAATAAAATAAAATTAATGATAAACTACAAGTTTAAGTTAATTTATTTAGAAGTTTAAAGTATTTGGCAAGCTGACAAAAATTTCCGTTTAATTAATTCTGAAATTCAACCTTGAAAATAAAATTTTTAAAAAACAATCAAGACTTTGCCTAGAGATGGGGGCAGGGGTTTGCCATATTTCAAAATATTTTGCTTGCCATCACTTTGAATTTGAGTTTCATAATATCTGGAAATAAAATGTCACTAGAATACTTAAGTGCCACAGGACCCACTCAAAAAGCTATGAAAAAAATTCCTTTTATTACTTAAATAAGTCTAGATTCTTAATAAAGAAACAATATTCCTGGCCAAAAAAGTTTCTACTTTCAAATTTAAAGCCTCTTTCTTCCCAAACTACACAAGAAAAAAATGCAACATATTTGATAAGTAACTAGAGAGCTATTGAATGAAGTTCACATACCACCTCATATCAGATTTTTAGGTCAAGAGCACATAACCCTTGCCAAAGAGCATTTATAAATATATCCAGATTCTCAAATTGTAGGTATGAATAAGATAGTGACAACTACAGAACTTGTAACTTTCAAGGAAAGAAAAGGCAGGCCTGCCAAACTGACACTGGTGGAGGGTAAAAGCCAGAATCTCCTTTGATAAAAATGTTTTATACTCAATTTAACATTTAAAGAACTAGATACTATATTTAGCATTTAACCTTTAAAAACTGGTGATCCATTACAATTCTTATACATGACATATGCCATTCACTGCGAGGTAAAGAGTGTCACTCTGTATTTTATGTGACTGTAGTGACTTTCTAGAGGTTGCAGCTTTCCAAGTAGAGCCTGAATTCAACTCAATTCTTATGCTATACAATCTGGAGTTCACATCATCTCTAATTTATTAACACTGTTACATCCTCTAACTCAACCATAGGTGTGCTCTAAAAAATATATGAAAATAAGAGGGAAAGCAGTTATTTAGCAGTTCAAATTACATTTAAAGAAAGAAAACATCAGGGACTTCCCTGGTGGTCCAGTGGCTAAGACTCCACGCTCCCAATGCAGGGGGCCTGGGTTCGATTCCTGGTCAGGGAACTAGATCCTACATGCTGCAACTAGGAGTCCACATGCTGCAACTAAAGATCCCGTGTGCCGCAACTAAGACCCGACCTGGTGCAGCCAAATAAGTAATAAAGTAAATAAATAAATGAATGTTTAAAAAAAAAGTATGATTGATAAAAAAGAGAAAGAAAACATTAAAATATAAAATGGTTTAAAAAATGACATAAATAAGGCCACCTAATGATTCTTATATTGACCAAATCTCTCCCACAATTTATATTCCTTGAAGGGTCCAAAGTAATAAATTTGATGTAAAAAGCTCAGTCATGAAAACATTAGTAATTGAAGAGACAGAAGTGAGACATTCACCTACTTAATTTCCCTAAAAGCATCACAGCTTCAATTTTCCACTGTCCCTATTCTTGGAAGTGTTACAAGACATATTTGAACCAGCCAACCTCAGTTACACACTTTAGGATATTAATACACAGATACTGTGGCACTCAAGTACCTATACTAATTCAGAATCACTGTCACTTCAACATATTAGTTATGTCCTCTGAACTCCCCTAAATGAAAATGGAAAAAACTGAAAGGACATATAGCCATGCTTACCATGTTTCTCTTGACAACAATTTTATGTATGACCAGACTGCTTGAAATATAAACATCAGTATAATTTTGTGGGAATCAACTGATTTGATAACAAAAGAAGACCTGTGCCAGCCTTTTGAATTTCAGAGGAAAGTTTACTGGCAGAATTTAAATGAAAGAATATATATATATATATTAAAATCACAATGGTTAAAATCACAGGCTCTAGAGTACTGCTCCAACAGTACTCTGGGCAATGATGGAAATGTTCTGAGTCTGCACTATCCAATATGGTAGCTACTGAGCACTTGAAATGTGACTAGTGTGACTGATGAACTAAAACTTTAATTTAATTTATTTAAATGTAAATAGCCACATGTAGCTAGTGGCTCTTGTACTGAGCAGTGCAGATCTAGAGTCTTACTGGGTTTAAATCCTAGCTCTAACACTTATTAGTCCTATGTCCTTGAGCAAGTTATCTCTCTGGATCTAAGTTTCCTGGTCTGCAAAATGGGCCTAATAAGTATCTACTTCACAGGATTACTATGGAGACTAAATATTACACAGGAAGTATCTAGCAAAGTGCCTGGTTTACCAATGACCTTTGCATTGCTAAATCTAATGGTCACTTCTCAGACCTGATCCAATCCATCTACCAGTAACATCTAACAACATTTAATCACTTTCTTCACCAAAATATTTTCTTCTTTTGGACAGCTAACTGGGACCAAGAAAATACTCTACTAGGTGTTAATTTACCACTTACTCTTACTTCCAACACCTTTTCTAAAGGTCTAAAGCAGACCCTCACTTTAAAAAACAATGTATTCCCATACAGAGAGAGTAGTTTTTACACCTTAACCAAGTCTTCCTATTGAAAAATTCATAAGACAAATTTGACAGGACAAATTATCTGATATCAGAATTGTCCTAGAAAATTCTAGATATATGGCCGTCATAATTATAGAAAGACCAATAAGTTATTACTTGTCCTGAGAATGTACGTATTTAAAAAAAATTTTAGCTGATGCTCAAAGGATACCTCTCATTACCTAAAATGAAAGCATGATAAGCCAAAGCAATTTATATATGTGAAGATCAATTTGTTGCTCTTATTGGGTTGACCAAAAAGTTCCTTCGGTTTTTAAGTAAAAATAAAAGACATATTTTTCATTTTCACCAAGAACTTTATTGAACAACATAGTCACCGTTTTGTTCCACTACCTTCTGCCATTTTTCAGGCAACTTCATAATTCCACCTTCCCAAAACTTTCTGTCTTTTGAGCAAAGAACTGTTCCACGTGCCTTTTACAGTCTTCCAGGGAATTGAAATTTTTTTCCATTATGAGAATTTTGTAAAGACTGAAATAAATGGAAATCCAAAGGTGCAATGTCTGGTGAATATGGCAGGTGAATCAGAACTTCCCAGCCAAGCTGTAACAGTTTTTGCCTGGTCATCAAAAAAACATGCTGTCTTGCGTTATCCTGATAGAAGATTATGCGTTTCCTGTTGACTAATTCCAGATGCTTTTCATCAAGTGCTGTTTTCAGTTGGTCTGACTGGGAGCAGTACTTGTTGGAATGAATCGTTTGGTTTGCCGGAAGGAGCTCATAATAGAGGACTACCTTCCAATTCCACCATATACACAACATCACCTTCTCTGGATGAAGATGGGTCTTTGGTGTGGTTGGTGGTGGTTCATTTTGCTTGCCCCATGATCTCTTCCATTCCACATTATTGTACGGTATTTACTTTTCATCGCTCATCACAATTTGTTTTAAAAATGGAACGTTTTCGTTATGTTTAAGTAGAGAATCGCACACGAAAATATGGTCAAGCAAGTTTTTTTCACTTAACTTATGTGGAACCCAAACATCAAAGCAATTCACATAACCAAGCTGGTGCAAAGATTTTCAACGCTTGATTTGGACATTTTGAGTATGTCAGCTATCTCCCATATGGTATAACATTGATTGTTCTCAATTAATGTCGCAATTTGATCGCTATCAACTTCAACTGGTCTACTCGACCGTGGAGCATCGTCCAGCGAGAAATCTGCAGCACGAAATTTCACAAACCACTTCTGACATGTTCGATCAGTCACAGCACCTTCTCCATACACTACACAAATCTTTTTTGCATTTCAGTTGCGTTTTTACCTTTCTTGAAATAATAAAGCATAATATGTTGAAAATGTTGCTATTTTTCTTCCATCTTCAATATTAAAATGGCTACACAGGGACTTCCCTCATGGCGCAGTGGTTAAGAATCCACCTGCCAATGCAAGGGACATGGGTTCGAGCCCTGGTCTGGGAAGATCCCACATGCTGCAGAGCAACTAAGCCCATGCGCCACAACTACTGAGCCTGCACTCTAGAGCCCGTGAGCCACAAACACTGAGCCCACACACCACAACTACGGAAGCCTGCATGCTCTAGGGTCCGCATGCCGCAACTACTGAAGCCCGCGTGCCTAGAGCCCATGCTCTGCAACAAGAGAAGCCACTGCAATGAGAAGCCCGCACACCACAATGAAGAGGAGCCCCCGCTTGCCTCAGCTAGAGAAAGCCCGCATGCAGCAGCAAAGAGCCAACACAGCCAAAAACAAATAAAATTTTAAAAATAAATAAATTAAAACCAAAAACCCCAAAACAAAAAAACAAAAACAAAAAAATGGCTACACAAAAATTCACCAATTTTGATAAGTTTTTTTTAAATGTGAGCTGATATGACAGCTGTCACTATACAATCTAACAAAATTGTTTCAAATGAAGTTAAAGACAACTAAGCACTACTAGAGCCATCTTATGGAAAAAAACCTAACGAACCTTTTGGCACACCCAATATTTTACCAGAGACTGAAGCACAAAGAGCAGTAAAATTAGTAAAATTTTTTGTCTATGTAAAGATAAAGTGCCTTGTTTGACTTTTTTCCCCTTCTCTCTTTTAAAGAATTTTTATCTTATTATATTTAATTGAGGTATAGCTGATATACAATATAAGTTTCAAGTGTGCAACATAGCGATTCACAATTTTTAAAGGTTATACTCCACTTTTACTTATTATAAAATATTGGCTATATTCTCTGTGCTATACAATATATCCTTGTAGCTTTTTTATTTTATACATAGTAGTTTGTACCTCTTAATCCCCTACCCTTATCTTGTTCCTCCCCACTTCCGTCTCCCCACTGGTAACCACTAGTTGGTTCTGTATATCTGTGAGTCTGTTTCTTTTTGTTATATTCACTAGTTTGTTGTATTTTTTAGACTCCACATATAAGTGGCATCATACAGTATTTGTCTTTCTCTGGCTGACTTATTTCACTAAGCATAATACCCTCCAAGTCCATCCATGTTGTTGCAAATGGCAAAATTTCATTCTTTTTTATGGCTGAGTAGTTTTCCATTGTGCATATATTACCACATCTCCTTTATCCATTCACCTGTTGAAGGACACTTAGGTTGCTTCCATATCTTGGCTATTGTAAGTAATGCTGCTATGAACATTGGGGTGCACGTATCTTTTTGAATTAGTATTTTCATTTTTTTCAGATATACACCCAGAAGTAGAATTGCTGGGTCATATGGTAGTTCTATTTTTAGTTTTCTGAGAAACCTTTTTTGGAATTCTAACTTTGCTCCTTAATAATTGGGTAATCTCTCAGAACCAATTCCCTTACTACAAAGGGGTAATACCACCTGTAACTAATAGGACTATTGTAAGGATTAAAATAGATAATGTATTTAAAAGGAACATAGCACAAGCACTTGATATTTATTACTCCTTTTTCCATATAACCTGCCTTCTCCTGTTTTTTAAAGAATATTAATCTCTTTTTACACATCATCTACAAAACATCCTTGCCACAGATATCTGCCACAAATCTAATCAAACTTTTGGATCGAATTTCCAGTTTAGAGAATGTATAAGATATAGAAATTCAAATTCACCACCAGGAAATAAACAAATCCAAAATGAAGGGAGGGGAGGTGACTGCACTAAATTAAAAGAAATATATGGAGAGACACAACAACCAAATGCAGTGTGTGCACCTTGAGTGGACCTGGTTTCAACAAAGAAACTGTAACAAACTTTTTGAGACAAGTGGGATAATTTGAATATTAATATGGATGTGGTATTAGATGCTGTTAGGAAATTAAGAAGTTATTAATTTTATGGTATTGTGGTTATGTAAGAAATGTCTATAATTTAGAGATTTATATTGAAATAGTTACAATTGAAATATCATATTCTTATAATTTAAATATTTCAGAAAAATAGAGGCAAATATGGCACAATATTAACAATTACTAAATCTAGGTGAGGGGTACATGAGTATACATCATATTCTTCTGGTTTGAAAATTTTACAATAGGAAAAAATTTTTTATTAACCTTTTTTTAAACATACTGTCTTTATGATAAGGGAAACAGACAACACAAGACTACGTGGCAGAATTCTGAGACAGACCAAAGTCTAAAAGATGGGTCCATACTCTTTTTAGCCCAAGTTAGCTCTCTATTTTAGCAAATCAAAACAGTTTTCTTAAGCTGGAGTCTGAATCCAAGTCACCTATCTACAGATTTTTTAAAATGCTAAACTGGGACTCCCCTGGTGGCGCACTGGTTAAGAATCCACCTGCCAATGCAGGGGACACGGGTTCAATCCCTGGTCTGGGAAGATCCCACATGACGCAGAGCAACTAAGCCCATGTGCCACAACTACTGACCCCACGCGCCGCAACTACTGAAGCCCGCGTGCTGAAACTACTGAAGCTCGCGCGCCTAGAGCCCACGCTCTGCAACAAAAGAAGCCACAGCAACGAGAAGCCTGCGCACCTCAACAAAGAGTAGCCCCCACTCGCCGCAGCTAGAGAAAGCCCACACGCAGCAATGAAGACCCAACACAGCCAAAAATAATTAAAGCTAAAAAAAAGATGGCTAAAACACTGTCATATAAAATAATGAGGAGGAGACCTTCAAGATGGTGGAGGAGTAAGATGCGGCGATCACCGTCCTCCACACAAATACATCAGAAATATATCGAAATGTGGAACAACTCCTACAGAACACCTACTGAACACTGGCAGAAGACCTCAGACTTCCCGAAAGATATATATATTTTTTTCCTTTTGCTCTATTTGTGAGTGTGTATGTGTATGCTTCTTTGTGTGATTTTGTCTGTACAGCTTTGCTTTTACCATTTGTCCAAGGGTTCTGTCTGTCCATTTTTTTTTTTTTTAAGTATAGTTTTTAGTGCTTGTTAGCATTGGTGGATTTGTTTATTGGTTTGGTTGCTCTCTTCTTTCTTTGTCTTTTCTTTTTTTGAATTACTTTTTAAATTTTTTAAATTTTTAATAATTTTTTATTTTAATAACCTTATTTCTTTTTATTTGATTCTTTCTTTCTTCCTTTCTTTCTTTCTCCCTTTTCCTCTGAGCCATGTGGCTGACAGGGTCTTGGTGCTCCAGAGGGGTGTCAGCCCTGTGCCTCTGAGGTGCAAGAGCCGAGTTCAGGACATCGGTACACCAGAGACCTCCCATCTCCAAGTAATATGAAACGGCGAAAGCTCTCCCAGAGATCTCCATCTCAACGCTAAGACCCAGCTTCACTCAAAAACCAACAAGTTACAGTGCTGGGCACCCTATGCCAAACAACTAGCAAGACAGGAACACAACCCCATCCATTAGCAGACAGGCTGCCTAAAATCATAAAAAGGCCACAGACACCCCAAAACACACCACCAGACGTGGACCTGCCCACCAGAAAGACAAGATCCAGCCTCATCCACCAGAACACAGGCACTAGTCCCCTCCACCAGGAAGCCTACACAACCCACTGAACCAACCTTAGCTACTGGGGGCAGACACCAAAAACAACGGGAACTATGAACTTGCAGCCTGTGAAAAGGAGACCCTAAACACAGTAAGTTAAGCAAAATGAGAAGACAGAGAAACACACAGCAGATGAAGGAGCAAGGTAAAAACCCACCACACCAAACAAATGAAGAGGAAACAGGCAGTCTACCTGAAAAACAATTCAGAATAATGATAGTAAAGATGATCCAAAATCTTGGAAATAGAATGGAGAAAATACAAGAAACGTTTAACAAGGACCTAGAAGAACTAAAGAGCAAACAATGACGAACAACACAATAAATGAAATTTAAAATTCTCTAGAAGGAATCAAGAGCAGAATACCTGAGGCAGAAGAATGGATAAGTGACCTGGAAGATAAAATAGTGGAAATAACTACTGCAGAGCAGAATAAAGAAAACAGAATGAAAAGAATTGAGACAGTCTCAGAGACCTCTGGGACAATATTAAACACATCAGCATTCAAATTATAGTGGTCCCAGAAGAAGAAGAGAAAAGGAAAGGGACTGAGAAAATATTTGAAGAGATTATAGTTGAAAACGTCCCTAAAAGGGAAAGGAAATAGTCAATCAATTCCAGAAAGTGCAGGGAGTCCAGTACAGGATAAATCCAAGAAGACACACGCCAAGACACATATTAATCAAACTATCAAAAATTAAATACAAAGAAAAAATATTAAAAGGAGCAAACAAAAAACAACAAATAACATACAAGGGAATGCCCATAAGGTTAACAGCTGATTTTTCAGCAGAAACTCTGCAAGCCAGAAGGGAGTGGCAAGACATATTTAAAGTGATGAAAGAGAAAAATCTACAACCAAGATTACTCTACCCAGCAAGGATCTCATTCAGACTTGACTGAGAAATTAAAATCTTTACAGACAAACAAAAGCTAAGAGAATACAGCACCACCAAACCAGCTTTACAACAAATGCTAAAGGAACCTCTCTAGGCAGGAAACACAAGAGAAGAAAAAGACCTACAATAACAAACCCAAAACAATTAAGAAAATGGTAATAGGAACATACATATCGATAATTACTTTAAATGTAAATGGATTAAAGGCTCCAACCAAAAGACACAGACTGGCTCAATGGATACAAAAACAAGACCCGTATACATGCTGTCTACAAGAGACCCACTTCAGACCTAGGGACACATACAGACTGAAAGTGAGGGGATGGAAAAAGATGTTCCATGCAAATGGAAATCAAAAGAAAGCTGGAGTAGCAATTCTCATATCAGACAAAATAGACTTTAAAATAAAGACTACTACAAGAGACAAAGAAGGACACTACATAATGATCAAGGGATCAATCCAAGAAGAAGATATAACAATTGTAAATATTTATGCACCCAACATGGGAGCATCTCAATACATAAGGCAAATACTAACAGCCACAAAAGGGGAAATCAACAGTAACACAATCATAGTAGGGGACTTTAACACCCCACTTTCACCAATGGACAGATCATCCAAAATGAAAATAAACAAGGAAACACAAGCTTTAAATGATACATTAAAGAAAATGGACTTAATATTTAGAGGACATTCCATCCAAAAACAACAGAATACACTTTCTTCTCATGTGCACATGGAACATTCTCCAGGATAGATCATATCTTCGGTCACAAATCAAGTCTTGGTAAATTTAAGAAAATTGAAATCGTACCAAGTATCTTTTCTGACCACAATGCTATGAGATTAGATATCAATTATATGAAAAAATCTGTAAAAAATACAAACACATTCAGGCTAAACAATGCACTACTTAATAACCAAGAGATCACTAAAGAAATCAAAGAGGAAATCAAAAAATACCTAGAAACAAATGACAATGAAAACACGACGACCCAACAAATATGGGATGCAGCAAAAGCAGTTCTAAGAGGGAAGTTTATAGCAATACAATCCTACCTCAAGAAACAAGAAACAGCTCAAATAAACAACCTAAGCTTACACCTAAAGCAATTAGAGAAAGAATAAAAAAAACCCCAAAGTTAGCAGAAGGAAGGAAATTATAAAGTCAGATCACAAATAAACTAAAAATAAATGACGGAAACGATAGCAAAGATCAATAAAACTAAAAGCTGGTTCTTTGAGAAGATAAACAAAATTGACAAACCATTAGACAGACTCATCAAGAAAAAAAGGAAGAAGACTCAAATCAATAGAATTAGAAATGAAAAAGGAGAAGTCACAACAGACAATGCAGAAATAACAAAGGATCATGAGAGATTACTACAAGCAACTATATGCCAATAAAATGGACAACCTGGAAGAAACGGACAAATTCTTAGAAAAGCAGAACCTTCCAAGACTGAACCAGGAAGAAATAGCAAATATAAACAGACCAATCACAAGCACTGAAATTGAGACTGTGATTAAAAATCTTCCAACAAACAAAAGCCCAGGACCAGACGGCTTCACGGGGGAATTCTACCAAACATTTAGAGAAGAGCTAACACCTATCCTTCTCAAACTCTTCCAAAATATAGCAGAGGGAGGAACACCCCCACACTCATTCTACGAGGCCACCATCACCCTGATACCAAAACCAGACAAAGATATCACAAAGAAAGAAAACTACAGGCCAATATCACTGATGAACATAGATGCAAAAATCTTCAACAAAATACTAGCAAACGGAATCCAACAGCACATTAAAAGGATCATACACCATGATCAAGTGGGGTTTAACCCCTAAGTGCAAGGATTCTTCAATATACACAAATCAATCATTGTGATAAACCATATTAACAAACTGAAGGATAAAAACCATATGATCATCTCAATAGATGCAGAAAAAGCTTTCGACAAAATTTAACACCCATTTATGATAAAAACTCTCCAGAAAGTAGGCATAGAGGGAACTTACCTCAACATAATAAAGGCCATATATGACAAACCCACAGCCAACATCATCCTCAATGGTGAAAAAACCGAAACCATTTCCTCTAAGATATGGAACAAGACAAGATTGCCCACTCTCACCACTATTATTCAACATAGTTCTGGAATTTTTAGCCACGGCAATTAGAGAAGAAAAAGAAATAAAAGAAATCCAAATTGGAAAAGAAGAAGTAAAGCTGTCACTGTTTGCAGATGACATGATACTACACATAGAGAAACCTAAAGACTCTACCAGAAAACTAGTAGAGCTAATCAATGAATTTGGTAAAGTAGCAGGATACAAAATTAATGCACAAAAATCTCCTGCATTCCTATACACTAATGATGAAAAATCTGAAAGAGAAATTAAGCAAACATTCCCATATACCACTGCAAGAAAAAGAATAAAAAACCTAGGAATAAACCTACCTAAGGAGAAAAAAGACCTGCATGCAGAAAACTATAAGATACTAATGAAAGAAATTAAAGATGATACAAATAGATGGAGAGATATACCATGTTCTTGGATTGGAAGAATCAATATTGTGAAAATAACCATACTACCCAAAGCAGTCTACAGATTCAATGCAACCCCTATCAAACTACCAATGGCATTTTTCACAGAACTACAACAAAAAATTTCACAATTTGTATGGAAACACAAAAAAACCCAAATAGTGAAAGCGATCTTGAGAAAGAAAAACGGAGCTGGAGGAATCAGGCTCCCTGACTTCAGACTACACTACAAAGCTACAGTAATCACGACAGTATGGTACTGGCACAAAAACAGAAATACAGATCAATGGAACAGGATCGAAAGCCCAGAGATAAACCCACGCACATACGGTCACCTTATTTTTGATAAAGGAGGCAAGAATATACAATGAAGAAAGACAGTCTCTTCAATAAATGGTGCTGGGAAAACTGGACAGCTACATGGAAAAGAACGAAATTAGAACATTCCCCAACACCATACACAAAAATAAACTCAAAATGGATTAAAGACCTAAATGTAAGGCCAGACACTATCAAACTCTTAGAGGAAAACATAGGCAGAACACTCTATGACATATATCACAGCAAGATCCTTTTTGACCCACATCCTAGAGAAATGGAAATAAAACAAAAATAAACAAATGGGACGTAATGAACTTAAAAGCTTTTGCACAGCAAAGGAAACCATAAACAAGACCAAAAGACAACCCGCTGAATGGGAGAAAATATTTGCAAACGAAGCAACTGACAAAGGACTAATCTCCAAAATTTACAAGCAGCTCATGGAGCTCAATATCAAAAAACCAAACAACCCAATCCAAAAATGGGCAGAAGACCTAAACAGACATTTCTCCGAAGAAGATATACAGATTGCCAACAAACACATGAAAAGATGCTCAACATCATTAATCATTAGAGAAATGCAAATCAAAACTACAATGAGGTATCACCTCACACCGGTCAGAATGGCCATCATCAAAAAGATCTACAAACAATAAATGCTGGAAAGGGTGTGGAGAAAAGGGAACCCTCTTGCACTGTTGGTGGGAATGTAAATTGATACAGCCACTATGGAGAATAGTATGGAGGTTCCTTAAAAAACCAAAATAGAACTACCATACGACCCAGCAATCCCACTATTGGGCATATACCCTTAGAAAACCATAATTCAAAAAGACTCATGTATCACAATGTTTACTGCAGCAATATTTACAATAGCCAGGAGATGGAAGCAATCTAGGTGTCCATCGACAGATGAATGGATAAAGACGATATGGCACATATATACAATGGAATATTATGCAGCCATAAAAAGAAACGAAACTGAGTTATTTGTAGTGAGGTGGATGGACCTAGAGACTGTCAAACAGAGTGAAGTAAGTCAGAAAGAGAAAAATCAATACTGTATGCTAACACATATATATGGAATCTTAAAAAAAAATGGTTCTGAAGAACCTAGGGGCAGGACAGGAATAAAGACACAGACATAGAGAATGGATTTGAGGACACAGGGAGGGGGAAGGGTAAGCTGGGACGAAGTGAGAAAGTGGCATGGACTTATATACACTACCAAATGTAAAACAGATAGCTAGTGGGAAGCAGCCACATAGCACAGGGAGATCAGCTCGGTGCTTTGTGACCACCTAGAGGGGTGGGATAGGGAGGGTTGGGAGGGAGACACAAGAGGGAGGAGATATGGGGATATATGTATATGTATAGCTGATTCACTTTGTTATAAAGCAGAAACTAACACACCATTGTAAAGCAATTATACTCCAATAAAGATGTTAAAAATAAATAAATAAATAAATAAATAAAATAATAATGATAATAAAAAGAACATTTTTTTAAAAAAGCTAAACTGAATGCATAAATGCATGGTGACACTGTTCTAAGAACTTCAAATGAAATATCAAATTTGTCATAATAACTGTCTGAAGTACATACTATTTTTAACCCCCATGTTACTGATGAGATCTCTAAGATCGTGAATCAGCATGGGTTGCTGGTCCCCCCTCTGAAAATCAACCTGCAGAAAAAACTACAGAAGGGAAAAGGAAACATGAAGTCCAGGAACTTATAGACACACACGTGTGTGCGACATCACTGGGGTGACACAACGGGCATCATATATCATCTGAAGCAGAGTTATGGAAAAAATAATTCAAGTTAGGCATGATAGGTGTACTTAAGGAAATAAGGGAAGACATTACCAATATGAAATTCAAATAAAAATTATCTTAAAAGTGTCAAAATGAAATATTTTGGATAAAAATAATCATTGAAATAAATAATGGATAGTATAAATAGCAGGAGAGGTACAGCTGAAGAATAACTTAGTGAGTTTGGAGATCAGACTGAGACACTTTCCCAGAAGATAGCAGGAAAGGATAAAGAAATAGGAAATGCAAAAGAAAAGCTAAAAGATATGGAAGCTAAAAGCAGATGGGCAGGCATTCAGTAATAACAGTCTCAGAAGGAGATGAAAATAAAAATAGAGAGGATGAAATTTTTGAGGAGTAATGGACACCAATTTCTCAGAACAACAGATCAAGAAACTGAGGCACAGAGAAGTAAAATAACTTGATATGGTCAAGATTCAAACCCAGGTCGTCTTGTCTGAGTGCTCTTGCCCTTAACCACCATGCTATACTGACTCAGGACTGAAGATCAAAAAATTCAGCAACAAAGATAATTAAGGAGGACTGGAATCAGCTTTGCCACTCTAGGATTTTGCAGTAACTAAAAGATGAAGTCTATACTCTCCAGTATTACACACCTTGATAACATTGCAAATGCCTTTCCATAAACTCACAGCACTGATTAAAAAGGAAGTGTGAAGAAGTAAAGAAAAGGGAACCCTTGTGCACTGTTGGTGAAAATGTAAATTGGTGCAGCCACTATGGAGAACAGTATGGAGCTTCCTGAAAAAACTAAAAATAGAACTACCATACGACCCAGCAATCCCACTCCTGGGTATTTATCCAAAGGAAACTAAAACACCAACTCAAAAAGATATCTGTGAGATTGGGATTGACATGTATACACTGATGTGCATAAAATGGATGACTAATAAGAACCTGCTGTATAAAAAAATAAATAAAATAAAATTCAAATATTCAAAAAGAAAAAGATATCTGCACCTCTATGTTCAATGCAGCATTGCTTACAATAGCCAAGACATGGAAACAACCTAAGTGTCATCCATGGATGAGTGGATAAAGAAAATGTGGTACATACAATGGAATATTACTGAACCATAAAAAAGGAAATCCTGACATTTGTAACATGGATGGATGGTGAGGGCTTATGCTAAGTGAAGTAAGTCATACTGAGAAAAACAAATATCATATGATCTCACTTATATGTGGAATATAAAAAAGCTGAAATTATAGAAACAGAGTAGAGTGATGGTTTCCAGGAGCTGGGGTGTGTGTGAGAGATGGAGAGATATTTGTCAAAGGGTACAAATTTCCAATTATAAGATGAGTAAGTTCTGGTGATATAACGTACAGGATGTTGGCTATAGTTAATAATACTGTATTGTATATTTGAAAGTTGCTAAGAGAACAGATCTTAAAAGTTCTCATCAAAAAAAAATTGTAACTATGTGTGGTGATGGATGTTAACGAGACATTGTGGTGATCATTTTGCAACATACACATATATCAAATCATTATGTTGTACATCTGAAACTAACAATGTTATATGTCAATTATATCTGAATGGAAAAAAGTTGGATATAAAAAGAAGAAAGTGTCAAGTCCTAGCAAAGGAGACTGCCTCATTTTACTATTTTCACAAGTTTATTCACATAACATATTAATGGCAGCACAGTAGAGTGTAGTAGTTAAAGAGTATGGGGTCTGGAATCATTGCACTAAGATCAAATGCAGGTGACACCGCTTCTCTCTGTCATAATTTTATCACCTATAAAATAGAAATAAACTCTACTGGCTTTGTAAGGTGGCTATAAGGATTACATGATTCAATGCTAGTAAAGCCCTTAATACAGTACCTGGCTGCTGGGAAAACTGGACAGCTACATGTAAAAGAATGAGATTAGAACATTCTCTAACACCATGCACAAAAATAAACTCAGAATGGATTAAAGGCCTAAATGTAAGACTGGATACTATAAAACTCTTCGAGGAAAACATAGGCAGGACACTCTTTGACATACATCACAGCAATATCTTTTTGGATCCGTCTCCTAGAGCAATGGAAATACAAACAAAAATAAACAAATGGGACCTAATTAAACTTAAAAGCATTTGCATAGCAAAGGAAACCATAAATAAAACAAAAAGACAACGTACGGAATGGGAGAAAATATTTGCAAATGAAGCGACTGACAAGGGATTAATCTCCAAAATATACAAACAGCTCATACAGCTCAATATCGAAAAACCAAACAACCCAATCAAAAAATGGGCAGAAGACCTAAATAGAAACTTCTCCAAAGAAGACATACAGATGGCCAAAAAGCACATGAAAAGATGCTCAACATTGCTAATTATCAGAGAAATGGAAATGAAAACTACAATGAGGTTATCACCTCACACTGGTCAGAATGGCCATCATCAAAAAGTCTACAAATAATAAATGCTGGAGAGGGTGTGGAGAAAAAGGAAGCCTCCTACATTGTTGGTGGGAATATAAATTGGTATAACCACTATGAAGAACAGCATGGAGGTTCCTTAAAAAACTAAAAATAGAGCTACCACATGATCCTGCAGTCTCACTCCTAGGCATATATTCAGAGAAAACCATGGCCATATATCCAGAGAAAACCATAATTCAAAAAGATACATGCACCCCAATGTTCACTGCAGCACTATTTACAATAGCCAAGACACGGAAGCAACCTAAATATCCATTGACAGATGAATGGATAAAGAAGATGTGACACACACACACACAGTGGAATTATTACTCAGTCACAAAAAGGAATGAAATAATGCCATTTGCAGCAACATGGATGGACCTAGAGATTATCATACTAAGTGAACTAAGCCAGGCAGAGAAAGACAAATACCATATGATATCACTTATATGTGGAATCTAAAAAAAAAAAAAATGATACAAATGAACTTATTTACAAAACAGAAAGAAACTCACGGACTTAGAAAACAAACTTATGGTTATCAAAGGGGAAACGGGGGGAGGGGGGAGGGATAATTTATGACATTGGGATTAACATATACACACAACTATATATAAAATAGATAACCAACAAGGACCTACTGTATATCACAGGGAACTATACTCAATATTTTATAATAACCTATAAGGGAAAAGAATCTGAAAAGGAATATATAATATATATAAGACTTACGGAAAAACCTGAAGGAACATTTTTGCCAACCCAATATATTTACATATATCTGAATCACTGTTCTGTACACCTGAAACTAACACAATATTGTAAATCAACTATACTTCAATAAAAATAAATAAAATCTCCGAAATGCACTCAAATACACACATTTCAGAACCATGTGCCTGTTTTTCTTCTCATAGCATTGGTAACTGTCACACTCTATATTTTATGTATTTACCTTGTTTATCGCCTGTCTCTCCCCACCCCCACTGCAATGGAAGCTTCACAAGAGCAGGGATTTTTGTCTGCTTTATACATTGCTGTAGCCCCAGGATCTTGAACAGTCACTGGCACACAATAGGTACAGAATACATTTTTGTGAAGTGAATGAAAGTCGGTTTCCTCCCTCCCTCCCTCCTCTTCCTCTTATCCTATGAATACAGTGTTTGAACTCTGTTTTCACCCCCTTCTTTTTTCATAATTTCCAAGAGCTAGGGATAACTTTCAGGATCTTTAAGACAGATTAAATGTCACACACACCCACCTTCTGCCTAATTCCTTAAAACTCCAACCCAGGTCCAGGCATAAAATAGTCACCAGCTTGCTTCACATCCTTGTTTGGAATTAAGGAAACATAAATTAATTTGTTCTCACTTTCAACTAAATTAAGGGCAGAAGTCGCAGGTTCAGAAACACTGCCTCTGATTTGGTAGCGTGAGGACTTTTTCCTTAGTGGGTAGGAGGGGAAGGAATGCCTCTTAAAAATGCCAGCAGTCAGATAAAAATACCTTTGTCTTTGGTGATTTATGTAAAAATTGTGTTCAATCTATGTCCAAACTTTCCATGTTTAATTGACTTTGGAAGCAATAATAAAAGTCAAATTTTTATTAAAAAAAAATACAGTACCTAGCATAAAAAGCACTCAAACGTTAGCTACTGTTCATTATTCTTCTTAATTCAAAGATTTAGCTGATAATAATTAGAAAGGCGAATCATACTCCTATATACCTTGTACTCACAGCAGCAGTAGAGCTTGTTAAAAATACAGATTCCCAGGGCCCACATCAATAAATTGATTCAGTAGGTCTTGGATGAAGCCAGGAATCTGCATTTTTATCAAGCTGTCAGGCGAATATTAATGCAGGTTAGTCCAAGGCATGTCAACCATTGCCTTAGCTTGCAATTTTAGGACAAAAATTTATTTGTTCATTGTCACTTTTATTGACTATTTGCTATGTGCTAGGTATTATACCAGGAGCTGGGGATACAGTGATGAAGATATATTAATACAAACCCTGCCCGCATAGGCTAGTAAGAAGCATATAACCTAGAGAGAACAGATACATCTTTGGATTTGTATATAAAACCAAAAAGTTTCTGCTACTTAATTCATTTATTCAATGAGCATTTACTAAATATAAACCTGGTATTTTCAATTTCAGAATTTCCATGATCCATAGTAGTAGTTATTTCTAGTGCTTCAAAAGGAGACACATTTCCTTAAGTCTATCCCCAATTGCCTCCACTCCCCCAGCCCCTCTCCACCCCCGCAATGGAATCTCACATTCCACCCCCAACTCTGCCAGCAAGACAATTCATTTGTGTTGATGTTTCCATTAGCAGTGATTTGTAAAACAGCTTGCCTGAGTTAGGGAGGTTGCCATTTAGGGCCATCATTGGTACCATGACCTCTTTAGCCCAAATGTTCTCCCTAAAATACTTGTTGACTTTGGCTCCTTAGTTTTTCCTGTGTTATAAGGTGATACAATCAAAGTTAAGATACAAAACAGCACTGTTAAAAATCATGTCAGTCTATTAACATGTATTTATTTTGTAGTTTGTGAAAGGATACTAGAAGCAACCCTTCAGTTTTAAAAATTACTACACTGGTATCACAGCCGGCTGTGAGGCAGACAATTCCTTTAAAGTTTTATGTATTATTTAAGGGGGAAAATCCTTGAATGTTAGAAAAAGTAACAGTTTGTAGTCAAATGCATGCTAACATCATTGGAAGTGATGATCAATGTCTAGTAATTAAATATTATCATATTCCCTCTTCTTGATTATAATTGATCTCTAAGGGAGTTAAAGCCTCAAATACCTATCTCTTCTGCAGCCTAGCTGGGATTACTGCCTCTGGCCTCTAAATGTTTTCAGTCTTCTACTGATCTGTCATATGTCAAGCTAAACCTTCTAAGGATCAGGACCTCATATGACTCCTCTGAAATTCCACAAACTTAAGTCTATACTGGTTTCAGAGAAATGAACCAAGTATAATGGCAATATTAATGACGATTATGGAAACAAAAACAACAGCTAACATTTGAGCACTTACTATGTGCTAGGCAGTGTGCTCTACATGGATTATCTCTTCTGTGAGGTAGGTACTACTGTTTTCTTATCTTCTTAAGGGAAGTGGGGCTTGGAAAGCTTATGTGGCTTGCCTAAAATTACACCCAAAAAAGGGTGATTGGCAGGTTACTTGCAAAAGGGACAGGGCTTAAACCATTTGCTCTTTTTACTGGGCATCAACCATCCCAGCAAATACTGAATAGGAGACTTTTACAACCTACAAAGAAATGGTAGAATTAAAACAATTTTTCTAGAGTTTAGCATGATTTCTGGTGGTCTGTTCTTATTCAGATGAATAATAATCATTTTTATGCCAGTGAATACAAATATAGAAACAATACTAAAACTTGTTATAATAAATAATAAATGTACTAAACTTGTGATAAAAGAGGCAGAGAAGTAGGAGATAATGACATCAAACCTCATATATGCTTCAATTATGAGCATAGCTCCTTAGAGGTACATGTCAACAAAAATTGGGTTCGTGTGCCACCATGTGGTTAATATGCTATAGGTTACTAATACTTGCCCTACAATTAAATGGGTCCTTTCGAACCTTTATTCTCAAAGGTAAATGCATGCAACTTCCTGAAATAGGCTGATTAGCTATTTTATACTTCACATCAAATTATTTTAATGGAGTATATTTCTCTCTAATGTTAAGAATGACAAAGGTAAAACCTTATACTACCATCTGCTGGCTAATAAAACTGCACAATAACATCTCTGTTCAGTAAACTATGCTATGAGGTATTAAAACTTGAATGAAGGACTAAAGACAAAGGGAGAAAATTGTACACAACATCAGGGTAGAGGAAGTAAAGCCTCACTTTAGGTACTTTAATTTAAATCCCCATTTTGTTTTCCCTATAATTATCAACATGCAGTCCATATTTAAAAAGACATAGGTAGTAAATGCTGGAAAAGGGAAGTGCAAAAAAAATTTCTATGCCAGTTTTACTGACTTTTGTTTTCCTACTAAAGGGTACAGAGCTTAGGCTGTATACCCACTGAAGCATATTATGAAACATGACCTTGACCAAGATTTTTATCTCTGATATCTATATAATTCATAAGTTTATTACCAGAAGAGGTACTTTCCCCTAACATAATTTACATAAATGTTAACAGAGGTCAGATATTACTTTAATATTAAAAAAACAAACAGTTAAGAATCAGTCAACAAATCTTTATCACTAGAAACTTGTGTTAAAGTATTTATCAGTTTAGGTCATGTTGAAGTTTCAAAATGTCTGAGGAACATTATTACCCTGAACAACTGAAGAAATGCATAGACACTTGGTAGACATGATACAGGAGACCCTAAAATCAATATATTTTAAAATATGGTTCCACAGAACTACAAGACCATTATATTTCAAAAAGGAAAAAGCAACAGCACGAACAACAGCAAGAAACCAATGAGAGGATATAACAGAATATAATTCATGGGGTGGGGTGATGAATAGAGCTAAGATAGCTGATTGAATATAGAACTGAAGACATGAATTAAAGCTCCAATTCTCTTCCTTTTACATACCTGCTTCATTTCAATTTTACTGCTTGCAAAAGTAAGTCAAATTCTAACACCAATTTTCAATGATATATGGATCAATATGGAACAATAAAAAATACAGTTAAATATCACTATAAAGGTGACTAAAAAGGCATATAAAAGTGTTAACACTGCTTTATTCACTATGGATGAAAGAAAAGGAGCAAATACAGTTCTTGCCTTTAAAGAACTTCAGAGATAAAAAGACAAGAAAAAGTCAAGTGGTTAATAAACTGAGATAGTAAATCTAATTAGAAAGTGAAGAAGTAAAAGAAAGTAAACAAGAACAGAAATACAGAAGAGGAGTTATATAATAATGACTTTAAGAGGAAGTGATGAGGCAGAAAGAGATAATAATCACATATCAAGTAAGTTGAAAATGAACACTTTTTCAAAGGACAAACAAAAGTTAACTCAAAAAGGCATGCAACTTAATCATTATTTAGATAATAGCAAATTAAGGGGGAAGTGAAAATGTACCATTTTTAGCAGTCTTTCATCTTAAAAAATATGTATAAAAGGGCAGGTGTTTGCAATTGTACTATAACATAGTAGGAACCAACTTTGAAATGTCTTTAAATAAGAGCAGGTTCAAACACCAAGAAATCCTTCACTGCAAATATAAAAAACACCTACTTGTACCCATTTCAGAGAGAACTAATTTTCAAAATCCCATTAAAGGAAATGAAAATCAAATAGTATTGGGCAAAGTTAAATGAAATTCTAAATACAAGCCCAGGGAACAAAATTAACATTTATTGAGTACCTACATCATGCCTGGTACTTCTCTATCCCCATTGCTACCACCTTACTTCAGGCCTGCATTACCTCTCTCATGCGGATCATTTTAATAGCATACTAACAAGTATCTTATCCATTTTCTTTTCTCCAATCCATCCTGCACACTGACACCCAAAGTGATTTTTCTAAAATGAAAATTTGATGTTGGTCTTTTGTTTAAAATCACTAAATAGATCCTACAGCCTGTAACACAATGTCCAAACTCTCTAACTTCTACGATCTGATTCCCATCTACCTTTCCAGTCTTTCTCTCGCCTCTTCCCATGCCCACCCTTATACTCTACACCACTATCTCCTTACACTCCATTATTGCAATGCTGTTTTATGCACGTGTTTCTTTTTTTCTGCTCCTCCCCTTGAAGGGCCTTCATCTTTTGCCCCCATAGCAATGCAAAGAGCTACCACGTCTATTTTCAACATCAGTTCAAGTCCTCCTAATGTCAGCTCCCCATCCCCAAATTTTCCAAAAAAGAACTGAATATTCCTTCCTGTACAGGGTGCCTGTACAGATTTCTATTACAGGGCCCATAATTTTTATTGTTACGGTATGCTTATTTAGACTGTAGGCTCCTTGGGAGCAGGAACCTAGTCTTATTTATCAAAGTATCCTTACTAACCAGCACAATAATTGGCACATCACAGGTACCTGCAAAGTTTTTAACCAATTAATAAATAAATAAGCTTCATTATTTAGGTTAAAGGTTTTTCACTGCTTACCAAAAGGTATAGTCTATCATCAGTGATCGAGTTCCATCATTTCCTTGAAATGTCTGTTTCACTCCACAATCATCACCCTATTATATGTCCTCATCCTGCATTTTAATGCCACACTAATTTTCCAAAAGCCCACATTCATCATAAAAGAGCCCCATTCATGAACTTACAGTGAATACTATTTTACATCCAAATGCCTCCATTTACCTTTAATGTGTCTCCAAAAGCTGGCCCTACCTTTACCTATCCAATTTCAACTCGTCATCTGGCCGATTTCTTCATCATACCTTGAGTCTGGTACATAAATTCTTACCTTTCCTTTCACCCAAACTGTTTCATCCTACATTCACACCTTATTCTTACCTAATCCAATTAAATACTAACCATCACTTATGGGCCAGTCTGATTTTTTCCATTAAAACTGTACCTGAATGCACCCCCCTCCATTTTTTAACCATATGCTATAGCGAATACATTCAGTACCAGTCACTTCAGCACTTCATTCTTTTGTTTTTAAGAATGTTACTTTTTTCTCTCCAAGTGGACTATCATCTCCTTCAGGTAAATCTCATATACATCCTATTGTATTTCCTGTTAGATCCCAAACAATTCTTAGTTACTATGATAGTAAGCCATCATTATATGGTACAGTGTTTTAAAAACTTTTTAAAAGCTTTTTTAAAACTAAAAAAGTCCTCTTTTTAAATAAAATATTATGTTGCAGCCCAATACATAAAATCGATAAAAGGAGAGGGACTCTGATCGAAATGGGATGCAGAGCTTGGAGTGCTGCCCATCTGGCCTTCCCCTACTTGCTTAGCCACATGGTAGCCCTGGAGCACCTCTGCAAATCTCCTGAGGCTCTTTGGAATACAATTTGAAAACTACTGTGTTCAAGTTCTAGCTCTAACACTTACTGGCCATGTACCCTTGGGTAATCACAAACTCTCTAAGTTTCAATTTCCTGAGATAATGAGTATACATGAGAAAGGCCTTTGTAAACTTTAAAGCTTTCTATCAATTCGAGGAATTTATAACTTCACAAGCCGTGAGCTAAACTGGTTATATTATACAATCTTAACAATAGTTACATCACCCAATGGTACCGACTGTGAAAGCATTCTATATTTTAAAATCCACCTTTATTTAAAATAAAATAAAGCATTCTAAATATCATACAATTCTGGGAATCCCAAGTCCTCTGCCTTGTTTCTTGTACTTAGAATTAACTTTCTAATCTCCATTTGGGGGCAATAACGTATAATGATTAAGAGGACGTGCTTTCGAGTTGGGCAGACTTGGTTTGAAAGCCAGCTTTACCACTAATTAAGCTTGGATAAGTTACATAAACCTCCCCAAGCCTTAATTTCCTCATCTCAAAAATGAGAACAGCACTATCAGCTTTTCAGTTGCTGCTAGATTAAGGAAAATAACCTGAACTAATCATTTAGCACAGAGTATGAAACCCAGTAAGAAATCAGTAAGTTAACTATTATTTTCCTCTTGGGAAGAGGTGTGGGAGAGTTGAAGCACTTTGCATTAAAGTAGCATTCAATATTCCTTTTCCTTTTTTTCATGGGCAAAGGGTCATAGCACCAAAAACAAAATACAGTAAGTCAAGTCTATAAATGAAAAAACATGACACCTTTGACAACTCAGAGTGCCAAGTTATAAAACAGATGGTTTCTTTCCAGATATCCTGTAACAATTAAATAGCATTTCTTTACTTCTGGATTTTTTAAATCTTCTTTAAAGCTTAGGCAATGTCTTGTTCTTCTTAATACACCTTCACAATACACTTCAAAGTCAGCAAATAATCAGTAATTGTTTATTAAATTAAACAGATTTCCTACAATCAGAAATTTACCATATAACAAATAACTTCAAAGCAACTATCTCTTTTCAACTTGGAATGGTAGCTTCCTATGAGAAATATTACTAATCATGGGCTATTTCTCATGAAAATTGAAGTTTAAAGTTAAGTTTAATTTTAGGAAAGAGGCTAATTAAATATAAAATCAGTCTCAATTTGAAAAAGGAAACTTCACTATCTTTAAAATTATAAACATAAATGTGTGCAAATCTTTAAAGAATACTCTTTGCCATACAAAATTAAGTACCTGATAGGAAAGGTGTTAGGGATATAAGAGTTAAATAAAACAAGGCAAGTATACACTATGCAGTTTTTTTTTTTAAGTAAAGATATATGTACCAATATGGAAAGATGTTCAAGAAACATCTAGGTGAAAAGAGCAAGTTGTAAAAGAGTATGTATGGTATAAGCCCATTTGTGTTTGTCTGCTTTTAAAGATATACAAACAAATCTGTGCACAGAAAATTTTCTGAAGACTATTCAAGACCCCTACTCACATTCTATAATAATATAATTAAGAAAGGAAGCCAAATCACTATCAATTTAGTATTTCATAACATGGAAACTGAAATGACTCTTTTTTAAAAAGTATTATAAAAACGATAGATTTTAACCTTCATGTGGCCCTAAGCCATTATCAAAAAGATTTGATAGAGACTGTCACAAAAACTCTTTCCTAAATGCTCTATCAGTAAACTTTAAATGGAAGAAAAGTTCATTGATTACAAAAACAAAATATTTGCTTATATAGACAAAGGACATTTAAAAAATTTTCCCAAATGCTAAATATTCATGTTACTTTAATTGACTTATATACATTGAAAAATAACTGGAGAAATCACTGATTTATATTAATGTTAGAAATATATTTATTTATTACCTTTTTTTTTAAACAGTAACATTAATCTCCTAAGGTTTTGTGGGTTTTTTTAAAATTTAATTTTATTTTATTTATTTATGGCTGTGTTGGGTCCTCACCTCTGTGCGAGGGCCCTCTCTAGCTGCGGCAAGCGGGGGCCACGCCTCACCGCGGCGCGCAGGCCTCTCACCATCGCGGCCTCCCCCCCTGCGGAGCACAGGCTCCAGACACACAGGCTCAGCAACTGTGGCTCACGGGCCCAGCCGCTCTGCAGCATGCGGGATCCCCCCAGACCAGGGCCCGAACCCGCGTCCCCTGCATTGGCAGGCAGACCCCCAACCACTGCGCCACCAGGGAAGCCCTACCTTTTGTTTTAATTAAATGTTCCAACCATATGAAGAACTAAGATACTGTTGAATTTTCTTTACAAATGACTGAAGTTTGGTAAAATGACACTGTAACCCAGTAGTTGCTTTCCCAATTCTCTTAACAGCTACATGGAACATTAAGTGCTTAAATTTGAAACCAAGACAACAGGAACAGCACCTCCCCCAATAATCCCCCCCAAAATGACGTTTTAGATAATTAGAATAGGTTTAAATATATAAACTCTTTATTTAGATCAGAGAACATACGGTTTTCTCGTATGTTCAGTAGGGTCAAAATGATATCTACCATATTAAATTTCTATATTAATATTAAATACTGTTTTCTTATCCAAGAACAATGGACCAGAAGACAGATGTAGATACTATTCCTGTCTCTGCCACTTATTAGGTAAAAACTGGGTAAGTCATCGAATGCCTCTGACCCTAAGTTTCCCCATCTATAAAATGAGAGGACTTTTCACACTTGGAAATGTGAAAGTCCTACTTACTTTATGACAGTGAAAAATATCAAGTAGGAGACACTTTTATTTCCTGATTCTTAATTGCTATATGGCAACAAAAAATGTTAAGGAAGAGACAATTAAACCTCATATATAATTATTAAAATTATGTATGCCCTCTACTGGACATTATTAAAAGAGAACCATACTATTTCCTTTAAGGTTTCTACTCAGAAACCCTTTTCTGCAGGGCTGAATTTTTTATTTGGCATAAAATATGTGTTTCAGATTACACTGTCTTTTGTGGTGTTACGTGGAGAATTGACCTCTCATTTAAATACAGTTTTATTCTCTTTGAAAAATTCTGAAATATAGCCTTAGTCAGATGAATAACTTTCATAGTAGGAATAAAATTTCCTTGGTCCATGTTAGTTTTTTTTTTAAGCTAACAATTTAAATATGTTTACCTTTGGCAGCATGGGAGTATCCCTTTTCTTCTTCTTTTCTGAATTAGGGTCATCTAACAAGTCTGGCTCAAAGGTATAAAGTTCAGTAAGCTCATTCATGGTAAAATGACGTTCAACTTGCTGTTGATCAACAACTCGAAAAGACAGTGACTGCTTAGTTACTTGCCGATCATAAATCTTATCTTCCATGGTTCCCTTTGTAAAAAAGAATGAACAATACACAAATAAATAAATTTTGTAAACATGAAACTTAATCACGAAGAAATATAGGTTATTGGTTACTACAAAATAGCAGAACTTCGTAGTAATATACTGCCATGAAGCAAGTTTTATGTACAATGCTGTTTAATTCATGAGAGATTTTTATGTTCAAAGTAGTTTACATTGACAGAAAAGAAAACTGTATTACTGATAATCGTTCTAAATTTTTTCACCAATATGCATTCATCTGTTGCTTTAAGTAATTCTGTACTTGGTGGAAGCAGGAGAGCAGTCAGATACCAAGGTAAACAGAATAAAAGAGTACATGAAATAAGATTTTAGGAGGTTACTGATGTAAGAATGCAAGAGAACAGTTTAATTCCTTTCCAATGGAATACAATAAGCTCTCAACAATCACTATAAACTGTCTTTATGTAATTTAAGTCTTACTTTCCATAACTTTAGGACAAAAAATTAATAACTAAAATGCCAATCTATTATATATTCTATATGGCATTCTGAACTAGAATGTAAAGGAACTCTTAATCTAAATAACAGGAAAGAGTTTACAGTGTAGTTTTCCAACTATATTATGTACTTTTATGTATGAGCAAGGATCTACCAATAAAACCCAATCTCTGGTTGAGAAGCCCAAATTTGGAGGCAGGTAGAGAGGGTAGCATCTGCTCCCAAAGAAGATGTACCAGTTAAAAGGGCAACTTGAGGGACTTCCCTGGTGGCGCAGTGGTTAAGAATCTGCCTGCAAATGCAGGGGACACGGGTTAGAGCCCTGGTCCGGGAAGATCCCACATGCCACGGAGCAACTAAGCCTGTGCGCCACAAATACTGAGCCTGCGCTCTAGAGCCCATGAGCCACAACTACTGAGCCCACGTACTGCAACTGCTGAAGCCCAGGCACCTAGAGCCCAGGCTCCGCAACAAGAGAAGCTACAGCAATAAAAAGCCCACGCACCGCAATGAAGACCCAATGCAGCCAAAAATCAATCAATAAATAAATAAACTTTAAAAAAAAAAAAGGGTAACTTGATTCTATGAACCTGTATTACATTCAACTGCATCTACTTCTTTGATTTCATTTATTTTCCTTAAATTTCAGCTTCTGTTTTTTAATACCTGAGTTTATATGTAAAGGAAATTACTTGAATATTCTTGACTAGAAATATTAAATATTCCTTGTAATGATTCTTTGTTATTATAATACATTACCTGTTTCTTCCTATTTACCCACACTCTTCCAAACTAAGAGAACATCTGGTGACCAGTGAAAACAATGATCATTTGACCTTCACATCTATAAGCAAATTAGATTTAGTTATTGGCTTTTCTACTTATGCTAAGTAAGAGAATTATAAATGTTTAACTTGCTTGAACTAGCAAGAAAATGCTAAATCTGTATACACAGGCAAATCCATCTCAATCTGAGAAAGTTGACATTAGAGACCTGGACAAACTACAAAACAGAAAATCATGAGGGGCCAAAATTGACTTATGCTGCTTTATGAATAGGAATGATGTTTTCAACTTTGTTTGCCTCTCTATAATGCAGATATCCCCTGAACTCCAAAAATATGATCAGTTTCACCCAATCTTTCAATATTAAAAAGAGAATGTAAATGATAAACCTACCTGAGCTAAGAACCTATATACATACACAGGTTTAGTTTGTCCAAAGCGATAAACTCTGAATATACTCTGGATGTCATAAGATGGATTCCAAGAAGCATCAAATATAATCACTCGATTAGCAGCTACCAGATTAATTCCAAGAGATCCTGCTTTGGTCGAAATGATAAACAATCGCCCTCTGAAAATGAAAATACAAAATAAATGTTTAGTAATGAGTGCTACACAGATATCTTATTTATGATATGACTTTATTCTAAGGCAGTTTTTCGAACAATCAAAAGTTCAGACAATTCATTACTCACTCACTGAAAAACAGACATGTCTAAGGAGTCAGGTTGATGATTTACATGCACAAGAAGAATCTTACTGCGGTAAAACGAAATACTCTGATTTAGGAATAAAGATAAATATGGAAACCACATGTTTAAAATGTATTCAAGGTATTTATAGATTTCTCAGTAAATGTAGAAAACTTACGTACAACTCAAAAAAATATATTGTGTTCAGTACTGTTATGAGCACTAACTACATCAAAATGAAGGGCACTGCCCAAGGAGCTGAGTGTAGTAGCAGTGACTGATATGCAATTACAATATAATGTAATAAATGTAAGAAGAGAAGTTAGATAGATGCTAGGTACTGAGGTAAGAAAAATAGGATCAAGTAGACAGAGGGATCCAGGAAGAATGTATTCAAGAAAAAAAAAAACTGATAGATTATCTGCTACGTTGGAACACAAGAATTTATATTTATTGTTTTTTTAACATCTTTATTGGAATATAATTGTTTTACAAAGTTGTGTTAGTTGCTACTGTATAACAAAGTGAATCAGCTAAACGTACACATATATCTCCATATCCCCTCCCTCTTGTGTCTCCCTCCCACCCTCCCTATCCCACTCCTCTAGGTGGTCACAAAGCACCAAGGTGATCTCCCGGTGCTATACAGCTGCTTCCCACTAGCTATCTATTTTACATTTGGTAGTGTATATATGTCAATGCCACTCTCTCACTTCGTCTCAGCTTACCCTTCCCCCCCTGTGTCCTCAAGTCCATTCTCTACATCTGCGTCTTTATTCCTGCCCTGTTACTAAGTTCATCAGTACCATTTTCTAGATTCCATATATATGTCTTAGCATACGGTATTTGTTTTTCTCTTTCTGACTTACTTCACTCTGTATGACAGACTCTAGATCAATCCACCTCATTATAAATAACTCAATTTCGTTTCTTTTTATGGCTGAGTAATATTCCATTGTATACATGTGCCACATCTTCTTTATCCATTCATCTGTCAATGGGCACTTATGTTGCTTCCATGTCCTGGATACTGTAAACAGCGCTGCAATGAACATTGTGGTACATGACTCTTTTTGAATTATGGTTTTCTCAAGGTATACGCCCAGTAATGTGATTGCTGGGTCATACAGTAGTTCTATTTTTAGTTTCTTAAGGAACCTCCATACTGTTCTCCATAGTGGCTGTATCAATTTACATTCCCACCAACAGTGCAAGAGAGTGCTCTTTTCTCCACACCCTCTCCAGCATTTACTGTTTGTAGATTTTTTGATGATGGCCATTCTGACTGGTGTGAGGTGATACCTCATTGTAGTTTTGACTTGCATTTCTCTAATGATTAGTGATGTTGAGCATCCTTTCATGTGTTTGTTGGTCATCTATATCTTCTTCGGAGGAATGTCTATTTAGGTCTTCTGCCCATTTTTGGATTGGTTTGTTTGTTTTTTTGATATTGAGCTGCATAAGCTGCTTGTAAATTTTGGAGATTAGTCCTTTGTCAGTTGCTTCGTTTGCAAATATTTTCTCCCATTCTGAGGGTTCACTTTTTGCCTTGTTTATGGTTTCCTTTGCTGTGCAAAGATGTTAAGTTTCATTAGGTCCCATTTGTTTATTTTCATTTTTATTTCCATGTCTCTAGGAGGTGGGTCAAAAAGGATCTTGCTGTGATTTATGTCATACAGTGTTCAGCCTATGTTTTCCCCTAAGAGTTTTGTAGTGTCTGGCCTTAACATTTAGCTCTTTAATCCACTGTGAGTTTAATTTTTGTGTATGGTGATAGGAAGTGTTCTAATTTCATTCTTTTACATGTAGCTGTCCAGTTTTCCCAAAACCACTTATTGAAGAGGCTGTCTTTTCTCCATTGTATATTCTGGCCTCCTTTATCAAAGATAAGGTGCCCATATGTGCGTGTGTTTACCTCTGGGCTTTCTATCCTGTTCCATTGATCTGTATGTCTGTTTTTGTGCCAGTACCATACTGTCGTGATTACTGTAGCTTTGTAGTATAGTCTGAAGTCAGGGAGCCTGATTCCTCCAGCTCTGTGTTTCTTTCTCAAGATTGCTTTGGCTATTCGGTGTGTTTTGTGTTTCCATACAAATTGTGAAATTTTTTGTTCTAGTTCTGTGAAAAATGCCATTGGTAGTCTGATAGGGATTGCACTGAATCTGTAGATTGCTTTGGATTATATAGTCATTTTCGCAATGTTGATTCTTCCAATCCAAGAACATGGTATATCTCTCCATCTGTTTGTATTGTCTTTAATTTCTTTCATCAGTGTCTTATAGTTTTCTGCTACAGGTCTTTTTTCTCCTTAGGTAGGTTTATTCCTAGGTATTTTATTCTTTTTGTTGCAATGGTAAATGAGAATGTTTCCTTAATTTCGCTTTGAGATTTTTCATCATCAATGTATAGGAATGTGAGAGATTTCTGTTCATTAATTTTGTATCCTGCTACTTTACCAAATTCGTTGATTAGCTCTAGTAGTTTTCTGGTAGCATCTTTAGGATTCTCTACGTATAGTATCATGTCATCCGCAAACAGTGACAGTTTTACTTCTTCTTTTCCGATTTGGATTCCTTTTATTTTTTTTTCTTCTCTGATCGCTGTGGCTAAAGCTTCCAAAACTATGCTGAATAACAGTAGTGAAAGTGTGCAACCTTGTCCTGTTCCTGATCTTAGTGGAAATGGTTTCAGTTTTTCACCATTGAGAACGATGTTGGTTCTGGGTCTGTCATACATGGCCTTTACTATGTTGAGGTAAGTTCCCTCTATGCCTACATTCTGGAGAGTTTTTATCATAAATGGGTTTTGAATTTTGTAGAAAGCTTTTTCTGCATCTATTGCGATGATCATATGGGTTTTTATCCTTCAATTTGTTAATATGGTGTATCACAATGATTGATTTGTGTATATTGAAGAATCTTTGCATTCCTGGGATAAACCCCACTTGATCATGGTGTACGATCCTTTTAATGTGCTGCTGGATTCTGTTTGCTAGTATTTTGTTGAGGATTTTTGCATCTATGTTCATTAGTGATATTGGCCTGTAGTTTTCTTTTTTTGTGACATCTTCGTCTGGTTTTGGTAACAGGGTGATGGTGGCCTTGTAGAATGAGTTTGGGACTGTTCTTCCCTGTGCTATATTTTGGAAGAGTTTGAAAAGGATAGGTGTTAGCTCTTCTCTAAATGTTTGATAGAACTCCCCCGTGAAGCCATCTGGTCCTGGGCTTTTGTTTGTTGGAAGATTTTTAATCACAGTCTCAATTTCAGTGCTTGTGATTGGTCTGTTTATATTTCCTATTTCTTCCTGGTTCAGTCTCGGAAGGTTGTGCTTTTCTAAGAATTTGTCTGTTTCTTCCAGGTTGTCCATTTTATTGGCGTATAGTTCCTTGCAGTAATCTCTCATGATCCTTTGTATTTCTGCAGTGTCATTGTGACTTCTCCTTTTCACTTCTAATTCTGTTGATTTGAGTCTTCTCTCTTTTTTTCTTGATGAGTCTGGCTAATGGTTTGTCAATTTGCTTACCTTCTCAAACAACTAGCTTTTAGTTTTATTGATCTTTGCTATCGTTTCCTTCATTTCTTTTTCATTTATTTCTGATCTGATCTTTATGATTTCTTTCCTTCTGCTAACTTTGGGGTTTTCTTGTTCTTCTTTCTCTAATTGCTTTAGGTGTAAGGTTAGGTTGTTTATTTGAGATGTTTCTTGTTTCTTGAGGTAGGATTGTATTGCTATAAACTTCCCTCTTAGAACTGCTTTTGCTGCATCCCATAGGTGTTGGGTCATCGTGTTTTCACTGTCATTTGTTTCTAGGTATTTTCTGATTTCCTCTTTGATTTCTTCAGTGATCTCTTGGTTATTTAGTAGTGTACTGTTTAGCCTCCAGGCATTTGTATTTTTTACAGTTTTTTTCCCATAATTGATACCTAGTCTCATAGCGTTGTGGTTGGAAAAGATACTTGATACGATTTCAATTTTCTTAAATTTACCAAGGCTTGATTTGTGACCCAAGATATGATCTATCCTGGAGAATGTTCTATGCGCACTTGAGAAGAAAGTGTATTCTGCTGTTTTGGGGTGGAATGTCCTATAAATATCAATTAAGTTCCTCTTGTTTAATGTATCATTTAAAGCTTGTGTTTTCTTATTGATTTTCATTTTGGATGATCTGTCCATTGGTGAAAGTGGGGTGTTAAAGCCCCCTACTATGATTGTGTTACTGTCGATTTCCCCTTTTATGTCCATTAGCATTTGCCTTATGTATTGAGGTGCTCCTATGTTGGGTGCATAAGTATTTACAATTGTTATATCTTCTTCTTGGATTGATTCCTTGATCATTATGTAGTGTCCTCCTTTGTCTCTTGTAATAGTCTTTATTTTAAAGTCTATTTTGTCTCATATGAGAATTGCTACTCCAGCTTTCTTTTGATTTCCATTTGCATGGAATATCTTTTTCCATTCCCTCATTTTCAGTCTGTATGTGTCCCTAGGTCTGAAGTGGGTCTCTTGTAGACAGCATATATACGGGTCTTGTTTTTTTATCCATTCAGCCAGTCTATGTCTTTTGCTTGGAGCATTTAATCCGTTTACATTTAAGGTAATTAATGATATGTATGTTCCTATTACCATTTTCTTAATTGTTTTGGGTTTGTTATTGTAGGTCTTTTCCTTCTCTTGTGTTTCCTGCCTAGGGAAGTTACTTTAGCATTTCTTGTAAAGCTGGTTTGGTGGCGCTGAATTCTCTTAGCTTTTGCTTGTCTCTAAAGGTTTTAATTTCTCTGTCAAATCTGAATGAGATCCTTGCTGGGTAGAGTAATCCTGATTGTAGGTTTTTCCCTTTCATCACTTTAAATATGTCCTGCCACTCCCTTCTGGCTTGCAGAGTTTCTGCTGAAAGATCAGCTGTTAACCTTACAGGCATTCCCTTGTATGTTATTTGTTGCTTTTCCCTTGCTGCTTTTAATATTTTTTCTTTGTATTTAATTTTTGATAGTTTCATTAATATGTGTCTTGGTGTGTTTCTCCTTGGATTTATCCTGTATGGGACTCCCTGCACTTCCTGGACGTGATTGTCTATTTCCTTTCCCATATTAGGCAAGTTTTCAACTATAATCTCTTCAAATATTTTCTCAGTCCCTTTCTTTTTCTCTTCTTCTTCTGGGACCCCTATAATTTGAATGTTGGTGCATTTAATGTTGTCCCAGAGGTCTCTGAGACTGTTCTCAATTCTTTTCATTCTTTTTTTTTTCTTTTTTTTTTTAATTTATTTATTTTTGGCTGCATCGGGTCTTCACTGCAGTGCGCGGGCTTCTCATTGAGGTGGCTTCTCTTGTTGTGGAGCACGGGCTCTAGGCACGCAGGCTTCAGTAGTTGTGCCTTGCGGGCTCTAGAGCGCAGGCTCAGTAGTTGTGGCGCACGGGCTTAGTTGCTCCGTGGCATGTGGGATCTTCCCAGACCAGGGCTCGAACCCATGTCCCCTGCATTGGCAGGTGGATTCTTAACCACTGCGCCACAAGCAAAGCCCCATTCTTTTTTTCTTTATTCTGCTCTGCAGTAGTTATTACCACTATTTTATCTTCCAGGTCACTTATCCGTTCTTCTGCCTAAGTTATTCTGCTATTGATTCCTTCTAGAGAATTTTTAATTTCATTTATTGTGTTGTTCATCATTGTTTGTTTGCTCTTTAGTTCTTCTAGGTCCTTGTTAAACGTTTCTTGTATTTTCTCCATTCTATTTCCAAGATTTTGGATCATCTTTACTATCATTACTCTGAATTCTTTTTCAGGTAGACTGCCTATTTCCTCTTCATTTGTTTGGGCTGGTGGGTTTTTACCTTGCTCCTTCACCTGCTGCATATTTCTCTGTCATCTCATTTTGCTTAACTTACTGTGTTTGGGGTCTCAGTTTTGAAGGCTGCAGGTTCATAGTTCCTGTTGTTTTTTGTTGTCTGCCCCCAGTGGCTACGGTTGGTTCACTGGGTTGTGTAGGCTTCCTGGTGGAGGGGACTGGTGCCTGTGTTCTGGTGGATGACTCTGGATCTTGTCTTTCTGGTGGGCAGGGCTGCGTCCAGTGGTGTGTTTTGGGGTGTCTGTGACCTTATTATGATTTTAGGCAGCCTCTCTGCTAATGCGTGGGGTTGTGTTCCTGTCTTGCTAGTTATTTGGCATGGGGTGTCCAGCACTGGAGCTTGCTGGTCATTGAGTGGAAACGGGTCTTAGAGTTGAGATGGACATCTCTGGGAGAGCTCTCACCGATTCATATTACGTGGGGCTGGGAGGTCTCTGGTGGTCCAGTGTCCTGAACTTGGCTCTCCCACCTCAGAGGCACAGGCCTGACACCCAGCCAGAGCACCAAGACCCTGTCAGCCACACAGCTTTTTTCCCTTTTCCTTTGTGCTTCGTCTAGTTTCACTTGCTTGTAGAGTGTGGCGTGCAGAAGCCTTGCCCTGGGTGCTGCAGACCAGAGTTCGTAGTGCGAACATCTGAACAGAAGTTCTTAATTTTAATGAAGCTCACCTTATCAATCTTTCCTTTTATGGTTAGCAGTTTGTGTGCCCTGTTTATGAAAAATTTCTCACTACAATTCAGGAAAATACTCCATGCTGTTGCCTTCTAAAACCTTTATGTTTTAGCTTCAACATTGAAATCTATGAACTACTGTGAATTATTTATCAGGAAAATACAGATTAAGACTATGAAGCCTTACTGCTACATATCTATGACAATGGCTTAAAAAAACAGACATCATCAAGTGATAATGAGGACAGATAACAAATGAAACAGGTACTCTACTAGCTGGAGTGCAAATTGGTACAACCATTTTGGAAAAATGTTTTGGCAGTATAAGCTAAAGCTGAATACGCACATACGTATTACGTAGCAATCCCACTTCTAGACATACATACACAACACAAGCACATGCATATGTTTACTCTAAGACAGATATAGTTCTTTAAAAGTGTAATCTTTGGACTTCCAATTCTGAAAAGATGGAATAGACATGCTGTTCCCTATTCCTCACCATAAGTACAGCTAAAATGCCTGGATATTATATATAAGGTGAACATAAGATTTTTCTGAAAAGTGAGGAGAAGGAAGCATACTGGCTTGGGACCTAAGGCAGAACATGGCAGTGAGTTCCGTAGGCTTTCTTTTTGCCTCATATATCCCAGACTGAGTGCTGAAGAGCCCAGCAATCTGGAAATATCAGTGGGTGGTGTCAAAATAAATCTCCAAGAAAAGTCTGCTCTCTCTAGCCAAAGGACCAAACAAGGGGCAGACTAGTAAGACAGAGAGCTTTAAAACAACAACCATTTGACTCCAGTCAAATGGTACAGGAAAAATGCAGTGTACCTCCACCCCTGTCATTAAAGGCTGAGTGGGAAGCCCAAACTTCTACCCTCATGTAGTTGTAACAAGGCATATTGCCAGACAGTGCTGTCAGGTAAGTTTGAGTTAACAAAGTCCTCCCAGCAGCCCAGCAGTGTCAGAGAAGACCACATAGGGAACCAGGATATCCACCCCCACCCAGTGGTTATAAGAAAAACCCTCTCCCCCACTACTGGGTTAGTATCAAAGGAGGTCTAGTGGAGAATCAGGAGTTATAACACAACCCATACAGAAGAACAAAATGGAAATTTTAGAACTGAAAAGTACAGTAACAAAAAACTCAATAGATAGGCTCAACAGTAGAATGTAGAGAAGATTCAATGAACTTTGAAGACAGAAGAACAGAAATGACCCAATCTGAATAACAGAAATCAAAAAAAAAAAAAAGAAATAACAGAGACTCTGGGACCTATAGGACTATAATAAAGATCTAACAGTCTTGTCATCAGAGTCCTAAAAGGAGAAGAGAAAAAAAGAACGGGCTATAAAGGTATTCAAAGAAATAACAGCTGAAAATTACCAAAACTTAGCAAGAAACACAAACCTAGAAATTTAAGAAGCTGAATGAAACACAAACAACATAAAACCAAAGAAATCCATGCCAGGACACACCATAGTCAAACTTCTAAAAACTAAGATAAAGAAAAACTCTTGAAAGAAGTGAGAGAGAAACAAGACCTTAATGACAGGAGAAAAAGCCAATTTGAAAAATAGCAGGTTTTTTAAAAATTAAAATATATCTGACATAATAACTTTGTGTAAAATTAAGGTATACAACATGTTAATTTGATACATTTATATATTGTAATATGATTGCCATTGTAGTGACAACTAGATTCCGAGGTTACATAATTATTTCTTTTTAGTGGTTGGAATAATTAAGTTCTAGCCTCTTAGCAAGTTTGATGATTATAATAAAATATTGTCTGTATCACTAATTGGTTCAACCACTATGGAAAACAACATGGAGGTTCCTCAAAAAATTAAAAATAGAACTACCACATTATCCAGCAATTCCACTTCTGGGTATATATGCAAAAGAAATTAATACAGGATGTCAAAGAAATATCTGCACAGTCATGTTTACTGCAGCATTATTCACAACAGCCAAGATATCAAAACAACCTAAGTGCCCATCAGTGGATGAATGAATAAAAAAGATGTGGGATATATATACAATGGAATATTATTCAGCCAAGAAGGATATCTTGCCATATGTGACAACACAGATAAACCTTGAGTACATTATGCTAAGTGAGATAAGTGAGACAAAGACAAGGATTTTATGGTATCACTTACATGTAGAATCTAAAAAAGCCAAACTTGTAAAAATAGCCAATTTTAAGAAATCATGGAGGCTAGGAGGAAGTGGCACAACATTTTTCAAGTGCTAAAAGAAGAGAACTGCCAACTCAGAATTCTATACCCAGTTAAGATATTCTTCAAAAATGATGGGAAAATCAATAAATTCTCAAATGAGGGTACTCAGAAAATTTGTTGCCAGTAGATCTGCCCTAAAAGAATGGCTAAAGGAAGTTCTCTTCTTTAAAAAAAAAAAAAAAGGAAATTATAAAAGAAATCTGAAACATTAGGAAGGAGGAAACAAAAATGAAAAGAACAAAAATTATGAGTAAATAAAATAGATTTTCCTTCTCTTAAGTTTTCTAAATTATATTTGATGGTTGAAGAAAAAATTATTATGGTTCTTAATGTGGTAATCTATTTATGTAAAGAAAACATTTAAGATAATTATAAATGGGGGAGAGAAAGGGACATAAAGGAGCAAAGGTTTCTACACTTCAATCAAAATGGTAAAATGATGACACCAGTAGACTATCATCAGTCATGTACCTATAATACTTAGAGCAACCACTATAAAAGTTATACAAAGATACACTAAAAAACACTATAGAGGAATCAAAATGGAATTCCAAAAATTGTAAAAGTAACCCACAGGAAGGGTAGGAAAAGAAATCAGAAGCAAAAGAAAACAGAATGAAAGAGAACAAACTGAACAAAAACTGAAATGGCAGCCTCAAGCTCTGTATTAAATGTACATGGTTGTACACCTGAAACTAATATAATGTTATATGCCAATTATACCTCAGTAAAAAAAAAAAATTGTAAATGGTCTATATGCACCATTTAAAAGAAAGAGATTAACAGAATGGGTAAAAAAAAAAATAATGCAACCATAAGCTGTCTACAAGAAACTCACTTCAAATATAACAAAATAGGTAGGTTGAAAGTAAAAGGATGAAAAAAGATATAACAAGTAAACATCAATCAAAATAAAGCAGGAGTGGCTATATTAGCATGAAATAAAGTATGTTTCAGACCAAAGAAAATTACAAGTAATAGTGAGGGACATAAATGTGTACACAGGAAACAACAGAGCTGAAAATATGAGAAGTAAAAACCTTGAGAAACAGACAAATCCACAATTATAGTTGGAGGTTTCAAACCTCCTCTCTCAAAAATCAGTAACCAACTAGACATAAAGAAGAATACAACAGCCCCATTAAATAACAGGATCTGATCAACATTTATAGGAAACTCTGGTCAACAATTGCAAAAAATACATTCTTTTCAAGGGCCCATGTATGATATACCAAGATGTTCTATATCTTGATCCATTAAACAAAACACAACAAAGTTAAAAACTGAAATCATACAGAGTATATTCTCTGAACAGAACTGAATCAAACTAGAAATCAATAACAGAAAAATAATAGAAATCTCCAAATGCTTGGAAATTAAACAAGATACTTCTAGCTATGACTCAAAATGGAAGTCTCAAAAGAAAAAATACACTGAACTGAATGGAAATGAAAATAAAACACATCAAAATTTGTATGACAGCTAAAGCAGTGCTGAAAGGGAAATTTACAGCACTAAATGCTTATATTAGAAAAGAGGAAAAGCCTTAAATGAGTAATTTAAGGTTCCACCTCAAGGAAGTAGAAAACGATGAGCAAACTAAGTCAAAACAAGATGAAACTGAAAACAGAAAGAAAAAATAGAGAAAATCAATTAAATAAAAAGCTGGTTCTTTGAAAAGATCAATAAAATTGACAAACCTCTAGCAAGACTGACAAAAACAAGAGAATACACAATTACCAATACCATGAATGAAACAGAAGCTATCACTATAGATCCTAAAGACATCAAAAGGATAATAAGGGAATGTTATGAACAGTTCTATACATAAATTTGAAATGAACCAATTCCTCAAAAAGCACAAACTACCGCAACTCATTCAATATGAAATAATTTGAATAGTCTTATAACAATTAAGGAAATTGAATTAATGATTTAAAAACTCACAAAAAGAAATTTCCAAGGCCAGAAAGTTTCACTGGCAAATTCTACCAAAAATTAAAGATTAATTAACACAAATTCTACACACCTCTTTTAGAAAACAGAAGGGGGAACACTTCTCAACACATTTTATGAGGCCAATACCATCCTGATACCAAAATTAGACAAAGACAGTATAAAAACAACCGGATACAGACCAATATCTCATAAATATTCCCCAACAAAATATTAGCAAATAGAAGCCAGCAGTAGATAAAAAGAGTTATACATCATGACCAAATGGGTTTTATTCCAGGGATGCAAGGCTGTTCAGCTTGAAAATCAAGCTATGTAATATACCATGTTAACAGGCTAAAGAAAAAAAATATTTATCATATTAAGTGAGAAAGAAAAAGCATGTGACAAAATTATACACCCATTCATAGTAAAAACTCTTAGCAAACTAGGAATAGAGATGAATAGCAGGGAACTTGAATTTAATAAAGAGTATCTACAAAAAATCTACAGATATATCACAGTTATCAACACTGAATGCTCTTCTCTTAAGATCAAGAAGGCAAGGATGTCCACTCTCATCACTGCTATTCAACATGTTACTGAAGTTCTAGCCAGTGCAACAAGACAAGAAAAGGAAACAAACTACATTCAGATCAGAAAGGAAGAAATAAAACTATCCTTACTTGCAGATGACATAATGGTCTAGTAGAAAATCTCAAGGAATCTATAAAACAAACTCCTAGAACAAATAAGTGAGTTCAGCAAGATCACAGGTAAAACATCAACACAAAAATCAACTGCATTTCTACATACTACCAACGAACATGTGAAAAGTAAAATTAAAAATACAGTATCACTTACAATTCCCAAAAAATGAAATATTTAGGTGTAAATCTAACAAAACATATACAGGACTTATATGCTGAAAATTACAAAACAGTGATTAAAAAAATCAAAGATCTACATAAACAGAGATACTATGTTCACAGGAGGCTCAATATAGTAAAGATATCAATTCTCCCCAAATTGATGACAGGCGTAATGCAATTTCTAATAATTCTTGCAAGATTTTTATAGATTAGACAAGAGGATTCTAAAATTTATATATGAAGGCAAAGATATTAGACTAGCTAAAACAACTTGGAAAAAGTAGAATAAAGTGGGAGATATTGACTTGATACTAAGGCCTATTACATAGCTACAATAATCAAGACTATGTGGTAATGGCAGAAGGACAGATATACGGACGAATGGACTAGAACCAAAAAATAGTCCCACAGAAGTATAGCCAAATGATTTTTCACAAAATTGCAAAAGCGATTTGGTAGAGAAAGGATGGCTTTTTCAACAAATGGTGCTGGAGCAATTGGACATCCACAGGCAAAAAAAAAAAAAGAAAAGAAAAAGAAAAGTGAACTCAACCTAAATCTCACATCTTATACAAAAATTAATTTAAAATGCACCTTATACTTAAAATGTAAAGCCATAAACCTTTTAGAAAATAACATAGGAGAAAATCTCCAGGACCTAGGGCTTAGGGAACAATTCTTAGACTTGACAACAAAAGCATGACTAAAACAAAAACTGACAAACTAGACTTCACCAAAATTAAAAAGTTTTGCTCTGTGAAAGACCTTGTGAAGGAAATGAAAAGACAACCCATAGACTGGGAGAAAATATTTGCAAACCACATATGACAAATTACTCATACCTAAATTATATAAAGGATTTTCAACATTCAACAATAAAAAAGCAAACAATCCAGTTAGAAAATGGGCAAAAGACATGAAGAAACATTTCACCAAAGAGCATATACAGATGATAAATAAACACATGAAAAAAATGTTCAAAATAACCAGCCATCAGGGAAATGCAAATTAAGATCACAAGATACCACTACACACCTATGAAAATAGCCAAGATAAAAAACAGTGATAAAATCAAATGTTGGTGAGGATGCAGAGAAACTTGATCTCTCACACTTTACTGAAGGGAAGGTAAAACGGTGCAGCCACTCTCTAAAACAGTTTGGTAGTTTCTTAAAAAATGAAATAATCACTTACTGTGTAAACTAGAAATCGTACTCCTGGGCATTTATCCTAGAGAAATGAAAACTTAGGTCCACACAAAACCTGTACACAATGTTCATAGCAGCTTTATTTGTAATAGCCAAACCTGGAAATGAACAAAATGCCCTGCAGTAGACATACAGTTTGTATTATACAAGCTGGTACATCCAATCCATGGAATACTACTGTGTAGTAAAAAGGAATGAACTATTGATATACACAACAACTTGAACGAAACTAAAGGGCATTATGCTGAGTGAAAAAGGCCAATCTCAAATGGTCACATATACTATGATATAATTTATATAACAGTCTTGATATGACAAAATTATAAAGATGGAGAACAAATGAGTTATTGCCAGGAGTTAGGGATTGTGGCAACGTTGGTGGTCAGGATGGGTGTGACTGTAAAAGGGCAGAAAGAGAGGAATCTCTGTGGTGATAGAATATTTCTGTACCTTGATTGCAGTCATGCTTACAGGAATCTCTACATATGCGATTAAAAAAAAACATAGATATACACACACGTTGAAACAGTGCCAATTTCTTGGTTTTGATATCATAGGTAAGATGTAACCATTAGGAGAAATTAGGTGAAAGGGTCACAGTACCTCTCTAGACTGTCTTTGTAAGTTCCTTTGACTCTAAATAAAATAAATAAATAAACATATAAATAAATATAAATAAAATAAAGTAAAAAAAAAGGGGCCCTGAGACTGTTAAAATTGCTTCCTCGCTACATAAGACAACATTAGGTCACTATCTTAAAACTTATTTTAATGTGTCTTTCTAACTGGTTAACAATAAACAAAATTATATTTATATTCTATTTCTGAACATTACTGAGTCATGAGAAAACAGAAGATAGGTAGAAAAACAGACATAATCTCTCACATTTGTGAATTTAATCTAGACAAGTTTACAGATTTAGCTACTCAAGAGTAACCCCTCAAATCCATGGAGTTTGTGTGTGTGTGTGTGTGTGTATGTGTGTGTGATGTGTGTATGTGTGTGTATATATATATGCATGGTGAATCTGAATCAGAGACACTTTCTGGCATATGTTTAGGAGGCTTAATTTGTTAGTGAAAAAGCCAAGCTGACAGCTCAACATCCACATTTCATTGTTGTTCCCTACTAGTTACCAAATATGACTATTATGGGACAAATCATATGCTATTATGATATTTACAAATTTGGGAAACTGAGCAAGTCAAACGTTTAGATTAAATTTGACAAATTAGACTAGGATAACGCAATAAAATTACTTCTTCACACTCATGCACAAATAATAATTGTTTAAAACATGGCAAACAAAATATAAAAATGTACTTATTCTTTAAAAAGTTATATAATCATTTTTAAAGTAACTTTACTGTACTCAAACAATCCCTTTGTAAGCTCTCCCAGACTCTATAGATTTTAAATACCTAATAAGAATATACTCCTCCTATGGTCTAACTGGAATTTCCCTAGTTTTAACCCTAGGTGTAGTTCAGGACTCTGTTAGCATTAAAACACGTTTTACACACAAAATATAATACCTTTCATACTTTAGAACATTTATTAAGTCATATCTTAGCCATCTTTTCATTAAACTAACCCCATCTCTTCATCACTTTCTTAAAGGCAATGCTTTCAACGTGTATGTGTGTGAGCAAATGTTTATATGTATGTATACACATAAATTTTTCTCTTCCAAATGCAGTTCAAGTATGTAATTGCTGATAGTTAAAAGCAACATCAACATCACCTATATAACACAACCTCTACCTGCAGTTGTTTAAAGTATATTATTCAAAGTCTTACAATAAGTAAAGAGATCAAGAATACCTTGTTAACCTTAAGACACTCTAACAGATGTATCACCAAAGATGATATAAAAATGGCCAATAAGCACATAAAATGACGCTTGACATCAACTAACGTTAGGGAAATGCAAATTAAAATCACATGAGATTCCATTACATACCTATTAGAATGGGTAAATTTTTTTATTTTTAAATATGATAATACCAAGGACACAGAACAACTGGAACCCTCATACATTGCTGGTGGGAATGCAAAATTGTACAACCACTTTGGAAAACAGTTTGGCAGTTTCCTACAAAGCTAAACATAAATTTACCATATAACCCGGCAATTGCACTCCTGGATTTTCATTTCACTTGGATAAATATCTATGGTCACACAAAACTTATACATGAATGTTTAAAGCAGCTTCAATTTTAATTTCAAAACCTGGAAACAATTCCAATGTCTCTCAAATAGAAATGGTTAAACAAACTACTCATTCACACAACGAATACATCCATATAATGAAAATAAACCATACATCCATACAATGGACACATCCATACAATGGAATACTACTCAACAATAAAAAGGAGCAAACTATTGACATATGCAACAATGTGGATGAATCTCAAATGCATTTTGCCATGTGAAAAAAGTGAGACTGAAAAGGCTACAAATTGTATGATTCCATAAGTGAATTTCCTAAGGGGTGATGAAACCATTTTATATCTTGACTACATCTTGCATTTGTCAAAAATTATAGTAGTAGACACTAAAAAGTAAATTTTACTATATGTAGATTTAAAATGATTTTTTAAAAACTATCTATACATTCAGAAATGCTTCCTACCTCACATTAGTTTCATCATTAAATTCTTCAGCCCATTTTTTCCTTGATTGAGCAGTTGTAGAACCATCTAAACGGTAATAGTCTATGTTTCGGAGCCACTTCCCTTCACCTGAAAATTCAACAAGAAAAGAAAAAAGAGACATATATTGTTATCCTAGTACTAAAAGATTTTCTTCCTTGCTTGCCATTTGAAAGCTGGTCACAGGCCTTCCCTGGTGGCACAGTGGTTAAGAATCCGCCTGCCAATGCAGGGGACACGGATTTGAGCCCTGGTCCAGGAAGATCCCACATGCCGTGGAGAAACTAAGCCCGTGCACCACAACTACTGAGCCTGCGCTCCAGAGCCCATAAGCCGCAACTCCTGAAGCCCGGGTGCCTAGAGCCCATGCTCTGCAACAAGAGAAGCCACCGCAATGAGAAGCCCGTGCACCGCAACAAAGAGTAGCCCCCGCTCACTGCAACTAGAGAAAGCCTGCGCACAGCAACAAAGACCCAACACAGCCAAAAATTAAAAAAAAATTTTTTTTTAAAAGCTGGTCATATATATTCAATTTGCATAGCAAGACAAATTTTTTTAATCAAGGGATAATTCATTGTATTACAAATAAATTCACTACAGATTTCCTTCCAACAGATATTGAATAGCAAAGGTACTTTTCAAAAGTATTTCATCTACATGTAAATGTCTGAAAAGATTTCCTTGATTAGAATCCTATAAAACTTTCAAAAGAATATGATTAAGCTGTATTATGCTCATGAAGCTTCTTTTTAATTAAATCTATAAATGACCAGGTTTCCCACCTTGTTATCAACAAGTTGATACTAAACAGATAAAAACCAGAGACATAGAACACGTTTATTCATTCAGTGAACAAATATTTACAGAATGCCTATTTATGTGCCAAAAATATTCTATGATTTAGCCACAAATATCAGCATATGTTCCTATTTCATGACAATTACATATTTGTGAGCATGTATGTACAAGTAAAGAACTGTGATTTTATAAGTTAAACACTGATCAGACATGTCAACATTTGCACACTGAGGTAAAATTTTACCCAAGCCTGACATTCATACTAAAATACCAACGGATAAAGTACTTATGACACTTTTATATTTTATCATACATAATTTCCATTCTAATTCTTTAACTGCAAACATAATACTACTATTTCCACTCCAAGCAAAATTCATATCATCACACCCTAGAGTTTTAATATAAAACAAGTTGACAACACTGAGATTTATGTCTTTCAGCAAACTTCTTAGTTAAATTCAGTGCGTTAGTTTAAAAAATGCTTTTTGGTAGTATGGTCATTTTAGTAATGTTAATTCTTCCGATCCAATGGCCATACTACCCAAAGCAATCTACAGACTTAATGCAATCCCTATCAAAATACTCAGGACATTTTTCACAGAACTAGAATAGATAATCCCTAAAATTTATATGGAACCACAAGACCCCAAATTGCCAAAGCAATCCTGAGAAAAAAAAGAACAAAACTGGAGGTATCACCCTTTCAGACTTCAGATTATACTACAAAGCTACACAGTAATCAAAACAGTGTGGTACTGGCAGAAAAACAGATGCATAGATCAATGGAACAGAATAGAGAGCCCAGAAATAAACCCACATACCTATGGTAAATTAATCTACAACAAGGGAGGCAAGAATATATATGGAGAAAAGACAGTCTCTTTGATAAGTGGGGCTGGGAAAACTGGACAGCTACATGTACAATGAGATTAGAACATTTTCTCACACTGTATAAAAAATCAACTTTACATGGATTAAAGACCTAAATGTAAGACTTGAAACCATACAACTCCTAGAAGAGAACACAGGCAGAACACTCTTTGACAGAAAGTGTAAAAATATTTTCTTGGATCTATCTCCTAAGGCAAAATAAATAAAAGCAAAAATAAACAAATTGGACTTAATTAAACTTAAAAGCTTTTGCACAGCAAAGGAAACCATTGACAAAACGAAAAGAAAACCCACAGAATGGGAGAAAATATTCGCAAACAATATGAACAACAAGGAGTTAATATCCAAAATATACACACAGTTCATACAACTAAATATCAACAAACAAACAACAGTATCAAAAAATGGATGGAAGACCTGAACAGACATTTTTCCAAAGAGGACATACAGATGGTTGACAGGGACATGGAAAGATGTTCAACATAGCTAATTATTAGAGAAATGCATATCAAACTCACAATGAGATATCACCTCTCACCTGCCAGAATGGCTATCATCAAAAAATCTACAAATAACAAATGTTGGTGAGGATGTGAAGAAAAGGAAACCCTTTGTATACTGTTGGTGGGAATGTAAACTGGTGCAGCCACTATGGAAAACAGTATGGAGGTTCCTCAAAAAACTAAAAATAGAACCACCATATCATCCAGCGATTCCACTCTTGGGTATGTATCAGAAAACCTGAAAACACTAATTCAAACACATACATGTACACACATACATGTACACAGCAGTAGTCAAGATATGGAAGCAACCCAAGTGTCCATCAATGGGCAAATGGATAAAGAAGATGTGGTACACACACACACACACACACACACACAGGAATATTACTCAGCCATAAGAAAAAGAATGAAATTCTGCCATTTTCAGCAACATGGATGGACCTAGGGAATATTATGCTTAGTGAAATAATTCAGAGAGAGAAAGACAGATACTGTATAATATCACTTATATGTAGAATATAAAAAAATAACACATACAAAGGTATATTGCAAAACAGAAACAGACTCAGAGATATAGAAAACAAACTAGTGGTTACCAGTGGGGAGAAGCAAGAGAGGAGGCGTAAGGGAGGCATAAGGGATTAAAAGATACCAACTACTATGTATAAAATAAGTAAGCAACAAGGGTATTGTATAGCACAGGGAATTATAGTCATTATTTTATAAAACTTTTAATGAAGTATAATCTGCAAAAATACTGAATCACTATGCTGTACACCTGAAACTAATATAATATTATAAATCAACTATACTTCAATTAAAAAAATCTATTCCTTTGAGAATTTGGACTAAAACAAACAAACAAAACAGCAAAAGTAAGTATGTCTCATCAAGTCAAATTTTGTTTATGTCCTAAGGACTGTAATATCCTACAAGATTCAAATATTAAGGATTTTTGGAATAAATGATCTAGTTTTATTAATGATATTCCTACAAACAGGATGTGTTTCAATTGTTTTCCTTTTAAATAATATTAAAAGTTTAAAAGTCTTAGGATACATCTTAAGGTATATAAGAATAAATTATCCCTGAAGAAAAATCTAAAATTAACAAATTAATAAAAATAAAAACCCCACATGATCATCTCAGTAGACACAAAGAAATCATTTGACAATGTTCAATACACATTCATGATAAGAAAAACACACTCAAAAAACTGGAAATACCAATACAAGGAACTTCCTCAACATGATAAATGATATCTATGAAAAAAATACAAATAACACCATACAGAATGGTGAAAGATCAGATGCTTTCCCTCTAAGATTAGGAAAAAGAAAAGGATGTCTGGTTTTGTCACTTTAATTCAACACTGTACTAGACGTTCTAAGGAGGGAAATGGTCAAGAAAAAGAAATAAAAGTAATCCATATTGTAAAGGAAGAAGTAAATTATCTCTATCTGCAGATGACATGATCTTGTATAAGGAAAATCCTTTAAAAATCCACAAAACACTATTTGAACTAATAAATGAGTTATTATGAAAAACTTAATTTATACATTTGCAATGAAGAATCCAAAACTAAAAGAGCACAATTCCATTTACAATACTATCAAAAAGAATAAAATAAATTTAACATAAGAAATGCAAAATGCATACACTGAAAACTATAAAACATTGGTGAAAGAAATTAAAGACCTAAATAAATGGTAAAACATCCCATGTTCATAGATCAGAAGACTTAACATTGTTAAGAAGGCAATACTTCCTAAAATGAACTACAGATTCAATGCAATCACTATCTGAATCCAAGCTGACTTCTTTGTAAAATTTACAAGCTAATTCTAGAATTCATATGGAATTGCAAGGGACCCAGAATAGCCAAAAAAATCTTGAAGAGGAACAAAGTAGGAGTACGCACACTTTCAAAACTTATGTTCAAAGCAAAGGTAATCAAGACTGTGCTACTAGCATGAGGACTGACATACAGATCAATGGAATAAAACTCAGAGTCAAGAAATAAACCTGTCTCTTTGGTCAACTAATTTTTAACAAGGGTACCATGAACAGTGAATGGGGAAAGAACAGTCTTCTCAACCGGTAGACTGAAGTTGGACCTTTACCTCATACCAAATGTAAAAATTAACTCAAAATGCATCAAAGACCTAACTGTAAGAGCTGAAACTATATAATTCTTTGAAGGAAACATAGGGGTAAATAGTCATGGACTTGGATTTGGCAATGGTTTCTTAGATATGACACTAAAGGCGTAAGTAACAAAAGAAGAAAAATAAAATTGGACTTCATCAAAATGAAAACCTTTTCTGCATCAAAGAATACTACCAAGAAAATGAAAAGACAACGAAAAGAATGAGAAAATATTTACAAAGCATGTATCTGATAAGGGCCTGGTATGCAGAAAATTTTTTAAATTAAAAAAAAAATTTTTTAAGGTCTTTCGACTCAATAACAAAAAGACAAATGGGCAAAGGACCTGAATAAACATTTTTCCAAAGAAGATATACAAATGGCCATGAAAAAATAGTCAACATTATTAGTCATTAGAGAAATACAAATCAAAATCAAAATGAGATACCATTCCACACCCACTAGGATGGCTATAATTCAACAACAACAACAACAACAGAAAACAAGTGTTGGTAAATATGTGGGGAAATCAGAACCCTTGAACACTACTTCTTGAGAATGTAAAATAGTGCAGTCAGTGTAGAAAAGAGTTTGGTGGATCCTCAATACATTAAACTTAGAATTGCCATATGGCCCAATAATTCCATTCCTAACTAAATATTCAAAAGAATTAAAGACAGATGTTTAAAGAAATAAAAACTTGTATACGAATGTTCATAGCAGCACTATTCACAATAGCCAAAAGGAGAAAACAACTCAAATATCTATGAATTAATGAATGAATAATCAAAATGTGGGTATTATCCATGAAATGGAATATTATTAGGCCACAAAAAGGAATACAGCACTGACACTTGCTACAACTTGGATGAACCTTAAAAACATGCTATGCGAATGAAGCCAGTCACAAAAGACCACATATTATATGACTATTTATGTGAAAGGTCCAGAATAGGTCAATCTATACAAACAAAGTAGATTAGTGATTGCTTAGGGGTAAAGAGGTAGAAAGGGGGTTAGCAGAATGACAGCTAAAGGGTACAGGGTTTCTTTGGTGTTGATTAATATGTTCGAAAATTGACTATGGTGATAGTTGCACAACTCTGAAAATGTACTAAAAACCATTGAATTGTACACTTTAAATGGGTAAACTGCATGATATGTGAATCATAACTCAATAACGCTGTTTAAAAAAACAAAAAAAAATTTTGCTACAACTGCAGCAACAAAGACCACATTTATATGGATAAGGACAAAAAGAAAGTACAGAAAAAATAGATATATTAGGGTTGTGGGTCTGGGTAATATTGTTTTCTTCTATTGTTAAAATGTTTATACAATATGTTTAAATGAATGTTTTTAAAATTATGATATACAAATGTAACTCACCCTTATAAATAAGAGGTTTATCTTTATCTTCTGTCTTCTCCCTACTAGCCAATTCAAGAAAATCTTCAATCAAGTCCAGAGATATGAGAGACTGGCTGAAAACAAGGCTAAAAAGACAAGTTAGTATTCATGGATTAGAAGATTCACAAACAACACGATTTTAATCTAAACCTCAGTAAATATCCAAAAGAATTAAAAATTAGAAATTTGTAGAAATTAACAAGCTGATTCTAAAGTTTATATGGGTATGCCAAGCACAAAGAGTAGCCAAAACAATTTTGAAAGGAAAAAAGTTGGAGGCCTAACTCTACGTGATTTCAACACAAAGCTAGTGTAATCAAAATAGTGTAGTACTGAGGAGACCAACACAAATCAGTGGAACAGAATATAGTCCTGATATAAAGCTACACTATAGTTAACTGGTTTTTGACAAATAGGCAAAAGCAATTCAATGGAAAAAAATTAGTGTTTTTAACAATGGTCTTGGCAAAATTGGATATTCATATGCCAAAAAAATGAATTTCCATCTAAGCTTCAGCTGCACAAATAGGGAATAGAAGAATCTGATTTGACAAAAGTTCTTCTTAAAAAAAAAAAAAAAGTCTTAGTTGACCACAAGTCAATATGAACCAATAGTGTTATTTAGATGTTGGAAAACTGCTCCATCAGACTGCAGGAATGGAAGGATAGGGTCCGGAATAAACAAGAACCAGCCTCACTATAATTGTGTTAATAAAAATTCAGCTGAAGTGTTTGTGACCATATTTTGAGATAAGTGCTAAAAAAATGAAGTATATTCAAGACCATGTCAGGACTGAAATTATGCCATACAAAGAACAGATAAATCAACTGAGAAGAAAAAGCTAAAAGTGACGAGAGATAAACCCACCATTATCTGAAGGAGACAATTGAAATAGTAGTAGTGATGTCTGCAACCTACTTTGAAAGGCATCAGGAAAATAAGATGGATGATGGATAGATATGTAATAAATGAAGTATGATAAAATATAGAATATAGTATAGATTCTAGGTGACAGGTATATAGGTATTCACTCTAAAAATTCTTTCTACATTTTGTTATGTTTGAAAATTTCCATAATGAAATGTTGGACAAATAAAGAATAGTAGTAATCACAATTCCAGAAATGCAGTTTTATAGTCTTAACGTTGATAACACCTATCAGTTGGGTTAATAACTAAAAATGATCATTATAACAGTATTTTTAAAAAGCAGTAGATACATTCTATTTTAGACCAGGGGGGAAATAGCTATAGGAAGAGTATAAACTAAAGATAAAGATCCATTTTCTAACACTTTGAAGTATTCAACTATAGGGAGCCTTCTGAGATAGAAAATATTCTACCCAGGAGAGGCCAGGAGAACATCCATGATGAACATGGTAGAAGAGATTCCTGAACTGGTTAGGAAATTAAAAGACTACTAAAATTTCCCCTATACTCATAAAATTCTTGTATGGTACCCAATAAAAATTAACTTTAAACTACAGAAGTTAATAGATAAAAAAGCATAAGCATGTCTAGAGCATTAATCTCTCTTGGTCTTTCAGGAACTCTGAGTTCAAATATCCACTTTCTACTTGACATCTCTCATGGACATCTAACAGGCCTTGGAAACTTAACAAAGCCAGAGCAGGACTCTTTACTACCTCTAATAAACTTACTTCTCCCTTAATCTTCTCCATTTTAGTAAATAACACCATAATCTACCAGCCACTTAGGGGGAAAGCCTGAGGGTCATCTTTGACTCCTCTCTCCTTCTTACTGCCCTGCACTTAATCTACCAAGTGCTGTTGTTTCTATTCCAAAACATACCCTTCATCTCCACTACTACCACTCCATTCCAAGCCAACATCATCCCTTATCTGAACCACTTGTTTCTGTATAAGTGGCAATATGTAACAAAAAAAACTTATAGTGAGTACCTATTAGATGCCAGGATAGGAGTTAATTAAAAAGGAATAAAACAGTCTGTGTCTTCAAACAACTCACTATCCAGCGAAAAGACACATCAAGTACATCAGAATGTGTTAAGTGTAGAGTAGAGGTATATTAAAAGGTGGTATGAAAATATAACAGAGCTACCTCTTTCCAGGAAAGTTAAAGAAACTAAATTTGACACTTTTTTTAAGATAGAAGATTGTTTTACTTTAGCCTTATGTTAAAGTGCTTAAAGTTTTTAATAAAAAAATTGTTATATTAAAAGCATTATATTTTTAAAATATTTTATGACCAGAACTTGGGATCTTATAAAAGCCTAAACAGTTAAGTCTGGTTCAAAACTTTAAAAGTATGTTTTTTAAATAATAAAATGAAGGATAAGATTGGGGGCTGGAATCCAGGGAAGGGAAAGGGGGCACAAATGCTAGAAGTAAAACAAACAGGAACAAAAAACAAAGGAGAAATAATAAAGAGAGTAGTCAAAGAGGTGAAATAAAGTCTGAGAGGTGTCCACTAGATTTGGAAATTAGAAGGTCATTAAGTGACTTTAGGGGGGAAAACTCAGTAAAGTAATAGGGTAGAAGCCACACTGCATGGATTGAAAAATGATTCTGAAAATGATGAAATACAAATATCAACTAGAGACTTGGCTCAAGGAAATAAGTTCAAGATGCTATAGCCAGAAGGGGAAAACAGCACTGAAGAAATAACCAGAATATGCACTCAGAAACAGTGACTTAGAAGGAAGATAGTTGTCACTACACTAACCATGAAATTATATCTTTAGAAAGAAAGAAAACAAAACAGATTTCTTTAAATAAATTGTTTAAACAATAAAAAGGTTATCAAAAGGTTCATATAATAAAAATAGGAAATAGGAAAAGAACTTACACTTTATCCCCAATTTCCTCTGCCATTCGAAGGATTTCAAAGAGAAGTACCATTTTTCCAGAATGCTCTAAAACTTCAGCATCAGCATCTGTAACAAAATCTTTGTACCAGTCTGGAGCTGGGCTGCTTGGATTAGAAGAGGAAGTAGCTTTACCTAAACAAAATAAATGAAACATAAATAAGTAGGCAAATAAGGGAAGAAGCTGAAAGACTCCAGAGAGGGATTAAGACAGAGATTAAGAGAAAGACATATAGACCAACCAACCCAGGGAGAGAGTGAGAAAGAAAGAGATTGGTAAGGATGTGGGAGAGGGGTGCAAAACACACACACACACACACACAGAGGGAGAGAGAGAAAAAAGACAACCCTAGGAGAGAAAGAGCTCTACATTCTGAGAGAAAGACACAAGATGGGGGAGGTAAGGTAGAGGGGACCCTGGAAGAGGGAGGTAAAGAGACAGAGAATCAGAAAGACACACAAAGGCACATATAAACATACACATATGTACACAGAGGAAGAAAGACATGGGGGAGGGGCACCAAGTGAGACAGTAAGCAAGAGACAGACCCTGAGAAAGTGCAACTATGAGAAACAGAACGTGGGGGCGGGAGGGCTCAGAAAGACAGAGACCCAAAGAGATGAAACCCCTCAGGTCCTGAGACAGTATAAACCCCAAAGCACACCCCAAGAGATAGGGACCAGGAGAGAAAGACCTAGAGACCCAAAGAGAGAGGGAGAGAGGAAAAGAAGAAGGGAAGGGAGACTGACTCACGTAGAGATCAAGGGAGAAAAGATCTTAGGGGCAGGAAACATTTCACTGTGCTACTAGAATTCTGGAAAACTCAAACAAGGATTGATCCCAGCATCACCATATCATGTTAAATCATTTTGCTCTTACTTTCCCCATAAACTTTGACTATAAAAGGTGTAAACAGATTGCCAACAGACACATGAAAGAATGCTCAACATCATTAATCATTAGAGAAATGCAAATCAAAACTACAATGAGATATCATCTCATACCGCTCAGAATGGCCATCATCAAAAAATCTACAAACAATAAATGCTGGAGAGGGTGTGGAGAAAAGGGAACACTCTTGCACTGTTGGTGGGAATGTAAATTGATGCAGCCAGTATGGAGAACAGTTTGGACGTTCCTTAAAAAACTAAAAATAGAACTACCATACAACCCAGCAATCCCACTACCGGGCATATACCCTGAGAAAACCATAATTCAAAAAGAGTCATGCACCAAAATGTTCATTGCAGCTCTATTTACAATAGCCAGAACATGGAAGCAACCTAAGTGTCCATCAACAGATGAATGGATAAAGAAGATGTGGCACATATATACGATGGAATATTACTCAGCCATAAAAAGGAATGAAACTGAGTTATTTGTAGTGAGGTGGATGGACCTAGAGTCTGTCATACAGAGTGAAGTAAGTCAGAAAGAGAAAAACAAATACCGTATGCTAACACATATATATGGAATCTAAAAAAAAAAAATGGTCATGAAGAACCTAGGGGCAAGATGGGAGTAAAGATGCAGACCTACTAGAGAATGGACTTGAGGGTACGGGGAGGGGGAAGGGTAAGCTGGGACAAAGTGAGAGAGTGCCATGGACATATATACACTACCAAACGTAAAATAGATAGCTAGTGGGAAGCAGCCACATAGCACAGGGAGATCAGCTCGGTGCTCTGTGACCACCTAGAGGGGTGGGATAGGGAGGGTGGGAGGGAGGGAGACGCAAGAGGGAGGGGGTGTGAGCTATATGTATACATATAGCTGATTCACTTTGTTACACAGCAGAAACTAACACACCATTGTAAAGCAATTATGCTCCAATAAAGATGTTAAAAAAAAAGGTGTAAGAAGAGAGTAACACAAAATAATCTATGAAAGATATAAACAGTTCAGTTTAAAATAAGGAATGTACAGGTTTAACCTGTTTCTGTATCTTCTCTCAATTGCCTTTTAATGCAAAGTACTTTAAATTTTTATATATTTTGTTATAAAATATTTTACATATTCAGAAAAGTATATAGAATATAAAGAACAGCAGTGTTCCCATATCCCATCTTCATCAAATTTTAAAACGCGTTAAATCTACTTCTGATGCAATTGAAGCCTAATATGTGACCCTAACCAATACTGTTCTCTTCTTTTCCCCCTTCTTTTTGAAAAGTAAATAAAACCCTAAACTTTATATTTACTATTTATGTTCATGTTTTTATATTTTCACTACATTTGTATCACTAAACTGTAATTATGTGTCATGGTTTTAAACTATATGTAAATGGTACCATACTGTTTGTATAATTTTACAACCTACTTTTTCACTGAATCGAGTTTTTCATTTTCCACTCAAAGTGAGACTTATTCAATAATTCTAACTGCCATATAGTATTCCACTGCATGAATATACCATAATTTATTAGTTCTCCTGTTCATAGACATTTAGATTATTTCTCATGTTTGGCTACTGTGAAATAACTGCAATGAACACTCAGTGTTGTTGTATTTTTCTAGAATGTTGTCTACTTCATCTAAGTTTAAAATTTTCTGGTATAAAATTATGCTCATGATTCATAAAATATCACATTAAACATACCTACTTTATATTCTTATCAAATAGTTCTAATATCTGTGGTTCTTGACAATCTGATCATGCTGTTTGTTTTTTGTGTTAACTTTGGCAGGTTGACTGATAACTTATTTTGTTGCTAACTTTTCCTAATGTTGATTGCTTCTTTAGGTACTCTATAACTTTTTCTTGTCATTTCACTTTCAATGCAGCTGTAATATGAGAGAATCCTCGGTAGCCTGGGTTGACATCATACAACTCCACAGTGATTCTGCATCTGCTTCCGTCAGGTACTCCAGGGGATCACCAACCCAGAATTACTTTTGAGGTTAGTATTTCAGCTTGAGATTTTTAGACTATGTAAATAATGTAAATTCAAACCATAAACCATGTGAGGGAAAGCCCATGATTATGAATCCAAGAAAACTATTTTTGAAACCCATAGCCCAGGGTGACACAGATAAGCTTCCTTGTCATCTCCTTGTCATCTCCCTGGATTGATGGGAAATTTTTTTTCTATCCTATTCTTCTATGGAGTATGTACCTATGTTAAACAGATTCAGCTTTAATCTGAGTTCTAAGAACTCTCGACCTTATAGAGGGCTCAAGGCCTTGAATCTTACCCCTGGGTAGGTGAAAACCAAAGCTGCTACTCTCAAGACTAGCCTATCCCTAGAGCTTCCGTAGCATACCTTCTTGAACTTACTGTTTAGGTTATCAGTTCCTTCTTTTTTGTCTGGGTCCTGGTGATTTCCATTACTTTTACAGAGCTCATTATGCATTTGTATTTAAACCACAATAAACTATTGCCTAAATGTACCACGTATTTTCAAGATTCCATGCCTTTCCTTGAATGTCTTATATTACATTCTCCCCCTCTTTTCTTGACCAACTTCCATGCATATTTTACTATCTTTCAAGAGTCAACAAAAATTTCATCTTAGAACAGCCTTCTTAAGAGGGTGACCCTTGGCTGTTGTCTGGGACCTTGAATGGTAAACCGTTCCCTGTACTGATTTTAAACTTTCCCTGAGAAGAGGGGATTGCTGCGCCTCGTCTAGGCACCTAGAAAGAAAACACCTGTTTTCGTTCTGGGAGTCTGGAATTTGGTAAGAGCCAGGCAGAAAGTGCCTATGTCACCAGTCCCCAGTAAAAACCTTGGGTACTTAGTCTCTAAAGAGCTCCTCTGGTAGACAACACTTCACATATGTAGCCATAACTTGTTGCTGCAGAAATTAGTACATCCTGTGTGACTCCACTGGGATAGGACTCTTGGAAGGTTATGCCTGGTTTCCTCTGGACTTTGACCGATATGTGCCTTTTCCCTTTCCTGATTTTGCTTTGTACCCTTCTGTTGTAATAAACCATAGTCCTGAATATGACTACATGCTGAGTCCTATGAATCACCAAACCAGGGGGGAGCTTTGAGGAATCCTGACACATAGCTTATCAAGCATATGCTAACTAAAATTCCTTTCTACAATTAGTCAACTGGCAAATAATCAGTGCCTTTGGGAATTTTGCAGTTCCACAGACTGCACACAACTTCAGCAATGGTTACCCAATTTAATTAAGGTAATTTATATACGGTAAAAGTGTAAGCAATTATAAAAAAAGCTGGCAGAAAGGTACTACAAATGTGGCAGCTAAATAAGAAGTCTAAAAGCTTAGCACAGGTGACAATTTCTGTGCAAATACAATAGATTCATTCTAATTGTAATCCTGTTGGATATAATCACAACAGAGTAATCTCTAAAAAAATAAAAAGTGACCCAGAAAAATATGGGCTACTCCAGTTCATAAATATCCTGAATAAATAATTAAAACCTGCAAATAGATATTTCATGCTGAATATTCTTACTTCATCATCGACATGGATTAATCATTCCTTCTGTTATAACTCTGTATTGTGTATGCATACATGACAATAACAGTGAATTAATAAATCAAAGCCACTTCTAAATATCTACTCTGGATATCAAAAAATGTTTACAAGGCAAGGCACAAAAGAAATACAAACAAATAGAAAGCAACACTTTTATCCCTAATTTCTTCAAGCAATCTAAATATATATTTAAACACCATATTTGCAGCAAGATACACTGTAGTTTTTTTTTCTTATAATAACGAACTTTATTTTATACCAGAATTCTACTACACAAGAATACTGGGAGGAGTCATTGGAAATGCAGATTATTGTTAAATGCAACTTAAAAAATACTCTCCCCATCCCATTTAGGTAGCACAGATGTTTCTATGCCTACTAAACTCAGTGGCGCTATTGGAAATGCAACATATTTGCCAGTCTAGTGAAGAACATTCCCCACCAGACCAAGCACCTCTGAAGACCAGGCCCCTTTGCTTTTCCTTTGATTTCTGGTGTCAGCACACTGATATGCACTAGGTATTTTTGAATCAGTAGAATGACTGAAAGAATTAGGCTATAAATTCATCTATCAATCAATCAATCACCATCATCACTGTCTTCAAAATGTATCCCAAAGTAAAAGACCAGCAGAACCAAAGAATCAGAGATACTTCTTACCACCTCCTAAAACTGAATCTCTTTCCTGACTCCACCCCCTTTTCAGGCTACCACCTCACCCCTTATCTCTTCTTACCTTTTTTTAAATTGAAGTGCATTTAATTTACTATGTTGTGTTAGTTTCAGATGTACAGTAAAGTGATTCAGTTATATATATATATATTCTTTCTCTGATTCTTTTCCCTTATAGGTTATTAGAAAATATTGAGTATAGTTCCCCGTGCCATACAGTAGGTCCTTGTTGATCATCTATTTTATATATAGTAGTGTGTATATGTTAATCCCAAACTAATTTATCCCTCTTCTCCTTTCCCCTTTGGTAACCATAAGTTTGTTTTCTGTCTGTGGGTCTATTTCTGTTTTGTATATAAGTTCATTTGTATCATTTTTCTTTTTTGATCTTCCACATGTAAATGATATCGTATGGTATTTGTCTTTCTCTTTCTGACTTACTTCACTTAGTATGATAATCTCTAGGTCCATCCATGTTGCTGCAAATGGCATTATTTCATTCTTTTTTATGGCTGAGTAATATTCCACTGTATACATATGTATGTGTGTGTGTATGTATACATATACACACACACACACACACACACACACATACCACATCTTCTTTATCGATTCATTTGTTGATGGACATTTAGGTTCCTTTCATGTCTTGGTTATTGTAAATAGTGCTGCAATGAACACTGGGGTGCATGTATCTTTGCAAATTATGTTTTTCTCTGGATATATGCCCAGGACTGGGATTTCAGGATCATATGGTATCTCTGTGTTTTAGTTTTTTAAGGAACCTCCATCACCTCACACCAGTCAGAATGGCCATCATCAAAAAGCCTACAAATAATAAATGCTGGAGAGGGTGTGGAGAAAAAGGAACTCTCCTACACTATTGGTGGGAATGTAAATTCATACAGCCACTATGGAGAACAGTATGGAGATTCCTTAAAAAACTACACTGTAGGGCTTCCCTGGTGGCGCAGTGGTTAAGAATCCACCTGCCAATTCAGGGGACACGGGTTCAAGCCCTGGTCTGGGAAGATCCCACATGTCGCAAAGCAACTAAGCCCGTGTGCTACAACTACTGAGCCTGCGCTCTAGAGCCCACGAGCCACAGCTACTGAGCCCGCGTGCCACAACTACTGAAGCCCGCATGCCTAGAGCCTGTGCTCCGCAACAAGAGAAGCCACCGCAACAAGAGCCCCGCTCACTGCAACTAGAGAAAGCCTGTGCGCAGCAATGAAGACCCAACGCAGCCAAAAATAAATAAATAAATTTTAAAAAACCTACACTGTAGTTTTAGAAATAAAGGTAGAATATCATTAAAATATTATATGTATAAATAGTAGTACTAGTAGAATGGTAAACTCCGCAAGTGTATTTTGCACATTGATATAACCCAAGCTTCTTGAGCTGTCCCAGGCACATAGTAAGAACACAATAAACATTTGTTGAACGAATAAATATGGTATGTTAATGCTAATATTATGGTCCTACATCATATACCAAGATTCTATCACAAAAGATTATATCCATACAATAAATTATATACATTTTGTTTTTTAATTGCGTTACAATTAACATACAGTATTATATTAGCTTCAGGTGCACCACATAGTGATTAGATGTTTTTATACAGTATGCAACGATAACCACAATAAGACCAGTTATCATCCATCACCATATTTTACAATATTACTGACTACATTCCCTATGTGCACATTAAATGCCTGTGACTTATTAATTTTATAGCTGGAAGTTTGTACCACTTAACTCCCTTTACCTATTTCATCCATTCCCCCAAGATGCATCCCCTTCTGCCAACCACCAGTTTGCTCTAGATATCGACGAGTCTGTTCCTATTTAGTTTTGCTTGTTCATTAGTTTTGTTTTTTACATTCCACATATAAGTTAAATCATACAGTCTTTGTTTTTCTTGGTCTGACTTATTTCACTTACCATAATACCCTGCAGGTTGATCCACATTGTCATAAAGGCAAGATTTCATTCTTTCTTATGGCTGAGTAGTATTCCATTACACACACACACACACACACACACACACACACACCCCTTCTTTATCCATTCATCTACTGATGGACACTTACGTTGCTTCCATATCTTGGCTACTGTAAACAGTGCTGCAATGAACATGGGAGTACACATATATTTTCAAATTAGTGTGTTTGTATTCTTCAGATAAATACCCAGAAGTGGAAATGCTGCATCATATGGCATATGGTAGTTCTACTTTTAATTTTTTGAGGAACCACCATGGTTTTCATAATAGCTGCAACAATTTACATGCCCACCAACAGTGCACAACAGTACCCTTTTCTCCACATCTTCACCAACACTTGTTGTTTCTTGCTTTTTGATAACAGCCATTCTGACAGGTGTGAGGTTGTATCTCACTGCGCTTTTGATTTGCATTCTGCTGATGATTAGTGACGTTGAAGGCCTTCCCATGCTCCTGTTGACCATCTGTATGTCTTCTTTGGAAAAATGTCTATTCAGGTTCTCTGCCCAGTTTTTAATTGGGTTGTTTTTTGATGTTGAGTTGTATGAGTTATTTATATATTTTGGATATCAACCCCTTATGGGATATATCACATGCAAATATATTCTCCATTTAGTCCCATTAAACAAATGGGACTACTTTGATGTAGTCCCATTTGTTTAATTTTACTTTTGTTGCCCTTGCCTAAGGAAACAGATTCAAAAAAAAAATATTTCTAAGACCCATGTCAAAGAGCATACTGCCTATGTTTTCTTCTAGGAATTTTAAAGTTTAAGGTCTTACATTTAAGTCTTTAATCAATTTTGAGTTTCTTTTTGTATATGGTGTAAGAAAGTGGTCCAGTTTCATTCTTTTGCATATAGCTGTCCAGTTTTCCCAACACTATTTTATTTCAAGAGACTGTCTTTTCCCCACTGTATGTTCCTGCCCCCTTTGTTGTAGATTAATTGAACATATGAGCTTCAGTTTATTTCTGAATTCGCTACTGTGTTCCATTTATCTATGTGTCGGTTTTTGTGCTAGTACTATACTGTTTTGACTACTAAAGCTTTGTAGTATAATTTCAAGTCTGGAAGCATGTTATCTCCAGCTTTGTTCTTCTTTCTCAAGATTGCTTTGGCTATTCGGGATCTTTTCTGTTCCATACAAATTTTAGGATTGTTCTCATTCAGTCAAAAATGCCACTGGTATTTTGACAGGAATTGCATTGAATCTATAGATGGCTTTGGTAGTATCAACATTTTAATGATATTGACTCTCTAATACATGAGCACAAAGTATATTTCCATTATTTTTGTGTCATCTTCCATTTTGTTCCTCAATATCTCATAGTTTTCAGAGTACAGGTCTTGTGCCTTGGTTAAATTTAAACCTAGATATTTTATTCTTTTTGATGCAATTGTAAATGGGAAAGTTTTCTTAATTTCTCTTTCTGCTAGTTCATTACTAGTGTACAGAAATGCAACAGGTTTCTGTATATATATGTATTTTTTAATTTTATTTATTTTATTTATTTATTTATGGCTGTGTTTTATTTATTTATTTATGGCTGTGTTGGGTCTGCAAGGGCTTTCTCTAGTTGCGGCAAGTGGGGACCACTCTTCATCGCGGTGCGCGGGCCTCTCACTATCGCGGCCTCTCTTGTTGCGGAGCACAGGCTCCAGACGCGCAGGCTCAGTAGTTGTGGCTCACGGGCCTAGTTGCTCCGCGGCATGTGGGATCTTCCCAGACCAGGGCTCAAACCCGTGTCCCCTGCATTGGCAGGCAGATTCTCAACCACTGTGCCACCAGGGAAGCCCTGTATATTTTTTTATGCTGAAACTTTACTGAATTTATTAGTTCTAACAGTTTTTTGGTAGAGTCTTTGGGGTTTTCAACATATAGTATCATGTCATCTGCAAATAGTGACAGTTTTACTGCTTCCTTTCCAATCTGGATGCTTTTTCCCTTTTTCTTGCCTAATGGCTGGGGCCAGGACTTCCAATACTATATTGAATAAAACTAGTGAGAGTCCATATCCTTGTCTTGTTCCTGATCTTAGAGGAAAAGCTTTCAGCTTTTCACCACTGAGCATATTACCTGTGGGTTTTTCATAAATGGCTTTTACTATGATGAGATATGTTCTGTCTGTACCCACTTTGTTGAAAGTTTTCATCATAAATGGATGTTGAATTTTATCAAATGCTTTTCCTGCATCTACTAAGATGATCATTTGATGTTTATCCTTTGTTTTATTAATGTGGTATATCACATTGATTGATTTACAGATGTTAGACCATCCTCGTACCTCTGCAATAAATTTCATTGATCATGGTGTATGATCCTTTTAATGCATTTTAAAATTCAGTTTGCTAATAGTTTGTTAAAGATGTTTGCATCTGTGTTCATCAGGGACATTAGCCTGTAGACTATTTTTTTGGTGGTGTCTTTGTCTCGTTTTGGTATCAGGGTAACACTGGCCTCATAAAATGGGTTTGGAAGTGTTCCTTCCTTTTCACTTTTTTGGAATATTTTGAGAAGAACAGGTACTTACTCTTCTTTAAATGTTCAAGATAATTCACCTGTGAAGCCATCTGGACCTGGACTTTTGTTTTTAAACTACAGATTCAATATTGTTACTAGTAATAGATCTATTCAGATTTTCTATTTCTTCATGATTCAGTCTTGGAAAATTGTGCATTTCTAGGTATTTATCCATTTCTCCCAGGTTGTCTAATTTGTTGCCACACAATTGTTCATAGTAGTCTCTTATGATCCTTTGTATTTTGGTGGTGTTGGTTGTAACTTCTCCTCTTTCATTTCTGATTTTATTTATTTGGGTTCTCTTTTTCTCTTGATGAGTCTGGCTAAATATTTGATTTTGTTTATCCTTTCAAAGAAACAACACTTATTAGTTTCATTGAATTTTCCTTTTTTTAAAGACTCAGCTTCAGCTATTTCCACTCTGATCTTCATTATTTGGTTCCTTTCACAAACTTTGGGCTTTGCCTGTCCTTCTTCTTCTTGTTCCTTTAAATGTACCTTTACATGGCTTATTTGACATTTTTCTTATTTCTTCTAGTAGGCCTGTACCACTATGAACTTTCCTCTTAGAACTGCTTTTGCTGCATCCCATAGATTTTTTAATGGTGTGTTTCCATTTTCATTTGTCTCAAAGTATTTTTTATTTCCTCTTTCATTTCTTCGTTGATCTATTGCTTGTTTAGTAGCATGATTTTTAGCCCCCCATATTATTGCTTTTTCCAGTTTTTTTCTTATACTTGATTTCTAGTTTCATACCACTGTGATCTGAAAAGATGCTTGATATGATTCCAATCTTCTTAAATTTATTAAGACTTGTTTTGTGACCTAACATGTGATCTATCCTGGAGAATGTTCCATTTTGTGACCTAACGTGATCTATCCTGGAGAATGTTCCATGTGTACTTGAAAAGAATATGTATTCTGCTGCTTTTGGATGAAATGTTCTATATTTATCTATTAAATGCATCTGGTCAAATACCAGATTTAAGGCCAGTGTTTCCTTACCGATTTAGTGTCTAGATGATCTATCCATTGATGTAAGTGGGGTATTAAAGTCCCCTATTATTACTGTATCACTGTCAATTTCTCCCTTTATTTCCGTTGACACTTTATGCTTTTCCTTGTCTTTTGTTATAGTTTTTGTTTTAAAGTCTATTTTGTCTGACATGAGTATTGCTACCCCAGCATTCTTTACTCTACAATTTGCAAGGAATATCTTTTTCTATCCCCTCACTTTCAGTTTATGTGTGTCTTTAGATCTGAGGTGAGTCTCCTACAGGCAGCATATAGATGGGTCATGCTTTTTTATCCATTCAGCTACCCTATGTCTTTTGATTGGAGCATTTAGTCCATTCACATTTAAAATAATTATTGGCAGGTATATACTTATTGCCATTTTTTTAACTTGTTTTCTGGTTGTGTTTTTAGTTCTTCTCTGTTCCAGTCTTACTCTCTTCATTTCTTCCCTTATCGTTTGATGGATTCCTTTAGTTTTATGTTTGGATCCCTTTCTCTTTATTTTTTTGTGTATCCATTGTAGGTGTTTTTGATTTGTGGTTATCATGAGGTGTGTGTATGTATGTATGTATGTGTATATACATCAACCTGTATATATACCCAATTATTTTAAGCTGACAGTCACTTTAAGTTTGAAGGCATTCTAAAAGCACTACGTTTTGCTCTTTTCCTTCAACATGCCTCTGAAAATCCTGTTGTCGCCATGGGCTGCTGCCCCGCCTGGTATTACTAGTATTGTAAGAACAATCTGTACCCAGAGTCTTGCTTCTGCCAAGGTGACCCTGATGCCAAGATCCACATCTTTGACCTGGGGTAGGAGAAGGCAAAAGTTCCCACTCTGTGGCTACATGGTGTCAAATGAGTATGAGCAGTTCTCCACTGGAGGCTGCCCATATTTGTGCCAACAAGTACACGGTGAAAAGCTGTGGCAAAGATGGTTTTCACATCCAAACGCATCTCCACCCCTTCTACATCATCCACATCAACAAGACATTGTCCTGTGCTGAGGCTGACAAGCTCTGGGTAGGTATGTAGGGTGCCTCTGGAAAGCCCCAGGGCACAGTGGCCACAGTACACACTTGTCAAGTCATCATGTCCATCCCCACCAAGCTGAAGAACAAGGAGCATGTGGTTGAGGCCCTACACAGGGCCAAGTTCAAGTTCCCTGGCCACCAGAAGATTCACGTGTCCAAGAGTGGGGATTTACTAAGTTTAAAGTCGATGAATTTGAACGTGTGGTGGCAGAAAAGTGACTTATCCCAGTTGGCTGTGGGGTTAAATACATCCTTAATCACGGCCCCTTGGACAAATGGCAGGCCCTGCACTCACAAGAGCCTTGGTGTTGTTGTCCATTCCTTGCTCATGCCCACCAATAAATCCTACTTTCCTGTCAATCAATCAAAAAAAGCACTCCATTTTCACTCGCCTGTCATGTTTTATTTTTTGTCGTTATATTTTACTTCTTTTTATTTTGTGTATCCCTTAACTACTTACTTCAGTTATAGCTGATTTTTTTTACTACTTGTCTTTAAACCTTCATACTAGCTTTTTAAAGTGACTGATTCAATTCCTTTACTATATATTCTCCTTCACCAGTGATTTTTTTCTTTTCATATATTTTCTTATTTTTAGTTGTGATCTTTTCTTTTCCCCTTAAAGATAACCCTTTAATATTTCTTGTAAGGCCAGTTTATTGGTGATGAACTCCTTTCGTTTTTGCTTGTCTGAAAAACTCCTTATCTCCCCTTCAAGTCTGAATGATAACCTTGCCAGGTACAGTGTTCTTGACTGTAAGTTTTTATCCTCTCAGCACTTTAAATACATCATGGCACTCCTATCTGGCCCACAAAGTTTCTGCTTTAAAATCAGCTGACAGGCTTATGTGGTTTCGCTTGTGTATGATTAGCTGTTTTTCTCTTGCTGTTTTTAAAATTCTCTTTTATTCTTAAACTTCTGCCATTTTAATTATGATGTACCTTGGTATGGGTCTCTTTGGGTTCATCTTGTTTAGGATCTCTATGCTTCCTGTACCTGGGTGTCTGTTTCCTTCCCTAGGTATGGATGTTTTCCGCCATTATTTCTTCAAATAAGTTTTCTGTCCCTTTCTCTCTTCTTCTTCTGGGACCCCTACAATATAAATATTAGTATGGTTGGTGTTTCACAGAGGTCCCTTAAACTCTCATTTTTAAAAATTCTTCCTTCTTGTTGCTATTCTTATGGGGTGATTTCTACTATTTTATCTACCAGATTACTTACCCCTTCTGTATCATCTCATCTGCTTCTGATTCCCTCTAGTGTATTTTTTATTTCAGTTACTGTATTGAGTTCTGATTCTTTCTTACATTTTCTAAGTCTTTGTTAAAGTTCTCACTGAGTTCCTCCAACCGTCCCCTGAGTTTGGTGAGCACCCTTATGACTGTTTCTTTGAACTCTTTTATCAGGTAAACTACGTATCTGTTTCATTAGGGTTTATTTTTTCCTGGGGTTTTATTTTGTTATTTTGTTTGGACCATATTCCTCTATCTCGTTACTTTGATCTTCTTTTGTGTTTCTATAAATTTGGTGAAACGGCTACCTCCCCAGATCTTGAAGAAGAGGCCTTGTGTGGGAACATTCCCTGTGTAGACTACTTGTGCCTAGAGGCTTTGGCAGGCCAGATGGGGCTGCAGTGGGCACCAGCTGGGGTTAATACCTGGGGACCACTATGCCCGAGGCTGCCTTGGTGGGACCACAGAACCTGGAGGAGGGCCCAGTCCAGGGGCAGCCCCCTGGGAAGTACTGCACCCAAGGCTGCCTTAAGAGGATAGCTGGAGCTGGAGAGGACCTGGTCCAGGGGCAGTCCCTGAAGAGTGCTGGGCCATAGGCTGCCTTGATGGGGCGGCTGGAGCTGGAGCAGATATGGGGCAGAAGGAGTCTGGGGGGGGGGGACTCCAAACAATAGTGATCACCAGTGCCTCCTACCCAGGCAAGGGCTCCAACAGTTCCCTGTCATTTTGGCAGAAACTCTAGGATTAGGAAACAGATTTCCTTTACATATACTGTAGGTGCCTTTAAAGTTTTTTCACTGTGTCCCAGGGTGAGTGTGTCTGCATTTGGATCCCTCAGCAATCCATCTCCCTACCGTAGATCACTGCGAAAGAGGAGGGGTTCCCATGGATACCGTGTCTCTGACTTTCCTACCAGTTTCTACGTGGTTCTTCTATTGGCAGCACCAGTTCATTCAGCCCCCAGGTCTTCTTCAAGAGGAAATGTGCTGTGTTTAGGTGTAGATCACTGTGCTCAGGGGAGGAGGTGAGCATAGGGTCTTCCTGTGCCGCCACCTTTCCAAGTCCACTCTATGCTTGTTTTCAAATATAAATGCTCACTGATAAAGCTTACTCTGAAAACACAGGCATACCTCAGAGATATTGCAGGTTTGGTTCCAGACCATCACAATAAAGCGAATATCACAATAAAGCGAGTCACACAAATTTTTTGGTTTCCCACTACATATAATAGTTAGGTCTACACTATTCTGTAGTCTATTAAGTGTGCAATAGCATTATGTCTTAAAAAACAATGTACATACCTTAATTTAAAAATACTTTATTACTAAAAAAATGCTTGCATCGTCTCGCTGAAGCAAGTCATAATCTTTTTGCTGGTGAGGGGTCTTGCCTCCATGTTGCTGGCTGTTGACTGGTCAGGGTGGTGGTTGCTGATGACTGGGGTGGATGTGGCAATTTCTTAACATAAGACAACAATGAGGTTTGCTGCATCGATAATGGCTCGTCCTTTCATGAACAATCTCTTTGTAGCATGCAATGCTGTGTGACAGCATTTTACCCACAGTAGAACTTCTTTCAAAATGGGAGTCAATCTTTTCACACCCTGAAATGGATTTATCAACTAAGTTTATGAAATGTTCTAAATCCTCTGTTGTCATTTCCACCATCTTCACAGCATCTTCGCCAGGAGCAGATTCCATCTCAAGAAACCACTCTCTTTGCTCATCCATAAGAAGCAACTCTTCATCCATTAAAGTTTTATCATGAGATTGCAGCAATTCAGTCACATCTTCAGGCTCTTCTAATTCTAGTTCTCTTGCTATTTCCACCACATCAGCAGTGACTTCCTACCCTGAAGACTTGAACCCCTCAAAGTCATCCATGAGGGTTGGAATTCACTTCTTCCCAACTCCTGTTAATGTTGATATTTTGACCTCTTCCCATGAATCACGAATGTTCTTAATGGTACCTAGAATGGTGAATCCTTTCCAGGAGGTTTTCAATTGACTCTGCCCAGATCCATCAGTGGAATCACTGTCTATGGCAGCTATAGCCTTACAAAGTGTACTTCTTAAATAATAAGACTTGAGAGTTGAAATGACTCCTTGATCCATAGGCTGCAGAATGAATGTTGTGTTAGCAGGCTTGAAAACAACATTAATCTCGTTGTACATCTCCATCAGAGCTCTTGGGTGACCAAGAGCAGTAATATTTTAGAATCACTGTCAATGAGCAGAAATATTTTGAAAGGAATCTTTTTTTTTTCTGACCAGTCGGTCTCAACAGTGAGCTTAAAATACTCAGTAAACCATGCTGTAAACAGATGTGAGGCCATCCAGGCTTTGTTGTTCCATTTATAGAGCACAGGCAGAGCAGATTTAGCATAATTCTTAAGGGCCCTGGGATTTTCAGAATGGTAAATGAGCACTGGCTTCAACTTGAAGTCACCAGCTACATTAGCTCCTAATAAGAGACTTACCCTGTTCTTTGAAGCTTCGAAGCTAGGCATCGACTTCTCCTCTCCAGCTATGAAAGCCCTAGATGGCATCTTCTTCCAATAGAAGGCTGTTTTGTCTACACTGAAAACCTGTTGTTTAGTGTAGCCACCTTCATGAATTATCTTAGCTAGATTCTCTGGATGACCTGCTGCAGCTTCTACATCACCACGTGCTGCTTCACCTTGCACTTTTATGTTATGGAGATGGCTTCTTTCCTTAAACCTCATGGAACCAACCTCTGTTAGCTTCAAACTTTTCTTCTGCAGCTTCCCCACCTCTCTCAGCCTTCATACAATTGAAGAGAGCTAAGCCTTACTCTGGATTAGGCTTTGGCTTAAGAGAATGTTGTGGCTGGTTTGATCTTCTATCCAGACCACAACAACTTTCTCCATATCAGCAATAAGACTGTTTCACTTTCTTATCATTCGTGTGTTCACTGGAATAGCACTTTTAATTTCCTTCAAGAACTTTTCCTTTGAATTCACAACTTGGCTAACTGGTCGGCAAAGAGGCCTAGTTTTGGCCTATCTCGGCTTTCAACATGCCTTCCTCACTAAGCTTAATCATTTCTAGCTTTTGATTTAAAGTGAGAGACAAGCAAGTCTTCCTTTCACTTGAACACTTAGAGGCCATTGTAGTGTTATTAATTGGCCTGATTTCAATATTGTTGTGTCTTAGAGGATAGGGAGGCCTGAGGAGAGGGAGAGAGACAGGGGAAAGGCCAGTCGGTGGATCAGTCAGAACCCACACAACACAAAATTTATCAATTAAGTTGCCTGTCTTACGTGGGTGCAGTTCATGGCTCCCCAAAACAATTACAATAGTAACATCAAAGATGACTGACCACAGATCACCATAACAAACATAATAATAACAAAAAAGTTTCAAATATTTTGAGAATTACAAAATGTGACACACAGATACAGAGTGAACAATTGCTGTTGGAAAAATGGTGCTGACAGACTTGCTTAACACAGGGTTGCCACAAACCTTCAATTTGTGAAAAACACAGTATCTGTGAAGTGCAATAAAACAAGGTATGCTTACGCTGAAATAATAAATCAAATATTTTGAAGTAGTTTATATACAGTCATTTCCTCATCATAAAATGTCCTAATACGATACTAAACTAAAACACAGAGATGTGGATGCTGTAAGGTAAACTTAAATGACTTATTCAAGGTGTTGCTTCTCAAAAAGTTCAGAAAGCTACTGCAAAAGAATTAAGCATAAACTCTTTGAAGTGAAAGTGAAATATGCAGTAAAAATCATAGCTCAGTTATAGCCATCTACTTATTTAATATCCATTTCAATTTCCAGGTGCAACATTTTGGCTCTTTAATACTTTCTATTTAGGTTTTCTTACATTTACTATAAGAAAGTGATTTGCAAGGGGAATTCCCTGGCGATCCAGCGGTTAGGACTCGGAGCTTTCACTGCCGAGTCCCAGGCTGGATCTCTGGTCAGGGAACTAAGATCCCACAAGCCACGCGGCAGGGCAAAAAAAAAAAAGTGATTTCTTTTTAACACTTACACAGTACCAGGTATATATGATCATGTATTATGATCTACTCAGCCTTATATAGAGTTAATCTAGATCTAAAGAACAAAAATAGATTTTTATCATCTATTTGTTCTAGAAAATGTTTCTGATCAACTATACATGTAGATAGCTGCAATAAATAAAAAATACATCCATATATGAATGACTTCTATTTGACTGCACAGAGCTAAAATGAAACAAACACAATAGAGAAGTAGGCAAAGTTTGTCATTTGGAACCCACAGCCTTCCCTGTCTGCTTTTAAGTTCATAACATGTAGCAACCTACTCTCTGCTCCAGTTCTTTTCAAACTTTTTCATATTATGGCATATATGGAAAGCGATAGTACTTACAATAGCACACCAGGAAAACTGGAAGATGCTATTCATTTCTGAAGGTGACCCAGCTGCATAAGACCCCATCTATAGTTCCAAGTGATGAACACATCAATACCTCAGCATACTTTTATGTAATCCATTTAGAGCACAGTATGGGACACACTGGTTAGTCTACTCTCTCTTTTCTCTTAACCATAAGTTATGAGAAAAATTTAACAAGAATATTTTAAGAAAATCATTCCCAGGAGCAAAAAAACTTTAAGCTATTTATTTCTAATTATGAGATGAGAGACTGAGGAGAACTTAAGTGAAAATGCAGGTCAGGAGACCAGGGGAGGAGATAACAGGAGCTTCCCACTACCTTAAATTAAACTATAACCATTCCTTTACTACTCTTAGAAAAGCATACTTTAAATCTAGTTGGAAGATGAACGCTGATAATAAACTGCCTTTATGGGGTAACAGAAGAGAAAAACAAGAAAAGAAATTTTGTAGTTTAATTTTTACTATTCCCCTGATTTCTTAGAGAAGTAAGCCAGGGTCTGTGGTTAGGCTGCCATCTGTCTATCCCAAGGAGGTACTGAAGAGAGAAATGTTTATCAAGGAATCACCAAATTTGTTCAGCTGCAGGCCTGAGACCAGCTAAGCTTGTCTGTGCACAGGATCATTCACCTAGCTGGCATCCACATCTCTCTTCTCAGATGGTCTCTACTGCTTTGCTCCATGATTCGCAAATGCCACATATTTAGAGCTATTTACAGTGTTTTGTCTTTAGATATTTGATATTTCAAATATTCAGATATCTGTTCCCAGCACTGGAGTTTCTAAACACCCAGTCAGGCTGCACTAGGAGTATACAGAGCCTGAACACTAAACCTTCAAATGTAGATATGAGTAAAGATAACTTTAGCCATTGGGAAGTTCAACGGAAGACTTTCACTGAGTATACACTCATGCACAAGAGAAAGAAAGAAAGAGAAAGCGAAACAGATGACACAAACTGTACCTGACACAGGGGAAACCTAGAGACAATAAATATAGATTATGAACAGTTAAAAAGGAAAAACACTAAACCAATAAAACTAGTTTTACTGTATAAAATGAATTATAATCATAGTTTATCATCTGAAATGCTTCCACTTATTTATATAGTAGTTAAGTGAAATTACCCTGGTGGGTTTGAAATGGGCTATATCTAGGTCTGAATCCCACTTCTACCAATCATTTATAAAAATAAAGATATAACAGCATTGCGAGGCTGCTCAAGAATTAAGTTAGCTAACACATGGAGTGAAAATAATACAGAGTTTAGGCATATACATGTAAATAAATGTTAGTTTTTCTTTTTTCCCTTCCTCTTAAATACCAGAGAGAGCACAATGGCTTGCTTGTAATTCAACATTCATCAAATATTTATTGTTATTACTTATATCTGATTATCCTAGATGCTTACCAATTGAGGAAAGATATTCCTTTGAGCCAATTAGTGAGGATAATTAATAACTGAAAAAAGCACTGACATCAATGACATGACATTTTCTAAATCAATGTTCCATGATAAATACAACATTTATCAGACTCACTTTCTTCCAGCTTTAAAGAAACTGAGGGATTGTTTCCTGTTTCATCCACATTTCCTTCACCACCTCCTCGAGATCTTGAATTCCAGACTTTAATCACTTCAACATCATTGTCACTGCCGCTTCCACTTGAGCTACTATCTTTTTTCCCCTTTTTCCCCTTTGTTTTCTTCTTTCTAAAAAAAAAAGAACAAATTCAAAGTATTAGGAAAACACAGGAAAGATACAAGTGCCAATTATTAGAGGATGATCAGCAAGTAGGGATTTTAAACATGTCAACACAGGGCACAAAAAGTATTCAATTTACTTTGTATAATCATCAGAGCTTAAACTCATGGAGGTTTCTTCAGAATCTGAAGCTATAAATTCATCCATACTGTCTTCATCAAAATATCCCTAGAGAAAAAAAAAATGAATGTTTTAAGAATTTATATCAATTTATACTGGAAATTATAATAATGTTTATTTCATTTAAGGATAAGTTAATTGTTATGAGATAAGGAAGAACTGAAGAACTATCATAGATTAGAAAAAATAAAGGAGACATCACAGATATGAATAATAAACGAAATGTGAAATCTTGGATTGAATCATGGAAAAGAAAAAGGATGTAAGTACAAAAACTGATGAAATCCAATTAACATCTATTGTTTAGTTAATAGTACTAACCCAATGTTAATTTCTTAATTTTGACCTTTTTACTATGGTTATGCAAGATGTTAATCTATGACAAAGGAGGCAAGAATATACAATGGAGAAAAGACAGCCTCTTCAATAAGTGGTGCTGGGAAAACTGGACAGATACATGTAAAAGAATGAAATTACAACACTCTCTAACACCATACACAAAAGATAAACTCAAAATGGATTAAAGACTTAAGTGTAAGGCCAGATACTATAAAAACTGTTAGAGAAAAACATAGGCAGAACACTCTGACATAAACCGAAGCAAGATCTTCTTTGACCCACCTCCTACAGTAATGAAAATAAAAACAAAAATAAACAAATGGGATCTAATGAAACTTAAAACCTTTTGCACAGCACAGGAAACCATACACAAAACAGAAAGACAACCCACAGAATGGGAGAAAATATTTGCAAACGAAGCGACTGACAAGGGATTAATCTTTGAAATATACAAACAGCTCATACAGCTCAATATCAAAAAAACAAACAAACCAATCAAAAAATGCACGGAAGATCTAAATAGACATTTCTCCAAAGAACACATACAGATGGCCAAAAAGCACATGAATATATGCTCAACATCACTAATTATTAGAGAAATGCAAATCAAAACTACAGTGAGGTATCGCCTCATACTAGTCAGAATGGCCATCATCAAAAAATCTACAAACAATAAAGACTGGAGAGGGTGTGGAGAAAAGGGAACCCCCTTCTACACTGTTGGTGGGAATGTAAATTGGTACAGCCACTATGGAGAACAGTATGGAGGTTCCTTAAAAAACTAAAAATAGAGCTACCATATGAGCCAGCAATCCCACTCCTGGGCATATACCCAAAGAAAACCATAATTCAAAAAGATACATGCATCCCAATGTTCACTGCAGCACTATTTACAATAGCCAGGACATTGAAGCAACCTAAACGTCCATCAACAGACAAATGGAAAAAGAAGATGTGACACATATATACAACGGAATATTACTCAGCCATAAAAAAGAATGAAACAATGCCATTTGCAGCAACATGGATGGACCTAGATTGTCATACTAAGTAAGTTAGAGGACATATATTGCATGATATCACTTATATGTGGAATCTAAAAAAGGGTACAAATGAACTTATTTACAAAACAGAAATAGAGTTACAGATATAGAAAACAATCTTATGGTTACCAGGGGGAAGGGTGGGGAGGGACAAATTGGGAGATTGGGATTAACAATACACAGTACTATATATAAAATAGATAGCTAATAAGGACCTGCTGCATAGCACAGGGAACTCTACTCAATATTCTGTAATGACCTATATGGTAAAAGAATCTAAAAAAGAGTGGATATCTGTATACGTATAACTGATTCATTTTGCTGTACACCTGAAACTAACACAACATTGTAAATCAGCTATATTTCAATAAAAATTTTTTTAAAAGATTAACATTTAACACTCCTTCCATAATCACAATGCATTCAAACATATAGTAATTAACTAGAAATAAAATAAGTTGAATTACTGTACCAAAAAGAATAAAAAATTTTGAATATACAGTACGTCTATACAGATCAACCTTTTTCCTAAAGTTATTCTGCTTCCAACAGATACCTTTTGATCAACTTTAGGTTAGTTGATTTACCTTATTTTCTTTGCTAATGTAGTCCAGCTGCAAACACCAAGGATGAGTCCAGATTCTACTTAACATCTGAAAATCTTGGAAAAGTTTTGCACCTGCCTTTCCTCTGCCACCTTCACTGCTATTACCTACACCTGATCAAAAGAAAAAAAGAGTCAATGTTAAGACATAAGAATTCTCTAATTCAACCAAGGTGTTTCTAAATTAGGGCCTTAACTTTATCTGTGCCTCGGACTCCTTTGGCCATGTAGAGAATCTTATAGGCCCTCTTTCTCAGAAAATTTCAAAACATATAAAATAAATAGGATTACAAAAGAAACCCATTATACAGAAATTATCAAGATGTTTAAAAACAAACTTTTGATATAGTGGTATGTGTACCTTATTAATGCATTAAATAACAAACTATAGCAGTAATTTTAACAACTGCCTGAAATTCTGAAGCATTGATAAAGGTAAATTTGAGATATCGGTAATGATAATAATATATAGAAATATTTCTGATTTCTATTGGTAACAAAGTCACAATTAACACTAATACTACTTTGGTTTGTTGCCTACATTAATAATTGGAAAAATGCTGTATTTTTGATAGAGGTTAGTGAAAACATGTAATTTTTTCCTTATTCAGGTTTTTCTTATTCAGGTCCTAGATTCTAACCATAGACCCTAGATTACAAACTTCTGCTTTAGATAAAGCCACTCTCTGTATACAGTATTTTAGCAACTCTTTCCAATTATTCTTACACCAAAAAAAACTACTTCTAAAACTTATGCTTTTCATGTTGAAAAAAATAGATTTCTTTTGCCCAGAGTAATTTCAACAAAATTATATTTTTCATATGAAAATGAAGTGAAAACTAAATGAATGCACATTTCATTAATATGACAAAATCATCAAGAGGGTAAAACACAGAAAAACAAAGCTGACTTTTTTTTTTTTAATAAATTTATTTTTGGCTGTATTGGGTCTCCGTTGCTGCACACGGGCTTTCTCTAGTTGCAGCAAGCGGGGCCTACTCTTCATTGTGGTGCATGGGCTTCCACTGTGGCGGCTTCTCTTGTTGTGGAGCACGGGCTCTAGGCACACGGGCTCCAATAGCTGTGGCACGCAGGCTCAGTAGTTGTGGCTCACGAGGTCTAGAGCGCAGGCTCAGTAGTTGTGGTGCACGGGTTTAGTTGCTCCGTGGCATGCAGGACCTTCCCTGACCAGGGCTCGAACCTGTGTCCCCTGCATTGGCAGGTGGATTCTTAACCACTGCGCCACCAGGGAAGCCCAAAGCTGACTTTTTTAAAAAACAGCATTTAAGCAATAACATTTTTCTGTCCACAGTTTTAAAAGATGTAAATTCACTGATAATTAATGTCTTGTCTCCATAAGGGACAAGAGTATATTCAGTAATGATATGAAATATGAATAAAAATGCATAAAAGTCTGGTACTGATTATTTTGCCTGATTAGAGGTATTTCCACTGTGTATGATAGAAATCATTGCTGTGAAAATGAGGCATCTAATTTCTTGATATACAACTGTTCATAGCATTCCCTTATAATTCTTTTATTTCTGTAAGGTCAGTAGTAATGCTCTTTCATTCTTGATTTTAGTTATTTGTATCTGCTCTATTTATTACTTTGTAAGTACAACTAAAGAGTTATCAATTATCTTGATTGTTTCAAAAAACCAAGTTTTGGTTTCAATAATTTTCTCTACTGTTTTCCTTTTCTCCTTTATATTTATTTCTGATTAGTCTTCATTATCTCCTTCCTTCTTCTTGCTTTGGGTTCAGTTTGCTCTTATTTTAGTTTCTTAAGGTAGAAAGTTAGTTATAAATTTGAGATCTTCTTTCTTAATATAGGCATTTACAGCCATAAATTTCCCTGGAAGCATTGCTTTACCTGCATCCCCTATTTTAGTATCTTATGTTTTCATTTTCATTTACCTCTAAATGTTTTCTAATTTCCTTTGTGATTTCTTTTGACTCATTAGTTACTTAAGAGCATGTTATTTACACATTTGTGAATTTTCTCACTTTCCTTCAGTTATTGGTTTGTAATTTCATTCTAATGTGGTTAAAGAAAATATTTTGTGTGGATTTTATCCTTTTATATTAAATGAGGCTTGTGTTATGCTCTAAAATATGGTCTATCTTGGAGAATGTTCCATGTGCACTCGAGAGGAATGTGTATTCTGCTCCTATTGGACGGACTGTTCTACAGATGCCTGTTAGGCCTAGTTGATTCATAAGTGTTTTTCAAGTCTTCTATTTCCTTGCTGATCTTCTGCCTAGCTGTTCTATCCAATATTGAAAGCCTTATGAGTTTTTGAAATTAATGTGAAGAAATGAGAGATTTCAAAATAAAGTAAGCTAAACAACTACCATTTATTCTCCAAGAAAGGCTGATTAAAAAGTCAATTTTTATTTTGGTGGGTGGGAACTACTCTTGTACATACCATAAACATCTTCTATTAAAAAAAATTTCATAAGACTTTTAGGCCTAACTGGCTCGGGTAGAATGTTAAAGGGGAAAAACTGAAGTCTCCTCTACCTACAGTACTGATATGTGTTAGAGTTGATATTCTTTGTGAGGAATGGGAACCACATAAAAAGAATATGCTAATAAGTTGGCCAAATAAACATCCACAGAAAAATGTTCTCTATACAAAAGAGAATTGACAATTATTATTGAATCATTCTATCCTAAAAATAAAATGTTTTGACGCCAAATGGCTTTATTTGGAAATACAAGCACAAAAAAGGGCAAGTAAATACATAATGACAAGTGAGTCTTCCTTTCACTTGAACACTTAAGACGCTGAGGTATGCCTGTATCTTGTTCTGGTTTTGATTTACATTTCCCTGACGGCCAATCATACTGAGCATCAGTTAGAGCAGTGATACTCAAGCAGAGGGTACATCAAAATCACCTAGAGGGCTTATAAAAATGCAGCTGCCTGAGCCCTACTCCAGAACCACTGAATCAACCTCTAATGTGTGGCACTTAGACCCATTCATTTTTAGAGACAAAAGGATATTACTGTTCTCTATTTTTAAGAGTACAGTTCAGTGGCATTAAGTATAACTGAAATGTTGTGCAACCATCAGCACTCTCCATTTCTAAGACTTTTTTCCATCATCCTAAATAGAAACTCTGTACCCATTAAATGAATCTGACTATTCCAGGCACCTCTAAGTGTAATCACACAGGATTTGTCCTTTTGTGTCTGGCTTATTTCATTTAACATCATGTCTTCAGGATCCGTTCATGTCAGGATTTCTTTCTAAGACTGTAATATTCCATTGTTTGCATATATCATATTTTGTTCTTCTATTCATTACTTGATGAAGACTTGGATTGCTTCCATCTTTTTGGCTATTATGAATAATGCTATGTAAACATGAATGGGTAAGTATCTATTAGAGTTCTTGCTTTCAATTATTTTGAAAGTGGAATTCTACCTAGAAGTGGAATTGCTGGATCATATGGTAACTCTCTGTTTAACTCTTTGAGGAACTGCCACACTACTTTCTCCACAGGAGCTGTACCATTTTATATTCCTAGCAGCAATGCACCAGGGTTCTAATTTTTCCGTATCATTGCCAACACTTATTATCTTTCTTTATGTGATAGTCATCCTATTGGGTGTGAAGTGGTATCTCTTGGTTTCAATTTACATTTCCTGAATAACTAATGATGATGTAGAGCATCTTTTAATGTGCTTATCAGTCATTTGTATATCTTTTTTGGAGAAATGTCTATTGAAAACTTTGCCCATTTTTGAATCGGCTTGTTTGGTTTTTCATTGCTGTTGTTGTTAGGTTGTAAGAGTTCTTTATATATTCTGGATATTATCCCCGTTTTAGGAAAGTGACTTACAAATATTTTCTTCCAATTTGTGGACTGTCTTTTTATGTGCTCCATCTTTGCATTCCTTAAGACAGTGTATGGATTTTAATACTGATTTAAGCTTAAAATCAGGCTGTCTGAAAACTAAGTATTCACACTTGTAAAACCTAAAGTTGTTTACTGAAGGCAGAGGCTTACATGTAAATATAAACTTCTGATACTTGATGGTAAAAGGAAGACTGCAGGATTATACTTTTTAGAGAACAAAGGAAAATTAAGAGGATGTTAATTTTCTTGAAATTCATTAATTTAGCCTCTCATGACTTTAATTCTGTAAATATTAAATATATTACAAATTATCACTACTAAAATTAACATCAAATTGTTGCTAGTATCAAAAGCAAAATTTATGTGAACTTTTAAAAGCCAAGTCAAATATAAAAAGAGTCAAATATAGAAACAAAAGAATTTCTGGAATATGTAACAGAAAAAATACCAAACATTTTAAATACAAGTGAGATAGGTGAATGACATTTTGGGAGAAACACTTTGATGGTTTGTAGTGAGAATCAAGATAAAGTAACCTTTAATATAATCCATTTAGCCTTTTATGGAAGTTTTTTCAAGGGGGCTATTAACTCAGGTTATTCTACTTTAAGGAAAATAAAACATCACATTTAGTAGGGGGAAAACCCAAGACATTCTCATGACTGAAAGATTCATGGCACCAGATAATAATTTAGCAATTATACCTTTCTGAGTTTAGAAGCTTTGGCAATTAGTACTTTAGATATTTACTCCTATCAACTGAAGTCACAAAGAGTGAGGCCCCTTTAATTCTTAAATACTGCATTGCTCTCAAAAAGAGTACATTTTAATATCTATACATGAGCTATTAACATTTTGCTGTTGGTTATTAAAGACAACTGATTCTTTAATATTTGAAAACATCTAGTACATTCCTCACAATAAAACAAAATTTCAAGTGGAGAAAATATTAAATGACCAAATTTAGTACCCTTTATTATTCAGAGATTAATGAAAGATAGGTCTGATAATCCCTCTCTTTCTCTCTCTCATTGGAATTTCTATATTTGGTTACTTAATTATGTCTGCAATTTTTGTCATTCAAAACAGAATGGTACTGATACAATAAATCTAATAGCTTATGATTACTATACAAATGAAACTGTGTGCCTTGCTAGAAATGATCTCCTTCCAAAAGTCAGTTAGAAAATTCTGTTTTTATAATACAGCAAAACAACATTTCTATAAAATACAAACATTCAAATCCTCTTTTCCCCAAAGCAGAACAACTGTTGAGGACTATCATCATTATTCTACTTTCTAAAATGCACTGCTGTCACAGAGTATTACTTTAACTATTGATAGGATATGAAGTATCATTCTAATATGTGTGTATACACCTCCACCCTCCATTATTTTTTGATCAACTATTGTATCCACAATGGCTGAAGGGTGCCTTCTAACCTGTAGCTCCTAAATAAATCTGGCACATCACCTGGGGAAAGGTACCAGAATAAAGTGACTAACAAGTAAAAAAATTCACTCCAGACCAAACAGAAACTAAAGTTTTGCTCTGCGAACAGTGACAACCTCGGGCACACAGACACACACAAACACACGAGTTTACTGATGATGAAACAGTATCTATTCATTGTATTTTTAAAAAGCACATAGAAAATAGTACAAAATAAAGTTCCGCATAATGTCATCACCCAGAAAATAACCTGTTATTAACATTTTTGTGTATTTTAGGCATTTGTGCATATTTTTATTGTAACATTGGGACATAATATGTGCCCTGCTTTGTATTTTGCCTTTTTTTCCCTTCAAACTTTGTCAATTTGATTCCTAAGAAATGATTTCATAAATTTGATTTACAGTTTTTTTATTATTAACGTGGTTGGATATTTTTTAATAATACATTGGAATTTTATTTATCTTGAATATTAGTTTTTTTAATTAGAAATATTTTGTGCTTTTACAATATAAACATACCCATTTTATGCAAATGCAAAATTGTAAAAGAACAACTGACATGGTGAAATTATCAAGACAGCATTCTTCAGAAAAAGAATGCTTTAAGAGAGAAAACAAAAACAATAAACTAAGTGTATTTGTTACCTGTCAAGTGATCTAAGTAGTACTGATAGAGTTTGCACTGAATAGGAGTCATTCTCACAGCTAACACGTATTCATGTTTTGGAGGCAAGAACTTTGTTAATGCTGTATAATCTTTCCTCTGCAATTAATAGAAAGAGAATGAAAATTAGTTAAATATATGACAGGAACTAACTGTTCTAAGAATTATCATTGCTTGCAACTAAAAAAATGTACATAAATAAATAGGTACCAGACATATAAGAAAACATTTACTTAAACATATTTACCCTCTTTAATCACACAATGATCCCATATAATTGTAGTTAATGTATTTCATGTGACTATACAATATGACGCACTGGTAAAAAGATACTGCAACACACCAGGCAGGTTTTAAATTGAAGTGGCCATATTACCAAGTGAGCAATTTAGGTTTTCAAATGGTCTCCTCTATATAGAAAAAAAGAAAAGAAAAAAAGGTGGGGAGGGGATATAGTAGGTAGTGCTAGCAAAAAGACTTGCTTTAATCATACAGTAAAACCGTTGAATCAAAGTTCGATGCAGTCTGGGTTATCCTTTGGGTAAGATGTGCCAACATGCCAGAGGATAACACCTAACGTCAGGGGGAATGTTTGCCCAACTGAGAAAACAAGCCAAGTATAGGCACTCTTGAAACCATTTAATATAGAAACAGGAAAGAAAGAACACTAATGTGCTACATACAAATGACTACCTAAACCAGAAAAACACTGCCTAAGTAGCAGCAGTAATACAGAAATACAGTACTTGCTAGTACCTCTGGCTAACCTGAACAAACAGGATGACTTCACCTTATGTAATGGTAGTATATTCAGTCAAAAGGATAGCCTGTCTCATCTGTTACATCTTTTTTGCTACCATTAATATCTAGTGTCTTAAGAAAAATACAGAACTAAGAAAAAATGCAGACTGACCAACTGCTTGGTCAGTCTCTACATACTTATCTACTCATTTTAACAAAGGTTTACTGAAGATCCGTGTGTAAACAACACTATTAGCCCATTAAGGTTACTGTACGTACTTGGAATTAATAAAACTGTTTCTTCAGGATTACATTAATATGGCTTCACTCATAATTCATAATTGCCTTTCCTAAAACCATTTCAAACAAATGAGGTTTGGAATACTATACTATAGAATTAGGTGAGCACAGAAATTTCTTAATCATAATAGCTGTGTTTCTTTTACATACTCCCTATCTTAAGGATGAGAAAATCTAAACATGAACATATTAACATATGAAGTTATACACCCAGCAAACGAATTAATCAATTATGTTCTAAACCTCTCAATGCAATTTTTTTTAAGTTCAATGCTGCATAAACTTTGGAAGAGACTGCAAAGAGATTTAACTATAAAACTATTGATACATGCTGAAAGGAGAAAGAAAATACAAAGTTTGAATTCAGAAAACATTTTGAGATTGCAATATATCAAAGTAACAATATTTTATTACTGTGGAATGTACTTGTACCTGAACACATCCAGCTAACATTTCATAGAGAATGTGAGCACGTTTTTTCATTACTCTGACATCTACCATGGTAGAATCTGCACACTGACCATTTTGGATTGGATTTATAAATCGATTCCTGAACTCCTTAATGGATCCAAGCAAATTTTCTTTGATAAAGTTAACCATGCAATGATCTAAGAAAGAAGATATTAGTTCATTAACAACAGTAACGGCTAAAAGAACTGAGAACAATTCTCTGATAAAATGCTCGTGTCAAAAAGGCATGCCATGGAAGCATTACAATTAAGCTACAAAGAAAGAACACCAAACTGAGTGTAGACTAATACTGGTTATCAGTATGATCTAGAACTGGATTACCTAAATCAGATGAGAAACTCAAATAAAACCCATCCCCAAATTCTAGACACGAATGTTTAAGAAAACACCAAAGAACATTTTATTTGAACTCACTAGTCTTTTTAATAGATACTGAGTATAAAACAACTGCTCTATAATTCTAACCATGATTTTATGGTCAGCAAGGGAATCTTGTGAAAAAAACATAGATACTGAAACAAAATAATAAAATCAGGTAATAAACTACTATATCAAATTTTGTATTAACTGATTTAGTTCCAGAAGTCCTTAACAGAGTAATCAGTTGCCCTATACTATATGGGACCACAATGTGAAACAGGGCAACAGTCTATAAATGGGGCAACAGAAAAGGGGGAAACTGGAACAGACAAAAATAAAGATAAAATATAGATACATATTATAGATAAATATAAACAAGGACAAAGTGAGACAATAACCAGTATTACAAATAATAAAATAGAAAACAGTAACTATAAATACACCAAAAGAATGGAAATAACATAAAAATAACAAAAAGCTATCAGAACAGATTACAGTGGGAAATTTCAATTTGTTATTTTCTGAGTAACTCATGTTCCCTCTTTAGTGTCACCACACACATATGAAAATGAGGGAAATTCACAAGTCACTTCCCTGGGTTCATATCATCTATCCTCAGCCTCAGCAAACTGTATCCTGACATCAATTCAACATAGCTCTCCTCCAATCTCCACCTTCCTAAAACTTTCATGCTTAGCATTTCTTTTCAATTTCCTATCAGTACCTCCTCCAAAACTGGATATATTTTGTTACAATATCTCCTGAATAGTCACAAATGCATTTGTATTTTTAAGCAATCATTAAGACTTCTGATACCTTGCATATACTTTAAATTCTATATTTGTATCTGAACACTCATAATGGCACACCTCTTGACTGTGGTTTACCATTTATATTTATAAAACATTCCACTTGAAATGAATGGTATACTTTTACAGTAGACTAAGAATGGACCTATGTAGTTCATGGTCAGAGACTATACTAGAATAAACTAAAGATAGGCAGATGGCGACGTGGCAAAAATATATCTGAGGCAATGCCAATACTCTATAGCATAACTACAGATATTGACTCACACTCAATTAGGTTATTTTGAAGTGGGGTTCCCGTTAAAATAATCCTCCTCCTTGATCGTATAGAATTCATAGCTTTTGAAACAGCAGATGCTTCATTTTTTAGAATATGGCCTTCATCACAAACAACAAAGTCAGGGCCTAGAAAAACAACATTTAATTAACATATAATAAAACTAAAAATATAATCCATTTAAGTAAAGTTAACCGTTTTACAGTGCTGCTCTTGTGGAAAGATAAAACAACATCCCAATAAGAAGTTATATTTTATCTGTATATGGTTAATGTGGCTCTCACTAGTATTAATTTTATTAAAGTAGAGTATTAAAGTACTACTATGGATGGTACTTAAGGTTCTCTGAGAGTACAAAAATAGGCAAGAATAGAAATAATCACACAGATGAAAAGATCCCAAGAGATCTGGGGTATCTGAAAAAAAAAGTATCTTTTATAAATGAAAAACAGTATCTAAAGATACATTTCAGCACTAATGTATCAAGTTAAAACTATCAACTGAGACTAAGAGCAATTTACATATACATGAAATGACAAATTTCGAAAGTTACATTTTAAGAAATAATATATAAATCACAATAGGCCAAGTAGTATTTCCCATTTGACTTATTCCTAATAACTAATACCCATTGCTGGGGAAAAATTTAACTGATAAAGGACCGCTAAACTGATTGTTACATGGGTATGGGGGTTGGAGGGAAAACACTTTCCAAGCTATAAAAGATCTCATAGCTGAGAGTGACTCTTTCAAAAGAAATACATATGATTATTTTATGAAAATAACCATATGTATTCTTTGCTAAAGTATCCTATAAACACAATTTGCTTGCTGCTTAACGTACACACAAATTACTTAAATATTGATTTAAACAATATCAGTTGTCAAATTATCCCCTGTATGTTAGGCATTACAGAAAATGCATCTTCTACATGATTTCAAAAGTAACTGCTTCAGGGCTTCCCTGGTGGCGCAGTGGTTGGGAATCCGCCTGCCAATGCAGGGCACACCGGTTCGTGCCCCGGTCCGGGAAGATCCCACATGCCGCGGAGCGGCTAGGCCCGTGAGCCACAACTACTGAGCCTGCGCACCTGGAGCCTGTGCTCCGCAACGGGAGAGGCCGCGACAGTGAGAGGCCCGCGCACCGCGATGAAGAGTGGCCCCCGCTCGCTGCAACTGGAGAAAGCCCTTGCACAGAAACGAAGACCCAACACAGCCAAAAATAAATAAATTAATTAATTAATTTAAAAAAAAAATTAACTGCTTCAGTATGCCTGATCAAACAACACAATTGTTATTCAGTATTTAGATGGGGCTACATGAATAGTAAGACATTTTTAAATTACTAATCAACTTTCTAAAAACTAAAATATGTATCTTGCTTTGTAAATTACCTTTTACACAAGTGATTTAAATGATTTCTACCACCTAATATTCAGTGTTCATGAGGGTGTGGTGAAGCAGGTACTCTCATATACTCTTTGTGGAAGTCTAAATTAGTAGCAAACATTTTGGAAGACAATTTTACAGTACCTCTTAAAATGTAAAATATGTGCACCCTTGACCCAAATTTCAATTTCTGGGAATTTATCCTTAAGAATACTTCCACAAGTACCCCAAGATACATAAAATATTCTCTGAAGTATTGTTTGTTTAGGGTGGAAAATTGGAAACAACTTAGAAGCTTGGCAAAGGGGGTTAATAAAACTATGCTATAATGGAATGTCACAGAACTAAAATTAATGATGTAGATTTATATGTAATAACCTTGAAAGATATGCCAAATATGTTATTTATATTATTAAACAAAAAGAAGAGTTTCAATATCTATATTATGATCCCATTTGTATTTAAACAACCACCTCAAACAGGGTGATTTTTATCTATATATACATATATGTAGTAAAGGATTAATCTGGCCCAAAGAAAAGTTTAGCCTTTGCCTCCATCTCTAGGGAGGTAACCTCTAAACTCCTGTCTGACCTGATAAAAATATCTCTGCTCACGTGGATGGCTTGGGACACATCAGACAGTCTATGCTAACATGATGGGGCGTGAAGGGAGAGCAGCTCTGGTCATGTGGCATCTTCTCAACTTCTGGAGGGGCTAGAGACTAAGATCACCCACATGGGTGGTCAACCATGTCTATGTGATCAAGCCCAAACTCTAGACACCAAGGCTCGGATAAGTGTGTCTGGTTGGCAAAACTCCATGTGTACTGTCACACATCATTTCTGGGAGAAGTAAGTGCTGTCTGCACGATTCCACTAACAAACTGGGTGTGGAACTCTCCTGGGCCCTGTCCTATGTGCCTTTTCCTGTTGCTGATTCTAATCTGTATCCTTTCACTGTAATAAACCATAACCATGAGTATAAAGGCTTTTCTGAGTTCTGTGAGTCCTAGTGAATCACTGAACCTGAGAGTGGCCTTGGGAACATCCAAATATTGCAATATAAAATACATGCTTGCAAAAAAAAAACAATATAATTTAAAAATGGGCAGAGGGGGCTTCCCTGGTGACGCAGCGGTTGAGAATCTGCCTGCCAATGCAGGGGACACGGGTTCGAGCCCTGGTCTGGGAAGATCCCCCATGCTGCGGAGCAACTGGGCCCGTGAGCCACAACTACTGAGCCTGCGCGTCTGGAGCCTGTGCTCCGCAACAAGAGAGGCCGCGACAGTGAAAGGCCCGCGCACCGCGATGAAGAGTGGCCCCTGCTCGTCGCAACTAAAGAAAGCCCTCGCACAGAAACGAAGACCCAACACAGCCAAAAATAAAAATAAATTAAAAAAATAAAGAATACAAAAAATAAGAAAGTAGAGTTAATATATAAAAAACAAACAAACAAACAAACAAATATGAATGACAGTGCACTTACGGTGTCCTCAGTGATGTTACCACGTTACTGTTGGGGAGAAAATATTTAAAAAAAAAAAATGGGCAGAGGATCTGAAGAGACATTTTTCCAAAGAAGACATACAAATGGGCAACAGGTACATAAAAAGCTCCTCAACATCACTAATCATCAGGAAAATGCAAATTAAAACCACAATGAGATATCACCTCACACCTATTAGAATGGCTATGATAAAAAAAAACCAAACAAACAAAACAAAAAAAACAAGAAATAACAGGTGTTGGTGAGGATGTGGAGAGAAGGGAACCCTTGTGCACTGTTGGTGAGAATATAAATTGTTACAGCCACTATGGAAAACAGTAATGAGGTTCCTCAAAAAACTAAAACTAGAACTACCATATGATCCAGCAACTCCACTCCTGGGGATATAACTGGAAAAACTGAAAACAATAATTTGAAAAGATACACACACACCAATGTTCAGAGCACCACTAATTACAAGAGCCAAGATATGGAAGCAAACCAACTGTCGACAGATGAAAGGATAAAGAAGATGTCTCTCTCTCTCTCTCTCTCTCTCTCTCTCTCTCTCTCACACACACACACACACACACACACACACACACAGAGGAATGTTACTCAGCTATAAAAAAGAATGTAATTCTGCCATTTGCAGCAATATGAATGGATCTAGAGAATACTATGCTTAGTGAAATAAGTCAAACAGAGAAAGACAAATACTGTATGATAACACTTACATGTGGAATCTAAAAAACAAAACAAACAAATGTATATAGCAAAACAGAAAATGACTCACAGATATGGAAAACAAACTAGTGGGGAGAGAGAAGGGGGAGGGGCAAGATAGGGATATGAGACTGAAAGATACAAACCACTATGTATAAAACACATAAGCAACAAGGATATATCGTATAGCACAGGGAATTATAGCCATTATCTTGTAATAATTTTTAATAGAGTATGATCTGTAAAAATACTGAATCACTATGCTGAACACCTGAAACTAACATAATGTTGTAAATGAAGTATACCTCAATTTTTTAAAAAAACATTAAACTCTACGTTACAAAGAATAAACTTTAATGTATGCAAATAAAATGAAGGAACTGACCTATGTAACTTTAGAAAATGATGTTTGGAAATTATAAAGCTACAGACAAAAGCAGTCATACACAAGCACTGTACTCTAGTTGGTAAATTTGTTTCTCACAAGGGTATAGGTTAATAATTCTAAAACTACTTTACATATATGATGAGGCTGAATAAATAAGTAAATGGATGGTGGATGGTTGAAGCCAAGATTCTCACTGTTGAAAAAGACAAGTAACAGAATAACAAAAAAAGACTAAAATGAACCCTATGATACTGAATTAGAGTCAAATATATCATTATGACATCAAGTTTATGTTTATAAACACACACACACACACATACACACACACAGATTTCTGTATATACCTGGATTCGTAGACCTATCACCTAGTTCTGTCTGCTGAGTGAACCTAGAAGCAATGACACTGCAGTAGCAACAAACACGCCCAGATTTTGGTTCGTAAACACCATTTTTCAGTGAAAGGAACCACGCATGGTTCCTTGTTGAAATGATGGACTCCGGGGCAAGGACAAATTAACATGATCCTAGAGCATACTACCAGAAAGTAATGAAGTGCTCAAAAAAATCAAAAGAATGAAACATGAAAGGGATACAGGAACCAATCTGAAAGAGCTCCCAGTGGACAAACTGGAACAATCTGAGCAACAAAATAAATAATACAGTGCTAGTTCTAACACATAAACTAATAATAGATGATTAATCTATCCTGATATAAATCAATGACTGATTAAATAAATGGGTAAGAAGGGACAAATCTTTCTTAAAGAAAAATTCCAAATTTAAGTGTAGATACTGCCCACTACAAGAGATGGAGCTTAATTTTTGCCCTCCCCCCACCTGGATGGGCTAGACTTAGTGACCGGCAAAGAACAGACACAGGTGAAACCAGTAACTCTACAGCAGAGAAACCTGGCAAACACTACCTTAACCAAGTGATGAAAATTAACATCACTAGTGATGTCATGTGGATCTAATTTACCCTTGATATAATGTGAGGAGAAGGATACTACACTTCTAGTACATTATTTCAAAAACCTATAACCCCAGTCTAATCACAAGAAAAACAACAGATACTAGTGAACATCCTACAGGATACTTTAACAGTACTCCACAAGACTGACAAGATAACAGAAAACAAAAGAAAGAGTAAGAAACTGTCACAGACCAGAGGAGACTGTGGAGACATGACAATTAAATGCAATGTGGTACCCTGGATGAGATCCTGGAACAGAAAGTGAACAGTAATATTAAACTGGTAGAATTCAAATACAGTTTGGAGTTTAGTTAATAATACACCAATTTCTTAGTTTTGACAAATCTGCCATGGCAATGTAAGATGAACAGTGCGGGATTTGGGTGCAAGGTAAATGGGAGCGTTCTTTACTATCATTTCAACTTTTCTGTAAACAAAAAAATCACAAAACATTCCAAAATAAATTTTTTTAAATGTCACTAAATGACTTACATGGAAATAACAAACATTACTCTTCATGTTATGAGCTTTAATTTCTTTTTAATGCATTTCCTCATGATCACCATATTAAGCATCTGAAACTTGTTTAAACTGTTCCAAGGAAACCTTCTGAAAAACATGCTATTCACTAGCTCATAGCTCTCTGACAACAAAACAACCACAGGACTTCTAGACGACTATTTTAATCATGAGAAAATGATAAACTTATTATTAGGCCTTAACACTTACAATGGCAATTAGTTTGGTACATGCTAATTACATCATTATCTAAAAAAAGAGGCAAAAGGGTACGAACTTTCAGTGATAAGATGAATAAGGTCTGAGGACCTAATGTATAAATAACATCGTAATAACATGGCGACTGATAACAATGTATTGTATAACTGAAATCTGCTAAATGAGTAGAGCATAAATGTTCTGACCAAAAAAGAAAAAGAAAACTAAGTGAGGTAATGATGTGTAACTCAAAGGGGGTTATCCTTTCACAGTGTATACATATATCAAATCATCACATTGTACACTTTAATTATGTTACAATTTTACTTCTCAATTAAACCTCAATAAAGCTGAAAAAATAAATTAAAAATTAAAAGTAAAATTATAAAGGGGCAAAGCCAAGGATTCTAAATAATACTTGGATTAAATAATTCTAAATTATTTTGGCAGTGAAAAATTGGACTTTCTCAAAAAACATCTAAAGCCTTAACAGTGTCTTAAAGTAATTAGATATGACAAAATAAAGTTTGAAAAGGAAAAAATATAGAATACAAACAACTAAATATTCATTGGTTCTGCGGATCGTACAACTTGCTGCTTTTACAAGTCGCAAGTAAGAATCAAATATTTGGATCTTGCATCATGAAGATTACTGTTAGAAGGAATGACAGCATTACAAATATTAACCTTCCATAGTGATGACCATTTAAAAGATGGGAAAAATGCAGCCAATTCTTCTAATGACATAAAGTTGGGAAAGAAACATAAAGAACTGTTTTCAGAGTATGGAGAGAGCTCTTGTAATCATCTAATATTCAGACAGTCAGAAGAATCTGCGATTGTGACACAGGTACCTGGTGAATTTTTAATTGTTTACAAGGTCTCCCCTGAAAACCTCAAACACTTCCATATTCAGCAAATGAATTCTGAACATCTGGCAATATTAAGGGTGATTTCATCTTAATGAAATTATACTAAGAAACAAACAGAAGGCAAAAACTTGAATGATAAACAAAAACCAGCTACTTAGTAGTTGGTCAATCAGTATTTGTTAAATATAAGCATATTTTTCATTCAACTTGTTTCTTTATCTCAGTGCCTGTTAATATCTTACCTGGATCAACCAAAGCTTTGTTAAATATTTCTTTAAGTTTCCTACTCTTCACATTCCTTCCTTGAGCAAGATTTCTGTACATCTCATAGCCTATGATCATAACACCACCATCTTCTTGCCATCTCTGCAGCATGTAGCTTCTCTCCTGAGGACGTTTCACAGTTGCTAATTCAGAGACCTTTTGTGAGGAAATAAAGATTTTTAAAGGTAGGAATGTATGAATACTAAATATCCCCACTGAAATATGCATCATTGGTAATTAAAAATCTTTTTATTTTACTATATGAATTTCATGCAGTTATTCTGATAATAGAAAACATTCTAAATATGATACCTCAAGCTTCTCATCATCTTTTAATCCCTCTTGCCACTTCTCAAATTCATTCATCCAATTCAAAGCAGTATTAAGAGGACAAACCACTAAAGCTGTGCTGAAATCCAATTTGTCACACAAAAGAACCGTATGAAGAAAGCTTACCACCTACAAGAAAACAAATTAAGTTGCCACCTTCATTTAAATATCTGCAAAAAAAGTTAATAAATTGAGCAAACTTACAATAGTTGGGTTTTTGGGGTTTGTTTTGTTTTTTGTTTTTTTGTTTAAACAATAAAGCAACCAACCAAAGGTCAACAGGGAAAGAGATAGGTACAATAAGGGACTTCAACTAGATGATATATAAGATCCTTCCAACTCTAAAGCTCCATGATTCTATGATCGGTAATAATAATATGAATATAAAAAGTAACCATACCAAAACAGCTACTAAGTCCCTAGTCCCCAGAGAACATCCTTATGATCGTCAGAAAATACCACTGCCCATTTAGAAGACAATTATGTTACCAAGTATTTTTCCATGTAAAGTGTTCTCACTGAATCTATAGTAATTGTCTTATGGCTTGAAATTTTGTATATATAAACTAATTCCACATCTCTGCTACAACTCCTGCAGTCTTCCTGCAACTTCCTGCATTCAGAAATGTAGTATTTTAATAGTGAAAAATATATTATGTTCTCATTACTAAAGGATCACAGACTGCTAAAAAGTCGGGAATTCCCTGGCGGTCCAGTGGTTAGGACTCGGCGCTTTCACTGCCAAAGGCGCGGGTTCAATCCCTGGTTGGGGAACTAAGATCCTGCAAAGCCACGTAACACGGCCAAAAAAAAAAAAAAACAGTGTTGTAAAGGAACTTCATTTCCACCTCAGACTCTTTGCAGTTTTACTGGCTATGCCTGTAACCCTACTCCTTCACTTCATTAGGATCTCTGCTCAAAGATCACTTCCTAAAAGATGCTTTCCCTCTCTATTCTTCCTTAACATTTATTATCTGAAAGTACATATTTCTTATTTTATTTGATTAAAATCTCTCTCCCCCACCAGAATATAAGCTTCTTGAGTGAGAAATCTTGTTATTCTTGTTCATTGCTTTATCTCCAGCCCCTACAACTGTGCCTGGAACATAAACGAATACATATTCTTGAATTAATGAATGCACAAGAACAGAATACCTTCATGTTCTTACCTGTAAAGTCTTACCAAGGCCCATGCAGTGGGCGAGAATGCATCCTGAACCTGGAGATTTCTTTGTTTTTTTTACAGACTCACAGCAGCAATCCCACATAAACTGAACACCTAAAAATGACAGCTTCGTTATGCTCAATTTAAAGGCTCAAGTTAAAAAAAAAATCTTCCGTGGGGACTTCCCTGGTGGCACAGTGGTTAAGACTCACACTCCTAATGCAGGGGGCCCGGGTTTGATCCCTGGTCAGGGAACTAGATCCCACATGCATGCCACAACCAAAGTTCGCATGCCACAACTAAGGAGCCAAAGAGCCGCAACTAAGGAGCACGCCTGCCGCAACTAAGACCTGGCACAACCAAATAAATATATAAAATAAAATAAGATAAAATAAAATAAAATAAATCTTCCATCATAAACACATCAAAAACATAACGAAAACTTCTAAGAAATAGAATTTTTTAAAAAGAGAGATAAAAATCTCTTAAATGTAAATGAGATTTGTTTTACCCCCCCACACACACACTAAGGTTAACTAGAAAAAAATGTGAACACAAGCACACAACAGGGTAACTTTCACTCCTCTAAGCTATCACAGCAGACCTTCGCCATTCCCTGGGATAGTCCAAAGAGACATATGAATAATCTAAAATAGAAACTTTATCCAAAGAGAGAATAGATTCCTATCAAATATACTTTCAGGTTTATTGAGTCAATCAGGAAAAAAAAAATCCAGGAGAGAATTCATCATTTCTCCCTTTATTCAACATTAAAAACTGAACAATAAAGGGGCTTGCTACCTAAGGAGTAGGAACTATAGAACTTCCCTTATGAATTCATTCATATACACAATCAAAACTGACTTCCTGATTCCACTCTGACAAAGCAGAGGATAGGGATAATCTGGTATCTTTCCAAAACTAATGTAGGAATATTATTAACAAACATACTTGAAAAAGCATTTCCTGAAGAAGGCTTTTAGCTAAGTGTACCTCTCCCTACCCCACAGCTGCCCTTAGCCAACCACTGCAGATTAGGTGAAATTCACTTGCTATATATACCCATTTGTGAGGTGCACACTTCCCCTTTCATAATACTCATTTTCTTTGCAACTGTCCAGTTTTGTTCTTCTTCATTTGCTTATGCACTCCATAAGGGCAGGGATCATATTTGTTTTGCTCACCAGTAGACGTAACTCCAGTACTTAGCAGAATGTGAGGCACACAGGGGACACCAAATATTGGTAAAATTTAACTAAAAATGCTTTAATCATCTAATAGTTTCTTACCATCTACTTGATGGGGTTTCAATTTGATAACCATATTTCTATGAACCTGCACTAAAGGTTCTTTGGTTTCTTCATCTTCATCTAAAACCAACTTGGTTGTTATTGGACACTTAGTGGGTGAAGCATCTTCAATTTCTATCACCTACAAGAAAGACAATTATAGTTAAGCTCAAAGAAATCTTTCAAGCAATGGTGGAGTATGAGTCTTACTAAGGGAAATTTTGCAAAATACAGACACATCTACTTCCATACCATACATCCAATATTCTGGTTCAGTAATACCAGGACAGATCACAGGTTTATATGTTTTCCAAAATCAAAAACCTCCACAAGACTTTGAATCACTGTGGTAATGTCGCTAATTTAGCTCATCGGTTCTCACCTTGAACATCTCAACATGTGTTAGGTAGAGATGTGACAAAAGTAGCACTCTAAATTAATCCATGGCACCACCATTAAAATTTGAATAGACACATGGCTCCCCAAAAGGGATTTTTCTATTCTTCTACAGGACATGTGAAAATGTGCAAGGGCACTTACGGTTATCACAATGACTGGTTAGGACTGGTATTTAATGTAGGCAGAGGGGAAGGTAAATATAAATGTTCTACAATGTGAAAGACAGTCCCAAACAAGAACTGTCCCACCCAAGATTCCAGAAGACTCCCATTGAAAAACACTGTAAATATGTGTTGTGAAAGGGGAAAACTTTCAGAAACACTGGTTTGAGAACCTCAGGCTCGAAAGCATGACAAGAACATATAATACCCTCTAAATGCAAAAGGGAAACAATTACCTCAAGTTTCTTATTTGAAAGGAAACTTAAATAGATATAAATACATATGAATACATGTATTTGTATATTTTTTTTGCTTTCTTATCCCAATGTCTATCCATTACATAGTATACTCAAGAACTGTATAAGCTAGGTACAAGTGTTGCCATTTTACAAATGAAAAAGAAATGAGGGACTGAGAAGTTAAATAACTTACAAGGTCATAAAACTATTAAGTATCACAACACTAAGATTTATATCCAGAGGGTTAGGCTCCAGAGTCCATGCTCTTAACCACTATGCATTACTACTTTAATAAATGAAATGCTTGTATAAACAGGTTTATGGTTCCATGACAATCAATAAAGATTCATGATTTTAAACTGAAGACATTGTGATGCTTAAGGATAAAATATTAGCCGGTATTCTTTTCCTTATTTAGAACTGTAACTAGAAATGAATGGATTATTTGATACTCACTACTGAAATTTTCAAACATAAACAAAAGTAGACAGTAGCATAATGAGCCCTGTTACCCATTATTCAACCTCAAAAATTATCAACTTCTGGCCAGTTCTGTTTCACTGACAGCCTCCCACCCGTTCTCCAACTCATTTGATTCCATAAATGATTTTGAAGCAAACCCAAGCAAGCATGTTATTTCATCTGTGGTTTAGAATATCTCTTTAAAAGGACACTCTCTCTTTTTAAAATCATAACTACAGTACCATTATTGCATGTAAAAAATGTTAAATAAGTCACAAATTTGTAATAAATTACCTGGATAGATACTTCACTTATATAAATCTGAAATTATAAACAAATCAAGATTAATACTAGCAGAAAGTGTGGTGGACTATAAATAGCACAGGCCATTTAGATCCCAGCTCCGTTTCAACAAGTTACTTAAACTCTCTTAGCTTCAGTTTCTCCATGTGCAAAGTAGGAAAGATTATGAACAACCCTCATGGGGTTGTTGCAGAGATTAAATAAGGCAAAGAATACAAAGTATCAGGCATAGACTAAGTATTCACTAAATTTTTATTGTGTTCTAGCTTGGATGTGTCCCAGCTTCATATTGCTGGGGCAAAGCCTTTAGCCAAAATGTAAAATTCTCTGAATGTCTTGTCCTATTTGCAAGGTGTGGTAGGCAGAATCCTAAAATGTCTCCAAGATTCCCACCCTCTGGTATAATCCCATCCCCTTGAGTGTGACTGAGATCTGTAACTATGATGAGATATCATTCCCATAATTGGGCCACTAATCAGCTGGGTTTGGTTTAATCAAAAGGGACATTCTCCTAGGTGAGTCAGACCTAATCAAGGTAAGCCCTTTAAAAGACCAAAGGGTAAGAGATGCTCTCTTCTGGTCTCCAAGACAAGCAAACTGCCATACTGTGGAGAGAAGTCTCTAGTAGCTAAGGACCTCACTGCTACAATCACAAGGAACTGGATTCTGCCAATATGTGAGCTAGAAAACAACAAAGTCTTAGATGAAAATTGCAGCTCTGGCTAACATCTTAATTTCAACTTGGTGAGACACTGAGCAGACAACCCAGTAGACCACGCTCAGCTAAGCCACTCTCAAATTCCTGACTTATAGAACTGTGAGATAATAACTTTGTCTTGTTTTAAGCTAAGCTTGTGGTAATTTTTTAATGCACAGTAGTAAACTAATATACAAGGCTTTAAGAATTTTGAACCATATGTTCATAAGTGATATTTTAGCTATTAAGCACTATCTTCAGGATGGGAGATTAGTGAATCTTCATCCTGAATGGAGGAGAAGACAATTTATAAAGAAACTGTCTACTTATTAGTGACTAAGTGTATGTGTTTATGCACTCAAGGTACAATTTAAGTAAAGTTTATATAACTAATAATAGTAATGAAATGGGAGAACTTAGGAGAAATGATAAATTAAGCTATAGCAAAGAATAATAAATAAGGACATGAAATGTATCCCGTGTCTGAATTGAAAAAGGAAAAGAAAAAATGAAAACAAAACCATTTAAGCAACATACTGAAAAGGCTGAGCCCCATTTCTGCTGATGGAGATTCAGGATCACAATGCATGATGGAGTACTAGGGACCAAATTTACCCTCCTGCTGTAATCAATTAGGAAAGTAGACAAAATTTACAAAACTAACATTTTTGGACTTTGAATAACAGGCACCAGCAGGACACTGATACCTGAGAGAAGCAAAACCAACAAGGAGGGCCCTATTCCCCCTTGACTGCTGCCTGAAGGCACATTCCAGAATCGAGGGTATCCAAAGCAGAACACTGGAGTTGTGCTGAGCTGGGGAGACAGAGGTCAAGCTGAGATGGCTAGAAAAACCACAGAGAGAAACTACAGAGAACTACAGAGAGAAAAGGACTATACAAGAAGACCTCCAGAAATCAAAATGGGAGTCACTGTCTTAACTGAATATTAAAATGCACACGAGGAGTAAAACTCCACAAAGTCAAACAAAGTGTGACCAAGAAGTTGTGAGCTAAATAGTTCCCATTGATCATATAGGTCTGGAAGGCATTCAATTTCAAACAAGGTAGAGTATACTCTTCATGCATAACTCAGGGCATTTAGTAGAGACCAGAGAAAGACCATCTTTAAAATGGTAGGAAAGTTTTATGGTATTTTTACTTGCCCTTACCCCACTACCTCCTAGTGAGGTGATGGTCTTATTCTTGAAGCAGCAGCAGCCTGGTTGACAGTTTCCTCCCTCAAACTAGAGGGAGCACAGCAGAAATTATTTGCAAATTATTGTGTATATCTATTATAACCTGCCTAGGGATAACCAAAGGAATGACATAAAACCTTTATCATTGTTTCACCTAACTTGAAATTCTGATGGGAGAAAACAGAAAAATATGCTTAAAAAAAAAAAAAAGTTACAAGGCAACTATAAACCCACAGATGTCAGGGCCAAGACATTATAGGTGGAGACATACAACTGACCACCTAAGGCCCAGAGACGAAGCTAGGATGAGACTCTTGGAATTTAGGACATTCAAAACCAGCAAAATAGACAGAAGAATTTTAAAACCAAGTGTATGCCCAGGTAAGAAACATGCTCAGAAAAAACCTGAGAAGACCTTAAGTTTTAACCTCAGAGTGATCCTTTAGCTTCATTGCAAGTCTAGTTAAGTACTGAACGAGTGCCCCAGTACAGAGCCAATCTACAAAGACTGGAAAAGATCAGGCATTCAAGGAAATCTCTTTCAAAACATTAACACAACATTAGTGAAAGGAAAAGAGCATTCAGTAATGATGCAAAACAATAAACAAACTTTGCAAAAATAAATGGGGAGAGTCTCATATCAATCAGACTATGACAACTAAAGAAAAAAAATACAGCAAATCCTTGGGAAGGGAGAGAACTTAATTTCCAGAGTTACTGCATTATAATAGCCAAATGCCCAATTTGCAATTAAAAAAACCCCACGGGACTTCCCTGGTGGCGCAGTGGTTGGGAATCTGCCTGCCAATGCAGGGGACATGGGTTCGAGCCCTGGTCTGGGAGGATTCCCACATGCTGCGGAGTAACTAAGCCCGTGCGCCATGGCTGCTGAGCCTGCGCTCTAGAGCCCGCGAGCCACAACTACTGAGCCCACGTGCCACAACTACTGAGGCCCGCGCACCTGGAGCCCGTGCTCCGCAACAAAGAGAGGCCACCACAGTGAGAGGCCTGCCCACTGCAGCGAGGAGTGGCCCCTGCTCGCCGCAACTAGAGAAAGCCCGCACGCAGCAACGAAGACCCAACTCAGCCATTAAAAAAAAAAAAAACCCACAAACCAAACAATGAAACAGGAAAACATGGCCCATTCAAAAAAACAAAATAAGACAACAGAAACCATCCCTGATAAGTCCTCAACAATGGACTTATTAGACAAAGACATTAAAGTAACTGTCTTAAAATATGTTCAAAAACCCAAAGGAAACTGTGGACAATCTAAAGGAAATCAGGAAAACAATGTAGGCACAAAATGGGACTATCAACAAAGAAGCAGAAATTATAAAAAGGAGTCAAACAGAAAATCTGGGACTGAAATAGGCAATAAGTGACATTAAAAATTCAAAAAGGATTCAGATATAAGCAGGCAGAAAATTACCAAACATGAAGATGCCAACTGAAATTATCAAGTCTAAGGAGCAGAAAGAAAAAAGAATTGAGAAAAGTGAGAGACCAAGGGACTTGTAGGACATCATCAAGCAGATCAATATATACATTATCAGAGTCCAAGAAGAAGAAGAAAAATAGGGGCAGAAAGGTTATTTGAGGAAATAATGGCCAAAACTCCCCAAATCTGAGTAAAGGCCAGGATCTACAAATCCAAGAAGCACAACAAACTTGAAGTGAGATAAACTAAAAGAGACCCAGACTAAGCACATTATAATCAGAACTTCAAAGTACAAAGAAAGAGAGAATCTTGAAAGTAGCAAGAGAGAAGTGACTTGTCACATACAGGGATCATAAATAACATTATCAGCTTATTTCTCATCAGAAACTTGAAGGCCAAAAGGCAGTGCAATAATATATTTTAAAGTATTGAAAGAAAACAACTGTCAGCTGAGAATCTTAAATCAAACAAAAGTATCCTTCAAAATAGAGGGAGAAATCAAGACATTCCTAAACTGAGAGAGTTCATTAAAAATAGACCTACCCTACAAGAAATGCTAAAGGGAAGCCTTCAGGTTGAAATGAAAAAAATGCTATATAGTAACTCAAAGATGTATAAAGAACTAAAGATGTATGGAAAAGATACACAGTCAAATATAAAACCCAGTATTATTGTAATTTTGGTTTGTAACTCCAGGTTTACTTTCTATAGGATTTAAAAGACAAAACCATAAAAAGTAATTATAAATATATGTTATTGGGGCATAAAATGTATAAAAACAAAATCTGTGACATGAATTATATACAGGGGGGAATGGGGCTGTAAAAGACTACGATTTATGTGCATGACTGAGGTCAAGTTCATTCAATTTAAACTACATCATTATGACTTTAGGATGTTATATGTAATCCCATGTTAACCACAAAGAAAATATCTACATATGATACACAAAAGAAAATGAGATGGGAATCAAAATGTGTCACTGCAAAAAATGAAATAAACAAACAAACAAAAAGGGAAGCAATGGAGGAAATGATGAGCAAAAAAGCAGTAAGACATATAAAATATAGCATAATGGAAGAAGTAAATCCTTACTCATCAGTACTTACTTAAAATATAATGGATTAAACCCCCAATCAAAAGGCATAGAATGCTAAAATTGATTAAAAAATGATCCAAATATTGGTTGTCTACAAAAGACTCACTTTAGATCAAAAGACACAAATAGGTTGAAAGTGAAAGAATGGTAAAAGATATTCCATGTAAACAGCAACTAAGAAGGCTGGGATGGCTATATAAACATCAGACAAATAGACTTTAAGTCAAACACAATTACAAAAGGCAAAAAATATATATATTAACAGATGAGTAAATTAATCAAAAAGATATAACAATCATAAACATAAATGCACCCAAAACAGAGTCCCACATTATATGAAGCAAACACTGACAGAATTGAAAGGAGAAATAGGCTGTTCTACAATAATAGTTTGGAGACATCACACTCTACTTTCAATAATGCATAGAACAAGCCAACTAAAGATCAACAGGGAAACACAGAACTTGAACAACCCTGTAAACCAATTAGCCCTAACACACAGAACACTCAGCTCAACAACAGCAGAGTACAAATTTTCTCAAGTGCACATGGAACTTCTCAAGGACAGACCACATGTTAGGGCACAAAACAAGCCTTAATAAATTTTAGAAGATTAAAATCATAAAAATCAACTACACTTCAATAAAAAAAATAAAATGAAATGAAAGGTTTTACTGACCTCTTAAAAAATAAGTAAATAAATAAAATCATAAAAAACTATCTTCTCCAATCACAGTGGAATGAAACTAGAAATCAATAACAAAAGGACAATGGGAAAAATGCAAATATGCATAAATTAAACAAGATACTCTTAAATAACCAATAGGTCAAATAAGAAACCACAAGGGACATTAGAAAATACCTTCAGACAAATTAAAATGAAAACACAAAATACTAAAACCTGTGGGATTCAGCAAAAGAAGTGCTAAGTGGAGAATGTATAGTGGTAAACACACACATTAAAAAGGAAATAAGATCACAAATTGAGAACTTAACTTTACACCTTAAAGAAGTAGAAAAAGAGGAGCAAACTAAACCCAAGCTAGCAGGTGGAAGGAAATAATATGGATTAGAGCAGACAGAAATAAAACAGACACTAGAAAAAGAGAAAATCAACAAAATCAAAAGTTGGTTCTTTGAAAAGAATAAAATTCACAAATCTTTAGTTAGAATGAGTAAAACAAAAAGAGGATTCAAATTATTAAAATCTGAAATAAAGGTGATGACATTACTAGCAATTTTACAGAAATAAAAATAATTATGAAAGAATACTATGAACAACTGTACAACAAAATGGATAACATAGATGAAATGGAAAAATTCCTAGAAACACAAACCACCAGATCAGACTCATGAAGAAAACAAAATCTGAACAGACTGCTAAACTAGTTAAGAACACTGAATCAGTAATCAAACTTCCAACAAAGACAAAAGCCTAGGGCCCGATGGGCTTCCCTGGTGAATTTTACCAAACATTCAAAAAATAATTAATGACAATTTTTCTCAAACTCTTCTAGAAAACTGAAGATGAGGGAATATTTTCTAATTCATTCAATGAGACCAGCATTACCCTGATTCAAAATTCAGACAAATAAACTATATGAAAACTACGGATTCTCTATTAATAGATTCAAAACTCCTCAACAAAGTACTAGCAAACCAAATTCAACAGCATTATTAACAGGATTACACAAAATGGCAAAGAAAGAAACTGTCATGACAAAGGATTTGGCAATGATGTCTTAAATAAAACATCAAAAGCACAGGCAATGAAAGAAAAAATTGATAAATTGGACTTCATCAAAATTTCAAACTTTTATGCAAAGGATACTTATCAATAGAATTAAAGATAATCCACAAAATGGGGGAATATATTTGCAAATTACATATATGATAAGAGATTGATATCCAGAATATATAAAGAACCCCTACAACAATAACAAAAAAAAGCACAATTTTAAAATGTGCAAAGGATTTGAATAGACATTTCTCCAAAAATATACAAATGGGCAATATGCACATGAAAAGATGATCAACATCATTAGTCATTAAGGAAATGCAAATCAAAACCATAATGAAATACCACTTCACAACCATTAGGTTGGCTATTACAAAAGGGGGGGAGGGGCAGAGAAGAAAGAAGAGAAAAGAAAGAAAAAGAAAAGAAATATTGTAAAGATGTAGAGAAATTGGAACCTGTATGCATTGCTGGTGGAAATATAAAATGGTGCAGCTGTTGTGGAAAACACTGGTGATTCCTCAAAAAATACATCAAGAATTACCATATGTTCCACCATTCCACTTCTGTATATATACCCAGAAGACTGGAAAGCAGGAACTTGAAGAGATATTTGTACATCCATGTTCAAAGCACCATTATTCACAATAGCCAAAAAGTGGAAGAAACCTAAGTATCCATCAACAGATAAATGAATAAACAAAATGTTGTATATGCATAGAATATACTGTTCATCCTTAAAAAGAAATTAAATTCTGACAGTTGATATAACATGAATGAATCTTGAAAACATTCTGCCATGTGAACTAAGACAGACAGAAAAGGACAAATACTGAATGATTCCACTCATATGAGGTACCTAGAATAGGCAAATTCATAGAGACAGAAAGTAGAACAGAGGTTACAAGAGACTAGGGAGAAGGGGGAATGGGAATTTATTGTTAAATGGGTACACGGTTTCTGTTTAGGATGATGAAAAAGTCATGAAAAAGGATGGTGATGATGGTTACACAACATGTATTTCACTGAACTGTGTACTTAAAAATAGTAAAAATAGTAAAAAAAATTTTAAAAAGAACCCAAAGAAGTGCAAACAAAAGAAGTCATGCCAATATGTAACAGGATACTCCAATTTAGTGAAAATGTTGGAACAACTAACTGCACCTCAAAAGAAGATTTGGGGAGGGGAGGATTGACAGTGGTACATCCATTCAACAGATAAGTTGTTTCACAGTTAAGAGCAGACACAACCTAGGGAGGACAGAACACTCTCAAAACATTAAGTAAAAGGAAAAAAGGCAAGCTGAAGAAAACCACAAAAATACATACAGTAGATGTGTGCATTCCATGGTATGTCAAAAGCAAATGTACACTTAAGATTGGTACATTTCACTCAAAATAAATTTTACATAAAAAGAAAAATTTTAAATAAATATGAATTCTAGCTAATGACATGCAAGCTAAAGCATTTAGGTTAAGTTAAATGATGTCTGCAATTGACATTGAAATGCATAAAAAAATATAATGATGGATAGAGAGATTAGTAGATAAACAGGAATGTAACAAACCAAGTATAGTAAAATGTTAACAGAAAAATCTAGGACCTGAGTTTATGGGAAATCACTGTGAAATTCTGTAAACCTTGCAGTACGTTGGAACTTTTCATAGTAAAATGCTTGAAAAGAAAGATGGTGTGACTATACTATCATCACATAGAGTAGATTTCAGATGGTGAAAAATCACCAGAGGTAAAAGGGGACATTACTCATTGATAATGGGTCAATTCACAAGAAAGGCATAACAATCCTACATGTACATGTACCTAACAACAAACTATAAGCAAAAAACTGAGACAAGTGCAATGAGAAAATGACAAATCGACAATTATAGTTGGAGACCTCAACACTGCTCTCTCAATATGAGACAAAATATCATTAAGGATAAACAGGACCTGGGACTTCCCTGGTGGTCCAGTGGATAAGACTCCACGCTCCCAATGCAGGGGGCCCGGGTTAGATCCCTGATCGGGGAAGTAGATCCCACATGCATGCCACAACTAAGAGTTCGCCTGCTGCAACTAAGACTCTGCATACTGTAACTAAGAAGTCCACATTCTGCAAATTAAGAGTCCACATGCTGCAACTAAGACTCCACATGCCGCAACTAAAAAAAAAAAAAAAAAAGATCCCACATGCCACAACTGAGACCTGGCGCAGCCTAAATAAACATTTTTTTTAAGTGTTAACTTAAAAAAAGAAAAAAAAGGATATACAGGACCTGAATGTAATAAACCACCATAACCTAATTGAAATTTATAGAATATTTCACCCCACAATGGCAGAATATATACATGGAACATTCAAAAAGATACATCATTTTCTGGGTCACAAGAAAAAAAGAAAAGATCTGAACAGAGTAAAAGGAAAACACAAAATATCAAAATTCATACACTGCAGCATTTAAAACAGTATGCAGAGTGGGGGACTTTATACCTTTAAATGTATACATTAAAAAAGGAGCAAGATCCAAAATTCACCTTAAGTAGCTAGCAAAAAAGCAAATTAAACCCAAAGAAAGAGTGATAACATAAAAATAGAATGGAAACCAATGAATTAGAAAAAGGTGAAACAACAGAGGAAATTAAATCCAAAGCCGGTGTTTTTGAAAAGATAGTAAAATTGCTAAACCTCTGGAGAGACTAATCAAGAAAAAAAAAAAAGACATTATCAATAACACAAATGAAAGATGAGATATCATGACAGCGCCTACAAAAAACAAAAAACTTAATAAGGGAATACTGTGAACAAATTTACATCAATAAATTAGACTACATAAATGAAATGGACAAATTCCTTAAAGACAAAATTTACCAAAACAGACCTAAGGAGAAACAGATAAGTCTAAATAGCCCTACATTTATTAAAGTAACTGAATCTGTTTAAAATTTTCTAAAAACTCAGAAAACATCAGACCAATAGCTTCACTGGAGAATTCTATCAAACATTTAAGAATGAAATAATATCTATCTTACAAACATTCTTTTAAGAAGACAGAGGAGATAGAGCACTTCCCTACTCATTTTACATGAGAACAGTATTACTGTGATAGCAAAACCAGAAAGATATTACAAGAAAAGGAATTTACAAACCAACATGTCTCCTTAACAGTGAGGTAAAACTCCTGTTGAAACAATATAGCAAAAGAAACACAACAATATATAAAAAGAGTAATATACCATGACCAAGCAAGGCTTATTCTAGCAATGCAAGACTAATTTTCTAGATCACCAGATACATTAAAAAGCATTTGACAGCTTCCCTGGTGGCACAGTGGTTATGAATCTACTAAGCCCGCGTGCCCTAGACCCCATGCTCCGCAACAAGAGAAGCCACCGCAATGAGAAGCCCGCGCACCGCAACAAAGAGTAGCCCCCGCTTGCCGCAACTAGAGAAAGCCTGCGTGCAGCAACGAAGACCCAACATACCCAAAAAGAAAGAAAGAAAGAAATTTATAAAAAGAAAAGCATTTGAAAAAATTAACTATCCTTTTATAATTTAAAAACAGAAATGAACAATAAATTTGAAAGAAATTAATAAAATGGTTTCTGTGTATAGACAACATGACTGAATATGTAGAAAATCCTCAGGAATCTACAAAAAAAGCTACTAGAACTCGTAAGAGAATTTGGCAAGAACACAAGGTCTTTAAATCACTTGAAATTTCATTTACCATGACATCAGAAAATATAAAGTACTTAGGGATAAATTTAGCAAAATATGTGCTAGGTTTGTACAATGAAAAGCATAAAACATTGCAAAGAGAAATAAAAGGAGCACTAAATAAATGGAGAAATATACTATATTTATGTAACAGTAAACAAAATACTGTTAAGATGTCACTAATCTAAATATCCAACACAATCCCAATAAAAGTTCCAGGAAGATTCTTGTTAAAAATTGACAAGAGGATACTAAACAATATGCAAATAATTGAGTAGAGCCAAAACAACTCTAAAAAAGTAGAACAGGGCTTCCCTGGTGGAGCAGTGGTTAAGAATCCGCCTGCCAAGGCAGGGGACACGGGTTCAAGCCCTGGTCCGGGAAGATCCCACATGCTGCGGAGCAACTAAGCCCATGCGCCACAACTACTGAGCCTGTGCTCTAGAGCCCGCGAGCCACGACTACTGAGCCCATGTGCCGCAACTACTGAAGCCCACGCGCCTAGAGCCCCTGCTCCGCAACGAGAGAAGCCACCACAATGAGAAGCCCGCGCACTGCAACGAAGAGTAGCCCCCGCTCACCGCAACTAGAGAAAGCCTGCGCTCAGCAATGAAGACCCAACGCAGCCATAAATAAATAAATAAATAAAATTTTTAATAAATAAATTAAAAAGTAGAACAAAGTTGTATAAGTTACAGTATCTGATTTCAAGACTTACTATAAGGTTACAGTAATCAAGACAGTGTGGTATTAGCTTAAGGATAAACATAAACATAAGTATCCAAATGCAACACAATATGTAGTGAGACTTTCTTAGGATCCTAATTCACACCAACTATTTTCAAAACCACTATTATGTTTGTGAGGAAAATGAAAGAATTTTGAATTTTAACTGGATATTTGATGATATTATGGAATTATTGTTAAAGTTTAAGTGTAATAATGGCACTGTGGTAATGTTTAAAAAGTCCTTATCTTTCAATAATATATTCTGAACTATATATAAACAAAATGATATGATTTCCGAGACTTCTCCAAAATAATCTGAAGGCAAAAGAATAGATTAAACAAAACTGGCCACGTGTTAGTAATTGTTGGAGCTGGGTAATGGATACATGAAGGTTTATAACACTATTCCTTCTGCCTGTACCTGTGCTTAAAATTTTTTACAAGAAAAAGTTTATTCAAAAAATTGAAATGGGGCTTCCCTGGTGGCGCAGTGGTTGAGAGTCTGCCTGCCAATGCAGGGGACACGGGTTCGAGCCCTGGTCTGGGAGGATCCCACATGCCGCGGAGCAACTAGGCCCGTAAGCCACAATTACTGAGCCTGCGTGTCTGGAGCCTGTGCTCCGCAACAAGAGAGGCCGCGATAATGAGAGGCCTGCGCACCGCGATGAAAAGTGGCCCCCACTTGCCGCAACTAGAGAAAGCCCTCACACAGAAACGAAGACCCAACACAGCCATAAATAAATAAAAAAAATAAATAAATACATAATAAAAAAAAATTGAAATGCTTTATGGATTTAAGCAATAACCTCTTAACATTTTTCTACTCCAAATAAAACACAATCAGTCTGGTGATCAAGAATCTCAACTCTTTCCTGTACCTAATTCATATAACCTAATGAAGATTTATAAGTTACATAAAATATTGCTAATAGGAAAAAGTAACTGTAACTAAAAATCTGTGGTTGATTACAACATCCTATTCTTGAAATACTGAAGTATATCTATGAATCTATGAAGGTCATATATTTTAAAAAATCATAGATAAAAATTGGTTTACCTCTCTCAATTTCTCTCGCTCACGCTCCCGCTCAGCAATACGCTTTCGTCTCTCTTCCTCTTCCTTAAGAGCATTTTGTGTTTCTGTTCTTAGTTTATCATCTTTAAGAATCTTTCGAATTTTCTTTCTGCCTTTTCCAGGAGACTTGGAATCATCATTTTCATCTTCTTCTTCTTCTTCTTCTTCATCTTCTTCTTTATCATCTTCTTCAGAATTACTCTATGGAATTTAAATGATCAAAGGTTAATACTATAAAGTTTTCTAATTTGTCCACTTGATATTCCAATTAACATACCAAGAAAAGGTGGAAGAAAACGTACTGAAAAGCTTCAGAATTATACTTTGTAATATAGAAGAGTATTAAAAAACAACCCTAAAAAGGGGGCAAAGGACGGAACAGACACTTCTCCAAAGGAGACATAGAAATGTCCAATAAGCCATTGTCCAATAAGTCATTGGACATAGAAATGTCCAATGACATCACTTGTCATTAGGGAAATTTAAATCAAAACCACAAATGAGATACTAACTCACACCCATTAGGATGGCTATTAAAAAAAAACAGAAAATAAAAAGTGTTGGTGAGGATGTAGAAAAACTGGAAGGTTGGTGCATTGGGAAAACAGTGTGACAGTTCCTCAAAAAGTTAAACACAGAATTACCATATGATCCAGCAATTCCACTTCTCAGATTATAACTAAAAGAATTAAAAGCAGGGACTCGCCCGCGTTCACAGCAGCATTATTCAAAATAGCCAAAGGTAGAAACAACCCAAACGTCCATCAACAGATGCATGGATAAACACAAAGTGATATACACATACAATGGAATACTATCCAGCCTTAAAAAGAAAGGAAATTCTGACACATGCTACAACATGGATAAACCGTGAAAACATTATGTCAATGAAAGAAGCCAGACACAAAAGGACAAATACTGTGTGATTCCATTTGTATGAGATACCTAAAACAGGCAAATTCATAGACACAGAAATTAGAATTAGATGTTATGAGGGGCTGCAGATAGGTGGGAATCAGAGTTATCGTTTAAGGGGTACAGAGTTCCCAATTATGAATGTAATTAAGGCCACTGAATTGCACGTTAGAAATGGTTAAAAGGTTCATTAAAAAAATGAACTCCCCCCAAAAGAGAATAGGATTGACAAAACATTACAGAGAACTTGTACTCTAAATAATTCTGCTTATACATTGTACAAGAAACTTAAATTGACTGACTTCACTGGTAAAAGAAATTTAATCACATATGAGTCATTATGTTTTATGTCTTCAGACAGAATACTTCACATCAATTCTATAGCCCTAAGAATGTAAATAATGAATTAGAACAGCTTAAAACTTCCATTAGATTCAGTTAAGGAAAAGAAAAAAATTGATAATATATCAAAGTTAATACTTCTGCATATTTATACATTCAGTAAGTCAATTCTTCCACAAAATTTAAAATGTAAATAAATGAGTAGAATTTAACTAATGAATGGAATGCAGAAGATGTAATAACATATTTACTATGGTCTACTGTACCAGTTATAATTCCAAGCGCACACAGTAAATCTCATTATTTACTACCTTGTCTTCACTGGATGAATCTTCTTGAACCTTAATGCGTCGCCTTTTCTTTTTCTGTTTATAACTTCGCTGATTTTCTTCCAACTCTGCTTTCTTTGCAGACCTAAAGAATATTTAAAATGCAAAATAAAATACTTCATGATGAATTTCCTTAAGTAAATTATGAACTATTTTAGAACTGCTTTACCTGTGTGTACATTCCTAAAAAAGATAAAGGAAAAAACAAAGAGCCAAAAAAACATTCACTAGGTTCAAAAAGGAGAACCCTTAATTTGAAATCCAGTGATCAAAAAAATAAAGATTAAAAAAAAATCAAACAGAAATCCAATCGACATTTTAAGTTATTCAAGGGGGAGGTTTAGCATATGAGTAATAAGATGGAAGGAGGGCCTTTAGAAATATAAATGGCCAATATACACATGAAAAATATTCACCATCTCTTTAAATTAAAAAAAAACAGATTACAAAACTTAGATATGATTTTCTTCATATCAGCTCACACAAATTAAAACAAAAACAGTAACAACAATTTGTGGTGAGAAATGTATTTTTGCGCTTAGGAATTGGTATACAAAGTTACATTAATCAAGACAGTATGTTCCTGGCATAAAGGATAGACATGGAGATCGATGGAAGAGAAATGAGAGTCCAGAAATAAAACTTTATGTTTATGGCCAATTGATTTCCCACAAGGGGGTCAAGACAATGCAATACGGAAAAGTCTTTTCACAAATGGTGCTCACACAACTGGGTATCTACATGCGAAAGGATGAATCTGGACCCCTATCTTACACCATATAGAAAAATTAACTCAAAATGGATTGTAGTTCCCCTAAGATATACGTTCTAGTTAATAGACTGCTCATTGTTTTATTGTTGAAAGAGTGAGGAAATGGCTATTCTGCTGGGGGAAGAAAAAATTCACTTCTATAAGACAGTGTGAAAATATATATGAAAAGTCCTAAAATTGCAAAACTTTAACCCAACAATGTCACTTTTAGAAATTTACTCTAGGATTTAGGTATGAGGGAAGAGACAAGATGGCGGAGTAGAAGGACTTGAGCTCACCTCCTCTCACAGAAACATCAAAATCACAGCTAACTGCTGAACAACCATCAACAAGAAAAACTGGAAACTACAAAAAAAGATGTTCTACATCCAAAGACAAAGAAGCCACAATTGAGACAGGAGGAGGGGTGCTTTCGCCATACAATCAAATCCTGTACTGGCTGGGAGGGCGACCGGCAAACAGGAAAATAATTATATCACAGAGGTTCTCCCACAGGAGTGAGACTTCTGAGCTCCACATCAAGCTCACCAGCCTGGGGATCTGACATCAGTAGGAGAAGACCCCAGAGCATCTGGCTTTGAAGGCCAGCGGGGCATGAGTGCAGGAGCTCCACAGGACTGGGGGAAACAGAGACTTCACTCTTGGAGGGCGCACACAAGGTTTCATGTGCACTGGGCCACAGGGCAAAGCAGTGACTCCGTAGGAGACTGGATCAGATGAACCTGTGGGTCTTGGAGGGTCGCCTGGGGAGGTGGGGGTCAGCTATGGCTCACTGTGGGGGGCAAGGACACTGGTGGCGGAGGCCCCAAGGAATATTCATCAGCGAGAGCTCTCCCAGAGGTCTCCGTTTTGGCAACAAGACCTGGCCCCACCCAACAGCCTGCAGGCTCCAGTGCTAGGATGCCTCAGGCCAAACAAACAACAGAGTGGGAACACAGCCCCACCCATCAGCAGATAGGCTGCCTAAAGTCCCCCTGAGCCCACAGCCGACTCTAAACACACCCCTTGACATGGCCCTGCCCATCAGAGGGACAAGACCCAGCTCCACCCACCAGTGGGCAGGCACCACTCCCTTCCAACAGGAAGCCTGCACAAGTCCCTGGATCAACCTCACCCACCAAAGGGCAGACACCAGAAGCAAGACAAACTACAATCCTGCAGTCTGCAGAACAGAGAACACAAACACAGATAGACAAAATGAGATGGCAGAGAAACATGTTCCAGACGAAGGAACAAGATAAAACCCCAGAAGAACAACTAAGTGAAGTGGAGATAGGCAATCTGCCTGAAAAAGAATTCAGAGTTAATGATAGTAAGGATGATCCAAGATCTCAGAAAAAGAATGGAAGCACAGATTGAGAAGACACAAGAAATAAGTTTAACAAAAAGCTAGGAGATTTAAAGAACGAGCAAACAGAGATGAACAACACAATAACTGAAATGAAAAATACACTAGAAGTAATCAATAGCAGAATATGGACTTCCCTGGTGGCGCAGTGGTTAAGAATCCGCCTGCCAATGGAGGGGACACGGGTTCAAGCCCTGGTCTGGGAAGATCCCACATGCCGCGGAGCAACTAAGCCCATGTGCCACAACTACTGAGCCTGCACTCTAGAGCCCGCGAGCCACAGCTACTGAGCCCACGCGCTGCAACTACTGAAGCCCAGACCCCTAGAGTCCATGCTCCGCAATGAGAGAAGCCACTGCAATGAGAAGGCCAAGCACCACAACAAAGAGTAGCCCCCACTCACCGCAACTAGAGAAAGCCCGTGTGCAGCAACGAAGACCCAATGCAGCCAAAAATAAATAAATAAATAATTTTTTAAAAAAATAGCAGAATGAATAAGGCAGAAGAATGAATAAGTAAGCTGGAAGACAGATTCCTGTAAATCATTGCTACAGAACAAAATGAAGAAAAAAGAGTGAAAAGAAAGGAGGACAGGGGGCTTCCCTGGTGGCGCAGTGGTTGAGAATCTGCCTGCCAATGCAGGGGACGCGGGTTCGAGCCCTGGTCTGGGAAGATCCCACATGCCACGGAGCGGCTGGGTCCGTGAGCCACAACTACTGAGCTTGCGCGTCTGGAGCCTGTGCTCCGCAACAAGAGAGGCCATGACAGTGAGAGGCCCGCGCACCGTGATGAAGAGTGGCCCCCGCTTGCCACAACTAGAGAGAGCCCTCGCACAGAAACAAAGACCCAACACAGCCAAAAATAATAAATAAATAAATTAATTAAAAAAAAAAAAAAAAGAAAGGAGGACAGTCTCAGAGACCTCAGGGAAAACATTAAATGCACCAACTTTCAAATTATAGGGGGCCCACAAGGAGAAGAGAGAGAAAGGGCCTGAGAAAATATTTGAAGAGATAAGAGCTGAAAATTCCCCTAATGTGGGAAAGGAAACACTCAAGTCCAGGAAGTGCAGAGAGTCCAACACAGGATAAACCCAAGGAGGAACATGCCGAGACACATATTAATCAAACTGACAAAAATTAAAGACAAAGAGAAAATATTAAAGGCAAAAAGGGAAAAGCAACAAAAAACATACAAGGGAATCCCCATAATGTTATCAGCTGATTTTTCAGCAGTAACTCTGCAGGTCAGAAGGGGGTGGCATGATATATTTAAAGTAATGAAAGGGTAAAACCTACAACCAAGAATACTTTACCCAGCAAGGCTCTCATTCAGATTCAACAGAGAAATCAAAAGCTTTACAGACAAGCAAAAGCTAAGAGAATTCAATACAACAAAACCCACCTTTATAACAAATGCTAAAGGAAATTCTCTAGGCAGAAAAGGCCACAACTAGAAACAAGAAAATTATGAATGGAAAAGCTCACTGGTAAAGGCAAACATACAGTGAAGGTAGGAAGTCAACCACACACAAATATGATGTCAAAATCAGCAATCGTGAGAAGAGTACAAATGCAGGATATTGGAAATGCTCTGGAAATTAAGAGACCAGCAACTTAAAACAATCTTGTATATATATGGACTGCTATATCAAAACCTCATGGCAACTGCAAACCAAAAATCTACAATAGATACACACACAAAAAAGAAAAAGCAATCCAAACACAACACTGAAGAGTGTCATCAAGTCACAAGAGACACTGATAGAAGAAATCAAAAATGACAAAAACAGATGGAAAGATATACCATGTTCTTGGATTGGAAGAATCAATATTGTCAAAATGACTGTACTACCCAAGGCAATCTACAGATTCAAGTCAATCCCTATCAAATTACCAATGTCATTTTTCACAGAACTAGAACAAAAAAAATTTTTTAACTTGTATGGAGCCACAAAAGACCCTGAATAGCAAAAGCAATCCTGAGAAAGAAAAACAAAGCTGGAGGAATCAGGCTCCCTGACTTCAGACTATACTACAAAGCTAGAGTAATCAAAACAGTATGGTACTGGCACACAAACAGAAATATTAATCATTTGAACAGGATAGAAAGCCCAGAAATAAACCCATGCACCTATGGTCAATTAATCTACAACAAAGGAGGCAAAAATATACAATGGAGAAAAGACAATCTCTTCAATAAGTGGTGCTGGGAAAACTGGACAGTTACATGTAAAAGAATGAAATTACAACATTCTATAACACCATACACAAAAATAAACTCAAAATGGATTAAAGACCTAAATGTAAGATCAGATACTATAAAACTCTTAGAGAAAAACATAGGCAGAACACTCTTCGACATAACTTGTAGCAATATCTTTTCAGATCCATCTCCTAGAATAATGAAAATAAAACCAAAATAAACAAATGGGATCTAATTAAACCTAAAAGCTTTTGCATAGTGAAGGAAACCACAAACAAAAGGAGAAGATAACCCACAGAATGAGAGAAAATATTTGCAAACAATGTGACCGACAAGGAATTAAACTCCAAAATATACAAATAGCTCATGCAGCACAATAACAACAACAAAAAATCCCAATCAAAAATATGGGCAGAAGATCGAAATAGACATTTTTCCAAAGAAGACATACAGATGGCCAAAAAGCACATGAAAAGATGCTCATCATCGCTAATTATTAGAGAAATGCAAATCAAAACTACAATGAGGTACCACCTCACACCATTCAGAATGGCCATCATTAAAAAGTCCACAAATAATAAATGCTGGAGAGGGTGTGCAGAAAAGGGAACCCTCTTACACTGTTGGTGGGAATGTAAATTGGTGCAGCCACTATGGAAAACAGTATGGAGTGTCCTCAAAAAACTAAAATTAGAGTTACCATATGATCCAGCAATTCCACTCCTGGGCATATATCCAGACAAAACTATAATTCGAAAAGATACATGCACCCCTATGTTCCTAGCAGCACTATTTACCATAGCCAAGACACGGAAACAACCTAAAATGTCCATCTACAGATGAATGGATAAAGATGTGGTGTGTGTGTGTGTACATACACACACACACATATACATACATACATACATACACACACACAATGGAATATTACTCAGTCATCAAAAAAGTGAAATAATGCCATTTGCAGCAACTTGGATGGACCTAGAGATTACCATACTAAGCGAAGTAAGTCAGAAAGAGAAAGACAAATACCATATGATATCCCTTATATGTGGAATCTAGAATAGGACACAAATGAACATATCTATGAAACAGAAACAGACTCACAGACGTAGAGAACAGATTTGTGGCTGCCAAGGGGGAGTGAGGGGGTGAAGGAAGGAAGGACTGGGAGTTTGCAATTAGTAGACGCAAACTATTATATATAGGATGGATAAACAACAAGGTCCTACTTGAACTATATTCAAGTTCCACAGGGAACTATATTCAATATCCTGTGATAAACCATAATGGAAAATAATATGAAAAAGAATATAAATATGTATAACTGAATCAGTTTGCTACATAGCAGAAATTAACACATTGTAAATCAACTATACTTCAATAAAATATTTTTTAAAAAGGAATAAAGTACTGAAACAAGCTACAGCCCTGGATAAACACTGAAAACATTATGCTAACTGAAAAAATCCATTCATAAAAAAGACACATATTTACGAATCTATTCATATGAAATGTTCAGAATAAGTAAATCCATACACAAATAGATTAGTTTTTGCCAGGGGATGAGAAGCAGGAAGAACGGAAAATGACAGCTAAGGGGTACAGGATTTCTTTCTGGGATGATGAAAATGTTCTGAAATTAGATGGTGGTAGTAGATGCACAACTTTGCGAATATTCTAAAAATCCCTGTATTCTACTCTTTAAAATAGTGAATTTTGTTATGTGAATTCCATCTCAGTGCTTTAAAATTCTCATTGTATCCTATTGTTATTTTATATTTCCCTGAAGTATAGTATGTTACTATACTCCAGGCACAACCTGGTATTAATCTAAAACAACCTCAAATGTTTTAAAATTTACAAGTGCAAACAGCTATGTAGATATACATATACACACTCACACAAACACAATTGATAAGTTGATAGAAGTATCATATTATTCTGGAGGAAATAAAAAATTTCTTAGAATGGTTATTATTATCTAAAATACTATGCTAAGAAGGAAGCAAAATTTTAAATAACTTGTAATCTAGATCAGTAGCTATGTGTATTGAGAGAACAAACACATCTTAATTACTATAATACTAGTAGTACTACAAAGAGCAATAATTAGCATTCACGGAGCACTTACTAATTACCAAACAGGCACTATTATAAGTCCTTTACATGCACCATCTCATTTAATGCCCACAATAATCAATAAGGTAAATAATAATGTAATCCCCCATTTTACAGATGAGGAAACTGAAGCACAGAGTATTCATACAAACAGGAAGTAGTAAAGCCAGGAGTTAGAGTGAGGTAGTTTGTCTACAGAGCCTCTTACCTACTACAACTTCTCACCACAACAACGAAAAATTACAGTTAAGAGTGTTTTTGTACACTGAAAGTCCACCTAATTTAGAACATACAATTCAAGTATATATAGTATGTTTATACATACTATTTTTAAATTAATAATTTTAATAATTAGTTTCAAATCAAAATGTTAAATATTTTACTTTATTAGTAACAGCGAACTTTCTACAAATAATTTGAAGCATGGTTATTCAGATTAATTCCTAAAATTTTAGAAAATACTATATATTTACCGTGTTCTCGGCCGTTGTTCATCTTCAGATTCACTAACTTCTTCACTAACTCCTGATTCCTGAAAATCAGAATCTTCAGAATCTTCACTGCTCACTTGAATAAAAATATATATTAAAAGTTATTAAATACTTCCCAATAGAAATGCAATTTGTCAATAACTTCACATTAAAACTTAGAGTATTATGAGAATAATATCTGTAGTACATATTATGTCATATAGATTAGACCAGTTAATGACACAAATGGTATTTATAAAAAATTCAAGTGAAATCCAACTATGGTTATAAAATTATGATTCTACATTAAAATATAAGTATTAAAATGAGAAATTGCCTGTCAAAAAAAGAATTCTGGTTATTTAAAACAAGCAAAGTAGGCTGGCCAAGGTGGAATAAGGGCGATTACAGACCCTCTGCCATTTATGACAACTAAAAACTATAGACAGAATACATAAAATAACAACCTAAGAACTGTGAAAAGGAAACAAGAGCAGGCAGACTAGGGACTGAAATCAAAACCTGAATAATGATCCCCATAAAACTGTGGAGGGATGTGAATGTCATGTGTTTTATTTTTTCCTCCTTTCTTTCCTGGTTTTGACAGGAAGGCCGGCTGAATTCCAAAACTATGCAGAGGGTGCTGACAGCAAAACTCTGGGAGGACTGCATTTCTAGCCACAGCACTGGGAAAAGGAGCAGAGCCCTGCATATCACAAGAATATAAGGTGAATTCCCAATTTTATTTTTTCTCTCCAAAATTTTATTTTTCTGTACCAAAACTGCCACTAAGACACAGGCATCTGAAACCCCAGGAGAATACCCATATCTTTCTGACCAGAGGAAGCCAGGCAGGGAAAATATAAGATGAGCCTGGACTATCTTGTGGTGCCAGAAAGTAAAGCAGTGCTCAAAAAATGATGGGGATATATTCAAAGGACACAGGATCCAACTTGAGAAGCTCCCAATAAGCAAAACTGGAACAATCTGAGCAACAAAATGAACAACTGGATTATAATTCATAGAATAAAATAAATATCTATCTATAAGTCCATATTAACATAAGCAATGCAATAAATAAATAAACAGGGGGAAACAACTCTTCCTAGAAGTAATGAAAGAAACTGAAAATCACCACTTAAACATACATCACAGTAAAAACTGCTCAGGCAGTCGGATGCTAAAATTAGTGGGCATAAGTATGATGAGAAACAGGATATTTGCATTGTCTCAAAGTATCTCCCCACAAGATATTAAATATGAACAGAAAAATAGTTTTTTTTTTACAGTGGAAAAATCCAGCAGACACCAACTTAAGCAACTTAAATCAGGTTAGCATTACCAGTAATAAGACATATTGTCATCATACACCCTTGGTACGATACACTGAGAAAGATTCAATAACACTATTGTGGTACTGTTGTCAAAATGCCTAATAACCTAAATCTAACCATGAGAAAACACTAGACAAATACATATAGATGGACAGTCTAGAAAATAACTGATAATAGACTTCAAAAGCGTCAAGGTCATAAAAGAAAAGACAAAGGAACTGTCACAGATTGGAGTAGATTAAGGAGACAACTGAATGCAATGTGGGATCCTAGAATGGATTCCAAAGTGGTAAAAGAACATCAGTGGGAAAAATAATGATAACCAAATAAAATCTACAGTTTACGTCAGAGGTCAGAGGTCTGACGGTAAGTATTTTCAACTTTGTAGGCTATATGGTCTCTGTTGCAACCACTCATCTCTACTCAACTTTGCCACTGTAAACACATGAAAGCAGTAAGTGAATAAGTATAACAGTGCCCCAATAAACCTTTACTTATAAAAAAAGGCAGAAGGTCAGATTTAGCCTACAGGTATAGTCTGTCAAACCCTGGTTGAACTAATAGTATTGCATCAATGTTAATTTCCTGGTTTTGATTGTTGTGCTGTAATAAGTATAAGGTATTAAATTAGGGAAGCTGGGTGAAGGGTATATAGGAACTCCACACTATTTTTGTGACATTTCTATAAATCTAAAATTATTTCAAAATAAAATATTTTTAGAATATCATGAGCTGACCTCAGAATCAAAGGTCTATTCTATCTAAAAAAAACATAGGCAAGCATAAATAATATAAAGACTTGCTATGGGAGAAGAGGGGAATGAGGAATTATTGTTTAGTGATTTTCAGCTTGGGATGATGAAAGAATTCTGGAGGCAGATAGTGTTGATGGTTGCACAACAATGTGAATATATTAATGCCACTGAATTACTTCAAAAACTTAAAAATGGTTAAAATTTTATGTTATGTATATCTTACCACAATAAAAAAAAAAAACAATAGTAAAAAAGAACTGCTAAGCAAATGGGAATTTGGGAGAACACAGGTGTCCACATGCACGCACAAACTTATCCTGTAATAAATACAATTTTAAGTCTAGTATTCATTTTTCATCAAACATTTTATTTTGAAAATTTTCAAACCTACCAAAAGCTTTAAAGAATTTTTGAATGTATCCCTTCTCCTAAATTCACTTACTGTTAAGTTTAGCACATTTGCTTTATCTCTCTCTAAACATACACACTCCCTTTTTTGCACTGAACCATTTGAAATTAAGTGCTGATATCATGACAGTTAACCCTTAAGCATAAGGACACTGTCCTACACAACTAAATACCATTATAATGCATGAGAAAAATAACATCAATTTTAATATCATCTACTATAAAGGCAATAACTACACTTTTGAAATTATCACCAAAATAACTTTTATAACTTTTTTCAAATTTAGGTGAAAATTAAAATCCACATGCTACACTTGATTTAATATTATAATTCAGCTATTAGCTTTTGATTTCTCCCCCTTGCCCAACATCAAGTTTCCAGACAATACAGGGACACCAGAGTTTGCAAAACTTGGAAAATCATGCAACTCCAAATGTAGTATCAATCACTATAATCATAACCTACATTAGAAAAATTAATATGATGGGGTTTTAGTTTACTCCCTTCTACACAAACGAACCAAAAAAAAAAAAAACAGCTGGGTAATAAGTTACCCACAGAAGAGGACAATGGAAACACAGGTCACAGAAAACTTGGGTTTCAATAAAGCATTTCAAATGTATTTGGCCCACTAAAGGACTCTATATTCCTGAGCTAAGCCTCAGAGGCAAAATCAATATTTCTCCTTTTGTTGAAGATGCACAGGAAATCATGTTGTTATGTAACATGCTAAATCACTCAGTTCCTTTATAGAATCTGAAAGACCGGCTTGTAGTCAGGCTGCAAAGAAATTTATGAGAAAAGCATTCACAAAATGAGGTACTATTATTTATTTGTTTACATGAAAATATCCATGAAATATTAAGTATATGTGTGGGTGGGGGGGTACCTTCCTCCTCTTCTTTAATGGATAGCTGCTGCTCTTTAGCCCTTTAAATGTTCAGGATTCCAAGATTCTTTCCTTAGCCCTCTATTTGCACAACATTACAGCTCCACTGGTTAATCTCACTATTACACATATACCAGAACAACCACACTTGACACCAACTATGGCAATATCCTTCAAATGGATTCAAAGCCTTCAGTCTCACAGAATAACAGGCAACTAATCTGAACGTATTACAACCTTGGTTGAAAGCTTTCAATGGAAAAAATGAGTGGTTGTGCTGAAGTTGTGATTCTTGAGTGCTGGTAACGAATGTCCTGTGTCTTGAGGTGCCATACATGTTCATCAAGCTATCCACTTATGAAATGCACACTTTTCTGTATATATACCTTAAATAAAAAGTTTTTTTAAAAGTGGTGGCACTCCTCTGTGACTACACTAAAAACAAATTGTACACTGTAAACTGGCAAACTGTATGGTTTGTGAATTATGTCTCAATACAGCTATGATATAAAAATAATTTTTAAAATTAAAAAAAAATTTTAAACCTTTCAATGTCTCTCCATCCTATAGAGCCTACTATACTTCTCAGACACTTCCAAAAATGCTTTCTTATTCCTAGTGGCAAAGAAGAGTTAATCTGCCCGACAGGAATTGGGTAGTAAAGTCTTCAGTATCTGCCCCAAAGAAGAAAAAACTTTCTTTAATCTTCTTGTTAGCCGAAATTCTCAGGAAAACCTCACATTTAATTGCTCAATATATGTGATTACTTAATATAAGAATGCTCTCCGCCAACTCTCAAGTAAAATGAACACACCAAAGAGATGTACCATGTTTACTCTATAGCCTGATATACCCATGAGTCCACTGCCAAGTACTTCAGTTTGAGAAACACAGGCTTACAAAGGTCTCTAGTATCTGGTCTCTGTCTTATTGGCCCAGCCTAATTTCCTGCTGTTCCTTTCCCTACTCCCTCCTATACTCCAGCTATACCACATTAATTGCATCCCCTCCACCATGTGCTAAACAATTTGCAGAGGCTTTTAAAATTTTTTCCCTGCTTGTATTATAAATCTTCACAACACATCTACCTCCTCCCCATTTAGAACTTGATCTGCTGGGTGAAACTCTTCATCTTTGTGAAGTCTTCTCTGGTGATAACCCCTAGCCCCCAAGAAGCTAAAGAAATCCTCTCAGTGCCACACTTTACAATACCTCTGTTATACAAGACAACCCTCATGGTGCTATAATTTCTTATAATATTAATGTTAATAATTCTTACTAAACCAATGACTGCCAAACCTGGCTACATATAAAAATCATATCAGAGATGCTCTTAAAACATATGGATACATAGGTCCCACCACCACCAATTATGCTGTAATTGGCTTGGGGTGGAGCCCTGCCATAGGTATATTTTTAAATCCAAGTTATCTGCAAGTCAGGTTGAAAACCATCACATAAGACAATGATTTCCTTATTCATTTTGTATCCTCGATGTTTACCATGACGCTGGAAACATGTAAGTAACTCAATGCAGAAGGACTCAGACTTTTAATGTAATAAAAATTTAATCTGGCTAAAGTTTTACATATAAGCTTGCATAAATCTATCCAAATTAATTGTATGTTCTATCTTTCCTCATTATTTCTTCCTGCACTTACAGGCAGTCTTATATTTTCTACATAACTTTAATGCATATTTTATTTATTGTCATATTTCTTTGTCTTTTTAATCTAAATGTATATGACTACTAAAGGTCAAAAATAGTCTTTGTGTCATCTCTCAAGTTTCTGGGTTATCTTCCCACTCTAAATTCTTTATTTCACTCTCAGAATAGTTGTTGTCAGTGTGCTGATACTCACCTAATATAGGTGGACAATTGTTGGAGCCAATATACTTAAATTTCACAACTATATTTAGTTTATAAAACCAGTATGTTCCTTGCTATCAGAATTAAAATGTCTTACCCTTCCTTCTATTTCTGCCTTTGGCTTCTTTGTGCTCTTTAGGCTTCGTCTTTTTTTCTTCTCCAGATTCTCCATCACTCACAGTCAGCTTGTGCCTCAAAAGCCTATGTCTGTATCTCGGCTTCTTAGATTCTTCAGAATCTGAATCTGATTCAGAATTGACTTGATTTTTTGCTTCTAAATGGAGAAAACAAATCAGTAAAACCTTCAGCCTTTTTTCCTTTAAAATGTTGTAAAACTACATATTTTGTTTGTTGACAATTATCATGATTTATGGAACTGATCAGAGCTGTGTACTTATCTGGGTTGCATTGGTGATAACAGGCTATCTCATACATCAAACTTGATCTATTACTATTATTAAATATTGATTAAATATCACCAGTATACATTTATAGATTTTTTTAAAAGGTAAAAAATATTTTCCTTTAAAAATCATCTGTTTATTGGCAGTAACTGACAAAACTTGCACAATTATTACCAGATATTCAAACGGAGTAAAGGTAGTAAAGTTTTCAACATTTTAATAAACTTCAAATGCATGTGTTAAGAGATTTCATGGTCAGACAGTCTTCAAAGCCTGAATTGGTCAAATAATTATGACATCCTATACTTCTCTTTGGGGAGCTCACCCTCATCTCCAGGGTTTTCTTCATTGTGTTTTCCAGTTCTTTTTTTCCCTTCTTCTGATTCATCATCTGAAGATCCATCCTCATCGGAGGAAAGATTGGCTTTAATTTCTTCTAAAAGCATCTTCTTGGCAATTCTTGAGTAAAAAGACAATAAAAACTGTATATTTGGTGGTGAAGTGTAACAAATTAAAAACAAAAAGAATTATGTGTATCAAAATAGAAATAAATGTGTCAATAGATTTTTTATTATAAAGAAAAGTCTATCAAAACCATATTTTAACCTAAACTACCAACCAAAATTTTTGAAAATGCTCTTAGCACTGATTTTCTCCCAGTTCTATACAATTCTGCAATATAGTGAAAAATCTCAGGGACATTTCTACTAACTATTTTGACCAATTCCAACTTCATGCTGGATAACTTTCCAATCCTACACTTGCTCTGCTGCCACCATCCAACAACTACAATATCAAGACAGGCCCACAAAAGTAAATCAATTCATTCAGACAAATGGCATTCCAACACTAAACTCCACATGAGAGGATTTATTCAACAGCAAAACATATTCTTAGAAAGTCAGTGTGTAATAAACCACTTTATTGTGAAACAGTACCTCAAACTAGTGGATAATACTTTGGCCCTTAAATTTCAATTTACTTCATAAATTCTTCTAACCAAATGAAAGAATACAACACATAAGTACTGAAGCAATCAAAAATCCCTAATAATATTCAAACTAGGGCAGAGAAGGAGCAAGAGTGCTATTAACCACATACATAGTTAAAATAACAAAAATTACCATAAATGAGTTTCCACTTTCCAAAGAAGTAGATAGTGCATTAGCCTCAAACATATCAAAATTTTTCAAGATGCTCCTCAAAGACCAATTTGCTAATGAAAAAATCAACTGCTAAAAGCATGAGAAAATAATTCTTTAATACCATCTTATGTTAAAATAAAATATATTCCTAAAAAATCTCCATGTTTGCACTAAAGGAAGACATCTGAAAGTGTAAGATAAAAGCAGTTTTTGTGCAAGATGAGGTGTTTTGCACCTTTTGATATAAATTCATAAATCACAGTAACAAAGGAATACCTTACAGAAAGGCTCAAAAGTTGACATGATTCTTGGTTTTCCATGAACTAACTTCTATGTGGATAAACATCTACTCTGCAATCAAGAATGACTCTAGCTCAGTCAAAAACTTGCAGCTGGAATTATGGAACTTTTGTTATTTTTGGATTTGAAACTCCTCTTTTTATTTCTTAACATGCACTCACATTTAAATCAAGAATACATTCAATGGTAGGAGATGTTAATGCATGTTAATGCCTTCTTAACTTTGATACATTGTTCATTGCTATTTATACTCAAAGATATATAACAAAGGCACCTAAACAGACTGAAGCAAACAAAATAGCTAATAACTTCCATAAATGCTTATTATATGCCCTTTGGTACTTCCCCCCTAACCAGATAGATAAGGAATATTTAGACAACATAGAGAGTTACCAATTGCAAGAGGAAACCACAGATGAGTTAGCTTTTCTGAGGGTTTCCAACTTGACTTGCTAAAATTAGATCACTCCAATTTAAATCCTACTGGAGTTGGGGACTTCCCTGGTGTTCCAGTGGTTGGGACTTCACCTTCCAATGCAGGGGGTGCGGGTTCGATCCCTGGTCGGGGAGCTAAGATCCCACATGCCTCATGGCCAAAAAAACCAAAACATAAAACAGAAGCAATAATGTAACAAATTCAATAAAAGACTTTAATAATGGTCCACATCAAAAAAATTTAAAAATTAAAAAAAAACCCTACTGGAGTTGAGCAATAAAGTCTTCGTTGCTCTTAAACTTCTACATCAGTGGTTTGCTGACTTCGGTTGCACACGGTAAACATTTTTAAAATGGGGACTAATATAGGGTTGCCAACTTTTCATTTTGTCAAGAAAAAAAATTTAAACCCAAATACCATTTACTTTTATCATTTTATAAAATAAAAAATAAACAAACACACCCTCCACAAATTAGGAAACAGTTTCAAAATAAAGGGTGGTTCTTTAAGTTTATTAAAAGCATCTTTCTGGAAAAACTCTAAAATCATCTTTAATACACACCACATTATCATTTCCCATGAACAAGGAAGAACTTTCTCAAGCCAATTTGAGTAAAACCACTGTTTTGGAATGAATAAATGTGTATGTGTGCTCGGGTGTGCATATAATGTGAAGCACTGGATAATAGGTTACAAATAGAAAAACATAGTTTACTTGCAGTTACAAGATCTTATATACCCATTTGGGTGGTACAATAATGGCCAACAAAAATACAATTATTAATTTAGCTACTCTAAAGTTTAGTTCAATCACCTGATTTCAGTTTGTATTTACAAGTTCAAAAAATGTCTTAAATTCCGTATAATCTGTAAAGACTTGGTTGTTAACTTTAACAAACCACATAATATTTCTTCTTTCAAACTCTAGACTCCTAATATGTCTACTAAACGGAAAGTCAAAATATGTAAACCTACAAATACTAAAGTTCTAGACTGTCATGAAGAAGAACTATGAAATATATAAAACAATAAGATTCTATACCAACTAAAAAAAATCACGTAAGTCATGGAAAATAAAATGAGATCCACATAATGAAGAATTACTTGATTTATCAACAACCTTCAGTAAGACCATAATATATAGAACAATCACAGATACTTTAGAAGCAAAAAAAATTTACAAACTTCAGAGAATGCTCATTTTTCTCCAAACTGACAGTTATACAGAGTGATAGAGACTCCCTAAGCTTTACCTCACTAAGATGTTTTAAATTTGCCCTCTAACACCTTTTGAGCAAAGGAAAGCCTAATGTATAGCCATATACATTAAGCCCCAAAAAGAATAATAAAGTTAAATTATTTTGCATAAATTATGGCTGATGGCTCATGTCCAATATGTCAAAGACCTACTGTATCACACACCTAGCCTATCGCATAGCTGACACCTCAAAGTTAGAACTTAATTTGAAGGACCTAAGTAAGGGCTGAGGCTGACCTTCAACCTGAGTATTCAGCAAACATGTTGAGGTGAGATGTGTCCCATCTACAAAGCCTGCTGTGAGATGCTTTAAGGGAAACTCCACTACCTTAACTCTTGAGTCACAGGCCACAGAGACTTCAAGGACATCATCACTTGAGAACCAGCTGAGGCTGGCAAAGCATCATTTTGGAGGCCTCGGCTGGACCCGTGCTGGTATGCATGTGATGGATGTATAGTCATGATCCCTAGTTGATTCTGTTTGCTCAGAAGTCTCCTTTCTTGAAGCTTTCCAGGACGTTTCTGAGAAAATCATCCAAGCAACAAGGTACTGCCCCTGGAATCTCAATGCTCAACATTACATCTTGGGGCAGGTGTAGCATCCAAAGCAGTCACGACTCTATCAGAAGCATTAGAGGCACAGGCTGTGCCACTCTTGTGGCAGAAAACCTGGGCAGAGCCGGAAGTAATGGAGCCACTCCTCCATTTTCCTGAAAGGGAGGGAAGGGAGAGGGGAAGAAAGCAAAACAATATGGGAGGGAGGGTAAAAACCCACAAACAATGAACTGGTGCATGAAAGAATAAATAAAAGAACCGCAAAACTCGAACAAGCTAAGTCTTCTAAATCACATAATGAATACCAAGATAAGATAATGCCTTATTACACCTTCCACCTTCATCTACTAAAATAAAGCAAAAATAAAATAAGGAATGAGCCCAACAATGCAAAGACAAACAAGCAATCAGAGAGAGAGAGAGAAAGAGCCAAGAAAGCCTTTAGTAATTCTGATCCTATCTAGAAAGGAAATCAGTAATGCCTCTTGTTTAAGCACTCAAACAGGAAAAGAAAGTAAACTGCCTCTTGCTGGTAGATAAATCAATAATTCAAAACACTGAGTTTCTAAGAAAGGAGTGATCAAGAGAAAGATCTCTTGCACCAGGGAATTGTAGAGAAACAGTCATTACAAAAGCAACACAAAATGTTAGAGCTAGAAGAAGGGATCTTAGAGTCCAATTCTGTCATTTTACAGATGAGGAAACAGGCTTAGAGAGGGGAAATGACTTGGCCAAAGAAACAAAGCTAGTTAGTGGCAAAGCCAGGAGTAGTACCTAAGATCCTGAATCCCAATCTGCTACTAATTTTACTATGCCAGTGCTATATTCTCTACTCATTCACTACTACTGTGCTAATAAGTGCTTGGGGCAATACACCAAGGTCACATTCTTAAAGTTATCTGTATTTCACTGATTTAGAAATGAAAGAATTCAAGTTTTGATTTAAAAAAAAATTTTTTTTTGAAAGAGTTCTAAACATCTTTCGTCCAGTATGCACCATCTCTAAAATGTACTGACAGGCCATCTTGAATACATCCTACAATCTACTGCTTTATCTTTTAAGAGGTTCTGAAAACAGGCTTGAAGAAAATTGCTAAATGAAAAATACATTTTTAGAAGGCCAAAATACTGCACTTCCATACACAAAAGTGACAAAATTTTAAATTGTTCTTTTACATTCTGTGCACAATATCACAATAGAATAGTTAAAACAGAGAATTCTGAATAAGATTATAATTTTCGAGATAAAAAAAAAACAACTAAGTAAATGTAGTACTAAAACATCATACCATATATAAAAGGTTGATATGTAAAACAATTCAAATGACTACAGTCCAAAAAATGTTGAATATTTTTTGTGAGGAACACACATTCTTCTAGTAGGGAAGGAGGCTTTGTTTTAACAAATGTTACGTACTTCAGGTTGAGAATAAAAAATAAAACATTTCGGGGACTTCCCTGGTGGTCCAGTGGTTAAGACTCTGCACTCCCAATGCAGGGGGCACGGGTTCAATCTCTGGTCAGGGAACTAAGATCCCACATGCCGCACAGCACGGCAAAAAAAAAAAATTCACAGAATTACAATGGAATTCCTCATCTTCAAAATCTGTATTAGTGTTTTTTTAACTCCTTGGTTCAAAATTAGTATCTTTTTTTTTTCACGGCGCCACTCAGCTTGCGGGATCAAACCTGGGCCTCCTGCAGGGGAAGCATGAAGTCCTAACCACTGGACCACCAGGGAATTCCCCAAAATTAGTATCTTGATATAAACCTTTCTATGAAAAACTACAACCAAGGCATAATGATCTGCACCTAAAGATAGTGCTATTCATGAGATAATGATGAAGTCACTAAATAACCAAAAAGCTGAACAACAGTATGAAACTATTTTTTAAGTCACATGTTCTACAATGTTTGCAGTTAATGAAAAAATCACTGTTTTCTGAAAATTAATATCAAATAACTTTTTAAAAAAAATCTTAAGAGTAGAAAAATAAAAGCTGTATGAAATTAAGAACCCACAGTTTATTAACAATTTATACATGGGCTCAAATTACAAAATGTGTATTCCCTGATTTTATGTAAAAATCTAAGCCAGCTTTAGAGGAAATTTTAACAAGAACAAATTTATTAACATTGATATAAATTTAGAAAATTTGATCATACTAAAGATCATACTAAATAGTTCAATATTTTTATACCTGAAAAGTAAAAACAAAGACTTATGTGTCTCAATTTTATTTTTAAAATTCAAAGTAAAAGACAAAGACGATATAGTCAGAAAAATAAACCTTTTTTGCTAACACTAGAAAAATCCAAACTCTCCTTTTGGGGGGGGTGCTTTTTCTCATTATCTAAAAGTCCCATTACAATATCACCAAAGAATAGAGAACAGGAACGGAAGGCTGAACATAATATTTATATCTTAAGCAGAGAGATCACCACTAATGACCATATTTCTTTCCTTGCTGGGAATTCTAGCATAAAAAAGAGAGCTGGTGGCAACTGTAACCAGTTTAGATATCTACAAATAGATCCTATCCAGTGGCTAGACACCTGTATTATACTTGACTTACAATACTTACCTGCACTATAAAGACAAAGTAAATTGAAAAAGAATTACCTTAAAATTGCCAGACATTTAAAACCCTTACTCAAACATGAAACAAGTAAAATACTCATTTAAAATGCTACCTTTGTTTTTCAAGCCCAATAAAGGAGAACTAAAGCAATTTTGCTAACCAAATAGGACCACCATGAAAAAAAATTCACAGAAAAAAATTATTCCAGATTTAGCAAATTTGTATAGAGAACAGATAAAGACACGTATAGAAGATGAACATTTGGAAAAGTGTTTAAAATAGAAACCAAAGTCATATGTCAAAGGAACGTGAGATATACTCATGCCATTAATCTTTGCTGAAATCAGGTAAACAATCATCAAATATCTTTATTAGCATGAACAATATCCAGGAATCATTAATCACTTCCAAAAATATGCTGGATTAACAGCTCAGAGCCTGCATCAAAAGAATACCTACACCGAGCTAGTAGGGAAAAAAAATAATCATTTGCATGTTTTCCAGTCTGAAAAGCAAAGTATTACCAAATGATAAAATACTTGGAAAATTTGAAGGCTACAGTGTAGTCCCACAATAATGAAGCAGAACTTCTATTAACAATGGGTAATTTCTTTAAGCAATCTCCAAATCAAATTTTGCTTCAATGAAAAAAAAATTATTTAGCCCCACTGAGAGAGAAATTATGAGAAAAATTATGCAGTATTAGTAGACCCAACTAAGCATTTTTCAATTATAAGGTAAATATATGTATGTGTGTGGCAGGAGAGGGTATCCATATAAAAACCTCAGCTTTTAAACAAAATTGGGATTAAAAAAAAAAGAATGCTGATTTAGAAAAAAATCTAGCAATCTAGTTTTTTCCTCTTAAAAGCTCAGTTTTAAATATTTTCCACGCCCTGTAAAAAATACAAATAAAGAATATTCTGAAAATTATTCTTTTTTGGGAGGAATGGATTCTTCAGTGACTGTTTTAGTATGCAACCGCTAAAGAAAAGCCTGGTTTAATAATCCTCAACACTATCACTGTTGAATTTGAATACACAACCATCTTATGACTGAGGCTAATTCACAGTACAGGTATTAAAATATAGGACATTAAATATCCTTTCAATGAAAGAACCAATTTAATATATAACTAACAGGTATTTGAAAGGCAACATTAACATAATGGCACATTCGAATAAATGACTTTAAAATTACGTGTATAATTTAAATAACCTGACAAACTTTGATATTATTATTCTCCCTTTCAAAAAGTACATAAAGTCTAAGCTATAAAATTTGAAGTAAATTCTCAGTTATACAAAACTGAAAGTATAGTTAGTCTACTATTTAATTTTTTCTAACAAGCTCAGTCAAAAAATCATAAAAGTTCACCTGTTATTCAACCTATAATTTTTGTCAGTTTATTAAATAAATGCAATTAAATAGAAATTACAAGTTAGACCACTATCTCACAACAGCATACATTTACATTCAAATATGAATGATACTACATAATAGTACACTAAAATAACAGAAACTTATTTATTCACACCTACTAAAATATTCAGGACATGACTAAGTTCTTTAAATGACCTCAAAAGCTATTATAACTTTAAAACAGAAAAGATAAATAATAGTGAAATCTGTTGTAAAACTTTCACACACATATATAAGTAAATATGTCATATATAAGTACATATGTTTTGGGAATTATTACTTCCTCAATTTTAGAAATATCAAAACTTCTTTGGATACAAACTAGCCTACATATCTTGGTTCTACCAAATTCTTTCAACTCTCATGAAAAGATGGATTATAATTAAAATTAAACGCTTGACCACCCTGCTGAGAAAGGGGAAATGTTACACTGGACTCAGCCAGCACCCTGGGAGACTCACCTAGCACTGTCTTGGAAAGTGGAGGGAAGTTAAATAGAAGGTGACTATTTAAGGTACGTCTTAACAGGGTGAAAAGTTGTCCAGGTAGAGTAATCAGTAGGAACTGACCTGAACACACAAGCAATCGTAGAGTTTAAGAAGTGGAGGGAAGATTAGGTCAGGTGCTACTAGATCAGAGGAGAGAGGAGGACGGTGTGGAGATGAAGACAGAATAGAGCAGGGATGTGTTAGAAGGAGAGACCTTATAATAGTACATCAGTCCTGGCTGTGTACAAAAGTCCTATCTTTTGGATTTCACAGGCCAGTTTTAAAAAAAAAAGGGGGGGGGGAGAGGAGAAGATGGCGGAATAGTAAGATGCAGAGATCACCTTCCTCCCCACAGATACATCAGAAATACATCTACACGTGGAACTGCTCCTATAGAACAGCCACTGAATGCTGGCAGAAGACCTCGGACCTCCCAAAAGGCAAGAAACTCCCCACGTACTTGGGTAGGGCAAAAGAAAAAAGAAAAAACAAAGACAAAAGAATAGGGACGGGACCTGCACCAGTGGGAGGGAGCTGTGAAGGAGGAAAGGTTTCCACACACTAGGAAGCCCCTTCCCGGGCAGAGACTGCGGGTGGCGGAGCGGGGGAGCATCGGAGCCACGGAGGAGAGCACAGCAACAGGGGTGCGGAGGGCAAAGCGGAGAGGTTCCCGCACAGAGGAGCAGTGCCGACCAGCACTCACCAGCCCGAGAGGCTTGTCTGCTCACCCGTCGGGGCGGGCGGGGCTGGAAGCTGAACCCCGGGAGCTGTGCGAACAAAGAGAAAGGGAAATTTCTCCCAGCAGCCTCAGAAGCAGCAGATTAAAGCTCCATAATCAACTTGATGTACCTGCATCTGTGGAATACCTGAATAGACAACGAATCATCCCAAATTGAGGAGGTGGACTTTGGGAGCAAGATATATTATTTTTTCCCCTTTTCCTCTTTTTGTGAGTGTATATGTGTATGCTTCTGTGTGAGATTTTGTCTTTATAGCTTTGCTTTCACCATTTGTCCTAGGGTTCTGTCCGTCCGTTTTCTTTTTCTTTTTATTTTTTTTTACTTAAAAAAATTTTTTTATTAATTATTTTTTATTTTAATAACTTTATTTTTTATCTTTATTTTATTTTATTTTATCCTCTTTCTTTCTTTCTTTCAATTTTTTCTCCCTTTTATTCTGAGCCGGGTGGATGAAAGGCTCTTGGTGCTCTAGCCAGGCATCAGGGCTGTGCCTCTGAGGTGAGAGAGCCAACTTCAGGACACTGGTCCACAAGAGACCACCCAGCTCCACGTAATACCAAACGGCGAAAATCTCCCAGAGATCTCCATCTCAACACCAAGACCCAGCTTCACTGAACGACCTGCAAGCTACAGTGCTGGACACCCTATGCCAAACAACTAGCAAGACAGGAACACAACCCCATCCATTAGCAGAGAGGCTGCCTAAAATCATAATAAGGCCACAGACACCCCAAAACACACCACCAGACATGGACCTGCCCACCAGAAAGACAAGATCCAGCCTCATCCACCAGAACACAGGCACTAGTCCCCTCCACCAGGAAGCCTACACAACGCACAGAACCAAGCTTAGCCACTGGGGACAGACACCAACAACAACGGGAACTATGAACCTGCAGCCTGCGAAAAGTAGACCCCAAACACAGTTAAGATAAGCAAAATGAGAAGACAGAAGAACACACAGCAGATGAAGGAGCAAGGTAAAAACATACCAGACCTAACAAATGAAGAGGAAATAGGCAGTCTACCTGAAAAAGAATTCAGAATAATGATAGTAAAGATGATCCAAAATCTTGGAAATAGAATAGACAAAATGCAAGAAACATTTAACAAGGACCTAGAAGAACTAAAGAGGAAACAAGCAACGATGAACAACACAATAAATGAAATTAAAAATACTCTAGAAGGGATCATAGCAGAATACCTGAGGCAGAAGAACGGATAAGTGACCTGGAAGATAAAATAGTGGAAATAACTACTGCAGAGCAGAATAAAGAAAAAAGAATGAAAAGAACTGAGGACAGTCTCAGAGACCTCTGAGACAACAATAAACGCACCAACATTCAAATTATAGGGGTCCCAGAAGAAGAAGAGAAAAAGAAAGGGACTGAGAAAATATTTGAAGAGATTATAGTTGAAAATTTCCCTAACATGGGAAAGGAAATAGTTAATCAAGTCCTGGAAGCACAGAGAGCCCCATACAGGATAAATCCAAGGAGAAACACGCCAAGACACATATTAATCAAACTATCAAAAATTAAATATAAAGAAAACATATTAAAAGCAGCAAGGGAAAAACAACAAATGACACACAAGGGCATCCCCATAAGGTTAACAGCTGATTTTTCAGCAGAAACTCTGCAAGCCAGAAGGGAGTGGCAGGACATATTTAAAGTGATGAAGGAGAAAAACCTACAACCAACATTACTCTACCCAGCAAGGATCTCATTCAGATTTGATGGAGAAAGTAAAACCTTTACAGACAAGCAAAAGCTGAGAGAGTTCAGCACCACCAAACCAGCTTTACAACAAATGCTAAAGGAACTTCTCTAGGCAAGAAACACAAGAGAAGGAAAACACCTACAATAACAAACCCAAAACATTTAGGAAAATGGGAATAGGAACATACATATCGATAATTACCTTAAATGTAAATGGATTAAATGCTCCCACCAAAAGACACAGACTGGCTGAATGGATACAAAAACAAGACCCGTATATATGCTGTCTACAAGACACCCACTTCAGACCTAGGGACACATACAGACTGAAAGTGAGGGGATGGAAAAAGATATTACATGCAAATGGAAATCAAAAGAAAGCTGGAGTAGCAGTTCTCGTATCAGACAAAATACACTTTAAAATAAAGACTATTATAAGAGACAAAGAAGGACACTACATAATGATCAAGGGATCGATCCAAGAAGAAGATATAACAATTGTAAATATTTATGCACCCAACATAGGAGCACCTCAATACATAAGGCAAATACTAACAGCCATAAAAGGGGAAATCGACAGTAACACAATCATAGTAGGGGACTTTAACACCCCACTTTCATCAATGGACAGATCATCCAAAATGAAAATAAATAAGGAAACACAAGCTTTAAATGATACATTAAACAAGATGGACTTAATTGATATTTATGGACATTCCACCCAAAAACAACAGAATACACATTTTTCTCAAGTGCTCATTGAACATTCTCCAGGATAGATCATATCTTCGGTCACAAATCAAGCCTTGGTAAATTTAAGAAAATTGAAATTGTATCAAGTATCTTTTCCGAACACAACGCTATGAGACTAGATATCAATTACAGGAAAAGATCTGTAAAAAATACAAACACATGGAGGCTACACAATACACTACTTAATAACCAAGTGATCACTGAAGAAATCAAAGGGGAAATCAAAAAATACCTAGAAACAAATGACAATGGAGACACGACAACCCAAAACCTATGGGATGCAGCAAAAGCAGTTCTAAGAGGGAAGTTTATAGCAATACAATCCTACCTTAAGAAACAGGAAACATCTCAAATAAACAAGCTAACCTTGCACCTAAGCAATCAGAGAAAGAAGAACAAAAAAACCCCAAAGTTAGCAGAAGGAAAGAAATCATAAAGATCAGATCAGAAATAAATGAAAAAGAAATGAAGGAAACGACAGCAAAGATCAATAAAACTAAAAGCTGGTTCTTTGAGAAGATAAACAAAATTGATAAACCATTAGCCAGACTCATCAAGAAAAAAAGGGAGAAGACTCAAATCAATAGAATTAGAAATGAAAAAGGAGAAGTAACCACTGACACTGCAGAAATACAAACGATCATGAGAGATTACTACTAGCAACTCTATGCCAATAAAATGGACAACTTGGAAGAAATGGACAAATTCTTAGAAATGCACAACCTGCCGAGACTGAACCAGGAAGAAATAGAAAATATGAACAGACCAATCACAAGCACTGAAATTGAAACTGTGATTAAAAATCTTCCAACAAACAAAAGTCCAGGACCAGATGTCTTCACAGGCGAATTCTATCAAACATTTAGAGAAGAGCTAACACCTATCCTTCTCAAACTCTTCCAAAATATTGCAGAGAGAGGAACACTCCCCAACTCATTCTACGAGGCCACCATCACCCTGATACCAAACTCAGACAAAGATGTCACAAAGAAAGAAAACTACAGGCCAATATCACTGATGAACATAGATGCAAAAATCCTCAACAAAATACTAGCAAACAGAATCCAGCAGCACATTAAAAGGATCATACACCATGATCAAGTGGGGTTTATTCCAGGAATGCAAGGATTCTTCAATACACACAAATCAAACAACGTGATACACCATATTAACAAATTGAAGGAGAAAAACCATATGATCATCTCAATAGATGCAGAGAAAGCTTTCGACAAAATTCAACACCCATTTATGATAAAAACCCTCCAGAAAGTAGGCATAGAGGGAACTTTCCTCAACATAATAGAGGCCATATATGACAAAACCACAGCCAACATTGTCCTCAATGGTGAAAAACTGAAACCATTTCCAGTAAGATCAGGAACTAGACAAGGTTGCCCACTCTCACCACTATTATTCAACATAGTTTTGGAATTTTTAGCCACAGCAATCAGAGAAGAAAAACAAATAAAAGGAATCCAAATCAGAAAAGAAGAAGTAAAGCTGTCACTGTTTGCAGATGACATGATACTATACATAGAGAATCCTCAAGATGCCACCAGAAAACTACTAGAGCTAATCAATGAATTTGGTAAAGTAGCAGGGTACAAAATTAATGCACAGAAATCTCTGGCACTCCTATACACTAATGATGAAAAATCTGAAATGAAATTAAGAAAACACTCCCATTTACCATTGCAACAAAAAGAATAAAATATCTAGGAATAAACCTACCTAAGGAGACAAAAGACCTGTATGCAGAACATTATAAGACACTGATGAAAGAAATTAAAGATGATACAAATAGAAGGAGAGATATACCATGTTCTTGGATTGGAAGAATCAACATTGTGAAAATGACTCTACTACCCAAAGTAATCTACAGATTCAATGCAATCCCTATCAAACTACCACTGGCATTTTTCACAGAACTAGAAAAAAAAATTTCACAATTTGTATGGAAACACAAAAGACCCCGAATAGCCAAAGCAATCTTGAGAACGAAAAATGGAGCTGGAGGAATCAGGCTCCCTGACTTCAGACTATACTACAAAGCTACAGTAATCAAGACAGTATGGTACTGGCACAAAAACAGAAATATAGATAAAGGGAACAGGATAGAAAGCCCAGAGATAAACCCACGCACATATGGTCACATTATCTTTGATAAAGGAGGCAAGCATATACAGTGGAGAAAAGAAAGCCTCTTCAATAAGTGGTGCTGGGAAAACTGGACAGCTACATGGAAAAGTACGAAATTAGAACACTCCCTGACACCATACACAAAAATAAACTCAAAATGGATTAAAGACTTAAATGTAAGGCCAGACACTATCCAACTCTTAGAGGAAAACATAGGCAGAACACTCTATGACATAAATCACAGCAAGATCCTTTTTGACCCAGCTCCTAGAGAAATGGAAATAAAAACAAAAATAAACAAATGGGACCTAATGAAACTTAAAAGCTTTTGCACAGCAAAGGAAACCATAAACAAGACCAAAAGACAACCCTCAGAGTGGGAGAAAATATTTGCAAATGAAGCAACTGACAAAGGATTAATCTCCAAGATTTACAAGCAGCTCATGCAGCTCAATAACAAAAAACAAACAACCCAATCCAAAAATGGGCAGAAGACCTAAATAGACATTTCTCCAAAGAAGATATACAGATTGCCAACAAACACATGAAAGAATGCTCAACATCATTAATCATTAGAGAAATGCAAATCAAAACTACAATGAGATATCATCTCACACCAGTCAGAATGGCCATCATCAAAAAATCTAGAAACAATAAATGCTGGAGAGGGTGTGGAGAAAAGGGAACACTTTTGCACTGTTGGTGGGAATGTAAATTGATACAGCCACTATGGAGAACAGTATGGAGGTTCCTTAAAAAACTAAAAATAGAACTACCATACGACCCAGCAATCCCACTACTGGGCATATACCCTGAGAAAACCACAATTCAAAAAGAGTCATGTACCAAAATGTTCATTGCAGCTCTATTTACAATAGCCAGGACGTGGAAGCAACCTAAGTGTCTATCATCGGATGAATGGATAAAGAAGATGTGGCACATATATACAATGGAATATTACTCAGCCATAAAAAGAAATGAAATTGAGTTATTTGTAGTGAGGTGGATGGACCTAGAGTCTGTCATACAGAGTGAAGTAAGTCAGAAAGAGGAAAACAAATACCATATGCTAACATATATATATGGAATCTTAAAAAAAAAAAAAGGTCATGAAGAACCTAGTGGCAAGACGGGAATAAAGACACAGACCTACTAGAGAATGGACTTGAGGATATGGGGAGGGGGAAGGGTAAGTTGTGACAAAGTGAAAGAGTGGCATGGACATATATACACTACCAAATGTAAAGTAGATAGCTAGTGAGAAGCAGCCGCATAGCACAGGGAGATCAGCTCTGTGCTTTGTGACCACCTAGAGGGGTGGGATAGGGTGGGAGGGAGGGAGATACAAGAGGGAAGAGATATGGGAACATATGTATATGTACAACTGATTCACTTTGTTATAAAGCAGAAACTAACACACCATTGTGAAGCAATTATACTCCAATAAAGATGTTAAAAAAATAATAAAATAAAATAAAAATAAAATTCACACTGTGATCATTTCTAGAGGTAGGAATTTAGGGTACTTTTATTTTTTTCTTTTCTATTTTTCTAAACTCCCTATAATGAACATGTTATGTTTTCATTATTAGGAAATAAATCATTTTAAATCTGGAGGAAAAAAAAAAGGCTTGCTTGGTCAAGCTGTTTATCTTGTTAAATAGGGACATTTACAAAAAAATACCAACTATGAGCATCATAATTTTATGATGCTAATGACATTTAATCCCAACACTAGTAGAATAAATAATCAGAATAAAGGATATTGGTTTAAAATGGATCATTTAGATTTACATAAAAAAAATTAAATGCTTGAACAAGAAAAAAGTTTTAGAGAAATTTATTGCATCCAAATAGTTAACCATTTGCATTAATACACTATTTACCTCTCCATAAACATTAACACTGAAAATGTATTACAATACTGCTAAAAAGGCAAAGCATATGAAATTTATACACAATTTATACACAATTACACAATTGTGTACAAATTTATACACAATTACAATATGCTGTCTACCAAAATACATCCTACTCAAAAACGTGAAAGGTAAAAATAATTCCAAGACTTCATCATGATCTGAAAACAAATTTTTGAAAGTTGCTTAGTGCATATTCAAATACGCTCAAGTACGCTGTCTATACCAAAATAATTCAAGAAGGTATTTGTATCCCCATCATTAGATAACCCATGGGTATTAGATACCTCATTGGTATATTGGATATGAAACAAGTTATTAATGGCATATTTTATAAAAGCACATTAAACTGAATATAAAGAAAAACATGCTCAAGGTAAAATTCAGTTCTTCTGAAAAGTACTCAACAGGGTTGTATTTTTTAATCACAAATGCAAGATGGAATTAAAGATACCTTTCAATAAAATAATTGCCAGTTACAGAGAGATATGATCAAGTAACTTAAAAGATAAAAATGATATTTATATTTTGACAAGCTCTAACACAAATAAAAAATTATCATAACTTAATGATACTCATTTGGTGTTTAAATATGAAATTAAGATTCATAACTCATAAGTAAATTAGGATATAGCATGTTTTAAACATTATTAGCCTTTCAATAACATTTGAGGCCTTAAGATTTACAAGAAAGCAAATAGTAGCATAAATAAATGAAGAGGAATTAAAGCATTTTAAAAGAGAATAAAATTTTAAATGCTTTCATAATCTCACTGTGATTATATCATATACTATATAAAATCCCTGATGAATAAAATGTATGCCTTCACCATTCCATTCTGGACCCGACCCCGATCCCACAAAATAATTGGATATATATTTTTAATTAAAAAAATAAGTAGGTAAAGCAGCATCTGAGTCTTTGTATCTGTGATTAAGCTCTATTCAAAAGTGCAAAATAAAATTGTTCATTCACCTTAATAAAAATGCCCTCCTGTTAATTAGGAGAATGCTGATCTTTGAAACAGAAAAATCTATCAGCACCAGCAAGATATAAAACAGAGCTAGAGTGACGGCTGGCCCCACAGCATTTACCAACTCAAAGTTAATTCCTTACAAAATTATGACACAAAAATTACATGTTTATTTTCATGTTTTCTTAATTATTAGAGTTTACTATTAGGAATAAATGGATGGTTAATACAGTACTCTGTAGTAAAACCTCAAGTCTATCATAGATTTTTTGGTGCTAGAATTAATCAGAGAACATTTCATCCAACCCTTTTGTTTTAAAGAACAGAAAATTTTGGCAAAGAGTAGTTAAGTCACTTGCCCACGATCACACAGAAAGGTCAGAACTAGAAGTCAGATATTCTTATCCCCATTATTCCAAAATTCCATCCACTACACCACACTGTCTTCTTGTTGAAGATTATGAGTGTGGGGGATCCTATAGTCCAGGAAGGGTTTAAAAAATATGTAAAAACATTATGGTTATACTCTTTAATACCTTTGTTTTCTTTATTCCTCATTGCTAGAATATGGGTGTACCTTTATTTTTTTTCTTCTCCCAGCTATTCCTTAGTTAAGTCAATCTGTACAGGCTACACTGTTCCCATATAAACCTATTAAGTATTATTAAAATTAATACTATCATACTGTCTACTTCTATTTTATTTGACAAATTGTTAAAATCTAAATCAGTCTAGATACTCTGCAAATTCATACTTATTTTGAAAGCAATTTCTTAATCTTAAACATTTGAGCAGTCTCTTTTTCACTTTGAACAGGTTTTAATGAATAGGACCACCACATTAGATGGCAATTTAAAACAATAATCAAATATTGAGGAGAGAGATATCTGTTGTCACCAATTTATTGAGATATGATTTACTTTCACCAATAAAATAATCTGTCAAAATTAAAATATTCTCAAAAAACTATCACATTTTACATGGAAACATAAAAATTGACAGTGCTGTATATATAACACACCCTATGCTAGGTGTGTTAATATTTATATTTACTTTCTTTTAAGGTTTCTGAGTTTTAGCCCATTTTCTGGCCTTTCTTTCAAACTTGCAGGAAGACTGTGAGCGAGTCTTTCTAAGGCAGGCACTCCTGGTTTTTACAACCTGCTTGTGGTTCCGTTGCTGCTGTTTCTGCCCATGCCTAGGGTGTGTTATAATCTTTTTAAAGTCCTTACAGATGGAATCATACCTATTCTCAGGATCATTGTCATCGTCGTCATCATCCACTGTGACAGGCATTGATTTAGATAAGGCTTCATCTCCTTGAAGGAACAAAAGTGTACTTAAAATTAGCTTTAAATTATCTTTATAAGTAAAACCATGTAAAATAAAACTGAAAGCCAAAAACTTTAAAACAACTAGTGAGTTCTAAACTATACTCTGGGATCCAAAACATGAATAAAAAGAATTTATAAGGAAAGTACAATCGGGAATTTAAGAAGTGCCAGCAGCAAAATAATAAATAGTTGGATGTTACATATTTCAAAGTTCCTCCCCAGAGCACAAGAATTTTAAAACTCATCCTTCCCAGTAACAAATCTTTTATCATTCACCACCCTATTAGCAAAAGTTTATGGCTGAAATAAGGTTTGTAGTGATCCATTTTAAGTTTAAAGTTAACAGATGTCTAATTTTTCCTGTATCACTGAAGAACTTTTTAAAATGCTATTAATACTTGGTAGTACCAAATAATTTTAAAATATACCTGAATTTGTATGGTATCCAGGAGTAGAATCATCCAGAGATATATTCAAGTACAGTAAAACTTACTTCCTTATAAAAAGCAACGTTTCTATCCTTTGATTAAAACTATAAAGAGATTAAGATTTGTGCGTTTCATTGTATGTAAATTTTGCCTCAAAAACAAACTTAAACATTGTACTCTAGTTAACACTATATACGCTGAAGTAACCAGGGAGAATTACGTTAATGTTTACCATTTATTTTCAAATGTATCAAAGATATCAAGGGCATTACACTGAGTGAAAAAAGACAATTTCAAAAGGTTACACACTTCGGGCTTCCCTGGTGGCGCAGTGGTTGAGAATCCGCCTGCCAGTGCAGGGGACATGGGTTCGAGCCCTGGTCTGGGAAGATCCCACATGCCGCGGAGCGGCTGGGCCCGTGAGCCACAACTACTGAGCCTGCGCGTCTGGAGCCTGTGCCCTGCAACAAGAGAGGCCGCGATGGTGAGAGGCCCGCGCACCGCGATGAAGAGTGGCCCCCACTTGCCGCAACTAGAGAAAGCCCTCGCACAGAAACGAAGACCCAACACAGCCATAAATAAATAAATAAATAAATAAATTTATTAAAAAAAAAAAGAAGAAAAGTTCATACTGGAATCCTTTAAAAAAAAAAAAAGGTTACACACTTCATGATTCCATCTCAAAATAACAAAATTACAGAGATGGAAATCAGATTAATAATTGCCACCGGTTAAGAATAGGGATATGCTAGGGAGTGTGCATAAGGAGTAGCACAAAGGAACCTTGTGGTAATGAAACAGTTCAATATCTTGGTTGTCGTGGTGGTTATATTTACAAAGCTACACGTGATACAAATTTTGCACAATACTTACACACACACACAAATGAAGGAGTACATGTAAAACTGGTGAAATCTGAATAAATCTTCAGTTTCCTGGTTCTGAGATTGCACTATAATTATGAAAGATGTTACCATTGGAGGGAAATTAATGAAAGGCATACAAAGCCTCCCTGTACATTTTTTTGCAACTTCCTGTGAATTTATAATTATTTCGAAATAAACAGTTAAAAGGGGGGAAAAAGTTAGGTACACTGATGGATAGACAAGATATATAGATAAGTATGTGATAAAGCAAATACAGTACAATGTTAACTGTAGAAACTTTTCTGTATATTTAACATTTTTTCATAATAAAATGCTGGGGGAAAATATTGGAGAAAAAAACCCATAAGGAACACAGACACCTACAGGTTCAGGATAGAAATATGCTAAATGTAGAAAGGCAATAATAAATCTCACAATATCTTAGCAAACTCACAATAAATACCTCATTCAAACAGACCAATCTTCAAATGAAATATTACTAGTGATATTACCATTGTTCCTCTTTACTACACCTTTGAAAATGTTACCCATCCTTCAAAGTCAAGTTCAAATGCTACCCGTTCTTTTAAGTCTTCCTCCAATATTTAGATTAAGTGGCTCACTTGCTATTTATCACACAGCCCCATTTTAGTTTTATATCTTTCTTCTGGTATTTTTTTTTAATAATGACTTATCTATGTCTATCTTGCTCATTGGACTGTAATCTCCTAGGACCATGTTCTTCATCTTGGTTGGTCATGCCATTCCCAAGCCCCAATTTCTAGGAAAATGCTGTACCCTGTAACAGGATACCCAACTATTGCTGAATAAATTGGAATCCTCTAAATTCATGGGAGCAGGGGAGGCTTTTTAAGAGCTCATAAAAACTGTCACCTAAATTAAGTTGGACATATTAGGAAAATAAATAAATTTAGCAACTATTATACTATGTTTTGAATACAAGTCCACAATCTCATACACAATTCGAAACTCCAAAAAGTTCTCAAAATTTAAAGTTTTGTAAGGTGGTGCCAAAGTTCATTTGGCAGCAAAATCTAATCTGAACTGTTTATTCCTCTTACATGTAAATGTTCATATGTTTTGCTGCGGAAATACTAATGTGTTTGATTATGGGGCCTCAGGACCTACTGGGGCTACTATATAATATATGATAACTACTCTATATTATCTTCCTAAAAACAAAAGAGTTGAAAATCCTGAAATACATTAAGCCCCAAGAATATCAGGGACTGCGGACCTGTAGTTAAAACAGCCATACAAGCAGAACTCCATCTAGGCATCTGATATAGCAGAGCGTTAAACTGAGTATACCATGCATATCCCACTTGGTTTTCAAACCAACTCACTGGAGCTCCAAAAAAGGGATTTAAAGTTTTACTAAAAATCAAGATTCAAGTGAATTCCACTAAAATCCAACTGGGTAAATGGAAAATCACAACAAAAGGAAGGAAAGGAAAAATTTTAACATTTTGCTTGTGCTGGGAACACAGTTACCTGAGAAATCTACTTTATAAATATTTTAAAATTAATTTTAAGTGTCCCTGGTTAACTGATCGGTTTTACTGACTTAAAAAAAAGACAATATGACCAACAAGTGTACATTTATTATACAACTGATTTTTTTTAAAGAACTGCCATAATGATAAATATTTTTAAATTTTTTTGGGGGGGGCCATATTATTGACCGGTTGACCCAAACCCTAATTGTCCTAGTGCTCTATCTCATCAGGGTAGGGTAATCCACCTACTTTCTGGATTTCTTTCTTCCTCTATTTTGTTAGTGTTAAAAATGGAAATATCTGTTCATGTCATTAGAAAAAAATTGATGAGCATCAGCAAAGGATTTCAATAAATAAACTTAAATTTTTCTGAGGATTTCATGGGACACAAAGTTACTCTGCCCAATTTAAAAAGTCAGATGAATGGCAAAGCAGTTAAAACTTTCACACACCATGTTATATCCATACCAAGCACTCATCTCCATTACTTGAATAAATATCTACTGAACTACTAGAACCAGTCTGATCTTCCTTCATAAATTACTTTTCATTACTCCAAGGAAAAGCATTAAACATTGATAAATTTACCCAACACACTTGGTATAGCTGATACAGAATACTAACAATACTGCAAATACCTCCCAATGATGACCAAAAAATGGAGAAAGAGTTTCTAGTAAATCTCTATAAAGAATTTTTAAATGGTGTTTTCCTAAACAGTAAGTAACCTTGCGTTTGATTGACTTCAGAGAAAATTAAACAATGTAGTTATTCAAGAGGGAGAAAGTACAAATTTTCTATTTATTTTCCCATACCTGAAGATTGACAAAATCCAGTATGTGAAGACAGCACTAAATTTTCAGTCACAGGCTTTATTTTCTGCTCATCACTGCTCCCCTCACCTACAGAATTCTGATCATCATCTCCTATGTCAGAAGAAGATGAGGAAGAAATGTCAGCCTGCTTCCTTTTAGTGCTTGTTCTTAGGGAGTTTCTCATTTTCTCCTTCATATTGCCTGCCTTCTTTTTAGCTGAAGCTCTTTGTTTCTTCAGCTTTTTATTATCTTCGGAACTTTCCTCAACATCAGAAGATGATGAGCCATTTTGTACTTCCTTGGTATTTCTCTTTGAATTTAAATTTCTTCTTTCCCTTAATTCAATTCTTTTCGGTCTCTTATCAGAAGAATCACAACCATCTTCTTTCATGGAATATTTCTCAGTATCAGATGACGAACAATCTTGTCTCTTCCTTGAACTCTTTTCAGGTAAGTTGCACCTTTTCTTCTCTCGACTGGATGTTCCATTCTTACTCCTCTTATCTTCGGAAGAATCACAACTATCTCTTTTCCCTGGTAACTTCTCAGCATTATCGGATAATTCATCCTTCTTTTTAGAAGTTTTATCTTTTATTTTTTTACTCTTCTTTTCCCCATCAGTTGTGTCATTCTTATTTTGCTTTATGCCTTTAGGAAAATGACAAATTTCTTCTCCCTCGGGTAATTTCTCAGTGCTATCAGATGATGATTCATACTGTTGTTCCATCTTAATTACTTTTTTCTTCAAGTCTGTAGTTTTCTTTTCTTTTTCTTCAGTTCCCTTTTTGCTCTGCTTGTTATCATCTTCAGAGGATTCATCACTCTGTTCTTTCTTTGGGAACTTCTCAGCAACATCAGATAAGCCACCTTGTACTTTCTTACACATTTTGGTTTTCAGATACATAGCCTTTTCTTTAGTTTCAGCAACCTTTTTGTCTTCTGGAGAATTAAAACTCTCCTCTTTCCCAGAAGAAAGCTTATCAGCACCATCTGAGGAAACACTTGGCTGCTGCTTCTTAGAGAGTCGATCTCTCAATTCCGTGATAGTCTTGTCTTTATCAACTATGCCTTCTGCTGAAGAGAAATTCTCTCTCTCTTCTTTCCTTTCAGCATCATCAGATGATCCTTCCTGGGCAGTCCTCAAACTTTTCTGACCTTGATTATCCATTCCTTTTTTGCTGTGTTTTTCATCTTCAGAAGAATCATAATCTTCTTTATTTGGAACTCTTTTTGTTGTTGTTCTGGCAGCCCCAATTTTACTCATACTCTTTATCTCTTTTTCTAATTCTGAGTCATAATTAGAAGATTCAGACTGGTTTTGTCGTTTCTTTTTAGAAATGATAGACCTTTTAGCTGATTTGCCTTTTTTAATATCAAAATCTGAGCCAGAAGTAGAACTTTTTCGTTTCCTTTTTCCTTTATCATCTTTCCCTGTTTGAGTCTTTACATCATACAAAGTCTTCTCATGATTTGTATGAGGTTCATTAATATCAGTATCTGAAGAAGAACTGTGACTCATCCTGGATACTTCTTTGAGGATTGCTAGCATTTCATCAGAATCTGAATTTTGATCCACAGTCTCTGACTGCTTAGATTTAGGCAATTTATTAGGTTTAGGATTATCTATAGCACTGTCAGAAGAATTCCGCTTATCCTTTTTTCTCATTGAAACTGATAGTTTTTGTTTCTCCTTAATGGTGTCATTATTTTCTTCATCTGAATTAAATGTTGTAGGGTTGGTTTCTGTCTGTCGCCTCAAGGGTGTAGTCTTTACACGTGGGGATCTTCGAAGATCAGATTCTTCTGAAAGTAATGGAACTTCACTTTCAACCAAATGCTCATTATCATTCTTTTCTTGTTCAAGTCCACAGTTCTCCAGCTTGGGGTTCAGACAAGAACTTCTATAGCTATCTTTATCTTGTGGAACTTCCTGACAATCAGCACCTTTAATTGGGGAATTAGAAAGGGAAACAGGGGTGAGTTTAACATATAATTCTTTTGTTACTTTAGCTGTTGCTTTTGATTTAATACCTCCTCTGTTGTCTTTTGAAGTAATATTTAATTTTACAGAACTCTCCAGTTCTTGCTCAGTTCCACTGTTGCCATCTCCCTGATAATCTGCTGAACTCTGAACTTCCATAGCAGTCTCAAGATTCTCAAAAATGTCTTCTGGAACTGAGGAAGGAACAGACACAATATCCATGTCTAAGTCTTCAGAAGTGTTAGCAGGTTCATACTGAGGTTCTTCTTTTTTATCAGATTTTTTATGTTCACCACTGGGATTTTTATTTGCTCTTTGTTCCTCTACTGCAACACTCTGATCCACATGCTCACTATCTACCTGCTTTCTTGACAGTTTAGCTTCTGATTTTGAAATATCCTTCCTTTCCAAAGCACAGGGTTTTTCTCCTTTTCGTACTTTTGTTTCAGACTTAGCATCTATGACTTTATGCTCTTTGGTATTTTTCTCTTTGTTTACAGCATCCAAAGCTCGAATCTCTGAATTCAAATCTTCTTCTAACGCAAGATGAGCTTTCTTGATATCAGCCAACACAGATTTAAAAGCCTTAAGCTGACGTAACTTTGTAGCAGAATTGATTTCTGAATTATCTGTTGCCTGCTTCAAAAACTTAACGTAACTGGAGTTCATGTTGGCAGTAGTCTCAATCAGTTTCTTTGCCTTCTTAATCATCTCCTTGGGCACAATTAGTGCTGAATAAGAGTAGGTTACAGAACCAGAACATGAATCATCTAATTTCTTTTCTTCTCCATTACAATTTGAACTGTTTTTCTTTGGAGAAAATCTGGGTGTATGGTCATATACTTTACTACTCTTTTCATTGTCAACTTTTATCTTCTTCTTATTTTGTTGCAACAACTGTTCTAAGTTTTCAAATACGCTGTTACATGCTGTGACCAAATCCAACAAAGGCTCCGGGTGACAAATGTAGCAATACCATTGGTTGTTTTCATCCATTATTGTAGACAGCTCCTTTCGACCAAGGTTGCGTAGAATGCATTTCTTGCAGAAGGCATTATGGCAAAAGTCACAACAAATCAAGTTTCCACCTTCTGCACACCATCTGAAATTATTTAAAGATTAAAATATTATTCTGAAATGAAACACATTTTAAACCTTTACAGTATTAAAGCAATTTAAAATTTCCTGGCAGCAATTTTAATAGCAAAGTAATTTTGGTCATTTACTTATTCTTTATTAGAAAATTAAAAGACATAAACCAAGGACTATGTGGAAAAGAACAACCTTCCACGAAAGATATCAATGATGATACTATAAAAAATAGATCTAGTAACAGACTATGTAAGAATTTCGCCTCAAAAAGCAGACAACACTGAATTTTAGTTCATCTTGATTTATTACCTACCTACACTGTTCATCCATTCCATCTGAGTCACGGCTAATATCATCACTCATGTAATATTTAAAGCAATTCTATTAAAAAAGAAAAGGGAAAGGGGAAATTTATTCAAAACTGTTAACATTCATAAAGGAGAAAAATTTTATTTTTTAAGTCATTAAAAAAGTACAGGGAATGTGTGTGTGTGTGTGTGTGTGTGTGTGTGTTTTAGAGAATCAAAGCGATAACACTGTATTACCCCTACTAGTACTTTCCAGACACAGGAATAGCTCAAGAAATTAATTCCTTGACATAGATTTCCATATCATCAAGTACCACTGTTCCTTACATAAAAGTTGATAAAAGATTTTGGTAAAGCAAATTTCTGATCTCATATGACTAGCTACCAAAGATCTACATAAAAATGTATTAGATGTTGCTTTTAGTTAATAATAATTTACTAGTCATCATATATAAATAGCTACTATGTATAGAGCTGAGCAACAGTATCCTACATTAACCTACATTATCTTTAAATCTCAAATACCTACTGTGCAAGGTAGGAGGTATTACAGCCCAATTTGAGAGAAAAGGCTTTGGTTCATTAATATGTAAATAAATCTCCTAAAGTTATACAACTGGAAGAGGCAAAACTGGTATTCAAATCCAAGTCTGAATGACTTTAAATTCCTTTTCACTGGGACTGGAGAAAAGAGAAGGTTCCATGCCCACTGATGAAAACTACTGATTACTGAAATGGGCTAGGCTCAACAGACTGGCCCTTGGAAAAAAAAAAACCAATCACGTATATAAGAAAAGAGAAAAACAACGCACGTTACAAATCCAACAATATAAAATTCAGCTGTCACAATTTAAAACTAGAAGCTACAACATGTACCCTAAACAGGCTCCTGGCTGAAATGAATTCAAGGAAAGGAGGACACAAATTACTAAAAGACAGAGTAAATTTAGTACATTTAAGTAGGTCTACATCTATCAAAAATTCATACAAGATCTAGAACTGGGACTCTAATTAAGGAAAGTCTGGTCTGCCCCTGCAATTCAAGGAGGCATTTTATTGGGAAGCAAACTAACAAAGGATTAATTTTAGCAGTAATATGAGTTGGGGAAATGATAACCTTGATATTATAGATATTTAAAATTAATTCCAAGGTATTACTTGTAAAAAAGTTTACACAGACTGTTAAAACTATCTTCAATACATATGAAACATTTTTAATTCTATTATCTCCAAATTATGTCAAAACCCTGCTCCACATGGAGAGTTCAGATTTGGGTAATAAGGGTATGTAAGAGGGAATGTTATAAAACATATGTGTGCACACATATATACTCTGCAGTTTCCCAACACACCACACTCTCCCTCACCTCTGAGCCTTTGAACACTATGTTGCCTCTGGCCTAGAATATGCTGAACCAATCCCACTTTGCCAAGCTAATTCTTATTTATATTTCAGGTACCACCTACATCATCTCCATTATAAAGCCCCCCCCCACCCAACTCCAAATTACAAAGGCTTCCTGTGTGTTCCCAAAGTACACAGTATCTCCCCTATCATAGCACTTATTGGGACTTTCATGTCTGTCTTCCCCACTACATTATATGTCCTCCAATGGCAGAGACCATTTCCGTCTTCATCACTGTGCATCAAAAGTCTGACACATGTTAAGCATTCAAATATTTGTGGAATTAATTATCAACAGATCATTACATACCTTACAAATAAGTACTTGCAGTGAAGGATGTCTATAAATGGAATCTTTTTGAAAATGATTGACCTGTTGTCCACAAGCGGTACAGCTCACAATCCCATGAAGCCCATCTTCTAGGAGAAAGGAGTGACCATTATTCACACATATACACACATACAAAAAGATATATACTTTAGTCAGCATTTCCCAACATTCGAATTGAAAATTAAATACCTCATAATCCTTGGGAAAATGACATTTTGGACACAAATACAAAGGTTAATAAATAATTTTATGGACTTACTAAAAACATGACAACCATGACAAATTGCAGAGCTAACTTGCTCCCTTTTACAGATACAAACCCTGTTTCTTACAACAACTTGATATAACATGAAGAGACTCCATAAAAGAAGTTCTAAAAATAGGGGTCAAGAGCTCTTTTTCATTTTGCTACTGCTTCACAAAGAAATTCAGGATCAGTTCTTAAAGAATGGGGAAGTAAAATATATGGAATAGATTCTTTTGTAACCCTGTACTTAAGTTAGGTATGCCATAAAGTTTTTATTCTCAAAATGGAATTGTCTACACAGATCCTTTCAATATTATGTGAAAACCTGCTAACTTTATATTACCAATTTCCTTCCTAAGATTCCCTTCAATACTATCCACAATCCCCATTAACCTGCCTTTTTTCTATGTCTATTCCATATCGGCACTATTATTTCCAAATAAGGACAAATAAGATTTGCAGGTATATCTATCTTGACAGCAAAACTTCAGAATGGCTGCATTTTGACAGCGCTCCATTCCACAGTTTCTGCAGAAAAACAGATGGAAGATAACCTACATAAGAATAAAGGGGATCTCTCCTGCCTCACTCTCGTCCCTAGTTCTGCACAGTGCTTCACAATCTGAGCTGAACGTTAGAATCAGCCAAAGAATCTTTTAAAAACAGGGACAGCCATTCCCACCCCTAACCCACTGATCTTTTTTAAGTTTTACAGATGACTGATGTGCAACCAAGACCTTGATCCAAATAAGATGATAGATTATGATTCAAAAGAGGCCAGTGAAAATGCCTGCATTCACCAAAAAAAAAAAAGGTGAATGACTTAAAAAAAGAAAAAGAAAAAAAACTGTCTCTATCCCTAAATGAAAGACAAAACAACAAATACATTTCTCACCTTTTAATTATCTATTTTGTGTTTTTCTTAGTTTTAAGGTCCAAAGCACCATGGACCCAAGCGTTATCACAAATATTTTTATTTGCAGAAGTTAAAAAAGTTTAACCAAGGTATATATAAGGGCACCATGATACTTTTCCAGAAAATATAGAGAATTTGAAGACCTACTATATAAGCTGGTAATATTTTCCTTTAAATCATATTCTCCTCCATTAGTTTTGATCTTGAGTATTCATATATTCTGTATTTCTTTTAACATAAATAAATATACAGTGTGCTTTTTCATGTCAAATAATGATTGCATTCATATAAACAAGGTAATAAAAAGCTAGAGTTTGAATGTTCATCCACTGTTAGATAATATTAAGTATCTTCTATGTGCTTTCGCACATATATCACTCAAGAATTTTAAAAAACTAGGTGATCCATTGGAGAATTTCTCCCATATGTGCACAATGACTCATATAAAGGATATTCATTGCAGTGTTAATTAGCAAATTGGAAAAATTTGAAAATGAAAATTAGAAATAATTTCACATTTGGGAAATGGATAGTGGTTTACTCATACAACTAAATTCTACAGAAGAGCGAAAAATAAAAAACTAGATTGTACATTTACTGATATGAATACATGTCAAAATCAATACTGGATGAGAAATGCTACAAAAGGATATATACAAGATACTACTTTGTATACTTTTAAATGAAATATAAATGCTGTAAGAATAAAAATATGTAAAGAAAAATATAAAAACATGCATGGAAACACCACACATGCATACAAACGTCAAATAATCACAACCTGAGGTGTGAAAGGAAGGATAAATAAATGAGAGTAGGACTAAACCAATTAGTTTAAGTGAGATCTTACTTAAGTGAGATCTGAAACAAATATTGTAAAATGCTCAAGTGTTACTTTAGTATACATACTTGTTTCTATGCATGTATGTTTTAAATTTTTATTTTTAGTTATGAAATATCTTCATGATTATAATATACATAGTGTATAAATGGAAAAGAGGCATTTTCAATTCTGAGCTCAATACATTTTATCAGTTTTAAAGAAAGAACAAAATTATTCTGCCATATAGAAAAATTAGGTGTAAAATATGTTTTCTAACGATTAAACTAGGGAAAGGATATCAAAATAGGCTATGGTATTTAAAAAACAATGGCTCCTGAAATGATCAATATCTTTGTGTTTAATTTTGTTTCAAATCATTATAGGATTATTTTATGTATAAAGTTTACCTTCTTGACAGTTTCCTATATTAGACTTCAATTTTAGAACTAACTTTCCTAGGAAGTTTGAATATTAACTAGCAATTCAGTACCTCAGATCACTAGTTTATTCGTACATGTGTATGTGAGTAAACATAGTTAAATTTCCTGTGTGATTTCCAACAGCTTAAAGACGTAGCAAATCATTAAGACAAAAATTAACATGAAAGATTTTAAGCGCTATTATATGGCTATAAACATACATTTTCCCTTAAGCACAATATAAACATTCTTACACAGAACACTCAATAAAATGTTCCAGAGACATATCAGCTCAGACCAAATACCAGCAGCATAGTAAAGTGTCACTAAAAACACCCTCCCCAATAACTGTGGTTCTTTTTTATTCTCCTTTTAGCTGTTATCCACATTTGAGACACTGACTGCTCCAGAGTCCCTCCCCAAAAGACACCAATTAGATATTAATTTTGATACAATACACTTAGTTATCTGTCTTCCCTAGAGGACCCATAATCAGAAATAAAAAGAAAGAAACTCTTACTACTGGTCCTTATCATCACCTTCTACTTGCAGGTTCTCTTATTTTAAATAATACTACTTAGCTTTGGTGAGCTCTGTTGTTGCAATGGCAGCTTCCCTACTATGAATTAGATTCTCAATGTATCTTCCTTATGCTTGAAAGGGGTAGAACACCCCCTTGTGGACAAAAGACTAAACAACATTTCCTTGATTTTCTCTAACAATCTAATGAATTATTGAATCTGAAAACCGATATATATATATATATATATATATATACACACATACACACACACACATATATATACACATATGTGTATATACACATATGTGTATATATACTATAAATACAGATATATTTTACTAGTACCATCAAGATATCACATAGCACTGAAATTAAAATCTACACAAAATTTCACCAAGAACTATGCTATAATTTCACAATTTACATGATAAATATTTAACAGACATGCTTCCATTACACTTCTATTTAGAAATTTAGTGTCATGTTCTATCTTTTAGAGATTCATTCTTCCTATAGTAATGGATTCTGACTCTGTTAATCTGCCCAAAAAATACATACAGGCACTATTTTAAACTCACACACAAACAAGTGGGACACATACTCCACTGTCGTAAATTTTTAAATGCATCCTCCTTATGCTACCTTTCTACAGATGATTAGCCAATGGTTGTGTGTATAAGTGAGGGTAGACAGACAAAGGGAAAGGCGGCTCAGACAGATGGAGGGAAGGTTACTAGCTCTAGTTCCCGTCTCCTTCCTACTCATCTCTGCACTGATATCCTTAGATCAACAGATCTCTAACTTGAACGCACATAAGAACAAACTGGGGCACAGTCTTGACATCATCCTCAGAAATTCTAAATTGTTATGAGTGGAGTCAAGGGACTTGCATTTTTAATAAGCACCCCAGGTGACACTAATGCAGATGTCCATCACTCTGTGAAACAATGTTTTAGATATGTATAAAGTTACCTGAAGGCCACAGGCAAGATTTTATCCAAATCTAAAATTCTTTCGGGGTGAGAGGGAACACATGGTATTCTGGCATATAAGCATTACAGAACTAACATGTGTAAGAAGGAAATAGTAAGCTTCTTGAGATAACTTAATAGCCACTGAAGGCAAAGGCATTTTGATAAATGGTGTTTAACCTTTTCAGCTTCAGAGCTCAGAAAGAAACAGAAGTTATTTTTAAGTAGTGCTTTTAAAAAACAATGGGCAGAAAAGTGGAGGTATTTTTAGTAAGCACATCAGATTTTCCAATATGGTCATAAACAGCACTTTAAACTCATGTTTTCATTTTCACTTGTATTTACCTCCGCGTTTTTTGAGATTTTCAGTTTTCATTTTACTTCTGCTTCTAAATTCAGGCCCTTTAAAATCATCTTTGTCTTCATTCAGCACTGGCTCTGGTTGTACAATCACTGTACCTAGAATGATTTCATTTAAAAAACCATTACACATATTAAATGTGCAAGTGAAGTACAAGACTTCAGTTCAGATAAAGCCAACATTGCTGGTACATAGTTTTGTTTCTTTCAAGCTTTCAATATTTGTATAAGGACCTCTCAAGAATAAATAAAACAGGGAAATAGTAAAAGGGCCAGGTGTCAACAGATTACTTGTTGGAATATAGTTCATAAAAATGGGGGGGGGCAGTATTATGTACTGATTCGTAACAGAAATGTGTGAATAAAGTAGAAAGCCTTAGCCCAGTTCTGAATTTTATACTGCCTATCACAAAAGCTGTTCTGAATATGAACATCCATGCTAAGTTCCACAGTTTAAAAAATAAAAGGATCAGAAGAGAAAATTTTAAAAAGCCATCCTATTCTTCTCATAAGCCAAATCATAAATGCAGAAAAAGATTTTTAAGGGGTTGTTTTATATTGCTTTGGGGGAGGATAGTGGGGGACAATGTGAGAAGTTAATTCTGCTATTACTGCTATACCTATTCTGTGGCATTTCCCAAATAATACATCAAAGTTTCAGTACCCTGCAAAGTCCTTAAAGAGTTTTAAACAAAGACTGCCTTAAGATACTTAAGCTCAAGTGCTAGGACAATAAATTGCAGAATGAGATCAATTGTTGGTCCCTACGGAAATCTTTTAGAAAGAATGTACTTTCTTAGCTATAAAACATGTGAACTGAGGAGAGAGGTTGCTAATTTAAGTTTTCATTTTAATCTCTCAAGAGCAAATAAAGCAGGGGCATAGTAAAAAGGGTCCAGGTCTCACATTTACCTACATTGCTGGGCTTAGTAATTGGGCATTACTGACAACAATTAAGAAAGTACAGTCATCCCTCGGTATCCATGGGAGATTTGTTCCAGGACCCCTTGGATACCAAAATCCGTGGATGCTCAAGTCCCTTAAATAAAATGGCATAGTATTTGCATATAACCTATGTACATCGTCCTGTATACTTTAAATCATCTCTAGATTACTTATAATACCTAATACAATGTAAACACTATGTTAATAGCTGCCGGCCAAAGACAAACTCAAGTTTTGCACTTTGGAACTTTCCAGAACTTTTTTCCCCAAATATTTCTGATCTGCGGTTGGTTGAATATGCAGATGCGGAACCCACGGATACGGAGGGCCAACTGTAAAATCTGGTAGTTGTCAGGGGCTGTCTCCCTGAAACATGGGTCTATGTTATTTAGCGAGCAAGTTTTAGCAAGGTATAGCACCTACTTAAATGAATTTCTGAGTCTCTGAAAAAAGGGGGGAAATAGGGCACAGAGGATTGAGTTTTTACAAACTGGTAAATATAAATAATCTCCACACACAGAAAAAACCTTTATTCACAACAACCATTTCACATATATACCCTCAGAGAAGCCCTGGCATTTGAAAAAAGCTAAACATTTATAGTTAACCAAAAAAAAAACAGATTTCTTTCTGAAGATTCTTCTCTAAATGGAAGCAAAGCAGCAGAGTGGAAAGAGCACTCACTAGCTTTGGATTCAGGCAGACCTGGGTTCAAATCTTAGCTTCTCAATTAAAGCTGAAAAAGTTCCTTGAGCTCTGAATTTGTTCCTTCATCTCTACAAGTAGAAACAGCAACTACCTTACAGCATTGTTTTGAGGATTAAATAAGTTAATTTTTTAAGAGTCTGGTACTTATACATACTCAATATAGTATTATAACAATAATTATAATCAATCAAATTTAACCTTATGAAACAGGTCTATTTTTGGTTTGGTGGGAGAGAATTACGCTTAGTTCAGGTTCGTAACACCCCATACTAACTCTCTTCCACAATATCATTAAAAGATTCGAATTCCTAGTTCTTAGCTCACCCAGTGGCCATCATAAGGACTCCCAGTGGCAACCACTGAGAATGTAATAATCCAAAGCGAGTCACTGCCTATGGGACTCAAGACTCCCATGTTAGTTGTTTCTGCCGTAGGCCACCAAAACCATTACATAAAATTGTCACAGATGATTTTCAAAGCCAAGTAAATGGTAGACCCATCAATTTTCCTTCTGTCTCTCTTCTTTCTCTCATTCATTTCTTTTCCTCATTTCATTTCTCATCTATTATAATTCCCAATTTGCCCTAGTCAAGCAATGTATTATTCTCCTAACTCATCATTTTTTTAAATTTCCATAATCAAAAAATGTGTCACATAAACATAAGTAGAGACAGAGAATAAAGTAGTAAATACTGCTGTAAATGATCTGTGAGAATAAATTTGAAAAATCTGCTAAGAGCCTTTAAACATATTATTCAATAAAGAAAAAAATCTAAACTTGATTTCTGAAACACTACGAAATTACCAAGACCCTTGTCATTCTCTCATCATGTAATCACACTGCTCTCAGACGTGGGCTATGAAAAGTCCAAGATTTTCATTTGGCTTCCCCCCTCCCCACCCCTGCCCAGGCCCCAATCTAATCAATGCACTTTTAAGGTTAGAAACGCGATGGTTGAGAGGAAATGTAACAAGGCATTTTTAAAATGATAATTACAAGAAATATACCTAAGTCAAATTTAATAGGTAACTTCAGCTTTGCGTCTTAGGGAATTTAAGAATGCAGTAAGACTAAACTAGACTTTAAATGTTTTTTTAAGAAGTTTTCAGAGTATTCATTATGTTTTTCTATAAAGCAAGCACATTAAAATTTACTGAACCAAAACTTAATATACTAAACTTTTAAACCAACTTCCACGTTCAAGCATAATTTGGAAAATAAAATCCCTTTTCTAAAACCCAATGGAAAGAGAAAATAAGTCTTTTTCTTATCAAACCTGACTGAATATTCTAAATTTTGAACCTCAATAACACACATTATCATTACCATACTAATACATTTCCAGACCATCACTATCAAAATATTAGGTTTGGTCCTTCACACACAGCTTAAAGTAATCAAGTTCCAATTTTATAATAATGACATTTAAAAATGCATTTCAACTTTAACTTCATATGAAAAATTAATACACTTTACCTTTTGGCAAGCTTTGCATAGTAATATCATTTTCTGAATTTTCATTAGAAGCATCTTCATTTACAGTTTCATCCAAAGGTTTTTCATCATCAGATTCTACATACTTTGTTACAATTGAAGGTTTCCTATGAAAGAATTAAGTCCACAGAATTATGGACATTTCTGCTATTGGAAAAACACCCAAGTAACATAAATAACATGTTTAGATTAAGCAGTGGCTCTTAACCAGGGATACATATCAGAATCACCTAGGGAAGCATACATCTCTCTACCATATAACTGAACATTATGATTTAGTAGGTCTTGGGAAGGATCAGAGCATGTGCATTCTGAAAAAGCTATGAGGAAGATTTTGAAGGGAACTCCTATTTCAGAATCACTACTTTAGGGAATAAGTTAATAACAAGCAAGCTGTGATTATTAAGAGACATTTCCACTGGTTCAAAAAAGTAAAAGTCCAATAGAATAAACAGCAAACTTCTAATAAAAACTACACTCCACAGTTATATTAGGCATTACATTATGCTTTGAGGTAGTTTCAGTTGTTACGTACAATTCACTTTGACAATTTAACACAGACAAGTATTTTAACCACTCTTTGATCTTCTTATAACTTCCTCATAACTATGATGGCTACCAGTCCCCATCCTAGACAATTTCATATAATCCTAAAAAACTCATATTGCCTCATGAGGCATTCAACATTTCATTTCCCCTTTTCTCCTTGTTTTTAAAGCACATATATTATCTGACAGAAATTATCTACATATTTCCAGGGCCACTAATATATAATAAATCCCCTCCTGGGAAATTTTTAATTAAAATTAAAAGTCAAGTGATGGATACAAGAGATTCATTATACTATACTGCCCTTTTTAAATATATATATGTTTGTATAAAATAGTTTACTGAGAACAGAGTGCTTTAAGTTTAGAAAAAAAGATTATTCTAAGAAAAAGAAAATAAAACAACCTGAAAAAGAAAGTAACTTTTTTCCCTTCAACATCAACCAACCTCTTTGATCGTGATGATCCTGATGATTTGGATTTTTCTGAAGAGCTAGCTCCCTAAATGCGAGAAATAAATACAAAGGTGAGTAAAACTCTCAGAGAAACATCCCTACAATTAACTGTTTCCCTATACCAAGATCTCTAATATAGTGATAGAATGAGATACAATTTTTATGCCTAAAATATTTTTCTAAAAGGAACTTCAAAAACTAATTCTAATTTACTCTCAAGGTTTCCTTGATTTAAGATTAATTTTTTTCATTAAATTGTTACTGTTGAATTTTGAGGTACAGAAGATGATACACTGCTATATCATGATCTTGGCCTAAGCCAACAAAGACAAAACAAAGGTGTAGAGGTAATCAGATCCCAACAGAGGCAGAAAAGTTTTAAGGATCTAAAAATGTGTCATTTTCTCTATCCTAACATATGGCACAGAGTACCTTCTACGATTTCCTTTGAGATACTAAATTTTCCTTGGTTTTGCCAATATAATCAGTATATTTTATTGGATTCAATTTTTTACACTACGTGGGAAGAATTCTAAAACTGTAGTGTAGGCTGGGGTATCAGGTGAAGGACCTCAGGATGGGTTCCAATAATACTGCTTAAGAGACTCTAAATATTCAGTTTTGAGAGATCTCAGAACCATGGGGTTATGCCCATAACAACCACCTTGGGCACCACTGTTGCAATATAATAACACTCAAATACCTATCTGTTAGCAAGCCTTCAGTTGTCTGACTTTAGCTATACAGCTGAAGCAAACCACAACAATAACAAAAACAATGAACACCATCAAAAAGTGGACAACGACCCAAAATGAAGTACTGTAATAATACTTGGGTATGACAGTAAACTCAAACACATGCATGTATTAAATAAAAGCAACCTGATGACATACTCTAGTTGATTAGCATTAATTAATAACTATCTTTTAAATGCTTCAAATTATTCTTACCTCTTCCTTGCTGTTTTCCATCATATCAGAGTTATTTCCAGAACCACTGACTTTATCTTAAAAGAGAAGAAATAAAAACATTATCTCTTTGGTGCATTATCAAATAGAACACCAATACCTACGATTCCATGAACCTATTTTTCAATCTATGTAGTATGGCAGTATTGGTAGTACTTTACTCACATTAAAATATAAGAGTTTTCTATCAACTATACTCCAATAAAAATTTTTTTAAAAAATAATATTGCTTTGGTTAAAAAAGAGTTTTCTGATTAAAATCACTCTCTTTTGACACACTAATCCCTTCTGAAACAGCATTTCTGAAAAGAGCAGTTTGTAATCAAAACATTTCCTATTGTAATTGTTCAAGGTTTTTCTCTTAGAAGAAAATTTAAGTTCCATCTTCTACTAAAAGTAAAATCACATTATTAATTGTATTTTCCTTTACCATAAGACACTAAAAAAAGAAAAAAAACAACTTCCTAAAGGAAGCAGAGGGAAGGAAATAATAAAGATTAGAGTAGAAATTAATGAAACAGGGAATAGAAAACAATAGAGAAAAATCAACGAAACCAAAATAAGTTCTTTGAAAAGATGAATAAAACTGAAAAAAAAAAACTTAGGCTAGATGGACCAAGAAAAAAAGGAGACAAGACTCAAATTACTAGAATGATAAATTAAAGAGGGGATGTTACTACTTACCTTAAAGAAATAAAAGGATTATAAAGAAATATCATGAACAACTGTATGCCAACAAATTAGATAACCTAAATGAAATGGACAAATTCCTAAACACACACAAACTACTGAAGCTGACACAAGAATAAAGAGACAATGTGAACAGACCTATAACTGAAAAGACTGAACTGGGAATCAAAAAACTACCCACAAAGAAAAGCAAAGGTCCAGATGGTTTCACCACCAAGTTACACCAAACATTCAAAAAAAAAAAAAAAGCATTAACACCAATTTTTCACAAACTCTTCTAGTAAAAAAGGAGGGAACACATCCCAACTCATTCAATGAGACCAGTATCGTACCAAACCAGAAAAGATACCACAAAAAGACCAACATCACTTATGAATACAGATGTAAAAGTCCTTAAAAAAATACTAGCAAACTTCAAAAGAATTAAAGACACGTCTTTCTGCTACAGACTGCAAGAAAATACTTACAAAAGATATATCTAATAAAGAACTATTATCTAAAGTATATAAAAAACCCAAAACTCAACAATAATAATATAAACAACATGATTAAAAGCAGGCAAAAGATCTGAAGACATTTTACCAAAGAAGATATGCAAATGGAAAATGAGCATATGAAAAGATGCTCCACATCATATGTCATTAGGGAATTGGAAATTAAAAAAATAAGATAACACTATATACCTATTACAATGGAAAAAATGCAGAACACTGACAGCACAAAATGCTGGTAAGGATGTGGAGAAACAGGAACTCTCATTCACCGCTCAAAAAAATGCAAAATGGTCCAGCCACTTTTGGCAATATCTTACAAAATTAACCAAACTCTTACCCCATGATCCAGCAATCACACTCCTTGATATTTACCCAAATAAGCTGAAAATAAAGTCCACCCAAAAAACTGCACACATATGGTTTTAAATATTTTTATTTATATAAACACCTTCATAAGTAGCTTTTTTCCCATAATTGTCAAAACTTGGAAGCAACCAAGACGTCCTTCAAAAGGTGAATTGGATAAACTAACTGTGTTACATCCAATCAATGGAATAATATTCAGCTCTAAAAAGAAATGAGCTACCAAGCCATGAGAAGACATGAAGGAACTTTAAATGTATTGTATATTACTATGTGAAAAAAGCCAATCTGAAAAGGTTACATACTGTACGATTCCAACTATATGACGTTCTGGAAAAGACAAAACTATGGAGACAGTAAAAAGATCAATGGTTGCCAGGGATTTGGGGGCGGGGACAGGGGGAAGGATGGATAGATGGAACAGAGGATTTTTAGTGCACTTGAGACAGGAGGGAGGGTGGCAGGGCACAACCATTAAAAGAATGACAGCCATTGAGGATATGACAAAAACTGGTTAGAACCAAGTAGGCCCAAGATGGTGGAAGATTCGACTTCCAGTAGACCCTGAGCCTCGTTATACACTCACTGTAATGCATTAGCATGCTAAATGACACACCCACAAGGCACCATGACAGTTCCTAGGCTAACCATAAAAGGCCAAAAAGTAGGCAGTGACTCAATTCCTGGAAATCCCCGCCCCTTCCCCAAAATAGTTGGAATAATCCTCCTACTCATTAGCCTATGAAATTACCAAGCCCATAAAAAATAAACACCCCCACACCCCAGGGCCTCTCTACTTCTGAGGTGGCCCACACCTTATGGAGTGTGTAGCTCCCAGGGCTGCTCTCTCACCTTCTGAGATGAACCGCATTCTGCCTACGGAATGTGTATCTCTCTCAATAAACCTACTTTCACCTCACTATGGCTCGCTCTTGAACTCTTTCTTGCACGAAGCCAGGGACCTTCACTTGGCAGCACATCCCAGGAACTCACCCGAGACCTGGAACATGACCATCCTCTTGCACCCCATTTTCCTGCAACATCTTTACAAAGAAAGAGGAAGAAGGTGGTCTTCTCTCCTTTCCCACTTTTCCTTTGATTGTAAAAATGTAGCCAACTTAGTTCTCAGGGCAGAGCCCTCTTGCCTTCCTGCTTGTATACTTCACATGCATCTTACATTAATAAGTCTACTTCTTGCCTATCACTTTGCCTCTCGCTGAATTCCTTCTGCGCTGAGACATAAAAGTCTGAGCTTCACTGAGTCCTGAGACCAGGTGTGCGGTTTCAGCTTGGGAGGGTTTGAGTCCCCTCCTAAGCCAGAGGTTGCAGGTTCAAGTCCCATCTGAGGCACGACTGGGTTTTAGTCCCATCTGAGGCGGGATTGGGTTCAAGTCCCAATCTGAGGTGTACGGTTTCACAGTGAAACTAACCTGTATGATACTACAATGATAGATAGATGTCATTATACATTTGTCAAAATCCCTAGAATGTACAACATCAAGAGTGAAATCCAATGCAAACTATGGGTTTTAGATGATAATGACTTGTCACTGTAGGTTCATCAACTGTAACAGATGTACAACTGTGGTGCAGGATGTTTACAGTGGGGAAGGCTGTGCATGTGTGTGGACGCATAATAGGAAATTTCTGTACATTCCACTCAATTTTTCTGTGTACCTAAAACTGCTCTAAAGAATATAATTTATTTTTTAAAACTCTTAATAAAGGGAACTTCCACAACAAGCTACAAAGTACCCAGAGGTAACATCATACTTAATGGTAAAAGACTGAATGCTTTCCCTCTAAGATCAGAATAAGAGAAGGAAATCCTCTCCTGCCACTTCCATTTAACATTGTAATGGAAATTCTAGCCAGAGCAAGTAAGCAAGAGAAAAGAAATAAAAGGCAGCCAGACTGAAAAGGAAGAAGTAAAACTGTCTTTGGAGACATTATCTTGAATAGAGAAAGTCCCAAGAAATCCATTAAAAATATTAGAACTAATAAATGAGTTCAGAAAGGTTGAAGGATGTGAGAACAATATACAAAAGTCAACTGTATTTCTGTGCACTCGCAAAGAATGATCTGAAAATAAAGAAAACAATCCATTTATAATACCATCAAAAAGAATAAAATGCTTAGGAATAAATTTAACAAGAGAAGGTAAAAACTTATACTCTGAAAACTACAAAACATCATTGAAAGAAATTAAAGACTTAAATCAATGGTAAAACACTGCATGGTCATGAAATACAAGACAACATTAAGATGGCAATACTCCGCAAATTGATCTACAATTTTTTAAAAAAAGGCAATCCCTGTCAGAATCTCACTTGACTTCTTTGTAGAAATTGACAAGCTCATTCTAAAATTCATGTAGAATTAAAATGGACCCAGAATAGTCAAAACAACCTTCAAAAGGAAAAACAAAATAGGAAGACTCGCACTTCAAGATTTTAAAACTTAGTGTAAAACAACTATAATCAGTACAGTGTACTACAGGCAAAAGAACAGACATAAGAATCAGTCGAAAAGAAATGAAAGTTCAGAAATAAACCCATATATCTATGGTCAACTGATTTCCAACAGCATGCCAAGACCATTCAAAAGGGAGAGAATAGTCTTTTCAACAAACAGTATGGCACAACTGTGTATCCACATGCAAAAAGTTAAGTTGGAGACCTGCCTTACACCACATACAAAAATTAACTCTAAATGCATCATTAAAAACCTAAACATAAGAGCCTAAACTATAAAACTCTTTGAAGAAAATATTGGGGTAAATCTTTGTGACCCCAGATTTAGAAATAGATCCTTAGACATGACACCATAAGTATGAGCAACAAGAATAAAAATAGATACGCTGGACTTTATCAAAACTAAAAACATTTGTGCTTCAAAGGACATCATCAAGAAAATTAAAGAAATACATACATATACACAACAGAATGCTATTCAGCCTTAAAAGGGAAGAAAATTTTGATACATGCTACAACACTAATTAACCTTGAAGATATTATGCCAAGTAAAATAAGCCAGACACAAAAGGACAAATACCGTATGACCCCACTTATATGAGGTTCCTAAAGTAGTCATATTCATAGAGAAAGAACGTAGAATAGTGGTTGCCAGGGACTGGGGGTAAAGGGGATTGGGAAGTTAGTGATTTTAATGGGTACAGAGTTTCAGGTAGAGAAGACGAAAAAGTTCTGGAGATGGATGGTAGTGATGGTTACACAACAGTGTGAATGTACTTAATGCCATAGAACTGTATACTTAAAATTGGTTAAAATAGTAAATTTTATATTATGTATATTTTATCATAATAAAAGTCTAGAATATATAAAGAATTCTTATAAATCAATGATAAAAAGACAAACACCCAATTAAAAATGAGCAAAGGATCTAAATAGATAATTCTCCAAGGAATATATACAAACTACCAATAAGCACATGAAGAGATGCTCAACATCATTAACCATTAGGCAAAATGAAAACCAAAACCATAATAAGACACGACTTCACATGTACTAGGATGGCTAAAATTAAAAAGTCAGATAACAACTACTGTTGGCAAGGATGCAGAGAAATCAGAATCCTCATACACTGCTGGGGGGAATGTGCAATGGTGTAGCCACTTTGGGAAACAGTTTGGTATTTCCTCAAAGGATTTAACAGAGTTACCATATAACTCAGCAATTCCACTCCTAGGTATATAACCAAGAGAAATGAAAATATATGGCCACACACAAACTTGTTTACAAATGTTTATAGTAGCATTATTCATAATAGCCAAAAGGTAGAAACAAGATGTTATTGTCCATCAACAAATCAAATAAATGTGGTATATCCATATAAAGGAATGTTATTTGGTCATAAAAAGAAATGAAGTACTAATATGCGCTACAACATAAATACACCTTGAACACATTATACTAAGTGAAAGAAGCCAGTCACAAAGAACCACATGTAATAGAATGCCATTCATAAGAAAGTCTGAAATAGGGAAATCTATAAAGACAAGAAAGTAGATTAGTGGTTGCTTAAGGCTGGGGGTAGCGGGTGATATCTAAAGAGTACAGAGTTTCTTTTTCAGGTGATAATAACGTTATAAAATTTACTGTGGTGATGGCTGCATGTATTTGTGAACATACTAAAAACTACTGAATTGTACACTTTAAACTGGTGAATTGTATGGTAAGTAAATTATATCTCAATAATGGTGTTAAAAGTTTTATTAGTCATTAGGGAAATGCAAATTAAAACCACACTGAGATATCACTAGATATCTATCAGAATGTCTAAATATTTTTTTAAATAGTGGTAAAACCAAATGCTGGAGAGGATGCAGAGAAATTGATCCTTCTTACATTGCTGTGAGAATATAAAATGGTGTAGCCACTCTGGAAAACAATTTAGGAGTGTCCTTAAAAAAACAAAAACAAAAAAACCATGCAACCATCCTATGACGCACCAACTGCACTCCTGGGTATTTATCCCAGAGAAATGAAAACTTATGTTGACACAAAAACCTGTACACTAATGTTTACCAGCAGCTTTATTTGTAACAGCCCAAATCTGGGATCATCCCAGATGTCCCTTAATGGGTAAATGGTTAAACTGTGGTACATCCATACCATAGAAAACTACACATTGCAATAAAAAGGAGAGAACTATTGACACATGCAACGACCTGGCTGAATCCCAAGGGAATTATGCTAAGTGAAAAAACCCAATCCCCAAATGTCATATACTATAGGATTCCATTTATAGAACATGTTTAAAATGAAAAACAATTTAGAAATGGAGGACAAATTAGTGATTTCCAGGTGTTAGGCACAGGTAGGAGTAGGTGTAGGGAGTTGAGCATGATTATAAAAGGGCAAGATGAGGAATCTGCATGTTGACTGTGGTGGTGGATACATGAATCAAGAATCAACTCAAGGTAATCAAACTGTATAGAACTTAACAAAAACACAAAAGTACAAGTAAAACTGAGGAAATCTAAATCAGATTGGTAGATATCAATAACGTGGTTAACTGACAATATGTTATACTTCTTTTTTTTTAATTTTATTTCATGTTCAGAATATTCCGATAATGTCAGTGTTTTATTAATTTATTTATTTTTGGCTGTGTTGGGTCTTCGTTTCTGTGCGAGGGCTTTCTCTAGTTGCGGCAAGCGGGGGCCACTCTTCATCGCGGTGCGCAGGCCTCTCACTATCGTGGACGCGCAGGCTCAGTAGTTGTGGCTCACGGGCCTAGTCGCTCCGCGGCATGTGGGATCTTCCCAGACCAGGGCTCGAACCCGTGTCCCCTGCATTGGCAGGCAGATTCTCAACCACTGCGCCACCAGGGAAGCCCAATATGTTATACTTCTGTAGAATGTTGCTATCGTGAGAAACTGGGAAAAGTGTGTAAGAGCTGTGTGTGTGTTACAACTGCATATGAATCTACATCCATCTCAATAAAAATATCACTTTAGGGAAAAAACTCAGAAAACTAGGGGAGGGGAACTTCCTCAACTTGACAGAATATTTACAAAAATCTTATACAGTAACCATCATACTTAATGGTGAAAGAGCTGAATGCTTTCCCACTAACATCAGAAACACCAAGACGTCTGCTATCGTCATTCTTCTTCAACGTAATAATGGAAAATACAGAAAGTCCTACCCAGCATAATGAGGCAAGAAAAGGAATTAAAAGGCAAAGAGATGGAACGGAAGAAATAAACATGACCCTATTTGCAGACAACCAGATTAGGTAGAAAATTCCAATACATCTAAAAGATGAAAAAGAAGCTACCTAGAGCAAGTTCACAGGATACAAGGTCGACATAAAAAACATAACTGAATTCCTGCAATGAACAACTGGAATCTGAAATTTAAAAACCAGGGAATTTAAAATAGCACCACAAAAATGAAGTAAGAAGGTAAAAATGTATCAAAGTATGTGCAAGATTAGTATATGGCTAACTACAAAACACTGGGCCAACTGAGAGTTTCTATCAACATTTTTTTCTCTGACTATCGTTAAACAGTCCTATTCTTTACATGTATTTGGTTGGTAACTACACAGATTTATTGGGGAAAGGATCTGAAGAGCAAGTGTTCTGCACACTTTTTATTTTTCAATGTTTTCTATTCTCAGATTGGATAATTTCTATTAGACTATCATCAAATTTACTGACACTACTACAGCTATCTCTAATCTCCTGTTAAGTACAAACAATGATTTGTTATTCAGAAATTTATTTTTCAGTTCTAGAAATTCAAATTGGTTCTTTTTTACATTTTCTATGTTTGTACTGAGATTTCTTACCTGTCCATTCATCATAAATGTATTTGCTTTATTACACTAAAGCATAGTTGCAATAGCTGATTTAATATTCTTGTTTGCTAATTTCAACATTTGAGACATATGTGGATTGTCTCTACTGCTTGCCTTTCCTTTTGAACATGAGTCACAATTTCCTCTTTTTATTTCAGATTGGGTACTGGACATTTTTAAAGATACAGTGAAAACACTGCATGCCGTTACAGTTGATACTTTTCTTAATAGCAGATAGTCAACTTACCTGAAATCAAACCCCAAAATATATACCCTCTAGTGTAAGAAGCTGAAAGCTTTATTCTGTTCTTTTAGCCCTAACTGGGCTACCTAGAATCTGGGCTGCACTTGTGATTCAACCAGATATGGCAAGAGTTGTTGCAGGTTCCGGAGCTCCCAAACTGTAGCTCTCTTCTAGGTGGGATCTCCTCTCTCATTTTACTAAACCTACTGTCATCTCCCTAAATTCCTTTATGCCTCATCAAGAATGCAGGTTTCCGGGCTTCCCTGGTGGCGCAGTAGTTAAGAATCCGCCTGCCAATGCAGAGGACATGGGTTCGAGCCCTGGTCCCAGAAGATCCCACATGCCGCGGAGCAGCTGGGCCCGTGAGCCACAATTACTGAGCCTGCGCGTCTGGAGCCTGTGCTCCGCAACAAGAGAGGCCGCGATAGTGAGAGGCCCGCGCACTGCGATGAAGAGTGGCCCCCACTTGCCACAACTGGAGAAAGCCCTCGCACAGAAATGAAGACCCAACACAGCCATAAATAAATAAATAAATAAAATTAAAAAAAAAAAAAGAATGCAGGTTTCCATTCAACTCTTTTAATTGAAGAATAATTAACTTAATATATTAGTTTTAGGTGCACAACATAGTGATTCAATATTTTATAGGTTACAAAATGACCACCTCTACAAGTCTAGGTATCATCTGTCACCATACAAAGTTATTACAATATTGATGACTATTAATTTTTCTTTAAATGTTTGATAGAATTCACCTATGAAGCCAACTGCTCTTCAACTTTTGTTTGTTGGAAGTTTTTTGATTACTAATTGAATTTCATTAGTAATCAGTCTGTTCAGATTTTGTATTTCTCCATGATTCAGTCTTGAAAATTGTAAGTTTCTAGGAATTTATCCATTTCTTCGATGTTGTCCAATTTGTTGGCACAGTAGTCTCTTAGGATTCATTGCATTGATGTGGTATAAGTTGTTACTTTTCCTCTTTCCTTTCTCATTTTATTTATTTGGACTCTCTTTTTTTCATGTTGAGTCTGACTTAAGGTTTTTCAATTTTGTTTACATTTTCAAAAAAAAACTAGCTCGTAGTTTCATTGATCTTTTCTATTATTTTTTAGTCTCTATTTCATTTATTTCTGCCCTGATCTTTATGGTTTATTTCCTTCTACTAACTTTGGGTTTTGTTTGTTCTTCTTTTTGTAGCTCCTTTATAGGTAAGAAAAGCATGATCCTCAAAAGGAAATCTATAAATTAGACTTCCTCAAAATTTAAAACTTTCACTCTGCAAAAGACCCTGTTAAGAAGAAGAAGACAAGCTATCAGTTGCATTATTTCCAATCTGACCTTTATTATTTCCTTCCTTTTACTAAGTCGAGGCTTGTTTTGTTCTTCTTTTTCTAGTCCCTTTAAATGTAAAGCTACATTTTTTTTAATTTGAGATTTTTCTTTTTTCTTGAAGTAGGCCTGTATCACTATAATCTTCCCTCTTAGAACTGCTTTTGCTGCATCCCATAGATTTTGGAAAGTTGTGTTTCCATTTTCATGTGTCTCAAGGTATTTTTTAATTTCCTCTTTGATTTCTTCATTGATGCATTGGTTTTGCAGCATTTTGTTTAGTACCCCAGCTTTCTTTTCATTTCCTTTTGCATTGAATACCTTTTTCTATCCCTTCAGTATCACTCTGTTTGTCTTTAGATCTGAAGTGAGTCTCTTGTAGGCAGCATATAAATGGGTCTTGTTTTTTAATCCATTCAGCCATCTCTATTTTGATTGGAGCATTTAGTCAATTTATATTTAAAGTGGTTATTGATAAGGATGTACTTATTGCCATTTTGTTAATTATTTTCTGCTTGTTTTTGTAGTTATTCTCTATTCCTTTCTTCTCTTGGTTTCTTCCCTTGTAGTTTTCTTTTTTTTGTAATATTTTGTTAATTTATTTTTTGGCTGCCTTGGGTCTTAGCTGCAGCGCGCGGGCTTCTCTCTAGTTGTGGCGCGTGGTCTCTCTAGTTGCAGCACACGGGCTCAGTAGTTGCAGCGCGCAGACTTAGTCGCCCTGTGGCATGTGGCATCTTAGTTCCCTGACCAGGGATCAAACCCACGTCCCCTGCGTTGGAAGGCAGATTCTTAACCACTGGACCACCAGGGAAGTCTCTTCCCTTGTAGTTTGATGATTTTCTTTATGTTTGGGCTCCTTTATTTTTTGTTTATCTATTGTAGGTTTTGGGTTTGCAGTTACCATCAGGTTGATACGTGTGCACACATACACACACACACACATTGATTTAATTTAGGCTGATAGTTGCTTAAGTTCAAATATATTCTGAAAGTACTACATTTTTACTACCCCCCCCAACATTTTTTTTTAATTATTAGCACCTTTAATTATTATTTTTTTATTTTTTTGGCTGTGTTGGGTCTTCGTTTCTGTGCGAGGGCTTTCTCTAGTTGTGGCAAGTGGGGGCCACTCTTCATCGCGGTGCGCGGGCCTCTCACTATTGCGGCCTCTCTTGTTGCGGAGCACAGGCTCCAGACGCGCAGGCTCAGCAGTTGTGGCTCACGGGCCCAGTTGCTCCGCGGCACGTGGGATCCTCCCAGACCAGGGCTCGAACCCGTGTCCCCCGCATCGGCAGGTGGATTCTCAACCACTGCGCCACCAGGGAAGCCCGATTCTGACATGATATTTTACAACTTTATATTTTGTGTATCCCTTAGCTACTTATTGTAGTTATAGTTGATTTTACTACTTTTTGTCTTTTAACCTTCCTACTAGCTTTATAAGTGGCTGATTTACTATATATTTACCTTTACCAGTGAGATTTTTTTCTTTCATATATTTTCTTATTTCTAGCTATCGCCTTTTCTTTTCCACCTAAGAAGACGTTTTAACATTTCTTGTAAGGCCATTTTAGTGGTGCTGAACTCCTTTAGGTATTGCTTGCCTGGGAAACTCCATCTCTCCTTCAATTCTGAATGATAACCTTGCCAGGTAGAGTATTCTTGGTTGGAAGCCCCCTTCTGGCTTGCAGAGTTTCTGCTGAAAAATCAGCTAATAATTTTATGGGATTTTCCTTGTATATGATTAGTTGTTTTTCTCCTGCTGCCCATAAAATTCTCTCTTTATCTTTTGCCATTTTACTTACATGTCTTGGTGTGGATCTCTTTGGGTTCACCTTGTTTGGGACTCTGTGATTCCTGTACCTAGATGTCTGTTTCCTCTCCCAGACTAGGGAAGTTTTCAGACATTATTTCTTTAAATAAATTTTTTGTCCCTTTCTCTCTCTCTTCTCCATCTGAGACCCCTACCCCTACTATGAGAATGTTAGTACTCCTGATGTCCCAGAGATCCCTTAAACTCTCATTTTTTAAAATTCTTCTTTTTTTCTGTTCTGATTGGGTGATTTCCACTATTCTGTCTTCCAGATCACTGATGTGTTCTACTGTATCAACTAATCTGCTGTTAATTTCCTCTATTGTATTTTCCAATATTGTGTTCTTCAGTTCTGACTGGTTCTTTCTTATATTTTCTAACTCTTTGTTGAAGTTCTCACTGTGTTCCTCCATTCTTCTCCCTAGTTTGGTAAGCATCTTTATGACCATTTCTTTGAATTCTTTATCAGGTAAATTACTTATCTCCATTTCATTAAGATTTTTTTCTGCAGTTTAATCTTGTTCTTTCACTTGGAACATATTCCTCTGTCCCCATTTTGTTTGACTTTGTGTTTCTTTCTGTACATCAGGCAAAACAGGTACCTCTCCCGGTCCTGAAGGCATAACGTCAGTTAAGAGCATCCCCTGTGTAGTCTGAGTGTGCCAGGCAGCTTTGGCAAGCCGGCTGGAGCCTAATAAGTCATGGGCCGGGGGGTCCTGGGGCACTGTACACTCAGGCTGCCTTGGTAGGACGCCTATAGCTTGTGTGGGCCAGAGGTATGCTGAGGTGGCCTTGGAAGGCCAGCTAGAGAACGTGGACTATGTTCTCACTTGTGCTATCAAGGTAAAGGAGGAAGACAAAAAATGGTGCTCTCTAGCACCTTCAACATTGGAGATAGTTCCAGCAGTTCCCTGCCCATTTAGCAGACACTCTAGGGTTAGTAAGTGGATTTCCTTCGTGTACAGTCTAGGTCCCCTTTAAACCACTGTTTTTTCTCTGTGCCCCAGGGGAGGCGGGTCTGTACACAGGCCCCTTAGTGATATCCCTCGCCACGGCAGTACACCACACTGAAGTGGGGTTCCCATCAATACTCTGTCTCTGTGTCTCCTACCAATCTCTATGTGGTCCTTGTATCATTTGTTGTGGAGAAGCTGTTTAATCAGACCTCAGTTCTTCTGCAAGAGGCATCGCTCTTTACGTAGCTGTAGATTCGGTGTGTCTGTGGGGAGGGGTGAGATCAGGGTCTTCCTACACCACCACCTTGACCAAATGCTGAGTTTTATGCTGGTTCAACCTTAGTCGCAAGAAGGCTATCAGAAGTAGTGGGGTTGCAAGCTCAAACAGCATATCCAGAAGGACAGAGCTATCCAAGTCTTAAATTCCACTGATGGAGTTAACTGGCACCTTTCCTAAGGAAAAAAGGCTTAACAATTGGGAATTCAGCCATTAATACTTCTTTCTTCCATGGGTTGACCCTACTCCAGTTTGTGTCTGCTTTGTGTCACTGTTCAGTTTCTTCACATCATTGTGTTCCATATTTTGGCCAGAATTAATAATTGGTATCTGTGAGAGATATCTGTTTATCCATACAGAGCTACTCTGCCACTACCAGAAGCAGAACTCCCCAACTAACTACTGAATATAGAACTGTGACAATATGATTTCATTCTAAAGACAAAAGGAACTTTAAACAAATATTTAACACTAGCTAGGTGTCTTTATTGTGATGGTTTGGTTTGCAAACTTGAAACTACGTGGATACAATGAAGACTGATCAACTGAGTACATAAACTGAGGATAATGGGAGCCACCTTTCTTTCTGTTGCAGTAAGAAGTTAAAATACAAAAAGAGGAAGACTAGAATGATGTCTGTAGTCCAAAGTAAAACTAAAAGTATCAATATCAGTGCATGAAAACATAACACATATATTGGCTTTCTCTGCTAAAGGGCCTGGAAGCAGACATCCCGATGGCAATGAGCACATCATACACCCAGATATTGCTTTCTAAATACCATATCCCACTAAAAGGAATCAGAACTCCTTGGAGAAATAACTGATTCCAGGGCTGGGGAAGGGACAGTGCAAAGTAAATAATGAACATCTTGTGAGAGCAGAAAGTAAGAAAGTGCTCAAGGTTGATGAAGACTTGTGAAAAGGTCTGCAAGAGCCATACAAAAGGGGTTCCCACTAGCCAATACTGGTACAAATTGGATATTAAAATAATGACAGTAAGAAAATATTCATGGAAAAAGAAGAAAAATAGTATATACTAATAAAAACAAATGAAAACAGAGCGTAGAAATGTAAACTTCTCCCTTATAGTAAAATGCCAACTAAAACATAGGAGGAATGATAGATCAGAACATCATGATTTTGAACCCATCATAGTAACATATCACTGAGCCAAGAATCATGAATGGATGTGGTGTAGGCAGAATTTCTAGGAATGGTCCCCAATATTTCATGACCCCGAATCTTCAGAACCTGTGAATGTGAGGAAATAACACTCTCATGGTTTTGCTACGTAAAATGGCACAGTTGACCTTAAAAATGGGAGCTCACTGGGGAGTGGTGAGAAGGAGGGGGTCTAATCTAATCACATGAGACCTTTAAAGTAGAAAAATGACTCCAGCTCACGCAGAAGGTGCAGAGGAGCAAGCAAAAGGATAAGTCAGAGAAATTCAAAGCATGAGAAAGACACAATGTGTTTTTGCTGTCTTTGTAGATGGAGGGGGCCATGTGAGAGGAAATTAAGGAGCTGAGAGGATCCTGGCCAATAGTCAGCAAGAAATGGGGACCTCAGGCCTACAACCACAATGAACTGAATTCTGCCAACAACCTGAATGAGCATGGAAATGGATTTTTCCACAGAGTCTCCAGAAAGGAACATAGTCTTACTGTCACTTTGACTTAGGCCTTGTGATTCCCTGAGCAGAGCTCAGCAAAACCCACCTGGACTCCAAACCTACAGAACTATGAGATAATAAATTTGGGTTGGGACTTCCCTGGTGGTGCAGTGGTTAAGAATCCACCTGCCAATGTGGGGGATGCGGGTTTGATCCCTGCTCCAGGAAGACCCCACATGCTGCAGAGCAACTAAGCCCATGTGCCACAACTACTCAGCCTGCGCTCTAGAGTCCGCAAGCCACAACTACTGAGCCCGCATGCCACAACTAGTGAAGCCCGCACACCTAGAGTCCTAGAGTCCGTGCTCCGTAACAAGGGAAGCCACTGCAATGAGAAGCCTGCACACCACAACGAAGAGTAGACCCCGCTCGCCACAACTAGAGAAAGCCCATGTGCAGCAACAAAGACCCAATGCAGCCATAAATAAATAAATAATTTGGGTTGTTTTAAGCTGCCAAGTTTGTGGTAATTTGCAGTAAGAAACCATAAAAGCTAACTTCTGATGATGAAAAGAATACCTAAGTTTATTTCAAAGTAATCTTCAACAAATTACTTATTAGTTACAAAGGAATAAATCACACCTTTACAGTGGCTTAACCTAGAAAAACAACCATAACCAAATAACCTAAGTTAACATCACCAATAAACGGGGAGATTACATCACGTGCCTTGTGATATGATGTATGGACAAGAACATAACGCCACTTACATGGCAATCCTGCCAAAAATTAAAAATCCCAATCTAATTATAACTAATCAGACAAATCCACATTGAGGGACAACCACCAAAATAATATATCTGTACATTTGAAAAATGTTACGGTTCCAGCTTGTTTCAGATTTGAAAAGGCTAAAGACCAAATAACTATATACATTGTGGCATCTTCAACTGGATCCTGGACTTGGGGGGGAAAGTTACCTATGAAAACACTGTTGGGGCAATTTATGAATTAAGACTACAGACTGTGGATTAGATAAAAGTACATATTTCATTTTATTCACCTATTTATCCCTCCCATTGTTATTTGTAACTTCCTGTATTTTGGTGTCACCATTCCGAATTATTTTCCTTCTCATTTAAGAAAACCCTTTAGTATTTCCTCTAGTGTCGGTGTGCTGACATCAAGTTCTCACTTTTTATCTTTATTCCACCTTCACTTTTCAAAGATGTTTTCACTGAGAAAACTTCGACGCTGGCAATTATTTTCACTTGTCACTTTAAATAAATCATTTCTTCATCATCCAGCTTCTAACATTCCTGTCATCAAATGAGCTATCAGTGGTATTGTTGTTCAGAAACATTCAACATTCAAAAAGCAACGACATTTTTCCTCTGGCTGCTCCTAAGATTGTTCTCTTTGTTTTTGTTCTTTAGGAGTTTAATTATGATATTCATAGTTATAGTTTTCTATTTATCCTGCGTGGGGTTCACAGTGTTTCATGAATCTACGGCTTGATGTCTTTCTTCACTTTTATAAAATGCTCAGCGAGGGACTTCCCTGGTGGTCTGGTGGTAAAGAACCCACCTTACAATGCAGGGGATGCAGGTTCGATCTCTGGTCAGGGAGCTAAGATCCCACATGCCACAGGGCAACTAAGCCCACGTGCCACAACTACTGAGCTTGCACACCTCAACAAGAGAGCCTGCGCACCTCAACAAGAGAGCCTGCATGCCGCAAACTACAGAGCCCACGTGCCCTAGAGTCTGCGCGCCACAACTAGAGAAGAGAAAATCCTCACACCACAACTAGAAAGAAGCCCGAGCACCACAATGAAAGAGCCGGCACACTGCAACTAAGTCCCGACACAGCCAAAAATAAATAAAATAAATAAACAATAAATAAATCTTTAAACAAAAAAAAAGAAAATGCTCAGTGAATATCTCGTCAAACTCAGCTTCTGACCCATTCTCTCTTTTCTCCTTCTGGTACTCTAATTACACATATGGCTGAACTTTTCACTGTGATCTACCACTCTTCACACTTTTTGTAAATATTGTGTTTGTGTGCAAGTACGTGTGTGTGTGTGTGTATTCACCTCTTATATATGTGGCTACCCTTAAAAACCTCAAAACAAATGATGGTAATCATCATATATGACACAAGATACTTTTAAAAAGGAAAAAGGGAGGTAGAGAGGAGATGTTGTTTTTTATTAAAAAAAAATTTATGTACCAAATCTACTCAAAGAAGTTATCAAACAACATAAAAATGTAACTCATAATACATGAATAACTTCTAGGATAATATATTTCTGTACTATTCCTACAACTTCTAATACTACCTATTTTAAACAGTTAACATTCATCACCCACCTCTATAAAACATTTCCATTACACACAAAACCCTAAGTATATGCTTCTCTAAGCACCTATAACCATAAAACCTTACACTTCTTATCTGAATTAAAATCTCAAGTATCAGATATTATCTAACTACTAGATACACAGGGGCTATTAAAGACTTTAATAACTGCACTTGCTCAAAAATAAACGGAAAATAGACTAGAAGATGTTACACATCCTTTTTCAATTTACCTGTGCTTTGGTTCATCGCAAGTCTTGGAGGAGAACTTGTTTCTTCAGATTCTTCTGATGAGTGTGCCAGAAAGTCATGAAGCTTCTGCACCAATGTATTCAACTTGCTTTCACTGTCAAAATAAAAATTTTAAGAATATCCTAACTTACCAGGTCATATATTAAATTAAATATAAAGTTTAACAAACTGAAAATATATGTACACTGTAAGTGGTCTGAAAGAATGCATACTCAAAATAAGAATTAAAGAAAATGAATTTTCTTTATTTCACTGAGGATATGAAAACATGAGTAACAAAATCTACCTGTACACTTATCTACAATCAAAGTATAATTCAAGGACTGTGATAAACCATAATGGAAAAGAATATGAAAAAGAATGTATATATATGCATATATGTATATCTGAATCACTTTGCTGTACACCTGAAACTAACACATTGTTAATCAACTATACTCCAATATAAAATTAAATTTTTTAAAAAAGTATAATTCAAGGACTGTGATAAACCATAATAGAAAAGAATATGAAAAAGAATGCATCTATATGCATATATGTATAACTGAATCACTTTGCTGTACAACAGAAATTAACACAACACTGTAAAATAACTATACTTGAATAAAATAAATTAAAAAATAAAAAAGTACTATTCAAGGAAAATGCTGGTAGTATGAGATTTTGCTTTACATCATTTAAAATAATAATCCAGTAATTTATCAAATATATTTCCTGAGCACTTAGTCTCTGGAAGCCTTCAGTAGTTCTTTTGTTTATTATTCTATTTTCTGCTTAGAACAGAATAAATGTATAAATGACAAACACTAAGATGAATAAAACATAGAACAGGACCTAGAAGAGCTCACAGATTCCCATGGAAATATTTATGTAACTAAATTATTACAGCATATCCTATTAAGTTACGTAATAAGTGTATCTGTAATCCAACCAACAGGGTTAAAAAAGTTAAAAGTTTAAAATGCAGAAAATAAACATATACCCCATTTCTAATAAAAGATTTCCTAAACTTAAAAGCAAGAAAGAAAATAGATAAAACTGATTTCATTGGAATTCAAAACTTCTGTGTATGAACAGATACCATCAAGAAAGTGAAGAGACAACCCACATAGCTGACGACAACTATTTTCAAACCATATATCTGAAAAGGCATTAATAATCCTTTTATAAAATATATACCCTTTTAATAATGTAAAGAATTCTTACAATTAAACAGTAAAAAGGCAAACCCAATTTGAAATGGGTTTTAAAGAACTTAGATATACAACAACTCAACAACAAAAAACCAAACAACCCAATTGAAAAATGGGCAGAAGACCTAAATAGACATTTCTCCAAAGAAGACATACAGATGGCCAGCAGGCACATGAAAAGATGCTCAACATCGCTAATTATTAGAGAAATGTAAATCAAAACTACAATGCAGTACCACCTCATACCAGTCAGAATGGCCATCATTAAAAAGTCTACAAATAACAAATGATGGAGAGGGTGTGGAGAAAAGGGAACCCTCCTACACTGTTGGTAGGAATATAAGTTGGTGTAGCCACTGTGGAAAACAGTATGGAGGTTCCTCAGAAAACTAAAATAGAATTACCATATGATCCAGCAATCCTACTCTTGGGCATATATCCAGACAAAACTATAATTCAAAAAGATACATGCACCCCTATGTTCATAGCAGCACTATTCACAATAGCCAAAACATGGAAACAACCTAAATGTCCACTGACAGATGAATGGATAAAGAAGATGTGGTACATATATACAATGAAATACTTCTTAGCCATAAAAAAGAACAAAATCATGCCATTTGCAGCAACACGCATGCAACTAGAGATCACCATACTAAGTGAAGTAACTCAGGAAGAGAAAGACAAATACCACATGATATCACTTATATGTGGAATCTAAAATATGACATAAATGAACCTATGTATGAAACAAAAACAGAATCACAGACATAGAGAGCAGACTGGTGGTTGTCAAGGGGGAAGGGGTTGGGGGAGGGATAGAGTGGGAGGTTGGGGGTAGCAGATGTAAGATTTTATATATAGAATGGATAAACAACAAGGTCCTACTGTATAGCACAGAGAACTATATTCAATATCTTATGATAGACCATAATGGAAAAGAATATTTTTAAAAAAGAATGTATATATATGTATAACTGAATCACTTTGCTGTGCAGCAGAAATCAACACAACATTGTAAGTCAACTATACCTCGATAAAAAAAAGAAGTTAGATATACAATTCTAAGAATATACACAAATAGGAAGCACATGAAAAAATGCTCAAGATTATTAATCATTAGAGCAAAATATAAATCAAAACCACAATGAGATACTATTTTACACTCTTTAGAATGGATATGATAATAATTTTTTTAAAATAAGGGTTGGCAAGGATGTAAAGAAATTGGAACTCACATACATTGCTGGTGGGAATGTAAAATGGGACAGTCAGTATGAAAAACATTTTAGTAGTAATTCAAAAAGTTAAACACAGAGTTACCAAATAACCCAGCAATTCCACTCCTAGATATATACCCAAGAGAATGAAAACATATGCCCACACTCAAAAAACTATACACAAAAGTTCATAGCAGCAATATTCATAACAGCCAAAAAGTGAAAAGTACCCAAATATCCATCAACTGATGAAGAGACAATGGGATATTATACCCCAATTAAAAGGAATGAAATATTCATCTATACTAAGCATGGATGAACCTTGGAAACTTTGTGCTAAAAAATGCAGACACAAATTCCTACATATTGGATGATTCCATTTATATATGTAAAATGTCCAAGTAGGCAAATCCACAGAGGCAGAAAGTAGATTAGTGGGTGCCAGGGGATAAAGGAAGGGGGAAATTGGGTGGTATGGGTTATCTTTTGGGGGCAATGAAAATATTCTAGAATTAGAAAGTGGTGACAATCGTACAATATTGTGCATTTAGTAAAAACTTTAAAAACTAAATTATATACTAAAATGGTTTAAATGGTTAACTTTATTTTATGTGAATTTCACCTCAATGGAAAATGCAAAATAGAGAAAGAAATTCAAGAATGTATCTAAGTAATAAAACTTTACATAAGAAATAAAACTTGTGCATGCAACCTCCAAAAACATAACGAAAATTTAATAGGCAAACTCATCTGAAAATAAAGAGATAAAGATTCTTATTATACTAAATAATACTGGGAATTCCCTGGTGGTCAAGTGGTTAGGACTCCATGCTTCCACTGCAGAGGGCACGGGTTTGATCTCTGGTGGGGGAACTAAGATCCCGCATGCCATGTGGCATGGCCAAAAAATAATAACAATACTAAATTCCCAGTAGATAAATGAATAAAAGACAAAAAAATTTTTAAAAAGGGAATATAACTGTGTAACAAAAGAAAATGGGAGAAAAAGCACTCCAACCTCACTAATCATCAAAAGAATGCACATTAAAACACTAGGAAACAGGTAACATCTCGGTCAGGCCTTCATGGGCCAGATACCACCCTGATTCAAGCAGGGTGCTGGGCTCCAAACCCAGTGGCCCCTCTGTACCATTTTTCTACGTTTGGTTAGGAAGAACCCAAGATATTTAGTGAATGAAAAAGAAATGAAATTAACAGGCATACTGCAACTAGACATTGTGTGTGGGATTTTGGTTGTTTTGGTGGAGAGCGTTGTTTTAAATAATCTTGAAACAAACTTGACTCTAGAATATAGGTACCAAGAGGGTATGGCTTCTACTTTTTGCCATAACCTTCCTTTGGAAATGAGTCAGACGTACAAAAAAATTATCATCAAGTCACTCAGTATCCTTAATCTTCAATTAGAGAATGGAACCAGAGGAAAAGATGCTACATGTCAACCAATGGCACACAATATTCCTGGTAACCAAAATTTAAAAATAAGAATGGACGATGTCATTCTACATCTTGTTCCATCAACAGATTACCAAACAGCAAAAGCGTTGTACTTTAGAAATGAAAGAGTACAGCAAACCAGCATAATGATGATTATCGCACTCATTCCTAGAATTCACAGCAATCCAACCACAAAGCCAGCTATCACGTGAATTCATACTGTAGCTGAACAAGGTCAAGACTATGGATAAATCAATGAAGCCCATTAATAGTATCTCAATATGCAAAAATTAAAACAAGAGGATACAATCAGAACTTTTTTGATCTCTGAAGGACAGCATTCTTAGGAATGAACATATTTGTGTAATATTACACATTATGAGACCAGCTAGAAGTCCAATGGTGAAAAAAAAATTGATACTTAAAAAATTTGCCCACTCATTTGAAAAATCTTCTCTAAGGGCAGATGTGATATTTGGAAATAGCCAAATGTCATTTAGAGTCAAGTATGGTGAATAAGGAAAGATTATCAGGTGCATTAAAATTAGTTTTTGCCAAAATCCAAAGTATTCCTGAAGACTTAATTTCTTGCATGTCTTCTAAATTGGTTACAAAAGGAGAGTTCTTGAAGTATCCTCAGGAATGACATCATGATTGGTTTCAGTATGGCCTCCAAGGGTGACTATTTAGAAGGGAAATATTCATTCATTTATAAAAGCTCTGATGTCAGCTTTTAAAATCTGCCTCATTTCTAGAGTCATACATTGGAGATGGTCCTTGGAATTAAGTCTTATTTGTGGAAATGATATTTTAAACACACCAAATAAACTGTTTAAAAGACAACACTTATCAACCCTTTTGTAAATTGAAGGATCTTTTCCTAAGGCAAAACTGCACACATTAACTTATCAGTTTTATAATTGTGAACTATTCTAAGTTATTTTTATTAAATCCAGACGTGGCTGTCACTCTCTTCCTCCTCCACCAAAATGTGAAGCTTACTCCACCAGTACTATACATTACTTAATTCTAGGTTCTAGGTATAAGTCCTTAAAATGATCCTTAAGAGTAGTTAAAAATCTTGATTGAAGAAGAATCTGATCAGCCTTCATACTCACAAACACACAATTACAACATGGGCTTGATGTAAATGACCAATGACATCTAATCTACCTATCTTCAAGAGGAACAAAAAAATTCTAAATTCCTAATGTAAGCTAACCATATCATAAATGACTGGATTTCAGACAAGTTTTAAGTACTAATGTCAGTGTTTTTAACTATGGGCCATTTTCTTCACCCTGAATGTTTTACAACATTTCTTCCATGAGAAATGTGGAGTTCTAAAAATTACTAGTGTTTCACCTCTTTTGCATTATTTGGAGAAGTATATGTGTAAAGGAGCTAGCCTTTTTTAAATTAAACTTTTCATTTTGAGATAATCGTAGATTCACATGCAGTTGTAAGAAAGATCCTGTGTATGCATTACCCAGTCTTCCACAATGGTAACATCCTAAACTATTTTTCAGGAATTCCCTGGTTGGCCAGCGGTTAGAACACAGTGCTTTCCCTACTGCGGGCCCAAGTTCAATCCCTGTTTGGGGAACTAATATCCCACGAGCCTCACGGCATGGCCAAACAAAAACAAAACAAAAACTATTTTTCATTTTCACCCATTCATCTACCCGCTCGCACAGATGGGTGGCTGTCTTCTAGCAATGGACCATATAGATTCTCTAAAATTTGGACATATGTTCATGAGTATACTGACCAAAAATGGTCTTTTTTATAAACAAATCATTGGTAATTAACTTCACATTTTTGTTCACTTAACAACTGTTTAAAATAGCATATTATAATCCAAACTGGAAAGGAAGAGTAAACTTATCTTTGTCCACAGATGACATCTTACATGTAGAAAACCTTAAAGATACCACAAAAAATTCTTAACAGTTAATACACAAATTCAGTAAAGTTGGTGGATACAAAATTCACACTCAAAAATCAGCTGCATTTTTCCACGCTAACAATGAACAATCCAAAAAGGAAATTAAAAAAACAATGCCATTTACAATAGCATCAAGAAGAATTAAGTATTTAAGAATAAATTTAACCAAGGAGTTGAAAGACTTATGGAAAGCTGCAAAACAGCAATACTTTCACTGCTGAAAGAAATTAAAGACACAAATAAATATTGTTAAGATGACAATACTACCCAAAGTGATCTAGAGAGTCAATTCAACTCCTATCAAAATCCCAACAGTTTTTTCACAGACATAGTAAATTCCATCCTAAAATTCATGATGAATCTCAAGGAATCTTGAACAGCCAAAACAGTTGTGAAATACAACAAAATTAAAGAACTCACAATTCCTGACCTCAAAACTAACTGCAAAAGCAACAAGGATTTACTGTATAACACAGAGAACTACATTCAATATCATGTAATAACCTATAATGGAAAATAATCTGAAAAAAAAAAATATATATATATAAAAACTGAACTACCTTCCTGTAAACCTGAAACTAACACAATATGGTAAATCAACTATACTTAAATTTAAAAAAAAAACTAACTGCAGAGCTAAAATAATCAAAACAGTATGGTACTGGCAAAAGGACAATCATATAGAACAATGGAATAGAGAACCCAGAAATAAAGCCTTGCATATATGTGGTCAACTGATTTTCAAGAAGGGTATCAGCAACATTCAATGGGAAAAGGACAGTCTTTTCAACATGGGGTGCTGGGAAAAATGAATAACCAAATGCAAAAGAATAAAGTGGACACCTGTGTCACACCACATACAAAAATTAACTCAAGATGCATCAAAGACCTAAAAATAGTAGCTAAAACTATGAAACTCTTTAAAGAAAATAGAGGGGGAATCTTCATGACATCGGATTTGGTCATGCTTTCCTGAATATGATACCAAAAGCAGAGACAACAACAACAAAATAAACTGGATTTCATCAAAATGAAAAACTTTTGTGCATCAAAGGTCACCATCAAGAGAAAAAAAGACAATCCACAAAATGGGAGAAAGTATTTCTGAATCATATATCTGAAATGGTATTGATAACCAGAAAACATAAAGAAATCCTATAACTCAAGTACAAAAAAACCAAACAACCAAATACAAAAATGGGCAAAGGCACAGCAATCAGATAAGAAAAAGAAATAAAAGGTATCCGAATTGGAAGAGAAGAGGTAAAATTGTGATTATATGCAGATGACATGATACTCTATACAAATATTCCTAAAGAGGCCACAAAAAAACTATTAGAACTAATAAATGAATTGAGCAAGGTAGAAAGATACAAGATTAATATACAGATAGTTATTGCATTTCTGGGGACTTCCCTGGTGGTCCAGTGGCTAAGACTCTGTGCTCCCAATGCAGGGGGCCCTGGTTCAATCCCTGGTCACAGAACTAGATCCCACATGCCGCAACTAAAAAGATCCCACATGCCGCAACTAAAGATCCTGCATGCCACAACGAAGATCCCGCACACGGCAATGAAGATCCCACGTGCCGCAACTAAGACCCGATGCAGCCAAATAAATAAATAAATATTTTTTAAAAAAAAGAAAAAAGAAATCTGTTGCACTTCTTTACACTAATAATGAAATATCAGAAAGAGAAAGTAAAAAAATCCAATTTAAAATAGCATCCAAGGAGTTCCCAAGCAGTCCAGTGGTTAGGACTCAGTGCTTTCACTGCCGTGGCCTGGGTTCAATCCCTGTTCTGAAACTAAGATCCTGCAAACCGAACGGTGCACCCAAAGAAATAAACAAAACTTAAAATTAAGATAATTTTTAAAAATAAATAATATGACATAATAGCATACAAAAAAATAAAATACCTAGGAAAAAAACCTAGGAGGTGAAAGACCTATACCCTGAGAACTATAAAACACGGAAGAAGGAAACTGAGAACTAGGAAAAAGGAAACTGAAGTTGACTCAAAGAAATGGAAAGATATTCCATGCTATTGGTTTGGAAGAATAAATATTGGTAAAATGGCCATACTATCCTAAGCAGTCTACAGATTTAATACGATTCTTATAAAATTACCCATGACATTCTTCACAGGACTAGACTACATAATCCTAAAAGTAACAGGGAACCACAAAAGACCTGGAATTGCCAAAGCAATCCTAAGGGAAAAGAACAAAGCTGGAGGCATAACTCTCCCAAATTTCAAACAATACTATAAAGCTACAGTAATAAAAAACAGTGTGGTACTGGCACAAAAACAGACATATAGATCAATGTAACACAATAGAGAGCCCAGAAATAAACCCACACACCTAGGGTCAATCAACCTTCAACAAAGGAGGCAAGAATATATAATGGAGAAAAGACAGTCTCTTCAACAAGTGGTGTTGGGAAAGCTGGACAACCTCATGTAAATCAATGAAGTTAGAACATTCCCTCATACCATATACAAAAAAAACGTAAAATAAAGACCTAAACATGAGACACGACACCATAAAACTCCTAGAAGAGAGCATAGGTAAAACATTCTCTGACAAATCATACCAATGTTTTCTTAGATCACTCTGCCAAGGCAATAGAAATATAAAACAAAAATAATAAAATGGGACCTAATCAAACTTAAAACCTTTTACACAACAAAGGAAACCATGAACAAAGTAAAAAGAAAACCTACGGACTCAGAAAAAATATGTGCATGTGATGCGACCAACAAGGGATTAATGTCAAAAACATACAAACAGCTCATACAACTCAATAGAAAAAAAACAAACAACCCAATCAAAAAATGAGCAGAAGACCAAAACAGACATTTCTCCAAAAAAGAAATGGACAACAGGCACATGAAAAGATGCTCAACATTGCTAATTGTTAGAGAAAAGCAAATCAAAACTACAATGAGGTATCACCTCACACCAGTCAGAATGGCCATCAGCAAAAGTCTACAAATAGTAAATGCTGGAGAGGATGTGGAGAAAAGGGAACCTTCCTATACTGATGGTGGGAATGTAAACTGGTGCAGCCACTATAAAAAACAGTATGGAGGTTCCTTCAAAACTAAAACTACAGTTACCATACAATCCAGCAATCCCACTCCTGGGCATATATCTGGAAAAGACGAAAACTCTAATTCAAAAACATACATGCAGCACAATGTTCATAACAGGACGATTTACAATAGCCAAGACATGGAAGCAACCTAATTGTCCATCAACAGATGAATGGATAAAGAACATGTGGTACATATACACAATGGTATATCACTCAGCCATAAAAAAGGAATGAAATAATGCCATTTGCAGCAACATGGATGGAGCTAGAGATTATCATACTGAGACAGAAAAAGGCTAATATTATATAATACTACATTTGTGTGAAATCTAAAAAATAATACAAATGAATCTAAATATAAAATAGAAACAAACTCACAGACATAGAAAACAAACTTATGGTTACCAAAGGGTAAGGGGGAGGGATAAATTAGGAGTATGGGATTATGAGATACACACCACTATATATAAAACAAACAACAAGGATTTACTGTATACCACAGGGAACAATACTGAATATCTTGTAATAACCTATAATGGAAAAGAATCTGAAAAATAATACATATATACATACACATGTATACATATGGGGTTGGCCAAAGAGTTCATTCGGTTTTTTGCGTAAGATGGCTCTAGTAGCACTTAGTCATCTTTAACTTCATTCAAAACAATTTTGTTAGACTGTATTGTGACAGCTGTCATATCAGCACGCATTTAAAAAACGACTTACTAAAATTGGTGAATTTTTGTGTAGCCATTTTAATATTGAACATGGATTAAAAAAGCAACATTTTTGGCATAATATGCTTTATTATTTCAAGAAAGGTAAAAATGCAACTGAAATGCACAAAAAGATATGTTCCATGTATGGAGAAGGTGCTGTGACTGATCGAATGTGTCAAAAGTGATTTACGAAGTTTCGTGTTACAGATTTCTTGCTGGATGATGCTCCACGATCGGGTAGGCCAGTTGAAGTTGATAGCGATCAAGACATTAACTGAGAACAATCAACATTATACCACGTGGGAGATAGCCAACATACTCAAAATGTCCAAATCAAGCGTTGAAAATCATCTGTACCAGCTTGGTTATGTGAATTGCTTTGATGTTTGGGTTCCACATAACTTAAGCGAAAAAAACCTTCTTGACGGTGTTTCCACATGCGATTCTCTACTTAAACGTAATGAAAATGTTCCATTTTTAAAACAAATTGTGACAGGCGATGAAAAGTGGATACTGTACAACAATGTGGAACAGAAGAGATTGTGGGGCAAGCGAAATGAACCACCACTAGCCACACCAAAGGTCAGTCTTCATCCAAAGGTGATGTTGTGTATATGGTGGGATTGGAAGGGAGTCCTCTATTATGAGCTCCTTCCGGAAAACCAAACGATTAATTCCAACAAGTTCTGCTCCCAATTAGACCAACTGAAAGTGGCACTCGATGAAAAGCGTCCAGAATTAGTCAACAGAAAACGCATAATCTTCCATCAGGATAACGCAAGCCAGCATGTTTCTTTGATGACCAGACAAAAACTGTTACAGCTTGGCTGGGAAGTTCTGATTCATCTGCTGCATTCACCAGATATTGCATCTTCAGATTTCCATTTATTTTGGTCTTTACAAAATTCTCTTAATGGAAATAATTTCAGTTCCCTGAAAGACTGTAAAAGGCACATGGAACAGTTCTTTGCTCAAAAAGATAAAAAGTTTTGGGAAGACAGAATTATGAAGTTGCCTGAAAAATGGCAGACGGTAGTGGAACAAAACGGTGACTACGTTGTTCAATACAGTTCTTGGTGAAAATTAAAAATGTGTCTTTTTTATTTTTACTTAAAAACTGAAGGAACATTTTGGCCAACCCATTATATACACATATATATATGTGTATGTATATATATGTATGTATATGTATAACTGAATCACTTTTCTGTACACCTGAAAGTAACACAATATTTTAAATCAACATACTTCAATAAAAAATAAAATAAAATATGCAGTTCAACAAAAAAAAATTAATGGGCAAAGGACTTGAATAGACATTTCTCCAAAGACATACAAATATCCAATAAACACAAAAGGATGTTCTACATCACTAGTCATTAGGGAAATACAAATTAGAACCATAATGAGATAACACTTCACACCCGTTAAGAGGCTATTAACCCCCACCCACGCAAAAAAACGAGTAAAGAAAATAACAAGTGTTGGTGAGGATGTGGAGAAACTGGAACCCTGAGTGTGATGCTGTTAGGAATATCAAATGGTGCACCCACTGTGGAAAAACAGTATAGCAGTACCTCAAAAAGATAAACATAGAACTGCCATATGATCCAGTAATTCTACTTCTAAGTATATACCAAAAGAAATGAAAGCTGGGACCCAAACAGATACTTATACATCAATGTCCATAACAGCATTATTCACAAGAGCCAAAAAGGGAAAATAACCAATATGTCCATCAACAACAGATGAATGGATAAGTAAAATTTAATATACTGGGTGGGCCAAAAAATGCCTTCAGTTTTTTAAGGAAAAATAAAAGACACATTTTTCATTTTCACCAAGAACTTTATTGAACAACGTAGTCACCATTTTGTTCCACTACCTTCTGACATTTTTCAGGCAACCTTATAATTCCATCTTCCCAAAACTTTTTATCTTTTTGAGCAAAGAACTGTTCCACGTGCCTTTTACAGTCTTCCAGAGAATTGAAATTTTTTCCATTAAGAGAATTTTGTAAAGATCGAAATAAATGGAAATCCGAAGGTGCAGTGTCTGGTGAATACGGCGGATGAATCAGAACTTCCCAGCCAAGCTGTAACAGTTTTTGTCTGGTCATCAAAGAAACATGCTGGCTTGCGTTATCCTGATGGAAGATTATGCGTTTTCTGTTGACTAATTCTGGACGCTTTTCATCGAGTGCTGCTCTCAGTTGGTCTAATTGGAAGCAGAACTTGTTGGAATTAATTGTTTGGTTTTCCGGAAGGAGCTCATAATAGAGGACTCCCTTCCAATCCCACCATATACACAACATCACCTTCTTTGGATGAAGACTGACCTTTGGTGTAGTTGGTGGTGGTTCATTTCGCTTGCCCCGTGATCTCTTCCGTTCCACATTACTATACAGTATCTACTTTTCATCGCCTGTCACAATTTGTTTTAAAAATGGAACATTTTCGTTACGTTTAAGTAGAGAATCGCACGTGGAAACACAGTCAAGGTTCTTTTTTGCTTAAGTTATGTGGAACCCAAACATCAAAGCAATTCACATAACCAAGCTGGTGCAAATGATTTTCAACACTTGATTTGGACATTTTGAGTATGTCGGCTATCTCCCACGTGGTGAAACGTTGATTGTTCTCAGTTAATGTCTCGATTTGATCGCTGTCAACTTCAACTGGCCTACCTGACCGGGGAGCATCATCCAGCAAGAAATCTCTAGCACAAAACTTCACAAACCACTTTTGATACATTCGATCAGTCACAGCACCTTCTCCATACACTGAACATATCTTTTTGTGCATTTCAGTTGCATTTTTACCTTTCTTGAAATAATAAAGCATATTATGCCAAAAATGTTGCTTTTTTTATCCATGTTCGATATTAAAATGGCTACCAAAAAATTCACCAATTTTGATAAGTCTTTTTTTGAATGCATGCTAATATGACAGCTGTCACAATACAATCTAACAAAATTGTTTCGAATGAAGTTAAAGACAACTAAGTGCTACTAGAGCCATCTTATGGAAAAAACTGAACAAACCTTTGCGCCAACCCAATACACATGGTATAAAAGGAATGATATTCCTTAAAAAGGAATGAAATTCTGATACATGCTACACCACAGATGAACTTTGAAAACATTATACTAACGAAAATAAGCCAGGCACAACAAAAGGCGAAACATTGTATAATTCCACTTAGATGAGGGTCCTAGAGTAGTCAAATTCACAGAGACAGAAAGCACAATACAGGGCTGGAGGGGGGAGGGAATGCAGAGTTATTGTTTAATGGGTACAGAGTTTCTGTTTTGGAGATGATGGAAAAAGATCTGGAAATGGAGAGTGTGGATGGTTACAAAGGACTGCCAATGTAGTTAATGCCACTGAATCGTACCCTTAAAAATGATTAAAACAGTAAATTTTTAAAAGATATTTGATATATCAGGCAAATATTAAAAGAAAGCTTGTGCTGTGTGTGGCCACTAAAGCTATGAATGAAGACATGTACAAACTGCAGTACTGTTTGTACTAAAGAAAATTTGAAAATAACCTAATTATCCATAAAAAACAGGACAGACAGATTATACATTCACATGACGGATGACCATATATGAATTAAATGAATGAACTAGAGCCGTATGTATCAATATAGATACATCAGAAAATAGTTCAAATGGAACTTAAGCTTTAGCTACAATATTCTAATAACTTAAAGTCTGAAGGAAATGTAATTAATTTTAACTAGCACATTATTTTAATAATAAAAGCAACTTAGCTTGCAGGAAGTACCTGAGGAGTCCTAAGTGGAGCTAGTTTGCACCTCCTGGCTCAGGAGAATGGGGGTCAGGGGTTAGAAGGGCTAAGGCAAAGCACCCCTCCCAGGACCAAGTGCCCTGCTTCCCACACAAGACACTGTTCCCAAGGCCAACCATGGCTACCATTCAGCAGCTAATAGGAAAATGGCTCTGATGAATATATGAAGGAAGAGTAAAGACTTTGAGGAATACATGAAGGCAAGAGGAGTGGGATTGGCACTGTGAAAAATGGATGCAATGGCCAAGCCAGACTGTGTCATCACTTCTGACAGCAAATCTCTCACCATAAAAACTGAAAGCACCTTCAAAACACAGTTTTCTTGAAAACTGGAAGAGAAGTTTGAAGAAACTACAGCTGTTGGTAGAAAAACTCAGACTGTCTTCAACTGAGAATGCATTATGAACAATGTAACCTGTACTAGGATTATGAAAAGGTATCATAAAAATTGCAACATCACTTTAGAGAGGAACTAGCTTGTTAAACAAGCTCAGTTCGATGAGCAAATCTTCACAATACTTCTTTTTTTCATTACTGTATTCTATTATCTCTATCACACACAATTTGCATGCCACTATTTCCAAGCACTGACTTAATTAGGATCATCCCAACATAGAAAATCCCAAAGATGCCACCAAAAAAAACTACTAGAGCTCATTAATTTGGTAAAGATGTTGGATACAAAATCAATATACAGTAATCTGTTGCATTTCATAAAATAACAATGAACTATCAGAAAGGGAGATTAAGAAAACAATCCCATTTACCATCACATAACAAAGAATAAAACACCTAGAAATAAATCTCACTAAGGAGGTAAAAAACCTATACTCAGAAAACTGTAAGACACTGATGAAAGAAAATGAACATGACACAAACAGATGGAAAGATATACCATGTTCATGGGTTGGAAGAATTAATATTGTTAAAATGACCATACTACCGAAGGCAATCTAGAGATTCAATGAAATCCCTACCAAAATACCAATGGCATTTTTCACAGAACTAGAACAAATAATTCTAAAATTTGTATGTATATACAAAAGACCCAGAATAGCCAAAGCAATCTTGAGAAAGAAGAACAGAGCTGGAGGTATCACACTCCCTGACTTAAAACTATACTACAAAGCTACAGCAATCAAAACATTATGGTAACGGCACAGAAACAGACACATTGATCAATGGAATAGAATAAAGAGCCCAGAAGTAAACCCATGCACTTATGATCAATTAATCTATCACAAAAGAGACAAGAATATACAATGGAAAAAAGGGAGTCTCTTCAGTAAGTGGTGCAGGAAAACTGGACAGCTACATGTAAAAGAACAGAATCAGAACATATTCTCACAACATATACAAAAAAAACGTAAAATAGATTAAAAACCTAAATATAAGAGTGGAAAACATAAAACTCCTAGAAGAAAACATAGACAGAAGATTCTTTGACATAAATCATAGCAATTTTTTTTGGATCTGTCTCTTAAGGCAAAGGAAACAAAAGCAAAAATAAACAAATGGGACCTAATTAAACTTAAAAGCTTTTGCACAACAAAGGAAACCATCAACAAAATGAAAAGACAACTTACAGAATGGGAGAAAATATTTGCAAATGATATGACTGATAAGGGGTTAATACCCAAAATACATAAACAGCTCATATAACTCAATATTAGGAAAAAAACCAAGAAAGATAAAAAATGGGTAGAAAACCTGAATAGACATTTTTCCAAAGATATACAGATAACAAACAGGAACATGAAAAGATGCTCAACATGACTAATCATCAGAGAAATGCAAATCAAAACCACAGTGAGGGACTTCCCTCGTGGCACAGTGGTTAAGAATCTGCCTGCCAATGCAAGGGACATGGGTTCAATCCCTGGTCTGGGAAGATCCCACATGCTATGGAGCAGCTAAGCCTGAGAGCCACAACTACTGAGCCCACGAGCCACAACTACTGAAACCCGCGTGCTTAGAGCCCGTGCTATGCAACAAGAGAAGCCACAACAATCAGAAGGCCGCGCACCGCAATGAAGAGTAGCCCCCACTCGCCGCAACTAGAGAAAGCCCACACGCAGCAACGAAGACCCAATGCAGCCAAAAATAAATAAATAAAATAAATTTTTTTAAAAAACCCACAATGAGATGTCACCTCGTACCTGTAGAATGGCTATCGTGAAAACATCTACAAATAACCCATGTTGGAGAGGATGCAGAAGAAAGGGGACCCTAGTACACTGTTGGTGGGAATATAAATTGATGCAGCCACTATAAAAAACAGTATGGAGATCCCGCAGAAAACTAAATGTAGAACTGCCATATCATCCAGCAATTCCAATCCTGGGTATACATCCAAAGAAAACAAAAACACGAATTTGAAAGGATACATGCACCCCAGTGTTCAGAGCAGTATTACTTACAATGGCCAAGATATGGAAGCAACCTAATTTCCATAAACAGATGAATGGATAAGGAAGATGTGGTATATATACACAATGGAATACTACTCAGCCATTAAAAAAAATGAAGATTTTGCCATGTGCAAAAACATGGATGGACCTGGAGAGTATTATGCTTAGTGACATAACTCAGAGAAAGACAGACACTGCATGTTGTCACTTATATGTAGAATCCAAAAAATAAAATGAATGAATGCAACAAAACAGAAACAGTTTCACAGACATAGAGAACAAGTTAGTAGTTACCAGAGGGAAAGGGGAGGAGCAAAATAGGAGTAGGGGATTAAGAAGTAGAAACTACTATACATAAAATAATTAAGCTACAAGGATATATTGTACAGCACAAGGAATACAGCCAATATTTTATAATAACTTTAAATGGAGTATAATCTATAAAAATATTGGATCACTATGTTGTACACCTGACACTAATATTGTAAATCAACTATACTTAAATTAAAAAGTTAGAATCAGAGATCAGATCAAGATGGCAGAGGAGTAGGACGTGGAGCTCACCTTCTCCCACAAATACATCAAAAAAACATCTACATGTGGAACAATTCTCACAGAACATCTACCAAACACTGGCAGAAGGCCTCAGACTTCCAAAAAGGCAAGAAAATCTCCACGTAACTGGGTAGGGCAAAAGAAAAAAGCAGAAAAGAAGAGAGAAAGGAATCGGGACAGGACCTGTGCCCCTGGGAGCGAACTGTGAAAAGAGAAAAGGTCTCTGAAGACCAGGAAGTTCCCTCACTGGCGGGGAGACCAGCCAGGACAAAGGGCGAGATTCAGAGCCTCGAAGAAGAGCACAACAACTGGTTTACAGAGGGCAAAGCAAAGAGAGACCTGCACAGACAGACAGTGCTGCCCAGCACTCCCCAGCCTGAGATGCTCATCCACTGGGGAAGGTGGGGGCTGGGCGCTGAGCCTCAGGATTTGGAGGTCAGACCCAGAGGAGAGGACTGGGGTTGGCTGCATGGAGACAGCCTGAAGGGGCTAGGGTGTGGTGTGGAAGGTCTGGGCCCACCAGAGAGGCAAGGCGACACTGTTGGGGGGCGTGCTGCCATAGGAGCGTCCTTCTCCACACACACTCTCAGGCACTGCCTACACGAGCTCTGGGGGCGGGCATGAGCTGCCGCTGCCATCTCAGACTCCAGAGGCGGGCACAGACCAATGCCACTGCCGAGGGTCCCGCTACTGGGAGCCAACCACTGCCCCCGCCTTACTTGGAGCGTGCACAAGCCACGCACCTGCACACCCCCTATCAAGGGGATAATGGCCAGCAAACACTGAGGAAAGAGACTGCAAGGATCCAAACCGAAAACAGCCCTCACGCCAAAAAATATTAAACCCATACGAGCTATGCAGGAATGCTCCCGCATATAAATAGGGCTCCAAGACTACAGGATATAATTGTTTCTCCTAAACTCACAGAATAAGATAAACATAAGCAAAGTGAAGAAGCAGAGGAACCACTCCCAGTTAAAAAACCAAGAGAATTCCCCTGAAGAAACAATGAAACAGACCTTTTCAGTCTAATAGACACGACTTCAAAAAGGAGGTAATGAAAATACTGAAGGAATTAAGAAAGGTTATTGACAGAAATGCAGATTATTGTAAAAAGGAACTAGAAACTATAAGGAGGAGACAAGAAAAATTAGAAAATTCATTTGCCAAGATGAAAGCCGATCTAAAGGCAATGAATAGCAGAATGAATAATGCAGAAAAAAGAATAAGTGATCTGGAAGATAGAAAAATGGAATTTACCGAAGCAAAACAGCAGACAGAAAACCAAATGAAAAAAAAAGAAAGCAGTATAAGAGACCTAGGGGATAATATATAGCGTCCCAATCTACTAATAGGGATTCCAGAAGGAGAAGAAAGAGAAAAGGGAACTGAAAATGTATTTGAATAAATTACAGCTGGAAACTTCCCAAGCCTAAAGAAGGAAAAAGATATCCAGATACAGGAAGAACAGAGAGTCCCAAACAAGATGAACCCAAGCAGACCTACACCAAGACATATTATAATAAAGATAGCAAAAGTTAAAGATAAAGAGAGAATTCTAAAGGCAGCAAGAGAAAAACAAAGAATTAATTAAAAGGGAAGCCCCATAAGGCTATCAGCTGATTGCTCAACAGAAACACCACAGGCCAGAAGGCAGTGGGAAAATATATCCAAAGTCTTGAAAGGGAAAAATCTGCAACCTAGAATACTCTACCCAGCAAGATTATCATTTAGAATAGTAGGAGAAATAAAGAACTTCTCAGACAAGCAAAAACTAAAAGAATACAGCAATACTAAACCTAACCTAAAAGAAATATTGATAGATCTTCTCTAAATATTAAAGAAGCAAGAAGATATAGGAAGGAGGAATTCAAAATTTGAAAGTAAATCACTTTAATTAGCCAGTAAACAGATCAAAAAGAGAAAGAGAAAAAAAAAACCTATTTGTGAAAGCGATAATAAACACCAGGAACAGCAAAAGGATAAACACGAAGATGTAAAAAAGGACATCAAAATCATAAAATGCGGGGAAGAAGAGTAATAAAATGAAGCTCCTTTTGTTTTTTTTTTTTTAAGAATGTGTTTGAGCCTATATGTCTAAAGCAAGTAGACATAGGAAGGGGTTAAGATACTTGAAAAACAGAACAAACACAAATCAAAAACACAATACATTCACAAAAACCAAGAAGAAGAGCACACAAGCATAAAATAAAAGGAAATCATCAAACCACAAAAAGAAAAAGAAAGGATCAGGGAAGAAACAAAGAATCAACTGGAAAACAAGGTTTAATATGGCAATAAATACATATGTATCAATAATTACCTTAAATGTCAATGCTCCGATCAAAAGACATAGAGCGGCAGACTGGATAAAAAAACAAGAGCCTACAATATGCTGCCTACAAGAGACCCACCTTATGGCAAAGGACACACATAGATTGAAAGTGAGGGGATGGAAAAAGATATTTCATGGAAATGGAAATGAAAAGAAAGTGAGAGTTGTAATACTCATATCAGATAAAATAGACTTTAAAGCAAAGGCTGTAAAGAAAGATAAAGATGGACACTATATAACGATAAAAGGATCAATACAAGAGGAGGATTTTACACTCATCAACATATATGCACCTAATATAGGAGCACCCAAATACATAAAACAAATACTAACAGACATCAAGGGAGAAATTGATGGGAATACAATAATGGTAAGAGACTTTAACACCCCACTCACATCGATGGACAGATCTTCTAGACAGAAAATCAATAAGGCAACAGAGATCCCAAATGATACAATAGAACAGTTAGACTTAATTGACATTTTCAGGACATTACATCCAAAAAAAAAAAGACAGAATACACATTCTTTTCAAGTGCACATAAACATTCTCTAGGATTGACCACATGCTACGGCACAAAACTAACCTCAACAAATTTAAGACTATAGAAGTTATTTCAAGCAACTTCTCTGACCACAAAGGCATGAAACTAGAAATCAACCAAAGGAAAAGAAATGGGAAGTTCATAGTGATACAAGCCTTCCTCAAAAACCAAGAAAAACAATGTTTTTTTGTGACATAATAAATCCACTGCATTACTCCTAAGTGCATGTGTTTTTTTTAGGTTTAAAATTATCATATGTGTTTATAATGCATTATAAAATATACAGTTCATTTATTTCTTAGTATCTGTAACTTCACTTATAAATTAACTAGTAATTCACAATTGGCTTTTCACTAATCCAACAGATTTTCTACACTTCCTTTATTTACCACAAGTTTATTATTCACGTAAGTGTTTAAAATCTTCTAACTTATGTCCTTATTCAAGTAAAAAATTATAAGAAATCCTTTTAACAGCTGCCCAGTATTAACTATGTAAGCATATAATATAAAGCCTAATTCCCTATAAACTTTTTATGCCTTGATTTTACTCCCAAATGTGATAAAGGTCCATACAGGTTTCTACTATGCCAATGAGTATCAACCACTGGAAGATCAAGTGTTAGGGTAAAAGGTGGAAATTTTCTTAGTGAGTCCACGCTGCCTTGGGTTTCCTTACATAACCTTGACAAATTTTAACATGCATTTTATACACGCTGGCTTGATTTAAACCTCATGAAACCTCGCTCCTTATTACAGGGAACTGAGGCTCAGAAAGGCACTTATTTGCTAAATACAGTAAGGGAATTAAATAATTTGCACTTGCGTTGGAAAATCAGGAATAGAAGAAATAAAGGCTCTGGCACCTACAGCTACAGCACACATTAAACACAGCCCCATTCCTAGCCAGATTAACATAAAATCTCACACTAAAAGTCTGATTTCCTATTACCAGAAATATCACATGGAGCTTTCAAAAAAATTACAAGTCCTGCTAAAAGGCAAGAAAAAACACAATCTAAAGACAGAAAGAGAGCATGAGAACCAGACTCAGAGAAGACACAGATTTTTGGAATTATCAGACAGGGAAATTTAAAGTAACTATGACTAGTATGATAAGGACTCAATAGATAAAGTAGGCAGTGTGCAAGAATAGTTGGGTAATGTAAGCAGAAAGATGAAAACTCAAATAAATAAAAGAAAATGCTACAAATCCAACACACTGTAAAAGAAATAAAGAATGCCTTTGATGGGTTCATCAACAGAATGGACATAGTCAAGGAAAGGATCAATGAGACTGAAGAGGAAAGAATCAGTGAGGCTGAGGACATGTCAATAGAAACTTTCCACAACTGAAATGCAAAGAGAAAAAAGAACAAATAAAAGGGAACAGAAAAACTATAACTGTAGAATAATTACAAAAGTTGTAACATACATGTCATGGGAATACAAAGGAGAAGAAGGAAAACAGAAGAAATGTTTGAAATAAAAGAATGGTGGAAATACTTCCAAAATTAATGACAGATACCACAGAAGCAGGATACCAAGCAGGGTAAATACCAAATATCTATACCTAGCTATGTCGTATGCAAACAGCAGAAAACCAAAGACAAAGAGAAAAATCTTTTAAAAAGCCAGGAGAAAAAAAAAACAAAACATCTTATCTATAGAGGAACAAGGATAAGCATTCCATCTTATGTGTTGTCAGAAACTATGCAAGCAGGAAGAGAGTAGAATGAATTGTTTAAAGTGTTGGGGAAAAAAAACCCCACCAAGCTAGAATAATGTACCCAGCAAAATGATTCTTCAAAGGTAAAAGAAAAATACTTTCTCAGACAAACAAAAACCAAAGGCATTTGTTGCCAGCAGACTTTCCTTGCAAGAAATGTTGAAAGTTCTTCAGAGAGAAAAAAATTATATGGGACTTCCCTGGCGGTCCAGTGGTTAAGACTCCACACTCCCAATGCAGGGGGCACGGGTTTGATCCCTCGTCAGGGAACTAAGATTCTGCATGCTGCAGGGCGTGGCCAAAAAATAATAATAAAAAAAAATTATATAGGGCAGAAACATGCATCTACATAAAGTAAGGAAGAGCGTTAGAGAAGGAATAAATGAGGGTAAAATAACATCTTTTATGTTTCTTATTCTTAACTGAACTAATAGTTAACTGTCCAAACTAATAATAGCAAAAATGCATTGGATGATTATAGCTTATGGATAAGGAGAGGAATTGGGAATACTGTTATAAGCTATCTACAGTACTTGTGAAGTGGTATAGTGTCATTTAAAAATGGACTTAGACTAGTTATAAATGTATATTGCAAACTATAAGGCAACCAATAAAATGTTTAAAGAAGTATAATTTATGTTAAAAGAGGAAAGAAAATGAAATCATATAAATGTTCAATTAAAACCAAAGGCAGGATAGCTGATTCACTTTGTTATACAGCAGAAACTAACACAACATTGTAAAGCAATTATACTCCAATAAAGATGTTAAAAAAAAACAAAACAAAACAAAGGCAGGGACTTCCCTGGCAGTCCAGTGGTTGAGGCTTCGCCTTTCAACCCAAGGGGTGTGGATTCGATCCCTGGTCCTCCCAGCCAAAAACCAAAACATAAAACACAAGCAATATTGTTAACAAGTTCAATAAAGACTTAAAAAAAAAAAAGCAAAGGGACTTCCCTGGTGGTCCAGTGGTTAAGAATCCGCCTTCCAATGCAGGGGACGTGGGTTCGATCCCTGGTCAGGAAACTAAGATCCCACATGCCACGGGGCAACTAAGCCCCCACGCTGCAACTACTGAGCCCATGAGCCTCAACTAGAGAGCTCACGTGCCGCAACTAGAGAGAAGCCCGCGCGCCGCAACGGAAGATCCCACATGCCACAACAAAGGTCCTGCAACTAAGACGTGACACAGCCAAAAATAAAATAAATAAATAAATAAAATAAAATAAATATTTTTTAAAAAGACAAAAAAGGAGAAGATAAAAAACAAACAAGTACAATGAACAAAAAAGTTACAAACATGGTAGATATTAAACCAACTATATCAAAATTCACTTAAAATGTGAATGATCTAAATACACCAACTAAGAGAGTGTGTCAGAGTGTGAGGTGGATACAGTCAGATGTCAGAGAGGACTAAAACCAAGACCCAAATATATGTTACCTACAAGAAATCCACTTTAAATATAAAGAAAATGATTATAAGTAAAGGGAAGCCAGGGAAATGGGGAGTTGTTGTTTATAGGGTATAGAGTTTGTGGGGTTTTTTCTTTTTTAAATATTTATTTATTTATTTGGCTGTGCCAGGTTTTAGTTGCGGCATGCGGGATCTTTTTAGCTGCAGCATGTGAACTCTTAGTTGCAGCATGTAGGATCTAGCTCCCTGACCAGGGATCGAACCCGGGCCCCCTGCACTGGGAACGTGGAGTCTTAGCCACTGGACCACCAGGGAAGTCCCTAGAGTTTCAGTTTTCCGAGATGAAAAAGTTCTGGAGATTGGTTGCACAACAATGTAAAAATGTACTTAACATTATTGAAATGTACACTTTAAAAAGGTTTATGTTATGTTTATTTTATCACAATTTTTTTTAAAAAGTAAAGGGATTTCTATTCAAGTCCTTTGTACACTTTCTAACTGAGTTGTCTTTTTGGTGCTGAGCTGCAAAACTTCTTTATATATTCTGGATATTAAATCCTTATCAGATATACGATTTGCATACATTTTCTTCTATTTCTGTGGGTTGTCTTCACTCTCTTGATAGTGTCCTTTAACACACACATTTTTTATTTTAATGAAGTCCGTATTATCTATATTTTTCTTTTCTTGCCTGTGTTGTTTCCACCTTATTTAGAGACCACTGACAAACCCAAGGTCCTTATGTTTTCTCCTAAGAGTTTTATACTTTTAGCTCTGAAATTTAGGTATTTTTAGTTGTATATGGTGTAAAGTATGGGTCCGACCTTCTTTCACATGTAGATATCCAATAGACACAGCACCATTTATTAAAGAGACTATCAAGATGGGTACAGAGTTTTTTGTTGGGGATGATGAAAGAGTTTTGGGTACACATGGTGGTGACTGTTACATATTGTGAATGTATTTAATGCCACTGAACTGCACATTGACAAATGGTTAAAGTGATAAATATTATGTTATGTATATTTTACCACAGTAAAAATAAACACAAGATACTACTTCATACCCACCAGAATGGGTATAATTTAAAAGATGGTCAACGGGAGGTATTAGTGAGGATGTGGAAAAATTGGAACCCTCATACACTGCTGACGTGAACATAAAATAGCACACTTTACTATTTGTAAAATAATACAAAACTGAAAAACAGTTTTGACAGTTCCTCAAAAAGTTAAACATAGAGTTTCCATATGACCCAGAATTCCAAAAAGAAATGAAAATAAACGCCCACACAAAAATTTATACACAAATGTTCACAGCAGCAATGATTCATAATAACCAAAAAGTAGAAACAAACCAAATATCCATGAAATGATGAATGTATATTTTTCAGCAATAAAAAGAAGTAAAGTTCTGAGTCATCCTACAACATGGATGTACCTTGAAAATATGCTAAATGAATGTAGCCAATCACAAAAGATCACATACTGTATGATTCCTTTTACAGGAAATGTTCAAAATATGCAAATCCATAGAGATAGAAAGTAAAATAGTGGTTGTCAGGATCTGAGGTAGGGATATGGGGGAAAATGAGGAGTAACCACTAATTGGTATAGGGTTTCTTGTTCGAGTGATGAATATTCTGTTGATGGCTGTACAGATTTGTGAGTATACTAAAACCACAAAATTGTACTCTTTAAATGGATAGACTGTGGTATGTGATTTACATCAATAAAGTTGTTAATTTTTGGAAAGTGACTTGGACATTAGCTGAGTTGTTCAGAGATCTTTTGACAGCAATTGCACTAGGATTTAGACCTTTCATACAATTTCTACCCTGAACAAGAGTTAGGGAAGAAACTGACTCAAACTAAAAGTTTTAACAAGATCTGAGGATATTACTTGAATATCTTTAGCTTTAAAAGCAGTGAATAGGAAGTAATCGATCTGCTATACTGCTTGAAATTTTTGGTTCAGCACAAATTATAAAACTACGGAATAGAAATAGAAATTAAAATAAATCTGTTATCTATATCTTTTTAAAACTTATCTGTCAAACTAGATAACTACTTTGGTGCTTTGGAGGCCAAGTAGCAGTGAACACTGATTGACGATATTAAAAATGAGGTAGAAAAAGCACAAGTTTCTTCTACCCAGGATCTCACCGTAGGATATCAAGCCTTTCATGAAGCTCTGCTTCTGAAAAATTCCACATTCAGTATTAAGAAAAAGAATCAAGTGTCCACACTTCATGTTCACAAAGAGCACAAGGTTTTACAATATGGTTTTACAATTTCTGTTCTCTACAATAAGACTTTTCCAGCCTTCAACTCTACCTGAATCTTATTATTGTAATATTCTTTCTATTTAACATTAATTGTTTAACAGTAATTTTATAGTGGGACATAGGAAGGATCAATGTACCACACAGTCTGGTAGAAAGCTTGTGCCGCAAATAAGGGAAGTTAAATGGTATCTACCCTCTAAATTCTTCAGAGATTCCTCTAGGTATCCTCTAAAAGACCTAGACTTTTTAAAGCCACATGCTTCTCTTGACCCTTGGGAAATGTTATTAACATCTTATACTTGAAGAATTTCTGGGAATACAACAAATTTTTGTTCCTTTACAAAAAGAAAAAAAGGGAGGGGAACAAAAAAAATACTGAAACAGGAAATAACACTGGTATCTCTTTTACATCATCTCAAAAAATCATTCAGGCCTCTTAGCCATCTAAGGACATAAAAATTAAGTATATGAGATGACAGGGCATATCCAGCATGGGCACCATAGAATAATCATCTTAGAAGATAAATTTTATTTTTCTGAAAACAGAATCCAAAATTTACCACAACAAACAAGGCACTACTAAAATGTAAGACCTTTTCTTTGAGTCCCAAAACAAGAAGATATATTAAAAGTTAGTCTTTCATAAATAAGTATACTGAATACAAAGAGCCACTACAAATCTCTTGAGTACCATTGAACATTTCTCTAAAAGCAAAAAGGAGGCAATCTCTTTTTTCACAAAACTTGGATCTAACTTATTTGAGTTAAAAAGCAGAACAGTGGTTCTAAATTTTGTAGAAACCATCCCTTTATAGAAGTAAAAGGAATAATCCAAAAGGAGTTGATCAGAAGCAAACTAATAATATAAACAATGCTTAGATATTAAAGTTATATAAAGATTAGCATGAAGAAAGGACTCAACTAAGAAGAAACAAAAGAAAATCAGTAAGTTCTACATTCTGATAGATGAGTAGAAAATAACCAAACAAACCTGTTCAACATCAACTCTAATCCTCCTATCTCAAGATGACTAGTGCTCCTAGTCTGTGTGTACTCATCCTAACATTTGAGTATCTTGTGCTGTATGTGTAACCTAACTCTATGACAGTCTTACCACCCAAAACTACAAATCATTCCTTGTCCCTCTGGTTAAACTTCCTCATTCATTTCTTTCAGTTGATGGCTCCAATCCTGGAAAATTTAAACTAATACCACCTATCAGAATGGCATTATCGTAAATAATAAATGGTAAATATCGTATGTTCTTTAACTATTAAATGATTTTCTTACCATTCCACAAGACTAAATAAAAGAGATTCAGAAAAGGCTAATATCCTGAGTTTCTAATCTTCCAGTCCGGCTTTAACATCTGAAAGTCATATCAACCTCTTTCTTTCAGTGGGCTGATGCCTCAGTGGAAAGATGAGCCACAATCCAGAAGTTATAATATAAGCAAATCAGATATTTGTTAATTTAAGAGATATAACTTTGTCGAGATATAACTCTCTAATTGTTCAAGGTTTTTGGAAAATCCTTTAAAGCATCTGTAAAGCATTAAAATTTCAAAACAAAGGCAATTCAGGTCAGCTTCACAAATATCACTTGCCTGAAAAACTTCCATTTAAACTCTTCCCAAACTGACCTAAGAGTTTTAACCGTAAGTCAGTCAGATTTCACTTTTTATTCATGAGGAGTAAGATTCACTTATTCATTTTACAATATTTACCAAATGCTGAATATATTGTGAGTACTTAGTATTGCAATAAAAAATAAATACATAAGACCTGACCCTAAGGAACTCACAATCTAATGGTAAAGAAAGGCTGTTAAGTATCCCAGGAATAATCTAGGGAAGAAAGGGGAACCATCCTCATAACTGTGAATTTCCTAATGCTTTTAAATCTCTCATACATGTAATCTTTTTCATCTAATTTTTATACAGCTTCCTTTAGGGTTAAAACTCTTAACCTTATTTCCAACACCTGCTAACCTCCATTTTAAAAAGCAAAGTTTGCTAGAGAATCAGGAATTTCCTGAAGAATACCTTGGGAAAGCAAACACTGAACCACGGATATTCCCTGTATTAAAAGAGAAAGGTGTAATGGTTTTATACAGAATCAAGGGAAAATAAAAATCAGTTGAGGGTGAGAAATATGCATAAATATTTGAAAAGCTTAGATTTATTCCATTCGAGGCACATCTATCTAAATTCAATATATTCTATTCACTTTAACACAAAAATTAGTAAGTGCAAGTATTATATCACTATCTTTATTTTCTAACAAAAGCATACTAAGTTCCCTCAAAAACAGAAACCTTTGGAAAGTTTTTATTGGGATGAAGTACATTTTAGCTCAAAGGGAATGAATTTAGATTTAAATAGGTTAAAAAACAAACTACCCTCAGATGAAGCAGAAATGCCTTTTTACTTTCCCATTGTAAGAAAATCTATTTTCCTCTAGAACTTGAATCAGAGTGAATCTATATCCCTATATATTGTAATGCAAAGAATACTGAAACCCAATTTAAATAAGATTCTCATTTCTCTTTTGGTAAAGAGGAAAGGGGAGAAAAACAAAATCTAGGTTTTCTGAGAGAAGACAAAGTCACATAATTCCTGTATCTATAGCTAAGCATTCAGTGCTTTAACGAAGCCCATCTACAAGCCATTGAGCTAATCATTTAATTTGTGGACCCCTACTCAATTTTGAGGGAGTTATAAAAGGCAAATCTCTCCAGATAAAAATAAAGCTTACGTCCCTAATCAATAAAAACAGAATCAGATAAAATCTGCAATGCAATCACTAGCTAAATGGAGTTTTGATAACTGCTGATTAAGGTCTGAGATAGTATTAACGTTTTTACAAGAGCAACAAAACCATCATTCCAAGGGCAAAAGATATATAAACAGATTAGATAATCTTTGAAAATACAGTGTTTGGCTTATCTTTAGAATGTAGTGAACTCAATGCTCCAGGTGATAGGCACCTGAGGGGGAAGGTATGAAAAATCAGAATCAACTTATAAGTAACTTCTCTACTTTTTGATATGTACATCAGAGCTACTCATACCTCTTTTCATGAAATTGATACCTAATCAGTTCTGTCTCCAGCTATTAAGTGCATCCACTCTGAAAAATAGAAAAGGAGGAGATAAAGCAACTCAATTTTGTTAAGCGCTTACACTATGCTATACAGCTCATAAAGATTTTCATTAAGGTATTACTGTCTCCACTGCATAGATAAAATAACAACACAAAAGTTGGGTAACTTTCCAAAGGTTACAAAGAGAACTGGATTTGAACCCAAATCTATCCGTACATGAGGTAATTCCAAATGAAAGCAAGTTGAGACCAGAGCTCAAACTGTCTGAATTTTATTCCAAAGGACTGGAGAATAATCCATTTTCCACTATTTCTTTCCCCCAAGAGTAGAACACACCAAATGCAAACGGACTTCTTACTGAAGTTAAATGACAATCCTTAATTCTTGGAAAACTTCCTGTAATACTGGAAAAACAACGGGTATAGAATAATATAGTTGGGTCCATTTGTATCTTAAGGAAAGCCTGATATTTAATATCTAGAATGGGAACAATTACAGCTCATTTACTCTCCCTTGCCTATAATAATATTCCAGATGTGGAAGTTTTAGCTGATTGTTGCTAAGGACTCCCTCCACATCCTCCTTCCCTAATAAGTCCACTATAGAAAGTGCAATATAAAGAAAAGTGTGAAGTACAAAATATAATGTCAGCTAAAATCCCACCATGCAGAGATAATCATAGGGGAAAATGTTAGCACACATTTTCATTTTTTTTAACAAAATCGAATGGTTACTTTACTGTTTTGCAACCTCTTCCCTCTGTTAATATACAGTGAATATTTTCCTGCATCATTATTTTCCTAAAACAATTTTTAATGGCAGTATAGTATTCCATCATGTAAAGATGCCAGAAGTTTTTTCTCAAGCTAACAGCACTTTAAGACAGATATGCTTTTGTTGCAGGAATTGCAGCTGCCTCCTAATAGGATCTGTAGCATGGCTGCTAAATTTTAAAATCAATTTTTATTTATTCAGAACATAAATAGTGCAGAAAAAAAGGGCTATGTGCACTGACTATTACAAAAGATTCACAAAGAGAAATAAGCTGACACACTTAAATTATTACCAATGCTTGCTTCAGCTGTTAAGTTATAGTTGTCTATAAAACCACATTGGCCAGTGTGAACAACTATAGAATAAGAAAATTCTCAAACTGCAACTGGAAGTGTAAATTAGTAAAACCATTATGGAGATCAATTTGGCAATCATCTTACAATAAAAAATAAAAATAAAATTGACCTCCTAAAGAAACTCCAGCATATGTGCAAAGGAGACACATTTAAGAATGTTCTAACACTTTTTAATAGCACCAAATTAGAAAAAATTCTAAATACCCACCAATGGTAGACAGATGAATTGTAGTATACACATTCAACTCAAAACTAATGAAATGAAAAGTGAGCATTCCAGATCAGTTTGTTCAATAGAGATATAACATAAGCCACGAATATAATTTAAAATTTTCTAGAAGCAACATTTTGAAAAAAGAAAAAGCAGGTAAAATTAATTTTAACCTTATTTAACCCAATATATCCAAATTATCATTTCAATATGTAATTAATATAAAATAATTAGTAATAAGATATTTTACATTTTTTTTGTACTAAGTCTTCGAAATCCTCTGAGCAAATACACTTCCAGCACATCTTAATTCACACTGGCCACATTTCAGTTGCTCAACAGCCACAGATAGTTAATGGCTATTGTACTGAACAGTGCAGATCTAAAGTTACCTCAAAATCCCAATAACAATACTGAACCGAAAAAGGAAGTTGTAAAATCATATGTATTATATGGTATCACTTAAATAAACTTATAAAACTAAAAAACTTCTAAATAATGTCTCTGGGAACTTCCCTGGGGGCACAGTGGTTAAGAATCCGCCTGCCAATGCAGGGGACACAGGTTCTAGCCTTGGTCCGAGAAGATCCCACATCCTGCGGAGCAATTAAGCCCGTGCACCACAACTACTGAGTCTGCACTCTAGAGCCTGTGGGCCACAACTACTGAGCCCGTGGGCCACAACTACTGAAGCCCGCGTGCCTAGAGCCCGTGCTCCGCAACAAGAGAAGCCACCAGAATGAGAAGCCTGCGCACCGTAACGAAGAGTAGCCCCCGCTCGCCACAACTAGAGAAAGCCCGCGTGCAGCAACAAAGACTCAACGCAGCCAAAAATAAAATAAATAAATTTTTTAAAAATCTGCATTGGGACTTCCCTGTTGGCACAGTGGTTAAGAATCCGCCTGCCAAGGCAGGGGACACGGGTTTGAGCCCTGGTCCGGGAAGATCCCACATGCCGCAGAGCAACTAAGCCCGTGCACCACAACTACTGAGCCTGTGCTCTAGAGCCCGCGGGCCACAACTACTGAGCCCATGTGCCACAACTACTGAAGCTGCACGCCTAGAGCCCGTGCTCTACAAGAGAAGCCACCACAACGAGAAGCCCGCGCACCGTAACGAAGAGTAGCCCCAACTCGCAGCAAATAGAGAAAGCCTGCGCACAGCAACGAAGACCCAACGCAACCAAAAAAAACAAAATCTGTATTGATAGTTCATAAGTGTGCATGTATAAGCTATCTCCATACTTGTTGCCAGAAAAATATGTTTATATAATTCACTAAATATCTTCTTGTCTTGTGTTATTTAGTTTTATTCTAAAAGCACTTAAGGGCAGAACCTAGGTATTTCTGGTTTTATTAGGCTCAGTACCAACAGTACCTACTTTGGCAGATAAACACTATTCAGAATTTGTCAGAAAACGTCAAACTTTCCAAAACAATGAAGAAACAATGAAGGACTGAACAAATTCCAGTCTACTGTTTTGAATACAAAGATATAAATGCTCTAATGCAGGTAAAAAAATGCAAGTTTGAGTAATAAAGCAGCAACATTTGAATAAGACCTACATTTTACCTTATGCATAAATAGTGATCTCTGCATAACATTCAAAATTTTTTAATTGCAGTAACAGTCACCATGTTCACATGGGCCAAATCAGTAATTCCCAGTAGGAACTTCAAGAAATGTTTCATTCTATTTGGCACACTGGTTAAATACAGTTCATTTCATCAATATGCCACACCCCATCCCCACCCAAAGGCAGAGTCTTCAAATGGAGACAGGAAGCAAAGAACGTGGCAAGATCAAGAAAGCAGGGGACTTCCCTGGTGGCGCAGTGGTTAAGAATCCGTCTGCCAACGCAGGGGACACAGGTTTGAGCCCTGGTCCGGGAAGATCCCACATGCCACAGAGCAACTAAGCCCGTGCACCACAACTACTGAGCCTGCACTGTAGAGCCCGTGATCCACAACTACTGGGCCCATGCACTGTAACTACTGAAGCCCGCGTGCCTAGAGCCCGTGCTCTGCAACAAGAGAAGCCACCGCAATGAGAAGCCTGTGCACCACAACGAAGAGTAGCCCCCACTGACCGCAACTAGAGAAAGCCTGCGTGCAGCAACGAAGACCCAACACAACCAAAAAGAATAAATTAAAAAAATAAATAAGTAAATAAATAGTTGCCTATGTGCAGCAAATTCAAGTTTTGCTTTTGGAGCTTTTTTCCCCAAATATTTTCAATCGAGTTTGGTTAAATCCGCGGATGCAGAATCCAGTATATTTGGCATAGTTGAGCAGACTCAAATATCTGTCACGCCCATGCTCAAAACATTCAGGGGCTTCCCATGTTTATAAATAAGGATAAAGTGCAAACGCCTAAGCAAGAGAGACTTCCCTGGTGGTCCAGTGGGTAACACTCCGTGCTCCCAATGCAGGGGGTCCAGGTTAGATCCCTGGTCGGGGAACTAGATCCCCCATGCATGCCGCAACTAAGAGCCCACATGCTGCAACTAAACATGCCGCAATGAACATCCCACGTGCCGCAACTAAGACCTGGCACAGCCAAAATAAATAAATACATATTAAAAAAAAATCCTAAGCAAGAATTTGAAGGTCTCTGCAAAATAATTCACAGATGACTTTCCAATCTCATCTGACCACAACTCTAAGCTCAAAGAAGGTTCTCTTTCCCCTCTTCACCCACTGAATATTCTTTTACTTCTCTTTAAGAGCAACAAATTCTGCTTATAGTTCCTTGTTTAAAACTCAAGAGTACTCCCTACTGGAGTGTAAATGCCTCAAAGGAGGTAACTGGTCTGAGTTCATCTCTTTTTCCCATGTGAGAAATAACAAATTGCCTTGAACAGAGGAATACTAAATGTTTATTAAAATAAAGATAATGCCTGCTCAGGGATTCCTTAAAAGAAAAGAGTGTTGATTTGTTGAGCATTTTTTAAAAGTCCTGAAGTCATTTTAGTACCATCAAATATTTTCCCTTCTATCTCTAAATTGAAATATTCAATAAGCTGTGCTGGATGCTCTACAGGCAGCCTTCGAAAGAAATGTATTATTTCATATACTTAACAGTAACAGGTCCAGTCACTGTAATATGAAACATTTACTCTTAGTTCTCTATTTTTAGTAGATACTCAGAAAACACAATGAAAATTCATAAATAGGGTGTTTTGATTTTGAATGTTGGGGGTATCTGAGGAAAGGGGAAAGGCAAGAAAAATAAGATGTGGGCAAATTCTCCCTAACTCTACAGAAATTAACCAAGCCTAGCTTCAAAATCTCTAAAGTGGGCTGATAATATTAGTATTAAAAGTAAAACCATTTTTAAAATATAGTAGGGACTTCCCTAGTGGTCCAGTGGCTAAGAGTCCACCTTCCAATGCAGGGGACACGGATTCGAGCCCTGGTCAGGGAACTAAGAGCCCACATGCCATGGGGCAACTAAGCCCGAGCGCTCTAGAGTCCGCGTGCTGCTACTGAGCCCATGTGCCCAGGAGCCCGCGTGCCAAAACTAGAGAGGAGCCTGCATGCTGCAATGAAGAGCCCATGCACCACAACGAAAGATCCTGCATGCCTCAACGAAGATCCCGCATGCCACAACTAAAGACCCGACACAGGTAAATAAATAAATATTTTTACAAAATAATAATAAAATAAAGTATAGTAAAAGCAAAGATGTGCCTCCTGATAAAATGTGCTCAGAAAGGCATATCACTTCATACTATCCCTAGCAAAATACATAATCACAAGGAAACACCAGACAAACCCAAATTAACTGGCCTGTGTTCTTCAAAAAACGGAAGGGAAAAAAAAGGCACGGTGAACTGCTCCAGATTAAAGAAGATTAAACAGACATGAAAATAAAATGCAATGCGTGTTCCAGAACTGGATCCTGGACCAGAAAAAATGATATTTCAGTCTTTCACTATGAAGGACATTATGAATCAATTGGCAAAATGTAAATAAGGTCTATAGATTAGAAACAGTACTGTATCAAGGTTAATTTCTAAATTTGCTAACTATATTGACGTTATATAAGAGAATATTCCCATTTTGGGGAAACTTTTTTTTTTTTTTTGGCTGCGTTGGGTCTTCATTGCTGCGCGGGCTTTCTCTAGTTGAGACGAGCAGTGGCTACTCTTTGTTGCGGTGTGCAGGCTTCAATGGTTTCTCTTGTTGCGGAGCACCTGCTCTAGGCACGTGGGCTTCAGTAGTTGTGGAGCACAGGCTTATTAGTTGCTCCACGGCATGTGGGATCTTCCCGGACCAGGGCTTGAACCCATGTTCCCTGCACTGTCAGTCGGATTCTTAACCAGTGCGCCACCAAGGGAGGTCCCTGGGGAAACTTTTCATTTTGAAATATAGTAAAAAGGAGATTTTCTTTTTTCTTTTTTTTTTTTGGCCACACCACACGCAGCATGTGGGATCTTATTTCCCAGACCAGGGATCTAACCCCCTCCTGCTGCAGTGGAAGTGCAGAGTCTTAACCACTGGACCCCAGGGAAGTCCCAGGAGATGATTATTCTTTATCTCCCTGAAGGTAGGATCAGGTTCATCTCCTGAGGTTACAGTTATAAAAAACATTCCCAAAAAATCATTCAATAAAATAGTACATGAGATGAATGACACATCGACTAGACATTTAAGGAAGTATCTTTGATCTGTGGAGAGACATTTTTTTTAACATCTTTATTGCAGTATAATTGCTTTACAATGGTGTGTTAGTTTCTGCATTATAACAAAGTGAATCAGCTATACATATACATATATCCCCATATCTCAACCCTCTTACGTCTCCCTCCCTCCCACACTCCCTATCCCACCCCTCTAGGAGGTCACAAAACACCGAGCTGATTTCCCTGTCCTATGCGGCAGCTTCCCACTAGCTATCAATTTTACATTTGGTAGTGTATATATGTCCATGCCACTCTCTCACTTTCTCCCAGCTTACCCTTCCCCCTCCCCATGTCCTCAAGTCTATTCTCTAGTAGGTCTGCATCTCTATTCCCGTCCTCCCCCTAGGTTCTTCATAACTATTTTTTTTTTTTAGATTCCATATATATGTGTTACCATACGGTATTTGTTTTTCTCTTTCTGACTTACTTCACTCTGTATGACAGACTCTAGGTCCATCCACCTCACTACAAATAACTCAATTTCGTTTCTTTTTATGGCTGAGTAATATTCCATTGTATATATGTGCCACATCTTCTTTATCCATTCATCTGTCGATAGACACTTAGGTGGCTTCCATGTCCTGGCTATTGTAAACAGAGCTGCAATGAACATTGTGGTACATGACTCTTTTTGAATTATGGTTTTCTCAGAGTATATGCCCAGTAGTGGGATTGCTGGGTCGTTTGGTAGCTCTATTTTTAGTTTTTTAAAGAACCTCCATACTGTTCTCCATAGTGGCTGTATCAATGTACATTCCCACCAACAGTGCAAGAGGGTTCCCTTTTCTCCACACCTCTCCAGCATTTATTGTTTGTAGATTTTTCGATGATGGCCATTCTCACCGGTGTGAGGTGATACCTCATTGTAGTTTTGATCAGCAATTCTCTAACGATTAGTGATGTTGAGCAGCTTTTCATGTGTTTGTTTGCAATCTGTATTTCTTTGGAGAAATGTCTATTTAGGTCTTCTGCCCATTTTTGGAGCACGCTGTTTGTTTTATTGATATTGAGCTTCATGAGCTGCTGGTAAATTTTGGAGATTAATCCTTTGTCAGTTGCTTCATTTGCAAATATTTTTTCCCATTCTGAGGGTTGTCTTTTCATCTTGTTTATGGTTTCCTTTGCTGTGCAAAAGCTTTTAAGTTTCATTAAGTCCCATTTGTTTATTTTTGTTTTTATTTCCATTTCCTTTGGCATTTGTTGTAAAGCTGGTTTGGTGGTGCTGAATTCTCTTAGCTTTTGCCTGTCTGTAAAGGTTTTAATTTCTCCGTCGAATCTGAATGAGATCCTTGCTGGATAGAGTAGTCTTGGTTGTACGTTTTTCCCTTTCATCACTTTAAATATGTCCTGCCACTCCCTTCTGGCTTGCAGAGTTTCTGCTGAAAGATCAGCTGTTAACCTTTTGGGCATTCCTTTGTATGTTATTTGTTGTTTTTCCCTTGCTGCTTTTAATATTTTTTCTTTGTATTTAATTTTTGATAGTTTGATTAATATGTGTCTTGGTGTGTTTCTCCTTGGATTTATCCTGTATGGGACTCTCTGCACTTCCTCTACTTGACTATTTCCTTTCCCATATTAGGGAAGTTTTCAACTATAATCTCTTGAAATATTTTCTCAGTCCCTTTCTTTTTCTCTTCTTCTTCTGGGACACCTAAAATTCGAATGTTGGTGCGTTTAATGTTGTCCCACAGGTCTCTGAGACTGTCCTCAATTCTTTTCATTCTTTTTTCTTTATTCTGCTCTGCAGTAGTTATTTCCACTATTTTATCTTCCAGGTCACGTATCCGTTCTTCTGCCTCAGTTATTCTGCTATTGATTCCTTCTAGAGAATTTTTAATTTCATTTATTGTGTTGTTCATCACTGTTTGTTTGCTCTTTAGTTCTTCTAGGTCCTTGTTAAACGTTTCCTGCATTTTCTCTATTCTATTTCCAAGATTTTCGATCATCTGTACTATCATTACTCTGAATCTTTTTTCAGGTAGACTGCCTATTTCCTCTTCATTTGTTTGGTGTGGTGGGTTTTTACCTTGCTCCTTCATCTGCTGTGTGTTTCTCTGTCTTCTCATTTTGCTTAACTTACTGTGTTTGGGGTCTCCTTTTTGCAGGCTGCAGGTTTGTAGTTCCTGTTGGTTTTGGTGTCTGCCCCCAGTGGCTAAGGTTGATTCAGTGGGTTGTGTAGGCTGCCTGGTGGAGGAGACTGGTGCCTGTGTTCTGGTGGATGAGGCTGGATCTTGCCTGTCTGGTGGGCAGGTCTGCATCCAGTGGTGTGTTTTGGGGTGTCTGTGACCTTATTATGATTTTAGGCAGCCTTTCTGCTAGTGGGTGGGGTTGTGTTCCTGTCTTGCTAGCTGTTTGGCATAGGGTGTCCAGTACTGTAGCTTGCTGGTCGTTGAGTGGAGCTGGGTCTTGGTGTTGAGATGGAGATCTCTGGGAGATTTTTGCCATTTGATATTACGTGGCACTGGGAGGTCTCTGGTGGACCAATGTCCTGAACTTGGCTCTCCCACCTCAGAGGCACAGGCCTGACACCTGGCCAGAGCACCAAGATCCTGTCATCCACACGGCTCAGAATAAAAGGGAGAAAAAAAGAAAGAAAGAAAGAAAAATAAAATAAAATAAAGTTATTAAAATTTAAAATAAAAAATAATTATTAAAAATTTTAAAAATTTAAAAGAAAAAAAAAGAAAGAAAGAAGAGAGCAACCAAACCAAAAAACAAATCCACCAATGATAGGAAGCTCTAAAAACTACACTAAAAAAGAAAAAAAAGGGGGGGGGCAGACAGAACCCTAGGACAAATGGTAAAAGCAAAGCTATACAGACAAAATTACACACAGAAGCATATACATACACACTCCCAAAAATAGAAAAAGGAAAAAATATATATATCGTTGCTCCCAATGTCAACTGCCTCAATTTGGGATGATTCGTTGTCTATTCAGGTATTCCACAGATGCAGGGTACATCAAGTTGATTGTGGAGATTTAATCCACTGCTCCTGAGGCTGCTGGGAGAGATTTCCCTTTTGCTTCTTTGTTCGCACAGCTCCTGGGGTTCAGCTTTGGATTTGGCCCTGCCTTTGCATGTAGGTCGCCGGAAGGCATCTGTTCTTTGCTCAGACACGACGGGGTTAAAGTAGCAGCTGATTAGAGGGCTCTGGTTCACTCAAGCCCGGGGGAGGGAGAGGTACGGAATGCAGGGTGAGCCTGCAGAGGCAGAGGGCAGCGTGACGTTGCAACAGCCTGAGGCGCACCGTGTGTTCTCCCGGGGAAGTTGTCCCTGGATCACAGGACCCTGGCAGTGGCGGGCTATACAGGCTCCCTGGAGGGGAGGTGTGGATAGTGACCTGTGCTTGCACACAGGCTTCTTGGTGGCTGCAGCAGCAGCCTTAGCGTTTCATGCCCGTCTCTGGTGTCTCTCTGATAGCCACGGCTCATGCCCGTCTCTGGAGCTCGTTTAGGCGGTTCTCTGAATCCCCTCTCCTCGTGCACCCCGAAACAATGGTCTCTTGCCTCTTCGGCAGTTCCAGACTTTTTCCCGGACTCCCTCCGGACTAGCTGTGGCACACTAGCCCCCTTCAGGCTGTATTCACGCAGCCAAGCCCAGTCCTCTCCCTGGGATCTGACCTCCAAAGCCCGAGCCTCAGCTCCCAGCCTCCACCCACCCCAGCGGGGGAGCAGACAAGCCTCTCAGGCTGGTGAGTCCTGGTCAGCACCAATCCTCTGTGCAGGGATCTCTCCGCTTTGCCCTCTGCACCCCTGTTGCTGCGCTCTCCTCCGTGGCTCCAAAGCTTCCCCGCCGCCACCCCCTGTCTCCACCAGTGAAGGGGCTTCCTAGTGTGTAGAAACTGTTCCTCCTTCACAGCTCCCTCCCACTGGTGCAGGTCCCGTCCCTATTCTTTTGTCTCTATTTTTTCTTTTTTCTTTTGCCCTACCCAGGTACATGGGGAGTTCCTTGCCTTTTGGGAGGTCTGAGGTCTTCTGCCAGTGTTCAGTAGATGTTCTGCAGGAGTTGTTCCACATGTAGATGTATTTCTGATGTATTTGTGGGGAGGAAGGTGATCTCCACCTCTTACTCTTCCACCATCTTGAAGGTCTCATGGATAGACATTTTTTAAGTATCATTTACAAAAACACCAAAACATCTCTTTTTTTTGGTGGGGGGGGGAACAGAGTTACTAGCCAAAATGTAAATTAGTACCGATTTTTTAAAGTATAGTGTAAGGTATAATGTAAGCTCCATGGGGAGCCTTAATTTAATTTGTCTTGTTCACCTAAGCAGTACTTAGAACAGTTCTTGGCACATGGTAATAGTAATTAGTAACAACTAATATTTGAGTAATTATTATGTCACACTAACCTAAGTGTTTTGTGTCCATTAACTCATTTAGTCTTCACACAGCCCAAGAAATATTTGGTGAATGAATCAATACTTTTTGCAGGATGACAATTACAGTCAGTTCTGCAATAATATAACATGAGTTCCTAAAAATCACCAGGTAATGCAAAATTGTGCAGTGAACACCATAGGATTCACGGGAAAAACGGGGTTAGAAGCCCAACACTGAAAAAACTTCATCAGTGACACATTTTTTTAAAAAAGACAGAAACCTAATAGAAATGGTAGCACAATTTTACACAGTTTACACATGTTAAGTGATTAAGAAATACACAAGTACAACAATAAATATGGCACGTTACCTTGAAAAAGACCTGAAGTTTGCTTGTGGAAGTGGGCATCAGAAGGGTTGCAGCTCATGAATTACTGTGAAGTGATGGAAGGAGGGTTATCTGAAATCGGATGGAAAATTGTAACAATAGATGTGGATGGGTGTGGCTCATAACACAAGGGGTGAACTGAGGTAGGTGGTAGATGTCTGAGGTATGTGCCTATATATGCGTGTATTTTAATGCAACTCAGTTCAGCTGGATGCAGTTTCCTGCATTCACCCAGGGCAAACTTTCTATAAAGGGCCAGATAGTAAATATTTTAGGCTTTGTGGGCCATTAGGTCTCTGTTGCAACTATTCAACTCTGAGACTGTGCTACAAAAGCAGCCACAGGACAAAGTAAACAAATGGGCTTGGGTGTGTTCCAACAAAACTTTATTTACAAAAATAGGCCACTGTTTGGTGGCCATAGTTTGCTGAGCCCTGAACTTGCAGACAAAATCCTAAATAAGCAAATGCAAATTTTGTCTTATGCTCAAATTGTCCCCCGATACATCAATCTTGTTGGAACAAATTCACTTTTCAAAACAAGTGTTATAGCAGAACTAAGTTTAGAATGCTATCAAATAAACCAAAAAATAACTGATATAATTCAAATAAGCAAAATAAATCCAGTATTACTCAAAAATAAACTATTTTTGATTTTGGATTTTATAAATCAAATGTCACCCAAAAGTCAACTGACAAATGACCAAAATAAAGACAACTAATGGTACATTTTGAACACTCATAGTCATTCAAAATCTGTGCATTAAATTCTACACAATCTTCAAGGAAAATGGGTTATGCTTTTGATAGCTCTTCTGAATTAAAATTATCGGGCTCAGTCACAAGGGCACATGTGGCTTTTACAAGATCATCGAGCAATCAAAGTTAACATATGAACTGCACTGTAAGATAAATAAGTTCTGAAGATCTGATGTACAGCACACAGCATGGTGACTATAGTTAACAATACTGTATTATATCCTTGAAAGTTGCTAGAGAGTAGATCTTAAATGTTCTCTCCACAAGAATAACAAAAAAAGGTAATTATTGTGACAGTCATTTCAAAATATATACACATATCAAATCATCACATTGTACACCTTAAACTTACACAATGCTATATGTCAATTATACCTCAATAAAGCTGGAAAAAATACTAATTGCACGTGGTTATACAATATTTGCCCAGGAACTGAGTTAAAAATTCTAAGTTGACCTCCTTTCAATTAGAAAACACTAATATATACAACATTTCTTTGCTCAAGCTGCTATAACTCACATCTGAAATCCTCCCCCAGTCTTCTTTGTTAAAAGTAGATGCATCCTCCAAGGGTCACATTCAAATGCTACCTCTCTATAAAGCCTTCCCTGGACCCCATCAGAAATGTCTTCCTACTCTAAACTCCCACAGCAAGTTACTTTTTACCCAACACAGCATGTAGCACTTTATATCCTGCTTCAAATTTATTTGTGAACATGTCTTATTTCCTCTGCTGTGTGGAAAATAAGACTAATCTTTAGCCATACTAATCCCTCTGCTGGACTGCCCTTTTTCACAGCCAACCCTTAACTGCTAACTTACCTTCAAGACCCAATACAGATACCATCTCCTCTGCAAAACTTTCCTAAACATCCCCCAAATTAGGCTTTCATTCATTCTGATCCCTAGCACAACCAATATACCTCCATTTTAGCACTGCTTTGTGACTGCTTATTTACTTACTATTTCCCTCCTTAGATTAAGAATGCTTTAAGGAGGCAGGAATTTTGTCTTTTACCCTTTGCATACGCTAGTACAGTGCCTGGCACCTAGTTGGTACTCAAGTATTTGATCAACTAATAAAGCATTCCTCCAAAATATCGAGTATAGGGTATATACACATGAACACCACTACCATACCAATAAATTTCTTAAACAAATATTTTATGTAACAGTTCACAAGAAAGCTGGACTACTGATACCAAGAATGGCTACTTCAAGCCAAAACTCAGAGACAAAGTCTCAGAGACAGGATCTGAAAACAGTGGCTAGAGAGCAAAATTCACAGAACCTTTTCCCAGGGCAAAAATCACCATCAGCTAGACTATAGGTCTTTTCAGAAGTATCATCTCCAATCATAAAAGAGCAGAAATACACTGGATATAGTAATCTTTCAAAATAGAACATATCCTGAGCCACAAAAATTATTAACGAACTTCCCAGCAAAGTTTTTCCGTTCTAATAAATGTTTGTGTATGTGATAGTATATATTATATTAGCAACAAAACATCTGTATCCTAACCATGTAAGCTTCAAGGCAAAAAAGATATGCATACATTGAATAAAGAAACTTTCCCTCATCACTTCTTCTCCCTACCCCCAAAAAGGCAAACAAAGTCAAAAAATGATCGACACTAACATAACCAGGATTATGTTTTTAATAACTTTATAGACCATCTAGTACAAGTTCATTCTGTAAATGACAAAGCAGAGGCCTAGAAAGATGAATGATTTGTCTACAACAATCAGTTGAGCAACAGAGCTGTAACTAGAAAACCCAGGTTTGGCTCCAAGTTAAGCACTCATTCCTCTACAACCAGCAGTTCTCAAACTTCTAGTCTCAGGACCTCTTTACACTCCTTAAACACTTAAAAATTAACAAAGACCCCAAAGAGCTTTAAGTTTATTGTCTTTTAAGAACCGCTGTTATAACCATGTTATCTCCTCCAGAACTGCAGGCTTTATCAGTATCTTTTAAACTTACTCCTATTTTACAGATGGAGAGCTATGGAGATTAATCATCCTGCATGTCAGCTATCAAGCCAATAAGACAAGCATTAGGATACATGTACAGAGAGATCCTACTTAGACACTCCTTTTACTGCCCTGCTATATTCAACATTCCTAAAGGAAGAGCTATACATCATTTTCCAATGGCTTAACCCATTTTAACAGCTTCTGCCAATGTCCAAGAGAACATTCAAGCTCTGGAGGAAAAAGACTTCATGTAAACCCAAGAATTGCCTGTATTCTGTCACCCAATCTGTAAATTTATTCAGATTTCAAAAGTGAAATAGGCACATAAATACACACAATTTCTTACAGAAAAAATTATTTCACACACCTAAATCTATATACAAATACCTTTAAGTACTACATTTATCTTATCTCTAGAAATACAATATAAAAGTGAAGGCTCATGGTCAACTATACCAAGGGTTGCTAATAATGAGAACTGGCCTGATCACAATTAAAATCACAAATGTCTTTCTTTTCATCCCCACCAATAACATAACGCAACAGCTGGCATTTGAATATTTTCAAAACCCTTTGTAAAATTTGCATGTACTCCGCTGCCACAGGCCTGGCTTAATACTTTCCACACAGTGGGAATGCACATATTTCACAGATAACATTTTTCAAAAATACGTTAGTATGCAACTGAGTGTGAACTACCACAATAACAGACACTTTCTAAGACATTTTCCCAACATCTCTCAAGTTAGACCACTTCTACCTTTTAAAATTTAAGACCAATAACTGGTTATATTGCTTTCAGCTTTTCAAGTAATCAATTGCCATAAGGATTAGAATGACAAGTTCCATCAAATCTCCAAGATCTTTATATAAAAATAAATGAAAGTTTATCTGTCAATCAGAGGCTGATCTTTCAGGCCAAAAAACTGAAGAAATAATCTTATTTAAAACAAAACAAATAACAAAAAACTCTTTAAAAACAATAACAAAACCTTTGAAAACTGAGCCACTGATTTTTCATTGTATATTTGTCCCTCAGTATCTGAGGGGAGTTGGTTCCAGGACCCACCACAGATACCAAAATCTGAAGATGCTCAAGTCCCATAGTCAGCCCTCCGTATCCGCAGTTCCGCATCCTCAGATTCAACCAACCACAGATTGAAATCCTCGGTACTGAGTGGAGGAACACAGAGCCAATTGTATGATTTAGCCAAATCATCAATTTATTTTCCTCCCTCTTGCCTTTTGGCTATTTTTTTACCACAGAATCCTAGGAATGTTCTTTTTTTATAAATGTAAGTAAAAATTAGAAACTAATCTTTGCTCCTTTTTTTTTTTTTTTGCTCCTATTTTTAAGTGCTGGACAGAAGATCAGATAAAGAAAAAATCTGGAACAATTGTGTAAAATAAAATTAATGACAATTCATAGAATTGTTCATATTATTTCTGCCTCACATTAGAAGAGAATCAAGAGTGATTTGGTATTGTGGGTTCAACTCACTCAAGCATTACCAGTCAGATTATCCTTTAACTACAATTATGGCTTGAGATGAATGACACTTCAGACTGAGACAGTTCTTCTGAACACCCACTTGGAGCACTTTCATAGTAAATAATCAGCATCACACTTTTTAAAATTAATTCTTTACATTTATACATGTGTTCTTTGCAAGGGGGTTTTCACGTAGCTTAAGATTCTCCTGGAATTAAATGCTTCAGATATCTTACTATCTCATATGAACATAAAAGACAAAATATTATAAACACCTACAAACTCAAAAGACCAACAACAAATGACAATAGTAGCTAACATGAACTTCTTCCATTGTAATACTTGGGCTAAATTAAAATGGTCATAATCACATTATATCTGGCAGCTCAAGGAGGTATTAATACCTGTGGTTAAGAACATAAGCTCTGGAGTCAAGACTGGGTTCAATTCCAGCTCCACCAATTACAAACTATATAACTTTGGTCAAGTTCTTTGATCTCTCTATGCCTCAGTTTCCTCCTTATCTGTAAAAAGGGGAACACCAAGTACCTACCCATAGAGCTGTTCTGAGAATTAATCACCATTACACAGGTCAAGGTCAACAGTAAGCACTCAATTTTAGTTAAGATTATTACTCTTACCACTAAGATCAACAAAAATTCAAGGCCCATAAGGAAAACTGACCCTGGCATAAAATGAATAATTCTATTCAGAAAGTCTATACATAATTAATTTGCTCACGCTAAAGAAAGGGAGAAAATCCAAGTTCAAGCTACGGTTTTAGAGGCAGACTTTGTGAGATTTAGTAAAATCTAGAGGTCATATTTAACTGTAAGGTACACCCTTCATGTCCAGGAACATGGGCACCTGATAATAACTAACCAACAAGTTGTTGGGTACCTCTTATGTGCCCAATACCCCTTACGTAAAGGCTTACTGCACTTGGACCAATTAACACAAATTCAAAAACCAAGGCCACAATCCTTACACAACTAGGGATCTATAATCTAAGAACTAAAGTGCATTTTTTTTCCTCAAAGGAAGGAAAACATCTTCCATCTACTGCTTGTTAATGCAGAAAAATAGGCACAATAAATATCATAGGTTCATTCCCAAATTCTATACACTAGGTAAAGTGCTCTAAAAACATATATACCTATATACTATTAAGATGGTGTATGTATATATATATATATATATATACACACACACACATATATATACACATATATATATACACCATCCTAATAGTTACTCAAAAGCATATTTTGCCAACTACGAATGCAATTCTGACCTATGATCCCTGTAATTTTACTTTGCCACTAGGCGCCAAGGATACATCTCAGAGCAGAAAAATTACTTAATTCACAAGGGATGAAAAGTCAAATGTCAAACTGTCTGAAAAGCAAGCCAGCCACCTGTGTAAAAGTGGTATACATTTCACATTAACAACCCATTATTTTTAGACACTATCAAGAGGCAAATCAGAAGCACAAGAGAAAAGCAGCCTCAACCTAATATAAACGTGCTTGACTGGTAAGAGGTGGCCTGCCAGGCACTGCTTCTTTGCAATAGATCTTACTTCCCATCAACCCATGTTAACGTGCTCCCCACCCCTCTTGGAATATATAAATAAATAAACAAAAATAAGGTCTAATTACTTTTGCTCAAAATTTGCCCATAGAGTGGAGAAACATCTGAGGACTGCCTTACCACCCATTAAAGCTGGACTACACAAAAAGTAGTATACTGGGGTCCTCTGGAAGCAAAACCCTGCGTTAGTATCCCTTTGCCTAGAGGTAAATCCAAGGATACCCCTCAGGGTCTGGAGTAGAGAAGGAATACTGGCAAGACCCACCCGTTCACCCTACAAAATGGGCTTGTCCCCAGGGACTGCAGAAAAAAAAATTAAATTCCGCAAGGCCGGGGTACTTCCCGTCTTCAGCAGTCCAAACGCCACTAAGTCGTCCCAGGATCTCACATCCTCCCGACCGCCCCTCCCCCTCTTCCCACCCCTCACCCCCCCCCCCCCTTCTTCCCCGCGCAGTCTCTAGGCCCAAAGATTAGGAAGAAAGACCGGGATACCAAAAACCGCCTCCCACTTCAGGGTCTCAATTCCACAAGCACCGAAGAATAAACAGAGGAGGCCAACTAAGCTCCGCGGTTCGGAGAGGCTTGAGAAAGCGCCCGACACGCCAGGCCGCGCCCCCCCACCCCCACCCCGGGTTGGAGCCTACCGCCGAAACCCCGAAACCCTCCTCACCTAAGGAGAAAACGATGCCTCTTTCCGCTCAGCAAAACACAGGCCTAACCCACCAAGCCAAAGCTTTCCCAAACACCCGGCTCAGAAGGCGCGTAGGCCGAAACCACTGGGATCCGTGAGACGGGGTTGTGTTTTACCTCATGGGCTCAGCAGTCATGTTTTCGCTTCAATGCCTTGTCGGCTTCAGCGACCGTAGGGCGCCACTCTGCGCTCCCCGGTGCCCAGTTACGATAGAAATGCACTGGACTCTTAGTCGTCACTACAGCTGGCGCTGGATCCTCCCCACAGCTCAAAGGCCGCCACCGCTGCCACCTCCGCAGGAGCCGCGGAAACAAAGCGACGCCGCCGCCGCCGCCATTTTGTTGGGCCGAGGCTCAGGCAACAGAATTGGCGCGTCCTCCCTCTTCGTCTTTCCATCATCCATTGGCTGCCTTCTCCGCAGCGCAGATGCCTATTGGGTACAGAAATTCACCTTCTTTGGGGGCCTGTTGCTAAGGCGGTCTACGTCATTTGATCCCCTCCACCTTTTCATAGGGGGTCCAATTCAGTCCCATTGACCTGAAAGTGCTAGTGACGTATTTTGACTTTATTCTGAAAATGCTTTTTAATCCGTCCTCTTTTCTTTGACATATTGACAAAACAAGAACAGCAATTTACATTTATTGAGAGTTTACTATATACCCAGCACTATACTAATCCTTTATCCAGATTGTCTCATGTAATCCTTATACCCTTTGAGTCAGACAGCCGCTTGTTACCTACATTTTCTAGACGAGGAAACCAAAACACAAAGTCCCACAGTAGTGGAGCCAAGATTCCGATCAGACACCACACTCTTAACCACTAATCTATGTGGCCATCCTATACATTTTCTTTCCTACATTCCAGGTTATCATCAAGTTCTTTACTTTCCTAGATGATTTATATATAATATTAATCATTCCAGCATGCTTACAAATATATATATATATTATAAATATAAAACATAAGACCAACTTGAGATCTGCACACAATTTTTTCAATATTGAATAAATTGCCACTTGGAACACACACGGGGACCATTTCCCCAGTCTGATGTGATGTTTGGCTCACAAACTAACCAATCTAGGTCTATTTCCAGCTCGTTACAGAGGTTTGGCTGTATCATCTCTAAAAGCCTTTCCAGGGAATTCCCTGGCCGTCCAGTGGTTAGGGCTCTGCGCTTTCGCTGCCGAGGGCCAGGGTTCGATCCCTGGTCGAGGAACTAAAATCCCACAAGCTGTGCAGCGTGGCCAGAGTAAATAAATAAAAATAGAATAAAAGTCTGTCCAGTTTTCACGTTCTATAATTTAATTGTCTATTGGTAATCTCTGCAAGTCACAAATCAGTTCTCTAAAATCAAATAGTTTCAAGTTTTGTTTCTAAATTTATTCTGCCATAAATAAAGTTCATTCTACTCGCTTTTTCCTGAAATCTGCAAGAGCTCCTGTTGTGTTTAGGTGACAAGGTTGCTGCTTTCTACTGGAATAGCAAGCGATGAGCATTTTTTGAATGGAACACTTTGATAATCTGATAGACTCGGGCAACTTTTTAATCAAGAGAAGCCTGTACACATTTCAAGTCATCTTTCAGATACTGAAGTACCATTGCCAACTGTAGAAACCAGCCTTCTGTATCTGGAATACTGATTTTCTTCTTGTCTTTTAGACATTAAATATTACTTAAACATACAATTTACAGAAGTTATGTTTTCCTCGTTAGTAAATGCAGTTAATTTGAAAGGAGATCCACTCTGTTAGAAGACGTCACACAACTTTCAAACGAGCTCTTGGGGACAAGACTCAACACTAAGCAGCTTTAAATGGCAAATTCCACAAATAGAAAAACATCTTAATAACAAAATTATAATCACAGAATTTTAAAAATATAAAATAACTCAGTATTTGTGAATCATAAAGAGAATATCTTTGCTATTAAAGGATGACTAACAAAGTTTTACTGATGTATTTATAGGGGGATCACTTTCAACATATAATTTTCAAAGACTTTCCTTCAGCTGTATTTTAGAAAAAATTCACTGGTACACATCACTTTCACATTTTTCATCAAGTTGCCACAGAAATCAACATAGACCCCTTTCTTGGACTCTTGACCATAAATGTGATTTGCGAATCTACTTATTTGCTTTGGAAGAAAGACAAGGTAAATTACCTTTAAAAGTGCAAGTTAGATGAAAAAATAGATACTCTCATAATTTTAAATAAACAGCATCACAAATTCTGACTATGTTATGTCAAAATCATAAAGCTTTGGTGATAACCATGAAATTTTTGAACGTATATATCCTTTAATCCAGAAATTTAACTTCTAAGAATTTATCTAACAGATAAACTCTACATGTGAAAAATGAGTTGTCCACAAGACTATTCATTGCAACATTGTAACATCAAAGATTTAGAAACAACATAGATGTTCCTCAATAGAGGACTGGTGAAATAAACTATGCTATCCATATAACATAATACCACATAAGTCCTTAATATAAAAATTTTTCAAAAATCACTTGTGTTTCTATGCACTAACAACAACCAATCCAAAAAGGAAATTAAGAAAACAGTCTCATTTTCTATAGCATCAAAAGGGATAAAATACTTAAGAATAAACTTAACAAAGGCCGTGAAAGACTTGCACACTGAAGTCTATAAAGCATTGCTAAAAGAAATCAGAGAAAGACAAAAAGAATGGAAAGACATCTCATGCTCATGGACTGCAAGACTGACTGTTGTTAAAATGTCCTACTAGCCAAAAAGACCTACAGATTTAATGAAGTCTGTATTAAAATCCCAGTGGCATTCTTTGCAGAAATAGAAAAAAATCCCAAAATTAACATGGAAGCTCAAGGGACCTTAATAGCCAACTCAGTCTTGAAAAAGAAGCGCAAAATTGGAGACCATACTCTTCCCAATTTCAAAATATACTACCAAGCAACAGTAATCAAGGCTGTGTGGTATTGGCATAATATATAGAAAATGGAACAGAAAAGAGAGCCCAGAAGTAAACCCTTGCATATATGGCCAAATGATTTTCAACTAAGGTGCCAAGACTACACAATGGGGAAAGGATAGTCTCTTCAATAAATGGTGTTGGGAAAATAGGATATCCAGCTGCAAAAGAGTGAAGTAGTACCCTTAACTTATACCATATACAAAGATTACTTCAAAATGGCTTAAAGACCTAAACCTGTAACATTCCTAGAAGAAAACATAGGGGGAAAGCTTTAGGTCACTTAATTTGGCAACTGGTTTCTTGGATGTGACAGCAAACGCACAAGCAATGAAACTAAAAAAGATAAATGGGACTACATCAGATTTTAAAACTTATGCACATCAAAGGAAACTATCAACAGTGTAAAAAGGCAACTTACAGAATGGGAGAAAATATTTGCAAATCCTATATGTGATAAGGGGTTAATATCCAGAATATATAAGGAACTTCTACAATTAACAGCAATGACAAAGAATAAAAAATGGACAAAGGAATTGAATAGGCAGTTCTCTAAAGAAGATATACGAATGGCCAACAAACATATGAAAAGATGCTCAATGCCACTAATCATAAGAGAAATTCAAATCAAAATCTCAATGAGGTATTATTTCAGGCTGTTGGAATGACTATCATCAGAAAGACAAGAGATAAGAAATGCTGGCAAGGGACATCCCTGGTGGCACAGTGGTTAAGAATCTGCCTGCCAATGCAGGGGACATGGGTTCAAGCCCTTGTCTGGGAAGATCCCGTGTGCCACAACTACTGAGCCCGTGTGCCACAACTACTGAAGCCCGCATGCCTAGAGCCCATGCTCTGCAACAAGAGAAGCCACTGCAATGAGGAGCCCACGCACCGCAATGAAGAGTAGCCCCCACTCGCGGCAACTAGAGAATGCCCGTGTACAGCAACGAAGACCCAAGGCAACCAAAAATAAATTAATTAATTAATTTTTTTTTAAAAAAAGAAATGCTGGCAAGGACACGGTAAAAAGGGAATCCTTGTGCACTGTTGCTGGAAATATAAAATGGTGAAGCTGCTATTGAAAACAGTATGGAGGTTCCTCAAAAAGTTAAAAAGAGAATTACCATACAATCCAACAATTCCACTTCTGGGTATATAACCAAGAGAATTGAAAGCAGGGTCTCGAAGAGATAATTGCCCACTGATGTTCATTGTAGCATTATTCACAATAGTCAGGAGGTGGAAGCAACCCAAATGTCCATTGGCAGATGAACAAAGAAAGAAAATGGAATATTATGCAGCCTTAAAAAAGAAGGAAATCCTTTCGTACACTACAACATGGATGAACCTTGAGGATATTATGCTAAGCAAAATGTCACTCACAAAAGGACAAATACTGTATGATTCCACTCATATGAAGTATTTTAAATAGTCAAAATCCTATAAATGGAAAGTAGAAAGGTGGTTGACAAGGGCTGGGGAGATGGGTAAAGGAGAGGGCATTAGTTTTTAATGGGTATAGAGTTTCAATTTTTCAAGATTAAATAGTCCTAGAGATCACAACAATCTAAATATACATAACACTGCTGAACTGTACACTTAAAATGGTTAAAATGGTAAATTTAATATTACATGTTTTTTTACCAAATAGAAACTTTTTTAAAAAGGCAGGCATAAATGTACATATATGAGATGTTTTTCTAGTTATATTGTTAAATGAAAAAAAAGCAAGTTGCATAACACTGTATTTTAATATTTGTGTTGGGGAGAGAGCAAGAGCAAGAGTAAGAGCCAGAGTGAGAGTGAGAATGAGAAAGAGAGAGGATAAGAAGTAAAATAACTCTGAAAGAATGAAAATTATATTTAATAATAGTGATTACCTGGAGAAGATAACCTGGGAGCGGGGGGACCAGGGCAGGAGGAAACTTCACTACACTATATACTCTTTGCACCTTTTATATTTTATAAATACATGTGGGTGTATTTCCTGTTCAAAAAATGAATGTGAATTTAAAATTAAGACAGTGTGATATTGGTGAAAGAACAGACAAATAGATCAATGGAAGAACAGAGAGGCCAGAAATAATCCCACATAAACAGAGTCAATTGATCTGTGGCAAAGGACCAAAGGCAATTCAACGGGGAAAGGACGGTCTTCAACAAATGGTGCTAGCAAAAGACACTGCTAAGATAATGAAAAGATTAGCCACTGATTGGGAGAAAATCTTTGCAAAACATATCTGTTAAAGGACTGATGTCGAAAATACACAAAGAACTCTTACAACTCAACAATAAGAAAACAAAGGCCCAGTTTTAAGATTGGGTTCTTCTTGGGCAAAAGAACCAAAGACACACCTCATCAAAGAAGATATACTGATAGCAAATAAGCTTATGAAAAAATGCTCAACATCATATGTCACTGGGCAATTGCAAATTAAAAGAACAATGATATACCACTACACAACTATTAGAATGGCTAATCCAAAACACTGACAACAACAAACGCCAATGAGAACGTGGAACAACAGGAACCCTCATTCATTGCTGGTAGGAATGGAAAATGGTACAGACACTTTGGAAAGTTTCTTACCAAACCTAAGGCTAAACAAACTTTTACCATATGATCCCACACTTGCAGGAATGAATGCACGAATGAATTGGAAAATGACATCCACACCAAAACCTGCACACAGATGTTTATACCAACTTTATTCATAGTTTCCAAAACCTGGAAGCAACCAAGATGTCCTTCAGTAGGTGAATGGATAAGTAAACTGTGGTGCACCCAGACAGTGGTATGTTATTCAGTCCTAAAAGAAATTAGATATCAAGCCATGAAAATACATGGAGGAAACTTAAATGCCTATTACTAAGGGAAAGAAGCCAATCTAAAAAGCTATATACTGTATGATTCCAACTATCTGATATTCTGAAAAAGGCAAATCTATGGAGACAATAAAAAGATCAGTGGTTGTCAGGGGTTGTTGGGGGAGGGATTGATGAAGAAGAAGAGCACAGAGGATTTTTACAGCAGTGAAACTATTCAGTATGGTACTATAATAGTAGATATTTGTCATTATACATTTGTCCAAACCCAGAGAATGTACAACACCAAGAGTGAACCCTAATGTAAACTATGGATTCTGGGTGATAATGATGTATCAATGTAGGTTCATCAATTGTCACAAATATACCACACTAATTCAAGTAATTAATAATAGGGGAGGGACTTCCCTGATGGTCCAGTGGTTAAGAATCCGCCTTCCAATGCAGGGGACGTGGGTTCGATCCCTGGTCAGGGAACTAAGATCCCACATGCCACCGGGCAACTAAGCCTGCGCCACAACTACTGAGTTCACGCGCCTCAACAAGAGAGCCCAAGTGCTGCAACGAAAAGATCCTGCATGCCGCAACTAAGACCCGACACAGGGGCTTCCCTGATGGCGCAGTGGTTAAGAGTCCGCCTGCCAATGCCGGGGACACGGGTTCCAGCCCTGGTGCGGGAAGATCCCACATGATGTGGAGCAACTAAGCCCCTGCTCCACAACTACTGAGCCTGCGCTCTAGAGCCCACGTGCCCAGAGCCTGTGCTCCACAACAAGAGAAGCCACTGAAATGAGAAGCCCACACACCGCAACAAAGAGTAGCCCCCACTCGCCGAAACTAGAGAAAGCCCACGTGCAGCAACGAAGAACCAATGCAGCCAATAAATAAATAAATAAATAAATAAATAAATAAATAAAAATAATAGAGAAAACTGGAGGGGGGGGTTAGGCAGCATATGAGAAAGATCTGTACTCTCTGCTCAATTTTCCTGTAAAACTAAAACTGCTCGAAAAATAAAGTCCATTTAAAATGAATATAATTAAAAATCATAAAATAATTCACTTTTCCTCATAGGTCTGTTTAGGTTTTTTAACATAAAGGATATATTAAAACGACCTCTCCATTCACTTTATGAACATTATGGGGGAGAACAGAATATTTAAAAGTAAACCAGGTACAAACTTCCAGTCATAAAATAAATAAGTCATGGGGATATAATGTACACCATGGTGACTATAGTTAATAATACTGCATTGCATGTTTGAAACTTGCTAAGAATAAATCTTAAAAGTTCTCATCACATGAAAAGAAATGGTAACTACATATGTTGATGGATATTAACTAGACTTATTGTGGTGATCATTTTGCAACATCCACAAATATCGAATCATTATATTGTACACCTGAAACTAACATAATATCGTATGTCAAGTATACCTCAATTTTAAAAAGTACACCAAACAAGATTAATCTTATAGCTCCAAATGAAATAATGTTTCCTTCTCATAAACCAGTGGGAGTTGAATAAATTATGCAATATTTTTTGAAGAGTCTAAACCTAAGGCAACCTAATAATTTGTTGGTATTTTCAAAAAGCCAATATTTCATTTGTTGATTATCTCTGTTGTTTTTCTATTCTCTATTTTGTGTATCTCCATTCTAATCTAATCTTTAGTATTTCCTTCCATCTGCTAGCTTTGGGTGTAATTTCTTCTACATATCTTCTATATCTAGTTTCTTCTATACCTATAGTTTCTTCTTTTCTAGTTAAGCTGTAATGTTAGGTTATTGATTTGAGATTTTTCTTCTTTTTAATGTAGACATTTACAGGTATAATTTTCCCTGAGCAATGCTTTCACTACATTCTGTGTTTTTGTATGATATATTCTTGTTTTCACTCATCTCAAAATATTTTCTAATTTCCTTTGTGGTTTCTTCTTTGACCCATTGATTGTTTAAGATTATACTGTTTAATTTCCACATACTTATGAATTTTCCAAATTTTCTTGTTATTGATTTCTGGTTTTGTTCCACTGTAATCATGGAAGATATTTAGTATGATTTCAGTCTTTTAAAATTTACTGATCCTTGTTTGTGGTCTAATATATAGTCTAACCTGGAGAATATTCCATGTGCATGATAAAAGTGTGAATTCTGCCTTTGTTAGGTGAAGTGTTCTGTGTAAGTCTGTCAGTCTAGTTGGTTTATAGTGTTGTCCAAGGACTCTGTTTCCTTAATGATCTTCTTTCTGGTTGTTCTACTCATTATTAAAAGTGGAGTACTGAAGTCTCCAACTATTATTGTAGAATTGTTTACTATTTCTCCCATCAAGTCTATCAATATTTTCTTCATATATTTTGGGGCAATATTGTTAGGTGCATATGTTTATAATTATCATATTCCCTTGATGGAGTGACCCTTTTATCAATATATAATGTCTTTATTGTCTTTTGTAACAATTTTTGACTTAAAGTCTATTTTTTCTGATATTAGTATAGATACCCTAGCTCTCTTTGGTTACTATTTACATGGAATATCTTTTTCCATCCTTTCATTTTTTATCTATTTGTGTCTACATCTAAAGTGAGTCTCTTCTCACAGATATAGAGAACAAACAGGTGGTTACCAGTGGGGAGAAAGAAGGGGGGAGGGACAATACAGGGTTAGGGGATTAAGAGGTACAAACTATTAGGTATCAAATAAGCTACAGGGGACTTCCCTGGTGGCATAGTGGTTAAGAATCCGCCTGCCAATGCAGGAGACATGGGTTCGAGCCCTGGTCTGGGAAGATCCCACATGCCACGGAGCAACTAAGCCCGTGTGCCACAACTACTGAGACTGCACACCAAAACTACTGAAGTCTGCACACCTAGAGCCTGTGCTCCACAACAAGAGAAGCCACCGCAATGAGAAGCCCGCACACTGCAATGAAGAGGAGCTCCCGCTCGCCGCAACTAGAGAAAGCCTGCGCGCAGCAACAAAGACCCAATGCAGCCAAAACTAAATAATAAAATAAATAAATAAATAAATAAAATAAGCTACAAAGATATATTGTACAACACGGGGAATATAGCAAATATTTTACAAGAGCTATAAATGGAATATAACCTTTGAAAATTGTGAATCACTGTATTGTACACCTGTAACTTATATAATATTGTACAGCAACTATACTTCAATAAAGAAAAAAGAAAAAAATGAAAGTGAGTCTCTTGTAGACAGCCTATAGTTGGATGGTGGGGTTTTTTAAAAATCCATTTTGCCGTTCTCTGTCTTCTTATTGGAGAATATAACCCATTTACATTTAAGTAATTAGTGATAAGGAAAGACTTACTTCTGCTATTTTGCTATTTGATTTCTATATGTCATATATACTCTGTTCTTCGGTTCCTCCATTACTGCTTACTTTTGTGTTTAATTGATTTTTTGGAGTGTATTCCTTTCTGTTAGTCTTATTGAGCATCTCTTCTAAGTGAAAAATCATTTTTGTCTTGGTACTTTCAAGATTCTCTGTCTGTCTGTCTTGGTGTGGATCTCCATGTTTATTTTACTTAGAGTTCAATGAGCTTCTTGATGTGTAGACTCATGTCTTCCATCAAATTTGGGAAGGTTTCAGCCATTATTTCTTCATTTTTTCTTTCTGCCTTTTCTCTCTCTCCTCTTCTGCTGGGACTCTCATTATTTGTATATTGGTGTGTTTGATGCTGTCCCCCAGGTCTCTTAGGTTCTGTTAATTTTCTTCATTCTTTTTTTTTCCTGCTTCTCCAATTGGATAATTGTAATCAACTCATCTTCATGCTCCCTATTCATTTCTTCTGTCTGCTCAAATATGTTTTTGAAGCCCTCTAGTAAATTTTTTTCACTAATGTATCTTTCAGATCAAGAATTTCTATTTTTTTATATCTCTTTTTTCTCCCCATGAGTAATGTGTTTTACTTTTTTCCAGCTTTATTGAGATATAATTGACAGATAACATTGTGTAAGTTTAAGGTGCACAACATGATGATTTTATACACATATATATTGTGAAATGTTTACCACAATAGGGTTACTTAACACATCCTTTACCTCACATAATTACCATTCTGTTGTTATTCTCTTTCTTTATTGATATCCTCTGTTTGGTGATACACAGTTTACCTCGTTTCCTTTATTTTTTGGATATGATTTCCTTTAGCTCTCTGAACATATTTTAAATAGCTGATTTAAAATCTTTTTCTAGTAAGTCCAATGTCTGGGCTTCCTGAGGTATAGTTTCTGTTAATTTCTATTTTTCCACTGTGAATGGGCGATATTTTCTTATTCCTTCATGTGCCGCATCATTTTTTGTTGAAAACTGGACATTTTGAATATTATAATGTGGTAACTCTGGAAATCATATTCTCCTACTTTCCCATTAGTTGTTGTTTCTGCATGTTGTAGGTTATAGTTTTTGCTTAGTGAACTTCCTAAACTATTTGTGTAAAGACTGTGTTCTTTGTCATATGTCGACATTGAAGTCTCTGTTTCACTAGCTTAGTGGTCATCTAGTGATATGAGAGTGATTTCCTTAAACACCTGGAGGCAAAAAAACCAAAACAAAAACCCCCTTTCAATCTTTGCAGATTGGCCCTGTCTTGGTACAGTCCTTCAACACTTAGCCAGTCTGTTTACAACTCTGCCTTAGCTTTCACTTCCTGCTTGCACTGAGCATAAAGACTAGTCAGAGGTAAAAGCTTAGAGAACTATTAAGTCTATTCTGAGCATGCATCCTGTTATGGGTATATAAAGCTTTTGTTTCCCAAAGTAAGTCTCTTCTCAGCTTTTGCTCCTAGACTTTTGACACATCTATTGATTGCCACAACAGCAATGTTTTGCCTCAGGCAGCAGTGGCTTGTTCATTTGTCTTTTAACATTTTTGAGGATAGCTGCTTTTCTGTCCTGAATGATTTCTGAGCTGGGCAAAACTAAAGCAAGCCTCTTGTGTCATTTCTTAGGGAACCCACAGACAGGTCAAAACAGACAAACACAATTTCTTGGAAACAAGGTCTGCTCTGCTCTCCTTGGGACCAGCTACCCAAACTGGGAACACAGAATGCCGTCTTCAAAACTCTGCCACACCAACATGGGGGGACAGGGCGAGGCTAAAACACCACAAAGTTCTCCTACCATGCTTAAGTTTCCTTTTTCTTAAGGAAACTTTTTCTGATTTAGCATTCACTTGGTTGTTTCAAACCTTTGCCTATTTTCCAGAGTTACAACAAAGTTGATTCTGGCAGTCTTTACTTATCTTTTTCAGTGTTTCTGCGGAGGGATGGGCCCTCTGAACTGTTTACTCTATCATTTTTCTATCTTAGCTATTTTTTGTTTGTTTTGTTTTGTTTTTTGATTGCTATGCAACATTTTATTTTTAATTAATTTTTAGTAGAGTATAGTTGATTTACAATGTTGTGTTAGTTTCTGCTGTACAGCAAAGTGAATCAGTTATACATATATCCACTCTTTTTTAGATTCTATTCCCATATAGGTCATTACAGAGTATTGAGTAGAGTTCCCTGTGCTATACAGTAGGTTCTTATTAGTTATCTATTTTATATATAGTAGTGTGTATATGTCAATCCCAATCTCCCAATTTATCCCTCCCCTCCCCCTTTTCCCCTTGGTAACTGTAAGTTTGTCTTCTACATCTGTGATTCTATTTCTGATTTGTAAATAGGTTCATTTGCACCTTTTATTTGATTCCACATATAAGTGATATCATGTGATATTAGTCTTTCTCTGACTTACTTCACTCAGTATGACAGTCTCTAGGTCCATCCATGTCACGTAAATGCCATTATTTCGTCCTTTTTTATGGCTGAGTAATATTTATCTTAGCTATTTTTGGCCCTTCACATTTCCGTATAAATTTCAACCTTCACACACACACAAAAATATGCTATAATTTTTATTGGAGTTGATATGAAAATTGAGAGCTTTACAACATTAAATTGTATTTTTATTTTTTTTGAGAAAGTTTAGCATATTTCATTTTTGATGTTACTTAGTGTTATAATTGTAGGAAGTAACTTGTAAAGGGTTGTTATTGTTCAAAGTTCAGACACATTTCAACTGAAAGAATTCTTTTCCTTAAAAGTTTAAAAAAATTTTTAAGAATTTTTATTGGAGTATAGCTGAACATTGAATTTTAAAATCTGTGAACAGGGTATATCCCTTATTTGTGTTCTTTATTCATTTATTTTAGCCATGCCACGTGGCATGTGGGATCTGGGTTCCCTGACCAGGGATCAAACATGTGCCCCCTGCAGTGGAAGTGCGGAGTCTTAACCACTGGACTGCCAGGGAAGTCCCTATTTGTGTTCTTTAATTTCTCTCAACAATGTTTTGTAGTTTCCAGTCAATATGTCTTGCACATCTTTTATTACATTTATTCCTGATACTATCTTAATTTGAATTAACATTTGATAGAACTAGCTAGTCACTATCAGGGAATTCCATCTTCCTTTCTCCTGCTAAGCTGTTTGACCTTGAATCTGTCAATAATATGTATGATACTAGAGCAAAGTGGTTGTACTGATATTTTAGTATTTTGTATATTATCAAAACATTGGTATTTTATTAAAATCTGAGATAAAATTGTCATAGTCGTCTACATGTCATCAGATGTTGTTACACCTGTAAAAGGACCAGAAACTAGGATTAAGGATCCCTTGTATGTCTGGCTTGAGTCTTTCCAAATAGAATGAATAAGGAAGAAAATCTTGATTAAAAGAGGTGAGGAGGGGTCAGACTTGTGAGAATGAATTTGACCTTTGAGGGAAAGAAAGAGAGGTAAGAGGAGGAAATCTAACCATGGAGGAAGAGAAGCAGTTGGGTTTCAGGGGTCCTGGAAACCTGCCTCCATCTTTTTTCTTTTTCATCTCAAATTTCCCTACTATCTTCTCTCTTTTGCTTTCTTTCTTTCTTTCTTTTTTTTTTTAAGTTTTTGGCTGCGTTGGGTCTTCGTTGCTGCACACGGGCTTTCTCTAGTTGCGGCCAGTGGGGGCTACTCTTTGTTGCAGTGTATGGGCTCGTCATTGCAGTGTCTTCTCTTTTGTGGAGCACAGGCTCTAGGCGCACGGGCTTCAGCAGTTGCAGCAAGCAGGCTCAGTAGTTCTGGTGCGCGAGCTCTAGAGCGCAGGCTCAGTAGTTGTGGTGCACAGGCTTGGTTGCTCCGTGGCATGTGGGATCTTCCCAGGCCAGGGATTCAACCCGTGTCCCCTGCATTGGCAGGCGAATTCTTAACCACTGCGCCACCAGGGAAGTCCCTATCTTCTCTTTCTGTTTCCATAAAGTTTCTCTACCTCAATTCTAAGAAGACTATGGAAGACCTTTGGAATTAGACGAAGGCCCAAATTGGTTCTAAGGGATACACAAATAACTAAGAAATAAGAGAAAAGATGTTCAGAGTTACTAATAACTTGAGAATTGGTCATTAAAATGAGATACCTTAGAAGACTTCGTAAAACAGGCAGAGGGATAAGAATGGTAAGAATATTTTTAAAGTAGTGCATTTTTGTTCATTTAGAAATTGTCACATACCATGTAACTCTTTGGGTATGATTTGGGATGTAAATGACTCTGACTTGAGATTTTTTTAAAAGTACTAAAATGATACTATACTGATAAGAGTAATTTGGCATTTCAGTACTTAAAAAATGTATCTTGTGAACTAATCAATCATCCTTTAAAATTTCAATTCCTATCACAGAAACCTCTCCCTTCCCCTCCCACCCAACCTCAAGAAAGTGATCAAACCCTTCTCTGTATCCATGATATAAAACATATTTTCCCACTAGGATTGCATTTGTTTACATGTTTGTTTCCACCACAAGACTGCAACTTGAGAGTAAAGACTTTTTTTCTTTATTCAGTGAAAATTTACTGAGTGTGTACTATGCATGCATTTTAGAAAAGGAGCATACAGAGATGAGTAAGACAATGTCTCTGTTCCCAAGAAATTTACAGTTTATGGGAGGGACAGGGCAATTACAAGATAGGATAACAGAGATGCACCGAAGAAGAGAGGAAGGGTATAAAACCCAAACTGGGAGGTCAGGAAAGCTTCCGGGAAGCTATAATGTTCGAGCTGTGTTTGGAGGGAGAGAAAATATTGCATTTATTTTATTTGAAGATCATAAAAAGAACTTCAGACCCAAAGTTCTCTAGGTACAACTGCTAGCCACAGAGCCACAGCCAGGTATTATAAACTGGAAGGTTCAGACCAAATGCATCATTTCTGAGTCTGGGTACTTGGTGGAGCCAACACATCTTAGTTTGTTTGTTTTTTTTCAGCTGGAAGTCATTATTTATAAAGCACTCATAGGAATATACTCATCACTGATTCTGAAGGCAGGGTTTATCTGCATGTTCTTAAATTGTCACCCAAAGAGCCTGAAGACCATACTTCAACATTCCCACCATGAGTCATACTCTATTCAGCTGTAATCTTTTCAGGACAATGATCAAATACAAAGTGGTGTCAGTAAGGATATGCTAATATGGGGTTGGTGCCAAGGCAATAGTATTTGTCTTAATTTTGAGTTGTGGTAAAATATACATAAAATATACTTTCTTTACCATTTTTAAACGTATAGTTCAGTACTGTTAAGTTCATTCACACTGTTGTGCAACCAACCTCCAGAATTCTTTTCATCTTGCAAAACTGAAACTCTAATTATAAGCAACAACTCCTCATTCCCCCTTCCCTAAGTCCCTGCAATCTAGATATCAGGAAGCAATCAAGACAGACTAACTATGGTTTCCATTTCTCCAGGGAGTAATTTGTATCCTGAAGTGAAACCTAATCCATAGGAAATTTGCAGCTAAATAGGAAACCTGTAGGAATTTCCTTGGAATAACCTTCAGTAAATTGCTTCACCTCTCTAGGGCAGGTTTTCTTTAGCAGTCAAAACGAAGGGAGTGACTAAATGGTATCTAAGGTCCCTTTGGTTTTGACTTTCTATAATATTAGCATACTATTACAGTTGTTCATCTCATCCTTGCTCAAAATTGGGCAGAACCCACTTAAATCAAGATCTGATATTAACATAATTGTTTCAAGTGTATTCTTTCTAAAAAAATATTTCAATGCATATTACTAAACAATTTTCAGCTATAATGGCTTCCACAAGCATTTCGTAGCTTCTTCAGAAATCTGACTACAAAACACCCTGCATTTCAATTGATCTAATTCAACACCAAACCTGAATATCATAAATGATATCCATTCAAAATTGAAATACATCTTTAATATTTTACATCATAGAACAGTAGTGCTGAAAGGAACACTGAGGTGGTTTAATCCAATGCACTCACATTAGAATAAAGAAACAGGTCCAGAGAGGTTCACTGATTTGCCTATGGTCACATAGCTAGACAGAAACAAAGTAAGGACTAAAAGCTGTTTAAAAGCCAGATTTCTTTACTTCCTGTCCAGTGTTTCTACTCCATATTTGCAACTGTACTGCTGCCCAGTCTTATATAACTTGATAATCTGTCTGGGTAACTGTTTCAAATTAATTAGTGCCAAAAGGGAATTACCTAGTCACAGCATTCACTGACTAGGGCAAAATGTAATGAACCACTGAAAACAGTCATTCATTTACTTATCTTGGTTGTTTTGACTAATCTAATGGGTGACAGCATTAATGAAGGATAATGTATGGAATCCTGGAAGAATGTATCTCAGTCCAGAAATACCTAAGTAAATTGGCCTATCAAATTCACTGTCATTAGGACAATAAGAAATTCAACTATAATTTCAAAATGGTATGTCCTAATATTACAATTCTAGTTTAGTGTTTTAAATTCACCTCTCCTTAGTTGTTAACCAGAAACTCAGAATTTAGATTGTAAAAGTTTATTGATATGATCAAAAAGCAAACAGCCAGACATTTGGTTATCTTTGCCACTACAATGTGTCATTTTAAATAGTATTTTTAAATGCATAACAAATAATATTTAAACCATTACTAGAAAAGTTAATTAAGAGTCTACTTAAGGCACTTCAGATGAAAGCTAATTTCAACATTTCCACAAAAGTAACACTATTCTAAGTGTAGTAAATCTGCTTTCTACAGATTTTAGCCAGAATGCAACTTCTCTCCTTAAAGAAGAAGAAGAATGTGCTCTTAAGAGACAAAACAAATACAGAAAAACTGTCATTCTTTCAATGTTCATTGCAAATTATCTGGAGCTATACATTTTACATGGCAGTAATATTCCCCTGGTTAGTATGTACAAATCAGGGTATATTCACACAAGTCTCATAAGAATCACAGCATAAACTTACTTGGCCTGAGAGAAGTACAAGAACAGCAGATAAGGAATCCAGAATCATACAATTTACAGTGGAGCAACAAAAACAGGCTCCACTAGAGAGTAAATATCCCCTCACCCACCAAATCTACTAACAAAAACAAAAACAAAACCCCCACATACAACATTTCTTCTTAGGCAATTATATCCATCTCTTTCTTCAAACCTCTATTATATAAGACTTCCAGACCACGTGGGAGAGTTATTAGATGGTAAATAGTAGCAGGCAGTCACAGTATTATTTTAATGTAATAATACTTCTAAGATTTCTTAAAATTTTTTTTTCATTATCAGAATTCTCATATTTCCATTAATAGTGGCATTTCTGGATACTCTTTATAGCTATGGGGGAGGTTATAGCTAGATCTAATGATAACCATCAACTTCCATTCTTCACAGAAATTTGGTTAGCACATACGGTTATTTTCACTGACAGAAAAAAAGACAAAACTCAAAACTTCTTCAAATGATTACTTTGTTCTCCACTTAAAGTGAGAAAATGAAGGCTAAAATAATAGCAAAAAACAGAACAGCTTTCAAGAAACATTTACTTTCTATTCACAGGCAACAGCTTAATATTTCATGATTTTATTTTCCCAATCTAGGGGAGTCCTTTTCCTAAACACAAGGGTTAATGAAATATGTTGCAACTGTAATACAGATATCAACTTAACCAGATGAACCTAGCTTTTTCTCTTAGGTACAAATGAAATAAGTGATGAGCTCTAATTTGCAGAAACGTTTTAGACCATTTTAAATTTACACTGATTTTAGCACTAAGCTACATTTTTATTAGAAAGGGGCCCACCTTAAATAAAGGAAAACTAGGGAGACAGAATGAGCCTGAAATCTTTCCAAATACAGGTAGTTAATACCACACTCATGCAGAAATCATAATCCTGCATTTAGAGATACTTCTTAATGTCTACAGCTACCAAGAAGCATAGTTTGCACTGCATTTCAGGAGGAAAGATGGAGGAGGACTTGCTAGTCTTTTTTTCTAAAGTCTAGACATGTACTCTGAAGAATGGTGTTCCATTTTCAGAAGACACATAGCACATATGATTTCTCTGCCCAAAAGGAAAGATGTGCAAAGTATACACATCCATGCAAAGATGGAAAAGTTAAGAATGGACTCTTGATGTTGTTATCAGAACTGCCCCCCACACATTTGGATAAGATAATAAAAAATCAGATGGTCAAAAGTTAACTAAAGCAGTTTTGAACCTTGTTGTAACTAAAATGAAGTAGTAGTTTAAAAATTTTTTTTAAATATTTAATTCCACTAAATTAAATATTCCACAAAGTTTACTGGGAAGGGAAGGTTAAGAGGAGAATCATTTCCAAATACTTCATGATTTTGATGGAAAATTGCTTCTTAAGGCACTATACATCTTCTTTGGTTAAATGATTATTTTAATCACTTGAAAAAAAGAGGTAATACAAAATACACAAATTGCATTCTTCTTTTCACACACACGTTTTTCATTTTTCAATTTCCATTACTCCAGTGTCTACATATCTCTGGAATCCTTTTCAACTCATCAGAAAGCTGAAACAAAAATATATACCAATCTATTAGTCTGTGAAAGAAAAGTAGTCTTTACTTCTAATAAATATCTTGATTTTTTCAGATCAAAGAACGTTTGGGTACATGTATAATAAACTTTGAGTATCAATCACAAAAAGTGAGAAACACTGAGATATTGAGGTAGTCTTAGGAGAAAAGGAAATAGAAATAACTTCGAGTTAAAATATCTCCTGGAGACACCAATTAATAACCGAATCAACCACGGTGATCAAATAAGTAACAGAAGTCCCAGCTTCTGGGGAGCAGAAGATTACCCTTGCATCCCAGCTAGTATTCTATAGGGGATAAATTATTTTAAAATATACATACACAGAAGAATAAAAGTATAAAGCTGGAGGATTATAAGTCAAGGATCAAAGTTCTAGTAGGTTTTGGTCTTAAAATTAAATAAGTTTGCAGAAAATGCAAAAGAAGATTAAGTTGTTCACTAATCAAAATGCATTTAGGGATGTTACAATATAATGAACTGATCAGGGAGTGTTTCAAAATTACCTACTAAAAACTTGTGTTAAAAATACGAAGAATGAATGTGTCTCAAAAATATCACTTGAGGGCTTCCCTGGTGGCGCAGTGGTTGAGAATCTGCCTGCCAATGCAGGGGATGCGGGTTTGAGCCCTGGTCTGGGAAGATCCCACATGCCGCGGAGCAACTGGGCCCGTGAGCCACAACTACTGAGCCTGCGCGTCTGGAGTCTGTGCTCCGCAACAAGAGAGGCCGCGACAGTGAGAGGCCCGCGCACCGGCCCGCGCACCGCGATGAAGAGTGGCCCCCCACTTGCCACAACTAGAGAAAGCCCTCCCACAGAAACGAAGACCCAACACAGCCAAAAATAAATAAATAAATTAATTTAAAAAAAAAAAGAGCTAGGAAGGGGAGGTGGTGGTGGAAATTTAAAAAAATATATATATATATCACTTGATATACTTTACCTTTAGTGTTCATAGTCGGTTATACAACAGGACAATGTTGTATTAAAAGAATAGGAATTATAGTAAATGGCACTCAGATTATAAAACTAACTCACAACATTCCCCATTGTGTACTGGTACATTTATTTTGGCTAGTAACAGAATAAAACCAAGAACTTATAACCAGGAGAATAATGTCTTCCCTGAGCCTTAGAGATCTCTATGAACATTTCAAGCCAATTAGACCTTCTTAAACACTCTTTCTTATTATACACTCTACAAACTGGATTCTAATCAAATGTTCTGTTTATGCCAGCTAAAGAGCCCGAAAAGTAGAGTGAGAAGTTTTAAAAAACATTAGAAAAATAATTCTGTCCTCAAAAACACGTAAAGTATGCAGATAAGGAACTGTATGAGTAGATAGGGTATAAAATGTTCTAATCATTATGTGTTTGATAGATTTCTAGGTTAAATTAGGTGAAGTCAGAATAACCCTGAATGATGTTCCTGAGAAATTACAGGCTATTGTTCATTGTATCATAATTATTTTAATTTCTATAAGCAACATACCTAAATTAAAGCCTACCTCTTTGCTTTAGAAGCTAGAGTAATTTGGCGATACAGTCAAAAAAATTATAAAGCAACATCAACTCTAATGATTGTAAGTATAGATAATCACTATATAAATGAAAAATAATCATACCTATATGGATATCCATGATATTTAGATCTGAAAATAGAGAGCATCCAACTGAAGAATAATACAACGAGTCCAATACCAGCCACACACATTACTGCAGAAAAATAAAAGGAGAGTAAAATGAGCATGTTAAGCATAATAAAGAGCAAGAGCATAACTTGTAGGCTATACTTCCAAGAGTAAAAAGCAAGGGCTTTAATTTACTGGTAAATCTAAACTGTACAACAAATTTCATCCCCATTCTTATACCTTCAGCAGTCTGCCTTCTCCTTTAATTTGCTCCATTACAATATAATAGAATAGTTCCATTTACATACTTGTGTAATTTAATTGTATGAAATAATGAATTTCATTAAAGCCATCACAGTCAAGAATTCAGTGTTAAATACACTGTTTTATGACTGACAAGAAAATAACTCACTCACTTATTAAACTTCTTTTAAATCCTTAGTATGGCCTTATTTATTATTGATAAATATTCACTTAAAGACATCCGGCAATATCATTGTGAAAGCCTTACTTGAAAGTATTTTATTCATTCACCGGTAACTACACTGCTTGTATGAGGAACTCCTTCAACATGGATTCCTCATTTGAATTATGAGGGGAAAAAACCCGCCCAGATTCCTAGCCCTAAATTCATAGTTCTCTCCATTAATCCCACATGCTCTGGTTTAGCATAGTAGTTACCAACCTTAACTCTAGATGCTGACCCTACAATGCTCAAGTATGATTCCCATAACATGAGGCTCTTTGAGTCCCTGGACTAAGACTGGCTAAGAAGCATAGAGGGAGGGGTGTGGGAAAGCATGTGTGCTACAGCAATGGAAGCTCCAGGGAAACTGGAGCTCCATATTTATTGGCCGATACCAAAAACAACTTTTAGTTTTGTTATACTTAGAGAATAACTCTTTTTCCTTTAAAAATTTTCACACAATATGATTAGGGGCCAAAATGTAAATGTTAAACATATTTTTTCTGAGTATTAACACATGCTCTTTGGAGAAGTCTTTTTTTTCCCTAATCAAATGCACACATACATGTATATATACAGTTTCACTCTGAATATATATTTGTATTCTACTTTTTTCACGTATCTAAGAGTGCTTCAGGTAGTTCTTGGTACATAATAGGCGCTAAAGAAATATTTATTATTACTATTTGTGACTATTTCATGAAGTTAGAATCTTAGAAGTAGATCCAATTGTGACTATTTTAATATATGTCACCAAAATGTTTTACAATTTAAATTCATGCCAGCAGTGTAGTACCCAGATGGCCTTTCCCCAATAATGAATACTGAAATAGGCAATTTTTCAAAAGTCAGGAAAGAAAGGATGTACATTGACTGGATAAAAAATTGTTACATTAGTTCTATTTTTCTAATATGTAAAAATTCATTTCAATTCAGCAAAATACGTATCTCCCAAATTTAAAATCCAATGTCATCATCTTTTTTCTAGAAGAAAAAGTAAATAGATTTATTAACCCAGGTTAATTTTGATGACATTTAACTCTTTAACCATAAAAAGAAAACTCTTAGACTGATTCCATGTTAAGTAAAGTAAATTACATTGTTTGCATTTCTTTGTAACAAATATCAGTGTGTGAATATTCTAATATATAAAAAGTCTATGCAAACCAGTAGGAAAAGGAATAAGACTCTAATACATAAATGGTAAAAGACAAAAAGACATTTTACAGAAGGGAAAACACAAACAGCTAATAAACATCTAAGAAAATATTCAACTATACTAATAACCAAAGAAGTACAAAATAATATATTTCCCCCTTATCTGATTAGCAAATATACACATACACATTTTTAATGAGGTTATCTAATGTTGATAAAGTTACAGTGAAACAAGCATTCTGAAATACAACTGGTAGGAATCTAAATTATTAAAACATTTGGGGAAAGAATTTGGCATCGTCAGCTTAAAACATCAAGATAATTGAAAATACTCATACACAGGACCACACAGTCATTCTACTTTAAGGAATTACTATGAAAGAGGATAAAGTTTAATATGCACCATAATAGTCACTAAATAAGTATTATAATGAAAGTTAGGAAAAAAGTAAACACTTAACAAAATCAGAATGGTTAAGTAAATTACAGTATAGACTATAAATTAAAAATTATGTATGGGAAAGTATTAGTGAAATATTTTAACTCTGGTTAAAAAGGGGTGGTATAAGATTCAAAGTATTATACATACAGTTGAAAAGATGTTTTTACAAATGGAAGGAACTTATATTACGTTAAAATTATTAGCTTTTCAATGGTGGAATAATGGGTAACTCTCCTCCGAAATGTTTCATTCTCCTATTTTCCCCCACATTTTCTACAATGAGCACATATTACTTTTATAATAGTAAATAAGTAAAACAATATAACTAAGAGGGGAAGTGATTAAAAGGACATTCTTTTTTCTGTATTAAAGGCAGAATTGCTACATTTTGGCATATGATATGACTTACTCTTTCGCTTTCCAATATCCATGTCAGATGTAGCAGCTTCACATAAAAGCACCATCCCTAAGGTAACCCCACCATCTTAGAAAGATTGTTTAAGGAGAAATTCACACAGACAAAAATGACATACAACTTTAATATTCCTAGAATAATATAGAATGAATAAATATATAAACCTTCTATTCTCAATTACAAAAAATTATAACTACGTAATCTGGTGTCTATATAGTATGACAATTATTTACTATGAAGATATAATAAAAAAAATTAAGGTTAGAAAATTACTTTATTTGCACAAATAAAAACTGATATTTTAAACAAATGTCTGATATTTGTTTTTAAACACTGTCTGATATCAGTATTTAAAACTGATATTTAAACTCATAGATGAAATATGAGTTTTCCTCTAAAATTGTACTTTGAAATAAACTTCTGGAGCATTCTTCCAACTATTGTGCCAATCTCATACACATTTTAAAAAATTAAATAGCCATTTTGAATATTTCAACCACCCTCCAAAAAAGAACACACTTGAAATGTACACCATTTAAAGAATAGCGACTAATTTTTATTTGAAAAATAACTTATCAAAATTTTCCAGAATTTCAACAATTAACCTTTAAAGCACAAATTACTACTAAACTACCTAAATTGTCCTATTCTAATAAAAAGAGAAAATCCTGCGAGCCATAACCTCACTTTTATTCAGCTTAATATAGAAGCTATATAAATACAAAATAGACTTACTCGTGCAAAAGGTAACACATGGCATGGCAGAACAGTAAAATAAGAAAAACCACATTTTGAAACAAATAGAATGTGTTCTAGTAGAAAAGAGAGATTCACCCTGCAGTGTGGTGAATACAAACAGCAGTTTAAAATGCTCATATTAATTATGCATATACATATGCACATTGTATGCTACCTCATGTGGGTATAATTAAACAGAAAGGGACATAAACTCATTCATGTTTTTTGTTGCTTAGCCAAGTTGTCTTCTCCAGCGATTATTTTTTTTCTTACGGGGGTTCTTTGTATGCATGTAAGCATAAAGACTGATCATTTCTATAGGTTTTGGCTATAGGTACTCTGATTAATGGTTGAGACTTTTGTTTTTGGAATGGTTTGTTTCTGTATCATGGTCTATGAGCTTTCCATCTTACAGTATACCACCAAGGTCCAGCTATCAAGAGCTATGATGCACTTCCATATGTACTGTTTCATTTCATTTATAGACTCTTTAAACTTTTACTATTATACTTTTACTGCCTATTATAGGGAGGCACTATTAGTTGGAGTCACAAAGTTAGAGGAAATACAGACCATTCCTTGGACAAGTTTACACACTAGTGGGGGGATACAAACAATAAATAATAAATAATTACATAATCATGATGACATGTTACCCTGAGAGAACTAAATAGAAAATAGAGGAGGTGGTATTCCATAACATACAGGAACTAGGCTATTAAACGAGCTACTAGGGGGACTTCCCTGCTGGTGCAGTGGTTAAGAATCTGCCTGCCAATGCAGGGGACACGGGTTTGATCCCTGGTCCGGGAAGATCCCACATGCCGCGGAGCAACGAAGCCTGTGCTCCACAACTACTGAGCCTGCGCTCCAGAGCTCATGCACCACTACTACTGAAGCCCGTGCGCCCTAGAGCCTGCGAGCCACAACTACTGAGCCCACGTGCCACAACTACTGAGCCCGTGTGCCGCAACTACTGAGCCCATGTGCTGCAACTACTGAAGCCCGCACACTTAGAGCCCGTGCTCCGCAACAAGAGAAGCCACAACGAGAAGCCCCTGCACCGCAATGAAGAGTAGCCTCCGCTCGCCGCAACTAGAGAAAGCCTGCATGCAGCAACGAAGACCCAACGCAGCCAAAAATAAATTGAAAAAAATTAAATTAAAAAAATTAAATAAAAGAAATAAACGAGCTAGTAGGTTTGGGGTTCAAGATGGCAGAGTAGGAGGATGTGAGCTCACCTCCCCCAACAAACATATCAAAAATACATCTAAATGTGGAATAATTCTCATGGAAACATAACTGGACACTGGCAGAAGAAATCCTATACAACCAAAACTGAAAGGAAGATCTCCATTTAACCGGGTAGGTCAGGAAAAAAAAGGCATCGGGTCAGGACCTACCCCTCCTGGAGGGATCTGTAAGGAAGAGAAGGTCCACATGGGCGGATCCTCACCCTGGGGAGCGAGCAGGTCATGTCACAATCTGGGCATCCCAGTCTTTGCCTGCTAGGAAATCTGCTGGGACAGACAAAAGGGCTAGAGAAGCTTAGACTCTACTTGCAAGGAGCACACGAGTGATGGCTTGCTAACCATCAGGGCGGAGTGAGCCCTGCACTGATGTCTGTCACCACACCATAGCCCCAACCTGAAGGGGTGGACACCCTGGCTGTGCTCACTCCACCCTACAGCCTGGCGCGAGATCTGGGCAAAGACTTGGTCTAGCTACGCAGAGACAGACCAGGTTGCCTAGGGTGGTACCACAAGAACATGCAGCAGCTAAGCGCTGAAATCTCAGGAAGACAGGCCCTGGGAGAGGACTCATCTAGCTATGCAAAGACTGCCTGGAGGGCCTGGGGTGTCGTCCAGGTGTACACAGTCGTTCCTATTGCAGTGACACCTAGGCTCTGCCAACTCCACACCCTAGCTTAGCCCTAGATCTGGGGCAGACAGGTCCTGGGAGAAGACTGCCACAGAGGCAGCCCAGATCTCTCATGGCAGTGCAGCCACCTCAATTCCTGCAGCCACAATGCTCCAACCCCCACAGCCTTGCACTAGATCTGGGACAAACACAACAAAGGGACGCAACCTTGTACTGCTTCTGAGCGGAACTGTGGATAGCTAGACAGGCAGCACATAAGTCCTCTGTGACTGCATAGGCCTCACTTGCTTCAGCAATCACCTCCGTTGGGGCAGGGCATGGATTCAAGGGCAATGGAGCCTGATTGAACCCGACCCTCAGGGCTTCTATTCCACGAACTGGGGAGCAGACCCTGCCCCTAACAGAGTAGGGACAGCCATGGAGCAGAGAGGAAGCCTACCTCATATCCTGCACAGTCTCTAGATACTCCAACACCAACCACAACCCCCATCAAGGGGATAATGACCAGCACACCCTGAGGAAAGATGTGGCTGGCATCCACACCAAAACCACCCTCGCAGCAAAAACGTTGGACACACACAGTCTATACCGGGATGCTCCCACTTAAAAACACCCCTTTAAGACCACAGTAGATAACTGTTTCTCTTGAAATCATAGAGACAGAGAATGTTAAGTAAAATGAAAAGGCAGAGGAACTACTCCCAATTAAAGAACAAGAGAAATCCCCAGAGAAAACAAATAATGAAACAGAGCTCACCAGTCTACTAGACCCCAAGTTCAAAAAGGTGGTAATAAAAATAACTGAATTAAGAAAGATTATCGATAGAAATGCAGATCATTATAACAAGGAACTAGATAAAGAAAGGATTCTAAAGGCAGCAAGAGAAAAACAGTCAGTTACAAGGGAACCCCCATAAGGCTATCAGCTGATTTCTCTGCAGAAACTTTTCAGGCCAGAAGGGAGTGGCATGATATATTCAAAGTCCTGTAAGGGAAAAACCTGAAATCAGGAGAGCCAGCAAGATTATCATTTAGAATAGAAGGAGAGAGAAAGAACAGACAAGCAAAAACTAAAAGAATTCAGCAATACTAAACCTACCCTAAAAGAAATATTGAAGTGTCTTCTCTAAATAGAAAAGAAGCAAGGATCTATAGGAAAGGGAAAACCACAATAGTAAAGGCAAATATATAAAAGGGTTTAAGATCAGTTAAATAAACCAGTACATAGATTTAAAAAACAATTTAAAAAATTTTAAAAGTGACTGTAACTACAATAAACAGTAAAAGGTTAAGCATGAAGATGTAAAACAGGACATCAAAATCACAAAATGTGGGGGAGGGGAGTATATGCATATAAATGAATATATATATATATATAGCGTAGGCCGAAAGGTTCGTTTTTCCATAAGATGGCTCTAGTAGCACTTAGTTGTCTTTAACTTCATTTGAAACAATTTTGTTAGACTGTATGTGACAGCTGTCATATCAGCGTGCATTTAAAAAAAACATCAAAATGGGTGAATTTGTGTGTAACCACTTTTAATATTGAAGATGGGGGGAAATAGCAACATTTTCAGCACATTATGCTTTATTATTTCAAGAAAGGTAAAAACGCAACCGAAATGCAAAAAACGGTTTGTGCACTGTATGGAGAAGGTGCTGTGACTGATCGAACATGTCAAAAGTGGTTTGCAGGGCTTCCCTGGTGGTGCAGTGGTTAAGAATCCGCCTGCCAATGCAGGGGACACAGGTTCGAGCCCTGATCCGGGAAGATCCCACATGTCATGGAGCAACTAAGCCTGTGTACCACAACTACTGAGCCTGCACTCTACAGCCCACAAGCCACAACTACTGAGCCTGTGCGCCCTAGAGCCCGTGCTCTGCAACAAGAGAAGCCACCTCAATGAGAAGCACGCGCAGCGCAATGAAGAGCGGCCCCCACTCGCTGCAACTACAGAAAGCCCGCGTGCAGCAACGAACACCCAATGCAGCCAAAAGTAAAATAAATAAATTTATAAAAACAAAAAAAGTGGTTTGCAAAGTTTCGTGCTGGAGATTTATCGCTGGACGATGTGCCACGGTCGGGTAGACCAGTTGAAGTTGATAGCAATCAAATCGAGACATTAATTGAGAACAATCAACGTTATACCACGTGGGAGATAGCCGACATACTCAAAACATCCAAAACAAGTGCTGAAAATCATTTGCACCAGCTTGGTTATATGAATCGCTTTGATGTTCGGGTTCCACATAAGTTAAGCAAAAAAAAAACCTTCTTGACTGTATTTCCACATGTGATCCTCTACTGAAAAGTAACGAAAACGTTCCGTCTTTAAAACATATTGTTACAGGCAATGAAAAGTGGATACTGTACAACAATGTGGAACAGAAGAGATTGTGGGTCAAGCGAAATGATCCACCACCAACCACACCAAAGACCAGTCTTCATCCAAAGAAGGTGATGTTGTGTATATGGTGGGATTGGAAGGGAGTCCTCTATTATGAGCTCCTTCCGGAAAACCAAACAATTAATTCCAACAAGTACTGCTCCCAATTAGACCAACTGAAAGCGGAACTTGATGAAAAGCGTCCCGAATTAGTCAACAGAAAACGCATAATCTTCCATCAGGATAACGCTAAACCACATGTTTCTTTGATGACCAGGCAAAAACTGTTACAGCTTGGCTGGGAAGTTCTGATTCATCCGCCGTATTCACCAGACATTGCACCTTCGGATTTCCATTTATTTCGGTCTTTACAAAATTCTCTTAATGGAAAAAATTTCAATTCCCTGGAAGACTGTAAAAGGCACCTTGAACAGTTCTTTGCTCAAAAAGATAAAAAGTTTTGGGAGGATGGAATTATGAAGTTGCCTGAAAAATGGCAGAAAGTAGTGGAACAAAAGGGTGAAGACGTTGTTCAATAAAGTTCTTGGTGAAAATGAAAAATGTGTCCTTTATTTTTACTTAAAAACCGAAGGCACTTTTTGGCCAACCCAATATATATGAATCTATGTACGAAACAGAAACAGACTCATAGACATAGAAAACAAACTTATGATTATGAAAGGGGAGAGGGAGGGAGGGACAAATTAGGGTTATGGGATTAACAAACACAAACTACTATACATAAAATAGATAAGCAACAAGGATTTACTGTATAGCACAGGGAATTATATTCAATATCTTGTAATAACCTATAATGGAATATAATCTGAAAAAAAACTGAATCAGTATGTTGTACACCTGAAACTAACACAGATATTGTAAATCAACTATACTTCAATAAAAAAATAAAAGAGCCAGTAGAAGAAAGTACATTATATATGATGAAGGCAAAGATATTTGTATAAAATGAACCATAAGTATAGAATTGTGGAAAAATGTTTGTTGCTTTGATTATTATTGTCCAAGCTATACTTAAACAATTTCTTTGCCGACTGAATTAGCAGTTTAAAAAAATAATACATAACGATGGTTAGGACTTGCCAGGGAAAGCAGGGCACATATATATTTCTGGCAGCAAACCTCCCTACCCACCCGCCTTTTTTTTTTGGCCGCACTGCGTGCTATGTGGGATCTTAGTTCCCTGACCAGGGATTGAACCCGCACCCCCTGCAGTGGAAGCACAGAATCTTAATCACTGGACCGCCAGGGAAGTCCCTCCTACCCTTAAATTTAAGCAAAAGCCTTTTGGAAAACAATTTGGACAAAACACGAAGAGCAACGGACAGGTTTACACACTTTGTTTCATACTTCTGGAAATTCAGAGATATGCCAATTACTATTTTTTTTTTTTGGCTGTGCCACGTGTCTTGCAGGATCTTATTTCCCTGACCAGGGATCGAACCTGGGCCCCCAGCAGTGAAAGCCTGGAATCCTAACCACTGGACCACCAGGGAATGCTGTCAATTATTTTTATACCCAAGAAAACATTCTTTCCAATATTCACCAATAGGAGAATAATTGAATTATGATATATCCATTATAAAGACATTGATAATGATGACTATTTTTCCTTTTCCTTGCCAATATTTTCTTATTGCTCTGTAATTCTCATGCACTTTTATAACTTTGAAGGCCATATACAATTTATTAAATGCTTATAATACATTAAAAAACCAAACTGTGTGTGAAGTATGTCTATAACTATAAAAAATGGAACTCCTCTTAGTCATCTAGATGATGGGATGACAAGGTAGGGCAAATGACATTACCATCAAGTCACTGGGCAGATTCTCTAACAGCCTGGGCTACAACTGATTCCAATATGTCAATGTTAGGACCCCTTGGCTGAGAAGCACAACTCTAGGAACATTACATTTATTCACCTTGTTGATTTGCTCCGCAGAGTCACTGTTTATGCATTCAGGTGGGTAAACTATGATCAGTAATACTAAGAAATGTAGACTGCTACCTATCTGATATCACTGTTACCTATTCTTGCAGCTTACAGAGACATCAATTTTCAGATGTGAGAAAGTAAAAATCTGCCCTGCCATTCGAGAGGATGGGCCAACACACATATAAAGTAGCTGCACAGTTTACAGGAAATAATATTTCTCCCTAGGACATGCTGCAGCTGTAAAATGTCAAAATAAACCCTGTCTTTGAGTAACTACAGTTTTCATACTCAACGAGGAACCTTGTTCTCTAAAATCGTAGACTGATTCAAATTATATCAGTAAGAAGGAAACATTCCATTCTTGACTGGAGGATCTAAGTTACTCAATTTACAAGTACAATTTCTAAGTAGCCTCAATTTACAACCAAAGTACAGAGCTTTAAAAAAGGAGTTTCTGGGTTTCCCTGGTGGTGCAGTGGTTAAGAATCCACCTGCCAATGCAGGGGACACGGGTTCGAGCCCTGGTCTGGGAAGATCCCACATGCTGCGGAGCAACTAAGCCCGCAAGCCACAACTACTGAGCCCATGTGCCACAACTACTGAAGCCCACACGCCTAGAGCCTGTGCCCTGCAACAAGAGAAGCCACTGCAACGAGAAGCCCACACACTGCAACAAAGAGTAGCCCAGCTTGCCACAACTAGAGAAAGCCCGCATGCAGCAACGAAGACCCAATGCAGACAAAAATAAATAAATTAATTTAATTTTTTTTTTTAAAAAAAGGAGTTTCTGAAGACAAATTCCCAAATTTATCTGAACGGTGTAGTTTCCAGCAAACAGAACCCTGGGTCCACTTCACAGTCCAGACCTGATTCTGATCCCTTTACACTTAGCCTGGCTTTGCTTTGAGCTCATCAAAACATTGCTTCATTTACATTTCATCTAAGCTCCACCTTTCCTTAAATCCTATAACAACTCTATCTTTCCTTAGGTAAGATATCCCATGGTCCCTCTGATTTGTAGTCTCCTTTGTAGCAATGATCCAATAAACTTGGCTTTATCAGACTTGCAGGTTTGTCCCTGGTGGTCTTTAGCTGATCAGGCTAAGACAGATGACACAGTAATATGATTCCAAAGATATTATGACTTGCACTAATAAGAGAGCAGCCTCAACCAAATGCTGTAGAATGTGAGAAAACAGACAAATTAAAATGTGGCACCAAGAACTTATTGTAAAGAGGATACTAAACAGAAGAACAATGTGTGTTTCAGCTACAAACTGGGCTTGACTGCTTCCATGGATGTAATTCTGGGGGAAAAAAGGACAAAATTTAATCTTTAAATATACATTAAATTTTGGTGATTTAATCCTAAAATTGACTACTTTCAAACACTATGAAATTAATAATTCACCTGATGTATATAAGCATTGGATCTGTGGATTAATAATTCACCTGATGTATGTAAGCATTGGATCTGTGAATTAATAATTCACCTGATGTATATAAGTATTCATCAGTAAAAAGTTTGATTAAAATGAAAGCTATTTCTGTGTTATTTATTATTTATTTGTACTTATTCACTGTACTTATACTATGTTTTCAACAACAGAATATATGAGAAAACTAGTTTTTCAGTGTAGAAGACCATGAGGTACAATAAAATAAACTCCATGAAAACAGGGACTACGTTTTTCTTATCACTATACCTAGTAATGCCTAGTACAGTGCCTAGAAAGGATAGATGCTCAAGTACTTGATCGTCTATTATTCTATTTAGTTGAAGGCTAACTTTCATTCTTAGCCAGCTTACTCAAAAGAACTACCAAATGGGATAAGGAACTTCCCACTTTTAAGAGTACTGCACAGCTTTTTAGCAATTGAAGCTCATTAATACAAAGAGATTGAAAAGTCAAAACTAAATCTAGTTCCTTCATACGCTGGCACTGATCTCACAGGATAATAATAATTAAGGTTAACTTTGGTATAAGATGAAAAGAAATCCTGGACTTTCCCTTACCACATGTCCTGTGTGGGGATTCTTATGAGCATATGGTGGTCCTCTTATATGGTTCCACATTTGACCAGATGTCATAGCAAGCACAAAACACTAGGAAACAAAAGGTAATGAAATACTCATATAACATGGTGTAGCTGTTCCCACCTTGATTAGACTCATAGGTGTATGAAAAGTGCACCCTCTCAAGTAATATATGAAATAAATTTTTCAGATAAATGATAAAAGATAAAAGGCTTATATTTCATCACAAGGATCACAAGAATCAATAATATTTACTTTGAAAGGAAAACACTGTTTTAAAATTATAAATAAACTGATACAAGTTTAAAATTGAATATTGAAAAGCGTTTTAGAAGAATATTTTCAAAAGAACTGGGGATTTTCGTAGGGGTGACAGTCTTTCAGGTTGAATAAAAACTGGGTACAATGAGTTCCTTCAAGCTCTGGCCATCCTAATGAGATAATGGAGGAAACAAACTGATTTTAAGGTATAAAATAAAAATATATAAAATCTTTTCCCACAGGTAAGAAATAAACAAAATGCCACCTAACAATGTACTATTAGGAGTTTTATTCAAGCAATTTTTCTTCTAAAATTCACTTACCAGAGCCGCAAAAGCCCATCCAGTTTTATTAAAGAGAAATTCCATATTGCTTCTTCGAAGATACACAAGTCCACCAATAACAGCCAAAAGCAATCCCAACATAAGGGGACCAGCATAATTTGGGGGTCTAATTACTCTAATCTAATGGAAAGGAGAGAAAAACACTTTAAAGTATGAAATTTATCCATTAATTATACAGTTCAAAATACTTTGAAATGAAAGCAATCAAAATTAGTGTGGTTATTTTCAAGAAAAATTACACTTTTTCTTTTCATCCTAATGAAAACAGTCTACAATGTACCCTAAAATGGGATGGATACAATATTCTCTTTAACCACAACATAACATCTTTTATTTATCTATTTATTTATTTTTGCTTTTTGAAAGACATTTTTTTTCACAACATAACATCTTTTAGATTAAGAAGAATTTGCCAAGTACAACTAGATAGTCCATGGACTTAACAAGGACAAAAGAGTGGTTTCCATGCTGAATTGACTACATAATAGAGGATGTTTTATAATGTCAATCTTTCATCAGGATGATTCTGTTAAATGCTACTTATGAAGGGACTGGCAAACTATCACTACCTCAGTGATATGGGGACAAAACCAATTAGGACCTCCCAGAAAGATTCAAAGTGGATAATGACAAAGTAACTTTCTACTGTACAAAGCAAGGAAACTTACATTGACATCAGTTCTGTCAGCAATCCACCGGGCAATCTGCTCAGCTGAAAATCCACGCACCTGCAACTCATATGTATCACCCCGTTTGGGTTTCCCTTTTGCAGGAAAGTTGATGAAAGTTGGAGCTGAATTCATGTTTAGCTGAATAAAAAGTATAGTATGAAAATATAAATTACCAAGAAAATAATCCTAACAGCAAATATTATCTTGAAATTTAGGCATTTTACAAAGATGAGGAAGCCCAGGTTTAGGTAGGTTAAGTGATTCGCCTAAGGAAAGTGATAAGTGATGGAGACAGGATTCAAACCGAAGGCTGCTTGTGACCTTAACTAGTACACTTTACTTACCAAATATAAATTCCTAGCTAAGAAACCAACATTTTACTCCTTTAGAATGGAAAATTTCCCATACCACAATCACTTTAATCTGTTCAGAGATTATGCAAAACATAATACATTTATGAGAACTAAAATTGTCTCATGTAGCTTAGGTAAGCTCCAAATAGAGCACATTCTCTATTTTTTTTTGGCTGTGACATGTGGCACGTGGGGCCTGAGTTCCCTGACCAGGGATGGAACCTGCACCCCCTGCAGTGGAAGTGCAGTGTCTTAACCACTGGACCACCAGGGAAGTCCCCTAGAGCACATTCTCAATTTGGAGGAAACAAGATCAGGATAAGAGAGTGCTCTATTGCAGTGAAAACCAATAAGAAATGGTAACCAATATGAGAAATAGTCAATTCTAAAAGGTTCATAGGGACTTCCCTGGCGGTCCAGTGGTTAAGACTCCACGCTTCCACTGCAGGGAGCATGGGTTCGATCCCTGGTCAGGGAACTAAGATCCCACATGCTGCGTGGCATGGCCAAAAAAAAAAAAAAAAAAAAAAAAGGTTCATAAATGTTTAGTGATAAGCATCACATTTCTCTGTTCTCTGTCATGAGACCATGGTACTCTTAAAAAGATAACACTGGAATTGCTAAGGTAAAGAACCTATGACCTACTCATCTGCATTATATCTTTCCTGACGTGATATAACTATACTTGTGGAAAATAAAAAGTCTAAGTCCAGGGAAAAGATGTTGACCAACAGATGCAAGCATTCAGGTCCCCTCAGTAGGTAACCCTTTAATGGAGATTGGCTTGTATAAAACAATTATAACTTACGACATCAACCAATAAAATAACCCACTCCCTTGCTTTGATTCTATACTTATTACAGTAACCCTTCTAACAGTAATATTTTTAGATATTCTCATAAGGGGAGAGGGTATACTGATAGTGGACATGATTATTTTGGTCTCCTTGGCAGTAAAATATGGTGAATTGGTGAATTAAAAGATTAGGTCTTTGGTTACCAATGTCCATGGATTTTTATGGTTTGGTGAGTATACACAAAGTCTGAAGAGCTAGATAAATTCTGGCTACACTGTTAAAAATTCAATTTGAGTCTGCAAAACTTAAGAACCACACCCTGGATAGTGTTCACGCCACCAAACTGCTGCCCAAACTTTAGGCCAAACTCTTCACTATTTGTTTAGCTATACAGCAGTTCCCACTTGTCTGCAGTTTCACTTTCCAGAGTTTCAGTTATCCATGGGCAACTGCAGTCTGAAAATACTAAACGGAAAATTCCAGAAATAAACAATTCAAAAATTTTAAATTGCAGACATTCTGAGCAGTGTGATGAAATCTCTCGCCATACCACCCAGGATGTGAATCATCCCTTTGTTCAGCATATCCCACCCATTAGTCACTTAGTGTTGGTTATCAGATCAACTGTCGTGGTACCACAATGTTTATGTTCAAGTAACCCTTATTTTACTTAATAATGGCCCCCATAGAGGGAACTTTCCGCAACATAATAAAGGCCATATATGACAAACCCACAGCCAACATCGTCCTCAATGGTGAAAAACTGAAACCACTGCCACTAAGATCAGGAACAAGACAAGGTTGCCCACTCTCACCACTATTATTCAACATAGTTTTGGAAGTTTTAGCCACAGCAATCAGAGAAGAAAAAGAAATAAAAGGAATCCAAATCGGAAAAGAAGAAGTAAAGCTGTCACTGTTTGCAGATGACATGATACTATACATAGAGAATCCTCAAGATGCTACCAGAAAACTACTAGAGCTAATCAATGAATTTGGTAAAGTAGCAGGATACAAAATTAATGCACAGAAATCTCTTGCATTCCTATACACTAATGATGAAAAATCTGAAAGTGAAATTAAGAAAACACTCCCATTTACCATTGCAACAAAAAGAATAAAATACCAGGAATAAACCTACCTAAGGAGACAAAAGACCTGTATGCAGAAAATTATAAGACACTGATGAAAGAAATTAAAGATGACACAAATAGATGTAGAGATACACCATGTTCTTGGATTAGAAGAACCAACATTATGAAAATGACTCTACTACCCAAAGCAATCTACAGATTCAATCCAATCCCTATCAAACTACCACTGGCATTTTTCACAGAACTAGAGCAAAAAATTTCACAATTTGTATGGAAACACAAAAGACCCCGAATAGCCAAAGCAATCTTGAGAAAGAAAAACGGAGCTGGAGGAATCAGGCTCCCTGACTTCAGACTATACTACAAAGCTACAGGAATCAAGACAGTATGGTACTGGCACAAAAACAGAACTATAGATCAATGGAACAGGATAGAAAGCCCAGAGATAAACCCACGCACAGATGGTCACCTTATCTTTGATAAAGGAGGCAAGCATATACAGTGGAGAAAAGACAGCCTCTTCAATAAGTGGTGCTGGGAAAACTGGACAGCTACATGGAAAAGTACGAAATTAGAACACTCCCTAACACCATACACAAAAATAAACTCAAAATGGATTAAAGACCTAAATGTAAGGCCAGACACTATCCAACTCTTAGAGGAAAACATAGGCAGAACACTCTATGACATAAATCACAGCAAGATCCTTTTTGACCCAGCTCCTAGAGAAATGGAAATAAAAACAAAAATAAACAAATGGGACCTAATGAAACTTAAAAGCTTTTGCACAGCAAAGGAAACCATAAACAAGACAAAAAGACAACCCTCAGAATGGGAGAAAATATTTGCAAATGAAGCAACTGACAAAGGATTAATCTCCAAAATTTACAAGCAGCTCATGCAGCTCAATAACAAAAAAACAAACAACCCAATCCAAAAATGGGCAGAAGACCTAAATAGACGTTTCTCCAAAGAAGATATACAGATTGCCAACAAACACATGAAAGAATGCTCAACATCATTAATCATTAGAGAAATGCAAATCAAAACTACAATGAGATATCATCTCACACCGGTCAGAATGGCCATCATCAAAAAATCTAGAAACAATAAATGCTGGAGAGGGTGTGGAGAAAAGGGAACCCTCTTGCACTGTTGGTGGGAATGTAAATTGATACAGCCACTATGGAGAACAGTATGGAGGTTCCTTAAAAAACTAAAAACAGAACTACCATACGACTCAGCAGTCCCACTACTGGGCATATACCCTGAGAAAACCATAAGTCAGAAAGAGTCATGGAGCTTCCCTGGTGGCGCAGTGGTTGAGAATCTGCCTGCCAATGCAGGGGACACGGGTTTGAGCCCTGGTCTGGGAGGATCCCACATGCCACGGAGCAACTAAGCCCGTGCGCCACAACTACTGAGCCTGCGCGTCTGGAGCCTGTGCTCCGCAACAAGAGAGGCCGTGATAGTGAGAGCCCCGCGCACCGCGATGAAGAGTGGCCCCCGCTTGCCGCAACTAGAGAAAGCCCTCGCACAGAAACGAAGACCCAACACAGCCAAAAATAAATAAATTAATTAATTAATTAATTTTAAAAAAAAAGAGTCATGTACCAAAATGTTCATTGAAGCTCTGTTTACAATAGCCAGGACATGGAAGCAACCTAAGTGTCCATCATCGGATGAATGGATAAAGAAGATGTGGCACATATATACAATGGAATATTACTCAGCCATAAAAAGAAACGAAATGGAGGTATTTGTAGTGAGGTGGATGGAGTTAGAGTCTGTCATACAGAGTGAAGTAAGTCAGAAAGAGAAAAACAAATACAGTATGCTAACACATATAGATGGAATCTAAGGTAAAAAAAAAAGGTCATGAAGAACCTAGTGGTAAGACGGGAATAAAGACACAGACCTACTAGAGAATGGACTTGAGGATATGGGGAGGGGGAAGGGTAAGCTGTGACAAAGTGAGAGTGGCATGGACATATATACACTACCAAACATAAAATAGATAGCTAGTGGGAAGCAGCCGCATAGCACAGGGAGATCAGCTCTGTGCTTTGTGACCATCTAGAGGGGTGGGATAGGGAGGGTGGGAGGGAGGGAGATGCAAGAGGGAAGAGATATGGGAACATATGTATACGTATAACTGATTCACTTTGTTATAAAGCAGAAACTAACACACCATTGTAAAGCAACTATACTCCAACAAAGATGTTAAAAAGAAAATAATAATGGCCCCGAAACACAAGAGTAGTGAGGCTGGCAATTCAGATATCCCAAAGAGAAGCTGTAAAGTGCTTCCTTTAAGTGAAAAGGTGAAAGTTCTCAACTTAATAAGGAAAGAAAAAAAATCATATGCTGAGGTTGCTAAGACCTATGGTAAGAGTGAATCTTCATGAAATTGTGAAGAAGGAAAATAAATTCATGCTGACTTTGCTGTTCCACCTCAACTGCAAAAATTACAGCCACAGTAAGTGATAAGCGCTTAATTAAGATAGAAAAGGTAAGATAGAAAAGATAAATTTGTACAACAAAATATTTTGAGAGAGAGACCACATTCACATAAATTTATTACAGTATATTGTTTTAATTCTTCCATTTTATTATTATTGTTGCTAATCTCTTACTGTACTAATTTATAAATTAAACTTTATCATAGGTATGTATGTATGTATGCATGTATAAGAAAAAATACAGTTACATATAGGGTTCGGTACTGTCTGCAATTTCAGGGTCTTAGAATGTATCCCCTGTGGATAGAGGGGACTATTGTACCTCCTTTGGATTTAAAATATACGTATGCATCTAAAAGAACTAGGTAATATATGAAATCCATTTCCCTTATGAAATTAAAAATAAAAAATTACAGGGTTATGAGGACCAACTCCAGTCCATTCTGGCAGCCACTATTACCATTTCTAGACCTTCCTGAATTTATTCATATACATGTGTATGTACCAACAGAAAACATATAATATTGCTTTGTGTGTGCCTTATTTTAACACAAATGGTATCACATTAATTGTAATATTCTGCAATTTGCTTTTTATTATTCAACCATCTTTGAGAGATCTATCCATGACAGTATGTATATATATATATCGACCTCACTCTCACAGCTTATTAAGTAATTATGCTATTGTTGGTATTTTAGTTCTTTTTTTCCCTTTTTTCCCAATTAAAAATGATGTTGTAATGAACAGCCATGTACATATCTCCCTGTACACATCTGAGAGTGTTTCTCTAGAAATGGAATAATTAGTTCATAGGGCAGAAACATCTTAAATTAAAATGGATAGAGCCAACTCGCCTTCAGAAGTGGCTGTACCAATTTACACTCCTACCCAGAGACATAGGAAGGTATCTGTTTCCCCACATTCTTGCCAAAAGCTGATCTAATGGATGAACATTGTGTATCACCATTATTGTAATTTGTATTTCCATGATTACTAGTATAACATCTTTATACCAAATCAGCTCTGTAAAAATATCTTGCAGGCTACAGACACAATCAACAGAGTGAAAAAGCAATCAATGGAATGGGAGAAATATCTACAAATCATATGTCTGATAAGGGGCTAATATCCAGAATACATAAAGAACTCCTACAACTAAAAAACAAACAAACTGATTAAAAACTGGGCAAAGGATATGGATAGACATTTCTCAAAAAAGATATACAAATTGCCAACAAGCACATGAAAAGATGTTCTACATCACTAATCATTAAAGAATTACAAGTCAAAACCACAATGAGACACCATCTCACACTCATTAGGATAACTACTATCAAAAAATCAAAAATAATGCAAAATGGTACAGCCGCTATGGAAAACAATATGGAAGCTACTAAAAAAAATAATAAATGGAACTACCATATGATCCAGGAATTCTACTTCTGGGTATAAATCTAAAACAACTGAAAGCAGGGTCTTGAAGAGATATTTGTATACCTACGTTGATAGCAGCATTATTCACAATAGCCAAAAGGTGGAAGCAACCCAAGTGTCCATCAACAGATGAATGGATAAATAAAATGTGGTATATGCATACAGTGCAACATTATTCAGCCTTAAGAAGCAAGGAAATTTTGATGCATGCTACAACATGGATAAACTTTGAGGACATTATCGTAAGTGAAATAAGCCAGTCACAAAAAGACAAATACTGTATGATTCCACTTATATGAGGTACCGACAGTAGTCAAATTCATAGAGACAAAGTAGAATGATAGTTGCCAGGGGCTGGAGGAAGAGGGAATAGGAATTATTTAATGTGTAAAGAGTTTCAGTTTTACGACGTGAAAAGAGTTCTGGAGGTTGGTTGTACAACAACCTGAATGTACTGAACACTACTGAACCACATTTAAGAATGGTTAAGATAGTACATTTCATGTTATGCCTATTTTCTCACAATTAAAAATTTTTTAAAAATCTTGTAGGCTTTGAAAATCCTTAGATGTTAAAGAGCCAAAACAAGATGTACTGTTTTTGGTAGGTACCACTTTTCATCCATGCTTAGCTTTTGTATACTGTGGCATATGACATTGTTCTTTGGAGAAAGGTTTGAATTTCTTCCACAGATGGACACACTGACATCCTTACACCACTAACTCTAAATATAGCTCTAAAATGGACATTGATATTAAAAGGTATTTGACGTAGAAGAAAATTGGTTTTGTATTTTTACAAATCACTAACAGAAATTCTTTATGTGTATCTTGTTAAAATAAATGGAATTACAATTTTTAATTTCCAAAACAGTCCTTGCTTTAATAGTAGAGAATGAGAAAGCAGTTTCTTAAACTCTAGAAATTGTTTCCTTTGGTCTAAAAAGGCCTAAATGCACTAATCTTTTAGGCTATAGCATGTTTTATGAATATACTGATTTTGATTTATGGAGCTGTGTGAGACTAGAATATGACCAGCACGATGACATACTGTAAAATGGAACATTAATCCATCCGTTTGACATTTACTGAACATCTATTATGTGCTTAGCACTAATAGCTACAGGATGTTGGCTCTGCCCATAAGTAAGTATATTCTAAGAGGGACTGTCAAACAACTCTAGGGTTAATTCTACTATAAGATAGAATCTGGATATATATATATATAATAGAAATATAAGGAAAGTAGTGTGACAATACAAGAAAAGGGTTGACTCACATTTGAGGATTTGAAAAGGCTTCAGGGGAATATCTGAAATGAGGCTTAAAGGGTAAACAGAACTTTGAAAGTGGAGAGAAAGGGAGCAAGGGAGAAAAGTTACTTTATGTTGTAGGAAACGATCAACAATGTTGAAATAAAACACCAATGACATAATATAATTATGGGAAAGGTGGTTATGTGTTTGGAGTAAAGAGGGCATGAAGTGAGGAGGACTAAGGAATTTTGGCTTTAGTCTATATGCCACTATTTCCAAAAGTGTGTTCCATAGAATATAACTAAAATGCTCCATTAAGTGGTCCAGTAATTGGGGAAATTCTGCATATTACAGCACACTATTAGAATGGAAGGAATAACACATTTCAGCATGTTGAAGTCTATGAGAAGTCCTGTGTTGGAAAACAGTTTCTCATATTTATGCATGTCTTGTGAGCAGAGGCACTGACTGCCTTTGTTCTGGATGATCTTCTCAAGGATGTTTGTACAGCCTTAGAAGATAGTAACAGAGTCTCCCTCCAAAGCGAAGGGCATGCATGCTTACTAGCCTTTATAGAAGATTTGGGTTCCCAAAGCTTAGAGTTCCTCTTCCATAATGCAACCCACTCGTTTTCCTTGCATTGTCCTATGGGAAGTGGGGTTTAGGTAACCAGTGCAATGAAGTGTTGATACTTTGGATTTTGTTGTTGGGAGTAATAAAGTCCTTTAACTCCAACCCAGGAGTGTCATGTCATCTGTGAGCATCTATGAAACTGTGGCAGGGTCACTTGTTAGCTTGCAAGTAGAATAAAACCTCAAGACCCTTCATAGTTCTTGATACCCTGAAGTAAAAAATAAAATTTAATTTTGTTTAAACTAAGGTTTCCCAAATTTTATTTTCCCCCAAGTATTCTTATTAATACCCTCTAGAAAAAAACCTCTAGGAACTGTTACAGCAGGCAATATGGAGAGAGTATTATATGGATGGTAAGTTCAAATGAAAGAAGATGAAGGCCTTGGAAGTAAAGGATGATGGATGTTGTAGAAAAAGAGGAATGACAAAGAAGTGTCACCAATGATACAGAACCCAAGAGGACCGGGTTTGAGTGGAAGTGGGAGAGACAGGAGTTTCATTTGGGACATAATGAATTTTTGGATTGGGAAGTCATTCATGTAAAGGTGTAGAACAAGAAGTTATACCCAAATCTTTCCTTTCATGTTTTATACAATTGTTGAGTAAAATATGTCCAAATATATGAGTTAGACAGATTTATAAACAGACAAAACTCAATCTATGTCCTTGAATCTACTGATTGCATCTATGTCCCCTTATATGCAAAGGGGAAAGAACTAGTACAGGGCTTCCCTGGTGGCGCAGTGGTTAAGAATCTGCCTGCCAAGGCAGGGGACACAGGTTCGAGCCCTGGTCCGGGAATATCCCACATGCCACGGAGCAACTAAGCCCGTGCGCCACAACTACTGAGCCTGCACTCTAGAGCCCGCGAGCCACAACTACTGAGCCCACGAGCCACAACTACTGAAGCCCACACGCCTAGAGCCTGTGCTCCGCAACAAGAGAAGCCACCTCAATGAGAAGCCCGTGCCCCGCAACGAAGAGTAGCCCCCGCTTGCCACAACCAGAGAAAGCCCGCGTGCAGCAACGAAGACCCAACACAGCCAAAAATTAAAAAAATAAAAAAACAAAACTAGTACAGACGCTGAAGTTAAAAATACAGTTGAAAGTTATGATTTCCAGTTCTGCATGTAAGGAGCTTGGAAGTCGCTACTCTATCATATCAACAAGTAAAAAGCTGAACAAACCGAGAAGCAGACAACTCTTCTGGGATTCCCTAAGAGAAAGGAAGACACAGGGCAAACGACTGCCCCCAAGATTGGAGAGACAGACAGGCAAATACAGGGAGTCACGGCTTATCTGAGCAGAGACCAACAAGTGGAAACCGCCTCAGGAACACTGCCAGAGTAGGAAAACCTGATCTGTAACTGACAAATTACTGGAGGCTCAGTGTGGACAACTCTGAGAGTTAAAAACTCCAAAAGCACACAGTTATGGGGGAGGGGAGTAAAAATATTGTGAGATTTACCTCCAGAAGCTTGACTAGGTTCCCACAGTAAATACTGGAGGAAAATCCCCTCATGCTACTGTCAGGGTGAGGGGAAAAGAAAACATTTTGAAATACCCCAGAGAACTCTGCTCTTCTTAACAAGGTCTGTCCTCAGAGGAAACTAGTTAACCACAGCCTAACCTGCTGGGGTATTATCAGAGCCTAACTGACCTGGAAGAAGGGAAATGCCGAACTCTAGTTCACTCCAGCCATCCTGTCCTCTAAGAGGGGAGGAAAAAAACTGAGAAACTCTTGTGGAGCTCACAGTCCAGAGGCATATGCTCATTAAAAGACTGAGATCTAATTATAGGACTATAAAACATCCCTCTCCCCTCACACCACATTACTAAAGGCCACTTTACAGCAGTTCCTTTCATCTAGTACATCATGTCTGGCTATGAAGAAAAAAATTACAAGGGATACCAAAAGTCAAAAAAACACAATTTGAAGAAACAGAGCAAGTATCAGAACCAGACTTGGAAGGGATGTTGGCATTATCTTACCAGGAATTTTAAACAAAACTGACTAATATACTAATATCTCTAATGGATAAAGTAGACAACATGCAAAAACAGATGGTTAATGTAAGCAGAGAGATGGAAATCCTAAAAAGAACCAAAAAGAAATGTCGGAGATGAAAACCACTGTAACAGAAATGAAGAATGCCTTTGATGGACTTAGTACACTGGACATGTCTGAGGAATCTCTGAGCTAGAAGGTCTATCAATAGAATCCTCAAAAACTGAAAAGCAAAGAGAACAAAGACAAAAAAAAAAGAAACTAAAACAGAACAGAATATCCAAGGACTGTGGGCCAATTACAAAAGGTGTAATATACACATAATGGGAATACCAGAAGAAAGAGAAAGGAATAGAAGAAATATTTAATGACTGAGAATAACCCAAAGTAACGTCAGACTCCAAATCACAGATCCAGGAAGCTCTAAGAACATGAAGCACGATAAATGCCAATAAAACTATGCCCAGGCATATAATTTAACTCAAAGAAACCAAAGATAAAAAAAACTCTGAAAGAAGTCAGAGGAATCTCTCTTCCTCTTACCCATAGAGGAAGAGAGATAAGAATTACACCCAACTTTTCTTCAGAAACCATGCAAACAAGAAGAGAGCGGAGTGAAATATTTAAAGTGCTGAGGGGAAAAAACAACACCAACTTAGAGAATCCTGTACCCTGTGAAATTATTCTTCAAAAGTGAAGGAGAAATAAAGACTTTTTCAGACAAAGAAAAATTGAGGGAATCCCAGGCAGGAAATGTTAAAAGAAGTTCTTTAGAGAGAAGGAAAATAAGGTAGGTTGGAAACTTGGATCTACATATATTAAGGGAGGGACTGAAGAGGGAATAAGTGAAGGTAAAATAAAAACTTTTGTTTTTCTTATTCTTAATTAATCTAACACATAACAGTTTGTTCAAAATAACACCAGCAATATATTCAATTGTGTGTGTGTATGTGCCTATATATAAGTGAAATGAATGACAGAAATGATACAAGGGATGGAAGGGGGGGATTAGGATTATTTTGTTATTATAAGGTATTCTCGCTACCCATGAAGTGGTATAGTGTTATTTGAAAGTGGGCTTTGATTAGCTGTAAATGTATACTGCCAACTCTAGGGCAACAACTAAGAAAAGCAAAAAAAAAAAAAAAAGTATAACTAATATACTAAAAAAGGAGAGAAAAATGGAATCATATAAAATGATCAATTAAAGCCACAAAAGGCAGAAAAAGATTGGAAGACAAAAATAGGAACAAAGGGCAAAAAACAGAAAACAGTAATGAATATGGCAGATGGTAATCCAACTATATCAATAATCAACTTGAATATCAATGGTCTAAATGCACCAATTAAAAGACAGAAATTGTTAGAGTGGTTCAAAAAACAAGACCCAAGTATATGTTGTCTTCAAGAAACCCACATTAAATAGACACACATATAGATTAAAAGTAAACAGATGGAGGAAATATACCATGCTGTATCTTCTGAGTCATCATCATCATCATCAAAGAAGAAGAAAGCAAAGCTAGAACATGGAGGATCATCAAGCTCTAAACAAAATTCTGATCATAGCAATGGATCATTTAACTCGAAAGTTCTATCAGGACGCTCTGGATATAAGTTTGGCGTTCTTGCTAAGATTGTGAATTACATGAAGACATGGCATCAGCAACGAGATACACATCCTCTTACTTTAGAAGAAATTTTGGATGAAACACAACATTTAGATATTGGACTCAAGCAGAAACAACGGCTAATGACTGAGGCAATAGTCAGTAATCCCAAAACTGAAGTAACAGATAGAAAGTATGCCTTCAAGCCCAAGTACAACTTGAAAGATAAGAAGGTCCTACTTAGGCTCTTAAATAAGCATGACCAGCGAGGCTTAGGAGGAGTTCTTTTAGAAGACATTGAGGAAGGACTGCCCAATTCCCAGAAAGCCGTTAAGGCTTTAGGGGACCAGATACCATTTGTAAACCTTCCTGATAAGAAGAAAATTCTTTTCTTCAATGATAAGAGCTGTCAGTTTTCTGTGGATGAAAAGTTTCAGAAACTGTGAAGGAGTGTCACCGTGGATTCAATGGAGGAGGAGAAAACTGAAGAGTATCTAAAGTGACAGGGTATTTCTTCCATGCAGGAATCCAGACCAAAGAAAGTGGCCCCTATTCAGAGAAGGAAAAAGCCTGCTTCACAGAAAAAGCGATGGTTTAAGACTCACAGTGAGCACTTGGCCTGGGTACTGAAGGACTACTCTGACATCGCTCCTGGCAAGTAGTGAACAGTTTTGTCTGAGAGCAAAGAGTTACAAAGTCAAGATCTTCCTTGTTGATGCTGGGATCCGAAGACTGACTGTCTTCCCATTCTAGTTCTTAGGACTGAGGAGAGGAGCAGTTCAGTTTACAGAACTAGTGCAAATTACCAAACTCGAAGCTTATTTTCATTAATGTGCTAATGAGAAATGTGATGTCCCCTGTTAACCTCCTGTTACTTCTTGGGGGAAAGGCGGTCAGCATGGCATGCAGGTGTCTTTGCTGTTTATCTCTACTTCTAAGTGGTTCCTGGTTCCATTTTCCCTCTTTTATTACCTTAGAACAAGTTTGCTGATAGTCTTGAATGCAATATTTGTTTATTCCAAAAGAACATATTTATAATAAAATCATTGTAGAAGGAAAAAAAAAGTAAATAGATGGAGGAAATATACGATGCTAACAGTAATCAAAAGAAAGCAAGAGTAGTTATATTCATTTCAGATAGAGCAGACTTCAAAACAAGGAAAGTTATTAGGGATAAAAAAGGGCATTACGTGATGATAAAAAAGGGCATTACGTGATGATAAAGGGGTCAATTCTCCAAGAAGACATACAATCCTTAACATGTATGTGACTAACAACACAGTGTCAAACTATGTGAGGCAAAAACTAATAGAATTGCAAGAAGAAATAGATAAATCTACTATCATAGTTGGAGACTTCAACACCCAATGGACAGATCCAGCAGGCAAAAAATCAGTAAGGACATAGTTGAACTCAATAACACCATCTAAACAACTGGATATAATTGACATCTATAGACTACTACTTCATCCAAAACAACAGAATTTGCCAAGAAAGACCACATTCTGGGCCATAAAACACACCATAACAAATTTAAAGAACAGAAATCACACAATGTCTGCCCTCAGACCACAATGGAATTAAACTGGACACCAATAACAGAAAGATAACTGGAAAATTCCAAAATACATGGAAACTAAACAGCACAATTCTAATTAACACATGGGTCAAAGAAGAAATCTCAAGAAAAATTAAAAAGTATTTTGAATTAAATGAAAATGGAAACAGAACTTATCCAAATCTGTGGGATACAGCAAAAGCAATGGTTACAGGGAGATTTATAACACTGAATGCATATATGGGAAAAAAAGAAAGATCTAAACTCAATAATTTAAGTTTCCATCTTAGGAAACCAACAAAAGAGCAAATTAAATCCAAAGTTAAATGAAGAGAAATAATAAAAATTAGAGAAGAAAATAATGAAACTGAAAGTAGAAAAGCAATAGAGAAAGATCAATGAAACCAAAAGCTTGTTCTTTGAAAAGATCAGTAAAATCAATAAGCCTCTAGGCCAAGTTAACTAAGAAAAAAGAGAGAAGACACAAATTACTAATATCAGAAATGAAAGAGGGGGGACTTCCCTGGTGGCACAGTGGCTAAGAATCCGCCTGCCAATGCAGGGGACACGGGTTCGAGCCCTGGTCCGGGAAGATTCCACATGCCACGGAGCAACTAAGCCCGTGCGCCACAACTACTCTAGAGCCCGTGAGCCACAACTACTGAAGCCCGCGTGCTTAGAGCCCGTGCTCCGCAACAAAAGAAGCCATTGCAATGAGAAGCCCACGCACCGCAACGAAGAGTAGCCCCCGCTCGCCACAACTACAGAAAGCCCACGCGCAGCAACGAAGACCCAATGCAGCCAGAAGTAAATAAATAAATTTATTAAAAAAAATAAAGTGGTAATTTTTTATTATATTTTACCACAATAAAAAATACATAAAAGTTACTTGATTTCTACCCAATTTCCATATTCTAATAGGCTAGTATTGACCACTATATTTCATGTTTAGCTTAAGTTTAGCTTTTATCTCATTAACTACTCTAGATCTTAGGTAAGACAAATCTTATTTAACTTCTTGCAGCCATTGAAAAAAAGGTATTCCATATTATCCATATTTTATCTATTCCTATTTAATAGAATAAACCAAATAGCTTACCATCTGAAATACATCAGAGCCTTCATCAAAATCCACCATAGCAAAAAATATCCTGTTGGTAAATGCACTGGAATATCGCCAGGAGTTTGCCAGGATCTGGAATTCTTCATCAGCTTGCCTGGATGCAATTGGATTTGTGAAGATAACATATAAAACATTTTTTAAAGCAATCTAATGCAAGTCAGGCTCTGCTGACAGGGTTAGGACAAACCTTGGAAAACACTGCCACTGTTTTGGCATAAGAGAAGCCTTATACCAAGTGTTGGGGATTTCACCATGAAGTAGTGATTACCTGACTCTGCTTCATACTTTGTGCCTACTCCTTATCTCAAAGCTCCTTCAACATTCGCTGGAAAAAAGTCTAACTAGATTGTTTCTACACCAATTTTTAATACCCTAAATTACTTCTAAGAGTTCAAAGACTAGGTTGAAGTACCTCCCAGAGAAATTAGACTATAATATTAATCTATTTAAGAAATCTAAAGTACAAGATGCTACTTAGTAAGAATACAGTCTGATGAATTATTACAGTGAAAGAGAAGAATTTAAGGAATTGAGATTAATTGAAACCTCAGGCCATATTTTACGTTTCCCTGATCTCCCATATGCTTTCAGTTTCTAAGATCTGACAATTTTTCATTTCTGATTATCTTTTAACTCTATCCTTCCCCATTTATTTTCATTGTTATCATCTAAAGTCAGATCCTTAATATCTGACATTAGAACATTAAAACCCTAACTCTACTTTCTCCTCCTCCAATCCTTCTTATATTGCAATATATATCAGTCTTCCTAAATGACTACTTTCTTGATATTCCTCCTCTTATCAGAAACCATTGTTGCTTTTCTATTACCTTCAGAACAGTCTCCAAGCTCTTTCACTGGTTATTCAAAGTTCTTTATCATCTATTTCCAAATAATGCATCTAGCTTTTACATAGCCTTACTACTACTCAACCTCAAACAGGATCTCTTAATTCCAGCACTTTACGCCTATCTCTGTACCCTTGCACACATGATTGCTTCTAATCAGAATATCCTACTGCTATGTAAATCTGATCCGTCTGTCTAGCCCTAGGACAAGTCCTATCTTCTCCATTAGGCCAACCCTAACCACTCCTCTTATATGTCCTTCCTGAAATTTTATAGCATTTATTATGCACACAATTCATTTGGTACTTAATCATAAATTGTCTTATATTGCCAGCTAAATTTTCATATGTGGAACTGATTTCCCTAGCCAGATGATAAGGATAGCACATCTTTCTTACACTTTTCATCCTGATAGCACCAAATATATAGTATTACACACATCGCTGTTGCTTAATTTTAATTATTTGAATGAGTTTAGGAAAATGTGCTAATTTACAATTTGGTCTTATAAAAAGTAAGACACTATTAAAAACTTTAGTTATTAAGAACTCCATTAATTTGCATTTAATACAGAATTATGAAGGACTTTGTTCATTCCCTGACATTTTTGTATACTCATGATTGCTAGTGAGTAAACTGACTGAATTATAGAGTAATTCCAGAGTTTAAGTTTATTCACAGTTAATACCTACTATTCTTTTTCCTTCTTCTACTTAATTTTAATTTATATTCAGCATAACAGCCATCCCTAAAAAAAAAAAAAGCACTCTGGTACCAAATCTCTTGACTATCTCCTACCTCTGGGGAGAAAATCCTTTAAGAGTTAGAAAGGCTTGGGGTAGCATAACACACTATTCTGAAAGAAGGCTGTCTATTCCTTCACATGTGCTCAGGCTATCAGAATTTGGAAAGCCTCCAAGATTTTACTAAATTAGTTTTTCACAGGGTAACTTTGTCATTTCATTTAAAGTGAATTCCCAAATCACAATACTGATCTAAAAATATAAGTAAATAAACAACAAAAAGCAAAGGCGATTTTATTTTTTAGTATCCACTATTTTTAATTATCTATAGTGCTTTTGTTTAAAGAAATGTCTTTTTTCTTAAGATCATTCAGAAATAGTAAAATAAAATCAACAAACCATTGTTTGATGAAATTTTAAGTGAGATTAGTCTCGATTTCTAAGGTTTAAAATTACTACAAAATAATCTAGAAAAAAGAAACACCTCTAAATCATGCATCTTTGTTTTCTAAAAAAGTTCTCTTGTAATTCCAAATTTTGGATGTAGCCACCATTATTGCATTAATAAATATCTATAGCTTTGGGTAGACCAGTTAACATATTGGAACCTGTTTCTTCCAAAAATGAGAGAATATTTGCTTTATGTACCTTCTGGCGTTGTTGTGATAAAACAAGAGTATGAAGTTGAAAGCACACACAAATAATAAAACACTACATCAATGCTATTGACACGCATTTATATAAGTTGATACCAATTTAAAAGATGATTGTTAGATTTTTTTATGTTATTTCTAGGATGGTTACCATGAAACTTTATCCTTGCTCTTTGTCCCTCCCCCACTAATATGGACCATCAAGAAAAGACTATAAAAGAGTAGTACTATTATGTGTTACTACAGACACTCTAAGTAACGTATATACATTAATTGTTTATGTACCCACTAAACTAATTTTATTCTTCTGGGGTTGAGAAATGGTTAAAATCTTATGAGTTATTTAATTTTTAAAGTGTAGTTGAAAGTTCATACTTGCACACGACACATTGTCTATGAAGTTGGAGAGCAGTGAACATGACAATAACGGAGTAGTTTCTCGGTGGGGCTTTAACAAGGCGACGGAACTTGTCTCCATTCATTCTTATTACAGGCCTTTTATTGGTCCATTCCATCAGTTGACTAACCTTTTCAGAGAGCACCATCTAAAAAAAAGACAAAGACAGCATGCCATTAATACTCTCAACTTGGCATTTAAAATTTCTTTTAACTAGACAACTTACTTAAAACCACGACTAATAAGCAGAGGTACATAAAAAATGTGAAAGAACTAAAAATTAAATTTAGTACTTGTGCCTGATGATAATTATTCTTAAAATTACATTATTTCATGATGAGATTTAAATGTATATTGCAATACTACATTTTTTATGTGAATTACTTATTTATAACCTAATAAATAAAATAAGATAAAATCAAAAAATCTTTCATTTGCTAAAGATTCCAAAGAAAGTGGGAAAAGCCACTCTACCTGATTTTAAGGTTTATTATATAGCTACATAAAAGGATAGATACATAGATCAATGGAACAGAAACAAAAGCCAGAAATAGACCTACACAAGTATAGCCAACTGATATTTCACAAAGGTGCAAAATCAACTCAGTACAGAAAGGATGGCCTTTTCAATAAATGGTGCTGAAGCAACTGGACATCCATAGTCAAAAATATGAACCTCAAACTAAACTTCACACCTTATACAAAAATTAATTAAAGGGGCTTCCCTGGTGGTGCAGTGGTTAAGAATCCGCCTGCCAAGGCAGGGGACACGGGTTTGAGCCCTGGTCCGGGAAGATCCCACATGCCGCGGAGCAACTAAGCCCGTGTGCCACAACTACTGAGCCTGCACTCTAGAGCCCGTGAGCCACAACTACTGAGCCTGCCTGCCACAACTACTGAAGCCCTCATGCCTAAAGCCCGTGCTCCGCAACAAGAGAAAGCCACCACAATGAGAAGCCGGCGCACTGCAACAAACAGTAGCCCGTGTTCGCCATAACTAGAGAAAAAGCCTGCACGCAGCAACAAAGACCCAACAGAGCCAAAAATACATGAATAAAAAATAAATAAATTTATTTTAAAAATTAATTAGGGCTTCCCTGGTGGTGCAGTGGTTGAGAATCCGCCTGCCAATGCAGGGGACACGGGTTCGAGCTCTGGTCTGGGAAGATCCCACATGCCGCGGAGCAACTGGGCCCGTGAGCCACAGCTACTGAGCCTGCGCGTCTGGAGCCTGTGCTCCGCAACAAGAGAGGCCGCGATAGTGAGAGGCCCACGCACCGCGATGAAGAGTGGCCCCCGCTTGCCGCAACTAGAGAAAGCCCTCGCACAGAAACGAAGACCCAACACAGCCAAAAATAAATAAATTAATTAATTAATTTAAAAATAAAAGAGTTCCTTGTTTATTTTAAAAAAATTAATTAAAAATGGATCACATACCTAAATGTAAAAACGAAAACTATTTAAAAATTAGGAAAAAAATATGGGAGAAAATGTTCAGGATCAAGGGGTAGGCAAAGAGTTCTTAGACCTGACACCAAAAGCACGATTCATAAAAAAGAAAAAAAAAAGGTAAACTGGACCTCATCAAAATTAAAAACTTTTGCTCTGTGAAAGACCCTGTTATAAGGATGTGAAGACAAGCTACAGAGTGGGAGAAAATATTTACAAACCACACATCTAAAAAGGATTAGTGGCTAGAATATATTTTTAAAAACTATCAAAACTCAACAGTAAAACAAACAAAATAGGCAAGCCATGAAGAGATTTCATCGAAGATGATCTACCGATGACAAAGAAACACACAAAAAGATGTTCAACATCATCAGCCGTTACAGAAATGCAAATTAAAAGCACAATGAGCTATCACTACATACCCGTTACTAAAATAAAATATAGCAACAATACCAAATTCTGGCGAGGATGTAGAGAAACTGGGTCTCTCATACATTTTTGGTGGGAATGTACCATGGTACAGTCACTCTGGAAAACAGTTTGGCAGTTTCTTTAAAAAATTAAGCAAGCACACCATTGTAAAGCAATTATACTCCAACAAAGATGTTAAAAAAAAATTAAGCAAGTAAAATATACACTAACTATACAATCCAGCAACTGCATTCCCAAACATTTATCTCGGAGAAATGAAAATTTACGTCTACACAAAGAAAGAGCTACATTTTGTTTGTTTCTTTTTAAAAGCCAGTCATCATGAGGCAATGGAAGAGAAGCATGGTTAGTCAATGAGAATTTCAGTTTGAAATAAACGCAATCATATTCACTTATCCTTCCCCTCACCTCTACCCTTACGTTCAAACTTTGCAAGAGTAGTAAGAAGATGGGAAAAGATAAAAAAAGAAGTGCAGAAGAATCTCAATGCAGAGTTAATGCTAATTTATGGTTTTGTTCTTCTTTACAGGGATATGTTTGTAAAGGGTTGGGAAATCATGGAGTGGTTCACTATTCAGAAGCATTCGACCAATTACATTTCCCATTACTTACACTGAAGTTTGGGCAGGGCACTGGCATTCAAACTTTAAAAATAGTTCCTTCTCATTAAACTCAATCATCAAAGAACAGATGTTAGGATGTGCCTTTTCAGTTGGGAAGTGGATCAGGAACCTAATAGAAAGATAGCACTCCTTGAAAGATAGGTGTCAGTAATGCAAATGAGTTGCCTCAGACTTAGGCTAAGAAAAATAATCCCTGGAACCAATAAGAATAGCTTCTGTGGCTTTAGTCATCCCAACAAAATTCTCAAAGAATGCGCGTCTAGTGGGTTTAGTGGGTTGTAATTGAATGACCCTAAATGGTTTTCCTAGGTGGTCAAGGACCCAGGACACAAGCATATTAATCCCCCCACCCCTGCTAGATGTTTCACAACACTTTTTACCTGTGTTATAGCACTTATCATTCTAAGACAATTTGATATGTGTTTCCTTCTCTAGATTATTAGCTACTAGAGAGCAGACACACATAGTACTTTACCATATAGTAGGCATTCAGTTAGTGTGTACTGAATTTCTATTTAACAGAACCCAGCTGGGAATGGACTCACTTGCATCATTAACATATAAGGAAAAAAAGATGATTGCACACATAAACACTTAATAGAAATGGGATTTTTTTTTAATTTCAGGAAGGCAACAATAACATGGATTCTAAAAATGCATGATTTACCTTTAAAGCATGCCTGAATTCAGGCAGTACTGAAAAAAAATTTACTTCCTGAGTACACTTCTATGAACAATAGAGAAAGATGGCATAAAAAAATAGTTTTGTAGCAGATATAAAGTAATTCCAGTAAGAGCCACAAAATGAATATGCCACACATGGAAAAATGAATATAGTCTCTAATAAGCCCACAGAGAAATATATACACTCGCAGAAGACTGGTATAACAAATAATTAACAAGACTTGTGGAACAATGAATGATACTAAGGAAACAGGTTGTTAGGGGAGGGATAAATTAGGAATTTGGGATTAACATATACACAGTACTATATATAAAATAGATAACCAACAAGGACCTACTGTATAGCACAGGGAACTATACTCAATATTTTGTAATAACCTACAAGGGAAAAGAATCTGAAAAAGAATATATATGTGTATAACTGAATCACTGTGCTGTACATCTAAAACTAACACAACATTGTAAATCAACTATACTTCAATTAAAAAAAAAAGGAAACAGGTTGGTGGTAAAGGCAGTGGAAGAGAGTGAACTAGAAGGCAGATAGGACAAGGAACAAGCAGTGGAGGCTAGTTCATCTTTAGCAGTAGAATTAGTTACCAACAATTGTCAAGAATAGGGAATATTTGATTTAAAATAAGGCTGCATAAATTAAACTCAGTTTTTCCAAAAAATGAATTCTTACTATTTGATACAGCCTTAATGATCCTCTTGGCTAAGAGAACAATATTAGTTCACAGAAAATATGCATTCTATATTCTAAAGCAGTCATTAATTTTGTTATTTTTCAAATTAAATTTGACAGTTACCAGCAAATTCAAACATAATTTGCCTATTTTATTCACCATGGCTACAGATACTATTTCAGGCTATTTTAGGGGAAAAAAATGTAAAGCAGTAACAGGTATAGTTTCATATAGTCTATCTCCATTCAATCACATAGATATATGATCATTCCAATAAAACAAATGTATGTGCTTTGAATTAGTGATAAACATGTGGAGTCTTCTTAAACAAAGTCTTGAATAGGTCTATGTAAAAAATGTATTATATTCCTCTTCTTGTTTATTAACAGACTGGAAAGACCAGATTTCTGGCTATACAATCCCCAAATAACTTATCAAGTAGAAGAAATTAGTTCAAAGGAATTACAAATTCTCTTTAAAGCTCTTATAAATGGGATTATTACCTCAAAAGACTGCTTATTACCGAGTCAATTAATTAGGTTACTTTCTCAGTTCATTTTTTTTTTAAATGAACTAGTTTTAAACTTTTACAATAAAAGTACATGAACATAGCTTGGGACATGATAATTAGAAGCTATAATCCTTATTCACAATGACCCAATCTTTTAACATTTTAATATATCTTAAAGTAAGCCTATCTTGATTTTATGGAGAAAATAGCAGTTACTATTTGGAATGCTTAGTACGTACGTGTCAGGCAGCAACTTCTCTCCTTATAGAATAAGTATTTAATTCAATCCTCAGAACAACACTATGAGGTTAAGTACTCTATTTTTAGTCCATTTAAATGTTGAGTAAACAGGATCAGAGAGGTTAAGCAACTTGGCCAAAGTGCCATAGTAAGACACAGAGCTAGGATTCAAACAGATCATTCTAAACCAAGGTTTCTCAGCAGCAGGGTTACTGACATCTTGGGCCAGATAATTCTTTTGTGGGGAGCTGTCCTGCACATTGCATGTTGAGCAGCATCCCTGACCTCTACCTATTAGATGCCAGTAGCATCACCAGCTGCCAATAACCAAAAATGTCTCCAGACATTGCCAGATAACCCTTGGGAAGTAAAATTCCCCACTCCCTCTTGAGAACCACTGTTGTAAACTGAAAAGGATTTTCACAGTCCGATTTAAGCTTTTATAATCTTATTATGTATTCAAAACTATTTTTATTAATTACCGATCAGAACACAATGTAAAAGAAAGACTTGGTGATAAAGTAAATCAAAACTTCCCAGAGCAAGCCCTTAGCATAATGGATAATAAACTTACTAGGCCCATGTTTCTCAAAGTGTGGCTAGTATAAAGGAGCCTGTTAAAAGTGCAGACTTCTAGGTTTCATCCTCCAATAAATTTGATTCAGTAGATCTACATAAGCCCTACTCAAAGGATGCTGATTAGCAGGTTAGCTGATGTAAAAGACCAAGCAGCATGCCTGAGTGAGCCACATACTGTCTCCAATACCCAAAACTGTCCAATAAGGTGCTGGGTTTCCTGTTTGGTTTGGTGGGCCAAAGAGACAGCCGTTTTTCCATGACCACAACAGGAATTGAATATTATAAATCCACTCACTTAGTCCCAAGGAACTTTGCTTGGTGAGCAGGCCCTTGAATTTTGTCGGGTTTATCAGCTACTGCTCCTGGCTACCTCTGTAGTATGAGAGCACCACCAACAAGGTCATTGAGGCTGAGGCTTTTACTTGCCAACAAGGCATCATCCATATAGTGAAAGCTTTAAACATGGAAGGGTAGAGGAACTTATGCTAAATCCTGACTCACCAACTGGTAGCAAATGGCAGGGGAGCTTAGGTACCCCTAGAGAATACTATAAACATATATAGGAGGCCTTGCTACCTGAAAATGAACTGACCTTGATCCTCAAATATCAGTAAGATGGCACAGAAGGTGTTAGTGATGTCTAAGACTACATACCACCTGTCATCAGTCTGTGTAATGGATTCAGTTGCAGTTGCAATGTCTGGAACAGCCTGGGCTATGGGAGCAACAATTGAAACCAGTTGGTGATAATCTGCTATAAGGCTTCAGTTCCTGTTAGTCATTTTTCACTGGCCACTGAGGGCTGTTGTTGTGAGATATTGTATCACTTACCGCCTCTGATGCCTTTAAGTCTTTAATCAAGGCTGTGATTTCCCTTTCTCTTCCTGGGGGGTTCTTTAGCTTCTGGTGGATTCCAAGAATACGGAATTTTAACATGTACCCCAAGTGATGCTTTTTTTAAAATTTATTTATTTTATGTATTTATTTTTGGCTGCATTGTGTCTTTGTTGCTGCGCACAGGCTTTCTCTAGTTGCGGTGAGCGGGGGCCACATGCATGGGCTTCTCATTGCGGTGGCTTCTCTTGCTGCAGAGCACGGGTTCTAGGTGCGCGGACTTCAGTAGTTGTGGTGCGCGGGCTCAGTAGTTGTGGCTCGCAGGCTCTAGAGCGCAGGCTCAGTAGTTGTGGCACACAGGCTTAGTTGCTCCGCGGCATGTGGGATCTTCCCGGATCAGGGATCAAACCCGTGTCCCCTGCGTTGGTAGGTGGATTCTTAACCACTGCGCCAGCAGGGGAGTTCCCCAAGTGATTCTTTATACACTGAAGTTTGAGTACTACTGCTCTACATTTTAATTCTTACGGGTAAGGACCATGTGTTATATAATTTCTATGCAATTACACAGGGAAATTAAATAAACATTAAGCAATTCAAATTATACACAACAGGAAAAAATACACCATTCCTAAAAATAAACCACCACCTGATCTTCCTGAAATGGTTGAAGAATGTGATATATTCTAGATAACTCAAATATAACACCTTATCTAGGAATAAACCTACTTAAGGAGACAAAAGACCTCTATGCAGAAAATTATAAGACACTGATGAAAGAAATTAAAGATGACACAAATAGATGGAGAGATATACCATGTTCTTGGATTGGAAGAATCAACATTGTGAAAATGACTCTACTACCCAAAGCAATCTACAGATTCAATGCAATCCCTATCAAACTACCACTGGCATTTTTCACAGAACTAGAGCAAAAAATTTCACAATTTGTATGGAAACACAAAAGACCCCGAATAGCCAAAGCAATCTTGAGAAAGAAAAACGGAGCTGGAGGAATCAGGCTCCCTGACTTCAGACTATACTACAAAGCTACAGTAATCAAGACAGTATGGTACAGGCACAGAAACAGAAATATAGATCAATGGAACAGGATAGAAAGCCCAGAGATAAACCCACGCACAGATGGTCACCTTATCTTTGATAAAGGAGGCAAGAATATACAGTGGAGAAAAGACAGCCTCTTCAATAAGTGGTGCTGGGAAAACTGGACAGCTACATGGAAAAGTATGAAATTAGAACACTCCCTGACACCATACACAAAAATAAACTCAAAATGGATTAAAGACCTAAATGTAAGGCCAGACACTATCAAACTCTTAGAGGAAAACATAGGCAGAACACTCTATGACATAAATCACAGCAAGATCCTTTTTGACCCAGCTCCTAGAGAAATGGAAATAAAAACAAAAATAAACAAATGGGACTTAATGAAACTTAAAAGCTTTTGCACAGCAAAGGAAACCATAAACAAGACAAAAAGACAACCCTCAGAATGGGAGAAAATATTTGCAAATGAAGCAACTGACAAAGGATTAATCTCCAAAATTTACAAGCAGCTCATGCAGCTCAATATCAAAAAAACAAACAACCCAATCCAAAAATGGGCAGAAGACCTAAAAAGACATTTCTCCAAAGAAGATATACAGATTGCCAACAAACACGTGAAAGAATGCTCAACATCATTAATCATTAGAGAAATGCAAATCAAAACTACAATGAGATATCATCTCACACCGGTCAGAATGGCCATCATCAAAAAATCTAGAAACAATAAATGCTGGAGAGGGTGTGGAGAAAAGGGAACCCTCTTGCACTGTTGGTGGGAATGTAAATTGATACAGCCACTGTGGAGAACAGTATGGAGGTTCCTTAAAAAACTAAAAATAGAACTACCATATGACCCAGCAATCCCACTACTGGGCATATACCCTGAGAAAACCATAATTCAAAAAGAGTCATGCACCACAATGTTCATTGCAGCTCTATTTACAATAGCCAGGACATGGAAGCAACCTAAGTGTCCATCAACAGATGAATGGATAAAGAAGATGTGGCACATATATACAATGGAATATTACTCAGCCATAAAGAGAAACGAAATTGAGTTATTTGTACTGAGGTGGATGGACCTAGAGTCTGTCATACAGAGTAAAGTAAGTCAGAAAGAGAAAAACAAATACCGTATGCTAACACATATATATGGAATCTAAGGAAAAAAAGAAAAGGTCATGAAGAACCTAGGGGCAAGACGGGAATAAAGACACAGACCTACTAGAGAATGGACTTGAAGATATGGGGAGGGGGAAGGGTAAGCTGTGACAAAGTGAGAGAGTGGCATGGACATATATACACTATCAAACGTAAAATAGATAGCTAGTGGGAAGCAGCCGCATAGCACAGGGAGATGAGCTCGGTGCTTTGTGACCACCTAGAGGGGTGGGATAGGGAGGGTGGGAGGGAGGGAGACGCAAGAGGGAAGAGATATGGGAACATATGTATATGTATAACTGATTCACTTTGTTATAAAGCAGAAACTAACACACCATTGTAAAGCAATTATACTCCAATAAAGATGTTTAAAAATATATATATATATAACACCTTAATAATTCCTAGACACTTCTTTCACTAGTCCTCTTTTGTCTCTTCTGTTATATGATTTTATAAAGGAATTTCTCTTTTCTTCACATTTGAGTTAAAAGTTTTCTTTATCGGAGTAAATCGCTAGTACTGAAGAACCTTCTTCCTTAGGATGCCTCTCATCCGTTGTCAAGAGCCCATTGTTTGGGTACTGAAAGCTATGCCTCAGAAATAAAAATTTTGTTTCTCTATAGGCTCTACACTAAAAGTCCCACTATTCACTCTCTAAATATTCCTTTACCTTCCAAAGTCATAACCTTCAAAGGTAAAGGATTAAAATATCACCTGTGACCCTCAGGTCCTTCTATTTACTATTTAATACTTTAAAGTTATTAGTAAGAAAGATATTTTCCAAGGACTATAGTACATAAAGGTAAGAGGTTTATCAAGTGAGCTCAGCAACTCAAAAAAGTAATTGATTTGGAAACAACTCCTATTGCAAATACTTTTTCCACTAACAGTTTTAAAAAACATTTGAGAAAATATATCCATCCAGTTTTTAAATTTGCACTGGATATATTTATTTAAAACAAAATATAAGTTTACTATGAAAAAACATTAAATGTATAAGCAAAGACTTTCACAATCAATTGATATCTCCCCTTCTTGGAGTACATTTCAACTATTTAAATAAAACAAAAAGAAGAGTAATAATATTCACAATTAAAATATAATACTTACCAACAAAGTTAAGTAAGCTTAAAGTCTTTCTCTTCTCTTGAAACATTTAAATTAGTATGGCCACAAAATAATCCCACTAACAGGAAGTCAATTAATATCTCTAATTCTGTTAGTAATAATCAAGTACGATGAAAATTTTAGGACTACAAGGGATTAAAAGGACCAAGAATGTGCAGTAACACAGCACTGCACTAATTTAATTTTATCCTACTTGCTTGCATAATATGTATCCCAATTAGCTCTAGCAAAATAGATTAAGCCTTAACAACTACAAATTCTCCTATTATCACTAAATATCACTCAGCAAAGAGAGCATATAGCAGTGGTCCCCAACCTTTTCGGCACCGGGGACTGGTTTCGTGGAAGATAGTTTTTCCATGGACGGGGGGGTGAGGGGATGGTTTCGGGATGATTTAAGTGCATTACATTTATTGTGCACTTTATTTCTATTATTATTACATTGTAATATATAATGAAATAATTATACAGCTCACCATAATGCAGAATCAGTGGGAGCCCTGAGCTTGTTTTCCCTTGCCACTCACTGAGAGGGGTTTGATATGGGTTTGCAAGCAATTGATTTATTATGGTCTCTGTACAGTCAAACCTCTCTGCTAATGATAATCTGTATTTGTAGAGCATCGACGCCTCAGCTTCACCTCAGATCATCAGGCATTAGATTCTCATAAGGAGTGCGCAACCTAGATCCCTTGCATGCGCGGTTCACAGTAGGGTTTGCACTCCTATGAGAATCTAATGCCCCCGCTGATCTGACGCTCGCCCGCCCGCCCGGCCGCCTGCCGCTCAGCCCCTGCTGTGAGTCCCGGTTCCTAACAGGCCACGGACCGGTACCAGTCTGTGGCCCGGGGGTTGGGGACCCCTGGCATATAGGAATCCACTATAATTTAAAGCTAAATTCTGATGCTGCCATTAAGATTACTTTTGAATTTCAGAAGTAATAAAGTTAAGCATCACCAGTCTGAATTCCTCTAAAATGCACCTCCCTTTCCCCCAAAACTTATTTCATTATATCTGTGTTCTAGACCATCAGGGTTTATTCATTAAAATTCTTGATATTTTTAGCTTTCTTAATAATCCACTAGCCTACAAATGTTAGTTTAAAAAATTTCTGGTTAAGGAATAAATTTTCAACTCCATCCTTAAATTACAAGTGAGACTGAACAGACCTGGAAACATAATTGGCAGATAATGACTGAAGGAGAAAGACAGTGAACAGAGAAGAGAGTATTTGTAATCCTTAAATGCTATCTGCTCCATTCTCAGTTCACGTACTTCTTGGACAGGGCTAAAATATACCACTGTCCCCTCTCCTTGATGTTTATTTTTGGAGTATGTCTCAATTTGTTTGTTTTGCAATGCTACCGAGCCTTTGGTTCTTGGTAATAAGGTATTTTCTAAGTAATTGCTGGGGTTTTGTGCATGTGATACTTTCATGCATCACTTCTCAAAGCAATGTCAAAGAATACAGAAGTTTTTCCAATAATTGCCTGCCTTGTCAAAATATGCAGATAATTTTATTTTCTGAATAATCTTCATAAAAACAATACAAAAAGATCAATTGAAAAATATTTTATACTGCAGAGGAACACAATCTTATTTTCTATCAATAATATTCATCTAATGTCTTCTACATACCAGGTACTGCATTAGGCACTTTACAGCCCTCATCTCCTTTAATTCTCACAATACAAAAAAAAAAAATAGGCATTTTCCCATTCTACTGATAAGGAAAATGAGACTCAGAGTAACTTGCTAAAGATCACTTGGGTTGCATTAACATACATGATCTTTAAAATTTTACACAATTTTTTGAAAACTGAGAAAACGGGAGGAAAACTATCTGCCACCCTAGCACTATTAAGACCATTTTTTAATGTTTCAGTATGCTTTGTGCATTCACTCTTTTCCAGGGAATTCCCTGGCAGTCTGGTGGTTTGGACTCAGGGCTTTCACTCACAGGGCCCGGGTTCGATCCCTGGTCGGGGAACTAAGATCCCACAAGCCACGCAGTGTGGCCAAAAAAAAGAAAGAAAAAGACACTCTTTTCCATATTCCATATTATTTTTCTATTATAGATTCCCAGAAGTAGATCAAGAAATATGGATAGTTTTTTACAAGTGAAGAATCGTCAATTATTATTTTTCAAAATATTTATATATTTATTTATTTAGTTTCGCTGCACCGTGTCTTAGTTGCAGCATGCAGGATCTTCCTTGCATCATGTGGGATCTTTAGTTGTGGCATGCGGACTCTTAGTTGCGGCATGCATGCGGGATCTAGTTCCCCGACCAGGGATCGAACTCAGGCCCCCTCCATTGGGAGCTCAGAGTCTTACCCACTGGACCACCAGGGAAGTCTTGAAATATGGATAATTTTGACAAAGACCATGCCTTTGCATTTTTATCATGCTGCCTCCCTAAAATGACACCAGTTGCAAGAATAAGCAACTTTCTTTCTACCAGAGGGGGAAATAATTCACCATAAAAATAAAATAAGTCACTGCAAAATAAGCCTTTGTGGCCTAGCAGAGAGCATACGCTTTGGAGTCAGACAAGGGGTAGAATCCCAGCTCAGCCTCTACAGCTGTGCTTCTTTAGGCAAACCCCCAACGTCTCTCTTGCTCAGTGTCAGTTTCCTCACCTTTCAAAAAGGGCTAATACTCTGCAGGGTTATTGTGAGGATTAGAGATAATGCATGTAAACCATAGTGCATGACATGTAGAAGGCATTGAATAAATATTAGAGAATAAGTCAATGTTCCAGTGAAAACACTGTTACAAGTGTAAGTAATCCGATAAGTAGGGTAGCATTCCATTTAACAACAGACAACTATGAAGAACTTGAGTGATTTTTAATTATATTCATTTAGGAGAGGTATCTTTTTTTGTTGTTCTCTATTTTTTTAAATAAATGTATTTATTTAATTTATTTATTTTTGGCTGCATTGGGTCTTCATTGCTGCACACAGGCTTTCTCTAGTTGTGGCGAGCAGGCGCTACTCTCCATTGCGGTGCTTGCGCTTCTCATTTCGGTGGTTTCTCTTGTTGTGGAGCACGGGCTCTAGGCACGCAGGCTCAGTAGTTGCGGCTCTCAGGCTCTAGAGCTCAGGCTCAGTAGTTGTGGTGCACAGGCTTAGTTGCTCCGCGGCATGTGGGATCTTCCCGGACCAGGGCTCAAACCTGTGTCCCCTGCATTGGCAGGCAGATTCTTAACCACTGTGCCTCCAGGGAAGCCCTCTATTTTTTTTTTAATTTAAGTGTAGTTGATTTACAATGTTGTGCTAATTACTGCTGTACAGCAAAGTGACTCAGTTATACAGGAGAGGTGTCTTTTTAAACAGAATACTTAGATTATAAGATCACACATTATCCTACCATTTAAAGCCAAATCTACTATGGTGGATAGACCTGGGATTTTTTTAAAATAATGTTTTCAAAAATTGACAAAAAAAGTAAGCGTTTTGCAACAGAACGCCTATATTTTTAAACTGTCTCTAAGTAGTATCACAGTAATCTCATTATTAAAAAGTCCAAAACATGCTCAGTTACAGGGGAAAGGTATAAAAACAAAACCAACTTTACCAGCCTATACTTATTCCTTGTTTACTGATGAGAAAATCCAATTTTAGATTGTGAAACCTAAACAAACTTGCAAGTGAAAGAACAGATTCCTGACTTTATATGCACACAGTTAGTTAATTAATTAATTAGATGTTTATTGACAGATACTGCTAGGTGTGAAAAAAAATAATTTAAAAGTGTCTGTATTCATAACCAATATTTTATAACAACTATAAATGGAGTATAATCTTTAAAAATGGTGAATCACCATGTTGTACACTTGAAACTCATATAATATTGTAAATCAACTATACCTCAATTAAACAAAAGTGTCTGTATTCAAGATGCTCACAGTCTAATGGGAAAGACTGTTACATAAACAACGACAATACAATGTGCTGAATTCATCTCAATTCAGCTGGGGGAACCAGGAAAACCTTAGTTGAGAAGGAAGGTAATGTTTGAGCTAAGACTTGAAGAGTAGGAACCCTCAGGTGAATGAGGGAGTGGGGTGAGGGAGAAGAAGGGAGATACTCCAGCTAGTATAGATACTTGCAAGAGAGTATAGAAAGATCAAGGCAGGAATTCCCTGGCAGTCCAGTGGTTAGGACTCGGCACTCTCACTGCCGGGGCAAGGGTTCAATCCCTGGTGGGAGAACTAAGATCCCGCAAGCCATGTGGCCAGTAGAGGGAGGAGCTTGAATTGAGATGAGCCTGGAAAAAGCAGACCAGGGACAGACTACAGAAGTCCTTTTATACTTTTCAAAATAGGTTATTTTAACCTTTCGGTTTTCAGTTTTTTACCTTAGCATCTCTGGCAACACTATGAAGGATGAGTTCAAGGATGACCAGTTAGGCACTTATGGCAAGAGATTTGCAAGAGCGATAAGGGTCTTGAACAGTGGCATGATGGGAAGGGAGTTAGAATCTGATTCCTTAAAAAAAATTTTTTATTGAGATAAAATTCACGTAACATAAAATCCACCGTGTTAACAATTTTAAAGTACATAAAACATCATTAATCATTAGAGAAATACAAATCAAAACTACAATGAGATATCATCTCACACCGGTCAGAATGGCCATCATCAAAAAATCTACAAACAATAATTGCTAGAGAGGGTGTGGAGAAAAGGGAACCCTCTTGCACTGTTGGTGGGAATGTAAATTGATACAGCCACTGTGGAGAACAGTATGGAGGTTCCTTAAAAAACTAAAAATAGAACTACCATATGACCCAGCAATCCCACTACTGGGCATATACCCTGAGAAAATCATAATTCAGAAAGAGACATGTACCACAATGTTCATTGCAGCGCTATTTACCATAGCCAGGACATGGAAGCAACCTAAGTGTCCATCAACAGATGAATGGATAAAGAAGATGTGGCACATATATACAATGGAATATTACTCAGCCATAAAACGAAACGAAATTGAGTTATTTGTAGTGAGGTGGATGGACCTAGCGTCTGTCATACAGAGTGAAGTAAGTCAGAAAGAGAAAAACAAATACTGTATACTAACACATATATATGGAATCTAAAAAAAAAAATGGTCATGAAGAACCTAGGGGCAAGACGGGAACAAAGACACAGACCTCCTAGAGAATGGACTTGAGGACACGGGGAGGGGGAAGGGTAAGCTGGGACAAAGTGAGAGAGTGGCATGGACATATATACACTACCAAACGTAAAATAGATAGCTAGTGGGAAACAGCCACATAGCACAGGGAGATCAGCTCGGTGCTTTGTGACCACCTAGAGGGGTGGGATAGGGAGGGTGGGAGGGAGGGAGATGCAAGAGGGAAGAGATATGGGGACATATGTATATGTATAACTGATTCACTTTGTTATAAAGCAGAAACTAACACACCATTGTAAAGCAATTATACTCCAATAAAGATGTTTAAAAGATAAAAATAAAAAATAAAGTACATAATTCATTGCTGATTCCTTTTGAAAGTAATCTATCCCCTGCTAGGCTCTTCTGCTTCTAGTTTAGTGAGAGGTTAAATGAATAAATAATTTAATTGGTAGAAATACTAGTTTTTAACATTTTTCACATTTTATTAAAAAACAGTAAGTGGTGGTTGTAGAAATTTAGACAATACCAACATATAAGGTAAAAAGTTACAGTGTTCCCTTAATGAACAATCCCAACTACCCAGAGATATCCACTGTTGTATATCCTTACAAAGGTTTCTCTCTATATATACATACACATATATATTTTTTAACATAAAAGGCCTCTAGAATATAAAACTATGTATTGCTCTACATCTTGTTTTCCACGTAAAAATGGCTTGGAACCCTCTTAAAAAAGCACATAGATTTCTAGTTCCAGTGTATGAGCCTGCTTATTTCACCATTACTTTGAAAATTGTATATTTTTAATTTTACTTTTTGCCAATCTATTAAGTAACTCGTTTTAATATGCTAGCTTATTTTTTTCTTATGGAATAGTACACATATTCAAAAACAGAGAAGGTAGGTTCCTTAAATTCAGCTCAAGTTGACAAGCATCGGAGATGTTTAAATGGCATTTTAAAAGTGCCTGTACAGGTATTGTGTACTAGAAGGAGGCACAGAATGTACAGGAAATAGCATAAGACTGACTGACCTAGGATTTCAGTCCTTGTTCTGCAACAGTTAACTGTGTAAATTTAGGACTTGGGTTTCCTCATTTACAAAATTAGAGAGCATAAAGAATTGCTAGTAATCTGTAAAGCTCTAAGAGCATACGGCTCTACACATGTTTCAAAACAACAATGTTAAAATTCCTCAGCTTGGATTGCTTAATGGTGAGTAAAGAATACTGTATCTCCTCCACTTGCCGAAGTCAGTAAATTCCACGAGGAGGAATCTTAGTTTTGTTCACTTATATACACTAAGCTCCTCACAACAGCGCCTGGCCCGCTTGATATTTGGTAAATCATTGAAAATGGTTTAAGAGCTTCACTCTGGTAACTTGCTTTGAATCAATTATTTGGACAATGAAATAAATTTGGCATAGCTCCGCTCTTCTGTTTACTCCTCTCATTCCTCAAGTGAAAATGCTACAAAATACATAGTTCTCACACGTCTAAAAGGGAGTTACATCTACTGACCGAAGAAAGACTCAGATAATCTACCCCTTGGATCTAAAGTCGAACTTCCCGCCACCACCTGATGGGGCCCATACTCAAAGAAGTGTCAAAACTCGTAGCTATGTACACCCACAGGCCTACAGAAGCCAGCTTGTCACCTACCCCACCCCACTCTCAGACTCTACAATCCCAGAAGACAAGGTTATTACAGTTTCTTCCCTCGCGAACCCCACAATTCCCAAAACGGCGGAATTGGAGCCACCAAAGATACAGAATCGGCGGGGAAAAGGGATCGGGAAGGACAAAACAGACCCTCTCAAGCCCCACTCGTTGGGAGAAGCCCGTGTTGCTGGAAACAGCGTCCTCACCTCCTTCTTTCTCTGGGCACAGGCTGAGGGAACCCCGTAAACGAGCAGCAGTGCCACCGCCACGGTCGCAGAGACACACCAAAGCCACCAACGCGCTGCCATGTTCGCTTCTCTCCTTCCTAGAAGGGAAACTTTCCTGGGGCTGGGTCTGAGGGTTGGGCGTGAGAACAGTCAAACCAGCCCCCTCGCGCCTCCTCATTGGTCCAGCTCAGCCCTGCCCGTAATCCCCTCACATTACGTCAGGGCGCTGTACAGCCAGACGCCCGCTAAAAGACGGTTCACTTCTAATTGGTCTCTGTTAGCCAATAGAAAAATGACAATCTGGAGGTTTTACATTGGTCCGCTAAGGATGAGGGGCCGCTCCTTTCATTAAACGTAAAGATGGCGGGCTTAGCGGCCCTTCAAATACGCGTGCGCAGTTGTGAAGCATTGCGGGCTTTCAGCGTCCAAGATGGCTTAAGGTTGTTACAACAGAAACTTTTTCCTGGAGACTCCTTATAACTCTTTGAACACCTCTTTCGTGTAATATTCTAGAAAAATTGGACCTAGCCACGTGATTGATAGGAGCTATGCAAGTCCCTTATTTGGCCTCCAAAGTATTTCAAATAAAAAAAAAAGAAAGTTGGGGCTTCCCTGGTGGCACAGTGGTTAAGAATCCGCCTGCCAATGCAGGGAACACGGGTTCGAGCCCTGGCCGGGGAAGATCCCACATGCCGTGGAGCAACTAAGCCCGTGTGCCACAAGTACTGAGCCTGAGCTCTAGAGCCCGCAAGCCACAGCTACTGAGCCCACATGCCACAACTACTGAAGCCTGCGCACTTAGAGCCCGTGCCCTGCAACAAGAGAAGCCGGGACAATGAGAAGCCCGCGCACCGCAGCGAAGAGCAGCCCCGGCTCACCGCAACTAGCGAAAGCCTGCACACAGCAAGGAAGACCCAACACAGCCAAAAAAAAAAAAAAGAAAGTAAAAGCAGGAAAGCAAAAACAGTGTTACTGAGGGATATTTTTAAAAGTGAATGAACAAGAGCTTGTTGAATACCTTGTGTGTCCCAGGAACTGTGCCACATGTGCTGAACACAGCGGACATCAAAAGTTATATTCTAAAGTGTTTATTCATGGCAAACCTTTAGGTTTATTAGGTAGGCACCAACAAGGACTTAAATTTCTGTTATAGACAGCAAATGTTTTTTTTTTTTACTTGTCATTCTTTTGTTTGAGGGATGGACGCAACACTAAGGTTGTAAGAAAGCACTTCTGTCTTTTTAAAGTTTTTGTGTCATAATCGGTTTTCTTAAATATCCAATTCCCTTATCTAATAAATAATAAAAATCCTACATAGCAGAACTTTCCACTTATTTGTCCCAGTTCTGTTTATCATTGTGGGTTGTAAAACTGGGATAATAGAGAAGAATAATATACTCAAGAGGAAAAACACCAACAAAACCAATTGCATGTAATTTGGATTTATTTTGATGCTGTGGAATATCATATGACCATTCTTTTAGGCCCTGCTGGGAAACACACAGAGAAGAAAATAATTTCATTAAGTTGGAGAGACAAAGAGATGGGTATGGAAGGGAAAATAGCTGGTTCTGAAGAGATGTGATCTAGAGATATGTAAAAAATTAAAACGTTTACAGACACTCATAGTAAGAAAAATTTTTAAAAAATACACTGAGACATGCCATATGATTCCATTTATATGACATTCTAGAAAGGTAGAGAACAGATCAGTGACTATCAGGGGCTGGAGGTGGGGAGAGGGACTGACTACAAAGGGGCCACACAAGGAGATATTTTGTGAGGATACAGCCTTTCTCTCCTTAATTATTGGGGTGGTTACACACTGTTTGCATTTGTCAAAACTCAGAAGACTACACTAAAAAAGAGTGAATTTTACTGCATGTAAATTTAACAAATAAAAAATTAAGGTAAGTTTTTTAAGTACACAAAAATCTCACCTATCATTTTGGCAAAAATTCAATACATGATGTCATTGAGTCTGTGGGGAAACAGGCACCCTCATACATTGCTGGTGGGAATGAAAAATGGAGGATAACTTAATATCTAATGCATTTATCCTTTGATTCAGCAATCCCACTTCTAGGAATGTACTCCAATAATAAGAAAGTATACGCTCACAAATTTATTCATTTCAGCACTATTTGTAATTGAAATATTCTCAAAACCACCTAAATGTTCAAATATAGGAGAATGATTGAATATACTATGGTACATAAATACCATGGAGTATTTCACAGCTGTAAAGAAAAGGAATGAGGAAGAGCTCTGTAAATGATATGGATTTTCAAGATCTATTGTTAAAGTGAAAAAACCAAGCGCAAAAGTACATACATATTATGCTACATTTGTGTAAAATAGAAGAGGAAATAAGAAAATATATACGTTTGCCCATTTTGCAAAAGGACACACAGAAAGCTTAAATCAGAAACTAATGAAATTGGTTACCTACAGGAGGTGGAGGAAATGGAGTAGAAAAGTTATGAGAGGGAATGACACTTCTCTAAGTACACCAGTTTGTATAGTTTTGACTTTTGGAATAATGTTAATATTTTTAAAATAAAATATAAAAGCAAATCATGTGATTTTGTAAGATGAAAAAAGTTCTGGAGATGGATGGTGGTGATAGTTGTACAACAATGTGAATGTACTTAATACCATTGAACTATACACTTTAAAATGGTTAAAATGGTAAATTTTATGTTATGTATACTTTACCACAATTTAAAAAACAAGTTAAACATTTAAAAATCACATCAGTAAGAATGGGTTAAAAAACTGAAATTGAATACAAACAGAAAAAAGGGAGCACAACTCTATTTCAAATGAAAAACAACCACACTAAAAAAAAAAAAAACTAATCTGAAAAATTTATGAACACACTACCTTGATTACGTACCATTAGTCTAAAGAAAAAAACAGAACTACAAGCAAATCTTAAACTCTACTAGGTAGATTTGTTTTTCATAGTGATATGAGCAAAGCAATTCTGAAAATATATTGTGTATAATGTAATATGTAAAAACACTCATGTTGAGAGCCAGGATTCTCACTGTGTAAGAAGGGAGATACAAATATGAAATGAGGGAAAGTAAAAAAGAACTTTTGGGGGTTGGACTGGAGTTGGAAGTATTTGTACAAATTTATCATTCATGATATATATTCCTAGCTCTATTCACAGGAAGGACTAGAAGCAATGACACTCCAATATCAATGAGCAAACCTAGTGCCAAATCTAAGTTGCTAAATGCCATCCCTGAAAGAAATTAGGGCTCCTTAGGAAAATGGTTGATTCCAGTGCTGGGGCAGGGAAAGTACAAGATGAGCCTTGTGTCAGAAAATAAAGATGTACTCAAAAAAAATGTTGGCGACGTCAAAAAAAGGCATATAAGCCAGCTTGAAGGGAATCCTACCGACCACATCTGAGACTATTGAGCATTAAAATAAATCATGATAGCAATGGATTATAACCTATGGAATCCATGGATCCACACTGATAATGAACAAATAAATAGGGAGAAGATAAAGCTCCTCTTTATAGTAGAACATTCAGTATTAAATATGGAAGGAATGACAGAGTTAGAAAATCACCATTTTGCAACTTTCATACTAATAATTCTTTTAGGCAAAAATCATCAATGGATACAAAAACTAGTGGGTGGAAGTTTGATAAAGAACAGGATATATACATAGTCTGAATGTATTCCTCACGTTACTTATTAATGACAAAGGGAAAAACAGTAACTTTATAACTATAGGAACTTGGAGGTCACCCTTTTGACCAAATGATTAAAGTTGGCATTATCAATAATGGGACAAGCTAATATTATAGGCTTCCTGATAAGATGCCCTAAGAAGACACATCTGTCATGTAGTATTCCTGTCAGAAGTGCATTAACTGAATCTAATTACGAGAAAACATCAAGCACACAAAATTTGAGGGAACTTTTACAAAATAACTGGCCTGTACTCTTCAAATATATTATAGAGCACAGACCTGTGGAGTCAGAAGGTCCGTTACCAGTTGTCACTTACAATTGCCTAATCTTGATTCTGCACCTCACTTCCTTCATATGTAAGCTTGAGAGTATAAAGTTTACCTTAGTAAGAAAAAAATTAGTGCCATGAAAGACAAAGAAAGGCCAAGGAACTGTTCGATTTTATAGGAGACTAAAGACATAACTTATTTGTAATGAGGTGGATGGACCTAGAGTCTGTCATACAGAGTGAAGTAAGTCTGAAAGAGAAAAACAAATACCTTATGCTAACACATATATATGGAATCTAAAAAAAAAAGGTTCTGAAGAACCTAGGGGCAGGACAGGAATAAAGACGCAGACATAGAGAATGGACTTGAGGACACGGGGAGGGGGAAGGGTAAGCTGGGACGAAGTGAGAGAGTGGCATGGACATATATATACTACCAAATGTAAAACTGATAGCTAGTAGGAAGCAGCCGCATAGCACAGGGAGATCAGCTCCGTGCTTTGTGACCACCTAGAGGGGTGGGATAGGGAGGGTGGGAGGGAGGGAGATGCAAGAGGGAAGAGATATGGGAACATATGTATATGTATAACTGATTCACTTTGTTATAAAGCAGAAACTAACACACCATTGTAAAGCAATTATACTTCAATAAAGATGTTTAAAAAAAAAGCACATGACGTATGCAAGTTATTCTTAAATGGTTCAGAAAAAAAGAGATGCATTTATATATACATCTTTTATGTACATGTATTTAATCACACACACAAAGAAAACATGTGGCAAAATATTACCAAGTGGTGTACCTTGGTAATGGGTGTACAGGAATTCTCCCTCCCCCAATATTTTATTATGAAAATATCCAAATATACAGACAAAGTGAAAGAATTGTACTCTGAACACACACCGCCAAGATTCTACAATCAACAATTTGTTAAATTTGCTTTATCACATATTTATCTACATATTAAGAATTCTTTTTACTGTTCTTGCAAGTTTCCTCATAACTTGAAATCATTTCAAAATTAAAAGTTAAATGAATTAGTAGGTAGTAATAGGAAAAAAATTAAAGAAATGAAGGAAGTTTGGAGGGAACAGAAAGTACTGCTAGTGTGGAGCGAGATAACAAGCTCAAGCCTCTAAAACACTATCTTGAAGTTGGTGCCTTTGATGTCTCAGTCTGAGATCAATGTCTCAGCTCTCCTCTATAGAGCCCTAAACCTGGCTTCGAAGCCAGGGATCCTCTCATTGTTCCGTAAATATCCTGATATGTCATTTACAAAGTGTAAAACTTCGTTTCCCACAAGGCGTTTATCCTTCCGTGCTGTAAAGAGGACAAATTCTATAGGTTTTTTACAGGTCTCGCGAGATTCATCAAATCTCTTTAAAGAGCTCAGCAGGAAGCCATTTTGTTTCTCAGGGCTCTTTGCAAGGGTACTAGAGGTGAAATTGCAAGAAGTCAGCAACTGCAGTTGCCGCCGTTCTGTCTTCAGCTTCACGATGTTTCCCTTGGCCAAAAACGCACTAAGTCGTCTCGGAGGTGAGCAAAAATTGTGAGCAGATCTTTTCCAACTGCCTTTATCCATTTGTCCTCGTGGTCTTTCGTGCCCCTTCCTTCCATGTGCATCTCGACATTATTATTCTAAATGCTCGGTCTCCCACCTCACCCCAAGTAATTGGGAAAATGTCCTTAGCATTAGCCTAATCGCTCAGCGTTTCTGTTTGGGTTCCCAGCTCTCTTTCTGTTTCTGGAGTCATAACCCAGCTCTGCTTTTTTTTTATATTATTCGGTAGCCTACGATTTCAAGGGAGACACTTGGTGAACACTTCCCGTTCCTTAAGTAATTCCGTAAATTTTAGCTTTGGGGATACGTTTACCCGCAAATGGGAGAGCCTCTTCTCCAATTCTTGGTTTCATTGCAGGGAGACAACCTAAATGGTAGTACTGCAGCTTTTATGTTATTTGTGGATTATTAACTAAATAATTGTGGTCATTTTTTTCTTACCTAAAAGTTAAGCAGGTACGGGGAAATTTTGAGACCAGCATTATGTACTGAGAATGCACTAGATTGGAGAGAGAAAAGTCATTTCCATACTTGATTTGCACTGAAGGTGACCTTGAGTAACGTGAGCAGTTTTACAATGAAAGTGACCTTAAACAACTACCATTTAGCTTCTTTAGCCATCTTTTTATTTTCTGTTTATGGAGTCATTAGAAGTATTACTAGATTGTGTTCTAAACACTCAAGCACCTTTGACAATAACCAAAAAATAGTTGCCTGACTGGTTTTTCATATTCCAAAAGCCACGTCTGTTATCTCTTTCACTTTGGGCAAATGATTTAACCTCTCTCAACTTCATTTTCCTCCTTTGTAAAATAGGGGCTTAGTAAATAATACCTACCTCGTAGAGTTGTTGAGGATTATATGAGATTACCAATAGGTGGTAACTGAACCATTTCTTGTCACAGAGAAGAGGTCTAAAGAAATCCACTTGGGTGACCTGAGTGTTGAGGTCATGAGGTGTTCCAGAATTGCTTGCTTGGTAATCTTATTTTCTTTGCTTTTTGAGCAGGTAGGGCCTTGTACCTCAGGAAAGGGGTTTGGGGGTTGTTATTTTCAATGTGGAATTCACATGCTCACTTTTTAACTGCTCTAGAGCAGATTATATTGGGAAATGTTTGTAAATTTGCTCATCCCAAGTGTGACTAAAGGTGAAAAAAAACTAAGGCACTTAAGCGAAGAAACTATTAAATGGTCAAATAACTATCCTGAAATAACCTATTGTATCACATAACCCATTATATTCATAAGTGCTAGTGAATGGGCAACATTGCTGTTTCTTTAATACGTTTTTCATTACATACCTTTTGAGGCTCTAAAACAATAAGGACCTGCTACTTAGATTGGAGAAGAAGAAAAAAGCAGCTGGAAATATGCATTTTCCAGTCTTGGCTCTTTCCCAAGCCCCCCAAGTACCTCCAGAGGCAGTTTGAAAACTCTTTCTACTAAAATAGCAGTAATAGCAAAGTTTTCATGTTGTCATTCTGCTCAACAACTTTTACCTCTACCAAAAAAGTGGCCCTCCATGAACCTTTCTAGTTTTACCTCCTGTTACTAATTTATATACCTTGTCCTTCAAACGTAATTTGTTTTCTAGTACACTGGGTTTTCTGTCTCTGTTTTTTTCAGATTCGCCTTTCCCCTGCCTACATAACCAAATCCTACCTGCTATTCAAAGTGCTTAGCTAACATTCTGCTTCCTTGTATTATAATGGTTTGTGTCTTTGTATCTAATAGCCTCCCCTAGAGTGGAAGTTACCCAAGAACAGGGTCTGTGTCTTACACATTTCCATATACCCCATTTCTTTTAGCATGGTGCTATATTCATTAGTCACTTTTTTAAAAAAATCAAGATTACTCTAGTTTTTGGAGGTTTTCAGGTAATTTTAAGGTCATAAACATTTAGCGTGCTTTAATCATTTTGAGTTTATTTACCCCTTTATGTTGTAAGTTGTTGAGCACTGCTGAGTAAACTTTAGTGAAAATCAAAGTCATAAATACTCAAATTAATGAAGTAGGAGCTAAGTTCAGAGGTTATACAAATACCAATTTGTCGTGGATGTTACTGACATCACTTTTTCTTGGTTTTTCCCCTCAACATTTTATTGTGAAAAGTTCCAGACATATCGAAAAGTTGGAAGAATTGTATAATGAATACCCACATACCCACCACATAGATTCTACAACTAACATTTTGCTGTATTTGTTATATCACATATTTATCCATCTGTCAATCTTATTTGTGAAGCATTTCAAAGTATGCTACTTTGCTTTTAGCTGCAATATGTTTTAACATTTTATTATACTGCATAATACTGTAGAGTTAACTTCCTTGGCTTTTGTGAGTGGCAATATCAATTACACATGTTCTCTTTTCCTGATAATTGATAGATATGCCCCTGTATTCTTTTTTTTTTCCCCTTTAAGTTCGAAGCATTCCGCAAACAATGTCAAGGCAGAGCCACCAGAAGCGGACACCTGATTTCCATGACAAATATGGTAATGCCGTATTAGCTAGTGGAGCCACTTTCTGTGTTGCTGTATGGGCATATGTAAGTACTGTTGATTGATAACCTCTGTTTTAGATGTTTTTTATTCCCATTTATCTCATGTATTCAAAATGTTTTCACACAGTATACATTTCTAGTTAGGAGGGGCTTTAGAGATTTTCTAACGTAATTACCCACCTAGTGCAGGAATTTCTTCCTCAACATTGAGCATTCATCCATCATCTTTTCTTAATATTTCCAATAACAAGTTGCTTAGTGGATCAAAAGGCAGTCTTTTCCATATTGTGTAGCTGGTTGAAAAGATCTTATGTTGAGTTAAAATCTGCCTCCTTCATATTTTACCCATCGTTTCATTGCAATACAGAAATTCTGATCACATTTCCATGTATCAGCTGTTAGATATTAGAAGATTCCTATCATGTCTGCTGGATCTTCTCTTTCATAGTAAACATTCTTAGTTCTGTTGATCATTTTTTTGTTATATGATTTCCAGGGTTTTCACCATCTTGGTCACCTTTCTTTGCTTAATCAACCTTTCTTCTATATCCTACCCTCAGAACTGAGGACAGCATTTCTGATGGATGACATATAAAGTGACTTGCTTTTAATATTTTAGTTTTTTACATCTTCATTTACCAATCTACTTACCAGTCACTGTACTTGCTGGTTAAAAGTAGGAGTCTTGACGTTATAATAAATATATAAGCTGATTTTAAAAGATATGAAACAACCCTTGCCTTAATAATCAAAGACTTTATTAATAGGCCTTTTTCATTCTTGTTTTGATCTTCCTGAAATCAGATATATTATTAAAATAAGTGTGTGTACTTAATTGGAAGAGTAAACAGATGTTGAACAAATGTGTGATCGGGGGTACTTTTGGAAGTGAAGTGCTACTTCATGAAGGGATACTACAAAAGTCCTCTTTGGCAGTATTTAGGTAGTCGTGGTTGAGTGCAACAATGTTTTTGAGGATGTAGTATAGAAATGTGATATACAAGTTTGAATTAATTAAATGAAATTTAAAATTTAGTTGCTGAGTCATACTAGCTACATCTTAGTTGCTCAATAGCTGTATGTAGCTAGTGGCTAACTGTATTAGACAGTGCAGATATAGAACATTTCCTTCATCTCTGGAAGTTCTACTGAACAGCACTGCTCTAGAGAATTAGGACAGCAATTAGGTTTGGCCTACCTGGAGGGCACTGTATCCCAGGTGACTTTCTGTGTGTTTTTAACCTATAGTGCAGAATACCTTTGCCACTTTAGGAAATACTCTCCAAGGGAGAGTGGGCTCTGGTTTAAACATGTAACTGACAGCATTTTAATTCTTACAGACAGCAACACAAATTGGAATAGAATGGAACCTGTCCCCTGTTGGCAGAGTCACCCCAAAGGAATGGAGAGAACAGTGATCATCCCAGCTGGTTTAATACTGAATTGTTTCAAAATCAACTCATAATTGATGCCAAGTAAAAGCATTAAAATATGGCGTGATTGAAGAAATAAAGTACATTTGAAAACCTCATTGTAGGTTTGTTTGTTTCTTTTGTAAATGAAACCAAGCTTGATCACTTTTTATTTATTTAACCTTTGTGTTAATATTAAAGTCAAAACACTGTACAACTTCTTGAAAAGCTTTTCTCTATTAGGTAGTGTGAAAGGAAAGTTTGGCTGTCACCTAGGAGTCAACTTTATGATAGGCTGAAATTACAGTTTCTGAATAACTGATCACAGAGTTATTTTAGGTCATCTTTGAGTTTAAAATTTGGTGTCCATATCTTGGTTATACCTACTACTTTCAGCCTCTCATATATGTTTGTATTTGGAATTGGCATTAAGTCCTTTGTACTCCTGCCAAGAGAACTTAGGGTGTCACCAGACCCATAGGAAGAGTGGTCCTATCAAATGAACTCCTAGGATGTCTGAAGACTAGCTAGCTCCTTGGCTCCCTTGTTACATTTATCTTAGAGCTCTATATTTTTCAGCATATTTATTTGAGATGTTTATGAGGTTATTAAAGAAAGGATATGTTTTACTCATCTAACTACTAGTGACCTCTGCTGTTGGCTTTCTGTAACTATACCAGTTTTTGGATTAGTGGATTATCCTGAATTCAGTATGACATTGGATTTTATGTATAAGATATTAACTGAAGAAAACACAGTATCTACACCATGTGCTTCTTTATTTCCTCGGCCAAAGGCTCTGAAGTAAGCCTCAAGTAGTGGCTTGTTAATAGTGCTCAAGCAGAAAATGAAATTTCAGTTGAGTAACCTATCTATATTGGCTAAATTAGAGATTTCTAAAATTCACTTACCTGATACTGTAGGTTATCAGGTAAGTGGCTTTTAGGAATCTCCAAATTTTCCTGATGTAGATAAGGATTTATACTTAACCAACCATTTGAAGAATGTTTACTCAATAGGTGAAATACTGGAAGAATTGCTGTTATGGCAGTATGTCCTGTTTTCTCATTAATGTACCAAAGCCAGTAATTTCATGACTTTTTAAAGTAGGAATAAGGATTTGAATGTCATTGCAACACAAGTAGGTTGCAAGATTAGTAACTACATAGTAGTGACACTATTTGGTAAAATTTGAACACTTTATATCATATTTAGAATGTTAAAAGAGGACTAAAGTATTCAAATGCACGTAACCCTCCAACATGATTAAGCAAAATAAACAAGTCTTTAAGGAAGTTTCAACCTTCTGTTTTTGTTCCTGAGTTGGCACTGAGAATTTCTAATGACTGGAGGTAATTTTCAGTATGATTTATACCATTTCTGTCAGATAAGTAATAATTGTCAGCTATTCTGATAGGCAAAAATAAATACTATGACTTTTTTTTAAAATAAATTTATTTTTGGGCTGTTTTGGGTCTTTGTTGCCGCACGTGGGCTTTCTCTAGTTGCGGCGAGCGGGAGCTACTCTTCTTTGCAGTGCGCGGGCTTATTGCGGTGGCTACTCTTGTTGCGGAGCACAGGCTTTAGGCATGAGGGCTTCAGTAGTTGTGGCACATGGGCTCAATAGTTGTGGCTCGCGGGCTCTAGAGCGGAGGCTCAGTAGCTGTGGCGCACAGGCTTAGTTGCTCCGCGGCATGTGGGATCTTCCCGGACCAGGGCTTGAACCCGTGTCCCCTGCATTGGCAGGCAGATTCGTAACCATTGCTCCGCCAGGGAAGTCCTAGTATGACATTTTAAAATGTCTATTTGTCAGCATACGTGTTGCCTTGTGTGATAAAATCTGGTGGTGGTAGTCGGCATCTTTGAAAATACTTACAAAACTTAGTTTTATGATTAATCTTGTCCTGATGAGTAGTTATAAAGCTACCACGGCCACTACCAGAAATGAAGCTGTGGTTTAAGTTGAAGTTATTTTGTGTCATCACAATATTCTGACCTTGCAGTTTGCTTAGTGTACTCAAAGTTTTCATCCTGTGTGAAGGTTGTCAAATTAGTCTCCCTGTAAAAATCTGTATGTTTGAAGAATTTAGATAAGTGACTTAATTTAGAAGCATTGCCAATCCTTCAAATGTTATTTATTGGGGGAGTTATGAAGTATTTTTTAAAAAGGGTGAATATCGTAAGTGCCATTCTTAATTTGACTCAAACTGTTTTAGTGCATGTGTTCTGTTCTTTTAAATTCATTAAACTTACTTAGAACTAGGTATCGTGGTAGTTGTAGAGGCACAGATGTTGTGTTCTCATCCTCCTGACTATTAACTTTATTGGTGATATTAATAAGCGTTTGGGGGGTACCTACTATCTGCTCAATGCCAGGAAACCTGATGTACTTCTTGAAGACATTCCCTTCTATTTGAAAGCTCAGTTTAATATAGTAGTAATTTAAAAAGTGTTGGTATGCTCATGCGTTGATACGGGAGATTAGGGACGATTCATTTAGAGATACGAAGTGGTTTTTTTAATTATCCAGGTTCTATTTTTTAAAAAATATTTATTTATTTATTTGGTTGCACCGGGTCTTAGTTGTGGCAGGCGGGCTCCTTAGTTGTGGCTCACAGGCTCCTTAGTTGAGGTTCGCCAACTCCTTAGTTACGGCTTGCTGGCTCCTTAGTTGTGGCCGGTGGGCTCCTTAGTTGCAGCACACAGGCTCCTTAGTTGTGGCATGCGAACTCTTAGTTGCAGCATGCGTGTGGGATCTAGTTCCCTGACCAGGGATTGAACCCAGGCCCCCTGCATTGGGAGCTCAGTCTTATCCACTCCACCACCAGGGAGGTCCCTGAAGTGTTTTCTTTTTTTTTTTTACATATTTATTGGAGTATAATTGCTTTACATTGTTGTGTTAGTTTCTGCTGTACAGCAAAGTGAATCAGCTATATGTATACATATATCCCCATATCCCCTCCCTCTTGCATCTCCCTCCCACCCTCCCTATCCCACCGAGCTGATCTCCTGTGTGATGCGGCTGCTTCCCACTAGCTATCTATTTTACATTTGGTAGTGTATATATGTTAATGCCACTCTCTCACCCTGAAGTGTTTTAAAGTGAGGGAAAGGCCCAGTGACTAAGAATTTAGAGGATCTTGCTGCTCATAATGATAAACTTTACCTAAAAACTAGAGAGCCTAGTAGATTTGATATTTTTCTGATAAAGCTTTATTTCTGGTTTCTGCCTTTCAGTGAATTTCTTTGAAAGCTTAACACAGTGTTAATGTTGAAGTTAGAAACCAACTTGCTAATAATTGGAAGCCCACTTAAACCCATCTTAATTTCATGTGATGTGAGTTAAGATTTTAAATTTGGGGCTGAATTTATATCTTAATAGTTAAGGCTATGCACATTGATTGACAACTACAGTTGAATGTCCAGGAAGGTAAGGAGTCCTGAAGTGAATTTTTATGTGGATGGGTGTAAAGGGGCAAAGAATAATTCTTTCTGAAATACTTAATTGTAGGCCTAAAATTTAAATCTACGGGCAATTTTAAGTGTTGCCTGTCAAGGCTTATTAGGGATTTCAAACAGGTAGGATGAAAATTATTAAACATATAAATACGCATACTGTGTGCCACTTTTCTAAGCCTTTTACAGTTTTACAATAATATTTGCACTTTGCTTACTGAGTTCTGCAACGTTATTTGACTTGATACTCTTTATGGTAACTGGGTTGAAATGGTTCCAGTTGAAAATATAAATAATCCTATGATTATTTTCCCCCTACATCTTACAACAGATATTTAATGAAAGGAAGTATGAAAAGACCACATCTTACTTCAAAATTAGTGAGATGGAGTCCCTCCCTCTTACTGTTAATGTTTACAGTTCTAAAAATTCTAGGATTTTGCTGCTTTTTAAAATGACAAATTGGAACAGGAATAAAAAATACATTTTTTTCTGAAATGCTTTCTGTACTGCTTATTTATTGAATTGTATTGCTACATTTTAGGCATCTCAATTCTGTCTAAACTCAGGGTGATAGATACTTCAATATTCTTTGCATCCTTGGAATCCTGTGTTTTTAAGATCATGGACAAATGAATAAATAAATGGGGAAGTGTTTGAGAGCTTTAAATGGCGATGTGAAGGTAGTGTGAGGTGAGATCCCTGCCCCAACTCAAATACACTCATACATAAAGATTATGAATTTAAAGGCATGAATTAAAAAAAAATTTGAGATCATTATTTTGGGGGGGATAGCTTTCCATTTATTTGTATCTTCAATTTCTTTCATCAGTGTCTTGTAGTTTTCAGTGTACACGGTCTTTCACCTCCTTAGTTAAGTTTATTCCTAAGTGTTTTTTTTAAAAAAAATTTATTTTTATTTTTGAATTTTTGAATTTTATTTTATTTTTTCATATAGCAGGTTCTTATTAGTTATCTATTTTATACATATTAGTGTATATATGTCAATCCCAATCTCCCAATTCATCCCACCACCACCCCCCCACCACTTTCCCCCCTTGGTGTCCATACGTTTGTTCTCTACATCTGTGTCTCTATTTCTGCCCTGCAAACCAGTTCATCTGTACAATTTTTCTAGGTCTAAGTGTTTTATTTTTTTCATGTGATGCATTTATTTTTTTCATGCTATTGTAAATGGGATTTTTAATTAATTTCCTTTTCAGACAGTTCATTGTTAATATGTAGAAATGCAACTGGTTTTTATATGTTGATTTTGTATCCTGCAACTGTACTGAATTAGGGTGCCAAAAATACACAATGGGGAATGGATAGTCTCTTTAACGAATGATGTTGGAAAACTAGGTAGCCACATACAAAAGAATGAAATTGGGCCTTTATCTTACAGCACACACAAAAATAAACTCAAAATGGATTAAAGACTTAAATGTAAGACTTGAAACTATAAAACTCCTAGAAGAAAACATAGGGGAAAAACTTCATGACATTGGTCTTGACAATGATTTCATGGATATGACACCAAAAGCATACGTAACAAAAGCAAAAATAAACAAGTGGGACTACATCAAACTAAAAGGTTTCCACACACCAAAGGAAACAACAGAGTGAAAAGCCAATCTAAGGAATAGGAGAAAATATTTGCAAACTATATATCTTATAAGGGGTTATGCTCCCCAAAATATAAAGAATTCCCACAACTCCACAGTAAAAGTAATAACTCAATTTAAAAATGGGCTAAGGGGGCTTCCCTGGTGGCACAGTGGTTAGGAATCCGCCTGCCAATGTAGGGGACACAGGTTCGAGCCCTCGTCCGGGGAGATCCCACATGCAGCGGAGCAACTAAGCCCATGTGCCACAACTACTGAGCCCGCGCGCCTAGAGCCTGTGCTCCGCAACAAGAGAAGCCACCGCAGTGAGAAGCCTGCGCACCTCAACAAAGAGTAGCCCCCGCTCGCCGCAACTCGGGAAAGCCTGCGCACAGCAACAAAGACCCAATGCAGCCAAACATAAATAAATAAAAAAAAATGGGCTAAGGACTTGATTAGACATTTCTTAAAGATATACAAATGGCAAACATATATGAAAAGATAATCAGCATCACTAATCATCAGGTAAAAGCAAATCAAAACCACAATATCACCTCAAACATGTTAGAATGGTTATGAACAACAACAACAAAAAAGCAAGTGTTGGCAAAGATGTGGAGAAATTGGTACTCTTGTACACTGTTGGTGCAGCTGCTAAGGAAAACAGTATGGAAGTTCTTCAAAAAATTAAAAATAGAACTACCATATGATTCAGCAATCCCACTTCTGGGTACTTATCCAAAAGAACTGAAGAGACATTAGCACTCCCATGATCACTGCAGCACTATTCATAACAGCCGGGGTGTGGAAAACACCTAAATGTCCATCAACAGACAAATGGCTAACGAATGCATATATACATACAGTGCAATGTTATTTAGCCTAAAAAAGAAGGAAATCCTGCAGTATGTGGCAACATAGATGAACTTTTAGAACATTATGCTAACTGAAATAAGCTAGTCATAGAATGACATATACTGCATGGTTCCACTTAGATGAGGTATCTAAAATAGTCAAACTCATAGAAGCAGAGAATAGAATGGTGGTTGCCAGGGGCAGAGGGTAGGGGGAAATGGGGAGTTGCTAACCAATGGGTATAAGGTTTCAGTTATGCAAGATGAATAAGTTCTAGACATCTGCTGTACAATCTGCCAGGGAATAAAGTAGCTTTTCCTTGAATGCTAACAATCATGTAAGTTCACTAGTTTCCTCAAAAGGAAATGGTGTGCTCTGCTTCCGTTTCTGGTTTTGCTCCAGTGTTGGGGTTTTCTCCGTGGCCGCCTAAGACGAACCAATTCTTCGGGAAAGCAAAACCCAAGGCTCCGCTGCCCAGCTTGACTGACTGCATTGGTACGGTGGACAGCAGGGCAGAATCCACTGACAAGATTTGTCGGCTGGATGCTGAGCTGGGAGAGACCCCTCAGTGTCCCCCGCATCTGTTTTGCAGAAAAGCTTTAGCCTCCTGGGCCTTCCAAGTTTACCTAAGTGTGGTATTCTCACTCAGAATCTAATGTCACTCCTCCAAGCCTCAGCCACCAATTTGTTTTTAAACTTTTGATGCACATCTGTTCACCTTTCTGTTGGAGAAACACGGAAGTGAAGCAAAGCGAATTCCATTTTGCGCGAATGAGCGCGGTTTCCCACGACCTCACCGGAGAGCGCGCAGAGATCATTTTTCAATTGAGGGATGAGGGTAAATTCATCTGGAGTCACGCTACACAGTCTAACAGGAGCACGTTAATGTCATGCTGTGAGAGGCTGAACTATCCAGAAGAAGATTTATAAGTAGGTCTAAGGTACTTCTTGGGTTCAGGTTAGGAAACTGCAGATTTTGGTGGGGGTTTTTTTGTTTTGTCTTTGGTGAGCGGGGAAGAGGGCTATCTGCAGCGCCAAAAAGGAAGACTTTCGCTGGCGGCTGTGTGTCAGGCCAGGCGCAGCAGGGAGCAGGAGAAGCTTGACTCTAGTCTGGGCGTTTCCCCTTTCACGTGACGCGTCCCCCACCGCCTCGCCGGCTGCTTCCGGCCGGGGCATCACCCGGAAGTGGGGGGGGGGGAAGGTGGGGTAAAAGCGGCGGCCGGGCAGCTCGGGGAAGAAGCGGAGGGAGGAGTTGGGGACACCGCGGCCGTCGCGGTCGCCGCCGCCGTCGCCGCCATCGCCGCCGCGGCTACTGTGACTTCTCCTGGTGTGTGAGATCGGAGCCTACGCGCCTGGATTTGTCGCCGCCACCGGCTGCGTAGCTCCGGAGGTTTAACCATAGGACAGAAAAAACAGGTAAGTCCTATGTCGGCTTCCCGTCGTCCCCTTCTACAGGAGGGGTGTTCTGTACTGTCAGTCTGTACTACCGAGTGTGGCGAGAAGGTGATTTTAATCTGGGGGAGTTTCCAAACTCTCACTGCTTCACAACTCAGGTATTCACTACACTCTTGTTTTACCTCCTCTAACAAGGGATAGAGGAGGGAAGATTGGGTCCTGACCCCTGTAGCTTTCTTGTCCCCTCCTGAGGAAGTGTCCTGATCATCCATAGCCCATGTTACCTAATTAATTGAAGGTACAAGAAGGTCTGTGCCCGGTTTTGGAGGTCACATGGACTGATCACCATTATTAATGAAATAATGTAAAGAAATTAGATATTTTGCTTCTTGTCTCGCTCTGGGAGCATGAAGTAAGCTGAGAGAGCACTCTTGTTTCCATTTCATTTTGTTTATTCTGACCCCTTCCCAGTAAAGTTACTCTCCATCCTTGTTGCACCCTGTGGCATCTTTGTCTTTGACACTTTTTGTTGTAGACGTTGAAGTTATTTATCCTAAGCACCGGCAACTCTTTCATCGTTTCGCAGGTTAATATTATTCAGCATCTGGTTTTTGTTTTATTTACATCCTCTTCATCTACAGTGGTATGACTTTGTATTGAGACTTAAGATGTGCAGAACATTGAATTAGGTGATATTGAGTTGTGGGGGGCGGTAAGGTGTATACACAAGAAATAAGATGAAGTCCCTAGCCTCAAGAGAGTTTGCATTCAAGTTGAGTTCAGTTATGAAGACAATGGATTCTAGCAGCCCCACTTACTGAATAACTACATTGCTTATCTCATCCTTTTTAAAGGATATTTTGAACTGAGATTTTATTTTTTAATCTTTCAAACTTTCTTGTTTCTACAGTCATGACATGAGAGGGTTTTTTCCTTTTTGTACTGAAGGGTCTCACAATGTAGTTCCGGAAAGACAGATACACCCTTTTAATCTCAGTAATGTATATTAGAAACAGAAAGTGTTATGAGAGTGTAGGGAAGGGAGCTTTTGAGCTGGGCCTTGAAAAATGGATAGGATTTAGCTTTGCAGGAATGGAGGTGGGGGACGACAGCCCAGGTACATGAAATAATGTGAGCAAAGGCTTGGGGGGCTGGAAAGATGCGTCCAGCAATACATTGTACATCAACATCTTTAACACAGCCACATCTTCCAAAATGTCACTGTTTAAAAGGAAAAAATATAGAATTCAAAACTGGTAAGCTTACAACCATATCCGACTACCCTCCAGCCAATAAAAAAGCTTATATATAGGAAGAAAACCCATGAAGTGACAAAAGCAGTGTTAATGTGTGAGATTTAATTCTGATGTAAACTCAAATGTAAAAGAGAAAAAGTAAAGCTTGCTATATTTTAATTCTGACTGAGTGTCGTGTCTTAAATATAATTTGGAATCTTTTTTAAAAAATTGCTGGGAATGAATAACAACACTGTCTGAAGTCAGAAGGCGTTCCAGTTTTTCCCCAAGGAATTTCTGTATTTCCTTGTCTCCTCCAAAATGATTTCTCTACTGGCCTTCTTAACCTGATAGAAACTATTTTTTTACAATCATAGTCTTAGAAAGATCTTGATTCTTGACCTTTAGGTAGCGTTAGATTAAACACTAATTCCTCCAAAGGATAGGTTAACAGCCCTGGTCTCTAATGCAGAAGGTTGTTTTTCTTTGAAAAATGCATGCAAAAGTGGTAAAATTTGTTTGAAAATGAGAGTGAGAGAGCAAGCAAAAATAACCCTAACTAACATACCACAACCTTTACTTCTTGGAGGGATCTAAGGCAACACATTCCTTTTTATAAATTCCTCGTTATAACTGCTTTTATCTACATATTTAAAAATGCTTGGCAAACTTTAATCAAGACTTTTGACATCCCAATGAGTGAAAATAATTTTCTTTCGCCAGTTGGAAAAGTAAATTGTGAGGAGAGGTTTGTCTGACATGATACAGGCACTGACATAAATGAGAATAATATTTGGGAGTTTTGTCTCAAAATTCCTTCTACTTATCTTTGTTAAAGGGAAGTTCAGCTTTTAAAGGTTTTACAGTTTTGTTTTTAAACAGAAATCTTTCTTAGGACATAAATCACAGTGAGGGTGGGGGGTGGGAGAGGCAGGCGACAGTTGGCCTATTTCAGTTCAGTCTATTGTCCCAGCAACCATGTGTTTCATTTATAAATCACAGTATTCAGGTTGATTTCACGTGATATAACTTGCTTACTTACTTGCTGAGATAGTATGGCAGAAATAGTGTCACAATACTTTTAGAATGTGTTCCATTAAAGTGAAAGGGTAGGATGTTTCTGGTTTCATAAATATGTTTCTAGTTTCTCCAGCACTATTAGAAAATTATTTCCTGGGACTTCCCTGGTGGCGCAGTGATTAAGAATCTGCCTGCCAATGCAGGGGACACAGGTTCGAGCCCTGGTCCGGGAAGATCCCACATGCCAAGGAGCAACTAAACCCGTGAGCCACAACTACTGAGCCTGTGCTCTAGAGCCCGTGAGCCACAACTACTGAGCCCGCGTGCCACAACTACTGAAGCCCGTGCGCCTAAAGCCTGTGTTCCACAACAAGAGAAGCCACTGCAATGAGAAGCCGGCGCACCACAATGAAGAGTAGCCCCTGCTCGCTGCAACTAGAGAAAGCCGGCGCGCAGCAACGAAGACCGAATGCAGCCAAAAATAAATTAAAAAAAAAAAAAGAAAAAAGAAAATTGATTTCCTCATCTTTGCGGGCTCATATTTGTGTGGGATATTGGTAGATTACATCAGTTTTCACAGATACTTCTATCCTTGAAGGAAATGAGGATAAAATGAGCCAATTAGCTGTGCTTTGGCCTGTGTTTTCCATCTATATTTATAATTATACAGCTATGGCTGAAGGATTAAATTTTTTTTACCTATTTTTACTTTATAATTCTCTAGTGTAGAAGTCCACTTTTCTAGACCTATAATCAGGAGAACATTTTAACAATTTACTAATTGGAATAAATGGGTTATTCCACATCTTAGGGAAATTGTTTTAGGCTGACCATTTACCTTAGTTGATTTTGTTTGTAAAAAAAGTTCAAGTGTTTTGTTTTATGCTCTAGTAATTGCTCCTGATCTGCTTGTGCATTTGTTGTCACAACCAAAGCAGATAGGGAACGAATAATACTGGAATTACTTCCTTCCCCTACTCCCACCTGAGTTTGCAGAACACTGTATATTTCTTGTAATTTTGGAGAAATGGATTCTGATCTCTTGAACGTTCACCTGAAGCGTGCTACCCGCCACTCAGGAGAGGAGGGCATTAAAAGGGCTTCTGTTAAGACCTGAAACAGTGTCAACAGAGGTTGAAGAACAGAGAGGAAGAATTCCACAGCAGAGAGCCCGCTAAACAAAATTCTCAGGACTACTTAGGATAAATTTGTAGCTGATCTCTGGGGTCATGAGGATACTTAAGAGGGAAGAGGGGAGGGGCAAGATAGGGGTATGAGATTAAGAGCTACAAACTACTATGTATGAAATAAATAAGCTACAAGGATATTTTGTACAACTCAAGGAATATAGCCAATATTTCATAATAACTATAAGGGAATATAACCTTTAAAAATTGTAACACCTGAAACCTATATAATATTGTAAATCAACTATACCTCAATTAAAAAAAAGATTGCTTAAGAGTTTGTCCACTGTGTTTATTACAAAACTAACCCGTGAATTCCTGTTTCTTAACTTTAGGGCAAATGGTAAGTCATGGGATTTTGAATCTTACTTTTTTTGGAGGGGGGTTGCACATAAGTAAAGGAGACTGGAACTGTTCCTTTGTCTGGTATGAAAAAAATAAATCTGGTACTTTGTCTATTGTTTGCAGTTTGGTAAGTGTTGACATATTCTTTCATAGGGCCAAATTTTATTCCTAGACCTAGCAAGTGGCTAAACTGAGATTTAAAGCCAGTCAGTCTGGCTTCAGAACCTATGCTCTTATCTAACATAAAGGAAGTGTATTTTTTAAAAAAATACATAGACATTTGAGCAAAATTAGGTCTATTGGAATTAAGTTCCTTGTTTGTCCTAAAGAGGGAAACACTCATTTATTTTATTTGAAAGTATGAATGAGCAAATTGATTTGATGATTAAAAATTAAAGTATCATTACCTCAAAATTTCCTTGGTACTTTCAAATGAAGTTCAAAAGTAAAGACCATAGTTTTGTTTTTAGGTAATTACATTTTTTAACGATAAGCTAAATGACCTAATACTTAAAATGGTATTAGTCTTATTTGTATTCTCAGAGTCTTCCAGGAAAAGAAATGGACTATGTGTTTTTTTCATCTTTACAATAAACACATCTTTGAACTTGGCCAGACTTTGATATTTATAACATGCTTAGAACTTAAACTGTACTAAGAGAACATATAATAAAAGTTAATAAGCAAGCATAAATTGGGACATTGCTGGTTACATTTTCTGGATTATTGGATATTATTCTCTTGATATTTTGAAGGCATAACGTCACCATTGTATTGTGATCTACTGTTTTGGGGAGGCAGTATAATATAGGGTTAAGAGTGGGGCTTCAGGCCCACACTGCCTGGGTTAGAACCCCAGCTCCTCTGTTTACTGCTTATATGACCCTGAGCTGGTCTCTTTCCTTTTGTGCCTCAGTTCCTTCAGATTTCCAAAATGGCAGCAATAACGGTGGGATTTCAATGAATTAATACATGTAAAGCCCTAAGAGCAGTGTGTACTATATAGTGATTCACAATTTTTAAAGGTTATACTCCATTTATGGTTATTATAAAGGATTGGCTATATTCCTTGAGTTGTACAATATATCCTTGTAGCTTATTTATTTCATACATAGTAGTTTGTAGCTCTTAATCCCCTACCTCTGTGTTGCCCCTCCCCCCTTCCCTCTCCCCACTGGTAACCACTAGTTTGTTCTCTATATCTGTGAGTCTGTTTCTGTTTTGTTATATTCACTAGTTTGTTGTAGTTTTTAGATTCCACATATAAGTGATATAATACAGTATTTGTCTTTCTCTGTCTGACTATTTCACCAAGCATAATACCCTCCAAGTCCATCCATGTTGTTGCAAATGACAAAATTTCATTCTTTTGTATGGCTGAGTAGTGTTCCATTGTGTGTGTGTGTGTGTGTGTACACCACATCTTTATCCATTCCTCTGTTGATGGACACTTAGGTTGCTACCATATCTTGGCAATTGTAAATAATGGTGCTGTGAACTTTGGGGTGCATTTATCTTTTCGAATGTATTTTTGTTCTTAGTAGATATATACCCAGTAATGGAAGTGCTGGGTCATATGGTAGTTCTATTTTTAGTTTTTTGAGCTGCCTCGATAACGTTTTCCACAGTATATTCAGCTTTTTAAAATTGCAGCATATGTATTGGTGATTAAAAGCACAGACTCTAGACTATGCTTGGGTTCAAATTTTGATTGTGTCCCTTAATAGCTGTGTGACCCTGGGAACGTTTCTTTCCCTCTCTGTGTCTCAATTTCATTATCTGTAAAATGGAGGTAATAATAGTACATATCCCATTGGGTTGTGAAGATTAAAATAGTAAAAAGTATTAGGTATTATTATATATTAATATTTACTGACATAGAAAAATGTTCATTATAGTGTTGTTGATCAATAATCAATAAACATTCTATAATAGGAAGAGAGTTTTATTTGATCCAAACTGAGGGCTATAGCCCAGAGACAGCCTCTCAGATGACTCTGAGGAACTGCTCCAGAGAAGCATCGTTTTCAGCATGGTTTTATATCTTGTCAGAATAAAGAACATCAAACAAATCAGGGATACATTCCTTCAAGGTTTCAAAAAAAAAAAAACCCCAAAAACCAGAACAGATCAGCATGTACACAACTAGTCAGTATGGCATTGGCACCTGGAAAGGAGGCTTATCATTGAATGAGTACCAGCATTGACGTCCAGGAAGGGAAGCATTTAATCTTTATTTTTAACATGGACATTCTTTACTTCCGGTCAGTGTGCTCTTTTCTTTAATAATCAAAGCAGATGTACAATGTATGTTTGATAGGCCACAAACAGGCTGTTTTAGTTAACATAAAATTCGAGTTAAATCATATATAAGCCAGAATGACTTCCCCATACCTCGATATGTGGACATTTCTTTCATCAGTGTTGAATGAAAAGGAGCATGTTATAAAACAGAATAGCATATCATTTTTATTTAAAATGTGTGCTTATACATACATACACATAACCTCCTAAACTTACACGTACACACACATATACATCCCTACCTCAAAATTTTAACATTAGTTGTTTCTTGTTGGTGGACTGATTTATTGTTTATTTTTATATTTGCTTGTCTATATTTTCTCTTTTTATCCAGTTGATATTTATTTCTTATTTTTTTAAAAAAAATTATTTATTTTGGCTGCGCCTGGTCTTAGTTGTGACATGTGGACTCTTAGTTGTGGCATGCGGACTTCTTAGTTGAGGCATGCAGACTCTTAGTTGTGGCATGCAAACTCTTAGTTGTGGCATGCATGCAGAATCTAGTTCCCTGACCAGGGATCGAACCCAGGCCCCCTGCATTGTGAATGCGGAGTCTTACCCACTGGACCACCAGGGAAGTCCCTTCCTTATATTTTAAAGGAAGGAAAAAGACACAATTAAAGCATCTCTTCTGTGAAGTCTTCACTGAACTCCCTTCCTTCATCTCTGAGCCCCTTGAAAGCAGAGCCCATGTCATATTCATTCACCTTTGTATCCCCAGCTGGGCCTAGCACAGAACCTAAAAAGATACTGGGCACTTAGCAATGTTTGTAAGGTTAAGAGGAGATGGAATTATGTGACAAGCACTTTACATATGTTATCTGATATACTCCTTTTAACAGTCCCATGAGTAGGAGTTATCTGTATTTTTCTGATGAGGAAACTGAGCGTCAGAGAGATCAAACAATTTGCTGGAGGTCACAGAGCTAATAAATAACAGAATTTGGATTCAAGTCCAAGTCTGTCTGATGCCAAAGATGTATGTCCAGTTAATGAATTGCCTAATGAATATACCTGTTGTCTTCAAAAAATCTATTTATATATATATATATATATATATATATTTTTTTTTTTTTGGCTGCATCGGGTCTTAGTTGCGGCATGCGGGCTCTTTGTTGCGGTGCACAGGCTTCTCTCTAGTTGTGCATGGGTTCCAGAACACGTGGGCTCTGTTGTTGTGGCACACGGGCTCTCTAGTTGCGGTGCGTGGGCTTAGTTGCCCCGTGGCATGTGGGATCTTAGTTCCCCGACCAGGGGTTGAACCTGCGTCCCCTGCATTGGAAGGCGGATTCTTAACCACTAGACCACCAGGGGAGTCCCTCCAATGAAATAATTTTTGAAAGATTTCTTTGTAAACAGAAATGTGCTATATGAATGTAAAGTTATGTTATTCTTATTTCCTGCTATAATCCTACCTGCACCCTCGATTCTGACTTGGAAAACCTGCTTTCCTGCTTCCATGTAAGACTTTTTCCTCTCTATTCAACTGGTGCTTTAGTTCTCCATATATGTCTTTTTATATTGCCCAAGTTCTACCCACTTTTTAGGAACTTGGCTTATAATTATGATATGAAGCTTTTCGGATTAATCCAGCCGTTTCCATCAAACTCAGTATTGGGTGTGCATGTTGAAGAGACTGATTTGCGAGTATCTAGCCAGGTATTTGTTTCGCACCAAAGTATGGCAGTATCATCTTTGAACATAGATGCTTATACTTTTCCTAATTTGATCTGTTCATCTTTCTCTGTGCTGTGTTCAACTTTAATGTCCCACATTCATAGCCATACCTTTTTCAAAAGGAGGTGTTGTCAGAATTAGTTTTTAGCTGAAAGATGTTAGTAAGTTCAGTCTGTGTCTTACGTATATGTATGTGTGTGTTTGTGCACATGAACCCTTGATCAGAAGTAGAAAAAAAGGGCAGGTAAGGCAAGAGAAGGAGTGCTTTAATAATTTATTTCAAAGACCCAACAGAATACACTAAACCAAAATTTAAGATTTAGTTATAGCTTGACTCCCCATGGGTTTTTAAGAATTAAGAAGGTGAACCCCCTTTAAATTATTAACTAACTGAAGGGAAGCATCCACTTTGTGAAAACTGCATGTTTAAAATGGGGAAAAAATAGCTCTTTGTAGTAAAGAATATTTTTTACTCTACCAGAACCAACTTTCTAAAGATTTCAGCCTATTTTATTTTATTTTTTGAACATAAAGCACTCAATTAATTATTATTATTTACAAAATTTTTATTTTATATTGGAGTAGAGTTGATTAAAAATGTTGTGTTAGTTTCAGGTGTACAACAAAGTGATTCAGTTATACATATACATGTATCTATTCTTTTTCAAATTCTTTTCCTATTTAGGTTATTACATAGTATTAAGCAGAGTTCCCTGTGCTGTACAGTAGGTCCTTGTTGGTTATCTATTTTTAATATAGCAGTGTGTACATGTCAGTCCCAAACTCCCAATCTATCCCATCCCTCAACCCTTCCCCCCGGTAGCCATAAGTTCATTCTCTAAGTCTGTGAGTCTGTTTCTGTTTTGTAAATCAGTTCATTTGTATCATTTCTTTTTAGATTCTGCATATAAGCGATATCATACGGTATTTCTCTTTCTCTTACTTCACTCAGTATGACAGTCTCTAGGTCCATCCATGTTGCTGCAAATGGCATTATTTCATTCTTATTATGTGTACCACATCTTCTTTATCCATTGCTCTGTCGATGGACATTTAGGTTGTTTCCATGTCTAGGCTATTGTAAACAGCACTGCAAAGAACATTGGCGTGCATGTATCCTTTTGAACCATGTTTTTCTTCAGATATATGTCCAGGAGTGGGATTGCAGGATCATATGGTAGCTCTATTTTTAGTTTTTTAAGGAACCTCCGTACTGTTCTCCATAGTGGCTGTACCAATTTACATTACCACCAACAATGTAGGAGGGTTCCCTTTTCTCCACACCCTCTCCAGCATTTATTGTTTGTAGACTTTTTGATGATGGCCATTCTGACTGGTGTGAAGTGATACCTCATTTTAGTTTTGATTTGCATTTCTCTAATAATAATTAGCGATGTTGAACATCTTTGCCTGTGCCTCTTCGCCATCCGTATGTCTTTTTTGGAGAAAAGTCTATGTAGGTCTTCTGCCCATTTTTTGATTGGATTGTTTGTTTTTTTGATATTGAGCTTCCTGAGCTGTTTGTAAATTTTGGAGATTAATCCCTTTTCTGCAGCATCATTTGCAAATATTTTGGCCTATTCTGTGGGTTGTCTTTTTTTCTTTTTTTAAATATTTATTTATTTATTTGGCTGCATCGGGTCTTAGTTGTGGCATACGAGATCTTCATTTCGACATGCGGGATCTTTCGTTACGGCGTGTGGGCTCTTCATTAGGTGCACAGGCTTCTCTCTAGTTGTGGCGTGCAGGCTCCAGAGCGCACGGGATCAGTAGTTGTGGCACGTGGGCTCTCTAGTTGTGGTGTGTGGGCTCTGTAGTTGTGGTGCACGGGCTCCAGAGCACCTGGGCTCTCTAGTTGTGGTGCACGGGCTCTAGAGCATGCGGGCTCAGTAGTTGTGGCATGTGGGCTTAGTTGCCCCACGGCATGTGGGATCTTAGTTCACCGACCAGGGATCAAACCCACATCCCCTGCATTGGAAGGCGGATTCTTAACCACTGGACCACCAGGGAAGTCCCTGTGGGTTGTCTTTTCATTTTGTTTATGGTTTCCTTTGCTGTGCAAAAGCTTTTGAGTTTAAGTCCCATTTGTTTACTTTTGTTTTTATTTCCCTTACTCTAGGAGATGGATCAAAAAAGATATTGCTGCGATATATGTCAAAGAGTATTCTGCCTATGTTTTCCTCTAAGAGCTTTATGGTATCTGGTCTTATATTTAGGTCTTTAATCCATTTTGAGTTTATTTTTGTGTATGGTGTTAAAGAATGTTCTAATTTCATTTTTTTTACATGTAGCTGTCCAGTTTTCCCAGCACCATTTATTGAAGAGACTGTCTTTTCTCCACTGTATAGTCATTGCCTCCTTTGTCATAGATTAGGTGACCATAGGTGCGTGGGTTTACATCTGGGCTTTCTATCCTGTTCCATTGATCTATATTTCTGTTTTTGTGCCAGTACCATAATGTTTTGATGACTGAAGATTTGTAGTGTAGTCTGAAGTCAAGGAGCCTTATTCCTCCAGCTCTGTTTTTCTTTCTCATGATTGCTTTGGCTATTCGGGGTTTTTGTGTCTCCATATAAATTTAAGATTTTTTTGTTCTATTTCTGTGAAAAATGCCATTGGTAATTTGATAGGGATTGCATTGAATCTGTAGATTGCCTCAGGTAGTATAGTCATTTTGATAATATTGATTCTTCGTATCCAAGAACATGGTATATCTTTTCATCTCTTTGTGTCATCTTTGATTTCTTTCATCAGCATCTTATAGTTTTGGGGGTATAGGTCTTTTGTCTCCTTAGGTAGGTTTATTCCTAGGTATTTTATTCTTTTTGATGCAATGGTAAATGGGATTATTTCTTGAATTTCTCAGCCTATTTTAGAGTCTTTGTTTTGTGAGATGACAAAGTTCATCCTAGTGCTTCCTAACAAAGCACAGAATCACAGAACTAAGGAATGAATTCTGAAAAAAAAAATCTTCTTGACAATCGTAATGAATTTGCACTTCAAATTCTAAAAATAGTAACTATTGTTGATGGCTATTTGTCTTGATTTCTGTTCAACAACTGTACATTGAGTTTAAAATAACATTTTTTCCTCAGCAATTCAGTGGATTTGATATAGCCATCAGTATTAGGGCTTCTGCTTGTGATAACAAAGCACTTGAAAATTGCCAATTAAAAACTCTTAAGGATGTGAAGTGATGTAGGCCTTCTCTGAATTTGTTCTCATTCATCTATATAAAAATACCTGGCTAAACAGTTGTCCTTGACAATTTTGAATTGCTAGTTCCTTTTTATAAACTGAACTCCCATACATAATTTTTCATCCTTATCTATTCTGATAGTGATTCAACTTTGAACAAGAGGAGCGTTATCATATTTTCACCTTTGTTAACCAAAGTCTGTAAAACAGGACATTAAAGGAATTGAGAAGTTGGGTGTGGGTGGGGATATAGATCTGGGCTATCTTTATGGAGTATTTGATTACTTCATGCTGAAAATTGTTCTTTAGACCTTGATTTGATAAAAAGAAAATTTATGAGAAATATGGACGTTAGGAAAATTCAAAATATTCTGAAAAATGGATATGTATTTTTTTTTAGGTTTTAGTTATACCACATGAATGTTTCAACTATAAAAATTAAGACAAAATACTTTTTCTATCAACATGTTAGCTGCTTTTAAAAAAAAAGTACTGGCACAATTGATTATATTCTTACCTGATGATAGGGGAGATATCTTTGCTTAATCAGCAAAGTGGGTCACCAAGCTATACCACATATGCTGAGTATTACAGTATCCTCCAACATGAGTTGAATGCTGGCGTGTATGGGGTTGGTGGTATAAATCTACTTGGTACCTTTTTGGTTTGGCTGATTAAATAGTGTTAATGAAGACAGAGTTATAGACTTCATCTCTGTGGGAGGCATTTGTCCTTTGGAGTCATTAGCTATACCTCTAACTCTGCTGCACAGTTTTCTGAATGCAGTCTGTTAGTTAAGAGGGAGGGTAGTCCAGAGAAAAAATATCTCAGTAAAAAACCATCATCAATGGATAAAGCAGCTGTGGTATATATATACAATGGAACATTACTCAGCCATAAAAAAGAATGAAATTTTGCCATTTGCAACAACATGGATGGACTTGGAGGGCATTATACTAAGTGAAATACGTCAGAGAAAGACAGTTACTGTATGATATCACTTATATGTGGAATCTAAAAAATACAACAAACTAGTAAATATAAAAAAACAGAAACAGACTCACAGACATAGAGAACAAACTAGTGGTTACCAGTGAGTGGGAGGGGCAATATAAGGGTGGGGGAGTGGGAGGTACAAACTATTGGGTGTAAGATCTGCTCAAGGATGTATTGTACAACATGAGGAATATAGCCAATATTTTGTAATAACTGTAATTGGAAAGTAACCTTTAAAATTTGTATAAAAATTTAAAAATTAAAAAAATATATATTTTGGTTAAAACCAAACAAACAAAAACCCCATTATCAATGCCAAAGCCCTTGTTCTGCTTATAGAAGAGTCTATAATATCCAGGCTTTCAAAGACATCATACATATTTTCATTGTATCACTTAACAGTGGAGGCTGCACTTAGAAACTTATTCCTTTGGATTTCTGGAATATTCTACTCATAATGTCTCTCCGGTTTCAACTCTAGATCCCTTTTTGCCTTTATCTCCAGACTCTTTTGTCTCAAAACTTTTCGGTCTCAGAGAACCAAAGGAAAACCTTGGCTCACTATATACATTTGTAGAAAGTAATAGAGCTTTTTTTTTTTTCCATCTCTGTAAAGTGATCTTAACAAATGCCTCTAGAGTTATAGATTTTTGGTTTTGGAATTAAAACGTAACAACTTTGGGGGGTTTAATAGGATCTTCTATATTGAGTAGAGAAGTTTTAGGTGAGCCTCTGGGAATCCCATGAAATTGCCTCCAAGTGCAACCCATGGTCTTTTGTGATCTATAGTACCTTTTATTGATCATCGTTGAGAAATGAGGCATTTTGCAGAAGTTAATTTTCCAGATAGCTGAAGTCTACCCTTTAAATATCATTATAAAAGTAATACATGGGGTTAAACATGGTCAGCTGACTGCACATGTTTAGCTCTTGTCCTTCTCAAACTCCACTAATATGTCAGTAAACAACTTTTAAAAGGCTTAAACCTGCAAGGACAAATAGAACAGGAGAGGGACATCAGCACAGGTGTGGTTTGAACACATCATTGGAAGGTAGGAAGCAGAGGAAGGGGGGGGCCCTGCCTGGAGAAGGATATCAATGAGAAGTGAGTTCTTTTATCACACAGTACTCATGAGAGGCTTAGAACTTGAAGGTAAGTGGTTTTTCCTAAAAGGTAAGGAGGTGATCCAGGGCTAAAAATAAGGGAAATGTTTTAAAAACTGACAGAATGGGGTTGGACCCCTCAGATCTCTTCCATTTTCTGCTGCAGTAAGGTGATCCACCTGCCTGTCCCCCACCCCCACCTGCCCTGGGTGGTAGGAGACCAGGAGGAGAGTCTCTGGACTAAGTGAACCTGAAAGGCTCTGAGCTCTCAGATGATGGGCAGAGTGGAGGACACTGAAACACAGGGTTGAGAACAGGGTGATTGAGTGGAAGGCTGCAGACTGAATGGTCAGCCCCTTCCCCTCACCTTGCTCCAAACATAGTGTCCTGGTATATGCTTCCCAGGCAGGAGATTGGAGAATTCTTCTCTTGAAAAACAAATGACCCTAGAGAAAAGAATTCCAGACACTAACATGTCAGTGTTCTACAGTGAAAAAGACAGCTAGCTGCTAAAAGCATGGGCTCTAGAACTAGACTTCTTGAGTTTGAATTCAGGCTTAGCTACTTACTAGCTACGTGACCTTGCTAAAGTTACTTAACCTATTTGTGCCTCTGTGTTCCCATCTGTAAGATGGGGGTAATTGTAGTGTTTACCTCAAGGTTGTTGTAAGGGTTAAATTAGTTAATACATGCAAAGTACTACTCATAGTAACCACTCAATAAATGTTAGCTGCGGAAAGAGGTGGTACCCAGGGACTTCCCTAGCTGCCAAAGGTAGTTCTAGAATTTAGATGATATCCCATGGTGACCAGTGGCCTTTTTTACTTAGGGTGGAAGATGGGTTCGGAACAGAGGCTTTGACCCCACAGAAGGTACCTTAGCCTAGTCTCTCTCCCTCATCCCCAACTCTTTCTTTTAGGAACACCTTTGAGCTATAAGGCTGGCTCAGCATTGAGCTCTTCTAATTCATTTATTCGGTAAATGTTTATTGGGTGCCTGCTCTATGCCAAGGACTGTTCAAGCTGCTGGAGCGACAGCAGTGAAGTAGGTCGATAATAATAGTAGCATTTACTGAGTGCTTATTGTGTGCTAGGTTTTGCTAAGTGCTTTATATAAAGTCATTTAATTCTCATAACGACCCTATGAAACAGATGCTATTACTATCCCTGTCTTACAGATAAGGAAACTGAGGCAGAGAGCTTCAGTAATATGCCCGACGTCACACAGCTAGGAAGCCGCAGAGATTGGAATCATATCCAGTCAGTCTGGCTCTCGAGTCTGTCTTTTTAACCGTTATGCCTCCCTACTCTCATGGAGCTTACATTTTGGAAGGAGAAGACAGTAAATAAGTAAACAGAGAAAATAGATATCAAATAGCAATAAGTGGTAATGATGAAATATAAAACAAGAAGATTGTGATCCAGAGGGACTGGCAGAGGGTAGCTTTTGACGAAGTGGTCTATGTTTATGAGCATCAGATGAGATAAGTTACAGTTCTCTAAGAATTGATTACTTAGAGTATTGCTGTCTCTGCAGATTTGCAAAATGCTCTTGCCATGATTTGATTCCTAATGCTACTTACACATTTTAATATTGCTAATAAAAAACAATAGCAGTTCATGTGCACTGATGGCTTACTGTGCATGGGACTATACTAAGCAATTTGCATAGATTGCCTCATTTTAACCTCATAGTAATGTTATAATTATTCTTATTTTCAGCCATGGAAAACTGAAGCTTAAAGAGAAAAAGTGACAGGCCCAGGGCTTAAAATGTGGCAAGTAGCAGAGCTAGGATTAAAACTAAGGTAGCCTGATTCCAGAGCTATTGTTCTTAAATACTTACCATTTTATAGATGAAGTGATATGTCCAAGGTAACTCTTTTTTATAAACAAGAATAGCTAAGTTTTATAGAGATTCAAAATACTATTCTAAGCATTACTGGGTCTTCACAATAACAAAGAGGCTTATGCATATTTTGGAGCTTTGAGTGAATAAGCTTCTAGTGCTATATGATTTTATCACCCCAAATTGAAAATTGTATTCACATGAATTAATATGCATGTTATTTCAGCACAAAGCCAGAGCCAGGGTTTGACACCAAGCCATTTGACTTGAGGTGTAGAGGTGTTACCCACCCCACTGCAAGGTAAAAGATCGCATATAGCTTATCTTGCTTCAATGTACGTTGGGAAATCAATCTAGTGAAATTACATTTAACAATCCCCAAGGAATGTTTGTTAAATTATTTGTAATTTCCTAAAACTTTTATATATCTCAAAATAAAAGCTGAATAGAGAGAGTTTTTCTTCATGGATTTGGAAACAGTGTAAGGGAATGGTCTGGAGTGAGAGCTCTCGGGTCAGATTGTCTGGTGGTTTTCTCTCATCTTCACTCCTTGATTTACTGACTCAAACATGAACTTGAACAGGCAACTTTGCCCTCTAAGCCTCAGTTCCCTTAATTGTGAAAGAAGCATAGTATAGTTTCTTCCTTATAAGTATGAAGACTAAATGAGACAACCTTTCTATAAAATGCTGGGCAATGTCCCTTTTGGCTGGCTACCTCTCATCTTGGAAATGGACCCTCATTCATCATCCATGGGTCCAAAGTGAAGCTTTGGCTCCATTACCTTGGTTTCACCACTGCCAAACAGTGTCCGTGAGCTTTAGAACAGAGACTTTCCTGACATATTGTTGCTCGATGGCAGTTTTTTCTTTTTATTATGGTAAAATTATATAACAAAACTTACCATTTTTAAGTGTACAGTTTGGTGACATTAAGTACATTCACATTGTTATGCAACCAACCATCACCACCATCCATCTCTGGAACTTTTTTTATCTTCCCAAACTAAAACTCTGTACCCATTAAACAGAATTGATGGCAGTTTTTATTTGTTCTCAGCTTTATGTCCGAGGCTGCTAGTTAGGAGAAATGTTACTCTATATAAGGAAAGACATAAACAAAGAAATGTGATTAAAAATCTGTATTATCCCCAAAGCATAATCCATAAATGAAAAAATGGATACATGGACTTTATTAAAATCAAAAACTTTTGTTCTGTGAAGCAAAATGAAAAGTCAAGTCACAGACTGGGATAAAATATTTGCAAAAAATTATATCCAGAATAAAATTTTAAAACCCTTAAATATCAACAATGAGAAAATAAACAATCCAATGGGCAAAAGATCTGAATAGACACTTCACCTAGAAGATACACTTCACCTAGAAGATACACAAATAGCAAATAAAGGAAATGCAAATTAGGCAGATGCAAATTAAAACCATTAGAGAAATGCAAATTAAAACCACAGTGGTGATTGTAACCAATGTACCAATCTGATTCAGGATGTTGATAGTGGGGGAGGTTGTATGTGGGGGCGAAAGGAGTAAATGGGAAATCTCTGTACTTTTCATTCAGTTTTGCTCTGAATCTAAAAATGCTCTGAGAAGTAAAGTAAAAAAAAAAAAATCACAATGAGATACTATGATGCACCTATTAGAATGTCAAAACAAAAAACCGGCAATACCAAATGTTAGCAAGACAGAGCAACTGGAACTTTCATACATTGCTGGTGGGAATGAAAAATGGTATAGCCACTTTGGAAGACAGTTTGTTAGTTTCCTACAAAATTAAACATATTTTTACCATATTACTCAGCAATCTTACTTCTAGGTATCTATCCAAGAGAAATAAAACTTATGTTCGTACAAAAACCTGTTACATGAATATTTATAGCAGCATTATTCAGCGTTAATCACCCCAAATTGGAAACAACCCAGTTATTTCAACTGATGGATAAACAGATTGTTGTATATCCACACTGTGGAATATTACTTTATGACAAAAAAAGGAACTACCTGTTGATTCATGCAATAACATAGGTGAATCTTAAAATGCATTTAGCTAAGTGAAAGAAGCCAGACTTAAAAAGGCTACATAATGTATGATTCCATTTATATGACAATCTGAAAAAGCAAAACTATAGGAAGGGAAGGAGATCAGTGGGTGCCAGGGTTTGAGCGTGTAGGGAAGTTTTAGTTTATAAAGGAGCAGCACGAGGGAAGTTTGGAAGTAATGGGATGGTTCTCTCTCCCTCCCACCCCCGCCCTTTCTTGCCAGCTCTCACCAAATTAATAGACATGCTGTTGGTTAGTGTTAATATTTGTTCTGATCTGTCAGCTCTCACAGGCAGAAATAAAGGGAACGAATTATCCTTTTAAGACCTATATTATCAACTTGGTAGCATATAAAGTGCAATTCAATTAATGAAAGTAAATGTAACTTTATTAACTCTCGTATCATGTGGAAAGTCATAGAAATGCCCTTTTCAGTTAAAAATGGGGAATCATATATTAACAAAACAAAACAAACAAAAAAGCCTTTTCACTTTACTGGAATTTGCTGGTCATACCAGAAAAAGTTTTACTACTGCTAGGTCATTCAGTAGACAGTTTGTGCAAGTTAATGATAAATTTTGGGAGCATAATCTCTACTTGAACTTCTTGGACTCTTACAGAAAAGCATTTATCTTGCACTCTAGGCAGCCGAAGATGGAAGGTGCTAACAAGAGATAAGTACTTTTCTTTCAAAAGTATCCTGAAATTTTAAATGTTATAGAGAACAAGATTTTAACATACATTTTCAGAAGGCTCATTCAGTTTTAGTGCCTCTTTTTCTAATAAACTTAAATCTTCTCATAAACATCAGGTATCATATGACCCTTGTGAAACAGCTTGCTAGAACTAGACGTATCCCAGGATTCTAACAGGATTGGATTAACCAAAGTGGAATTTGAACTTTTTTGAGGAATATACATAGGCAGCAAGCTGAATTGTCTAATTCCTAGGATTTTGGGGTTTGATCCCACATGGGTTGCCAGTCACTCTCTTTCAGTAAACAACATATTCACTGTAGAAAACTTCATAAAGTATAGCAAAACATCATAACACTGTCAGAATTACTACTCTCCAAGATAACTTTATATAGTCTTCCAAACTTTTTCCTATGCAAACATACACACTTTTGTCTGTCTGTGTCTCCTTCGAAAACAAAAAAAAGACTTATTCAGTATATTATTGACTGTCTTTGTATGTCAGAAAATTTAAATTTCATAGCTGTATAGTATTCCATTGAATACATGGGTCATCATTTATTTTACCAATCCTCATTTTTTGAGTGATTTAACTTGTATCCACTCTTTTTGTGATGAATATTCTTGTGTTTATATCTTTGATTGTCTCTCCATTTATTTCCTTACAATATATTCCTGAAAGCAGTACTGCCAGGTCAGGGAGTGGTAGTTGTTTTAAGCTTATTTTTTTATAGCAAAAGTAATATATATGTTCATAGTAATAAAAAGTCACAATGTACAAAAATTACAATGCTCAGAATCCCAGCCCCTCCTCAGAGAAAGTATTAGCACTTTCTTGTGTATTCTTCTAGAAATTTTCAGTGCATTTTCAAGCCTATGTAATACCTATCTCTTTTTTTTCTCTTTACACACATGGGATTATACTATACATATACTATTTTGCACCTTGCAATTTTCATTGAACATATCTTCTACATCTTGTATGAAGAAATATAGACATACCTCATTTTATAAAATGGTTGTATGATGTTTCATTGTGTGGATATGCTGTGGTTTATTTAATTAGTTCCTTTTTGATTAGCATTTAGGTTGTTTTCAGTTCTGTGCTATAATAAACAGTGCTTCAATGAATATCCTTGTATATGTATCTTTATGAGCCTGTCTTCTAGATAAAATTCCTAGAAGTGGAATTGCTAGATCAAAGGGCCTGTACATTCTAAATTTTGGTAAATAGTGCCAAACTGCCCTCCAGAAAAGTTGTACACATTTATACTTTCACTAACAGCATATAAAAGTGTTTAGTACTTTTAGAGACTTTTGATATATACTACCAAATTGTCCTCCAGAAAAATATCATTTCATGCTTCCACTAGCAGTGTAGGAGTGTCAGTCTAACCACACTTACAACAGATACTGTTAAGATTCTTTTTAAGCTTTGTCAGTATGTTATGTGATTGCCCTTTTATGTTTATGTCCCATGACTAGTGAGACTTTTTTGACCATTTCTATTTCTTTGTTTGTGAGTTGCCTGTTTATTTCCATTGTGCATTTTTCTTTTGGGTGTTCACCTTTTTATTACAGATATGGAAGAGGCCTTTGCCTGTCATATATATTGCTAGTCCTCTTTTACAGTTTTTTAAATCTTTTATCAGTTTGTATTCTTTCCGTATACAGAAGCTTTTGATTTTTTATGTATCATGCTTAGAAAGGCCTTCTCTAGCCCAAAATTATACTCATTATTGCTTATGCTTTCTTCCAGTACCTTTTGTACTTTATATATATATATTTTTAAAATTAATTAATTAGTTTCATTTTTGGCTGCATTGGGTCTTCGTTGCTGTGCGTGGGCCTTCTCTAGCTGTGGCGAGCAGGCGCCACTCATCGTTGCGGAGCACAGGCTCTAGGCGTGCAGGCTTCAATAGTTGTGGCACGCGGGCTCAGTAGTTGTGGCTCGTGGGCTCCAGGGCACAGGCTCAGTAGTTACGGTGCACGGGCTCAGCTGCTCCGCGGCATGTGGGATCTTCCCGGACCAGAGATTGAACCCGTGTCCCCTGCACTGGCAGGCGATTCTTAACCGCTGTGCCACCAGGGAAGTCCCCATACTTTATATTTAAATCCTTAATTCATATAGAATTTGTTTTAGTTTAAGTATATTATACAGGGAACTAACTTTTATTTTTTTTTTCAAAATGAGTAACTGGTTGTCCCAAAGCCATTTGTTAAGTGAACCACTGTCTCCTCACCTACTTGAAATGCTGTCACTATTTTATGTATAGTGATATAGAGAGTTGTGTATATATAGACACCCTCCTTATCACTCTTTCAAAATTTGTGTGTCCTCAAATATTTATTTTTTCATGTGAACCTTAGGATCATTGTGTCAGGTTCTCCCTACCTCAAAATTCCACCGACTCTATTAAATTTATAGACTAATTTGGGTAGAATTAACCTCTTTTAACAATATCTTCCTACACATTTCTTATTAAGTTTATTATTGAGTATTTAAAATATTTTTTTTCAGGGAGGTGTAGTGTGCTATATGAATGGGATGTTTTACCATTCTATTTTCTAGTTGATTATTGTCAGTGTATAAGCAATTGGTTTTGATATATTTAACTGCCAGTCTTATTAAACTCACTAATATCTGTCTGTAGTAACTCAACCTTAATAAACTCTGTAGTTAGAGTGGAATTTCAGGAAAGCAAACATATCACCTAATACACATAAATTTTCTATAAAACGTATAAATTTATATAAACATCTCTGCTTATTTTACTTGCTTTTTTCATTAGATCCAAATAACAACTCTATGATATAGGTTAAGTAGCTATTCATTCCCATATTATTTAGGACTGTGTTTATCAATGTATATAGTCTCTGTCTTTACTGCATTAGAATCTTCAGAGGTATTTGTTAAAAATGCAGATTCTTTGATATCATTTCTCTCCTAATGAATAAGATCTTTGGGTGTAGAGCTTGCAAATCCAGAATTTAAAAATTCTTCCCTAGATAATTCTTAAGTACATTGAAGTTTGGGAACCATTGGAGCAAAAACTGTGGCTCTGAGAGCAATTAAATGACTTCCCCAAATTCATGTAGGTAATTTTTTCTTGGCCACAGGTTTCCTGACTCCAGGTCTAGTGTTCACCACATGTCTGTGTGTTCTGTCTGTGTGATTCCTAAAATAATAATAAATTTTCATTTGTATCCTTATGATATAATTCAGGAATAAGTTATTTTCACTTCTTTCCAGTTGTGTTAAAAGTTCTGTTGACTGGACATGAGAACTAGCATCACATGCTCTCTAAACTAAATATAAAATATCTTTATATTAGATACCTTAAAGGTTATGAGAATATTAGAATAAATTACTATATTCCTTTGCTTATTAATTAAGTATATTGCACTAAGAGAATTTGTTTCTCTGGGAACAATGTCAACCTATAACTCTCAGGATGGAAATGATGTGACAGGGTAGAGATCCAGGTCTTTCAGCCTTTTGAGTAGAAAGAATGGTCAGAAAAGTGATTTATCAGTTTTACCATTTTTAGGCAGGTTGAAATGACTGTAATGTTTTAATTATCAAGGCAGTATAACCTCTAAAGTTATTTTGCCCAAGACAGATTTATTGGTGTTATATGTTGTTGTTGAGCCTAAAAAAAGAAAGAGATTCTCTCAAAATCAAACTACCATATTATCTCCTAATGTCGAAATTTTCATTTAATATGCAACCCTCTGTAACTGCTCATTCATAGGGTTTTATAAGTAATTTATATAAATCACAGAGCCATATGGAAGCAGAAGTGTAATTTGCCAAATCATCTCAGTAGGTCAACACTGAAATGATAAGTTGTGAGTCACTAGGATATGTTATCTTCAATGAAACTTCAAAAACTGGGCAGATTCTTCTCTCTCCAGTGATTACAGTACAACACTGCCTTCACATGAGTGATTTTATTTGCTGACCTTTATTAAGACTTCTATTAAGATGCTATATTTTTATATTTCTAAGGCTACAAATTATATTTTTTCAAAAGAACAGATATAGATTTAATTCTGACGTTTACTGTCCATCAAGAGGTGTGATTTAAAATAACTTTACAGGTATAGTAAGATGGACTGCAGTTAAGAGTCTTTTTTTCTTAAAGGTTTATTGAGATATCATTGACATTCAACATTGTATAAGTTTAAGGTAGACAGCGTAATGAGCTGACTTACATATATTGCAAAATGATTACTACAATAAGTTTAATTAACATCCATCACCTCTTATAGATACCAGAAAAAAAGAAAAAAAATTTTTTTCCTTGTGATGAGAACTTTTAGGATTTACTCTTAGCAACTTTCAAATGTATCATACAGCAGTGTTAACTATAGTCATCATATTGTACATTGCATCCCTAGTACTTATTTATCTTATAACTGGAAGTTGTACATTTTGACCACCTTCATTCAATTTCCCTACCCCTTACCCCCTGCCTCTGGTAACCACAACTCTTATCTCTTTTTCTGAGTTTATTTATTTATTTTTTTTAAGATTCCACGTACGGTATTTGTCTTCCTCTGTCTGACTTATTTCACTTAGCATAATGCCCCCAGGGTCCATTCATGTTGTCACAAATGACAGGATTTCCTTCCTTTTTATGGCTGAATAGTATTCCATCGTATGTGTGTGTGTGTGTGTGTGTGTGTGTGTGTGTGTATACATCTCACATTTTCTTTATCCATTTATCTGTTGATAGACACTTAGGTTGTTTCCATGACTTGGCTATTAAAAATAATGCTGCAATGAACATGGAAGTGCAGATCTCTCTTTGACATAGTGATTTCATTTCCTCTGGGTATATACCCAGAAGTGGAATTGCTAGATCATATGGTAATTCTATTTTTAATTTTTTGAGGAACTTCCATACTGTTTTCCATAGTGGCTGTACCAGTTTACATTCTCACCAGCAATGCACAAGGGTTCCCTTTTCTCTACGTCCTCGCCAAGATTTATTATCTCTTGTCTTTTTGATGACGAGTTATACTCTTGTAACCTCAAGATATGTTGATGGGTAGTTCCAACCCCCATATGTTCATATATGTTAAAGCTTTTATCCTTTAGATTTTGCATTTCAATCATAGACATATTTGTCAAAAAAGATGAAGTAATCACTTATACTTGCATGTACTGATAAGAAAATAGTTTTGATTTATAAATCCCAGAAAACATGGGTTTTTTTCTTCCCACATCCTCTAGTTTAACGCCTGTGTAGAGTAAAAATTAAGTAACTGCTGAGTGAATCAGCTTTATTATAAAAGCATAAATATTAGCTATTAAAATTTGTCAGCATGTTTCAAGAACTTTCAAAGTGCTTTTTTTTTCCTTTAGAATATCCTCCCACCCACACACAAACACAGAAAAATGGTCAAATAATCATTACACAAGAGAAGAAAAATGAGTGGTTAAGAAATGTATGAAAAGATCATCAACCTCATTTAATAATCTAAGAAACACATAACGCATAAAATATTTTTATCTGCTATATTGCTAAACATTAAAAAGAATACTTGGTTATACAATTATCTGTTTGAGTCCTTGCTTTCGATTCTTTTGGTTATATACCTAGAAGTAGAATTGCTGGATCATACGGTAATTCTATGTTTAACTTTTTGGGGAAATGCCAAACTTTTCCACAGCGAGTGCACCATTTTACATTCCTACCAACAAGTGTTCCAATTTCTCCACATCTTCACCAATGCTTGTTATTTTTCGTGTTTTATTTATTTATTTATTTATATTATAGTCATCCTCAATAGATATGATGTGGTATCTCCTTGGGGTTTTGATTTACATTTCCCTAATGGCTAGTGATGTTGAAATCTTTTCATGTATTTGGTGGCCCTTTATCTTCTTTGGAAAAATGTTCAAGTCCTTTGCCATTTTTCAACTAGATTTTTTGTTGTTGAGTTGTACCATTTGTTTATATATTCTGGATATTCAGTCTCTTATCAGGTAAATATTTTGTAAATATTTCTCTCATTCTGTGGGTTGTCTTTTCACTCTCTTGATAGTGTCCTTTGATGCATAAAAGTTTTTCATTTTAATGAAGTACAGTTTACCTATTTTTCCTTTTGTTATTTGTGCTTTTGCTGTCATATCCAAGAAATCATTGCCAAATCCAATGTCATGGAACTTTTCTACTGTGTTTTCTCTTAAGAGATTTATAGTTTTCGCTCTTAAGTTTAGGTCTTTCAATCCATCTTTAGTTAATTTTAGTGTATGATGTAAGTGACTTTATTCTTATGCATGTAGATATCCAGTTTTTCCAGCACATTTGTTGAAGAGACTGTCCTTTCTCCATTGAGTGGTCTTGACACCCTTGTTGGAGATCATTTGACCTTATATGAGAGGGTTTGTTTCTGGGCTTCTATTCTATTCCATTGGTCTATATGTCCATCTTTATGCCAGTACCACACTGTTTTTTTTTTAATTTTTTAATTTTTTAATTTAATTAAATTTATTTTTTTATACAGCAGGTTCTTATTAATTATCCATTTTATACATATTAGTGTATATATGTCAATCCCAATCTCCCAATTCATCACACTACCACCACCACCCCCCACTTGCTGCTTTCCCCTATTGGTGTCCGTACGTTTGTTCTCTACATCTGTGTCGCAATTTCTGCCCTGCAAACCGGTTCATCTGTACCATCTTTCTAGGTTCCACATATATGCGTTAATATATGATATTTGTTTTTCTCTTTCTGACTCACTTCACTCTGTATGACAGTCTCTAGATTCATCCACGTCTCTACAAATGATCCAATTTCGTTCCTTTTTATGGCTGAGTAATATTCCCTTGTATATATGTACCACATCTTCTTTATCCATTCGTCTGTCGATGGGCATTTAGGTTGCTTCCATGACCTGGCTATTGTAAATAGTGCTGCAATGAACATTGGGGTGCATGTGTCTTTTTGAATTATGGTTTTCTCTGGGTATATGCCCAGTAGTGGGATTGCTGGGGCATATGGTAATTCTATTTTTAGTTTTTTAAGGAACCTCCATATTGTTCTCCATAGTGGCTGTATCAATTTACATTCCCACCAACAGGGCAAGGGGGTTCCCTTTTCTCCACACCCTCTCCAGCATTTGTTGTTTGTAGATTTTCTGATGATGCCCATTCTAACTGGTGTGAGGTGATACCTCATTGTAGTTTTGATTTGCATTTCTCTAATAATTAGTGATATTGAGCAGCTTTTCATGTGCTTCTTGGCCATCTGTATGTCTTCTTTGGAGAAATGTCTGTTTAGCTCTTCTGCCCATTTTTGGATTGGGTTGTTTGTTTTTTTAATATTGAGCTGCATGAACTGTTTATATATTTTGGAGATTAATCCTTTCTCGGTTGATTCATTTGCAAATATTTTCTCCCATTCTGAGGGTTGTCTTTTCGTCTTGTTTGTAGTTTCCTTTGCTTTGTGAAAGCTTTGAAGTTTCATTAGGTCCCATTTGTTTATTTCTGTTTTTATTTCCATTACTCTAGGAGGTGGATCAAAAAAGAACTTGCTGTGATTTATGTCAAAGAGTGTTCTTCCTATGTTTTCCTCTAAGAGTTTTATAGTGTCCGGTCTTACATTTAGGTCTCTAATCCATTTTGAGTTTATTTTTGTGTATGCTGTTAGGGAGTGTTCTAATTTCATTCTTTTACATGTAGGTGTCCAGTTTTCCCAGCACCACTTATTGAAGAGCCTGTCTTTTCTCTACTGTATATCCTTGCCTCCTTTGTCATAGATTAGTTGACCATAGGTGTGTGGGTTTATCTCTGGGCTTTCTATCCTGTTCCATTGATCTATATTTCTGGTTTTGTGCCAGTACCATATTGTCTTGATTACTGTAGCTTTGTCGTATCGTCTGAAGTCAGGGAGTCTGATTCCTCCAGCTCCGTTTTTTTCCTGCAAGACTGCTTTGGCTATTCAGGGTCTTTTGTGTTTCCATACAAATTTTAAGATTTTTTGTTCTAGTTCTGCAAAAAATGCCATTGATAATTTGATAGGGATTGCATTGAATCTGTAGATTGCTTTGGGTAGTATAGTCATTTTCACAATATTGATTCTTCCAATCCAAGAACATGGTATATCTCTCCATCGGTTTGTATCATCTTTAATTACTTTCATCAGTGTCTTATAGTTTTCTGCATACAGGTCTTTTGTCTCCCTAGGTAGGTTTATTCCTAGGTATTTTATTCTTTGTGTTGCAGTGGTAAATGGGAGTGTTTCCTTAATTTCTCTTTCAGATTTTTCATCATTAGTGTATAGGAATGCAAGAGATTTCTGTGCATTAATTTTGTATCCTGCAACTTTACCAAATTCATTGATTAGCTCTAGTAGTTTTCTGGTGGCATCCTTAGGATTATCTGTGTATAGTATCATGTCATTTGCAAACAGTGACAGTTTTACTTCTTCTTTTCCAATTTATATTCCTTTTATTTCTTTTTCTTCTCTGATTGCCGTGGCTAGGACTTCCAAAACTATGTTGAATAATAGTGGTGAGAGTGGACATCCTTGTCTTGTTCCTGATCTTAGAGGAAATGCTTTCAGTTTTTCACCATTGAGAATGATGTTTGCTGTGGTTTTGTCATATATGGCCTTTATTATGTTGAGGTAGGTTCCCTCTATGCCCACTTTCTGGAGAGTTTTTATCCTAAATGGGTGTTGAATTTTGTCAAAAGCTTTTTCTGCATCTATTGAGATGATCATATGGTTTTTCTTCTTCAGTTTGTTAATATGGTTTATCACATTGACTGATTTGCATATATTGAAGAATCCTTGCATCCCTGGGATAGATCCCACTTGATCATGGTGTATGATCCTTTTAATGTGTTGTTGGATTCTGTTTGCTAGTATTTTGTTGAGGATTTTTTGCATCTATATTCATCAGTGATACTGGTCTGTAGTTTTCTTTTTTTGTAGTACCTTTGTCTGATTTTGGTATCAGGCTGATGGTGGCCTCATAGAATGAGTTTGGGAGTGTTCCTTCCTCTGCAATTTTTGGGAAGAATTTGAGAAGGATGGGTGTTAGCTCTTCTCTAAATGTTTGATAGAATTCACCTGTGAAGCCATCTGGTCCTGGACTTTTGTTTGTTGAAAGATTTTTCATCACAGTTTCAATTTCATTACTTGTGATTGGTCTGTTCATATTTTCTCTTTCTTCCTGGTTCAGTCTTGGAAGGTTATACCTTTCTAAGAATTTGTCCATTTCTTCCAGGTTGTCCATTATATTGGCATAGAGTTGCTTGTAGTAGTCTCTTAGGATGCTTTGTATTTCTGTGCTGTCTGTTGTAACGTCTCCTTTTTCAGTTCTAATTTTATTGATATGAGTCCTCTCCCTCTTTTTCTTGATGAATCTGGCTAATGGTCTATCAATTTTGTTTATCTTCTCAAAGAACGAGCTTTTAGTTTTATTGATCTTTGCTATTGTTTTCTTTGTTTCTATTTCATTTATTTCTGCTCTGATCTTTATGATTCCTTTCCTTCTGGTAACTTTGGGTTTTGTTTGTTCTTCTTTCCCTAGTTCCTTTAGGTGTAAGGTTAGATTGTTTATTTGAGATTTTTCTTGTTTCTTGAGGTAGGCTTGTAGAGCTATAAACTTCCCTCTTAGAACTGCTTTTGCTGCATCCCATAGGTTTTGGATCGTCGTGTTTTCATTGTCATTTGTCTCTAGGTATTTTTTGATTTCCTCTTTGATTTCTTCAGTGATCTCTTGGTTGCTTAGTAACGTATTGTTTAGCCTCCATGTGTTTGTGTTTTTTTACGTTTTTTCCCGTGTAATTGATTTCTAATCTCATAGCATTGTGGTCGGAAATGTTCCTTGATATGATTTCAATTTTCTTAAATTTCCTGAGCTTGATTTGTGACTGAAGATGTGATCTATCCTGGAGAATGTTCCGTGCGCACTTGAGAAGAAATGGTAATCTGCTGTTTTTGGATGGAATGTCCTATAAATATCAATTAAATCTATCTGGTCTATTGTGTCATTTAAATCTTGTGTTTCCTTATTAATTTTCTGTCTGGATGATCTGTCCATTGGTGTAAGTGAGGTGTTAAAGTCCCCCACTATTACTGTGGTAGTGTTGATTTCCTGTGTTATAGCTGTTAGCAGTTGTCTTATGTATTGAGGTGCTCCTATGTTGGGTGCCTATATGTTTATAACTGTTATATCTTCTTCTTGGATTGATCCCTTGATCATTATGTAGTGTCCTTCCTTGTCTCTTGTAACATTCTTTATTTTAAAGTCTATTTTATCTGATATGAGTATTGCTACTCCAGCTTTCTTTTGATTTCCACTTGCATGGAATATCTGTTTCATCGCCTCACTTTCAGTCTTTATGTGTTGCTAGGTCTCTTGTAGACAGCATATATATGGGTCTTGTTTTTGTATCCCTTCAGCAAGCCTGTGTCTTTTGATTGGAGCATTTTTTCCATTCACGTTTAAGGTAATTATCAATATGTATGTTCCCCTTACCATTTTCTTAATTGTTTTGGGTTTGTTTTTGTAGGTCCTTTTCTTCTTTTGTGTTTCCCACTTAGAGAAGTTCCTTTAGCATTTGTTGTAGAGCTGGTTTGGTGGTGCTGAATTCTCTTAGCTTTTGCTTGTCTGTAAAGCTTTTGATTTCTCCATCGAATCTGAATGAGATCCTTGCTGGGTTGAGTAATTTGGTTGTAGGTTCTTCCCTTTCATCACTTTAAATATGTCATGCCACTCCCTTCTGGCTTGTAGAGTTTCTGCTGAGAAATCAGCTGTTAACCTTATGGGAGTTCTCTTGTATGTTATTGGTCGTTTTTCCATTGCTGCTTTCAATATTTTTTCTTTGTCTTTAATTTTTGCCAATCTGATTAGTATGTGTCTCGGTGTGTTTCTCCTTGGGTTTATCCTGTATGTGACTGTCTGCGCTTCCTGGACTTGGGTGGCTATTTCCTTTCCCATGTTAGGAAAGTTTTTGACTATAATCTCTTCAAATATTTTCTTGCGTCCTTTCTCTCTCTCTTCTCCTTCTGGGACCCCTGTAATGCAAATGTTGTTGCGTTTAATGTTGTCCCAGAGGTCTCTTAGGCTATCTTCATTTCTTTTCATTCTTTTTTCTTTATTCTGTTCTGCGGCAGTGAATTCCACCATTCTGTCTTCCAGGTCACTTACCGTTCTTCTGCCTCAGTTATTCTGCTCTTGATTCCTTCTAGTGTATTTTTCACTTCCGTTATTGTATTGTTCATCTCTGTTTGTTTGTTCCTTAATTCTTCTAGGTCTTTGTTAAACATTTATTGCATCTTCTCAATCTTTGCCTCCATTCTTTTTCGGAGGTCCTGGATTATCTTCACTATCATTTTTCTGAATTCTTTTTCTGGAAGGTTGCCTATCTCCACTTCATTTAGTTGTTTTTCTGGGCTTTTATCTTGTTCCTTCATCTGGTACATAGCCCTCTGCGTTTTCATCTTGTATATCTTTCTGTGAATGTGGTTCTTGTTCCACAGGCTGCAGGATTGTAGTTCTTTTTGCTTCTGCTCACTGCATTGTTTTGATTACTGTAGCATTGTAATATTTTTTGAAACCGGGAAGTATGAGACTTCTAATTTTTTTCTTTTTCCAGATTGTTTTTTTTTAAATTAATTTATTTATTATTTATGTTTTGGCTGCGTTGGGTCTTCATTGCTGTGCGTGGGCTTTTCTCTAGTTGCGGCAAGCGGGGGCTACTCTTCATTGTGGTGCGGGGGCTTCTCATTGCGGTGGCTTCTCTTGTTGTGGAGCACGGGCTCTAGGCGCATGGGCTTCAGCAGTTGTGGCTCATGGGCTTCTGTAGTTGTGGCTCGCGGGCTCTAGAGCGCAGGCTCAGTAGTTGTGACGCACGGGCTTAGTTGCTCCGTGGCATGTGGGATCTTCCCGGACCAGGGCTCGAACCCGTGTCCCCTGCATTGGCAGGCGGATTCTTAACCACTGTGCCACCAGGGAAGTCCCTCCAGATTGTTTTGGCTACTTAGGTTCCCTTGAGATTCCATATAAATTTTAGAATGAGTTTTTCTATTTCTGTAAAAATACCTTTGGGTTTTTATAGGGATTGCATTGAATCTGTAGATTGTCTTGGATATTATTGGCATCTTAACAATATTATGTCTTCCAATCTGTGAACACAGGATGTCTTTCTATTTTTTGGTATCTTCTTTAATTTCTTTTAACAATGTTTTGTAGTTTTTGGTATACCAGTCTTTCATCTCCTTGGTTAAGTTTATTCATAAGTATTTTATTCTTTTTAGTGCCATTATAAATGGAATTGTTAATTTTCTTTTCATATTGTTTTTGTCAATGTAGAGAAGCACACTGATTTTTGCGTGTTGATTTTGTACCCTGGAACATTGCTGAATTCTTTAATTTTTTTTTAATATTTGTTATTTATTTATTTGGCTGTACTGCATCTTAGCTGCGGCACACAGGATCCTTGCCGCCACATGCGAGATCTTTGCTGCGGCATGCAGGATCTTTTAGTTGTGGCATGCGGGATCCCCAGCTGCGGCATGTGGGATCTCTAGTTGCGGCATGCAGGATCCTCAGCTGTGGCATGAGCGATCTTCAATTGTGGCATGCGGGCTCCTAGTCATGGCATGCAAGATCCGGTTCCCTGACCAGGGATCGAACATGGGCCCCCTGCATTGGGAGTGCGGAGTTCCAACCAGTGCACCACCAGGGAAGTCACTGCTGAATTCTTTATTAACTCTAACTTTTTTTTTTTGGTGTGGGGTCTTTAGGGATATAAGATCATGTCATCTGTGAACAGAGATCATTTTGCTTTTCCTTTTCCAATTTGGATGCCTTTTTTTCTTTTTCCTGCCTAATTACTCTGGCTAGGATTTCTAGTGCTATGTGAAACAGAAGTGGCAAGGGTCAGCATCCTTGTCTTATTCCTGTCCTTAGAGAAAAAGCTTTCCAGTGTTTTACCATTTAAGTATGATGTTAGTTGTGGAGTTTTCACAAATACCCTTTATCAGATTGAAGTAGTTTCCTTCAGTTTTCCATTTTCTGAGCTTTTTTTTTTTATCATGAAAGTGTGTTGAACATATCAAATGCTTCTTCTGCATCCATTGAGATACTTGTGTTTGTTGTCCTTTATTCTAATACCATGGTATATATCATTGATTGATTTTTGTATGTTGAACCAACCTTGCATTCGCATGATAAATTCTACTTGGTTATGGTGTATAATCCTTTTTATATGTTGCTGGATTTGGATTACAAGCATTTTTCTGAGGATTTTTCTGTCTGCATTCTTGCAGATATTGGTCTGTAGTTTTCATTACTTGTGGTACCTTTATCTTATTTTTGTGTCAGGCTAACATTAGCTCATAGACTGAGTTAGGAATTTCCCTCTTCTCCTATTTTCTGAAAGCGTTTGTGAAAGATGTGTATTATTTCTTCCTTAAATGTTTGGTAGACTTTACTAGTGAAGCTATGGTGGGCCTGGAGTTTTTTTGTGGAAAGTTTTGTTTTGTTTTTACTGCAATTTTGATTCCTTTAATAGATTAGTACATTTAAGGCTGTTTTTTTCTTCTTGGATGAGCTTGTGTCTTTCAATGAAGTGGTCCATTTCATTTAAATGTTGAGTTCATTGACGTAAAGTTGTTTACACTACTCCCTTATTGTCCTTCTAATGTCTATAGAATCTGTAATTATGTCACCTCTCCTGTTTCTGATAACGGTAATTTGTGTTGTCTCTCTTATTTTTCCTTATAAGTCTGGAAAGAGAATCATCAATTTTACTGATATTCTCAAAGCCAGCATTTACTTCTATTTGTTTCCTCTGTTGTTTTCCTGCTTTTTCTTTTATTGATTTTTGTAGTCATCTTTATTATTTCTTTTCTTCTGCTTACTTTGGGTTTAATTGCTCTTCTTTTTCTAGATTTTGGAGGTGGTACCTGAGGTCATTGATTTGAGACCTTTCTTCTTTTCTCATATAAACATTTAGTACCATAAAATTTCCCCTAACTACTACTTTAGTGTCATACTACAAATTCTGCTATGTCACATTTTAATTCTGTTCAAAATAGTTTTTAATTTCCTTTTTGATTTCGTCTTTGACCCATAGGTTATTTAGAAGTGTGCAGTTGGCTTTCAAATAATTGTGGGTTTTCCAGAGATCTTTCTGTTTTTTTATTTCTAATATAATTCCATTGTGGCCAGAGAACATACTTTATTTGACTTGCATCCTTTTGAATTTAGTGAAACTTATTCTGTAACTCAGAATTTGGTCTATCTTACTTGAGGTTCTATCTGCACTTGAGAAGAAAGTGTAATTCTGCTGATGTTAGGTGGACTGTTTTGTGCTTGTCAATCTAGTGAAATTGGTTGGTAGTGTTGATCAAATCTACTCTGTCCTTGCTGGTTTTCTGCCTACTTTTTTTATCAATCATTTAGAGAGGGGTATTGAGATGTCTGACTATACTTGCAGGTTTTTCTATTTCTCCTTGCAGTTCTTTCACTTTTTGCTGTATGAATTTTGAAGCTCTGTCATTAACTACATAAACATTTAGAATTATTATGTCTTCTTCATTAATTGGCCCCTTTATCGTTATGAAATACCTTTCTTTATCTCTGCTTTATAGTCTTTGCTCTGAAATATACTTATGTATTAATATAGTCTCTTAGCTTTCTTTTGAATAGAGTTAGCATGGTATGTCAATTCGTCTCATTAATTGTGATGATAATTTGTATTGTTTCTTTAAAAGATTTATTTACTATAAGGTTAATTAAGGAGTCTTTTATACTTACTTATTGCGAATTGGCAAGTATTTTGTAGGGTGGTACTTTGCAATAATGTAAGTGTCCTCTTTCTCATCAAGCTTTTTTTCACTAGCATTAGCATTCATGAATGATTTCGTCCTCAATCAGTTATTACCGTGATTGAGGTAATAATGGTGCCAAATGGTGATTTTCTAACTTCATTATTTTGTCTATGTCTCTTGGCATTCTGAGAGGTAGAGCTTTCCTTTCTGAAGTGTTTGTAAACATATTGAATTAAAATATGTGTCACCACTAACACAAAATGTAGGAGAAGTGTGGTACACAGAATGATAGCCCCACAGAGATGTCTATGTCTGAATCCCTGAAACCTCTGACTTCCTTACAAGGAAAAAAGGACTTTGCAGATGCGATAGAGTTGATCTTGAGGTGGAAGCATCCAAGATTATCTGGTTGGGTCCAATACGATCACAAAAGTCCTTGTAAAGTAAAAGCATGTCAGGAGAGTCAGAGAATGAGATGTGCAGGTAGAAGCAGAGGTCAGAGTTGTGCAGTTGGGGGCTGGATTCAAGGAATGTAGGCAGCTGAAAAATCAGAGAGCTGGATTCTCCCCAGAGCCTCCAGATAGGATACAGCCTGCCAATACCTTGATCCTTTGTTTTCCCTTGGCTACAGGGTGATATCCTTTAGTTCCTATTATTTCCTGTATGTTGGAAGTTAGCTCTAAAGGCTTGATTAGATACATGTTAAATATTTTTGTTGAAAATGTTTCATAGATGGTGCATAATATTCATGATACTAATTTTTAAAAAAAATTTACTGGAGTATATTGATTTACAATGTTCTGTTAGTTTCAGGCGTACAGCAGAGTGAATCAGTTATATATGTATATATATCCACTCTTTTTTAGATTCTTTTCCCATATAACCCATTACAGAGTATTGAGTAGAGTTCCTTGTGCTCTCCAGTAGGTCCTTATTAGCTATCTATTTTATATATAGTAGTGTGTATATGTCAATCCCAATCTCCCAATTTATCCCTCCCCCCGCTTACCCCCTGGTAATCATAAGTTTGTTTTCTACATCTGTAACTCTGTTTCTGTTTTGTAGATAAGTTCATTTGTACCCTTTTTTTTTAGATTCCACATATAAGCAATATCATATGATAATTGTCTTTCTCTGTCTGATTTACTTCACTCAGTATGACAATCTCTAGGTCCATCCATGTTGCTGCAGATGGCATTATCATAATACTAATACTGATCACTGAGTCAAGGTGGACTTTGCTCCCTTCACCCCACTTCACCCAGTGAGACCTATTTTGGGTTACTGACCTTCAGGATTGTAAGATAATACATTTGCATTTGTGGCAATTTGTTATAGCAGCAATAGGAAGCTGATAAAAGGGAGATGTTAAATGGAGTTAATATGTTTTAAAAGTTTTTCCACTATCCAGACAGAGATAAAAGTTCTAATTTAAGGTAGACTGTAATAAATAAAGAAGACATGTTGTAATCTCTAGGGTACTAAAAGAGTGATGTTTAAAAACTATAACAAGCTGTTACAAGGGAAAAGGGGAATAATGAAAGGTATTTGATTAATGCAAAATAAAGCAAGGAAGGAGAAAAAGCCTCAAAGAATACTTGGGCCAAATAGGAAAACATCGAGAAGATAGGCATAAACCCCAAAATATTAGTAATTTTATTAAATGTAAATGCACCCAATATTACAGTTCAGAGCAGAGCTTGTAAGAAGGATTAAAAAAATCAGCTAGGGCTTCCCTGGTGACACAGTGGTTAAGAATCTACCTGCCAATGCAGGGGACATGGGTTCGAGCCCTGGTCGGGGAAGATCCCACATGCCATGGAGCAAGTAAGCCCGTGCACCACAACTACTGAGCTTGTGCTCTAGAGCCCGCGAGCCACAACTACTGAGCCTGTGGCCACAACTACTGAAGCCCACGCACCTAGAGTCCATGCTCCACAACAAGAGAAGCCACCTCAATGAGAAGCCCGCACACTGCAAAGAAGAGTAGCCCCCGCTCGCCGCAACTAGAGAAAGCCCGCGCTCAGCAATGAAGACCCAATGAAGCCAAAAATAAAAAATAATAATAAATAAAATAAATAAATTAAAAAACAACTAAATGCTGTTCCCAGATATAACATACAACTATATGTCATTCATAGAAAAGTTGAAAATAAATGTATGAAAAATATTTTATGCAAATACTTCCAAAAGATAACTGGTGTGGCCATACTACTGGAGAGGAGAATACTTTATAATAATGAAACGATTAATTCAACAGATAGACATAATATTCCTAACTTTTTATGTAGGTAATTGTATAGCCTAAAAATGTATGAGACAAAAAATGGCAGAACTGACCTGCCGGGGGTGCGCCGCTGCCGCCCGGCGCTCCGGAGCCCGCGGCCCTTCCGGCCGCCCAGCCTGCGAGAGGAGCCGAGGCCGCCGGCGCTCGCATCTCGCCGGCCCCTCCCCCGATCGCCGTGGCCGCTGCGCCGCCGCTGCAGGATAGCTAACAGCCAGGAGAAACGTAGTGGAAAATGCAAAACAACGAAATCATAAAACCTGCCAAATACTTCTCAGAATTGGAAAAGAGCATCCTGCTGGCTTTAGTAGAAAAGTACAAGTATGTGCTGGAGTGTAAGAAAAGCGACGCGCGAACTATTGCCCTCAAGCAGTGTACCTGGCAGGCGCTCGCCCATGAATACAACTCGCAGCCCAGCGTGTCGCTGCGGGATTTCAAACAGCTGAAGAAGTGCTGGGAGAACATCAAGGCTCGGACCAAAAAGATTATGGCTCATGAAAGGAGAGAGAAAGTGAAACGGAGCGTCAGCCCCCTTCTGAGCACCCACGTCCTGGGGAAGGAGAAGATCGCCAACATGCTGCCCGAGCAGCTGTACTTCCTGCAGAGCCCTCCCGAGGAGGAGCCCGAGTACCATGCTGATGCCGCCACCCAAGAATCATTTGCTGTTTCAAATAGAGAACTGTGCGATGATGAGAAAGAGTTCATACATTTCCCAGTATGTGAGGGGACCTCTCAACCTGAACCCTCGTGTTCAGCTGTCAGAATAACAGCCAATAAAAACTACAGGAGCAAAACCTCTCAGGAAGGTGCTTTAAAAAAGTTGCCTGAGGAAGAACACCATCAACAAATGTCCATCTTACAACTGCAGCTGATACAGATGAATGAGGTGCATGTGGCCAAAATCCAGCAGCTAGAGCGAGAGTGTGAGATGGCAGAGGAGGAACACAGGATAAAAATGGAAGTTCTCAATAAAAAGAAGATGTATTGGGAAAGAAAACTGCAAACTTTTACCAAGGAATGGCCTGTTTCCTCATTTAACCGGCCCTTTCCCAATTCACCCTAAGACGTTGGGGTGTGGCTCCCTTGTAATTAATCTGTGTTGGCAAAGAAGGTCTGGAACATGAACTTGCGGTCGGTAGCCTGTCACAGAGCTACAACTAGGAAGATGAGAGTGGTAGTAGTCACTTATTTAAGAATACATTCAGGTAAACAGCTGCACCCTATGTACCCCTGAAGTGGCAAAGAAGCTGTTAGAGTCTTCTGAAAATTATCACTATGAGTGCTATCATTCTGAATGTAATGTCTCTTAATTAGAATTCATACAAGAACCATGTGTGAGTGTTGTTGTATTTTTTTTAATCAAATGCAAGTGTGACTATAAAGGAGTGTGGCTGGGTTTTGTGGGTTTTTTTTTTTTTTTAAATAGACGTCAGACCTTGTCTATCCAAATGAATGCCCTCCCATTGAAAGTGGCTGTCCTGGGAGGACACACGTTTCTCCAGTGGTGATGCTGTTACTCAGAATTTGCTAGAGGTCTTTCGGAGCCTCCACAAGAGCTATAGCACACTTTTCATTTTTTCAATGTCGTCTTTGGAGCGTGGATATTCTGTTTTTAAATGGCCGAACATAATGGAAGGCTGTTTTTTAATGTGGCTCATAGGCTGCCTTTTAAGGCCTTCCTTTCCCCAAAGAGGAGTTCCAAATAATGTCTCCAGCAGGTGTAGCTTTGTTGGAACTAAGGATGTGACTACTTTGAGGGAGAAACGTTCGTTTAGAGCTCTACATTCTGTCATGCTTGTTTTATTAAAAGACAAGACTTGTGATTTTATAGTCACACTGTGTATGTTTTTTAAAGGTGCTGCCCGCCTCCACTGTGCTACAGTTTTTGGCTTCCTGCTGTAGTTTCCTACCGACTTTGTACTACTGAGTAAATGGTTGCCCTTGTTTTTCATCTTTAGCCGCCTAAGGAAAGGCCCTTCCCTCGCCATGCTCCTGGTGCTAGCTAATAGTGATGCTACATAGTCCGCATAGTATGCAGTTAGTATTGAGCTTTTTCAGAATCCATTACCAATATATTTGGAAACGTGGATTGATAAATGGATATTTTGACTGAGCTGTGATATAACTTCTCCTGTAGCCTAGTGAGAAAAGCAGTCTTGGGAGTTGGGCATAACAGTAGCTGGAAGAAGCAAAGTGACAGTTAAGTGCCAAGGCAGGTCAGCAATTTCTGAGAATGAAAGTTCAAGGCCATGTGGTGGGGAAGGAGCAGTATGTGTGACAGAGGCTATATAGGGAGTGCAGGACGAGGAGTCAGGGCTTGAATTCTGAGCTCGGCTCTGTCTCAAGTGCTATGTGACCTTAAGTTACTCCATTTAGTCTTTGGCCCTGGTGTTTCCTGTCTATAAAACAGGAGAGTTGGTCTAGATGATGGTTAGAATCTGCTACAACTCCTTGACTGTGATGTGATCTGCACAGTCTTGGATGAGTACTGCTAACATCATAGTTGTCCGGAGGACGTGGGTCAACAGGGAGAGTTTACTGCAGTGGCTAAGCTTCCTTCCTTTCATAATTTTGGAATTTGGGTCCCGGGGTCTGTAAGTTCAGTAAAGTACATGTATACTAATACATGCACTGCATAAAACTTAAGTGGATATCAATTTATTTTATACACTGATCATATTTTAAATATCTTAGAGGAACTGGTTATTTGAAGGAACCCTGTGAAGACTAGTCTTCTTTCAAAGGAAGGATGCTTTTGTAAGGATTTGTGTTCTTAATTTAGTTTTTACCAAATGGACCCTTTAGAGAAGCAGCATCTGGAAAAAGTCCCAAGCTTAACCGATTTATGGGAGACAGATTAGGGCAGGGAGTGGCAGGTCCTCAACACAGATGATGTGAACTGAGAAAAGTTTGCCTTTGCTTCACCTATTGAGCCATCTGGAAATCTTAATATGCAGATTCTGGTGGGGGGGGACTGAGACTGTGCATTTCTCACAAGCTCCCAGGTTATGCCAGGTCTGCCTGTCTGGCCACCACAGTTCTGTGTAGCAAGGTTTTAGAGGACCCTGTGAAGCTTTTACCTATTCTCAAAAAAAAAAAACAAAAAAACAACCCATTGGGTTAGGTACATTTTTGTGTACAGCTTTGTGCCGGATATTATTCCTCTCCCAGAATTACCACCTAATCACACAAATAACAATGTAGAACAACACAAAAAATGCTCACACACATAATGGAACTATAAAAGCATCGAACTAATTCCTAACTGAACAAATAAAGGATAATTAAACCAGCAGGCTAAAGCACTTTGTTCTACTGTTAATGGTATTTATGAATTTATAACAGTTTTCAACCTTGAGTATGCATTAGAAACAGTATTTTATAAAAAATTAGTCCCGCTGGGTCCCACTCCCAGGGGATTCTCATTCAGTTTACCTGGGTTGAGGCCTGGTCCTCTATATTTTTTGGAAACTTTACAGGGGGCGATGATACCCAATTGGGGTTGAGAACCACTGGTGTAGAGTTCACAAATGTGTCTCATTTGGTCCTTAGTCCTGTGAAGTCCTGCAGAAGTGAGGAAATGATGCTCAGAGAAGAACCACCTGCACCAGGCTGAAAGCTAGTGAACAGCAAAGCAGAACCTCAGTCCTAGGTCTCTAGACTCGAAAACAAATAGCCCCACCTGCCTCCCCCCACCCCATCCCTCAAAGCTATACCGTGGATTTGCTTTATCCTGAGAGCCAGATCACATCTACAGGATACTTGTAATGCTTCCACTCATGAACAGGTACATCCCAATTCATTCCACTTTTGAGTAGTTCCTTACCTGAGGTGGAAATGCAATAATCATTTCTTGGTAGGTGCTGTAGAGAATTGACTGATAAATACTAAGACACAGTTCACCATCCCCTGACCTGCCAAATCATGGACACAGCCCAGTAGGGGATGTAAGGCTTGTACACAGCTATCATGTACTTGATCAGGCACGTCTTCTAGAGCATTTGAAGCTCAGCAGAGAGTGAAGAAACTTGAAGGAAAGCCTGGAGGAGGTGGCATTTGAGCTAAATCTTTAGAGTTGGTATTTTGGTAGGTGCAGATTCAGAAAGGAGAGGAACTTCACTAGATGCAAGGTCCTGTTGAAGATTCAAGACGGTGAGACACATAATTGGGAGGACATGGGGGAGTTTCCAAATTGGGCAGTAACATGATCAAAACTGTGCTCCAGGAGGAAGATTAGAAGATGGAATTGAGTTTAGAGAAGACTGGAGTCCAGGAGATGAGGTAGGAGGGTTTGGTTAGGATGAGATGATAGGAGGACCTAGTAAGAAATGAGGGAGACCAACGTGAAGGGCGTTGCCAAAGTGGAATCAGTCAGGCTTGGCAGCACATTGCTTTTGTTGGAGGGGTTGGGTAAAGTTTTAAAGCTAGATGCCGGAAAGAATGATGCTGATTGAAATAAAGAACGGATGCATTTCTGGCTGACGTATATCCTAGGAGAAGCCTAGACATGAACTAGTGCAGTTGCTCCCACCCACTCAGCCTCAGACACCAGCACCTCCTCCCATCTCCTCTTTGGCTGTCACCTCTTTGCTCTGACTTCTGCCTCTTCAGCCTCCTGTGCTGCCTCTTGCACCTGTTCATCTGACGTTTTAACCCCTCCCTGCTGGGTCCTTGTCCCCCGACTCAATTTGGTGCTCCCTCTGCCATCAGTACCTCCATTGCAGCTGGTGGTGCATCAGTCACCATCTCTTATAATGGCTTCACACTTGAAAGAGCAAGAAAGACTATAGTTGACGCTTAACAACCTGGGGGCTAGGGGTGCCCACCACCCCCAGCTGTGGAAAATCCCCTTATAACTTTACAATCAGCCCTCTGTATCTGCAGTTCTGCATCTGGGGATTCAATCAACTGCAGATGGTGTGCTGTAGTACCCATTTATTGAAAAAATAATCTGAGTATAAGTGGACCAGCACAGTTGAAACCCATGTTGTTCAAGGGTCAACTGGATTTCCTTTTTTATTTTTTTAAATATTTATTTATTTAATTTATTTTGGCTGCGCTGTGCCAGGTCTTAATTGCAACATGCAGGATCTTATTTTTTTATTTTTTTATTTTTTTTACTTGTGGCACGCGGGCTTCCTAGTTGCAGCATGCATGTGGGATCTAGTTCCCTGACAAGGGATCGAACCCAGGCCCCCTGCATTGGGAGCGCGGAATCTTACCCACTGGACCACCAGGAAAGTCCCTCAACTGGATTTCTTTATCTTGAGCTTCAATTCTTTTCTAGCTGGCATCCACAAATTTCAGGGTATTTTTTAAGTGTCCCATGTGTAAAGGTACACTGGCTGAGAGGGGATGTTAATTCCCGTGTATCCCTATTACAGCCTGTTTCCAAAAATCAAACATAGAATCCTACCTTATTATGCATTAAAAATTAGCAAATATTTTAGGAACTTTTCAGGGAGAATCTTAAAATGCATTGGCTTTTTTTTTTTTTTTTTAAGAAGAAAGAGAACAGAAGAAGAGAGGTATGGTGGGGCAGTGCATTTGAGTTGTCAACAGCTTCTGCAGTGTCAGGTCAATTACATCAGCACTTGGTCTGGACCAGGGGAAAGGAATGGTTTTGCCTCCTGGGAATGTCAGAAGGACCTGATAATTATATTTGGCAAAGCCAAGAAGAGTGGCTCTGTAATGTCATTGCTAAGAATTACCCTTTTAATAGTATCTCTGGATGTCTGAGCTGTTCAAATGGAATGACACTTCTTTTCTGCTGTGGCTTTCTTTTCTGTTGGGCTGCTTCCCAGCTGGTCCTCTTGTTCTTCCTTGCCCTTTTCTCTTCTATCTTCTGCCTTCCCAGCCCTGTTTCTCCAACCCCTCCTTCTGCACCTACAGCAGTTCCCACTGTCCCCCCTTTTACAGTTGGAGTCATGTGAGAATGTGTGTAAGGGAGATACTTGCCCAAAACCAGCATATTCAACATGTGGTATCAACAAGGTGAAGTGTAGCCTTGGACTAGACAAAATATCGACCATCTGCTTCCTTGCTGCATCCGCTACTTTTGTGTTGGTGGGACTCAGAAGTCACGGAAAAGATCACCAGTGATTCATGTCTGCAACAAATTCTTTTCTAATTGTGCCGTATATTATGCCCTTCAATACAACTTACTAATCTCTGCCTCAGTTTTTCCATCTGTGAAAGTGGTGTAATACTTATCTACCTCCCTTGAATGTTGTAAAGATTAGTCTATGTTAGTAAAGCACTTTTGAAATAAAGAGTGATGTAAAGCATTTAAAAAAAAATGGCAGAACTAAAAGGGGAAATAGGTCCATAATTATAGTTGGAGATTTTAATACACCTCTCTCAATAACTGATATAACAGCCTTTCCACAAGGAAAACTCGAGGTCCAAGTGGCGTCTCTGGTGAATTTTTCCAGTTAGTAAAGAGCTAACACCAATCTAACACCAATCTTTTCTAGAGAACTGAAAAATAATACTTTCCAACTCTTTTTATGGAATAAGTGTAACCTTTATAACAAAATCTGACAAGAACATTACATGTAAGGAAAATCTCTTTCAATAAATGGTAGCAGATCAATTCAGTATCCATATGGGGGAAAATGAGCCTTGACTACTACCTCATACTGTATACAAAATGTAGTTCCAGGTGGATCATAGATGTAACTTTAAAAGATAAAATCGTGACTCTAGAACAGCACTGTCCAATAGAAATAAAATGTGAGCTACACATGTAATTTAAATTTTTCTAATAGCCACAATAAAAAAAGGAAATGGGAAATTAATTTTAATTATATATTTTATTTAACTTAATATATACAAGTTATTGTCTTTTTTAAAATTTATTTATTTAAATTTATTTATTTTTGGCTGCATTAGGTCTTCATTGCTGCATGTGGGCTTTCTAGTTGTGGCGAGCGGAGGCTACTCTTCATCGCGGTGCATGGGCTTCTCATTGCGGTGGCTTCTCTTGCTGCAGAGCACGGGCTCTAGGCACGCGGGCTTCAGTAGTCGTGGCACACGGGCTCAGTAGTTGTGGCTCGCAGGCTCTAGAGCGCAGGCTCAGTAGTTGTGGCACACGGGCTTAGTTGCTCCGTGGCATGTGGGATCTTCCCGGACCAGGGCTCGAACCAGTGTCCCCTGCATTGGCAGGTGGATTCTTAACCGCTGCACCACCAGGGAAGTACAGTGATACTAATATTGATCACTGAGCTAAGGTGGACTTGCTCCTTTGAGTTTTCATTTAGCAGTCAAGGGAAAAGTAAAGAATATCTGGAAAATATCTTAGAATGTTAGTAGTTTCCCACCATTTTTGGTCTTCTGACCAAGAAGAAATCACTTTCCCCCTTTCAGCTTTCTTATCTCGCAGGAGAATTCAGAGTTGGTTTGTCTGTCCATCCAGTCAACTGACCATCCACCCAACAACAAAAAAATGTTTATTAAACAACTGCTTTGGGTATCTCTTTCTCTCTTTGGGTGTCTCTCCTTCCAATCTGGTTTTCTCCCCAGTTCATATTTGGAATATTTGAAATAGATTATTTTCATCTAAGTAAGAGGGAAAAAAGTTGAGGCACATGTTTATGCTGTAGCCTTATCTGCCACTCGTTGGAGTCCCTATGGAGAAGCAAAAAAGTGATTATCTTTGGATCAGTGTTTGGGTAAGTATATGTGATTTTGGCTCATGCCGTTAATCTCTGAGTTTTTATTGCATACTAATAATACTTACTATGTAACTATAAGTAGCACTTATATAGCAATAACTAGTACTAGGTTGCTGTTTATGTACATTTGCCTAGTTTAAAATAGGCATAATTTCCTATTTAAATTTTCCTGAGATTTCATGCAGTTTCGTTGGTCCTAAATGTATTACAAATTATTTTATTCTTGTGTGGGAGACATTTATATAAATGCCTAGGTGAGTTGAGGACAAGTATTTGAATAAGTAACTTCACTGCACGGCATGCAGGATCTTGAACCTGTTCCCCCTGCAGTGGAAGCTCAGAGTCTTAACCACTATACTGCCAGGGAAGTCCCTGAATAAATAACTTTTAATGATAGAGTTCAGTTCCTCTGCTATTACTTTCCAAAGTAGATAGAACAAACAAGTTGTTCAGGGCGATAGAGTAATATGTTCCTAGAGTTTAGATATTGCCCACATCATCTTTACTGGTCAGTCTACTTTGTTATAGTAATTGTGGCTAGTATTGCTTCATTATTATTTGGCTATTCATTTATAGTGCTGAAAGCACAATATTGTACCCTTTAGTATACTCTACCCCTTTAGTATACTCTTGCTAGCTGTAGGAAAAAATTTAGAGAAATGTGCTTAAATCTGAAAGCTAAGTTTCCGAAGAACTGATGTAAATGAAATTCACAACATTTCCTCTTTTGTATCCACTCTAAAAATAAGCACATGTTGAGCCAAGAACACTTACTAGTGACCAGTTGTTACATCTTTTTTCTTTTTTTTTTGGCGGTGCCGCGCAGCTTTCAGGATCTCAGTTCCCCGACCAGGGATTGAACCCGGCCCACGCCAGTGAAAAAGCACTGTGTCCTAACCACTGGACCGCCAGGGAATTCCTACATCTTCTTATCCTGATCTCTTTGCACTCATTCCAAGTTCTTGTGCTAACCTATTAAACTAATCATACCTAAAATAGAGCTGAAAACATACTGTTTCACATTTAAAGTATATATTGTAACAAGTTCTTGCCATGAAATCCGAATATAGACGAAATTGTCAAGAAAAATTGTAAGAATACATTGTAAATGAAATAAAGTAACAGTGAAATGGCTAATAACGGAAGGTTATGGCTTTCCATCTCTCATATTTTAGGTTTAATTCACTAATTCTTTATTGAAATTTCTGAGATGTAAAAAAGTGTGTTACCACTTCACACCCATTAGGATAGCTATTATTTTTTAAAAAACAGAAAATAATAACAAGTGTTGGTGAGGATGTAGAGAAATTGAAAGCCCTGTGCATTGTTGGTAGGAATGAAAAATGGTACAGTTGCTATGGAAAACAGTACGGTGATTCCTAAAAAAATTAAATGTGGAATTACCAAATGATCCAGCAATTCCAAGTCTAAGTATATACCCAAAAGAATTAAAAGCAGGGACTTAAACAGATATTTGTATAACAGTGGTTATAACAGCATTATTCACAGTAGCACAAAGATAGAAGCGACTCAAAGGTGTATTAGAAGATGAGTAGATAAACAAAATATGGTATATACATACAATGCAGCATTATTCAGCCTTAAGAAGGAATAACATTCCGGGCTTCCCTGATGGTGCAGTGGTTAAGAATCCACCTGCCAATGCAGGAGACACAGGTTTGAGCCCTGGTCTGGGAAGATCCCACATGCTGTGGAGCAACTAAACCCGTGCACCACAACTACTGAGTCTGTGCTCTAGAGCCCTCGAGCCACAACTACTGAGCCCACGTGCCACAACTACTGAAGCCTGCGTGCCTAGAGCCCGTGCTCCGCAACAAGAGAAGCCTGCCCACCACAGCAAAGAGTAGCCCCGACTCGCCGCAACTAGAGAAAACCGGCGCGCAGCAACGAAGACCCAACTCAGCCAATAAATAAATAAATAAATTTTTAAAAGAAAAAACAGAAATAAAAGGCCATATACACATGTGTGCATACACACACACGGACACACACACTTCTTTTTTTTTTAAAAAAAAAGAAGGAATAACATTCTGACATGTGATACAACATGGGTAAACCTTTAAGATATTATGCTAAGTGAAATACACCAGACAAAAAAGGACAAATGATTCTACTTATATGAGGAACCTAGAGTAGTCAAATTCGTAGAGTCAGAAAGTAGAATGGTGGTTACTAGGGGGTGGGTAGAGGTGAAATGGGTAATTGGTGTTTAATGAGTATAGTTTCAGTTTAGGAAGATGAGCAAGTTCTGGAGATGGATGGTGATGATGGTTGCACAACAGTGTGACTGTACTTAATGCTACTAAACTGTACACTTTAAAAATGGTTAAAACGGCCCTGGCTCATATCTGGCTCCAGCCCTCTAATTCTAAAGGAATTAGAAAAAGGAGAACAAACAAAGCCCAAAGTCAGCAGAAGGAAGCAAATAATAAAGATGAGAGTGGAAATAAATAAAATAAAGACCAAAGAAACAACAAAAGATCAGTGAAACCAAGAACAAAGCTGGAGGTACCATACTCCCTGACTTCAGACAATACTACAAAGCTACAGTAATCCAAACAGTATGGTACTGGCACAAAACAGACAAGCAGATCAATGGAACAGAATAGAGAGCCCAGAAATAAATCCAATTATATGGTCAGTTAATCTATGGCAAAGGAGGCAAGAATATACAGTGGGGAAAAGATAGTTTCTTCAGTAAATGGTGTTGGGAAAACTGGACAGCTACATACAGGAGAATGAAAAACTCGAACATTTCCTCACACCATATACAAAAATAAACTCAAAATGGATTAAAGACCTAAATGTAAGATCTAAAACCATAAAACTCCTAAAAGAAAGTATAGGCAGTATTCTCTTTGACATTGGTCTTATCAATAGTTTTTGTATCTCTCTTCTCAGGCAAGGGAAACAAAAGCAAAAATTTTAAAATGGGAGCTAATCAAACTTAAAAGCTTTTGCACAGAGAAGGAAACCATCAACAAAATGAAGAGACAACCTTGAATGGGAGAAGACATTTGCAAACAATATGTCTGATAAGGGGTCAAATCCAAAATATATAAATAACTCATACAAATCAATATTTTAAAAAATCAATTCAATTAAAAAATGGGCAGAGGACTTGAATAGTCATTTTTCCCAAAGAAGACATACAGATGGCCAACAGACATATGAAAAGATGCTCAGGATCACTAACCATCAGGGAAATGCATATCAAAACCACAGTGAGATATCACCTCACACCTGTCATAATGGCTATCATCAAAAAGACAAGAAATAACAAGTATTGGCTAGGATGTGGAGAAAAGGGAACCCTCGTGCACTGCTGGTGGAAATGTAAATTGGTACAGCCACTATGGAAAACAATATAAAAGTTCCTCAGAACATTAAAAACAGGACTACCATGTGATCCAGCAGTGCCACTCCTAGGTGTTTATCCAAAGAAAATGAAAACACCAATATTAAAAGATATATATATATATATATATGGACCTGGGTATTATGCTTAGTGAAATAACTCAGAGAGAAAGACAAATATTGTATATTTTTACTTATATGTGGAATCCAAAAAATAAAGCACATGAACAAATAGAACAGAAACAGATGCACAGATATAGAGAACAAACTAGTGTTTACCAGAGGGGAAAAGGGTGGGAGGAGGGGCAAAATAGCTGAAGGGGATTAAGAGGTACAAACTACTAGCTATAAAATAAATAGGTTACAAAGATGTAATGCACAGCACAGGGAACATAGTGAATATTTTATGACAATTTTTTATGGAATATATTCTATGAAAATACTGAATTACTATGTTGTATACCTGAAGCTAATGTAATACTGTAAGTCAACTATACTTTAATTAAAAAAATAGTTAAAATGATCAATTTTATGTTATGTGTATTTTACACACACCCCGCCACACACACAAACTTTTACAAAGTATCTGCCTTTCTCAGGAAATAATAATTTCCTAAGCCCATAAATACTTTTAGAGGAAGAAGAAACGTCATATAAAACTATGTGAGAAAAATCATCTCTGACTTCCACTGAGGATTCTGAATGGAAACAACTTAAAAAAATAGCATAACTATTGGACATAGCCATTGTAATAGGCCATTGCAACATTTCATGGCTTTATAGGACAAACAGGAAATTCAATGAAGGGAAGAAAATTCTTTAAAGTGTAAATTTCAGTGATGTCCTTGTTAGGGATACACAGTCTCAATCCAACTATTTGTAAAAGTTGACTTGGGCTTCCCTGGTGGCGCAGTGGTTGAGAATCTGCCTGCCAATGCAGGGGACACGGGTTTGAACCCTGGTCTGGGAAGATCCCACATGCCGCGGAGCAACTAGGCCTGTGAGCCACAATTACTGAGCCTGCGCGTCTGGAGCCTGTGCTCCGCAACAAGAGAGGCCGCGATGGTGAGAGGCCCGTGCACCGCGATGAAGAGTGGCCCCCACTTGCCACAACTAGAGAAAACCCTCGCACAGAAACGAAGACCCAACACAGGCACAAATAAATAAATAATAAAAAATTTTAAAAAAATACCCTCACAGCTTTAAAAAAAAAAAAAAAAGTTGGCTTATGACAGGTTTTAGTCAAGGCTGAAAATGTAAATTATCAGGGCCCTTTAAAACAAAATGAAATCAGGTATTTTTTCCTCTTTGTTCTGTGGTATGTTCTAGAGTCTTCCTTCGCAGAAGATGGAAACATGGTAGAAACTCTCCTGAACCATCCAGTGGTTGGTCAGTTGAAGAAAGGAGCCATAATAACTACATGTAGCCTATTCATTTTGTAAAAACCTAGAACATATATTCATTCATTCTCCAATATTTATATGTAGGGCCAAGGCCTTTTCCTTGTATATGGGTCCTTTGAAATTCCTCCTTTTCTTTCTTGTATAAACCACATCCATATTGTTTCATTCCAGGTTTCCAGATTTCCAATTTCTAGTTTGCTTTCATGAAAGTAGAGAATAGAATTTTTAGATCTTTATGATTTCTCTCCCCCCATTCTGTTAAAGTTGCTTATGTGCAGCTATTTCAGCAGTTTACTGCTCACCTTTATTGAATCTTTCTAAAGCATTCACCTTTGTTTTCACAGAAATAGTAACTCTCTTTTATACTCATGTTTCATAAGTTTACATAATATTTAATTAAATCACACGATTAAAAGAAGTTCAGTGGGCATAAACAGGCTTGGGAGCAAACACAGATGAAACTAAGTATGTCAACACACTACTGGTGGGACAAAGAGTGCACTTAAGCATGCTGTGGGCATCTGAATATTTGGGTGATAGAATGGAGACCATTAGTTAACCCATTGGTGGTGGGTTTAGAGAACTTTTTGCAGAGTGAAAATTTGCTTTTTCTTACTTAATGTATCCTGAACATTTTCCCCATGAGTAAATGGAGATCTACATCATTGTTTTTAATGGCCACATGGTATTTATTTTACATGTATTATGCTGAGTTTTTGCTTGCAAACAACATAAAGCAGTTAAACTCACTTAACCAGACAAGGAATTTATTGGTAGGCTATGAAGATTGTTTATAGAGTCAACAGGAAAGATGGTCAGCCAGGCTTGGAAAAATGGGCAGGAACCCAGGGAGGCTAAAACAGCCAAGGTCACACCCCCCACGTACAGTCTGGTGAGGACCTCTCCAGTGGCACCGGCTTTCTCAGGACTTTTGCCACCACCACTGCTGGCATCTTGACTGTTGCTGAAGCTGCTGCGAATTCTCTTGAACTCTCACTGTGTATTTGTGTCATTCTCAGAATTCAAAACCCTGGGCAGAGGTATCTGCCCAGCCAGATCTAGAATCACTTAGCAGCATCTCAGCTTGAAGGATGAAGGGAAAGGGAATACCTCCTCCTTCCACTTTGGCTTCAGTAGTGGGGGTGGGTCCTACTGCCTATTACCAAGATGCTTACTCACAGCAGGGGATTTCCTTAACCTAAGCTGTGTGTTTGGATGCTGGGTAGCCAAAAAATATGACAACTATCTGTAAAAGTGTGGATCTACTGGAGTTTATTTAACCAGTGCCCTACTGTAAAAAATGTAGGTTGTTTCCTGTTTTGTTGTTTTAAGCTATGTGGTAATAGACACATTTTACTAATCTAGTAGGTGGAAAACATATTTTAGTCGTTTTAATTTATAACTTTAAATGTAAATTTTTATATGTTTATTGGAATTTTGGATTTCTTATTTTGTCAATTGTCTGACATATATGTTACATATATGGACTTTTTTGAGATATAATTTACATGTCATAAAATTCAGTATAATTTTATGTCATTCAGGGTTTTTAGTGTATTCGCAGACTTGTGCAACCATTACTACTATCTAATTCCAGAACGTCTCATCACCCCAGAAGGAAACTCCATATGCATATATATTTTTGTAATTTGCTTACATGGGTTTTTTATGGCACATGACATTTTAAAAATGCATAAAAATTAAATTTCAAGATCTTTTCCTTTACCATTTCTGCTTTTGGCTTAGGCTTAGAAAGGCCTTCTCCACCCCAAGTTTTGTTGTTGCTGTTGTTGTTAATTATCCACTTTTATAGCATTAAACGTTTTTTTTTACATTTCAGTCTTTAACTCATTTAGAATTAATTTTGGAGTAAGATGGGATTTAAACGTGTTTACCTCACATGGTTAGCACATTATGGCAACACCACTTATTTATTTCCCCACTGATTTGAAATACTTCCCTTATTATATACTAAATTCTTTTTTTTTAAACATCTTTATTGGAGTATAATTGCTTTACAATGGTGTGTTATTTTCTGCTTTATAACAAAGTGAATCAGCTATATGTACACATATATCCCCATATCTCCTCCCTCTTGCGTCTCCCTCCCACCCTCCCTATCCCACCCCTCTAGGTGGTCACAAAGCACCGAGCTGATCTCCCTGTGCTATGCAACTAAATTCTTATATATACATATATGTCTGTTTCTGGGACTTTCTGTTCCATTACAAAGGATCTGTCTATTCTGACATTAGTAATATTGTACACATGAAACTTATATAATGTTATAAACCAATTTAAAAAAATAAAATAAAACTTTTAAAGACATTTTAATATCTGGTAGGGTAATTAGCATCATTATCCTTTTTAGTGATGGTTTTTATAAAATTAGTGACATACTTGAAAAGTTTAGTCAAACTGAATCGTCATTTTCAGCCTCATCAAACCTTTATCATTTATTTTATAGTTTATTTGTTCTTGATCAGTTATAGCGAATATAAAATAAGTGCTTTTTCAACTTAATCTATGTAGTGGTTAAGCACTGTCAGTTGTTTTTAGTTTTCATAGGATTTAATGTTTTTTCATCAGTGGTTTGGGGCTCTATTTTGTCTTAGAACTAAAATTGTAAGGTGGATTTTTCCTTATGAAGAGAGCTATAGCATTACAAGTGGTCCATGATTTACCTACAGATTTTGTCGGACAAGCTTGAAACAGATGATTGTTTCAATGGGGAGAAAAATAGCATTCCAACTACCAAACAATCAGAATCTAAGATAGACTACTGCACCAAGACCATATTTAACCCATAATATGGTTGAAAAGTAGCTCACACGTTTTAATGTCAAATAGTTGAATCCTACTTCCCTCTACTTTCCAGGGATAAAAATGGCCTTGTCTGAGGCAAGAAAAGTTTCACCCATACTAAAAATAGGTTTTTTTCTCTAGTCTATTATTGACAAGGCAGCAAATGTTCAGTCCCTGGTGGAAAAGCAGCTAGTAACTTGAGGTTTATTTCTCAGTTTCTGAGTAACTTGTCCCCTCGCCTGTGTTCATTGCAGGGTAATGATAGTTTTCAAGCATTTTCCTCACCCTACCCCCACCTCTGGCTGGTTTTCTTTTATACGTTTGCAAACATTGCCCTATTAAGTCAATCCCTTTGAGGCTATTGTTAGCTCTAGACTTCAGCTTGAATTGGCTGTATGAGCAGAGGTAAATCTGAGTGTTAGCTTCCTTAATTTTAAAAGGAGGCAACTACCTTATTTATATTGCAGGATTGTTGTGAAATTATGTATACGAAATGCTATAGGAATCTGAAATATCTGTAGTTATCGCAAGCACAGCTCTTTTGTAAGAGGCGGTGATTAGTCAAGGAGTCACAAAAATGGCCAGCAAAGCACATTGCCTTTTCCTAATTTGAGTGTTCTGGTCTTTTTTGACCTTACTAATATGTCTGAAGTACTGACTCCTAATCTTTTGGGAATGGTCAAATGAAAAGAACAATTATGTTTTGAAACATACACTAGTCTACTCCAGCTGTTTCATCTGGAATCTTAGTCTTCTGTTTGTATAGTGACAGTTGTGTGATGAAAGAGGTTAGACACTCAGTATTTTGAAAACAAGTTAAGGAATAGGATCAGTGTTCATTTTAAAGGTTCACACAATTTAAACGAGATGTTTTATATAAAATAATAAAGAAGCTAATGCTTTCCCCTTTTGTTTTCAATTCAGAGGTGGTAGATTTTAAATAAAAGCAAATGGGTAGGAAAAAAACTAAAAAATTTAAAACTTTTAAAAAATTAAATTGATTTGGAAATATATATACTCTGAAGGCAACTAGTTCAGTGTTTGCATAGCTAGAAATTATTAATTTGCTTAACAAAACAGGGGTGTTTTTATAGCCCTGGTGTAATAGACTGGGTGATTTTTGTCTGTTTATATGTTAGAGTTTATCATTGGTCTCACTTATTGAATTATTTCAATTTTGGTAACTTGTCTCTTAATTTCTGCACATTCTCTATATATTTTTCTTCTTTATTTCCCCCTAAAGTGGACTGTGTTTCTTAAAAATCTTTTTTCCTCCATCTTTATCGAGGTATAATTGACAAATAGAAATTGTATATATTTAAGTTGTAAAACGTGATATTTTGATATACATATACATTGTGATATGATTACTGCAATCAAACTCATGAACATATCCATCACCTTACATAGTTACCATTTTTTGTTGCTGTTGAGGACAATTAACATCTCTTAGCAAGTTTTAAGTAAACAATTATTAACTGTAGTCATCATGCGTACATTAGATTTCCAGAGTTTATTCATCCTGCATAATTGAAACTCTGTACCCTTTAACCAACATTTCCCCATTTCCCCCACTCCCCAGGCCCTGATAACCACCCTTCTAGTCTCTAAGAGTTCAACTTTAGATTCCACATATAAGTGAGATCATGCAGTTTTTGTCTTTCCATGTCTGGCTTATTTCACTTAGCATAATGTCCTCCAGGTTCATTCGTTTATTTTCCTTTTAAAAATTCTTACAGTGAAATAACTAAGGTCTACAAAGAGTATAGGGAACCCTATAACATATGTGTGCATCCACTACTCAGCCTAAGAAATTAAACATTACATATATAGTTGAAGTTTCCCTTTGTGTTCCAGTTGCATCCCTTCCTTCCTCCTCAAACTCCTGAATCTGGAGTTTATTATTCCCATGCATATTTTTATATTTTAATTAACACTACTACATATGTGTGCATACAAAAAAAACATATGGTACTGTTTTACATTTTTAGACTTTTGTATCCTTCTGAAACTTTTTATGTCCTCAACTATGTTTGTGAGATTTATCCATGTTGCTACCTGTAGCCCTAGTTTGGAGTTTCTCAACCTCTGTTTTGTTGACATTTGGGGCCGTATATTCTTTGTTGCGAGGAACTTTCTTGTCCATTATAGGATGTTTAGTGATATCCCAGTAGCACTTTCCCCTCCACCCCCCACCCCAGTTGTGATAACCAAATATGTCTCCAGACATTGCCCGATGTCCCTTTCATGGTGAAATCTCCCCTCCTCCCAGTAAGAACCACAATTTTATTTATTTTTAAAAATTTTTTTAAATTTTATTTTATTTTTTATACAGCAGGTTCTTATTAGTTGTCTATTTTATACATATTAGTGTATATATGTCAACCCCAATCTCCCAATTCATCCCACTGCTATCACCCCCCCACCACGTTCCCCCCATGGTGTCCATACGTTTGTTCTCTACATCTCTGTCTCTATTTCTGCCCTGCAAACTGGTTCATCTGTACCATTTTTCTAGATTCCACATATATGAGTTAATATACGGTATTTGCTTTTCTCTTTCTGACTTACTTCACTCTGTATGACCGTCTCTAGATCCATCCACGTCTCTACAAATGACCCAATTTTGTTCCTTTTTATGGCTGAGTAATATTCCATTGTATATATGTACCACATCTTCTTTATCCATTCGTCTGTCGATGGGCATTTAGGTTGCTTCCATGACCTGGCTATTGTAAATAGTGCCGCAATGAACATTGGGGTGCATGTGTCTTTTTGAATGATGGTTTTCTCTGGGTATATGCCCAGTAGTGGGATTGCTGGGTCACATGGTAATTCTATTTTTAGTTTTTTAAGGAACCTCCATACTGTTCTCCATAGTGGCTGTATCAATTTACATTCCCACCAACAGTGCAAGGGGGTTCCCTTTTCTCCACACCCTCTCCAGCATTTGTTGTTTGTAGATTTTCTGATGATGCCCATTCTAACTGGTGTGAGGTGATACCGCATTGTAGTTTTGATTTGCATTTCTCTAATAATTAGTGATGTTGAGCAGCTTTTCATGTGCTTCTTGGCCATCTGTATGTCTTCTTTGGAGAAATGTCTATTTAGGTCTTCTGCACATTTTTGGATTGGGTTGTTTGTTTTTTTAATATTGAGCTGCATGAGCTGTTTATATATTTTGGAGATTGATTCTTTGTCCGTTGATTCGTTTGCAAATATTTTCTCCCATACTGAGGGTTGTCTTTTCGTCTTGTTTATGGTTTCCTTTGCTGTGCAAAAGCTTTTAAGCTTCATTAGGTCCCATTTCTTTATTTTTGTTTTTACTTCCATTACTCTAGGAAGTGGATCAAAAAAGATCTTACTGTGATTTATGTCAAAGAGTGTTCTTCCTATGTTTTCCTCTAAGAGTTTTATAGTGTCCGGTCTTACATTTAGGTCTCGAATCCATTTTGAGTTTATTTTTGTGTATGGTGTTAGGGAGTATTCTAATTTCATTCTTTTACATGTAGCTGTCCAGTTTTCCCAGCACCACTTATTGAAAAAACTGTCTTTTCTCCATTGTATATCCTTGCCTCCTTTGTCATAGATTAGTTGAGCATAGGTGCGTAGGTTTATCTCTGGGCTTTCTATCCTGTTCCATTGATCCATATTTCTGTTTTTGTGCTAATACCATATTGTTTTGGTTACTGTAGCTTTTGTAGTATCGTCTGAAGTCAGGGAGTCTGATTCCTCCAGCTCCGTTTTTTTCCTCTCAAGACTGCTTTGGCTATTCGGGGTCTTTTGTGTCTCCATACAAATTTTAAGATTTTTTGTTCTAGTTCTGTAAAAAATGCCACTGGTAATTTGATAGGGATTGCATTGAATCTGTAGATTGCTTTGGGTAGTGTAGTCATTTTCACAATATTGATTCTTCCAATCCAAGAACATGGTATATCTCTCCATCTGTTTGTGTCATCTTTGATTTCTTTCATCAGTTTCTTATAGTTTTCTGAGTACAGGTGTTTTACCTCCTTAGGTAGGTTTATTCCTAGGTATTTTATTCTTTTTGTTGCAGTGGTGGATGGGATTGTTTCCTTAATTTCTCTTTCTAATCTTTAGTTGTTAGTGTATAGGAATGCAAGAGATTTCTGTGCATTAATTTTGTATCCTGCAACTTTACCAAATTCATTGATTAGCTCTAGTAGTTTTCTGGTAGCATCTTTAGGATTCTCTATGTATAGTATCATGTCATCTGCAAACAATGACAGTTCTACTTCTTCTCTTCCAATTTATATTCCTTTTATTTCTTTTTCTTCTCTGATTGCCGTGGCTAGGACTTCCAAAACTATGTTGAATAATAGTGGCAAGAGTGGACACCCTTGTCTTGTTCCTGATCTTAGAGGAAATGGTTTCGGTTTTTCACCATTGAGAATGATGTTTGCTGTGGTTTTGTCATATATGGCCTTTATTATGTTGAGGTAGGTTCCCTCTATGCCCACTTTCTGGAGAGTTTTTATCCTAAATGGGTGTTGAATTTTGTCAAAAGCTTTTTCTGCATCTATTGAGATGATCATATGGTTTTTAGTCTTCAATTTGTTAATATGGTATATCACATTGGTCGATTTCCATATATTGAAGAATCCTTGCATCCTTGGGATAGATCCCACTTGGTCATGGTGTATGATCCTTTTAATGTGTTGTTGGATTCTGTTTGCTAGTATTTTGTTGAGGATTTTTGCATCTATATTCATGAGTGATATTGGTCTGTAATTTTCTTCTTTTGTAGTATCTTTGTGTGGGTTTGGTATCAGGGTGGTGGTGGCCTCATAGAATGAGTTTGGGAGTGTTCCTCCCTCTGCAATGTTTTGGAAGAGTTTGAGAAGGATGGGTGTTAGCTCTTCTCTAAATGTTTGATAGAATTCACCTGTGAAGCCATCGGGTCCTGGACTTTTGTTTGTTGGAAGATTTTTCATCACAGTTTCAATTTCATTACTTGTGATTGGTCTGTTCATATTTTCTGTTTCTTCCTGGTTCAGTCTTGGAAGGTTATACCTTTCTAAGAATTTGTCCGTTTCTTCCAGGTTGTCCATTTTTTTGGCATAGAGTTGCTTGTAGTAGTATCTTAGGATGCTTTGTATTTCTGCGGTGTTTGTTGTAACTTCTCCTGTTTCATTTCTAATTTTATTGATTTGAGTCCTCTCCCTCTATTTCTTGATGAGTCTGGCTAAAGGTTTATCAGTTTTGTTTATCTTCTCAAAGAGCCATCTTTTAGTTTTATTGATCTTTGCTATTGTTTTGTTTCTATTTCATTTATTTCTGCTCTGATCTTTATGATTTCTTTCCTTCTACTAACTTTGGGTTTTGCTTGTTCTTCTTTCTCTAGTTCCTTTAGGTGTAAGGTTAGATTGTTTACTTGAGATTTTTCTTGTTTCTTGAGGTAGGCTTGTATTGCTATAAACTTCCCTCTTAGAACTGTTTTTGCTGCATCCCATAGGTTTTGGATCGTCGTGCGTTCATTGTCATTTGTCTCTGGGTATTTTTTGATTTCCTCTTTGATTTCTTCAGCGATCTCTTGGTTATTTAGTAACATATTGTTTAGCCTCCATGTGTTTGTGTTTTTTGCATTTTTTCCCTGTAATGGATTTCTAATCTTATAGCATTGTGTTTGGAAAAGATGCTTGATATGATTTCAGTTTTCTTAAATTTACTGAGGCCTGATCTGTGACCCAAGGTATGATCAATCCTGGAGAATGTTCCGTGTGCACATGAGAAGAAAATGTAATCTGTTGTTTTTGGATGGAATGCCCAATAAATATCAATTAAATCTATCTGGTCTATTGTGTCACTTAAAGCTTGTGTTTCCTTATTAATTTTCTGTCTGGATGATCTGTCCATTGGTGTAAGTGAGGTGTTAAAGTCCCCCACTGTTATTGTGTACTGTTGATTTTCTTTTATGGCTGTTAGCAGTTGCCTTATGTATTGAGGTGCTCCTATGTTGGATGCATATATATTTATAATTCTCATATCTTCTTGGATTGATCCCTTGATCATTATGTAGTGTCCTTAGTTGTCTCTTGTAACATTCTCTATTTTAAAGTCTATTTTATCTTATATGAGTATTGCTACTCCAGCTTTCTTTTGATTTCCATTTGCATGGAATATCTTTTTCCATCCCCTCACTTTCAGTCTGTATGTGTCCCTAGGTCTGATGTGGGTCTCTTGTGGACAGCATATATATGGGTCTTGTTTTTGTATCCATTCAGCGAGCCTGTGTCTTTTGGCTGGAGCATTTATTCCATTCACATTTATGGTAATTATCGATATGTATGTTCCTATTACCATTTTCTTAATTGTTATGGGTTTTGTTTTGTAGGTCCTTTTCTTCTCTTTTGTTTCCCACTTAGAGAAGTTCCTTTAGCATTAGTTGTAGAGCTGGTTTTGTGGTGCTGAATTCTCTTAGCTTTTGCTTGTCTGTAAAGCTTTTGATTTCTCCATCGAATCTGAATGAGATCCTTGCTGGGTAGAGTAATCTTGGTTGTAGGTTTTTCCCTTCATCACTTTAAGTATATCATGCCACTCCCTTCTGGTTTGTAGAGTTTCTGCTGAGAAATCAGCTGTTAACCTTATGGGATTCCCTTGTATGTTATTTGTCATTTTTCTCTTGTTGCTTTCAATAATTTTTCTTTGTCTTTAATTTTTGTCAGTTTGATTACTATGTGTCTCAGCGTGTTTCTCCTTGGGTTTATCCTGTCTGGTACTCTCTGTGCTTCCTGGACTTGGGTGGCTATTTCCTTTCCCGTGTTAGGAAAGTTTTTGACTATAATCTCTTCAAATATTTTCTTGGGTCCTTTCTCTCTCTCTTCTTTTCTGGGACCCCTATAATGCGAATGTTGTTGCGTTTAATGTTGTCCCAGAGGTCTCTTAGGCTGTCTTCATTTCTTTTCATTCTTTTGTCTTTATTCTCTTCTGTGGCAGTGAATTCCACCATTCTGTCTTGCAGGTCACTTATCTGTTCTTCTGCCTCAGTTATTCTGCTATTGATTCCTTCTAGTGTAGTTTTCATTTCAGTTATTTTATTGTTCATCTCTGTTTGTTCTTTAATTCTTCTAGGTCTTTGTTAAACATTTCTTGCATCTTCTCGACCTTTGCCTCCATTCTTTTTCCGAGGTCCTGGATCATCTTCACTATCATTATTCTGAATTCTTTTTCTGGAAGGTTGCCTATCTCCACTTCATTTAGTTGTTTTTCTGGGGTTTTATCTTATTCCTTCATCTGGTACATAGCCCTCTGCCTTTTCGTTTTGTCTGTCTTTCTGTGAATGTGGTTCTTGTTCCACAGGCTGCAGGATTGTAGTTCTTCTTCTGCTGTCTGCCCTCTGGTGGATGAGTCTATCTGAGAGGCTTGTGCAAGCTTCCTGATGGGAGAGACTGGTGATAGGTAGAGCTGGATGTTGCTCTGGTGGGCAGAGCTCGGTAAAACTTTAATCTGCTTGTCTGCTGATGGGTGGAGCTGGGTTCCCTCCCTGTTGGTTGTTTGGCCTGAGGCGACCCAACACTGGAGCCTACCTAGCTCTTTGGTGGGACTAATGGCAGACTCTGGGAGGGCTCACGCCAAGGAGTACTTCCCAGAACTTCTGCTGCCAGTGTCCTTGTCCTCACGGTGAGACACAGCCACCCCCTGCCTCTGCAGGAGACCCTCCAACACTAGCATGTAGGTCTGGTTCAGTCTCCTATAGGGTCACTGCTCCTTCCCCTGGGTCCCAATGTGCACAGTACTTTGTGTGTGCCCTCCGAGAGTGGAGTCTCTGTTTCCCCCAGTCCTGTCAAAGTCCTGCAATCAAATCCTGCTAGCTTTCAAAGTCTGATTCTCTAGGAATTCCTCCTCCTGTAGCCCGACCCCCAGGTTAGGAAGCCTGATGTGGGGCTCAGAACCTTTACTCCAGTGGGCAGACTTCTGTGGTATGTGTTCTCCAGTTTGTGAGTCACCCACCCAGCAGTTATGGGATTTGATTTTATTGTGATTGCGCCCCTCCTACCATCTCATTGTGACTTCTCCTTTGTCTTTGGATGTGGGGTATCCTTTTTGGTGAGTTCCAATGTCTTCCTGTCGATGATTGTTCAGTTAGTTGTGATTCTGGTGCTCTCGCAAGAGGGAGTGAGTGCATGTCCTTCTACTCCACCATCTTGAACCAGTCCTCCGAGAACCACTATTTTAGTTCATTCATTTTAACTACTGCGTCATGCTCCATGATGTATATATCACCACTTATTTTTTATTTTCCAGTTGATAGACATTTAGATTATTTCCAAAGTGTTGGGTTTTTCTTGTTGTTGTTGTTTTGGTTTTTTTTGCAATGGGCATTTTTGTTCATGTGCCCTTGTACACATGTGAGATTTTCTCTAGGGTAATATGCCTAGGAGTGAAAATGTTGAGTTCTAATATATGCATATCTTCAACTCTGCCAGATATTACCGAACAGGTTCCATAATGGTTGTACTAATTTATGTTCTCACCAGCTGAATACGGGAGATCCTGTTGCTCCACATTCTCATTAACACTTGGTATTGTCAGATTTTGAAATTTTTGTTTACCTGATGGGAGTAAATGATATTCATTGTGGTTTTAATTTGCATTTTCTTGATTACTGTAGTGATCAAAAATTATCCATGTAGAACTGTATCTAAAAAAAGAATTAAATTTTACCATATAATTTATTAAGAATCCAGAAACCTTTCTCAAATTATGAGGCCTCATTATTTTAGGGTGATTTAAAAATAATGTTTGAGGGCTTCCCTGTGGCACTGATTGAGAATCTGCCTGCCAATGCAGAGAATGTGGGTTCGATCCCTGGTCTGGGAAGATCCCACATGCCACGGAGCAACTAAGCCCGTGCGCCACAACTACTGAGCCTGCGCTCTAGAGCCTGTGAGCCACAACTGCTGAGCCTGCGTGCTGCAACTACTGAAGCCTGAGCGCCTAGAGCCTGTGCTCTGCTACAACAGAAGCCACCGCAATGAGAAGCCTGCGCACCGCAACGAAGAGTAGCCCCCGCTCGCCACCACTAGAGATAGCCTGCATGCAGCAAAAAAGACCCAACACAGCCAAAAATCAATAAATAAAATAAATAAATTTAAAATACTAATAAAAAATAAAAATAATGTTTGAGCTTCTTTGATCAGCTTTAAGAAGTGGTTTTGTGCAGTCAGACTTCATACGTGTCATGTTTGTTTGTACTCAACTTCTGCAGTTTCTGTTTCCAAATCAGAGATGATGATCTAGTCATAATACTGTTCTTCCTCTTAGAAAATGTTATTACTGATGGTGATTACCATCTGTGTTTAGGGAGTGGCTCAAAATACTTTAATAACTGGAAGTTATTTCCCTCAGTGTTGTTGGATGCTCTTTTTCTCAGAGTCACCTCATTGCTAATAGCTGCATGCCAGATTTGTTTCTTTGATATTGTCATCTCCCATAAAGATACATTTTTTTCCACACCGTATGAAATTATTTACACTCTTAGTCTGTTTTCTGAGTCATTTTGCTAAATGCAGTGGGAGGTTACAAAAACTGTTCTTGACTTTGTACCTATCTTTGAGACATTTAAAATTCAAAAGATGGTTATACATATATTATAAAATCAATTAGAGTTGTGTGTGTTATATTTTATCTATAAAATGTATATATATAATATATATAAAATAGAGTAGTATGAGGGGAATGGAATTTCTCTGAGGTTTTGAGTGTAAGGTCCAATTTAAGTATAGTTTTGAAGAAAAAATGCAGGCGAATTATGAGGGCAGAAGAAATACATATTATTCATAGTTGATTTGACATGCTTAAATTAGGATGTAGTGGGAAAAGTGGCTGTATCAATGTAATTTTCATTCATGCTCAGAATTTCTTTCCTCCCTAATACATATTTCCAGGGTGAATTATCCACTCACTTTAAAAGTGCCTTTCTGCTTAACTTGTCTCTTTCAGTTCCTCAGTAAGCCTGAGAGATGCTCCAATACTTTGGTCTGGAGTATACCCCATAATAAAACTGTATTTCAATTTTACATTCCTAACTAACCAGGTAAACTAGCCTTCATCTGTTGAGTGTATTGTATTCCAAAAGTTTGTTACCAATTCTGTTTTTTGAACTTGACAGTTTCTTATAAAACAATTTAGTCAGTTTTGGTAATGTACCTGAGTCAACCCTCAAAAGCCCCATTTTGACCCATAACATATTTGAGCCATATAGGTACTAAGTCTGAATGTTCTGACCTTGAGGCAGGCAGCCATGTGCTACAAGAGGAAAGAGGAAGCAACTCCTTTTTTAGGCACAGGGCTAACAGTAGACAAAATATTGATAGGATCTGTTTGTTTTAGACATTATCGACTTCCCTTTTCATACTCATTACTGCTTCCCAGTGACCCTCTCCCTAGTTGGAGTCCCTAATGCCTTCATGCTTGCCTTAAGTACCCTGCCTTGGACTTTTCACCTGGGCCCCTGAGTTCTTTACATCCCAAGGATCCTTTGCTCACAATTACCTGCCTTTTCTGTCCCATTTGGGCTCTGTTCTATTGTAGTAACTGATCATACCTAGATATTAGGAGGTGTAATGCCAGCTATCAGCCCCTTAACCTATCAAAGAGGAGTTTGTATTTTAAAAAGAGGATACAATGTCTATTAAGACAACTGACCTAGATTCTTCAAAAAGTTACTTGGGGGAAAAGAGATAAAGGAGAGAGGCTGTTCTAGATTAAATGAGACAAAAGAGACACAACCAAATGCAGAGTGTGAACCTTGTCTGGATCCTGATTTGGAAAAAAATAAAAGCTGTAAGGGATATTCTTGGGACATTTAGGACAATTTAAATAGAGAATTGGTATTAAAGGATGTACAATGATTAATTTTCTTAGCTGTGATCATAGTATTGTGGTTTTACAGGAGTCCTTATTGTTTGGATATGCATGCTGAAGTATTATGATCTCTAAAACTTAAAAATAGTTTAGGAAAAATAGAGCAAATATAGCAAAATGTTAACAATTGTTGAATTCATGCAGAGGATATACAGATAGATGTTCATTGTATTATTTAACCTTTTATGTGTGGTTGAAAATTTTCATAGTAAAGATTTGGAAAACAGGGAAGCTGTTCATTAGTATAATATTCTTTAGATTGTAAAATTTCATGCGATGGAGAATTCAGGCAATAGGGAGAACTTCATTTTTACTACTTCTTCCCTATTCCACTTATCATTCATTCAAAGATTCAGATGTTGTCCTATTGACAGCAGCTGCTCTGGCTAGAGGAAGGAAGAGTTTCTCAGGGCAATGACAGCTTATTTTTACATATAGATTGTAAGTCATAGATTACCAGAATGTGAAAATCTTTGGCAGTGTGGTTCATTAGAGATCATTATTTTTTTTGACTTTGAATAAAGGCTGTTTCAAGTCATTAAAAACAAAAGTTAGACAAAATGTATTCTTTTATATTGAATATATATTGTAAGTCTCTCTATGTAAAAATAGACAGTAATTTAATACTGATTTCATAAGAAGAATCAGTGGACATAACTGAATTGTTAAGTGTTGCATTTGGAATAACTTTATCTCTAACTTTAAAAGTAAATAACAAAAATAAACTAATAATTATGAGTCTATTTCAGATCAAATCACACTATAAGTTACAGTTGTTCCATAATTAATGCCAGTTGAAGTTAAGACTGAGACTGATGCACCTAGGGATGAATTTTTCTTTCAACTTTTCTAAGATTTTTACATTTTAAAAATGGATATGGAAAACAGTATGGAGGTTCTTGAAAAAAATTAAAAAACAGAACTATCATGTGATCCAGCAATTCCACTTCTGGGTATTTGTCCAAGGGAAATGAAATCACTATCTCAAAGATATTTGCACCCCTGTATTCATTGCAGCATTATTTACAATAGCCAAGACATGGAAATAACCAATGTCCATTGACGGATGAATAGATAAAGAAAGTGTGATATACATATACACATTCTTCAGCCATAAAAATGAAGGAAATCCTGCCACTTGTGACAACATGGATGGACCTTGAGGGCATTATGCTAAGTGAAATAAGTCAGACAGAGACAGACAAATACTGTATGAGCTCACTTATACGTGGAATCTGAAAAAACCTGAACTCATAGACACAGAGAACAGATTGATGGGTTGGTTACCAGAGGTGGGGGGTAGGGAGTGGGCGAAATGGATGAAGGTCGTTAGAAAGTATAAACTTCCAGTTATAAGGTAAATAATTCCTGAGGATATAATGTACAGCATGGTGACTATAATTAACAATATTGTATATTTGAAGGCTGCTAAGAGAGTAGATCTTAAAAGTTCTCATCACAGGAAAAAAAAATGTAACTATGTATAGTGATGGATGTTAACTAAACTTATGGTGGTAATTTTGCAATATATACATATATCAAATCATTATATTGTACACCTAAAACTAATACAATATTATATGTCAATTATATCTCAATAAAATGGCAGTTTCATGTGATTCAAACTAATTATCAATGAAAAAAACAAAGATTCCTGCCTTCATGGAATTTTCATTTTAGTGGGAAGTGTATTGCAGTGTAACAAATTATTCCAAAATTTAGTGGCTTAAAACAACCGACAGTTATTATCTCACAGTTTCTGTGGGTCATGAATTTGGGAGTGGTTTAGCTGGGTGGTTCTGGCTCAAGGTCTGTCGTGAGGTTGTAAGTCTATATGTCAGCTGAGGCTGCAGGCATCTAAAGACAACTGAGTCTGAAGGATCAGCTTTCAAGGCAGTTAACTCACCTGGTTATTGGCAGGAGGCCTTATGTCTTTGCTGGTTATTGACAGGAGGCCTCAATTTCTCACCATGTGAACCTCTCCATAAGGCTGCTTGAGTATCCTCATGCCATGGCGGGTAGCTTCCCCTAGATGGGGTGATTCAAGAGAGAGGATAAGGAGGAAGCCACAGTGACTTTTTTCCCCTCCTGCAGTGCCTTTTATGGCCAATCTTGGAAGTCACACTTTGTCACTTCCACTGTTGACTTGGAAGCAAGTCACTGAGTCCAGGCCACACTCAAAGAGAAAGGAGTTAAATTCCACCTCTTGAAGGCAGGAGTAGCAAAGAATTTGTCAACATATTTTAAAACCACCACAGGAAGACAGGTAATATGCAATAAACATAGTAAGTAAATTATGGAGTTTATTAGAAGGTTATAAGTTCTATGAAAATAAGAAAAAAAATAGAGCAAATGTAAGGGGAATCAGAGTATGTGTGTGTGGAAGGGGTGTGGGATGCAATTTTCAACAGGGTGGTCATTGTGAGACTCATTAGGAAGGTTAGATTTGAGTAGACTTGAAAGAGATGAGGAAGTTAGCTAAGCAGATATCTAAGAGAAGAAAGTCCTAAATCAAGGGAATAGCTAACCCAAAGGCCCTGGGGTGGGGGTAAAATGAGGTGAGAGAAAAGAATGTTAGCCATATTTTATTAGTAGGGTATTTTCAGTTGGGGAGGTGGGAAAGTTGAGGAAGGATAATTTCTTTTTTTTTAACTTAAAGTTTTTTGTTGTTTTTTGGTTTTTAAGTTTTTATTTTATATTGGAGCATAGTTGATTAACAATTTTGTATTAGTTTCAGGTGTACAGCTAAGTGATTGAGTTATACATATACATGTATCTATTCTTTTTCAAACTCTTTTCCCATTTAGGTTATTACAGTGTTTTGAGCAGAGTTCCCTGTGCTATACAGTAGGTACTTCTTGGTTATCTATTTTAAATATAGTATTGTGTACATGTCAGTCCCAAACTTCCAATCTATCCCTCCCCCCCACCCTTCCCTCCTGGTAACCATAAGTTCGTTCTCTAAGTCTGTGAGTCTATTTCTGTTTTGTAAATAAGTTCATTTGTATCATTTTTTTTAGATTCCGCATATAAGCGATATCATGCGATATTTATCTTTCTCTGTTTGACTTACTTCACTTAGTATGATAATCTCTAGGTCTATCCATGTTGCTGCAAATGGCATTATTTCATTCTTTTTTATGGCTGAGTAGTATTCCATTGTATATATGTACTACATCTTCTTTATCCATTCCTCTGTTGATGGACATTTAAGTTGTTTCCATGCCTTGGCTATTGTAAACAGCGCTGCAGTGAACATTGGAGTGCATGTCAGAGGAAGGATTATTTCCATGGCTGAAATTAACAAGTTCATTGTTTCTAATAGGAATGTAAAGAAGAAATCAAAATGGATCCAAGTATGAGTGTGAATTCTGTCACCATCTCTGTTGAGGGGATGACATGTAGTTCCTGTGTTTGGACCATTGAACAGCACATTGGAAAACTGAACGGTGTACATCACATTAAAGTAAGTTACTCCTTGGAAATCAGTGAAGTCAAATGCTGTTGACTGGAATTCTTCTGGGAAATTACTTCTAACACTGAGACAGATGCAGACACACTGACACGTATGACATAAAGACTATCACACTTCTAACCTTGAAGCTGAATAAGTTTTCTTCAGCCCATTAACTTATTTTTTTGTTAAAAAAATAAGAAATAATACATTTTTAAAATTTAAAAACATCTGAAGATGGAATCTGGACGTTATGTTTGTATATTTATCAATATATATTTTATAAGTATATAGATGTTGATATACTTTTTATTACTCTTAATCTCATGTTGATCTAAAATATATGTTCTCAGAGAAAGGATTGTGAGGTTTCTTTCTCTTTTATAGCATGACAGTTACTATGTTTAGTAATAATGTAGTCTTCTCTAAGAGCATGCATACAAAGTGTAACTAATTTTCTAAACATTTTCACTTCAATGTTATTTAATCAATAAATCATTTTATTTAAAAGAATACATTACAATTAATTACATTAAGTGACATTACCAAACAATTTTAGACTGGTTAGCTCTAGAACAAAGAATGAAAAAAACACTGTTAGCCATTATGTGTCTGTGTATTTTCTCTTCACATTTCTTAAATCACAAATAAAAAATAACAAGATACTGCAGTGAAAGTACAATTAGTTTCTCTCAAATAAATTAAAAGTGTGCATGGTCTGGGGAAAACTGAAGCCCAGCTCACCAGCTTACAAAGGGGGTGTGATGTAAAACTGGTGCCTCCACCCACATCACTCCCCTCTTCGATTCTGTTCTTCCCCAGAGCCCTAAGCTTCCCACACACCCTAGATTACTGCTGAGGAGTGAGCTGACACCATCCTGTATGAGTGAGGCCTGGCATGATGCGCTCAGGTTTAGGGCAAGAGGAAGGCCGGAGGTGAAACCGGAAGATGGGGAACTAAAGATGCGCACCCACTGCCTCTGCTCTCTGAGTATTCAACCACATCACCCTCCCTCCAAAAGGAAGCTAATGTGACACAGTGACTCTGGAAGGAACCTAGCGGTATGTTGGAGTGCAACAGACCAAATGGCTTCTACAGCTGAATCAATCCAGCTAGAGAACATGAAGGAGAGAAGGGAGGGCACAGTTGTCCCTCTAGGTCTGGAGACTTCGGGTCACCCAGGATGCAGTCCCCTTTAAGAAAACTGCCTTCCAGAGCCAGGCCCCTAAGTTGGCAAATTCTGAAATGAAAGCGCGAGGTATCACCTCCTGTTAGAGCCCTATGCTGCCGCTCCAAGCATTGGGTTTGCAGATATAAGAGGGGATAACCCGAAGCTAATGGCCTGGGTAACTAAAGGATGAAACTAGATGGCCTAGGCATGGGCATGCTGAACATTTATCTAATTCCTCCCTGAGAGGTGTCCAGGCCTAGGAGCTGCCCTGAGCACTCGCCTTTGCTGAGCTTAGACCTAGGGCAAGGGGAGGGCAGAAAAATGGAGAGTAAAATAAAAATATAAAGAGCAGAAAATCCAAAGCATGGCCCAAGGGAACCTTTCGGCAGGGATAGGTTTCTCAGGGCCTGCATTTTCTCCTGATTCATAAAAACTCTGAGCTTTTATCAAAGAGGATAGAAACTCTCTGTTGGGGAGTGAGGACAACAGGAGATCAGGGAGATCCTGCTGGCTATCCTGGGGCAAAGCAGGGGGAAAGGGAGCCTCTCCATTTCCCGGAGACAAACTGCCAAAAAAGACTGTGTAGAAGCCTCCCTGGGCAGAGCCCAGGACTGAGAAAGGTGGTAGGGATTTGAGTTCACTTCAATTTTTAATTGCAAAAATAAAATTGACTTTTGCTAGACTATCTTAACACATTCCTGCTATAATTGGTCTCAGAATCCTACTTAGTGGAAAAGAGTGGTTTATTTGTATATTCTAATTTTTCTGCAATGAACATGAATTGTTAATATAATTGTTATAAATAAATAAGAAAACCTAAACTTTGTTTAGCGCCTTCTAAACACAAAAGCCAAAAGTACCAAAGTCAACACAAGACTACCCCAAAGGGAACAAAATGATACTGTGCCCCCTCATATCCTGTAAAAAATGTATTTGAATGTTTCCTGTGCTCATTTTTTTGACATAGACATAGTATGTTAAAGCTGCAAGGGGTCTTAGATATGACTTAAGTCGTCTAATCCCCTCATTTTACAGATCAATAGATTGAAGCCCAGATAAGGAAGTGACCTGTGCTAAGTTACACAGCTACTTAATACCAAACAAAACTAGAACTCAAGTTCCATGATTCCTGGGCCAGTATGTTTTGTGGTCATACAATGTCTACAGATGCAGTTTAATTTGTATATGGTTCTCAAACTTGTGATCTCCAATTTATTCTCTCACATAACTTCTAAAAATAAAGGAACCTGGTATTTTCATCATAAAGGTGCCTCCTACCACCAAATTGCTGTTTTAGCTCTGTATCACTAGTCTCTATAAATTCTCCTCAGAATAGTTCTAGTATTTTTAGTATGAGACACCTTGAATTATATTTTATTTGTCACTACCTTTTTAATCTTTTTATTTCCGTGTTCGTAAAAATGTCTTTGATTTTAAAGGCTTTGGGGTTAAAAAAATATGTTTTGATTAAGTCCAGCTTTCTCAGCCTCAGCACTATTGACATTTTGGGCTGGATAATTCTTTGTTTTGGGGGGCTGTTCTGTGCTTTGTAGGATGTTTAGCAGCATCCCTGGCCTCTACCCACCTGGCCTCTACCCACCAGATGCCAGTAGCCTCTCCTCCCACTTGTGACAACCAAAAATGTCTCCAGACGTTGCCAGTGTCCCCTAGGGGCGAAATTGCCCTCAGTTGAGGATCACTTCTGTAGTCCCTTCTCAGAGAACCTACTGTACACCCTTTGTCTGTTCAGTTAATATTTGATGATGGTAAACTGATTTATCAAACAGGCTCATGTGCCCCTTTCTCTTCATATTAGCTTCTTATAGTTCTTTTTTTGCCAGTTACAGGTATAGTGAACAGTGGTTCTCAAACCATACCATGAGAATCACCTGGAGGGCTTGTAAAACATAAATTGCTGGTTCCACACCCAGAGTTTCTGCTTTAGTAGATCTGAATGGGGCCTGAGAATTTGCATGCCTAATAAGTACCCAGGTAACTCTAAAGGTGCTGGTCCTGGGACCACAGGTTAAGTTTAAGAACCATTTAAGAACCATTATATTGTTTAACCATTATATTGCATGAGCTATACTTACACTGAAGATTATTTGTCATTTATCTGAAATTTAAATTTAACTGGGTCTGTCCTGTATTTTTATTTGCTAAATCTGGTAACCCTTCTTTGAAATCATCCTTCCCCTTTACTTTTACTTTTTGTTCCTGTAAGTTTTCCTTTTTAAAAACTGCCATGTAAATGGAATCATATGTTATATAGCCTTTTGAGTTTGGCTTCTTTCACTTAGCATTGTGCATTTGAGATTTGTCCATGTTCTTGCATGTATTACTGGTTCTTTCCTTTTTATTGCTGAGGAGTATTCCATTGTGTGGATGTACCAAAGTTTGTTTACCCATTCACCTGTTGAGAGACATTGGATTGTTTGTACTTTCTTTTGTGATTATGAAAAGCAGTGCTCTGAATGTTCACATCTAAGTCTTTGTGTGGACATAAGTTTTAATTTCTCTTGGGCAAATTCCTAGGATTGGATTTGTTCCATCATATGGTAAGTGTATGTTTAACTTTTTGAGACACTGACAATTGATTTACCACAGTGGCTATACTATTTTATCTTCCCATCAGCAATGTTTGAGGATTCCACTTTTCTCACATTCTCTCCAACACTTTGTATTAACAGTCTTTTTAGTTATAGACATTCTAAGTCTTTTTAGTTATAGACATTCTAGTGGGTATGTAGTGGTATCTCACTAAGTCTCATTCCCTTAATAGCTAATGATATTGAGCATCTTTTCATGTGTTTGTTAGGCATTTGTATACCTTCTTTGGTAAAGTGTCTGTCAAACCTTTTGTGAAATTTTTAGCTGGCTGTTTTGTTTTCTTATTATTCAATTTTGATTGTTTTCTATGTATTCTGAATTAAGTCTTCTCTTAGGTATGTGTTTTGCAAATAATTTTTCCAGTCTGTGGCTTGTCTTTTTAATCTCTTAAAAGTATCTTTCCCAGAGCAGCAGTTTTTACTTTTGATGAATTCCACTTTACCTACTTTTTTTCCTTTATGGAGCATGCTTTTGGTGTCATATCTAAGAAATCTTGGCCTCACCCAGGATCACAAAGATTTTTCTCCTATGTCTTCTAAAAGTTTTTTCATTTTAGGTTTTGCATTTAGATCTATTATCCATTTTGAATTAATGTGAATACATTATGAGGTATGGGTTGAGGTTAATTTTTTTTTAATATGGATGTCCAGTTTTCCAGGCAGCTCTATTTGTTGAAAAGTTTATTCTTTCTCCATTGAATTGCCTTTACACCTTTGTTGAAAATCAATTTACCATATATTTATGGGTATATTTCTGTATGCTCTGTTCTATTCCATTGATCTGTGTGTCTGTCCTTTGGCCAATAAATACCACAGAGTCTTGATTATTGTAGCTTTATAATAAATCTTTTTTTTTTTTTTGGCGCAGAGAAAGATTTATTGCAGTGCCAAGCAAGGAGAATGGGTGGCTCATGATTGAAAAACCTCCTTAAGTCCCCAATGGTTTTCAGGGAGAAGTTTTTAATAGGCAAAATTTGGGGTGAGGGCTGCAGGGTGTGTGACTTTCTTCTGATTGGTGGGTGGTGAGGTAACAGGGTGGTGCTCCAGGAATCTCGTGTTCAGCCTGAAGTTACCATCCTCCACCTGGGTGGAGGCCTTAGTTCCTGGTCTCAGGACTTAATGAAGCTCAGGTTCTTTACGTCTTGTCACAGAAAGATTTCAGTGAGAGATAAAGTGATATAGGTAAGAAGTGGATTTACTTAGAGAGATACACATTCCATAGACAGCATGCGGTCTGTCTCAAAAGGTGAGAGCAGCCTATAATAAATCTTAAAATCAGGTAGTGTAATTTCTCAACTTTGTTCTTTTTCAAAATTGTTTTGGCTGTTCTATTTTCTTTCCGTTTACATATGAATTTTAGAATCAGTATATAGGTTTCTACAAAAATATCTGCTTGGATTTTGATTGCGATTGTGTTGATTCTGTAGATCCATTTGGATAGAATTAACATCTTAATATTGCGTATTCAAACCTGTGCACATGCTATATCTCTCTATTTAGGTATTCCTTGATTTCTTTTATCAGGGATCTATAATTTTCAGTCTGCAGATCCTGCATATATTTTGTTAGACTTATATTCACGTATTTTTCTGTTTTTAGATGATGTTTAAATGGTACTATTTTTTAAAATTTCAATTTCAGTTGTTCATTACAAACATACAGAAATGCAGTTGGTTTTTGTATGTTGATTTTGTATCCTGAACTTTGCTAAACTGACATTAAATCTATTAGCTTTTTTGGTAGATTCTTTGGGATTTTCTACATAAGCAGTTATGTCATCAGGGCATAAAAATAGTTTTATTTCTTCCTTTCTAGTCTGTATGTCTTTTATTTCTTTTCTGTCTAGAACCTCCATTACAATTTGGAATAGGAGTGGGAACAGTGAACATCTATGTCTTGTTCCTGATCGTAGGGGGAAAACATTCAGTCCTTCACCATTAAGTATTGTGTTAGTATAGGGTTTTTGTAGATGCCCTGTATCAGGTTAAGGAAATTCCTTTATCTTCCTGGTTTTCTGAGAGCTTTTATTTGTAATCATGAATAGATGTTGCATTTTTTCAAGTGCTTTTTCTGCATCTAGATATGATCATATTATTTTTCTTCTTTAAGGCTGTTAATATGGTGAATTACATTGATTGATTTTCAAATGTTATACTAGCCACGCATTCTCAGGATAAGCCCCACTTGGTCAAAGAATACTTTTAATGAAAAATTTCAAACATACACAAAAGTGAAGACCTAGTACAAGGAACCTCCCTGTACCTGTCACCCTTGCTACTTATTTTCATGACATTCTCATCATTTGAATTTGATAATGTATTTTGCTGATGCTTTTAAGAGTTGATCTGGACCTTCCTGCCTGTTGTACTTTGTTAAGGTAGAGGTCCCTGACTAGTGGATTGGAATTTCCTAGTATATCTCCATGTCATTTCCAAGCCTTTTTGCTGCCCCCTGCCCACCGTTTTCCTTGTCACTCTTCAGGATTCTCAGCACTGTTTGGAGCACAGTTAATTTCAGCACTCTTTCCCATGCTTCATTAAGTTTGGTTCCCCACCTGTTCTCTCCTATTTCTCTGCAACTTGTATCTAAGGGCCCAAAGAAATTAACAATATCTCCTTCCCAAAAGTTTGGGGATTTCTACTATAATGATGGTAATATATGGATGCTTTTTCTTAAGTATTTTACTGTGAATTGCTGACTCTTCAGCATGTTTATTTTCACTGCCAGGGCTTAATGAGTTAATGTGTAATTTTAACTGGCTTGTGTCTTCATTTGTATAATGTACTTCTTATTATTTTAATATATTTAAGTTTTCAGCATCATTAAAACAACTTTATATTGGCAGTGGTTCTATAATATTTACCAGAAGTTTTCTGTAATTTTGCTTTTATACAATATTCATTATAGTGATGATGGAAAGTTAATGCAACTTTGGAATTTGATCAGCTTGCATCAGTCCTAAAATGCTTTTCTTTTGACTAGTTCATATCCACATGCAAAAGATAAATTTTAGACACACTGCCCAGAGTAGATGTTAATATTCTAAAGGGAGCTTTGTGTAACTGGACATCAGATTTAGTACAGGATTTAAAATTAGGAATCTGATGGATTCTTTCTAATAATCAGAAGCTCATTATATATTTTAAGTGCATGAATCATTAAATTTGAACCAGAATTTTTTTTAACTTTTTATTTTATATTGGAGTATAGTTGATTAACAATGTTATGTTAGTTTCAGGTGTAGAGCAAAGTGATTCAGTTATACATATACATGTATCTATTCTTTTTCAAATTCTTTAGGTTGTTACATAACATTAAGCAGAGTTCCCTGGGCTATACAGTAGGTCCTTGTGGGTTATCCATTTAAAATATAGCAGTGTGTACATGTCAATCCCAAACTCCCTAACTATCCATCCCCCCCACCCTTACCCGCTGGTAACCATAAGTTCCATTCTCTCAGTCTGTAAGTCTGTTTCTGTTTTAAGGAAAAAATTTTTTAATTTTTTAAAATAAAAAATAAAAAAAACTTATTAAGAAAAAAATTTTTAATTTTTTAAAATAAAAAATAAGGAAAAAATTATTAAGAAAAAATTTATTAAGAAAAAAAATTTTTTAAGTAAAAAAACAAAAAAAAAATGGGCAGACCAAACCCTAGGACAAATGGTGAAAGCAAAGCTATACAAAATCTCACCCAGAAGCATACACATATACACTCACAAAAAGAGGAAAAGGGGAAAAATTAATATATCCTGCTCCCAAAGTCCACCTCCTGAATTTGGGATGATTCGTTGTCTATTCAGGTATTCAACAGATGCAGGTACATCAAGTTGTTTGTGGAGCTTTAATCCGCTGCTTCTGAGGCTGCTGGGAGAAATTTTCCTTTCTCTTCTTTGTTCGTACAGCTTCCGGGGTTCAGCTTTGGATTTGGACCCACCTCTGCGTGTAGGTCGCCTGAGGGCGTCTGTTCTTCGCTCACACAGGACGGGGTTAAAGGAGCAGCTGCTTCGGGGGCTCTGGCTCACTCAGGGGGGGGTGGGGGGGGAGGGAAGGGTACGGATGCGGGGCGAGTCTGCGGCGGCAGAGGCCGGCATGACGTTGCAGCAGCCTGAGGCGCGTCGTGCGTTCTCCCGGGGAGGTTGTCCCTGGATCACGGGACCCTGGCAGTGGCGGGCTGCACAGGCTCCCGGGAGGGGCGGTGTGGATAGTGACCTGTGCTCGCACACAGGCTTCTTGGTGGCGGCAGCAGCAGCCTCAGCGTCTCCTGCCCGTCTCTGGGGTCTGCGCTGATAGCCGCGGCTCGCGCCCGTCTCTGGAGCTCCTTTAAGCGGCGCTCCCAACCCCCTCTCCTTGCGCACCGCGAAACAAAGAGGCAAGAAAAAGTCTCCTGCCTCTTCGGCAGCTGCAGACTTTTTCCCGGACTCCCTCCCGGCTAGCTGTGGTGCGCTAACCCCTTCAGGCTGTGTTCACGCCGCCAACCCCAGTCCTCTCCCTGTGATCTGACCGAAGCCCGAGCCTCAGCTCCCAGCCCCCGCCCGCCCCGGCGGGTGAGCAGACAAGCCTCTCGGGCTGGTGCATGCTGCTCGGCACCGATCCTCTGTGTGGGAATCTCTGCTTTGCCCTCCGCACCCCTGTGGCTGAGCTCTCCTCCATGGCTCCGAAGCTTCCCCCCTCTGCCACCCGCAGTCTTTGCCCGCGAAGGGGCTTCTTAGTGTGTGGAAACCTTTCCTCCTTCACAGCTCCCTCCCACTGGTGCAGGTCCCGTCCCTATTCTTTTGTCTCTGTTATTTCTTTTTTCTTTTGCCCTACCCAAGTACGCGGGGAGTTTCTTGCCTTTTGGGAGGTCTGACGTCTTCTGCCAGCGTTCAGTGGGTGTTCTGTAGGAGCAGTTCCACGTGTAGATGTATTTCTAATGTATCTGTGGGAAGGAAGGTGATCTCCGCGTCTTACTCTTCTGCCATCTTGCCCAGACGCTCCCCTGTTTCTGTTTTGTCAATAAGTTCATTTTTATCATTTTTTTTTAGGTTCCGCAGACAAGTGATATTATACAATGTTTCTCTTTCTCTGTCTGACTTACTTTACTCAGTATGACAATCTCTAGGTCCATCCATGTGGCTGCAAATGGCACTATTTCATTCTTTTTAATAGCTGAGTAATATTCCATTGTATATATGTACCACATCTTCTTTTTCCATTCCTCTGTCAATGGACGTTTAGGTTGCTTCCATGTCTTGTCCATTGTAAACAGTGCTGCAATGAACATTGGGGTGCATGTATCCTTTCAGACCATGTTTTTCTCCAGATATATGCCCAGGAGTGGGATTGCTGGATCATATGGTAGCTCTATTTTTAGTTTTTTTAAAGAACCTCCATACTGTTCTCCATAGTGGCTGTACCAATTTACATTCCCACCAACAGTGTAGGAGGGTTCCTTTCTCTCCACACCCTCTCCAGCATTTACTGTTTGTGGATTTTTTGATGATAGCCATTCTGACTGGTGTAAGGTGGTATTTCATTGTAGTTTTGATTTGCATTTCTCTAATAATTAGCGATATTGAATATCTTTTCATGTGCCTCTTGGCCATCTTGTATGTCATCTTTGGAGAGATGTCTGTTTAGGTCTTCTGCCCATTTTTTGATTGGGTTGCATTTCTGTACACTAACAACGAAAGATCCGAAAGAGAAATTCAAGAAACACTCCCATTTACCATTGCAATAAAAAGAATAAAATACCTAGGAATAAACCTACCTAGGGGGACAAAAGACCTGTATGCAGAAAACTATAAGACACTGATGAAAGAAATTAAAGATGATACCAACAGATGGAGAGATGTACCATGTTCTTGGATCAGAAGAATCAATATTGTGAAAATGACTATACTACCCAAAGCAATCTACAGATTCAATGCAATTGCTATCAAATTACCAATGGCATTTTTTACAGAACTAGAACAAAAAATCTTAAAATTTGTATGGAGACACAAAAGACCCCAAAGAGCCAAAGCAATCTTGAGAAAGAAAAACGGAGCCAGAGAAATCAGGCTCCCTGACTTCAGACTATATTACAAAGCCACAGTCATCAAAACAGCATGGTACTGGCACAAAAATAGAAATATAGATCAAAGGAACAGGGTAGAAAGCCCAGAAATAAACCCACACACTTATGGTCAATTAATCTATGACAAAGGAGGCAAGACCATACAATGTGGAGGAAAGACAGTCTCTTCAATAAATGGTGCTGGCAAAACTGGGCAGCTACATGTAAAAAAATGAAATTAGAACATTCTTTAACACCATACACAAAAATAAGCTCAAGATGGATATAGACCTAAATATGAGACCAGACACTATAAAACTCTTAGAGGAAAACATAGGCTGAACCCTCTCTGACATAAATCACAGCAATATCTTTTTTGATCTGTCTCCAAGAGTAATGGAAATAAAAACAGAAATAAACAAATGGGACCTAATTAAACTCAAAAGCTTTTTGCACAGCAAAGGAAACCATAAACAAAACGAAAAGACAGCCCACAGAATGGGAGAAAATATTTGCAAATGATGTGACCGACAAGGGATTAATTTCCAGAATTTACAAACAGCTCATACGGCTTAATTTCATGGAACCAGAATATTTTGTGTATCTCCAGATCAAATACTTTTGATCTGTCTTTTAATCTTAATCTAAACATTAATCTTTTACCCGTTTATTCTTCAGAGATTTCAAAATGGGTTTTAGCTTTTCTGTGAACTACAGGATTCATGCTTTCTTGTCCTTACAGTATTCTTTTTTATTTTTTTTGGCTGTGCCGCGCGGCATGTGGGATCTTAGTTCCCCGACCAGGGATTGAACCCGTGCCCCCTGCCTTGGAAGCGTGGAGTCTTAACCACTGGACCCCCAGGGAAGTCCCCTCCTTATGGTATTCTCGTCTGTGATTCAGACGTCTCATGAGATCTTGAGCAGATTGGCTTCAGTTTGTCTTGTTTTTATTACAAAAAGTTGGCTAATTGGCACATAGTGATTCCTTATGAGGTTTGATACAAAATTTTACCACATGTGAAGTGTGGTGCCAATATGTGGGCGATTCTTTTCTATACCTGAAACTCTTGGTGATTTTTTGCATGTCTGAGTCTCATATTCATCTTGTCCAGAGAGGACAAAGTAAACTTTGTATCCATTTTACATGTATGGGAGGGAGGAAAGCAGTGTTTCTCATTTGCTTACTAAACTACACACTCTGGTCAGTTAAGACTATGTTGATGGTTGTGGCAGGAAAAGCTTTCTTTACACAGTGTAATATGCCTTCTGCTAAGTTTTCTGTCCTGTAGGCATCCATGTGAATTCTTGGATATGAATTTTTCCCTTTCACATTCTCCAAAAGTAGGATTTTCCTTTGTATTCACCATCTACCTTGGCATAACTACACTTTAGCGGCTTCCTCATTGTCTCCTCCCCTCCTCCCCCCCAAGGATGCTCCTGCCTTTAATTTGCTTTGGGGAGAGAGCCAAGTTGGAAAAGCTGAGAGATGACGGGTAAATTTTATTAACTATACTGCAGGTTTTCTCAAATGTATTTATATTCAAAATACATTTATAAAAACATTTTGTAATTTTTTTCACTAATTGTAACTGTCCGAAAATCAAATGGATGTTTTTGCAATTTGCTAATTAGAAAAGAGGATGGCAAAGTAGCTCTGCAACCTGCAGTCCCAAAACTTTAAAAATGAATAATTTAATTTCAGTGAATAATAAATATGGCACTTCCACTTGATTTATCTTCAAATGAAACCAATTAAACTTCCTCCGCTTGATCTAACATGGCTGGTGCTGAAGGCCAGAATAGAAGCTAAATCTTACTAATTAAGTGTCTGTGCTGATTGAAGTAAAGCTGTTTTAACCATCCAGAAACTAGTTCACATAGTTTCTCCAAGTGATTTAGGTTCATATTGTCTACTGACAACTAATGCGTTTTCCAAAACCCCCAACTCTCTGACAAACTATTTTCGATTATTAATTTTTTGCCAGCATATCTATGTATAACTAAAGGACTAGATTCTGTTTTGACATTTGCAAGTACATTCCTGTATAAATTTTCCCCAAAGACTGTTGCACCCCACTCATATGTAAGGCTGCTATGTTTACCACATCTTCCCAGAATTCACCACTGCTTAATATGACCTATTTAAGGTCAGAAAAATGCAATTAAATTGGATTAAGTTGTAAAGGAAAAGTAGCAGAAATATAATATGAAAGCACTTTGTGTTATCAACAGTGATTTATATGGATCCCAGTGACAGATACTTAAGGCTATACTTTCCAGGGCACAGTCATAATTTGTTTGCTGAAAATGAAAGGAAACACACTTTTTCTGCCTTTTCCAGCTCTGCCTCTCCTTCTTTAGTCAAAAGCCCACATGATATAGAGTATACTAGTGATCTTTCCTCTTTTCTCGTTCCTTTAAAAAATATTTTACTGAGTGTTGTCTTCTAGGCCCAGAGACAGATTTATGGTGATGTTAATGAAGCTCAGGTTTCAGAGCCCCTTACTGGCATTGACCAGTTCTGAGACCCTGGAAGGAGTCTTAGCAATGTGTTTACATGGTTATCTGTTTTTGCAAAAGTAAAATATTTTAACCACAATCCTTTAATTAAGTCCACAAAAGGTGGATTCACCTCTTTCTAGGCACCATATAGAAAATTGTCCTTGGGACTTACCTGGCAGTCCAGTGGTTAGGATTCTGTGCTTCCACTGCAGGGGGCCACAGGTTCAGTCCCTGGTCAGGGAACTAGGATCCCTCATGCCCTGCGGTGTGGCCAAAAAGAAAAAAAAAAAAAAAGAAAATTGTCCTTGTCCAAACATAATTTATAGTCATAATGCAGCCTAACATGTTAATACATAAATATTGATCACTTTTCAAGGACTGTTAAGGTTTGAAATTTCTGGATCATAGTTTGTGAGATTATAATTACGACCAATGTGCAGTCAGTTTAGAAACCAGATTTGAATAGGACATTGTTTCGACTAAGTCAAGGAGCTCTTGTAGTGTTTGGAATAAAACTCTGATATGAAGTAATGTAATTGTGATGTTAAATTGAGTGGGGTTGCTTTATTTAAAAAATGTTACAGCGGAACAGATTAGAGCTTTAACAGAATTCAAGGAAAGTGAATAGTCAAGAAGTCTCTAATTTTGGAAAAGTAGAACGAATATGATTATATATCTTTGCAGCTTCAGCCTTTAAATACATTTTGGGAATTGTGTCTTAAATTGTGAAGTTTATAAATGAGTGTAATACTCTTGTTCTGCCAATGTCAAGACTGTAGACTTTAAAGGGATTAACCTGAAGGTTTATTTAATCACCCCAGTGGTCTGTTCAGGGGAAGAATAAAATGGGCAGATAATGTGAAGGTCTTTCTTTGGGATTGTCTGGCCTTTTGAAAGTGGTAATGTAAAATAAACTTAATTAGATATAAGTACTGAATGGCACTAAAGGTTAATGCCTTATTAACAAATTACTTTGTCCTTGAAATTTAACTGCATTTTTGAGTGCTTTTTCCCTTTACTCAGTTAAAGGCTGCAGTCCATTTTCCTAATACAGACTATCCTTTAAAAAAATGACCACCTAGGGAATTCCCTGGTGGTCCAGTGGTTAGGACTTGGCACTTTCACTGCAGAGGGCCAGGGTTCAATCCCTGGTCAGGGAACTAAGATCCCACAAGCCGCACAACGTCGCCAAAAAACCCCTTAAAAGTAACTTTTAAAAAAAATTATTGGAAAAATAACACATGTCCAGAGTAAAATCCCCTTCCCAAAAGAAACCAGTTATCAGTTTAGTATGTATGGATTCTTCCAGAAATAGACTCTGAATATAAAATGATTTACATGTATATATCTATATGTGTGTGTTTATACAGTTGACCCTTGAACAACACGGGTTTGAACTGCACAGGTCCACTTATACATGGATTTTTTTCAAAAAATATGAACTGTGGTACTACATGATCCATGGTTGGTTGAATCCGAGGGTGTGGAACTGAGGATACAGAGGGCCAACTGTAAAGTTATACACGGATTTTCAACAGCCTCAGGGGTGGGGCGCCCCTAATCCCCCCAATTGCTTGTTGTTTAAGGGTCAACTATATATATGTGTGTGTGTTTGTGTATGTGTGTGTGTGTATCCCCTTTTTATATAAATGGAAGCATACTATATACATACTGTTCTATACTTTGCTATTTTCACTTAGCAAATACATCTTAGATACTGTTCCCTATCAGCATATAGAAATCAATCTTTTTATTTCTATTTGGAACTTTCTCCCCCTAACTTTTGCTATGGCAAATGATGATAGTACACTGAACATTTCTTTTTTCAAACACCGTGTTAGAGTAATATAGGCATTTTGCCTTATATAAATTCTTAGGTAATACTCGTCCATCCATGAAGATGCAGAATCAGTTATTCAAAGAGGCTTAGGTTTCTGATTTAGTTGAACTTTATCCCAAGGATCAAAGAAATGTCAAATCCAAGGTAAAAACTAGCAGTGGAGGAATGATGTAAAGAGGGACTTGCACTATTTCCTTTCTTTGTATTTAAATTGTTATAGTGAATAATCATGCATTGGTTGTATAATTTAAAAAATTTTTTAAAATATTTATTTATTTTGGCTGCGCCAGGTCTTAGTTGCAGCACGTGGGATTTTTAGTTGCGGCATGCATGCGGGATCTAGTTCCCTGGCCAGGGATCAAACCTGGACCCCTGCATTGGGAGCGAGGAGTCTTACCCACTGGACCACTGGGGAAGTCCCAGCTGTATAATTTTTGAAGCAAAATAAAATTATATTAGCAATGAAAATTCTGACAAAGCACTCAATTTACAGAAAAACAATGCTACAACTTAAACTAACAAAATCTCCACATCTTTTTCATTTTAAAGCATTTGGCTTTTAAATTTTTAGATTGGTTTTGGGCTATTTTCTTAGTCTCTAAGAATTGTCTTTTGCTAGTTCATACATTGATTTAATAATTTTAAGTGGTAACCTTTATTTAGGTTGGTCAAATAGGATAAATATTAATAGAACTTGATGGCTTACTCTTATCATACTTTAATTTTCAATATGCTATATTGAAGCATCAAAGTAGAGTGTTAATATATATACATTATTTTTTCAACAAACAATAATAGAATTTGTATTCAGACATATGTAATATAAATAAGATTCCTATTATGTATTTTATATCGTTTTTAGTTGTCAAAAATATATTGTGGGAGGAGAATCAAACATATTAGAAAGTCAAGATTATTGACAAATCATTTTACTTTTCTGACTTTAGTCTGAAAAATGACAGAATCCTTTCAAGCTCTCAAAAACCTCTGAATCACTCTATGTTGAGTTGTTATGAAAATGTTAGAAAGTGGGCTTTAAACCCTTTGAAGACTCCCCCACTGGCTGAGTAGCATGCTAATCTGAATTTATGATGACATATAAATTAATTCCTGGGAGGATAAAAAGGAATTTCAGTGTGCTGAAACTTTAGCAAAGAACCTTTCCCAAAGTGGCTTTTGAAAATGGGGAAATGTTAGAATGTAATAATTGTCAAATCCTGCTAAAAACCCAAAGAAATATATTCTCTAAATTATTTTTTATTTAAACTGGTATGGGAGTAGATATGAAATGTGTGGGGGAAAAGTAAACATAGAACTAAAATTTGGTTCACACACTAGAAATATTTCATACTTTTCAGGTGTTTTTATTTACGTCACACATTGCTCAAATCACAGGCATAGAATTTTAGTTTTTCAAGGAAATTGAAGATCATCTAGCCTCACCATTTATAGATGGAAAGAACATGGACTTTGGAGTTAAATCGACCTACGTTTGAATCCTAGCTCTTTCGTTTTCTTGCTGGGTTTCTTGGGCAATTTATTCAATTTCCTAGCCTTCAGATAGGAAATTGGATCACTTTTTATAATCTGTAATTATAAAATTATACAGAAAACATTCAGATAAAGTATACGGTGCTTGACTTGCAAGGTTTAGACATTTCAGTAGACAAAGAACTCCATTAAAATAATGGATCTTTACAATTCCTATGGACAATTAGCCCCCTTTACACCACTGTTAATGCTATTGAGGCCACAGAGCGCGTTTGATTTGTTCTCTTCAACTCCTACCTTCATCTAAATATAGTGAACAGTCCTCCATCTTGCGTCCTTCATAGGAGCCACATTCATAACTTGTAGACTGTTAGATGTTTATTTTCAGAGGAACTATTGATAAAATAGAAAAATAGTTTCCCTGGGAAAACAACAACAACAACATTGATTCCTAATGAAAGATTCTGAGAAAGAGAAGCTGTTGAAACTTTCGAGCACTGTGGGGAATAGGCGAAGGTGGTTTACATTGGTGGGGATCATGTGAAAGGAGAGTGGCACAGACCCAGAATCAGACAGACTGCTGCCAGCAATTTCTGGCTCTACGGAGTCTGTGCCTGCTTTTGCTCACCATTGGATCCCTAGCAAGCTAGCACGGTGCTGGGAACATAATAGGTACTCAGTAAATATTTGTTAAATAAATGCTATTTTAGCTTCCTGCCCGAGGATTTGGCATCCAGAACAGTATTGTGATAATCACTATGTGAATTTCCTCTTAAAAGAAACAAAGGTGCTGCCTGTTTTTGTTTCCTTTGAGACCTTAGGCTTGAAAAGTCTCTTTGATATCTAACATTCAGAGGAAAAGTTGAGTGCTGTTATCCCAAAGGGGAACATTTTTGTGCTAGGTGTGGTCGATCCAGCTTTAAAACACACAAATGGAAGCTACTAAATAAGGAAGTGTTTTCTGGTTTGCAGCATGAAAACATAGGATAATACAACTTTCTTGTGTAGTATTTTATATACATAGTTTCCTTATTTTTTAATGTCTTTTATAAATAGAAGACAGGCTATAGCAGTAGAAAGTATAGCAAACCATGTAGTGACAAAGTGATTTTTGCTTTAAAAATCAGCTTTAAGAACAGTTTCTCATAGCTAGTGGGAAGCAGCCACATAGCACAGGGAGATCAGCTCCATGCTTTGTGAGCACCTAGAGGGGTGGGGCAGGAAGGGTGGGAGGGAGATGCAAGAGGGAGGGGACATGAGGATGTGTGTATATGTATAGCTGATTCACTTTGTTATACAGCAGAAACTAACACACCATTGTGGAGCAACTATACTCCAATAAAGATGTTAAAAAAAAAAAAAGAACTGTTTCTCATTGCGTGTGTTGGTAAATTGAAATTGTGAGGGGGGGGATAAGCTCAAAACCAGGTCTTGTTTAAAAGATACCAGATACAATGTATTTAAACCTAAAGGGAAAAAAATCCCCTTCCCTTTTTTAAAAGTTTGGCATTTTATCAGAAAAAGTATAGTAGTACATAGAGCAGTACTGTCCAATGGAATATTCTGTAATGATGAAAATGTTCTGTATCTACTCTGTCCCATATGGCAGCTACATTGGCCACTGAACACTAGAAATGTGGCTAATGCAATTGAGGAACTGAATTTTTAATCTCTTAATTTTTTTGTTTTTAAAATTATACCAAAAAATTGACTTCTTTTTGGTATATAGTTCTATCAGTTTTGTTTGTTTGTTTTTAGGTTTGGTGAATTTTAACACATGTATAGATTCTTTTAACTACCCCCACAGCCAGGACAGCACAGTTCCATCACTCACGTCACTCCAAAATGATTCTTCACTAAATGCAAATATAACTGTGTCATTCCCCTGCTTAACTTTTCCATGGCTCTCTATTACCTACAGGATAAATTACAGACTATTATTGGCATACAAGAGGCCCCATAATAAAGCAGTTGCCTAATTCTGCAGCCTGTCATCTTTCTCTACTTTTGTGTTTCCATTTGTGATAAATTCCCTGCTTCATGTATCCTTGCTGATTTCTGTTTTTCCTTTAACATTCGGGTATTATCTCCTCTAAGAAGCCTTTTTTGACACATATTCCCAGGGATGAATGGGTGTCCGTTTTCTCTATCCTCTGTTCTAGTATTGCTCCCTGTGACTGTGTCATGATCAGCTTTGTATCATGAGAATCTCAGTTCCTGGCACATATAATAAGTGCTTGATAGGGACTTCCCTGGTGGCGCAGCGGTTAAGAATCTGCCTGCCAGTGCAGGGGACTTGGGTTCGATCCCTGGTCCGGGAAGATCCCACATGCCGCAGAGCATCTCAGCCCATGCTCCAGAACTACTGAGCCTGTGCCCTAGAGCCCGCGAGCCACAACTACTGAGCCCGCGTGCCACAACTACTGAAACCCTCGCACCTAGAGCCTGTGCTCCACAACAAGAGAAGCCACTGCAGTGAGAAGCCCACGCACCGCAACAAAGAGTAGCCCCCGCTCGCCGCAACTAGAGAAAGCCCGCGCGCAGCAACGAAGACCCAATGCAGCCAAAAATAAATAAATAAATAAATGCTTGATAAATATTAATTGTTCAGTGTTTACTTTTATATGACTTGCTGCTGCAAAGAACTACTTTCCTGTCTATTTACTCATATGATCCTTATAACAAACCTGGAAGATAATAGGGCACATTTCTTCATTTTTCAGATGGTAGAACTAATGAGTGTGGTTGACTAATAAGTGGAGAATTGACACTGGAACTCAAACCTTCTGACTCCCAATCCAGTTTTGTGTGTGTGTGTGTGACTACTTCATAAATCTTTGTAACCTGTTAGCAAAAGAGATGCAGGGTAAGATGTCCCGGTAGTAGTTAAATTTATATACAGTTGCTGAGCTTCAAGAATACAATCATTGTTTTTATAATCAAATCAGGCAGAACAATAAAGATGTTCTTATTGTGAACAAAAATAATACTAGACTGTAGTGACTTAGAAGGTTATAGAAATATTTGCTGCAAAACCCTATGAATGTTGCCAGCATGTTTATATCTTATCTTGCCAACAAAGTTGTTTTAATTGAACATTTTAAAACTTTAAACTTCGTATCAAATTTGTTTTCTGTAGCTGATCCTGTTTCCTATATTAACTTTTGAATTGGTAGAGTGTGGAGTGTTGGAATAATTTGTGAAAGGAGATGGAAGAAAGAGTAGTTTGTTCTCTGTTATGAAATTCTAGGGTGCATTTTGTCTATGCACGTTTCAAATGCCTGATCAGTACCTGAGTCACGTATACCTACATAGAGCTTTACCATTCCTGTAGGTACACAAGACATTTTGTGTTTCTTTCCAAAGAGAATAGTAAAGATGAGAACTATTAGAGAACCTCCATTTGAATTATTTGTTTCATTCTTTTTTTTTTAATATGCTTTTTATTCTTCAATTTGTTAATATGATGTATCACATTGACTGATTTGCGTATATTGAAGAATCCTTGCATCCCTGGGATAAATCCCACTTGATCATGGTGTATGATCCTTTTAATGTGTTGTTGGATTCTGTCTGCTAGTAATTTGTTGAGGATGTTTGCATCTATATTCATCAGTGATATTGGTCTGTAATTTTCTTTTTTTGTAGTATCTATGTCTGGTTTTGGTATCAGGGTGATGGTGGCCTCATAGAATGAGTTTGGGAGTGTTCCTTCCTCTGCAAATTTTTGGAAGAGTTTGAGAAGGATGGGTGTTAGCTCTTCTCTAAATGTTTGATAGGATTCACCTGTGTAGCTATCTGGTCCTGGACTTTTGTTTGTTGGAAGATTTTTAATCACAGTTTCAATTTCATTACTTGTGATTGGTCTGTTCATATTTTCTCTTTCTTCCTGGTTCAGTCTTGGAAGGTTATACCTTTCTAAGAATTTGTCCATTTCTTCCAGGTTGTCCATTTTATTGGCATAGAGTTGCTTGTAGTAGTCTCTTAGGATGCTTTGTATTTCTGCGCTGTCTGTTGTAACTTCTCCTTTTTCATTTCTAATTTTATTGATTTGAGTCCTCTCCCTCTTTTTCTTGATGAGTCTGGCTAATGGTTTATCAATTTTGTTTATCTTCTCAAAGAGCCAGCTTTTAGTTTTATTGATCTTTGCTCTTGTTTTCTTTGTTTCTATTTCATTTATTTCCACTCTGATCTTTATGATTTCTTTCCTTCTACTAATTTTGGGTTTTGTTTGTTCTTCTTTCTCTAGTTCCTTTAAGTGTAAGGTTAGATTGTTTATTTGAGATTTTTCTTGTTTCTTGAGGTAGGCTTGTAGAGCTATAAACTTCCCTCTTAGAACTGCTTTTGCTGCATCCCATAGGTTTTGGATCGTCGTGTTTTCATTGTCATTTGTCTCTAGGTATTTTTTGATTTCCTCTTTGATTTCTTCAGTGATCACTTGGTTATTTAGTAACGTATTGTTTAGCCTCCATGTGTTTGTGTTTTTTACGTTTTTTCCCGTGTAATTGATTTCTAAACTCATAGCATTGTGGTCAGAAAAGATGCTTGATATGATTTCAATTTTCTTAAATTTACTGAGGCTTGATTTGTGACCCAAGATGTGATCTATCCTGGAGAATGTTCCGTGCGCACTTGAGAAGAAAGTGTAATCTGCTGTTTTTGGATGGAATGTCCTATAAATATCAATTAAATCTATCTGGTCTATTGTGTCATTTAAATCTTGTGTTTCCTTATTAACTTTCTGTTTGGAAGATCTGTCCATTGGTGTAAGTGAGGTGTTAAAGTCCCCCACTATTATTGTGTCACTGTTGATTTCCTCTTCTATAGCTGTTAGCAGTTGCCTTATGTATTGAGGTGCGCCTATGTTGGGTGCATATATATTTGTAATTGTTATATCTTCTTCTTGGATTGATCCCTTGATCATTATGTAGTGTCCTTCTTTGTCTCTTGTAACATTCTGTATTTTAAAGTCTATTTTATCTGATATGAGTATTGCTACTCCAGCTTTCTTTTGATTTCCATTTGCATGGAATATCTTTTTCCATCCCCTCACTTTCAGTCTGTATGTGTCCCTAGGTCTAAAGTGGGCCTCTTGTAGACAGCATATATATGGGTCTTGTTTTTGTATCCATTCAGCAAGCCTGTGTCTTTTGGTGGGAGCATTCAATCCATTCACGTTTAAGGTAATTATCAATATGTATGTTCCTATTACCATTTTCTTAATCGTTTTGGGTTTGTTTTTGTAGGTCCTTTTCTTCTCTTGTGTTTCCCACTTAGAGAAGTTCCTTTAGCATTTGTTGTAGAGCTGGTTTGGTAGTGCTGAATTCTCTTAGGTTTTGCTTGTCTGTAAAGCTTTTGATTTCTCCATCGAATCTGAATGAGATCCTTGCCGGGTAGAGTAATCTTGGTTGTAGGTTTTTCCCTTCATCACTTTAAGTATATCATGCCACTCCCTTCTGGCTTGTAGAGTTTCTGCTGAGAAATCAGCTGTTAACCTTATGGGAGTTCCCTTGTATGTTATTTGTCATTTTCCCCTTGCTGCTTTCAGTAATTTTTCTTTGTCTTTAATTTTTGATAGTTTGATTACTATGTGTCTCGGCGTGTTTCTCTTTGGGTTTATCCTGTATGGGACTCTCTGTGCTTCCTGGACTTGGGTGGCTCTTTCCTTTTCCATGTTAGGAATGTTTTTGACTATAATCTCTTCAAATATTTTCTTGGGTCCTTTCTCTCTCTCTACTCCTTCTGGGACCCCTATAATGCGAATGTTGTTGCGTTTAATGTTGTCCCAGAAGTCTCTTAGGCTGTCTTCATTTCTTTTCATTCTTTATTTTGTTCTGCAGCAGTGAATTCCACCATTCTGTCTTCCAGGTCACTTATCCATTCTTCTGCCTCAGTTATTCTGCTATTGATTCCTTCTAGTGTATTTTTCATTTCAATTATTGTTTTGTTCATTTCTGTTTGTTTGTTCTTTAATTCTTCTAGGTCTTTGTTAAACATTTTTGCATCTTCTCGACCTTTGCCTCCATTCTTTTTCGAGGTCCTGGATCATCTTCACTATCATTATTCTGAATTCTTTTTCTGGAAGGTTGCCTGTCTCCACTTCATTTAGTTGTTTTTCTGGGGTTTTATCTTGTTCCTTCATCTGGTATATAGCCCTCTGCCTTTTCATCTTGTCTATCTATTTGTTTCATTCTTTTTTTTTAATTAATTAATTAATTTAATTTTTATTTTTGGCTGTGTTGGGTTTTCGTTTCTGTGCGAGTGCTTTCTCTACTTGCGGCAAGTGGGGGCCACTCTTCATCGCGGTGCGCGGGCCTCTCACTATCGCGGCCTCTCTTGTTGTGGAGCACAGGCTCCCGACGCGCAGGCTCAGTAGTTGTGGCTCACGGGCCTAGTTGCCCTGCGGCATGTGGGATCTTTCCCAGACCAGGGCTCGAACCCGTGTCCCCTGCATTGGCAGGCAGATTCTCAACCACTGCGCCACCAGGGAAGCCCCTTCTTTCATTCTTGACGGTGGTGAGATGATTGATATTTTTAAGTTCCATGTCGTGTAATTTAATTAAACTGACTTCTGAAATTTCCTTCCGAAAGGTTTCACTGGAAGAAAAAAATGCAACCATTATTTATGACCCTAAACTGCAGACTCCAGAGACCCTACAGGAAGCCATTGATGACATGGGCTTTGATGCTGTTCTACACAATCCTAAGCCGCTCCCTGTTTTAACTGAGACCGTGTTTCTGACTGCTACTGCTTCACTGGCTCCGCCATGGGAGCATATCCAAAGCACATTGCTCAAGACGAAGGGCGTGACAGACATTAAAATTTCCCCTCAGCAGAGAACTGCAGTGGTGATAATAATCCCTTCTATAGTGAATGCCAGTCAGATAGTAGAGCTGGTTCCGGCTCTCAGTTTAGATACAGGAACTCTGGAGAAAAAGTCAGGAATTTGCGAAGATATCAGTATGGCTCAAGCAGGCGAAGTCATGCTGAAGATGAAGGTGGAAGGGATGACCTGCCATTCATGTACTAGCACCATTGAAGGAAAAATTGGGAAACTGCAAGGTGTTCAGCGAATTAAAGGTAGTATGCCTGATGTTATTTGTTTGATTGCTTTGCAAGGCTTAGTTTTCTGTTTTGGCCTTTTTAACTTTTGCATTTTTCTTAAGCATGGGTTTTGAATCTGTGGGACTAGAATGTAACTGCTTCATCGAAGTCTGAGGTACAGTGTATTCCCAGCATTAATGTTAGTAAAGTTAATGGTTATGAATAAAAGTTATGTGAATCTTGAACTAGCATAAAAGGCAGCCAGGGTGGTGATTCATGAAGTTCAGGGTTCTTAACACAACATGCCTAGGGTCCTCTTGACCTCTAATATGTTTCTATTCAGGCATGCAGAAACTTGGAGACCACAAATGTAGTGGTCACATCTTTTACTTTTTTTCTAGTCCATGTCATTAACATTTTCTGAAAAGAACAGAATTATTTTAAGAAAGGATAATGACAACAATGAGAGAAACAATTATGTATGGTATTGGTTTGGTCTACAGAATGTTTTCTGAAGTGGCCCAGGAATACCTGAACTAAATAATTATTTTCCTTTTTATTAACTAGTTTCCCTGGACAATCAAGAAGCTACTGTTGTTTATCAACCTCATCTTATCACAGCAGAGGAAATAAAAAAGCAGATTGAAGCTGTGGGCTTTCCAGCATTCATCAAAAAACAGCCCAAGTACCTCAAATTGGGAGCTATTGATATAGAACGTCTAAAGAACACACCAGTCAAATCCGCAGAAGGATCACAGCAAAGGAGTCCATCATATACCAATAATTCAACAGTCATTTTCATCATAGATGGCATGCACTGTAAATCATGTGTGTCAAATATTGAAAGTGCTTTATCTACACTCCAATATGTAAGCAGTGTAGTCGTTTCTTTAGAGAATAGATCTGCCACAGTAAAGTACAATGCAAGTTTAGTCACTCCAGAAACTCTGAGAAAAGCAATAGAGGCCATATCACCAGGGCAATATAGAGTTAGTAGTACAAGTGAAATTGAGAGTACCTCAAACTCTCCCTCCAGTTCATCTCTTCAAAAGAGTCCTTTGAACATAGTTAGCCAGCCTCTGACTCAAGAAACCATGATAAACATTGATGGCATGACTTGTAATTCTTGTGTGCAGTCTATTGAGGGTGTCATATCAAAAAAGGCAGGTGTAAAATCCATACGAGTATCACTTGCAAATGGCAAAGGGACTGTTGAGTATGATCCTTTACTAACCTCTCCAGAAACCTTGAGAGAAGCAATAGAAGACATGGGATTTGATGCTTCCTTGTCAGGTAATATCATTTTTTTCTTTGATTCCTTTAATGTTCTTTTATTAACACTTTGCTGGTTCTTTTGGTTTTTATCAATGAGAAATGAGTAATAGGCACTGCTATTCCACTTTTTGGAAATAAGACATATGGAGGTAGTCAGCAGTGTATACAAAGATGCATAAGGATGTTTGCCTAATTATTTATAATATTTAAAAACTAGAAACATTAAATAAAGCATGATACCTCCATATGATGAAATGCTAAGAAGCCATAAAAAATTATGGTATTGAAGATACTTCATGCCACGGGAAAGTGTCAGATATTTTGTTAACTGAAAAAAAAAGCAAGCAAAAAAGCTGTATGTTCAGTATGATCAAAATTTTATAAACACATGTATAAGGATTTATACCATGTATACATTATTTATGTATAGGAATGAATAAAATTCCTGGTAGGACATGAACTAAATTTTAACAGTAGTTATTTGTGAGTGTAGTTATTTGTGAGTGGTAGGATAAAGGTGATATTTTGTTTTCAATTTGCTTTCTTATGTATTTTAAGTTTCTTGTGTGTGTGTGACAGGGATGTATGTATGTTTGTTTGTATGTATTTTTGTATATATAATATGGGAGAAGCAAATGTTACTTTAAAAAGAAAAAAGTAGAAATAAATAATATAATTTTAACTGTAGTTTTGAATTTAGGCATTCAAATGAGCCTGACTCTAGAACTGGCCCAAAGTCTTCCTGTTTCCTGGCAGCACTTACCTTGAACTAAAACCAAAAACGTATATCCAATGGAATTTGCCCATGTGAACTTGTTTTAAACTAGAATTGAACCTTGCCTTGAATTAAACTGGAAATTCCCTAAATGAAATTTCTTGCTGTAAATAACAATGGAAAAGTTGAATAACTAATTTCTAGACAATGTCATTAACCTTTGCTCTTCTGATCAGAATGAAAGATATCAAATAGCAGTGTTCTCTTTTCAAGCTTACTAAAACTGAGAAGCATAAAAAATTAGTCACATGCTCAAATTATTATGGTAGATAAGTGTCAGTGGAAAAGGACCCAGAGATATAAACATTCTTAATTTTCATGTTCATGACAAATGGTAGAAATTATAGAACTGTCACTTCTTAAAGTCAAGATGTAGTTCACATACCATAAAATTCACCCTTTTAAAGTACACAATCCAGTAGTTATTAGTATATTCACAGAAATTTGCAGCCATTGCCATTATGTAATTTTATAACATTTTTATCAGCCTCCCAAAGAAACCCCATACTGGTTAGCAGTCACTCCCCATTTCCCCTTCACCTCCCCCTAGCCCAGCCCCTTTTATCTACTGTTCTGTTTTCTGGCTTTATGAATTTGACAACTCTAAGTACCATATAAGTGGAGTCAGAATATTTGTCCCTTTGTATTTAATGTCTTTCACTTAGCATAATGTTTTCAAGATAACAAACGTTCATCCATGTTTGTGATATGTATCAGTACTTCATTCCTTTTTACTGCTGAGTAGTATACCATTGTATGCATATACCTCATTTTGTCTCTCCATTCATCAGTTGATGGAGATTTGGGTTGTTTCCACTCCTTGGCTATCATGAATAATGTTGTGATGAGCATTTGTTACAAGTTTTTGCATGAATATATGTTTTTATTTCTCCTGGGTATATACTAGGAGTGGAATTTCTAGGTCATATGGTGAATATGTTTAACTTTCTCAGTAACTGCCAAGCTGTTTTCCAAAATGGCTGTACCATTTTATATTCTTACTTAGAAGTCTCACTTTGATAAAGAAGATCTCAAAAGACCAAAATTCTTGTGCCTTAAAAAAGATACACACACACACGTGTGAATACGCGCGCACGCTGGAATACTACTCAGCCATAAAAAATGAAATAATGTCATTTTCAGCAACATGGATGGACCTAGAGATTATCATACTAAGTGAAGTGAGTCAAAGACAAATATCATATGATATCACTTATATGTGGAATCTAAAAAAAATGATTCAAATGAACTTATTTACAAAACAGAAACAGACTCACAGACATAGAAAACAAACTTATGGCTACCAAAGGGGAAAGGGGGGGAGAGATAAATTAGGAATTTGGGATTAACAGATACACAGTACTGTATATAAAATAGATAAACAACAAGGACCTGTATAGCACAGGGAACTATATTCAATATCTTGTAATACCCTATAATGGAAAAGAATCTGAAAAAGATGATATATATCTGAAAAAGAATATATGTATCTGGCTGGTAACAAATGACTGCATGGTGTGTTTCTGCTAGAGATCAGAGTTTAAGATGCCACCAGAATTGTGGCTATCCATTTTCTGAATGCCAGTGTCAGTGCTGATCCAGGCTTCACAGTCTGCCACTCTGACCTGTTCCTAGAGGTACAGGGATCAGTGCATTTCGCCTTCATGTCATACCAGTCCTGAGTGGGCCATAAATGTTAAAGGAGGTAGTGAGAAAAATGGGAGGTGTTTTTTATCATGACCATCAATCTCATCATTCTCTCTCTCTCTTTTTTTTTAAAGGAATTCCTTTATTTTTATTATTTATTTATTTAGTTAGTTAGTTAGTTTTGGCTGTGTTGGGTCTTCGTTTCTGTGCAAGGGCTTTCTCTAGTTGCGGCAAGCGGGGGCCACTCTTCATCGCGGTGCGCGGGCCTCTCACTATCGCGGCCTCTCTTGTTGTGGAGCACAAGCTCCAGACGCGCAGGCTCAGTAGTTGTGGCTCACAGGCCTAGTTGCTCCGCGGCATGTGGGATCTTCCCAGACCAGGGCTCGAACCCGTGTCCCCTGCATTGGCAGGCAGATTCTCAACCACTGCGCCACCAGGGAAGCCCGTCATCATTGTCTTAAAAAGACATAGTATATGAAGTTGTCTTCACTAACCAATTAAAGCAAACACAATACCCAATTAAATTCCTTTTCCTTTTTTGTAACTTTATCTTTAATTTCAAGCTTACAGAAAAGCTACAAGAATAGTACAAAGAATTCCTGTTTACCAATTTTACTCAGATTCCACAGTTGTTAATATTTTGCCACATTTGTTTTATCATTCTCTTTCTCTGTTGACAGAGAGACGTATATTCAAACACACATTACCCACACACGTATATACCTTTTTCTGAATCATTTGAGAGTAAGTTGCAGACATGATGTTTATAATTGTTTTTAAGCCATTTTCTAATTATGTATTTATTCTTCATATTACTTTAGACTGAACCTGCCAGTTTTGAGGATCAGATTGGAAACCCTTTCTTGAAATTTTTGGAATCTTTTCTGATTGTTGCCTCAAGTGCAGGAGAGTCAGCCTTCCTTTTGAATTCATTTAAGCATAAGTAGTGTGGCTACAGCTTATAGAAAAGCTAATTTAAAGAAACTAGCCATTTAATTCATTGTGGCTCTTTAACACCTGTACTGCCTCTGTGGAAGATGGAAGGTTTTGCTCTTCTTGCCACACTCACTGGGGTAAAGGTCACAATTTTATGAATCTTTGTTGAGAAGTCATGCCAATGTAGCTAAAAGGGATCACCTCGGGGCTTCCCTGGTGGCGCAGTGGTTAAGAATCCGCCTGCCAATGCAGGGGACACAGGTTCGAGCCCTGGTCCGGGAAGATCTCACATGCCGCGGAGCAACTAAGCCCGTGGGCCACAACTACTGAGCCTGCGCTCTAGAGCCTGTGAGCCACAACCACAGCAAGAGAAGCCACCGCAATGAGAAGCCCACGCACAGCAATGAAGAGTAGCCCCCGCTTGCTGCAACTAGAGAAAGCCCACGCACAGCAACAAAGACCCAATGCAGCCAAAAAAAAAAAAAAAAGGATCACCTCTATGACTTATTTTAATTTAATACTGTACTTCTAGAGTGTGAAAATTGTAGATCGTATTTAGGTTACTGCTGGTACCAGAAAGAACTAAATTACTCTGGAACAAGACTTAAAGTAATTGGTAGTATAAACTTTTTTTTTCATTGTCCAAGTTCAAAATTAAGTCTTGATAGTAATTATGAGAGAATGAATAAGCTCCTGGCTAGATTAAAATAATGTTTTTTTCAAAGCCAAAGCTATTTCCTTTGGGCAAATGAGCCTCCTTTTTGAATTTTTGGTACTATTTGGTAAATTTTGTCCTCTTTGTTCTAAATAATGCTCTCGTAATCTGAATGAATATCGTTTTCTGAACTGATCCACTTAAGACCAGAGACTGACGAATTTCGGAATTGGGAGAATCTTGTCCTTTGCTATTCAGAGTGTCCTTTGCTCTACTCAGACTGACAGTACTGCCGTCACCTGGAAGCTTGTTGGAAAAGTAGAGTCTCAGGCCCCACCCTAAATGTACTGAATCAGAACCTGCATTTTAACAAGATCTCCCAGGTGATGGTATGTGTGTTAAAATTTAAGAGCCATTATTATAACTGATTTGAGAAGTCTAGATCATTATTCATTAGGGAAATGGTAAGGCTTTTGTTAAAGTTTCTTCAAAAGATGCCCTTCTTCAGCACCCTAAAAACCAACTCTGCTATGCAAGCTTTCCTCTGTGGGCTAGCCAAACAGACCTGAACCAGTTTTTTGCCCAAGGGGAAGAAATAACAAGTTAGGTTAGTGGAAATTTCCACATCACTTCTTTTCCTCCTTATCTGTGCAGGAGAGTAGAAACTCTAGCTTTTTTGCATGTATTGATACATGGATGTGCAAAAGGGAATACTTTCTCCCTTCTTGGGTGGTGATTAATACTGCAGTGGATAAAGTAAAACAGAATAGCAACTTTTCTGAGACTGCAGGGGAGCTTCTGGGATGACAGAAGCTTTCCACTGTTTCACAGTCCATAAACATTCTACGGAAGGAGTCTCTGAACACTCCTTTGTGAAAAATGAAGATTACTGCTGACTTACTCCTTGCCTCTTCTTCCATTGTCCACAAAGGCATTTTAATTTTAAAAATGCGATATATTGGTGTTAAAAGTTCAAACATACAGAAGTGTCTGTAGAGGAAATTTGTTCATCTGTCTGTTATTCTGTTCCTGCTTTAACCCCATTCCCCAGAAGGAGCCACCATTAATAGTTTGGTATGTACCCTCCTAGGCTTTCTTTTGCAGGTTCTCATATATACACTCTAACAATTTTTAAATGACATTATACTTCAATGCTGTTTTGCCGACTGCTTTGGTTCCACTTACTATATCACGAATTGCTTTACTGCCAGTATGTAAATCGTTAACATAATGATAAAAATTCATGATAAAAATAAGAGCTATCTATTAATAAACCATTGTCTACTCGGGTTTGGGGTAGAGATAATGGCTTGAAGATATTGATGTAAAGTTTTGTTTATTCAGTTAGTTCAGATTTTCCTGAGAATTGGGATGGGCAGTGTTGAACTTGGAAGTCACTTCCTAGAAAGTGTAGAGATAACATTGCACTGGGCTCTAGGTCCATGACAGTTTTAAAGGAGTGGATTGGCAGTGCCAGGAGGTGTGGATTGTGATGAGTGACAAGGATGCAGCTGGAGAATACCTCAAATGAAAAGAATCTTTTCCTGTCTACCAGATACAAATGAGCCACTGGTAGTAATAGCTCAGTCCTCATCGGAAATGCCACTTTTGACCTCAACTAATGAATTTCATACCAAAATGATGACACCAATTCATGACAAAGAGGAGGCAAAGACTTCATCTAAATGTTACATACAGGTCACTGGTATGACTTGTGCTTCCTGTGTAGCAAACATTGAACGGAATTTAAGACGAGAAGAAGGTAAGACACTCTTAAAGCCTGTTATTTTATGTACTAGTTTGAGGACTCTGTCCTTTTTGTCCTCTTACGTGTTTTGTAACCATGTTTATGACTCTTGCCAAGTCCTCATAAAGACTATCAGTGATTTGCAGGACAACCTTGACTTCCTGACAACAGTCTTTGTTAGTGTTTTGTTCCCTTAGATATAGTTCCTGTCTTGTTTACCTCATGGCCACATTTTAATATCAATGAAGTTTGTAGTCAAATAGCAGAAGGAAATACATAAGATTACTATTCTTTATGGACCTTGGCTGCAATGGATGTTAAGAAACATGAATTTTCTGATAAAGCTATGCTTAAAACTAACAACTACAATCCATAACTTTCAATATTACTATACCCAGGCCAAGCACTGGACCAAGCCAAGTTTGTTTAGAATTGTTCTCTTCCAATAATTTGATCACTGATCTTTGCTTGCAGTAAAAGTGTTCAAAAGTTACTTAATATTGTGTACAAGTTGTCATTTTAGGTTACAAATTCTTAGAATAGCTATAATATATATATATATTTTAATTTTTGAATTTTATTTTATTTTTTATACAGCAGGTTCTTATTAGTTATCCATTTTATACATATTAGTGTATATATGTCAATCCCAATCTCTCAATTCATCACACCACCACCCCCTCACCACTTTCCGCCCTTGGTGTCCATACGTTGTTCTCTACATCTGTGTCTCAACTTCTGCCCTGCAAACTGGTTCATCTGTACCATTTTTCTAGGTTCCACATATATGCATTAATATACGATATTTGTTTTTCTCTTTCTGACTTACTTCACTGTGTATGACAGTCTCTAGATCCATCCACGTCTCCACAGATGACCCGATTTCATTCCTTTTTATGGCTGAGTAATATTCCCTTGTATATATGTACCACATCTTCTTTATCCATTTGTCTGTCGATGGGCATTTAGGTTGCTTCCATGACCTGGCTATTGTAAATAGTGCTGCAATGAACATTGGGGTGCATGTGTCTTTTTGAATTATGGTTTTCTCTGCGTATATGCCCAGTAGTGGGATTGCTGGGTCATATGGTAATTCTATTTTTAGTTTTTTAAGGAACCTCCATACTGTTCTCCATAGTGGCTGTATCAATTTACATTCCCACCAACAGTGCAAGAGGGTTCCCTTTTCTCCACACCCTCTCCAGCATTTATTGTTTGTAGATTTTTTGATGATGGCCATTCTGACTGGTGTGAGGTGTTACCTCATTGTAGTTTTGATTTGCATTTCTCTAATGGTTAGTGATGTTGAACATCCTTTCATGTGTTTGTTGGCCATCTGTATGTCTTCTTTGGAGAAATGTCTATTTAGGTCTTCTGCCCATTTTTGGATTGGGTTTTTTGTTTTTCTTGATATTGAGCTGCATGAGCTGCTTGTATATTTCGGAGATTAATCCTTTGTCACTTGCTTTGTTTGCAAATATTTCCTCCCATTCTGAGGGTTGTGTTTTTGTCTTGTTTGTAGTTTCCTTTGATTTGCAAAAGCTTTTAACTTTCATTCGGTCCCACTTGTTTATTTTTGTTTTTATTTCCATTACTCTAAGAGGTGGATCAAAAAAGATCTTACTGTGATTTATGTCAAAGAGTGTTCTTCCTATGTTTTCCTCTAAGAGTTTTATAGTGTCCAGTCTTACATTTAGGTCTCTAATCCATTTTGAGTTTATTTTTGTGTATGGTGTTAGGGAGTGTTCTAACTTCATTCTTTTACATGTAGCTGTCCAGTTTTCCCAGCATCAATTATTGAAGAGACTGTCTTTTCTCCACTGTATATCCTTGCCTCCTTTGTCATAGATTAGTTAACCATAGGTGTGTGGGTTTATCTCTGGGCTTTCTATCCTGTTCCATTGATCTATATTTCTGTTTTTGTGCCAGTACCATATTCTCTTGATTACTGTCCCTTTATAGTATAGTCTGAAGTCAAGGAGCCTGATTCCTCCAGCTCCGTTTTTTCCCCTCAAGACTACTTTGGCTATACAGGGTCTTTTGTGTCTCCGTACAAATTTTAAGATTTTTTGTTCTAGTTCTGTAAAAAAATGCCATTGGTAATTTGATAGGGGTTGCATTGAATCTGTAGATTGCTTTGGGTAGTATAGTCATTTTCACAATATTGATTCTTCCAATCCAAGAACATGGTGTATCTGTCCATTTGTTTGTATCATCTTTAGTTTCTTTCGTCAGCGTCTTATAGTTTTCTGCATACAGGTCTTTTGTCTCCCTGGGTAAGTTTATTCCTAGGTATTTTATTCTTTTTCTTGCAATGGTAAATGGGAGTGTTTCCTTAATTTCTCTTTCTGATCTTTTGTTGTTAGTGTATAGGAATGCAAAAGATTTCTGTGCATTAATTTTGTATCCTGCAACTTTACCAAATTCATTGATTAGCTCTAGTAGTTTTCTGGTGGCATCTTTAGGATTCTCTATGTATAGTATCATGTCATTTGCAAACAGTGACAGTTTTACTTCTTCTTTTCCGATTTGGATTCCTTTTATTTCTTTTTCTTCTCTGATTGCCGTGGCTAGGACTTCCAAAACTGTGTTGAAAAATAGTGGCAAGAGTGGACATCCTTGTCTTGTTCCTGATCTTAGAGGAAATGGTTTCAGTTTTTTACCATTGAGAATGATGTTTGCTGTGGGTTTGTTGTATATGGCCTTTATTATGTTGAAGTAGGTTCCCTCTATGCCCACCTTCTGGAGAGTTTTTATCCTAAATGGGTGTTGAATTTTGTCAAAAGCTTTTTCTGCATCTGTTGAGATGATCATATGGTTTTTAGTCTTCAATTTGTTAATATGGTGTATCACATTGATTGATTTGCATATATTGAAGAATCCTTGCATCCCTGAGATAAATCCCACTTGATCATGGTGTATGATCCTTTTAATGTGTTGCTGGATTCTGTTTGCTAGTATTTTGTTGAGGATTTTTGCATGTATATTCATGAGTGATATTGGTCTGTAATTTTCTTTTTTTGTAGTATCTTTGTCTGATTTTGGTATCAGGGTGATGGTGGCCTCATAGAATGAGTTTGGGAGTGTTCCTTCCTCTGCACATTTTTGGAAGAGTTTGAGAAGGATGGGTGTTAGCTCTTCTCTAAATGTTTGATAGAATTCACCTGTGTAGCCATCTGATCCTGAACTTTTGTTTGTTGGAAGATGTTTAATCACAGTTTCAATTTCATTACTTGTGATTGGTCTGTTCATATTTTCTCTTTCTTCCTGGTTCAGTCTTGGAAGGTTATACCTTTCTAAGAATTTGTCCATTTCTTCCAGGTCGTCCATTTTATTGGCATAGAGTTGCTTGTAGTAGTCTCTCAGGATGCTTTTTATTTCTGTGGTGTCTGTTGTAACTTTTCCTTTTTCGTTTCTAATTTTATTGATTTGAGTCCTCTCCCTCTTTTCTTGATGAGTCTGGCTAATGGTTTATCAATTTTGTTTATCTTTTCAGAGAGCCAGCTTTTAGTTTTATTGATCTTTGCTATTGTTTTCTTTGTTTCTATTTCATTTATTTCCGCTCTGATCTTTATGATTCCTTTCCTTCTGCTAACTTTGGGTTTTGTTTGTTCTTCTTTCCCTAGTTCCTTTAGGTGTAAGGTTAGATTGTTTATTTGAGATTTTTCTTGTTTCTTGAGGTAAGCTTGTCTAGCTATAAACATCCCTCTTAGAACTGCTTCTGCTGCATCCCATAGGTTTTGGGTCATCGTGTTTTCATTGTCATTTGTCTCTAGGTATTTTTTGGTTTCCTCTTTGATTTCTTCAGTGATCTCTTAGTTAGTAACGTATTGTTTAGCCTCCATGTGTTTGTATTTTTTACGTTTTTTCCCTGTAATTCAATTTTTTTTTAAAGAATGTATACTATTATAGTAATTATCTTGAGGAACTGGGATCTTGAATGCCTTTTTTTTTAAATTGTAGGTGAATATTTAATTTTATTTATTTATTTATTTTTGGCTGTGTTGGGTCTTCGTTTCTGTGCGAGGGCTTTCTCTAGTTGCGGCAAGCGGGGGCCACTCTTCATCGCCGTGCGCGGGCCTCTCACTATCGCCGCCTCTCCTGTTGCGGAGCACAGGCTCCAGACGCGCAGGCTCAGTAATTGTGGCTCACGGGCCTAGTTGCTCCGCGGCATGTGGGATCTTCCCAAACCAGGGCTTGAACCGTGTCCCCTGCATTGGCAGGCAGATTCTCAACCACTGCGCCACCAGGGAAGCCCCCCTGTAATTCATTTCTAATCTTATAGTGTTGTGGTCAGAAAACATGCTTGATATGATTTCAATTTTCTTAAATTTACTGAGGCTTGATTTGTGACCCAAGATGTGATCAGTCGTGGAGAATGTTCCCTGTGCACTTGAGAAGAAAGTGTAATCTGCTGTTTTTGGATGGAATGTCCTATAAATATCAATTAAATCTATCTGGTGGGGCTTCCCTGGTGGTGCAGTGGTTGAGAATCTGCCTGCCAATGCAGGGGACATGGGTTCGAGCCCTGGTATGGGAAGATCCCACATGCCGCGGAGCAACTGGGCCCGTGAGCCACAGCTACTGAGCCTGCGCGTCTGGAGCCTGTGCTCCGCAACAAGAGAGGCCACGACAGTGAGAGGCCCGCGCACCGCAATGAAGAGTGGCCCCCGCTCGCCGCAATTAGAGAAAGCCCTCGCACAGAAACGAAGACCCAACACAGCCAAAAATAAATAAATAAATAAATAAATTTATAAATCTATCTGGTCTATTGTGTCATTTAAAGTTTCTGTTTCCTTATTAATTTTCTGTTTGGATGATCTGTCCATTGGTGTAAGTGAGGTGTTAAAGTTCCCCACTATTAGTGTGTTACTGTCAATTTCCTCTTTTTTGGCTGTTAGCAGTTGCCTTATGTATTGAGGTGTTCCTATGTTGGGTGCATATATATATTTATAATTGTTATATCTTCTTCTTGGATTGATCCCTTGATCATTATATAGTGTCCTTCCTTGTCTCTTGTAACATTTCTTTACTTTAAAGTGTATTTTATCTGATATGAGTATTGCTACTCCAGCTTTCTTTTGATTTCCATTTGCATGGAATATCTTTTTCCATCCCCTCACTTTCAGTCTGTATGTGTCCCTAGGTCTGATGTGGGTCTCTTGTAGACAGCATATAAATGGGTCTTATTTTTGTATCCATTCAGCAAGCCTGTGTCTTTTGGTGGGAGCATTTAATCCATTCACGTTTAAAGTAATTATCAATATGTATGTTCCTATTACCATTTTTTTAATCGTTTTGGGTTTGTTTTTGTAGGTCCTTTTCTTCTCTTGTGTTTCCCACTTAGAGAAGTTCCTTTAGCATTTGTTGTAGAGCTGGTTTGGTGGTGCTGAATTCTCTTAGCTTTTGCTTGTCTGTAAAGCTTTTGATTTCTCCATCGAATCTGAATGAGATCCTTGCTGGGTAGAGTAATCTTGGTTGTAGGTTTTTCCCTTTCATCACTTTAAGTATATCATGCCACTCCCTTCTGGCTTGTAGAGCTTCTGCTGAGAAATCAGCTGTTAACCTTATGGGAGTTCCCTTGTATGTTATTTGTCGTTTTCCCCTTGCTGCTTTCAATAATTTTTCTTTGTCTTTAATTTTTGATAGTTTGATTACTATGTGTCTCGGCGTGTTTCTCTTTGGGTTTATCCTGTATGGGACTCTCTGTGCTTCCTGGACTTGGGTGGCTCTTTCCTTTCCCATGTTAGGAATGTTTTTGACTGTAATCTCTTCAAATATTTTCTTGGGTCCTTTCTCTCTCTCTTCTCCTTCTGGGACCCCTATAATGCGAATGTTGTTGCGTTTAATGTTGTCCCAGAGGTCTCTTAGGCTGTCTTCATTTCTTTTCATTCTTTTTTCTTTATTCTGTTCTGCAGCAGTGAATTCCACCATTCTGTCTTCCAGGTCACTTATCCATTCTTCTGCCTCAGTTATTCTGCTGTTGATTCCTTCTAGTGTATTTTTCATTTCAATTATTGTATTGTTCATCTCTGTTTGTTTGTTCTTTAATTCTTCTAGGTGTTTTTTCTGTAATTCTTCTAGGTGTTTGTTAAACATTTCTTGCGTCTTCTCGATCTGTGCCTGCATTCTTTTTCCAAGATCCTGGATCATCTTCACTATCATTATTCTGAATTCTTTTTTGGAATGTTGCCTATGTCCACTTCATTTAGTTGTTTTTCTGGGGTTTTTTCTTGTTCCTTCATCTGGTACATAGTCCTCTGCCTTTTCATCTTGTCTGTCTTTCTGTGAATGTGGTTTTTGTTCCACAGGCTGCAGGATTGTAGTTCTTCTTGCTTCTGTTGTCTGCCCTCTGGTGGATGAGGCTATCTAAGAGGCTTGAGCAAGTTTCCTGATGGGAGGGAGTGGTGGTGGGTAGAGCTGGGTGTTGCTCTGGTGGGCAGAGCTTGGTAAAACTTTAATCTGCTTGTCTGCTGATGGGCGGGGCTGCGTTCCCTCCCTGTTGCTTGTTTGTCCTGAGGTGACCCAACCCTCGAGCCTACCTGGCTCTTTGGTCGGAGTAATGGCAGAGTCTGGGAGGGCTCACGCCAAGCAATACTTCCCACAACTTCTGCTGCCAGTGTCCTTGTCCTCACGGTGAGACACAGCCACCCCCTGCCTCTGCAGGAGACTCTTCAACAGTAGCAGATAGGTCTGGTTAAGTCTCCTGTGGGGTCACTGCTACTTCCCCTGGGTCCCGATGTGCCCACTACTTTGTGTGTGCCCTCCAAGAGTGGAGTCTCTGTTTCCCCCAGTCCTGTCGAAGTCCTGCAATCTAATCCTGCTAGCCTTCAAAGTCTGAATCTCTAGGATTTCCTCCTCCCGTTGCTGTACCCCCAGGTTGGGAAGCGTGATGTGGGGCTCAGAACCTTCAGTCCAGTGGGTCGACTTCTGTTGTATAAGTGTTCTCCAGTTTGTCAGTTACCCACCCAGCAGTTATGGGATTTGATTTTATTGTGATTGCACCCCTCCTACCATCTCATTGTGGCTTCTCCTTTGTCTTTGGATGTGGGGTATCTCTTTCTTTGGTGAGTTCCCGTGTCTTCCTGTCGATGATTGTTCAGCGGTTAGTTGTGATTCTGGTGCTCTCGCAAGAGGGAGTGAGAGCACGTCCTTCTAGTCCACCATCTTCAAGCCATTCTACAATATAGTTTTTTATTCAGTCACACTCAGATGTTTTAGCTTATAATTTTGCACTCACATTAATGGACTTCGCAGTATGCATAGTAGATTTGTTAACCACAGAGATATGTGAGTATGTTTAATGAGCCTGAAGTCATAGGTTTGGTACTCAAGCAGTCTTCGCCCAAGATATCTTAATGATACATGCTGTTAGTCAGAAGGGCTGAATAAATATGATTATTATAAGCTTATCCCCACTATTGGGGAAATAAGTCAAAGTATATACAGTAATAATGCAATTCTGTAGCCAGTAGAATCACCTTAAATGTAAAGGCCAGAACATTATTGTAACAAAATGTATGTTATACACTAGAGCCATCTTCAGTTTAATATTATCTTGTTCGCATTCTGTCATTTCTGTATCCTTCATTTCAGCCTCCATTATATCTAATTAGAATGCAGTCAGGGCTAAATTACACTTTGAGTGATTAAAAAAGAACAGGAGGGGGCTTCCCTGGTGGCGCAGTGGTTGAGAATCTGCCTGCCAATGCAGGGGACACGGGTTTGAGCCCTGGTCTGGGAAGATCCCGCATGCCATGGAGCAATTAGGCCCGTGAGCCACAACTACTGAGCCTGCGTGTCTGGAGCCTGTGCTCCGCAACAAGAGAGGCCGCGACAGTTTGAGGCCCGCGCACCGGGATGAAGAATGGCCCCCGCTCGCCGCAACTAGAGAAAGCCCTCGCGCAGAAACGAAGACCCAACACAGCCAAAAATAAATTAATTAATTAATTAGTTTTAAAAAAAAAAAAGAACAGGAGGGAGGTTGCAAGCAAATGAAAGCAAAAAGAAGTTTTCAAGGGGTCTGTTTAATTTTAGAACAAACTCTTTTGGGGCAGTTCAGAAATAGCCTTTCTCATGAGACAAGCAATGCCTGTTACAAATTACAGTTACAGATCTTTTTTCTTTTTTAATCCATTAAGCTGATACTTCCAGTTACCTTCTACTACCCCTTTACTTCCTCCTAACCCAGTTAGCCATACCATTGCCCTAGCTGGGGTCACTACATTCACTTTTGTTTTTTTAATTAAGTGGCACTGGTCTTCCCTCAGTTTCATCTGCATTATATTTTAAAAAATGAATTGATAGAGTTCTAATTATATTTTGAAGTAAGAATTTTAAAAATTGTCCATAATTTATATAAGTATGAAACATGTTTTTGAAACTTGAAAAACCAGATTTTCTCTTTCTCTTTGGCTGTAGATTACATTCAACTGAAGCAAGATTTTTTTCCTACTTTCTCTGTACCCTTCTCTTATTACTGATACTTTCCTGTGATCTGATCTTCTGAATTATTTGGTACCCGCAAAACCCTGTGTGTAACCATTATTTTTTCCAAAGAAAAGAATAGTATTTTATTTTATTTTTTTAACCACTTTTATACAGAAAACTTAGATTATATTAGATACTTTGTCTTCTTATTAAAAACTATTATTAAATTAATATTTGGATTTTTTTCTTTTTGTTAAAACCCAGAGCTAACCTATGGACTGTTGATCCCTATTCCCTGTCAGGTAGCCACCAAGTGCTGCTGATTCCTAGAACGAACTGCTGTTTCTGCTTCATGTTATTAATTTTCTTCCTGGCAGTGACAGCAATAGCTGGCCTAGAGAAGTGGGATGGTTGTTAACAAAATGCTTATAGCAGAGAACAGCATGACTGCCATAAATTGAACTTCTTTGTTAAGTTGTGTGGCTCTTTTTTTTTCTTAGGAATAAGAGCATTTTAGATTAGTGTGTGTCAGACAATAAAACTTGAGAAAGAAATTACTGTTATTTGGCAATATTGTAATGTGTATGTTGGTATATTCTTGGGTTCTTTGCTACAACTGCAGTCATTTCCTAAGTACACGAGTTCCTTTCTCTAGGACTCTGTCTTATGAGTTTCTAAAAATACTTTATATTTACATGATAAGGTCTCAATCGATTACAATTCATGGGCATTATTTGGATCCCAATTCAAGCAAACAAACAAACAGTGTTAAACAGTTGTAAGACAGTTGTGGAAATGTGAACATTGCCTGGATATTTGATGATATTGAGGAATTATTTTAGGTTTGATAATGGTATTATGGTTCTTTTTTAAAGAAAAGTGTCTTATCTTTTAGTGATATGTATTTAAATATTTACATATGATACGATATCTGGGATTTGCTTCAAAATAATCAGGGTAAAGGGCAGGGAGTGAGTGGGTAGGAATATATATGAAACAAGAGCAGCCCAGTGTTATTGATAATTATTGAAGCTGAGAGATGGGTACATCAAGTTTATTATGTTGTTTTCTCTTTTGTGTGTGTGTGTGTGTGTGTGTGTGTGTGTGTGTGTGTGTGTATGTATTTGAAAATTTCCATACTAAAAAGTTTTTAAAAATGAGGCCTTCTTTTCAAATAGTTTTATTTGATTTGGGTTCAAGACTGTATAAAAGTTAAGAAATAAATTTCTCCAGATTCACTTAATCCTTTCACAGTTAAATGAAAAAAAAAACTATTATAAGATTATTATTTTTATGAGAAATGTTATCTGAATTGTTTTTCTTTTCAATATTCCTAGGTATATATTCTGTACTTGTGGCTCTGATGGCTGGGAAGGCAGAAGTAAGATATAACCCTGCTGTCATACAACCCCCGATGATAGCCGAGTTAATCCGAGAGCTTGGATTTGGAGCCTCTGTGATGGAAAATGCTGATGAAGGGGATGGTGTTTTGGAACTTGTTGTAAGTAAGACATTTTGTGTGGTTAATAGAATTTGCAGGAAAAACTTGGCAAGAATTCAGAAAAGAGTTTGAAAGATAATTAAAATGTTGGGACAATAAAACATAAAATGAAAATTAAGGAAACTGGAAAGATATGACAATGGTGGCCTTCAAGCATAGAATGTAAAAGATAATCATCTCTATTAAGAACCAATAAACAAGAATTGAGTTTGAATGAATAAATGAAAATCAACTTTTAAAATATAGTATGATTCCTACCTAGTAGCACGTAAAAGAATAAATTCTAGATGCATTAAAGACAAATTTTATAAATAAAGTCATAAAACCAGGTATAAGGCATATTGGTTTAAAATGACATTTTCTCCAACTCAGCCAATCAAGTTTTACTTGTATAACTTAAATAATTATAACAAAAAATTTAACCCTGTACCAAAATAACTTCCAGCTCAAACAAAAATTTGAATGTAAAAAATGAAACCATGAAATTACTAGAAGAAATATTTGGAGCTTTTTTCAATATTCTATTTTAAAAATTTCAGACATCAGGAAAGTCAAAAGAATTGTACAGTTGAACATTCTTATACACACTACATAGATTCTACAATTAACATTTTACTGTATTTGTTTTATCATACATCAGTCCATCAGTCCATTGTGGAAATAATTTTAAACTCACAAAGAAATTGCAAAAATAGTACAGAGGATTTCCCTGTAGCCTCTACCTAGCTTTTCCAGTGATAACATCCAATCTGTCATTTAAAAAATAATATTAGAGTAGGAAGAGTCTTTCTAAATATCATACAAAATCCATAAAAGACAAGGTTGATAACTTCAGGTACATAAAAATTTCTTCTTGGGAGAAAAACACCATAAACAAAGTCAAAAGGCAAGTAAAATAATTGTAATTCATATCATAAATGAAGGTTAATTTCCTTAATATATGAAGAACTGTTGTAAATCAATAAGAGCCATCAACCCAAAAGAAAGATGGTAAAGGATATGAACTGACAGTTCACAGAAAAGCCAAAACAATACCTCCTTAAATGAAAAAATGTTCGATGTAACTTTTAATAAGAGTAAAGCAAATTAAAACTGCACTGAAATGCCATTTTCCACCTGTGAGATTGGTAAAGATAAAAAGCAATTTTCTTAACACTGTGTTTGATCTCTCATATATTGCTGGTGGAATGTCAATTGAGACAAGGACTCAACAGAAGAATTTGGCAATATCTATCAAAAGTAAAATTGCACATAGCCTTTGCCTCAGAAGCTCCGCTTGTAGGAAATTATCCAGCAGACATATTTGGATATGTATGAAATGATATGTGTGCAAAGATGTTCATTATAGTATTTTTATAATAGCAAAAGATAGGAAACAAACTAAATGTCAGTCATTGGAGACTGATACATACATCCATACCATGGGATACTAAGCAGCTATTAAAAAGAATGGGTTGGTTTGTACTTTTTAAAGACTTATAAAAATTAATAGCTTTATCGAAATATAATTTACATACCATAAAACTCACCCTTTTTAAAGTGTACAATTCAGTGGTTTTTAGTATATTCTCAGAGTTGTACAGCTAATCACCACTATCAAATTTCAAAACATTTTCATCACCCCAAAAAAGAAACCCCATACCTATTAGCAGTCAGTCCTCATTCTTGATATTAATCATTTGAGTCTTCTTTTTTTTTTTTTCCTTCATCACTCCAGCCAAAAGTTTGTCAATTTTGTCAATCTTTTCAAGTAATCAACTTTTGGTTTTGTTGATTTTCTCTATTCTCTCTTTTGTTAATTTTCACTCTAATCTTTGTTATTTCCTTCTATCTGTTTGCTTTAGGTTTAGTTTGTTTTACTTTTTCTAGTGTCTTAAGGTAGAAAGTTAGGTTATTTATTTGAGATCTTTCTTATTTTAAAATATTGGCACTTATAAATTTCCCTATAGGCACTGATTTCATTTCAATTATTGTACTTTTCAACTCCAAACTTCCATTGGGCCTTTCTAATAATCTCTCTGTCTTTATTGATACTCTCTGTTTGGTGGGATATTAGTCTCATACTTTCCTTTAATTCTTTAGACATCATTTCCTTTAGTTCAGTGAATATATTTAAAATAGCTGATTCAAGATCTTTGCCTAGTAAATCCAATGTCTGGGCTTCGTCAGGGAAAGTTTTTTTCCTGTGTATAGGCCATACTTTCTTGTTTCATTGTATGTCTGAAAGTTTTTTGTTGAAAATATAATGTAGTAACTCTGGAAATAAGATTCTTCCCCTCTCATCAGGGTTTGTTATTTGTTACTGTTTGTCATTGTTATTGTTTGTTCAGTGACTTCTGAACTAATTCTATAAAGTCTATGTTCTTTGTTGTGTGTGGCCACTGAAATCTCTGTTTGGTTAGCTCAGTTGTCAGCTAATGATCAGACAGTGATTGCCTTAAATATCTGGAACCAATAAGTCTCCCAGTCTTTGCTAAAGAGCTCTTTGTAAATGTTGGGGCATGCCTTGAACACTCAGCCGTGCAGTTGTCAGTTTTGCCTTAGCCTTCGACTCCTGCTTCTATGGAGCCTAAAGGTCAGCCTGAGGTGAGAAGTTAGGGCCTTTTCAGTTCTTTTCTGAACATACACACAGCCCTGGACATGTGCATAACCCTATGCATGTGCATAGCCTTCTAGATTCCTAGGAATATGTTGGAGCGCTTATGGACATCTTGCTTCCTGGCTTTCCTTTTTAGGCTTTTTTTGTTAGTCTGTTGTTCGCCCCAACTGTTATCCATTGGCTCAGGCAGCCACAAGGTTAAATAATTTCCTCTAATTGTTTCTGACAAATTCTTCTGGGGAAAAGGCTTTTTGTATTCACTGAGATCATCAGGACAAACAGACATCTTTGCAAGTGGGATATTTCAGAGAACCATCAGACAGGCCAAATAATGACAGTTCTCTGGGAATGAGGCTTTGAAGGTACTCCAGTCCTTTTCTGTCCTCTCCGGTAGCTCCCCTGATGCTGTTTTTCACCATGATTGTGGCCTATCGGTCTTCATGGCTACCCCAGAGCTGGAGGAGAGGGGATGGGAATATGGCAAACTGTAATGCCATATACCTTGCTGTTTTATTGGAATTCATCTGATTTTCTTGAATAAATGCTTCCTACATTGCTGTAAGCTTTTGTTTAATTTTCAGATTTCTTTTTTAATCAGTTTTTTAAATTGAGGTGTAGATGATTTACAATATTAGTTTCAGGTGTACAGCATAGTGATTCAAAATTCTTACAGATTATACTCCATTTAAAGTTATTGTAAAATATTGGCTATATATCCTGCGCTGTACAATATATCCTCATAGCTTATTTATTTTGTACATAGTAGTTTGTACCTTTTAATCCCTACCCCTATCTTGCCCCAACCCCTTTCCCTTTCCCCATTTGTAACCACTAGCTTGTTCTCTATGTGTAGGTTTCTGTTTATTATATTCATTTGCTTGTTTTATTGTTTAGATTCCACATATAGATGATAAGATACAGTATTTGTCTTTCTCTGTCTGACTTATTTCACTAAGCATAATACCCTCCAAGTCTATCCATGTTGTTGCAAATGGCAAAATTTCATTCTTTTTTTTATGGCTGAGTAGTTTTCCATCGTGTGTGTGTGTGTGTGTGTATCACATCTACTTTATCCATTCATCTATTGATAGAACTTAGGTTGCTTCCATATCTTGGCTATTATAAATAATGCTGCTATGAACATTGAGGTACATGCATCTTTTTTAATTAGTGTTTTTGCTTTCTTTGGGTATATACACAGGAGTGGAATTGCTGGGTCATATGGTAGTTCTATTTTCAGTTTTTTGAGGAAAATCCATACCGTTTTCTATAGTGGCTGCAGCAATTTACATTCCCACCAACAGTGTACAAGGGTTCCCTTTTTTCCAACTTTTCTGAAAAAGTTGGTTCCAACAACTTTTGCCAGTTTTCTCATTGCTTTTGTGGAGGAGAGAATTTTCAGAAATCCTCACTCCACTATTAATGATATTCTTTTGGTGGATAGTCTTGAATAAGTACTTTGTAATTTGTTGTGTACTCTTTTTAGTTACTTCCCGTAATCTTTCAGTGGTTGGTTTTTGAAACTTTTGTCCAGTTTTATCATTGCTCTTTGGGGAAAGGATTTGCTGAGCTCCTCACACAGTCATTCCAGAAGTCCTGCCCCTCCATTTTAGAATTTAATACCCAACTAAAGTATAACCTCAATCAAGACATAGGGCAAAATACATTTTTGGACAAAGGTAGAACACTTTTGTTATCCATTAACCTTCACTAGAAGTAATACTAAAGGATATATATATATATATATATACACACACATACATACTTATATACTTTAGCAGGGTGAAAAAAATCTAGAGGGAAGCAAGGCATTGAATACAAGAAGCAATGATAGTTGTCAAGTCCTCTATCACTGAGTAATAACAGGAAGAGGGAGACTTAATGAGATCCTTAATGTTGCAGCTGGGACCATATCTTTGTTCAATGTGATATAAAAACAGTGATCTAATGATCATAATCTAAAGCATATGAATAGTGCAGATAAGATCTTGTGTGTTAATTCCTTGTTACAAGAGTTCTTTTAGTTTAAAGTAATAACTCACATTTAATGGAGGAAAAAAGTATATTTATGAATAACAAAGCCTTTGTCTTTAACAGGTGAGAGGAATGACATGTGCCTCCTGTGTACATAAAATAGAGTCTACCCTCACAAAACATGGAGGGATCTTCTACTGCTCTGTGGCCCTGGCAACCAACAAAGCACATATTAAATATGATCCAGAAATTATTGGTCCCAGAGATATTATTCATACAATTGAAGTAAGTGCCAAGACTTTGCATTTCTGTGTTCTTACCTATCTAGTCAGCACTCCCTTGAATCACTTCTGGTTTGTATCAGATAGAGATGATGAGAAAAATCTGATTCCTTTGTTTACCTCTATAAACAACGTCTGTCTCAAAATTTAATGTAAGTGTGTCTGCCTTTTTGTTTTGTTTTTTTTTGGTCTTCGTCAGGAAGAATTAGGTAAAGGCACATTGGCACTATTAATCAGGAGCAGACTTAAGGCAGAACCACAGATCATTTAAAAATATTTAGAAAATGTAAGTAAAGTACAATTTGTTATGAGTAAAATTCATGTTAATCACTAAGAAAGTGAAGCATCCTGCTAGATGCTGTATTGTTTGTTAGGTCAAAGCAAATGATATCATAGTTAAAGTAAGAAATTTAAAAGACCAAATCTTTTTCTCTGTGACAAACTCATCCTGCAGTCTTCAGTAAATCTTAAGTGATAATACATGTGAAAGTGCTTTAGAAGTTTCACTGTGGTCTAGCATTGGTGTTCTAATGATCTAAAAAGCATATTAATCATTTAGGTAAGATCCTGTTAATGTAGATAGTAATACCATTAACATCTTTGTGAAGCTAGCATTATTGAGTATCTACTATGTGCCAGTTACCAAAATTGCAAAGCTTCAACTCTTGATGTAATTCTCACAACAGTGCTGTCATCTTCATTTTGGAGGTGAGGAAACTCAGGTTATGAGATAAGTTACTTCCCCAAAGTCACATAGGTAGTAAGTGTCATAGCTGGGATTTGAGCCTAATCTTTCTGACTCCAATGCTCATGCTTGCTCTTTTCACTGTGTTATACTGCCAAGAAATGTAAGATGGCAGCATTTTCCCTAGCAGTTCAAAATATAGTGTATGTTACTGTCTATGTTCATATGAGTCTTACTTAGGTGTAATTTTCTTTCTGTACTTTATTTTATTGTGGAAAATTTTCATTCGTGTTCTTTTTTCTGGTACAACAAGAGTAAAGACTGCATATGCAAACCCTTGAATAATATATTTAGTATGGTGCTAGCTTTTGTGGCCTATTATTCAGTTTTCTGTACTTTCAGGGGATGGATGGATCAATGACTTGATAGATGTCAAAGCTAAAATTAAAAATAAAGTGATTAATATACATCAGTACTAGTAGATGCTTGTCTAAGTGTACGATTTATGATTTTACTGCTGAATTCTCTTTTTTTTATTGGAGTATAGTTGCTTTACAATGTTGTGTTAGTTTCTGCTGTACAGCAAAGTGAATCAGTTATACATATATCCACTCTTTTTTAGATTCTATTCCCATATAGGTCATTACAGAGTATTGAGTAGAGTTCCCTGTGCTATACAGTAGGTTCTTATTAGTTATCTACTTTATACATAGTAGTGTATATATCTCAATTCTGTCTTTATTAGGTCATCATACACTCTGTCGCCCTGACCAAGTAATAGATTCTGCTTTTTTCCAAAATTACTTATTGGAGGCTTTAGTTGACTTCTTGGTATAAGAACCTCTACTGAGGACAACTGCACTTGAGTTAAATCAGTAGTTTGAGAACAGTAGGATAGACATTAACTAGAGTTGAGAAAATACTCATTTCTTTGATAAAAGATTAGAAACAAAGGTAATTAAGAGAAGGAAGCACATCTTCATCTTTATATTCCCCAGAATGACTTGCACTTAGTAATTGAATTGAGTTGTTCTTAATGACAATACCACAGCTTAGAATTTCTATAGGTAATATTTATACATTCAGTGAAGTAATTGTTTTCTCATGAATTTCCTTAGAGCTTAGGTTTTGAAGCTTCTTTGGTCAAGAAGGACCGGTCAGCAAGCCACCTAGACCATAAACGAGAGATAAGACAGTAAGTACTTTTGGAGTGTCAGTGAAAAACAGATTTTGATTCCTCTTTACAAATTTAACAAACTGTTAGCATGTCAGTTTTTTCAATATCATCCTTACACTGGGTGGGAATTGGTCACAAGTTATATTTCCTTATAGTACATAGAATCTTTAACCATTACCTATTTACTCAAATGATTTTTCTTTTCTATATTAGATGGCGACGGGCCTTTCTTGTGAGCCTGTTTTTCTGTATTCCTGTAATGGGGCTGATGATATATATGATGGTTATGGACCACCACCTTGCAACTCTTCACCATAATCAGAACATGAGCCAAGAAGAAATGATTAGCATTCATTCTTCTATGTTCCTGGAGCGCCAGATCCTGCCAGGATTGTCCATTATGAATTTGCTATCTTTTTTATTGTGTGTACCTGTACAGGCAAGTGAAATGTTAGCAAGTATATTTGTTAATAATGAAAAATAGCCAAAATGTGGCAGGTGAGGCTATTTTCAATTGTACAACAAATATTGGCCAGAAGTACGATCATTTTATGCTGGATGCTTTACAAAAATAATCTTAAACTGAGTGGTTAAAGTAGATAATACATTCCATTTTAACCCCGAAGGATACTGTTTAATGACAAAGCAGAGAATAACAGTTCAATTCATCTTCAGTTGTGAATTTGGTATTCATATCTGCTACTGTATGTAACTTTATATTTAAAGTTATTATAATAATAAAACGTTATACTTTATTTTTATTGTCTTTTTTTAACTTTTTATTTTATATTGGAGTACAATTGATTAACAATGTTGTGTTAGTTTCAGGTGTACAACAAAGTGATTCAGTTATACATATGCATGTAGGAAGTCTGGGATTGACATGTACATGCTGCTATATTTAAAATGGATAATGGCCAACAAGGACCTACTGTATAGCACAGGGAACTGCACAATATTCTTTTTTTTTTTTAACTTTTTATTTTATATTGGAGTGTAGCCGATAAACAATGTTGTGATAGTTTCAGGTGCACAGCAAAGCAACTCAGCTGTACATATACATGTATCCATTCTCCCCCAGATTCCCCTTCCATCCAGGCTGCCACATAACATTGTCTGCTCAATATTCTGTAACAATCTAAGTTGGAAAAAAATTTGATAAAATGTTATATTTTATTTCTTTATATTTATATTTTATATTAAATGCATTAAAATTATCTTTATATTAATTATATTAAATATATTATAAATATATTTTATTTTGATATATTTATTATTAATTTATTCTATAAAATAATCATAATAGTTATATTATTTCTCCATAGCACTTAAGTTCATTACTCTCTGTATGTTTTCTTCTTTTTTTACTTTTATTTTATTTCTTTTTTTTATACAGCAGGTTCTTATTAGTTATCCATTTTATACATATTAGTGTATACATGTCAATCCCAATCTCTCAATTCATCATCCTCCCCCCCGCCCCACGCTTTCCCCCTTGGTGTCCATACGTTTGTTCTCTACATCTGTGTCTCCATTTCTGCCTTGCAAACCAGTTCATCCGTACCATTTTTCTAGATTCCACATATATGCGTTAATATACGATATTTGTTTTTCTTTTTATGACTTACTTCACTCTGTATGACAGTCTCTAGGTCCATCCACGTCTCTACAAATGATCCAATTTCATTCTTTTTTATGGCTGAGTAATATTCCATTGTATATATGTACCACATCTTCTTTACCCATTCATCTGTCGATGGCCATTTAGGTTGCTTCCATGACCTGGCTATTGTAAATAGTGCTGCAATGAACATTGGGGTGCATGTGTCTTTTTGAATTATGGTTTTCTCTGGGTATATGCCCAGTGGTGGGATTGCTGGGTCATATGGTAATTCTGTTTTTAGTTTTTTGAGGAACCTCAATACTGTTCTCCGTAGTGGCTGTATCAATTTACATTCCCACCAACAGTGCAAGAGGGTTCCCTTTTCTCCACACCCTCTCCAGCATTTATTGTTTGTAGATTTTTTGATGATGGCTATTCTGACCGCTGTGAGGTGATACCTCACTGTAGTTTTGATTTGCATTTCTCAAATAATTAGTGATGTTGAGCATCTTTTCATGTGTTTCTTGGCCATCTGTATGTCTTCTTTGGACTTTTCAACTCTTCTTTTGAGATAAACTTTTACTGTGGAACACTTCCATCTAATAGATCTATTCCTTTTTCTGATCCTTATAAAAAGCAATAATGATTTTTAAAACATCTTAGTATGTTTCTCTATACTAATGAACAATAAGCTTTTCAGTTATGTTTCCTAACGAAAACAGTGGACAGATCCAATAGCTTGTGATAGGTTGAATTTGAAAAGAGGGAGGTGAGTTTTATATAAAAAATCATTGTCAAAAGAATGTAATTCTTTTCCTAGTTCTTGTTTTTGCTGGCTTCAAAAAGAAGAATCCAAGAACCACTTGACTTTCTTTATATTATGAAATATCCATTGGATCATAGCAGAGAGCTGCCAAGGGCTTGTACAACAATTTGAATCCACACACACACACACACACACACACACACACACACACGTATCTGCTAAAATACAAGCACTATTGTTTCAGCTTAAAAAAAATCTCTCCTTAGGGGAATTCTCCATGGCCCAGGTTCGATCCCTGGTTGGGGAACTAAGATCCTGCAGGCCGCATGGTGTAGCCAAAAAAAATAATCTCTCCTTAGTTGTTTATGGATTAAATAAAAGCCAAAGGAAATTAACATTGATACTATATCTTAGTTATTGAGGTATATATGTGAATTTCAGCTTTTTTTAAAAGCACTAATCACTGTTTCTATATTACAGTTTTTTGGAGGCTGGCACTTCTACATTCAGGCCTACAAAGCACTGAAGCATAAAACTGCAAATATGGACGTACTGATTGTGCTGGCAACTACCATTGCATTTGCTTATTCTTTGGTTATTCTTCTGGTTGCAATGTATGAGAGAGCCAAAGTGAACCCTGTTACTTTCTTTGACACACCTCCTATGCTATTTGTGTTTATTGCACTAGGCCGGTGGCTGGAACATGTAGCAAAGGTAAAGTAAGAAAGGGTGACATTTATTAAAATCTTGGGTGGGTAAATGACCATAATATTTTCTAGACCAATTATTGGAAGTATACATTGATTTATGTAGTTAATGATGTACTAAAAGAAGTATTTTTGTTTTGGCAGTATTTTAGGTTAAATATTCCTTTAGAAGATTTACCAAATTTATGGAATTAATACTTTAGATAATACAGTGTGTCCACGTTTATTTTAAGAGACATTTAAGAGTACTTATTTTACTTATATCACATTATTAATGGAAAAACTGATGCGACCACAGATTTAAAATAATGATGGAAAAATATTCACCCACAATCCCATGGTATAATGGAAATCACTTTCTAATCCTGTTCCACATACGTTTATATTTCACAGAGTGTCAAACATGGTATCCATACCACTTTGTGCCCTTAACACTTTAAAGTTTTTTCCCCATTTTTGCAGTCTAGATAATTACTCAGTGTTTCTGAATAATATTCTCTCAAATCAATGTGCTATAATTTACTAAACCATTCTGGTTTTGTTCTCAGTTAGATTGTTTCCAGAGTTTAATTTTAGGTAATCCTGCATTAAACATATTCATGTTTAATAGTTATTTCTACTGAATTACTATCTTAGGATAAATTACAAAGGATATGATTAAAGGGCATAAATCTTTCTATGGCTCATGCTACTAATCTTAACAATTTTTGCCATAAAGGGTATGTTAGTGAAGTAGTTTTACTACAACTTCATCAGCACTGACTCCTATCTAAATTTTTGCTAAGTTAGTAGGCATTAAATGGTATCATAGAGTTGCTTTAGTTTGCATTTCTTCCATTAATAGCAGAGATAAACATTTTTCTATACAGCAGGTATTATATTTCTTCTTAAATGAATTGCCTATTTATGTCCTTTGCTCATGTACCTATTGGGTTCTGATGTTTTTCTTATTAATTTACATTATTTATTTATAAATTATATCTAATAATACATTTTATGTTTTGTGTACTTCATATTTTCAAAGTGAAACATTTTCTGATTTGAACTAATTAACATTCCTAAAGCTGTCTTTTAAGTAAATGTTAAAGATTATGCCTTTATTTTACATAAGACTTTTTCTTCCTTAGCATTGTTAACATATGTGTTTTAATTTATAGGGCAAAACATCAGAGGCTCTTGCCAAACTAATTTCACTACAAGCCACAGAAGCAACTATTGTAACTCTCGACTCCGATAATATCGTCTTGAGGTATTTACCTTCATTATTCTTCCTTCTCTTTTTTAACTTCTTAGGAAAAATATCAAATATACACAGAAGTAGAGAGAAAGGAATAATGAACTCACATAATCTATCTCCCAGATTTAACAGTTATGCACATTTTGCCACACTTTACTTCATCTATACAATCTATTTTTCTTTCTGTTGTTGCAGTAGAATTTTAAAGTAAATCCCAGTTATATGGTTTTACTGCAGATATTCCTGTTGTATTTCTAAAAAAGGACATAGTCTTATATAATTATAATACCCATATTGCATCTAACAAAATGAACAATTATTCTTTAATGTGATCTAATACACAGTCCATATTAACATTTCTCCTGTTGTCTCCAAACTGTTTTAAGTTTCTTTGTTTGAAATGGAATTCAGAAAAGGTCCATGTGTCACTGCATTTGACTGATATGTTTGTTTGTTTGTTTTAAGTTTTGAGTTTTTTTTTTTTTTGGCTGTGTTGGGTCTTTGTTGCTGCATGCGGGCTGTCTCTGGTTTCAGTGAGCGGGGGCTACTCTTCGCTGCGGTGCACGGGCTTCTCATGGTGGTGGCTTCTCTTGATGCGGAGCACGGGCTCTAGGTGCACAGGCTTCAGTAGTTGTGGTGCATGGGCTCGGTAGTTGTGGCTCGCGGGCTCTAGAGCGCAGGCTCAGTAGTTGTGGCGCACGGGCTTAGCTGCTCCACAGCATGTGCACTCGTCCCGGACCAGGGATCAAACCCGTGTCCCCTGCATTGTCAGGCAGATTCTTAACCACTGCGCCACCAGGGAAGCCCCTGTTTGTTTGTTTTTTGATTTTTTAATTGAGTTATAGTTGATGTACAAGAGTATATAAGTTACAAGTGTACAATGTAGTGATTCACAATTTTTAAAGGTTATACTCCATTTATAGTTATCATAAAATATTGGCTATATTCCCCATGTTGTACAATATATCCTTGTCGCTTATTTATTTTATACATAGTAGTTTGTACCTCTTAATCCCCTACCCTATATTGTTCTTCACGCTTCCCTTTCCCCACTAGTAACCACTAGTTATTTCTCTACATCTGTGAGTCTGCTTCTTTTTTGTTGTACTCACTAGTTTGTTGTATTTTTTAGATTGCACATATAAGTGACATCATACAGTATTTGTCTTTCTCCTGACATGTTTGTTTTAATGTAGGACAGCTCCTCTCTCCAGTTCTCCCTCCCTTGTTCGTCCCTGCTCCTCCCTCTCCATGCATTTGACTTGGTAAAGAAACATCTATCAGTTGTCCTTTAGAAAATCCCACAGTCCAAATTTGTCTCTGTTTCCGTCTGGAATCATTTAACTTGTTCTATAACTCCTATATTACCTGTAAACTGGAAGTTAGAGCTAAAGACTTGATTTGATTTCATTCTTTTGTATTTCTCATTCCTTTCCTAATAAAATTATTTTGGCAGATATACACAATAAATTAGTTGTTTTGTTCAATAAAACCTATTACATTATTTCTAAAGCTTTCATTTATTAGTTCAATGACTATTCAACAAATATTTAGAGTGCTACTTTGTGCTAGGTACTGAGCTATTCCCCAACAGTGAAAAAGACTGACACTGTAGTTCCTAACTTAAATGTTGGTTCTAACTTCCATTGGTAGCAATTATGGGGCCACAAGCTTGATGTCAACTAAAAAGCTTGCATGGAAAGATCAGGGGGAGAAGCATACTGTCATGGTGCTTTTTATTTTAACTCATATCCAGTGAAGAGCAAGTGGATGTGGAACTTGTACAACGTGGAGACATCATTAAAGTGGTTCCAGGAGGCAAATTTCCAGTGGATGGGCGTGTTATTGAAGGACATTCTATGGTAGATGAGTCCCTCATCACAGGTATGTTCTTTCAGAGGATCATGACATGAAAGTGAAGTGAATCCAAAGTGTTAATTAAAAATAGGCATGAAAGAAGTCCAAAAGATGGCGTACTAGGAGGATGCAGAATTCGCATCTCCTCACAACTAGGGCACCTACCAGGCACCAGTGGGGGACCACGGACACCTAAGGGGATGGGAGGAACCCCCAGCCACCGGGTAGGATGTGGGGCATGGGGGGAGTGAAGGGGGAGGAGAAGTGGAGGCAGGATGGGACTGGCGCCCCTGAGAGGCAGGGAGCCCACGCCCGAAGGAGGAAATTAGGGAACCACTGGGAGGACAGAGGATCAAAAGGGAGCATGGCCAGGCTTCCCCTGCCCACTTGGGCCCTGGAACCTGCTGAGATCCCAGGCCTGATCCTCTGCCCACCTAGGCCCCCTCCAGCCGTGCAGGTCCTGAGGGAGTGGGAGGGAAGAGGGAGCAAAAGTAAAGTCCAGACCTCTGGGACTGGCACCCCTGAGGGGTGGCTGGGGGAGGGGAGGAATTCCTACACCCAGCGGGACCCACCCACGGTTAGGGGTCCATCAGGAACAGGGGAGACCCAGGGGGAGGTGGTGGGGGAGGGGCGAGAAGGAACGGAAGGGAAGGGGGCCAGTGCTTTCCCTGTCCACTTAGACACCGGGGTGCCTGTTGGGCTCCCAGGCCTAATCCTCTGCCCTTGGAGCCTCCCTCCTGCCACACAGAGCCCAAGCCTCGCCCCACACCCCCACCCAGGGCCCTACCTCTACACTCGGAGACCCCCTCCAATGAGCTGGGCCTAAACCCCACCCACACACCCTCACTCAGGGCCCTACCTCCAAACTCCGGAACTCCACACTCCAGAGGCCCTCATTTCTACGTGCTGCCTCTCCCCTTTGGTGCAGGTCCTAAGCAGAGGCCCCGCCCCACGCTTGAACGTCTCCCCGCCTAGGCCCCACCCCACGCTCAAACAGCACTTCCCCACCCGCCTAGGTCCCGCACCACCCTAAATCCCACCCCTGCCTAAGTTCCACCCCCCTAAACTCCGCCCCCATAGCCAAGTCTTTTTTTTTTTTCGATTAAAAAATGTTTGCGGGGGTCATACATTATAATAAAAGTATAAAAATACATATTTAAAGGTATGTTCTATTTAATTATTAAGAAAATTAAGTTGGTTTAATTTACAGAATTTGGAACTTCTCTTCTAAATGAAAAATACAAATCTCCTTTTCATAATTTCTTGCTACAATTAGTTAATCTGTGAGACCACATTTTGCATGGTGTGATCCAAGCACATTATTGCCTTTTAATCATCTTGGTGTCTCCTCAGTCCATTACGCTTTTAAAAAAGCATTTCATGATGATATAAGTCAGAGAAACATGGTCACAAGGGCTGGTGGATGTGTGTAGGGCCTTGGAGTCAGAGAGACCTGGGTTTGAACCTCTTTCTCTGCCATTTCCTACCTGGGAGCCTGGGGCAAGATCCTCATCTTCTCTTAGTCTTTGTTTTCTGGCTTTAGTACAAAGGCAGAACCCCAGTATCTTGGGGGATGACACAGCCATGTTAAATTAGTGGTAGCCATTAATATTTGCCAGATATCTGCAGAGTCTGTCAGACGAAGATTCCACCCACAAGTGCTAAAGAAGGCGCTGCAGGGCCAGCAGAGTTGGCTTCCTCAGGAAGAGCTTGGGACTGGCGCCCCTGAGCGCCTGAAGAGCTTTTTTTTTTTCTTTTCTTTTTTCCTCTTTTAGATTGAGGTTCTGTTTTACCTCATTGATTCATTGTTGTTGATTCTTTTATATTTTTATTTTTCCTAATAGATCTTTTATTTTTGTAATTTTATTTTATTCTTTATACTTTGTTAGTGATCTCTCCTTTTGGCTTCTTCCCTGCCCCCCACCTTGTTTTTTTTTTTTTTCTTTTTTCTGTTGTGGTTTTATTTTACCTTGTTGCAGTTGTTTCAATTATAATTTTATTTTTCCTAATACAATTTTTATCTTCCTAATTTTATTTTATTTTTTATTCTTTGATATTGTACTGCTCCTTTTTTTCTTTCTTTCTCCCTTTTTTTTTTTGTTTTTTTTACCACACCACAAAGCTTGCAGGATCTTGGTTCCCAGGCTGGAGGTTGGGCCCGAGCTCCTGTGGTGGGAGCTCTGAGTCCAAACCACTGGACTAACAGAGAACCTCAGACCCCAGGGAATATCAATTGGAGTGAGGCCTCCTGGAGGTCCTCATCTCAGCACCAAGACCCAGCTCTATCCAACTGCCTGCAAACTCCAGTGCTGGATGTCTCAGGCCAAACAAACAGTAAGACAGAAATACAACACCACCCATCAAAGAAAAGAAAAACGAAATGACAAAAAAATATGTTACAGATGAAGGAGCAAGGTAAAAACCTACAAGACCAAATAAATGAACATGAAATAGGCAACCTACCTGGAAAAGAATTCAGACGAATGATAGTAAAGATGATCCAAAATCTCGGAAACAGAATGAAGAAAATACAAGAAACATTTAACAAGGATCTAGAAGAGCTAAAGAGCAAACAAACAGTGATGAACAACACAATTACTGAAATTAAAAATACTCTAGAAGGAATGAGTAACAGAATAACTGAGGCAGAAGAACAGATAAGTGACCTGGAAGATAAAATGGTGGAAATAACTGATAGGAAGCAGAATAAAGAAAACAGAATGAAAAGAATTGAGGACAGTCTCAGAGACTTCTGGGACAACATTAAACGCACTAACATTTGGATTATAGGGGTCCCTGAAGAAGAAGAGATAAAGAAAGGGTCTGAGAAAATATTTGAAGAGATTGTAGTCGAAAACTTCCCTAACATGGGAAAGGAAATAGTCAATCAAGTCCAGGAAGCACAGAGAGTCCCATACAGGATAAACCCAAAGAGAAACATGCTGAGACACATGAAATAACTATCAAAAATTAAATACAAAGAAAAATGTTAAAAGCAGCAAGGAAAAAGCAACAAATAACATATAAGGGAATCTCCATAAGGTTAACAGCTGATTTTTCAGCAGAAACTGTGCAAGCCACAAGGGAGTGGAAGGACATATTCAAAGTGATGAAAGGGAAAAACCTACAACTAAGATTAGTCTACCCAGCAAAGATCTCATTCAGTTTTGATGGAGAAATTAAAACCTTTACACATAAGCAAAAGTTAAGAGAATTCAGCACCACCAAACCAGCTTTACAACAAATGCTAAAGGAACTTCTCTAGGCAGGCAAAAAAAGAGAAGGAAAAGACCTACAAAAACAAACCCAAAACAATTAAGAAAATGGTAATAGGAACATACATATCAATAATTACCTTAAATGTAAATGGATTAAATGCTCCAACCAAAAGACATAGACTGGCTGAATGGATACAAAAACAAGACCCATATATATGCTGTCTACAAGAGACCCACTTCAGACCTAGGGACGCATACAGACTGAAAGTGAGGGGATGGAAAAAGATATTCCATGAGAATGGAAATCAAAAGAAAGCTGGAGTAGCAATTCTCATATAAGACAAGATAGACTTTAAAATAAAGACTATTATAAGAGACAAAGAAGGACACTACATAATGATCAAGGGATCAATCCAAGAAGAAGATATAACAATTGTAAATATTTATGTACCCAACATAGGAGCACCTCAATACATAAGGCAAATGCTGACAGCCATAAAAGGGGAAATCGACAGTAACACAATCATAGTAGGGGACTTTAACACCCCACTTTCACCAATGGACAGATCATCCAAAATGAAAATAAATAAGGAAACACAAGCTTTAAACGATACATTAAACAAGATGTACTTAATTGATATTTATAGGACATTCCATCCAAAAACAACAGAATTCACTTTCTTCTCAAGTGTTCATGGAGCATTCTCCAGGATAGATCATATCTTGGGTAACAAATCAAGCCTTGGTAAATTTAAGAAAATTGAAATCATATCAACTATCTTTTCTGACCACAGTGCTGTGAGACTAGATATCAATTACAGGGAAAAAACTGTAAAAAATACAAACACATGGAGGCTAAACAATACACTACTAAATAACCAAGAGATCACTGAAGAAATCAAAGAGGAAATCAAAAAATACCTGGAAACAAATGACAATGAAAACACGACCACCCAAAATCTATGGGATGCAGCAAAAGCAGTTCTAAGAGGGAAGTTTATAGCAATACAGTCCTACCTCAAAAAACAAGAAAAATCTCAAATAAACAAACTAACCTTGCATCTAAAGCAATTAGAGAAAGAAGAACAAAAAACCCCAAAAGTTAGTAGAAGGAAATAAATCTTAAATATCAGATCAGAAATAAATGAAAAAGAAATGAAGGAAACAATAGCAAAGATCAGTAAAACTAAAAGCTGGTTCTTTGAGAAGATAAACAAAATTGATAAAACATTAGCCAGACTCCTCAAGAAAAAGAAGGAGAAGACTCAAATCAACAGAATTAGAAATGAAAAAGGAGAAGTAACAACTGATACTTCAGAAATACAGTGGATCATGAGAGATTACCACAAGCAACTCTATGCCAATAAAATGGGCAACCTGGAAGAAATGGACACATTCTTAGAAAAGCAAAGCCTTCTGACACTGAACCAGGAAGAAATAGAAAATATAAACAGACCCATCACAAGCACTGAAATTGAAACTATGATTAAAAATCTTCCAACAAACAAAAGCCCAGGGCCAGATGGCTTCACAGGTGAATTCTATCAAGCATTTAGGGAAGAGCTAATACCTATCCTTCTCAAACTCTTCCGAAATACAACAGAGGGAGGAAGACTCCCAAACTCATTCTATGAGGCCACCGTCGAGGCCACCGTCACCCTGATACCAAAACCAGACAAAGATGTCACAAAAAAAACTACACCCCAATATCTCTGATGAACGTAGATGCAAAAATCCTCAACAAAATACTAGCAAACAGACTCCAACTGCACATTAAAAGGATCATACGCCATGATCAAGTGGGGTTTATCCCAGGAATGCAAGGATTCTTCAATATACGCAAATCAATCAATGTGATATACCATATTAACAAATTGAAGGATAAAAACCATATGATCATCTCAATAGATGCAGAAAAAACTTTTGACAAGATTCAACACCCGTGTATGATAAAAACTCTCCAGAAAGTAGGCATAGAGGGAACCTACCTCAACATAATGAAGGCCATATATGACAAACCCACAGCCAACATCATTCTCAGTCATGAAAAACTGAAACCATTACCTCTAAGATAGGAACAAGAAAAGGGTGCCCACTCTCGCCACTGTTATTCAACATAGTTCTGGAAGTTTTAGCCACGGCAATCAGGGAAGAAAAAGAAATAAAAGGAATCCAAATCGGAAAAGAAGAAGTAAAACTGTCACTGTTTGCTGATGACATGATACTCTACATAGAGAACCCTAAAGATGCTACCAGAAAACTACTAGAGCTAATCAATGAATTTGGTAGAGTAGCATGATACAAAATTAATGCACGGAAATCTCTTGCATTCCTATACACGAATGATGAAAAATCTGAAAGAGAAATTAAGGAAACACTCCCATTTACCATTGCAACAAAAAGAATAAAATACCAGGAATAAACCTACCTAAGGAGACAAAAGACCTGTATACAGGTCTATAAGACACTGACGAAAGAAATTAAAGATGATACAAACAGATGGAGAGATATACACTATGTTCTTGGATAGGAAGAATCAACATTGTGAAAATGACTATACTACCCAAAGCAATCTACAGATTCAGTGCAATCCCTATCAAACTACCAATGGAATTTTTCACAGAACTAGAACAAAAAATTGCACAATTTGTATAGAAACGCAAAAGACCCTGAATAGCCAAAACAATCTTGAGAAAGAAAAACGGAGCTGGAGGAATCAGGCTCCCAGACTTCAGACTATGCTACAAAGCTACAGGAATCAAGACAGTATGGTACTGGCACAAAAACAGAAATATAGATCAATGGAACAGGATAGAAAGCCCAGAGATAAACCCATGCACCTATGGTCACCTTATCTTTGATAAAGGAGGCAAGAATATACAATGGAGAAAGGACAGCCTCTTCAATAAATGGTGCTGAGAAAACTGGACAGCTACATGTAAAAGGATGAAATTAGAACATTCCGTAACACCATACACAAAAATAAACTGAAAATGGATTAAAGACCTAAATGTAAGGCCAGACACTATAAAACTCTTAGCGGAAAACATAGGCAGAACACTCTGTCACATAAATCACATCAAGATCCTTTTTGACCCACCTCCTAGAGAAATGGAAATAAAAACAAAAATAAACAAATGGGACCTAATGAAACTTGCTTTTGCACAGCAAAGGAAACCATAAGCAAGTCGAAAAGACAATCCTCAGAATGGAAGAAAATATTTGCAACGAAGCAACCGACAATGAATTAATCTCCAAAACATACAAGCAGCTCAATAACAAAAAAACAAAGAACCCAATCCAAAAATGGGCAGAAGACCTAAATAGACATTTCTCTAAAGAAGATATACAGATTGCCAACAAACACATGAAAGGATGCTCAACATCCCTAATCATTAGAGAATTGCTGATCAAAACTACAATGAGGTATCACCTCTCACCAGTCAGAATGGCCATCATCAAAAAATCTAGAAACAATAAATGCTGGAGAGGGTGTGGAGAAAAGGGAACCCTCTTGCACTGTTGGTGGGAATGTAAATTGATACAGCCACTATGGAGAACTGTATGGAGGTTCCTTGAAAACCTAAAAATAGAACTACCATATGACCCAGCAATCCCACTACTGGGCATATACCCTCAGAAAACCATAATTCAAAAAGTCATGTACCATAATGTTCATTGCAGCACTATTTACAATAGCCAGGACATGGAAGCAACCTAGGTGTCCATCATCGGATGAATGGATAAAGAAGATGTGGCACATATATACAATGGAATATTACTCAGCCATAAAAAGAAACAAAATTGAGTTATTTGTAGTGAGGTGGATGGATCTAGAGTCTGTCATACAGAGTGAAGTAAGTCAGAAAGTGCAAAATAAATACCATATGCTAACACATATATATGGAATCTAAAAAAAAAAAAAAGTTCTGATGAACATTAGGTCCTATGAACCTAGGGGCAGGACAGGAAGAAAGACACAGACATAGAGAATGGATTTGAGGACACGGGGAGAGGGAAGGGTAAGCTGGGACGAAGTGAGAGAATAGCATTGACATATATACACTATCAAATGTAAAATAGATAGCTAGTGGGAAGCAGCTGCATGACACAGGGAGATCAACTCAGTGCTTTGCGAACACCTAGAGGGGTGGGATAAGGAAGGCGGGAGGGAGATGCAAGAGGGAGGGAATATGGGGATATACGTATGCTTATAGCTGATTCATTTTGTTATACAGCAGAAACTAACACAACACTGTAAAGCAATTATACTCCAATAAAGATGTTAAAAAAATAGACATGAAAGGTGAAGAGCTTTTTGTAGAAACTATGGACTGAGTAAATAATGAGTGAAGAGAATATGAGTTTTTTTAAGAATGTATTAAATCAATTTCTGCAGATTTTCTTTGTGGTTTTAGTTATGCTACTGAAGGCTCTTTTCACTGAGGATTGTTCATTACTAGAATGTATAACCAGAGGAAGTTGTCACATTCTGCTGTAGAGCCCAATAGACTTTGGCAAATTTTCCTGAGCAAATACCTATTGTCTTCCTGCCCTAAAGACCGGTCTAGTCTGAGCTGGGATAGGACCCCAGGTTTTCCACATCAGGGTCATCTCTAAAGAGAATAAGCCTGGAGTAGTTTTAGAGATCTTAGGTAACTAAGACCAATCCAGAGCAGAACCAAAATAACACCTTTCCTACCTCAGTCCTTACAATAGTGCCAAAAGAGGCTCAGTTTATGAACTGTGTGGAAATAATTTAGGATTCTGTGTTTCTCAGTAGGGGTGCTATTGCTAGTTTGGATGGGACAGTTCTTAGTTCTGACTGACTATGCTACACATTATGGTACATTTAGTATCCCTGACCCTGACCTACCTAATTGGAGTAGCAGTACCCCATGCTCCACCTGTAGTTATTACAAGCAAGAACTCTCTCCTACATTTATAAATGCTCCTTGGGAACAGGTTGAGAACCAATGATCTAAGACTAGGGTGGAGGTCCAAAAGTACCTGCCAATAAGAGTTAACACATTAGGTTTTTCCAGTTTAAGATATATATCCCTGGGTTTGGCCCAGAACTGACATAAGGAAAAAGAGAGGGCAACCTTCACCTAGGCGTTTGTCCAGATTCTATTTCAGGAAGGAAGAATCTCATTTCTAGATATTGACATTGACAGATAACTGTATATTTCAAGATAGTATTTATTTATGCTCCCTAAATGTATCTTTACTCCTTATATAGGGGAGGCAATGCCTGTGGCTAAGAAGTCTGGCAGCACAGTGATTGCTGGTTCCATTAACCAGAATGGGTCACTCCTTATCCGTGCAACCCATGTTGGAGCAGACACAACCCTTTCTCAAATTGTCAGACTTGTAGAGGAGGCACAAACATCAAAGGTAAATTAACTCCCTAGGAGAAACAAAGTATTTTCATGAAAGCCCACTCAGTATAAATCTTGATCTAGTTTTTATGTGTTCCTTTGATTAATTCTAGCTGTATTAATATGGAGTTTATTAAAATATTTGTGCTCAATACTAAATATGCTCTATATTCATTATCAAAAAAGGAGACTTTGATATACATATCATTATTATTATTTTTTAATTCTAGGCTCCTATCCAGCAGTTTGCAGACAAACTCAGTGGCTACTTTGTTCCTTTTATTGTCATTGTTTCCATTGCTACCCTTTTGGTTTGGATTATAATTGGATTTCTGAATTTTGAAATCGTGGAAACCTACTTTCCTGTGAGTGACTTATAACACCTTTTTTTCATATGTAAAACAGTGTGTGAATCTTTTGCATAAGTAATTAATTGGAAAATAACTAATAATTACTGGTATCTTTAACAGACTGGAGTGAGAGGGTGATAAGAATAACATTTGCATTTCTGTAAATATAAAAGAAAACATAAAAGGTCTTTTTCATTATGACTTGTGATTTTCCAAAAGCAAGTACAGGCATACCTCGTTTTATTGCACTTTGCTTTATCGTGCTTTGCAGATATTGTGTTTTTTACAAATTGAAGGTTTGTGGCAACCCTGCGTCGAGCATGTCTATCGACGCCATTTTTCCAACAGCATTATTTTTTAATTAAGGTATGTACATGTTTCTTGAGACATAATGATGTTGCACATTTAGTAGACTACGGTATAGTGTAAACATAACTTTTACATTCATTAGGAAACCAAAGAATTCTTGTGACTCACTTTATTTCGGTGGTCTGGAACTGAACCCACAATATCTCCGAGGTATGCCTATAGTGACCTTTCACATTTTATACTTAGTCTGAGTCCCAGCATGATTTTGCTTTCACAAAGGACAATGGATATATTGAGGAAAATCTTGGGATCTCAGCTCTGCCACATACCATCAGTGTGATCTTAGGTCAACTTAATTTCTCTTTGAGCTTCGGTTTCCTCGCCTCTCAAGTGAGATTTTAATAATGCTCATCCAACATAACTTGCAGTTGTAAAAGTTAGATAAGATGGTATATATTAGACATACTCTGTAATTTATTAAATGCTTTATAAATATAAGATAATATTAGTGTCTGCTTCTCTCTAGTTCTATGATGTTCTCTAACGTATGGTGTCATAAAGTGGTAAAGTAGACCTGGACTGTACCTCATGTTAGAGATAAAACCTTTAAGTCACTGAATTTCTCTTCTCTTCAGTTTTGTCATCTGTAATATAGTGATAATAATACCTAAATTTCAGGATTGGAATTAGTGTAGGTGAAAACATACACTTATGACATATATGAAAGCATAAGCTTAGATGTCTATGAAAATCCCTTCCAACTCTGTCTCCCTCTCTATATATAACTCTTAGATGATCACTTAGTTTAAGTATTTGAGAACTTAGTAAGAACATAGCACTGTAAAACCATTATTACTAAGAAAGTCTTACTTTGTTGTGTTTCTTTCTTTTAAAAATGCCATGCTGTACACTGTTTCATGCTGTTTGTCCCTTCAATTAAAGAACAGGTAGAATCATAACATCTATGTATCTATTCCACGATATGGTCATTAGTATAATATTAAAAAGTTTCTTTAAATGATTCATATTGGTTGAGTACTCATTGAACAAGAGGATTGCTGGGAAGTATTTTGGAACGTGTCTCCTTCAGGAATTTTTCTCATGAATTCAGGGAGTCTTAGGAGATTTCTCCTAATACTATCGATCATACTTACCCACAGAAGCAAATACTCAATGTCACTAAGAGCTATACTACCAGATATACTCAGTTCACGTTGTTTTGTCCAAAAGAACTTTATTGAAATGTGGTGAAGCAACCTTTGCAAACTGGGTGATTTTTTTCATTGTCTTTAAAGAATAGTGTGAAAGACAGCTTTATGGTGTTAGTATACAGAAGTACAGAATTATTTTTGTTCAGGATCAAATATGTTGAGAATTAGGTCCTATGTTTGCAGCTATTTTTGAAAGTCCCTAATAAAAACACTTATTCTCTCAGTATGGGGGGGGAAGTTGACTTTTATTATGTTCCTTATATTCACTCCATAGTTTGTAACTCTGGAATCAGCAAGATTGAAATCTTGATTTTAGGACTGTAATTTGTTTACCAGTTATGTCAACAATATCTTATATTCATAAAAGAAAAAAAGTGTTTTCTTACTAATAGCTAAAACATATGTTGGTAGCTAAGCAAGATTATGTGTGACTCCAAAATTGTGGTTTTATTTAAGTAGAGTTAAGCTTTGTTCCTTTTGTTTTATTCAGCTCTGAATCAGTAATCAAAATTCATGCATTTCTTCTCAAGGGCTACAACAGAAGTATCTCCCGAACAGAAACAATAATACGCTTTGCTTTCCAAGCCTCAATCACAGTTCTGTGCATTGCATGCCCCTGTTCACTGGGATTGGCCACTCCAACTGCCGTGATGGTGGGTACAGGAGTAGGCGCTCAAAATGGCATACTAATCAAAGGTGGTGAGCCATTGGAGATGGCTCATAAGGTAAGATACTCCCCAGAACTAAGAGTTGTCTCATTCAAACTGGCAATAGCACCCATATTGAAAAATAGAGTCTTAAATTATTTCTACATAGTCCATAAGCTGAGCCTCTTCTGGCACTATCGTGAGGGTTGAGGTAGGAAAGGTGTCAGTTTGGTTCTGCTCTGGATTGGCCTTAGTTATATGAGACCTCTCAAACTACTCCAGACCTACTCTCTTTAGAGTAGACCCTGGTGTGGAAAACCTGGAGTCCTATCCCAGCTCAGATTAGACTGGTCTTTAGGGCAGGAAGACACCATAGATATTTGCTCAGGCAATTTGCCCAAGTCTATCAGGCTTCTAACCTGTTTGTGTGTGACTCCATGTTTGTGCTGTTCGCCATTAGATAGGGCTTGCTGTTCCTCTGCCTTTGCTGCCACCAGCTGACAGTTTGCAACTATGACTTCAGGAATATAATCCTGTCCCTGATCTCTCTCCTATTAGAATTTCCATCACAATCTCAATCAAGGATATTTGACTTAAACTAAAACCATGTTCCTTCTAGTATGTTCTTATTATGAGGATATAAACTATAAAGAGATGCATGTAGTAAACACAGAACACAGCTTAGATTTGGAGCCTCATCTAGCCAGTGAATACAGGCTACTAATTTTTATAGTAATTTTAAATTTTGATATGATTTCAAACTTAAATAAAAGTTGCAAGAATAGTATAAAGAACTCCCGTATACCCTTTACTGCAGGTATGAAGCCCCTTTCCTAAGAACAAGGACAATCTCTTACATAACCACAGTACAAAGACCAAAATCAAGAAGTTGATATTGATATAATACTCTTGTTTAATCTGTTGTCCATATTCCAGTTTCCTCAGCTGACTCCATAATCCTTTATAGCTGTTTTTAATTTCATCCGGAATCATGCTTTGTATTTAGTTGTCATATCTCTTTTCATCTCAGTTCCTCAAGCTATTCATTTCTCAAGGTTCGTTATCCGAGTTTACTGTGAGGTGGCTGTTCTTTAGTTCCAGACTCTTCCTTTTTCCTACGTGGTCTGAGTTTCCCTCGTTGGTTCCCTGAACTGTCTCTTCGCAGGCCAAGCTTCTCATCTAGACCCAATAAAGTCAAAGCAACCCAGAAGGTCTTATCTGGTGCACACTTCAACTTAATTACTTACTTATAATCATTTGCCTACTGCCCAGATTTCCCCTACAGATCTGTTCATTAGTACTGAAAGCCTTTCTCTTTCCCTAGAAGCACTAGAGGCATCTCTTAATTACCTATTAACAGTCAACTCTTAACAAGTAGTTCTAGTTATTTAACATATGTCCACAGTACGTTGAACATTTGCAAGGGAGGGCTATTAGGTGTAACTAAGGATATTTCTTCCCTTTTTCTCCCTTCTTTTTATTCTCCCAGAGACAGTTTATTTAGTCCAATTAAATCAAAGGTCAGCTTATTAAGAAACAAGATAGTAATGTGTTTGTCAAAGTAAACCTTTTTCTCATTTCTGGAAAGCTGATATTAAGAATTATCAAGCCATATAGGTGCATTGTATTTTGATTTTCTTACAGGTAAAGGTAGTGGTATTTGATAAAACTGGAACCATTACCCATGGAACCCCAGTAGTGAATCAAGTAAAGGTTCTAGTGGAAAGTAACAGAATGTCACGCAATAAGATCCTGGCCATTGTGGGAACTGCTGAAAGTAACAGTGAACACCCTCTAGGAGCAGCCATAACCAAATACTGCAAGCAGGTACAATTTTTCCCTTGTTTATTCATGATTTACGTATATAGTTGGTATTAAGCTAGAGAGACTCGTGTTTTCTCATTTTATTTTGTATGTCTTAATTTCTTCATGCAGGAAAGTATAAAGACGAAAACAAAAATTAACTATAACCCTACCACACAGATAACCCCAGTCAACTGAAAAATTAATATAGAAGTAATACATATTTATGGTAGGAAAATTGAGATAGTTCAGCGTTACATAACAAAAAAGGAAAGCCTCATTCCCTGCCCCCTTCCATAATTCCTCTCTCCAAAGTTTAACAAGTATTAACCTGTTAACAGTCTTTTTAAATAACAGCTTTATTGAGGTAAAATTCACATACCATAAAGTTCACCCTTGTAAAGTTACAATTCAATAATTTTTAGTATATTCACAAAAGTGTGCATCTGTTAACCATTTTTAGTTCTTATACCAGCATTTATTATTTTTTAAACTTTACATAGAAAGGTGATACAATGACCAATCTTTGGTACCTTTTAAAAAGATTTTATTAAATGATTTTTCCATATCAGGACATATAGATCTGCCTCATTGTTTTTAATGCCTATATTGTATTCTATTGTATGATTGGTTTTTTGGCTCTTACAATGTACAGTTTACATCCTTGTCAGCTTTTGCACATTTATCTCTAATATTCAATGCCTATCAATGCAACTGCTAGATCAAAGGATACATGCAGTTAAATTCTGATGAATATTACCAATGCTCAAATGACAAATATTATCAACACGCACACAAAAAGGTGTACCAGTTCATATTTTCACAAGAAGTTGAATGCCCATTTCCCTACATTCTCACCAACATTTTATTTTTTCCAGTTCAATAAGTAAAAAATATTTATTCATTGATGGTTTACTTTGCATTTTTTTAATTATGAATAAGGTTGAGCATCTTTTCACATGTGTATTGGCCATTTGAATTTCTTTTTCTATACCCTGTTTGCTTGTATCCTTTGCCTATTTTTTCATAAGATTGTTTACCTTTTTCTCATTGATTTGTATAAGTTCTTTGTAAATTATCTCACATAGTCTTTCAGTTAGAACGTGGCAGTTTCACCATTGGTGTTGCCATTTCTTTATTTGTTCTTTCCTTTTTACCTATTACTGACCTGGCTTCTTTACACCCAAATCAAATAACAGAGAGGATGAAGATATAAAGAGACAGGAAACAGTGATGGTCACAGAATTCTTTGGCTCACTAAGGACACACAATCATACTAGAGAGACCCTCTGGTAACTGAAGGCCCTGTTCTTTGTTACCCTTTTCCCTGTACCGAATAGAAAATCTGACTTGAAAATAGAATTAAATATGTAACTTGTAATTCTCTACTGGAAAGGACAGAGAATATTGATAAACCTTCCACATTTTCTTTCCCTAAAGTTGGTATAAATCTTATAAAGTGGGATTTAAAATAAGTATTGTGAGGTTCCCTTCTAACTTTGAACATTATACGCAATGCTCTGTTCCTTCATCCTTATCAAAACCCACTGTCAAATAGGCAATGATAAGTGACAGTTTTATTCTAAACATTCAGAATTAACCAGGCATGTAGATTGTGTCTAAACATTTAGAATTAACCAGCAGTAATCTTTGATCTTGCTAATGAGGACCTTGGATTATTAGAACAGCAGAGGAAATCCTTCTGTTTCTATCTGTTAGGAGCTGGACACTGAAACCTTGGGTACCTGCATAGATTTCCAGGTTGTGCCAGGCTGTGGTATTAGCTGTAAAGTCACCAATATCGAAGGCTTGCTACACAAGGATAACTGGAAGATAGAGGAAAATAATATTAAAAATGCATCCCTGGTTCAAATAGATACAAGTAATGAACAGTCATCAACTTCATCTTCCATGATTATTGATGCCCAGCTCTCAAGTAAGCTAATTTTCTTTGTAGTACCAATTATGGGACAGTTATTAACAGATGTCTAACTTTATAATCTGAACTGTTATATAAGAAACAAGATTGGTGTCATGGTTTCATTTTCGTAAATCAGTTTCACTGTAGGCCTTCTAATTATTTTACTCAGTTACTCAAGAACATTTTTCAATTGTGCTCCTTGATTACAGTAGGTGATAAAGTCTAGCCTTAGCTGATCTTCCATCTTTTAGTTCAGCTGTCTTTCTTTTGTTTCTCACCACAGCTGCTCCAAACCTTTTGTATCCTTCACAAGCTCCTATGGCCTTCCCCCTAGTTCCCTAAGTAAATTGTCTGGCTTATTTTTCACACAGAAATTTAAGGTTCTCAGACATGTGTTCTTTCAGGTTTTTTTGCTCAGAATGTTTCCTTTTTCAGGGAAAGAAGTATCCCTCATCTTGCGTAATGAATCCCCTCATCTTTGCCCTAGATCCCACCCTCTCTTGATTCCTCAGGGACCTCATGCTCTGTTATGTCCCCTTGCTTCTTTTTTTCCCAACGCTCTGTCGTAGCTCCTTCTCCTAAACATAAACATTTCTTCTATCAAAATCACTGTATTCCCATCTAGATTTTATCCTACCTGTCTTTCTTTTCCTTAATATCCAAGCTTCTAGAAAGAGTAGTCTAGGCTGGCTGAATTCACTTCTTCACTGCACAGTTTGGCTTCTGCCCCATCCATACTAGTGAAACTGTTTTAAGTCCACTGGTGATCTCATTTAGTCCCCTCTCCAGTGGTCACTTTTCAGTCTTCATTGCTGTATGACCTCGCTAAGGCATTTGACAATGTCGACCATTTCTTCTTTCCTAAAATGTTTTTCTCCCTTGATTCCATGACCCTGCTTTCTCTAGATTCTCCTCTCACCTACCTGGCTGTTCTTTCTAATCCTCTTCTGATTCCTCTTTTCTCCTGCTCTCACATGTTGGGTGTCCTCAGAGTTTTGTTCTTTGTCTTTTGCTCATTTTACATACTCTCTCTGTACAGTCTTTTTTTTTAAATTTTATTTATTTTTTGGCTGTGTTGGGTCTTCGTTGCTGCGCACTGGCTTTCTCTAGTTGCGGCAACCGGGGGCTACTCTTTGTTGTGGTACACAGGCTTCTCATTGCGGTGGCTTCTCTTTGCTGCGAAGCACGGGCTCTAGGCATGTGAGCTTCAGTAGTTGTGGCACGTGGGCTCAGTAGTTGTGACTCGCGGGCTCCAGAGCACAGGCTCAGTAGTTGTGGCGCACGGGCTTAGTTGCTCTGCGGCATGTGGGATCTTCCCGGACCAGGGCTCGAACCCGTGTCCCCTGCATTGGCAGGCAGATTCCCAACCACTGCGCCACTAGGGAAGTCCTCTCTGTACAGTCTTGTTCATGCTTATCACTTATTCTACCACCTGTAGGTTTCCACTGCCCCTCTAAAATCCATATCTGCAGCCAAGGCCAGTTTCCCGAGTTTCCTGTTGGTCTATCCATCTGACCAAAAACATGCTATACATACCTAAGTGTGCCAGGACCCCCCTACCCATCTGTGCTTGAGTAATTTTTCTAACATGCAAACCTGAGTATATCACTTTCTGACTAATACCTTTTATTGCAGTGGTTTATAACCTATTTTTGAATCACGAACCTTTGGAGGAAGGTGGTAAAAGCTATGCCCACCACTCAGAAAATTTCTGTTTTGGACGTTTGTATGTATCCAAAAGCCCCTCCATGGAAATCTGTTAAGGACCCTGGTGGCTTGGACCAGTGTGATAACAGTAGAGGCCGTTAAGAAGTGGTCAAATTCTGGACATATCTTTTTTTTTTTTTGGCTGCATGACATGTCTTGTGGGATTTTAGTCCCTTACCGGGAATCGAACCCGTGCTCCCTGCAACAGAAGCTTGGAGTCCTAACCACTGGACCACCAGGGAATTCCCCTGGATGTGAGCTGGCTGACAGATCTCACAGATTGGAAATGGGGAATTAGGCCAAAGTTTGTGGCCTAAGCAATTTAGAAGGATGGAGTTACCATTTAAACAAGATGGAGAAGATCACAGGAGGGGCAATATTGAGGAAAAGTGATCAAGAGTTCAGTTTTTGACATGTTAAAGTTTGAGTGCCTGTTAGGTATTCAAGTGGAGATGTTGTATAAATGGAACTATCAAGGAGGCAGGTGGCTGCACAAGTCTGGAGTTCCAAGGAAACAAACTGGGTTGGAGATGTAGACTTGGGAGTCATCCACTTATAGATCTGTGCTGGCCAATATGGTAGCCACTAGTTACATGTGACTATTTAAATTTAAATTAATTAAAATTTAATTTAATTTAAAATTCAGCCCTTCAGCCATACTAGTCACATTTCAGTGCTCAATAGCCACATGTTGTTAGTGGCTACTGTATTAAACAGAGCAGATGTACAACATTTCCATCATCACAGAAAGTTCTGTTGGACAGCGCTGATATAGATGGTATTTAAAGCCATGAGACTGGATAAAATCATCAAGGAGTTGGGAATTCCCTGGTGGTCCAGTGGTTAGGACTTGGCGCTTTCACTGCCATGGGCCTGGGTTCGATCCCTGGTCAGGGAACTAAGATACCACCAGCGGCGAGGTGTGGCCAAAAAAAAAAAAATCATCAAGGAGTAAGAGTAGATAGAGGGGGAATGAGATTAAACCTGAAGAGGTTTAAGGACTGAGCCCTGCAACACTACAAATTAAGAGGTCAGTGAGATGAGGAAGGATCAGCAAAGAAGACAGAAGAAGTGGTGAGTGAGGAGGTAGCTCATAAGAATGTGGTGATCTAGAAGCCAAATGAAGAAAGTATTTCAAGGCGGGAATGATCAACTGTGTTAAAATGCTGCTAATAGGGCAAGTAAGATGAGGACGAAGAATTACCCATTAGATTTATTAAAGATCACTGGTGTACTGTATGAACAATTCTTTGGAGTAACAGAGACAAAAGCTCTATTTGAGTGGGTTCACAAGAGAATGGGAAGGTATGAATTGGAGGGCAGCCGATAGAGACAACACTTTTGAGAAGTTTTGCTATGAACAGAAGCAGAGAAATGGGGTAGTAGCTAGAGAGGTAAATGAGATCAAGAGAGGGTTGTTTCATTTTCTTTTTTAAAGATAGGACTATGTACAGCAGAAATAGAAAATATGATTATGCAGGAGAGAGAGGGGAGAATTGTTGGAGAGACGTTCTAAAATAGGCAAAGGGGGACTTCCCTGGTGGTCCAGTGGTTAAGACTCTGCACTCCCGATGCAGGGGGCCTGGGCTCGATCCCTGGTCAGGGAACTAGATCCCACATGCCGCAACTAAAAGCCCTCATGCCGCAACTAAAGATCCTGCGTGCTGCAACTAAAGATTCTGCGTGCTGCAACGAAGATCCTGTGTGCTGCAACTAAGACCCGGCACAGCCGAATAAATAAATAAATAAATATAAAATAGGCAAAGGAGGGGGATCTAGTATGCAAGTGGAGAAGTTGCCCTTAAATAGGAGTAGGGGCTGTTTATAATAACAGAAGAGAGGCTAGATCAGTATGTACACAGGCACAGGCAGTTGGGTAGATGTGGCAATAAGAGCTTGTGGAAGTTCTCTTCTGATTGCTTTTATTTTCTTCCTGAAGTAGGAAGCAGAGTCATCATCTGGTATGAGAATGGGAGAAGAGAAGGTATAAAGTAGCCATCTAGAAGGAATGGAGAATGAATGGACTAGGGAAATGTAGTAGAATAGCCAGGCATCACTAAGGGCCCACTTAAAGTTAGTGGTCATACATTTAAAATGAGATATCAGTATGGTTGTGTGTTCTTGTCCAACACTGATGGTTGTACTGATGCACAATAAATATTTTTAATTTAATTCAGTTGCTATGGAAGATCATAAGGAAGGGTCACATGGAAAGCGTCACCAAGAAAGTAACGTTTGAACTGGCTCTTAAAGAATATATATGATGCAGTTTGGTATTTGAAGAGGAGGGATGAGGACCTCCAGGTGGTCCTCACTCCTCATGTGCAAAGGCCCAGAGGCATGGAAGAGCAGAGTATGTTCCTTGAACATTTGGAAATCACTGTTGTAGGCTGTTTTCTACCAAAAAACCAACGTAGTGACTGTGCAAGATTAGAGAGGAAGACTGTCCCTAAAGGGTTGTTATAAATATTAAACAAGTTCACTAAATGTCATTTCTGTACTTTCTTCAGATGCTCTTAATGCTCAGCAGTACAAAGTTCTTATTGGTAACCGGGAGTGGATGATTAGAAATGGTCTTGTCATTAATAACGATGTAAATGATTCCATGACTGAACATGAGAGAAAAGGTCGGACTGCTGTATTGGTAGCAGTTGATGGTAAGGTTTTCCTTAAGTACACTATGACTCAGTGTCATGATTTCACTTGTTTTCTGTGTATTTTTGAGAGACATCTGAGCTATGAGGGTTATTCAAAAGCAGCCTGAATGCAAAGTAAAAATGTCAGCAATACATAATTGTTACTGATTAATTTAAAATTCTCTTGCATTTGCCTGGCTTTGTTATTTTCCTCCGTGGCCTATAGTTTTAAAAAAAGCTAATCAAGGATTTTTTTTAAAACCTAAAAATAACATTATAGCAAAGTAAAAGAATATTTATAATCTCATCATCTAAACACAATGTCAGTTTTAATTGATATTTCTGGATATATATTCATACACATCACACAGAATTACAATATTAGTACATATACTGTTTATAAATGGGTGCATTTTATTGTATGTAAATTTTACCTCAAAGTTGAATAAAAATTTAAAATTCCTTGTACACATACTGTTTTATTTTATCTTATTTTATTTAATAGTAAATATTTCCAATCATATTTTAATGTGGCACCATTTATCATACTTATACACTATGACTAACTTAATCATTCCCCTGTTGGAAATTTAAGCTACTTCTAATATTTTATTATTGTAAGTAACACCACAGTAAACATCTTTGAGGTTTTAGGTATTTTGTTAAATTATTTCTTAGGGTACATTTCTAGCTGTGAGATTAATTAGTCAACATTTATAATCCTTGCTAAGTATGAAGGCAGTATCTTACTATGGCCTTTTTAGGCCCAGGAAGAAGCAGAAAATACCATTAATTTTTGTTTTTAAAATAGCTACTTGTAGTGATTTTTTTCCCAGTATAAAATGCCAGTTTTGTTTCCATCCACCCCTTCACCTTAAAAAGGGTGAAGTATGAGTTTTCAGTTTCATTTGCCTTTAAATTAGCTAAAGTGTTTGGGGCTATTGGCCAATACGTCTCTAAAGAAAGAAAATAAGTATCCAGTAAAGTCTCTTCAGTTTCCTATCATTACCTTCATTAGTAAGCCCTACCTCACTCTGTGAAATTTTCACAACCAAGTATGGAGGCTTGTTGCAGGGTTTGTGGTATAAAGTCTATGTGGTCTTGGAGATATTTTGAGTTAAGCCAAGTCCTGAACAACTTCACTTAACAAAATTCATTTCTTTCTGAAATTTTAAGTCAGAATATTATTCTGTTTTCACCATATTCCAAATTCTATCTTCTGGTGCTCCTATATTAGATGAGCTGTGCGGCTTGATAGCTATCGCTGATACAGTGAAGCCTGAAGCAGAATTGGCAGTCCATATTCTGAAATCTATGGGCTTAGAAGTAGTTCTGATGACTGGAGACAACAGTAAAACAGCTAGATCTATTGCTTCTCAGGTAATGGGTTTACTTAGTTGTTGGGGTGGGAGTATGTGGTAACTTCTCATTCTTCACATACATTTCCTTTCTTGCCTTCAGCTGCTAAAGAAGTCATATTACCTATTATTTTCATTATCCCCGAGTAGCCATATCTGGTTCCTTAAAGAAAAGTTGGCATACTATGCAGGAAGGACTTTGGGTTTTGTCTGGAACTGTTATAATTAAAAAGCTATTTGCTGAGTTCATGGGATGCTTGAGTGACATTGTACACAGTTTCTGTTGATGCTTCCTTTGAAATGTTGCTGATAGTCTCCACCGGTGCTGCCAGCCTAAGCCAGGCTCTCATCCTCTCATGCCTAAAGTACAGCAGTAGCTCCACGCATGTTCCTCTCTAGTCCATCCTGGATACCACTGATAGAACCGTCTTCCATAGCATTCTTCTGCTACTCACCCCCACATTTGCCTTCCCTCTAAAACTTTTCTCATATTAGTCTTTTCTATTTTGGAATGCCTTCTCCCCTCTTCTATTAAATAATAAAGATAATATATAAATACATTCTTGTATAAAAAATACAGAAGGCTATAAAGTAAAACGTTTAAGTCACCATTTTCCCAAGCCTCCCTGTCCAACCCTACCCCCTTACACTTTTTCATATGCTTATATGTTCATATACAGATGTATAGTTCTGGTATTTTGAACATAAATTGGATCATTTTTGTACAAATTGTTCAGCAGTTTGCTTTCTTTCAGATAACAATATATATGCCTTGGAGCTTTGTCCATGTCTGAACATATAAAGTTATTTCATTCTTTCTACATCATTGCATGGAATTCCATAGTACGGATGCGTCATAATGTACTTAACCATTCCTCTAATAAAAAAAAAATTTATGTGGTTTTGAAAATTTTGTTTTACAAATAAGGCAGTAATATACATCCTTGGACATACTTCTTTTTATACATGTATAGGTATGTCCAAAATATAGCTAGGGGTGGAATTGCTGAACCAAATGACATGCACACTTTGATAGATGCTGCCAAATACCCTCCAAAAAGACAGTACCAACTTACACACCCACCAACAGTGCATAAGAGAGCTCATTTCCCCATATCCTTACTATCCCTGGATATTATTAGTCTCTTACAATTTGGACATTTGGTAGGTGGAAACAGATGGCTCATCATTGCCGAGTTATATTTCAGGTACTCAGTAATATTTCTTGAAATGAATGGAGTTTATTTTTGCCCACGTAGGTTGGCATTACTAAGGTGTTTGCTGAAGTTCTACCTTCCCACAAGGTTGCTAAGGTGAAGCAACTTCAAGAGGAGGGGAACCGGGTAGCAATGGTAGGAGATGGAATCAATGACTCCCCAGCGCTGGCGATGGCTAATGTTGGAATTGCCATTGGCACAGGCACAGATGTAGCCATTGAAGCAGCCGATGTGGTTTTGATACGGGTAAGTCCTATGGTCTGACCTTTGAGGAGTGTGAGACTGCTCTACATGGTCAGGGTTAGTGTCGTATATTGAACACAATGATTGTGCCCTTCGAATTCCCATGCTCCTAGCCATTGAGACTGGGAGAGTTCAAGATGGCAGTATGAGAAAACTTAGTAATTACTTCCAGACTTTCTCATTTCAGCGAAGCAAATGAGAATGACAAGCTTCTAAAGTGAAGCATTAGATTTGGGAATATACTTATCATACTCTTATCTTCAACAAATACTTGCTGAGGTTATTTTAGTGGGATTTAGTCCCTGTACCAGCATACAACCCTAAAAGTATTTTCAGAACCCTGAGAAAAATCCCTTCCAAGACAGCCTCAAATTTTTAGCAATATCTCAGATTTGTAGTTAATTCACATATTACCGTAAGGTACACATCATCTTCGGTATACACAGTATCAAATACAAGTTACTGGTCAAGTTACAGTCTCTTGCTAATATCACAAATATTTCTGTTCTCAGAATGATCTTCTGGATGTAGTGGCAAGTATTGATTTATCAAGGAAGACAGTCAAGAGGATTCGGATAAATTTTGTCTTTGCTCTAATTTATAATCTGATTGGAATTCCCATAGCTGCTGGTATGTGACAGTTAACTTGTATTGCTTTTTTCATGAAGTCGTTAGAGGCCTACCATATTGGAAGTTTTAGTCTTCTTATTATTAGTTTTGAGCTCAGTTTTGTATGTAGCCTGCTGGTATGGTGAGAGGTAATTTTAAAATCAATAATTTAAATTTTCAGCATGTTCATTATGGCCTAGAATGTATAAGCCTTCTGATAGGTTTATTTTATTTTTTTACCTTATTTTTACCTTATTTTTACCTTCAACTTTGTATTTTGAAATTTTCAAACGTACATAAACAAGGAGAAAAATGATACAATAAAACAATATACCCTTCACCAAAATTCACCAGTTAATAATATTTTGCCACATTGCTTCATCTCTTTCTCCATATACTGTCACACACATATGTACTTATTTGCTTACTCATTTAGTTTTTGCTGAAGAGAATAAATTTACCTTTAATCTCACTACCCGAACACAACTACTGTTGGTATTTTAGTATACGTCTTTCTGGTCTTTTTTTACTCTGTATTGGTTTTTGTCTTGTTTCATTGTTGTAATTATAGCATGCAGAGAATTTTCTTAATGTTCTAATAGCCAACAGTTTTTTTTTAAAGTTTGGGAACCAGATGTGAGAAAGACAGAGAGAGAAATTGAACAAAGGAATACGACCAAGAAAAAGCAGTTTAGAATTATTTAATAAGCATCCGATCATCCCTATTACTTAGGGGCTTGGTAGATGTTAGTATTAGTAATAACATAAGAAAAATAGTTATCACTTTCTTCTTGTTCTCTCTGGTTTGAGAGCCAAAGAAGGACATGAGATAACATGAGAACAATTACAAAGCTGTTTATCAACAGAGACACACAGATGGAGAGGACAAAGAGTAAAAGAACAAAATCCAGAGAGATTAATTCATGGAGCAAGTTATTTTTTAAAAATTATACAAGTAATATATGGTCACTGTATACAAAGTAGAAAAAATACAGATAAGCACATAAAAAAATACAAGTACAGTAAGTCTATCTCATCCCCATCATATGAACAAATTTTTAAATGTCTGTCAAAACCAAGTGTGGATGAGTTTGTAGAATATGAACTCTCATGCACTATTGGAGGGTTTGTGATCTGGTACAGCCACTTTGGAGAGCAACTGAGAAATATCTACCTAAAGTTGAAGGTGTGCCTATGTTATAATCTAGCTGTTTCACCTCTAGGTATATACCCTAGGGAAATTCTCAAACACATGCACAGGGCGGCATGTACAAGAATGTTCACAGCAACACTCTATTAGTGAAAAATTGGCAACGACATAAATCTCTACCAACAGGAGGATAAATTGCTGAATAAATATCAAAGAAGGAAATGATTTGTATATATGTATTAGGAACACAGTGGTAATCTGTTTAGTACTGTTTGGTCTAACTAATCCAAACTTGTTTTCTAGGAGTTTTTATGCCCATTGGTTTGGTTTTGCAGCCCTGGATGGGATCTGCTGCAATGGCTGCTTCATCTGTTTCAGTAGTACTTTCTTCACTCCTCCTTAAACTGTAAGTATGATGGCTCGCTCACGCTTGTCTTTTATATTTCTTTTATCACCCACCCACAGTCAGTCTTGCTAGGTTTTATTCTTGTATTGATCAATGATAAGCCCAAACTGTTCTTAATAATAAATGTTAACTACATAATTATCACCTTATGTAGTATATACAGAGCAACCACAAGCACTGAGTGGGGTAAAATCTAGTACACTGGCTCTCAGAAGTAGGATTTCTGATCATGTGACCTCACACAACTCCTTTTGACCACCTTTATACATTTCAAACCAGGCTAATCTCTTCATTTTTGAATGTAACAAGCGGCTAGTTCGCATTTGATTATTTCAAACTAGTGTACTTTTGCATCTTTTCAGTTACAGGAAACCAACTTATGAGAATTATGAACTACATGCCCGAGGCCAGATGGGACAGAAAAGTCCTTCAGAAATAAGTGTTCATGTTGGAATAGATGATACCTCAAGAAATTCTCCTAAACTGGGTTTGCTGGACCGGATTGTTAATTACAGCAGAGCCTCCATAAACTCACTGCTGTCTGATAAACGATCACTGAATAGTGTTGGTACCAGTGAACCTGACAAGCACTCACTCCTGGTGGGAGACTGCAGGGAAGATGACGACAGTGCATTGTAACAGGCCACAGAGAGTGCTGCTAGATGATGTTGTTCTGCACTGACACAGCATTCATGGTCACCTTAGCTTTTTAAAATATTGCAGGGCTTTATGTTGGTCTCATGCTCTTATGTTAGGGAATCTATTTGAATTGCATTTGTCTAATGGCAAAAATATCTTTTTCAGGGCCTCAGCTCGGAACCTAGCTTTATTGAAAATGAATTTCTAGTATTTTTTGTTTTCACTAGCAACAGATAAGGTAGACCAGGGAGGTTTACAAGTCCTACAACTGAAGATTGCTGAATTGCTGCTAAAGTCATAGATAATTTTTATTTGACCAAAAAAAAAAGTTCAAGAAAAGATCATTGAAAATTTGAAGATTTGAGCGCATAATCTTGAGGAGATTCTCGAGCCCTCCTCCCTGCCAGATTGGGGAGCAACGGCTTTCAAAGCACTGTATAAAGAATCCTGTTTTAGAAGCAAAATAGTAGAAACTGTTTAAAAATAGACAGGCCTATTTATTACAGGCTTTCTTTCCCCCTTCTTCTCCCTGCATCTTTGTCTTTGCCATCGCTTTCTTAGATGCCCCAATGTGTTTTCTTTTATTATGTTCTTTCAAGTGAGCTAAGTGTAGGTGGTTTCTCATTGACAAAAATAACTGACAACTTTTCCAGTAACTTGTTTGTTTCTTTATCTTGTAGCTCAAAAGACCTTCAGGGCCTATATGGTTCCCTGCTTCCCACCTTTCCATTGTTGTAAAAAATATATCAGATTCCTCCTTCAGTGACTCCCTAGCTCTGTGCAGGCTTTCAGTTCACTCCTGCTGGGTTCAGCTATAAGTTGTTCTTAGTATCGTCTATAAGCCTCCGTTCAGAAACTTAAGATTTTGAGCCACTTCTACAATTGATTTTTTCCCAAAGATTGACACTACCATGTTTAACATGTACCGGTCATATAAAATTACCTGGATTCACTAAATTTGTCCTTTTCTGGAGAGAATGCAAGACATTAGCTGATATTTATAATTTAATAGATTTTAATTGTCTTTTATTGTTTTAGATAATCTCTCAAAATGACTTTAAAATAATGCTATTACACAAAGCCGCTTTTACCAAAAAATACAGTAAATTGTAATACAGAAATGAGAATTTCCCTAGGTTATGATACCTTTTAGCTAAATGTATATTTTTCTCTAGTTTAAAACATTTGCACTTGCTAGTTAGTGTGGTTGGCAAATTCACGGGCTTGTTCTCATCAACATATAAATTTAGAAATCCCCCTGTGAGTGCCTGGGAGTTAATACACTGGTCAGAGATCTGGTACTTGTATCACTATTTAAATTAACTTGTTAACTGCAAGGTGGATTTCAGATGCAGAATATGTAAGTTAAGAAAACTCATACATAAATTCCTAACATCTATTCCCATTGTCATATGTAAAGCTGCTAGCACAATTCCTAGCACATAGGATTTGTGCTCAGTAAATGTTAGTTCTTATTTCCCCTTGAGGTCAGTGATAAATATCAAAAATTGCTTTTACAGAGTAGAGTCTAAAATCAGGTGGGAGTGGGGGATGGGGTTCTTCCCTCCTTTCCAACTTCCTTTTTCTCTTGTTCTTTCATACACACTCAAAAAAGTTTACAACATAATTCCATGTTGACTTTTCAGATTTGGAAAAGATCTCATTTTTATCTCAGCTATCTTAAAGACAGAACTGAAACTTGATGAAGGTGCTATTAATCTAGAAAAGCAAACCAATTTTAATGAAATATGAATGAGTTTGTAGGTCTAGGCCTTTTTTAGACCAATGCCTGTGCCATCTTCCATGCTTTCAATTTGAATTTTAATATTTGTTTTTTATTTTAATTCCAATGGCCCGTCATACCACAACTTGTTTCTTCTAGAAGAAATAGCTAATACGACAAAGGTATAATATAGACTTTTGAAAAAGAAGCACCTTTCTCTGTCTCTCTCCCTCCCTCCCTTCCTCCCCCTCCCCCTTCCCCTCACTTTCACTCTTCTATCTCTCTGAAGCACTTGAACATAGCCAGTTACTACTTTTATTATTCTGTGTGTGTTAGAGTTGTCCACTTGGCCTCACATGCCAAGGGATCCACATGTCATAGGGCAATGAGAAGAGCAGCCTATATAATCTGGGAAAAATCAAGGATGTAATTTCAGCCCTTAGTACAGGAACAGAAAACATGCTGTTTATAAAGAATCCTGCTTTAAATATCTATAGCCATCTTTGAATTATCTACCACAAGTCTCTTGCAATTCTGAACTCCCATTAGCTTCATAGAGCAGCTGTAGTCACCGGAGAGAGACATATGGAGGGGATCAAAAACATTGCTTTCAGTTAGTAAGTAGCTTTAAGTAATTAGTTACTAGTGAGAACAAATTTTATAAATGTGTGCGTATGCATCTGTGTTTATTCATATCATACATATATACATATATTACCCATATAGAAGGAAAATGGATTTATATTTGAATTTGATATTAGAATATTTGAAGTTCTTTATTTGTTGTTCCTTTGTCACTCTTTTGTATTCACTCAGCAACCATGCCCTCAGTCTGAAGATAACAAGGATGTTTTGATATCCAGTGCTGGTTCAGACTCAACTAAGGGGCACCTTTTATCTTAAATATCCAAAGATGCCTTTTAAATTTCAACGGTTAAAACATAACTGTTTAGTGTTGTAGTCTAAAGAAGTATGGTTGTCAGTTGTGAAAATAGAAATGTTATTTTTCGTAGTTTAGTATCAACGTTTTAGATGTTAGATTTGATGCCTTGTGAACAAATAATTTTATATTGTGCTTCAACTTTTTAAAAGTTATTCTTTTATTGGATGTATTCTTTGTTCAAAATGCTTAAATAGCATTGTAGGCAAGATGTTTCCAAACATTTAAGTGTGCGTATCTTTTATGTACACAGCTGAAAATCCAGAATGTATGTTCTTAGAGAATTTTTTCCACTACTTATGGATCTTGCTTTAAAATTATTTTTCTTAATATTTATTTTACTCTATTTTGTTATTTTCTTTGGCTGAGGCATCTGGTTACTGGTTGTTTTAATAAGAGTAAAAACATTCCTGGAATCACTCCTTTTGGATATTTTTGTTTCTTACTTTTCTCTATTTTAAAAATATTATTTTACCAAATATAAAAAATGCAGATTCGTGCCAAATTATTAGCTATTTTTACACTAACTTTCTGTAGTCCTTCTGAAAGTTTATCTGGTATGAGTAACCAGATAAAGCACAAAAGCATGAATTCTTGTTCTTCAATTAAAAGAGCTTCTCTAATGGCACTGATAGTAAATGCCTTTTGTAGCCAAAACCAGGCGTCTCAAACTTATGCTTTTAGTTAAAGAAATGTTTAACTAACCATTGTTGAACATTGATTGTTTGATACCCAAAACAGCAGTGGACGATGTTGTGCAATAATCATCTACTATAGTCAAGATATTCAGTAGTTTGTTTTTCCATAAGCATGTAATTGATCATATATCTGCCAAGGATGTGCCTTCAACTTTATAATTATAGTATTGTAAAAAAAGATTTTTTTTGGTCAGTGTCTCTTTTGTTAAATCATCCAACTCCTCTACCAGCAGTTCCAAACTACCCTGTGTTTTTAGGTGTTGTGTTCTGTTTTTGGTTTTTTTTTTAAATCAAGGGTGGGGCAGGATTGGAGGCAGCACCACACATTCACTAAGAGTGGGAGGGAAGAAATCTATTTTCCTTCAGACTTCACCTGCTGGATCTTTTAGTGCAGATGAGAAACAAAGGAATATAATTGTCCTCCTTTCCTTTATAGTCTATAATACGTTCTTTATAGATTGTCTACCCCAAATGAGCTAAATGGAGACAAGAGCTTTTCTTGCCTTTGGGGAGCCCTATACAGTGTGTATGAGGATCCCACCCAAAATGCATCCCCATACCAAACACTGCTTCAAGTTAAGGAAAGGGTTTTAAACCTATTTGTAAGGAAAAACGAAGTTTTACTTCCCTCCCAAACTTTGGGATTATTCAGGGTATTGAAATAGGATTAGAAATGGAAATATAAGAGTAAAATCACTGAGGTATCCACTTAGCTGGCCAGCCTCCCTTTCCTATTGGCGCCTTGACTACCCTCTGAGAAGGACGTGCAGTGATAGTGACATCCCAGGTGAGGTTTCAAAACCTTCCAGACAAAAACTAAACAAAAAGCCAGAAACCTTCCAGTTGGGGAAGGCTTTAAAGGCCCTGCTAAGATTCATATAGAGATGAGAGAGGTGAGGCTGCCTCCTTCACAAATTTCACCTCGGGCCAGCCAGCCCTACTTGCTTAACAGCTTCATTTTCATAGATGTGACCACTAGTTGTGGAAATGAGTTATGAGTAAGGTATGAAAGGCAAGGCTCTTGAGGACAAGGTTTAAGTGAAATTGCTAGTATAAATAGGATCTCATGCAATTTAAGAAATTTGAAAACTTCCATGCAAGCAGTTCTCTCTCTGGAGAAGTTTGAAATAGGCTGAGTCGTCTTTGGCATATTGTACCTGCTGTCCTCGAATGGCCCCCAGCTTTTCATTGTCAGCGCCCTTCCCCCAGCCCCCAGGCCTGTCTGTAAACTGAAGTGCTGCCATTACTTCAACATTACTTGCTTCACCCTCACCCAATCAAAACTTCAATTTCTTCATTGCAGTTATTATCACCACGTAATAAAAAAAAACTGAGATTAATCCATCCTAAAGTACCAGTGACCTTTAGATCTAGCCAGAAGTATTAGCAATTACTTGAAAAGATTATTTTTTAAATCCAAATAACTTTATAACTATTGAAATGAAAAACAACAGGCCATGTGGAAGAGGTTATTTGGTAGAGCCCAGGATCAGCCCTCCTAAGCTCTTCCTTCTTGCAGCTTTTTACCTTCCACTGTCGCATCCACCATTTCTTTAAAAGCACCGCATCTGCATCTCCGTAGTGATGGAAAGAGCGTTGATTTTGGAGCCCACCAGACCTATCTGCAAAATTCCAGTTCTGCCACATACCAGCTGGGTGACTATATTAGTTTCCTATTGCTGCTGTAACAGATTACAACAAACTTCGTATCCTTTTTTTAAATTTAATTTTTATTTTATATTGGAGTATAGTTGGTTTACAGTGTTGTGTTAGTTTCAGGTGTACAGTAAAGTGATTCAGTTACACATATACATGTATCCATTCCTTTTAAGATTCTTTTCCATTGTAAGTTATTACAAAGTATTAAGTATATTTTCCTGTGCGATACAGTAGGGCCTTGTTGGTTATCTGTTTTATATGTAGTAATGTGTATATGTTAATATCATATTCCTGACTTATCCCTCCCCTGCCCTTTCCTCTTTGGTAACCATAAATTTGTTTTCTATGATGTCTGTGGGTCTGTTTCTGTTTTGTAAATAAGTTCATTTGTATCATTTTTTTAAGATTCCACATATAAGTGATATCATATGATACTTGTCCTTCTCTGTCTGGTTTACTTCACTCAGTATGATAATCTCTAGGCCCATCGATGTTGCTGCAAATGGCATTATTTCATTCTTTTTTTTTTATCAGTGTGTAAGTATCGGGCTGATAAAAACAACTTAAGATTTTAAAGAATTTTTCAGTTGTTTGCATATGTACATATACACATAGATGTTTGCATATTATATATACACACACATACATTATATGTTATATATTGGTTTAAACTCCAGTTAATATAAACTCCTTCTGGCTATGCTAGCTAATTCTTTTTTGTGTGTGAATTTTTGAATTTTATTTATTTTTTATACAGCAGGTTCTTATTAGTTATCCATTTTATACATATTAGTGTATATATGTCAATCCCAATCTCCCACTTCATCACACCACCACCACCACCCCCCCGCCACCACTTTCCCCCCTTGGTGTCCAAACATTTGTTCTCTACATCTGACCACAGTGCTCAGACACAGCTAGGATCTAGATGAAGAGGAAGCGCACCAGTTCCAGTGAGGAAAACGGGGAAGAGAGGGCTCCCTACCAATCCACATGTGCAATTCCAGGCACTTTGGCTGGAGTTGCTGCCAACACAGGGCTGGAACCAGCTGAGCAGCCCCAAGAGCTCCCAGGAAACAAAGAAATCTGGAGGAGCTTGTGATGGGATAAAGGGGAAATCTTGTCACTGAAAACCTGTTTGTTTCGCAACACATGCCAAGCAGGATTTGAAACTCCCTCAGTTCCTGAAAAAAGAAAAAAAAGAGAGATGAGATCCGAAGAGGAAGAAAATGTTTTCTGCTTTTGGTCACATGTCCTAAGATCTCAGCAATTATCTTGAGGTTTTGAAGATTCCCAAGAGAGAAGTTTTTTTATTTTAGAGAAATCGACTACAGAAAGATGAGCAGCAGGAACATGTACCAAGAGCTTCTCACAGGTATGTTGTTTTCTTTGACCCTTGACTGCATCCCAGCAATATACAAGGAATTATGGGAAGAAATCCTTTCCCAGAATTGTAGCAAGAGATAGATGGCATTATTAGAGACTGAGGGCTCAAGAAAATAATGTTTTCTTCAAAATAATTCATTCACAAATTCCACCATAGACAGTGGTATTATTACGTGGAGGTGGCATAGCATTTCTTTTCGTATCACCCAACAAGCCTTATTCCCTACTGCTTACACCTTTCCACCTGTACCCAGTGACCTAAGAGGCTCTAAGAATTTGGGATCTGAAGAAATATCTGCACCCCCATGTTCACTGCAGCACTATTCACAATAGCCAAGATCTAGAAATAACCTCATGTTCATTGCAACACTATTCACAATAGCCAAGATCTAGAAATAACCTAAGTGTCCAACAGCAGATGAATGGATAAAGAAAATATGGTATGTATACGCATGGAATAAAACTCAGCCATAAATATTAGGGAGATCTTGCCACTTGCAACAACATGGATAGACATTGAGGGCATTATGCTAAGTGGAATAAGTCAGACAGAGACAGACAAGTACTGTATGAGCTCGCTTATATGTGGAATCTAAAAAAAACAAACTCATAGAAACAGAGATCAGATTTGTGGTTGCCAGAGGCAGGGGGTGGGGGGAGAGGAATTGGGTGAAGGTGGTCAAAAGGTACAAACTTCCAGTTATAAGTTCTGGGGATCTAATGTACAGCATGGTGACTATAGCTAAAAGTACTGTTTTGTATATTTGAAAGTTGCTAAGAGAGAGGTCTGAACAGTTCTCATCACAAGGAAAAAAAAATTTGTAACTATGTGAGGTGATGGATGTTAGCTAAATTTATTGTGGTAATCATTTTGCAGCATAGACAAATATCACATCATTGTGTTGTACACCTTAATCTTACACAATGTTATATGTCAATTATATCACAATAAAACTGGAAAAAGAAAAGAATTTGGGATCCCCAAGTACATCCTAAATTAGGTGCTGCTATGACTGCTGGGCAGAATATGCTGTGCAAAGTATCATAGTGCTTTAAAAATGCACTTCTGCTCTCAGTCTAATAAATTCTCTAAGATAACATATGCAAGTTTAGAGCTAATTTTCATTTTGACCACCGCAGTGATTCTTTTTTTTTTTTTTAAAGCATTTATTGTATGTTTGTTTCCATTTCTTTATAGCAGATTGGATTTTTTTTTAATTAAAAATAATTTTTTTTGGCTGCATTGGATCTTTGTTGCTGCACGCAGGCTTTCTCCAGTTGTGGCGAGTGGGGGCTACTCTTCATTGCGGAGCACAGGTTCTAGGTGCACGGGCTTCAGTAGTTGTGACACGCGGGCTCAGTAGTTGTGACGCACGGGCTTAGCTGCTCCGCAGCATGTGGGATCTTCCCGGACCAGGGCTCGAACCCGTGTCCCCTACATTGGCAGGCGGATTCTTAACCACTGTGCCACCAGGGAAGCCCCGCAGTGATTCTTTTTTTTTTTTTTTTTTAGTATCTTTATTGGCGTATAATTGCTTTATAACATTGTGTTAGTTTCTGCTGTACAACAAAGTGAATCAGCTCTATGTATACATATATCCCCATATCCCCTCCCTCTTGAGCCTCCCTCCCACCCTCCTTATCCCACCCCTCTAGGTGGTCACAAAGCACCGAGCTGATCTCCCTGTGCTATGCATCAGCTTCCCACTAGCCATCCATTTTACATTTGGTAGTGTATATATGTCAATGCTACTCTCTCACTCTGTCCCCACTTCCCCTCGCCCCACTGTGTCCTCAGGTCCGTTCTTTACATCCCACAGTGATTCTTGATTGGGTTTCACCACACCTCAGAAGTACCAAGAGTAAGCAGTTAGAAGGAAGGAGGAGAATCCTAGATAGCACTCTGAGCCCACATTACCCACAGTCCCTGCAGTAGCACTTGGGGAGCAGACATCAAGATCTCTGTTTGCATCACCTGTGCTGAGGTGGTAACAGCACTGGATTGGAGGTCAAGAGTCCTGGATTTGTTTTATTTATTTATTTATTGAAGTATAGTTGATTTACATCGTTGTGTTAGTTTCTGGTGTGCAGCAAAGTGAGTCAGTTATACATGTATATATATATATATCCTTTTAAATATTCTTTTCCATTATAGGTTATTACAAGATATTGAATATAGTTCCCTGTGCTATACAGTAGAACCTTGCTGTTTATCTATTTTATATATAGTAGTTTGTATCTGCTAATCCCAAACTCCTAATTTATCCCTCCCCCCTTCCCCTTTGATCACCCTAAGGTTGTTTTCTATGTCAGCGAGTCTCTTTCTGTTTTGTAAATAAGTTCATTTGTATCATTTTTTTAGATTCCACATATAAGTGATATCATATGATATTTGTCTTTCTCTGTCTGACTTACTTCACTTAGTATGATAATCTGTAGGTCCATCCATGTTGCTGCAAATGGCATTATTTCATTCTTTTTTATGGCTGACTAGTATTTCATTGTATATGTATATATATATCACATCTTCTTTATCCATTCATCTGTTGATGGACATTTAGGTTGTTTCCATGTCTTGGCTATTGTGAATAGTGCTACTATGAACATTGGGGTGCATGTATATTTTTGAATTAGAGTTTTCTCCAGATATATGCCCAGGAGTGGGATTGCAGGATCATATGGTAATTCTAGTTTCAGCTTTTTTAAGGAACCTCCATACTGTTCTCCATAGTGGCTGCACCAATTTACATTCCCACCAACAGTGTAGGAGGGTTCTCTTTTCTCCACACCAAGAGGCCTGGATTTGAATCTCAGTCATACATAACCATTTACTAGCTGAGTGCAAAGTCATGCTACTTGTCTGGGCCTCCTTCCTCTTCTGTAAAACTTCACAGAGAATTATGTGACAGGATAGTAAATTGGAAAGTGCTAAGTAATTCCAAGGTGTCTTTTCTGGGCATCAAGCCCGAAGACCCCTCAGACTAGAGCATGCACTGTGGATCACCTCCTCTCTCATCTCCCCTATCCTCAGCTGAATTTTCAAATAATAGCACTGTCAAGAAACTTCCAAGAGTAGAAATAAAAGCATCCACTCTTCCCAATTTCACAGAGAAAGCATAGAATATTAACAAAATAATAGTAATAACAAGCTATGAACACTTTAATTTGTGGCAAACTTTCAACCAAGACTGTTAAAGTGCCTTTTTGCAGATGATGTGGAGTGTTATTTGAAGGAGTGTCATACTCTCAGGTTCTGTGTGAGTCATGAAGCCGTGTTTTCTAAAAACCCTCACCAGGACTTTCTCCACATGTTAGAGGGAAAGGTCCTTTAGTCCCTACCCCCTTATACAAGCCTAGGAATGTCTCTGAAGGACACGGTGGTAAAACACAATGTGGTCATCAGCCTTGGAAAAGAACCTCAAGGGTCCTCCTGAGGCGTGATAACCCTTGTAAATGCGACAAGATTTGTCTTCTGTTCTCAGAGTTACATGTATCTCCTGCTGGGAAATGTCTTGATTTGGGCGCTGACGTATTTGCACTGAGACTCAGGTCCCCAAGTTGCACTCTGTATTAGGTGGGCCCCCACGAGACAGTGGCGTCCGAGAATGCTGTTCCCTGCTGGGCCAGCCCTGCCTTTCAGGGTCCAGGAGTCGTTGGGGGTAAATTTTATATTACGAAGCAGGTGGCTTGAGGTGCGTGCATGTGTGCCACTCTCTGCTTAGCCTAGGAGACCTTGGCAGGGTTGTGAGCTGATTGTTTCTGCAGTGATACACAGGGTAAGTAGAGATTGACTTGATAACTGAGGGTTGGGGCTGGTTCCATTTTCCTCAGCAGTTATTTGGTGCAGGGGTAAACTGAGGAAGAGGCCATGGGAATTTTTTGACATAGAGGCCAAACTCAGATAAGCAGGCAATGACAGTTGTTCACAGAGTGTGGTCCCTGGACCAGTAACATCAACACCACCCGGGAACTTGGGAAAAATTCAAATTCTTGGGCCCCTCTGCAGACCAAATGAATCTAAAACTCTGGCGGTGGGGCCCAGCAATCTATGTTTTGAAATGCCTTTCAGATGATTCAGACTCATGTTCAAACTTGAGAACTACTGGATTAAGGGCTTCTCACTCTGGCTGCACACCTGCAGCATTTGTTTAAAATACAGATTCTGGAGTGGGGCCCAGGAAATCCCTGTTTTTAATCCCTATGTGATACTGTTGCTCAGGCAAGATTGAGAACCACAAGTGCATTCTATCCTTAGGAACAAGTTTCTCGGACTGTGCTGAGTTTTTGTCATGGGCCTTCCAGTCCGTTGTCTGGACTATAGGTTGTAGTTTTAGGATTAGATGGCATTTTCTGGCTCAGGGCCTGTCTCTGTGATGGAATCAAGGCCTAGGCAGAGAGTGATGCCTGTGTTTCTTGGTAGGGAAGCTAGAGTGCCTCTGCCTATTGGTCCCCTCTCTCCTCCCTTAAAGGTCTAGAAGAAGCAGTTTGCCCTATAGAGTTCCTGTATAGAGGCCTGGAAGAAGAGGCTCTGCAGAAAATAGTGACCCGGGACAGTGGTTGCCAAAATACAGCTACTGTAGTCCATGAATATTCTGCATTTCAAACTAGACATCTCTAGCCCCTTCAATTCTTTCATCATCTCCCCATTACTCCCAGCTCCCCTAGTCACATACTCTTATGACCTCAGATCAGGTACTTCTTTTGCTTTCATTTCTCCATTTTAGAAAGTGGGACTAATACCTGTCATCATCCAAAGTGTGAAGGGGGCAGGCAGGGCTGAGAGAAGGACCAATGAGCTAAACTACCCACATTTGACAATGTATTAAGTGCACAAGACAATGAAACCACCTCCATTACACAGTGAAATGTTTGTGGGGAAAGGTCTGTACTCATCATAGTTATTTTAAAACTGGTTTGAAAGTTTTCAGAGGCAAAAATTATTTCATTCATGTAAATACTGAATCCTGGAGCAGCAGTGAGATAATATGAACTTCTGTTTGCAGTTAAGTCAGTCCATTATTTTACATCTTCTCTTGGCTTCCTGTCATAATAGGGGTATATAGAAACAGGGTTATGTTTACATACATGTGGGGGAAAGTATGTTGGACATGGGCAAATATGGTTACATTAATTGAGGGTCTATGTGCTAAACATTTTACTTATATCACCGTATTTAATCCTTTCAATAATCTTGTGAGATTCTTACTGCCTTTTACAGAAAAGACTGAGCTTATATGATCTGACTTCCCAAAGGAGACACAATGTCAGGCAGGATTTAAACTCAGGTATGTCTGATTTGAGGGAGCTTTTGTTCTTTTACAATCACCAGACTTGCTGTCATTTACCTAAGCTTCACCGTAATGCTGTTGTTTAAGAAGCCAGCCAGGCTGCAGTGACCTCTTACTGATAGGTTTAGATGCAGGGGAGGTATACGATCTGTTACAGACGATTCACTGAGCTAAGACTAAAATCTAAGTTTTCTGACCGTCTGCTAAACTGGAAAGTGCATCTTATGTCCGAAAGATAAGCAGTCCCTTCTTGCTACCTCAATGCCAACACTGACCAAGAAATCAAGAAAGGACCTAGGATGTCCCTATTACTCTCTGGGTTCTGAAATAGGGTCCTGACATTTCAGATTGACAAAAGAAGGCCCTTGGAGATTCGCCCAAAAGGCAAGCATGATATGGGGATCACATTATCAGATATATATCACATATAACCAGAGTTGGGAGGTCAGCCTTCCTTTGGGCTATACTTTGGCCCAGACTTTTTAAAGCTTCAGCTCTGGATTTCAAAATATTATATATATATATATATATATATATATATATATATATATATATATATATATATATATATACACACACACACACACACACACAAAGTGAAGGGGGGAGAAAGGAGCAATCATAAATATAATTATTTTGTTTATTGAAAAAACATTTGTATGGCTCTTACTCTGTGCCAGGTGCTGGTACTTGTCATATATTAACTCATTTAATCTTTAACAACTTTATGCTGAAGGTACAATTATTATCCTAATTTTACAGGTGAAGACATTGAGACTCTGAGAAATTAAATATTTGCCCAAGTCCAGAAAGTCAAGCAGCAGAGTCAGGAGTTAAACCTTGGCAGTCTGGTTCCACACTTTATACTCTCAATCACTATACTGTGCTGCCTCTCAAGGCTACAAGCAGAATTCTAAAACCATAGACTCAGAGTTGGAAAGGCCATTAAAGGATTTTCAGTCCAACCTTCCAACCAATACAGGAATCCCCTCTCTGCACTCCTTGCCCTGCTTGAACATTTTCAGTGTCTGGAGCTTAGTATCTCAAAGGTCCAATGGACCATCTCTGACTGTTGAGAAGTTTATCTTTAAAGTGAGCTGAGGAAGAAGATCAGCTCACTGAAAGTTGGCTGAGCCCACAGTACGTTTAAACCACTCTATTTTGTATATACAAAGATAAGGAAGATATGGTCCCTGTCCCTTACAGATTCTTAAGAGGGACAAACATGCATACAATGGCAGAATGTGGTACATGTTATACCACATGCTATTTTATATATATATATATATATATATATATATATATATACACACACACACACACACACACATATATAGAATAGAATAGAATACAAATAAAATAAATATAAAGATGAGCTGCAGGAGTACAGAAGAAGGTGAAACCAATTCCAAGGATGGGGAGTTAGGGAAGGCATCATAGAGTTGGTAAGAACTAAGCTCTGTCTTGAGTCTTGGGTAAGATTTCAACAAGCCCAGCTGAGGCAGAAGGGCAGGAGAGGAACGTCAAATAAGCACAGAAGTGCTTTCTTATGGCTGCTGTTTAGATAGCTGACGACAGTCATGTGATGCTCTGAGTCTGCCTACTTCCTGTTCCCTCAGCTGTTTACCTTCTCATTTAGTGTTTAAGAGCTTGGACACTGGGTTTGGATCCTAGTTCTGTCACTCATTACCAGGGCCACATTATGACTTTCATGGGCCCTAGGTGCCTTTACCTTGTGGGCCCCTTCCATTAAAGAAAAAACCTACAGAAAATTAGACTTTCCAACTCTTGGTATAAAGACAAATAATATTATATATTAAAACATTTAATATATAATATATTAAAACATTTCCTTCAACCTGAAACATTTCCTTCAACATTTCCTTCATTTTTTTCATCTGATTTTAAAAAGACAATAAAACATTTTTATGGACCCCTGAACGTATTTTGGGCCCTAGACGCTATATCTACTGGGCCTAATTGATAAGTCAGCCCTGTTCATTATAATCTTGGGATGCATACTTAAATTCTCAGAGACGCAGATTCCTCATCCACAAAATGGGAATAATGATATAACACCTATATCACAGGTTTGTGATAAGGATTAAGTGAGATCTTGCATGACAAAAATTAGCACACAATAAATGGCACTAATAAATATTAGCTATACATATGTAGGGTGACCATATAATTTATCATTCAAACCGGAGTACTTTTTTTTTTTGGCTGCTCTAGGTCTTCATTGCTGCGTGCGGGCTTTCTCTAGTTGCGGCGAGCAGGGGCTACTCTTCGTTGCAGTGCCCGGGCTTTTCATTGCGGTGGCTTCTCTTGTTGTGGAGCACGGGCTCTAGGGCGCGCAGGCTCAGTAATTGTGGCGCACGGGCTTAGTTGCTCCACAGCATGTGGGATCTTCCCGGACCAGGGATCGAACCCGTGTCCCCTGCATTGGCAGGCAGATTCTTAACCACTGTGCCACCAGGGAAGTCCCCCAGAATACTTTTGAGAGTGGAAGGGGGTAATAATTGGATGGGATGACAACAGTAGGCATAAACTGAGACATAATGGTCACTATATATATATATATGTATATGTACATATGTATATATACACATATATATATGAATGACCTGCTTTTCTGATCCTTCACCATGATAGTCACCCTCCTGTAGATACCCATCGCATTTTGTCAATGGGTCATTTTAAATATGGTGAACAGGGACTTCCCTGGTGGCGCAGTGGTTAAGAATCCGCCTGCCAACGCAGGGGACACGGGTTTGATCCCTGGTCTGGGAAGATCCCACATGCCGCAGAGCAGCTAAGCCCGTGCACCACAACTACTGAGACTGCACTCTACAGCCTGCGAGCCACAACTACTGAGTCTGCGTGCCACAACTACTGAAGCCCGTGCACCTAGAGCCTGTGCTCCGCAATACGAGGAGCCACCGTAATGAGAAGCCCGCGCACCTCAACCAAGAGTAGCCCCCGCTCGCTGCAATTAGAGAAAGCCTGCACGCAGCAAGACCCTACACAGCCAAAAATAAAATTAATTAATTTAAAAAAAATATGGTGAACAGGAAAGTGCTAGGTATGGTTTGACCAGGGGAACAATATTTCATTCATTTAATCCAAGATTGTATTAACTGCTTGAGCAGCTCTGTAACATGGTTGGTCTGTTGAACAAAATCTTTAGCTTGTTATAATTTCTTAAAGATTACCAGTAGCAATTTTTTTCAAAATTATGTCTATAAAGTCTTTAAATATCTTAGAATGTTACTGATCTGGGCTTGGAAACTTCCAACTCCTATAACATTTTGTTTATTCCTATACTGAGTGTTTACTTCTGTGTAGTATAACTTAAATTGTGTATGTGAATCCACCTCTCTGTAAATTATTGCTCAAGGGCAGGGACCATTACGTCTTGTCTTGAGCATCACCTTGCATAGTAGCTGAAACAAAGTAGGTACTCAACAAATGTGTAGGAAATGCATTAACACATGAATGCATGAATTTAAAACAGCTATACATTCTTTTACCAATACCTCAACTATCTTGGCATTCAGCTCCCTCTTAGTCATATTTATTCTATCCTCTCCAACTTGAAAATGTTGATTGCTGTTGTTTTGACTTGGAAGCTATAAATAAAATATAATTCAGTAGTCTGGGTTTCTCTTTGTTATATTATGTATGTTATATTCAGGGTGACCAGATGTTGCAGCCTGTACAGCTCAATTAACGCCTGTTATGTTTAATGCCAATTTCACTCTCAAAAGTGTCCTGATTCGCTTGATAAATTATGTGTAGTCATCTTTCTTATGTCATCTTCCTTCTTCTTTCTGTTCAGAACATAACCTAAGAATCCCTCAGGTTGTCCTGTTGTCCCCAGTATGTCTTATCTTATAGGCATGTGTCATGTTTACATTTATCCTAGCTAGGTACTGTCTGCTACAGCTTCTCTTCACTTCTAGAAAAGCCAAAAGGAAGAAGTTTAAATTGCAGAGAATAAGGCTGGAAGATCAGGACTACAAGGAACCACTAAACAAATACCTGTATAAACTACTGAGAGGGTTGTGGACTCTCCTTCCCTGGACCTTGACAGATCAGCTCAGCATTCGTCTGTTGTGTATTATGCATGCAGAGGCCTGCTTGATGGCCTTTGGAAGTCCCTCCCAGCTCTGAGATTCTCTAACTACTTTTTAAAGCTAGATTAGCAGTAAAGGTCAGTGACCTATATCTGGGGCTAGGATCAGCATATGATCCCTGGATGGATTAAGGCACAGGGCAAGAAAATCTCTGTTAGGAAAGGAGCAGATGGGTGGCAGTCTAGACACCTCTTAGTGGAATTTCTGGGTCCATCTTTCTCAAGCTGGGTTCCCAGCCTCATCCACAGAAGTCAAGGGCAGTAGTAGCCTGGGCCCTATGCTGCCTGAGTCATGCTTCTACTCCTCACTTTCCCACTTAGGAGCAGCTGGCTTAGCTTCTGGGATGGGAGAGGCCAGGGTGCCCAAAGCCCCATCTGCTCTGAAAGCTCCCTAATGACTGGGAACTAAGTAAACAGCAGTTTTCTGAATCAGCCTCTTGCATGACTTTGTTATTTAAGGTCAAACTTTTCCAGTATTAGTGAGTTACAGTTCCCCTCCCCAACCCCCATGCTACCCCCACTTTCACTTCCAGCTCCACCCAGCACTGGTTCCTGTTGCCCAAGTAAAATAATGCCTCGGTGAACTACAGAGTAGCTTTCAGTCCCCTCTTGGGTTTTGCTGAAATGGCCCAGGAATTCAGAAATGGTTCTCGCCCCCCTGCAGGGTCAAGATGATCTCTGCAGCCCCCTCAGCAACACAGAACATTTCTTCCTCTGCCCCTCTCCATTGGGTTCCATGGCCCCTCATTTCAATTCTGCTTCCCCTGAGGAGGAACTCCAGCCGGTGGGTAACATATCAAGAGGCTGTGGGCTGACCAGGAGCCTGGTGGCTCAGTGCTCAGCAACAAGCTTTTGGCCTGAGTTACAGTGGGTATTAGGCCATTGATTGAACTCTAGCTTACAGATGAGGAAACTGAGACTGAAACAAGTGTATAACTTGAGCATAGCTGGTAAGTGACAGAGCTGGGACTTGAAGCCAGGTTTTGCAGATTTCAAAGCTGAGCCTATTTCTGGTCAGGTCAGCCTAAGAGCTTCCCACCTCTTTTCCTTACTTCCCAGGAATGGGATGGGTTGAGAAGATCAGGTGCTCCCTGTAAGATTTTTTAATGGTTTTAGAGAATGCAAAGGCTTCAGGCTTCTTAGGGTCCAGGCAATATGCAATCAATTAGCAATCCCTCCTGCTGAGAGATGCAATGGAAATCAACTTGCATTAGACCTGTGTAAACTGTTAAAATTAGGTCTTCTTGTGGTACAGTCTTGGCAGGGAGTCAAAACACAAATCCAACTTCAATAGCTTTTTCTTAAAGAGAATCTTTTCTGCAGATTTTCTTAAAGGGGCAGTACATGGGTTTACACAGCATGTCAAACAGTGAGGCTTGATAAAATCCCTCTTCTCTTGTCCATCTCCACAGCCACAGTTCAAATCTCTGTCTCTTTCTGCCTCCCCCTTCACACTCTTTCTTTCTCACTCTGTGTTGCTCTCTCCACTTCTTCCTTTTCAACACACATAAAAACTTGTTCTCTTTGCCTTCAGGCTTCTGGGACATGTAATGCCCTAGGACGTCTAATCTGTCTCTTGCTCTGGATGTTTTTCTCCTGCAGGGAGAACCCCCACCCTTAACTCTAGTGAATTCTGAATTCTGGTCTCCTTCTTGTTAAAGCTGTGTGATGCAGAAATGATCATTAGATTATGCAAATCCTGAAAAACTGATGATATTATCAATGAACATGATGTTCTTAATATTTCAGAACAAATTTAAAACACTTAGGCTTGTCTTTTATGGTCTTCTTGTATCTGAGATATCAAAAAAGCCTAAATTCCTGCTTATCAAGAATTGACATTTATTGAGCACCTGTGACATGCCAGGCCCTGTGCTAGGCAATTTCATCCATGTTATCGTATGTAAACTTAGCCACATGTGGTGTGGATTTTTAACTCTCACTTTATAAATTTTCCAAAACTAAGGTTCTCAGGGGTTAAGTCCAATGTTACACAGAGCAAAGGTTGAAATCTGATTCTGAAACCCATATCCTTTCCACTGTATCAAATTACCTCTTATAGCTGAAGTGAGATATAAACAATAATAATAACAGTTACTTTATGCCTAAAAATATTTGAGGCCGCTTCTTAATACTACTCTGTAATTATTAAACATAATTTTGCCATTGAATTAAAAACAATTTAATGATAGCCAAGTTTGGTGTTCTCTACACCATAAACTATAAAGTAAAAAGCTAGTACAATTTTTATTATAAATGTTTGACTAATCTACAGATATACTGTCTTTTTAACCACCCCCCCCCCGCCCCCAAAAAATCCTTAAGCCTTCCCTTTTGGAAAAAGTTTGCTAAACCTTTTGGTCAATGGAGATTTTGCTGAGAATATGATTGGATCAACATTAAATATATGAGTCATGTGGCAATGATATTGTTAAGAGAGAATTATCCCTTTGTTTCCTTTCACTGTTTTTTTAAAATTAATTAATTATTTTTTGGCTGTGTGGGGTCTTCGTTGCTGTGTGCGGGCTTTCTCTAGTTGCGGTGAGGGGGAGCTACTCTTTGTTGCAGTGCACGGGCTTCTCACTGTGGTGGCTTCTCTTGTTGGAGCACAGGCTCTAGGCACATGGGCTTCAGTAGTTGTGGCATGTGGGCTCAGTAGTTGTGGTTCACAGGCTCTAGAGCACAGGATCAGTAGTTGTGGCACACAGGGTCAGTTGCTCTGCGGCATGTGGGATCTTCCCGGACCAGGGATCGAACCCATGTCCCCTGCATTGGCAGGCGGATTCTTAACCATTGCGCCACCAGGGAAGTCCCCCTTTTACTGTTCTTATCCTAAAGAAATCCCTGTATAACTGTTTGTGGGATAGCCATCCAACTACCAAAATAACATCCTTTCTAGTGGGATTTTCATTGTCCTTTCTGCCAGCTGTGGGACTAGAACCTACATGGACAACCTGGTAGAAGATAAAAGCAGCTTGAAATCAGGAAACTTGGGTTCTTCTCATGGCTTTTCTTTTGACAAGTCACTTCACCTCTCTAAACATATTATTTTTTAAGGATTTATACTGAGTCATGAGAGAGATGGGCTAGTCTTTCGCACAAATGGTTTGGCAAGTTAATTCAGCATATGTGAAATTCTTTCATATCGCTTGTCTTTCTTAGTCAAAAAGGCTGAGTTTAAAAGTGAATTAACATTTATCTCTGAGAAATGAGAACATATGCCCACACAAAAACTTGTACATGAATATTCATAGCAACTTTATTCATAATAGTCAAAAAGTGGAAATAATCCAGGTGTCCATCAACTGATGAATGGATGAACCAACTCTGGAATACTATGGAATACATACCATGGAATACTACTCAAATAAAAAGGAACAAACTGGGCTTCCCTGGTGGCGCGGTGGTTGAGAATCTGCCTGCTAATGCAGGGGACACGGGTTCGAGCCCTGGTATGGGAAGATCCCACATGCCGCGGAGCAACTGGGCCCGTGAGCCACAACTGCTGAGCCTGCGCGTCTGGAGCCTGTGCTCCACAACAAGAGAGGCCACAATAGTGAGAGGCCCGCGCACCGCGATGAAGAGTGGCCCCCGCTTGCCGCAACTAGAGGAAGCCCTAGCACAGAAACAAAGACCCAACACAGCCAAATAAATAAATAAATAAAACTCTACCATGAATGTAATATTAAAAAAAAAAAAAGGAACAAACTAATTATATACACAACAATCTGGATGAATCTTTAAGGAATTATGCAGAGTGAAAAAAACCAACTTAAAAGGTCATATACTATATGTTTCCAACTGTATAAGGTTCTTGAAGTGACAAAGAGGCAGAGAACAGATTAGCAGTTATTTGTGGTGATAGAATTGTTCTGTATCTTGACTGCAGTAGTGGATATACAAACATACATAGGTGATAAAATTTTATAGAGCTAAATATACCACACATAAGTACAAGTAAAACTGGGGAAATCTGAACAAGATTGGTGGATTGTATCAATGTCAATATTCTGGCTGTAATGCTGTACCATAGTTTTGCAAGAGGTTACCACTGGGGGAAACTGGGCAAAATGTATAAGACATCTCTCTGTATATTTCCTACAACTGCATGTGAATCTACATTTATCTCAAAATAGAAAGTTTACTTTAAAAACAAAGTAAGTAAATAAGGTTTCCTTTTGTCCATTAAAATGCCCTAACCTGAAATGAAGTGTTGAGGCTTAAGAGAAAGAAATTCCAAAGGGTTTAGAATCTTCTGGGTGCTAATTTTAGGCACAGTCTTGTCTGTGCAAATACAGCAGCAGCTGCCTTGAAAAGACTTTGTTGAGCAGTTTTCTGAAAGGCTCCTTTGATCCTGTCAGTTTCTGCAGTGGGCGTATCATGGGTAGACTTGCAAGTTGGTTGACTTGGCTCCAGGGTGGAGAGAACCACAGCTCCTCCTTTACTGTGTGGGTACCCCACTTCGAGTTCTATGGGCTGGCTTGACAGGGTCCAGTCCAAAAAATCAGCTGCATCCTTGTGGGAAGGGGGAAGGGGTAAATCTGGCTGTCAAGCACCAATGCATAGCAAAGGACACAGAAATGTTGACTTAAGAGTATATAGTGCTCGAACCCATGTCCCCTGCAGAAGCCCGTGTACCGCAACAAAGAGTAGCCCCCGCTCACTGCAACTAGAGAAAGCCTGTGTGCAGCAACGATGACCCAACACAGCCAAAAAAGAAAAAAAAAGAGTATATAGTGGACAGAGGAGGATCAGGAATGGAATCTGGCAGCTAAAGTAGAAAACACTCAACTTTTTGTTTTTCCCTAAAAATGAGCTAGCTTATATGTCCTGTATTTGTCAATAATTTTTTCCCTTTTCTTCTTGCATAGTTTGCTCCTTAACTAGGGGGAAGCCAGGTTCCAGGTGTTTTGAGAAGTGGAGCTTTAGAATTTCTATAGCAGCTTCATGCTAGATTACATCCATACATTTAATTTTGTGCTAGTTTTTTTTGAACCATTATTTTGGAGGAAAAAATATTAAGGAACCTGGAATCAGATGCTCAGCTTTCAGATGCTTTTGGTATAGCAAGCTTTGCTACAAGAAAGTAAAGCTTTAGGCTAGGGGCTCTCTAAACAAGGGTGAACAAATGACAAAGTTATAAACTAGTCAAAGTTGTCTTTCACGACTCCTGCCTTCACCCTTTGTGTACTCTTTTTTCCCCTCGTTTGGACTCCTTCCCTCCTTGCCCCACACCCAACTGTCCAGTACCTTCACAGCCTCTCCTTACAGACATTTTAGAGATTTTCTGTCTGGAAGGACACAGGAGAAGCTGATAACAAAGGAGGAGGGCTGAGGAATTGGGGTGAGGAGACTTACATTTTTACTGTGCATCATTTTGTGCTGTTTGAATTTTAAATATCTGCATGTACCACCTATTGGAAAAAAATTTTTTAACATTTTTCAGTAAAGAATTTGCTATCTAGGCAGTCCATGGCATATAATATTTTGGGAGAAGATGGTCTAGGTTGAAGTGATGTAGATCAAACCTTATTTGCTTATAAAAGTTTTCGAAATAAGTGTTTATGTTCTAAACTGAAAGCCTGATGCCAATTTAAAAAAAAAATTAAAATGATTACAAATATCATTTTTAATCAAATGCTAAATGCTATGCTTTAGACTAACCTTTACAAATATGGTAAAAATACATTCTGAAATTTTAAAGCTAGTTCCAATGAAAAATATTCTAACCCAATGTAAGACTAGCATGTCTTGACTTTTGGTTCATAAAATATGGTCAGCATAGATATATTTTTCTAATATAAAAATTAAGTAGAGCAGCACAGTGACAATATCATAAACTTGTATTACATAGTATACAGACATCTAGCTTACTGTAGAAATTTCTTTTTTAATTGAAGTATAGTTGAATTACAATGTTGTCTTAGTTTCAGGTATACAGCAAAGTGATTCAGTTTATATATATATTTTTTTTCAGATTCCTTTCTATTATAAGATATTATGAGATGTTGAATATAGTTCCCTGTGCTACACAGTAGGACCTTTGATGTTTATCTATTTTATATAAAGTAGTGTGTATTTGTTAATCCCAAGCTCCTAATTTATGTCTCCCCCTCCTTCCCCTTTGGTAACCGTATGTCTGTTTTCTTTGTCTAGGGTCTGTTTCTGTAAATAAGTTCATTTGTACCCTTTTTCTTAGATTCCACATATGAGTGATATCATATGATATTTGTCTTTCTGTATCTGACTTACTTCACTCAGTATGACAATCTGTAGGTCTATCCATGTTGCTGCAAATGGCATTATTTTGTTCTTTTTTATGGCTGAGTCATTATCACATCTTCTTTACCCATTGATCTCTTTATGGACACTTAGGTTGCTTCCATGTCCTGGCTATTGTACATAGTACTGCTATGAACATTGGGGAGCATGTATCTTTAGTCTACTATAGAAAGTTCTTATTTCTTCACTATCCTTGCCTCATTTTGAATGCCACAGCCAGACGAGTTTGGCTCTCTGCCCTGTTCCAGTACTTTGAAAAGTTCAGCGTGACAGGCCTAAACTCAAGCTGCAAAAACCAGTGCTGTTTGGGTCTTTGCACAGATTCTTTCCTATTCACTTTCTTGACTGTCTACTCTCTGCTCTCATCTCCCTGGCATGCTGAACCTAGTTCCACAACTGCTTCTAGAAGCCCTTCATTTTGGTTACCTTTAAGTACTTCTCTTCTTCTATGGTTTATAGGCCCCAGCTCCCTGCTCTGGTATTGGCTCTGAATGCTCCTTTGATTGCAGTAACACCAGCAGTTTCAGGTAAAAGAAACCTCCCCTAGCCCTGCCCCCATGGAACCTTTACCAACAAAGCTTGTCCCTTTCTGTACCTTGTCAGGGTGGGCAATTTGGATGTTTGGAGCTTTACAGTTTCCCTTCATTTAAAATTTCCTGGGACAAACAGGGATAGATTTTAGGGGTCATGTTGGTAACCCTTGTCATCTGTGAGAGCATTCATCCGGCAATGCCATCTTGTTCAACCCAGTTTCCTTGAGTCACCCCACACTTATGCAAGACATATTTACTTATGCTACTACTTTTTCTTCCTCTTCTGCTCCTCCTCTTTGCCCTTCTCTTTCTTCTTTTTTTTTTAAATTTTATTTATTTATTTATTCATTTATGGTTGTGTTGGGTCCTCGTTTCTGTGCGAGGGCTCTCCCCAGTTGCGGCAAGCAGGGGCCACTCTTCATTGCGGTGCACGGGCCTCTCACTATCGCGGCCTCTCCCGTTGCGGAGCACAGGCTCCAGACGCGCAGGCTCAGTAATTGTGGCTCACGGGCCTAGTTGCTCCGCGGCATGTGGGATCTTCCCAGACCAGGGCTTGAACCCATGTCCCCTGCATTGGCAGGCAGACTCTCAACCACTGCGCCACCAGGGAAGCCCTCCTTCTTCTTATATTTACTTTTGCAATGAAATCTCTCATCCTTTGATCCATTTCCTTCCTGTTGCCTAACAAAGTTAAAATGCCTTAAAGCATTGGCCTCCTAGCACTGAATCAATCTACTCATCTCAGTCCTAATACCAGCGGGCTGACTTAAAATTGAAATTGAAACTATCATCAGATCATTGTATTTTTCATTTTCTCTGTCATTGACATGAATATAAAGTGTAAGTATAAACTTAGGACACCGCCTTTTGTGGAATAGTCTAGAATTTATACACCAAATTAGCATTCTTCAAAGTGATCACTGAGATAGAGTTGTTACAAGTATCCCTGTGATGTAATCGTTGTTACAAATGTTTGGGGGCTGCTCTTTTGGAATTAAGGGGCGACAGAAGGTAGTGGAAAGAACATGAGGTTCTGAGATGATATAGCCTTTGCTTTGTTTTTTTTTTGCCACATATTTTGTGTTTCTATTTATATGAAATGTCCAGAATAAGCATATCCATAGAGAGAGAAAATAGATTAGTGGTTGTCAGGGCCTACATAAAAGCAAGAATGGAGAGTGATTGCTAATGTGTGCAGGGCTTTTTTGAGGGGGGGACGGTGAAGACAATTTTCTGGAATTGGATAGTGATGATTGCACAAATTTGCAACTATATTAAAAACCACTTCATTATACACTTTAAAAGAATAAAGTTTATGGTATATAAAATATACTTTAATTAAGCTGCTATTAAAAATGTATGTAAACTTACATCTAATTTCCACATAAATAAGATATAGCCTTTTCTTTGAATTGCTAATCTGCCTCACATTAGCTGTACAATATTTGTGTCTCTGAGCTTCCAGTTCCCCATGTATACAGTGGGGTTGAGACTATTTATCTTGCTGAGTTTTGTAGTGAGTCATTCATGCCTATGAAAATGCTGGACACATAGTAAGTGCTTGATATTTTCACACTTCTGTACTTACTGCCAGTTTATCATCTGTGCAAGAAAGTTGTTGCCCCTGTACACTCTCCCTTAGTTGATGGCTCTATTTCCCCCTCTCTCTTTGTGTTCTGGTCAAACTCAACTATATTCTTCCTTAAAAAATTAGGAGTATGAGGGAAGTTTTCTGACTTGATATATATTGAAACTTATAGCAAATAAAATAGTTAATTGAAAATCTATAGATGTCATCCCATTAACAAAAAAAAATCTCTCATCACTATGATTTAATATAGGGAGGTTGTGACCAATATTATGAGACCAACATAAAAAAATGCATAGGAAATGTATGAATTGAAAAAGAGATATATAACTTCCATTACCTACAGAGAACATAATCATTAACAGATAAACCTAATAGAATAAACAGTCATATTTTAAAAACTATTATGAGTTCAGAAAGCTTTCTATGCTTATGATCAACAAGAACACAAAAAATTAAAAACTTATGGCACCCTTGCTATACTTAACTAGAAAATTAGGAAAAAATAAGATATTTCTCAATATCTCAATAATAAAATCTAAAAGTTTCTAGGACATACCCTAACACAGAAACACAAAATTTTACAGAGAATATTTTAAAACTTTTTAAAAATATAAAGGAGGTTTTGACTAAATGAAGATATACCATGTCTATATTTGGTGTCGCTTCCTCCGAAATTTACCTGTATTAGAGGCTTTGGTTTTTTGGAAAAATGCCATTAATGCAGGGGGCGTAAAGCGCCTTGCCAACTGTACCAGGCTTTTGTCCCTTGACCTGAGCCAAAGCAATGATCTTGTTCACCTCAATGACAGTGAGTTTGATGCTATGCCCAGCCTCCAAAGGCTGAATCTAAACACGTGTCAACCTTCCTTTCTCAGCAACAGGACCTGGAGTGCCCTCCAGAACTTGAGAGCCCTAGACCTGAGCCACAATAAGTTTAAAAGATTTCCAGATTTTGCATTTTCACCCTTGAGGTACCTACAATCTCTCTTTCTCTCTAGAAATCCCATCACAGAACTCAATAATATGGCCTTCTATGGGCTGTATTCATTGAAGGAGCTCAACTTGGCTGGGTGCTGGATAGTAAAAATTGACAAATACTCCTTTGCTCAATTTCCAAATTTAGAGAGTTTAGACCTTGGATACAACAATATTCGGACACTGAAATGCAGAACATTTCAGTTTCTGAAGAAGCTCCAAGTTCTCATTCTCTCCCAGAACTGCCTGAAAGACATAGAGGAGAATGCATTTTCTGACCTCAATTACCTCTATAAACTTGACTTGGCATACAATATCTTGTCAAGTTTTCAAGCAGGCCTTTTCTTGGGCCTGGAAAATCTAGAAGTTTTGAATCTCAGTTTTAATAAAATTAGTTATGAAACCACTAGGACCTTGCCATTTCCTCCATTTATGAACCTCAAGTCTTTGAAACAACTCAACCTAGAAGGACAAATACATGGAATTCAGGTTGTTCCAACCAACTTCTTCCAAGGGCTGAATGGCCTGCAGGAGCTACTCCTAGGGAAAAATCCCATGGTATTCCTAGATGACCTTCAGTTTGACTCCCTGATTAATCTCACAAAGTTGGATATCTCAGGAACAAAATCTGGAGACCGAAGTCTCAGTTTAAATATTTCCTTATTCCAAAAACTCAAAAGACTAAAAATGCTGCGCCTAGAAAACAACTTAGTGTCATTGACTCCTGGCATGTTCTCTGGCTTAGAAAGCCTTCAGGTCTTCTCTTTAAGATTCAACAACCTAAGAGTCATTAATCAAAGTCATCTGGAGAATCTGAAATCTCTGAAGTACTTTGATCTCTATGGGAACAAACTTCAGTGCAGCTGTGACAATGCATGGTTCAAGAATTGGTCAATAAACACAGCAAATGTCCGTATCCCCTACCTCCAGAGCTATACTTGTCAGCAGCCAAATATCCAGAGTTTCTTGATAGATTTTGATGATTCTATGTGTAATTTTGACCTAGGAAAAGTTTGCTTCTTCTGCTCCTTCAGTCTGGTCCTCACAACCATGGTCTCCTCTTGGTTCATTGCCAAGATGACTCCATCTCTATGGTATGGGCTCTACATATTTTGAGCCTGGTACCTGGCCAAGTGGCATAGGATGGAGAAGGAGTTCATCTATGATGCCTTTGTCTCTTTCACTGCCACTGATGAGCAGTGGGTATATGAAGAGCTTGTTCCAGCCCTAGAAGAAGGTGGCCAGCCCACTTTTAAGCTCTGTCTTCACCACCGGGACTTTGAACCAGGCATAGACATCTTTGAGAACATCCAGAATGCCATCAACACCAGCCGGAAAACTTGTGTGTGTGGTCAGTAACCACTACCTGCACAGTGAATGGTGCCAGCTTGAAGTACAGCTGGCCAGCATCAAGATGTTCTATGGGCACGAGGATGTCATCATCTTGATCTTCCTGGAAGAGATCCCAAACTATAAGTTATCCAGCTACCACCGACTCAGGAAACTTGTGAATAGGCAGACATTTATCACCTGGCCAGACAGTGCCCAAGAGAGGCCACTCTTCTGGGCTCGTATTAGAAATGCATTGGGCAACAAATCTGTGGAGAAAGACAACGCACAGCTAATTGTGGCCCAGTGACTAGAAGTCTTTGTGACCTCAAATCCGATGTTGCCCAAGGTGTGTATCGACTAAGAGTGTGACTGAACGTACCTGCTCTGCGGGGAGAAGGTTGCTCATGACCATTATTTGGTTAATGTCCATCAGGCAACTGGAAGAGTGAAGGGAGCTGCCTGAGGAAGCTTCAGGAACAGTGTTAGGGGATATAATCCCTCTATTAGGGGATTAGATATCTGGAAAGTAGGGCCCTCATATGTGCTTGAGAACATTGCTCAGCTAGTTTATCCAAATCAGTTCCTGTCAAGATAGATTGAACTATACTCCTTCTAAGAACCTATAACAACATAAAGACCACACAGGGGGTTTAATAAAAGCAAAAAAAAAAAAAAGTTAGGATTCTGGTGTATTCTCCTTTAGGGCATGAAATTCCAAAGGCCAACTTCTGTTTAAGTCAGAGCCCAAGCGTTAGGAGAGTTCTAGTTTGGATCCATTGATTTACTCAATGGGAAGCAGCCTTGATGATCTAGCAGTGCAATGATGACTGCAGGAACTATCACCTAGCTGTGATAAAACAGACTTCATAGAGCAGTTTCTGGCAGCCATTCTTAGGGTTGTAGCCCCAATGGCTTCATGCTTCAAGCACCAGACACAGACCAGTGTCCTGTAGCAGGCAATATCTGTAGGGAGCAACACCCAGCGTAGGGGCCATGGCTCTGGTAGTAGGCAAAAGTGCTACAGATTCCTGTAGGAAGGAATTTCTTACAGGAAAAATGCTGTAAATTCCTGGAGCAAGAGGGGCCATAGGGATCTAGAGGAGATCAGCCTATAGTGGGATTAGTAGGGTACCAACACTGCCCTTTTCTGATTGTCTCTCCATGAGGACTTGGTCTTTGCCCTTTATCCCTAAGACTCTGGGAAGAGTTTGTTGAGGAAGAAAGACCCTGATGGGCAGAATCTTTAGCAGCTGAGGTAGTCAAATGTCTACCTCAGTGGGCCCTTGCCAGGTCTCTCTGTACTACAAATGACTCCCCTGTGTGAAGAGAGGTCGGCATGTTTGGGACAGGACTTTTGTTAAACTGTTAGGGAAAAATCCAAGGGCATTTGTGTGGGAAATTGTGAGTCATCAGCTGGATGTTTGTGGGTTAAATATTACATTGTTGCAGGAAAAGTTTACAACTGCCTCATGGGACATGCAAGAAATATGACATTACTTAATTTTCTTTAAATCAGATGATATCTGATTTTGAGGCCCTGTTCTGCTAGATTGTTAAAAAATTCTATCTTAGTCATTATGGGTTCCTCACCCTCACCCACTAACCCCTCATGTCCTTGCGTAAAGCAAAAAAAGAAAAAGTTGGTGGAGGACTTTTGTAGAAAAGAAGTGCTCAGGAGTGAAAAACAGCTCTTTTTTTTGCATCCTGAAAAAAATGGGGGGCAATTTCTCCAGTCTTTGGTCCACATTACCACTTGTATGCCCATCGTCCAAGCTGGATCCCTGGAGTCTGAGGACTCTGCTGCCTCTGGGCTATGCTTGGCACTGCATTTTTTGCTGAAAATTGGACATAGCCATTCACCTCCCTGGAGATGAAATGGGTCTTGGATCCCACCACTCAAGGAAACGGCAAGTAGACCTCTGTTCTTTTCCTGGTCTTAAGTAAACTTCACCTCTCTGGGTGCTTCAGTCACCATTCTGTGCCCTGCTCTCCCCCCATCACACACACATACACACACACACACACACACACACACACACACACTAGCATGATTCAACAAACTAAGACAGGAAGACAACTTCCTGTCTTCAGACAACTTCAACAGGCATAGGAGTATGTTCCCTTTGGATGGGGGGAGCTATATTTCTCTTATTCTTCCTGATTCTTCCACAGCAGGAAAAATAAAACAAAAACATCTCTATACATTATTCTGCCATGAAATTAATAAGTGAAAATGACTAGCAGACTAAGATCATTGGGCAGCATGCCAATCAATGGCTGTATAGGATTCTTTGAAATTACAGTGTGTGATATGAGGGGCACAATACCATGAAGAGGGTGATGGCTGTAGCCTAGTAGGAAAGTACACATTGGTGCATGTGTGTGTAGTCCTTCTTGGAAGGAAAGGTGGATAATTAATAACTTGAACTCGTTTCATTTTCGAAATGATGAGGCAATCATGCTGGAACAGAGACTAAATTTTATACACATATTCCAGGAAACCAGATGAACAGCAGTGTTCACCCATGTACTTGGGACCAGCTACATAATTGCTGGGCCTAATGTGAAATGAAAATGCAGGGCCACTTGTCCAAAAGTTATTCAGAATTTCAAGACAGTGATGGCAGAGCACTAAACCAAGTACAGGGACCTTCTGAGTGTGGAGCCCTGTGTGACTGCACTGGTCACATGCCCATGAAGCTGGTCCTGCTTGTGACTATCAGCCAGGTGAATAGGATTTTCTCCTCACAACTTAAATCTCCAAATAGGAAAACAGTGGGTATTTTCCCACAGAACATATTATTTAATCCAGTAAAGGGATGATTATTTCCTTGAACGAAACTGTCTCGCCAGTCTTTGAGGTCATCTTAAAAAAGAAATGGAATTGTCTTTTGTATTAAAAAAAAATACCATCACACCACCACAGATAAAATGGTGCCATTGTCATTCTTGTTGTTTTAGTCTTGGAAGGGATTGGGGCAGTAACTCAAGGCATACCCATTATACAAAGGTTTGCATTATGTTTTTACATGTATCAAATATTTACTTAGCTGGGATACAGGGAAATTCATTTCCTAGACCAAATTACTAAAACTATAGGCACTTTAAAATGAAGCCATTGGAGCTGTAATTATATAAAAAAGATATTTGGAAATGATTATGTAGTTAATTTCTCTATCATCAATCAATCTGCAGGAACAAGTGGTTTAAATTGGAACAGAAAAAAATTTAGATGAGAAAAAGAGAAATGGTCCTGCCAGTAAAGCTAAAAACATATTAAGCTTAATTTGTTAGAAAGATCTGAATTTTTTTTCCCTACAGATACTGAAAAAAGGGATAGAAATCTCTCTGTTTAGAATTATTTATATGGGCCTACCTGGATGATTTTTCAAAATTTATTTAATTAATTAATTTTATTTTTGGCTGCTTTGGGTCTTCGTTGCTGCCCGCGGGCTTTCTCTAGTTGCAGCGAGCGGGGGCTAGTGGGCTTCTCATTGCAGTGGCTTCTCTTGTTGCGGAGCATGGGCTCTAGGTGCACAGGCTTCAGTAGTTGTGGCGCACAGGCTTAGTTGCTCTACGGCATGTGGGATCTTCCCGGACCAGGGCTCGAACTCATGTCCCCTGCATTGGCAGGTGGATTCTTAACCACTGTGCCACCAGGGAAGCCCCTACCTGGATGATTTTTAAGCTCATCTTCCAAACCAGAGTTTCAGTGCCAGCTCTGTATTTATGAGAAAGGGATAATGTCTCCACCTATTGAATATATGTTTCCTTGCAACCACACATTTGCCCTTAATAATAGGATTAGTGATTGAGTTTAAGAGGCAGAGCCAAAATTATTCCTTGGCACACACAGTGTGGTCCAGAGATCAGAAGCATGAGCATCACCTGGGAGCTTGTCAGAAATGCAGACTCTCAGGACCAACCCAGAGTCTGCATGTTAACTGAACCAGAATCTGCATGTTAACAAGATCTCCAGAGGATTCCTATACACATTATTGCTTGAAAGGCACTGGGTTAAGCAATTACTTACATTGAGGAAGCTCTGGGAAGGTTCTCCTATCTTCAAATATTAACTCCTCTTAGGTTACACAGTGATCAAAATGTAATCATTAAATATTCTTTGGATTTCTCTTCTTGTAATATTTCTCAAAAGAATAACAGTAACAATACTATAATTTTACATGTGTGTTGTTAATTACCGTTTCCAAAGCACTTTCATACCTGTGGTCTCACTTGATAACTTTGTTATGGGTAGCCCATTAAACTAATGCACCCTAATCATTCTACCAGTAAATATGAAGGTAGGTCAATATTGTATTGCTTTTGCCTAAGACCATTAAAAAATCAAAGAATACTTTGGTGGTAATCATTTTGCAATATATAAATGTATCAAATCAACACATTGTACACCTTAAACTTACACAATATTATGTCAGTTATATATCAATAAAGCTGGGAAAAAAACTGCAAGAATAATATATAGGTACAGTGAAATCCAACTAAATGAGTGCAAAATTGACATAAGAGTTTTGAGATAAAAGATAATATAGTGAGGATATATTTCTAAGTGTGAAAATATAGAAGCGTTCATAGAATCCCAGAAAGAATCTTCATCATTGGGTAGATTTAATTATTATGTCTAAAATAACATTCATTCTAATCGTTGAAGTGAAAAGAAGTGGCTCTGGAAGCTACATATGTGTTCATTTAAAACAGGAAACAACTTGAGTTAGAATTAGCCTAAGAAAATGCAGATATACAATGCAAAAATGAGAATAGAGGATCTATTAACTTGGGAACTATAAAAACAGGTTTGTAGGTATATCTGGACACTGACTGCTGTAAAGGTTTGTCTGCAGATTAAGCAGGTGACATTGACCCAATAATGTCACTTACTACAATCATCTTTGATTTTATTATACTGTACCTCTAGGAGGAATTTAAGCCTGTTATAGGTGGCCTATTGCATCCTAAAACATTTAGGAGGAAATGAGATAAAGCTATTGTGGATTATGGTGGCTCTAAGTCCAGTCCTAACAATTTTGTAGTTTCCAAATAAAGTTCTCAATGGAATCTTTCTAAATTGAAAATCATTAAATAAAGTGACACAGACAGGGGTTCTAACTGGGGGAACTGTTTCCCAAGATGAGAAATGTTAAGCATCTAGTGAAAAGCTAAAACTTTTAGGGTCACTGCCACAGGTGATACGTGGCTGCAAACACAGCTTAAGGTGTAGTCCCTGGCTTAATGGAGTTTACGATCTAATTAGGAGATAGCATATATTTGTGTAACAGATAATTAAAATGCTAGTCAAATGAGTGATACAGACAGTAAATGTTAAATTAGAGAAAGATGGCCAGAAGCCGAGTAGCACTAAGATATGGCAATTAATATCAGATGACCAAGGTTTGAGGCTTGACTCGACCACTTAAGAACTGTAACCCTGTTACTTGACCACTCTAAACCCCAGTTTTCCACTCTGTAAAATCAGGATAATTACAATAGCTTTTTCTAGGCTGTGTTAAAGACTAAGTGAAATAATGTACAGATGGTCTTAGGAGGATGCCTGGCCCATAGATGTTAGCTAAGAAATTCACCTTCCTCATGACTGAAGGACTTGGGGCAGAAAGAGCATCGGGTGTCGGAGGATGGGCTTACTGAAAAGGAGTAGCTAGAAACATAGAGGCCACCAGCTTTGTCCACTTCACCATTTGCTAAAGGTCATCCCTAAAGGGAGACCTGGGTTGTTTCCCTCAAAGGATACAGCTCAGCTTTGATGGTACTTCAAGCTTTGTAGAGTACTAAAAGACAGATCTCATTTCATTGCTTACCATCCCCTGAAATGCCCAACCTAATCTCTATAATCTAAACTACCTGTGGATGCCCAAGGCCCAAGCCAGCAGCTTTTTAGGGTTAGAAAGAAGATTGGCATCAGTGAGTTGCAGTGATGAAAGGAAAGGGGACCAGAGAGAACGTGAAGTAGCAGAACCGGTTTCCTTGCTAGCCCCTGCACAGTACTGCCACCTGGTGGTTATTTAATAAACCACAATATCTCTTCCATAGTCTTGTCCTAAAGTACAGCCTTAGTGTTAACGGAGAGAACGTGGTGATGCACTGTATTCGTTTCTGGTGACTACTGTAACAAATTACTACAAAGATGGTGACAACAGAAATTTATTCTCTCATAGTTCTGGAGGCCAGAAGTCCAAAATCAAGGTGTGGGCGAGGCCATGATCCCTCTAGAAGCTCTAGGGGAGAATCTGTTCTTTGCCTTTTCCAGCTTCCGTTGGTTGCTGGCCGCTGTTCCTGAGCTTGTGGCTGCATCACTCGAATCTCTGCCTGCCTCTTCACATGGTCTTCTCCTGTTCTGTGTGCCTGATCTTCCTTTGCCTCTCTCTTATAGGGACACTTGTAATGGCATTTAGGGCCCACTTGGAAAATCAAGGATTTTCTCCTCATTTTAAGATGCTTAATTCAATAGACATCGGCAAAGACTCTTTTCCAAATAGGGCAACATACACAAGTTCCAGGCATTTGATGTGAATATCTTTTGGGGACCATTTTTTGGCCTAACACATTTATTCTTTATTATCATTTATTATACATTGTTGGTAATGAATATATAAGATCAACTGGGACTTCCTTGGTGGCACAGCAGTTAAGAATCTGCCTGCCAATGCAGGGGACACAGGTTCAAGCCCTGGTCCGGGAAGATCCCACATGCCGCAGAGCAGCTAAGCCCGTGCGCCACAACTACTGAGCCTGTGCTCTAGGGCCCGCGAGCCACAACTACTAAGCCCGCGTGCCACAGCTACTGAAGCCCACGTGCCTAGAGCCCGTACTCCGCAACGAGAAGCCCCCGCTCGCCACAACTAGAGAAAGCCCGCGCGCAGCAACAAAGACCCAACGTTTCTTTGGTTTAATAAAAAAAAAATTATTAAAAAAAAAAAAGATTGATCTGCTGGCCAGGGCAGGCCAACAGGATAGGATGAAGGATATAGAGTTTTGAATTTGGGTGTGGGGATGAGATAAGGAGGGAAAAGTCTAGAGTGTCAACTTTTCTAGGGAAGGCCAGCTTGGGTGGGACAGCTCAGTGAGAGACCCTGGGTGGTTGGGAAGCAGCACAGAGGACTCTGGGCACATGGTGTGGAGGAGAGAGTATAGAAAGGGCAAGAAAGGGGTGGTGAGCTAAGATTTAACTTTTGTTTTTAATAAACTGAATGTGAGTGGTCCTAACCCTTAAAATCCTCTATATGTATAAGGAAATGGGCACTCTCAAACACTGCTGGTGAGACTGGTGGAGTTGGTAAAATCCTTTTGGAGAACAATTCTACATATATATCATATACCTCCATCCAGTAATTCTAAGTCTAGAACTCTATTTTAAGGAAATGATCAGAATACAGGAAGATTTATGCACAAAGACATTCCTTATGTCCTTTTTTTATGGTGCTCTTGAGTGTTTGTAAACAACTCAAATGTCTACCTTTAGAAAGTAATAGTTGAGTGAATTATGGTTCATCTATATGATGAAATATTTTATAGTCATAAAAGAGTATGTTTATGAAAAGTGTACCATAACATGAAAAATGCTTTTATGTGAGATGTTAAGCAAAATAAGTAGGAATTATGAATACATACATACATACTTTACACAAATATTAATTCTAAATTGATTCAAGATTTTTAAAAATATGTATATGTGACCTCTTTATATGTATACATATTGAACTCTCAGAAATTGTGCATAAATATTTAGGTGGCATAACCACCTCTTAAAAAGCACAAACAGGGACTTTCCTGGTGGTACAGTGGTTGAGAATCCACCTGCCAATGCAGGGGACATGGGTTCAAGCCCTGGTCCGGGAAGATCCCACATGACGTGGAGCAACTAAGTCTGTGCACCATGACTACTGAGCCTGTGCTCTAGAGCCCGCAAGCCACAACTTCTGAAGCCCGCACGCCTAGAGCCCGTGCTGCGCAACAAGAGAAGCCACCGCAGTGAGAAGCATGCACAATGCAACGAAGAGTAGCCCCCACTTGTTGCAACTAGAGAAAGCCCGCGTGGAGCAACAAAGACCCAATGCAGCCAAAAGTAAATAAATAAATAAAATAAATTTATTTACAAAAAAGCACAAACATCATATCATTTATTTTTGTATTCATCTAGCTCAGTAAGATCTTGCCTCCTGAAGCTAAATATTTTTCCCTCTATGTTTATTTCAACTTTTGTTCCCAAGCAGTTAGGCTTAAAAATTTGTAGATATATACAGTGAGTCTGTGATACATGCTGAATTACTACAGGAACTGCAGCTATAAATTGAACAAATATGGGCAAATGGGCTTGGTCCTAAAGGATGTAAGGGACTTTGACAGAACCAAATAGAGTGGCAGCACTGCCACTGGTCTTGGAGCTCATGGTACTTGGATTTTAGCACTGATACAGAAGAGACTTCTTAACAGAACTTTTTTGTTCATCAATCTAAAGTATTTAAAATCAATTCATGGTGGAAATCTAATTAAAGGTCAATATAGAAAAATGTTCTTATACTGATATTTAAAAATATGGAGATACCTCAGAATAAGCAATAGTGATTGATAGAGTTAACCAAGTACTTCCTGACATTAAACAAATACAAATACATATATATTTTTTCCTTAATAAAGAAATTTATTAACCTGCCCTCTCAGCACAGCCAGCAGCACGTCCGTCTCCTAATCTGAAGAAATTTATTGATATGGGAAAAGGCTTACATAATAAGAGGGGTAAAAAATTGTATGTGCCAGATAACCTTAACCATACAAAAATAAATAGAAAAAAAGACTGGAAAAAATATACCACAATGTTAAGAGGGGTTATCCATAGCTACTGAGTCTTTTAAAAAGTTTTTTCTTATATTTCTAATCATTCTACGATGACATGTACTAATTTTAACACCCAAAATAAATTCTTTCAGAAGTGAAAGAATGGCCGATAGCAGGAAATGCTGCAGAGGGGCTAAGCATAGTGTGAATTGAAAAGGAGTCACAGAATTTGGGAACCAGAGGTGGTGTTTCAATAAACGGGGTATCAGACCCCAGGTATTGGGCTTGGATTACGGAGGCAGGCTTGGGTTGAACTGTAGCCCTGCTACTTCACATTTCGGTGACACTGGACACGTAAGTTCTCTAGACGTCAGTTCCTTTGCTGCAAGCCCTGCTACTCCAGTGGGAAATGCTACCAGGCGGTCTAGTGGAGTTATCCATCTACTCGGCACCACGGTCACAGGGACAGAGTAGTACGTCCAGATGAGTGTGACCATCAGGGCAGCTTGCAATATGTAGAAAGCAACACTTATAACCCATTTTATCTTGGCCAACTGAGCTGTCCGTGCTTTCACGTGAGTTTTGAGCTTATCAGTCATCTTGTTGATCTTTCTCTCCAGCCTGGCGTATCTGGCACTCGTCCATCATGTTGACGGTGGAGAGCTCCTGCTTCATACCCTGGATCTCTGCTCGCATCTGTGACTCCTGCTCCACGTCCTTCTGCAGCACCCTGGACATGAAGGAGGAGAAGGACGGGAGGAGGATCCTGAGTACATTGCACCCAAACACGAAGCTGAGCACCAGCAGCCAAGCCCAGCGGTCAGCCTCTGCCGCGCTCATCTCGGAGGCTCATGGCGGCGCCAGCTCGGCTAAAACAGCTCCACCTGGGACCAAGCTGACGGCCGCGCGTGCGCAGTGAGCCCAGCGCCCCGCAGAGGCGCGTCGCCGCGCCTGCGCACTGCCTATTAATACTTAGTAATAATTATTACTTACATAATACTTAGATTTAGAACTCCCATACCCATTCCTGACCCCATCTACCCCACTCTTTCCACTCTCATAGCTAACCATTTTATTAGTTTCTGATATATCCTTTCAGTGTTTCTTTATACAGATACAAGCAAAAATAAATATATATTTTCATTTCTCCCTTTTCTTATACAAAAGGTAGCATAGTACTGTACACTATTTTGCATCCGGCTTTCTTCACCTAAGTACATCCTGAAGATACAGAGCTTTCTCATTCTTTCTTACAACTTCATATAGTATAACATTCAATTATATACTATAGTTTAAAAAATCTAATCCCTTATTGGTAGACGCAAGTTTTTTTCCTGTCTTTTGCTATTACAAACAATGAGAAAATGTACATACATTATCCATAAAGTGAAGATATGTCCTTATCGTGAATAAATTTGCAGAAATGAAACTGCTGGCTCAAAGGGTAAATTCATTAACTCTTCATTCCACTTAGAGTTTTAACCTGCTGTATGGTGTGAGGAAGAGATGGAACTTTATCTTTTTCTATAGTATAGATACCTGGTTGTGTCAACACTATTCATTTAAAAAATAAAGTCCATCCTTACCCCACTGATTTGATTTTGTACTAATTTTCTGTATGTATTTGGTTCTATGATGGACTTTCTCTTTTGTCCCATTGGTCTGTCTACTCATGTTCCAGTGACTCGGTGTGTACTTTTTAAATTTTGCAACTTCAGCTCAGCATGGTTTTATTAAGGTGGGTGCAGGTACTATAAGAAAGAGACCCAAGATTGTACACAAGTAGTTTAACAAGATAGAAGTTGGTTTCTCTTTTAGGTTAACAGAGTAGAGGTAAGTGGTCCAGGGCTGGTAAAGAAGCTCTGCCATGTCTGAGTCCAAGGTGGCTGCGTCATCTTCTGGCATCTCTTAGCCAGCAGGATGGGAAAAAGGGCCAAAGGAAAGTATGAACTTTCCCTTTCAGTGTCACAATGTGGAAATGGCTTACAATGATTTCCAGAACTTGGTCACTTGGCCACTCCAAGCCACAAGGGAGATGGGGAAATGTAGTCTCTTGCTGGATAGCCATCTACCTGGCTACAACTTAGGAGTTCTATTAGATAATAGGGGGAAATGGTCTTTACTACAATGGTGGCCTGATGCAAAGGACTCCAATGTTGAAGGTAGTGGTGTTAGGGGAAGCACTGACTGAAACTGCCCGCCCTGGCCAGCACCACAGTAACCATTTGCATGAGTTATTTTATGACAGGAGGTCCTGGTAAGGAACACGGAACTAACAAGCCACCACCAACCGGAATAATTCGGGAAAGGTCAAAAGGAGACGCCAGTCCATATGTCCTACCAACCTCCCAGAATCCTTCTTGCTGGAATCCATCTTGGCTGAGTGATGCATGCACCACCAGGAAGGACCCTGAGTCAGAACAATTGGCCAGAGACAATCCAGAAACTAATCCCATCACCATAAAACCTGAGACTGTGAGCCACATGGCAGAGCAGTCCTCCTGGGTTCCCTTACCCTGCTGCTCTCCGGCTGGGTGCCCCTACCCAATAAAGTCTCTTGCATTGTCAGCACGTGCCTCCTTGGACAATTCATTTCCAAGTGTTAGACAAGAGCTCACTCTTGGGCCCTGGAAGGGGTCCCCCTCCCTGCAACAGTGAGGCACTGTAACCTGAAGAATGGCATAAACTCTTCCCTCCAGGGGACTAATGCAAAGGTGTCTAGGGTTCATATAGGCTTTACCTTCCTGCCCTCACAATTTTGGTGTTTTTTTTCCCTCAGAATCATATTTATTGTTTGTTAGAGCTCCTCTCTCTCTCTCTCTCTCTCTCTCTCTCTCTCTCTCTCTCTCTGTACATGTTCTCATATGTGTGTGGGTTTTTTTTTCCTTTTACTTGTTCTTTTCTCATTGCTTTACTCACGTGTCCTTGGAGATATCAATCTTTTTCTGAGGCAACTCTTGGGGCTTGTTAATGAATTAATTGGCAAAAAGAGGCCTCCCAGAGAACAAAAACAGGAACCTGTTTATACCTCTGAACTTCCTACATCCCTTTCCTTGTTATCCCACTTGAATGTGATAAAGAATGGATAGCTTAAGTGGCCCAAATAAGTGACCCTTTTACATTTGCAGAAGATGAAGTTTGCATATGAAATGAGATCTGGGTTATAGAGACTGCTAAGCTAAAGGATAGGGATAAAGCCAAAAAGAAAAGATCCTAAAGCCTTAGGGAGACCATATTAACTAAACTGGAATACTTTAGAGAGTGAAAGGAGGCACTAAAGCAATTCAGTATATATGAAATATTTACCTACTGATCAACAAATTGGCTTTATTATATTGGTAGGCTATAAAACAGTTCTGTTAAAAACTAATTTAAAAAATAAAATTCTTTCTAAAAATAAAAACAACATATATCACTGTACATTAAAGCAAAAAACACTTACTTATATTGATTATCTGAACATTGAAAAATAACACAAGCAGAATTTTTTTGGTATATATTCACATACTTTAATCAGTTTCTTAGCCACACCTGTCTCTAACACCACGTTACCAATAATTTTCTGAAAACGTATTTTTTCCAATATGGTCGTGATGTTTTAAATTTTTTCATAAAATTGCCTGCAATTTGTTTCACAGTTGCATTTTATGGTTAATAAATTTGAAAATGCAAACATCTTCAATTGATTCTTCTCATCACAATGTTTTTAACTGAGAAAACACCCGCTACAGGAGAAGAAAAAAATTCTACTAAATGCAAAACATTCTCAATACTAATATTTTTATTAGAAAGTATATATACTTCAGCTCAAATATATTCACAGGTTCTGTCTTTTTGCCTCCATTCAGAGTACCTCTCCTTGACTAATGTTTTTATAAGACAAAATCTTGTCCATTAAGTTATCTCTACTTTTAATTCCTTTGACTGTTTTGACAAATTTAGATACTGCAAAATTTTAGGATGTCTCAACTTCATTCCATTCTGGAGCAGAATATCAAGTTACCTAATTAAAAATAGAATCCCCATCAAAAGATTTTCTCTACAAGTTGAGATATCTCTAAGAACAGTTTGCTATAATTTCAAAATCAAATGTTGTACACCATGAAGGCTTCTCATTCTCCAGTCTTCCTTGACTCTTTCTACAAGTGTATGTATTAGCTCTTGGTGTCATAGGTTGGTATATTAGTTTTCTATTGCTGTGTAACAAATTTAACAGTTTAAAGCAACACCCATTTATTATCTCACAGTTTCTGTAAGTCAGGAGCCTGGGCTCATATTGGCTGGGTAATCTGCTCAAAGTCTCATCAGACTACAATCTAGATGTTGGCCAGGGTGGCAGTCTCATCAGAGGTTCAACTAAGGAAAGATCCACTTTTCTCAGAATGTTGGCAGACTTCATCTCCTTACAGTTGTAGGACTGAGGTTCTTGTTTTCTTGCTAGCTATTTACCAACAGCTGCTCTCAGCTCCTAGAGGCCACCCATAGTTCCTTTCCATGTGACCCTCTCCATAGTCCCTTTCACAATATGGCAGTTTACCTCAAAGCCAGCAAGGGAGTCTCTCTAGTGCATGCCAGCAAGAGGGAGTCTTATATCTACATTGTAATCTAATCATAGGAGTGACATGCCATCATCTTCAGCATATTCCATCAGTTAGAAGCAAGTCGCAGGCCCCACTCACTCAAGGGGAGAGGATTATACAAAGATGTGAATACTGGAAGGTGAAGATCATGGGAGTCATCTTAGAATTCTTCCCAAGGTTCCCTGGGAAACAGACTCTGAGTTTGAGATTTGTGTGCAGGTGGATTATTGGGGGCTGCTTTTGGGAACAACACCTGTAAAGGAGTAAGGAAATCAGGATTGGATAGAGAGGGAGAAGCTGCAAAGAGGTCGCAACCAATCTCACAGACTGAGATGGTCCTTCAGAAATGTCCTGAAATGAAGCAAAGAAACTAGGCCTTTGTGACCTTCATTGAGCAATCACTGCATGTGGGCTGCCCCTGAGAAGGGGGCATGACCTTAGGCAAGGCAGCTCCCTTCAACACAGGACAATTTCTGAGGAGGTACTCAGTTGCGAGCAGTCGGCAACCAATATTCCCAGCAGCTAGGAATGAGTGCCTTAGTTCTGAAGAGGGGGTTCTGAGTGAAATGTCACATCGCCATTACACTTGGTTAACCATAAAATCTCCTTAATTAGTACATATATTTCCCAACTACTATGAATAAAATTTAGTTGAATTTATAACAACAAGAGTGTTCTAAGGGTTCGGAACTGTATTGGCAGGTGAGTCAATGAGGGAGGGGCTACTCAGAAAAAAGTGGTGGTTTTGATATATAATGTCAAGGGTGGGTGAAGGGGATAGAATTTGGTGGATGAGAGCTCTTTCATGCCTTTAAATAGCATGCAAAATATCATGCGGGTCCAGGCTAAGACATTAAATCCCCAAAGCCAAACATATATTTCAGTAAAATATAATAGAATAAGAGCAAAAGCAGGTTGAACTTTATTTTTTTTCGAAAATTTAACTCCACTGCTGCTTTCCGAATTTTTTTTTTAATGAATTAATTTATTTTTGGCTGCATTGGGTCTTCATTGCTCCGTGCGGGCTTTCTCTAGTTGTGGCGAGTGAGGACTACTCTTCGTTGCAGTGCGCAGGCTTCTCATTGCGGTGGCTTCTCTTGTTGTGGAGCACGGGCTCTAGGTGCGCGGGCTCAGTAGTTGTGGCTCGCGGGATCTAGAGCACAGGCTCAGTAGTTGTAGTGCACGGGCTTAGTTCCTCCGCGGCATGTGGGATCTTCCCAGACCAGGGCTCGAACCCGTGTCCCCTGCATTGGCGGGAGGATTCTTAACCACTGTGCCACCAGGGAAGCCCCTGAATTTTTAAAATATTTATTTATTTATTATTTATTTATTTTGACTGCACATGGTCTTAGTTGTGGCATGCGGGATCTTTAGTTATGGCATGTGAACTCTTAGTTGCAGCATGCATGCGGGATCTAGTTCCCCGACCAGGGATCGAATCCGGGCCCCCTGCATTGGGAGCGCAGAGTCTTACCCACTGGACAACCAGGGAAGTCCCAGGATGAACTTTAATAGGGGAAAAAAATCTAAAGTCCTCTCTCTAAGTTTAGAAATTACTTGTATAAATGAAGCAAAGGGTTGCCATGTCCAAAAAGCAGTTCATGTGAAAAATATCTGAGAGGTTTAATTTACCACAGCTTTAGCTCTATGGCATGACTGAGAGAAATGATAATGCAACCTTAAGTTGAGTTAATAGAAGTCTACGTTATTGTAAATAACAGTTCTAGTGTACCCTGTGCTAACCAGACCTCATCTCTGCCCAGTTGAAGGCAAAGTATTTTATAACACACATGTAGAAAAGTGCATGAATCACAACTATACAGCTCAATGAATTTTCACAAGGTGAACATACCCATATAACTGCTAGAGTGACCAACTGTTCCAACTTCCCTAGGGGTGTCCTGGTTTTAGCACTGAAAGACTTGCATCTTGGGAAACCCCTCTGTTCTGGACAAACTAGATGGTTGGTTACCCTAACCCATCCAGATTAAGACATAGAACATTATCAGCACCCTACAAGCCCTCATATGGACCGTCAGTCACTACCCACTCCTCCTCCCCAAAGGAAACCACTAATCTGACTTCTAACACCATAGATTATTTTGAGGTGCTGTATTTTAATATGAGCACTACAAACTAAAGAGTAGAGGTTAAAACCTCATAGCTCATGGGCTGAATCTAGCTGGTAGATGTTCTGTTTGAGTTATGCAATATTGGCCTGTAGAGCTTTTCCTTTTTTTCCACTTATTTTATTTGGGGGCCAGTGCTATGAGTTTTAATACAGGTATAGATTCATGCAACCCCTATCACACTCAGAATACAGAATAGTTCAATTGCCACAAAAATCTTCCTCATGCATCTCCTTTGTAGCCACATATTCCACCGGCTCCTAGTCCTTGGCAACCAATGATCTGATCTCCATGCCTCTAGCTTTGCCTTTTCCAGACTGTCATACATTTGGAATCTTACACACCATGAAACTCATGAGTGTGCCTTATTTCATTCAGCATGATACCCTTGAGGTTCATGCAAGTTGTTGCTTGTATTAACAGTTCATTCCTTTGTATTGCTGAGCAGTATTTCATTGTATGAACATACTTCAGTTTGCTTATCCATTCAAGGACTTCTGCATTGTTTTCAGTTCTGAGCAATTATGAATTGTGCTGCTATAAACATGTATGTACAGGTTTTTGTGTGAACATAAATCTTCATTTCTCTAGGGTGAATACCTGGGTGGGGGATTGCTGGGTCATAAGCTAGGTATAGGTTTAATTTTATAGGAAACTGCCAAGCTGTTTTCCAGAGTGGCTGTACCATTTTGCACTTCTACCAGCAATGTAGGAGAGTTCCAGTGCAGAGTTCTGCATCCTTGTTAACACTTGGTATTATTATTTTTATATTTATTTTAGCCATCTTAATAGATATAAAGTTGCATCTCATTGTGGGTTTTTTTAAAATGTTAATTTAATTTAATTAATTTATTTTTGGCCGCATTGGGTCTTTGTTGCTGTGCACGGACTTTCTTCTAGTTGCGGCGAGCGGGGGCTGCTCTTCGTTGTGGTGCGCGGGCTCCTCATTGCAGTGGCTTGTCTTGTTGTGGAGCACGGGTTCTAGGCCCACGGGCTTCAGTAGTTGTGGTGTGTGGGCTCAGTAGTTGTGGCACGTGGGCTCTAGAGTGCAGGCTCAGTAGTTGTGGCACATGGGCTTAGTTGCTCCATGGCATGTGGGATCTTCCCGGACCAGGGCTCGAACCCGTGTCCGCTGTATTGGCAGGTGGATTCTTAACCACTGCGCCACCAGGGAAGCCCCTCATAGTGGTTTTAATTTGCATTTCCCGAATATCAAATGGTATTAAACATTTTATCATGTGCTTATTTGTCACCTGTATATTCTCTTTAGGGAAGTGTCTAAGTCCTGTGACCATTTTTTAAAAATTGAGTTTGTTTTCTTACCGTTGAGTTTTGAGAGTTCTTTATATATCATGAATACAAGGTAACAGTGACCGCAACAAATGGCTTCTCATAGCTCTTAGGATAAAAATCACATCTTCGTCATGGTTATAAGCCCACAGGATCTGGTCTCTCCTTACCTTGCCTCACCAGTATAATTTTAGACCTCTCTTCCTTCCACTCTATTTTCCAGCAACACTGGACTTTTTATATTGTCTCAGGCTCTTTCCCATTTTAGGGTCTTTGCACCTCTGATGCTGCTTCAGATCTGTAGTGGATAAAGCTTTCTGATCTTTTTGAGCTTCCATGTTCTCATCTGTAAAATAGAGATAATAAGAGTACCTACTTCAAAGCTTTTGTGAGTCATAAATGAGTCATGTACGTTCAGTCCTTAGCACAGTGTCTGGCATACAGCAAGCACTTAATAATTGGGAAGTATTATTAAATTCAGTGTGTCAGATTGTATGCTTGTTTTGCTTTCTTTGCTGACACCCTTGGTTGCTATTTTATCTTATCCAAAAGGAATTGCTTCCCACTACCACAGTAACCCAGGCGGAGTGAAATAAGCGCTAAATATATGCAGAGCTGATCACCGGGAGGCCAGAAGGCCCATCTGGGCCTCAAATGCAGACTCAGTTGGAAGTAACTCCATGAAGAGTTCCCAAATATACACTGACAGGATTAAAAGAAACCAATGCTTATCTCATAACTTTGAACTAGTGTCTCAATACCAATGCACTATGAATTAATATTTCCTACATCTTACCTGGACCTTGAGTGCCATGTGGGAAATTTTTGTTTCTGACTCAAATTACTTCATTCCAGCCAACTCTGTAAGCATGTTGGACCCGAGTGCCTAGTTCTGAGCAATGGTTGTCTGTACTATACTATAGTTAAGTAAGTGTATGGACTCTACATCTTAACTGCCTAGGTTTGAATCCACCATTTACAAGATCTGAAACCCTAAGCAAGTCACTAAACCTCTTTGTACATGAGTTAATTCATCTGTAAAATGAGGATTGCGAGTTTTGTGACCAATGTGAGTTAATATATGAAAAATGCTCTAAGCGTTTGCCATTAGCTTCAAGTCGTAACCAAACAATTACATTGTACTTATTACAAAAAAAGTGAGGGGGGGGAACAGGGGGAACCAGGGCCTTTCCCAACTCCTGAGAGGTCTCAATTCTTAAAGGCCCCTTAGCAGTCTAACGGAGAATTCCATTTTGGGGAGCCAGGAAAACAGAAATTTTCCAAAAGGAGCTGCCATTTGCATCTATCCGGATACGGCTGCGGGCAATTCCATGGGGTGTGTGCGGGGTGGCGCTTTTCCCCAGGCTGTCGTGGGTTTGCGCGGCGCTGCAGCTGCTCTGGGCGCGGCCGCAGGGACCGAGACGGCGGCCTTGGGCCTCAGACTCTCTCCACGTCCGCCCCTCGGCGCCAACCTCTCCCTTTCCCTCCACCTGCGGGCCCGGCGGCACCGCCTCCCGCCTCTGGTCACGAAGCTTCCCAGCGGCTCGCTGCGTGCCGGACGTGACAGACGGCAGCAGCACGTCCCGCCAGCGCCCTCGCAGACTGACAGCGCCTTGGAACAATAGCAGCACGCAGGCGCCTTCGGGCCGCGTCCTATAGCTGCCCGCGTGGCCGGCGAGCAGGGTGCGGCGGCCGGAAAGGGGCGGGGCGAGGTGGGAGGCGGGGCGACCGGGCTCGCTAGGCGCTCGGCATTTTCCACGCGTTCCGAGCGCGAGTCGGCTGCAGTGTCTGCCGCTGTCGCTGCACAGTCTCTTCCCCCGGCCTCTCGCTGCGCTGAATTGCCAAGATGTCGCTCTCTAACAAGCTGACTCTGGACAAGATGGACGTGAAGGGGAAGCGGGTCATCATGAGGTAATCCTCGGGACTCTGCCGCAGCCCCTTCCGCCGGGGCCGACTTGCTTTCCCTCCTGCGCAAAGTGGCCTTTAGTCCTGGTCTCGGCCCCATGGGTCCTAGCCCTGCAGGACTGGGCTGCCCACCATTGTGGCTGAAGCTTTGCCCGGGTTTAACGGTTTCTAACCTCATTTTCCCCAACCCAAAAAGTGAGCCGAAGTTGCCCTTTGCAGGGGTGGATCCACCCAGGAAGGGCTCAGATTGCAGGGATCCATTTTGCTCTCTTCTCTTATTTCTGAAAGGGAGTTCTATCGCCTCCAGTTCCCGGTTGGCGAGGTGGGATGTGATGCTTAGCCTGCAGATCCCTAGACCCCCAGGGAAGGGACCTTGAAAGGTCATTTGGTTAGTTTCCCTTCTCCCACCACCGTAGACCATCCCAGACAAATCAGAAATGGCCCTGCACAAAAGGACATCTTTCCCAGAGAATGTTGATTTCGTTGTTCAGGAGTAGAACCCACTAAAGCGTTGGGGGTGGGAGGGAGAGGTGGGGTGGGCGCACCGAAGGAGGCCCTGCAGGGCTTATGTAACAGGCCGCTGCCGCTCTACGTGTCTTTGGACTACAGGCCATGGGTTTTGCACCAGGATTGTGCCACATACTGGGTAATGCTAGAGCAGGGTGTGGCTGCTCATTCTTGCTGGTTTCTAACCTCACCCCCACAGGTGGCTAGAGAAGCAGGATATTAGAAGTGGCGAAGGCTCCCCATGCGCTTTGGGGTCTTTTACTCCAAACATGTGGATTCCTGGTCACTTACCAACATGGCTTTTCCCTTGTTTGCCAGAATTAACTAGTATAATGTGTGGAGCTTTTACATTTATCCTTTTTGTAACATGCACATTCGTGCATGCCAGGAGCTAAGTGCAGGAATTCAGTTAGGTATGTAACTGATGGACTTGACCTTGACAGGATCCAAGGGTGGTGCTTTTGTGGGGGCCATAAGGGCTTGCACTGATAGCGTTGTGTAGTCTTGTCCTTTTAGGGAAGTGGTTGATTGATGGGCAGGCATGTGCATGATGTGATCCAGCCCCTTTCCCAATTTGGGCTGGTTCAAGAGAGAGCAACTTTTGCATATTAATGGATGCAGAAAGCAGTAGGGGATCTCCCTTTACCTAAGGCTTAAACGAAGGTATGCACTGTGAATTAGTGAACTGTATGGACACCCTAAAAGTTGATGTAGCTCTCCCCTTCCCTCTAATTTCATTATGGCCACTATTAGTTTGCAATTGGCCTTCTCTGCCCTGCTATGGAAATAATTAAAAGAACTCAATGGCTTATGGCCATGAAGAACACCTGGTGTCCGCCTTTTGCTAAATCACCTAGTCCTTTGCAATCTGGACAAAGTAGGAATCATAGCCATCCTAGTATTAGATAAGGGCCCTATCTACCCCTCAGATACTCTTAAGGAAGGGGGATGGACCCTATGAAAAACAGGACAAGTGGACATTGGCATGCAACTAGATCTTAGATTTTAGTGATTTCCTCCCGTCTCCACTGTGCTCAAGGCTGACCTTTCCAGATGCAGGCACCAGCTGAAAGACAAGAGGTGGGGCATCATCTTGGCTACCTTCCTACAATTGCAGTCTTGGGCTTTATCTCCTCTCTTCCCAGGGAAACTGGCTTGAGGAATTATCTGGGCTGGCTGGGAGTGAGACTAGAGGAGGTGCTTATCTTTTCTCCCTCTGGACCTAATACGAAATATGTTTCTGCCCAAGGTCTTAAAGTTTCATTTAACACAGATTAACCCTGAGCCTTGAAATGATTGGCTAGTCCTGTTTTGCTGATGGAAAATGACCTGTCCAAGGTCACTGAACTAGCAAGTTGGTGGTAGAGCCAGGACTAGAATTTGGGTCTCCTTGGCTACCAACCAGATTCTCTAAATTCTTGGACATAGTGAATAGGGACAGGTTAAAATAGAGCTTTGTCCGCTGAAGGTTGCAGTCAATAATTTTCCCTGTAATCTGGATAGAACTTATTTGGCCTGAGAACAGGACGTTGCTTTTTTCTCAGATTATTAATGTAGCTCTAGAACAGAGGCAGCCATGCCTCATCAGCTCAAATTTCTTTTTGTCTCAATTGCCTTTATGTGGTGCTTGCTGGCAGTGTTCCGGAAGTGGGGCCTCCGGAGTAGTGGCTGCTTCACTTGCCTCCTTTCTTTGTCTTGCAAAAGAGAGCTGTGATGTTTGTAGAGTCTTCGGGCCCCTGCTTTGAATTGCCAAGGGAAATTGACTGATTTGTTGAGGGAACTTCAGACAGCCGGAAATCTCTGACTGGCTAATTACCAGGTTCTACCTCAGTTTTTTAGGACTCCATTTGACTTTATAGCCCTTTGAGTAAATTTCCTGTTTAATTTTGCAATGTCATTTCCTTTTTTCCTCTCATAGGTTGCCAGTCTTACTCCTTTGCCGACTTGTGAAGCGCTTCCCTTTTGCTTGCTCTCCCCCACCTCTCTCCCTCCCCCCATTTTTTAAAACCTCACTATTTTTTCCCTAACCTGTTGTAACTTGTTAAGCAACAGCCTTGGTGTAGTGGAAGAAGAAACAGGGAGGAAAAACTGAGAGCAGGGGAGAAAAAAGAAGTCTCTAAGGGAGCCATAATACCCCAATTTTGTAGTCAGAGGCAGTAAAGCGAGGGTGGGAATGGTTCCTCTGAGAGCTTTTAATGGAACTGGGCCTGGACTCCTGCGATTTCAGGTGATAGAGTCTTGATATCTTTATTACAATGAAATTAATATTTTTAAGATTCATTTTGAAATAATTATATACATTCACAGGAGGTTGCAAAGATAGTATAGAGAGGTCCTGTGTTCACCCAGTTTCCCTCATTGGATACATCTTACATAATTATAGTACAATATCAAGAGTAGGAAGGAAGTTGACATTGGAATAAAGTATATAGTTCTTTGCTGTTTTATCACATGTGTAGATTTGTGTAACTCCCACCACAATCAAGATACAAAACTAGTTTTGTTTGAGCACTGCCAAGATCTCCCTCATGCTACTCCTTTAGAGTCGTGGCGTCTCTCACTCCATTCCTAAACCCCTGGTAACTACTAATCTCTCCTCCATTTGTAAAATTTTGTTATTTCAAAAATGTTATATAAGTGGAATCACACAGTATATAACCCTTTGGGATGGCATTTTTTCACCCAGCATAATGCCCTTGAGATTCATCCATGTTGTTGCATGTATCAATAGTTCATTCCTTGTATCGCTGAGTAGTAGTCTATGGTATGGATGGTCCACAGTTTGAAGGACATCTGGGTTGTTTCCAGTTTGGAGTTATTTCAACTAAAGCTTCTGTGAATATTGAACATTTGTTCACAAGTCTTGGTATGGACATATGCTGTCATTTCTTTTGGGTAAACACCTAGGAGTGGAATTGCTGGGTCATATGCTTAGCCTTTTGAGGAATTCCCAGACTGTTTTCCAAAGCAGCCGCATCATTTTACATTCCTACCGGCAGTATATGAGTGCTCAATGGCTCTGCATCCTCACTAGCGTTTGATGTCATTTTTTTATTTCAGCCATTATGATTGGTGTGTAGTGATATCTGACTTTGTGCCTGAGGCTAAGCTCGGGATTGTTTAAGGGAAGTGGAAAAGGAAGGGGTGCAGATTTTACACAGAACCAGTGGAATGTGTAGGTCAGAGCAGCTTCTGTGGTGGAGTCCTTAGACAGGAGAAGCTAAAAGCAGACCTGTTGTTGAGAGTCTAGGAGATGATGAGGGAAGATATTCCACAAGCAATGAGAAGAGAATACAAGTCCAATTCTCATCAGTAAGCTATGCCATGGCAGTGTGGATAGATGAGAGAGATTCTTGAATGTTTCCAAAGAACTTCCTCTCTGTCAGGGCTTGGGGGTAGGGAGCAGCACTGCAAGGGTGGCTTATGCTCAGCCCCTTGCCATTAGCCCCTTTGAATGTGGGCCTTCTGGGAGGCTGCAGGGGGTGGGAGAAAATGACTCTTGGTAATGGGATACTCTGTCCTCTTTGGAATGCGCTTTAAGGCTGGCAGGGGCCTTGTTCAGGATATTTAAAGAAGATGCTTAGAATCAGAATCGAGTAGCCTGAAATTAAGTAGACTGTATTTCTTTCTTTAGAGGCATACTGCCTTTATTTTTTTAAGATTTTAATTAAAATGTTTGAATACAGAAGTAGTCCCTCAACTCACCTTTGGAAAAGCTGTTCTTCAGTGAACTAGAGTACAGACCTAGGGGACATAGGAAGTTGGTGGTCTTCTTAGTAGGTCTAGGATTTTGTAATTGTCTGCCAAGCCTCAGCCTTAGAGAGGAAGGCCTAGTGATGGAGCTTTGTGGTCAAACATGGCAGCAGTCTTTTTGACTAGGTCATACCTTCACTGTAGTCCCTTAGTGCGTGTTGCTAGCTGTTTTTAGTAATGGTTGATCTGCCTTTTAGATCACAGAATCACGTTTTGGAGAAGCCTTAGCATGTATAATAATAGCTACCACTTTTATGGCACTTACTGTGTATCAGCTACTCTCCAAAGCACTTTCCAAATCGGTAACTCATTTAATTCTCACAATAACTGTGAAGTAGATAGTAGTATCATCCCCATTCTAGAGATGAGAAAAAAATCACTTAAAAAGGATCTTGGCAGGCAAAACTTAGACCTTACAAATAGCTATCACACATCGTTGTTTTCAGTCAGATTGAAGTAGCCTGAGGTTCTAAGGAGTTTGCAAGAAGGGGGAAGGAATGATCAGTTCTTAAAAATGGTAAAGCAGCAATCTGTTGGGTAAGAAAGGAGACTGCAGTAAATTGCTATGCACACCCCTCCCCTCCCCCCCCCCCCCCGGCCGTGTGCTGTGCCATGTGGCTTGTGGGATCCCGACCAGGGATTGAACCTGGCCCCCAGCAGTCCTAACCAGTGGATCCTAACCACTGGATCGCCAGGGAATTTCCTGCTTGTGCTATCTGGATCATTTCTTTTCTGATTGCCTGTTTGTCAGGTGGGCAGGGTCACATGTTCCATCCTCTCCTCTAAGGCTTTTATTTTCTTTAATTAAAAAAATTTTTTTTATTGAAGTATAGTTGATTTACAATGTTGTGTTAGTTTCAGGTGTACAGCAAAGTGTCCTCTCAGGCTTTTAGAAAGAGGCTATCTTTTTGTTATTGTCTGTGTTTTGCTTGAAGGATACTGTTTGAACTTGGTCCTGGATACTGGGTTTCTTTCTGGTCCCGAGGTCCCAGCCTTTCTCCCAAAAGAATGATATTCTCTTGACGTGTTTTATTGTTCCAATTAATTTTTTTCTTTTGAGTAATGTTTGCTTCCTTAGAACCCAGAAATACTATCAAAGGAATCAAAATCCAGACGTGTTCCCTATAACCCGTCATTCCTCCGGCTGCCACTCTTATTAGATACTATCATGCTGGGCCCACATAGAAATCTTTTTAGATGGAACTGGCTTTAGCTTCCCTGGTCTTCAGGGCTAGTTCCTGTGATTTAAGTTGTTTTTTATTTTTTAAAATTTCTCTTTTAAAAAGTATGAGATACGTACCTAAAAGGGCACAAATCATAAGCTTCAAAGAGCAATCACTAAAGGAGCACATTCGTCACCCAGGTCAAGAAAGAGAACATTACCAGAACCCCTGAAGCTCCCTCTGGTGTCCTATCCCAGTCACTACTCCCACCCTCCTCCCCATGGCTAATCACCATCTTCTGATACTGCTGATTATTTTTAAGGTGACTTTTGAACTTCCAACTTATTTAACTGGTTCACTAAAAGTCCCTCTCCTAATCTTTGGGGAAATGAAAAATTGATCATGGCTCTGAACCCAACACTTTGTTTCTTTTTCAGAGTGGACTTCAATGTTCCTATGAAGAACAACCAGATAACAAACAACCAGAGGTAATGTTCCTGCTAATCCTTGAGCTAGGTTTACGATGTACCTGGGTCTGAGTATATGGGATGAAATGGTTTTACTTCCTTATTGTAGAACTATGGCAACTTAAGCCATGTGATCTTGGCTTTCAACAACCCACCATCTGGTTTGCCTTCTTATGAGAATTTAGAAATTGAAAAAAATCATTTTAAGAAAGCGATTTTTTTTCTCCCCCCATTTTTTTTAAATTTGAAGAATTTGGGGTTATGCATTTTTAAAGAATATAAAGGTTTAAGGTTACTTGGCTTCCCTTGCAAAATGAAGAACTGTGCATGTAGTTTTACAAGCCCCTATTCTAGCTGGCCCCGATAAAATCAGTTTTCGAGAATTTTGATTTAAGGGAAAAGACTTCAGAAGTAATATTTTCAGTCAGTTTAGGCTGCTCCAAATGTCTTGGCTCCTAGATTCAGAAGCAGAAATTTTAAGTGATAGTATTGCTCTTGCTTTTGACTAGATTGTAAAAGAAGGTTTTTATTTTAAATTTTAAATGAAAGGTTTGAGCTGGAAAGGTACGTTCCAATGGTATAGACCAGCAGTGTCTAATAAAAATATAATATGAGCCACATGTAATTTAAGATTTTCTAGTGGCCCCATTAAAAAAGTAAAAAAAAAAACAGGTGAACGTAATAATACATTTTATTTAATCCAGTAAGCCCCAAATAATCATTTTAGTATGTAATCAATTAAAAATTAATCAAAGGAACATTTAACTTTTTTGGTATTATTTGAGATCCAGCACATACCAATCTGGACTAGCCACATTTCTAGTATTCAGGAGACACCTGTGGCTAATGGCTACCATATAGTACAGTGCAGGTATAGACCCAGAACACTTTCAGATATTGGCCCCAGAATAGAGCCTGGCATTTTGCCAAGCACATCCCTGCTGCACCATAGTGGAAGGTCTTTGTACAAGGCACCTCTGACCCTTCTTGACTTTCATTATTTTCTGTAGCACACATAAAAGATTGCAAATATGCTTATCAAGGTATTTTATAAGTAAAAAACAGAGAAACAGGTCTGAGTCGATCTTTTCATTTTCAGAACTCCATGGAGTTGATTAACAAAATGAAGCATTAGAAATAATAGAACTTGGCCAATAAGGGATAGCCCTGAAGATTAATTTGGTTTCATTGGGCAAACGTTGTACCTGATGAAGGTTTCTTCTTTATTTGGTATAAATGAGTTTCTATATCTGCCAAGTAGCATAAGATATTTTAGAAACATAACTTGGCTTTTTATTATTCCATTCTCTGCTGAAATATCACCTTATCAGAGAGACTTTCCCTGGCCACCCTCTCTGAAATCCCCTTCACCACTATTCTCCAGTCATTCTTGTCCCCCTACCTTGATTTATTTTCTCCATAGTTCTTACCACTTCTATGAGAGCAGAGACTATTTTATTTACTATTGTATTCTCAGAATCTGATATAGTAGCTGCCACAAAAGAAGCATCCAATAAATATTTGTTGAATAAATAAATGATTTTCTTTGTTATCAATTTTAATTTCTTAAAGACTGCCAAGAATGGAAAGTTAGTATTGGGTTTGTAACAAAAATTTGAAGTGTTTAATAAATGTTAGGTTAAACTATAATTTAGTAAATGCGATGCATTATGTAAACCACATTCTATATAATGTATTTATTTTTATCTACGTAAAAAAGTGACTTAGGATCTGTAACGGGTGCAGAAAAGTTACATGTTTTTCAGTTTTCCCCAAATTTCTTGTAATGGTTTCAAGATTTGGGAATTTTATATTTCTTCCACAGTCAAACACTTAGGATGTTTCAGGGGTCCCTAAGACCACCCACATATTTGGTGATTCACTGGAAGGACTCACAGGACTCAGCATATAGTTCTCACTGCTAAAGTTTATTACAGTGAAAGGATGCATGACAGGATCAGCAAAGGGAAAAGACACAGGCAGAATTTGGAGAAATCCATGCATGGGCTTCCATGCTTTCTTCCTCTCATGATGGGACACACCAAGCGTGCTCCTTTCTCCAGCCGTGAAAAATGCAATAATTGTGTGCAATGTTTCTGTCCAGAGAAGCCCTTTAGAGACTCAGCTCCCAAGATTTTTACTGGCAGCTGATCACATAGGCACCCTCTGCCCAGCAACTACCAAAATTCCTCTTAGAGGGAAGCAAGTGTTGAGTGTAAATCACCTTTTTTGTACAGACAGTCTAGGAACTGTGAGCAGCCCTTGTCAGAGAACTGAGGGACCACTTCAAAAGCCAAGTTCCCAGATACCAGCTAAGGGCCAACCTTGCAAGCAGGTCCTTCTGAAGATAGCAGCTTCAGTCCTGCTATATTAACTCTCTTCTGCACAAGGGGCAAAACATGATGAGATTGTATAATCCTAGGGGGAGGGTTGACATCCTAATTAACTTCTTCCTCTGCACATGGACCTGAGGACCATCGCTGAGTTGTTGACAGTAGATTTGAAGGAATTTGGAGAAGAAAGGGGGCTTTATGTTTTATGAGGCCATGAATAGAATAGTTCCCACTAATTCTTAGGAGTAACCTTACTCTACCTGTTGTCTCTTTTTGGTTGCAGGATCAAGGCTGCCGTTCCAAGCATCAAATTCTGCTTGGACAATGGAGCCAAGTCAGTTGTTCTTATGAGCCACCTGGGCCGGCCTGATGGTGTCCCCATGCCTGACAAGTACTCCTTGCAGCCAGTTGCTGTAGAACTCAAATCTGTGCTGGGCAAGTACGTTTCAGGCTCTGGTGCTGGTGGACTCTGTGACAGATGTTGTCAAGCATGTTGTTATTGGTTCTTAACTTTCCGACTGCTCAAGTGTTTTCCATGTTGTGCTCTCCCCAGGGATGTTTTGTTCTTGAAGGACTGCGTGGGCCCAGAAGTGGAGAAAGCTTGTGCTGACCCAGCTGCTGGGTCTGTCATCCTGCTGGAGAACCTTCGCTTTCATGTGGAGGAAGAAGGGAAGGGAAAAGATGCTTCTGGGAACAAGGTAGGACCTGTGATTTTGACATTAGTGGAGGTGAGGAGGGCTGAGTGTATAAGAGACTGTGATTGAAGAGTAGAGGAAGCTCATGTTTATTTTGACAGCTTTTTATTGAAGTACAGCATACGATTAAAAATGCACAAATGCACAGCTTGATGAACTATCACAAAGTAAGCACACCTGTGTAACCACCACCTAGGTCAGAGAATAGGATATTGTCAGCATCCCAGAAGCCCTCCTCATCATGCTCAAGTAGTTTTGAAATACCTTGGAAAAATACGTGAACACCATTTGGGTGTACGAGGATTTGGTGAACATGCTGCTTCTAATTGTCCCTTTGTTACACACCTGGCCTGTGATACGTGAAGATTGTTTTTTCTAATAGTATGTGATAATATCCTATCAAAGGGGGAGGCTGTGATTGCCAAGTGCTGAGAGCAGACATTCACAGGTGGTTGTTGGCTGGGGCCATGGGGGTGAGTATCCATGATAACACCAGGTGTTCCTCCAGCAGAGCCAGTTTTAGATTTTTTGTTTGTCAAGGCTGGAACTGTTTTTCTAAGCAACAGGCCCTGGTGTGTTATGGAAGGACAATCTGTATTTTTATTTAGAAGGGGAATTAACTTAAAGCTTGAGCTTGGTACTTTTAACACACTAAATTAAATTTGATATCATTGGGATTTTCTTAGAAAAGAATCATGTGAGCAGAAAAAGTACTTTCCTAAGTCAAGTGGAAAGGGACTATTTGGGACATTTGATTGTAGTTGGGTAAATGATGGTCATGATGATACTGCCTTGGGTTTAAGACATTTTTCTTAAGAAGTGTAAAGCATCTTTGAATTTCTTCTTAAGGAAGTACAGATATCATCATATTTTCAAAAAAAACCTAGGTCTCAGAAAGGCAGTCATTTGATTAAAGTTAGAGGTAGTGGTACTGTTGCTGGGCCTTACATAGAGCTCAGTCCATTAGATCAGCAAACTTTCTGTAAAGGGCCAGACAATAAATATTTTAGGCTTTGCGGACCATACGGTCAGCCACAACCTTATATGGTCTCTGTTGGAACTATTCAGCTCTGCCATTGTTGTGCAAAAGCAACCATAGGGAAAAAAACAAAAACTTTTTAAAAAGGCAACCATAGATAACCCACAAAATAGATTACTGTGACCGACAACCAGAATTCAAATATTAAATGATAAAGCTGGCTCTTTGAGGATGATTTGGAATTTGCCTATTGGTAGAAGGGAAGCTGAAAGCACCCTTTAAGTACTTTCCACTCTTAAGGTCTTTAGTATCTTGTGGAACAAGATGCTCTGAGGCTAGCGTCTCAACCTCCTGTTGTACTTCTGACATTTCTTAAGGTCATCGCAGTGCCTGCTTTCAAGCAGTTTCTTTTCTTAGCACTGCAGGCTCTGGTCTTGCCTTATCTTGCCTTTGGCATGGTCTTGCTACAGTAGTATGAGTCAAATGCTGACCTAAAATTTGGTGCCCTTTTAGACTGAAACTCAACCTGCTAGATGCTCGGGCTTAGAAATGGCAGGAGGCAACTGGCAAATTGAGGCAAAACCTTTTATTCAGGAAGTGATGAACCAACTATGCTAGTCTATGTCTTTTTTAGTTAGTTTACATTTAGTGTCCAATGGCTTTCCATGCTTGAAATTTCAGGAGCCAGCCATAAGTTCAAAGTGGATAAAAACAAAGCGAGGGCATGAAATTTTTCCTTTATCCAGTGTGCCTGCATTGGTTTTTTAGGAGCATTCTCTTCCTTCTAATTATTGGCAGATCAAAAATGAGAAATGGGTTCTTCTTACTATTAATTTCTATAGTACCTTTTCCATGAAGAGCTTTCAATTTGTCTCATTTTTCCTCAAACAATTCTTCTTAAATAGAGGGGTTATCTTCCCTTTTTAATAGATGGGAAGATTTCAGGGGCAGAGAACAACTTGACAAAGGTTACACAGTAAATTAGCGTCAGACCTGGTCCTAGAACCAAGGTCTCCTGCCATTTGGGCAGTGTTTTCATTACTACACACATTGTCTTGCAGTCACCAGTGGCAGATGATATTCCACTGTAAAGAGATTATGGGGGCTCTACAGTCTTCAGTTTTAGCATTAGTGCCCCTGCATTCTTTGGTTCATTAGAGGAAAGCACCTGTTATCTGTGGCAGCCTCCTTCTTCTCAGTACATGGGAGAATGGGAGTGGACAGTGACTGAAAGAAACATCTGTTTTGTGCTCTTCTCTGCCATGTCCCTCTTATCTGGCTTCCTGTGCATCTTTGCTTTGTTTCCTACTGGAGACTCTGTTCATCTTGCCGCCCTGCTTTCTTTCCCCTATGGGAGCGTGGGGGGCGGGTATTATCCCTGGATAGTTAGCCGACATTCAAAGCCCTATGTTTTACTTCTACTTTTTGTTCCTCTTTCTTTTTTGTAGAAGTGTATTGTTTTATCAGATGCCTAACTTCCAGGGAAGGCTATATGAATTATCTCCTTTTGCTATTATATAAAATGTTTCTGAGGTCCTTTTCTGTTGTCATGTTTCCATCTGCCTTCTCTGTTCCAGCCTGCCCTTGTTGCTTTGATGAGGAATATGTATGAGGGCCTTTTTCCCTTTGCAGAAAGGTCTTGGTAGCCAGCAGCTTGACTCAAGTATAATCCTAAATTTTACAAGGAGAATATGTTAAAATGAGGAAATGAGTCAAGATAAGGAGAGAGAAGGATAATTTGAGTCTTGTCCTAGGAGCTGGAGAGAGGCCAGTGGGATGTGATTAGGGGTTAAGCTGTGGTTCAGAAATCTTAGGCTTGCAATTTGAGGGAAGGTGGAGGAGAGCAGAAACATGCAGAAATGACCAAAAGACCTGGAATATTAGGAAGAAAGAACAGATCCTGTTGCTAGTTTTAAAAACTGGGCTTCCCTGGTGGCGCAGTGGTTGAGAATCTGCATGCCAATGCAGGGGACACGGGTTCGAGCCCTGGTCTGGGAGGATCCCACATGCTGCAGAGCAACTGGGCCCATGAGCCACAACTACTGAGCCTGCGTGTCTGGAGCCTGTGCTCCGCGACAGTGAGAGGCCCGCGCACCGCGATGAAGAGTGGCCCCCGCTCGCCGCAACTAGAGAAAGCCCTCGCACAGAAACGAAGACCCAACACAGCCAAAATAAATAAATAAATAAATAAATAAATAAAACAAAAACAACAACAAAAAAAACAAAAACCTGCTATCCTACCAACTCAGGGTCTTTAGAGATGTTGAAGAGGACTCTTGGTATGAAATGCTTTTACAGTTGTCTTTGGAGCCATCAACATTTCCTGTGTTGTTGTTTTTCCTTTTTTTTGTTTGTTTTTCTCTGCAGGTTAAAGCTGAGCCAGCCAAAATAGAAGCCTTTCGAGCTTCGCTTTCCAAGCTAGGGGATGTCTATGTCAATGATGCTTTTGGCACTGCTCACCGAGCCCACAGGTACTAAAAGTTTTTTGCTCATTGTCAAACTGGGAGCATTATTTCTCTGTTTACTTGAGCAGCCCAAGCTCTGGCTTGCTTTTGGATATTTCTGTATTATATTGTGATCTTTTTGGCTTCTATCTCTAATTGGAGCTACAAATTACACTGAGGTTCTTGTTGAGTATCTCCGATCTAAAGAGGAAATAAAAGCAAATGTTGAGAATTGTGGAGCTTTTTGTCGAGCTTCAGGAAGATGTTCCTCTGTCTCACTTTGGGATATTTCATGGAGAGCTCTCCCTTTGTGAATGCTGTGGGAGTGGAATCTTAGGCTGTCAGTAGGAAGCAAACTGAGGAATCCTTTCCTGTTGTCATCACCTGGCTGATTATTTATTGTGGTTAAACCCTTGGCCTGAAGACTGTTAATTGGGTATCTTAAATTCTACCTTAGGTCATTGCTTTTCACTTGTTCCCCTTGACCCTGCATTATTAGTCAAAAATCTTATCTTGTACCTAAGTGTTTTGTTGCAGTTTGGGCATGAAAACCGTGGTGGTCTGGCATCTCAAAAGTGAAAATATTTTCAGTGATAAGGAGATGGCCTCTAGAATTGGGAGAATTGCTAGGGATTGACCTAACATTTGAATGTCTCTGTTCATTTCTAGCTCCATGGTGGGAGTAAATCTGCCAGAGAAGGCTGGAGGTTTTTTGATGAAGAAGGAGCTGAACTACTTTGCCAAGGCCTTGGAGAGCCCAGAGCGACCCTTCCTGGCCATCCTGGGCGGGTATGGAGAACTCTTCAAGATCATGCTTTAAGTAGTGTTTTTGCCTGGTAGTAGGCCATAACTTGGGTGGTTTATTGTCAGATAGCACAATCAAACTGGGTGACTGAGGAGAATTTAATAAAGGGACTGTCTACAAAGGTGTGGGTAGGGTTTAGGGAAACCCAGAAGGGACAGTACAGTAATCTGGGGCAACAGTCATCACCATCCTTAGGCCTGAAGGGAAAAAGGAAAGGGATGGTTACCAAAATCCAGAGAGGGTGGTTGCGTGGAGAGGTCCCTCTGATAGAAACCGTAGCCTTTGGTCAAGGGATGTAGGGATAGTCATCTAGCAGGGAAGGAGCCAGGGAAATAGATACTCTGATCTTTTAATGTCCTGCTGATGTACCCCCTCCTACCCACAATGGGCTGCAACCTAGCTGGATGTCAGAGGGCAAGGGAACTCCTTGATGCAGTCCACTCAGGTCAGCCTCCTGGGACAGAGAACAGGGCTGGAAAGGATAGAAAGTGGCTCTGGAGGGAAGAATCGGAAAGATCCACCATTGCTCATCTAATGATTTTTGAAGCACTTCAGCCTCTCAGATATGAAAACCTCCTCACATGTGTTTAATATATCATTTGGAACTCATTTCTCCAGCTCACATACCTTTTTATATTTTCTCCTATGGGGAAAGGTACCCTGTGAATAGTGATATTCTACTGGCTTAGTTAAAAATACGAATTTCAGAAGTGCAACTCAAGAGGCTAGGAGGGTACATTTTAGGTGATAAAGTAGGGACAGAGACCTGGGACTGCTTGGATAAGATCTTGTCACTTGGCATGGCTATCTAGATGGCAGCCTCTTTATGGCTAGATGCTCCTGACCCTTTTACGAGCGGGGCTTCTTTTTTCCATGGGAGTGAACACACTCAGCATTTCCCTATGAATGCTGACTCTGGAGTTGGGTGTCAATTTCAGATAGCATAGTTGCTCTCCAGGTTCATGAGCCCAGTTTCAGGGTCCTAAAAATAGTTAAGGTGGGTATAGGTTGTTATCTGTGTCCTGGAATCATTGCCCCTCTTGTGCACTGGTTTATAAAGGTCAGACTCTGATCTTTGCTTCTCTGGAGATTAGGAGTTGGGCTTTGTTCTCCAACCTTCCGTAGATCTGGAATATGGAAGTGAGTGCCACCTAGGGGTTTTGATTAGGTTTTGGACTCTGCCTAAAATAGCTATTTTGAGGAAGTTGATGTGGAGGGGTTTTTTTTGCCATCTTTCTTGCAATGTAGTCTCCTTAGAACATTAACAATTTAGGGGAAGATTTTACATTTTATTTAAAAACGTTGTGTTGGGAATTCCCTGGTGGTCCAGTGGTTAGGACTCAGTGCTTTCACTGCCGAGGGCCCTGGTTCAATCCCCGGTCGGGGAACTAAGAACCCACAAGCCGCACCGCGCAAAAAAAAAAACCCATTATTATGGAAACGCTCAAACATTACAGAAGTTGAAAGAATAGTATAATAAACCCCCAGGTACCTCTCACCCTGCTCTAATAATTACTGGCATTTTTGCCAATCCTGTTTCATCTGTCCTCTAATCCTTTTTTTTGTCAGGAGTATTTGAAAGCAAGCCTTAGGCATCATATAATTTCATTTCTCATACTTCTGTATGCATCTCATAACTGATGAGATTTCTTTTAAATAACCACCGTGTGTTATACCTAACAAAATTTAACAATTTTATTACTATCATCTAATACCCAGTCTGTATTCAGAAATTCTCCATCATTTCAGAAATGCCTTTTTACAGTCAGTTTGTTTGAATAAGGATCCAGATGAAGTCCATGCATTGCATTTGGTTGTTAGGTATATTTTATTCTATAATAGTTCCCTCTTCATTATTATTTTCATTCCATTGATTTGTTGAAGAAGCAGGGCATTTGATCTGTAGAACATCCCACATTCTTTAGAAGACATTGAGTCTCGTTTCTCCCTCTTTCTCTGTCTCTCTCTCTCTTTCTGTGTGTGTCTGTTTCTGTATAAAACAGTTAATCCATTCTTACCCTTGGTGGTGACCAATCTTTACAAGTGAGATATCTATAGTCTCTTTCCATCCATTCTCCCACATCGCTATTGTTTTGAACCTCCATTTCACAAATCCTAGCATAGGGCCTCTCACAGAGTAGGTATCATCTTGTTTATTGAATGAAGAGGTAGATAGGCCCAAGGTGATTGGTTCAGTTAAGTGGGATTTAGATATATAAGAATATTTGTGGAAGGCAAGCTGTTACTTATGTGAAGATTTTAAAGGTTGTGCTTCAAGTGAATGTTTTTCTTTTGTTTAGATATTTTTTTTTCTCTCGGAGGTGAAAGGTACATCTGTGTTTATTATCTTATTTCTCTCTACTAGAATATAAGCTCCAAAGGGGTAGGGATCTTCTCTTTTGCCCAGTGATGTTTCTCAGAGACCTAGAACCTTGGCACAGAGTAAGTGCTCAATCAGTGTGTTGAATCAAGTGGTCCAGTAGAATAACGAATGCCATAAAGCAAATGTTCTAGCAACTGAGCATGGACCTAAGAGTGTGAATATCTATTTTTGCTCAGTATATATTCATTTGGTATATAATTTGGTTCCTGCTCTAGGATTAGGACAGTTTTCAGGGAGCTCAGGGATCCCACAATTAGCAATCTTTCTCAGGTACAATTAGCAATCTTGACCCTTTGATTTTTGGGGGGAGAGAAGGGGCAAAATAGATCTATCTGGAACTTGTGATTTCTTTAGATGATTGTAAGTCTTCTAAGCCCTTCTTCGCCAAGAGCTACACCTTAAAAGGATTTTTTAGTAATGGATTGGCTTTTTGGGTTGGAGACACGTAGGGCAAAGTTAGTCAATACTTTGGTCACTCTGTGGGACATTTCTCTGTTCCTGTCTCTTAATATCAAAACTCAGGCTTTATGTAATATCAGTTCCTTAGTCCATTGTTTGTTCTTTGGGTGATGATTCTTGCTTTCCCTTCCAGAGCTAAAGTTGCAGACAAGATCCAGCTGATCAGTAATATGCTAGACAAAGTCAATGAAATGATTATTGGTGGTGGAATGGCCTTTACCTTCCTTAAGGTGCTCAACAACATGGAGGTAGGAAACCAATGCCAAGTGGATGTGAAATAGCTCTCCATGAGAAATAGCTGGTTATGTAAATTTAAAAAGGAAATTAGCTTCTGACGTGAGCCCTAAAAACTCCCATTTTTATTTATTTTGCAAGTTGTTTTTCTTTCGTCTTTGAATTATTCCTTTGTATTGTGTTGTATTTTGTTCCTGTCTGCTTTGTGAGGTAATCACATTCTTAGTATAGCGGCTGATCTTCATCATCTTGACTTTCCTGTGTAGATTGGCACTTCTCTGTTTGACGAAGAGGGATCCAAGATCGTCAAAGACCTGATATCCAAAGCTGAGAAGAATGGCGTGAAGATTACCTTGCCTGTTGACTTTGTCACTGCTGATAAGTTTGATGAGAATGCCAAGACTGGCCAAGCCACTGTGGCCTCTGGCATACCTGCTGGCTGGATGGTGAGTCACTTGGGTGGTTGGTAGTATGAGTGAACAAATACATTTTGGTATCATTCATTCAACCAACCAATGGGAATTTTAAAAGAAGGGCTCCAAATGTTGAGTGAGACCCTCCTTCGGGGAGAATCCATGGGGAAAAGCAGTGGTATCAGATTGCTGCTAAGACTTTTCATTAGTAATGTAGGGGCAAAACTGTTTTTTCTTTCTTCATCTATTTAATGTTTATTAAGTACTTGACTGTGTGCTGGGGATGATGCTATGTACTTTCATGGTTTGGGCTGTTCTGGATTATGTTGCTACCTAGAAACCTGTATAAGAAATTTTTCTCATATGAAAACATTAAGATAGTACAAGTATAATTATTGCAAGCAGGGAAAAATTTATGTGTATATTAAAGACTTATTTAGCTGATTGTAATGTTCTCCATATTTTATCATTCTAATAGCTGTACAAAATTGTTAACGGTGACATACTAGTTTGCTTATCACTTTCCTTTTTTTTTTAAATTATTTAAGCTTTCATATTTCTAATTTTTTTCTTTTAAGATTTCTTTATTTTTTAAATTTATTTTTGGCTGCGTCGGGTCTTAGTTGCAGCATGTGGCATCTTTTGTTGCGGCGCGTGGGCTTCTCTCTAGTTGTGGTGCTTGGGCTCCAGGGCGCGTGGGCTCTGTAGTTGTGGCATGTGGGTTCTGTAGTTGTGGCACGTGGGTTCCAGAGCGTGTGGTCTCTGTAGTTTGCGGTATGTGGGCTGTAGTTGAGGTGTGCGAGCTCAGTAGTTGTGGCACATGGGCTTAGTTGCCCCGTGGCATGTGGGATCTTAGCTTCCTGACCAGGGATTGAACCCGCATCCCCTGCATTGTAAGGCGGATTCTTTACCACTGGACCACCAGGGAAGTCCCATCACTTTCCTTTTGATAGGCATGTGGGTTTTATTTAGTTCAGTGTTTCTCAAAGTGTGGTCTCAAGAACAGCAGCATCGGACTTGCCTGCTGGCACGGTGGTTAAGAATCCGCCTGCCAGTGCAGGGGACATGGGTTCGATCCCTGGTCCGGGAAGATCCCACATGCTGTGGAGCAACTAACCCTGTCACCACAACTACTGAGCCTGCATTCTAGAGCCTGGGAGTCACAACTACTGAGCCCGCCAGCCTAGAGCCCGTGCTCCACAACAAGAGAAGCCACTGCAATGAGAAAAGCCTGCGCACCGCAACGAAAAGTAGCCCCCGCTGGTGGCAACTAGAGAAAGCCCGCGCGCAGCAACGAAGAACCAAACCAGCCAAAAATAAATTAAAAAAAGAACAGCAGCGTCAGCATCATTTTGAAACTCATTAAAAAATGCAGATTCCTGTCCCCTGCCCCCGACCTGCTGAAGCAGAAACTCTGGGGGTAAGGCCCAGAAATTTGTGCTCGAACAAGCCATCCTGGTGATTCTGATGCACAACCACGTTTGAGAACCACTGATCTAGTTTAGTGTTTTTCAACCTCGGCAGTATTGACATCTCGGGTAGTTTTAGTTGTGGAGGGCTGTTGTTGCATTATAGGATGTTTAAGGCATCTTTGGCCACTAGATGCCAGAAGCAACCCCCTACCATCTCCAAATCATGACAATCAAAAATGTCTTGAGACATTGCCATATGTTCCCTAGGGAGGGACGGAATTGACCCTAGTTGAAAACCACTTATCTGGTTACACACAGTCATAAAATAGTGTGGCTAAGAATGTTTTTATCAAATAACTTTTGAGGTTTTCCCTTAGACTTGATCTTCCATAAAGGATATGAACAGGTTTATAATTTTAAAGAATGAGGGGTATCTTTTGGTTCTAGAAGACACTGGTGTTCAGCCTTGAGTTCTGGTCTTGGTGGAGGTATGGTATTTGCTCCTCTAAGTAGCTTTTATTGGTAGCTCATCCTTTCATCCTCTCTTTTAACTCTGCCCCTTAGGGCTTGGACTGTGGTCCTGAGAGCAGCAAGAAGTATGCTGAGGCTGTTGCTCGGGCTAAGCAGATTGTGTGGAATGGACCTGTGGGTGTATTTGAATGGGAAGCTTTTGCCCGAGGAACCAAAGCCCTCATGGATGAGGTGGTGAAAGCCACTTCCAGGGGCTGCATCACCATCATAGGTAAGGGGTCCTGTACAAAGCTATCGCCAATGTGAGCTGGCAGAATTCTGATCAGAGGAAAGTAGAGGGGAAATGGTTAACTTTTCCTAGGTTTCTTGGTGCCAGGTGAATCTTGAGAGCTAAATGGGTATGTAATTCATGGAGGAACCTCTAAATGAGATGGACTTGGGGGGTTATCGGCTACCTTTTGAGCTCGAGAGCACATTGCCTTATAATTTTGGTGCCAATCTTTTTTCTTTTCTCTCCTTTCCCCTTTTTACTTGGCTTTCATTCAACAGGTGGTGGAGACACTGCTACTTGCTGTGCCAAATGGAACACAGAGGATAAAGTCAGCCATGTGAGCACCGGAGGTGGTGCCAGTTTAGAGCTCCTGGAAGGTGAGGTTCTTTAATGTTTTTTTGACTTATTTGGGGGAAGGATGGGGTTTATGCAGTGAGAGGTGAGTGGAATGGAGTGGAGACGGTAGATAGTGTTGTCATTAGCAGTCATTAGCTGGGCAGTACAAATGGAGGAGTTTCAAATAAAGCTCCTGGCTTCCATTTGAGGTGGGAAGGGCCAAATGGGAAGACTTATTCTCAAAGAGGTTATGCTCTAGTAGACCTGGGACCCAAAATGTAAAAGTTACCTAACTCCTGGCCATATACCCTAGAGAAGAGCTGATATGTTATTGGGAGGATAGAAGGGGACAGATCTGGCTTAGTGGATCCTATAGTAATGCTGACTGTGTGTGTGTGTGTGTTCTCTCAAAAACAGGTAAAGTCCTTCCTGGGGTGGAGGCTCTCAGCAGTGTTTAGTACTTTCCTGCCTTTTGGTTCCTGTGCATAGCCCCTAAGTCAACTTAGTGCTTTCTGCATCTCCACTTGGCATTAGCTAATATCTTCCCCTATGTCAAGATTCGGCTAGTGGCCAAGAGATGTAGCGCCAGGAACCCTTAAACAGTTGTACGGCATCTCAGCTCACCTTTACTGCACCCTGGCTTTGCCTACATTCTTCAAGATCCCATTTAAATTTCTTAGAGACTAAACCGTTGTGCATTCTAGAGTGCATATATTTGTATTATGCCTGTTAAAAGAAAGTGAGCTGTGTTAGCTTAGTTCTCTTTATGAAGTAGCTTATTCTGATTAGCTTTGTCATTGTTTCACCACTCAGCTTGGAAACAAAATGAAATTCTAGTTGTTGGTAAGGAGGGAGATGAAGTTGGTGATCTATTAAATAATAAAAATATCCATTGAAACTGGGATTTTTTTCCTGTCATATTTTGTTAGGGTGAGAACAGAATCTTGAGGAAGGGATCAGATATCTACGTCCATGTTTCTAAGTAAGATGCTTAAACTGTTAACTTCTTGATTTTCTAAAAAAGATCTCTATTAATTTCATACATGGGAAGATTTAGCTCTCTTATAGCCTCTGTTCCATATGTACGTCCCCTTCTTCATTCTCCCAGTATAGTTTTGTCATAATTTTAGATTTGATCAATAGAGTCTACATTGTGATTATAAATATTATTCACAGCTGAGCTATGTCATATGCCATGATTATATTTACTTATGTATCTTTTAATTTTCTTTGGAGTTAAAAAGTTTTAAAAATTAGTTTCTTTTTTTCTATGTATCTATCACTGATTCATTCCCAACATATTCAAACAGATGAGACAGTTGGTTCATTTTTATTAGAGATGTCCCTCCTGCAGTCCTCTGTGTTCCTGTTCCAGTTTGTACTGGCTGCCCCCTACGTTGGCTGTTTCCTGGGGTTTCCTGTTTCCAGAGGAAATCCCTGTGGGGTAACTCTTGGGGATTCCTTTAACCTCCTGTGTTGAACCTTCCCTTTCCTGGATCTGTTTTCCCCCTCTTTCTTGGTTTACTTCGCCTTTTTGTGAAACACAAGACTCCACTAGCTTCCTGAGAAATTGAGAGCGTAGGAGGCAAAATTTTTTGTATGTCTTAAGATATCTTTATTCAACTCTTATATTTGCCTGTTTGGTTATATGTAGAATTTCAGCCTACATATCAGTTTCTCAGACTTAAAGCCTTTGATTCACTGTCATTGCTGAAAATCTAATGACATCCTACACTTGATCTTAGCCAAAAGGCCAAAGCGATTTCAATGACATTCTTATTCTTTTATTGTCCTTGTAATTTTCCCTCCTTTCCCTTTCCTGTCATTTTAATGGGAGTTTCAGGAATGAGCAGAGGTAAACGGTGCAATTTCAAAAGGCTGTGTTTAACCGGAATTTTTCTGCTGGGCATTTTACATACTAGAGTATGTATTTCACCTTTATGGATAAAGAAGTAGTTAAACTATTGGACAGGATCACAGAGCCAGTAACAGCAGGGATTCAAATCCAGGTTTGTCTGACTCCAAAGGCTGGTGCTTTTTCAGTGTGCCTCACTCCCTGAAATGATTCTTCTAGACTAGGACTTTTTTGCTTAACTCTGGAGAGAACAGCAAAAGAAAATTTTGGTGGCTGCTTTAAACAAAACAAATTTTGAAGGCTTGAATTTTTTCTAAAAATTCATTTGTATTTAATACTGTCCCCATAGTTGTAGTTAATTTAAAAAAACACCATATTTCTGCACATCTCTAATGGCATGCTCTACCCTGGTTTGAGAAGCAGGAATTCTAGTACAATCTTTTTTGTAGGTGAGGCCCAGAGATGCTACGCATTGATCCAGAGAATTAATGTCATAGCCGGGCCAGAACTTCAGCATACTGATGACTTTCTTCCCCTACTGATTACCTTTCCCTCAACATTTTATTATTTCAAATGTACAGAGGAATTGAAAGGATTGTAAACACCCATAAACCTAACACTTAGACTCTACAACTGCCATTCGTCCATCCATCAACCCCTGATTGTACCTTATAAGTAATTTCTACCAGACTCTGCTTCCAGGATCTTTTCCCCATTTATTTCGGTCATTAATCCAGAAAATGAATGGGGAAATGCAAATAGCCAAATATTTTGAGTACCTGCTATATGCTTAGGACATAATAGAGGCAGTATAAGATGATAGCACTTATCTCCTGAAAGGAATTTACAACCTAGTCAAGGAAGAAAGTATATAACAAACAACTTATGCGTATATAAACTAGAATTGTACAAGTATGTGCTTCCTGATTTAATACAGAGTTATGAATTATTGATAAAACACTGCAAAGGTTTAGGCTTAAGTGTAGCAAATTCACTTTTAACCCCCAGACAACATATGTATGCCTGTATATAGAAAAAAAATTATAATCATATCATAAATGAGTTCAATCTCTTCTTTAGTTCAGTGTTTCCTGCTTCCTTTCTTTTCCTTTTTATGTCCAAAACTTCCCTCTAGTACATGATACAAAAGTCAAAAAGGGGTACAATGAGAAGACTCCTTCCTACCTTAGTCCCCTAGCTATCAGTTTCCCTTCTTAGAAGCAATCAATCACTGTAAGACTGGTTTCCTTCAATCTCGAGCTACTTAATGCATATAAAAAGGGTATGCGTGTGCACGCGTGTGTTGGTGTATGGTGGCATAATTATACACGCTGCTTTGTACCTGTCGTTCTGATGGTTTTTTTCCTTACCTCCTGAGTACTTCTCTTCACTCTGGACCCCTTAGGCCACATCTTCCATTCTCCCTGCATAGTGGCTGTATTCCTATATTCTTACTCAGATCAAAGACACTTGTTTCCTACTTGTAGAAGGAAGAACTTGGGACGACAGTGTCCTCACCTCATTTACTATCAGTACATCTTTTAAAAAAATTCCACTTAGAAGCTGGAGGACAAGAGCTGCCTTAAGTCATTCTTTTTTAAAAATAATTCATTAATTAATTTTTGGCTGCGTTGGGTCTTCGTTGCTGCGTGTGGGCTTTCTCTAGTTGCAGTGAGTGGGGGCTACTCCTCATTGCAGTGCATGGGCTTCTCACTGGAGTGGCTTCTCTTGTTGTGGAGCACAGGCTCTAGGTGCATGGGCTTCAGTAGTTGTGGCATGTGGTCCCTAGAGCACGTGGGCTCAGTAGTTGTGGTGCGCGGGCTCAGTAGTTGTGGCTCTCGGGCTGTAGAGCGCAGGCTCAGTAGTTGTGGTGCACGGGCTTAGTTGCTCCGTGGCATGTGGGATCTTCCTGCACCAGGGCTCGAACCCGTGTCCCCTGCATTGGCAGGCAGATTCTTAGCCACTGTGCCACCAGGGAAGTCCCTAAAGTCATTCTTGATGCTAGAATGGGTGGATGTAATTAGGAAAGGGAGATCTGCAAGATAAAGCAGTCTTCATCTGAAAGGGCAAACCACCCGCTGGCTGGCTAAGAGAATGAACACTCAGATTGCAACCTCAATTATATGTATAAATTCCCACTAAAGACAGAGCATGTTATGTTATTAACAGATTTAAACCCATATCCTTTCATATTTATTTTGCTTCATTATGATGAGTCACATGCTGATTCCAAATAAAAGCAAGCAATTCCCTGATTTATAATCATCCATTAAGCAAATCTTGATTGCTTTTTGGACCTCAGAATTACTGGGCCTTGTTCATCCTCTTTGAATCCCTTAAATCAAAAGTGAGAAATACAGTAAGTTCAATTTTTTATTAATAATCTTGGAACAAATACGTTAACAATTCCTTAGAGTTATACAGCATTTTTACAATTTTGAAAGAACTTTCACATATACCAATTAAACCCTCACAACATCCCTGTGAGGTAGGCAGGGTTGGTGTTATCTTCCTATTACTAGTGAGGAGAACAAGGCTCATGGGTGAAGTAAGGTCACACAGTTGGTTAGCGATGGAGCCAGGACTAGAACCTAGGCCTTTTGACATGCCTCCCTGAGAACATTCAAGTAATGGCATCCTATGCTATATAATGAACATTTCTCTCCTATGATGATCAGATCTATTTTTATAAGTCTGATATCACCTTTTCCTAATATCCAAAAACACTGAATCACAGTTTTGATGAGATATTTCTTCCCTGTTACTGGACTATTTCTCTTTGATGTATCAAGCACCATCCTAAGATAAAACTTACTTGTGTTTTAAGTTTTGAGGATCCTTGGCTATAAGTTCTAAATTATGATATAAAAATTTATTTTAGAAATTCTGCAAAAGTATTCCTATGTTGAATATGTCAAACTTACTTAAACAAAAACAACACAAGCCTGTTTATATTTTTGAAAGCTTTGCAGTCTTTCTCAATAAGATGTTTAGATGTGTATAAATGGAAAATAGGGAAAGGTGTTTAGCAACATTACTGGGAAGCCTATGCAGAGTGCACCTAAACGCAAGTCACATCACACTAATTTGTTTGTGTTGGCCTTCTAGAGGAAGGAAAACCATTAGAAAACTTTCAGGTTTGATCCTATCTTATGTGTGACATCCTCAGCAATAAGCTGGAAAAATCTGAATTATACCAATAGGGGGGTTCAAGCAGTAGTGATCAAAGCATATATATGTATGGTAAAAAGGAAGAAAACACTTGCTCTTCAGTGGGTTTGCCTAGGTCCAGTGTAAGTATACTTATCAAGGCAGATTTTAAGCTATAGCATCTTTCGTGTTAAATTTCAAATTGTGAAATACGGTGGAGTTATCAACTTGGAATATAAGACTGAAACTGAATGTAACTGACCCCAAACTACCTGTCAAAAGCAGAGTAATGCTCAATGGGCATAAAAGGCAAGGGATAAAACCCAACTGCTCTGGTATGGAGAGAAAAGCAGCAAATGCAAACCTTCTGGTTAAAGTGAACCATAGACCATCAGGCATGTAAAGCAGGTTTTAAAAATATGAAAATGACACTGAGCTGTATTATCAGGAATTATATTCCTAAAGTTCCAGTTTTGGCCTTTTAAATTTAAGAGCAATAGGGAGAAACCTAAGCCTGTGGGGAGGAGGTGGTGCAGAAAATGAATGGGATCTAGAAATGGGGCTGAGGAGGTGGGAGGTTAGGGAACATCAAGAAACAGCTTAAATATATTCAGAATGGATTTAGAATCCCTCTAAATCCAACCTCTCCAAAAATATTTGCTAAATTGAGAGATCTGGTCAAAAAAGTTGGTGACAATAAAAGTGACTATTTTATCTTACAAAAGAAGTATTTAAATATAGATTAGAAATTAGGCTGTTAAAGATTAGTCCACTGATCAGGCTGTAGAAAGTGAAACTTAAGTGTTGCTGTCAGATACATTGCAGAAAACTGCTTCCAAAAATAGAATTACCGCAGCAGGACTCAACATTAATGAAACCATTAAAAAACAAGCACTTAACTTTTTATACTTGAAGCCTAATGAAAAAACATTGGTACCCTTAAGAAATAAATATAACACTTTAAGGTGAAAGATATTGCAGCTACATTTAAGTTTTCGATCAAGAATGTTCTAGTTTGGTATACTGGGCTCAAAACCAACTACACGTTTGAAATGCATAGAGACTACACTATATTCCTTACATAGTATCATTGTCATCATCTTCATGTTTTCTCTTCAATGGGTTTGATTCATTGGCCGTGTTCTGTGATGAAACCATGTTGGTGGTAATAAGAATATTTTTGGGCCCAATCATTGAAGGATTAAGCAGAACATTTTGAACTGCAGTTGTTGCAGGAACTGTAAACAGAGGAGAAAACACCCCCAAACTAAGAACTACACAGAATCAGAAACATATGGTAAAAAGTATTCAACAAAGCTGAAATGTAATTCTAATAATAATTTCTTTTTTTAAGGTTTTTAAAATAACATTTATTTCTTAAAAGTTAACATGTGCATAATAGGAAACCAAAAAACACAAGAAGCAAAAAACAAAGTCATCCATAATCACAAGCAGTTTACCGATTGATGTGTCCTTCTAGGTCTCGTTTATGTATCTACATAACTAAGCATCCATTTTTATGTAATTAAGATCATACAGTTATGTATATGCTTTTTCACACATCATGAATATTTACCATTTCAAAGTCCCAAAGCTATGAGTATTTTGACAGCCAAGAATACACTATACCAACTCAATCTGGAAGGAAAAAACATAATCCTGCCTTTTTTGGCGACAAAAATTTCATAAATCACAAAAATGGCAACAATGGCCTCTAGATAAAGAGTTATGATTAAAATACTACATTCCCTTAATGGTCAATTAAAAATGAGACATAAAGCAAGAATACACAAAGTATAATGCTTCTAAGAGTAAAAAGTATTCAACAAAGCTGAATGTAATTTTAATAACAATTTCAATAGCATGAAGTAAAACTATATCATAGAAGAAATAGATAATTATACTGCATTAAGAGTTAAATTACATTTTTTAATGCTTTAAAGTACTTAAATTAGTATCTAGTATAAGGTTAAAGAAGTTCTGTTAGTTTTTTGTTTTTAATTTACTTAAAATTTCAATTAGTTCTCAGTCATGGGAAGCAGTGCACTGGATTCATCATGGAACATACTAAAGGCACATGTTCAAGGTCAGGAATCATGCTTCCTTACAGACCAATATTATGGTGTACGGTTAGGTTTCAGAAGATGTGAAATCTAAACATATTCATGAATAAACTATGTTATAACAGAATTCTACTTATATTATTCTAACTTTCTACATATACTTCCGTGAAGTGAATAAAAGCACAGTTTTCATTTGATATATACTAAGTTGTGTTATTTTCTTGAGCTTTAACCCTAAGTGATTTTGCCTGAGATTTGTAGACCATAACTTATTTTAGTTCACAGGGTTCTTTGAGACTCTGATGATCATGTTGAAATCTCTCCCTTCCCCCCAAAATGTTACATATATGTAAAATTTCATACAATTTTAGTGGGTTTATAGACCCCCTCTGAAGAACCCAGATTTGCAGCATTACGGCCGCCTTCCTGTTACGATATTAAAACAATTTAATTATTACTATAGGAATACAAACTGTTCTGTTATCACAAATCATTCACAAATTTTAAAATTCAGAAAAATATTTTAAAAGAACCACTTTCAATCCCCCATGCCCTCCCTGCCCATCATGTTACCTGGTTTGACAGGTGTGGACTGAGAAGGTGGAATCTGCACTGTAAATCTTTGGCTTGTCACTGACACTGGAGGTGCAGCTTTATTTGGGACAGACACTGTTTGTGGGGTTGCTGTAGTTGTAATTAACAGACCATGTTAGTTAGGTGACTTATTATACAGGTTCAATTTCTGCTCTCCTTTAGCTTACCAGAAACTACCTTCAAAGCACAGGGAATTAATGAAAGATCTGCTTGAGTTTGAATCCAGGCTTTATCACCTACTAGCTGAGTGACCTTGGGCAAGTTATTTAATCTTTTTGTGCTTTTCTCATCTATCAAATGGGGATAACAATACTGTTTCATAGGATTCTTGTGAGAATTAAAATAATCCATGTAAAACTCTTCACACAGCATCTGGCACTGAATTTTAGCTACATGAAGTCATGAAGTTGAACATTTAAATAAACAAAATTAAAGGCCCAAGTTTTCTATTAATTACCTTATGTGGCACTTTTAATCTCTGTCACTTGCTGGGAATTAGGAGGTGTCTGCTATGCCCATGAAGCTAAATCAACATGCATCTAACAAAAGCCTAACATATCTCCATCTTTAGGTAAGTTTTCCATGTATTAAGGAGTGGTCCAAAGAATTTGGTGAAGCTTAATGAAGCAATATAAGTATTTTATTTTGTCAAGAAAATTCACAGTAGGTGGATGTTTTCTTGTCCATTATCATAAGGAAATTGTTAACATTTATGTAAGTATGGAGTTTAGGTTTTAAAATTGAACAGAGTATATGCTTAGGTCTTATGCTTTATAAAACTCATTTAAAATTTTTTTAAAGTTTAAAACTTGCATCTTTAATAGTTTTTAGCAGCTCCCTCACTCTAGACTTAAAAATCTCTAAAACATGTACAATAAATGTCTAACTAGGAATAAAAATCACAACTGATAACTAAAATTGGTTAACTTGCCAACACATGTAACTGATTAACACAGCCTAGAGTTTTTAAAAAGTTGGTATTCACTTAAGAGGTATGAACCCACAGATAAACAGTATATGATCAAAAAGTTACACAAATTATATATGCAAACTCCTGTCTACAAAGGTCACATGCATATAATTAGAAGTGTATAATTAATACTATACCAGTCTGGTTTTAAAATGCCGAAATGTGAATTCACACCCTGAAAATATGAAGAGATTGTCTACACATCTCAAAAATCAAATGCTGCTTACACTAGAGCTATATGACATCTACAGTACTCAAGTTATAAGAGCTAAGAAATCAATACTGGTCAAAGAGAAGGGGATTTTTTTTTCTGAAAAGACTTTGACTATGAAAGAAATCCAGCAGAAACGTAGGACAAAAAAATCAGGAAATCTAAATCCATTATTTATGTGCTCCTTATTATCTAAGCAACAATGACATGGTTTCTAAATGCCATTCTCCACTAAGAGGAACCAGGGCTCTTTGGAGAAATGGCTGATTCTAGGACTGGGGTAAGGAAAATATAAGATGAGCTTGGAACATCTTGAGCCAGGAAGCAAGAAGTGCTCAAAGAATGATGGAGACCTGTCACAAAGGACACAGGAAACAGTTTGAAGGGGTGCTCACTGACCAATACAGGATAATCAGTACTACTTTTGAAAAGGTTATATCAAAAATGATTTTCTTTGATAGTCTTAAGCTTTTTGTATACTTTAAACTTATTTCTTTTGATTGCATCTCTTGCCAATTTACTCAGAAATTTAATTTCTGATAATAAGTAGGCTACTGCTGTGAGTGAGTTTGGCAACTTTATTTGTATAAAATCCAGAAAGAACACTGCTTAAACTTCTGTTTTTGTTACCATAGTTAATACCGGCAACAATGTTGGGTAATGCCCAATTCTATACTCATTTGGGATCAGATATTCCTTGTCGCTTTCTCATTTTGAAATCTGATAAAATATGTTTATAGCTTTACTAGAGGACGAGTAAATGTATTAATGGCAACACATATCGGAATTTCTGACTCACCTTTTTACTTGGATTACAGTTCAAAATCAAGTGCTGAGGCACTTCTTTACCAGCCAGAAAAGCCATTTCCCTCTCCCACTTACCTATAGTAGGAGTGGTAGGTCTGCTACTAACAGCACCAACACTTAACCGTGGAACTAGTCTTCCTTGGTTAGGTCCCTAGGGGATTTAAAAAACAAATTAGTTTTAACGTTGTTCAGACTTGACACCTAAACTTAACCAGGAAATGAAATTAGGATTGCTGATGTGAATTATTAATAGATAATTGATGGCAAGAATGTCCTGTTTCTGTTCAGTGTTCTAATGCAACATTTAAACTAGGGTTTTCACAAATATCTATATATATACACACACATATAATACAAACAATATCTATATAAACATGGATAAGAATATATATATAAAATATATAATTCTATATAGTTTTAAAGTTTGAGGTAGAGTGTTATTTGGGGATAACAGCTAACTTCCTTATGATTTTTTAATCTTAACTAGTCAATATCTTAACCCAGTAAGAAACTTCCTTATAGTGGAATTTCAGAGGTACAGAGGTAGCCCAATGTGGGGAGAACTTTCTCAGTGGTGGGAGAGCCTTAGGTCATATTTCAGAAAGCAAGTCCAATGCCTGATGGTATATCATTTACTCTGTTATGGTATAGTGTAAAGATTGGGAATTATGAGACCTGGGAATCAGTCTTAACTTTGCTACTAACTTCATAGATGAGTTCGGGCTTACTTTCCTGATGAGTTAGATGAACAATAAAGTTCCTTTTAGCCCTAAAAATCTTGGATCATATATTCTATATTTTAACATAGCAGCTAATTACAGACATAGTATTTTCAAGGAACTAAATTTAAAAAAATCCTAGTAAATTATCTTAGCCTTTAATTTACTGCACTATTTACCCCTAACACATCTTACCCTTTTTAAAAGCTAAGATGACTAAAAATTCTTACCTTTTTAATTAAGGACTTTAGCCTATAGTTTGGAGCTGTTAAGCAGTATCTGTCAGGTGGCAGTCTGGGTCCTGCATATGGCTTAATCAGTGGTAAAGGGGTTTGATTTTTCTGCCTTGCAATATCCAGTAAAAACTAAAAAAAAAATCCTTATTAGAACTACAATTAAAAATTATAAGTAAAATGAACTTCAAATAAAATTTTGCTCACATCTCTCGGGGGAGGAGAGGTAAAAGATTGGTCAGCCCGACACTGGATTGCCAGTCTCACATCATCTGCATCAACATTAGGTTTCTTAGCATGGCTTGAATAAATTTTTGCATCATCCAGAATTGAAGTCACATATCCTTTAAGAACAAAACATTATTTTAAACATATGAAAATAGCTTAATATTTATGGCCAGTTTTCTTAAAAAGTTTCACTAATTTCCAGAAAGTTTATGAATTTTGGTTCTAATATCTAATTGTCCTATCTATATGATCAATTTTAAACAGATATCACAATATACTGTTCCCTAGCCTGAGCTCCTTTTTACTGCTTTCTGAATTCTATAACATTAACTGTTTTTTTTTCTTCACATATTTTTAAGACTTTATTTTTGTAGAGTAGTTTTAGGTTCACAGCAAAATTGAGGGGAATATACAGAGATTTCCTATATACTCCCTGACGCCATACATGCATAGCATCCTCTATTATCAATGTTCCCTGCAAAGTGGTGCGTTTGTTACAACTGATAGTCCTACACGGACCCATCATAATCACCGATAGTCCGTAGTTTATATTATGGTTCACTCTTGGAACTCTACATTTTGTGGGTTTGGACAAGTGTATAATGACATGTTATGACATTAACTGTTAAAGTATTTTGGTTGAAAATGTTCTTACAATGAACGATTTTTAAAATTCACAAGTTAGGCAATTTTGGTGTTTTGTTAACTTACGGAAAGCAAATTCCAACATTTGATTTATAACCCTTGGTTCGTACTCCGTAATTCCCATATCCTTCAGGATCTGTGCCATCACCTGTGGATTCAAATAAAAACGCCAGATGCATAATCTAGGTATAGAAATCAAGACTGGACCGAAGGTAGTAATTATATTTATGATACAAGGTTCCCCCTTCTCTGGGTTCCAAACTTGTACTCATCCTTTTCCTCCCAAGCGTGTGTCAGGTTCACACCAAATCTCGTCTTGATCTCTTTGCTGAAAACTTTTTTTTTTGGCGGGGGTGGGGGTGGGGGCGGGGGCAAAGAGAAGAAAAAGGCCGGGGTTGGCTTTCCCAGTCGAGGTAGGGGTGGTTACAGTTGGTTGTCATTTTCAGATGTGGCGACCGGGGTAGCTTTGCATCAGAACACTGGAGGCGCGAGCCAGGATTCGCAGACAGGGCGGGACGACTAGGCGGCCTGGGCCCGAGGCCCAGGAGACAAAGCCGGGCGGCCGGCCTGCGCATCCGGCGGGTCGCCAGCCTCCCTCCGGCTGGGCCGCCAGGGTGGCGGGAGAGAGCCCCGGGGTCCAGGGCACTCGAATCTCCAGCTCCTGGCGGCCCTGGCATGGCTGAAGTCGACCCGCGAGCCCATCATCAGGTCCTCCCCCCGGGCCCGCCTCTCGGGTCCCCGGCTGCGGTCGCGCCCAGCCTCGCACCCCGCCTCGCATCCTTCGCACTCACCAATGCATCTCTCGGAGCGTTCTTGGGAGGCGCCATCTTGCCCGACTCCATGTTATCCTACTGCTCGTCATCCGGGGAGAGAGGGCTGCTCGCGGATTCCTCGCTCAGGCTCCACCCCTGCGGGCGCGGAGGGCGGGGTTACCGCGCCGGTCCTTTCGCTCCTCTGGCTGCCGCTTCCCAGCCGCCCTCCCGCCCGCCCCGCGGAGGCAGAGGGAGGCCGGGCTAGCGGGGAGCCCACGGCGCCGAACCCTTCCCCGAAGAGCCCTCGGCCAACGCTTGGAAGACCGATAAGTTCGCCTTCCCAGAGCTGTTCCCCGGAAAAGTACACGAAAAGGGCCACCCTTGTCTTTTCTGGGGCCCCTCCTCACGTCCCCTGCAGCCACCCTGGCCCCTTCCCTCTCCCTGAATGTCTGCAGAGTCCCTGCCTCCACCTGCCTTTGTGGTAGTGCTGCCTGGTCAAATGCAGAAAGCCCAGTTAAATTTGAATGTCAGATCAATGATCACGTTTTTAGCATAAGTTTATCCCAAATATTACACGGGCTATACTTACACTACGAAATGATTTATTGTTGATCTGACATTCAAATTTAACTGGGTGCTCTCTATTTTTATTTGCTAAATCTGGCAACTCTACCCTATGGTCTGCTCTCCACCCAGCAGGCATTTGGTCAGCTCTCCTCACACTCAAAGCCGTGTCATAATTGCTCATTTCATACTGAGGCAAAGCTAAAGCCTTTGACCGCCTGCAAGATTCGCCGCTGGAGCCCCAAATGCCTTCTTCCCACTTTCCACATAACAGCCTGAGTGTCTTTCAAAAAACATGCATCAGTTAACTGTCTCTGGCTTTAAGTGTCCCAAAGAGAACTCTTTCTTCTTCCTCCACGTCCACCAACGCCCTCCATTTCTGAGAAATGCACTCTGACCCACCCAGGCGGGAAGAGCCGTCAGCCATGTTATGCTCTTTCCCGTACAAGCCGCACTTCAGTCTAGCAGCAAGTCCTGTCAGGGCGACCTCCCAAAGTCACAAAACCTCTGTCCGTGGCTCCGCATCTCCATCCAGTGCTACCATGCTAATGGTCCAAACTAACAGCCCTAATTACCAAGGCTACAGCAAGAGGACCCCGAAATTGTGCTCCCCCACATTTTTACACAACCGGAGAGATCTCTTAGTCATAAACCAAATAATTGCATTCCTTTCCTTAAAACCCTCTAACGGCTTCCCTCACACACACACACAAATTCAAACGGATTTCTGGGGCTTGGCGGGCCCTTCAGTTTTGGCCACCGTCTTACCTCATCGGGCCTGTCTGAATCTGTCCACCTCAGCCATCTTGAACTCTGAGCAGGTCTCCCCCACGACCCATGTGTTCTTAACACTGTGGTTCCGGGAGGAACACTGATCCCCACGCTACGCAAGCGCCTTTCCCAGCTCAGTGCGGGGAACCTCTATGTAAGACTAATAATGATTTTCGAATAGATAGCATATACGCAGGGTACGAACATTTTAAAATATATTTAAAAACTAAGAAAAAGCCTCTCTGGCTTGTTCCAGCCACTCATTTCTCTTTCGCAGAAGGCATCACTGTTTACCAGTTTCTTGTCTATTTAATTTGCAAATATTACCTTCTTTATATCTTTTTCCCGTACCCAAATGGTACTGTACCTTTGGGGTGACCAACCTTTAGAGAGCCAACCCGGGACACAGCTGTACTAGATGAAAAGACCCATAAGATGTAATAAATAATTGTACACATGTGTTATTGCTGTAATATACAAATATGAAAATAGATGTTCATTTAAAATTGTGTTTTTCTGCAGTATTTACTTTTCTGTTACATGCTATTTAAATAAAACAATAGGACTACTTAACAGTGGCAATTAGTAGTAATAGGACTAATTAATTTTAACCATATTTTTCATATTTCTGTCCTGTCACAGCAATTTATTTCAACTCTTGGTTGTTTAAATTTTTTAGGTCATATTATTGTATATTTTTAATATACATAAATGTAAGACTAAAAAAGAAGAATGTAAACACAATAAAACAAGTTAAACAGCTATTATCTGTTGCCTATATTTAATAAAAAATTACAATGAAATGTTCCTTTTGGCACCAGAGTACAGTAGGATATTTTTACTCTTTGTTTCTTTTCTAATAATACTTCTCTGAACTGCCTGCAGACTGTAGAACATCCTTCTTTTATGTAGTGGTAAAACTGAATATGATCAAACATAATATTCATTTTGATATGCATCTCTGCTCTTATCAAGCCTACATTAGACTGATTCCTGGTGTCAGTCCAGTGTGCTGACATCAAGCTAAATATCCTTTCAAAAAAAGTGTTTGAGTATGGAATACTCCTAAATATTACTTACTAGAAATAGCAGATTTTTAGACTTGTAGAAATTAGTTCTCAGTTCTCCAAAAAGTGCCCATCCAGTTAGTACTAGAGGCTTGTCTTGGTAAACCAGCTATTTGCCAGTCAATTAGGCCCTTTGCATCTACACATTCATCATATAGTCTGTCCATGTCTAAAATATCCATCCTTTTTGAACATTCTGAAGCATGTTAGATGTCATCATTAATTAAACCTTTCTTTCTCAGGGAAAAAAGGTTTTCAAGCACAAAGGTAATTTGAACTCATGAAATTGAAGTTGGATTCCAAATAAGTTAAAATTTTAGTAAAGAAATGAGAGAGTCCTGTTTAACTCAGGTGCCTTTCTGGTAACATTTCTTTTTCTTTTTTCTTTTTTTTTTTTTGATGGAGACTTTAGGGTTTTCAATATATAGTATCATGTCATCTGCAAATAGTGACAGTTTTACTTCTTCCCTTCTAATTTGGATGCATTTTATTTCTTTTGCTTGTCTGGTTACTGTGGTTAGGACTTCCATAACTATGTTAAATAGAAATGGCGAGAGGGGGCATCCTTGTCTTGTTCCTGATTTTAGAGGAAAGGCTTTCAATTTTTCACCATTTAGTATGATGTAAGCTGTGGGTGTGTCATAAATGGCCTTTATTATATTGAGATATGTTCCCTCTACACCAACTTTGTTGAGAGTTTTTTATCATGAATGGATGTTGAATTTTGTCAAATGCTTTTTCTGCATCTGTTTAGATGATTATGTGATTTTTATCCTTCATTTTGTTAATGTGGTGTATCACATTGATTGATTTGCGGATATTGCACCATCCTTGCGTCCCTGGAATAAATCCCACTTGATCATGGTGTATGATTCTTTTAATAGATTGTGGAATTTGTTTTGCTACTATGCTGTTCAGAATTTTTGCATCTATGTTCATCAGGGATATTGACCTGTAATTTTCTTTTTATGTAATGTCATTGTCTGGTTTTGGTATCAGAGTAACGGTAGCCTAGTAGAATAAACTTGGAAGTGGTCCCTCCTCTTCAATTTCTGGAATAGTTTGAGAAGAATAGGTATTAACTCTTCTTTATATATTTGGTAGAATTCCCATGAAGCTGTCTGGTCCTGGACTTTTGCTTGTAGGGAGTTTTTTGATTACTGATTCATTTTCAATACTAGTAATTAATCTGTTCAGATTATCCATTTCTTCTTTACTCAGTCTTGGAAGATTGTATGTTTCTAGGTAGTTATCCATTTCTTTAGATTGTCCAATTTGTTGGCATAAAACTATTTATAGTATTTGCAAATGATTGTATTTCTGTGATACTGGTTGTACTTTCTCCTCTTATTTTTTTTTTTTATTGTATACTTGGTTCCTCTCTTTTTTAAAATAATGAGCCTGGCTAATGGCTTATCAATTTTGTTTATCTTTTCAAAAAAACAGGCTCTTGGTTTCATTGATCTTTTCTATTTTTTGGTCTCTGTTTTATTCATCTCCTCTCTGATCTTTATAATTTCCTTCCTTCTGCTGACTGTGGGCTCTGTTCTTTTTCTAATTCCTTTAGATGGTAGGTTAGGTTGTTAATTTGAGATTTGTCTTATTTATTGAGGTAGGACTGCATTGCTATAAACTTCCTCTTGGAACTGCTTTGCTGCATCCCATAGATTTTGGAAGGTTGTGTTTTTATTTCCATTGGTCTCAAGGTATTTTCTGATTTTCTCATTATTTCTTCAGAGACCAATTGTTTTTTTAGTAGCATGTAGTTTACTCTTCACATGTTTGTTTTTCCCACTTTTCCTCCTGTAATTGATTTGTAGTTTCATACCACTGTAGTTGGAAAAGATGCTTGATATAATTTCTGTCCTCTTAAATTTGTTGAGAATTATTTTATAGCCTAGCATATGATCTATCCTGCTGAACATTCCATGTGCACTTGAAAAGAATGTGTATTCTGCTGTTTTTGGATGGAATGTCCTGTAGATATCTATTAAGTCCAAATGGACTACTGTGTCATTTAAGGCCACTGTTTCCTTACTGATTTTCTTTCTGGATGGTCTGTCCATTGATGTAAATAGGATGTTAACGTCCTCTATTATTATTGAATTGTTGTCAATTTCTCCCTTTATGTCTGTTAAAATTTATATTTTAGCTTTATATTTAGGAGCTCCTATATTAGGTGTACATATATTTATGAATGTTGTATCCTCTTCTTGCATTGATCCCTTTACATTATATAGTGGCCTTCTTTGTCTTCTATTACAGACTTTGTTTTAAAGTCTACTTTGTCTGACATGAGTATTGCTACCCCACCTTTCTTTTCATTCCCATTTGCACAGAATAGCTTTTTCCATCCCCTTACACACAGTCTGTGTGTATCTTTAGCTCTGAAGTGAGTCTCTCTTTTTTTTTAACAACTTTATTGGAGTATAATTGCTTACAATCTTGTGTTAGTTTCTGCTGTATAACACAGTGAATCAGCTATATGTATACCTATGCCCACATATCCCCTCCCTCTTGCATCTCCCTCCCACCCTCCCTATCCCACCCCTCTAGGTGGTCACAAAGCACCGAGCTGATCTCCCTGTGCTATGTGGCTGCTTCCCACTAGCTATCGATTTTACATTTGGTAGTGTATATATGTAAGTGCCACTCTCTCCTTCGTCCCAGCTTAACCTTCCCTCTCCCTGTGTCCTCAAGTCCATTCTCTATGTCTGTGCCTTTAATCCTGTGCTGCCCCTAGGTTCTTCAGAAACATTTTTTTTTTTTTTTAGATTCCATATATATATGATAGCATACGGTATTTGTTTTTCTCTTTCTGACTTACTTCACTCTGTATGACAGACTCTAGGTCCATCCACCTCACTACAAATAACTCAATTTCATTTATTTTTATGGCTGAGTAATATTCCATTGTATATATGTGCCACATCTTCTTTATCCATTCATCTGTCAATGGACACTTAGGTTGCTTCCATGTTCTGGCTATTGTAAATAGAGCTGCAGTGAACATTGTGCTACATGACTCTTTTTGAATTATGGTTTTCTCAGGGTATATGCCTAGCAGTGAGATTGCTGGGTTGTATGGTACTTCCATTTTTAGTTTTTTAAGGAACCTCCATACAGTTCTCCATAGTGGCTGTATCAATTTACATTCCCACCAACAGTGCAAGAGGGTTCCCTTTTCTCCACACCCTCTCCAGCATTTATTGTTTGTAGATTTTTTGATGATGGCCATTCTGACTGGTGTGAGGTGATACCTCATTGTAGTTTTGACTTGCATTTCTTTAATGATTAGTGATGTTGAGCATCTTTTCATGTGCCTGTTGGCCATCTATGTGTCTTCTTTGGAGGAATGTCTGTTTAGGTCTTCTGCTCATTTTTTGATTGGGTTGTTTGTTCATTTTTTTTTTTAATAGTGAGCTGTATGAGCTGTTTTTATATTTTGGAAATTAATCCTTTGTTAGTCACATGGTTTGCAAATATTTTCTTCCATTCTGTAGGTTGTCTTTTCATTTTGTTTATGGTCTCTTTTGCTGTGCAAAAGCTTTTAAGTTTAATCAGTTCCCATTTGTTTATCTTCGCTTTTGTTTCCATTACTCTAGGAGACAGATCCAAAAAATATTGTTGCAATTTATGTTAAGGAGTGTTCTGCCTATGTTTTCCTCTAGTTTTATAGTATCCGGTCTTACATTTAGATCTTTAATCAATTTTGATTTTATTTTTGTATATGGTGTTAGAGAATGTTCTAATTTCATTCTTTTACATGTAGCTGTCCAGTTTTCCGAGTACCACTTATTGAAGAGACTGTCTTTTCTCCATTGTATATTCTTGCCTCCTTTATTGTTGATTAATTGACCACAAGTGCATAGGTTTATTTCTGGGCTTTCTATCCTGTTCCATTGATCTATGTGTCTGTTTTTTGTACCAGTAACATACTGTTTCGATAACTGTAGCTTTGTAGTATAGTTTGAAGTCAGGGAGTGTGATTCCACCAGCTCTGTTCTTTCTCGACATCGTTTTTGCTATTCTGGATCTTATTTGTTTCCATACAAATTTTAAAATGATTTGTTCTAGTTCCATGAAAAATGCCATTGGTAATTTGATAGGGATTACATTGAATCTGTAGGTTGCCTTGGGTAGTATGGTCATTTTAACAATATTTATTCTTCCAATCTAAGAACATGGTATATCTCTCCATCTGTTTGTATCATCTTTAATTTCTTTCATCAGTGTCTTATAGTTTTAGGAATACAGGTCTTTTGCCTCCTTAGGTAAATTTATTCCTAGGCATTTTATTCCTTTTGATGCAATGGTAAATGTGATTGATTCTTTAATTTCCCATTTCGTCGTTAGTGTATAGAAATGCAACAGATTTCTGTGTAGTAATTTTGTGTCCTGCAACTTTACCAAATTTATTGATGAGCTCTAGTAGTTTCTGGTGGTGTCTTTAGGATTTTCTATGTATAGCAGGGGTCCCCCACCCTCGGGCCACAGACCGGTACTTGTCCGCAACCTGTTAGGAACTGGGCCACACAGCAGGAGGCGAGCAGTGGGCGAGCGAGCAAAGCTTCATCTACTGTTCCCCATCGCTCCCCACTGCTCGCATTACCTCTTGAACCATCCCCCACCCCCCGTCCGTGGAAACATTGTCTTCCTCGAAACTGGTCCCTGGTGCCAAAAAGGTTGGGGACTGCTGATGTATAGTATCATGTCATCTACCAACAGTGACAATTTTACTTTTTCCTTTCCAATTTGGTTTCCTTTTATTCTTTTTCTTCTCTGATTGCTGTGGCTTGGACTTCCAAAACTATATTGTATAGAAATGTTGAGAGTGGGAATCCTTGTCTTGTTCCTGATCTTGGAATGCTTTCAGCTTTTGACCATTCAGTATAATGTTAGCAGTGGGTTTGTCCTATATGGCCTTTATTATGTTGAGGTATGTTCCCTCTATGCCCACTTTCTGGAGAGGTTTTATCATAGATGGATGTTGAATTTTATGAAAAGCTTTTTCTGCATCTATTGAGATGATCACATGGTTTTTATTTTTCAATTTGTTAATGTGGTGTATCATACTGATTGATGTGCATCCTTGGGACAATCCCACTTGATCATGGTGTATGATCCTTTTAATATATTGTTGGATTCAGTTTGCTAGTATTTTTGCATCTATGTTCATCAGTGATATTGGCCTGTAATTTTCTTTTATTGTGATACCTTTGTCAGGTTTTGGTATCAGGATGATGGTGGCCTTATAGAATGAGTTTGGAAGTGTTCCTTCCTCTGCAGTTTTTTGGAATAGTTTCAGAAGGATATGTGTTAACTCTTCTCTAAATGTTTTGTAGAATTCACTATGAAGCCATCTGGTCCTGGACTTTTGTTTGTTGGGCATTTTAAAATCATAGATTCGATTTAAGTACTTGTAATTGTTCTGGTCATATTTTCTATTTCTTTTTGGTTCAGTGTTGGGAGATTGTGCCTTTCTACGAATTTGTCCATTACTTCTAGGTTGTCCATTTGATTGGTGTATAGTTGCTTGTAGTAGTCTTAAGATCCTTTGTATTTCTGTGGCGTTGGTTGTAACTTCTCCTTTTTCATTTCTAATTTTATTGATTTGGGCCCTCTCGCTTTTTTTTCTTGATGAGTCTGGTTAAAGTTTTATCCATTTTGTTTACCTTTTCCAAGAACCAGCTTTTAGTTTCATTATCTTGTCTATTTTTTTAGTCTCTATTTGTTTCTGCTCTGGTCTTTATGATTTCTTTCCTTCTAGTAGCTTTGAGTTTTGCTTCTTCTTTTTCTAATTGCTTTAGGTGTAAGGTTAGGTTGTTTATTTGATATTTTTCTTGTTTCCTGAGGTAAGATTGTATCGCTATAAACTTCCCTCTTAGAACTACTTTTGCTGCATCCCATAGGTTTTGGATCATCATGTTTTATTTTTTTATTTGGTATTTTTTGAATTCCTCTTTGATTTCTTAAGTGATCATTGGTTGTTAAATAGCATATTGTTTAGCCTCCGTGTGTTTTGGGTTTTTCTGCAGTTTTTTCTTGTAGTTGATTTGCAGTCTCATAATGTTGTGTTTGGAAAAGATGCTTGATATGATTTCAATTTTCTTAAGTTTACCAGTGATTGTTTTGTGGCCAAGCATGTGATCCTGCAGAATGTTCCATGTGCACCTGAAAAGAATGTGTATTTTGTTGCTTTTGGATGGAATGCTCTATAAATATCAATTAAGTCCATTTGGTCTATCTAATATGTTATTTAAGGCCTGTGTTTATTGATTTTCTGTCTGGATGATCTGTCCATTGATGGAAGTGGGGTGTTAAAGTCCCCTACAGTTATTGTGTTACTGTTGACTTCTCCTCTTATGTCTGTTAATATTTGCCTTATGTATTGAGGTGCCCCTATGTTGGGTCCCTGTATATTTACAATTATTATATCTTCTTCTTGGATTGATCCCTTGATCATTATGTAGTGTCCTTGTTTCTTGTAATAGTCTTTATTTTAAAGTTTATTTTGTCTGATATAAGTATTGCTACTCCAGCTTTCTTTTCATTTTTATTTGCATGGAATACCTTTTTTGTGTGTGCATGTATCTGTCATAGAGTTTTGGTTTGTGGTTACCATGGGGCTTATATATAGTAATCTGTATATATGTGATTATTTTAAGGTGCTGACCTCTTATGTTTGAATGCATTTTAACAACCCTGCAATTTTACACCAACCTTTCCTACATTTACTGCTTTTGACATCATATTTTACATTTTTGTGTGTATGTACCCCTTAACTACTGATTGCGTATATGGTTGATTTTACTGTTTTGTCTTTTAACCATTCTACTACCTTATAAGTGGTTGATGTCCTACCTTTATTGTATATATTCCTTTTCCAATGAGATTTTTTCTTTTCTATTTTCCGTATTTCTAGATGGATCCTTTTCTTTTCCACTTAGATATGTCTCTTTAACATTTCTTGTAGTGCTGGCTTTGTGGTGCTGAACTCTTTTAGCTTTTTATTGTCTGTAAAACTTTGGATCTTTCCTTCAAATTTGTATGATAGCTTTGCCAAGTACAGTATTCTTGGTGTTGGTTTTTCCCTTTCATCACTTTAAATATGTCATGCCACTCCCTTTTGGCCTGCAAAGTTTTTGCAGAAAAGTCATCTCATAGTTCTGTGGAGTTCCTTTGTATGTAACTTGTTGCTTTTCCCTGGCAGCTTTTGAGATTCTCTCTGTATCTTTAATTTTTGCCATTTTAATTACAATGTCTTGGTGTAGTCCTCTTTGGGTGATACTGTTTGGCTTCTCTGTGCTTCCTGGACTTGGACGTCTGTTTCCTTTCCTAGGTTAGAAAAGTTTTCAGATATTATGTCTTCAAATATGTTCTCTGCCCCTTTCTCTCTCTCTTCCTTTCTTTTTCTGGAACCCCTTGTAATGTGAATGTTTGTACACTCGATGCTGTCCCAGAGGTCTCTTAAACTGTCCTCTTTTTAAAATTTTTTTTTTTTTTGTCCAGCTTAATTTCCACTGCTCTGTTTTCCAGTTTGCTGGTCTGTTCTTGTGTATCATCTAATCTACTGTTGTTTCCTCCTAGTGTATATCTTTAATTTCACTTACTGTATTCTTTACTCTGTTTGGTTCTTCTTTAGATTTACTCTTTGTAGGAAACTTCTACTTTCTCTCTCTATTCATCCATTCTTCTCCTAAGTTTATCTACCATCTTTTTAATCATTATTTTGAACTCTTTATTGGGTAGATTGCTTGTCTCCCCTGCACTTAGTTTTTCTTCTGGGGCTTTATCTTCTTCCTTTGGAACATATTCCTCTGTTGCCTCATTGTGCGTAATTTGCTATTTTTATTTCTATGTATTTGGTATGGTGGCTACATTTCCTGATCTTGGATAAATGGCCTTATGTCGTAAACGTCCTATGACGACCCACCAGCACACTTCCCTCTGGTTACCAGAGCTCTATGCTCTAGTGGTGCTCTCTATGGGGGCTGCACGGGTCCTACTCTTGTAGGTTGACTACTGTGGGTGTTCCAATACCTCTGGCTTGCTCTTCATCTGGTTGGTTGCCAGACCTTGCCTTGTGTGGAGGTTTCTGGCTCCTGCTGGGTGGGGCCAGGTAATGGCATGACTAGCTACATAGCCAGGGGAGTCCTGGTCCTTGTGCTGGCCTGCTGGTGGGTGGGGCCGGGTGACAGGCTGGCTGGCTGTGAGGCCAGGGATCCTGGAACTAGTGTCTGCCTGCTGGTGGGATGGACAAGGGTCCAGGGTATCCTGGTGTGGTGCCTGCCTGCTGGTGGGTGGGCCAGGGCTTTGACATGGCTGGCTGCAGGGCTGTGTTGTTCCCCGTACTGGTGTCAGCAAGCTGGTGGGAGGAGCCATGTCCCAAGATGTTCTGGGGCTGGTGCCCACCCACTAGTGGGTGAGGACTGGTCCTGGGGCTAGTGCCAGCCTACTGGGAGGATGGAGCCAGGTCCTGGGTTCTCTGGCTGTGGTGCTTGGGGCTCCTGGAGTTGGTGTTGGCCTCCAGTTAGCTGGTGCCAGTGCCCAGGGGTTCCTGGGGCTGGTGCCCACCTACTTCGTGGTGAGACTGTGTCCTGGGGCTAGAGCTGGCCCACTGGCATGCAGTGCCAGGTCCATTGGCTGGCTGTAGGGCCACAGGGTTCCTGGGGCTAGTGCTGGCCTACTGGTGGATGTGGCCAGGTTCTATGCATCTAGGGGTTCTGGGGGTCCAGTGGCAGCTGGCTTGCTGGTCAATTGGGCTGTATCCCTGAACCAGCTAGCTGCTTGGCCTTTGACATCCCAGGACTCGTGCCAACTGGCTGGTGTTCCAGCACTAATAAGCTAGATAGAGGATTCCAAAATGGTGCTTGCCAGCACCAGTGTCCTTATGGTGGGATGAGCTCCCCAAAATGGCTGGTGTCAGCATCTGTGTTCCGAGGGTGAGTCCCAATTGCCTCCTGCCTCTCCAGAAGGCTCTCCAAGATCAGCACGTGTGTGTGCTCTTTTCAAATTACTGCTTCTGTTCTGAGTTTCTGAGTGTGTGATATTTTGTGGACTCCCTTTAAGAGTAGAGTCTATTTTCCACAGCCCTATGGCTCTCCTGAAAGTAAGCACCACTGGCCTTCAAAGACAAACATTCTGGGACCTCATCTTCCCAGTGCAGGACCCCTTGGCTGGGTAGCCCGATGTGGAGCTCAGACCCCTTGTTCCTTGTGGAGAACCTCTGAAATTGTGATTATCCTCCCATTTGTGGGTCACCTACCTGAGCGTATGGGTCTTGACTATACGAACATCTCCTCCCTTCCATCATTTTGTTTTGATTACTTCTTCGTATCTTTAGTTGTAGAAGATCTTTCTGGTAGGCTTCTGGTTGGTTCTCATAGATAACTGTTCTGTAAATAGTTGTAATTTTGGGGTGCCCATGGAAGGAGATGAGCCCAGGGTCTTCTTACTACACCATCTGGGCCACTCCTGGCCTCAGGTAAAGAATTCTTGGTTGGCAGTTTTCTTCTTTCAGTACTTTGAATATAAAATCCTACTGTTCCCTGGTATGCAGGTTTTCTGCTCAGAAATCTCCTTATAGGCTTGTGGTGTTTTCCTTGTATGTGTAGAATTTTTTTCTCTTGTTTCTTTAGAAATTCTCTTTGTATTTAATTTTGGACATTTTATTTATAACGTGTCTTAGAGAAGATCTTTTTGGGTTGAAACTTTTTGGGGACCTATGAGCTTCATGAAATTGGAAGTCCAAATTTATCTCCAGATTTGGGAATGGCTCAACCATTATTTATTTAAATAAGCTTTCTGCCCCCCTTTCTCCCTCTCTTCTCCTTCTTGGACTCCAATAATGCATAAATTGTTTCTCTGAATGGTTTCCCATGGTTCATGTTGGCTTTCTTCACTCTTTTTCATTATTTTTTTCTTTTTGCTCCTCTGGCTGAATAATTTAAAATGATCTGTGTTTTGGTTCACTGCTTATTTTTTCTGCTTGATTGATTTCTATGTTGAAGCTGTCTGTTAAATTCTTCTATTTGTTGAACTTCTCATTTTGTTCATGCATTGTTTTCCTAATTCTATTCAGTTTTCTGTGTTTTCTTATAGTTCACTGAATTTCTTTGAGGATTATTCTGTATTCTCTGTACAACATTTCTTAGATATCCATTTCTTTAGGGTCAGTTTTTGGAGCTTTATTAGTTTATATTTGTGGTGTCATGTTTTCTTGATTGTTCATGATCTTGTGGCCTTTGATGAAGTAGGGACCTCTTCCAGTCTTTACAGACTTTCTCTGTCAGGAAAAGCCCTTCATCAGTTAGTCTGTTTAGAGATTCTGTGTGGGCCTTCTGATGGTTTCCGTTCATGACCTTGCTGCAGGAATCTTCCAATGAGTAGGTATGGTGCTTGGGTCAACAGGTGGTCAGGATTCTTGGGTCCACAGGGGCCTTCCTGATGCCTCAGTCTGTGGTGGTATGTTGCAGTCCTGGGTCCACATGGACAGGCCTGAATCATGTGTTCATGTCAGCTGTCCAGGTGCCAGGGATCACTAGAGTGGGCTTGGTGACTTAGTCAATGTAGGTAGTTCTGGCATCTGGGAATGAGCCTGGAGACTTAGTATTTGGGACTTGGCTTCATGCTGGACCCATGAGTCTGGGTCCATGGGAGCAAGCCAGGGGCCACAAGAGTTGGCCTGTATCTTGGGGCTGTTGGAGCTGGCCTGCAGGTTGGGTCAGTGGGGGCCCTCCTTCACTAAGGTGGGCCAGGAGCTTGGGCCCATGGGAACCCACCTGGAGCCTGGGGCCATGGGGGCCAGCATGGTGATGTAGTAAGGTTGTTGGTAAATAACTTTTTGAGGTGTAATTTACATAACATAAAATTCACTCATTTTAAGGATACAGTTCAATTTTTTTTAAGTGTATTTTATTGAAGTATAGTTGATTTACAATGTTGTGTAGTTTCTGCTGTACATCAAAGTGATTCAGTTATATATATGTATATACTCTTTTTCATATTCTTTTCCATTATGGTTTATCCCAGGATATTGAATATAGTTCCCTGTGCGATACAGTAGGACCTTGTTGTTTATCCATTCTATATATAATAGTTTGCATCTGCTAATCCCAAACTCCCAATCCATCCCTCCCCCCCCAATTCAATGATTTTTTAATAAACTTACCAAGTTATGCAACTATCACCTCAATCCAATTATGGAACATTTTCATTACCCCAGTAACATCTGTTGTGCCTGTTTATAGTTAACCCAGAAAGGGGGTTTTAATATAAAGTTGGCACATGTATTAAAGGGGAAGCAGTGCATATCTGTGGGACAAATGTGTGTCAATATGTGAACCCCGCAAGGGGCATGAAAATATGTTTATCTGAGTTGGTTGTTGACATTATCTTATTTCTACCAAGAATTACTTTTCATGATCTTTTCTTTGCTCAAATCTTGGGTGATTATGTGTTTTAAGAAGAAAGTCATTCCCTGACAGGATCTCTTCACACTACTATTTTTTCATGTAGTGAGCATTAAATAGTTCTTAGACGATCAAGAAGCAGTTATAGGCTTGCTGCATGGATAAGAAAGTAGCTGAGATGTTATGGAGATTGTTCGGTTTTCCAGTGTTATAGAAGAAAGAAGAAGGAAATAGGCAAGGCAAATCTGGGGTCCATGAAAGAATAGGGATTCCAATGAATTGACCCAAGATGGTACCTAGTAGGTGTCTACTGTTCTTCACAACTGTGCCTGATTGCTCTTTGTCTACCTCTGTGTGGAATTGTGGATTTAATCTGCCTGAGTTTAGTATGCCTGAATTATAGTTGATGTATCAGGATAGACTCATAGATGTGAAAAGAACTTTAAAGGTCATCTATCTTGTAAGATTTATTTATTACTATTTTACACAATTGATGCCTACAGAGGGGAAAGGATTTTCTTAAGATCACACAATTTGTTAGTAGCAGAGATGGGACTAGAACCTTAGTCTTCTGATACTCAGTTCACCACATCAAATATACAGTGCCCTAGAATTAGAAAGAAGTCAGAAACAAGATTCATAAAATAAAGTCTTAGTCAATTAAAGACATCTTGAACTGGTTTTAATTTTTCTAGTTTCTTTGGGAGGAGATAAACATGTAATATCAAAGGGATAATTATTCCAAATAAATAAACTTGCACAAATCCCATTTCAAAAATAGCAGGTGAATAATTTTTGTTATTTTTATTGGTATTTAAAAATGTTTCTTATGATAGTTATACTTTAATAAGTGTAAATTGTAGGTTCTACATTAGTTTGATGAATGTAGATATATGAAATATACAAGCTGCAAAACATTTACTTTTAGCAGATTAAAATGTATTCAGTCTAATTATCAATCTCAAAAGATATTTTAAATTGAATTTTCCATTTTCCTTTGAAAGCAAATTACTAAAGAGGTAAGATTTTTAATACATCTTTAAAATGTTTTCTGCTAGGTAAAATTTTAATGAAATGTTTGCTTGTAGGCAAAGAAGAAGTATTAAGATATATTTTTTAAACAGGTTTTAAAATACTTGTGTGGTAAAAAAGTCGATATATAACAACTTATTACGTTAAAATTTTCAGTTTTAGTATTCTCTAAGTAAAATTCAAATATGAAGGGAATATCCTTTGTAGAATGTGGATTAATATTGTACCACAATTTACTTTTGAAGAAAACTGTTTTATGCTTTTCATATTTAAACCACATGTCAAGTTCTACATTGAACAGCAACCAACAAAGTAAATATTCTGTAACATACCACATATCAGTGCAATACACAATGAAAGGTAATGTCGTTGGATACACCAAAATTAGCCCACATGAAAATTGACACTTTTGTCAAAAAATTTATGATTTTCATTTTTTTAAACATCTTTATTGGAGTATAATTGCTTTACAATGGTGTGTTAGTTTCTGCTTTATAACAAAGTGAATCAGTTATACATATACATATGTTCCTATATCTCTTCCCTCTTGCGTCTCCCTCCCTCCCACTGTCCCTATCCCACCCCTCTAGGTGGTCACAAAGCACAGAGCTGATCTGCCTGTGCTATGTGGTTGCTTCCCACTGGCTAGCTATTTTACGTTTGGTAGTGTATATATGTCCATGCCACTCTCTCACTTTGTCACAGCTTACCCTTCCCCCTCCCCATATCCACAAATCCATTCTCTACTAGGTCTGTGGCTTTATTCCCGTCTTACCACTAGGTTCTTCATGACCTTTTTTTTTTCTTAGATTCCATATATATGTGTTAGCATACGGTATTTGTTTTTCTCTTTCTGACGTACTTCACTCTGTATGACAGACTCTAGGTCCATCCACCTCACTACAAATATCTCAATTTCGTTTCTTTTTATGGCTGAGTAATATTCCATTGTATACATGTGCCACATCTTCTTTATCCATTCATCCAATGATGGACACTTAGGTTGCTTCCATGTCCTGGCTATTGTAAATAGAGCTGCAATGAACATTTTGGTACATGACTCTTTTTGAATTATTGTTTTCTCAGGGTATATGCCCAGTAGTGGGATTGCTGGGTCGTATCATAGTTCTATTTTTAGTTTTTAAAGGAACCTCCATACTGTTCTCCATAGTGGCTGTATCAATTTACATTCCCAACAACAGTGCAAGAGTGTTCCCTTTTCTCCACACCCTCTCCAGCATTTATTGTTTCTAGATTTTTTGATGATGGCCATTCTGATTGGTGTGAGATGATATCTCACTCTAGTTTTGATTTGCATTTCTCTAATGATTAATGATGTTGAGCATTCTTTCATGTGTCTGTTGGCAATCTGTATATCTTCTTTGGAGAAATGTCTATTTAGGTCTTCTGCACATTTTTTGGATTGGGTTATATGTTTTTTTGTTATTGAGCTGCATGAGCTACTTGTAAATTTTGGAGATTAATCCTTTGTCAGTTGCTTCATTTGCAAATATTTTCTCCCATTCTGAGGGTTGTCCTTTGGTCTTGTTTATGGTTTCTTTTGCTGTGCAAAAGCTTTTAAATTTCATTAGGTCCCATTTGTTTATTTGTGTTTTTATTTCCATTTCTCTAGGAGCTGGGTCAAAAAGGATCTTGCTGTGATTTATGTCATAGAGTGTTCTGCCTATGTTTTCCTCTAAGAGTTTCATAGTGTCTGGCCTTACATTTAGGTCTTTAATCCATTTTGAGTTTATTTTTGTGTATGGTGTTAGGGAGTGTTCTAATTTCATACTTTTCCATGTAGCTGTCCAGTTTTACCAGCACCACTTACTGAAGAGGCTGTCTTTTCTCCACTGTATATTCTTGCCTCCTTTATCAAAGATAAGGTGACCATATGTGCGTGGTTTTATCTCTGGGCTTTCTATCCTGTTCCATTGATCTATTTCTGTTTTTGTGCCAGTACCATACTGTCTTGATTACTGTAGCTTTGTAGTATAGTCTGAAGTCAGGGAGCCTGATTCCTCCAGCTCCATTTTTCTTTCTCAAGATTGCTTTGGATATTCGGGGTCTTTTGTGTTTCCATGCAAATTGTGAAATTTTTTGTTCTAGTTCTGTGAAAAATGCCAGTGGTAGTTTGATAGGGATTGCATCGAATCTGTAGATTGCTTTGGGTAATACAGTCGTTTTCACAATGTTGATTCTTCCACTCCAAGAACATGGTATATCTCTCCATCTATTTGTATCATCTTTAATTTCTTTCATCAGTGTCTTATAATTTTCTGCATACAGGTCTTTTGTCTCCTTAGGTAGGTTTATTCCTAGATATTTTATTCTTTTTGGTGCAATGGTAAATGGGAGTGTTTTCTTAATTTCACTTTCAGATTTTTCATCATTAGTGTATAGGAATGCAAGAGATTTCTGTGCATTAATTTTGTATCCTGCTACTTTACCAAATTCATTGATTAGCTCTAGTAGTTTTCTGGTAGCATCTTTAGGATTCTCTATGTATAGTATCATGTCATCTGCAAACAGTGACAGCTTTACTTCTTCTTTTCCGATTTGGATTCCTTTTATTTCTTTTTCTTCTCTGATTGCTGTGGCTAAAACTTCCAAAACTATGTTGAATAATAGTAGTGAGAGTGTGCAACCTTGTCTTGTTCCTGATCTTAGTGGAAATGGTTTCAGTTTTTCACCATTGAGGACGATGTTGGCTGTGGGTTTGTCATATATGGCCTTTATTATGTTGAGGAAAGTTCCCTCTATGCCTACTTTCTGGAGGGTTTTTATCATAAATGGGTGTTGAATTTTGTCGAAAGCTTTCTCTGCATCTATTGAGATGATCATATGGTTTTTCTCCTTCAATTTGTTAATTTGGTGTATCATGTTGATTGATTTGCGTATATTGAAGAATCCTTGCATTCCTGGAATAAACCCCACTTGATCATGGTGTATGATCCTTTTAATGTGCTGTTGGATTCTGTTTGCTAGTATTTTGTTGAGGATTTTTGCATCTATGTTCATCAGTGATATTGGCCTGTAGTTTTCTTTCTTTGTGACATCTTTGTCTGGTTTTGGTATCAGGGTGATTGTGGCCTTGTAGAATGAGTTTGGGAGTGTTCCTCCCTCTGCTATATTTTGGAAGAGTTTGAGAAGGATAGGTGTTAGCTCTTCTCCAAATGTTTGATAGAAGTCGCCTGTGAAGCCATCTGGTCCTGGGCTTTTGTTTGTTGGAAGATTTTTTTTTTTTTTTTTATTGCTGTGTTGGGTCTTCATTTCTGTGCGAGGGCTTTCTCTAGTTGTGGCAAGCGGGGGTCACTCTTCATCGCAGTGCGTGGGCCTCTCACTATTGCGGCCTCTCTTGTTGCGGAGCACAGGCTCCAGATGCGCAGGCTCAGCAATTGTGGCTCACGGGCCCAGCTGCTCCGCGGCATGTGGGATCCTCCCAGACCAGGGCTCGAACCCGTGTCCCCTGCATTGGCAGGCAGATTCTCAACCACTGCACCACCAGGGAAGCCCTGTTGGAAGATTTTTAATCACAGTTTCAATTTCAGTGCTTCTGATTGGTCTGTTCATATTTTCTATTTCTTCCTGCTTCAGTCTCGGAAGGTTGTGCATTTCTAAGAATTTGTCCATTTCTTCCAGGTTGTCCATTTTATTGGCATAGAGTTGCTTGTAGTAATCTCTCATGATCGTTTGTATTTCTACAGTGTCAGTTGTTACTTCTCCTTTTTCATTTCTAATTCTATTGATTTGAGTCTTCTCCCTTTTTTTCTTGATGAGTCTGGCTAATGGTTTATCAATTTTGTTTATCTTCTCAAAGAACCAGCTTTTAGTTTTATTGATCTTTGCTATCGTTTCCTTCATTTCTTTTTCATTTATTTCTGATCTGATCTTTATGATTTCTTTCCTTCTGCTAACTTTGGGGTTTTTTTGTTCTTGTTTCTCTAATTGCTTTAGGTGCAAGGTTAGGTTGTTTATTCGAGATGTTTCCTGTTTCTTGAGGTAGGCTTGTATTGCTATAAACTTCCCTCTTAGAACTGCTTTTGCTGCATCCCATAGGTTTTGGGTTGTCGTGTCTCCATTGTCATTTTTTTCTAGGTATTTTTTGATTTCCCCTTTGATTTCTTCAGTGATCACTTCGTTATTAAGTAGTGTATTGTGTAGCCTCCATGTGTTCGTATTTTTTACAGAGGATTGGCTATTTTTAATAAAGCAACTAAGAACATTTATTTACAACTTTTGTGTGATCATATGCTTTAATTTTTGTTGGTTATGTATCTAGGAGTGGAACTGCGGGGTCATAGCAATAGTGTACATTTAATTTTATAAGAGACTGCCAAGCTGCTTTCCAAAGTGGCTACACTGTTTTTCATTTATTTAGGGCAATCTTTCACTCAATCCTAATCTATTGCATTCTGAATTTGTGCTCCCTTTCTCCCTCAGGTTTCTTTCCCTTTTGTTCATCTCTCCCTCTATCTTTCTCTCTTTTACCAAAACTGCTCTCTCCGAGGTCACCAGTGTTGAACCAAAGACTTTTCATTCCATTTATCAATCTGTGAATGTCTTTCTTTCTTGGTTTCTGTGAAAGTACTGTATTGGTCATTCTCCTTGAATCATCTCTTGTCATCTCATGTCATCTCTTTTGAGAGGCCTTCTCTCACCATTTTTTCTAAAACAGACATCTGGTCTTTATCCAATCACCCAATTTCCTTTTCAACTTATCATTTATCACTACTTGATATTTTATTGTTTGTTTACTTGTTTATTTCCTTATCATCTGTCCTCTATCACTAGAATATAAGCCTAGCAAAAGAAGAGATATTGTTCGTTTTGATCAGTATTTTATCTCAAGTGCATGAATCAGCACTTGGCACCTAGTAGGCACTCAATCAACATTTATCAAATAAATCCCCCATGCCTCTGAACATACCTTCTATATCACATTTCCTGTTTCCATTCCTTTCCCTCACCACTTATGTAGGGTTATTTAGCGAGATGCTGGTCTTTTCTTTTTTTTTTTTTTTAACATCGTTATTGGAGTATAATTGCTTTACAATGGTGTGTTAGTTTCTGCTTTATAACAAAGTGAATCAGCTATACATATACATATGTTCCCATATCTCTTCCCTCTTGCATGTCCCTCCCTCCCACCCTCCCTATCCCACCCCTCTAGGTGGTCAGAAAGCACAGAGCTGATCTGCCTGTGCTATGCGGTTGCTTCCCACTAGCTATCTATTTTACATTTGGTAGTGTATATATGTCCATGCCACTCTCTCACTTTGTCACATCTTACCCTTCCCCCTCCCCATATCCTCAAGTCCATTCTCTAGTAGGTCTGTGTCTTTATTCCCGTCTTGCCATTAGGTTCTTCATGACCTTTTTTCCCCCCCTTAGATTCCATATATATGTGTTAGCATACTGTATTTGTTTTTCTGTTTCTGACTTACTTACTTCACTCTGTATGACAGACTCTAACTCCATCCACCTCACTACAAATAACTCCATTTCGTTTCTTTTTATGGCTGAGTAACACTCCCTAACACCATACACAAAAATAAACTCAAAATGGATTAAAGACCTAAATGTAAGGCCAGACACTATCAAACTCTTAGAGGAATACATAGGCAGAACACTCTATGACATAAATCACAGCAAGATCCTTTTTGACCCAGGTCCTAGAGAAATGGAAATAAAAACACAAATAAACAAATGGGACCTAATGAAACTTAAAAGCTTTTGCACAGCAAAGGAAACCATAAACAAGACCAAAAGACAACCCTCAGAATGGGAGAAAATATTTGCAAATGAAGCAACTGACAAAGGATTAATCTCCAAGATTTACAAGCAGCTCATACAGCTCAATAACAACAAAAAAAAACCAACCCAATCCAAAAATGGGCAGAAGACCTAAATAGACATTTCTCCAAGCCAACAAACACATGAAAAAATGCTCAACATCATTAATCATTAGAGAAATGCAAATCAAAACTACAATGAGATATCATCTCACACCGGTCAGAATGGCCATCATCAAAAAATCTAGAAACAATAAATGCTGGAGAGGGTGTGGAGCAAAGGGAACACTCTTGCACTGTTGGTGGGAATGTAAATTGATACAGCCACTATGGAGAACAGTATGGAGGGTTCCTTAAAAAACTAGAAATAGAACTACCATACGACCCAGCAATCCCACTACTGGGCATATACCCTGAGAAAACCATAATTCAAAAAGAGTCATGTACCAAAATGTTCATTGCAGCTCTATTTACAATAGCCAGGACATGGAAGCAACCTAAATGTCCATCATCGGATGAATGGATAAAGAAGATGTGGCACATATATACAATGTATTATTTCTCAGCCATAAAAAGAAATGAAATGGAGTTATTTGTAGTGAGGTCTTTTCTTTATATTTATTTTCCCTGGGTGAATGGATTCTGGCTCACAAAACTTAACTGATTGAATCACAGATGACACATAGGCAAAGTAAGCATTAGATTAGATTGCCTCTTAAGTGAAAATGACATAGGGCTAGCTGTCAGAACTTCTTGCTTAATGTCGTTTGTAAGATGCAGAAATCCATTTCAAATGAACATAAGCAGTAAAGGTAATGTATTACAGAGATATGGGGCAGCTCACAAACCCTTTGGGCAGTACATGAGATACTGGAATAAAGAACAGGAAACCACTAGAAAACTTGGCAGAAATTCTTATCTTTTTGTTTCTCTGCATGTTTAATTTGTTCTCTCTCTCTCCCTCCTCCCTCCCTCCCTGCCTCTCTCTTTATCTTCAGATAGTTTAAAAATTTAAACTATATATATTTCTCCAAACATGGCCACTTCATAACCTCCATGTTTACCTTTCTTTGAGTCCACCCTTATCTGGAGAACAGAGACCAGAAACCAATCCCGACTTGTCTCTCAATCACTACTTCCAAATTCCTGGGACAGAGAATCTGAGTGGTTCATATTGATCAGATGTTTACCTCTAGCCAAGAGAAGGGGGAACCCCTCCTAATGAGGGAGCCAGTTTTGAGAGGAGAGGAACATGGCTCAGATAGTCACTGTAAAAATGTATACCATACCCACACAATCAGGCCCTAGCAGAATATGACTGAACAATTAGGGAAGTGGGAAAGAATGAATTAGACAGAATAGGCCAATTAATGTTGTGGTAATGAACATCTCACAAATCTCAGTGACTTAAAACAACAGAAATCCATTTCTCCCTCATTCTATGTGTCCCACGAAGGAAGCACAAGGTCTTTGCTCACAAAGTTACTCAGCTGCCCATATTCATAGATTTTCTGACATCTCAGAATGTACTTTAGAGATTACTAGAGCAGGGAAAGAGATATCTGGAAAGTCAAGCAATGTCAATTAAATACTTGGTCTTGTCAGTAACGCACATCACTTCTGCTCAAGTTTAATTGGCCATAGTTTACATAGACATGCCCAACTTTAAGGGGGTGAGAGAAGAACAGTATTCTTTCATGTGTCTGAAAATAGAGGAGAGAAATAGAAGAGAACCAGAATATTAGTAATGTCTACTATCTGGATTAATAGAAAAGTTCCTGGCTTATAAGTCAGGAGGCTTGGGCTTTTCCAAGAATTTACTGTGTAATCTCAAGTCAGTCCTATGCCCTCTCTGGTGTTAGTTTCAGCACACGTAAAATGTAAAAGTAGGACTACATATTTTCTTAGAGCCCTTCTACCTATAATACTCTATGCTTACTTTTGGCCTTGCCATTAACTTGCTGTGTAACTTAAAAGAAAAAACAAAAAACCCTTCATATTCAGTTTCACTATCTGTCAAATGAGGCTAATAATGCTGGTTTTGCTTATTTTATACAACTCAGCTTCTTGTGAAGATTAAATTAGCTGATATATTGAGAATATTTTGAAAGGTAATAAAAAAGCATGTGAATGTGTAAATAAAGTTTTATTACTATTTCTGCTTCTGTTATTGCTACTGCTATTGCTATTCTTACTTCTATCACTACTAGTTACTACTACAGTTTTTGCAAATGCTGCAGTTGCTGTTTCTACAAAACTGAGATGATTCTTTTTTTTTTTTTAAACATCTTTATTGAAGTATAATTGCTTTACAATGGTGTGTTAGCTTCTGCTTTATAACAAAGTGAATCAGTTATACATATACATATGTTCCCATATCTCTTCACTCTTGCATCTCCCTCCCTCCCATCCTCCCTATCCCACACCTCTAGGTGGTCACAAAGCACGGAGCTGATCTCCCTGTGCTATGCGGCTGCTTCCCACTAGCTATCTATTTTACATTTGGCAGTGTATATATGTCCATGACACTCTCCCACCCCGCCACATCTCACCCCTCCCCCTCCCCATATCCTCAAGTCCATTCTCTAGTAGGTCTGTGTCTTTATTCCCATCTTGCCACTAGGTTCTTCATGACCTTTTTTTTTTTTTTTCCTTAGATTCCATATATATGTGTTAGCATACAGTATTTCTTTTTCTCTTTCTGACTTCATTCACTCTGTATGACAGACTCTAACTCCATCCACCTCATTACAAACACCTCCATTTCATTTCTTTTTATGGCTGAGTAATATTCCATTGTATATATGTGCCACATCTTCTTTATCCATTCATCTGATGATGGACACCTAGGTTGCTTCCATGTCCTGGCTATTGTAAACAGAGCTGCAATGAATATTTTGGTACATGACTCTCTCTGAATTATGGTTTTCTCAGGGTATATGCCCAGTAGCGGGATTGCTGGGTCATATGGTAGTTCTATTTTTAGTTTTTTAAGGAACCTCCATACTGTTCTCCATAGTGGCTGTATCAATTTACATTCCCACCAACAGTGCAAGAGTGTTCCCTTTTCTCCACACCCTCTCCAGCATTTATTGTTTCTAGATTTTTTGATGATGGCCATTCTGACCGGTGTGAGATGATACCTCATTGTAGTTTTGATTTGCATTTCTCTAATGATTAATGATGTTGAGCATTCTTTCATGTGTCTGTTGGCAATCTGTATATCTTCTCTGGAGAAATGTCTATTTAGGTCTTCTGCCCATTTTTGGATTGGGTTGTTCGTTTTTTTGTTATTGAGCTGCATGAGCTGCTTGTAAATCTTGGAGATTAATCCTTTGTCAGTTGCTTCATTTGCAAATATTTTCTCCCATTCTGAGGGTTGTCTTTTGGTCTTGTTTATGGTTTCCTTTGCTGTGCAAAAGCTTTTAAGTTTCATTAGGTCCCATTTGTTTATTTTTGTTTTTATTTCCATTTCTCTAGGAGCTGGGTCAAAAAGGATCTTGCTGTGATTTATGTCATAGAGTGTTCTGCCTATGTTTTCCTCTAAGAGTTTGATAGTGTCTGGCCTTACACTTAGGTCTTTAATCCATTTTGAGTTTATTTTTGTGTATGGTGTCAGGGAGTGTTCTAATTTCATACTTTTCCATGTACCTGTCCAATTTTCCCAGCACCACTTATTGAAGAGGCTGTCTTTTCTCCACTGTATATGCTTGCCTCCTTTATCAAAGATAAGGTGACCATATGTGCGTGGGCTTATCTCTGGGCTTTCTATCCTGTTCCATTGATCTATATTTCTGTTTTTGTGCCAGTACCAAAGTGTCTTGATTACTGTAGCTTTGTAGTATAGTCTGAAGTCAGGGAGCCTGATTCCTCCAGCTCCATTTTTCGTTCTCAAGATTGCTTTGGCTATTCGGGGTCTTTTGTGTTTCCATACAAATTGTGAAATTTTTTGTTCTAGTTCTGTGAAAAATGCCAGTGGTAGTTTGATAGGGATTGCATTGAATCTGTAAATTGCTTTGGGTAGCAGAGTCATTTTCACAATGTTGATTCTTCCAATCCAAGCACATGGTATATCTCTCCATCTATTTGTATCATCTTTAATTTCTGTCATCAGTGTCCTATAATTTTCTGTATACAGGTCTTTTGTCTCCTTAGGTAGGTTTATTCCTAGATATTTTATTCTTTTTGTTGCAATGGTAAACGGGAGTGTTTTCTTAATTTCACTTTCAGATTTTTCATCATTAGTGTATAGGAATGCAAGAGATTTCTGTGCATTAATTTTGTATCCTGCTACTTTACCAAATTCATTGATTAGCTCTAGTAGTTTTCTGGTAGCATCTTTAGGATTCTCTATGTATATTATCATGTCATCTGCAAACAGTGACAGCTTTACTTCTTCTTTTCCGATTTGGATTCCTTTTATTTCTTTTTCTTCTCTGATTGCTGTGGCTAACACTTCCAAAACTATGTTGAATAATAGTGGTGAGAGTGTGCAACCTTGTCTTGTTCCTGATCTTAGTGGAAATGGTTTCAGTTTTTCACCATTGAGGACGATGTTGGCTGTGGGTTTGTCATATATGGCCTTTATTATGTTGAGGAAAGTTCCCTCTATTCCTACTTTCTGCAGGACTTTTATCATAAATGGGTGTTGAATTTTGTCGAAAGCTTTCTCTGCATCTATTGAGATGATCATATGGTTTTTCTCCTTCAATTTGTTAATATGATGTATCACGTTGATTGATTTGCGTATATTGAAGAAACCTTGCATTCCTGGAATAAACCCCACTTGATCATGGTGTATAATCCTTTTAATGTGCTGTTGGATTCTGTTTGCTAGTATTTTGTTGAGGATTTTTGCATCTATGTTCATCAGTGATATTGGCCTGTAGTTTTCTTTCTTTGTGACATCTTTGTCTGGTTTTGGTATCAGGGTGATGGTGGCCTCGTAGAATGAGTGTGGGGGTGTTCCTCCCTCTGCTATATTTTGGAAGAGTTTGAGAAGGATAGGTGTTAGCTCTTCTCTAAATGTTTGATAGAATTCACCTGTGAAGCCATCTGGTCCTGGGCTTTTGTGTGTTGGAAGATTTTTAATAACAGTTTCAATTTCAGTGCTTGTGATTGGTCTGTTCATATTTTCTATTTCTTCCTGGTTCAGTCTTGGCAGGTTGTACGTTTCTAAGAATCTGTCCATTTCTTCCAGGTTGTCCATTTTATTGGCATAGAGTTGCTTGTAGTAATCTCTCATGATCGTTTGTATTTCTGCAGTGTCAGTGGTTACTTCTCCTTTTTCATTTCTAATTCTATTAATTTGAGTCTTCTCCCTTTTTTTCTTGATGAGTCTGGCTAATGGTTTATCAATTTTGTTTATCTTCTCAAAGAACCAGCTTTTAGTTTCATTGATTTTTGCTATTGTTTCCTTCATTTCTTTTTCATTTATTTCTGATCTGATCTTTATGATTTCTTTCCTTCTGCTAGCTTTGGGGTTTTTTTGTTCTTCTTTCTCTAATTGCTTTAGGTGCAAGGTTAGGTTGTTTATTCGAGATGTTTCCTGTTACTTGATGTAGGCTTGTATTGCTATAAACTTCCCTCTTAGAACTGCTTTTGCTGCATCCCATAGGTTTTGGATCGTTGTGTCTCCATTGTCATTTGTTTCTAGGTATTTTTTGATTTCCCCTTTGATTTCTTCAGTGATCACTTCGTTATTAAGTAGTGTATTGTGTAGCCTCCACGTGTTTGTATTTTTTACAGATCTTTTCCTGTAATTGATATCTAGTCTCATAGCATTGTGGTCGGAAAAGATACTTGATACGATTTCAATTTTTTTAAATTTACCAAGGCTTGATTTGTGACCCAAGATATGATCTATCCTGGAGAATGTTCCATGAGCACTTGAGAAAAATGTGTATTCTGTTGTTTTTGGGTGGAATGTCCTATAAATATCAATTAAGTCCATCTTGTTTAATGTATCATTTAAAGCTTGTGTTTCCTTCTTTATTTTCATTTTGGATGATCTGTCCATTGGTGAAAGTGGGGTGTTAAAGTCCCCTACTATGGTTGTGTTGCTGTCGATTTCCCCTTTTATGGCTGTTAGTATTTGCCTTATGTATTGAGGTGCTCCTATGTTGGGTGCATAAATATTTACAATTGTTATACCTTCCTCTTGGATCGATCCCTTGATCATTATATAGTGTCCTTCTTTGTCTCTTGTAATAGTCTTTATTTTAAAGTCTATTTTGTCTGATATGAGAATTGCTACTCCAGCTTTCTTTTGATTTCCATTTGCATGGAATATCTTTTTCCATCCCCTCACTTTCAGTCTGTATGTGTCTCTAGGTCTGAAGTGGGTCTCTTGTAGACAGCATATATATGGGTCTTGTTTTTGTATCCATTCAGCCAGTCTGTGTCTTTTGGTGGGAGCATTTAATCCATTTACATTTAAGGTAATTATCGATATGTATGTTCCTATTCCCATTTTCTTACGTTTTGGGTTTGTTATTGTAGGTGTTTTCCTTCTCTTGTGTTTCTTGCCTAGAGAAGTTCCTTTAGCATTTGTTGTAAAGCTGGTTTGGTGGTGCTGAACTCTCTCAGCTTTTGCTTGTCTGTAAAGGTTTTAATTTCTCCATCAAATCTGAATGAGATCCTTGCTGGGTAGAGTAATCTTGGTTGTAGGTTTTTCTCCTTCATCACTTTAAGTACATCCTGCCACTCCCTTCTGGCTTGCAGAGTTTCTGCTGAAAGATCAGCTGTTAACCTTATGGGGATGCCCTTGTGTGTTATTTGTTGTTTTTCCCTTGCTGCTTTTAATATGTTTTCTTTATATTTAATTTTTGATAGTTTGATTAATATGTGTCTTGGTGTGTTTCTCCTTGGATTTATCCTGTATGGGACTCTCTGTGCTTCCAGGACTTGATTAACTATTTCCTTTCCCATATTAGGGAAGTTTTCAACTATAATCTCTTCAAATATTTTCTCAGTCCTTTTCTTTTTCTCTTCTTCTTCTGGGACCCCTATAATTCGAATGTTGGTGTGTTTAATGTTGTCCCAGAGGTCTCTGAGACTGTCCTCAGTTCTTTTCATTCTTTTTTCTTTATTCTGCTCTGCAGTAGTTATTTCCACCATTTTATCTTCCAGGTCACTTATCCGTTCTTCTGCCTCAGTTATTCTGCTATTGATCCCATCTAGAGTATTTTTAATTTCATTTATTGTGCTTTTCATCGTTGCTTGGTTCCTCTTTAGTTCTGCTACGTCCTTGTTAAATGTTTCTTGCATTTTGTCTATTCTATTTCCAAGATTTTGGATCATCCTTACTATCATTATTCTGAGTTCTTTTTCAGGTAGACTACCTATTTCCTCTTCATTTGTTAGGTCTGGTGTGTTTTGACCCTGCTCCTTCATCTGCTGTGTGTTTTTCTGTCTTCTCATTTTGCTTATCTTACTGTGTTTGGGGTCTCCTTTTCACAGGCTGCAGGTTCGTAGTTCCCGTTGTTTTTGGTATCTGTCCCCAGTGGCTAAGGTTAGTTCAGTGGGTTGTGTAGGTTTCCTGGTGGTGGGAACTAGTGCCTGTGTTCTGGTGGATGAGGCTGGATGTTGTCTTTCTGGTGGGCTCGTCCACGTCTGGTGGTGTGTTTTGGGGTGTCTGTGGCCTTATTATGATTTTAGGCAGCCTCTCTGTTAATGGATGGGGCTGTGTTCCTGTCTTGCTAGTTGTTTCGCATAGGGTATTCAGCACTGTAGCTTGCTGGTCGTTGAGTGAAGCTGGGTCTTGATGTTGAGATGGAGATCTCTGAGAGATTTTCGCCATTTGGTATTACGTGGAGCTGGGAGGTCTCTTGTGGACCAGTGTCCTGAAGTTGGCTCTCCCACCTCAGAGGCACAGCCCTGATGCCTGGCTGGAGCACCAAGAGCCTTTCATCCACACGGCTCAGAATAAAAGGGAGAAAAAATGGAATAAAAGAAAGAAAGAGGATAAAATAAAATAAAATAAAGCAATTATAATAAAAAATAAGAAAAAAATTAAGAAAAAATTTATTAAGAAAAAAAATTTTTAATTTTTTAAAATAAAAAATATGAAAAACTTATTAAAAAAATTTTTTTTAATTTTTTAAAAATAGAAAATGAGGAAAAAATTATTAAGAAAACATTTATTAGGGAAAAAAAAATGTTTTTAAGTAAAAAGAAAAAAAAAAGCAGACGGACCTAACCCTAGGACTAACGGTGAGAGCAAAGCTATACAGACAAAATCTCACCCAGAAGCATACACATATACACTCACAAAAAAGGAAAAGGGGAAAAGTTAATATATCCTGCTCCCAAAGTCCACCTCCTAAATTTGGGATGATTCGTTGTCTATTCAGGTATTCAACAGATGCAGGCACATCAAGTTGTTTGTGGAGCTTTAATCCGCTGCTTCTGAGGCTGCTGGGAGAGATTTCCCTTTCTCTTCTTTGTTCGTACAGCTCCCGGGGTTCAGCTTTGGATTTGGACCCGCCTCTGCATGTAGGTCGCCTGAGGGCGTCTGTTCCCCGCCCAGACAGAACGGGGTTAAAGGAGCAGCTGATTCGGGGGCTCTGGCTCAGTCAGGCCGGGGGGAGGGAGCGGTACGGAGGAGGCGGGGCGAGCCTGCGGCGGCAGAAGCCAGCGTGACGTTGCAGCAGCCTGAGGCGCGCCGTGCGCTCTCCCGGGGAAGTTGTCCCCGGATTACAGGAGCCTGGCCGTGGCGGGCTGCACAGGCTCCCGGGAGGGGCGGTGTGGAGAATGACCTGTGCTCGCCCACAGGCTTTTTGGTGGCGGCAGCAGCAGCCTTAGCGTCTCATGCCCGTCTCTGGGGTCCGCGCTGATAACCGCGGCTCGCGCCCGTCTCTGGGGTCCGCGCTGATAGCCGCGGCTCGCGCCCGTCTCTGGAGTTCGTTTAAGCGGCGCTCTGAATCCCCTCTCCTTGCACGCCGTGAAACAAAGAGGCAAGAAAAAGTCTCTTGCCTCTTCGGCAGCTGCAGACTTTTTCTCAGGCTCCCTCCCGGCTAGCTGTGGTGCGCTAGCCCCTTCAGGCTGTGTTCACGCCGCCAACCCCAGTCCTCTCCCTGGGATCCGACCGAAGCCCGCGCCTCAGCTCCCAGCCCCCGCCCACCCCGGCGGATGAGCAGACAAGCCTCTCGGGCTGGTGAGTGCTGCTCGGCGCCGAGCCTCTGTGCGGGAATCTCTCCGTTTTCCCCTCTGCGTCCCTGTTGCTGTGGGATCCGCGCTGATAGCCGCGGCTCGCGCCCGTCTCTGGAGCTCGTTTAGGCGGCGCTCTGAATCCCCTCTCCTTGCGCGCCGCGAAACAAAGAGGCAAGAAAAAGTCTCTTGCCTCTTTGGCAGCTGCAGTCTTTTTCCCGGACTCCCTCCCGGCTAGCACCGAAGCCCGAGCCTCAGCTCCCAGTCCCCGCCCGCCCCGGCGGCTGAGCAGACGAGCCTCTCGGGCTGGTGAGTGCTGGTCGGCACCGTTCCTCTGTGCGGGAATCTCTCCACACCACTGTGGCTGCGCTCTCCTCCGTGGCTCTGAAGCTTCCCCCCTCTGCCACCCGCAGTCTCTGCCCACGAAGGGGCTTCCTAGTGTGTGGAAACCGTTCCTCCTTCACAGCTCCCTCCCACTGGTGCAGGTCCCATCCCTATTCTTTTGTCTCTGTTATTTCTTTTTTCTTTTGCCCTACCCAAGTACGTGGGGATTTTCTTGCCTTTTGGGAGGTCTGACGTCTTCTGCCAGCGTTCAGTGGGTGTTCTGTAGGAGCAGTTCCACGTGTAGATGTATTTCTCATGTATCTGTGGGAAGGAAGGTGATCTCCGCGTCTTACTCTTCCGCCATCTTGCCCCTCCTATCTCGAGATGATTCTTGAGTAAATATAACAGCAAGGCATTCACTGACCAATTATAGAACAAAAACCTACCTTAGGATGGAAATCACTTAGTGGTATGGAAAGAAGTTTGGAAACATTACATCTGGATTGATTCCAGAATTGAATAAGATCTCTGTCCCGTGCTCCCAATTCAGCCCTTTCGGGTACATCAACACAACCTTCACACCAGACAGGGGAAGATTCTCCAATGTCTACCTAGATCCATTGAATCATTGAGGAAACTATGCATGTATTCTTGCCAGATTTTCCAGTGTATATAAACCTTCAGAAGGCCTTCACTTTATGAATTCTCACCAGCCAGGCCTCAGCTATGTAGGTCAGAGAAATGAACTATTATTGTTTTCATTCCAAAGCACACACAAAAGTCCATTCTCTACCTCCATCTTTTATAAGCGGTCATGCACCATAGAGCTAATGTGGTAGTATTGACTAGGGAAAGGGATTATTCAAGTCTACTTGGCTATAATTTTAGGCTTGCAGGATTTTTTTATATGAATGTAATCTAGCTTGTCCTTTGAAATAATTAGTCATCTCATTAAATTTGTTCCCAATCTGGCAAAGTCTCTTATGTTAGCAATGGTATGAAAGTATTTTGTGGAAGAATGTCTTTTTGAAATGCTTACTAGTTAGTGGGCTGCAATGGACAAAATCTGAAAATAACAATTGAGATTAGAATTAAGATTAGTTTCTAATTAGGTATTTAGAGGTTGACAAACATGGGGAAACCCATCAGTAAATATGCAAAATGCAGTGTCAGTGTAGTCCCAGTGCAATATGGATCTTCAAAGCCAAGTGTTATTTGAGAAGTTTCCAGTGAAAGCTGTGCTCTTGCCATCAGGACTAGTTTGAAAGGAAGATTCCTTTTTCTATTTCTTGATTTGCAAAATGATTCTAATCTGTTTCTAATGCAGGTTCCAACTTTGGAGGATCATCTTCCTGGATGACCCTTTACTCTAAATTTTCTCCTCCTCCTACCCTTCCTCCATCTTTTTATTATTTTGCTTTGCCTTACTGTCTCTTTTTTATTGTGACCAAACAAACACCTCTCTAATTTATCTCTGAATTCTGTGACATCTTTCAAATGGAAGGAATAGATGATCTTTTTGTTTTTTATTGTGGTGACACATATGTGGCAGTATGAGGAAATGAGTGAAAAAACCCACTGGTCTCAAAATATCTACCCCAGCTACTGTTTAATTGCTGAGTTTAAATCTATGCAAATATAAGCCTGGATGCTCATATAAGCCTCTCAAAGCACTGATATTTCAAAGTGTGTGGTTCTCAGGTTTGCAGGTCATTATACTCGTATTTCCCCTATTTTTTCCAGCTTCATACTCTTTGGGCCTGAGTGAAACTAACCAACCTGAGACATTGAAATATTGCACTGCTATCCTATTGATTTAAACCGGGGAATACCTTTTTCCAGTAACCAGAATACTTATGTCTACTTCCCCATAGCACTACCTTTTAAATTTGGAAGTTCTTGGGAAAACAGTTAGTGAATCAATAGGTTTATAGGTGAGCATAACATTGGAGCAGAGGATATGAATCTTCCTGAAGAATTTGGAAAATCTTGTCGTTCTGCTCCTGCTTTCCAACAGAGCCCACCTCATTCATGTTCAAAATACATATTCTTCCTTAAGGTGTGCTACATAAAATGATCAAATTCTTCCCTTTCGGTTTTCTTTTTTTCTATACTTCATATAGACTATCTTCCCACGATTTTCTCAGATGTATTTTTCTTTATTATGATAAAAAAAGAAACAGGGCTTCCGTGTTGGTACAGTGGTTTAGAATCCGCCTGCCAATGCAGGGGACACGGGTTCGAGCCCTGGTCTGGGAAGATCCCTCATGCTGCAGAGCAACTAAGCCCATGCACCACAACTACTGAGCATGCGAGCCACAACTACTGAAGCCCGCATGCCTAGAGCCCGTGCTCCGCAACAAGAAAAGCCACTGTAATGAGAAGCTCGTACACCGCAATGAAGAGTAGCCCCCCCTAGCTGCAACTAGAGAAAGCCCGCGCGCAGCAACAAAGACCCAACACAGTCAAAAATCAATAAATAAAATAAATGAATTAAAAAAAAAGAAAGAAAAAACCCCCACATAACATGAGATCTATCCTCTTAACACATTTTAAAGTGTACAGTACAGTATTGTTAACTATAAGCACAGTGTTGTACAGCAGATCTCTAGAAATTTTCATCTTGCATAACTGAAACTTTAGAGCCATTGAACAGCGACTCCTCATTTCCCCATCCTTCCATCCCTGACAACCACCATTGTACTTTCTGCTTCAATGAGTTTGACTACTTCAGATACCTCATATAAGTGTAATCATGCATTATTTGTCCTTCTGTTACTGGCTTATTTCACTTAGTATAATGTCCTTAATATTAATCATCCATGTTGTGTCATATGACAGAAATTCCTTATTTTTGAGGTGGAATAATATTCCATGGTATGTGTATACCACATTTTCTTTACCCATTCATCTGTCGATGGATATTTAGGTGGTTTTGATGAATTTGGCTATTGTGATTAATGCTGCAATGAATTGGGAGTGCAGTAATTTTCTTGAGATCTTGATTTCTATTATTTTTGATAAATACTCAGAAGTGGAATTGCTGGATCATATGATAGTTCTATTTAAAAAAATTTTTTTGAGGAAACTTCATACTTTATTCCATAGTGACTCCACCATTTTACGTTCCCATCAGCAATGCACATGGGTTTTATTTTCTCTGTGTCCTCACAAATACTTGCTATAGTCTGCTGTTTTATTTGTTTCATTTTGATAATGACTATCCTAAAAGGTGTGAGATAATATCTCATTGTGGTTTTGATTTGCATTTCCCTAATGGTTAGTGAATTTTAGCATCTTTTCACATACCTATTGGCCATTCGTATGTCTCTTTGGAGAAATGTCTATTCAAATCCTTTGTCCATTTTTTAGTAGACTTTCTTTTTTGGTTTGTTTTTGTGCTACTGAGTGGTAAGAGTTAGTTACATATGTTGGAGATTATCCTCTTATCAGATATAGAGCTTGCAAATAATTTCTCTCATTCTGTAGATTGCCTTCTCACTCCATTGATTGTTTCTTTTACCATGCAGAAACTTTTTAGTTTGATGATGTCCCACTTGTATATTTTTGTATTTTTTGCCTGTGATTTTTGGTGTCATATGCAAGAAATCATTGCCAAGACCAATGTCATGAAGCTTTTCTCATATATTTTCTTCTAGGAGTTTTACAGTTTTAGGTCTTACCTGTAAGAATTTAATACATCTTAAGTTGATTTTTGTGTATAACAATGTTAGTTTTCCAACACTGTTTGTTGAAGAGATTATCTTTTTCCCATTGTGTATTCTTGGCACCTTTGTTGAAGATCAGTTGACCACATATGTGTGAGTTTATTTCTGGGCTCTCTCTTTTATTCCATTGGTCTATATGTCAGTTTTTATGTCAGTGCCATAATGTTTTGGCTACTGTAGCTTTGTTATTTTTTGAAATAAAAAATTTGAGATCTCCAGCTTTGTTCCTCTATCTCAAGATTATTTTGGCTATTCATGGTCCTTTGTGGATCCATATGAAATTTAGAATTACATTTTCTATTTTGTAAAAAATGCCATTAGGGTTTTGATAGGGACTACATTAAATCTGTAGCTCAATTTGGATAGAATGAACATTTTAACAACATTAAGCTTTCTAATCCATAAACATGAGATATTTTTCTATTTATTTGTGTCTTTAATTTTTTCAGCATTGTTTCATAGTTTTGGTGTCTATATCTTTTGCCTCTTTCATTAAGTTTATTTCACGTATTTTGTTCTTTTTGATACCATTGTAATTGGATTGTTCACTTAATTTCCTTTTCAGATTGTTCATTGTTAGTATATAGAAACACAACTAATTTTGTATGCTGATTTCTATCCTGCAGGTTCACTGAATTGATTTATGAGTTCTAATGTGTGTGTGTGTGTGTGGCGGGGGGGGGGTAATCTTTAGGGATTTCTACAGTAAGATCATGTCATTGGGAACAGAGATAATTTTTCTTTTTCCTTTCTAATTTAGATGCATTTAATTTCTTTATCTTGCCTAATTGCTCTAGATAGGATTTTCAGTACTATGTTCAATAGAATTGGTGAGAGTTTGCATCATTGTCTTGTTCTTGATCTTAGAGAAAAAGCTTTCAGTTTTCACTGTTGCATATGATGGTATCTGTGGGTTTTTCATACATGACCTTTATTATGTTTAGACAATTTCTTTATCTTCCTGGTTTGTTGAGTGTTTTTTTAAAAAATTAATTAATTAATTAATTAATTAATTTTTGGCTGTGTTGGGTCTTCGTTTCTGTGAGGGCTTTCTCTAGTTGCGGCAAGCGGGGGCCACTCTTCATCGCGGTGTGCGGGCCTCTCACTATCGTGGCCTCTCTTGTTGTGGAGCACAGGCTCCCGATGCGCAGGCTCAGTAGTTGTGGCTCATGGGCCTAGTTGCTCCACGGCATGTGGGATCTTCCCAGACCAGGGCTCGAACCTGTGTCCCCTGCATTAGCAGGCAGATTCTCAACCACTGTGCCACCAGGGAAGCCCTGTTGAGTGTTTTTATCATGAAATGGTGTTAGATTTTCTCAAATGCTTTTTGTGCATCTATTGAGGTAATAACGTGATTTGTTTACCTTTGTTCTGTTAATGTGGTGGAGCCTATTAATTGATTTGTATATGTTGAACCATCTTTGCACCTCAGGGATAAATTCCACATGGTCATGGTGTATGATCTTTTTAATGTGCTGTTAAATTCAGTTTACTAATGTTTTGATGATTTTCACATCCATGTTCATCAGGGACATTTGTTTGTAGTTTTCTTGTGGTGTCCCTGGCTTGCTTTGGTATCAGGGTAATGCTGGCCTCATAAAATGAATTTGGAAGTGTTTTCCCTTTATTTTTTTTGGAATAGATAAGAAGAATTAGTATTAATTCTTCTTTAAATGCTTGTGAAGTCCTCTGAAGGACTTCACCTGTGAAGTCCTGGGCTTTTCTTTGTTGGGAGGTTTTTGATTTCTGATTCAATCTCATTATTAGTTTTAGATCTCTTCAGATTTTATATTTCTTCATGATTCAGACTTGGTTGATTATGTTTCTAGGAATTTATGCTTCCTCCTGGGTTATCCTTTTTTGGTGTATAATTGTTCATACTACTCTTTTATAATCCTTTTTATTTTTGTGGCATCAGTTGCAACGTCTCCTGTTTCATTTTTTTATTTTATTTGAGTCTTTTCTCTTTTTTCCTTAGTTAATCTATATGGAGATTTTTCAATTTTGTTTTTCTTTTCACAAAACCAACTCTTAGTTTTGTTGATTTTTTTTCTATTCTGTATTTTTTTTCTGTTTTGTTCTTTATTATTATATTCCTCTGCTAATTTTGGGCTTAGTTTGTTCTTATTTTTCTAGTTCTTTTAGATATAGTGTAGATTATTTATTTTAGATCTTTTTTCTTCATGTAGACATTTACTGCTATAACTTATATCCCATAAGTTTTGGTATACTGTGTTTTCTGTTATTTGTTTCAAAAGATTCTTTGATTTCCATTTTGATTTTTTCTTTGACCCATTGGTTATTCAGGAGTATGTTCTTTAATTTCTACATATTTGTGAATTTTCCACTTTTTCTTCTGCTACTGATTTCTAGTTTCACACCATTGTGGTTTGGAAAGATACTTAGTATGATTTCAATCTTCTTAAATTTGCAAGATTTGACTTGTGACCTAACATGTGATGTATCCTCGAGAATGTTCTATGTGTACTTCTGCTGCTGAGTGGAATGGTCTCTACATGTCTGTTATGGCCATTGATCTTAGTGCTTTTAAGTCCTCTGTGTTCTTATTGATCTTCTGTTTTATCCATTATTGAAAGTAGGGTATTGGAATATCCTACTATTATTATGTTACTCTGTATTTCTACTTTGAATTCGGTCAAAGTTTGCTCCATATATTTAGGTGCTCTGATGTTGGATACATAGATATTTATAATTGTTATGTCTTCCTGGTGAATTGACCATTTCATTATTATATAATGACCTTCTTTGTCTCTTATTACAGTTTTTAGTTAAAGTCTATTTTGTCTGATATAATTATAGCTGCCTCCACTCTTTTGGTTTCCACTTGTATGAAATATCATTTTCCATCCCTTCACTTTGAGCCTAAGCTGAAGTGAGTCTCTTGTAGGCAGAATTTGGTGGTTCTTGGTTTTTTGTCTATCCAGCTATTCCCTGTCATTTCATTGGAGAATTTAATCTATTTACATTTGAAGTAATGATTAATATGTAAAGATTTACTAATGCTATATTATTAATTGCTTCCTGGCTGTTTTGTAGTTCCATTGTTCCTTTTTCCTCTCCTATGTCATTGTAAATTGGTGATTTTCTGTGGTTCTATGCTGATTCCCTTCTCTTTATATATTTTTAATCTACTATAGGATTTTGTTTTGTGGTTACCATGAGGTTTACAAAAACTGTCTTATAGATAACATAGTCCATTTTAAGCTGATAGCAACTTAACTTTATTTGCATACAAAAGCTCTGTCTTTTTATTCCCTTCCTTTTATGTTTTTGACTTCACACTTTATCTTTACCTTTTATATTTGTTAAAAAATTATAGTTGCTAAAGTTATTTTAAATACTCTTTTCCTTTAACATTTATACTATAGTTAAGTGGTTAACACACCATCATATTACAGAATTAGAGGTTTTAAAGTATCTCTGTATATTTGCCTTTACCAGTGTGTTGTATATTTTTATACGTTTTCATGTTACAAATTAACATCTTTTAATTAAACTTCAAGAACTCCTTTCAGCATTTCTTGTAAGACATGTCTAATCATGATGAACTCCCTCAACATTTTTTTCTCTGGAAATGACAATATCTATCCTTTGTTTCTGAGGGATAGCTCTGATGAATTGAGTGTTCTTGGCTGGCATTTGTTTTCTTTCAGCACTTTGAATATATTATTCCACTCTATCCTGGCCTGTAGGGTTTCTGCTGAGAAATCTGCTGAGAGACTAATGGGGTTCCTTTGTACATTACAATCTTTTTATCTCTTGCTGATATTAGGATTCTTTTTTTGTCTTTGATTTTTGAGGTCTTATTGTAATGTGTCTTGGAGAAGATCTTTTTGAGTTGAGGTTGTTTGGGGACCTATGAGATTCGTGAACTTAGATGATCAAATCTCTCTCCAGAGTTTGGAAGTTCTCTGCTATTATTTTTTTAAATAAGCTTTCTTCCCCCTTCTTCCTCTCTTCTCCTTCTGGGATTCCAATAAGCAGATTGGTTTTCTTGACAGTATCCCATAGTTTCACATTGGTTTTCTTCACTCTTTTTCATTCTTTTTTCTTTGTTATCCTCTGATTGGATAATTTCAGCAGTCCTGTCTTCTACGCCATAGATTATTTATTCTGCTTTATTCAGTCTGCTGTTGATGCTCTCTATTGCCTTTTTCATTTCATTCATTGTAGTTTTCAGCTCCAGAATTTCTGTTTAGTCCTTTTCGTGATTTGTATCTTTTTGTTAAACTTTTCATTTCATTTATATACTGTTTTCCTGATACTGTTGAATTGTATTCTGTGTTTTCTTGTAGCTCACTGAATGCCTTAAAATAGCTATTTTGAATTCTTTATTGGAAAATTGCATATCTACATGTTTTTTGGGTCGGGTACAAGAAAATTATTGTGATTCTTTGGCGGTGTCATGTGTCCTTAATTTTTCATGTTTTTTGAAGTCTTGCATTGTTGTCCTCACACTTGAAGTAGAAGTCACCTCCTCCAATTTTTACTGACTGACTTTGGGAGAGAAATACTTTTCAGTCAGCCCTGCTAGGGATTCTAACACTTTCTCAGGCCTTCTATGGATATGCCTGTTCCACACTTCTTTCTCCCTTTTGTGGCAGAATTCTTAAGTTTGTCTGCCATCTCTGAATCCTGCAACACACCTGGCTGGGTGCTGACAGCCTCACTTTCACTTTTTCAAGGATGGTGCTAAAGATCAAGTTTGTGGTCTCTCCCTGGCCTTCTGATTTGGGCTGGCTTTCTCTCTATGCTCACTAGCCAGGTGGCAAAGTTTTCTCTTGCCACCATCAGGAGCGTGCACAAGGGGCCGCCATGGGAATGGGGTGTATGTGGGTGAGGTGCATGGAGTGCTGGGGGTGCCCTTGGACCTGTTGTAGGACCACAAATGAGGCATCCCCAGGGGTTCATAGATGGGCTTCTTGATGAAGTCCATGATGTGGTTAATAGGAGCCATGTCCTTTTAATGCCTTCTAATAGTCCTGTCCACCACTCTCCCAACTGCTCCGTACTCCCCAGTCATGCAGCTCACAAATCAGTATTCTGGATGGGACAAGATAAAAATGGACTTCTTTGGCAGTGTCCTGCACAGCTGGGAAGCTGGGTGCTCACCCACACGCTGTCACTTTCCCCTGCAGGAGAAATCATGAACAGAGAATGGCTCTCTTGGCTCTGTGCTGTGCTGCCTTGGGGAAGGATAATGTGGGTTAAGTCATACTGTCCTCTTACTCTCTCCAATGCTTCCAAACTTGAATTTTTTTTGTTCCAGCAATGTGCTGGAAGTTTTCGGCTTGATACCTGGACTTCCAAAAAGGCTCTCTTGTCTCTGGGTGATTGCCTAAGTCATTGTTCTCATGGGTTCCCAGATCATGGCTGAGAGGGGCTAGGACAAGATCATAGATCACTTCAGGATCCACAGCTGGGACTGAGGTTTGTATGCCTATTACCTAATGCCAAGGTGAGCAAGACTCCTCCTGGATCCCTTGGTATATGGTGCTGGATCCCACAGCTCCTACAAATTCACTTTTGCCCATGGATGGCTACCAAATTATTATTGTTGGGGGATATAAGTGGACGCTAACTTATTTGGCCATCTTGCTGATGTCTCATTATTTTTTCTTTTTGCTCCTCTGACTAGATAATTTTGAATGACTTGTCTTTGAGTTTGCGGATTCTTTCTTCTGCTTGATCAAATCTGATGTGAACCCCATAGTGATTGTTTCAGTGTATTTATTGCATTTGTAAGCTGCAAAAAAATTTTTTTGGTTATTTTATATATTTTCTATCTCTTTGTTGAAATTCTCATTTTGTTCATGTATGGCTTTCCTGAGCTTATTGAATATCTTTATGATGGTTATTTTGAATTCTTTGCAAAGTAGTTCATATACTTCCATTTCTTTAGGGTTGCTTTTTGGTGACTTATTCCTCTGCTTGGGCTATTTTTTCTTATTTCTTTGTGTTCCTTGTAAATGTGTGGGGTATCAATGCATTTTAAAAAACAGCCATCTTTTCCAGTCTTTATGAACTGGCTTCATACAGGGCAAGACCTTCACCAATAAGCCCAGATGGAGATTCTGGGGGTCTCTCAAATATTTTCTCTAGGTGTGTCTTCTCTGTATTTGTGCCTGTAGATCCTAATTACAAGGATTTGCTAGTTTCTTTTTTTCAAGAGTTCTAATCTCTTGCTCCCTTTTATGTCTATCTGCTGTACTGTGGGTCCTCTGCAGTCACATTATGCCACCCAGCTCTTTTTTGTTCCCAGTGGCCCCCAGGCATCTAGATTATGCTGCATCCTGTCAGAACCCTAAATCAGGCTAGACAAAAGCCAGTCCCTCAGGCAGCTCCTGTGAAAACCATAACATTGGAAACACACTCCTGAAGGAGAGGATGCCAAGTTGTATTAGCCTGTCTGCCGTACTGTGGGCACTTTTAAAAAATTTTTATTGGAGTATAGTCAATTTACAATGTTGTCTTAGTTTCAGGTGTAAAGCAAAGTGAATCAATTATACATACATATATATATATATATACATATATACATATATTCACTCTTTTTAAAAATTCTTTTCCCATATAGGCCATTACAGAGTAGTGGGTAGAGTTCCCTGTGCTGTACAGTAGGCTCTTATTAGTTATCTATTTTACCTATAGTAGTGTGTATATGTCAATCTCAATTTCCCAATTTATTCCTCCCTCCCTTTATCCCCTCATAACCATAAGTTTGTTTTCTACATCTGTGACTCTATGTCTGTTTTGTAAATAACTTCATTTGTACCCTTTATTAAAATTAGATTCCACGTATATCATATGATATTTGTCTTCTCTGTCTCAGTTATTTCACTCAGTATGACAATCTCTCCTTCCATCCATGTTGCTGAAAATGGCATTATTTCATTCTTTTTTATGGCTGAGTAATATTCCATTGTATATATGTACAACATCTTCTTTATCCATTCCTTTATTGATGGACATTTATATTGCTTCCATGTCTTGGCTATTGTAAATAGTGCTGCAATGAACATTGGAGTGCATGTCCCTTTTCAAATTATGGTTTTCTCTGGGTATATGCCTAGGAGTGGGTTTGATGTGTCATATGGCAGTTCTATTCTTCATTTTTTAAGGAACCTCCATACTGTTCTGCATAGTGGCTGTACCAATTTACATTCCCACCAACAGTGTAAAAGGGTTCCCTTTTCCCCACACTGTCTCCAGGATTTATTGTTTGTAGATTTTTTGATGATGACCATTCTGACTGGTGTGAGGTGATACCTCATTGTAATTTTGATTTGCATTTCTCTAATTAGTGATGTTGAGGATCTTTTCACATGCTTCTTGGCCATCTGTATGTCTTCTTTGGAGAAATGTTTATTTAGATCTTCTGCCCATTTTTTGTTTGGGTTTTTTTTTTTTTAATTGAGCTGCATGAGCTGTTTGTATATTTTGAAGATTAATCCATTGTTCGTTCCTTGGCCAATATTTTCTCTCATTCTGAGGGTTGTCTTTTTGTTTTGTTTATGGTTTCCTTTGCTGTGCAAAAGCTTTTAAGTTTAATTAGATCACATTTGTTTATTTTTGTTTTTATTCTTATTACTCTAGGAAGTGGATCAAAAAAGATCTTGCTGTGATTTATGTCAAAGAGTGTTCTTCCTATGTTTCGCTCTAAGAGTTTTATAGTGTCCAGTCTTACATTTAGGTCTCTAATCCATTTTGAGTTTATTTTTGTGTATGGTGTTAGGGAGTATTCTAATTTCATTGTTTTACATGTAGCTGTCCAGTTTTCCCAGCACCACTTATTGAAGAGACTGTCTTTTCTCCATTGTATATCTTTGCCTCCTTTGTCATAGATTAGTTGACCATAGGTGCGTGGGTTTATCTCTGGGCTTTCTATCTTGTTCCATTGATCTATATTTCTGTTTTTGTGCCAGTACCATATTGTCTTGATTACTGTAGCTTTGTAGTATAGTCTGAAGTCAGGGAGTCTGATTCCTCCAGCTCCGTTTTTTTCCCTCAAGACTGCTTTGGCTATTCGGGGTCTTTTGTGTCTCCATACAAATTTTAAGATGATTTGTTCTAGTTCTGTAAAAAATACCATTGGTAATTTGGTAGGAATTGCATTGAATCTGTAGATTGCTTTGGGTAGTATACTCATTTTCACAATATTGATTCTTCCAATCCAAGAACATGGTATATCTCTCCAACTGTTGGTATCATCTTTAATTACTTTCATCAGTGTCTTATAGTTTTCTGCATACATGTCTTTTGTCCCCTTAGGTGGGTTTATTCCTAGGTATTTTATTCTTTTTGTTGCAAGGGTAAATGGGAGTGTTTCCATAATTTCTCCTTCAGATTTTTCATCATTAGTGTATAGAAATGCAAGAGATTTCTGTGCATTCATTTTGTATCCTGCAACTTTACCAAATTCATTAATTAGCTCTAGTAGTTTTCTGGTGGCAGTTTTAGGATTCTCTATGTATAGTATCATGTCATCTGCAAACAGTGACAGTTTTACTTCTTCTTTTCCAATTTGTATTCCTTTTATTTCTTTTTCTTCTCTGATTGCCATGGCTAGGACTTCCAAAACTATGTTGAATAATAGTGATGAGAGTGGACATCCTTGTCTTGTTCCTGATCTTAGAGGAAATTCTTTCAGTTTTTCACCATTGAGAATGATGTTTGCTGTGGGTTTGTCGTATATGGCCTTTATTATGTTGAGGTAGGTTCCCTCTATGCCCACTTTCTGGAGAGTTTTTATCATAAATGGGTGTTGAAATTTGTCAAAAGCTTTTTCTGCATCTATTGAGATGATCGTATGGTTTTTATTCTTCAATTTGTTAATATGGTGTATCGCATTGATTGATTTGCGTATATTGAAGAATCCTTGCATCCCTGGGATAAATCCCACTTGATCGTGGCGTATGATCCTTTTAATGTGTTGTTGGATTCTGTTTGCTAGTATTTTTTTGAGGATTTTTGCATCTATATTCATCAGTGATATTGGTCTGAAATTTTCTTTTTTTGCAGTATCTTTGTCTGGTTTTGGTATCAGGGTGATGGTGGCCTCATAGAATGAGTTTGAGAGTGTTCCTTCCTCTGCAGTTTTTTGGAAGAGTTTGAGAAGGATGGGTGTTAACTCTTCTCTAAATGTTTGATAGAATTCACCTGTGAAGCCATCTGGTCCTGGACTTTTGTTTGTTGGAAGATTTTAAATCACAGTTTCAATTTCATTACTTGTGATTGGTCTGTTCACATTTTCTGTTTCTTCCTGGTTCAGTCTTGGAAGGTTATACCTTTCTAAGAATTTCTCCATTTCTTCCAGGTTGTCCATTTTATTGGCATAGAGTTGCTTGTAGTAGTCTCTTAGGATGCTTTGTATTTCTGTGGTGTCTGTTGTAACTTCTCCTTTTTCATTTCTGATTTTATTGATTTGAGTCCTCTCCCTCTTTTTCTTGATGAGTCTGGCTAATGGTTTATCAATTTTGTTTATCTTCTCAAAGAACCAGCTTTTAGTTTTATTGATCTTTGCTATTGTTTTCTTTGTTTCTATTTCATTTATTTCCACTCTGATCTTTATGATTTCTTTCCTTCTGCTAACTTTGGGTTTTGTTTGTTCTTCTTTCTCTAGTTTCTTTAGGTGTAAGGTTAGATTGTTTACTTGAGATTTTTCTTGTTTCTTTAGATAGCCTTGTATAGTTATAAACTTCCCTCTTAGAACTGCTTTTGCTGCATCCCATAGGTTTTGGATCGTCGTGTTTTCATTGTCATTTGTCTCTAGGTATTTTTTGATTTCCTCTTTGATTTCTTCAGTGATCTCTTGGTTATTTAGTAACGTATTGTTTAGCCTCCATGTGTTTGTGTTTTTTACGTTTTTTTCCCTGTAATTCATTTCTAATCTCATAGCGTTGTGGTCACAAAAGATGCTTGATATGATTTCAATTTTCTTAAATTTACTGAGGCTTGATTTGTGACCCAAGATATGATCTATCCTGGAGAATGTTCCGTGCACACTTGAGAAGAAAGTGTAATCTGCTGTTTTTGGATGGAATGTCCTATAAATATCAATTAAATCTATCTGGTCTATTGTGTCATTTAAAGCTTCTTTTTCCTTATTTATTTTCATTTTGGATGATCTGTCCATTGGTGTAAGTGAGGTGTTAAAGTCCCCCACTCTTATTGTGTTACTGTCGATTTCCTCTTTTAGAGCTGTTAGCAGTTGCCTTATGTATTGAGGTGCTCCTATGTTGGGTGCATATATATTTATAATTGTTATATCTTCTTCTTGGATTGATCCCTTGATCATTATGTAGTGTCCTTCCTTGTCTCTTGTAACATTCTTTATTTTAAAGTCTATTTTATCTGATATGAGTATAGCTACTCCAGCTTTCTTTTGATTTCCATTTGCATGGAATATCTTTTTCCATCCCCTCACTTTCAGTCTGTATGTGTCCCTAGGTCTAAAGTGGGTCTCTTGTAGACAGTATATACATGGGTCTTGTTTTTGTATCCTTTCAGCAAGCCTGTGTCTTTTGGTTGGAGCATTTAATCCATTCACATTTAAGGTAATTATCGATATGTATGTTCCTATGACCATTTTCTTAATTGTTTTGGGTTTGTTTTTGTAGGTCCCTTTCTTCTCTTGTGTTTCCCACTTAGAGAAGTTCCTTTAGCATTTGTTGTAGAGCTGGTTTGGTAGTGCTGAATTCTCTTAGCTTTTGCTTGTCTGTAAAGCTTTTGATTTCTCCATCAAATCTAAATGAGATCCTTGCCAGGTAGAGTAATCTTGGTTGTAGGTTCTTCCCTTTCATCACTTTAAGTATATCATGCCACTCCCTTCTGGCTTGTAGAGTTTCTGCTGAGAAATCAGCTGTTAACCTTATGGGAGTTCCCTTGTATGTTATTTGTCATTTTTCCCTTGCTGCTTTCAATAATTTTTCTTTGTCTTTAATTTTTGCCAATTTGATTACTATGTGTCTTGGCGTGTTTCTCCTTGGGTTTATCCTGTATGGGACTCTCTGCGCTTCCTGGACTTGGGTGGCTATTTCCTTTCCCATGTTAGGGAAGTTTTTGACTATAATCTCTTCAAATATTTTCTCTGGTCCTTTCTCTCTCTCTTCTCCTTCTGGGACCCCTATAATGTGAATGTTGTTGCTTTTAATGTTGTCCCAGAGGTCTCTTAGGCTGTCTTCATTTCTTTTCATTCTTTTTTCTTTAGTCTGTTCCGCAGCAGTGAATTCCACCATTCTGTCTTCCAGATCACTTATCTGTTCTTCTGCCTCAGTTATTCTGCTATTGATTCCTTCTAGTGTAGTTTTCATTTCAGTTATTGTATTGGTCATCTCTGTTTGTTTGTTCTTTAATTCTTCTAGGTCTTTGTTAAACATTTCTTGCATCTTCTCAATCTTTGCCTCCATTCTTATTCCGAGGTTCTGGATCATCTTCACTACCATTATTCTGAATTCTTTTTCTGGAAGGTTGCCTATCTCCACTTCATTTAATTGTTTTTCTGGGGTTTTTTCTTGTTCCTTCATCTGGTATATGGCCCTCTGCCTTTTCATCTTGTCTATCTTTCTGTGAATGTGGTTTTTGTTCCACAGGCTGCAGGATTGTAGTTTTTCTTGCTTCTGCTGTCTGCCCTCTGGTGGTTGAGGCTATCTAAGAGGCTTGATGGGAGGCTCTGGTGGTGGGTAGAGCTGACTGTTGCTGTCTATTTTTGACACTTTTGTTTCTTAATTATATGCTAGATTTCAAAGTGATTTACATAATACCATTGCAGTATTAGAGTATTTTGAATTTGACTGTATATTCATCTTTGTCAGTGAATTTTATACTTTCATATGTTTTCACATTACTAATTCATAGCTTATTGCTTCTGTTTCAAGAACTCTCTTTTGCATTTCTTGTAGAGCAGGCTTAGTGGTGATAAATTTCATCAACTTTTGTCTGGGCAAGTCTGTATCTCACCCCCATTTCTAAATGAGAGCTCTGCTAGGTAAAGTGTTCTTGGTTGACAGTTTTGTTTTTTTTTTTAATTTGAGCACTTTGAGCATATCATGACACTCTCTCTCCTGGCCTTCAAAGTTTCTGCTGGGAAATATGCTGATAGCCTTATCGAGATTCCTTTGTACATAATGATTCTTTTTTCTCTTGTTGCTTGCAACATTTTTCTGTAATTTTTGAGAACTTGAATATAATGTGTAGGTGAAAATCTCTTTCAGTTGAATCTCTTTTGGGATTTTTGAGCTTCCTGTACTTGGATGGCCATCTCTGTCCCCAGATTTGGGAAGTTTCAGCCATTATTTTTAATAAGGTTTCTGTCCCTTTCTCCCTCTCTTCTCCTTCTGGGACTACCCTAATGTGGCCATTGTTTCCTTTGATCATGTCCCACAGTTCACATAGGCTTTCTTCACTCTTTTTCATTCTAATTTCTTAATTTTCTTCTGAGTGGATAACATCAAGAGATCTGTCTTCAAGCTCACAGATCTTTTCTTCTGATTTTTGAGCCTGCTGTTGAAGCAATCTATTGCATTTTTAAGATTTCATTCATTGTATTCTTAATCTCTAGAATTTCTGTTTGGCCTTTTAAAAAATGATTTCTATTTCTTTGTTGAACTTTTGGTTCATGTATTTGTTCATGTATTGTTTTCCTGAGCTCATTGATTTGTCTGTGTTCTTTAGAATCTCACTGAGCTTTCTTAAAATAATTATTTTGAATACTTTTCAGATAACTTGCAGATCTCCATTTATTTGGGGCCAGTTATTAGAATATCATTGTGTTCCTTTGGTGGTGCCATGTTTCCTTGCTTTTTCATTTTGCACTGATGGCTGTGCATTTGAAGGCATAGTTACCTCTTCCAGTCTTTTTGAACTGGCTTCAGTGGAGGAAAATCTTTCACCTGGAGGTGGCTGTTAAAGTCATTGGCTGCATGAGATGCAGCATGTTTGGTTCCTGAGAAGGCACAGTAGTGTAGTCTCCATGACACTCCATCAGCTGAGATTGATATTGACCAGACTGTGGGGGTCTTCTGTGGTCTAGACTGCAGAGAATCTGCAGGTGGCAGTGGCAGGTAAGGCTATTGGGATATTTGGATATGAGAGCTACTGAGGTCTTCCTGTTTTCCTTTCTCTTTTTATGGAAGGAAGTTCTAACCAAGGGAACCCTTCTTAGTGCCTGATTTGGTGTGCTGGCACTCAGGGCACTCAGAGCAGTATTGGAGCTGGAGTCCTAGAGTCAGATGCATGTGAAACTATCACAGTGCCTGGTTTCTGGGGCACAGGTGCACTTGCTGTGGCTATGACATTGGTGTCCAGCATGAGGACACGTGCAAATATCCCATAGAACTATTACCTGGGTCTCACCACTGTGACTCTGGCAGGCAAGGGGTGGGTACAACAGTGGCATAGGCCCTGGGATGACAAGGTGTAATGGTGGGTAGGGTGCAGTACTAGCATAGCCTGGTGACGGTGGGTCAAAGTCTCAACTCTGACCACAGGGGACAGTCACAGGATAACTGCAGCACGTCTCTGATTGCAGCCTGTTAAATCCGTGTGTCAGAACCTGGGGAACTGCGCTCAAAACAGAGTCATCATGGCCCTGGCCATGATGGTTCAGAGCTGTGACCTTGGACTCGGCAGTTCCAATAGTGACTGGTCACCGGTAGGACCTGAAACCTGGGGGTGAGGCTCAGGACAGTGACAGCACTGTCTCAGCAATCACAGGTCAGAGATGTGGCCTGGGACCTGGGGACATGGCTCAGGTCAGCAGTAGTGTCACTGACAATGAGGGTTCAGAGTCTTGATCTGGGATAAGGATGGAGCTCGGACAGCAACAGCCCAGTGACAGCATTGACATATTAGAGTCTTAATCTGCAAAGGGATGAGGCTCAGGCTAGTGGCAGCATCCCTGGCATCCCTGGCATTCCATCCCATAGCTGTGACATGGAATCCTGTGGGTGGAACTCAGGGTGGCAGCGTGATGGCCCCAATAGTGACAGTCAAAGCATGACTTGGGACCTAGGGGGTGGGGCTCAAGCAGCAGTAGCAGCACCTGTGGCATTGATGATTCAAAGCTGTTACCTAGAACTTGGTGAGTGGGGCTCAGGGCAGTGGTAGCAAAGTCCTTAAAATGGTGATCAAGCATGACTTAGGACTTGGGGGCAGTGCTCAGGGTAGTGGCAGCACCCTTTGCACTGTCATTTAAAGCTGTAACCTGGAGCCCAGCTGGTGGGGCTCAGTGTGGCTGCAGCATAACTCAAATAATGGCAGCCAAATCATGACTTGGGATCCTGGGGCCAGAGGTCAGGGCAGTCAAGGCCACCCAGAGAGTGATGGGACAAAGCTGTGACCTGGGGCTAAAGGTGGGCAATGAGCAGTGGGAGTTCCAGTCTCATATATAGTGAGGTGCTGTGGCAAGAGATCCCTGAGAGCAGGGCACAGCAGCAACTGGGGTCCCTGAGGTCAAGACTCACCTCAGCAACAGTTCCTACCTCTGGGAGTAGATGCAGAGGGTGCACTCTAAGCCGCTCCATCAGTTGGGATCAGTAAAGACTGTGGCAGAATTTCTGGATATTTATCCAAAGAATATGAAAACACTAATTCAAAAAGGTATATGCACCCCTATGTTCATCACAGCACTATTTACAATAGCCAACCTGAGTCCATCAATGGATGAATTGATAAAGAAGATACGATATGTATATCATATCTCATATATATCTCATATATATATATATATATATATATATATACTACTCAGCCATAAAAAATATAAAATCTTGCCATTTGCAATAACGTGTTGGACCTTGAGAGTATTATGCTAAGTGAAATAAGCGAGATGAAGAAAGACAAATACCATATGATTTCACTCATATGTGGAATATAAATACAAAATACCAAAATAAATGAACAAAACAAACCAAACAAAAGTAAGCACATAGATACAGAGAAGAGAGTGTTGGTACCTGATGGGAAGGGGTGGAGGGGAGGACAAAATGGGTAAATGGGATCAACTGTATGCTGATGTAAATTTTTGGTGGTGAACACAGTATAGTGTATGCAGAAGAAGAAATATAATGTTGTACACATGAAATTTATGTAATGTTTATAAACCAGTGTTCCATCAACAAAATTAAATTTTCTAAAAAGTCCCTTAAAAAAAAAAAAGACTGTAAGAGATCTCTGTAGCAAAGGTTGCAAATGTCCACAATGGTGAGGCTTGCTGGGGTTCTGTTTTCCTTCTCTCTGTGTGGTGAAATTCCTTGGAAGGGATTCCCTCTGGTACTGAGCTGCTCCCAACTGGGGGATGGGGTGGTGCAGGCAAAATGCTTCCTGTATTTTTCTACGCAACCATCCTCGATTTTTGAGTTCTGCATGTTTTTTTGCTGCATTTTTTTCTTGTCCAGAGCTTTCCTTGAGCAGTTTTCTTTGGTCTGTGATTATTTATTTACTGTTCTTGTTGTGTTTTTTTGAGGGGGAAGTACAAGCATTGGAGCCTCTTAGCCCTCCATCTTGCTGATGTCACCTGCATTCATTTTCTTAATTTCCCTTTTGAATTGTTCCTTGTTTGTGTATAGAAACACAACTGATTTTTGTGTTGATTTCTTATCACGCAACTTTGTTGAATTTATTTATTAGTTCTAACAGTTTTTTTGTGGCATCTCTGGGGTCTTCTACATATGAGATATTACCTGCAAATAAAGATAATTTTACTTCTTCCTTTTCAATTGGATTTATTTTGTTATTTATTTTTCTTGACTAATTTCTCTGGCTAAAAGTTTCAATACTATGTTGAATATAAGTGGCAGAAGTGGATATTCTTTTTTTTTTTTTTAAACATCTTTATTGGAGTATAATTGCTTTACAATGGTGTGTTAGTTTCTGCTTTATAACGAAGTGAATCAGTTATACATATACGTATGTTCCCATATCTCTTCCCTCTTGCGTCTCCCTCCCTCCCACCCTCCCTATCCCACCCCTCTAGGTGGTCACAAAGCACCGAACTGATCTCCCTGTGCTATGCGGCTGCTTCCCACTAGCTATCTATTTTACATTTGGTAGTGTATATATGTCCATGCCACTCTCTCACCCTGTCAGAGTAGTGGATATTCTTGTCTTCTTCCTGATCTTAGACGAAAAGCTTTCAGTCTTTCACCGTTGAGTATGATGTTAGGTATAGGTTTTTTTTTATATATGGCCTTAACCATTTTGAGGTTTTTTTCTCAAAGAGTTTTCTTCTCTTCCTAGTGATGAGTATTTTTATCATGAAAGTTTGAATTTTTTCAAATGCTTTTTCTGCATCATTTGAGATGGCCGTGTGTTTTTTCCCTGTTGTTCTGTTGATGTAGTGTATTACATTGATAGATTTTCATATATTGAACCATCATTGCATTCTGGGAATAAATCCCAATTGATCATGGTGTATAATTCTTTAATCTGCTACTGAATTTGGTTTGTATTTTTGTCAAGGATTTTTACATAAACCTTCAAAAAGGATATTGGTCTTTAGTTTTCTTTTCTTGAAGTGTCTTTGTCTGATTTCAGTATCAGGGTAATACTGACCTCATAGAATAAGTTATGAAGTGTTCCCTCCTCTACAATTTTTGAGTTTGAGAAGAATTGGTGTTATTTATTTCTTCTTTAAGTGTTTGGTAGAATTAACCAGTGAAGCCATCTGGTCCAGGACTTTTCCTTGTTTGGAGGTTTTGATTACTGATTCAATTGTCTTATTAGTTGTAGTTCTATTCAGATTCTGTTTCTTTGTAATTCAGGCTTGATAGCTTTCAAGTTTTTAGGAATTTATCCATTTCATCTATGTTACTCAATTTGTTGGCATACCACTGTTCATAGTACTATAGTATAATCTGTTTTGTTTCTCTAGAATTGGTAGTAATGTCATCACTTTCATTTCTGATTTTAGAAATTTGAATTATCTGCCTTTTCCTTGGTCAATCCAGATAAAGCTTATTCAATTTTTTAATCTTTTCAAAGAAATCAACTTTTGGTTTTTGTTGATTTTCTTTATTATTATTATTTTTAAATTATATCATCTCTAACCATTATTATTTCCTTCCTTCTGCTAGGTTCAGGTTTAGTTTGTTTCCCTTTTTCTAGTTCTTTAAGTTGTAAAGTTACCTTATTGATTTATTTCTTTCTTGTAATATAAGAATTTGACAGCTTATAAATTTCCCTCAGCATTGATTTTGCTGCATCCTACAAGTTTTGATATGTTGTGTTTTCATTTTCATTAGTCTCTATACATTTTTAATTTTACTTTTGATTTCATCATTGACTTGTTTGTTGCTTAACTTCCACATATTGTGAAATTTCTATTTTTTCCCTGTTCTTGATTTCTAACTTCATCCTGTAGTGGCTAGAGAAGATAGTTTGTATCATATCTATTTAAAAAAATCTTTTGAGGCTTTTTTGTGGCCTAACGTTTGGTCTATCCTAGAAAATGTCCCATGTGCACTTGAAAAGAATGTGTATTCTGTTGCTGTTCTGTAGAGTGTTCTGTATATGTCTTTTAGAAGTTGGCATTTTTTCAAGTCCTTTATTTCCTTACTTATGTCTTCTTGCTCTAAGAATTATTGAAAGTGGGTTGTTGAGGTCCTCAACTATTATTTCAAACGGTATATTTTTGCCTTCTGTCAATTTTGTTGAACATATTTTGGGAGTTTGTTATTAGGTGCATAAATATTTATAATTGTTATTTGTTCCTTCTTTATTGAAACTTTTGTTAATAAACAATGTCCTTTGTTCCATGTAAACTTTAAAGTATATTTTGTCTGAAAATGGCACAGCTCCCTCAGCTCTCTTTTGGTTACTGTTTATATGGAATATTATTTTATGTACTTTTACTTTCAACATATTTTTGTCTTTAGATCTTAAATGAGTCTTTTGTAGAAAGCATATAGTTGGATCTTGTTTTTTTAATCTATTCTGCCAATTTTTATTGATTGGAGAGTTAAGTCTATTGACATGTAAAGTAAGTACTGGTAAAGAGTGACTTGCTTCTGCAGTTTGGTTATTTGCTATATGCTTTCTACTGTTTTTGTCCATTATATCCTTGGTTATCATCTTTTGTATTTAGTTCATTTTTTACAGTGATACATTTAAATTCCTTTCTAATTTCCTTTTATATGTATTCAATAGTGATTTTCTTTGTGGTTACCATAGTGATTACGTTTAATGTCCTAAAGTTACAACAGTCTAATTTGAGTTCATACCAGCTTAACTTCAATAGCATACACAAACTCTACTCCTATATATCTCCATTACCAGACTCTTTTAGTTATTGATGTCACAAATTACATTTTTTATACATTGTGTTTCCCCAAGCATAGACTTATACTTTGTATGATTTTTTTCTTTTAAATCATCTAGAAAATAAAAAGTGGAGTTACAAAGCTACATTGCTTGTATAATTGTCCATATTTTTACCTTTACTGACATCTTTATTTCTTCACATGGCTTCAAGTTATTGTGTAGCATTTTTTGAATCCCAACCTGAAATAGTCTCTTTAGCATTTCTTGAAATTGTAGTGGTAATGAACTCCCTCAGTTTCTATTTATCTGGAAATGTCTTAATTTCTTTCTCATTTTTGGAGAAGAGTTTTACTGGATACAGATTTTTTTGTTGACAGTATTTTTCTTTATGTACTTCGAATATATCAGTATTTTGGCCTCCAAGGTTTCTGATGAAAAAAACCTACTGACAATATTATTGAGCAACCCATCAATGTGGTGAGTCACATTTCTCTTGTTGCTTCCAAGATTATCTTTGTCTTTGGTTTTTGAAAGTTTGATTATAATGTCTTGGTGTGGGTTTCTTTGGGTTTATTTTACTTAGAGTTTGTTAAGCTTCTTGGATTTATAGATTCATGCCTTTCCTCAAATTTGAGAAATTTTGTTTATCATTTCCTCAAATAATCTCTCTTCCTTTATCTTTCTCTCTCCTTTTTCTCAGACTCCTATAATACATATTAGTCTGCTTGATTGCATAAATACCTCAGGCTCTGGTCACTTTGCTACACTCCTTTTTCTTTTCTGTTCCTCTGAATCAAATAATTACAAATGTTCTATATTGTTTATTGATTCTTTCTTTTCCTTGCTCAAATCTACTATTAAACCCCTCTAGTGAATTTTTCAATTCAGTTATTACATTTTTAGTTCAGAAATTTCTTTTTGCTTCATTTTATAATTTCTATCTTTGTTGATATTCTCATTTTGTTTATATATGATTTTCCAAATTTCCTTTAGTTCTTTGCTTGTGTTTTCCTTTAGCTCTTTGAGCATTTCAAGATAGTTTTTAGTATAAAGTATAATTTAAAGTATAACTTTGTACAATCAGTCATAATCCTGTATTACTTTAGGGGTGGTTGCTTCACTTTAGTTTCTTCCTTCAAATGCGGGTGTTTTACTGCTAGTTTTTAAAAATATTCTTTGTAGGTTTTGTTGTTGTCACTGCTGCTGAAAATTGGGCTTTTAAAAACACAGTCACCTCACCTAGTGTTTGCATACTTGCTGGGTACTAAGGAAGTTCTTCATTAATTGACTTGGTCTTGGTTCTTAGTTTTGCAATCAGCCTGAGGAAAAAAACTAAAGTCCTCTAAAGTCATTTTGGAGCATGCATTCTGCTTGGGCTTGTTTGTTTGTGGTGTTTCCCATTTCCCATTATATACAGGCACTTTTATATTCTTAATTTACCAAAGAGATTTACTCCAAGTTTACTTCAGGACCTTTGATGATCTATTTTATATCTACACCCATAATCTCTTGTCCCAGGCATCTGGGGCTTAATCTCTGCAGCTTTCCTCAGCAATAACCACTACTTCTCCCTGCCTGAAATCTAAAGCAAAACAGAAAACAATTCTTCAAGCAACCTGCAATAGGTTAGAATATTATATGTAAGGTCAACCTAGCTCCCTACAGTTTCATGGAGGAATTGGATGTCTGCCGTTGTTTATATAATGTAACAACACAACCCATCAGCTCTTGTCCCAGGTGTCTAAATGCCTGGGTCTCCATGCAGTAAATTCCTCCCTCAGTCTCTGTGAAGATTTGATTTCAGGACCCCCACAGATAGCAAAACCTGTGGATGCTCAAGTCCCTTATATAAAATAGCACATTATTTGCATATAACTGACACACATTCTTTCCTACACTTTAAAACATCTCTAGATTACTATAATAGCTAATACAATGTAAATACTTTGTAAATAGTTATAGATGCAATGTAAATGCTATACAAATAGTTGCCTGTTTGTGGCAAATTCAAGTTTTGTTTTTTGGAACTTTCGGGATTTTTTTCTGAATATTTTTCAATCATGCTTGGTTGAATTTGTGGATGTGGAATCTACGGATATGGAGGGAAGACTTTGTTCCCAAGAAGCCTGTGCTGCTCTGGCTGCCTGAGATTTGAGTAATGTTACTCTTTCCCTTGCCTGATATTTGAGTTAGGCAAACAAAACTGTCATTTAGGTATCCCTTAGCAAGGGTAGAATATTGCAGGTCAGGTCTGCTATGCTCCCTCTAGTTTGAGGTACAGAATTGGGAACTAGGCTACGACCTCCTCCAGACTAAGTCTTTGTTGTGCAGATGAGGGAGTAGGGAAAGGGCAAGCAAAAATACTACAAAATTTCCTATGATTTTGATTGTGGCTTTTTCTTGATTGGTCATTCACTTGGTTGCTGTAAACTTTTCACTGTTTTCAGAGCTCTTATAAGATGGTGTTAGCCAATTTTTGGTTACTTTTTAGTTGTTTCCATGGGGAAACAAGACTTGAAGCTTCCTAGTCTGCCAGTTTGCTGATATCACTATCATCCACTTTTTTCCAGGTTTATTGAGATATAATTGACATATAATATTGTGTAAGGTGTACAGTGTGATGATTTGATACATGTATATATCGTAAAATGTTTACCACAATAGGGTAGTTAACACATCCATCATCTCATATAGTTACCTTTTGTTGTTGTTGTTACCTGAGTACATTTAAGATCTACTCTCATAGTAACTTTCAAGTGTACAATACAGTATTGTCAACTATAGTCAACATGTATGTTAGTTACTTGAAATTCATTCCTCTTATAACTGAAAGTTTGTACTCTATGAATAACATCTCCCTATTTCCTTCACTCCCCATCTCCTGGTAACCATCAATCTACTCTGTTAAAATGAGTTCAATGTTTTTAGATACCACAGATAAGTGAAAACATATAGTACTTGTTTTTCTCTGACTTATTTCACTTATCATAATACCCTCACATTCCACCTGTATTGTCCCAAATGGCAGGATTTCCTTATTTTTTAATGACTGAATAATATTCCCGCGCATGTGTGTGTGTGTGTGTAAAGTTTTCTTTATCCATTCATCCACTGATGAACAGTTAGGTTATTTTCATGTCTTGACTACTGTGAATAATGCTGCAATAAACATGGGAATGCAGCTATTTCTTAGAGACAGTGATTTAATTTCCTTTGGCTATATACCCAGAAGTGAGATCGTTGGATCATATGGTAGCTCTAATTTTAATGTTTTGGGGAACTTCCATTCTGTTTTCCAAAATGGTTGTATCAATTTACATTCCAAAGAAAAGTGCACAAGGGTTCCATTTTCTCCACATCCTTGCCAACATTTGTAATCTCTTATGTTTTTGATAATAGTCATTCTAATATGTATGAGATATATCCCAATGTGGTTTTGATTTTTGCTGGTGATTAGTTATGTTGATCATCTATTCATATACTTGTAGGCCACATGTATATCTTCTTTGGGAAACTGTCTGTTCAGGACCTTTGCCCACTTCTAAATCAGAATATTTGTTTTTGTTCCCATTGAGTTGTGTGAGTTTCTTATATATTTTGGATGTTAACCCCTTATCAGATACATGATTTAGAAATATTTTCTTCCATTCTGTAAGTTGGCTAGTCACATTGTCGAATTTTTTTTTGCTGTCAGAAACTTTTTAGTTTGATGTACTCCCATGTTTTGTGCTGGTCTAAGCCTATCAATAACCAATGTTGTGGTTGGACTGGACCTTGTGGTTCTTATTATAATTGCAAGATGCCCTTTAGCAAAAACCTTCAGGGAACTTTGAAAAAAAGTAGAAGTTTAATACTTATAAGACCTGGAAGTTGCACAGCACACCTGAAGCCACATATCAAGGTCATGGGTAGAAAGAGAGAGAACACATGAGCCTGGTTCCTGCTTTTATTGGAGTCGAGGGTGGGGGCCTAGGTTTTGTGGGATCACTCTATTGGTGAATTTAAAACATGAGTGGGAATTTAAAGTGTGGGAAGAGAAAAAACAAATAGTCCAAATGGTCAGTTACTGAAATCAACCAAGATCTCTAAAACAAAGGCATCTCAGTGGGGAGGAGGTGGACTGCCTATCTATCTAGTCATGTAGCTGACAATGTGTTTATTTGAGATAGCTGTCTTTGAAGTGGATGTCTCTTTGAAATGGATGCCTTCGCAATCAAAGCTTATTTCAGGCACTTGTATTAAAAAAAAAACAAAGAAAAAAACTGTCAGGGCTTACACTACATCTTGTTGATTTTTCCGTTGGTTGCTTGTGCATTTGTGTTCTGTTGTGCCAGGGAGGCTTAGGTGATATATTAAATTAAAAATATGCAGAAAAAAAATATGCAGATTATGACCTACTGAATGAGGAAGCACAAGCCACCTACACGGGGTTGGCAGGTAGCTTCCTTAGCATCCAAGCTCCCACTTTGGGAATGAACAACTCCAGGGGTCATTTTGATTGGAGACACTGTTTCAATACACTCACACAAAGGAAGTAAAGTCATAAAATTTATTACAGACAGATCCCAGAAACAGGGGGTGCAATGAGCTGGGGAAAGGGCAATCTTCCATCTGAAGTCGGGAGGGAGCAGGAGATAGAGAGCAGGGTAGCAAGCAGCTATTACTTATAAGGCAGGAATTCTAAGATCAGTTTCTTATCTAAGTGTCCAGACTCTGGGTGTGAGCAAGATGATCATACTGTTAAATGCCCAGGCAGCAACCCAAAAGAGCTGTTTTCTCATTACAGCTATCCAAAAAATCATTGCCAATGTTATTTTCAAGGAGTCTTTCCCTTATGTTTTCTTTTAGGAGTTTTACAGGTTAGGGTCTTACTTTTAAGTCATTAATCCATTTTGAGTTAATTTTTGTGAGTGGTATAAGTTAGGAGCTCAATTTCATTCTTTTGATGTGAAGTTACTGCAACACTATTTATCAAGAGTCTATTCTTTCCCCATGAGTATTCTTGGCTCACATGTGAAGTATTAGTTGACTGTATATACATGGGTTTATTTCTGGGCTCTTGATTATTTTTAATGATTCAGTGACTCAGTATTTTTGCAGATTATACTCCATAATAAGTCATTAAAGATCAGAGCTATAATTCCCATGCAATACAATATATCCTAGTTGCTCATTTATTTTTATACATAGTAGTTTGTATATGTTAATCCCATACCCTAATTTGTCCCTCCACCCTTCCTTCTCCTCTTTGGTAACCACAGTTTTGTTTTCTATATCAGTGAGTCTATTTCTATTTTGCATATATATTCATTTCTATTATTTTTTAGATTCCACATATTAGTGATATTTTACAGTATTTGTCTTTCTCTGTCTAGATTTCACTAAGCATAATATTCTGTAAGTCCATCCATGTTACTGCAAATGACAGAATTTCATTCTTTTTAGGGTTGGGCAATATTCCATTACACACACACACACACACACACACACACACACACACACACACCCTCTTTATCCATAGTTCTGTTTACTTGGGTTGTTTCCATGTCATGGTTACTGTAAACAGTGCTGCTATGAACATTGGGGTGCGTGTATCTTTTTGAATTACTGTTTTTGTTTTCTACAGATATATACCCAGGAATGGAATTGCTGGATCATATGGTAGTTATATTTTTAGTTTTTTGAGGAATCTCCATAAGGTTTTCCATAGTGGCTGCACCAATTCACATCCCCACAAATAGTGTACAAGAGTTCCCTTTTCTCCATGTCCTTGCCAATATTTCTTACTTGTAGACTTTCTGATGATAACCATTTTGACAAATGTGAGGTGATACCTCACTGTTACAAGTGTATAGATCTTTTGGTTCACTACCTTGATTAAATTTATTCCTATGCATTTTATTTCTTTTGATAATATTGTGAATGGGATTGCTTTCTCTCTCAGAGAGATCATGGTAGTGTATAGAAATGCAACTGATTTCTGTATGTTGATTTTATATCTTGCAACTTCTGAATTAATTTATTTGTTCTAACAGTTTGCCAAGACTGAACCAGGAAAAAATAGAAAATATGAACAGACCAGTTTCAAGTACTGAAATTGAATATGTGATTTAAAGATTCCCAACAAACAAAAGTCCAGGACCAGATGGCTTCACAGGCAAATTCTACCAAACATTTAGAGAAGAGTTAACACCTATCCTTCTGAAACTATTTCAAAAAATTGAAGAGGAAGGAACATTTCTGGACTCATTCTATGAGGCCACCATCACCCTGATACCAAAACCAGATGAAGATACCACAAAAAAAGAAAATTACAGGCCAATATCACTGAGGAACGTAGACACAGAGATCCTCAACAAAATACTAGCAAACCAAATCCAACAATACATTAAAAGGATCATACACCATGCAAGTGGGATTTATCACAGGGATGCAGGATTTTTCAGTATCCACGTACCAATCCACCACATTTACAAATTGAGGAATAAAAACCATATGATAATCTTAATAGATGCAGAAAAAGTTTTGGATAAAATTCAACACATATTTATGATAAAAACTTTCCAGAAAGTGGGCATAGAGGGAACATACCTCAACATAATAAAGCCCATACATGACAAAACCACAGCTAACATACAAAATGGTGAAAAGGTGAAAGCATTTCCTCTAAGATCAAGAAGAAGACAAGGATGTCCACTCTCACCACTTTTAGTCAACACAGTTTTGGAGTCCAAGCCACAGCACTCAGAGAAGAAAAAGAAATAAAAGGAATCCAAATTGGAAAAGAAGAAGTAGAACTGTCACTGTTTGCAGATGACATGATTGTATACATAGAAAAGCCTAAAGATGCTAACAGAAAACTACTAGAGCTCATCAATAAATCTGGTAAAGTTGCAGGATACAAAATTAATACACAGTTATCTGTTGCATTTCTATACACTAACAACAAAATATCAGAAAGAGAAACTAAGAAAAAATATCACATTTACTATTGCATCAAAAAGAATAAAATACCTAGGAATAAACCTACCTAAGAAGGCAAAAGACCTGTACTCTGAAAACTGTAAGATGCTGATGAAAGAAATTAAAGATGACACAAACAGATGGAAAGATATACCATGTTCGTGGATTGGAAGAATCAATACTGTGAAAATGACTATATCCCCAAGGCAATCTACAGATTCAGTGCAATCCCTATCATATTACCAATGGCATTTTTCACAGACTTAGAACAAAAAATTTACAGTTTTTAAGGAAACACAAAAGACCCCGAATAGCCAAAACAATCTTGAGAAAGAAAAACAGAGCTGGATGAATCAGTCTCCCTGACTTCAGACTATACTACAAAGCTACAGTCATCAAAACACTATGGTACTGGCACAAAAACAGAAATATAGATCAGTGGAACAGGAAAGAAAGCCCAGAGATAAACCCATGCACCTATGGTCACCTAATCTATGACAAAGGAAGCAAGAATATATAATGGAAAAAGACAGTGTCTTCAATAAGTGGTGCTGAGAGAACTGGACAGGTACATGTAAAAGAATGAAATTATAACATTCTGTAACACCACACACCACAGACAAAATTAAACTCAAAATTGATTAAAGACCTAAATGTAAGAACGGATACTACAAAACTCTTAGAGGAAAACATAGATAGAACACTCTTTGACATAAATTGCAGCAATATCTTCTTGGATCTGTCTCCTAGAGGAATGGAAATAAAATAAAAAATAAACAAATGGGACCTAATTAAACTTAAAAGCTTTTGCACGCAATGGAAACCATAAACAAAACGAAAAGACAACCAACAGAATGGGAGAAAATACTTGCAAATGATGTGACCAACAAGGGATTAATCTCCAAGCTCATACAGCTTAATATCAAAAAACCAAACAGCCCAATTGAAAAATGGTCAGAAGATCTAAATAAACATTTCTCCAAAGAAGACATACAGATGGCCAAAAGGTACATGCAAAGATGCTCCACACCACTAATTATGAGAGAATTGCAAATCAAAACTACAATGAGGTATCACCCCACTCTGATCAGAATGTATATCACCAAAAGTCTACAAATAATAAATGATGGAGAGTGTGTGGAGAAAAAGGAACCCTCCTACACTGTTGGTGGGAATGTAAATTGGTACAGACCCTATGGAGAACTGTGTAGAGGTTCCTTAAAAAACTAAAAATAGAGCTACCATATGATCCAGCAATCCCACTCCTGGACATATATCTGAAGAAAACCATAATTCAAGAAATACATGCACCCCAATGTTCGTAGCAGCGATATTTACAATAGCCAGGACATGGAAGCAACCTAAATGTCCATCAACAGATGAATGGATAAAGAAGATGTGGCACATATTAAATGGAATATTACTCAGCCATAAAAAAAGAATGAAATAATGTCATTTTCAGCCATATGGATGGACCTAGAGATTATCATACTAAGTGAAGTAAGCCAGGGATAGAAAGACAAATATCATATGATATCACTTATATGTGGAATCTAAAAAATGATACAAATGAACTTATATACAAAATAGAAACAGACCCAAAGACATAGAAAACTAACTTATGGTTACCAAAGGGGAGATGGGTGAGGGATAAATCAAGCATTTGGGATTGACATATACACAGTACTATACATAAAATAGATAACCAACAAGGACCTACTGTATAGCACAGGGAAAAATACTCAATATTTTTTAATAACCTATAAGGGAAAAGAATTTAAAAAAATAGATATATATGTATGTATTCATACATATGTATATATATGTATGAATCACTTTGCTCTACACCTGCAACTAACACAACCCTGTAAATCAACCATGCTTCAATAAAAATAAACAAATTTTAAAAAGTAAAAGCTACAGCAAACAAAAATATTGAATAGGAGAGAATACTGCCTAACTCTTTTTACGAAGCTAGTATTACCCTGATACTGAAGCCAGACAAAAACAGTATAAAAAAGGAAAGTGCAGACTAATATTTTTTATGGATATTGATGTAAAAACCCTTGACAAAATACCAGAAAAATGAATTCAGTGGCCTATTAAAAGTATTAAACACCATGACCAAGAGGGATTTATTCCCAAAATGCACAGTTGGTTAACATATGACAATCAATGTATTATTTCACATCAACAGAATAAAGGTAAGAAACCACAAGATCATCTCAATTAATTTATCCAAAACATTTGACAAGATCCAATACTCTTTCATGATAAGAACACTCATCAAACTAGGAAGAGAAGCAAATTGCTTCAACACAATTAAGGTCATGTGTGAAAAACATAATACTCAATGGTGCAAGATTGAAAGTTCTTTTCCTTATGATCAGAAAGAAGACAAGGAAGCACACTTTTACCACTTCTATTCAATACGGCACTGGAACTTCTAGCCAGAGCAATTAAGGAATAAAAAATAAATAATAAAAGGAATCTAATTGGAAAGGAAGAAATAAAATTATCTCTGTTTGAGGACAGTATCTTATATGTAGAAAATCCCAAAGATACCACACAAAATTCTGTTAGAAATAATAAAGGAATTTTTAGAAGTTGCATGATAAAATATCAACACACAATAATCAGTTGTGTTTCTATACACAAATGATGAACATTTTGAAAAGGAAATTAAGAAAAAATTCCATTTATAATAGCATCAAAAAGAATAAAATACTTAGAAATTAATTTAACCAAGGAAGTGAAAGGCATATACTGAAAACTATGAAACATTTCTAATAGAAACTAAAGAAAACATAAATAAATGGAATGACAGCCTGTGCTCATGGATTGGAAGACAATGTTGTTAAGATATCTATACTATCCAAGCGATCTATAGATTTAATAAAATCCCTATCAAAATCCCAAATAGTTCGTTTTTTCTTGAAGAAATAGAAAAATCCATTCTAAAATTCACTTGGAATCCCAGTAGATCCCAAAATAGCTAAAACAGTATTGAAAAAGAACAAAGTTGGAGGACTCACAATTTCTGATTTCAAAACGTCCCAAAAAGCTACAGCAATTAAAAGTGTGTTGCTGGCATAAAGGAAAACATATAGACCCATGGAATAGAATAGAAAGCCCAGAAATAAACCCTTGCATATAGTAAAATGATTATCCACAACGGTGCCAAGACCATTCAATGGGGAATGAGCAGTCTTTTCAAAAATTGGTGCTGGGAAAATTGGACATTTACATGCAAAAGTTGGACACTTGTCTTACACATACACAAAAATTAACTGAAAAATAGATCAAAGACCTTAACATGAGATCTAAACCTATACAACTCCTAGAAGAAAACATAAGGTAAAGCTTTGTGATACTGGATTCAACAATGACTTTGTTGGATATGACACTATGAACATAGGCAGCTAAAGAAAAAAACAGATAACTTGAACCACATTAAATTTTAAAACTTTTGTGGACCAAAGGATACTATCAACACAGTAAAGGGACAACCCACTGAACGGGAGAAAATATGCACAAATCACATATCTGGTATGGAAAAAATATCCAGAATATATAAAGAACTTCTACAACTCAAGAACAAAACCAAAATATTTCTCCAAAGAAAATGTACAAATGGCCAATAGGTACATGAAAGTATTCTCAACATCACTAATCATTACTGAAATGCAAATCAAAACTACAACGTAATACCACTTCACACTTATGAGGATGTATATTATATATAAAAAAGAGGAAAAACCAAATCTATATGAGGATGTGAAAAACCTGGAACTGCTATGGTCTGAAAGTTTGTGTCCCCTCAAATTCATATGTTGAAATTCTAACTCCCAAAGATGATGATATTAGGAGGTGGGCAATTTAGGAAGTGCTTAAGTCAGGAGGGTGTAGCCTTCATGAATTGGATTAGTGTTCTAATAAAAGAGACCCCACACAGTTCCCTAGCGCCTTATACCATGTGAGGATACAATGAGAAGCCTGACACTCAGAAAAGAGCCCTTACCTGACCATGCTGGTACCCTGAGGTTGGACTTTTACCCTCCAGAACTGTGAGATATAAATTTCTTTTGTTTATAAGTTATCCAATCTGTGGTATTTTGTTATAGCAGCCCAACTGGACTAAGACAGAAACCTGTGCATGGTTGTTAGAAATGTAAAATCCTGCAGCCACTATGGAAAACAATATGGCACTTCTTCAAAAAATTGAAAATGGGTTTACCGTACAATCCAGAAATTCCACTCCTTGTTACATACCCAAACAACTAAAGCAGGGAGTTGAACAGATATTTGGACATCCATGCTCATAGCAGCATTATTACAATGGCCAAAAGTTGGAAACAACACAAGTGTCCATTTACTGCTGAATGGATAATAAAAATGTGTTATATACATACAATGGAAATTATTCAGCTTTAAAAATGAATGAGGTTGTATCAATTCACATTCCCACCAAAAGTGCAGGAGGGTTCCCTTTTCACCACACCCTTTCCCTTTCCAGCATTTATTGTATCCAGATTTTTTGATAATGGCCATTCTGACCAGTGTAAGGTGATACCTCATTGTAGTTTTGATTTGCATTTCTCTAATAATTAGTGATGTTGAGCATATTTTCATGTGCCTCTTGGCCATCTGTATGTCTTCTTTGGTGAAATGTCTATTTAGCTCTTCTGCCCATTTTTTAATTGGGTTTTTTGTTTTTCTTGATATTGAGCTCCATGTGCTGTTTGTATATTTTGGAGATTAATCCTTTGTCTGTTGTTTCATTTGCAAATATTTTCTAACAGTATGGAGGTTCCTTAAAAAACTAGAAATAGAACTACCATATGACCCAGCAATCCCACTACTGGGCATATACCCTGAGTAAACAATAATTCAGAGACATGTACCACAATGTTCATTGCAGCACTATTTATAATAGCCAGGACATGGAAGCAACCTATGTGTCCATCATCGGATGAATGGATAAAGAAGATATGGCACATATATGCAATGGAATATTACTCAGCCATAAAAAGAAATGAAACTGAGTTATTTGCAGTGAGGTGGATGGAGTTAGAGTCTGTCATACAGAGTGAAGTAAGTCAGAAAGAGAAAAACAAATACCATATGCTAACACATATATATGGAATCTAAAAAAAAAAGAAATGGTACTGGTGAACCTAGTGGCAGGGCAGGAATAAAGACTTAGAGAACAGACTTGAGGACACGGGGGTGGAGGGGGAAGCTGGGGCGAACTGAGAGTAGCATTGACATATATACACAACCAAATGTAATATAGATAGCAAGTGGGAAGCAGCAGCATAGCACAGGGAGATCAGATTGGTGCTTTGCGATGACCTAGAGATGTGGGATAGGGAGGGTGGGAGGGAGGCTCAAGAGGGAGGGGTAATGGGGATATATGTATGCATATGGCCGATTCACTTTGCTGTACAACAGAAACTAACACAGTATTGTTAAGCAATTATACTCCAATAAAGTTGTATTAAAAAAATAACTGGAGGGCTTCCCTGGTGGTGCAGTGGTTGAGAATCTACCTGCCAATGCAGGGGACACGGGTTCGAGCCCTGGTCTGGGAAGATCCCACATGCCGTGGAGCAACTGGGCCCGTGAGCCACAACTACTGAGCCTGCGCATCTGGAGCCTGTGCTCCGCAACAAGAGAGGCCGCGATAGTGAGAGGCCCGCGCACCGCGATGAAGAGTGGCCCCCGCTTGCCACAACTAGAGAAAGCCCTCGCACAGAAACGAAGACCCAACACAGCCATAAATAAATAAAAATAAATTTAAAAAAAACAGATTTATTAAAAAAATAATAAAAATAACTGGAATAGAAAAATTCATAGACATAGAATGTAGATTAGAGGTTACCAGGGGCTGGGGGAAGGGAAGACTGAGAAGCTTTGCTTAATGGTTACAGAGTTTCTGTCTGTGGTAATGAAAAATTTTTGGAAATAGAAAGTGATGATGGTTGCATAACATTGTGAATGTATTTAGGCCACTGAATTTTACATTTAATGATTAAAATAACAAATTTTATTATTAAAAAAATGAATGAGGTTTTTATGCATGCTACGTTATATATGAGCCGTAAAGACATTGTGCTAAATGAAATAAGCCAATCATAAAGGGACAAATATTTTATGATTTTACTATTATATACTGATACACAAGTTCAAAGAGACAGAAAGTAGTATAGTGGTTACCAAGGCCTGGGGGGAGTGAGGGCCAGGAAGTTATTATTTAATGGGTACAGACCTTCAGTTTGTGATGAAAAATTCTGGAAGTGTATAATGGTGATGGCTGAACAACAATGTAATTGCACTTAATGATATTGAACGGCACACTTAAAAGTCTATAAATCCTTCTGTTATTTAAATCTAGTTCAATTCTATTATGATCTAAGAACATAAATTTATGATTTCTATTTTTGAATTTGTTAAATGTTTTCTTAACTTTATCTTTTAGACTATTTTTAGGTTCACAGCAAAATTGAATAGAGGGTACAAAAATTTCTGATATACCCCCTGGTCCCTCATATGAACAGCCTCCCCCATCATCAAAATCCTGCACCAGAGTGATACATTTGTTATAATTGATGAACTTACATTGACATATCTTTATCACTCAAAGTCCATGGTTTACACTAGGATTCACTTTTGGTATTGTATATTCTAAGGGATTTCACAAAGATATAATGATACATATGTGCTACTAGAGTAACATACAGATCATTTTCACTGCCCTACAAATACTCTGTGCTCCACCTATTTATCCCTTCTCCCCCTTAACCCCTGGCAACCAGTGATCCTTTTACTGTCTCCATAGTTGCCTTTTCCGGAATGTTGTATTGTTGGATTCATACAGTATGTCACCTTTTTAGATTGACTTTCTACACTTAGTAGTATATATTTAGGGTCCCTCCATGTCTTTTTTTAAAAAGATTTTTTGGATGTGGACCATTTTTTAAAGTCTTTATTGAATTTGTTACAATATTGCTTCTGGGTTTTTTTGGTTTTTGTTTTTTGGCCAGGAGGCATGTGAGATCTTAGCTCCCCGACCAGGGATTGAACTTGCACCCCCTGCATTGGAAGGCAAAGTCTTAACCACTGGACTGCCAGGGGAGTCCCTCTCTATGTCTTTTTATGGCTTTATATCTCACGTCTTTTTGCAGTGTATAATATTCCATTGTCTGGATGTACAACAGATTATCTATTCACTTACTGAAGGACATCTTGGTTGCTTCCAAGTTTTGGCAATTATGAATAAAGCTGCTATAAGCACCTGTGTGCAGGTTTTGGTGTGGTTATAAGTTTTCAACTCGTTTGGGTAAATACCGAGGAGTGCAATTGCTAAATCGTACAGTAAAAGTACTTTATTTTTGTAAGAAACAGCCAAACTGTCTTCCAAAGTGGCTATACTATACTGCATTTGCCCCAGCAGTAAATGAGAGTTCCTGTTTCTCCACATCCTCACCAGCCTTAGGGGTTGTCAGTGTTTTGGATTATGGCCATTCTAATAGGCGTGTAGTGGTATCCTATTGTGTTAACTTGCAATTACCTAATGACATATGATGTTGAACATCTTTCCACATGCTTATTTGCCATATGTATATCTTCTCTGATGAGATGTTTGTTTAGGTTTTTTTTAAATCATTTTATAATTGCATTGTTCATTTTCTTATTTTTGAGTTGTAAGTGTTCTTTGTATATTTTGGATAACAGTCCTTTATTAGATAAGTATTTTAAAAATATTTTCTCAGTCTGTATCTTGACTTCTCATTATTTTGGCAGTGTCTTTCACAGAGAAGTTTTCAATTTTGACAAAGTCCAGGTTATCAAATTTTTCTTTCATGGATTGTGACTTTAGTGTTGTGTCTAAAAAATCATTGCCATACCCAAGGTCCTCTAGATTATATCCAGTGTCCACTTCTCGGAGTTTTATAGTTTTACATTTTATATTTAGGTCTATGGTTGATTTTGGGTTAATTTGGCAAAGGACTGTGTTTAGATTCATTTTTTTCCCATGTGGATGTCTGATTGTTCCAGCACCATTTGTTGAAAAGACTATTATTTTCCACATTGTATTGCCTTCGTTCCATTCTCAAAGATTTGTTAACTATATTTGTGAGTTTCTATTTTGGGCTCTCTATTCTGTTCCATTAATCGATATGCCTATTCTTTCACCAACACCGCACCATCTTGATTATTGTGGCTTTATAGTAGGTCTTTAAAATGGGTAGTGTCAGTCCTCCAATTTTGTTTTCCTTTAACATTGTGTTGTCTATTCTTGATCTTTTGCCTCTCGATGTAAACTTTAGAATCAGTTTTTAATATCCACAAAACTACTTGCTGGGAATGTTTTTTGAATTTTATTTTATTTACTTTTTTATACAGCAGGATCTTATTAGTCATCCATTTAATTTTATTGAACTTTTATTTTTTTAAACTATTTTCTTTGCCTTTATTGCCAGTTAAAAGAATAAGTTCACTTTTAAAAAAATGAAATTTTCCTCTCTTCTTGTCTCCGAAATTTTTTAAAAAAAATTTAACATCTTTATTGGATTATAATTGCTTTACAATGCTGTGTTAGTTTCTGCATTGTAACAAAGTGGATCAGATATGCATATACATATGTCCCCATATCTCTTCCCTCTTGCATCTCCCTCCCTCCCACCCTCCCTATCCCACCCCTCTAGGTGGTCGCAAAGCACCGAGCTGATCTCCCTGTGTTATGCAGTTGCTTCCCACTAGCTATCTATTTTAAGTTTGGCAGTGTATATATGTCCATGCCACTCTCTCACTGTGTCACAGCTTACCCTTCCCCCTCCCCATAACCTCAAGTCCATTCTCTAGTAGGTCTGTGTCTTTATTCCCGTTTTACCACTAGGTTCTTCATGACCTTTTTTTTCCCCCTTAGAGTCCATATATATGTGTTAGCATACTGTATTTGTTTTTCTCTTTCTGACTTACTTCACTCTGTATGACAGACTCTAGGTCCATCCACCTCACTACAAATATCTCAATTTCGTTTCTTTTCATGGCTGAGTAATATTCCACTGTATATATGTGCCACATCTTCTTTATCCATTCATATGATGATGGACACTTAGGTTGCTTCCATGTCCTGGCTATTGTAAATAGAGCTGCAATGAACATTTTGGTACATGACTCTTTTTGAATTATGGTTTTCTCAGGGTATATGCCCAGTAGTGGGATTGCTGGGTTGTATGGTAGTTCTATTTTTAGGTTTTAAGGAACCTCCATACTGTTCTCTATAGTGGCTGTATCAGTTGACATTCCCACCAACAGTGCAAGAGGGTTCCATTTTCTCCACACCCTCTCCAGCATTTATTGGTTGTAGATTTTTTGATGATGGCCATTCTGACCGGTGTGAGATGATACCTCACTGTAGTTTTGATTTGCATTTCTCTAATGATTAATGATGTTGAGCGTTCTTTCATGTGTTTGTTGGCAATCTGTATATCTTCTTTGGAGAAATGTCTATTTGGGTCTTCTGCCCATTTTTGGATTGGGTTGTTTAATTTTTGATATTGAGCTGCATGAGCTGCTTGTAAATTTTGGAGATTAATCCTTTGTCAGTTGCTTCATTTGCAAATATTTTCTCCCATTCTGAGGGTTGTCTTTTCGTCTTGCTTATGGTTTCCTTTGCTGTGCAAAAGCTGTTAAGTTCCATTAGGTCCCACTTGTTTATTTTTGTTTTTATTTCCATTTATCTAGGAGCTGGGTCAAAAAGGTTCTTGCTGTGATTTATGTCATAGAGTGTTCTGCCTATGTTTTCCTCTAACAGTTTGATAGTGTGTGGCCTTATATTTAGGACTTTAATCAATTTTGAGTTTATTTTTGTGTATGGTGTTAGGGAGTGTTCTAATTTCATACCTTTACATGTAGCTGTCCAGTTTTCCCAGCACCACTTATTGAAGAGGCTATCTTTTCTCCACTGTATATGCTTGCCTCCTTTATCAAAGATAAGTTGACCATATGTGCGTGGGTTTATCTCTGGGCTTTCTACCCTGTTCCATTGATCTATATTTCTGTTTTTGTGCCAGTACCATACTGTCTTGATTACTGTAGCTTTGTAGTATAGTCTGAAGTCAGGGAGCCTGATTCCTCCAGCTCCGTTTTTCTTTCTCAACATTGCTTTGGCTATTCGGGGTCTTTAGTGTTTCCATACAAATTGTGAAATTTTTTGTTCTAGTTCTGTGAAAAATGCCAGTGGTAGTTTGATAGGGATTGCATTGAATCTGTAGTTTGCTTTGGGTAGTAGAATCATTTTCACAATGTTGATTCTTCCAATCCAAGAAAATGGTATATCTCTCTATCTATTTGTATCATCTTTAATTTCTTTCATCAGTGTCTTAAAATTTTCTGCATACAGGTCTTTTGTCTCCTTAGGTAGGTTTATTTCTAGATATTTTATTCTTTTTGTTGCAATGGTAAATGTGAGTGTTTTCTTAATTTCACTTTCAGATTTTACATAATTAGTGTATAGGAATGCCAGAGATTTCTGTGCATTAATTTTGTATCCTGCTACTTTACCAAATTCATTGATTAGCTCTAGTAGTTTTCTGGTAGCTTCTTAAGATTCTCTATGTATAGTATCATGTCTTCTGCAAACAGTGACAGCTTTACTTCTTCTTTTCTGATTTGGATTCCTTTTATTTCTTTTTCTTCTCTGATTGCTGTGGCTAAAACTTCCAAAATTATGTTGAATAACGGTGGTGAGAGTACACAACCTTGTCTTGTTCCTGATCTTAGTGGAAATGGTTTCAGTTTTTCACCATTGAGGATGATGTTGGCTCTGGGTTTGTCATATATGACCTTTATTATGTTGAGGAAAGTTCCCTCTATGCCTACGTTCTGTAGGGCTTCTATCATAAATGGGTGTTGAATTTTGTCAAAAGCTTTCTCTGCATCTATTGAGATGATCATGTGGTTTTTCTCCTTCAATTTGTTAATATGGTGTATCACATTGATTGATTTGTGTATATTGAAGAATCCTTGCATTCCTGGAATAAACCCCACTTGATCATGGTGTATGATCCTTTTAATGTGCTGTTGGATTCTGTTTGCTATTATTTTGTTGAGGATTTTTGCATCTATGTTCATCAGTGATATTGGCCTGTAGTTTTCTTTCTTTGTGACATCTTTGTCTGGTTTTGGTATCAGGGTGATGGTGGCCTCGTAGAATGAGTTGGGGAGTGTTCCTCCCTCTGCAATATTTTGGAAGAGTTTGAGAAGGATAGGTGTTAGCTCTTCTCTAAATGTTTGATAGAATTCGCCTGTGAAGCCATCTGGTCCTGGGCTTTTGTTTGTTGGAAGATTTTTAATCACAGTTTCAATTTCAGTGCTTGTGAACTGGTCTGTTCATATTTTCTATTTCTCCCTGGTTCAGTGTCGGCAGGTTGTGCATTTCTAAGAATTTGTCCATTTCTTCCAGGTTGTCCATTTTAATGGCATAGAGTTGCTTGTAGTAATCTCTCATGATCGTTTGTATTTCTGCAGTGTCAGTTGTTACTTCTCCTTTTTCATTTCTAATTCTACTGATTTGAGTCTTCTCCCTTTTCTTCTTGATGAGTCTGGCTAATAGTGTATCAATTTTGTTTATCTTCTCAAAGAAACAGCTTTTAGTTTTATTGATTTTTGCTATTGTCCCCTTCATTTCTTTTTCATTTATTTCTGATCTGATCTTTATGATTTCTTTCCTTCTGCTAACTTTGGGGTTTTTTTGTTCTTCTTCCTCTAATTGCTTTAGGTGCAAGGTTAGGTTGTTTATTTGAGATGTTTCCTGTTTCTTAAGGTAGGATTCTATTGCTATAAACTTCTCTCTTAGAACTGCTTTTGCTGCATCCCATAGGTTTTGGGTCGTCGTGTCTCCATTGTCATTTGTTTCTAGGTATTTTTTGATTTCCCCTTTGATTTCTTCAGTGATCACTTGGTTATTAAGTAGTGTATTGTTTAGCCTCCATGTGTTTGTATTTTTTACAGATCTTTTCCTGTAATTGATATCTAGTCTCATAGCGTTGTGGTCGGAAAAGATACTTGATATGATTTCAATTTTCTTAAATTTACCAAGGCTTGATTTGTGACCCAAGATATGATCTATCCTGGAGAATGTTCCATGAGCACTTGAGAAAAATGTGTATTCTGTTGTTTTTGGGTGGAATGTCCTATAAATATCAATTAAGTCCATCTTGTTTAATGTATCATTTAAAGCTTGTGTTTCCTTATTTATTTTCATTTTGGATGATCTGTCCATTGGTGAAAGTGGGGTGTTAAAGTCCCCTACGATGATTGTGTTACTGTCAATTTCCCCTTTTATGGCTGTTAGTATTTGCCTTATGTATAGAGGTGCTCCTATGTTGTGTGCATAAATATTTACAATTGTTATATCTTCTTCTTGGATTGATCCCTTGATCATTATGTAGTGTCCTTCTTTGTCTCTTGTAATAGTCTTTGTTTTAAAGTCTATTTTATCTGATATGAGAATTGCTACTCCAGCTTTCTTTTGATTTCCATTTGTGTGGAATATCTTTTTCCATCCCCTCACTTTCAGTCTCAATGTGTCCCTAGGTCTGAAGTGGGTCTCTTGCAGACAGCATATATATGGGTCTTGTTTTTCTATCCATTCAGCCAATCTATATATTTTGGTTGGAGCATTTAATCCAATTACATTTAAGGTAATTATCGATATGTATGTTCCTATTCCATTTTCTTAAATGTTTTGGGTTTGTTATTGTAGGTGTTTTCCTTCTCTTGTGTTTCCTGCCTAGAGAAGTTCCTTTAGCATTTGTTGTAAAGCTGTATTGGTGGTGCTGAATTCTCTTAGCTTTTGCTTGTCTGTAAAGGTTTTAATTTCTCTGTCAAATCTGAATGAGATCCTTGCTGCATAGAGTAATCTTGGTTGTAGGTTTTTCTCCCTCATCACTTTAAACATGGCCTGCCACTCCCTTCTGGCTTGCAGAGTTTCTGCTGAAAGATCAGCTGTTAATCTTATGGGGATTCCCTTGTGTGTTATTTGTGTTTTTTCCCTTGCTGCTTTTAATATGTTTTCTTTGTATTTAATTTTTGATAGTTTGACTAATATGTGTCTTGGCGTGTTTCTCCTTGGATTTATCCTGTATGGGACTCTCTGTGCTTCCTGGACTTGATTAACTATTTCCTTTCCTATATTAGGGAAGTTTTCAACTATAATCTCTTCAAATATTTTCTCAGTCCCTTTCTTTTGCTCTTCTTCTTCTGCGATCCCTATAATTTGAATGTTGGTGTGTTTCATGTTGTCCTAGAGGTCTCTGAGACTGTCCTCAAATCTTTTCATTCTTTTTTCTTTATTCTGCTCTGCAGTAGTTATTTCCACTATTTTATCTTCCAGGTCACTTATCCGTTCTTCTGCCTCAGTTATTCTGCTATTGATCCCTTCTAGAGAATTTTAAATTTCATTTATTGTGTTGTTCATCTCTGTTTGTTTGCTCTTTAGTTCTTCTAGGTCCTTGTTCAACGTTTCTTGTATTTTCTCCATTCTATTTCCAAGATTTTGGATCATCTTTACTATCATTACTCTGAATTCTTTTTCAGGTAGATGGCCTATTTCCTCTCATTTGTTAGGTCTGGTGGGTTTTTGCCTTGCTCCTTCATCTGCTGTGTGTTTCTCTGTCTTCTCATTTTGCTTAACTTACTGTGTTTGGGGTCTCCTTTTTGCAGGCTGCAGGTTCGTAGTTCCTGTTGTTTTTGGTATCTGTCCCCAGTGGCTAAGGTTGGTTCAGTGGGTTGTGTAGGCTTCCTGGTGGAGGGGACTAGTGCCTGTGTTCTGGTGGATGAGGCTGGATCTTGTCTTTCTGGTGGGCATGTCCACGTTTTGTGGCGTGTTTTGGGGTGTCTCTTCCCTTATTATGATTTTAGGCAGCCTCTCTGCTAATGGATGGGTTTGTGTTCCTGACTTGCTTGTTGTTTGGCATAGTGTTTCCAGCACTGTAGCTTGCTGGTCGTTCAGTGGAGCTGGGTCTTGGCATTGAGATGAAGATCTCTGGGAGATTTTCACCGTTTGATGTTTTGTGGAGCTGGGAGGTCTCTTGTGGACCAGTGTCCTGAACTTGGCTCTCTCCTGAACGGAGCTGGGAGGTCTCTTGTGGACAAGTGTTCTGAACTGTGCCTCATCAGAGGCACAGCCCTGATGCCTGGCTGGAGGACCAAGAGCCTGTCATCCACATGGCTCAGAATAAAAGGGAGAAAAAAAAGAAAGAAAGAAAGAAGAAGATAAAATAAAATAAAATAAAATAAAGTATTAAAATAAAAATAAAAAATAATTATTACGAAAAAAATGTTTTTGGTAGAAAAAAATTTTAAAGCAATAAAAAAAAAAAAAAACCAAAAAAACGGACAGACAGAACCCTAGGGCGAATGGTAAAAGCCAAGCTATACAGACAAAATCACACACAGAAGCATACCCATATACACTCACAAAAAGAGAAGGAAAAAAAAAATATATCATTGCTTCCAAAGTCCACCTCCTCAATTTGCGATGATTCATTGTCTATTCAGGTATTCCACAGATGCAGGGTACATCAAGTTGATTGTGGAGATTTAATCCGCTGCTCCTGAGGCTGCTGGGAGAAATTTCCCTTTCCCTTCTTTGTTCGCACAGCTCCTGGGGTTCAGCTTTGGATCTGGTCCCGCCTTTGCGTGTAGGTCGCCTGAGGGCGTCTGTTCTTCGCTCAGACAGGATGGGGTTAACAGAGCAGCTGATTTGGCGGCTCTGGGTCACTCAGGCCGGAGGCAGGGAGGGGTACGGTGTGTGGGGCGAGCCTGCGGCAGCAGAGGCTGGCATGACGTTGCAGCAGCCTGAGGCGCGCCGTGCGTTCTCCCCGGGAAGTTGTCCCTGGATCACGGAACCCTGGCAGTGGCAGGCTGCACAGGCTCCCAAGAGGGGAGGTGTGGATAGTGACCTGTGCTTGCACACAGGCTTCTTGGTGGCTGCAGCAGCAGCCTTAGCCTCTCATGCCTGTCTCTGGGGTCCGCGCTGATAGCCGCAGCTCGCGCCCTTCTCTGGAGCTCCTTTAAGCGGCGCTCTTAATCCCCCCTCTCCTCCTGCACCAGGAAACAGAGGCAAGAAAAAGTCTCTTGCCTCTTTGGCAGCTCCAGACTTTTCCCCAGATTCCCTCCCTGCTAGCTGTGGCGCACTAGCCCCTTCAGGTTGTGAGCATGCAGCCAACCCCAGTCTTCTCCCTGGGATCCGACTGAGGCCCAAGCCTCAGCTCCCAGCCCCCGCCTGCCCTGGCAGGTGAGCAGACAAGCCTCTCGGGCTGGTGAGTGCTGGTCGGCAGCAATCCTCCACGCAGGAACCTCTCTGCTTTGCCCTCCGCACCCTGTTGCTGTGCTCTCCTCCGTGGCTCCGAAGCTTCCCCTCTGCCACCTGCAGTCTCTGCCCATTAAGGGGCTTCCTAGTGTGTGGAAACCTTTCCTCCTTCACAGCTCCCTCCCAGAGGTCCAGGTCCCATCCCTATTCTTTTGAGTCTGTTTTTTCTTTTTTCTTTTACCCTACCCAGGTACGTGGGGAGTTTCTTGCCTTTTGGGAGGTCTGAGGTCTTCTGCCAGCGTTTAGTAGGTGTTCTGTAGGAATTGTTCCACATGTAGATGTATTTCTGATGTATTTGTGGGGAGGAAGGTGATCTCCGCGTCTTACTCTTCTGCCATCTTGAATCTCCTCCTCAGTCATCCATTTTATACACATCAGTGTATACATGACAATCCCAACCTCCCTATTCATCACACCACCACCCCCACTCCCCTCCGCTTTATCCCCTTGTGTCCATACGTTTGTTCTCTACATTTGTGTCTCAATTTCTGCTCTGCAAACCGGTTCATCTGTACCATTTTTGTAGATTCTACATATATCCGTTAATATATGATATTTGATTTTCTCTTTCTCACTTACTTCACTCTGTATGACAGTCTCTAGATCCATGCACGTCTTTACAAATGACCCAGTTTCGTTCCTTTTTATGGCTGATTAATATTCCACTGTATATATGTACCACATCTTCTTTAGCCAGTCGTCTGTCAATGGGCATTTAGGTTGTTGCCATGACCTGTCCATTGTAAATAGTGCTGCAATGAACATTTGGGTGCATGTGTCTTTTTGAATTATGGTTTTCTCTGGGTATATGCCCAGTAATGGGATTGCTGGGTCGTATGGTAGTTCTATTTTTAGATTTTTATGGAACATCCATACTGTTCTCCATAGTGGCTGTATCAATTTACATTCCCACCAACAGTGCAAGAGTGTTCCCTTTTCCCCACACCCTCTCCAGCATTTGTTGTTTTTAGATTTTCTGATGATGCCCATTCTAACTGGTGTGAGGTGATACCTCATTGTAGTTTTGATGTGCATTTCTCTAATAATTAGTGATGTTGAGCAGCTTTTCATGTGCTTCTTAGCCATCTGTATGTCTTCTTTGGAGAAATGTCTATTTAGGTCTTCTGCCCATTTTTGGATTGGGTTGTTTGTTTTCTTAATATGGAGCTGCATGAGGTGTTTATATATTTTGGAGATTAATCCTTGGTCCATTGATTCATTTGCAAATATCTTCTCCCATTCTGAGGGTTGTCTTTTTGTCTTCTTTATGGTTTCCTTTGCTGTGCAAAAGCTTTGAAGTTTCATTAGGTCCCATTTGTCTATTTTTGTTTTTATTTCCATTACTCTAGGAGGTGGATGAAAAAAGATCTTGCTGTGATTTATGTCAAAGAGTGTTCTTCCTATGTTTTCATCTAGCAGTTTTATAGGGTCCAGTCTTAAATTTAGGTCTCTAATCCATTTTGAGTTTATTTTTGTGTATGGTGTTAAGGAGTGTTCTAATTTCATTCTTTTACATGTACCTGTCCAGTTTTCCCAGCACCATTTATTGAAGAGACTGTCTTTTCTCCATTGTAGATCCTTGCCTCCTATGTCATAGACTAGTTGACCATAGGTGCATGGGTTTATCTCTGGGCTTTCTATCTTGTTCCATTGATCTATATTTCTGTTTTTGTGCCAGTACCATATTGTCTTGATGACTGTAGCTTTGTAGTATCGTATGAAGTCAGGGAGTCTGATTCCTCGAACTCTGCTTTTTTCCCTCAAGACTGCTTTGGCTATTTGGGGTCTTTTGTGTCTCCATACAGATTTTAAGATTTTTTGTTCTAGTTCTGTAAAAAATGCCATTGGTAATTTGATAGCGATTGCATTGAATCTGTAGATTGCTTTGGGTAGTATAGTCATTTTCACAATATTGATTCTTCTGATCCAAGAACATGGTATATCTCTCTGTCTGTTGGTATAATCTTTAATTTCTTTCATCAATGTCTTATAGTTTTCTGCATACAGGTCTTTTGTCTCCCTAGGTAGGTTTATTCCTAGGTATTTTTTTCTTTTTATTTCAATGGTAAATGGGAGTGTTTCTTTAATTTCTCTTTCAGATTTTTCATCATTAGTATATAGGAATGCAAGAGATTTCTGTGCATTAATTTTGTATCCTGCAACTTTACCAAATTCACTGATTAGCTCTAGTAGTTTTGTGGTGGCATCTTTAGGATTCTTTATGTATAGTATCATGTCATCTGCAAACAGTGACAGTTTTACTTCTTCTTTTCGAATTTGTATTCCTTTTATTTCTTTTTCTTCTCTGAGTGCTGTGGCTTGGACTTCCAAAACTATGTTGAATAATAGTGGTGAGAGTCGACATCCTTGTCTTTTTCCTGTTGTAAGAGGAAATGCTTTCAGGTTTTCACCATTGAGAATGATGTTTGCTGTGGGTTTTTCGTATATGGCCTTTATTATGTTGAGGTAGGTTCCCTCTGTGCCCACTTACTGGAGAGCTTTTATCATAAATGGGTTTTGAATTTTGTCAAAAGATGCTCAGTGCATCAATAGATGCTCAAAAGATGCTTTTCTGCATCTATTCTGCTCAATAGATGCTCAATAGATGCTTTTCTGCATGTATTGAGATGTTCATATGGTTTTTCTTCTTCAATTTGTTAATATGGTGTATCACACTGATTGATTTGCGTATATTGAAGAATGCTTGCATTCCTGGGATAAATCCCATTTGATAATGGTGTATGATCCTTTTAAGGTGTTGCTGGATTCTGTTTGCTAGTATTTTGTTGAGGATTTTTGCATCTATATTCATCAGTGATATTGGTCTGTAATTTTCTTTTTTTGCAGTATCTTTGTCTGGTTTTAGTATCCGGGTGATGGTGGCCTCATAGAATGAGTTTGGGAGTGTTCCTTCCTCTGCAATTTTTGGAAGAGTTTGAGAAGGATGGGTGTTAGCTCTTCTCTAAATGTTTGATGGAATTCACCTGTGAAGCCCTTTGGTCCTGGACTTTTGTTTGTTGGAAGATTTTAAATCACAGTTTCAATTTCATTACTTGTGATCTGTCTGTTCATATTTTCTATTTCTTCCTGGTTCAGTCTTGGAAGGTTATACCTTTCTAAGAATTTGTCCATTTCTTCCAGGTTGTCCATTTTATTGGCACAGAGTTGCTTGTAGTAGTCTCTTAGGATGCTTTGTATTTCTGCGCTGTCTGTTGTAACTTCTCCTTTTTCATTTCTAATTTTATTGATTTGAGTCCTCTCCCTCTTTTTCTTGATGTGTCTGGCTAATGGTTTATCAATTTTGTTTATCTTCTCAAAGAACCAGCTTTTAGTTTTATTGATCTTTGCTATTGTTTTCTTTGTTTCTTTTTCATTTATTTCTGATCTGATCTTCATGATTTCTTTCCTTCGGTTAAAAGAAAGTGGAGGGGAGGAGGGGCAAGATGGCGGAAGAGTAAGACGCGGAGATCACCTTCCTCCCCACAGATACATGAGAAATACATCTACACGTGGAACTGCTCCTACAGAACACCCACTGAACGCTGGCAGAAGACGTCAGACCTCCCAAAAGGCAAGAAAATCCCCACGTACTTGGGTAGGGCAAAAGAAAAAAGAAATAACAGAGACAAAAGAATAGGGACGGGACCTGCACCTGTGGGAGGGAGCTGTGAAGGAGGAAAGGTTTCCACACACTAGGAAGCCCCTTCGTGGGCAGAGACTGCGGGTAGCAGAGGGGGGAAGCTTCAGAGCCACGGAGGAGAGCGCAGCCACATTGGTGCGGAGGGCAAAAGAAAAAAGAAATAACAGAGACAAAAGAATAGGGACGGGACCTGCACCTGTGGGAGGGAGCTGTGAAGGAGGAAAGGTTTCCACACACTAGGAAGCCCCTTCGTGGGCAGAGACTGCGGGTAGCAGAGGGGGGAAGCTTCAGAGCCACGGAGGAGAGCGCAGCCACATTGGTGCGGAGGGCAAAGCGGAGAGATTCCCGCACAGAGGAGCAGTGCCGACCAGCACTCACCAGCCTGAGAGGCTTGTCTGCTCAGCCGCCGGGGCGGGCGGGGGCTGGGAGCTGGGGCTCGGGCTTCGGTGCTAGCCGGGAGGGAGTCCGGGAAAAAGACTGCAGCTGCTGAAGAGGCAAGAGACTTTTTCTTGCCTCTTTGTTTCGCGGCGCGCAAGGAGAGGGGATTCAGAGCGCCGCCTAAACGAGCTCCAGAGACGGGCGCGAGCCGCGGCTATCAGCGCGGATCCCACAGCAACAGGGACGCAGAGGGAAAAACGGAGAGATTCCTGCACAGAGGCTCGGCGCCGAGCAGCACTCACCAGCCCGAGAGGCTTGTCTGCTCACCCGCCCGGGCGGGTGGGGGCTGGGAGCTGAGGCGTGGGCTTCGGTCGGATCCCAGGGAGAGGACTGAGGTTGGCTGCGTGAACACAGCCTGAAGGGGCTAGCGCACCACAACTAGCCGGGAGGGTGCCCGGGAAAAGGTCTGCGGCTGCCGAAGAGGCAGGAGACTTTTTCTTGCCTCTTTGTTTCGTGGCGTGCAAGGAGAGGGGATTCAGAGCGCCACTTAAACGAACTCCAGAGACGGGCGTGAGCCACGGATATCAGCGCGGACCCCAGAGACGGGCATGAGACGCTAAGGCTGCTGCTGCTACCACCAAAAAGCCTGTGTGCGAGCACAGGTCATTCTCCACACCGCCCCTCCCGGGAGCCTGTGCAGCCCACCACGGCCAGGCTCCCGTAATCTAGGGACAACTTCCCCGGGAGAGCGCACGGCACGCCTCAGGCTGCTGCAACGTCACGCCGGCTTCTGCTGCCGCAGGCTCGCCCCGCCTCCTCCGTACCGCTCCCTCCCCCCGGCCTGACTGAGCCAGAGCCCCTGAATCAACTGCTCCTTTAACCCCTTTCTGTCTGGGCGGGGAACAGACGCCCTCAGGCGACCTACATGCAGAGGTGGGTCCAAATCCAAAGCTGAACCCCGGGAGCTGTACGAACAAAGAAGAGAAAGGGAAATCTCTCCCAGCAGCCTCCGAAGCAGCGGATTAAAGCTCCACAAACAACTTGATGTGCCTGCATCTGTTGAATACCTGAATAGACAACGAATCATCCCAAATTTAGGAGGTGGACTTTGGGAGCAGGATATATTAACTTTTCCCCTTTTCCTTTTTTTGTGAGTGTATATGTGTATGCTTCTGGGTGAGATTTTGTCTGTATAGCTTTGCTCTCACCGTTAGTCCTAGGGTTAGGTCCGTCCGTTTTTTTTTTTTTTTTTTTTTTTTGCTTAAAAAAATTTTTTTTCCCTAATAAATGTTTCCTTAATAATTTTTTCTTTATTTTCTATTTTTAAAAAATTAAAAAAAAATTTTTAATAAGTTTTTTCATATTTTTTATTAAAAAAATTTTTTTTCTTAATAAATTTTTTCTTAATAATTTTTTCTTATTTTTAGTATAAAAAATTAATAAATCTATTTTTAAAAATTAAAAAATTTTTTTCTTAATAAATTCTTAATAATTTTTTTCTTATTTTTCATTATAATTGTTTATTTTATTTTATTTTATTCTTTCTTTCTTTCTTTCCAATTTTTCTCCCTTTTATTCTGAGCCGTGTGGATGAAAGGCTCTTGGTGCTCCAGCCAGGCATCAGGGCTGTGCCTCTGAGGTGGGAGAGCCAACTTCAGGACACTGGTCCACAAGAGACCTCCCAGCTCCACGTAATACCAAACGGCGAAAATCTCTCAGAGATCTCCATCTCAACATCAAGACCCAGCTTCACTCAACGACCAGCAAGCTACAGTGCTGGACACCCTATGCCAAACAACTAGCGAGACAGGAACACAGCTCCATCCATTAACAGAGAGGCTGCCTAAAATCATAATAAGGCCACAGACACCCCAAAACACACCACCAGACGTGGACGAGCCCACCAGAAAGACAACATCCAGCCTCATCCACCAGAACACAGGCACTAGTTCCCTCCACCAGGAAACCTACACAACCCACTGAACCAACCTTAGCCACTGGAGACAGATACCAAAAACAACGGGAACTACGAACCAGTAGCCTGTGAAAAGGAGACCCCAAACACAGTAAGATAAGCAAAATGAGAAGACAGAAAAACACACAGCAGATGAAGGAGCAGGGTCAAAACACACCAGACCTAACAAATGAAGAGGAAATAGGTAGTCTACCTGAAAAAGAACTCAGAATAATGATAGTAAGGATGATCCAAAATCTTGGAAATAGAATAGACAAAATGCAAGAAACATTTAACAAGGACGTAGAAGAACTAAAGAGGAACCAAGCAACGATGAAAAGCACAATAAATGAAATTAAAAATACTCTAGATGGGATCAATAGCAGAATAACTGAGGCAGAAGAACGGATAAGTGACCTGGAAGAGAAAATGGTGGAAATAACTACTGCAGAGCAGAATAAAGAAAAAAGAATGAAAAGAACTGAGGACAGTCTCAGAGACCTCTGGGACAACATTAAACGCACCAACATTCGAATTATAGGGGTCCCAGAAGAAGAAGAGAAAAAGAAAGGGACTGAGAAAATATTTGAAGAGATTATAGTTGAAAACTTCCCTAATATGGGAAAGGAAATAGTTAATCAAGTCCTGGAAGCACAGAGAGTCCCATACAGGATAAATCCAAGGAGAAACACACTGAGACACGTATTAATCAAACTATCAAAAATTAAATATAAAGAAAACATATTAAAAGCAGCAAGGGAAAAACAACAAATAACACACAAGGGCATCCCCATAAGGTTAACAGCTGATCTTTCAGCAGAAACTCTGCAAGCCAGAAGGGAGTGGCAGGATATACTTAAAGTGATGAAGGAGAAAAACCTACAACCAAGATTACTCTACCCAGCAAGGATTTCATTCAGATTTGATGGAGAAATTAAAACCTTTACAGACAAGCAAAAGCTGAGAGAGTTCAGCACCACCAAACCAGCTTTACAACAAATGCTAAAGGAACTTCTCTAGGCAAGAAACGCAAGAGAAGGAAAACACCTACAATAACAAACCCAAAACATTTAAGAAAATGGGAATAGGAACATACATATCAATAATTACCTTAAATGTAAATGGATTAAATGCTCCCACCAAAAGACACAGACTGGCTGAATGGATACAAAAACAAGACCCATATATATGCTGTCTACAAGAGACCCACTTCAGACCTAGAGACACATACAGACTGAAAGTGAGGGGATGGAAAAAGATATTCCATGCAAATGGAAATCAAAAGAAAGCTGGAGTAGCAATTCTCATATCAGACAAAATAGACTTTAAAATAAAGACTATTATAAGAGACAAAGAAGGACACTATATAATGATCAAGGGATCGATCCAAGAGGAAGGTATAACAATTGTAAATATTTATGCACCCAACATAGGAGCACCTCAATACATAAGGCAAATACTAACAGCCATAAAAGGGGAAATCGACAGTAACACAATCATTGTAGGGGACTTTAACACCCCACTTTCACCAATGGACAGATCATCCAAAATGAAAATAAAGAAGGAAACACAAGCTTTAAATGATACATTAAACAAGATGGACTTAATTGATATTTATAGGACATTCCACCCAAAAACAACAGAATACACATTTTTCTCAAGTGCTCATGGAACATTCTCCAGGATAGATCATATCTTGGGTCACAAATCAAGCCTTGGTAAATTTAAAAAAATTGAAATCGTATCAAGTATCTTTTCTGACCACAACGCTATGAGACTAGATATCAATTACAGGAAAAGATCTGTAAAAAATACAAACACGTGGAGGCTACACAAGACACTACTTAATAACGAAGTGATCACTGAAGAAATCAAAGGGGAAATCAAAAAATACCTAGAAACAAATGACAATGGAGACACGACGATCCAAAACCTATGGGATGCAGCAAAAGCAGTTCTAAGAGGGAAGTTTATAGCAATACAAGCCTACATCAAGAAACAGGAAACATGTCGAATAAACAACCTAACCTTGCACCTTAAGCAATTAGAGAAAGAAGAACAAAAAAACCCCAAAGCTAGCAGAAGGAAAGAAATCATAAAGATCAGATCAGAAATAAATGAAAAAGAAATGAAGGAAACAATAGCAAAAATCAATGAAACTAAAAGCTGGGTCTTTGAGAAGATAAACAAAATTGATAAACCATTAGCCAGACTCATCAAGAGAAAAAGGGAGAAGACTCAAATTAATAGAATTAGAAATGAAAAAGAAGAAGTAACCACTGACACTGCAGAAATACAAAGGATCATGAGAGATTACTACAAGCAACTCTATGCCATTAAAATGGACAACCTGGAAGAAATGGACAGATTCTTAGAAATGCACAACCTGCCAAGACTGAACCAGGAAGAAATAGAAAATATGAACAGACCAATCACAAGCACTGAAATTGAAACTTTGATTAAAAATCTTCCAACAAACAAAAGCCCAGGACCAGATGGCTTCACAGGCGAATTCTATCAAACATTTAGAGAAGAACTAACACCTATCCTTCTCAAACTCTTCCAAAATATTGCAGAGGGAGGAACACTCCCCAACTCATTCTACGAGGCCACCATCACCCTGATACCAAAACCAGACAAAGATGTCACAAAGAAAGAAAACTACAGGCCAATATCACTGATGAACATAGATGCAAAAATCCTCAACAAAATACTAGCAAACAGAATCCAACAGCACATTAAAAGGATTATACACCATGATCAAGTGGGGTTTATTCCAGGAATGCAAGGATTCTTCAATATACGCAAATCAATCAACGTGATACATCATATTAACAAATTGAAGGAGAAAAACCATATGATCATCTCAATAGATGCAGAGAAAGCTTTCGACAAAATTCAACACCCATTTATGATAAAAGTCCTGCAGAAAGTAGGCATAGAGGGAACTTTCCTCAACATAATAAAGGCCATATATGACAAACCCACAGCCAACATTGTCCTCAATGGTGAAAAACTGAAACCATTTCCACTAAGATCAGGAACAAGACAAGGTTGCCCACTCTCACCACTATTATTCAACATAGTTTTGGAAGTGTTAGCCACAGCAATCAGAGAAGAAAAAGAAATAAAAGGAATCCAAATCGGAAAAGAAGAAGTAAAGCTGTCACTGTTTGCAGATGACATGATACTATACATAGAGAATCCAAAAGATGCTACCAGAAAACTACTAGAGCTAATCAATGAATTTGGTAAAGTAGCAGGATACAAAATTAATGCACAGAAATCTCTTGCATTCCTATATACTAATGATGAAAAATCTGAAAGTGAAATTAAGAAAACACTCCCGTTTACCATTGCAACAAAAAGAATAAAATATCTAGGAATAAACCTACCTAGGGAGACAAAAGACCTGTATGCAGAAAATTATAAGACACTGATGAAAGAAATTAAAGATGATACAAATAGATGGAGAGATATACCATGTTCTTGGATTGGAAGAATCAACATTGTGAAAATGACTCTGCTACCCAAAGCAATCTACAGATTCAATGCAATCCCTATCAAACTACCACTGGCATTTTTCACAGAACTAGAACAAAAAATTTCACAATTTGTATGGAAACACAAAAGACCCCGAATAGCCAAAGCAATCTTGAGAACGAAAAATGGAGCTGGAGGAATCAGGCTCCCTGACTTCAGACTATATTACAAAGCTACAGTAATTAAGACAGTTTGGTACTGGCACAAAAACAGAAATATAGATCAATGGAACAGGATAGAAAGCCCAGAGATAAGCCCATGCACATATGGTCACCTTATCTTTGATAAAGGAGGCAAGCATATACAGTGGAGAAAAGACAGCCTCTTCAGTAAGTGGTGCTGGGAAAACTGGACAGGTACATGTAAAAGTATGAAATTAGAACACTCCCTGACACCATACACAAAAATAAACTCAAAATGGATTAAAGACCTAAGTGTAAGGCCAGACACTATCAAACTCTTAGAGGAAAACATAGGCAGAACACTCTATGACATAAATCACAGCAAGATCCTTTTTGACCCAGGTCCTAGAGAAATGGAAATAAAAACACAAATAAACAAATGGGACCTAATGAAACTTAAAAGCTTTTGCACAGCAAAGGAAACCATAAACAAGACCAAAAGACAACCCTCAGAATGGGAGAAAATATTTGCAAATGAAGCAACTGACAAAGGATTAATCTCCAAGATTTACAAGCAGCTCATGCAGCTCAATAACAAAAAAACAAACAACCCAATCCAAAAATGGGCAGAAGACCCAAATAGACATTTCTCCAAAGAAGATATACAGATTGCCAACAGACACATGAAAGAATGCTCAACATCATTAATCATTAGAGAAATGCAAATCAAAACTACAATGAGGTATCATCTCACACCGGTCAGAATGGCCATCATCAAAAAATCTAGAAACAATAAATGCTGGAGAGGGTGTGGAGAAAAGGGAACACTCTTGCACTGTTGTTGGGAATGTAAATTGATACAGCCACTATGGAGAACAGTATGGAGGTTCCTTAAAAAACTAAAAATAGAACTACCATATGACCCAGCAATCCCACTACTGGGCATATACCCTGAGAAAACCATAATTCAGAAAGAGTCATGTACCAAAATATTCATTGCAGCTCTGTTTACGATAGCCAGGACATGGAAGCAACCTAGGTGTCCATCATCGGATGAATGGATTAAGAAGATGTGGCACATATATACAATGGAATATTACTCAGCCATAAAAAGAAATGAAATGGAGGTGTTTGTAATGAGGTGGATGGAGTTAGAGTCTGTCATACAGAGTGAAGTAAGTCAGAAAGAGAAAAACAAATACAGTATGCTAACACATATATATGGAATCTAAGGGAAAAAAAAAAAGGTCATGAAGAACCTAGTGGCAAGATGGGAATAAAGACACAGACCTACTAGAGAATGGACTTGAGGATATGGGGAGGGGGAGGGGTGAGATGTGACAGGGTGAGAGAGTGTCATGGACATATATACACTACCAAATGTAAAATAGATAGCTAGTGGGAAGCAGCCGCATAGCACAGGGAGATCAGTTCGGTGCTTTGTGACCACCTAGAGGGGTGGGATAGGGAGGGTGGGAGGGAGGGAGATGCAAGAGGGAAGAGATATGGGAACATATGTATATGTATAACTGATTCCCTTTGTTATAAAGCAGAAGTTAACACACCATTGTAAAGCAATTATACTTCAATAAAGATGTTTAAAAAATAATAATAAAAAAAAAAAAGAAAGTGGAATCTGCTGTTTTTGGATGGAATGTCCTATAAATATCAATTAAATCTATCTGGTCTATTGTGTCATTTAAATCTTGTGTTTCCTTATTAATTTTCTGTTTGGATGATCTGTTGATTGGTGTAAGTGAGTTGTTAAATTTCCCCACTCTTATTGTGTTTGTGTCAATTTCCTCTTTTAGAGCTGTTAGCAATTGCCTTATGTATTGAGGTGCTCCTATGTTGGGTGCATATATATTTATAATTGTTATATCTTCTTCTTGGATTGATCCTTTGATCATTATGTAGTGTCTTTCTTTGTCTCTTGTAACATTCTTTATTTTAGAGTCTATTTTGTCTGATATGAGTATTGTTACTCTAGCTTTCTTTTGATTTCCATTTGCATAGAATATCTTTTTCCTTCCCCTCACTTTCAGTCTGTATGTGTCCCTAGGCCTGAAGTGGGTCTCATGTAGACAGCATATATACGGGTCTTGTTTTTGTATCCTTTCAGCAAGCCTGTGTCTTTTGGCTGGAGCATTTAATGCATTCACGTTTAAGGTAATTGTTGATATGTATGTTCCTATTACCATTTTCTTAATTGCTTTGTGTTTGTTTTTGTAGGTCCTTTTCTTCTCTTTTGTTTACCACTTAGAGAAGTTCCTTTAGCACTTGTTGTAGAGCTGGTTTGGTGGTGCTGAATTCTCTTAGCTTTTGCTTGTCTGTAAAGCTTTTGATTTCTCCATCGAATCTGAATGAGATCCTTGCTGGGTAGAGTAATCTTCGTTGTAGGTTCTCCCCTTTCATCACTTTAATATATCATGCCTCTCCCTTCTGGCTTGTAGTGTTTCTGCTGAGAAATCAGCTTTTAACCTTATGGGAGTTCCCTTGTATGTTATTTGTCATTTTTCCCTTGTTGCTTTCAATAATTTTTCTTTGTCCTTAATTTTTGCCAATTTGATTACTCTGTGTCTCGGCATATTTCTCCTTGGGTTTATCCTGTATAGGACTTTCTGCACTTCCTGGACTTGGGTGGCTACTTCCTTTCCCATGTTAGGGAAGTTTTTGACTATAATCTCTTCAAATATTTTCTCAGGTTCTTTCTCTGTCTCTTCTCCTTCTGGGACCCCAATAATGCGAATGCTGTTGCATTTAATATTGTCCCAGAGGTCTCTTAGGTGTCTTCATTTCTTTTCATTCTTTTTTCTTTAGTCTGTTCCACAGCTGTGAATTCCACCATTCTGTTTTCCAGGTCACTTATCCGTTCTTCTGCCTCAGTTATTCTGCTATTGATTCCTTCTAGTGTAGTTTTCATTTCAGTTATTGTATTGGTCATCTCTGTTTGTTTGTTCTTTAATTCTTCTAGGTCTTTGTTAATCATTTCTTGCATCTTCTCGATCTGTGCCTCCATTCTTTTTCCGAGATCCTGCATCATCTTCACTATCATTATTCAGAATTCTTTTTCTGGAAGGTTGCCTATCTCCACTTCATTTAGTTGTTTTTCTGGGGTTTTATCTTGTTCCTTCATCTGGTACATATTCCTCTGCCTTTTCATCTTGTCTATCTTTCTGTGAATGTGGTTTTTGTTCCACAGGCTGCAGGATTGTAGTTCTTCTTGCTTCTGCTGTCTGCCGTCTGGTGGATGAGGCTATCTCTACTTGTTGGGATTTTGATTGGGATTGTGTTTAACCTACAGATCCATTTGGGAAGAACTGGCATCTTGATAATATTGAGTATTTCTATACAGGAACATGAACAATATCTCCATTTATTTAGTTATTCTTTGACTTCTTTAATAAGATTTTTAGTTGTCCTCATCTAGATCTCATATATATTTTGTTACACTTATACCCATTTTTTAGATTTATACTGAAATATTTCATTTTGTGAATGTTAATTTAAATGGTATTGTGTTTTACATTTCATATTTCACTTATTCTTTGCTGGGATACAGGGAAGTAATTAGCTTTTGTGTATTTACCCTGTATATTGAAACCTTGCTATAATCCCTTATTTAATCCAGGAGGGTTTTTTTGGTCACTTCTTTCAACTTTTCTACATAGAAAATCATGTCAGCTGTGAACAAAGGCAGTTTTATTTCTTTCTTTTCAATTTGTATACCTTTTATGTCATTTTCTTGTCTTGTTGCATAGCTAGGAGTTCCAGTATTATGTCAAAAATGAGTAGTGAGAAGAGACATCCTTGCCTTGTTCTTGATCTTTGTGGAAAATCTTCTAGTTTCTCACCATCAAGTACGATGTTAACTGTTGATTTTTTTGTAGATATTCTTTATCAAGTTGAGGAAGTTCATTTCTATTCCTAATTTGCTGAGGGTTGTGTCATGAATAGATGTTGAATTATGTCAAAGTGCTTTCTCTGCATCTCTTGATATGATCATGTGATTTTTCTCTTTATCTTGTTCATGAGATGGATTACATTGATTTTCAAACATTGAAACTTTGTAACATAATTGGAATGAGTCCCACTTTCTTTTGGTATATAATTCTTTTGGAATAAAAATTTTAAAACATTTCCTGCAAGGTAGGTCTACTGGTTAAAAACTCCCTCATTTTTTTTTTTTTTATTTTTCATTTTTTTCTGAGAGAGACTTTTTTCTCCTTCACTTTTTTTAAAATAAATTTATTTATTTATTTATATTTATTTTTGGCTGTGTTGGGTCTTTGTTTCTGTGCGAGGGCTTTCTCCAGTTGCAGCGAGCGGGAGCCACTCTTCATCACGTCTCTCTCACCGTCGCGGCCTCTCCTGTTGCAGAGCACAGGCTCCAGACGCGCAGGCTCAGTAGTTGTAGCTCACTGGCTTAGTCGCTCCGCGGCACGTGGGATCTTCCCAGACCAGGGCTCAAACCCATGTCCCCTGCATTGGCAGGCAGATTCTTAACCACTGCACCACCAGGGAAGACCTCTCCTTCACTTTTGAAGGATAATTTTCAGGGGATAAAATTCTAGGTTTTTCCTTCTATCTCAACGATTTAAATATTTCCCTCCACTTCTTGTTTTCATGATTTCTGTGGAGACCTCAGATATAATTCTTATCTTAACTCCTTTATAGCAAGGTAATTTTTCTTTTGGCATGTTTCACAGTTTTCTTTATCTTTGATTTTATGCAGTTTGAGTATGGCATGCCTAAGTGTAGTTTTTTAGTATTTATACTGCTTGGTGTTCTCTGAGATTCGTGGATCTGTGGTTTGGTGAGTGACCATAATTCGGGTAAATTCTGTTATTATTGCTTTTAATATTTCTTCTGTTCCTTTCTCCTTTCTAATTCTGGTATTCTCATTATGTGTACATTACACATTTTTTATTTGTCCTATGATTCTGGGATAGTCTCTACTTTTTGCAGTCTTTTTTCTCTGTTTTTCAGTTTGGGAACTTTCTATTGACACATCCTCAAGCTCAGAGACTTTTCCTTTGCCATGTCTAGTGTACTAATGAGCCCATGAATGGTATTCTTTATTTCTGTTACTGTGTTTTTGATCTCTAGCATTTCTTTTTAATTCTTTATTAGTAGTTCCATCTCTCTGTTTATATTGTCCATCTGTTCTTGCATGTTGTCTGCTTTTTCCATCAGATTTCTTAGAATGTTAGTTATATTTGTTTTAAATTACTTGTGTGATAGCTTCAGCATTCCCGCCATATCTGGGTCTGGTTCTGATGTTTGTTTTTTCTCTTCAAACTGTGTTTTATGCTTTTTAGTATGCCTCATGATTTTTTTCTTGATAGCTGTAAATGATGTACTGGGTGAAAGGAGCTGCTTTAAATAGGGCTTTGGTGACATTGTGATAAGGTGTGGAGGTAGGGAAAATGTTCTATAGTCCTATAATTAGGTCTCAGAGTTTTAGTGTGCTTGTGCTCTTTCACAAGTGCCTCTAAGTACCGCCCCCCATTATGTGGCACAGAATGGCTAGAGGATGCTGGAGCTTGAGATTTCTCTTCCTTTCTGTGGATGGCTACAGCAGGCTGTAATTGAGTATTTTCCCTTCACCCACGTTGGTTAGGCTCTGATAAAATCCTAGTATGTTAGATTCTTTGGGCATTGTACCTGTTTGTTCACTTTGCTTGGAGGGAGAAGTGGTCAGACATGTGACTATGTACTGATTCATGGAATGTAGTCAATGATTTGGCTAGATGGTCAGGGATTTAGAATAAACATTATTGGAAAATTGGTGACAAAGAAATCTGGGGAAGAGATATGTGGATGGATCTCTCTGAATGCACAAAATATGTGAAGATATTTGTGTCCCGTTTGAATGCTCACAAAAAGGTGACCACAGCAGAGGAAGATTTTAATAATCAAGTGGATAGGATAACTTGTTCTATGGACTCTAGTCAGCCTCTTTCCCCAGCCACCCCTGTCATTGCTCAATAAGCTCATGAACAAAGTGGCAATGGTAGCAGGGATATATAGTTATGCATGGGCTAAGCAACATGGACTTCCATTCACCAAGGCTTACCTCACTATGGCCACCACTGAGTACACACTATGTTAACATCAGAGACCAATACTGAGCCCCCAGTATGGCTCCATTGCCTGGGGTGATCAACCAACTACCTGGTGGTAGGTTGATTACATTGGATCACTCCCATCAAGGAAGGGGCAGAAATTTGTCCTAACTGTAACAGACACTTTAGATATGGATTTTCTTTCCATGCACACAATGCTTCTGCCAAAACTACCATCTGTGCACATATAAAATGCCTTATCCATCATCATGGGATTCCACATAGCATAGCCTCTGATCAAGGAACTCACTTCACAGCAAAAGAAGTGCAGCAATGGACACATGCTCATGGAATTAACTGGTCTTATGTTCCCCACCATTCTGAACAGTTGGCCTGATAGATTGGTGAAATGACCTTTCAAAGACTCAGTAAGAGCACCAGCTAAGTGGAAATACCTTGTAGAGTTGAGGCATGGTTCTCCAGAAGGCTATATATGCTCTGAATTATTGTCCAATATATGGTGCTCTTCCTCTGATAGCCAGAATTTACAGTTCTAGGAATCAAGGGATGGAAATGGGAGCAGCACCATTTACTATTACCCTTAGTGACCCATTAGCAAAAAAGTTTATTTCTGTTCCCATGACTTGCTCTGCTGGCTTAGAAGTCTTAGTTCCAGAGAGATGAATACTTCCACCTTGAGGCACAACAATGATTCCATTGAACTAGAAGTTAAGATTGCCATCCAGCTACTTTGGGCTCCTCATGGCTTCTGAATCAACAGGCAAAAAGGGAGTTACAATGTTGGCTGAGGTGATTAATCCTGACTACCAAAGGGTAATTGAACTACTATTCCATGATGGAGGTAAGAAAGAGTATGTCTGGAATACAGTAGATCCCTTAGGAAATCTCTTATTATTACCATGCCCTGTGATTAAGCTCAGTGGAAAACTACAACTCAATCCAGAAAGGACTACTAATGGCCCAGTGCCTTCAGGAATGAAAGTTTGGGTCACCCTGCTATGTAAAGAACCGTGACCAGCTGAGGTGCTTGCTGAAGGAAAATGGAATACAGAATGGGTAGTGGAAGAAGATAGATAAAATACCAGCTATGATCAGATAACCAGTTATAGAAAAGAAGATGTAATTTTCATGATAATTTCCTTCTTATGTTGTTATAAATACATCTGTGTATATGTACATATATTAAGCAAGAATCTTTATTTTCTTTCCTCTCTTATTCCCATATTCCATAACATAAGATATATTAACTTTATATCATGGTATTTATGTATTGTTAATTTTACATAATAGTATTTAAGTTACATGATATCAGGAGAAGAGTAAACATCACTCAAGGGGAAGGGATTAGTGCAGTTTAGGTTGTTAACATAATGGTTGTTTCATGTTAGGCAAAATTATGTCCCTGTTATTGTCTTTATTTGGATATTAGATTTGGTTTAAGGAGATCATGTATGTGCCAAGTTGATAAGGGATGGACTTGTGATAGTTAATTTTATATATCAACTTAACTGAGCTAAGGGATGCCCAGATAGCTGGTAAAACATTATTTCTAGGTGTGTTTGTGAGGGGTTTTCTGGAAGAGCTTAGCATTTGAACCAATAGACTGAGTAAAGCAGATCACTGTCACCAGTGTGGGTGGGCATAATCCCATCTATTGAGGGCCTGAATAGAATAAAAGATGAAGAGTAAATTTGCTCTCTTTTTGTTGGAACTGGGACATCCATGTTATCCTGCCCTTGGACATCAGCTCCTGTTGGAGCTTAAATTGTAGCTCCTATTTCTTGGGCCTTCGGACTTGGACTGGGACTTACACCATTGGCCTCCTGATTCTTAGGCCTTTGGATTTAGACTGAATTACACCACTGGCTTTCCTCATTCCTCCACTTGGAGATGGCAGATCATGGGACTTCTTGACCTTCATAATCATGTGAACCAATTTCTATAATAAATCGCCTCTTATATAAATATCTCTATGTATATCCTATTGGTTCTGTTTCTCTAGAGAACTCTGACTAGTACAGTTACTCCCGAGAGCAGGCCTTGTTAAGAACAGAATGCTTTGGTGTTTTTCAAAATGATTAATTTTTCTCTGCCCTACCAAAAGCACAAAGAATTTTTTCTCCGTTAGTCACTGGAGAACCTGGTAGAACTCCTGGAGTTAAAACTCACAAAAGTGTGGGGGTCTTACAATGACTGGGTCCCCTAGGAGTTTTTAACTCTCAAATTTGTCCACAGTGAGCCTCAAGCAATTAATTAAGTATATTTCAGGTTTCTCTACCCCAGCACTGCTTCCCATGGAGGTTTATGATTATGATTTTCTGTACTGGTGAGTTGTGATTCTCTGTATCTGCCTGTCTTTCTTTCCAATTTTAGGGTCAGCAGTTTTCCCAGTCCTCGCTTCTCTGATGAATCTAAGAAGAGTTTTTGATTTTTCAGTTTTCAGCTTTTTACCTGTTGTTAGGACAGAATAATGACTTCTAAGCTCCTTACCAGCTGGACTAGAAAGGGGAAGTCCTGGATCTCATATGTGGAATCTAAAGAATAAAACAGAGGGATCAGCGAAGATAATGGAGAAGAAAGAACCTGAGCTCACTTCCTCCCATGAGCACACCAAAGTCACAACTATCCGCAGGATGACCATTGATGAAAAAGACTGGATGCTACTAGAAAAGATCTATAACTAAAGACATAAAGAAGGAACTACAATGACAGGTAGGAGGAGTGGATTCATGATATAATCAAGTCCCATACTCCTGGGAGGGTGACCCACAAACTGGAGAATAATGATATTGCAGAGGTTCTTCAACAGGTATGAGAGTTCTGAGCCCCACTTAGAGCTCCCCAGCCTGCGGGTCCTGCACCAGGAAGATGAGCCCCTAGAGCATTTGGTTTTGAACTCCAGCGGGGTTTAATTTTAGAAATCCCAAAGGACTGGGGGAAATAGAGACTTCACTCTTAAAGGGCGCACACAAAATCTCATGTTCACCAGGACCAAGGGCAAAAGCAGTGATTTTATAGGAGCCTGGGCCAGACCTACCTGCTGTTCTTGGAGAGTCTTCCAGAGAGGTAGGGGACAGATGTGTCTCACTCTGGGAACATAGACACTGGCAGCAGCCATGTTTGGGAGCTTTCCACCACATGTACAATAGTGCCAGCAGGTGCCATCATGGGATCCTCGCTCTAGCTCATTAGCACAAAGACCTGGCCCCATCCAACAGCCTATAAGCACCAGTGCTGGGATGCCTCAGGCCAAACAACTAACTGGACAAGGACAAAAGCCCCACCCATCAGCAGATAGGCTGCCTAAAGAATTCCAGAGCCCACAGGTGACCCTAGACACATCCCTGCCCACCAGAGGTCCAAGACCGAGCTTCACCCACCAGTGGGCAGGCACAGGAATCCTGCACTAGCCTCTAGACCAGCCTCATCCACTAGGGAGAAGACACCAGATGCAAGAAAACCACAAATCTGTAGACTGTGGACCCAGACCACCCACAGCTGTCCAGACTCTACCCTGGGACCAGCTAGGCCCTGGCTCTGCAAACTAGCAGGCCAACACAAGTTTGAGGACACAGTGGGCCCCATGTCCAACTGTGTTAGGAACTGGCCTCACCCCACCAGTGATCTGACACCAGCTCTGAGATCCCTGAGCCCTGCAGGCACACTCTAGGAAACGGCTCTTCCTGCTGGTAGTTACACTTGACAGGATGCTTTGTTATAGCATATGCTATGTATTTCAAATGGACAAAAAATTGGTATTATCTACATTATTTTAAGATAAATTGCCTTTGAATGAGAGCTTCCTTTCCAGTACTTTGAGGTCTACAAAGCGTATCTATAAAAAATCACCATTGTGGAAAATAGAGACTGAGTGGGGGACTACCCTGGCGGTCCAGTGGTTAAGACTTTGCCTTCCAATGCAGGGGGTGAGGGTTCAATCCCTGGTCGGGGAGCTAAGAGCCCACATGCCTCGCAGTCAAAAAACCAGAACATAAAACAGAAGCAGTATTGTTACAAATTCAATAAAGACTTAAAAATAGTCCTCATCAAAAAAAATCTTAAAAAAAGACTGAGGGGGAGAGGCTGTGGTTTTTCTTTTTGATTAGTTGCTGTAACACTGTCCTTCAGGTGGCTGAGGAATTATCATATTTTCTTTAGACATCATTAAACTCTTAGACATCAATAAAGCTCTTGCAAGACAACTTTTATGCTGTAGGAATTCTGCCATTTTGCTAGCACCAACATGGGTCTTCAGCTCACAACTCCATTAGAACTATTAACTACATTCATACTATTTTTTTAAAACACCTTTATTGGAGTATAATTGCTTTACAATGGTGTGTTAGTTTCTGCTTTATAACAAAGTGAATCAGTTATACATATACATATGTTCCCATATCTCTTCCCTCTTGCATCTCCCTCTCTCCCACCCTCCCTATCCCACCCCTCTAGGTGGTCACAAAGCACCGAGCTCATCTCCCTGTGCTATGCAGCTGCTTCCCACTAGCTATCTATTTTACATTTGGTAGTATATATATGTCCCTGCCACTCTCTCACCCTGTCACATCTTACCCCTCCCCCTCCCCATATCCTCAAGTCCATTCTCTAGTAGGTCTGTGTCTTTATTCCCGTCTTGCCACTAGGTTCTTCATGACCTTTTTTTTCCCCTTAGATTCCATATATATGTGTTAGCATACTGTATTTGTTTTTCTCTTTCTGACTTACTTCACTCTGTATGACAGACTCTAACTCCATCCACCTCACTACAAATACCTCCATTTCATTTCTTTTTATGGCTGAGTAATATTCCATTGTATATATGTGCCACATCTTCTTTATCCATTCATCCGATGATGGACACTTAGGTTGCTTCCATGTCCTGGCTATTGTAAATAGAGCTGCAATGAACATTTTGGTACATGACTGTTTTTGAATTATGGTTTTCTCAGGGTATATGCCCAGTAGTGGGATTGCTGGGTCATATAGTAGTTCTACTTTTAGTTTTCTAAGGAACCTCCATACTGTTCTCCATAGTGGCTGTATCAATTTACATTCCCACCAACAGTGCAAGAGGGTTCCCTTTCCTCCACACCCTCTCCAGCATTTATTGTTTCTAGATTTTTTGATGATGGCCATTCTGACCGGTGTGAGATGATACCTCATTGTAGTTTTGATTTGCATTTCTCTAATGATTAATGATGTTGAGCATTCTTTCATGTGTCTGTTGGCAATCTGTATATCTTCTTTGGAGAAATGTCTATTTGGGTCTTCTGCCCATTTTTGGATTGGGTTGTTTGGTTTTTTGTTATTGAGCTGCATGAGCTGCTTGTAAATCTTGGAGATTAATCCTTTGTCAGTTGCTTCATTTGCAAATATTTTCTCCCATTCTGAGGGTTGTCTTTTGGTCTTGTTTATGGTTTCCTTTGCTGTGCAAAAGCTTTTAAGTTTCATTAGGTCCCATTTGTTTATTTTTGTTTTTATTTCCATTTCTCTAGGAGCTGGGTCAAAAAGGATCTTGCTGTGATTTATGTCATAGCGTGTTCTGCCTATGTTTTCCTCTAAGAGTTTGATAGTGTCTGGCCTTACACTTAGGTCTTTAATCCATTTTGAGTTTATTTTTGTGTATGGTGTCAGGGAGTGTTCTAATTTCATACTTTTACATGTACCTGTCCAGTTTTCCCAGCACCACTTACTGAAGAGGCTGTCTTTTCTCCACTGTATATGCTTGTCTCCTTTATCAAAGATAAGGTGACCATATGTGCGTGGGTTTATCTCTAGGCTTTCTATCCTGTTCCTTTGATCTATATTTCTGTTTTTGTGCCAGTACCAAACTGTCTTGATTACTGTAGCTTTGTAATATAGTCTGAAGTCAGGGAGCCTGATTCCTCCAGCTCCATTTTTCGTTCTCAAGATTGCTTTGGCTATTCGGGGTCTTTTGTGTTTCCATACAAATTGTGAAATTTTTTGTTCTAGTTCTGTGAAAAATGCCAGTGGTAGTTTGATAGGGATTGCATTGAATCTGTAGATTGCTTTAGGCAGTAGAGTCATTTTCACAATGTTGATTCTTTCAATCCAAGAACATGGTATATTTCTCCATCTATTTGTATCTTTAATTTCTTTCATCAGTGTCTTATAATTTTCTGCATACAGGTCTTTTGTCTCCTTAGGTAGGTTTATTCCTAGATATTTTATTCTTTTTGTTGCAGTGGTAAACGGGAGTGTTTTCTCAATTTCACGTTCAGATTTTTCATCGTTAGTGTATAGGAATGCAAGAGATTTCTGTGCATTAATTTTGTATCCTGCTACTTTACCAAATTCATTGATTAGCTCTAGTAGTTTTCTGGTAGCATCTTTAGGATTCTCTATGTATAGTATCATGTCATCTGCAAACAGTGACAGCTTTACTTCTTCTTTTCCGATTTGGATTCCTTTTATTTCCTTTTCTTCTCTGATTGCTGTGGCTAACACTTCCAAAACTATGTTGAATAATAGTGGTGAGAGTGGGCAACCTTGTCTTTTTCCTGATCTTAGTGGAAATGGTTTCAGTTTTTCACCATTGAGGACAATGTTGGCTGTGGGTTTGTCATATATGGCCTTTATTATGTTGAGGAAAGTTCCCTCTATGCCTACTTTCTGCAGGGCTTTTATCATAAATGGGTGTTGAATTTTGTCAAAAGCTTTCTCTGCATCTATTGAGATGATCATATGGTTTTTCTCCTTCAATTTGTTAATATGATGTATCACGTTGATTGATTTGCGTATATTGAAGAATCCTTGCATTCCTGGAATAAACCCCACTTGATCATGGTGTATGATCCTTTTAATGTGCTGTTGGATTCTGTTTGCTAGTATTTTGTTGAGGATTTTTGCATCTATGTTCATCAGTGATATTGGCCTGTAGTTTTCTTTCTTTGTGACATCTTTGTCTGGTTTTGGTATCAGGGTGATGGTGGCCTCGTAGAATGAGTTGGGGAGTGTTCCTCCCTCTGCTATATTTTGGAAGAGTTTGAGAAGGATAGGTGTTAGCTCTTCTCTAAATGTTTGATAGAATTCGCCTGTGAAGCCATCTGGTCCTGGGCTTTTGTTTGTTGGAAGATTTTTAATCACAGTTTCAATTTCAGTGCTTGTGAACTGGTCTGTTTATATTTTCTATTTCTTCCTGGTTCAGTCTTGGCAGGTTGTGCATTTCTAAGAATCTGTCCATTTCTTCCAGGTTGTCCATTTTAATGGCATAGAGTTGCTTGTAGTAATCTCTCATGATCCTTTGTATTTCTGCAGTGTCAGTTGTTACTTCTCCTTTTTCATTTCTAATTCTATTGATTTGAATCTTCTCCCTTTTTCTCTTGATGAGTCTGGCTAATGGTTTATCAATTTTGTTTATCTTCTCAAAGAACCAGCTTTTAGTTTTATTGATCTTTGCTATTGTCCCCTTCATTTCTTTTTCATTTATTTCTGATCTGATCTTTATGATTTCTTTCCTTCTGCTAGCTTTGGGTTTTTTTTGTTCTTTCTCTAATTGCTTTAGGTGCAAGGTTAGGTTGTTTATTCGAAATGTTTCCGGTTTCTTGATGTAGGCTTGTATTGCTATAAACTTCCCTCTTAGAACTGCTTTTGCTGCATCCCATAGGTTTTGGGTCGTCGTGTCTCCATTGTCATTTGTTTCTAGGTATTTTTTGATTTCCCCTTTGATTTCTTCAGTGATCACTTCGTTATTAAGTAGTGTCTTGTGTAGCCTCCACGTGTTTGTATTTTTTACAGATCTTTTCCTGTAATTGATATGTAGTCTCATAGCATTGTGGTTGGAAAAGATACTTGATACGATTTCAATTTTCTTAAATTTGCCAAGGCTTGATTTGTGACCCAAGATATGATCTATCCTGGAGAATGTTCCATGAGCACTTGAGAAAAATGTGTATTCTGTTGTTTTTGGGTGGAATGTCCTATAAATATCAATTAAGTCCATCTTGTTTAATGTATCATTTAAAGCTTGTGTTTCCTTCTTTATTTTCATTTTGGATGATCTGTCCATTGGTGAAAGTGGGGTGTTAAAGTCCCCTACAATGATTGTGTTGCTGTCGATTTCCCCTCTTATGGCTGGTAGCATTTGCCTTATGTATTGAGGTGCTCCTATGTTGGGTGCATAAATATTTACAATTGTTATACCTTCCTCTTGGATCGATCCCTTGATCATTGTATAGTGTCCTTCTTTGTCTCTTGTAATAGTCTTTATTTTAAAGTCTATTTTGTCTGATATGAGAATTGCTACTCCAGCTTTCTTTTGATTTCCATTTGCATGGAATATCTTTTTCCATCCCCTCACTTTCAGTCTGTATGTGTCTCTAGGTCTGAAGTGGGTCTCTTGTAGACAGCATATATATGGGTCTTGTTTTTGTATCCATTCAGCCAGTCTGTGTCTTTTGGTGGGAGCATTTAATCCATTTACATTTAAGGTAATTATTGATATGTATGTTCCTATTCCCATTTTCTTAAATGTTTTGGGTTTGTTATTGTAGGTGTTTTCTTTCTCTTGTTTTTCTTGCCTAGAGAAGTTCCTTTAGCATTTGTTGTAAAGCTGGTTTGGTGGTGCTGAAGTCTCTCAGCTTTTGCTTGTCTGTAAAGGTTTTACTTTCTCCATCAAATCTGAATGAGATCCTTACTGGGTAGAGTAATCTTGGTTGTAGGTTTTTCTCCTTCATCACTTTAAGTATATCCTGCCACTCCCTTCTGGCTTGCAGAGTTTCTGCTGAAAGATCAGCTGTTAACCTTATGGGGATTCCCTTGTGTGTTATTTGTTGTTTTTCCCTTGCTGCTTTTAATATGTTTTCTTTATATTTAATATTTGATAGTTTGATTAATATGTGTCTTGGCGTGTTTCCCCTTGGATTTATCCTGTATGGGACTCTCTGTGCTTCCTGGACTTGATTAACTATTTCCTTTCCGATATTAGGGAAGTTTTCAACTATAATCTCTTCAAATACTTTCTCAGTCCCTTTCTTTTTCTCTTCTTCTTCTGGGATCCCTATAATTCGAATGTTGGTGCATTTAGTGTTGTCCCAGAAGTCTCTGAGACTGTCCTGAATTCTTTTCATTCTTTTTTCTTTATTCTGCTCTGCAGTAGCTATTTCCACTATTTTATCTTCCAGGTCACTTATCCGTTCTTCTGCCTCAGTTATTCTGCTATTGATCCCGTCTAGAATATTTTTATTTTCATTTATTGTGTTTTTCATCGTTGTTTGGTTCCTCTTTAGTTCTTCTACATCCTTGTTAAATGTTTCTTGCATTTTGTCTATTCTATTTCCAAGATTTTGGATCATCTTTACTATCATTATTCTGAATTCTTTTTCAGATAGACTGCCTATTTCCTCTTCATTTGTTAGGTCTGGTGTGTTTTGACCCTGCTCCTTCATCTGCTGTGTGTTTTTCTGTCTTCTCATTTTGCTTATCTTACTGTGTTTGGGGTCTCCTTTTCACAGGCTGCAGGTTCGTAGTTCCCGTTGTTTTTGGTATCTGTCCCCAGTGGCTAAGGTTGGTTCAGTGGGTTGTGTAGGCTTCCTGGTGGAGGGGACTAGTGCCTGTGTTCTGGTGGATGAGGCTGGATCTTGTCTTTCTGGTGGGCATGTCCACGTCTGGTCGTGTGTTTTGGGGTGTCTGTGGCCTTATTATGATTTTAGGCAGCCTCTCTGCTAATGGATGGGGCTGTGTTCCTGTCTTGCTAGTTGTTTGGCATAGGATGTCCAGCACTGTAGCTTGCTGGTCGTTGAGTGAAGCTGGGTCTTGATGTTGAGATGGAGATCTCTGAGAGATTTTCGCCATTTGGTATTATGTGGAGCTGGGAGTTCTCTTGTGGACCAGTGTCCTGAAGTTGGCTCTCCCACCTCAGAGGCACAGCCCTGATGCCTGGCTGGAGCACCAAGAGCCTTTCATCCATACGGCTCAGAATAAAAGGGAGAAAAAATAGAAAGAAAGAGGATAAAATAAAATAAAATAAAGCTATTAAATAAAAAATAAGAAAAAAATTATTAAGAAAAAATTTATTAAGAAATTTTTAAAAAATAAAGTTATTAATTTTTTGTAATAAAAAATAAGAAAAAAATATTAAGAAAAAATTTATTAGGAAAAAATTTTTTTAATTTTTTAAAATAAAAATACGAAAAAACTTAAAAAAAATTTAAAAAAATTTTAACAACATACTATTTTTGTTATAAATCTTCCAAAGCAGTGTGATTCTGAGTATTTAGGTCCACATTCTGTTTTAAGGCTGTATATCCATTTTTGATAAAGAGTTACTCTCCCTTTCTATCTTGTGTTATGTCTTCATCATTTTCTAGATCCCAGCTAACTGTGCAATCTCCTCCGCCTTTCTGGCTTTCTTCATGTTCTAACAGTCAGAAATTTCAGGAGACTTTTACTCCTATGGAGTGAAATTGCCTGGGTTCAAGCCCTCTTTACCACTCACATTGCTGTGTGACTTCAGGTAAGAGACTTGAATCTTTCCTTGCCTCAGTTTTTCCATCTGAAAAAGAGGAGGAAAATATCAACTTCATAGGGTTTCTGTGAAGATTAAATTCTTTGGTAAACTTTAGCACAGGGAGGAAGAGAGGACACTAGAAGAGGCAATGTTTACCAGGCCATTATATCCAGGTTTTAATCCTCACAACTTCTCAATGCAGCAACTCCTAGGAATATCCTCTTTATAGAGATAAAAACCCTTGAAACTTTAAGCTAATGGGTGGAGGAGTGCATATTAAAACACAAGCCTCTTATCTGTGATGCTCACAAATGTCTGCTACTCGCAGAGATTCCTCAGTTCTTGGAGGGATTTCTTACAAGCAAAATTGACAAAGTGAATTCCTGTACATTGAGTCCTTTGGCCTGGACTCCCCAGTTTTTTTCTTGCTACTTCATAAGGATACTCATACGTATAACAAGCTTTTGGTTTCCTTCAGATGCATAGCAGTGAAGAACACAATGACTAATAGTATAATTTGGGACCATTGCCATGATTCATGCTAAAGTATACATAGTTTTACTCACCATTTGCATCAGTACAAATCCAACACATTTAAAAGGGCAAATGACATCTTAGTATTATTATGAAAATAGCTTTGACCCTATGGACTCCCTGAATATGCCTTAAGTACCCCCAGGGGTTCACAGACCACACTTTGAGAACCACTGATTAAGCAGCCACCTAAAGACATGCATGAATTTCAACTATATTCCACAAGATGGTGCTATAATAATGCACATCAGTAATTAAATGTTGGGTCAAGACTGATTTTAAAAGTTTGGTTGGTTTCAGAAACCAATGTAGCTAAAACATATATACTAAGAAAGTTGCCTTAGTGGGCTCTTGGAGTACCAGGTCTATCTTATTATCTGAGCCCTCACCTCCAGCACATAACTTTGTTCCCTGAATACTGCTTTGCTCATAGTTACATTCCATATAAACCCTTTCCTCAGGGGCACATGAACACCTCATATTAATTTGGATGGTCATATGTTGCAATCATGGACTCTCGAAACCTTATCAAATTTAATGCTTTTTCGTTAAGAATATTTTACCTCCTTCCAAATAACCTTCCACCTTTGTTTTTACAAACCATACACCCTGGAAATACATGTAACTTTCTTGGAGATGAGATCTTTAAGTTCTGTGGTTCTAAAGCTGTATTTTCAGGGGGGAGGAGCACAAATCCTTTTGTGACTTTGACAAAAGCTGTGGACCTTCTTCCCAGAAAAAAATGTACATATATGTACATGAAACTTTGCATACAATTTCAAAGAGCTTAGATATGCCCTGAAGCCACGACTCATGTTAAGAACTGCTTTAGTGGTAGAAACTCTTGCCAAGCCCCATCTAACTCTTTCAGTTTAGGTAAAAGAGAAGTTCGTATTACACAAAAGAGATCTGGAGTCTATATGTCCTCTTATTGTTTTGCTATTATTAAGAACTTTGTCTGTATGCTATAGTGTTTTCATCCTTTAAAAATCCCATGCTTCTAGTTGATAAAGATAAAAATTTAATATCCCCACCAGGATTTTGATATGGCTTTTTGACAAGGGGTCATTGCTCTCCATGTTAAAGATTATGTCCTATCTTTTTCATATACACCACTAGCCAAGAACATTTTGCCAGACTTTATTTTGTATTCTATATTACAAAGCAATAGGATCCATTTTATTTTTTAGATGTAAAATTATAATATTTAATATGACATTTGTTATCAAATTATCGGCAACCTACACTACCCTCAGGGCCTTTGACACTTTCTGAGAGGCTTACTGTCTGAAATTTCTCCTTTAAACATTTATTCATTCAATTCTTGAAGACTTTTCTTTGGAATTCCCTATTAAATGGTGAACTACCTAAGAAAAAGTACATGTTAAGCTGGTGGTTTAAGGTACATTCTGTGGATTCTTGGGTCCCATGAAAATGATCTAGAAAGCCTAAAAAGTTTTGCTTTTTTTTTTTTACTTCTTTATTGGAGTATAATTGTTTTACAATGGTGTGTTAGTTTCTTCATTATAACAAAGTGAATCAGCTATACATATACATATATCCCCATATCTACTCCCCCTTGCATCTCCCTCCAACCCTCCCTATCCCATCCTTCTAGGTGGTCACAGGGCACCGAGCTGATCTCCCTGTGCTATGCGGCTGCTTCCCACTAGCTATTTTATATTTGTAGTATATATTAGTCCATGACACTCTCTCACTTCGTCCCAGCTTCCCCTTCCCCCTCCGTGTGTCCTCAGATCCATTCTCTACATCTGCGTCTTTATTCCTGTCTTGCCCCTAGGTTCTTCATAACCATTTTTTTTTGTAGATTCCATATATATGTGTTAGCATACGGTATTTGTTTTTCTCTTTCTGACACCTCACTCTGTATGACAGACTCTAGGTCCATCCACCTCACTACAAATAACTCAATTTTGTTTCCTTTTATGGATGAGTAATATTCCATTGTATATATGGGTCACATCTTCTCTATCCATTCATCTGTCGATGGACACTTAGGTTGCTTCCATGTCCTAGCTATTGTAAATAGAGCTGCAATGACCATTTTGGTACATGACTCTTTTTGAATTATGGTTTTCTCAGGGTATATGCCCAGTAGTGGGATTGCTGGGTCGTATGGTAGTTCTATTTTTCATTTTTTTTTTTATTTTTATAAATTTATTTATTTATTTATTTATTTATGGGTGTGTTGGGTCCTCGTTTCTGTGCGAGGGCTTTCTCTAGTTGCGGCGAGCGGGGGCCACTCTTCATCGCGGTGTGTGGGCCTCTCACTGTCGCAGCCTCTCTTGTTGCGGAGCACAGGCTCCAGACGCACAGGCTCAGTAGTTGTGGCTCACGGGCCCAGTTGCTCCGCGGCATGTGGGATCTTCCCAGTCCAGGGCTTGAACCCGTGTCCCCTGCATTGGCAGGCAGATTCTCAACCACTGCGCCACCAGGGAAGCCCCTATTTTTCATTTTTTAAGGAACCTCCATACTGTTCTCCATGGTGACTGTACCAATTTACATTCCCACCAACAGTGCAAGAGGGTTCCCTTTCACCACACCCTCTCCAGCATTTATTGTTTGTAGATTTTTTAATGATGGCCATTCTTATTGGTGTGAGGTGACACCACATTGTAGTTTTGATTTGCTTTTGTCTAATGATCAGTAATGTGACGCATCCGTTCATGTGTTTGTGGGCAATCTGTATATCTTCTTTGGAGAAATGTCTATATAGGTCTTCTGCCCATTTTTGGATTGGGTTGTTTGTTTTTTTGATATTGAGCTGCATGAGCTGCTTGTAAATTTTGGAGATTAATCCTTTGTCAGTTGCTTCATTTGCAAATATTTTCTCCCATTCTGAGGGCTGTCTTTTGGTCTTGTTTATGGTTTCCTTTGCTGTGCAAAAGCTTTTAATTTTCATTAGGTCCCATTTCTTTATTTTTGTTTTTATTTCCATTATTCTAGGAGGTGGATCAAAAAGGATCTTGCTGTCATTTATGTCATAGAGTGTTCTGCCTATGTTTTCCTCTAAGAGTTTGATAGTGTCTGGCCTTACATTTAGGTCTTTAATCCATTTTGAGTTTATTTTTATGTATGGTGTTGGGAAGTGTTCTAATTTCATTCTTTTACATGTACCTGTCCAGTTTTCCCAGCACCACTTACTGAAGAGGCTGTCTTTTCTCCATTGTATATTCTTGCCTCCTTTATCAAAGATAAGGTGACCATATATGTGTGGGTTTATCTCTGGGTTTTCTGTTCTGTTCCATTGATCTATATTCCTGTTTTTGTGCCAGTACCATATTGTCTTGATTACTGTAGCTTTGTAGTATAGTCTGAAGTCAGGGAGCCTGATTCCTCCAGCTCCGTTTTTCTTTTTCAAGATTGTTTTGGTTATTCGGGGTCTTTTGTTTTTCCATGCAAATTGTGAAATTTTTTGTCCTAGTTCTGTGAAAAATTCCATTGGTAGTTTGATAGGGATTGCATTGAATCTGTAGATTGTTTGGGTCGTATAGTCATTTTCTCAATGTTGATTCTTCCAAACCAAGAACATGGTATAGCTCTCCATCACTTTGTATCATCTTTAATTTCCTTCATCAGTGTCTTATTGTTTTCTGCATACAGGTCTTTGGTCTCCTTAGGTAGATTTATTCCTAGGTATTTTATTCTTTTTGTTGAAATGGTAAATGGGAATGTTTCATTAATTTCTCTTTCAGATTTTTCATCTTTAATGTATAGGAATGCAAGACATTGCTGTGCATTCATTTTGCATCCTGTTACTTTACCAAATTCATTGAATAGCTCTAGTAGTTTTCTGGTAGAATCTTTAGGATGTATAGCATCATGTCATCTGCAAACAGTGACAGTTTTACTTTTTTTTTCCAATTTGGATTCTTTTTATTTCTTTTTGTTCTCTGATTGCTGTGGCTGAAACTTCCACAATTATGTTGATTAATAGTGGTGAGAGTGGGCAACCTTGTCTTGTTCCTGGTCTTTGTGGAAATGGTTTCAATTTTTCACCATTCAGAATGATGTTGGCTGTGGGTTTATCATATATGGCCTTTATTATGTTGAGGAAAGTTATGTTGAGGAAAGTTCTCTTTATGCCTACTTTCTGGAGGGTTTTTTTCATAAATGAGTGTTGAATATTGTCAAAAGCTTTTTCTGCATCTGTTGAGAAGATCATATGTTTTTTCTCCTTCAATTTTTTAATATGATTTATCACATTGATTTGTGTATAAATCCTTGCATTCCTGGGATAAACCCCACGTGATCATGGTGTATGATCCTTTTAATGTGCTGTTGGATTCTGTTTGCTAGTATTTTGTTGAGGATTTTAACATCTATGTTCATCAGTGATATTGGCCTGTAGTTTTCTTTCTTTGTGACATCTTTGCCTGGTTTTGGTATCAGGGTGATGGTGGCCTCTTAGAATGAGTTTGGGAGTGTTCCTCCCCCTGATATGTGTTGGAAGAGTTTGAGAAGGATAGGTGTTAGCTCTTCTCTAAATGTTTGATAGAATTTGCCTGTGAAGCCATCTGGTCCTGGGCTTTTGTTTCTTGGAAGATTTTAATCACAGTTTGAATTTCAGTGCTTGTGATTGGTCTATTTTCTATTTCTTCCTGGTTTAGTCTCTGAAGGTTTTGCTTTTCTAAAAATTTGCCCATTTCTTCCAGGTTGTCCATTTTATTGGCATGTATGTGCTTGTAGTAATCTCTCATGATCCTTAGTATTTCTGCAGTGTCAGTTGTTACTTCCTTTTCATTTCTAATTCTATTGATTTGTGTCTTCTCCCCTCTTTTTTATGAGTCTGGCTAATGGTTTATCAATTTTGTTTATCTTCTCAAAGAGCCAGCTTTCAGTTTTATTGATCTTTGCTATATTGTTTTCTTTGTTTCTATTTCATTTATTTCCGCTCTGATCTTTATGATTTCTTTCCTTCTGCTAACTTTGGGGTTTTTTTGTTCTTCTTTCTCTAATTGCTTCAGGTGCAAGGTTAGGTTGTTTATTTGAGACGTTTCTTGTTTCTTAAGGTAAGATTGTATGCTATAAACTTCCCTCTTAGAACTGCTTTTGCTGCATCCCATAGGTTTTGGGTCGTTGTGTTTTCATTGTCATTTGTTTCTAGGTTTTTTTAAAATTTCCTCTTTGATTTCTTCAGTGACCTCTTGTTTATTAAGTAGTGTATTGTTTAGACTCCATGTGTTTGTAGTTTTTTCAGATTTTTTTCCTCTGATTGTTATCTAGTCTCTGAGCATTGTGGTCAGAAAAGTTACTTGATACGATTTCAATTTTCTTAAATTTACCAAGTCTTGGTTTGTTACCCAAGATATGATCTATCCTGGAGAATGTTCCATGAGCACTTGAGAAGAATGTGTATTCTGTTGTTTTTGGGTGGAATGTCCTATAAATATCAATTAAGTCCATCTTGTTTAATGTATCACTTAAAGCTTGTGATTCCTTATTTATTTTCATTTTGGATGATCTTTCCATTTGTGAAAGTGGGGTGTTGAAGTCCCCTACTATGATTGTGTTACTGTCGATTTCCCCTTTTATCACTGTTAGCATTTGCCTTATGTATTGAGGTGCTTCTGTGTTGTGTGCATAAATATTTACAATTGTTATATCTTCTTCTTGGTTTGATCCCTTGATCATTATATAGTGTCCTTCTTTGTCTCTTGTAATAGTGTTTATTTTAAAGTTTAGTTTAGCTGATATGAGTATTGCTACTCCAGCTTTCATTTGATTTCTTTGTGCATCGAATATCTTTTTCCATCCCCTCACTCTCAGTCTGTGTGTGTCCTTAGGTTTGAAGTGAGTCTCATGTAGACAGCATATATACACATCTTGTTTTTGTGTCCATTCAGCCAGTCTATGTCTTTTGGGGGGCAGAATTTAATCGATTTACATTTAAGGCAATTATCGATATGTATGTTCCTATTGCCATTTTCATAATTGTTTTGGGTTCGTTTTTGTAGGTCTTCTCTTGTGTTTCCTGCCCAGAGAAGTTCCTTTAACATTTGTTGTAAAGCTGGTTTGGTGGTGCTGAATTCTCTTAGCTTTTGTTTGTCTGTAAGGTTTTAATTTCTCCGTCAAATCTGAATGAGATCCTTGCTGGGTAGAGTAATCTTGGTTGTAGGTTTTTCTCTTTCATCACTTTAAATATGTCCTGCCCCTCCCTTCTGGTTTGCAGAGGTTTTGCTGGAAGGTCAGTTGCTACCCTTATGGGGATTCCCTTGTATGTTAATTGTTGCTCTTCCGTTGCTGCTTTTAATATTTTTCTTTGTATTTAATTTTTGATAGTTTGATTAATATATGTCTTGGCGTGTTTCTCCTTGGATTTTTCCTGTATGGATTCTCTGCACTTCCTGTGCTTGATTGACTATTTCCTTTCCCATATTAGGGAAGTTTTCAACTATAATCTCTTCAAATATTTTCTCAGTCCTTTTCTTTTTCTCTTCTTCTTCTGGGTCCCCTATAATTCGAATGTTGGTGCACTTAATGCTGTCCCAGAGGTCTCTGAGACTGTCCTAAATTCTTTTCATTCTTTTCTCTTTATTCTGCTCTGTGGTAGTTGTTTCCACTATTTTATCTTCCAGGTTACTTATTCGTTCTTCTGCCTCAGTTATTCTGCTATTGATTCCTTCTAGAGAACTTTTAATTTCATTTACTGTGTTTTTCATCATTGATTGTTTGCTCTTTAGTTCTTCTATGTCCTTGTTAAATGTTCCTTGTATTTTCTCCATTCTATTTCCAAAATTTTGTATCATCTTAACTATCATTACTCTGAATTATTTTTCAGGTAGACTGCCTGTTTCCTTCTCATTTGTTTGGTCTGGTGGGTTTTTACCTTGCTCCTTCATCTGCTGTGTAATTCTCTGTCTTCTCATTTTGCTTAACTTACTGTGTTTGGGGTCTCCTTTTCGCAGGCTGCATGTTCTTTATTCCTGTTGTTTTTAGTGTCTGCCCCCAGTGGGTAATGTTGGTTCAGTGGGTTGTGTAGGCTTCCTGGTTGAAGGGACTGGTGCCTGTGCTCTGGTGGATGAGGCTGGATCTTGTCTTTCTGGTGGGCAGGACCGCATCCAGTGGTGTGTTTTGGGGTGTCTGTGGCCTTATTATGATTTTAGGCAGCCTCTCTGCTAATGGGTGGTGTTTTGTTTCTGTCTTACTAGTTGTTTGGAATGGGCTGTCCAGCACTGGAGCTTGCTGGTCATTGAGTAGAGCTGGGTCTTAGCGTTGAAATGGAGATCTCTGGGAGAGCTCTTGCTGATTGATATTACATGGGACCAGGAGGTCTCTTGTGGTTCAGTGTCTTGAACTCGGCTCTCCCACCTCAGAGGCTCAGTCCTGACACCTGTCCGGGACACCAAGACCCTGTCAGCCACATGGCTGCAGCATCAGTTGCCATTATTGTTGCTTTCTTTCTCTCTCAACACCTGAGCACAATAACATACACCCTCTTTCTTCTAAATTGGGAGAAGCTGAAGGAGAGCTGGTGGGAGCAGGAGGAGCCACAGTCACAGTTGATGTTTGATTCCAATGAAGTCAAAACAGTGCAAACCCCCCTTCTCTTGCACCCTGCACCAACTTTCTCAGCACACGATCTGCCACGTCACCACCTAAAAAGGTTTTGTTTGCAGTTTTAAAAATGTGTAAGTTTTGAATGAACAAAACCCTCAAATACAGGTGTCATGTATCAAATTTAATATATTGGAGTACAGTAATGCCTTAACTTTTGATTATTTTGATTAACTTTGTAATATGAATTAATAAGATTTGCATCTATAGATTAGATTTATATTAGAAAAATGCCACCCTCTTTTTGTATTCTTATTGGAAGAGGCTCAGCATACAATTTGTTTGGTAATACGATTCTTCTGAGAATAATTGTCATAAGCTATTAGTTACACTACTCCTACATATTTCTCTCTACACCTAATTGTGCCCTTCATACTTTTCCAACCAGTCCACTATCCCATCCTTCCTCTCATCAAAACCCTTCATGCTTTCTTAAATATATGTTTTACCAGGCACTCATTTACTCCCTTATATCATGTCTGATAGGGGCTCCAAAAGCCCCCTTTTTACTCACTCCTCTCAGTAATCTGATTTCCCCCAGACCCCAGCCATTTTTGCCTTCTTCTCTCAACAGTGCTGCTTTCTGAGGCTCTTTCAATGTACCACCTGTTCTGACAGCTGGGGACTAATTTTAACTAGGGAGCGAGTAGTCTTTCTGGAAGGGGATGAGGGCACAGGCAGTTCTGACTACAACTTGGTAAACAGGGCTGAATCTAACCAGATGCTACCAACCGAACATGCTGCTGCCTAAAGTTTACTCAGAGGTGAGTAACAGCTTGAAGACCTGACAGTGTAATCCAGAGGAAGGAATATTGCAATGATCGTAATTCCTTCAGTCATTTTTCCCCTAGCTTTTTTTCTTCAGCCCCTAACTCTACATGCAACTTTGGGCAAGTCACTTTCCTATCTGAGTTTCCTCATCATGGTGTACAGAATTTAAAAAGTTGGAGTCAAATAGCCTAGAGTCAAATTAGCCTGATTGCATGACCTTGAGGTCTAACACCCTATGATTAGGTGCTAAAAACAGAAAGAAAGGCCCAGGGCTACTGGGAATGAAGAAAGGCCCTGGGGTTGAGAGTAGATCAGTTCCAGGAGAAGGAGAGAAACCTTGTATAGGTTTCACTAGATGCTATGTGGTGAGATGACAATAGATATAGAGGAGTAGAGGCCTGGGGATGGTGATGGACTAGGGCACACTGGAACAAAAACCAAACTTTTCTTGTTTTGCAGTGTTGTTCTGCCCTAAATTACTATCGTCCAAACCCTTGCAGTGTGTCACCAGATGTCTCATTGCTGTCTGCCCTGCATTCTACCACTCAGCTTTGTAATTCCTTTTGCACATGACCTTAAGACTAAGTTTCCTAAAGTGCAACTTCATTCATGCCAGTCCCCTTCTTTAAAAATATCAGCCAGTGATTTCCCATGGCCTACAGAATAAAATAGAAACTATTCTTGCTTTTGAGGTCCTTCTTCATCTGTCCTCAACTAGTTTCCAAGTCTTACTCACTTCTCCCCTGCAGGTACTCAATGCACACATCACTCTGGATTCCTTTTTCTTCCAACATGTAATGTCTATACTCACCTTAGTTGACAATCCTATCCATACTTCATGGTCCATCTCAAATGACCCCGTGTCTCTCAACTCTACCTCTTTGGAGTGCTCTGATGGTACCTTTCATAGGCAATTCCCACATTTTGCCTTGTGTGTGATTGCTTTTTGTATTAAATTTCCCTTTCTTAGGTGTAAGATCCCAGAGGGTAGAGACTCCACGTCATTTCATCTGTATCAGTTTCTTCTATCTAATCCCTACAATTGTGCCTAGTATGTTTCTGTGTGCATTGAGACTCAATAAATATTTATTGAAATAAATGTAATATTTTAAAAATCTGCTTTCTCCAAACTCAGTTCTTTTTGTTCTGTTTTCTAAGTAATTAAAAAGGATTTTGAGCTATAAGACTTTTAGGGAACCATTCTGGCAGGGCATTTGGGTAGTTGTTCTAGTACTATTTTCCAGCTTTAACCTGATGTTCATCCCTATTGAAGCCAGCAAGTCTCTTAATATACTGGGGGCAGCTAAGAAAAAGTTTGTGACTGACTATTGAGTTACAACAATGTCTATTGAGATCAGAATGAGGACAATACCTATTATGATATACTTTCAAAGGTTTCATGTATTGCCCCTTTTTATTTCCTACTCTAGGATTCTAGAACCTCCACAAAGCAAACCTGACTATCTCAAACTGCCAGAGTTCTAGGGTTTCTGTCCATGTTACACTGTTCCTCCCACCAATTTCCCAATGAAAACGTAGTACACATTATCCTTAAACTTCCACTTCAGAGCAGGTTAAACAACATTTCCTTGGGAACAGTTGATAGTATTTCCAACAAATGGAGAGGTGAAAATTGCATCTGTGGTCACTGTTAGGTACCATTATCTACTTAATGCAGAATTGTGCTATGTATTCTGGGGCCCAAGGGACTGTGGAGTAAGAAAAATTAAATGAAAGTACTTAGAATTGAGTATTTGGATGGGAACTTAACAATTTTTAGTCCTGTGAGAGGCAGGGATTTTTGTAGATGAGACAACTGAAATAAAATTGGAGAGACACTGGGAGCAATTGGTTCAAGATAGTGGAGTAGAAGGACGTGAGCTCACTCCCTCTTGCGAGAGGACTGGAATCACAGCTAACTGCTGAACAATCATCGACAGGAGGACACTGGAACTCACCAAAAAAGATACCCCACAACCAAAGACAAAGGAGAAGCCACAATGAGATGGTAGGAGGGGTGCAATCACAATAAAATCAAATTCCATAACCACTGGGCGGGTGATGCACAAACTGGAGAACAATTATAGCACAGAAGTCCACCCACTGGAGTGAAGGTCCTTAGCCCCACATCAGGCTTCCCAACCTGGGGGTCCAGCAACGGGAGGAGGAATTCCCAGAGAATCAGACATTGAAGGCTAGTGAGATTTGATTGCAAGACTTCAACAGGACTGGGGGAAACAGAGACTCCACTTTTGGAGGGCACACACAAAGTAGTGTGTGCATGAGACCCAGAGGGAAGGAGCAGTGACCCCATCGGAGATGATCTCCTACTGAGGCGTGGGGTGGATGTGGCTTACTGCAGGGACAAGGACACAGGCAGCAGAAGCTCTGGGAAGTACTCCTTTGCATAAGTCCTCCTGGAGTCCACCATTAGCCCCACCAAAGAGCCTGTAGCCTCCAGTGCTGGGATGCCTCAGGCCACAAAACCAACAAGGAGGGAACTCAACCCCACCCATCAGCAGACAAGAAGATTAAAATTTTATTGAGTTCTGCCCACCAGAGCAACACCAGCTCTACCCACCACCAGTCCCTCTCATCAGGAAGCTTGCATAAGCCTCTGAGCTAACTTCATCCACCAGAGGGCAGACAGGAGAAGCAAGAAGAACTAACTTCATCCACCAGAGGGTAGACAGGAGAAGCAAGAAGAACTACAATCCTGCAGCCTGTGGAACAAAAACCACATTCACAGAAAGATAGACAAAATGAAAAGGCAGAGGACTTTGTACCAGGTGAAGGAACAAGATAAAATCCAAGAAAAACAACTAAATAAAGTGGAGATAGGCAACCTTCTAGGAAAAGAATTCAAAATAATGATAGTGAAGATGATCCAGGACCTCAGAAAAAGAATGGAGGCAAAGATCGAGAAGATGCAAGAAATGTTTAACAAAGACCTAGAAGAATTCAAGAACAAACACCTAGAAGAATTCAAGAACAAACACCTAGAAGAATTAAAGAACTGACAAACAGAGATGAACAATACAATAACTGAAATGAAAAACACACTAGAAGGAATCAATAGCAGAATAACTGAAGCAAAAGAACAGGTAAGTGACCTAGAAGACAGAAGGGTGGAATTCACTGCCACAGAACAGAATAAAGAAAAAAGAATGAAAAGAAATGAAGACAGCCTAAGAAACCTCTGGGACAACGTTGAATACACCCACATTCACATTATAGGGGTCCAAGAAGGAGAAGAGATAGAGAAAGGACCCAAGAAGGTATTTGAAGAGATTATAGTCAAAAACGTCCCTAAGGTCTCCCAAGATAGGGGGTTGGCCAATCTGGGGTGTCCGAACCATCCAGAGAAGCTGGCAGGGAAGAGGCAACTCTTAACGCTTTTCGCTTCCGCAATCCTTTCCCCGGGACCACAAATCCCAGAAGTCACTGCGGCCGCCCCCACCCCATTATTACCCTCCGAGGCTGGTAGTCTGGGCCGCCTGGGGCAGGAGTGCCCTCTAGCAGCAGACGAGAGCATCGGTGCACGGACACCCACAGCTCGGGAGCGTGGGAAACTGCGGCTGCACAGCCTGAGTGCTCGGAGAGGACAGAACCGGCGGTACCGCGAGGTCCATCCTGTCAGCAGGTGGTTAATTTTTAGATGAAACAAAAACTCACTAATTTAGATGAGACAAAAATCACCACGTTCGGAGGAGCTTCAAGATGGTGGAAGAGTAAGACATGGAGATCACCTTCCTCCCCACAAATACATCAGAAATACATTTACATGTGGAACAACTCCTACAGAACACCTACTGAACGCTGGCAGAAGACCTCAGACTTCCCAAAAGGCAAGATACTCCCCACGTACCTGGGTAGGGCCAAAAAAAAGAAAAAACAGAGACAAAAGAATAGGGACGGGATCTGCACCAGTGGGAGGGAGCTGTGAAGGAGGACAGGTTTCCACATACTAGGAAGTCCCTTTGCGGGCGGACACTGCAGGTGGCGGAGGGGAAGCTTCGGAGCGACGGAGGAGAACACAGCAACAGGGGTGCGGAGGGCAAAGCGGAGAGATTCCTGCACAGAGGATCCGTGCTGACCAGCACTCACCAGCCTGAGAGGTTTGTCTACTCACCTGCCAGGACGGGTGGGGGCTGGGAGCTGAGGCTCCGGTTTCGGAGGTCATATCCCAGGGAGAGGACTGGGGTTGGCTGCGTGAACACAGCCTGAAGAGGGCTAGTGCACCAGAGCTCGCCGGGAGGGAGTCTGGGAAAAAGTCTGGAGCTGCCGAAGAGGCAAGAGACTTTTTCTTGCCTCTTTGTTTCCTGGTGTGCGAGGAGAGGGGGGATTAAGAGCGCCGCTTAAAGGACCTCCAAAGGCGGGCGCGAGCCGCGGCTATCAGCGTGGACCCCAGAGATGGGCATGAGACGCTAAGGCTGCTGCTGCAGCCACCAAGAAGCCTGTGTGCAAGCACAGGTCACTATCCACACCTCCCCTCCTGGGAACCTGTGCAGCCCGCCACTGCCAGGGTCCCGTGATCCAGGGACAACTTCCCCAGGAGAACACACGGCGCACCTCAGGCTGCTGCAACGTCATGCCAGCCTCTGCCGCCACAGGCTCGCCCCGCATCCTGTACCTCTCCCTCCCCACGGCCTGAGTGAGAGAGCCCCCTAATCAGCTGCTCCTTTAACCCCGTCCTGTCTGGGCGAAGAACAGATGCCCTCAGGCGACCTACACGCAGAGGTGGGGACAAATCCAAAGCTGAAACCCAGGAGCTGTGCAAAAAAAGAAGGGAAAGGGAAATTTCTCCCAGCAGCCTCAGGAGCAGCGGATTAAATCTCCACAATCAACCTGATGTAGCCTGCATCTGTGGAATACCTGAATAGACAACGAATCATCCCAAATTGAGTAGGTGGACTTTGGGAGCAACAATATATATATTTCTTTCACTTTTTTTCATTTTGCAAGTGTGTATGTGTATGCTTTTGTGTGTGATTTTGTCTGTATAACTTTGCTTTTACCATTTGTCCTAGGGTTCTGTCTGTACATTTTTTTTTTCAGTATAGTTTTTAGAGCTTGTTATAACTGGTGAATTTGTTTTTTGGTTTGCTTGCTCTCTTCCTTCTTTCTTTCTTTTTTTTGTATTATATTTAAAAATTTTTTAATAATTATTTTTTATTTTAACAACTTTGTTTTATTTTATTTTATTTTATTTACTTCTTTCCTTCTTTCCTTCTTTTTCTCCCTTTTATTCTGAGCCGTGTGGATGACAGGCTCTTGTTGTTCCAGCCAGGTGTCAGGGCTGTACCTCTGAGGAGGGAGAGCCAAGTTCAGGACATAGGTCCACAAGACACCTCCCAGCTCCACGTAATATCAAATGGTGAAAATCTCCCAGAGATCTCCATCTCAACACCAAGACCCAGCTCCACTTAATGACCAACAGGCTACGGGGCTGGACACCCTATGCCAAACAACTAGTCAGACAGGAACACAACCCCACCCATTAGAAGAGATGCTGTCTAAAATCATAAAAAGGCCCTAGGCACCCCAAAACACACCACCAGATGTGGACTTGCCCAAAAGAAAGACAAGATCCAACCTCATCCACCAGAACACCGGCACTAGTCTCCTCCACCAGGAAGCTTACACAACCCACTGAACCAACCTTAGAAACTGGGGGTAGACACTGAAAACAACGGGAACTATGAACCCGCAGCCAGCGAAAAGGAGACCCCAAACACAGTAAGTTAAGCAAAATGAGAAGACAGAGAAACACACAGCAGATGAAGGAGCAAGGTAAAAACCCACCAGACCTAACAAATGAAGAGGAAATACGCAGTTTACCTGAAAAAGGATTCAAAATAATGATAGTAAAGATGTTCCAAAATCTTGGAAATAGAATGGAGAAAATAAAAGAAACGTTTAACAAGGACCTAGAAGAATTAAAGAGCAAGCAAACAGAGATGAACAACACAATAAATGGAATTAAAAATTCTCTAGAAGGGATCAATAGCAGAATAACTGAGGCAGAAGAACTGATAAGGGACCTGGAAGGTAAAATAGTGGAAATAATTACTGCAGAGTAGAATAAAGAAAAAAGAATGAAAAGTATTGAGGACAGTCTCAGAGACCTCTAGGACAACATGAAATGCACCAACATTCGAATTATAGGGGTCCCAGAAGAAGAAGAGAAAAGGAAAGGGACTGAGAAAATATTTGAAGAAATTATAGTTGAAAACTTCCCTAATATGGGAAAGGAAACAGTCAAGTAGAGGAAGTGTAGAGAGTCCCATAAAGGATAAAGCAAAGGAGAAACACGCCAAGACACATATTAAACAAACTATCAAAAATTAAATACAAAGAAAAGATATTAAAACCATCAAGGGAAAAACAACAAATAACACACAAGGGAATCCCCATAAGGTTAACATCTGATCTTTCAGCAGAAACTCTGCAAGCCAGAAGGGAGAGGCAGGACATATTTAAAGTGATGAAGGAGAAAAACCTACAACCAAAATTACTCTACCCAGCAAGGATCTCATTCAGATTTGATGGAGAAATTAAAACCTTTACAGACAAGCAAAAGCTAAGAGAATTCAGCACCACGAAACGTGTTTTACAACAAATGCTAAAGGAACTTTTCTAGGCAGGCAACACAAGAGAAGGAAAAGACCTACAATAACAAACCCAAAACAATTAAGAAAATGGTAATAGGAACATACATATCAATAATTACCTTAAATGTAAATGGATTAAATGCCCCAACCAAAAGACACAGACTGGTTGAATGGATCCCAAAAAATGACTCGTATATATGCTGTCTACAAGAGGCCCACTGCAGACCTAGGGACACATACAGACCGAAAATAAGGGGATGGAAAAATATATTCTATGCAAATGGAAATCAAAAGAAAGCTGAAGTAGCAATTCTCATATCAGACAAAATAGACTTTAAAATAAAGACTATTACAAGAGACAAAGAAGGACACTACATAATGATCAAGGGATCCATCTAAGAAGAAGATATAACAATTGTAAATATTTATGCACCCAACATAGGAGCACCTCAATACATAAGGCAAATACTTAAAGCCATTAAAGGGGAAATCGCCAGTAACACAATCATAGTAGAGGATTTAACAACCCACTTTCTCCAATGGACAGATCATCCAAAATGAAAATAAATAAGGAAACACAAGCTTTAAATGATACATTAAACATGATGGACTTTATTGATATTTATAGGACATTCCATCCAAAGACAAGAGAATACACATTCTTCTCAAGTGCTCATGGAACATTCTCCAGGATAGATCATATCTTGGGTCACAAATCAAGCCCTGGTAAATTTAAGAAAATGGAAATCGTTTCAAGTATCTTTTGCAACCACAATGCCATGAGACTAGATATCAATTACAGGAAAATATCTGTAAAAAATACAAACACATGGAGGTTAAAAAATATACTACTTAATAACCAAGAGATCACTGAAGAAATCAAAGAGGAAATCAAAAAATACCTAGAAACAAACGACAATAAAAACACCATGACCCAAAACCTACGGGATGCAGCAAAAGAAGTTCTAAGAGCGAAGTTTATAGTAATACAATCCTACGTCAAGAAAAAAGAAATATCTCAAATAAACAATCTAATCTTACATCTAAAGTAATTAGAGAAAGATGAACAAAAACCCCCAAAGTTAGCAGAAGGAAAGAAATCATAAAGATCAGATCAGAAATAAATGAAAAAAAAAATGAAGGAAACAATAGCAAAAATTGATAAAACTAAAAGCTGGTTCTTTGAGAAGATAAACAAAATTGATAAACCATTAGCCAGACTCATCAACAAAAAAAGGGAGAAGACTCAAATCAATAGAATTAGAAATGAAAAAGAGGAAGTAACAACTGACACTGCAGAAATACAAAGGATCATGAGAGATTACTACAAGCAACTATATGCCAATAAAATGGACAACCTGGAAGAAATGGACACATTCTTAGAAATGCGCAACCTCCCGAGACTGAACCAGAAAGAAATAGAAAATATGAACAGACCAATCACAAGCACTGAAATTCAAACTGTGATTAAAAATCTTCCAACAAACGAAAGCCCAGGACCAGATGGCTTCACAGGCGAATTCTATCAAACATTTAGAGAAGAGCTAACACCTATCCTTCTCAAACTCTTCCAAAATATAGCAGAGGGAGGAACACTCCCACACTCATTCTACGAGGCCACCATTACCCTGATACCAAAACCAGACAAAGATGTCCCAAAGAACGAAAACTACAGGCCAACAACACTGATGAACATAGATGCAAAAATCCTTAACAAATACTAGCAAACAGAATCCAAAAGCACATTAAAATGATCATACACCATGATCAAGTGGGGTTTATCCCAGGAATGCAAGGATTCTTCAAAATACGCAAATCAATCAATGTGATACACCATATTAACAAACTGAAGGAGAATAACCATATGATCATCTCAATAGATGCAGAGAAAGCTTTCAACAAAATTCAACACCCATTTATGATAAAACCCCTCTAGAAAGTAGGCATAGAGGGAACTTATTTCAACATAATAAAGGTCATATATGACAAACCCACAGCCAACATCGTCCTCAATGGTGAAAAACTGAAACCATTTCCACTACGATCAAGAACCAGACAAGGTTGCCCACTCTCACCACTATTATTTAACATAGTTTTGTAAGTTTTAGCCACAGCAATCAGAGAAGAAAAAGAAATAAAAGGAATCCAAATTGGAAAAGAAGTAAAGCTGTCACTGTTTGCAGACGACATGATACTATACACAGAGAATCCTAAAGATGCTACCAGAAAACTACTAGAGCTTATTAATGAATTTGGTAAAGTAGCAGGATAAAAAAAATAATGCACAGAAATCTCTTGCATTGCTATACACTAATGATGAAAAATCTGAAAGTGAAATTAAGAAAACACTTTCATTTACCATTGCAACAAAAAGAATAAAATATCTAGGAATAAACCTACCTAAGGAGACAAAAGACCTGTATGCAGAAAATTATAAAACACTGATGAAAGAAATTAAAGAGGATACAAACAGATGGAGAGATATACCATGTTCTTGGATTGGAAAAATCAACATTGTGAAAATGATTCTACTACCCAAAGCAATCAACAGATTCAATGCAATCCCTATCAAACTACCACTGGCATTTTTCACAGAACTAGAACAAAAAATTTCACAATTTGTATGGAAACACAAAAGACCCCGAATAGCCAAAGCAATCTTGAGAAAGAAAAATGGAGCTGGAGGAATCAGGCTCCCTGACCTCAGACTACACTACAAATCTACAGTCATCAAGACAGTGTGGTACTGGCACCAAAACAGAAATATAGATCAAAGGAACAGGATAGAAAGCCTAGAGATAAACCCATGCACATATGGTCACCTTATGTTTGATAAAAGAGGCAAGAATATACAGTGGAGTAAAGACAGCCTCTTCAATAAGTGGTGCTGGGAAAACTGGACAGCTACATGTAAAAGAGTGAAATTAGAACACTCCCTAACACCATACACAAAAATAAACTCAAAATGGATTAAAGACCTAAATGTAAGGCCAGACACTGTCAAACTCTTAGAGGAAAACATAGGCAGAACACTCTATGACATAAATCACAGCAAGATCCTTTTTGACCCGCCTCCTAGAGAAATGGAAATAAAAACAAAAATAAAGAAATGGGACCTAATGATACTTAGAAGCTTTTGCACCTCTCATGAAAGCATTAACAAGATGAAAAGACAGCCCTCAGAATAGGAGATAATATTTGCAAATGAAACAACTGACAAAGGATTAATCTCCAAAATTTACAATCAGCTCATGCAGCTCAATATCAAAAAACAAACAACCCAATCCAAAAATGGGCAGAAACCTAAATAGACATTTCTCCAAAGAAGATATACAGATTGCCAACAAACACATGAAAGGATGCGCAACATGATTAATCATTAGAGAAATGCAAATCAAAACTACAATGAGATATCATCTCACACCGGTCAGAATGGCCATCATCAAAAAATCTACAACCAATAAATGCTGGAGAGGGTGTGGAGAAAAGGGAACCCTCTTGCACTGTTGGTGGGAATGTAAATTGATACAGCCACTATGGAGAACAGTATGGAGGTTCCTTAAAAAACTAAAAATAGAACTACCATACGACCCAGCAATCCCACTACTGGGCATATACCCTGAGAAAACCATAATTCAAAAACAGTCATGTACCAAAATGTTCATTGCAGCTCTATTTACAATAGCCAGGACATGGAAGCAACCTAAGTGTCCATCATCGGATGAATGGATAAAGAAGATGTGGCACATATATACAATGGAATATTACTCAGCATAAAAAGAAATGAAATTGAGTTATTTGTAGTGAGGTGAGTGGACCTAGAGTCTGTCATACAGAGTGAAGTAAGTCAGAAAGAGTAAAACAAATACCGTATGCTAACACATATATATGGAATCTAAAAAAAAAAAAGGTCATGAAGAACCTAGGGGCAAGACGGGAATAAGGACACACACCTACTAGAGAATAAACTTGAGGATACAGGGAGCGGGAAGGGTAAGCTGGGACAAAGTGAGAGAGTGTCATGGACATATATAAACTACCAAATGTAAAATAGGTAGCTACTGGGAAGCAGCCGCATAGCACAGAGACATTAGCTTGGTGTTCTGTGACCACCAGAGGGGTGGGTTAGGGAATGAGAGAGGGAGGGATACGTAAGAGGGAAGAGACATGGGGATATATGTATATGTATAACTGATTCACTTCGTTATAAAGCAGAAACTAACACACCATTATAAAGCAATTATACTCCAATAAAGATGTTAAAAAAAAAAAAGTCCCATACATGGGAAAGGAAATAACCACCCAAGTCCAGGAAGTACAGAGAGTCCCCGGCAGGATAAACCAAGGAGAAACATGGCAAGACACATAGTAATCAAGTTGACAAAAAAATATGACAAAGGAAAATAATTAAAAGCAACAAGGGAAAAATGACAAATAACATACAAGGGAGCTCCCATAAGGTTAACAGCTGATTTCTCAGCAGAAACTCTATAAGCCAGAAGGGAGTGGCACGATATAGTTAAACTGATGAAAGGAAAGAACCCACAACCAAGATTACTCTGCCTGGCAATGATCTCATTCAGATTCGACGGAGAAATCAAAAGCTTTACAGATAAGCAAAAGCTAAGAGAATTCAGCACCCCCAAGTCAGCTCTACAACAAATGCTAAAGAAACTTCTCTAAGCGGGAAACCCAAGAAAAGAAAAGGACCTAGAAAAACAAACCCAAAACAATTAAGAAAATGGCAATAGGACCATACATACTGATAATTACCTTAAATATGAATGGATTAAATGTTCCAACCAAAAGACTCAGGCTCAATGAATAATACAAATACAAGACCCATATATATGCTGTCTACAGGAGACCCACTTCAGACCTAGGGACACATACAGACTTAAAGTGAGGGGATGGAAAAAGAAATTCCATGCAAATGGAAATCAAAAGAAAGCTGGAGTAGCAATACCCATATCAGATAAATTAGACTTAAAATAAAGAATATTACAAGACACAAGGAAGGACAATACATAATGATCAAGGGATCAATCCAAGAAGAAGGTATAAAAATTATAAATATATATGCACCCAACATAAGAGCACCACTATACATAAGGCAAATGCTAACAGCTATAGAAGAGGAAATTGACAGTAACACAATAATAGTGGGGGAATTTAACACGTCACTTATACCAATGGACAGATCATCCAGGCAGAAAATTAATAAGGAAACACAAGCTTTAAATGACACAATAGACCAGATAGATTTAATTGATATTTATAGAACATTCCATCTGAAAACAGCAGATTACACTTCTCAAGTGCACATGGAATATTCTCCAGGATAGATCACATTTGCGTGACAAATCAAGCCTCGGTAAACTTAAGAAAACTGAAGTCATATCAAGTATATTTTCTGACCACAACGCTATGAGATTAGAAATAAATTATAGGGGAAAAAACTGTAAAAAACACAAACACATGGAAGCTAAACAATATGTTACTAAATAAACAAGAGATCGCTGAAGAAATCAAAGAGGAAATCAAACAATACCTAGAGACAAATGACAACAAAACCACAATGATCCAAAACCTATGGGATATAGCAAAAGCACTTCTAAGAGGGAAGTTTATAGCAATACAAGCCTAACCCAAGAAACAAGAAAAATCTCAAATAAACAATCTAACCCTACACCTAAAGGAACTAGAGAAAGAAGAACAAACAAAACCCAAAGTTAGCAGAAGGAAAGAAATCACAAAGATCAGAGCAGAAATAAATGGAATACAAACAAAGAAAACAATAGCACAGATCAATAAAACTAAAAGCTGGTTCTTTGAGAAGATAAACAAAATTGATAAACCTTTAGCCCGGGCTCATCAAGAAAAAGAGGGAGAGAATTCCAATCAAAAAAATTAGAAATGAAAAAGGAGAAGTTACAATGGACACCACAGAAATAATAAGCAGCATAAGAGACTCCTACAAGAAACTCTATGCCAACAAAATTGACAACCTGGAAGAAATGGACAAATTCTTAGAAAGGTATAACCTTCCAAGACTGAAGCACCAGGAAGAAATAGAAAACACGAAGAGAGCAAACATAAGTAATGAAATTGAAACTGTGATTAAAAATCTTCCAACAAACAAAAGTCCAGGAGCAGAAGGCTTCACAGGTGAATTCTATCAAACTGCTAGAGAAGAGCTAACACCCATTCTTCTCAAACTTTTCCAAAAATTTAGAGAGGAAGGAACATCCCCAAACTCATTCTATGAGGCCACCATCACCCTGATACCAAAACCAGAAAAATATATAAAAAAAAAAAGAAATTTACAGACCAATATCACTGATGAACAAAGATGCAAAAATCGTCAACAAAATACTAGCAAAGAGAATCCAACGGCACATTAAAAAAATCATACAGCATTTTCAAGTGGGGCTTATCCCAGGAATGCAAGGATTCTTCAATATACGCAAACCAATCATTGTGATACACCATATTAACAAATTGAAGAAAAAAACCATATGATCAACTCAATAGATGCAGAAAAATATTTTGACAAAATTCCACACCCATTTAGATAAAAACTCCCCAGTAAGTGGGCACAGAGGAACCAACGTCAACATAATATGGGCCATATATGATAAACCCACAGCAAACATCATTCTCAATGCTGAAAAACTGAAAGCATTTCCACCAAGATCAGGAATAAGACAAGGATGTCCACTCTCGCCACTATTATTCAACATAGTTTTGGAAGTCCTAACCACGGCAATCAGAGAAGAAAAAGAAATAAAATAATCCAATTTGGAAAAGGAGAAGTATAACTTTCACTGTTTGCAGATGATATGACACTATACATAGAGAATCCGAAAGATGCCACCAGAAAAATACTAGATCTAATCAATGAATTTGGTAAAGTTGCAGGATACAAAATTAATGCACAGAGATCTCTGCCATTGCTATACACTAACAACGAAAGTTCAGAAAGAGAAATTAATGAAACAATCCCATTCACCATTGCAACAAAAAGAATAAAATACCTAGGAATAAACCTACCTACGGATATAAAAGACCTGCACTCAGACAACTATAGGGCACTGTTGAAAGAAATCAAAGATGACACAAACAGATGGAGAGATATACCATGCTCCTGGATTTGAAGAATCAATTGTGAAAATGACTATACTACCCAAAGCAATCTACAGATTCAATGCAATCCCTATCAAATTACCAATGGCATTTTTTACAGAGCTAGAAGAAAATTCTTAAATTTGTATGGAGACACAAAAGACCCCGAGTAGCCAAAGCAATCTTGAGGGAAAAAATTTGAGCTGAAGGAATCAGACTCCCTGACTTTAGACTATACTACAAAGCTACAGTAATCAAGACAATATGTTACTGGCACAAAAACAGAAATATAGATCAATGCAAAAGGATAGAAAGCCCAGAGTTAAACCAACACACCTATGGTGAACTTATCTATGACAAAGGTGGCAAGGACATACAATGGTGAAAAGACAGTCTCTTCAATAAATGGTGTCAGGAAATCTGGACAGCTACATGTAAAAACATGTAATTAGAACACTCCCTAACACCATACACAAAAATAAACTCAAAATGGATTAAAGACCTAAATGTAAGACAGGACACTATAAAACTCTTAGAGGAAAACATAGGCAGAACACTCTTTGACATAAATCACAGCAAGATCTTTTTTGACCCACCTTCTAGAGTAATGGAAATAAAAACAAAATTAAACAAATGGGAACTAATGAAACTTAAGAGCTTTTGCACAACAAAGGAAACTATAAACAAGATGAAAAGACAACCCTCTGAATGGGAGAAAATATTTGCAAATGAATTAACAAACAAAGGATTACTCTCCAAAATATATAAACAGCTCATGCTGCTCAATATTAAAAAAACAAACAACCCAATCAAAACATGGGCAGAAGACCTAAATAGACATTTCTCCAAAGAAGACATACAGATGGCCAAGAGGCACATGAAAAGTTGCTCAACATCACTAATTATTAGAGAAATGCAAATCAAAACTATAATGAGGTATCACCTCACACTGGTCAGAATGGGCATCATCAGAAAATCTACAAACAACAAATGTTGGATAGGTTGTGGAGAAATGGGAACCCTCTTGCTCTGTTGGTGGGAATGTAAATTGATACAGCCACTATGGAGAACAGTATGGAGGTTCCTTAAAAAACTAAAAATAGAACTACCATACGACCCAGCAATCCCACTACTGGGCATATACCCTGAGTAAACCATAATTCAAAAAGAGTCATGTACCACAATGTTCATTGCAGCAACATTTACAATATCCAGGACATGGAAGCAACCTAAGTGTCCATCAACAGATGAATGGATAAAGACGATGTGGCACATATATACAATGGGATATTACTCTGCCATAAAAAGAAACGAAATTGAGTTATTTGTAGTGAGGTGGATGGACCTAGGTTCTGTCATACAGAGTGAAGTAAGTCAGAAAGAGAAAAACAAATACCATATGCTAACACATATATATGGAATCAAAAAAACAAAAAATGGTTCTGACAAACCAAGGGGCAGGACAGGAATAAAGACACATAGGTAGAGAATGGACTTGAGGACACCGTGAGGGGGAAGGGTAAGCTGGGACGAAGTGAGAGAGTACCATTGACATATATACACTACCAAATGTAAACCAGATAGCTAGTGGGAAGTAGCTGCATAGCACAGGGAAATCAGCTCGGTGCTTTGTGACCACCTAGAGGGGTGGGATAGGGAGGGTGCAAGGGAGACGCAAGAGGTAGGGGATATGGGGATATATGTATACATATAGCTGATTCAGTTTGTTATACAGCGGAAACTCACACAACTTTTTAAAGCAATGATACTCCAATAAATATGTTAAAGAAAAAGACACATGCACCCCAATGTTCATTGCAGCACTATTTACAATAGCTAGGTCATGGAAGCGACCTAAATGCCCATCAAATGACGAATGGATAAAGAAGAAGTGGTACATATATACAATGGAATATTACTCAGCCATAAAAAGGAATGAAATTGGATCATTTATAGAGACGTGGACTAACGTAGAGACTGTCATACAGAGTGAAATATGTCAGAAAAAAACCCAAATATAATATATTAACGCATAAATGTGGAATCTAGAAAAATGGTACAGATGAACCGGTTTGCAAGGCAGTAGTAGAGACACAGATGTAGAGAACAAACATATGGACAACAAGGGGGAAAGCGGAGGGGGACATGGTGGTGGTGGGATGAATTGGGAGGTTGAGATTGACATATCTACACTAATATGTTTAAAATAGAGAATTAATAAGAACCTGCTGTATGAAAAATAAATAAATAAAATAAAATTAAAAAAAATTGGAGAGGCACTTATCTAACAGTGTGAAATACTGTGGATTAAATTTGTGAAAAATATTTTCTATTTATGGAAAATACATGGAGAAAACAAAGAACACAGTGCCAAATTTTAAAATAGAAGAGATTAAATTTTAATTCCTCTGCCTGAAATTCATCTTAGATGTCAATTTAGATAGTATAAAAAATGCAAGGGTATAAAGATCAAAAATATTCATTCAATTTTTAATATTTGTTACTTAATTTATATCATTTTATAGTATAATTTTATCAAAATGTGTCTTTCAAATAAGAAATATTGATGCATTTACTGGTTTTATAATTCCAGATCATCTTTAGCACAATTAACTATGTTTCAAATGTAAGCAAGGTAACACTGGTGAAAATGGGAGAGCAAAGAACCTCTGAAAATTCTCTACTCCGTAAAAGTAATGGAGATCACTGATCTTTTAAAAAGTCATAATCAACTTTTTCAGAACTCTGAAAATTAATCAAAAGCTTGAAGCAATGAGGAAATACAAGAAACTCAAGAAAAACAGTTGAATCTCAGTAAGAATAGTCAGTTTCTTGGCATTATAACTTGCCGTAGTTCCACCCTCTGCTTCCACTTCTGCAGTGTTCCTGAGCTCCAAGAGATCAGAATTATGGTAAAAACTATCAGCCTGGAAGCCATCAGTGGTGCAAGAATGGGAAGCAAACTCTTTCAAAGCTTCATTCCCAGATAATTTTCACTATTTAAACTCTCTGGAGGTTTGCTGGAAAACCCTGCTTGCAAACTTGTCTTTATTTGACTTGACTCAGAGTTTGTCCAGTGGAAAAGACTTTTTCCCCTCTGGGACATTTGTTAAAAACAATCAAAGGGAATCAAAGGCAATAATTTAACTTCACAGAGATGGTGCACAACAGATAGGAGAAACATTAGACTAACAAAAAATCTTAAAAAGAAAAGCTGTAGAATAAGATGTCCGTAGGGGTTTTGAAAAGCTTTGACGTATTCCTGAGAATTTGGAAACGACATGCATGCATTGGGCTCTGTGCATTCCCAGGATGGGGTGCATACTCAGAAAAGACTTGAGAAGACACCACCTTGACACTTATAACTTATGCAGAGGCTCTGATCAAGCAGAAAGTGAAGTAGGCCATAACACATATACACAAATAGCCCCTTGGCAACCACTGAGAGACTTATTGGTTCTAGGTGTTTGAAAATCTTTGTCCAATCATTAGCTAACATATAAGCTAACTGAGCAGAGACTTCAGTGACCACATAAGATATAGAATACAGATTTTACAAAATTAGTTTCAAAAATTCAGTAAACAACAACAAACAAAACAACAATAAACACTGAAGAGGGGAATGGCACAAATGGGGGAAATAATTGAGTTTTATAGGAGCACAGTTTTTGTATACTATTGAATTAAGTTGTTATTAATCTGAACCAGATTGTTTTAATATGTAAAATATAATCCTTAGGGTTATCACTAAGACAACAAATAGAAAAAATATAGTAAAGGAACAATAAGGGAATTAAAATGGTACAGTAGAAAATATCTATTTAACACAAAAGAAAGAAGTAATGGAGGAGAAGAGAAACAAAAAAGCATATAAAAATCAAATAGCTAAATGGCAGACATAAATCCTAGCTTATTAATAACTAAAGTAAATGTAAATGAATTAAACACTGCAATTAAAAGGCTGAGATAGGCAGAATGGATAAAAAATATGGCCTAACTCTATGCTGTCCACAAGAAACAAACTTTAGATTCAAAAACACAAATAGATTGAAAGTAAAAGGATGAAAAATATACTATGAAGATAGTAACCAAATATGAGCTGGAGTAGCTATACTGGTATCAGGCCAAATAGACTTCAAGACAAAAATTGTTACTAGAGACAAAATAGGTGCATTTTGCAATGATAAAAATAGTTAATCCAGCAATAAGTTATAGCAATTAGAAACACATATGTACCTAACAACAAACCCTTAAAACACATGAAGTGAATACTGAAAAAATTGAAAGGAGAAATAGGCAATTCAACAGTAATAGCTGGAGACTTCAATAACTCACTTTTAATAATTGATAGAATAACTAGGTATAAAATCAACAAGGAAATAGAAGACTTGAACGACATTATAAATCAACTAGTCTTAACAGACATGTATAGAACACTCCATCCAATGACAGCAGAATATAAATTCTTCTCAGGTGCACATGGAACAATCTCCAGGACAGGTCATATTTTAGGCCATAAAACAAGTCTCAATATATTTAGGAAGATTTAAATCACATAAAATATATTTTCCAACCACATAGAATGAAATAAGAAATTAATCACAGGAGGAAATTTGGGAAATTCACAGATAAGTGGAAATTAAACAACACAATCTTAATAACCAATGGGTCAAATAATAAATCACATGAAATTACAAACTACTTTGAGAAGAATGAAAATGAATAAACAACATGCCAGAAATTATGGGATGCAGCAAAACCAGCCTCTCAGAGGGACATTTATAACTGTAAATGTCTACATTTAAAGAGAAGAAAGATTGCAAATCAATAACCTAAATTTCCTTCCACCTTAAGAAACTAGAAAAATAAGAGCAGACTAAGCCCACAACAAACAGCACTAAAATATTAATGAAGACTACAGTGGAAATAATGAAATGGAGAATAGAAAAACAATAGAGAAAACCAGCAAAACCAAATATTGGTTCTCTGGAAAGATGAACAAAATTCACAAACTATTGCCTAGACTGACATAGCAAAAAAAGAAAGTAGACTCAAATTACTAAAATCAAGTGAAAGAGGGGCCACTACTATTGTCCTTATAGAGATAAAAGGAGTATAAGGGAATATGATGAACAATTATACCCCAATAAATTATATAACAGATAAAATGGAAAAATTCCTAGAAAGACACAAAAACTACTGAATCTTAATGAAGAAGAAATAGAAAATCTGCATAGACTTATCACAAATAAAGTGATTCAATTAGTAATGAACAAACTTCCTACAAAGAAAAGCCCAAGACCAATTGACCTCATGGTGAATTCTACCAAATTTTAAAGAATAATTAACACTAATTCTTCACAAACCCTTCAAAAAATAGAAGAGGAGGGAACACTTTCAAACTCAGTACATAAAGCCAGTGTTATCCTGTTATCTAAATCTTACAATGACATCACAAGAAAACTGCAATCCAATGTCCCTTGTGAATATAGATGTAAAAATCCTCAACACAATACCAGCAAATGGAATTCAACAATATATAAAAAAGATCACACAGTATAACCAAGTGGGATTAATTTTAGGAATGCAAAGTTGGTTCAACATCTGAATATCAATCGATGTAATACACCATATTCGTAGAACGAAGGGCAAAAACACCTTGATCATCTCACTAGATGTCAAAACATCACTTGAAAATAATGCAACACTCTTTTATGATAAAAAATTTCAAGAACTTAAGAGAAGGCAACTCCCTCAACATGATAAGGGGCATGAATGTAAAATCCACAGCTAACATCATATTTAATAGTGAAAGACTGAATGCATTCTCCCTAATATCAGGAACAAGACAAAAATGTCTTTTCTTACCATTTCTATTTAACATTGTACTGGAAGTTCTGGCCAAGGCAATTAGGCCAGAAAAAAAATTAATGTCATCCATATTGGAAAGAAAAAAGTAAAACTTTCTCTAGTTGCATATGACATGATCTCTTGTACAGAAAATCCTAAAGAATTGACCAAAAAAACCATTAAAGCTAATGAATGAGTTGATCAAGGTTGCAAGATACAAGATTGATATACAAAAATCAATTGTATTTATACAATTGTTCACTTATAGTGATGAATATTCCAAAAATAAAATTAAGGGAACAATTTCACATGTCATGGTATTTAAAATAATAAAATACTTTTAGGAATAAATTTAACAAAAATAAGTGTAAGACACGTACACCAAAACGACAAAGTTATTAAAAGAAATTAAGGAAGGCCTGAATAAATGCAAAGTTACTCATGTTCATGGATTTGGAAGACAATATTATTAAGATAATAATATTCCCAAAAGTGATGTACAGATTCATTACAGCCCTTATTAAATTCCTAGCTGGCATCTTTGCAGAAATTCACAAGCTGATTCTAAAACTTATATGGAACTGCAAGGAACCAAGAATAGCCAAAACCATCTTAAACAAGGAGAACAAAGCTAAAAGATTCACACTTCCATATTTCAAAACTTATAAAGAAAGTTACTTTAATGAAGACTATGTGGTACTAGCATAAGAGTAAACATACAGATTAATGGAAACAAATTGAAGCTCCAGATAAATTTATACATTTATGGTCAATTAATTTTCAATAAGTGAGCCATGACAATTCAATGAATAAAAGAACAGTCTTTTAAATTAATGGTACAGGGTCAAATGGCTATCCAAATGCAAAGGACTCCTACTTCACACAGTATACAAAATTTAACTCAAAATGCATCAAAGATTTATATGTAAGAGCTAATTTATAAAACTCTTAGAAGAAAACCTAGAGGCTCATCTTTGTGACCTTGTATTTAACAATGAATTCTTTGTGATGACACCAAAAGCACAAACAACAGAAAGAACAATAGATAAATTTGACATCATCAAAATTAAAAACTTTTGTGATTCAAAAAGGTCACTATCAAGAAAGTGAGAAGGTAACCCCAAAAATGGGAGAAAATAATTGCAAATAATATGTCTGATAAGGGTCTAGTATCCAGAATGTATAAATAACTCCTACATCTTAACAATAAAAAAGCAAATAACCCAATTTAAAAATGGAAGAAACATTTGACTATGTGATTCTCCAAAGAAGATATACAAATGGCCAGTAAGAACATGATTAGATACTTGATGTCATTAGTCAATAGAGAACTGCAAATCAAAACCACAATGACATTTGCAACAACATGGATGAACCTGGAGGATGCTGTTAAGTGAAATAAGCCAGTCACAGAAGGAGTACGTGATTCCACTTATGTGAGGTATATGAAATAGCCAAATTCATAGAAGCAGAACATAGAATGATGGTTGCCAGAGGCTGTGAAAAAGGGAAATGGGGAGTTGTTCAATGGATATAACGTTTCAGTTATGTAAAATGAATAAATTCTAGAGATCTGCTGTGCACCCTAGTATCTGTAGTTAACAATACTGTATCGTGCACTTAAAAATTTGTTAAGAAGGTAGAGCTCATATTAAGTGTTTTTAACACACACACACACACACACACACACACAATCCACCGTCTTCTGCAAAAAGCAAAGAGGAACAAGCAAACTTTTGGAGGTAATGGATATATCTACTATATGGAAAAACCCGAACGAACTTTTTGGCCAACCCAATACTTGGATTATGTTGACGATTTCACAGGTGTATACATATGTCCCAAATCATCAAATTGTACAGATTAAATATGTGCCATTTTAATTTATCAGTTATACTTCAATAAAGCTGTTTTTATTTTTTATTTTTATTTATTTATTTTTTAACATCTTTATTGGAGTATAATTGCTTTACAACGGTGCATTAGTTTCTGCTTTATAACAAAGTGAATCAGTTATACATATACGTATATCCCTATATCTCCTCCCTCTTTCTGTCTCCCTCTCACCTTCCCTATCCCACCCCTCTAGGTGGTCACAAAGCACTGAGCTGATCTCCCTGTGCTATGCAGCTGCTTCCCACTAGCTATCTATTTTATATTTGGTAGTGTATATATGTCCATGCCAGTCTCACTTCATCCCAGCTTACCCTTCCCACTCCCCATGTCCTCAAGTCCATTCTCTACGTCTAAAGCTATTTTTAAAAAGGAAAATAAAATACACAATGAGATGCTGCTTCACAGCCACTAGGATGGATACAATAAAATGATAGTCAATTACAAGTGTTGATGAGAATATGGAGATATTGGAACCCTCATACACTGCTGGTTGAAATGTAAAATGGTGTGGTCACTTAGAAAAAAAGTTGGACAGTTCCTCAAAATATTACCACATAGCCTAGCAATTTCACTCTTAGGTATATACACAAGAGAATTGAAAACGTGTTCACACAAAGAGCTGTATGTGAATATTCATGGCAGTATTATTTATAATAGCAAAAAAACAAAAACAACTCAAATGTCCATCAACCGATGAACGAATAAACAAAACGTGGTCTATCCATACAGTGGAATGTAAAGAATGAAAATAAAAAGAATAAAATAAAAATAAATGAATATAAGAAGAATGGAATATTGATTCATGCTACAGCATGGATGAACTGTGAAAATATTATGCTAAGTAAAAGAAGCCAGATACTAAAAGCCACCTACTATATAATTTTATTCATATGAAATGCTCAGAATAGATAGAACATTTAGAGACAGAAAGTAGACTAGTGGTTGTCAGTAGCTAGGAGTGCCAAAGTTGGGAGTGACTGCTAATAGTTACTGGGTTCTTTTTGGACTGATGCAAATGTTCTGGATTTAGATAGTGGTAATAGTTGCCTAGTATTCTGAATATACTAAAAATCACTGAATTGTATAATTTAAAATAGTGAATTTTATGGTATACAAATTATGTCTCAATTAAAAATAGAAAAATATGAACATATAATACATTATCTCAAGAAAAATTAAAGCAATTACATATTACATTGAAATTTAACTTCCTAGAAGTTTTAAATGTTTGTTAGTTATTTTGTATCATTTTATACTACAGTTTCATTATGGTGTATTTTTCAAAACAAAATTTCATTATTTTACTGATTTTATATTTTAAAAATTTAATAATTTTCTATGTAATATATAAATAATTTCATAGATAAATAGTGATATAGAGATAGCAATTTGACCCTCTAAATGTACCATCAAAGACAAAATTTTCCTGTTTGATAATAACTTTGTACATTTTTATAGTGTAGTTTAAATAGGAAGTACCCTTCACAAACATTTAAATATTTACTGATTTTAGAATTCCTAGTTGTCTTCATGAAGATAACTTAAGATATAAAAAATTGTTTCAATTTTAATTTTTCTTATTTATTTTATAATTTCTAAAGTGTAATTTCTTTAGAATATATCTTCCTACAAAAACCACTCATTTCACAGGCTTATGGTGCCTACTCCTTTTTTCATAACTTTCAATGTGCAATTTAAATAGGTATATAAAGTTGATTTTAAAATATTTGTTATTAATTTTATAATTTCTCTAATGTAATTCATTAACATGTGTATGTACTTCAAGGAAAACCATTCAGATGTTTACTGGCATTGAAATTCTTAATCATTATAACATAATTATCTCAGTTTAAGATGTAAACAATAGTATATTAGGTTGTTATACTAGTCCTCCAAAAGTTTTCACCACCAAAGTAAAATTTTAATACTTGTTATTTCTTTTATATCATTTTGTTATGCAGTTTCATTAAGATTTCATTTTCGAGACATGCTAGGCAAATGTTTTCTTGACTTTAGCATTCCTCTTCATTTTAGTACATTTCTGAAAAATTAATACTTTCTTCATCCCAGCAATTCTACTGTTAGGAGTTTATCATAAAGATAAGTTCACACACATCTACAAACATAACAAGGATACACAAAGATAGGTATAGAGTGTTCATTGCAATCCTGTTTCTAAGAGCCAACAAAAATCAAACAGATAACAACAGAAAAATAAAACAAAATTAAACAGAATACATAACTCCAAGAAACGTAAATTATTTAAAATTATGGAAAATGATAGTTTCTGTGTAGCTATATTAAAATGAATTATTTCTATGTATATCGATAATATGGCCAAATGTAAGACAAATTTAAGTGACAAAAGCAACTTATAAACTGGTGTGCCTTATTTGTTTTAAATAATATTATGTACATGTCTTTTATATTAAAACTATATGATATAAAATAAATATCCAGGAGTCCATCCTGATTTAAGTAAATAACTGTATAAACACTTACGTACATACATAAATACATCATGAGACAGAGGGGACAGATTTTCCTTATGGAAGAATTCCGATTAACAAGTGTAGAAGGAAAGAGAAAAAATAATTACCATTAGGCAATCACCGCAATAATTCACAATTATTGCAGACAAGATCCCCCAATCGATGCCAAAATTAGTGGGCAAAATTTGAAGATCTCCCCCCAAATGTTTGTGAATTACAAAGGAGAAAATAGTAACTTTACAGTGCAGAAACCCAGAAGACAATACCTTAACCATGTGATGAAGGTTAACACCTGCAGTAATAAGACATGTGACATACTGTACCTCCTGATATGATGCACTAAGGGCACAATATCACTTTTGTGATATTCTTGCCATAAAAAGCATAAACTCAATCTACTCAAGAGAAAACATCAGAAAAAAGAAAATTGAAGGCTATTCTATGAATAACAGTAATATTCTTCAAAAGTATCAAAGTCATGAAAGATAAGGAAAGATTGAGGAAATCTTACAGACTGAAGCAGATTATGGAGGCATGAGAAGTAAATGCAGTCTGAGATTTTGAATTGGATCTTGTAAGAGAAAAAGGACATCAGTGGAAAAACTTGTGAAAATTGAATGAGGTCTTTACTTAATAGTAGCATACCAAAGTTCCTGGTTTTGATAATTATAAATGGCTATGTAAGATGTCAACATCTGGGAAGCTGGGAGAAGCGTATATGAAAACTGTATGATTTTTGCAAATTTTGTGTAAATCTAAAATTGTTTCAAAATAAAGTGTTTTAAAACAAAACTATATGGCATAGTATAATGTAATATGAACTATACATGTTTGTATTTTTTGAGGTGTAATTCATGTAACATAAAATTCACAATTTTAACCACTTTTGCAGTGTATAGTTAAGTGGCTTTAGTACATTTACAGTGTTCTACAACCATGATAACTAATTCTAGAACATTTTCATCACCCCGAAAAGACACTCCATACCTATTAAGCAGTAACTTCCCATTCTTCCCCCACCCCCAGCCCTTGGAAACCACTAATCTGCTATATGGATTTACCTATTCTCTTTATTTCATATAAATGTAATCATACAATATGTGGACTTTTGTGTCTGATGTCTTTCACTTAGCTCCTAGGTATATACCTATGAAAATTGAAAATAGGTCTTTAAACAAAAACTTTTACACTAATGTTCATTAGCCGCATTATTCATAATAACAAAAGTGGACTCCAAATGCCATCAGCTAATGAATGGATAAATAAAATATGGTTTATCCATACAACAAAATGTTATTCAGCCTAAAAAGAAATGAAGTACATGCTGCAGTGTGGATGAATCTTGGAAACATTACATTAAGTTAATTTGTATTTTTAAAGTATTGATATTATACACACACACATACCGAAAGGCTTAGTGTGGTAAGAAAAATTAATTGAAACTACTGGAATTGTAGGTATGGATGGGAACTTAAAAATAATTTAATATAATAGTTGGCTGAATTTTTATAGGTGGGACAATTGAAATAAAAATAAAACTACATATAGTATGTGTGTGTGTGTGTGTGTGTGTGTGTGTGTGTGTATCTTGGAAGGATACTAATACTAAGCACGAAATATTAGGTATATATCTGTGTAGAATAGTTCCTTTTTAGTGTGTACAGAAAATAGTTGTATAAGCATAATTAGTAAAAGTTTAAAATATAAGATATTAAATTTAATTCCACTTCTAGGGATTTATCCTTTTTAAGAATTAACGCAAGTACAGAAGTATATAACGCCATGCAAAAATATAACTGCTTACTTAACTTTAAGATCTGTTTTTGTATATGCATTTTATATTTATCCTTTTAAAGTATAAAAGAGATTTTATATGTTTATATATTCATTGAACATGTCCAAAAAGCTATTCCAAGAGCTGCTAATATTGATTAGCAGGAGTTGGAAAAGAGGTAGGTGTAGAGAGAGGAATTTTTATTTTACATCTCTCTCTGCTGTTTTTCTCTTTTTTGTCATAGAATTATTTTTATTGGGGGTGCCATACAACTCACTTTGGCTTATAAGGCAAGGTCAGCCATTCTGGGTTTGTTTAACTCCCTTATTTTACAGATAGGAAACGTCAGATTAGGAAACATCAGGAAAGTGAAATAACTTATTCAGGCACAGCCTGTAGCAGAAGCCGTTTGGGAAAGTAAATCCTCTGGATTCATACAGTATTTTTCCACTGCCCTACACCTGTTCAGTTACATTGCTCATTCCTATGAAATATAATCACAAAACCATCAGTCATTCCAAATGTTCCAAGGATGTTTCCGGAGTACATGATTCAGAAGAGCGATGGAAAGATTCTCACAGTACAATATTTGTCTGCTGCCATAATCGTAAAAAAAGGCAATCACATTTCCAAGAATGAAAACAGATGCAAATGTATAAGTAGTTGGAACTGAAATATAAGCATGTGTTCAGAGACCATGAATAGCTTCTTTTTTCCTCTCTAGACATAGTTTAACGATGCAATCTTTTCAGCTTTCAGAAGAGCAACGGCTGAGATTCCAGCTTAATCCTTAGGTAGCAGCTTCCATTAAGGTCGGTTGGGTCTCTGCCTGGTGTTTTATGCAGGGAATTCTGTTATACAGTGGCTGTAGGGGAGCAAGGGGGATGAAACAATAGCCTACAGACCTAGTAACTGTTTGAATGGGCTGACTGCTTGGGATTTGTGTTGTGAAACTGTTCAATCCCTATGATACCAATGGTTTTCATTGGATCTTAACATTTCAGAGTCATAAGGAACATTAGGGATTACCTAATACAAATACTTTATTTTACATACAGGGAAATTGAGGTTCAGAAAGGGAAAGGATTTTCCTAAAGCCATGGGTTTAGTTGTTTTTGTTTGTTTCATGTTTTAGAAGGCACATATTGTATTTTCCAGATTTGGGGTAGCAACTAAAAAGGAGGTTCACCTGGGTTTTCATGGATTAATTTACTTGGAGGATCTCAAAGTGTGGTTCCTGGACCATCAGTATCAGCATAATCTAGGAGCTTATTAGAAATGCAAATGCTGAATCATAAGTGCTGAGGTTGGGGCCCAGAAACATGTATTTTAACAAGCCTTTCAGGTGATTGCGATACATGCTCAAATTTGAGAATTTTCATTATTTATAAATTATTATTTGTCATAAATCTGATATGGGCCAAACTCTATCCTAGCTTAAGTTTGGCACTTACTTAAGGCCAAACAGATGGTTTCTAAACTATGAAATAAGTTACCCCAGATTTTTTTCTGCAATCTTCCTCCACCTGGCCCATCCACTCTCTGCCATTGCTGCCCTAACACTACTTCTAGGCTCCTAATATTTGCATGTGACTGAGTCTTAGATACTTGGGTTCTAGTTTCATCTCTTACTGTGTGACTTTGGGTAATTCCCTTCTCCTCTCTGGACTTCAAGTTATTTATATGTGAAATGAGAATACTGGGCTCATCTTTGACACCTCCATTAGCAGATTTTCACTTCCACACTTGGAAAGGCCCTAATAGCTTTCATTTGCCCTTAATTAAATTGAAGTTACTCTTTTCCTTGACTGGGGAGCCTGTGTTCTAAGTTTAATCTCCCATGTGTGATTAAGGACTTTGAAGGCTGAGAAAGTCATTGAAGGCCTTCACCTGCAGCTAGGAATGATATTTTTATTGGGTAAAGGCCTATCATGGAGCCCTGAATCCCAATTCAGACTATGGTAGGAAGCATTGGGATGAGTTTGACAGAAGAAATAATGTGGCTCTTAAACAATTTTACTTCTTGGTCAGAGTTATAGTGGCAAAGGGGAAAGTGCTGGAAAATTATGACATCCTTTTATTCCCTAACCCACTGCCAGTGTGTCAGGGGCTCTTTGAGGAGGCGAGTTTTCTCAAGGCAAGTGAATTGAGACTTGAATTTGATTTTTAAGTCATTGTGATGTCCTAATAGTCATGACAGTATGTACTATATATAGTAGAAAGTATATTTGTCTTGAAGTAAGGTAGTTTTTATTTAAATTCTCAACTCTGTCATTTGCTAGTTGTGTACTTCTGAGAATGGGACTTAACCTCTCTGTGTTTCAGTGTCCTCATTTGTAAAATAGGGTTAATAACACATGCCTTGGCTATTTCCAGAAAAGGCATGAGACAGTATATGAGAAAGTGTCTGGAACATGATAAGGGCTCAATAAATATTTGTTGTTGAAGTCCACCTGGAGTGTGGCCAGCAGTTACTCAAGTTAGCTAGCATTGATTTTAGTGTTGGAAACAGCACTTCAGAGAAAGAGCTGGAAGCTTACTATTCTACAATTAGGGTCATTCCTTTGGATCTCCCAGAATTCCCTGGCAAAATGTAGTTATCTCTGGAAGAGATATGATCAAGCAAAACCTGAGAAGAGGTTGGAATACATTCCAACAGAGAGGACAATTTTCTGGGGATGGGACACAAGGAAGCTGCCTGCTTAAAAGGTATAGATAGAGGAGGTTGTGGTAGACCAAAAAAACATTGTTGCCTTGGTCATAGTGGCAGTCTACCATATAAAGCTTCATTCTAGTCCCTTCAAGTTAGGGATAAATTAGAGTTAAGGTTGAATACAAAGAGAAGCATCACTAATGAGGTCAGCAGAGGAGTCCAGAAACCCTGTTGGAATTGACCTAATCTAAGCAAAATTAAAGCACCCCACCTAGGCCTCACTTTCCTACTTAAGGTCTCTTGTCTCCTCTTTATCCTAACTCCTATTTCTAGGACATTGCTGGGTTAGGTGTTAGAAAAGCAGTTTCAGACTATACACTAATATGTGTATTACTAATAGCCCTCTGGATACATGTTTCCCTCTCCTCTCCCAAATTGATTCCTTACCTCAATGCTCAGTCCTAAAACTGTTTTTGATAGGTTGGCCTTTGGAGGCAGCAGGAGGAAGTAGAAACACTAATTTGCTTTCTTCTTCTATTGCCCTTTTTATCTAAAGCCAGAGGACTAAACTGTGTTGGTTTTTCTGGCTTATCTTCAGGTATCAGCTTCCATAGCCAAAGGGTGAGGTTAGCATGCCTTATACCCAAATGCCCCTCTGATTCCATTGTGTGCCCTATTCCAGGTGTCAACACTTGTGAACTGAGCTGTAGGTTAGTGGAGACTGGGATTTCAAGAAAACCCTAATTTCAGGCATTATCATTTATTGTATATTTTCTATGGGCCAAATTCTGTGCTAAGTGCTTCAATACATATTATCTCACTTAATCCTTCTAGTGAGGTATGCTATTATTATTTCATTTTTTTAGATTGAGATAAATTGCCTTTATGAAGTTCACCCTGCTAGTAAGTGGTAGACTTAGAATTGGAACCTAAGTCTCTCAAACTCCATCTTCCTAGCTTGGCCACTTTAGAATCCCTTGAGTTACAAATCTAGGTGGCCAAAGAGCAGCTTCTCCCTTCATCTAAGTGATTATTTGCCTGGGTGACTATAGAATTCATTTTCTCTGCCTTTTTCTGTCTCCTTATACTTTTATTCTCTTGGGGATTGGGTTGTGACTTATTGAGATGGATCTGGTCCCCAGTTCTCTGCTTCTTTGGGCAATCCACAGGAGAAAGTTTGGACACAAAAAAGCTTCTTCTACTTTAGCCCTCAGCTGAGTAATCAAAGTAGTACAGCTGTCAGGAGAGCAACCTTGGGAGAAATGTAAAGTTTGTCTTTCAGTCTTTCTAACTCTTTTGCTGTTAATGTCTAATCTCCTTACAGCAAAATAATGCTTGTGCAAGCTATTACCCATTCATCAGATTGACTTTCTATTGAGTGTTCTTTAATTACAATTCTGAGCTCTGTCTATCCAAGTTCATTAATAGCTTTTCTGCTCATTTGGTATAGATATCTGTTCACAATTTGGGAAAAAAATGAGAGGAATCATTGACTAAAGATATTCACAAAATGTTTGAGGTGGTAAGGATCTTACACATCATGTCATGTAATCCCTTCTTGCTGATGACAACAAAATAAAAGGGAAGATAGGACTTGCCCAAAGTGATACGCCAAGCACCCAGGCCCCCAACTTTGAATCCAATAGGTTCTCTACTGTTACAACAGTGCTTAATATCTATTTACTGATTATTTTAGAATTGGTTGATGGCCGTGAGGTAGGTAGGTCTTTCTGGTATCCCAGAAGCATAGCATGTAGGAAATAGTATACTACTGGGCAAGATTTAAAAGCACAAAAGTCTGTAAATAGGTCTGATATTTAGCTAGTTACTCCAATATGGTTATACCAGTTATGTTAAGTAATTGACCATTCTCATTTGTTAGTGTCTATGACATACTGGTTGTAAAATATTTTGAATGTCAATTCTGCCTATAGGTGCTAAGCAGATAATGTAAATGAGGAAGGTGGGCCATGTGGGTATTTTCAAGTTGAAATGCATTTAAGTGTAACATGATCATGGTGAATTTTAGTTAATGCCAAAGTTTGAGATTGTATTTATTTGCATTTCAACAGCTACCAACTATTTAGAAGATTGAAAGAGAATGTTCTAGAGCAGTGGTATCAAGTAGAAATATAATGTGAGCACATAAGCATTTTTTAATTGAAATTTTTATTGACATAATTATGCAGCTGTAAGAACAAATAGAGATGTCGTGTAGTGTTTACCTAGTTACCCTCAAAGGTAACATTTTACAAAACTGTAGTATAATAGCACGATCAGTATATTAACATAGATTCAATTCACCAATCGTTTTCAGAGATTTCTGATTTAACTTTGTGTGTGTGTGTGTGTGTGTGTGTGTGTGTGTGTGTGAGTATATTTAGTTCTATACAGTTTTATTACATATGTAGGTTTGTGTATCTACCACCACAGTCAAGGTACTAAACAGTTCCATCATTGTAAAGATTCCTTCTGTTGCCCTTTTATAGCCACACCGACTTACCTCCCAACCCCCACTCCCAACCCTTGGAAACCACTAATTACTTCTCCATCTCTATAATTTTGTTATTTCAAGAATGTTATATAAATGGAATCATACAATTTGTGACCTTTTGGGATAGCCATTTTTAAAGACTTAGCATAATTCCTTGTAGATTCATCCAAGATGTTGCCTGTTTCAATAGCTCATTCCTTTTTATTGCTGACTGGTACTCCATAGTATGGGTGTACCACAGTGTGTTTAACCATTCACCCATTGAAGGGCATGTAGTCTGTTTCCATCAGTTGGTTATTACAAATAAAGCTGTTGTGAACATGTTACTATTTCTCTGGAATTGTTGCCCAAGAATGTAATTGCTGGGTTGTATGATAAGTGCTTGTTTAGTTTTGTAATAAAGTGAAAAACTGTTTTCCAGGATAGCTGTATAATTTGCATTTCCACCATCAATGTGTGAATGAACCAGTTTCTTTGTATCCTTGCCAGCATTTGATGTTGTCACTGTCTCTTATTTTTGCCATTCTGATGAGTGTGGTTTTCATTTCATTTTTCTTGTGGCTAATAATATTGAACAAATTTCCGTATGTTTACTTGCCATCTGTATATCCTCTTTGTTAATATGTTTGTTTACGTCTTTTGCCTGTTTTCTAATTGTGTTTTTTTTACTGTTGTTTTGAGAGTTCTTTATATATTCTATAAATTAGCTGTTTGTCATATAGGTCTTTTGCAAATACTTTCTTCAAGTCTATACTTGTCTTTCCATCCTTTTACCATGGGTTTTCACAGAGCAAAAGTTTTAAATTTTGATGAGATCCAATTTATCAAGTTTTCCTTTTATATATCATTCTTTTGTTTTATTTGCCTGGTCCCACACCCTGGAAATTTTCTCTTATGATTTTTTCTAAAGTTTTATTGTTTTATGTGTTATGTTTAAATCTATGATACATTTTAAATTATATTTTCTAAAAGGTGTGGTTTTCTACCTTCATGTATGTCCAGCTGCTCCAGCACCAATTCAATGGGTTTTCAGTTTGTCAAAAATTAATTGAGCATATTTGTGTAGGTCTCTTTCTGGGTCCTCTATTCCATTCCATTGAGCTTTGTATCTTTCCCTCCATCAATACAACACTATCTTGGTTACTGCAGCCATATGGTAAGACAATATCAGATAGAGTGATTTCTCCTGCATTGTTCTTTTTTTTCCCACTATTGTTTTAGCTATTCTAGGTCCTGTGGATTTTCATATAAATTTTAGAACAGGCTTGCTTATTTCTCCAAAAATCCTTGCTGGAATTTTTACAGGAATTACATTAAACCCATAGATCAATTTGGAGAGAATTGATGTCTTTACTATGTTAAGTTTTACACTTCATGAACATGGTATATAGCTCTGTATATTTAGGTCTTCTTTGATTTATTTAATCAGCATTTTGTAATTTTCAGCATACAGATTCCTGTACAGGTTTTGTTAAGGGTATACCTAAATATTTAATTTTCTTTGGTGCGATTATAAATGGTATTGTGTTTTAAATTTCAGTTTCTACCTGTTCATTGTTAAGTATATAAGAATATTACTGATATTTGTGTGTTGATCTTATATCCTGTGACCTTACTGAACTCACTTATTAGTGCTAGAAGTGTTCCATAGATTCCTTGGGACTTTCTATGTACACAATCATGTCTGCAACTAGAGACAGTTTTATTTCTTCTCTTCCAATTTGTATGCCTTTTATTTATTTCCCTTGCCTTATTGCAGTGGCTAGAACTTCCAGTATTATTTCAGAGAAGAGTGATGAGAGTGGATATCCTTGCCTTCTTCCTGATCTTAGAGGAAAAGAATTCAGCCTTTTACCATTAAGTATGATGTTACCTGTAGGTTTTTTTTTTTTTTGTAGAGTGGGTGAGTTAAAGATATTCTTTTTTTTTTTTTTATAAGTTTCTTGGTGGCTTTAGAGGAAACATCTGAATTATTGCATTGATAAAACATTTTACTTTTTTAAAAAAATTAATTAATTAATTAATTAATTTTTGGCTGTTTTGGGTCTCTGTTTCTGTGTGAGGGCCTTCTCTAGTTGCGGCAAGCGGGGGCCACTCTTCATCGCGGTGCACGGGCCTCTCACTATCGCGGCCTCTCTCATAACTGTCAAAGGGACTGGTTTTTTTTGTTTTTTGTTTTTTTAATCTGGAAGAGGCTTGGAGTTTCAGTGGAATGATGGATAGGTAAGCTTATTCAGATAGCTGAAATGTTGTCACAGGGCAATGGCAACAGTTTTGTTCTGTGCAGTCCCAAGGAGGAAGCTACAGAATGAAAGATAGCAGCTAAATCTAAGAATAGTCAAAGGGGTCCACAGTTAGGGTACGGAGGTTGGGGGAACAGAGGGAGATTAAAATTCCACCAAGTGAGCTGGATCTGATGACCTTCATAGTTCCTTTGAACTTTGAAATTCCAGTAAATTCACCATCATTTAGGGAGATGAAAAACCAAAGAAATCCATTAGGTTGTTTTTCTAGTTTTGAAAATGGAACATTGACAAAGTGCAGACATTGGGTAGGAAAAAAAACTGGGAGTTAGAATTTAAAAAGTCAATAACTCAGAGAATGCCTGGAAACTATCTAAAAACTCAGGATATGTGTGGCTAGAGATCAAAAATACCAGGGACTTGGAAAAAACCAAACAACCACAGCATAACTACCTGGCCAAATCAAAGAGGCTATTGCAGGGAGAGACAACATTTTTTAAAGACGGTCCAAATCTTGCAGGGCTTGAGGGGGTAGGAATTTCTAGGAATCCAGAATGGGGTAGGAGTGAGAGCAGGGAGACTTCCAGATGAGGCACAGAATTCAGAGGTTTGGAGATCTGTTCCAGGGTGGGAGAGATGTCCTTCATTTTATCATTCCAACTTTTATTGTTTCACCACTCCCCAATCCTGGCATTTCCCCAACCAAGTATGTCTCTTTCACTTTCAAAGAGTATTATTATTTTTACACTTATTTTAAGAAAACTTTGTTTCATTTTCTGAACTTAAATAGCAGAAGAATTGAACCTCTGTCCACTACTCTTCAAAAAACTTGAATTGTTAAAGATAGTTTTGACTTGTGTGTTGACTCTTGATTGAATTTCCCCCTTTTTGAGTAAATAGCACTTGACAGAAAAAAGGTTCTGTTTTTAGTGCTACAGCCAGGCTGTGCTTATGGTTGGTGGGAGTAAGAATGGGAAAGGCAGATAATCAAAGGTCTCTGTTTCCCTGACCTCTTTACAGTGGTGGTATCCATTTCCTTCACAGTTCCTAAAATGAGTAGGTTGTCTAGGAAATCGGCATATCTTCTTTGGCATGACAGTAAGGGTAAAAAGGTGTTTGAAGAAGAATACCAAGAAACCCTTTGCTTGGCTGAAATGAAAAGAGTGGATTGTCAAGGGAGTACTTTACAGACCTGTAATAGTCCTATTAAGGATTTATTCCAAACCCAAGAAGAACCATTCTTGAGTCCTTCCCCCCACCCAACTCCCTCCTTAGTGGCACCCTGGATCTGAGTTCCTTCTTTATCTAAGACTTCAAATGAACCATCCACTTCTATAATTAAGAATTAATGAAAAAAATGTAAAGAAGTTATTATCAACAAACGTTCTCTATTAGTGGGATGTCTTACATTCTCTTCCCATAAAATAGCAATATGGCTGATGTTGATAACTAAATTATGAGTAGATATTCTCTAAATCATTGATCAAGTCTCTTGCTGGTATGCCTGGTATTTCACTGATAAATGGCTCACCCAGATGTTGGCAACTTGTAGTTTATTAGAGAATAAGTCTCATCTTTTGAGATTTTCCTACTTGATTTGCTTTTTAGCAATTAATTCTTGGAGGAAAATAATGACCAACAGTATTGGGCCTGTTACTGCCAGGCTTGGACACTTGTAGCCCCTCCAGGTCAAATGCAGGCCATTGTACACATTCCAGCTGATGGCAAGAAGGGATGGGAGCTATTCTGTGCTTTCCAGCTGTTTTAGGAGGTAGAAATTCATTGTTTTTTTTTTGTTGTTGTTTTGAAGGCTTAGAATATCAGCCCTGGTGAAGTGTGGGAACATGCTTCTCAGTAAGTGTGAAATGACCTAATACAACAAATTTGGCATCATTGTACTTGAATTAAGATGCATCAAAGCAATTTCTTTACTGCCACCTGTTAATTAAGAATGGTATTTTTTTCTGCCTTATTATAAAGAGAATCTCATATCTGGATGGTGATTTATAGGTTCCAAAACATTCTCACTTTTTGTGTCCTTATTTGATATTCTCAACTGCCTCATGAGGGAGGTCTAACTCCTCATTTTGCAAATGGGGAAATAGGTTTGGAGAGATTAAGGAACTTGATTGAGATTTCACAGCTGTAAAAAGGCAAAGCTGAACTTCATTAAAACCCAAGTTTATTGACCCCAAATCTAGTGTTCTTTTGTGGTATTGCACTTCTTCTCAATCAATGGCAAAGAAACTCTGAAACTGAAATAGTCAAGTCACACAATAAGTAAATGGCAAAACTAGGATACTCAAAATTTCAAATTTAGAATCCGAGATAAGGACTTGAGCATTGGCAGTTTATCAGGGAGATGAGAAGCAGGAGTAAGGGACCAGGGAGTATAAGACAGTCTATCTAAAGGATTACCAATTTTGTTGATCTTTTTAAAAAAATCAACTTTTGGATTTGTTGATTTTTTTCTATTATTTTTCTGTACTCTGTTTCATTAATTTCTGCTTTAAATGTTATTATTTCCCTCCTTTTGCCTTATTTGAGTTCAGCTTGTGTTTTTTGTTTGTTTGTTTGTTTGCTTGTTTTTTAGTTTCTTAAGGTAGAAAGTTGGGTTATTGGTTTGAGGTCTTTCTTCTTTTTCTTCCATTACAGGTTATTACCAGATATTAAATATAGTTCCCTGTGCTATACAGTAGGTCCTTGTTAGCTTTCTTCTTTATTAATACAGGCCTTCACAACCATAAATTTCCCTCTAAGGACTGGTTTTTCTGCATCCCATAAGTTTTGTTATGTTGTGTTTTCTTTTTCATTCATCTCAAAGCATTCTCTCATTTCCCTTGTGATTTCTTCTAATAACCATTGGTTATTCAGAAACATTTAATTTTCACATATTTGTGAATTTCTCTAATATTCTTCTGTTATTGATTTCTAATTTTATTCCATTATGAGGACATACTTTGTAGGATTTCAATCCTTTTAAATTTATTGATGGATATTTTATGGCCTAGCATATGGTCTATTCTGAAGAATGTTCCATGTTCACTTGAAGAATATGTGTTCTGCTGTTGTTGGATACAGTGTTCTAGAAGTCTGTGATGTCTAGTTGGTTTATAGTGTTGGGTGGTATGTTTTTTAGTTGCAGTTTTTAACAGTGTTTTCTCTTTTACTTGAAAAACCACTAAATAGGAAACAAGTTGATAAAACTTTAAAAAAGGCAGGAAACTACTAGCCAAATCAACATATAAAATGAAAATGAAAAAAATTTCCAACTTGTGTTCATATATTAAAATACTTTTTATTTTTAAATTTAGTTCCTGTGGAAAACAGTTTTTAATAAATTATAAACATTAAGAATAATTATGCTTAACTTCTTATTCAATTAATTAATTAATCATATTTGGTGAATATGGTTAAATGGGCACCATATACATTTAGTAAAATTTAAAGGAAAAATACATTAAACTGGAAAACAGAAGACATGCATTCTAGATCTGGCTCTGTAACTAACTTGCTATATGGCCTCCATGGAGAATCTGACTTCTCTTGGCAGCAGTGTCTCTATCAGTAAAAATGGACTATTCCAGCTCCAGTATTTTTTCTATGGGTCAGAAAAAGCATGAGATTTGAGAGAGAGACTTTAGTTTGTTTTAGAACTTCACCAGTTTCTCCAAGTGACCTTCGCCTCACTAGGACTTGGTTACTCGACCTATAAAATGGGGAGAATAATACATACCTTGCTAAACATTTGTTAGGTTTAAATGAGATTTCATAGGTAAAATAGCTAGCACAGAGTGTGGTGAACAATAGGTGCTTGCTTGTTAAACATTTAGTTTCCTTTTCTTTATGAGTAATCAATAAAAAAACTGAATAGAAATAATAGTAATAATAATGATAGTTGCTATGCATGTCTGTGCTCTTTTAAATGATAACCAACCTGAGAGTTTGCACATCCATAGGGAGGAAAAATATTAATTCTTACGTAATTCTGCTAATTTTATAGGCTAGACAGTGTGAGGTAATAATGGAAATTTCCTAGAATATAAAATACAAAAGAACGTATTAAATTGATGTCCCTTTTATTCTTTGTGCAAAACTATATCCCTTGGAGAGTTAGGCAGCTTTTAGAGCAATGATAACACTCTAACTTATAACTGGGCTTGCTGCCTTGATATTTATTATCTCATTTTATCCTAATTCAGTGTCTGACTTGGAATAGAATTTAACAATAGACTTTATTGAATAACTAAATTACTCTTTGCAATAGTTTACTAAGTTAGGCAGCATAAATAACACCATCATAATTTTTCCTTTGAAGAAACTGAGCCTCAGAAGAGAGGTCAATTAACTTACCCAAGGTAACAGGGCAAGTTATAAACTAAATCTGAAATTTAGGTAATCCTGACTACTCTTCTGCTCCTCACTTGACCTCACCATGTGGCAGGATTAAAACTTCTTAACCCTGGCCCTATGCATTCTCCATATATAAAACAATATATTTATTGTTTTAAAAAGGCTTTAACAAAGTTATTAAATTAGTGTAAAGAGGATTTCTGATCTACTTTTCTTCTCCATATGAAAGGCAGTGAAGAGAAAAGTTTCTTATTGCAAGCTATTGATGATTAATTATCTGTGAAAGAAAAGGGCCCAGAAAGAGAGCAGACCTGGAGAGGAGACAGGGAGTATGAGAAGGCTGTTGGCCCACCAATTTCTGGTATTTCCATGTCAGAAGTCTTGTTTTCTACATTTTATTTTAGCATAATTATTTAAAAACTTTTGGAACATATTAACATTTTCCATTAAATATTGTTAATTCTTAAGTGTTATTTGTCTCTGATTGGTCTCTCCCTCACAGCTTCAAATGCACGTCCAATTTTATAACAGAAAGCAATATTATAAAAGTAGAAGTTGAAATATGGAAATTCCCTTTGGTATTCACCTTTTTGATGCCTTTAATAATATTGACATTTAACTGTCTTTTCTTCTAATAATCAGAAGAGTTTCACTGGTAGTGCAGCTGGTTCACTTTTTGCCTATTATGTGGTATCTGTGGTATAACTGACAGGAAAAAAAGCAATGCGAAAGGCTAAGAAAAACAGTGAGCTCAGCTATAGAGTTTCAGACATTTTGTTCTGTGTGGTTGTAAAATTTCATGCTTTCTTTTTCTCATGCGAATTCTAGGTTGCCAGATGTCCTGTGCACATATGACTATTCTGTGTTTCTATGCCATATCCCATTTTCATCTGTATCGGAAGACATAATGGTCCTCCCATTTAAGCCAAGTAAGACACAGTTAGTTGACTACTGTTGGCATTTGTCACTTCTCCCCTCCCCCACCAACCTGGTTAGAACATGTCCCACATTCTCCAAACTAAAACACTTCACCAAACTTTCTCACATATTAGAATCACTGTGAGGCAGAATAATAACTGAAGTGAGAGCCTTGTTAGTCATATTAAATGATGATGGCAGTTGTTTCCTACAGATATTATGACTTACTCAGAGGCCACTACAGTTTGATCTTTTAATTTTCAATTGTTTTTTACCTAGAAATCATATAAATTGGAAAGGGAATCAATAACAGTCTTATGAGTTTTAGTTTTTAATTTAGTTTTATTTTGGTGGGGACATAAATATTAATCTTGTTCTAACTTGTTTTCTTTAGGTTGAGTTAAGTAGATGAAGAAACAAGCTCAGACCAATTATATTATCATTTAGTTGATATACCCTAGGAAGGAATTGTCATTTTAAATAACATAATATTCTGGTAAATAGAGTGCTGGTGTATATGACAAAAATTATTTTTCCTGTTTTCAAATAATTTGATTATAATAATATCAAAAAACTACTTAATACAATAATTATATTAAACTTAATTGGATCTTGCTTTGATTGACAATATAGAGTACCTGGCATGTAGAAGATACTAGAAGTCTGTGAAATTGAAATTAATTTAAACAGGCGTTTTAATGTCTTGAAGGTCTTTGGGATCATTATTACAAACATAAGTTATCATAATACCTTTTATTTATATAGCATTTTCAACTTTCATAATGTTTTTTAAATTTTTTTAATTAAAAAATTTTATTGAAATATAGTTGATTTATAATGTGTTAGTTTCTGGTGTACAGCAAAGTGATTCAGATATATGTATATATATATGTATGGGTTTTATATATATATTCTTTTTCATATTCTTTTCCATTATGGTTTATTACAGGATATTGCTACTGTGCTATACAGTAGGACCTTGTTGTCTATCTCATAATGCTTTTTAAACATGAGATTTTTCATTTGATGCTTTCTCTAATTCTGTTGGGTAGGTAAAGCAAGTATTGTATTACTCATTTCATAAACAATATGGGTTGTATAGCTAGTAAGTGACAAACTCAGGAATTTAATCTCAATCTCCTGACCCCTAGTGTCCTGACCCTTATATTGCTCTTGTAATTTAATATTTCATATCTAGTAATATGCTAGATATAAATGTTTATTGTTTAAAATCATCTATCCCTAAAAAAACCTTTTAAAAACATAACTTTAGAAATATACAGGTACTTTAAGAGCTGGAGCATGTATAAATCCTTCTATGGAATGACCATGACTACTCCAAGCATACTTTAATAGCATGAAATATGAAATATTTGTTAAGAAAACAAACTAGAAAGAGAAGCTACTAAAATGTATAGCTTTTCCTGTTAAAGTTTAAACTTAGAAAAGTTAGCTAAAGAAGGAAGTTAGCTAAAGAAGTTAGCTAAAGTTAGCTGTTTTCTCTTTATCTGTGCCAGATATTGCAGAATATATTTTTTCAGAAAAACCTCTCCAGTTAAAGTCTTTAAAATTTAAAACTGAAAAGCCCCAAATGGAAAGGTAGTTTCTTATAATTCATGAACATTTATCTGTTACTAGACTGTAGAAGTTTTGCTGGAAGGGACATTGTCCATTTCTGTTTGTGCATATTTCATTGTCTTGCTCATAATAAAAACTCAAAATAAATATTTGAAGAAAACTGGGCTTAATTTACTTTTAATATTTTGCCTTTGATGGTTTGATCCATCTTCATAAAATCTAAGAAGGTAAAAAAGAATGGGGGTACTTTGTCATGTTCTCCCTTATCATTTTCCACATCACTGTCAAATTCCTAAAATATAAACTAATCATGTTTCTTTCCCACTTAAAAACCTCCTAATTTGTGAGATATAGGGCAAAGAGGAAGGAGAAACTTCTACTTTTATTTTATAAACATGTGATATATATGAATTTTTTTTACAGTGAGTGTGCATAACTTTGCAGCAAGAGAGAGAAAACACACCCAAATCTAATACAGGGGGAAAAAAAAGAAAAAGAAAAACAAAGATTCCAGTCCAAATTGCCCACAGGATAAAGTTTGAACATCTTAGGTCGATAGGAACTTCCAACTTCCTTGTTAATCTTCATCTCCCCACCTACACACCCCCACCCTACACAGATGTGCACATACACCCCTACTCGCCAGTGAAATAGAACTATCTTTTCTAAAGACACTGTGGTTTGCCCTCCAACTTGTTTTTTTTTGTGTACACTTTACTCAATATAGAAAGCCCTGCCCTCCCCCTTGTTTCCAATCAGATTCATTCAAGACCCAACTTAAGACACACTTTTCCAGCCTATAACAGAGTTAGTGCTCTCTCCTCTGTATGCCACAGTACTGTGTTACACAATAGCTTCCCCCATTAAATTTTGGTCAGAGCAAGAACCATGAGTCATACGGTAGATATCTTTGTACCTCTCTTCCTCTTCCTTTTTCATGCTCTCCTCCCATGCCTGTGTCTGACACACAGAAAACATTCAGTAAGTGCTTGTTGAATTAAGAAATAAATGAATGCATTAACAAATTAATATATTTTTCTAAGGTAGTAGAACTCATGTCTAGTGAAAAAATATTGTTAAAATAATAAAAAGTAAAGGTCATTCAGCCTGAGAACCAGTGTGGTGTATTGGATAGAACTCCAGCTTTGGAGTGAAACAGATCAGGGTTTGTTTTTAGCACCCACCAATTCCTGGCAGTGTGACCTTTGGCAAGTAACCTCACCTCAGTGGGCTTCACTTCTTTGTTTGTATAATGGGGCTAATAAAATCTACCTTGAAGACAGTTGCAAATACATAAATCACCTAGCTCAATGTCTGGCAAAATCCAAGTGCTCATTAAATGGTAGTTATTATTGTTAGTTTTATCAGCTTGTACAATGTTTTAGTTTGGTATATTTGATACCACCATGCATTTGATTATCTATGTTAGCTGTCTAATGCCTGCTAATTTTTTCTCCTTGATCACATTGTAAACCTCTCATGTTATACTTTAGCCACTGTCCGCAGTACCTAGCTCAGTGCTGACCACATACTCGAGTTTTAACTACTGAGTTAGAACTGTAGCTTATGGTGAAAAAAACACTGGATTTGGAGTCAGGAGATCCAGATAATGCTGAGCTATGTTAAGTAACTTTCCTTTCTCTGAGCCTTCTCAGCTCCTTCATTTGTAAAATTTAGGGAATAGACTTCTTGAGTCTTTTACAACTCATAAATTATGTGATTCTATGATTAGATAATTGATCCTTTTCCTGAAATAAAAAATTGTACTGTAGTTAAATAAGCCTCTACAGCCAGATAGAAAAATTTAGAGCCCAGGTAGGTTGACCAACCATCCCAGTTTTCCCAGAACTGTCCCAGTTTTAACACAGAAAGTCTTGTGTCCCATGAATCCTCTCAGTCCTGGGGAAACCAACACAGTTGGTCTTCCTAGCTTCAGGTAGTTTGACAAGTAAAAGGTATTTTTCCTTTATAGAGGCTTACAACTTTTTTGTCTTGAATTCTACATTGACAACTAGTGTTTGGTTTTGGTGGTAGAGATGAGCAATTGAGTAGGAGAAAAAAATAAGAAAAGTCCATGATGTATAAACGAGTACCCTTCTCTGGGTGATGATAATTCAGTGTCATTGAATCAGTCACTTCGGAGAACTTTTATGTACCAGGCACTGTATTAGGCTATGCTGTTAAATGTAGGCATGTAGAAGATTCTATCTCTGCACCCAGGCTAAGTATTTGTGTGTGTGTGGGGGGGGGTTAGGTTGGCGGGATATAGTACATATACCTAAGAAATGTCCCCACATACCACAAGGAGGTATATAATGAAGAAATATGTTAAACTGTTCAGGGAAGAAAGAGTAAGACATTGAGGACTAGAAGATGTAGAATTTAAGGCTGCAGAGGATTTGGATTGGTTATGGAAGTGGCTAGGCAGACAATCTAAGGGGTGTTACACATGCTGCTAGTTAGTGCACATGTCCTACAGGTAAATGACTGCTCATGGACTTCCAATTTTCATGAAAAAGTACCAGTAGTTTAAAAAAGGAAGTTCTCCAAGAGGTGCAAAGGGAAGTTTGGGGTGTGAAGGGGTTGGGGTGAGATCAAGGGAACTGGGGAAACAGATTTACTTTTCAAATGGTCCCTGCAATTTTTCTTCTGAGTTTTCCTCTACTTTTTAAGGTTATCTAACTTCAGTCTCTGCTGCCACAACCTTGTTTGTTTCTCAACACCGCATTATGGATATTGGCATGCTATAGGGGAAAGGGCAGAGGCTTCGAAAGCCTAAAAGGCCTCCACCACTTACTAGCTTTATGACTTTGGGCAAGTGAACTAGCCTTGCTGGAGCTCTGTTTGCTCATTGATAAAATAGGAGCAAACATACTTACTTCACTGGGTTGTTCTGAGAAATAAGGAAACAATTAATGAGTATAATATGCCTGATGTAGCTGGAAGATATTAGGGGCTCAATGAATGGTAAGTTCCTCACCTATCTCCTTCTAGGGTTATGATCATATATTTGATTATTTGTCTAAGTAAGAGGCAAAATCTCCTTCAAGTGGCCTCAGAAAAAGACTCCCAAAGGAGAGTTGGAAACACAGAGAGAACATACTCCTCATATCTCTGGAAATTCCTGGAGACCTGGAGATCCAGCCCCCTCCATCCACCCCTACAGCCCTGTAGTTCGTCTGTTTGTGTGATTTAAGTCAGGACAATAGCCCCTCTCAGGTCCATAAGAACATAAGTTCCTTGACTTGACTCTTCCTGTGTGTCATGCAAGCAGCATGGCTAGCAGAGCACGTACAGTTGGCTACTAATGATCTGCATGTGTTGAAAGCTGATTCCTTCCACTCTACTCCTGTGCACCGACAAGAACAGATTAGCATGCATAAGCTCTAGGGCAAATTTTCCTGCTGCAGGGAATAAGATCTTGTCACTTTACCAGGAAAGCTGGGTCACTGAGGGGTCTTATTACCTTCTCCAGGGCCTTTCTTTGGTTAACTTATGAAGTCCAAGAAGTTTGCTTTCAAAGCTGCTCAGTGTCTCTGTCAGCGCACCCTTTATTTTTGTAGGAATTTACCCCTCCCCACACCCCTGCCCTCAGCACCCCCTAGCTCTCCCCTGAACCCTTTTCAACTTCCTTTCAATTTCCCCCAAACCCTCTTCTCAACTTTCCCTCTATCATCTCTCTAATCCCTCCATACCTCATCCAATCTCCCTCCACTCCAACCAGCCCCCTACTTTCTCCATCTCCCTATACCCCATCGCTCACTGACCTGTCACTACTACTGGAATATTCAAGCTTCGAGACTCTTCCAATTCCCTCCCTCCCTCCCAACTTACTTCTGTCTTATTCTCTTCCCTCAGCTAATCCAAGAAAGAATTAAAACACTAGTAGAAATTGCCCATGTTTATTGAATTTAAAAAAATCACTTGCAAATTTATTTTCTTTATTGAAAAGATGTTGCAATTGTTGTGATAAAGAAAATCTTGATAAGGAAAAAATCAAGTCGGTCTAACAACTATACTTTTTCAATGTTAGTTTCTATTATCTACTCTCATGCATATTGTTAGTATAAATTGTAATTAAAACATCCCCACATTAATGCAGGGTTCAAAGAGGGGGGCATGCAGGGTTGGCGGAAAAAAAAAAGCAGCTCAAAGTCGTCAGGTTCAGTCCATGATCCGAGAGGCAGGGTTGTTGTACAGGTAGCCTTAGTTCATTGCCAGAGATTCAGTGGAAGATTCTGGGAGCAGCAAACGCTGATGACAGCTGAGGTAACAGAAGACAGGTTGCTAGGAGCAGTCACTAGGACATAGGATCTACCCAGCAATTATTTCATCACGTCGTCTTCTATTCCACCTGTGCCTGAAGCAATTGTAGTGACAATAACGGGATGGAAAGGACACAGTGCGGGTACTCCACTCGATGTTAGGATCATGTGTTTCAAGCCAGTGGATTCCAAGAATCAGAGGGTACCTTGGCGCATGAATAATGTCAAACTGGAGCTCTTCAACGTGGTTTCCAATTTTAACTTCAACAGGTGGTGTTTCCTTGGTTATGGGTCCATTAATCAACGGACGGCCATCTACAGTTTCGAGCATCAGAGGAAAGATGTTATTGCGGATGGGCAGCTTCTCTCGAAGAACCACAGAATGGTCAATGCTGTTTCTGTAGGAGCCTGAATCCACCATCGCTTGCTCAAAAAACTGTCGTCTTCCCAGTCGGATTTCAACAGTAAGCCATAGAGTACGAGACATGGATATTGGAAGTGAGGGGGAGGCATATTTGTAGATTGGCCCGCCCGGGTTCCCCCTTACCGCCGGGCCTCGATGTTTCCCGCCTGCTGGGCACGATGAGGCTTGACAGGGCAATCTCTGGCGAAATGACCAGGATAACCACAGTAGAGGCACAAGTGGCCTTCACGGCGGCGGGCTCGTTCGGCTTCACTGAGGTGTGGGCGATTGCTTGAAGCCTGCACAGGCTGGTTTTCATCTGGTGGACTATCAAACCCAGCTTTCTCCTGAGAGGGACTTGCCTCTTGTGGACTTAGATCAGGCTTACCACTTAACTTCTCTTCTAGGGTGATGCATTGGGTGATCAGATCAGATAGGTTGGTGGCTGGGTTTGTGCGAGACAGTTCATCTCGGATAGAACTGGCAAGCCCTTCCTGAAATTGGATGCAGAGAGTGCTTTCATCCCAGTTTAGCTCTTGAGCAATGATGTGGAAGTGGGTCGCATACTGGTGGACATGGTCCTCCCCTTGGCAGAGCTTACGGATGCGGTGGTTGGCATCTTCCATGTTTTCTGGATTGTCAAAGGTATCCTGGAGCACTTGTATGAAACTTTCAAATTGCTCCAGCAAGGGGCTTTGGATATCTACTAAGGGCTGGAACCACTTTCCTGCTTCACCTGAGAAGCGGTTGCCAACAAAGCTTACCAGAGCTGCTTCGGTGGGATACAGGTGCCCTCTGACTCTCATGTAACTATTCAATTGAACCAGAAACTCAGGAAGCTTCTGGGCATCCCCATTGAAGGCTAAAGGGTATTCTAGAGGGAAAGCTTCAGCCTCTAACCCATTGGAAGACTGTGGAAACTCTGAAGCTGCTGATGTTTCAGCAGCTGTTAGGCCGTCCAGGGACTCCTTGGGTGTTAAGAGTCCTAGGAACTCCTGGGCATCTGAAGGATCCTGGAGCTCCTGGGGGGCAAGAAACTCAAGGGACTCCAGGTGTGTTGAGGTGTCCTGGCATTTTGGTGCCTCCTGGAGCTCCTGGGCATTTGGGGGATCCTGGAGCTCTGAATTCTGGGTCCCTTGGCCTGCTGGGGCATCCTGGGTATCTGGGGGCTCCTGAACCTCCTTGAATTCTGCGGGCTTCTGGACCTCCTGGGCCATTGGGAGCTTCTGAGGCTCCTTGGCCTCTGAGGGCTTATGGGATATCCAGGCTCCTGTGAGCTCGTGGACCATTGAAGGTGCCTGGGGATCCTGGGTTGCTGGGGGCTCCAGGGACTCTGGATCTGCTGGGGGTTCCAAGGATTTTTGGGGCTCCTGGGCTGCTGAGGGCTCCCAGGATGGGAGGTCCTGAGTCTCTCTGGGCTTCTGGGGCTCCTTGACCTCTGGGGGCTCTTGGGGTTCCAAGGCTGCTGGGAAATCCAGGGTCTCTGGGGGTCTCTGGGTCTCCTGGGCCTCTGAGGGCTTCTGGAGTGGTTCATTCTCTTTGGCTGCTTGGGGCTTCTGGAGCTCTGGGATCTGGGACTGCAAGGCAGCATTTTCCTCCATCAGCCGCTGCACTTGAGCCTGCAGAATTTCATTCTCCAATTTCAGAGCAATATAGGAGGCTGCTAAGTCCTCCACCATCTTTTGAGGAAATGGACTTGGTTTGGCAGTTTGCTGCCAAGAGAGAGTGGGTGAGCGCTTGTGAGGTCTTTCTAAAAGCTCCTCACAGGCAGATGTTAGGCTCCTTGAGTTTTCCAGAAAGTGGGGATTTGGGCCCCACCAAGGTTGATTAACAGGAGGTCACTGTGAGCCCCCGGAGCTCAGCAAAGGGAGGTGTCAGATACACTGTGAAGAGAGTGGGATCTGAGGATCAGAAACTGTGGAAAGCACTCATTCAAAATAAATCATGACAAAACTTGCCCAGCAGTGCTGGATTTCTTTTACTATAGGCTCATATTCATGAACTGGGTCATATATGCTGGCTCTGACCCCATGACATTTTAAGAACAGCATCTGACCAAATCCGTGTATTTATTTTGCATTCTTCTTTTGAAAGTGAGCATTATATTAGAAGCAATTTCTCCATATTTTTTCCTGTTTTATATAGTCTTTAATTTCTAATGTCTGCCTAATATCCCAATGTAACACTTGGATTTTAACAGCTGCTTTCAATGACTAAATCAAATGTTTGAGCAATGTGGGGATTTTAAGTTCTGTGGTGGGCCAACCCAAGAGATATTTTTGGGTGGCTGGGGTAGGAGGTAGGGGTGAGTTCTTTCTGACACCTCAGAAATCATACCACATAAGTAACCACACAAGACCAGCCTCAGGAGAAAACAAGCAAAAGTTGACAAAATATATATATGCGCTCAGCAGACACATGCACATTATTTATAAAATGCCTCAAAATAGTTAAGAAAATAATCTTTATAAATGTACATTACCATTCAGAGACTTAGTCCAGGAGCTCGGCTGTCTGCGTACCCATCGCTGAGAAGGGAAGTGTGTGAATGGCTGTGGAGGCTTGCCTTTTCTGCATACACTGAACTCAAACAAACACACCCACTCCCAGAACACGTTCCAACTCTCCTCTGTAACGTAGCTATTTCGAGTGTGGAAGAGTTTTTTTTGACAGTACCTCTCAGTTTAGAGCAGCAAGGAAAGTAGGATGTTGCGCCCATGTGAGGCAGCCTCATGTACTCAGCCCTTGGTTACTTTAATAAATATTTGGCCAGGAAATTGGGAGTAATGCCACTGCCCTTGTGAAAAGTTGCAAACATTTCTGAATGACCACAGTGGTTTGGGACTTTATTTTTTATGTCCGTCTAATATAACCTCCCATCACTCTATCCACACTGGGCTGTTTGTTTAATTCTTACTCAGAGAGCAGCCTGCAGCACCTTAGTCCCTTCCCCCACCCACCTACTCAGTCCCTAGGGTCCCTCTCTGCAATGTTTTCTTGGGAATTTTACCATGGACAGATCTAGACAAAGTATAATAGGGTAAGATTTTAGAGGAGGTCAACTTTGTTGAAAGGTACTTGTAACAGTCTTGCAGGGTCCCTGGCTCCTTCTGAATGTCTTGGCCCAGGGTTCTCATCCTTCCCTGAGCTACTCAGGTGTTCTAGGCAGCACCCAGGTATCCCACTAAGGGCTGGCCTCTTGAGAAATGACCTTGCTCAAGATCTCACCTTCTCTTCTCATGACAAATCACAGTCACGCCCTGGGCATGGGCCATGTGGCCATTTTAGGTAAGACTCATTTTTGTCCTAGTAAGGAGTGCGGTTGGGAACTGTCTCTGGCCAAATCAAATCACACATCAGGTTATTCATGGTCTAAAGTCTCCTTTAAAAATGGTCAGTTCTACATTAATCAGCATAATGGGATAAACCCTGGTGATGGAATATGCCCAAACCACAGCAAACTGACAGACTGGACAAGCTGAACCTTAATGCAGAGGCTTTGAAAAGTAAAACCTTTTGCAAATCAAATGATATTACCTCCCTTCCTTTTGATGTTTTATTCTTTAGAAACACAACACACATAAAAATACCACCATCATCGGGAAATAATGTGTTCTGGTTATGTGAATTTTTTAGATAACTGGAGCCTTCCCTTTGAGAATCCAAAACACACAGTTGATATTTACCTTACCAATTAAAAAAATTCTGAGAAATATTTGTAGAATGCATTACACTTATTTCTCCATTCTTAAGTAGATTATTTTGAGTGTAATTTGATTTATTTTTTAATGGTTTGGGCTCATACTTACACAAACCAGCTCCTTTACTGTGTTTAACACCATGTTGCCTTCTGAAAGCTATTGAGAGGTATAAAGTGGCCAGTCTCCAAATTAAATACCTCCAAATTGCTATACTTTCCAACTTCTTGTAATTTTTTTTCACTTTGTATTTTTCTACTCTTTTGCTATCAAACTGTCACATAGCCCTCCACGCTGTTAACTATATACCTTTCTATACTAAGTGTAGGCAAATTTGGCAAATTATTTAGTCCTTCTAAAATTTAGCCTAAAATTCAGCTTATATAAAAAATTAAATTAAAAAAATAAAATTCAGCTTATAAAACTGTAAAATGGAGCTATTAGTGGTACTTAACTTTATAGAGTCATTGCAAAGATTTAACGAAATAATACATTTAAAAGGCTTAGCACAGTGTCTAGCAGCTAGTAATACCCAGTGAAGGTTGACTATGATGATGATGATGATAAGCAGCTATAGCAGCAGAAACATCATTTTAATTTATTCTTTTTAAGCATCTGTGAATTGGGAAACTAGAGAGTTAAACTTGCTAGAATTGTGTAAGGGCTGAACGGGGGCTCTCATATGAAGAAATTTACAGTGCATGGATTTTACAGCTTGATTTTTCACCACTCGGGAGCTTTTCTTTTCTTCCTGGCTGGGTTATGGATGATTTAGTTTACCAAATAATGCTCTAGAATCAGAACTGTAGGCACCTGAGCATGAAGATGAGATGATTAACAAAGGGACTGTGGAGCAGCCAAGAGAGATGTTTAAAAAGTCCATGGACTAAAGCACTGAATAGTGCCTTTCCTACGGACATATTTATTCAGTGGGCAAATGCATGGACCTCTCCGCCACCCCTGTTAAAGAGCAAAGATCACATTCAAAGTCCTTAAGTACAAGTTCCAAACTGTCTAAACATAGAGAATTATTCTATTTTGAGTGGAAAGAAGAGCTACACTTACTTTTGTCAAAATGCCTAGAGTAATTTTAATATCCTGAATTAGTCAAGTAAGAATAGAAAAGTAATTACATCCAAACTCTCATCATGTTTCCCCTACACTTTAGTCCTTCTCCTTACACTCACAACATGATGGAATTTATGGAGATTTAGAATGGTTATGAAAACATTTTAAGTAAATGAGGTTTTTTTTTTTAAAACTGGCAAATGAATTTTTATGGAAAAAAGACAAATGTCCATTTAACAGATATAAAGACTGCACAGTTATGCTCAGTTATCTTAATAAGTTACATATGTTAATTGTTAACTTAGGGAGAAAGGGAAGGGAAAGTTTGAATAAGATGAAATTCTACTTTGTACATTGCACTAAGAATCATAATTTTATTTTGTTGGCAATGTACAATCTGAAACATTTTAGGTTTCTGCTGGGGTCTTCTCAAAGCTGGCTAGGCTGCATCTTCAAGCAACTCAAGCTCCTGCCCCTCCTTCTTCCAGACTGGAAGAGTGAACAGGACAGGTTACCCCACAGACCTCTGGCACAATGCCCAGCTACCCCTTGAGGGCAGTCCCACGCTGGTGTCTGTTTTGTTCAACATGTTATTCCTATGGTTAGAGGCTTGCAGCATTTTAAGTTTAACCCACTATGTGCTTAGTACAGGTTGAAACTTTTCTTGTATCAACACTATACAGCATTGGGGCAACAGGAATTCTCAATTCCTTTAGAAGTTGGAAAGCTTTCCAAGAATTCTCCTTACTCATGTGACTGGGATCCAAAGCACGTGGCAATGGAATAGGAACGGAGTCTACCCCAGTACAACTCTGGAGTCAAAATTTGTCACCCCTTTGTCTCCTTTTATGATATTTACCATCTTCTCATTTTATTTCTTTTCCTTTGCATACTTAGGTGGCCTTTTCCCTTGATCAGCTATCATTTTGGGAAAATGAATCCCTACTGAGCTCTAAAAGGAACTTTCTTGGGGTGTTTGCATTTTCATAGGGTATTCTGAAAGGCTGCAGTCCCTTCAAGACCCTACTGTTGGGAGAGATATCCTGAGACAGAGATATCATTTTGACATCCTTTAGATCACACCATTCAGGTGGCCCTATATATATATTTTCCTTATAAGGCTGGCCCAATATGGCTTCTAGCATTAACAAATTTGCTTAATGATTTCAATGCTCTGGCTTCATTGAATCCTGACAATGTGCTGACCAGGCTGCCCTAGCTAAGGGCTGAAGTAACCACCATCACAGCCTAACAGTGGAATAAGAGGCCTTTGCTATAACCCCACTCTTGGGGATGTCCCTCTTATAGGGATCTTGTCCCCTCCTTTACTTCCTGGAGCCCTACTCTCTGGGATTTGCCAATGCTGGTTCACCCAGAAAGCAGACAAATCCAAGCTTATGGCATCAGCATGGCAGAAGACAGAGGGAAAGGGAGAGGGAGGGGGAAACAGAGGTGGGAAGGAAAGCAGAGGGAGAGGGGGAGGGGAGGAGAGAAGGAAAGATCACAGAAAATCTAGAAAAATGCTCAAAAAACAGCATATGTACATTTTGGTCAGTTAAAGAGAATATTTAATTAATTTAATTATTTTTATTTTTTAATATCTTTATTGGAGTATAATTGCTTTACAATGTTGTGTTAGTTTCTGTTGTACAACAAAGTGAATCAGCTATATGTATACATATATCCCCATATCCCCTCCCTCTTGAGCCTCCTTCCCATTCTCCCTATCCCACCCCTCTAGGTCGTCACAAAGCGTCAAGCTGATCTCCCTGTGCTATGCAGCAGCTTCCCACTAGCCATCTATTTTACATTTGGTAGTGTATATATGTCAATGCTACTCTCTCACTTCGTCCCAGCTTCCCCGTCCCCCACACCCCCATGTCCTCAAGTCCATTCTCTACATCTGCATCTTTATTCCTGCCCTGCCACGAGGTTCATCAGTACCGTTTTTTTAGATTCTATATATGTGCGTTAGCATACGGTATTTGTTTTTCTCTTTCTGACTTACTTCACTCTGTATGACAGACTCTAGTTCCATCCACCTCACTACAAGTAACTTAATTTCGTTCCTTTTTATGGCTGAGTAATATTCCATTGTATATATGTGCCACATCTTCTTTATCCATTCATCTGTCAATGGGCATTTAGGTTGCATCCATGTCCTGGCAATTGTAAATAGTGCTGCGATGAACATTGTGGCACATGACTCTTTTTGAATTATGGTTTTCTCAGGGTATATGCCCAGTAGTGGGATTGCTGGGTCATATAGTAGTTCTACTTTTAGTTTTTTAAGGAACCTCCATACTGTTTTCCATAGTGGCTGTATCAATTTACATTCCCACCAACAGTGTAGGAGGGTTCCCTTTAGAGAATATTTAATTTTATGGTTTAGCATTTTAAAAATCACATGATAGGAGACTATCTTTTAATGATTAGACTTACCTAAGCACCTCTAAAGGTCATATTCAGGCAATGGTGGTGGTATGATCTTTATAGGGTTGCAGAGTGTTAAAGGGGTGGTAGACTCTCAGTAGGACTAGAGAGGAATGTCCGAGTGTAGTGATGGGAGAAGCAACTGTGAATGGTGTACTGAGGAGGGAGAATATCAACCCTGACAACCCAATATTTTTACTGTGAAGTTCAAATGAGATAATAGTTGTGAAAGTGCTTTGAAAAAATGCGCTAATGGAAAGAGTGCAAGTTTTGAAGTAAGGCAGGTTAAGGTTCAGTTCCCAGCTCTTCTCTTTACTAGCTGTGTGATCTTGGCCAAATTACTTAAATTCTCTGAGACTCATTCTCCTCATCTGAAAGTAGGGGATAATAATAGGTCATTACTGAGTTGCTGTGACGATTAGAAATAATGTTAATACTTAACAATAGGCATTTGTTGAGTTGTAGCTGATGATAAAAATCACATTGATAGTAAAAGGGATTGCCACCAATTTTCTATATCAGCTTACCTAGTGCATTCAAACAAAATTCCTCACAAATTTTTGTATATAAACCCACCATAATTAACACAACTGTTCCACAAATATTTATTGACCATTCAGGTGGTTAAAGGCACTGTGCTGCAGTTGTGTGTGTGTGTGTGTGTGTTTGAAGTATGTATTCTGGTTGAGGAATACAAAGATGAATCCACTTGAAGTTTTTTCTCAAATAATTTACAGGCCAGTATGCAGGCAAAATATGTACATTAGTATTAATAGTGTAGAAATCTCCTAGTGTTAAATGTCCTGTAAGAGATACAGGTAATGTGTAATGAAGGTGGAAAAGAGAGAGATTGTGACTGGGTGGGGTGGGTGGAGAGGAGTGAGGGGTAGAATCTGGAAAGACTTAGTAGAAGAGGTGATTTTTTAGCTGAGCTTTTGAGTTAGGCTTTGAAAAAGGGGTAAGATTTGATCATCCCACTATGGGGGTGAAATTAAAGTGGATGAAGAAATGGACATTCCCAATGGAGGAAATAGTGAAAATAAAGGCACAGAGGTTAGCAGTTATAGCCTATGAATGGACAAGCAGCAGTTCAGTTTGGATGAAGCCTGGGGTATGTGAAGGAAGTATGTAAGTTCACAGACTATAATGTGATATATAGCTACTTAAAGAGAAAGTTGCCATGTAACAGAGATGACAGTAAAAAGCAAATGTTGTATATATACTTGGTCAAGAAATGTGTGGTCTTGAATTTTTAACTGCCCTATATATTTTCTTAATTTACTGAACTACTGACACCCATTAGCTATCTCCCCACCCTACCCAAGAATACCTGACAGAGCTTGACTATGATTTTATCTCAACATTTCCAAGAACTTTTTAATGTGTGTTTTCTTAATACCCCGTAATTCTGCCTGTGATGTCCTCCATGTTCAGAATGGTTCAATTCCCCTCCTCCTCCAAGTCAGGTATTAAACAAGCAAGACTGTCTCATGTTAACCCCAGCATGGACCTCTTGGTTTAGATATTTCATTTCAATTATTTCTTCTTGGAGCATATTTACATAACCAAATTCCATTTCCTCATTTTCTTCCATTCCATTTATGCCATGATTTTGTTCTTGTCACTGCCGTATTTGATTTTTCTAGCACAGCTGGATTATCTAAAACTGAGTTATTTGTATATATCCCTGACAGAAAAATAGCTCCCCTCTTATTCTCTGATTATTTCTTGGCTAAAAGACTGAAGCAGAAAATATCATTAGCAAGGAGTCACATCAGATTCCTGGGACATTTGTATTTTCTTTATGCATGCCAGCAGAGCATGGTCCAACAGCATGTGCAAATGGGAAAGATTACACTGATGAATTATTTGTCAAGAGCTGAAAAGGCATTTTGGTTTTCTTGATTTTTAGAGAGAGCTTAGTGATTTCTTTTTTCAGCTGCCTTTAAGCAAGCAGGGTTGTACTTCTGAGGCACTTTTTGCTTTCAACATTTGTGTAAGCCAGATATGGTGCAATCTAGTCACTGTGCTACATCAGGGTGACTGCAGTAGATAGCACAGTTTGAAAAATAAAGATTGTTATTTAAAAATAACTCCATGGGGGAACATTTCTGGCAAGTTTCATAAGAAACTGTTAATCATAAGTGACTCTGGGTAGGGGGAGTGGAGAGGACTTTTAGTTTTCATTTTACATTTTTCTGTAGCATTTGAGTTATTTTTGAAATATGAGCATATATTTCTTCTTTCTTCTTTTTTTTAAAAAAACAGCTTTATTGAGGTATAGTTGATATCTAAAATTGCGCATATGTTTTGTGTACTATTTGATAAGTTTGGACATAAGCAAACACCTGTGATACCATTACCATAATCAAGGTAATAGACATATCCAACATCTCCCAGAGCTGCTTTGTGTCTTGTGTGTGTGTGTGTGTGTGGTAAGAACACAACATGAGAGCACACATTTTTTTTAATGAAGAAATATAAAGGAGGCTTACCACCTGGCTGTGGCCTCATGTCCAAGTTTCTTGATTTGGCATTCAAAGCCCTCTAAGATGCAGTTTCTATCCCACCTCTCCAGCAGTGCTTCCCTTTTCCCTTACTCATGCCCTACTAACCATGTTAGTCTCTACATTGTGCCACTCACGTGGCACACTCAGCCAGACTTTGTTTACAGGTCTATGCCCTCTGACTGACTTTCCAAGTTTAAAAAATTAACCCTTCTTTCTAGGCCCAGTTCAGAAGCTGCCTCCTCCTAAGAGCCTTACCTGATTTCCCTAGCCCACACTTCCTGTTGCAAATGCAGCCAATACTGATTGCAGTTCTCATTTGGAATCTAATTATTTCTTGTCTTAATTTTCTCTGGTTAGTCAGAGGAGCCAGATTCTTGTCCTGCCACATGATCTTGGGTAGGTAGCAATCTCTCCTCATCTAGAAAATGAGAGTGTTGGATGATTTCCTAAATGCCTTCTAGTTCTAACAATCTAGGTTTCTAATATTTGTGAAAGAAGCTTTCAAAAACTCCAAAGCACTATAAAATAGAAACTGGTATTTGGATTACACTTTTTAAATCCCCCACAGCTTTTATAGTAACAGGTAAAAGAGACACATTTCTGACAAACTGCTTGTATGTATTATCTTAAAGTTTGATAAAAACCCTACTTCTTTGGTTAACAAAGTCTAACTTTTAAAAAAATTGGAAAGACTATTTTTCACACATTAGGCACGCCAATTTTAACATCAGTTTTCTTCTATAGGCAGCTATATCTTTCATTCTTGAGGTAAAAATCGCTTGAAAATATTTTGATTAATTGTGCATTTGGCATTAATGACCCCTTTCAATGCTGTGTTTCATCAAGCTTGAAAATTTATAAATGTCCTGGTATCATAATTTGTCCTGAAGAAACTAACTTCCCAGATATGACAGATAATATTACTGTTCCCATACATTTTCCATGGAAATAATAGCTGCAGCAACCACAACAACAGCAACAACAATAGCAAACACTTCTCTAGCATTTACTATGCACTAGGCACTATACTATACTATACTTTTTGCTTATATTAACTTTATATTAACTCATTCAATTAAGTTAGTATAACAACAACCACAACAACCCTACAAGAAAGGCATTTCCCCCTTCTATTTCACAGATTTAAAGACTGAGGCTCATAAAGGCTAAATAATGTGCTAAGGGGCCACAGAGCTGGTAAATGGTGGAGATGGGATTACATCTCAAGCCATTTGTCTTCATACTCTGTGCTCTAAGCAATTTAAACTATTATACTAGGCTGCTTCAGCTCTGTCCCCAACTTTCTGTGTGTCCGTGGATGAGTATCTTCCTTTCTGAGCCTTTTTTCCTTATCTGAAAGTAAGGAGGTTAGACTAGTCAGAGATTGCAAACTAACCATCTCTGGTCTAGAGGTGGCCTGCAGATACGTTTTGATTGATCTGTACTTATTTTAAAGTTGATTAAAAATCAGGAGATCCTACACAACAGTCCAGTTTTCCAAGTTACCTTGAAAAATAGATCTATGCTAGGCCCATATTCCCATATAGCAACAACCAACAGGAGTTGAGTAAATATTGGCTGCTTCCTTAGCTGGAGAACACACTCTAGTTTTCTGCAGTTCCTACCACTCCCTACTCCATTACATCTATTTGCTTTACTCTTAAACTTCCTCTGCCTGGTTCCTTATAGACATTTGAGCCAGAGCTTTAATCCTGATCGTTAAAGTCCCTTCAAGCTTCAACATTCAGTGATTCTACGTGAAGTTAAAAAACATACTGATATACATGAGAACATGGATGGATCTCAAAAACATCTTGAGTGAAAGAAGCCAGGAACAAAAGAGTAAATGGTACCATTTTTTGAAGTTCAAAAGCAGGGAAATTTAATCAATAGTTCTATAAGTCTGAATAGTAGTTACCTCTGGGGATGAGGGGGTATTGACTGGGAAGAAGCACAAGGGAACTTTCTGAGTATGGGTGATAGCAACATTCCATATATTGAGCTGGGTAGTGGTCACATGGGTGTATGAATATGTAAAAAGTCACTGAAGATTTGTGCATTGTACAGTATATGAATTGTATATTGCATTTTAAGCAAGATACTTATAAAACAGTGGTGTTCAGTGGTTCTCAAACGCTAGTCCTCAAAAGCTGGCATCAGAATAATCTGAGATTTTTCCTTAAAAGCAATTCCCAGGACACAGCAAGGCCAACAGTTCCAGAATTTCTAGAGGTGGAGCTTTGCAATGTATAGTTTAACAAGTACTGAAAACTTTACGAAGGAGCCAGATATGGGGACTTCTGTTCCTTTCTCTGTCTGGCACTTTTAAATCCAGTTCTGAATGAGTTAATTTGTTGGTGTTCGGTTGGGATGAGGACAGGAGAAGGAACTCAAACCCCAAAAAAAATTTGGAGCAAAGATTTATTTTCTGGCTTGCTTAGAAATATGCTTGTGGTTGGTGGGGGAGATGTGTATGTATGGGGAGTAGTAGTAGGGAATTGACTATTGAAAGAATGTTGGTTTTAAAGAAAGATTAATTCTAATGCTTTTCCAAAGGTGCTCAAGAAGGACAGGACAAATATCATCAAGTTAGCTAGATTATTTGAAGACTAGTATGGTATGAACTGATGGCCAAAATACTTAACTAACTCTAGGTTCCAAAAAACTGGTGGCAGGGACTGCCCTCAGCACAATGTTTAAGTGGATTAAGGGGGGAACCCTTAATCCAGTGACTGCTGTCCTCATAAGAAGACCATGTGAAGATACAGAGACACACAGGGAAGAAGGCAATGTGAAGACGGAGGAAGAGATTGGAGCGAAGCATTGACAAATCAAAAAGTGTCAGGAGCCACCAGAAACTAGAAGAGGTAAGGAAGGATTTCTCCCTAGAGCCTTCAGAGGGGGCATGGCCCTGTTGACACTTTGATTTTGGCCTTCTGGTCTCTAGAACGTTCAAAAACTGAATTTTTCCATTTATTTATGTTATGGCAACCCCAGGAAACTATTACAGCTTTTTATACTAAGTCCTAGAAGACAGGCCCTTGGGTGGGGAATTCTTTGAAGTCACTGACACTTCAGTGGGAGGGCAATGGATTGAGGGGAAGGGGGCAATGGATTGAGGGGAAGGAGCCACTAGAAGGAGTAAAAGGCCTCAGAAGCTGGGAGAGGAGAGGAAACATAGTTGCATTTTGCAGATTACACAAAACCAGCCCTGTGGAGAGTCATCTCCAAAGCTTCATTCGAATGCTTCTACTAAGGTCAGCTTTCTGTGCTATACCAATATGGAGTCAACAGTGATCAGTTGTTACTCTACCTAAGTGCTAAGGAATTAGGAGTTGAAAACAATTTCCACAGTCTGAAGACATGAGTCTTGCCTACTCTTTTCCCTCCCCAGAAATCATCACTTGTAAGTGGCCTGACCTCAGGGTGACCTACATGAGTACTAAAGGGTTTGTCAGGCAGGACAATGCACCCCATGTGGCTCCCCATTCCTCTGTCTCAATCAGAATTGGGAAATTTGCTATTAATCTTTTAAATGATCTTTTGTATTTGTTTATTTGTTTTGGTTGTTTGTCTTTTTGAAAATTCATCTGGCTATTTGTTTTACCTCTTCCTTTTTTGGCAATGCCTCTCTAGGCTAGACTAAATTTGGCTTTGTTTTCTGCATCAGGTGATGTTTCACTTTGACTCACCACCCAGGGGAGTAGGGGTGACCAGCGGGACTTAGGATCTGCTTTGCATTTCTCTGACTGGGCCAGAGGGGGTGGCTGTTTTCAATTCATCTTAGAGTTTACTTTTGGTCTAATTTGCTTCCCTGAGAAAGTCCTTTCATTTGTTTGCCTTTTTACATCTAAAATGCCTCTATCTTGTCTGAGTATCAGGGTGGGAGGGTGGTTGTCACAAGTAGACATATATCTGACTATATTACATTCAATTTTGTAGGTTGCAATTTTGCTACCTCTGTCTTCAGTATGGACCTTTGCTGACCTGGAGCATGGTTTCTGAGGCAGATTTATTAAAAATGTAGAGGCTTGCCACATAGAGTTGGTGGTGTGACTTGAAGGGTCTGGTAAAGAGATCCTTTATTATCTCTGCACCAAAAAGCAGCCCAAAAGCTGCTTATTTAATGATTTTTGCCTATGATTGACCTGATAGCATCATTCATTTGCATGCTCAAGTGGGCCTCACCTGTTTTGTTCTCTGTTCCACACAATGTTGGTGAAATGATCATTTATAACAGTGATTGAAGGGCATGAACTAACATACATTGCCCTCATTATTTACATTATGATTTCTAAAGCCATGTTCTTCTGGAGTCAAGAAACATAATTTTTCACTGACTATGAATCTCATACTGTTAATTCCACCTTTTATGAGAATCCTGTAATATACTTTAGAGGGAATCACCAATGTTAGTTTCTCTCTCCCAATCTGGTCTGACAAATCCCAGGCCTTAACTCTTTGGATAAATAAGTTTAGTGGGCAGAGTACTCATCTCTAAATCAAAAGATCTCAGTTCCAGCGATTGTAAGGAGCAAATGATGCAAAGATGTAATTTTCTTTCTGACATTTTCATTATCTGACATTATCTTAATTATTTAGTTGTTTTCTCACTTATTGCCTATTTCTTCTAATAGAAGATGACCTCATTAGGACAGGAAATTTGTCTTATTCTCTACTGTTTCTCTAGTGCCTAGAATCATGCCTGGCATTTAGTAGGAACTCAAGAAATATTTGTGGAATGAATGAATGAATAAGTTAATGACTCATATACTCTGAGAATTAGGGAAGCTTTGAAGGCCACCTAACCCAGTCTCTCACTCCATAACATCCTCTTCGTCTTTGATACTCATCCAGTCCAGCCTCAAGTCCCTACAGGACAAGGAACTCATCATCTTTCCAGACAGCTCATTTTTCTGTTTTACTGCCAGAAAATTCTTCCTTTCGTTGAGTTCAAATCTATCTCACTGAAATTTTCACCCCTTAGTCTTTATCCTGCCTTTTGCAGCCACACTGATTAAGTTCTAATTTTCAATATAATAGCCCTTCAAGTTTGTGAAGACTGCACTGATATTCTCCGTAAATCTTCTCCAGGTGAAATAGCCACAATTCCTTTAACTGTTTCTCATATAATATGCTTTTGACTACCCCTCATCATCCTGGCACTCTTCTGTGACCATTTATTTCTGCTCCAATATTATGGTCTGGGAAGTGCTCAATGTGGTACAGCTAGCCTCTCCTTGCTCCATAGAAACATTCATCAGCAGTTCATGGGTACATATGTTTAAAATGCTCCACGTTTAACTGTCCTATGATTCATCCCACATTTCATCATTTTGTCCACAAGGATATCATGAGAGACTTTGTAAAATGATTTACTAAAATCCAGATATATTAGGTCTATACCATTCCGCTAATCTGCTAGTATATGAACCTTATTTAAAAGTGAAGTGAGGTTAATTTGCTTAGTAAAGCAATACCAGGTCTTCATGTTTCCTACCCCCTTTTGAATTATCAAAAAGTATCTATTTGAAATGACTAATGTAAAAATGTTTGGGAAATTAAAAAATTTAAAAGCACTCAAGAGCTTCAAAATATCCTTATAATTGTTATGAATTTTTCAGATATATTTATATCTATATATTTATATCTATGCCTATATCTATCTATCTATCTATATGCATCAATAGATAGATGAAAGAAAGTGTGTGTGTGTGTGTGTGTGTGTGTGTGTTCTCTTCATTTTTAGCAGGAAAATCAGTGGGGAAATAGCTGTAAATCCTTATAGTTAGACTTCTAAATTAATGCTTTAGCAAGATGAGTAGGAGAAATGCAAAGGCCCTTTGTTCTATTGTCTTATTATGTCAAGACACAGACTCAAATGTGTAACAGTACCTCTGGTACTATTTGGAACTTCGTTTTTTTTTTTTAAAAAAAAACTATGATAAAAGACATTTTTTTCTTTTCTTTTTTTCCTCTCTCCAGTAAAACACATATCCAAGAGAATGTGGTCTTCAGGAAATCTGGAGGAAGACCTTCTATGCTCAGGGTCCCTGCCTGCCAAACTTCTATTGTTCCAGGTAACACTACATTCTCTTTTTTGAGTGAATAAAACCACATTGTGTAAGTTCACTCTGGATATTTCTGTCTTTCTGAGACAGGCAAAGATAAAATATTTTTGTATTTGAGGCACAAAGTAATTAGACATCTAGTCCCAACCTAAAACCTAGGGCACTGAAAAGAGAACTTCACCACATTAAACACTTGAACTTACCAAAAGCAAGAGCTTTTAGAAAATGATAAAAATTCAAGTACATTCTCCCTCCCTCTCTCTCTCTCTCTTTTCTCTCTTTCTCTCTTCCTCTCTCTCTCCTTTCCCCTTCCCCTCTCTCTCCTTTCCTCTCTCTTTCAAATCAAGCCCCAGTGTTTGCTTCCTTAATTAAAATCTTTCCCTTCTAAGTCATGTGCCAATTTGATTAGTAGGGTCCTGCCAACTCAAAAACTCTGATTCATTAAGTACAGACTAAACATAATGAATATTTCATTACTTGACTGTAAAGATTCAATGACTTCAGGTTATAAATATATACCCTGTTCTCCCAAGGCTTGAATTTTACTGAAAGTCAGTTTTCCTTAAGCTTAAATTTTGGTCATTTTCATACCACTTTCTGAATATCTGCTATATTCTCATCACTTTTATTATTAATTGCTTACTATTTTTATTTACATTAACTATTTTAAATTTAAATATCTATTTTATCATTATCTTAAACATTAGATTTTTTGGCATCATGGGCTAGATGTGGTAGGTAATGTTAAAAACAAAAAGTTTGTCTATGTACCATCTAAAACTGTCTACAAATCACCAGTATTATACATATCTAACTAAATAGTTTACCTTCTGACATGACTTCTGTAGTTTTGACTCACAGACTATAGCTTTTATTTATATTTATCCAGAAATCCAAAAGTTTATTATAAGTGCCAGGAATTGGATCACCCCTACCCAGTATCATCCTTACTTGTGGGACAGAAGGGTGAGAGAACTGGTGATGAGACCAGGTGAAGGAGTTTGTGTCTCTTCATTACCTTTCCCTCTACCCCTCTTCTGTGTGCTGATTTTATAATTTTCTTCAGTTTTCAGCCATCTACTATATACATGGTTAATAACTTCTTGAGAGGTTTGTTGGATCTTACCTTTTGCCCTTGAAGAGCTTGGATTTGAGCATGGTAGAAACATAATGGAGATAGCATTAAAAAGCAAAATGAGTTTTCTTCTCACAGCTGAGATGAAACTCCAACTGTTTTAGCTTCAGGGCCCAGATGACTTGGTCTATGGCAGCCATTTTTGGCTTACTATCCCAGTTGAAATATTAATATTCAGGGTACAGTTGGAATTGTTTTAAACTTCAGTGTAGTTGAGAGTCTCTCATGCCTATAGTCTGGGTGGTTAAACTTTATTTGGCCTAAGGAATTTATGCTGATCCTTCAAAGCCTTTCAGTAGCCATTCTTCTATCTTTCTTACAATGGTCACTCTACCCCTGGTCCTCGAACTCCTGGGTCAAAAATTGGCAGAAAGGAGAATGGCATTATCATTATTATAAAGGTTTAAATTTGAAAAGACAGTTCCACTTCCAGGAAATGTTTGTTTCCTCTTAGGCATTATGTCTATAATTCAGAGTTGCCTGGTTAGGACTGTATGGGTCAACTTATTAGGCATTCTTCAAGCATGTCCATCTGAATCAAATGATCTAGACTGCATGTGTCCATGCTCAATTCTGCTATTTCTAAACCAAGACAATAAAACAAAATAACAAAGTACTGTTCACCGAATTACCAGTATGGGTACTGACTAGTCTTGAATCACTGCTATAAAGAGTAATTCATAATTTAAAGTAAGATGTCAAGAAATACAAAGGTTTTGGTTTTTAACAAAGATGTACAGTGCCTTTCTCACAAAGTTGTTGAGATGGTTTAGAGGGGTCATTACAAACAAAGGACATCCTCACAATGTACTGACGAGGAGAAGTTTATTATGTTTTATTTATAAGCTGTCACTGGAATTCCAGTGTCACTTAATGTAACCTCCTGGATCATGGATTGACATAACATGACATGTGGATATGATGTCCTATTTCAGAAGATACCTTAGGAAAAAAAACGCAATAAAAGGTCTTCATGCCTTTAATTGGTTCTAGAACATTAAACAATGAATCTAGAGGTACCAATGGTATTGATTAGTGGTTCTCAAACTTTAAAATGTATCAGTATCACCTGGAGGGTTTATTAAAACAGAAGTTTCTAGGCCCCACTCCCACAGTTTCTGACTCTGTAGGTTTGGGGTGAGGCCTGAGAATTTGCATATCTAACAAGTTCCCAGGTGATGCTGATGCTGCTGGCCTGAGGGGCCACACTTTGGGAAACATTGGATTAGAGCCACATATGGTAAAGAAGTTCCATGATCTTCAGAAGAGATAATATCAGCATTTCTGTAGAATATAAGTAAAAATTTAAAAGTCACAGAGAAGGAGTGGGACAAATATTTATTGAACATCTACTGGGTGTGATGCACTTGCTAGATTTTTTACACAGATATTTTATTTAACTTCATTTTGACCACATTATCCCCATTTTTCAGGTGAAAAAGAAACTGGCAAAGACAACTAACTTTCCCAAGGTCACACAGCTATTAGCTGGTAGAGTTGAGACTCAAACCCAGGTTTGTATGGCTTTAAAGCTAATAGTTTTTTCTGCTAGATCACATTGCCACAATCAATTGTTTTTAAAAATATGCATAAATATTTTTTCCTTTTTTTTTTTACTTAGAGAGGTAAAATTATCCAGTGGAAGTACAGTGAAGTGAGTGCCAGGACACTCAGGCTCCAGTCCTGACTCTGCCACAAATTTTATCCATTGATCCATCAGTTCATGCACCCATCCCCCAACCTATCCATCCATCTATCTATCATCCATCAATCAATTCATCTATCCATTCGCTCATTCATCAAACATTACTTGAGCATTCACAGCGTTTTAGCCCCTCATTGTGTATAACTACTTCCCCTTCTTTAGGCTATGTGGTTTGTGTGGGATGTTTCAACTAGATTCAGAAGTTTATACTCATAATGATATGCCAAAATTTGTCCAGGGATTTCATAATTATTTTTGCTAATGGTAAATGAAAACATGCATGTTGGATTTGGTTTCCTTCAATGGATGTTAGCATGGATATCTGGATTTCAAAAAGTAGACGATTAAACTGGCCATAAAGTCTCGTTTTAAATTCAACATGGTGTGGTGTAAGGAACATTAAATCTTTAGCAAATCACCTAATTTTTCTGGGCCACAGTTTTCTGATTTGTCAAATGGAGTAGCAGCACCTTTCCATGAATGCTCAGGGATGTGGCAAGGATCAAACGAGAGGAAATGGGAATATGTTTTATAAAGTATAAATTCTATATAAACATATTATTTATTTATTCCATAAATTTTTTGGTTGGAAGCAACATTCTAGTCTCATTCTGTCATATCATAGATAAGGAATCTGTGGCACAGAGAGGTTTAATATCTTAACAAGATTACCCAGCTAGTAAGCTGCAGACCCAAGACTAGAACCCAATTGATTTGATCCTTACTATAGAGTTCTAAGAATTTAGAGTTATAGAGGCTAGAAAACAAGCTCTTTTCTTTAAAAAACAAATAGCTATTTTATTTTATTTTAAATTTCTTTTGTAGTAGAGTTGATTTACAATGTTGTGTTAGTTTCAGGTGTACAGCAAAGCGAATCAGTTATACATATACATATATCTACTCTTTTTTAGATTCTTTCCCCATATAGGTCATTACAGAGTACTGAGTAGAGTTCCCTGTGCTATACAGTAAGTTCTTATTAGTTACCTATTTTATATATAATAGTATGTATATGTCAATCCCAATCTCCCAATTTATCCCTCCCCCATGCCTTTCCCCTGGTAACCATCAGTTTGTTTTTTACATCTGTGACTCTATTTCTGTTTTGTAAATACATTCATCTGTATCATATTTTTAGATTCCACATGTAAGCAATATCATATGATATTTCTCTTTCTCTGTCTGATTTACTTCACTCAGTATGACAATCTCTAGGTTCATCTATGTTTCTGCAAATGGCATTATTTTGTTATTTTTTATGGCTGAGTAATATTCCACTGTATGTATGTACTACGTCTTCTTTATCCATTCCTCTGTTGATGAACATTTAAGTTGCTTCCATGTCATGGCTATTGTAAATAGTGCTGCAATGAACATTGGGGTGCATTTATCTTTTCGCATTGTGGTTTCCTCTGGATATATGTCCAGGAATGGGATTGCTGGATCAATGGTAGCTCTATTTTTAGTTTTTTAAGGAAACTCCATGCTGTTCCTCATAATGGTTGTACCAATTTACATTCCCGACAGTGAAGGAGGGTTCCCTTTTCTCCACACCCTCTCCAGCATTTATCGTTTGTAGATTTTTTGATGATGACCACTCTGACCAGTGTGAGGTGATACCTAATTGTAGTTTTGATTTGCATTTCTCTAATAATTAGTGATGTTGAGCATCTTTTCATGTGCCTCTTGGCCATCTGTATGTAGAAGACATAAGCTCTTAACTCTCTATTTTATGTTTGAACACACTCTCCCATGCCCTTGGAAAGTCCAATCTCTGCTTGATAACTCCTTTTGATGGATATATTACAATAAAACATTCTGTTTTTGTTAGAAAATACTTATCTGGAAGTGAAAGCTCCATACTTCTTCATAACTTCTACATACTAGTTCCTGTTTTGCTCTCTGAGGCTGAAGGAAATAAGTTCAGTTCCTTATCTCATGACAGACCTTGAAATATTTGAAAGCAACTACTGTGTCCCAACCTCTCTTATTCCTCCAGCATAGCAGCTGAATTTCCTTTCTATAGTCATGTATAGCTTTTATTTTTTAAAGTAGTTTGTTCAGCATTTGCTATGTGTCAGGCACTTTGCAGGAAGCTGAGGATACGAAGATGAATAAGCAAACCCTACCCTCAAAGAACTCTAGGTATGAAGACAAAGAAAAACAGTCAGTAGCTTTGCAATAAGTGCTGTGATGGAGGTAAGCATAGAGTGTTAACAGGAACAAACCACAACCTGAGGTGGGGTATTAGAAAATGTTTACAAAAGGTAATGTGCTTCAGCTGAGAAACAAAATTATGGTGGCTTATAACTATGGGTAAACAAGGAATATTTGAGGCATTTGTTAGTAGGTTAGCATGATCAAATGAAGGGTCTTTGTGGATACGTAGCAAAAGATAACATTGGAAAACTAGGCAGGACCAGATCACATTGAGCTTTCAAGTTTCTTCACCCTTTGTGTATGTATATATCAAACTGTGGATTCCAGAATTGAACACAGAGTTCCAGTTACGCAAACTATTCTCAATGAACACTAAGATCCCACTCATTTTTTGGCAGATCCTGTTGAATCATATTGATCTTACAGCTATTAAGATAAATATTGCTACTAAGCCAAGCCTTCCTTGATCTTACTCTGGTAGAGTTGGCTCTTTGTACACATGTGTAGGATTTTAAATTTATCCTCATTACATTCTCTCATGTTAGATTTTACTCAGTGTTCCTGTCCGTCAAGATCATTTTTATCCTGTTTCTCTCATAGAATGTATTTATTATTTCTCCCTGCTTCATGTTATTTGCTTTGCTTCCTTTACACCATAATGACTTTAATTTTATTGGTGTCAAAATTTCCTTAATTTTTGCAAATTCCACTATAAGGTTTCAAATAAATAAGCTGATATTTTGGCAATAATTTTACCATTTCTGCCCAAGTATTTGGATGAAGGTGATTTAGGAATACAACCTCTAATTCCCATTCTAATAATAGTCTATGTGCCTTGTTAAAACTAAATCTCATTGACTGTGGCATCATTTCACTTTTAATTAGTATATTTGACAAAGTACACATCACAAACAAATGATTACTTGAATTGTTCTCATTCATCCATGAGTTTTAGTGACTGGGCAAAATTAAGGATTGCTTTGGAAGTGCTGAAATCTGGGGCCTTGTGACCTCTCTCCATGTCAATAGAGTTAGCCATGAAGACATGATTTACCAGTACAAAGCACAAAGGGACATTGTAAAGGATGATGGCCAGTTGTTACTTTCTTAAACTCCACCACATGTCTTAAATAGCTTGTACAGACACTTCATAGAACACAACTATCCATTACCTTAGAATGAAAACTTTTGGAGCTCAAAGAGCCTCTGGAGAGTATATAATCCAACCCCTCAATGTTTACAGTACAGTCCAGTGCCCCAAATGGGGAAATGACTTGGTTGAAGTTGCAGTTTCTTAGGGCAAGCAGTTCTCTGAAACCAAAATTGTCCTATTTGGTCAACTTTGGATTTAGACCATATAAATAGATTTTACAGTTCCTACCTGGAAATAACTCTGGTCAGGCAATCCTATATTAAAGAGATATTAAGGATATCTCTGCCATTTGCAACAATGTGGATGAACCAAGAGGATATTATGCATAGTAAAACGTTAGAAAGAGAAAGAAAGATACCATATGTTATTACCTTTTGTGGACTCTAAAAAAAAATACAAAGGAATGAATATAATAAAACAGAAACAGAATCACTGATGTGGAAAACAAACTAGTGGTCACCTGTGGGGAGAAGGAAAGGGGGAAGGACACAATAGGGGAAAGGGATTAAGAGATACAAACTACTATGCATAAAATAGATAAGCAACAAGGATATATTTTACAGCACAGGGAAATATTATTGTGGTAATAACTTTAAATGGAGTGTAATCTATAAAAATATTGAATAACTATTAAGGAAACAAAACCATTTACCATTGCATCAAAAAGAATAAAATACCGAGGAATAAACCTACCTAAGGAGGCAAAAGACCTGAACTCAGAAAACTATAAGACACTGATGAAAGAAATCAAAGACGACACAAACAGATGGAGAAATATACCATGTTCTTGGATTGGAAGAATCAATATTGTCAAAATGACTATACTACCCAAAGCAATCTACAAAGTCAATGCAATCCCTATCAAATTACCAATAGCATTTCACAGAATTAGAACAAAATATTTTACAATTTGTAAGGAAACACAAAAGACCCTGAATAGCCAAAGCAATCTTTTTCTTTCTTTAACATCTTTATTGGAGTATAATTGCTTTACAATGGTGTGTTAGGTTCTGCTTTATAGCAAAGTGAATCAGTTATACATATACATATATCCTGATATCTCTTCCTTCTTCTGTCTCCCTCCCTCCCACCCTCCCTATTCCACCCCTCTAGGGGGTCACAAAGCACCGAGCTGATCTCCCTGTGCTATGTGGCTGCTTCCCAGTAGCTATCTATTTTACATTTGGTAGTGTATATATGTCCATGCCACTCTCTCACTTTGTCCCAGCTTACCCTTCCCCCTCCCCATATCCTCAAGTCCATTCTCTAGTAGGTCTGCGTCTTTATTCCCGTCTTGCCCCTAGGTTCTTCATGAACATTTTTTTTCTTAGATTCCATATATATGTGTTAGCATATGGTACTTGTTTTTCACTTTCTGACTTACTTCACTCTGTATGACAGACTCTAGATCCATCCACCTCACTACAAATAACTCAATTTCGTTTCTTTTTATGGCTGAGTAATATTCCATTGTATATATATGCCACATCTTCTTTATCCATTCATTTGTTGATGGACATTTAGGTTGCTTCCATGTCCTGGCTATTGTAAACAGAGCTGCAATGAACATTGTGGTACCTGACTCTTTTTGAATTATGGTTTTCTCAGGGTATATGCCCAGTAGTGGGATTGCTGGGTCGTATCATAGTTCTATTTTTAGTTTTTTAAGGCACCTCCATACTGTTCTCCACAGTGGCTGTATCAGTTTACATTCCCACCAACAGTGCAAGAGATTTCCCTTTTCTCCACGACCTCTTCAGCATTTATTGTTTGTAGATTTTTTGATGATGACCATTCTGACTGGTGTGAGGTGACACCTCATTGTAGTTTTGATTTGCATTTCTCTAATGATTAGTGATGTTGAGCATCCTTTCATGTGTTTGTTGGCAATCTGTATATCTTCTTTGTAGAAATGTCTATTTAGGTCTTCTGCCCATTTTTGGATTGGGTTGTTTGTTTTTTTGATATTGAGCTTTGTGAGCTGCTTGTAAATTTTGGAGATTAATCCTTTGTCAGTTGCTTCATTTGCAAATATTTTCTCCCATTCTGAGGGTTGTCTTTTGGTCTTGTTTATGGTTTCCTTTGCTGTGCAAAAGCTTTTAAGTTTCATTAGGTCACATTTGTTTATTTTTGTTTTTATTTCCATTTCTCTAGGAGGTGGGTCAAAAAGGATCTTGCTGTGATTTATGTCATAGAGTGTTCTGCCTATGTTTTCCTCTAAGAGTTTAATAGTGTCTGACCTTACATTTAGGTGTTTAATCCATTTTGAGTTTATTTTTGTGTATGGTGTTAGGGAGTGTTCTAATTTCATTCTTTTACATGTAGCTGTCCAATTTTCCCAGCACCCCTTATTGAAGAGGCTGTCTTTTCTCCACTGTATATTCTTGCCTCCTTTATGAAAGATAAGGTCACCATATGTGCGTGGGTTTATCTCTGGGCCTTCTATCCTGTTCCATTGATCTATATTCCTGTTTTTGTGCCAGTACCATACTGTCTTGATTATTGTAGCTTTGTAGTATAGTCTGAAGTCAGGGAGCCTGATTCCTCCAGCTCCATTTTTCTTTCTTCAAAGCAATATTGAGAAAGGAAAATGGAGCTAGAGGAATCAGGCTCCCTGACTTCATAATATCCTACAAAGCTACAGTAATCATAATAGTATGGTACTGGCACAAAAAGAGAAATATAGATCAGTGGAACAGGATAGAAGGTCCAGATTTAAAACCATGCACCTATGGTCACCTAATCTATGACAAAGGAAGCAACAATATACAATGGAGAAAAGACAGTCTCTTCAGTAAGTGGTGCTGGGAAAACTGGACAGCTACATGTAAAAGAATGAAATAGGAACATTAACACCATACACAAAAATAAACTCAAAATGGATTAAGACCTAAATGGAACACCGGATACTATAAACTCTTAGATAAAAACATAGGCAGAACACTCTATGACAAAAATCACAGCAAGATCTTTTTTGATCCACCTCTGAGAGTAATGAAAATAAATAAAAATAAACAAATGGGACCTAATTAAGCATAAAAACTGGAGACCTTCAAGATGGTGGAGGAGTAAGATGTGGAGATCCCTTCCTCCTCAGAGATACATCACAAATACATCTACATGTGGAACAAATCCTACAGAACACCTACTGAATGCTGGCAGAATACCTCAGACTTCCCAAAAGGCAAGAAACTACCCACGTACCTGGGTAGGGCAAAAGAAAAAAGAAAGAGACAAAAGAATAGGGACAGGACCTGCACCTCTGGGAGGGAGTTGTGAATGAGGAAAAGTTTCCACACACTAGGAAGTCCCTTCACTGGTGGAGATGGGGTGTGGCGGGTGGGAAGCTTGGAACCACAGAGGAGAGCACAGCAACAGGGGTGCAGAGGGCAAAGCGGAGAGATTTCCTACACATAGGATCGGTGCCGACCAGCACTCTCTAGCCTGAGAGGCTTGTCTGCTCACCCACCGGGGTGGGTGGGGGCTGGGAGCTGAAGCTCTGGCTTTGGAGGTCATATCCTAGGGAGAGGACTGGGGTTGGCTGCATGAACACAGGCTGAAGGGGGCTAGTGCACCACAGCTAGCTGGGAGGAAGTCTGGGAAAATGTCTGGAACTGCCTAAGATGCAAGAGATCATTGTTTCGGGGTGTGTGAGGAGAGGGGATTCAGAGCACCGCCTAAATGAGCTCCAGAGATGGGCATTAGCAGCAGCTATCAGTGTGGACACCAGAGATGGGCATGAGATGCTAAGGCTGCTGTTGCAGCCATCAAGAAGCCTGTGTGCAAGCACAGGTCACTATCCACACCTCCCCTCCTGGGAGCATGTGCAGTCCTCAACTGCCAGCATCCATGATCCAGGCACAACTTCCCCAGGAGAACAAACAGCGCGCCTCAGGCTGTTGCAATGTCATGATGGCCTCTGTCACTGCAGGCTCACCCCGCATTCCGTACCCTTGCTTCCCCCCACTCAAAGTGAGCCAGAGCCCCCTAATCAGCTGCTACTTTAACCCTGTACTGTCTGAGTGAAGAACAGACTCCCTCAGGCGACCTACATGCAGAGGCTGGGCCAAATCCAAAGGTGAAACCCAGGAGCTGTGCAAACAAAGAAGAGAAAGGGAAATTTCTCCCAGAAGCCTCAGGAGCAGTGGCTTAAATCTCCACAATCAACTTGATGTACCCTGAATCTCTGGAATACCTGAATAAACAATGAATCATCCCAAAATTGAGGCAGTGGACTTGGGAAGCAAATGCAGACTTGGGGTTTGCTATCTGCAACTAATTTGTTTCTGCTTTTATGTTTATTTTAGTTTAGTTTTAGAGTTTATTATCATTCGTAGATTTGTTTAGCCTTTTATAGCATTGCTATAAAATGCTATATAGCATTGTTTTACCATTTGTCCTAGTGTTCTGTCTGTCCGAATTTAAAAAAATTTTTTAGTATAGTTTTTAGCCCTTGTTATCACTGGTGGATTTGTTTTCGGGATGGTTGCTGTCTTCTTTCTTTCTTTCTTTTTATTACTTTTTATTATTTTTATTTTTAATATTTTTTAAATTTTAATAACTTTATTTTATTTTTCTTTCTTTCTTTTTTTCTCACTTTTCTTCTGAGCTGTGTGGCTGACAGGGTCTTGGTGCTCCAGCCGGTGTCAGGGCTGTGTCTGTGAGGTGGGAGAGCTGAGTTCATGATATTGGTCCACCAGAGAATTCCCGGCTCCACATAATATCAAAATTGAAAGATCTCCCAGAGATCTCCATCTCAATGCTAAAACCCAGCTCCGCCCAACGACCAGCAGGCTACAATGCTTGACACCCTATGCCAAACAACAAGCAAGACAGGAACACAACCCCACTCATTAGCAGAGAGGCTGCCTAAAATCATAATAAGATCACAGACACCCCAAAACACAACACCGGATGTGGTCCTGCCCACCAGAAAGGCAAGATCCAGGCTCATTCACCAGAACACAGGCACCAGTCCCCTCCACCAGGAAGCCTACACAACCCACTGAACCAACCTTAGCCACTGGGGGCAGACACCAAAAACGACGGGAACTATGAACTTGCACCTGTGAAAAGGAGACCCCAAACACAGTAAGTTAAGCAAAATGTAAACACACAGAAACACACAGCAAAAGAAGGAACAAGGCAAAAACCCACCAGACCAAACAAATGAAGAGGAAATAGGCAGTCTACCTGAAAAATATTTCAGAGTAATGATAGTAAAGATGATCCAAAATCTTGGAAATAGAATGGAGAAAATACAAGAAACGTTTAACAAGGACCTAGAAGAACTAAAGAGCAAACAAACAATGATGAACAACACAATAAATGAAACAAAAAATTCCCTAGAAGGAATCAAGAGCAGAATACTGAGGCAGAAGAACAGATAAGTGACCTGGAAGATAAAAGAGTGGAAATAACTACTGCAGAGCAGAATAAAGAAAAAAGAATGAAAAGAATTGAGGACAGTCTCAAAGACTTCTGGGACAACACTAAATGCATGAACATTAGAATTATAGGGGACCCAGAAGAAGAAGAGTAAAAGAAAGGGATTGAGAAAATATTTGAAGAGATTATAGTTGAAAACTTCCCTAATATGGGAAAGGAAATGGTCAAGTAGAGGAAGCGTAGAGAGTCCCATACAGGATAAATCAAAGGAGAAACACGCCAACACACATATTAATCAAACTTTCAAAAATCAAATACAAAGAAAAAATATTAAAAGCAGCAAGGGAAAAACAACAAATAACATACAAGGGAATCCCCATAAGGTTAACAGCTGATCTTTCAGCAGAAACTCTGCAAGGCAGAAGGGAGTGGCAGGACATATTTAAAGTGATGAAAGGGAAAAGCCTACAACCAAGATTATTCTAACCAGCAAGGATCTCATTCAGATTTGACGGAGAATTTAAAACATTTACAGACAAGCAAAAGCTAAGAGAATTCAGCACCACCAAACCAGCTTTACAACAAATGCTAAAGGAACTTCTCTAGGCAGGAAACACAAAAGAAGGAAAAGACCTACAATAACAAACCCAAAACAATTATGAAAATGGTAATAGAAACATACATACTGAAATCTACCTTAAATGTAAACGGATTAATTGCTCCAACCAAAAGAAATAGACTGGCTGAATGGATACAAAAACAAGACCCATATATATGCTGTCTACAAGAGACCCACTTCAGACCTAGGGGCACATACAGACTGAAAGTGAGGGGATAGTAAAATGTATTCCATGCAAATGGAAATCAAAAGAAAGCTGGAGCAGCATTTCTCATATCAAACAAAGTAGGCTTTAAAATAAAGACTATTACAAAAGACAAAGAAGGACACTACATAATGATCAAGGGATGAATCCAAGGGAAGATATAACAATTGTAAACATTTATGTACCCAACATAGAAGCACCTCAATACATAAGGCAAATGCTACCAGCCATAAGAGGGGAAATTGACAGTAACACAATCATAGTAGGGGACTTTAACACCCCACTTTCACCGATGGACAGATCTTCCAAAATGAAAATAAATATGGAAACACAAGCTTGAATGGTACATTAAACAAGATGGACTTAATTGATATTTATAGGACATTCCATCCCAAAACAACAGAATAAACTTTCATCTCAAGTGCTCATGGAACATTCTCCAGGATAGATCATATCTTGGGGCACAAATAAAGCCTTGGCAAATTTAAGAGAATTGAAATTGTATCAAGTATCTTTTCTGACCACAATGCTATGAGACTAGATATCAATTAGAGGAAAAAAATCTGTAAATAATACAAACACATGGAGGCTAAAAAATATACTACTGAATAACCAAGAGAGCACTGAACAAATCAAAGAGGAAATCAAAACATACCTAGAAACAAATGACAATGAAAACACGATGACCCAAAAACTATGGGATGCAGCAAAAGCAGTTCTAAGAGGGAAGTTTATAGCAATACAAGCCTACCTCAAGAAACAAGAAACATCTCAAATAAACAACCTAACCTTACACTTATAGCAATTAGAGAAAGAAGAACAAAAACCCCCCAAAGTTAGCAGAAGGAAAAAAATCATAAAGATCAGATCAGAAATAAATGAAAAAGAAATGAAGGGGACAATAGCAAAGATCAATAACACTAAAAGCTGGTTCTTTGAGAAGATAAACAAAATTGATAAACCATTAGACAGACTCATCAAAAGAAAAAGGGAGAAGACTCAAATCAATAGAATTAGAAATGAAAATGGAGAAATAAAAACTGACACTGCAGAAATACAATGGATCATGAGAGATTACTACAAGCAACTATATGCCAATAAAATGGACAACCTGGAAGAAATGGACAAATTCCTAGAAAAGCACAACCTTCGGGGATGGAACCAGGAAGATATAGAAAATATGAACAGATCAATCACAAGCACTGAAATTGAGACTGTGATTAAAAATCTTCCATCAAACAAAAGCCCAGGACCAGATGGCTTCACAGGCGAATTCTATCAAACAATTAGAGAAGAGCTAACACCTATCCTTCTCAAACTGTTCCAAAATATAGCAGAGGCAGGAACCCTCCCAAACTCATTCTATGAGGCCACAATCACCCTGATAACAAAACCACACAAAGATGTCACAAAGAAAATACTACATGTAATATCACTGATAAACATACATGCAAAAATCCTCAACAAAATACTAGCAAACAGAATCCAACAGCACATCAAAAGGATGATACACCATGATCAAGTAGGGTTAATCCCAGCAATGCAAGGATTCTTCAATATGCAGAAATCAATCAATGTGATAAACCATATTAACAAATTGGAGAAAAACCATATGATCATCTCAATAGATGTAGAAAAAGCTTTTGACAAAATTCAACACCCATTTATGATAAAACCCCTCCAGAAAGTAGACATAGAGGGAACTTACCTCAACATAATAAAGGCCATATATGACAAACCCACAGCCAACATCATTCTCAATGGTGAAAAACAGAAAACATTTCCTCTAAGATCAGGAACAAGACAAGGTTGTCCACTCTCAGCATTATTATTCAACATAGTTTTGGATGTTTTAGGCACAGCAATCAGAGAATAAAAAGAAATAAAAGGAATCTAAATCAGAAAAAAAGAAGTAAAACTGTCACTGTTTGCCGATGACATGATACTATACATAGAGAATGCTAAAGATATTACCAGAAAACTATTAGAGCTAATCAATGAATTTGGTAAAGTGGCAGGATACAAAATGAATGCACAGAAATCTCTTGCATTCCTATACACTAATGATGAAGAATCCGAAAGAGAAATCAAGGAAACATTCCCATTTACCATTGCAACAAAAAGAATAAAATATCTAGGAATAAACCTACCTAAGGAGACAAAAGACCTGTATGCAGAAAACTGTAAGACACTGATGAAAGAAATTAAAGATGATACAAATAGATGGAGAGATATACCACGTTCCTGAATTGGAAGAATCGAGATTGTGATAATGAATATACTACCCAAAGCAATCTACAGATTCAATGCAATCCCTATCAAACTACCAATGGCATTTTTCACAGAACTAGAACAAAAAATGTCACAGTTTGTATGAAAACACAAAATACCCCAAATAGCCAAAGGAATCTTGAGAAAGAAAAACGGAGCTGGAAGAATCAGGCTCCCTGATTACAGACTATACTACAAAGCTACAATAACGAAGACAGTATGGTACTGGCATAAAAACAGAAATATAGATCAATGGAACAGGATACAAAGCCCAGAGATAAACCCACGCACATATGGTCACCATATCTTTGATAAAGGAGGCATGAATATACAATGGAGAAAAGACAGCCTCTTCAGTAAGTGGAGCTGGGAAAACTGGACAGCTACATGTAAAAGAATGAAATTAGAACACTCCCCAACACCATACAGAAAAATAAACTCAAAATGGATTAAACACCTAAATGTAAGGCCAGATTAGAGGTAACCATAGGCAGAATGCTCTATGACATAAATCACAGCAAGATCCTTTTTGACCCACCTCCTAGAGAAATGGAAATAAAACCAAAAAGAAACAAATTGGACTTAATGAAACTTAAAACCTTTTGCACAGCAAAGGAAACCATAAGCAAGACGAAAAGACAACCCTCAGAATGGGAGAAAATATTTGCAAATGAAGCAACTGACAAAGGATTAATCTCCAAAATTTACAAGCAGCTCATGCAGTTCAATATCAAAAATCAAAAAACCCAATCCAAAAATGGGCAGAAGACCTAAGTAGACATTTCTCCAAAGAAGATATACAGATTGCCAGCAAACACATGAAAGGTTGCTCAACATCACTAATCATTAGAGAAATGCAAATCAAAACTACACTGAGGTATCACTTCACACCAGTGAGAATGGCCATCATCAAAAAATTTACAAACAGTAAATGCTGGAGTGTGTGTGGAGAAAAGAGAATGCTTTTGCACTGTTGGTGAGAATGTAAATTGATACAGCCACTCTGGAGAACAGTATGGAGGTTCCTTTAAAAACTAAAAATAGAACTACCATACAACCCAGCAATCCCAGTACTGGGCATATACCCTGAGAAAACCATAATTCAAAAAGAGTCAGGTACCACAATGTTCATTGCAGCTCTATTTACAATAGGTAGCACATGGAAGCAGCTTAATTGTCCATCAACAGATAAATGGACACAGAAGATGTGGCACATATATACAATGGAATATTGCTCAGCCATAAAAAGAAACAAAATTGAGTTATTTGTAGTGAGGTGGATGGACCTAGAGTCTGTCATACAGAGTGAAGAAAGTCAGAAAGAGAAAAACAAATACCATATGCTAACAGATATATGTGGAATCTAAAGAAAAAGTGGTTTTGAAGAACCTAGGGGCAAGACAGGAATAAAGACGCAGATGTAGGGAATGGACTTGAAGACACGGGGAGGGGGAAGGGTATGCTGGGATGAAGTGAGAGAGTGGCATGGACATATATACACTACTAAATGTAAAATAGATAGCTAGTGGGAAGAAGCCACATAGCACAGGGCGATCAGCTCAGTACTCTCTGACCACCTAGAGGGGTGGGATAGGGAGGGTGGGAGGATATGCAAGAGGGAGGAGTTATGGGTATATATGTATATGTATAGCTGATTCATTTTGATATAAAGCAGAAACTTACACATCATTTTAAAGCAATTATACTCCAATTAAGATGTTAAGAAATTTAAAAATTAAAAAAAAAGCTTAAAAACTTTTGCACAGAAAAGGAAACCATAAACAAAATGAAAAGAAAACACACAGAATGGGAGAAAATATTTGCAAGCAAAGCAACTGACAAGGGATTAATCTCCAAAATATACAAAACAGCTCATGTAGCTCAATATCAAAAACAAAAAACAAAACAAAAAAAACCCCAGAGAATCCAATCAAAAACGTGGGTGGAAGATCTAAATAGACATTTCTCCAAAGAAGACATACATATGGCCAAAAGGCACGTTAAAAGATGCTCAGTATCACTAATTATTAGAGAAACGCAAATCAAAACTACATTGAGGTATCACCTCACACTGGTCAGAGTGGTCATCATCAAAAAATCTACAAACAATAAATTCTGGAGAGGGTGTCGAGAAAATGGAACCCTCCTACTCTGTCGTTGGGAATGTAAATTCGTACAACCACTCTGAGGAACGGTATGGAGGTTCCTTAAAAAACTAAAAGTAAAGCTACCATATGATCCAGCAATCCCACTCCTGGCTATATTTCTGGAGAAAACCATAATTTGAAAGGATACATGCACCCCAATATTCAATGCAGCACTATTTACAATAGCCAGGACACGGAAGCAACTTAAATGTTCAACGACAGAGGAATGCATAAAGAAATATGGTACATACATACAATGGAATATTACTCAGCTATAAAAAAAGAACAAAATAATGCCATTTGCAGTGACACGGATGCACCTAGAGATTGTCATGCTGAGTGAAGTAAGTCAGACAGAGAAAGACAAATATCATATGATATCACTTATATTTGGAATTTTAAAAAAAGGGTATAAATGAACCTATTTATAAAACAGAAATAGAGTCACAGATGTAGAAAACAAACTTTTTGTTACTGAGGGGGAATGAGGTGGGAGGGATAAATTGTGAGATTGGGATTGACATATACTCACTACTATATATAAAACAGATAACTAATAAGAACCTACTGTATCACACAGGGAACTCTACTCAGTACTCTATAATGACCTATATGGGAAAAGAATCTTAAAAAGGGTGGATATATGTATATGTATAACTGACTCACTTTGCTGTACACTGGATACTAACACAACATTTATATCAACTACACTCCAATACAAATTAAAAAAATAACCTTTTTAGTACCTTGCTGGGAAGAGCTAACCAGTTAGTTCTAGGTGGCCTGGGTACAATAGGTAGAAAGAAAGTCAAGTAAGTTTTGGGCTCCATGTCAGGGTAAGTCTTCTAACAGGTTTTTTGCACTGAACTACCTCGGGAGCTGGTGAGTTCTCTGTCACCTGAACTGTACAAGCAGAAATGTGGACACTGGAATGGACTCTGGCATTCATGGGAAATTGGAAGTGATGGGAAACCCTACAGATTGGGGGCTAAGTAATAATAATTGCTAACACTAAAAAAATATAAATACCGAATCTCTAATAAATAAATATATCTCTTGACTTGGGACTAAAGATAGTAGGGGGTGATTATAAAGAGTGATCCAAAATTTCTTGTGTGCACCTGTGCTACAGATAGGTTAAGATTGGTGAACAGAGACTCTTTTGCACCATGCTTCAATTTGTGCTTTTTCCATCCTCTTTAGTTTTTTAAAGCAACTGGAAATTCACCACACATTATTGAATCCCAAGAGAATAGGCCTCTTATTCCCAGGATTTTCTTTTCTCTTTAGTGGAGAGAAAACTTAATTTGTTTGCGGTGAAGTCTGTCTCAATTCAGAAAAGCAAACCCTCTTTTGTATACTGGAGCTGAGTATAGTCTGGAGTGTGGAGTTAAGGACTGGCAATCCATGACTTATTTTACCAGCCATAACATGGGGGCTGATTTAATAGTGGCCTCTGTTCTCCCTGCCTTCTGGTGAAGACTTACCTCAACTGTGTCTCCATTTTCCCATTCAGCAGAATTGATTATATTTTCCATTGCACTGGCTTGTAGGAATTGACAGTTACACAAATCTTTCATCTTCTTCCTATCAGAAAAATGGTGACAGGTTATTAACACCTGGTATAATTATGACAAATAAACAATGATATTTTAGGGTAGCAAATATAAGTACGCTTTGCTCAGATTTATTATATCTGAGGCACTATATATGCATTGTCTCATTTTTTTCCCTCACACTAGCCCTGTGAGGTACTAGTTTTGCTCCCCTTTAGTATATAAGGAAACTGAGCCTCTGAGAAAGTAAGTAACTTATCCAAGGATATATAGCTTATTAGTGGTGAAGCTGGTATTCAAACCCAGGTGTGTCTGATTTTAGCATTTGTGCTCTTGAGTACAACCATGCTATCTCCAAATTGGAAAAATTGACAAAATTTGGTGCTCTGTCTACAGAAACTGTATTTGAGTAGTAGCTTGGGGAACAGAAATAAGAGCCTCATGAATCTGTCAGGAGACATAGTGGATGTAGTAAAAAGAGCACAGTCTTAAGAATCTAAGAGAACTTGGTTTGAATCCCAGCTCTGCCAGTCACTAGCTGTATGACCTTAAGTAAGTCACTTAAGCTCTCTGGGCCTTAGTTTCTTTATCTGTGAATTTGAAATAAAAATACTTACCTCATAGTGTTGTAATAAGTATTAAACAAGATGATGAATGTTAAGTGCTTGGAGAATAAAAGATACCAAACTTGCGGTATCTGCTAGAATTATATTTGTTGATATTATCGTTGTTATTTTAAGAATTTTCTCAGATTGGGAGAAAGGAAGTGTGTCAGGATGAGGAGTCTACTTCCAGATTTTATTGCTTTGGGCTTCTTACCCCTGTGTAATGTTAACTCTGAATGGAAGTGGCCTTCATAGAAGTTTTACAGAATACCAAATATGCTTTTCTACTCTGAGCAAAGTGTTCATTCGTATATAGAAATTTAGAGACTTTTCAACAGTTTCAAGAAATATTATGTTTCTACTTTGTGTATGGCATTGTGAGTGATACAAAGAGGCATATAATCTAGAAAAAGATAACAGTCATTGAGCAATTTATCTGTTACCCCATTTCATCCTGTTCATTCACTTAACATATAGCATGCAAGGCACTGTGCTAGTACAGGCTGTGGCTGAGGTAGAAAATAAATAAATCATATATATAAGCTCTTGGCCCCTGTTTCCATGGAGCCTTGTATTCTAGGTTGAAAATGAAAAGTGCCTTAAGAAAGGTTAATATACGGGGTAATAAGAAATCAGAAAAGAAAGTGATGGCTCTTGAAGAGACTGAGGGAATGCAAGAGTTATCATTTCAGTTGAATCCTCCAGCTGATTTGGAGATAAGAGAGGGAAGGTAGTGGATGATTTTTACCCTATTCTTTTAAACTCCGGTATAATTTATTTTTCTATTTTGAAGCACAGTGTAGTGTAACAATTTCAAGTGCAGGCTCTGGAGCCCAATAATCTAGGTTCAAATCCTGGTTCAGCCACTTACTTATCTGTTCTGCGACTTGGTTTCTTCATCTGACAAATGGGATAACAACAGAGCAATCTTCATAGAGTTTTTGTAGGATTAAATGAGATAAATGCACATAAAACACTTATTACAGTGCCTTGAACATGTCAAATGCACAATAAATGTGAGCTGCCTCTGTTATTATTACTAGGTCTTTGATACCAATACAGCTGACTTGTTTAATCTTTCAGTCCCCTGTAAGTGAAATATTCATCAATCACTATACTTTAAGGAAGAACAGGGAAAATGTAATAGGTGGGGTACAAAGATATGTGCTCAGACAAGAGAAGTGTTTTGTTGTTCCCTCAATAAAGGTATAGTGAGACATTGGCAAAAGACCCAAGTATGGAACTTGCTTTGCGTCCTTGTTTGAAACTCGGTTTAATTCCACACTTGACACACAGTCTGTGCTCAATAACTTCTTGCTGATTGATTTCATGAACAAATAAATTTTAAGTTCTATTTTACCATTTCCTATTGAAAGGGGAAGGTGTTTAAAATTCCCCAACCTGCTGTGATCAGAGCTGTGCTTCTCTGAAGTGATTCTTCTGGTCTGCAGAATAAAATTAACAATCATTCCACATTCTTTCAGTAATTATACCTTAGTAAACTTTTGAACAGAGCCTGAAAAATTATAAAATGAAAATGTTTAATTTTACCTCTCTGCCTTTTCATCTTTAATGAGATGTGCAAAGAATAGAACATGTAAATTTGACTTTTTAGGGTTCCCTTTTCTACACGGATTCAAGTGAAGCATTGAAATCATACCAGAATATGATAAGGTAGAATAAAATAAGGTAGAATTCAGGTCTGGATTATTTCACTGTCCTCAGCACCTGGCACTGGCTTTTTCTCCTTGAAGGCACTGATGACTAACTGCTGAATGAAAAAAAAACACTTTTAACATGGAGTGCTTCACAGGAACAAGTCTCAGCCCTGGTTGGTTAAGGGAAGTGAAAATGGGGGAAAATGAAAAGGAACCCATAAAGGTAAACTTGAGAGGTTGATATAAAACTTCGCTGACTTCTTCAATCTAGCAGAGGGCTTGTCCTGGATAGAGTAATTGCACTGGTGATGTATATGAGCATCTGAGCAGTAGAGAAGGCAGCAATGAAGTGAAAGATCCAATGACATATATACTATCCAAACAAAACTAAACTTTTAGGCTAATTCAAAACCCATTAGCCTTTTTTAACATCCATTTACAGCAAGTTACCTATGGATCTGATGCGGTTTTCTGCTTGGTTCTATTTTCAATGTGGTCCAGCAGTGATTGCCCTTGTTATAACACTTCAGCATTTTTTTTCTTTCTCATTTCCTCTTATTTTAAGTCACTTTAATTCTAAGCAGTATATAAGACTCTAATTTTCATGTGTCACAACAAACTGAAAATTCTTTTCTCTGTGGCTTATGGAAAATTTTTGACTTGGACAACACTAATGTCTTCCAGCTGTAGTGACTATTCATGTGTTAAACTGAGGATATCGATACACATGAGGCTAAGGTATCCTTTCAGCAAAACTGTAAGCCTGGATTTTCGGGAACACGCAAATGACTACACAATTAGCCTGGATTTTTTCCCATTTTTCCACATTTATACCTATATTTTCTTTTGCTAGGAAAAAGATAAAGAATAAATTAATGCAGAAAACATTCCCCTATAACGCTTGCAATCTGGTTACACATATTGCCATTACTTCCCTCTCTTTTTATAACTATGGTTTTATTTCCCTTCCTCTTGGGTTTTGGGGCAGCTGTAGGTGAGACTTTGTACCTCTTGCTATAAAGACAATTGACCTAGCATATGTCTGAATCTCTGTCAACATACCTCATTAGCTTCATATTATTTTATTCTTTGCCAAAACTTTCTGCTTTCACAAAGATTGATGTTCACAGCTGAACTGTAATGCACCGGATTCTATCTCTTCATTTTTTCCAGGGTAGGTCCTTAGTTCAGCCTTCACTTCCAGGTCCACAGTGATCTCTTACTCTTCTCATTCTCCTGTTCCACTATCAAGATGGATTTTTTGTAAAGAAACTAATATGTGGATGTGCACTGAGATGTACTAACTGGAAAATCTTGCTGGGTTATCTCTTTTAAGATGGATTTACAGTTTCTCAAAGGTTCAAGTTTTAAGCCAGAAGAATGACTTACTAATGATACAATTTCTTTGAGAAGGTTTTTTCCCCCCATGGGCATTGGCAGTATGCTTAATCTGCGTACACAAAAGACTGTTTCCAACAGATGAGTTCTCTATTCTTTCTATTTGTGTTCAACCTTCTTTCTGATTTTTAGTCCCAACTTGTTAGTCTTTGGCCTTTCTCAATGTGTCCCTTTCAGCAAGTGTAGGAGAGATGAGCATGGAGGAGAAACTCTGCAGTAAGACTGCCTATGTTGGAATCTTGGTTCCACCATTTACTTACTATGTGACTTTGGACAAATTATTTAGCTTCTCTATATCTGGGTTTATTCATCTGTAAAATAGAGATAATAATAATCCATACCTCATAGGGCTGTTCTGAGGATAAAGTGTGAAAAAATATAAAAAATACTTACAGTCCGTGACAAATAGTATGCATTATATTAGTGATAGCAATTATTTTTATCATGTTACAACCTTCCATTTTCACCTGTTTATGAGGCACTAGAGGAAAGTAAGGATAAAGGGGAGCAACGTTGTAGCTCAGAAGTCCCTTAGAAGGAACTGTAAATACTCCTATATCCTGTTCTCTTCTCCCACTACCCAATACCAGTTGCATTCCTATTTCTTCTATCCTTTTTCTCTTCAGAAATTTCAAGCCCCTCACCTATTTTCATGCTTTTCTTTGTCCTGAATTCCAACAACTTTTTACCAGCTAAATTTTCCCCTCTTCATATGCTCCTCTGTTCACTTGACTTATCTAACATTGTTATTGTTCACTAATCTCCAGGATAGTAGAACACCATTGGGACCTTTCTGCCTTTTTCGTTGGGAGTCCTTGGGTCAGCCTATTAATAATATTTGTGCTTAAAACATGAGAGTAGTTGTCCTATTTCTGTCATGAATTATTAATTGGCCTAGGCAATTGAATCAGATTTATGTATTACATCATTGTTTTATTGGAAATGATACCAGTCTTCTAATTAATTCTGGGGAGGGATTTTTTAGAAAGGCAGTAATGTAGATGGTGGGTGGAATCTTTTACCCCAATAAACTGGTCTTGAGGCTGATTATAAGACTACTCTATCAGAGCCCCTTTCTTTGTGAAAAGTTTTAATGATTCTTATATGAATCACATTATGATCAGATGTTTCTGATATTTTCATGAGGAGGAGCAATTACTTTAGATTTCATTGAAGACATGAGCTCATTGGAATGAGGGAATTAGGGACTCAGATGGAAACTGGGGTACCGCTAACCATAAATCTCCCTAGTAAAGTAACTGTGTATGTGTGTGTGTGTGTGTGTGTGTGTGTGTGTACTTTCCTTGACATGGTAATTCCCAGCAAATATCCAAAAGGGTTACATGGCAGAATTAACCTGCTTATAGTTCTAGTAGTACATCTAGGGGCTGGGGGTTCATGACCCAAGGGCTGCTGGTATGTCATTTGTAACACTGTAACTGTGATGGAATAATCTATGAGGTGACAGAGTTATCTTCTCACCCTATTACTACATCAATGGACAGAATGTCTACTTAAATCAGGGATAATTTCTTCGTTGGCAAAAATGGAATCATCTCTAAAAGGTAGAAACCAGCAGCTGGAAAATCTATACATGGAAATACAAATGACTGTGGGCAGCAGAAATTAGTTACTTTGGCAAATACTAGACATGTCCCATACACATTCAAGTTATATTTAACATGAAACTCCAGCTTATCCTAAGCAAAGCCATATGTTCATTATAAAAGACAAGGAAAGTTAAACAACATTTTGAGGGTCAGGACTGTTGCTTGTAATCAAGAATAGATATAAAACTTTTCCTGAATATGAATAACAGTTGAATGAAAAGATATGTGATATATATAGAAAAGATTAATGGGGAAAAGTAAAGAAACTCAGACACTTTGCATTTTTAACATACTTATCACATACATTTGTCGCAAAGGCATCAAAAAGAGGTCCCTCAAAAGTAGGCTTAGCCTTTCCTTGAACACCCAAAATATGAACCAATGCCTTCTTCCTCCATAACACGTATCTTAACCATATCTTTATTAAAGAATGTATCGAACTAAAAAGAAAAAAAAAGTAGGCTTAGTTTAGTTCACTCCAAAATATATCCTGTGAAAACACATTTTATTTTCTCTGCAGCTTATAATATTCTATTTACATAATTTTTGAAGCAATTAAACTGCACTTGAGATTAAATTGTCAAAGTTGCCATCTATTTATTTATTTATTTAATTACTTACATTGAGTTATAATGACATACAACATTAAATTAGTCTCAGGAACAACATAATGTTTTGATATTTGTATATATTATGAAATGATCAGCATACTAATTCTAGTTAACATCCAACACCACACATAGTTACAGAATTCTTCTTTTCTTATGATGAGAACTTTTAAGATCTACTCTCTTAGCAACTTTCAAATATGCAATACAGCAGTGCTCCCCAACCTTTTTGGCACCAGGGACCGGTTTCATGGAAGACAATTTTTCCATGGATGGTGGGGGTGGGCGATGGTTCAGGTGGTAATGAAAGTGATGGGGAGCGGCAGATGAAGCTTCGCTTGCTCACCTGCTGCTCACCTCCTGCTGTGCAGCCCAGTTCCTAACAGGCCGCAGACGGGTACCGGTCTGAGGCCCAGGGGTTGGGGACCCCTTGAATACAGTATTATTAACTATAGTCAACATGCTGTATCTTACATCCCCATGACTTAATTATTTTATAACTGGAAGTCTGTATGTTTTGACCCCCTTCACCCATTTCACCCAGCCCCAGCCTCTGGCTACCACCAATCTGTTCTCTGTATCTATGAGCTTTCTTTTTTTTAATTCCACATATAATTGAGATCACAAGGCATTGGTTTTTCTCTGACTTATTTCACTTAGCATAATGCCCTCAAGGTCTGTCCATGTTGTGTCAAATGGCAAGATTACATTTTTTAATGGCTAAAAAAGATACCATTTTATTTAGAGATATATATCACATTTTCTTTATCCATTCATCCATGGATGAACATTTAGGTTGTTTCACTATCCTGGCTATTATAAATAATGCTGAAATGAACATGGGGTTGCATATATCTTTTACAGTTACTGTTTTCATTATTTTTCAGATGAATACACAGAAGTAGAATTAAAGGATCATATGGTAGCTCTATTTTTAATTTTCTGAGGATCCTCCATCCTGTTTCCATAGTGGCTGCACTAATTTACATTCCTACCAACAGTGTACAAGAATTCCTTTTGCCAGCATTTGTTATCTCTTGTCTTTTGATGAAAGCCATTTTAACAGGTGTGATATGATATCTCATTGTGGTTTTGATTTTCACTTCCCTGATGATTAGTGATGTTGAACATCTTTTCATGTGCCAGTTGGCTGTCTGTATGTCTTCTTTGGAAAAATAATCTATTCAGATCCTCTGCGCATTTAAAAAATCATGTTGTTTATTTGTGTTTCTATTGAGTTGTATGAGTTCTTTATATATTTTGGAATTTAACTCTTTATCAGATGTATGATTTGCAAATATATTCTCCCATTCTGCAGATTGCCTTTTCATTTTGTTGATGGTTTCCTTTGCTGTGCAGAAGCCTTTAAGTTTGATGTATTCTCACTTGTTTATTTTTGCTTTTGTTGTGTTTGCTTTCGGTGTCAAGTTCACAAAATCATCATCAAGACGGAGGTCAAGGAGCTAATGCTTATGTTTTCTTGTAGGAGTTTTATGCTTTCAGGTCGTACATTTAAGTCTTTAATCCATTTTGAGTTTTTATTGTGTGTATGGTGTAAGATAGTGATCCCGTTTCATTTTTTTTGCATGTGGCTGTCCAGGTTTCCCAATGCCATTTATTGGAGAGATTGTCATTTTCCCATTGTTATATTCTTGGCTTTTTTGTCATAAATTAATTGGTCATATATGTGTGCATTTATTTCTGGGCTCTCTATTCAGTTCCATTGATCTATGTTTCTGTTTTTATACTAATACCATACTGTTTTGATAACTAGAGTTTGAAACCAGGGAGTGTGATGCCTCCAGCTTTGCTCTTCTTTCTCAAGATTGCTTTGGATATTCAGAGTCTTTTGTGGTTCTACACAAATTTTAGTATTATTCTGTTTCTGTGAAAAATGCCATTGGAATTTTGATAAGGATTGTACTGAATCTGTAGACTGATCTGTAGATTGAATTGTAGATTTGTGAAATATGGACATTTTAACAATTACTCTCAATCCATGTTCACAGAATATCTTTCCATTTATGTCTTCTTCAGTTTTTTTTCAATCAATATTTTATTGTCTTCAATGTACAGGTCTTTAACTTCCTTGTTTAAATTTGTTCCTAGGTATTTTTGATGCAATTGTAAACAGGATTGATTTTTAATTTTTCTTTCTGATAGTTCATTTTTAGTGTATAAAAATGTAACAGATTTCTGTATATTGATTTTGTATCCTGCAACTTTACTGAATTCATTTATTAGTTCTAACAGCTTTTTTGAGTAGAGTCTTTAGGGTTTCCTACATATAATATCATGTCTTCTGCAAATAGTGACAATTTTACTTCTTCCTTTTCAATTTGGATTCCTTTTATTTCTTTTTATTGCCTAATTACTCTTGGTAGGACTTTCAATATTATGTTGAATAGAATTAGCAAGAGTGGAAATCCTTGTTTTGTTCCTTATCTTAGGAAATGCTTTTAGCTTTTCACTGTTGTGTATGATATTAGTTCTGGGCTTCTCATATATGGTCTTTATTACTTTGAGCTGTGTTCCCTCGACACTTACTTTCTTCAGTTTTTAGCATAAATGGATATTGTTTTGTCAAATTTTTTTTTTATGTATCTATTGAGATGATCATTTGATTTTTACCTTTCATTTTGTTAACGTGTATCATTATCAATTTTGTATCACATTGATGGATTTGCAGATGTTGAACCATCTTTGTGTGCCTGGAATCAATCCCACTTAATCATGGTGTATGCTCCTTTTAATGTACTCTTAAATTCGGTTTTGGTAATATTTTGTTGAGATTTTTGCATCTATGTTCATCAGGGATGTTGGCCTGTAATTTTCTTTTCTTGTGGATCTCTTGTCTGATTTTGGTATCAGGGTAATTTTGGCCTCATAAAATGAGTTTGGAAGTGTTCCCTCCTCTTCTGTGGTTTGCAAGAGTTTGAGAACAATAGGTATTAATTCTTCCTTAAATGTTTGGTAGAATTCACCAGTGAAGCTGTCTGGTCTTGGAATTTTTTGGGGGGAGGTTTTTGATTACTGATTAAACCTCCCTACTAGTAATTGATCTGCTCAGATTTCCTCTTTCTTCATGATTCAGTCTAAGAAGTTGTGTATTTTTAGGAATTTATCCATTTCCTTTAGCTTGAGAGCAGAATGAAGGGGACAAAGAAAACAATCAGTGAACCAGAAGACAGAACCACAGAAATTACCCAAGCTGAACAACAGAGAGAAAAAAAAACACTGAAAAAAAAAAAAAGCCCTAACAGGGCTCACAGGGACTTGTGGTATAATGACAATAATATCCAAATATTTAGAATAATGCAACCTTCCAAGACTGACTCATGAAGAAATAGAAAATCTGAGTTCACTGATCACTAGTAAAGAGATTGAAACAGTAATCAATAACCTCCCAAAAAACAAACGTCCAGGACCAGATGGCTTCATAGGTGAATTCTACCAAACATTCAAAGAAGATTTAATACCTATTTTTCTCAAACTCTTCTCAAAAAATTGAAGGAAGGAAACACATCCTAACTCATTTAACAAGCCCCAAATCACTCTCATACTAAAACCAGACAGGGACAACACAGAAAAGAAAATTGCAGGCCAATATTTTTGATAAACATAGATAAAAAAAATCCTCAATACAATATTAGCAAACCAAATTTAACAATACATCAAATGGATCATAAACCATGATCAAGTGAGATTTATTCCAGGGATGTAATGATTCAACATCTTCAAAACAATCAACATGGTACACTGCGGTATTAAAGGTAAAAATCATGATAATTTCAATAGATCTAGAAAAAGCATTTGACAGGACTCAACACCCATTTATAAATAAAATGGGTATAGAAAGAACAATACCTCAACATAATAAAGGCCATATATGTCAAACCCACAGCTAACATCACACTCAACAGTGAAAAGCTGAAAGCTATCCCCCTAAGATCAACAACAAGACAAAGATGTCCACTCTTGCCACTGTTATTCAACATAGTATTGGAATTCCTAGATGGAGCAATTAGGCAAGAAAAAGAAATAAAGGGCATCCAAATTAGAAAGAAAAAAGTAAAACTGTCACTATTTAGTTTCTCTTTTGATTTCTTCTTTGACCAATTGGTTGTTCAGTAACATGTTATTTAATCTCCACATATTTTGGAATTTTTCAGTTTTCTTCTTGTAATTCATTTCCAGCTTCTAAAATTGTGATTTAATTCAGAGTTTGAAACTTATAATAGGCCATGTGTAAAAATATTAAGAAATTTGTAAAATTACCAAACCTTCAAAATACTATCTTCTGTTATAAAAGTATCTCAATAAAACAAAATAAAAACAATGGAAAAAAAAAAACAATGGAAAACAAAAGCATCAAATTAGAGATTTTGGTTTAGTACTTTCCCTAAGTCTCTTATTATTAAAATCAAACGTACTTCCCCAAATATGGAGTAATTGTGCTTTTTCTATTCCTCCTGTAACTAAAAGTCTTGGACATAATATATAAAATAAACATAAGGAGACTCTGAAAAGTGGAGGGAGATGTCTGACCAGTGTGAGACTTCAGGACTTGAGGAACAACACGGTGGTGAGTTCCCATGTTTTCATTTGGCCTCTTATATCCCAGACTTGGAGAAACATGTGCAACTGGAATGCCAATAAGTACAGACAAAAAATGCCCCAACAAATCTTTATCTCTCTAGTCAAAAGACCAGTGAAGGGGCAGCTTAATAAGAGGAAAACTTTTAGACAATAATCTCTCTACTCCAGTCAAACACTACAGAGTAACTATTGTTCCACCCACACCATGCAAGGCTAAGTGGAGATCCTAAATTTACACTGTTGTGAGCCTGTAATGAGGTGCTCCAACATGTCCATGAGGATGATGTCAGAGAAAGCCAAGGTGCTAGATGTAGGGAGCCAAGTCTTTTATCTCCACTGGCCAGTAAATCCCACTACAATATAAGTGGAGACTACTTGAGGAGTCTGGATTTCCACCCTTACCTGACAGCACAAGATCTTCCTCTACCTCCTTGCTGAGATGATGTCAGCTGAGGCCTAGTGGATGGTCAGGACTTTCAACATTGCCACAGTAATAATGCCGTCTCCACTTGGTGTCAGTGGAGACTACATGCAGAACCAGAACTCCCACCCTCACTTAACAGTAGAGAGGATCCCTCCCTCCCCACACACATCAGTTGCCAAAGGAGACCAAGTGGGAAACCTAGGCTTTTACTTCCACCTGGCAGTAATGAAGTATTCCCCTTCCCCTGCCAGGTGGAGGCAGAGAAAGCCAGCTAAAACAGAAGATTTTATTAAAAATCCAAAAACTCATAATGAAATTAGAAAATATCCAGTTCTCAATAGAAAATCACTCATTGTACCAAAGGCCAGATGGTTTCAAACTGAATGAAAAAGTAGAATCAATAGATGTCAATGTTGAGATAACAGAGTTGCTAAAAATGATCTGATAAAGATTTTAAAGTAGCTATGATAAAAATATTTCAATGAGCAAGTACAAACACTTGAAGCAAATAAAAATGATCAAATTTCAGTAAAGGAAAGAGGATATAAAGGAGAGCCGAATGGAAGTTTTAAAATTGAAAAATATAGTAACTGAAAAAAAAAAAAAAAAGACCTCAGTGAATGAGCTTGAGAGGAGGATGGAGAGAACAGAGGAAAGAATCAGTAAACTAGGAGACAGAACATAGGAATTACCCAACCTGAAAATTAAAGAGAAAATACACTGAAAAAAAGGTAACAGCTCACAGGGGACTGTGGAATAATAACAATATCCCACATTGCTATCATTGGAGTAACAGAGGTAGGAGAGGGAGGGGGTGGAGAGAGAGAGGCTGAAAAAGGGAGAAAGACATAAATTCTTCCTGACTATGTACTCAGGAAGTTGAGTGAATCTCAAAATAAGATAAACACAAAGAAATCTATTCCAAGATGCATCATAATTAAGTTTCTTCCTTTAATTAGTTTGCAAGAAGTTAGGTCAAGTTAGGAGATGTGTAGCAAGCAAGAGAGGGGAGTTAAATGTAACATTTCCTGCATATTGGTTGCATGAAAGTTCTTCCTATCTACCAGTTTTTATACAACACTTTCACGTATGAAAGTACACACTTTCCTAAGTAACCAAGGACCTCAGGCATAGTAAATTCAGGAAGAGTGTTTATCAAATTCTGTTTACAGGTGTTTAAATTGCCAGCTGCTGACCACGATATCTTACTGTATGGTCTTCAAATATGCCATCTTGTTTTTCAAAATAAACAATTCAAAGATACAAAGAACGATTTTATTTCCTCAGACCTTAATATAATATCAAGAGTTTGGGCATAATATCTGGATACTTTCTCAATTTCTCTAGGCAAGACTTCATGGCAACACACTGTAAGAAGCTACACATATAGGTAAGAAGCTACACATATAGGTAAGAAGCTACACACATAGATAAGAAACTACAAGATTCTGAAATCACCACCCACCTTTCTGTTTCTGTAGGCTTTTAATTTCCCTTTTGCATTTATGTCAGTCACAGTAATAAGATGACTAATGCATAGTTAGGATCTTTGTGAATGATAAGCAGGGACTATGCCATAGATGCCTTCTTCATCAAGTTTTTAGTCCTTGATACTCACTCTGGAATTTTATCTCATTCTTGAAGAAGTTTATACACTAGTAACTGGGTACTTAGGATCAATACCATGACACAAAACTTTTTCCTTAATGGGACAACATTTATCAATTCACAAGTATATGCCACAAATATTTTCCCATGAAGTGTTTGATTAATTCTCCAATTCAGATTCCTGCAGTAGTGTACTTTATGTGTCCAATTTCAAAATTTGAAATATTTACTTTTTTAAAAAATTGCCTTCAGTAAAGATGTGATTTACAAGACCTATTACCTTGTATGTTTTGAATGTTGGCACCGAAATCCCATTACTGTTCATAATGTCTGCACTCTCCTGTTCCTGGTGCTGGAGAGTGCTGTGCATTAGCAAATACCTCCTGCTGTACATGGATCAACACTTCTGGTATTGTAGAAACTCAAACATAAGCCACTGAGTACATCTTTAGTAAATAAGAGCTAGTTTCATTAAACTTGGCCTGATTACTTATATAAGTGGATCAAGAATAGTGATTTTATGTACATTCTTAAATATATGATATTCCAGTTAAAGCTTTGGTGATATTTATGGGGCTTTGTTAACCTTAGTTTCTTAAAAATATTTGATAATAAGAAATCTTAGATTAGATTTTTAAAAACCTCGTTAGGCTGAGAAACCAAACCAAAGACTTGCCCAATTGTGTCCTGTTACAAGGAGAACAATTTCTTATTGAACTTATGCAAACACCTACAATGTCATGAAAAATAAGAATGCTTTGAATTTCCAAATGCTGGAGGGATTAAGTAGACAGGAAAAGATACATATTCTATTTTTTGTTCACAAAAGTATACTTTACCAAATTGCTGTAAGTTATAGATAGCTTAAAAGTAAGGAAAAAATGGGTTCTTTAAATCTGGAAAACAAAACATTAAAGGACTAGCAATATTTCAGACAAAGTCATATAAATTATAGTCGTCCTCATAAATTTATTTAGTCTCATGTAATTAATCCTTTTCTTTTTAAAAATTAATTATCAATTAATGCTTGATCTTGGGTTGGCAGTTTTATGAAACAATCAGTTTTTCCGTTAGAGTTCTAAACATTTTTTTTACCTAGTTCAGTGCTATAATCGTAAAATTATCAGAAACGTGTACTTGTCAAGAGTCCTTTCCATGAGTTGCTTTGAAGAGGAAGCACTTTTGTAAAAGTATCAGAGTAATACAATAACTGTCAGTAAATGTCAAAAGACTTGAAAGTGGCCATGATTAAAGATCTGACAGTTCATTATAATGCAATTGAAAAGATAATCTCATTATTTCTATGACAAACATTTTGAAATAATAACTAGAATAATAACTGATAACATTATACCAAGACATATCAGATCTTTAGGAATTCCATATAATTTCTAGAACAGTTACATCAATAACATGTATTTATACAAATATAATCTAAAGCAGGTTTAGCATCACTTTTTATTTGACAATGCTTCTCAAGTACTTTAACATATCAAACAGGCCTAATTAGTTTAACATCTCCCTTTTATAAGGAGAGAGAGCAAATCTTTTGAGGTGTTCCCTCTGCTGGGAGGGGAAAGGGTTTTCCACTGTAGCACAAGAGGGATGCACATAGGCCAACTGTCCTGTGTTGGCTCTCAGGAGAGACCCACTGACCATGGGGGACCGATGCTTACTATGGAAGCTGATCTTACTCTGTATCTTTTTTTATGTAAGCAAAGCAGTATTTGACTGTATTGTATTTTTCTTTGTGACTCTGATACCAAGATGCAGTAGGCAGAAGTGTCCTCCCCTGGGATTAATAACCAGTGCATGGTACTTTTCTCCCTTGGGATAAGTACAAACAACAGGTGGGCTTGAATTGCTTCTAGAGCTGCATTTTTGTTCTTGTTAAGACTTGATTTGTAATACAAATACAGTTGGTTTTCATTCCTGAAAGAATAGGGTAGCAGCCTGAATAATATCAAGGGGCTGACCCACCCATTCAACTACATACAGTATCTTCAGTTTGCTTCTTTATATCAGGGAGAAGATTTTCAACTAAGATGAAAATCAAGATTCCTATGTTCTAGATTTAGAGCTGTGTGTCTTTGGAATGTCTAAATAAATTGTTCCAAGAGGCTTCAGAATGTTACCTCTAGGTACATAGTTTCATTTTACTTAGGAAAGAAAGCCTTTAAAAAGTTCCCATCAGGCTCTGAATATTAGTCTCCAATTTGGCCAACTTCTGACCACAGAGTTCTTTTTAAAGAAAAAAATTCTTTCAAATATCTTATCATTAGGTTTCAACCAGGACAAGCAGTAAATATTCCTGGCAGTATTGAACTCCTATTTTATTATTTTTTAACATTTATTTATTTATTTGGCTGCACCGGGTCTTAGTTGTGGCACGTGGGGTCTTCGTTGCTGTGTGCAGGGTCTTCGTTGTGGCATGTGGGATCTTTAGTTGCGGCATGCAGGATCTAGTTCCCTGACCAGGGATCGAACCCGGGCCCCCTGCATTGGGAGTGTGGAGTCTTAACCACTGGACCACCAGGGAAGTCCCTGAACGCTTTTAAATAGGCACATTTTGATTTATTCTTTCTTAGAAGCTTCTGCATGCCAAGCATAAACGCATCTCATTTTGAGAAGTTTGGGACCCCTTTTTCTCTAAGGCACCTCATAAATAAGCTTATCTAGCTTAAAAGCTTCCCACTATGGCCACTGTAGTTCAGAACTATCTTTGGTAAGGTTAACCCAATTGCTCAGATAACATAGATTCTGGATCTATAATTTTTAAACATATAGTTAGCTGGAGTCCCAGATAGAGGAGTTCCACAATGTTTAGACTCAGAAGAACTCTTTTTTAAAACGGTTTCTCCTTTAAAAAAGCAGAGACCTCACACTGAACCCAGTCCAGTTTAAATCAGACCAAGCCTGACGCTGGACCCAGACCAAATTAACTCAGACCCAGTCCAACTCTAGACCCAGTCTGAACAAAGAAATTCTCAAATAAATTCAGAGAGCTCATAACACAAAAGCTGTGGAATGCATATATTTGAGAAGGACTTCAGGCACAGCAACAAAGCAGTAAACACAAAGGGCTCAGTGTGTACCTATGCCTGGTTGCTTGTTGCTCCTGGGGGTTGTTGGGGGTGGGGGGGTGGGTCCCCTTTGGATCCCACTTCTGACACCAGAACTGGTAAAATATAAACTGAGGCACCTTAACATTTTCGAGTTCAATTGTGCATAAGTTGTTTCAAATTTGGCAACACCAAATTAAAAGTGGTTAAGAGCACTCCACCAACCAGAGCTAGGGGAGAGGTTTTTATAGAAAAGATGCAGAAGGAAAGAAAGGGCATTATTTTACTGGCTGTAACTTAAGTGGTTGCCTTTTTGAGGAAAGCCTAGTTGGCTGTTTGCAATTGATTGTCCTTAAGTTTCATTTTCTTGGATTTGAGTACATTGACAATGGCTTAGGTTTAGGTTTGCTTATGCAGGCTACCAAATACTAGAGCCACCTTAATATAATGGCCTTCTCATTTAATTATTTTAGCAGACTCTATAAAGTAGATATTACTATTTCTTTTCAGCGTATTACTATTTCTTTTCAGCGTAGATATTAATATTTCTTTTCAGCCACCTTAATATAATGGCCTTCTCATTTAATTATTTTAGCAGACTCTATAAGGTAGATATTACTATTTCTTTTCAGCGTATTACTATTTCTTTTCTCTGAGGCTTAGAGAGATTATGTACTTTATTCAAGATTACATAGCTGAAAAGTGATGAATGAGCTATCAGAACCCAGTCATGTGTCATTTCAAAGTACACGTCCTCAACCATCAAACTATTCTAAGACTAAGAGGCGTCTCATTCATTTTTTTCATCCTTTGTAGTACCTAGCATTAGAAGTTTATATCTGTAAGGTCCCAGTAAATTTATAAAATGTCCATATGTTTGACTGAGTTGACAAAGTGAATCCCCAGAGAGAAGGCTTTATTCTGTAGAAAGCATCATTTGGAGGTGAAATTCATTGAACAAGTGCAAACCAGCCTCATGGGTTAACTCATCCACATTGCAAAATAGAATCTAATGCATTGGCTTTTAAAAAAGGCATTATTTATATCTTATAAGAGAGTAGTACTGTTTTTTTAAAATAAATAAGTGGCTCTGTTTATGGTTGACTTACCAAGAATATACTGTATTTAGATGGATGAAAAAAATCATCACAAGGAAGCTATTCAGAAAAATGTGTTAACCTGAAGCCTAAGTTCCAGGCTAATATTAGTAAGCTGTGACTAATGAGGAGGAATATCATCTTCCTCTGATGAACAGACATTTTATAATATCCAGTGAAATTGGCCTGTAATGTGCCACAAAACAGTACTGAATTGGAAAATTTAGCTGTAGTTGCTCTAGTGAAGCAGGTTGAACAGGGCACAATCACCCCTACCCCACTGTCCAAAGATAATAACAGCAAAAAAAAAAAAAAAAAAAAAAAGGAAGGAAGAAAGAAGGGAAGAAAGGAAGAAAAGAAAAGATGACCATATTTCCCTTAATGTAGTTCATAGCATAAAGGTCAGATAAAACTCAGGAATGAGGGCAGGGCTGCTATGTATGGATGTTCAGGTTGTTCACTGCCCAAGGATGTTCCATCTAAGGGACACTCTTTACATTATGGCTAGATACTAAGTTATATGAGAAGAGGGAGGAGGCATGGAAATTCTCTACCTCACAACCAAATTCTAGAGCAGAAGAGAGCATCATCCTGTGTAAACCCACACTGGCACATACAGCCACTTACACATTTGAGAGAGCACACATGAACACACTCACTGGCAAAGACATGCATGAAGCTGCACCTTGTCCCTGTTGAACTTACGATGTGTACCCTGAGGTTACTCTTCTCTCTCGCTCCCACTCCCAGTGTCTGATTCTAACCTCTCAGAAAGATTCCAAACCTGATGCAGTCACCTTATTTGGAGTCAGGGAGAGGAAGTTAAAATATGGATACTTCCTATTAAATGTGTGCCTTAACACCTATCCAGGGTATATGTGAGCTGGCAAGAGTATAGGCGCATTATTACACTCAGCCCGGGGTTTTCTTCCACATAGGGCTGCCATGTATGCTTATTCAGATTGTACAATAATATACTAATTTATTTATTTATTTACTTTTACTTGAGGAGGAAACCCCTTTTTCCAATTTATACAATGTTCCTAACTGAGGGGCAAAGTCAGGTTCAATGGAGATCTAAGGGTGGAATGGAGTGGAAGAGGATGATAAAACCATGCTTTATGCATCTATTTTTGCAAGTGGTTATCTCTTTTCTTCAGTATCATTGATTAGTAGTAACATATTTCTATGCAGTTACTATGTCTTATATACTGGAGATGCAGAAAATGTTAAGGTCCTGTCCTTGAGGAATTTATAGTTTGGGATTATAAAATATAATATAATCATGCCACCTAACATTTGTGAGAAACTTTACATAAATCAGTAAACTTTGGCCTTGCACTCCTACGTCATGCAATCATCCTTTATACCTAGTATAGCTAAGTTTACAAAATGTTAGATTTCCAATATAATCAGAATCAAGCATGATTGGCATATTATGTAAGTTTGCAGAGATGACTTAAAGAGTTGTGGAACACAGTGGCAATTCAACAGTCCTGAAAACTCATTTGTGGACCTTAGAAATGAAATAATCATGTCCTTGAAGCACTGAGTCTTTCAAGTTCTCTGGACTCGTAGAATGATTTGTTCCCTTGAATGTACATTTGTGTACAGCATGTGAAACCAATGCCGCTTCTAATTCAGTATGACTTCCCTTGCTTGATTCAATGATGGGTGCAAACTATTGCAGGCAAAAGAGTTACAAACAATAAACAGGACTGTAGTATGTGTCATAGAGAAGGAGGTTGTTGTGGAAAAACACACATGCACACTCAAGAGTTTATTCTTGCATTTTAATCTCTCCATAGTATGACCGCAACTTACCCTTCAGGAAGCTTCATGGTTTTTCCTTTCTTTGGAATGTACCATTCCCATCTCTTTCCATCTGAATCCTATATATTCTTCAAGGTTCAGTTCAAGTACCTGCCATATCCTCCACATGCAATCATTCATTTACCCATTCATTCAACAAATATTTAATTTTTGGTTACTGAGTCAGCTATTGCAGATTTCTACATCTGGAATCAATCTATGTTCTTTGAACACTATTAACAATTTGTACCTTTTTAAATGGTATTTACCATATTTGGACTATGCTTTTTATGACAAATAACTTATTTTTCTTAAGCACCTTGAACGCAGAAACCATGCTTATATATCTTTATGTACATCACAATGACCTGAACATAGTTGGTATGTTTTCTTTTTTGGATGATCCATAAAGCCCTTGATGTGCCTCAGAACTTCTGTACTTCCCTTGTTCCAAATTTATTATTTCCAAAATATGCCAGGAGAGTCACTGTGTCAAACACAGCCAGATCCCTTGGTGAATGCTTTTCACATGAGGTTCACATTTATTAGAAGGAGCCATTTGTAAATGTTTTGTTCTTCACACAAATAACACTTCCAAAACAAATTTCCAGTTTGTTGAGCAGATATGACCACACCAAAATGAGCAATAGAGTCAAGATTTCAAATAGGCCAAAGGTACTGCTGTGTTAAGTGGGAGTAAGAGATCAGGGATGGAACCATTTTTAAAGATGTGTCTTACTCAAAACATCAGATCTCTATCCTGATTAAGAGAACACTGTATGTGTCTTTCCTATGCAATTTGGGCAATTAGCATACAGTACTTATCAGTTTGACTTGAGGAATACCTTTGCTGAAACCAAGCTACAGTCTCTACTTGCAAAGGAACTAGCCACCTGCCAATGACAACTGATGAACCCAGAAATCCCTTACTGTCCTATGAGAAGAGGCCCAGGCAAATTTAAGCAGAATAAGTTGGTCAGAATAAGATTAGGTTAAAGAGCTGGAAGCATACAGGCTAAAGGAAGTAGATTAAACTGTGATGTTTTGATTTGGAACTGTGGAAATTGTTGAAAAGAAGGTGACAGTGGTGGGGGGACTTCCTTTTCAATGTTGCCTAATGTTTAATGAGAAAGTATGGAAGTAAAAGAAGAGGAGAGTTTGGGCTTAGTATCAGTTAAAATTTTTTGACAGTAAAATCTTTTTAAACTAAGGCATGGCCTCCAAGGGAATATGACATCACCACTTATGGCATTTCAACATTAATTGTGCAATATTTTTGAAAGCTAATCATAGAAAGTAATCCCATACTGGCAAGAAGTCTCTAAATGTTTCCTACCTCTCCATTTTGTGTCTCACTCTTATGATCATGTGCATGCTTTTATTGTTTTGTTACAACACATATTTATTTAAAAGGCCAGCTAGGAAATAAAAGAAGAATTTGATTTGGTAAGTCTTGGGTCATCAGTAAATGAAATGTGGTAAAATGAAGCTAGAAAAAAATGTTTCATGAATTTGTTGTGTCAGATAGAGAAAACTGGCATGGAATTTGTTAATAGGTAGCCAGTTAGTTTTAGCAATCAAAACAATGACAGAATAGAAGAAACAAGGGGGGAGAGAAAGAATTATTTCTTTGATAGAGAATGCTGTTACTTATTGAAATGGCAATCCATTTTGCTTCTTACTGTTTCCATAGTGTCTCCACAGAGGTTATTTGGGGCCCAGAGGTTAAGAGTAGGACTAGGAAAAATAGTGAAATAGCCAGTTTGTTTTCAGCTGCAGCCTGCCCATACCTTTTATCATTAGGAGAGTGTTGAGCAGGACTTCAGAGATTACTTATTCTATCAATCCTATCCCCTTTTGATAGAAGGAGAAATTTGAATCTAGGGAGAGAAAAGGATTTATCCAAGGTCATAAGTTATACTTTCTAGAAAAGGCAGTAGAAAACTAGGTGTTTCAGCTTCTAGACCAGTTCTCTTTCCACTACATCACGGTGTTTATGGTGTTCCTGTTCCACCTTTCCTTTTAGAGTCTGTCCAACCCCCATGTCCTTAGAACTCAGGCTCCCCTTCCAAATGGAAACCAAGAACAAACTCAGATGTTTCTCTTACTCATTGTTTTATTTTAGATGCAGATCCTTTGTATTTCTCCAGCACTGTCAAAGCTCTGCTCTCTAATAGGAAATAAATAACAAAGACATTAATTTGTTCATAGTAATTTGTATGTTACTTCTCAAGGGTAGACCTATTGTAACAGCATCTGTAACCCAAAAGGTAGACTGTCGTGGTGGAAATTTCAATCAGCAAAGCAGGCTTCTGGGGAGATATTTTGGGTCAGGATAGTCTTACTAGGGTTCTCCAAATCATAACGTGTACGTGAATACCTACTTGGCCTAAACAATGAGTTAGCCTTTGTTATGATATACTGGCTTCTCCACTTTTGAGGTATTAAAATGGCCTGCTACCAACTACTGACAGTTATTTTTTATTCACATTTACTCTGGTCTCATAGTTAGGGCTTGAATCCTTAATCATAAATTGCCTCTTTAAAGGAAATTTCAGTGACTTACCAGCACATTGGATATGGATAAGACATAAATCAGACCTATTATAGATTTCTGAAAAGAAAACCCTACCAAAAGGACATTTTGCAGTTTTATTTCAGTTGTTATTTCTGCTTTTAATCATAAATTGGCCATGGTTCACTGGAGAGCAGTTTGAATCACCCAGAAAAGGATTCCAGCCTCTCTACAAAAAGGGCTGTCTTTTGGGTACATTTTCCTATTGCAAATATTCTTGAAAACAAACTTCCTGGTTTCTTTTGCTGTAAATGTCCCTGATCCATTAGATGAAGCTGTTCTTTCTTTCTGTAAAATTAACCTATAAACATTTTGAAATATAGTAGTCTTGTAATCCCCCTAACATATTAGAATGGTTTAGTTTTTTGAGCTGCCAAGTCAGCCTGACAAAAACTGTGACATGCACATATGTATCAAAAAGTGACTGCTGTTTTTCTTTCTTTCCTCTCATAGAAATTGCAGCTGAGGAGATTCTCTGCCCCACCCCCAATCCCCAACCAAGAGTATACTCTGGTTTACAGTAAGAGAGGATTTTTTCTTTTAATAAATGCATCTTAGAATGGGCCTTTCCATGGTCAAACAGTATATATAAGATTGTTGAAAGACCTTTTCTTCATGGTATGCTGTACTTTGAGGAATGAAATCCAATAAACCAAAGGTTCTGTTATGGAAAGAGATGCCAAGTTCACAAACATTTATCTGAAATAAGCAAGAGGATATAAGAGTCAAAAGTGAAATGAAAGTTGCTGTGGATAGTTTTAGTGGGCTGAGTTCATTTAAAGTCAGAGCCAGAATATTCCAGAGGAATGGCAAAAGCACAGGTTTTTCCTCCATCAAAACTGAAGGGGAACAAGTGTCTTACATTTAAGTTTCATCAAGCACAGTTTACACAATTTTTTGTTGCAAACTGAGAGTGAGGTTAGAAAATGAATACAAGTTAGAATTAGCAAAGAACTAGCCAGCAGGCTGAAGTCATGTGCATATACCATCTTTTTCTTTAATTGAAGTATAATTGACATATAACATTATATGTTTCATGTGTACAACATAATGCTTTGATATATGTATACATTGTGAAGTGATAATCACAATAAGTCTAGTTACCAGATGTTACCATACATGGTTATAATAATTTTTTTCTTGTGAAGAGTAATTTTAAGATTTACTCTCTTAAGCAACTTTAAAATATGCAATGCAGTATTATTAAATATAGTCACTATGCTGTATATTATATCCCCATGATACATTTATTTTATAACTAGAAGTTTGTATCTTTTGATCCCATTCACTCATTTCCCCCACCCCCACCATCCCTCCCCTGTGGCAACCACCAATCTGTTCTCTATGTCTATGAGCTTGCTTTTGCATGTTTGTTTAGTTTTTTAGATTCCACATACAAGTCAGGTCATGAAGTATTTGTTTTTCTTTGACTTATTTCACTTAGTATAATGTCCTCAAGGTTTGTCCATGTTGTCAAAAATGGAAAGATTTCCTTCTTTTTAGGAAAAGTTTTTAAAAAATATTATACAGTTTTTGAAGGTTACACTCCATTTACAGTTATTACAGAATATTGGCTACATTCCGCATGTTGTACAATACATCCTTGTCACCTATCTTACACCCGATAGTTTGTACTTCCCACTCCCCCACCCCTATATTGCCCTCCTTCCTTGTCCCCACTGGTAACTACTAGTTTGTTCTCTATATCTGTGAGTCTGTTTCCTTCTTGTTATAGTCAATAGTTTATTGCATTTTTTAGATTCCACATATACATATTATACAGATTTGTCTTTGTCTGACTTATTTCACTAAGTATAATGCCCTCTAAGTACATCCATGTTGCTGCAAATGGCAAAATTTCATTCTTTATGGCTGAGTAGCATTCCACTGTGTATATATACCACTTTTTCTTTATCCATTCATCTGTTGATGGTCACTTAGGTTGCTTCCATATCTTGGCAATTGTAAATAGTGAACATTGGGGTGCATGTATCTTTTCAATTAGTGTTTTTATTTTTTTCATATATATACCCAGGAGTGGAATTGCTGGATCATATGGTAGTTCTATTTTTAGTTTTCTGAGAAACCTCCATACTGTTTTCCACAGTGGCTGCACCAATTTACAATCCCACCAACAGTGTACAAGTGTTCCCTTTTCTCTACATCCTCTCCAACATTTGTTATTTGTGTTCTTTTTGATGACAGTCATTCTGACAGGTGTGAAGTGATGTCTCATTGTGTTTTTGATTTGCATGTTCCTGATCGTTAGCAAAGTTGACCATCTTTTCATGTGCCTGTTAGCCATCTGTATTTCCTGTTTGGAAAAAAATATCTGTTCAGTTCTTCTGCCCATCTTTTAATAGGGTTTTTTTTAAGGTTGAGTTGTATGAGTTGTTTATATATGTTGGATATTAATTCCTTATTGGTCATATTATTTGCAGATATTTTCTCCCATTCAGTTGGCTGTCTTTTCGTTTTGTCAATGGTTTCCTTTGCTGTGCAAAAGCTTTTAAGTTTACTTAGGTGCCATTTGTTTATTTTTGCTTTTATTTCCTTTACTTTAGGAGATGGATCCAAAAAAATACTGCTGTGATTTGTGTCAAAGAGTGTTCTGCCTGTGTTTTCCTCTAGGAAATTTTTAGCATCTGGTCTTACATTTAGGTCTTTAATCTATTTTGAGTTTATTTTTGTATGTGGTACTAGAGAATATTCTAATTTCATTCTTTTACAAGTAGCTGTCCAATTTTCCCAGCACCACTTACTGAAGAGAGTGTCTTTTCTCCATTGTATATTCTTGCCTCCTTTGTCATAGATTAACTGACCATATGTGAATGGATTTATTTCTGGGCTTTATATCTTGTTCCATTGATCTATGTGTCTGTTTTTGTGCCAGTACCATACTGTCTTGATTACTGTAGCTTTATAGTATAGTCTGAAGTCAGGGAGCCTGATTCCTCCAGCTCTGTTCTTCTTTCTCAAGATTATTTTGGCTATTTGCATTCTTTTGTGTTTCCATACAAATTTATATTTTTTTCTTGTTCTGTGAAAAATGCCATTGGTAATTTGATAGGGATTCCATTGAATCTGTAGATTGCCTTGGGTAGCATGGTCATGTTAGCAATATTGATTCTTCTAATCCAAGAACACGGTGTATCTTTCCATCTGTTTGTGTCATCTTCAATTTATTTCATCAGTGTCTTATAGTTTTTGGAGTACAGATCTTTTGCCTCCTTAGGTAGACTTATGCCTAGGTATTTTACATGGACTTTATTATGTTCAGGTAGGTTCCCTCTATGCCCAATTTCTGGAGAGTTTTTATCATAAATGCATGCTAATTTTATCAAAAACTTTTTCTGCATCTGTTGAGATGATCATATGATTTTTATTCTTCAATTTGTTAATGTGATGTATCACATTAATTGACTTGTGGATATTAAAAATCCTTGCATCCCTGGGATAAATCCCACTTGATCATGGTGTATGATCCTTTAATCATTCTTTTTAAAGTTTGAGTAGTATTCCATTACATGCATATGTGTGTGTGTGTATGCACACACATACATCTTATTTTCTTCTTTATCCATTCATCCATCATGGATACTTAGGTTGTTTCCATATCTTGTCTATTGTAAATAATGCCATAATGAACATTGGGGTGCCTGTATCTTTTTGAATTAGTATTTTCATTTTCTTCAGATATACACCAAGGAGTGGAGTTGCTGATTCATACGTTAGTTCCATTTTTCATTTTTGAGGCACTTCCATACTGTTTTACGCAGTGGCCACACCACATTCCCACCAACAGTAAAGGAGGGTTCCCTTTTTTTCCACATCCTTTCTAATACTTGCTATGTCTTGTCTTTTTGATAATAGCCGTTCTACAGGTGTGAGGTGACATCCCACTGTGGTTTTGTTTTGCATTTCCCTAATGATTAATGATGTTGAGTATCTTTTCATGAGACTTGGCCATGTGTATGTCTTCTTTAGAAAAATGTCTATTCAGATCCTCTGCCCATTTTTTAAATCTGTTTTTTCATATTGAGTTGTATGAATTCTTTATATATAGTACTGTATACATTTTGTATATGTATATGTACAGTCTAGATTTATCTTCTGAAGGAGCATTAAGTTAGGTCTTCAAAGGGCTTTATCACCAAGTATAATTTAGCCCCCAGGTAAGCCAAATGCCTTTTTCATTTTATACAGAACTAGGTTATTTTGATTTTGTTTAAACTTATAAAACTGCAAATATTCCCACTTTTGTGCAGACCTACAGTCCTATATCTGCTCCTTTAATCACAGACTCTTAAAAATGTCTTGCAGACCTATGTATTCTATGAGAGCTGCATTACTTTTACAAATTTTTCTCTGCAAAGCTTTTTCTGTCAACAAAACTGATATATTGATACCAAAATTGGCTATTAATATTCCAAGGATGTAGAAGAGTTATAGTCGAAATTATGTTAGCCTACCTGTTTCTTTAACAACTATTTTACACAGCTCATGAACATTTGTTCTATGAACAATTGATATTGTCTTTTCAAGGCTCTCTCATTGGATTTTATCTTCCAATTGGATAAACAGTGGTCACACTGCAATATATAGGGTTAATAACAGAGCTTCAGTGGAATTGAGTAGCCAGAAAAACATTTAGAACTTTTATGTATTTGAGCATAAAAACAGAGGACTGTTTTTTCTTTTTTTTTTTAAACATCTTTATTGGAGTATAATTGCTTTACAATGGTGTGTTAGTTTCTGCTTTATAACAAAGTGAATCAGTTATACATATACATATGTCCCCATATCTCTTCCCTCTTGCGTCTCCCTCCCTCCCACCCTCCCTATCCCACCCCTCTAGGTGGTCACAAACCACCGAGCTGATCTCCCTGTGCTATGCGGCTGCTTCCCACTAGCTATCTATTTTACGTTTGGTAGTGTATATATGTCCATGACAATCTCTCACTTTGTCACAGCTTACCCTTCCCCTTCCCCATATCCTCAAGTCCATTCTCTAGTAGGTCTGTGTCTTTATTCCCGTCTTACCCCTAGGTTTTTCATGACTTTTTTTTTTTTCTTAGATTCCATATATATGTGTTAGCATACGGTATTTGTTGTAAGTCAGAGAACTGTTTTGAGTAGCCCCAGTAAGTTCCTGTTTTCCAACAGTAAGTAGTGGGAGACCAAAATGATGGATTGTTAGTATGCTATAGTTTCTGTGAGCATAAGCTTTTGCCCCTGAAAATGTAAGGGGCACTTATTAAAGGCTGTGTTGCCATACACAAGAGTTGGTGTTCTTAAAATAATTGGAAATGTTTTTCCCTTGAAAATATTGCTTAAGTAAATCAGGTAATAATGAAGAAATAGGGATATGGGACATTTCCGCATAATTGAAGGAAGGCTGAAGAAGTTACTCCTATTCAGTTTGCTAGTCAGGAGCAATTATTACTGATGCAAATAATTATGAATCCACCACAGCTTTGTGGGCAGAAATAAAAGTTTCTCCTGAAACCATGATCCAGAAGGCTGGAAGAGGCCTTTATGGACTGTGAATTGATAGGCCTTAAGTCCTCTGCATTCTCTGAAAGAATACCCCCTCTTCACACCCCACTTCCCCACTGCTGTAAAATCAGAGTGTGCAAATGGTGAACAGCTCTATGGGCAAGGAGATGTGCTTCCAAACCGATGATGGAAACAGCTGCCTTCTAGAAGAGGACTGAAAAGGGGATTAGCCAGGATTTCTGTTCAGGGCAGGCTGCACTTTGGGACCTTCAGATGATTGATAGATTCTAAATGTTCTTTGCTTTTCCTAAATCAAAGGGTTTCTGGGGCAGAGCCAGACCTAGAGCCATACACAAAAGGAGATCATTAAAGATTACTTCCCCTCATTGTGCCTCAGCCGTCCCCTCCCCCCAACCGAGGATGAATTAGCTAAGATGATTTAAGAGAAATACCTTAAAAACAATGGGAAAACTGGAATAAAGGTCACCACATTGAAGTAACTCATGGTAGGAAGGAGTCATTTAAATCTCATTAACACTACACTTGCTGGAAAATTGACAGCTCTCCAACTAAAAGAGGTTCAGAGGTTTGGTCACAGAGGTAATAGTCACCTGAACTTGTATGTAAAACATTGAGGAATGGCCTTGTGATCAATCAAATTGTTCTTTATTGTGACCTCCATTCCCGTCTCTTTTACATAATCCCTTTGGCTAGCAGCCACATCTTGTTATCTCCATTCCTCCTTATTCAACCCATTTCAATGGGCACTCTCACAGGCATTTTCCATTCTTTGACTCCTTCATCTTCCATCTCATAGCTTTGGCAATCTCTGCCCAGGTCTGGCTCAGCTCAGTGATCCACTTTGCCTGTTCTTTTCTCCAGGCTTCTGAAGACCCATCTGGAGAAAACTGCATATCCATGTTCATTGGCTCCACTATAAATGTTTGCTTTCCAACCTCATCTGGACCCTCAACTCTCATCCTTAATCCTTTCCTCATCTGTAGTTGGCTCCTTCTTCCATTTCCTACTGCAGCTGTTCCAAAACATCATTCCCCTTTCAAGGCCCTAGTTCTGGCCTCCTCACTTTGAGCAAATGACCTACATTTCTATTTCACAAGAAAATGCCACTAGGTGACAATACTCTCCTCTCCTGTATCATTGAACCTCATTTTAACTCTTCTTATCTTTTCTCGCAGCTTACAAATGTGTTCTAGTCTCAACTGTTTTACACAGGCACCAAACCTTTTATTTCTCCTCCTTAATCCTCTAGCTACATCCACTTCATTCCTTTCATAACCAAATATTTTGAAGGTGTAGTTACTATTTGATGTTTCTAATTCTTCACTTTTGATTTACTACTCAACCTATACGTATTCAGATGTTGACCCCTAGAGTTCTACTAGGCTTGTCACAAAAGAGTTACAAAAGTTAGTAGTTGCCTGTATCTCTCCCTTCCATTTCCCATTTCCCAGAGGCAATCACTTTCAATACTTCTAGGTGTCAAATTAGTTACCACCTGCTTTTCAGCTTCTGAATTGTGTTGTATCCTCTCTTGTTCTTTTTGTATTTGTGGGTTTATGACTCTATAAATATCCATACTGTTGTATTAGTGGGGTTTCAGGAGGGAAAAATCTTAGATACTTAGGTTCAATCAGTGATATTTGTTTGGAACTGCCATTCTCTTTCTATGTCTTTTATTATTCTGTTTGCCCCTTAAACACATTCCTTATATGTTTCCCCTGGGTGATCATATTCACTCCCTTGTCTTCAACTATGTCCTTTATGAATATGACTCAATAATCTATGTCTTCAGCCCTGAATTTTTTCCTGAGCCCCAAACCATTCATCTATATACTAGACTTCTCCATCTAGATGCCCTATAGGCACATCAAACACAACCTGTTCAAAACCAAATTCATCCCTTTCCTTCAAACTAGTTCTCCCTCCTGACTTTCTTCTCCTAGCTAATGGTATCACTCAGTTACCTAAGTTAGAATACTCAAAGTCATGTTTATCCACCTCCCTAACAATAAATCTGTGTGCTTCTTGAAAGGAAGAGATAATGTCTCATTCATTTCTGGATCCCCTAACGAGTAGCCCAGTTCCTCAAATAATAAGAGTAGGTATTCATATAAAAGTTTATTAAATTGATGAGAACTTGCTTTTAGTGTCTAAATATAGTACAAGGCTAAAGTCACATATAGACAAAAATAAAAATGTGCTTAGCACATATGTAGTTAAATTGCTTATTTCATGAAATTAATACTTGACATGAGACCAAGTTATGCATGGTTTACTTATGATTAAAATTATCTCCCTTGTTTTGAAAACACTTGAGTTCTTATATGGAAATAAAAACAATTGTGTATCTTTTGCCTCACCGTATGTATCTCTGGCAGTAATATTCTAGTTTGAGGATTAAAAACTCATTGTGTATTTAAATAAAGATCTTGAAAGCTTCTTCAAAAAGTACCAGAAATTATTACTCTACAAAATCTAATCAAGTATTAGCTATCACAAATGCTTCCAATATAGATTTCTATTACCTCTCCGAGGAAGCATTTCATAGTTCTGTTTTGATAAATACACAATAACAACAATAGTAACAATCTCTGGGACACATAGAAAAGTAGACGTGATACCCCAGAAGAATAAAATGTTTTCTTCTCCACTTTTTCTTTTCGTTGTCTCTAAACAGAAAGGAAGAAATTTAAACATAAATATCCTTGTGACATTTCTTTGGATTTCACAATGGCTAAAGATCTTCCTTCCATTTTTTAATAACGCTATGTGGAGAATATATCTTATGAATCTTTTCCACAGATCAATTCTTCCAGATGAGCCTATTAATTTCACTCATATATAATCAATTTTAAATTGTGGTAAGAACACTTATGATGAGATCAACCTTCTTAGCACATTTTTTTTGACAAATACTATAATTTACTATTTTCTTCTAATGAACACTTACCATGGGCTTTTTTCTTTTTTTGAGCAGAGAAAGATTTTAATTTTAGTTTTTTTTTTTAACATCTTTATTGGAGTAAATTGTTTACAATGGTGTGTTACTTTCTGCTTTATAACAAAGTGAATCAGCTATACGTATACATATATCCCCATATCCCCTCCCTCTTGCGTCTCCCTCCCTCTCACCCTCCCTATCCCACCCCTCTAGGTGGTCACAAAGCACTGAGCTGATCTCCCCGTGTGATGCAGCTGCTACCCACTAACTATCTATTTTACATTTGGTGGTATATATAACTCCATGCCACTCTCTCACTTCGTCACAGCTAACCCTTCACCCTCCCTGTGTCCTCAACTCCATTCTCTATGCCTGAGTCTTTATTCCTGTCCTGCCCCTGCGTTCTTCATAACCATTTTTTTTTTTAGATTCCATATATATGTGTTAACATACGGTATTTGTTTTTCTCTTTCTGAATTACTTCACTCTGTATGACAGTCTTTAGGTCCAACCACCTCACTACAAAAAACTCAATTTCGTTTCTTTTTATGGCTGAGTAATATTCCATTGTATATATATGCCACATCTTCTTTATCCATTCACATGTCAATGGACACTTAGGTTGCTTCCATGTCCTGGCTATTGTAAATAGAGCTGCAATGAATATTGTAGTACATGAGTCTTTTTGAATTATTGCTTTCTCAGGGTATATGCCCAGTAGTGGGATTGCTGGGTCATATGGTAGTTCTATTTTTAGTTTTTAAAGGAACCTCCATACTGTTCTCCAGAGTGGCTGTATCAATTTACATTACCAAAAACAGTGCAAGTGGGTTCCCTTTTCTCCACACCCTCTCCAGCATTTATTGTTTGTAGATTTTTTGATGATGGCCATTCTGCCTGGTGTGAGGTGATACCTCACTGTAGTTTTGATTTGCATCTCTCTACTGATTAATGATGTTGAGCATTCTTTCATGTATTTGTTGGCAATCTGTATATCCTCTTTGGAGAAATGTCTATTTAGGTCTTCTGCCCATTTTTGGATTGGGTTGTTTGCTTTTCTGATATTGAGCTGCATGAGCTACTTGTAAATTTTGGAGATTAGTCCTTTGTCAGTTGCTTCATTTGCAAATATTATCTCTCATTCTGAGGGTTGTCTTTTCATCTTGTTTATGGTTTCCTTTGCTGTGCAAAAGCTTTTAGGATTCATTAGGTCTCATTTGTTTATTTTTGCTTTTATTTCCATTTCTCTAGGAGGGAGGTCAAAAAGGATCTTGCTGTGATTTATGTCATAGAGTGTTCTGCCTACGTTTTCCTCGAAGAGTTTTATAGTGTCTAGCCTTACATTTAGGTCTTTAAACCATTTTGAGTTTAGCTTTGTGTATGGTGTTAGGGAGTGTTCTACTTTCATTCTTTTACATGTAGATGTCCAGTTTTCCCAGCACCACTTATTGAAGAGGCTGTCTTTTCTTCATTGTATATTCTTGCCTCTTTTATCAAAAATAAGGTGACCACATGTGCGTGGGTTTATCTCTGGGCTTTCTATCCTGTTCCATTGATCTATATTTCTGTTTTTGTGCCAGTATCATACTGTCTTGATTACTGTAGCTTTGTAGTATAGTCTGAAGTCAGGGAGTCTGAATCCTCCAGCTCCATTTTTCTTTCTCAAGATTGCTTTGGCTATTCGGGGTCTTTTCTGTTTCCATACAAATTGTGAAGTTTTTTGTTCTGGTTCTGTGAAAAATGCCATTGGTCTTTTGATGGGGATTGCATTGAATGTGTAGATTGCTTTGGGTAATATAATCATTTTCACAATGTTGATTCTTCCAATCCAAGAATATGGTATAGATCTCCATCTGTTTGTATCCACCTTAATTTCTTTCATCAGTGTCTTATAGTTTTCTGCATACAAGTCTTTTGTCTCCTTAGGTAGGTTTATTCCTAGGTATTTTATTCTTTTTGTTGCAATTGTAAATGGGAGTGTTTCCTTAATTTCTCTTTCAGATTTTTCATCATTAGTGTATAGGAATGCAAGAGATTTCTGTTCATTAATTTTGTATCCTGCTACTTTACCACATTCATTGATGAGCTGTAGTAGTTTTTTGGTAGAGTCCTTAGCATTCTTTACGTATAGTATCATGTCTTCTGGAAACAGTGACAGGTTTACTTCTTCTTTTCCGATTTGGATTCCTTTTATTTCATTTTCTTCTCTGATTGCTGTGGCTAAAACTTCCAAAACTATGTTGAATAACAGTGGTGAGACTGGGCAACCTTGCCTTGTTCCTGATCTTAGTAGAAATGGTTTCAATTTTCACCATTGAGAACAATGTTGGCTGTGGGTTTGTCATATATGGCCCTTAATATGTTGAGGTAAGGTCCCTCTATGTCTACTTTCTGGAGGGTTTTTTTTATTATAAATGGGTGTTGAATTTTGTCAAAAGCTTTTTCTGCATTTATTTAGATGGTCATATTGTTTTTCTCCTTCAATTTGTTAATATGGTTTATCACAGTGATTGATTTGTGTACATTGAAGAATCCTTGCATTCCTCGGATAAACCCCACTTGATCATTGTGTATGATGCTTTTAATGTGATGTAGGATTCTGTTGGCCAGTATCTTGTTGAGGATTTTTGCATCGATGTTCATCAGTCATATTGGTCTGTAGTTTTCTTTTTTTGGGGGCATCTTTGTCAGGTTTTGGTATCAGGGTGATGGTGGCCTGGTAGAATGAGTTTGGGAGTGTTGCTCCCTCTGTAATATTTTGGAAGAGTTTGAGAAGGATAGGTGTTAGCTCTTCTCTAAATATTTAATAGAATTCACCTGTGAAGCCATATGGCCCTGGGCTCTTGTTTGTTGGAAGATTTTTAATCACACTCTCAATTTTAGTGCTTGTGATTGGTCTGTTTATATTTTCTATTTCTTCTTGGTTGAGTCTCAGAAGGTTGTGGTTTTCTAAGAATGTGTCCATTTCTTCCAGGTTGTCCATTTTATTGGCATATAGTTGCTTGTAGTAATCTCTCATGATCCTTTGTATTTCTGCAGTGTCAGTCGTTACTTCTCCTTTTTCATTTCTAATTCTATTGATTTGAGTCTTCTCCCTTTTTTTCTTGATGAGTCTGGCTAATGGTTTGTCAATTTTGTTTATCTTCTCAAAGAACCAGCTTTTAGTTTTATTGATCATTGCTATTGTTTCCTTCATTTCTTTTTCATTTATTTCTGATCTGATCTTTATGATTTCTTTTCTTCTGCTAACTTTGGGGGTTTTTGTCCATCTTTCTGTAATTGCTTTATGTGTAAGTTTAGGTTGTTTATTTGAGATGTTTCTTGTTTCATGTGGTAGGATTGTATTACTATAAACTTCCCTCTTAGAACTGCTTTTGCTGCATCCCATAGGTTTTGGATCATCGTGTTTTCATTGTCGTTTGTTTCTAGGTATTTTTTGATTTCTTCAGTGATCTCTTGGTTATTAAGTAGCGTATTGTTTAACCTCCATGTGTTTGTATTTTTTACAGATTTTTCCCTGTAATTGATATCTTGTGTCATAGTGTTGTGGTTAGAAAAGATACTTGATACGAATTCAATTTTCTTAAATTTACCAAGGCTTGCTTTGTGACCCAAGATATGATCTATCCTGGAGAATGTTCCATGAGCACTTGAGAAGAAATTGTATTCTGCTGTTTTTGGATGGAATGTCCTATAAATATCAATTAAGTCCATCTTGTTTAATGTATCATTTAAAGCTTGTGTTTCCTTATTTATTTTCATTTTGGAAGATCGGTCCATTGGTGAAAGTGGGGTGTTAAAGTCCCCTACTATGATTGTGTTACTGTCAATTTCCCCTTTTATTGATGTTAGCATTTGCCTTCTGTATTGCAGTGCTCCTATGTCGGGTGCATAAATATTTACAATTTTTATTTCTTGTTCTTGGATTGATCCCTTGATCCTTATGTAGTGTCATTTTTTGTCTCTTATAATAGTCTTTGTTTTAAAGTGTATTTTGTCTGATATGAAAGTTGCTGCTCCAGCTTTCTTTTGCTTTCCATTTGCATGGAATATCTTTTTCCACCCCATCACTTTCAGTCTGTTTGTGTCCCTAGGTCTGAAGTGGCTCTCTTGTAGACAGCATATATACAGGTCTTGTTTTTGTATCTATTCAGCCAGTCTATGTCTTGGTTGGAGCATTTAATCCACTTACATTTAAGGTTATTATCGATATGTATATTTCTATTACCATTTTCTTAATTGTTTTGGGTTTGTTATTGTAGGTCTTTTTCTTCTCTTGTGTTTCCTGCCTAGAGAAGTTCCTTTAGCATTTTTTGTAATGCTGGTTTGTTTGTGTTGAATTCTGTTAGCTTTTGTTTGTCTTAAATGTTTTGATTTCTCCATCAAATCTGAATGACATGGTTGCTGGGTAGAGTACTCTTGGTTGTAAGTTTTTCCCTTTCATCACTTTAAAAATGTCCTGCCACTCCCTTCTGGCCTGCATTGTTTCTGCTGAAAGATCACCTGTTAACCTTATGGGGATTCCCTTGTATGTTATTTGTTGTTTTTCCCTTGCTGCTTTTGATATTTTTTCTTTGTATTTAATTTTTGATAGTTTGATTAATATGTGTCTTGGCATGTTTCCTCTTGGATTTATCCTGTATCGGACTCTCTGCGCATCCTGGACTTGATTAACTATTTCCTTTCCTATGTTACAGAAGTTTTCAACTATAATCTCTTCAAATATTTTCTCAGTCCCTTTCTTTTTCTCTTCTTCTTCTGGGACCCCTATAATTCGTATGTTGGTGCATTTAATGTTGTCCCAGACGTCTCTGACACTGCCCTCAATTCTTTTCATTCTTTTCTCTTTATTCTGCTCTGCAGTAGTTATTTCCACTATTTTATCTTCCAGGTCAGTTATCCGTTCTTCTGCCTCTGTTATTCTGCTACTGATTCCTTTTAGAGAATTTTTAATTTCATTTATTTTGATTTTCATCATTGTTTGTTCCACTTTAGTTCCTCTAGGCCCTTCTTAAATGTTTCTTGTATTTTCTCCATTCTATTTCAAAGATTTTGGATCATCTTTACTATCATTACTCTTAAATATTTTTCATGTAGACTGCCTATTTCCTCTTCATTTGTTAGGTCTGGTGGGTTTTTACCTTGCTCCTTCATCTGCTGTGTGTTTCTCTGTCTTCTCATTTTGCTGAACTTACTGTGCTTGGGGTCTCCTTTTGGTAGGCTGCAGTTTCATAGTTCCCGTTGTTTTTGGTGTCTGCCCCCAGTGGCTATGATTGGTTCAGTGGGTTGTGTAGGCTTCCTGGTGGAGGGGACTAGTGCCTGTGTTCTGGTGGATGAGGCTGAATCTTGTTTTTCTGGTAGGCAAGACCACGTCCAGTGGTGTGTTTTGGGGTGTCTATGACCTCATTATGATTTTAGACAGCCTCTCTTCTAATGGGTGAGTTTGTGTTCCTGTCTTGCTAGTTGGTTGGCATAGGGTGTCCAGCAATGTAGCTTGCTGGTCATTGAGTGGATCTGGGTCTTTGCCTTGAGATGGAGATCTCTGGGAGAGCTTTTGCCATTTGATATTATGTGGAGCTGGGAGGTCTCTGGTGGACCGATGTCCTGAACTCGGCTCTCCCACCTCAGAGGTACAGGCTTGACACCCGGCCAGTGCACCAAGACCCTGTCAGCCACACAGCTCAGCAGAAAAGTGAGAAAAAAAAGAAAGAAAGAAAGAGAAGAAAAGAAAAAGTTATTAAAATAAAAAATAAAATAAAGTATTAAAAATAGAAAAATTAAAATGTAACAAAAAGAAAGAAAGAAAGAAGAGAGCAACCAAACCAAAAAACAAATCCACCAATGATAACAAGTGCTAAAAACTATACAAAAAAAAAATCAAATATTGGACTGAAAGAACCCTAGGACAAATGGTAAAAGCAAAGCTATAAAGACAAAGTCACACAAAGAAGCATACACATACACACTCAAAAAGAGAAAAAGGAAAAAAATATATATTCCATTGCTCTCAAAGTCCACTGCCTCAATTTTGGGCTGACTCGTTTTCTATTCAGGTATTCCACAGATGAAGGGTACATCAAGTTGATTGTGGAGGTTTAATCCACGGCTGGTGGCTGAAATTTCCCTTTCTCTTCTGTGTTCGCACAGCTCCTGTGTTTCAGCTTTCGATTTGGCCTTGCGTCTGCATGTAGGTCTCCTGAGGGTGTCTGTTCTTTGCTCCGACAGGACGGGATTAAAGTAGCAGCTGATTTGGGGGCTCTGGCTCATTCAGGCCAGGGGGAGGGATGGGTATGGAATGCGGGGCGAGCCTGTGGCTGCAGAGGCTGGCGTGACATTGCAACAGCCTGAGCCGCACCATGTGTTCTCCTGGGGAAATTGTCCCTGGATCACAGGATCCTGGCAGCGGCAGGCTGCACAAGCTCCCTGGAGGGGAAGTGTGGATAGTGACCCGTGATTGCACACGGGCCTCTTGGTGGCTGCAGCAGCAGCCTTAGCATTTCATGCCCGTCTCTGGTGTCCACACTGATAGCTGTGGCTTGCGCCCTTCTCTGGAGCTCGTTTAGGCGGTGCTATGAATCCACTCTCCACACTCACCCCGAAACAATGGTCTCTTTCTTCTTTGGCAGTTCCAGACTTTTTCCCAGACTCCCTCCCGGCTAGCTGTGGCGCACTAGCCCCCTTCAGGCTGTGTTCACGCAGCCAACCCCAGTCTTCTCCCTGGGATCTGATCTCTGACGCCCGAGCCTCAGCTCCCAGCCCCGACCCGCCCTGGCGGGTGAGCAGACAAGCCTCTCCGGCTGGTGAGTGCTGGTCAGCACAGATCCTCTGTGTGGGAATCTCTCCGCTTTGCCCTCTGTATCCCTGTTGCTGCGCTCTCCTCCGTGGCTCTGAAGCTTCCCACCTGCCACCCCTCGTCTCTGCCAGTGAAGGGGCTACTAGTGTGTGGAAACTTTTCCTCCTTCACAGCTCCCTCCCAGTGGTGCAAGTCCCATCCTTATTCTTTTGTCTCTGGTTTTTCTTTTGCCCTACCCGGGTATGTGGGGTGTTTTGGGAAGCCTGAGGTCTTCTGCCAGCGCTCAGTAGGTGTTCTGTAGGAGTTGTTCCACATGTAGATGTATTTCTGCTGTATTTGTGGGGAGGAAGGTGATCTCCACGTCTTACTCTTCCGCCATCTTGAAGGTCTCTCCTTAGCACATTTTTAAGTGTACAATACAGTATTGTGAACTATAAGCACAGTGTTGTTCAACAGATCTATAGAACTTTTTCACTTTGCGTAACTGAAACTTTATACCCTCTTAAAAACATCTCCCTATTTCCTGCCCCCTAACCCTGGCAACCACCATTCTACTGTCTGCTTCTATGAGTTTGACTCTTTTAGATGCCTCATATGAGTGGAATGATTTGGGCTATTTGGAAATAGCCTAAATTTACATTGACAAATTAATGGATAAAGAAAATGTGGTATATACATACAATGGAATATTATTCAGCCTTAAAAATCAAAGAAGTCCTGCCCTATGATGCAACATGGATGAACCTTGAGGACATTATACTCATTTAATTTACATCAAAGTTTTTCTCAGATGAAAGCTTGAGCAATTCGTGTTTCCAATCCAGATTCCAGTAATGTGAACAGAGACCCTCCTATTTTCCAGAGTCTGTGTCAAATACTGCACGTACATTTTCTCATTTAACACTTGCAGCAACCCTCAGACTTGGAAACTAAGGATATCTAGTCTTTGTTTTAGAAAACATGGAAATTGATGTTCAAGAAGTTAAGAGACTTGCCTAGAGCTAATCACAGAACTACTAAGTCATAGACCTAGGATTTGAATCCAGGTTGCTTGAGTTTAAGTCCAATATTCTTCCCTTTGTAGGTCAGAGACATCTTATCCCACATGTGCGCTTTTGTAGGTATATCCCCCTATTGTGCAGATGAAATCTCATACCACTTTAGCCAATATCTTTTACTTAGTGTCCATTATAGTAGATTTAGTTCTACTGAGTTGAGTCAAATATGTTTGGTAGCAGTGACATGGAACATAGAAAGTACAGGCTTCTCTCTCTCTATTAGTGTGATTGGTGACAACCAGGACCAACTTTATGCAGAGGTAGAATAGTAAATGTGCTGAGATTTACTGAGTACAGATTATTAGAACTGAAAAGAATCTAGATAATCCATTCCAATTTTCAGAGAGGAAACCTGACGCTCATAGAAACCAAGTGACTTGTACAAAACCACATTGTCTACTAGCAGCAGAGCCAGCACTGGGACTCATGTCTTTAAGTTCTCTTGTTTTAAGAGGAAAAATCACTCTTCTAGCTTGCTGCTGTGCTTGAAAAATCCACAACCACTAGAAGTTCAAATTTTTGGATTTTGTTATTTTGTGTTAACACACTGATCTTCTTGGAAGAGTTAACTAACTCATGCTGTTGTAAGTTCTCAGCATCTCATTGTGTACTCTCAGATACATGGAACCATTTGAGAGCTGAGTACTGTGGTGAAAAGGAGACAGAGCAGGACAACTTTTGAGTTCAGAGGGGGAAGAGGGAAGTCTAGGGCTCCCACTCTTAGGGGAAAAGGTCACAGAAGGGGATCCTGGGTCACCATGAGACAGTGTGAAGCCGTAAAGCACTTGGGGAGCTGTGGAAAAGGGACAGATAGCACAAAAAGATAGAGGCATAGAAAACAGTGTTGCATGGCCAATGAATACTAATTCACTCAACTCCACAGTTCTGGCCCCAGGCAGCAGTGGCCTTTGAATGGCTTTATTTGCTGTTACCTTCAACTAATGTGGCCATATTGGGATTTGGAGAAATTCTTTTGTGCAGTAAATATTTATATATTTCTTTACAAGTGGGCAATGATCCCTGACCATTATTCGACCCTGTGCTTCCTGAAACCATCATCGGAACATCCCTTCTCATTCCTCTATGCATGCAAATCAGCCCTGAGGCCAACTGTGTCCCAACCAACAACCAAGTAAGCACATGTTGACTGCTTTTCCTAAAATCAAGGATGCCTGATGAGGGCCTTCATTTTATAGTGATTCTAATTTGTTCCAATGTAAAATGATTAAGTCAGTCTGGTGCTATGAGTTTTTGGTTAGTATCTATGTTCTTGATTGCTTATTGTTCAGTTTTGCTTCAGGTGTAATTAAATGATTGACATTGCTTCTGGACTTTACCATTCAGAAGGTAACTGTCAGGAGACATCTTACTTTATTTTGATGGGAATGAAACTCACTTTCCACTTTTGTTATTCACTTCTTGGGTGACTTGTGAATTTGTAAAGTTCCTTGCCCATGAGGTCTCAGTATATTAGCTTACTTTTTAGTACCCCACAGTGCAGGTCTTAGATTTCGTATAGACTTGGCATGTCTGAATTTTCTCTCCTCTGAGTGCTGGGATAATTCATCCACTCTGTGACAGGTCTGGTGGACAGATTTGTACTCAAACTGTCTCTGTTCTTTGTTTGGAGTCAGTTACATGACTTTTAAATTTCTTTGTGTGCTTATTATGTGCAGAGCAGCAGGACCCTGTGTCAAGCTATGCTGTGCTGAAGGTAAGAGTAGTAACAGGAGTGACTAAAACATGGACCCTGGTCTCAATGAAATTGCAGTCCAGTGAGGGACAGTATAATATGCATCAATGAGTTGATACATAGTAGACTATAATGAGTACCATTAAAGAGATTCAGAAGCAGAACTGTGGAATTAAAGCATCAGAAGATATTTTATATATTTGGGAAATCAGAGAAAGCTTCATGGAGGCAATAAGAATGTGAGCTGAATCTTAAAAGATGCATAGAATCCAGCAAGCAAAAAGTGTTGCTATAGGGAGAATGTTGGTTGACAGAGGGAACATCATTGCATTAGAGGCAATCATTTTATTAGCGGCAATGGGGAGCCATTGAAGGATTTTGAGCAGTAGAATAACATGTTCCAAGATGTCCTCCAGAAAGATAACTCTGGCAACAGTGCAAGGGACGAACTCAAGCTGGATAGTAAATGTGAGAATGGAGAGAAGGAGATGTTTGCAAGAGATATTTGGGAAGACTTAGTTATTGATTGGATATAGGGAATTGGAGAGAGCCTGGGTAACCAAGAAAATGGTTTTTCCAATAAACAAGCTAAGAACTTCAGAAGGATGCTTGCAAAGTGCTGCACTTTTGAGACGTAGGATCCTCAGAGCTAGAAGGGAAGTATAACTTTAGAAATCTACTTAGCTGAAATCTCTCTTTTACAGATTGAAAAATTGAATACAGATATATGATATGATGTCATCGTTCCAAGGTTACTTGATAGCAGAGCTAGGATAGGAACTGAGCTCTTCTGAGGACAAATCTGCTGTTCTTTCCTTGTTACCATGTTGTGTCAGCTTTATAAAAGAATAGGATTGGGGTGTGTGTGTGTGTGTGTGTGTGAGTGAGAGAGAGAGAGAGGAGAAAGTTGATACCAACAAACACCATTGACTGAAGGATTGATAGAAATTAAAGGTACCTTAGTGTTCATCTAGTCTAAACATTTCATTTTATAGATGGAAGTTCTGAGGCCCAGAGAGGGGAAATGATTTGTCTGAGGCCACGTAACTGGTAGATCATGGTTTCTGTGTATTTGAGAAATTAAGATCAGCACACTTGAAGCTGAGAACAGGCTGTTATAAATACACCACTCAGGGAGAAAATGTCTAAAGAGCCATTTTGCAGGCACGCCTATGTCCTACAATGCCAGAGTGGAGTCTGGACTGCTGGATAAATAGGAGTCACCCAGGGAAATCATCATTGCCCCTTGTGAGAACTGGTATTAGTGTACTTCTGTGTTGTGACTACCAATAAATAGTTAAATGACAGGAAAGAAACGTTTATACTGTTTTCCATTATGGGTGTGCCAATTCACATTCCCAACAGTGTACAAGGATTACCTTTTCTCCACATCCTCACCAGAATATGTTATCTTTTGTCTTTTTGATAATAGCCATTCTAACAAGTGTGAGGTGGTATCACATTGTGGTTTTGATTTGCATTTCCCTGATGATTAGTGATGTTAAACAAAGGTAACCATGTGTGGTAATGGATGTGTTAATTAACTTGATTGTGGTAAACATTTAACAATGTATATGTATATTAAATCATCATGTTGTACACCTTAGAAAAGCATCACATTGTACAACCTAAATATATACAATGTTTATTCATCAACCATACCTCAATAAAACTGGAAAAAAATTACAGGAGAGACAAATTGGTCATTTTTGAAAGCAAGGGACTCCATTTTTGAGTGAAAAAGCTATATTAGAAAACTTTTTCTTTTTTTCTTTTTTTTTGCCACATCGTGCAGCTTGCAGACTCTTAGTTCCCTGATCAGGGATGGAACCCAGGCCATGGCAGTGAAAGTGCTGAGTCTTAACCACTTGACCTCCAGGGAATTCCCTATAATAGAAAACTTCTGCTCTGTAGGTAGAGGGAGGAATAAAGTTTTCTCCCATTTAATTCCTTTCCTAAAAATGAGAACATCACAAAAAGATAAAAGTAGTGCCTGACACATATATACAATGGAATATTACTCAGCCATAAAAAGAAACGAAATTGAGTTATTTGTAGTGAGGTGGATGGACCTAGAGTCTGTCATACAGAGTGAAGTAAGTCAGAAAGAGAAAAACAAATACTGTATGCTAACACATATATATGGAATCTAAGGAAAAAAAAAAAGGTCATGAAGAACCTAGGGGCAAGACGGAAATAAAGACACAGACCTACTAGAGAATGGACTTGAGGATATGGGGAAGGGGAAGGGTAAGCTGTGACAAAGTGAGAGAGTGGCTTGGACATATATACACTACCAAACGTAAAATAGATAGCTAGTGGGAAGCAGCCGCATAGCACAGGGAGATCAGCTCGGTGGTTTGTGACCACCTAGAGGGGTGGGATAGGGAGGGTGGGAGGGAGGGAGACGCAAGAGGGAAGAGATATGGGAACATACGTATATGTATAACTGATTCACTTTGTTATAAAGCGGAAACTAACACGCCATTGTAAAGCAATTATGCTCCAATAAAGATGTTAAAACAAAAAAACAAAAAAACTAGACCAGAGAAGTACTCAACATGAAAGAGAAAAGTTTCCTCTTCTTTTCCCTTCTAATACTGCATTTCGTCTTGCTACCTGAATTCTGCTTTACTTGTTTCTTTCCTCACTTGTCTTTTCCATCCTCCCTCCACCAACCTCTCAGAATCCTTCACCTAGGTCCTTGTAGTAGAACTACAGCTATGCTTTAGGTGTACAAAGGCAGGGAAGAAAGGTACAAAGTAGGCATATGGATTTGTAGCTGTTTTGCCAAGTGCAAAATCCCCTGGCTTGTGACGTCTATGGCATCAGTCTACCCATTTTGTCTGCATTTATCTCGAACTAAAATGGAAAAATAACTTATATGTGAAAGAGACAGATTGAAAATTATTTAGTCGTCAGTGGAGAAGAACCAGAGATGTTGAATGAATCAATGATGCATATGTAAATCTAAGGATGAAATCACTGTAACAACGAAGACTAAAAGATACCAGAAAGTACAAAGAGGAGACTGTCCAAAAGATCAATAATGGTGCAAGGCTTTCAAAGTCTACTACCTTTCAAATACACAGAAGGTTAAAATTTAAAATTAAGTTAAAGTTTAAAAGAACATGAAGGCTACAAATGACTTATGTTCACTATTAGTTTACTGTTTAAAATGACTGCATAGCATGGGCCAATTATATGAAAATATATGGAACTTAATGTGCAAATTATCAGGCTATTAAAAAATCAAATCAATAAATAATCATTGAGTTTCTACTATGTGCAAGATTTATGCTGAATGTTTCAGGGTACAACTATTAATAAAATAGGAGCTCTTGTCTTAGAGTTTTACAAATTAATGAAGGGAAGAGGCAGATAGGACCAATGGATGAAAGCTCAATAGCAACATTTAAAGGACTGTTTGAGAAAACACTGGAAGAAATATGACAAGTCAGTGAATGTGAAATCCAAATAAAAAGGACAGTTGTCAGTTTGGAAGTTGCACAAATGCATGCTGGGGTGATCAGCAAAGGTTTTATAGAAGAGGTGAAATTTGAATTGGGTATTTAAAAAATAATTTAGGTTGGTGGCACGATGGGGGAGTAGAAAGACCCTGAGCTCACCTTCTCTCACAGGCACACCAAAATCACAACTATTTGCAGAACAACCAAGGAAAAAGAATGGAACCTGCCAGAAAAGATCTACAACTAAAGATATAAAGAAAGAACCACATCTAGACAGGTAGGAGGGGTGAAGTCATGACATAGTCAAGTCCCATACCCCAGGTTGGGAAATCCACAAAAAGAAGAATAATTATAATTGCAAAGGTTCTCCCAAAGGAGTGAGAGGTCTGAACCACAGGTTGGGCTCCCCAGCCCAGGAGTCCTGCAATAAGAACTTGAGACCTTAGAGCATTTGACTTTAAAAGCCAGAGGGACTTACTTTCAGGAGTCCCAGAGGGTTGGGGAAAATAGAGACTTCACTCTTAAAGGGTGCACACAAAATCTCACACACTCTGGGACCCAGGGCAGAAGCAGTAATTTTGATAGGAGCCTGGGTCAGACCTACCTAATGATCTTAGGGAGTCTCCAGGAGAGGCAGGAGGCAACTGCAGCTCAACCTGGGGACATAGACACTGGCAGCAGCCCTTTTTAGGAGCTCCTTCTACCATGTAGACACTGGTGCTGGCAAGCACCATTCTGAAATCCTCCCTCTACCTTATTAGCCCCAGAATCCAGCCCTGCCCCCACAACAACCTGTAGGCACCAGTGTTGGGATGCCTCAGGCCAAGCAATTAACTGGGCATGGACATAGCCCCACCCATGAGCAGACAGGCTGCCTTAAGACCCCCTGAACACACTGCAAACCCTGGACACATTCCTGCCCACCAGAGGACCCAGGACCTGACCCCACGCATCAGTGCATAGGCACTAGACCTGGGACCCCAAAGCTCTCCATCCAGAGACCACAGGATACAACTCCCAACCCACCAGTGGGCAGGCTCAAGCCCCAGAATGCCCTGGGCCCTGGCCCCTCCCTCAAAGGATCTTGCACTAGCCTTGGGCCTAGCTTTACCCACCAGGGGGCAGACACCAGCCACAAGAAAACCACAGGTCTGCAATCTGCAGTTGCAGCCTACCCACCAGCAGGCCAGACCCTGCCCTGGGACTGGCTGGACCCCAGCCTTGTTCACCAGTGAGCCTTCTCTAGCCTTGAGCCCAGCTTCACCAGCCAGTGGGCAGATAACAGCTGCAAGAAAAATGCAGCCCCACAGCCTATGGACTTGGCCTACCAAAGCAGGCCAGATATTGCCCTGGGACTGGCTGGGCCCTGGCTCCATCTACTAATAAGCCAACACAAGCTTTGGGAAAACACAGACCCCATAGCCAACTCTGTCAGGAACTGGCCCCACCCACCAGCAATCCCACACCAGTTCTGGGAACCCCGGGCCCTACAACCAGACCCTAGGACCTGACTTTCCCCACCAGTAGGCTGGCATTAACCCCATACCTGGATTCACCCATCAGAGGGTGGGCAATAGTCCCAGGGTCTCCTGGACCCTGACTTTGCCCACCAGTAACCCAGCACTAGCCCTGGGGCCCCCTGGGGTTCAGCAGCAAGTTGCCTTGTGATGGTCCCACCAATCAGCAACCAGCAGCCTCCACAGGAGGCAGGGCCTGACAACCAACCAGACTGGAGGCCAACCAAGCCTACCAGACTGCACACATGGTCAGCCTGTCACAAAAGAAAGACACATGCAGTCTTCATAGGAGAAATCCTTAGAGCATATAGTTCTGGTGATGAGAGGGGAGAGTGCTACTGGGACTCACGGGACATCTCCTGTAGAAGGACACTTCTCCAAGTTTAGGAAATGTAACCACCCGACCAGATACATAAAAATAAAAACAGCAGCATAAGCAAAATAAGGCAACAGAAGAACATGTTCAAAATGAAGGAACAAGATAAAACCCTAGAAGAAGAACTAAGTGAAGTAGAGACAGGCAATCTACCTGAGAAAGAGTTCAGGGTAGTGATCATAAAGATGATCAAAGAACTTGGGAGAAAAATGGATGCACAGAGCGAGAAGTTAGAAGTTTTTAACAAAGAGTTGGAATATAAAAAGAACAACCAAACAGAGATGAAGAAAACAAGAATTGAAATGAAAAATACACTGGAAGAAATCAACAATAGATTAAATGATAGAGAGGAGCAGATCAGGGACCCAGAGTACAGAGTATTGGAAATCACTGATGCTGAAGAGAAAAAAGAAAAAAAGAATGAAAAGAAATGAGGACAGTTTAAAAGACCCCTGGAAGAACATCAAGTGCACTAGAATTTGCATTGTAAGGGTCCCAGAAGGAGAAGAGAGACAGAAAGGGCCTGAGAACATAACTGAAGACATAATAGCGGAAACTTCTGTAACTTGGAAAAGGAAACAAGCATCCAACTCGAGGAAGCTCAGAGTCACATACAAGATTAAACCAGAGAGGAACACAGCAAGACACATTGTAACTAAAATGGAAAAATTAAAAATAAAGGGAGAATATTAAAAGCATCAAGGGAAAAAAAACAAGTTACACACAAGGGAACTCCCATAAGTCTATCAGCTAACTTTTCAGCAGAAAGTCTGCAGAACAGAAGGGAGTGGCATGATATATCTAAGTGATGAAAGGAGAAAATCTACAACCAAGAATTCTCTACCCAGCATTGCTCTTGTTCAGATTTGAAGGAGAGATCAAAATATTTAGACAAGCAAAACCTAAAAGAGTTCAGCACCACTAAACCAGCTCCACAACAAATGTTAAATGAACTTCTCTAGGTAAAAAAGAAAAGGCCACAACTAGAAACAAGAAAATTATGAAATGAAAAGCTCACCAGTAAAGGCAAACATACAGGAAAGGTAGGAAATAGTCCACACACAAAACTAGTATGGAAGTTAAAAGACAAAAGTAGTAAAACCATCTATATACACAACTGTGATCCCAAACCTATGGGATGAAGCAAAAGCAGTTCTAAGAGGGAAATTTATAGCAATACAAACTTACTTCAGGAAACAAGAAAAATTTCAAATATACAACCTAAGCTTACACCTAATGGAGCTAGAAAAAGAAGAACAAATAAAACCCAAAGTAAGTGACACCTTCAAGATAGTGGAGGAGTAATACGTGGAGATCACCTTCCTCCCCACAAATACATCAGAAATACATCTACATGTGGAACAACTCCTACAGGACACCTACTGAGCGCTGGCAGAAGACCTCAGATTTCCCAAAAGGCAAGAAACTCCCCACGTACCTGGGTAGGGCAAAAGAAAAAAGAAAAAAACAGAGAGAAAAGAATAGGGACAGGAACTACACTTCTCGGAGTAAGCTGTGAAGGAGGAAAAGTTTCCACACACTAGGAGGCCCCTTCACTGGCAGAGACGGGGGGTGGCAGGGGGAAACTTCAGAGCCACGGAGGAGAGAGCAGCAACAGGGGTGCAGAGGGCAAAGCGGAGAGATTTCTGCACAGAGGATCTGTGCCGACCAGCACTCACCAGCCAGAGAGGCTTGTCTGCTCACCCGCCAGGGTGGGTGGGGGCTGGGACCTGAGGCTCCAGCTTCGGAGGTCAGATCCCAGTGAGGGGACTGGGGTTGGCTGGGTGAACACAGCCTGAAGGGGGCTAGTGCACCACAGCTAGCAAGGAGGGAGTCTGGAAAAAAGTCTGGAACCGCCTAAGAGGCAAGAGACCATTGTTTCAGGGTGCACAAGGAGAGGGGATTCAAAGCACCGCCTAAACGAGCTCCAGAGAAGGGCATGAGCCGCGGCTATCGGTGCGGACACCAGAGACTGGCATGAAATGCTAAGGCTGCTGCTGCAGCCACCAAGAAGCCTGTGTGTAAGCACAGGTCACTATCCACACCTCCCCTCCTGGGAGCCTGTGCAGCCCGCCATTGCCAGGGTCCCGTGATCCAGGGACAACTTCCCCAGGAGAACAAATGGTGCACCACAGGCTGTTGCAACGTCATGCCAGCCTCTGCCACCGCAGGCTCATCCTGCATGCCGTACCCCTCTCTCCCCCAGCCTGAGTGAGCCAGAGCCCCCTAATCAGCTGCTACTTTATCCCCATCCTATCTGAGTGAAGAAGAGATGCCCTCAGGCGACCTACATGCAGAGGCAGGGCCAAATCCAAAGCTGAACCCCAGGAGTGGTGCGAACAAAGAAGACAAAGGGAAATTTCTCCCAGCAGCCTCTGGAGCAGCAGATTAAATCTCCACAATCAACCTGATGTACCCTGCATCTATGGGATACCTGAATAGACAACGAATCATCCCAAACTTGAGGTGGTGGACTTTGGGAACAACTGTAGACTTGGGGTTTGCTTTCTGCATCTAACTTGTTTCAGGTTTTATGTTTATCTTAGCTTAGTATTTAGAGTTTATTATCATTGGTACATTTGTTTATTGATTTGGTTGCTCGCTTCCTTTTTAAAAAAAAAATATATTTTTCCTTTTGGTCAGTTTGTAAGTGTGTATGGGTAGGCTTCTTTGTGTGATTTTGTCTGTATAGTTTTGCTTTTACCATTTATCCTAGGGTTCCGTCTTTTTTTTTTTTTCTTAGTATAATTTTTAGTGCTTGTTATCATTGGTGGATTTGCTTTTTGGTTTGGTTCCTCTCTTCTTTCCTTCTTTCTTTTTTTTTCTTTTTTTATTACTTTCTAATTTATTTTATTTTTAATAATTAAAAAATTTTTATTTTAATAACTTTATTTTATTTTATTTTATTTTTTCTTTCATTCTTTTTTTCTCCCTTTTCTTCTGAGCCTTGAGGCTGACAGGGTCTTGGTGCTCTGGCCGGGTGTCAGGCCTGTGCCACTGAGGTGGGAGAGCCGAGTTCAGGACATTGGACCACGAAAGACCTCCTGACCCCACATAATATCAAACAGCAAAAGCTCTCCCAGAGATCTCCATCTCAAGGCAAAGACCCAGCTCCACTCAACGACCAGCAAGCTACAGTGCTAGACACCCTATGCCAAACAATGAGCAAGACAGGAACAAAACCCCAACCATTAGCAGAGAGGCTGCCTAAAATCATAATAAGGTCACAAACACCCCAAAACACACCACCAGAGGTGGTCCTGCCCAACAGAAAGACAAGATCCAGCCTCATCCACCAGAACACAGGTAACAGTCCCCTCCACCAGGAAGCCTACACAACCCACTGAGACAACCTTAGCCACTGGGGGCAGACACCAAAAACAACGGGAACTATGAACCTGCAGCCTGTGAAAAAAAGGAGACCCCAAACACAGTAAGTTAAGCAAAATGAGAAGACAGAGAAACACACAGAAGATGAAAGGGCAAGGTAAAAACCCACCAGACCAAACAAATGAAGAGGAAATAGGCAGTCTACCTGAAAAAGAATTCAGAGTAATGATAGTAAAGATGATCCAAAATCTTGAAAATAGAATGGAGAAAATACAAGAAATGATTAACAAGGACCTAGAAGAACTAAAGAGCAAACAAACAATGATGAACAACATGATAAATGAAATTAAAAATTATCTAGAAGGAATCAATAGCAGAATAACTGAGGCAGAAGAACGGATAAGTGACCTGGAAGATAAAAGAGTGGAAATAACTACTGCAGAGCAGAATAAAGAAAAAAGAATGAAAAGAATTGAGGACAGTCTCAGAGACATCTGGGACAAAATTAAATGCAGCAACATTTGAATTATAAGGGTCCCAGAAGAAGAAGAGTAAAAGAAAGGGACTGAGAAAATATTTGAAGAGATTATAGTTGAAAACTTCCATAATATGGGAAAGGAAATAGTCAATCAAGTGCAGGAAGTGCAGAGAGTCCCAAACAGGATAAAACCAAGGAGAAACATCCAATGACACTTATTAATCAAACTATCAAAAATTAAATACAAAGAAAAAATATCAAAAGCAGCAACGGAAAAGCAACAATTGACATGCAAGGGAATCCCCATAAGGTTACAGGTGATCTTTCAGCAGAAACTCTGCAAACCAGAAGGGAGTGGCAGGACATATTTAAAGTGATGGAAGGGAAAAACCTACAACCAAGATTACTCTACCCAGCAAGGATATCATTCAGATTCGACAGAGAAATTAAAACCTTTACAGACAAGCAAAAGCTAAGAGAATTCAGCAGCACCAAACCAGCTTTACAACAAATGCTAAAGGAACTTCTCTAGGCAGGAAACACAAGAGAAGGAAAAGACCTACAATAACAAACCGAAAACAATTACGAAAATGGTAATAGGAACATACGTATTGATAATTACCTTAAATGTAAATGGATTAAATGCTGCAACTAAAAGACATAGACTGGCTGAATGGATACAAAAACAAGACCCGTATATATGCTGTCTACAAGAGACCCACTTCAGACCTAGGGACACATACAGAGTGAAAGTGAGGGGATGGAAAAAGATATTCCATGCAAATGGAAATCAAAAGAAAGCTGGAGTAGCAATTCTCCTATCAGACAAAATAGACTTTAAAATAAAGACTATTACAAGAAGAAGACTTTAAAATAAAGACTATTACAATCCAAGAAGAAGATATAAAAACTGTAAACATTTATGCACCCAACATATGAGCATCTCAATACATAAGTCAAATGCTAACAGCCATAAAAGGGGAAATCGACAGTAACACAATCGTAGTAGGGGACTTTAACACCCCACTTTCACCAATGGACAGATCATCCAAAATGAAAATAAATAAGGAAACACAAGCTTTAAATGATACATTAAACAAGATGGACTTAATTGATATTTATAAGACATTCCCTCCAAAAACAACAGAATACACTTTCTTCTCAAGTGCACATGGAACATTCTCCAGGATAGGTCATATCTTGGGTCACAAATCAAGCCTCAGTAATTTTAAGAAAATTGAAATTTTATCAAGTATCTTTGCTGATCACAGCGCTATGAGACTAGATAGCAATTACAGGAAAAAATCTGTAAAAAATACAAACACATGGAGGGTAAACAACACACTACTAAATAACCAAGAGATCACTGAAGAAATCAAAGAGGAAATCAAAAAATACCTAGAAACAAATGGCAATGAAACACGACGATCCGCTATCAAACTACCAATGGCATTTTCCACAGAACTAGAACAAAATATTTCACCATTTGTATGGAGACACAAAAGACCCTGAAGAGCAAAAGCAATCTTGAGAAAGAAAAATGGATCTGGTGGAATCAAGCTCCTGGACTTCAGACTATACTACAAAGCTACAGTAATCAAGACAGTATGGTACTGGCACAAAAACAGAACTATAGATCAATGGAACAGGAGAGAAAGTCCAAGGATAAACCCACACACATATGGTCACCTTATTTTTGATAAAGGAGGCAAGAATATACAATGGAGAAAAGACAGCCTCTTCAATAAGTGGTGGTGGGAAAACTGGACAGCTACATGTCAAAGAATGTAATTAGAACATTCCCCAATACCGTACACAAAAATAAATTCAAAATCGATTAAAGACATAAATGTAAGGCCAGACACTATTAAACTCTTAGAGAAAAACATAGGCAGAACACTCTATTACATAAATCACAGCAAGATCCTTTTTGACCCACCTCCTAGAGAAATGGAAATAGCAACAAAAATAAACAAATGGGACCTAATGAAACTTAAAAGCTTTTGCACAGCAAAGGAAACCATAAACAAGACCAAAAGACAACCCTCAGAATTGGGGAAAATATTTGCAAAGGAAGCAACTGACAAAGGATTAATCTCCAAAATTTATAAGCAGCTCATGAAGCTCAATATCAAAAAAACAAACAACCCAATCAAAAAATGGGCAGAAGACCTAAATAGACATTTCTCCAAAGAAGATATACAGATTGCCAACAAACACGTGAAAGGGTGCTCAACCTCACTAATCATTAGAGAAATGCAAATCAAAACTGCAATGAGGTGTCACCTCCCACCAGTCAGAATGGCCATCATCAAAAAATCTACAAACAATAAATGCTGGAGAGGGTGTGGAGAAAAGGGAACCCTCTTGCACTGTTGGTGGGAATGTAAATTGATACAGCCACTATGGAGAACAGTATGGAGGTTCCTTAAAAAACTAAAAATAGAACTACCATACAACCCAGCAATCCCACTACTGGGCATATACCCTGAGAAAACCATAATTCAAAAAGAGTCATCTACCACAATGTTCATTACAGCTCTATTTACAGTAGCCAGGACATGGAAGCAGCCTAAGTGTCCATGGACAGATGAATGGATAAAGAAGATGTGGCACATATATACAATGGAATATTACTCAGCCATAAAAAGAAAGGAAATTGAGTTATTTTAGGGAGGTGGATGGATCTAGAGTCTGTCATACAGAGTGAAATAAGTCAGAAAGAGAAAAACAAATACCATATGCTAACACATATATATGGAATCTAAAAAAAAAAAAAAAAGGTTCTGAAGAACCTAGCGGCAGGACAGGAATAAAGACCCAGATGTAGAGAATGGACCTGAGGACACGGGGAGGGGGAAGGGTAAGCTGGGACGAAGTGAGAGAGTGGCATGGACATATATACACTACCAAATGTAAAATAGATAGCTAGTGGGAAGCAGCCACATAGCACAGGGAGATCAGCTCACTGCTTTGTGACTGCCTAGAGGGGTGGGATAGGGAGGGTGGGAGGGAGACGCAAGTGGGAGGAGATATGGGAATATATGTATATGTATAGCTGATTCACTTGGTTATAAAGCAGAAACTTAGACACCATTGTAAAGCAATTTTACTCCAATAAAGATGTTAAAAAAAAAGAAAAAAAAAACAACCCCAAAAACAGCAACAACAAAAAAATTAAGTGTAGGCTTTATAGCATATTGTTGAATCTTGTTCTTAAATTCAGTTTTATAATCTTTTGGTTGCCTTTTGGTTGGATGTTTAATCTATCCTATTTAATGTGATTATTGATATGGTTGTAATTTTTTTTTTTATCATTAACTTGAGATGTTTGTTTTTGTGTGTGTGTGATTAGCAGTAATTTTTTTTTAAAGCTTGATGGTATTCACATTGCTTAATTTGTGTCATGCTTTATTTATTTATTTATTTATTTAATTTATTTATGGCTGTGTTGGGTCTTCGCTTCTGTGCGAGGGCTTTCTCTAGTTGTGGCAAGCGGGGGCCACTCTTCATCGCGGTGCGCAGGCCTCTCACCATCGTGGCCTCTCCCGTTGCGGAGCACAGGCTCCAGACGCGCAGGCTCAGTAATTGTGGCTCACGGGCCCAGCTGCTCCGCGGCATGTGGGATCCTCCCAGACCAGGGCATGAACCCGCGTCCCCTGCATTGGCAGGCAGACTCTCAACCACTGCGCCACCAGGGAAGCCCCGATATGGTTGTAATTTTGATACCATTTTGCTTTTTGTTTTCTATATGGCTCATGAATATTTTTGTCTTATCTTCCTCTTTTACCATTTGTCTTTGTCTTGAATGGCTGTTTTCTAGTGTAACTTTTCCATTGTTTTAAAGATTTTTACTGTATTTTTGAGGTTTTTCTTAGTGGTTGCTCCTGTGTTTCCAATATTTAGCTTAACTTATCAAACTCTACCTCAGATTTATACTAACATACTTCCAAAAAACTTGCGTTTTGATTTGGCTTTGCTATTGTTACCTTTGATGTCTTAGGTAAGTCAATTTTTCCTTATGCCTTTGAGAGTTAGCCTGTGACTTAAGGTCTCATATTAACAGATCTAGATCCAGAAATTTTCAAACCTTAAAAGGGTTCAAAAACCACACATTCTGTTAGTGGAATTTGTCAGCTTCTAGTGAGCAGTTTGCATTACAAAACACAGGTCTTTATGTTTGCTCATGAACAAGATATTTTGTGCAGAGTTGTAAGTGTCCTATCAAAAGAAGATGTGATTATGATTATTAGCCTGGAAATTGGTAGAATTAATGGAAGAATTACTAGTTGTGTGGCTTTGGGCAAGCCACTTAACTTTTCTGTGCCTGATTTATCTTAAGTATAAAACAAGAATAATAACAGTAACTACAACATGGCATTGTTGTGCAGATTAGGTAAATGAATATAGGTAAAACACTTAGAATATTGCCAGGCATATAGTAATGCTCAAGAAAAGTTTTCTATTGTCATTATTATTATTACCTTGACATTTTTCTAACCTATATCAAGCATTCAAGGCTTCTGGGTACTTTACAAAACTCTTTGGCAAAAGCATTCATTTTCTCCACCCACCAACCCCATCTATAGCTGTGGGAAGTTGCTATTATCTAAGCCTGTTCAGTTAGTGAGAAGGAAATCCCAGTTGCCAGAGCAACAGCTAAGAGGTGATGGTGCTTCAGTGTGAAGGATGAGCTAAAAAATCTTCCAGGGACTGTGCTTGAAAAAATATTTTCTGCCCTTTCAGTGATGTAGTATCCAGTGTTATGAACTGGTTTGGAACTTAATCTTGTGGTCCCTTTCTCCCATTGAAGCAAAAAAAAAAAAAAAAAAAAGACTGTATTAAAAAGAAAGTCTGTAAGATTCAGGATCTCGCTTGTTTTATGAAAGGTTTCAAGATATCTGCTAATTAATGCAAAATAAGTAATTAAATGGCTTCCCTTCCTAGAACACTGCCCAGGTTTATATAGGCACTGTGTTCATTTAAAGAATATGAGGGTTATCAAAATTGTTAGATGGACCCTAAGCCATAGGCATAGTTAAAATCCTTTGGTTACATTTATACTGTTTCTAAGGAAACTAGCATAGTTTTGAGTCTCTGGCACTTGGGGCGAATTCACCCAGTCCTTTGATATTGTTGGCAGAAAGAAAAAATGATTTGGGTTTGGAGTGTTAAGGTCTTAAGCATCTGGCTGTTCTTTTTCAAGTGTGTAAATTCCCAGTTGGAAGTTAGTCATATTTTAGTTACTTTCTTTTCAAACAGATAAAAATGAAATTTACACTCTCCCAGGTAGTTCTGAATGTACTTTTTTCAGCTGCATATTCATTCCCCTGCTCTCCTGGTAGCAAAGACATCAGCAACTCAATGAAGACATTTTTTTTAAATGACTTTTTGGGTTAAGCTGTGTGGCTATAAACTGGCTGTTTGGGGAACACCTTGGAGAAGCTTTCATTTTCCCCTTTCCACCTTACAAATATTAGAGCAAGCCCAACCAGAATGTTCACAGTGAGGATTTTGAGGTGAGAGCAGAAGGAGATGACAGTGGATAAGCTTCAGAACTTTCTTTTTTTTTTTTTAAATTTGAATTGTACGTTTTATTTTATTTTATTTATTTATTTATGGCTATGTTGGGTCTTCGTTTCTGTGCGAGGGCTTTCCCCAGTTGTGGCAAGCAGGGGCCACTCTTCATCGCGGTGCGCAGGCCTCCCACTATCGCGGCCTCTCTTGTTGCGGAGCACAGGCTCCAGATGCGCAGGCTCAGTAGTTGTGGCTCACGGGCCCAGCCGCTCCGCGGCACGTGGGATCCTCCCAGACCAGGGCTCGAACCCGTGTCCCCTGCATTGGCAGGCAGATTCTCAACCACTGCGCCACCAGGGAAGCCCAGAACTTTCTTGTTCATAGGACTTTTTTTCCTTATGTGTTTGTACTCTTTGTTGTAAAATAACACCTTGATGTGGACTTGTTTGTAAAGGGATCAAATGGCATAGGTTTTCACCTGATGCGTAAAACAAGACAAAACAAAACAAAACAATTAACACACTGCTGCTCTGCTTAGGCAAGAGAGAAGAGTTTTTGAGAACACTACTAATAGTAATTTTGAATTACGTAGATATAGACCCTATCCTCTTGGAGTTTGCAGTTGGGAGAGACTGACAATCAAATTATCACACAAATAAAAAAAAACCACAGCATCATGTAAACTTATACCTGTGATGAATGCAATGAAGAAAAGGTCCATGATGCTGTAAGAACATATAATAAGTGGATATGACCTGAAAGGTTAAGGAAAGGTTCCCTGAAGACATGATTACTGGGATAATTTCTGAAGGAGGAGTAAGAATTACCTTGGTGAAGGGGAGGCTAGAGAGGGGGAGAGTGTTACAGGCAAGGGGACTAGCATGTAGAAATGTCTATGGTGTGAGAGATCATATCTCATTCTAGGAAGATGAAGTAGGTCAGTGAGGCTGGAACTCAGGTAGAGGAAGAGTGATGCTAGAAGGGCACCTGACCCAGTGATATGATAAACAACCTGGGAGTCATTTGTGAGATTAATCAGAAAGGTACTTGAGTACCTTAAGGAGAAATGAAGGCAGATGAACTGGAAGACTGAGGAATATTAATCCAAAGAGGAGAAAAATAATGAGCTGGTCATACATACAGATAGACAGTGACCACGACTATTAAGTTGACTTTAATCAGTGTAGTGCATTGAGTTGCTACAATTGAGCACTCCTGAAAAAAGCTCTTCTCATTACCCATTTTTTCTTTTCACAAACCAGATTCATTTTCACCGTGATTCACTTTACACCTACTTCATTTTATCACTTGTGTCTGGACACCTGAAAAGATTTCTCCTTCTTTTCTTGGCTTATTTAAATACTAATTATCCATCAAGGTCCAGATCGAATTCCACCTCCTCCGGGAAGCACTTCTGGACTTATCCATGGGACTTCAGCCTCTGATCCATTACAAAACTTACTCTCCATACAATAACTTTAATAGTTTTCAAAATTTGCCTTTGCTACTCACTCTTTCATGTGTCTTGTGTCCCCAGCTAGACTGTGAGGCACTGCAGAGCAGTGACTGTGTCTTTCTCTTGTAGACTGATAAATATGCCAAGGACTGATCCAGGCCCAGAGTGGATGAATGACCACTTGTGGAGACATAGCCAATTCAGCAACTGACAGAAATAGACATACCTGAGATAAGTAGAGAGGGGGACAGAAAGAGCAGAGACTGGGGGTGGGGGAGAGAGGAAACGACAGAGAAAGTGCTTTTTAGAATAAGTCACAAGTAATAAGGCTAGTATCAGCTTCACACTCACTTGTTTACTAGCCTTGACTCTTAGTGAGAACAGCCACAATAGAGCTGTAGAAAGAGGCAGAATAAACAAACATGAAGCATGCCTTATTTGGGAGGCAGCTTAATTACACAGATTGAGGTCTTGAAGCAGTCAGAGGATCCCTCAATTCTCCAGGAGCACCGCTCTGCCCAGAGTAAGAAAGCACCTTATCCTTGGCCCAAGAGTTACAGAGAAGGGGGAGGGGTTGCTGTTGGTGGTAGTATTGGCAGTGAGTGGAGGTAGAGGAGAGAAGGATGAAGGGAACTGGCAGAGGGGAAGAGCTAGCAATGAAGTTACAGTTGGGTGAATGAATTTCTGCAACAAATTCAGATCAAAGAGAAGGAGGGAAGGAGAAAAAATAGGGAGGAAAAGAAAGCAGTGTGAGAAACCAAGGCAGTAAACCTATAGGAAGCGAACTTGCCCAGGGGGAAGTAGGTATACAGTTGAAGATAACTTCCCATTATAAACAAATTGCATCTGTACTATTTATTTTGGGTTTTAGCAAACCTCTGAAAAATCTCATGGTAATTAGATGTCCTGCCAGGCAGTTATTTAAGAGAAGTGTAGACCCTCCTTTTGCCACAGAGCACTCCCTAGTGCATGGAAGGTGGGTAGTAGAGCTCTGGGACCCCAGCACATCTCCATCTGAGGGCACTGCACTGGCTTAAGTAAGTGAGTATAGTATTAAATTGTATTTTATTGTGGTGGTGGTGGGGATTTAATTTTGCATAGTATAATAGGAATGTATTTACGGTACCAATCACTTTTGCCTTTCCCCGCCCCCTACTTATTATTAAGATTGTTATTGTAATTATTTTAATAAAGTTGGAACAAACATGGACTGCTCATAAGTGAAACACTCCTCCCAGTTTGGAGTTTCGTCTCCTCCTCCTCATTAGAATTGTAAGAGGGTGGGGGAGGATAGCCGTCCTGCAGCAAAGACAGGCACAAAGGCTTTCTCTGCGGATTAATTGGTCAGGAAAGACACTTTCTATATTGTGAAGTGGCACTTAAGCCGCCAATTCTTGACTGTGAAAACTGCTTTTCCTGGGCAATGCTCTTTAAGGAAAAACTTCTTCAGTCCAGTGATTGGTGACTGAGGGAACGATGGAGCACAGGGGATTGGGCGGGATCTCTGCTCCTAATAATGCCTCCTTATCCAATGAAAAGCATTTCCTATTGAGACCCCCAAGAGTTCCCCCGGCCCTACGCTCCGGCCCGGACTTTGGGCCTTTTCTTGCGTCCTGTTTGTTAAAGGCATGCCAGCTACATCATTCAAGAGGGCCGTTCCTTAACAAAGGGAAAGAGATAAATGTAAATAAGCTCACATTTTCAGAATGAGCAGTTTGCTGTAAGAAGCTTCGGCAGCCCAGAGTCTGCTACTTTGGGCTGGGCTAACCTTTCCCTGTAAAAAAGAATAATAGATTAAAATATGCACTTCTAAAGTGCGAGTTGCCCGTTTACATGTTTATTAGCTAATTGTCTACAGGCATGAGCACACTCTCTCATCTAGCACACTCTTTCTTGGGGTAAGTCTCTTTGAGAAAGATTTGATTCGGGCGTTTGGTGGTGGGGGGATGGCATAACAAACTTCAGTGGAAACACTGATGCTTAGAGTGTTTGGGGAAAGAAGTTAGATTTCAACTCTGAAGTGCTGAACAGGGATCTTCGAGTCGAATGGTTAAAAAAAAAAGCAGGAATTTCTATTGTTTTGGCAATAATACTGTTTCAGTGGAAGAGATACTAGATTTTCAGGCTGTTGTTTCATGTAAACACAGTTGTCCTAAAGAGATGATTTAAAATCAGAGTAGAGCAATTTAGAAATTCTTTTGGCTAGCTTTATATTTCTTTGGTTTACAATTGATTGTGAGCTAATGTGGCTTCTATTTTGATGAGGTTTCTTCTGGTAAAACTATACAGCAGCGTGCCTTTGATGCCTAATTGATTTATGGAGAATGTGACATTTGTTATATTGAATAATTCATGAACTAGACCATAAAGGAAGAAACACATTTCAATGAAAAACTAATTCTGGCATAAATGGAATTTGCCCTTATATGTGAACCTAAGTGCTGTTTTCCATACAAATGCAATAATGTGACATATTTAAAATTCTCTTCTTGTATATCCTGAATATTTTTAAGATTTTTACTTACAAGATTTTGTTGAATTGATAAATATTGTATTTTGGTTACTTTGTTTTAGGAAATTGAGCAATGTAATTTATTATTATTCCACTGTGGAAAAGACCAGACAAATTCGAAGATTAGAACATTTCAGAGCTTGGTGGGGTTATTCACTTTGCTACCTTACCAAATTATACCAGCTTTCTTTTTCCTTGACCAACATGAAGACAACAATAATAACCTAAGCTCCAAATTATTCAGTGGCTTTGAAACATGTTTATTTTTCAGAACAAAATTTCAAATAACGTATCCCATCAGTATAGATTGTAAATCCTTTTGCCTTGTCACAGATGAAATGTGCTGTTCCTATAAAGGGTGAGTTCAGCTGATAAACTTGATGGGGGCTACACTCTAAAGCATCTCCTGCTAATCAGAGATGCAAATCAAAGCCCTATTGGAACAATCAGACCTGCCTTTCAGAATGTGTACTCACAAAAGTTAAAGAGAGGACTGGGAATATGCCCTACAGAAACACTCAGGCCAAGTTTAGCTAAAGCTTGATCTATTCAATTCCGTTTGACAGAAAATGCAATGAGAATTGTTGCCCTTACTGTGGTATGGTCAAGGCTTAATTGTATAGTTGCCTTTTTTTCTCTGTGTATGGTCATTGTGTATAGTCTACTCTTGGCCTTCTTACAGGGGAGGAAAAAACTCACTAATGTGTTTGTGAATACTAGTACTGAAAATTGGGAGCTTAATAGGAGTTTACCTACCATTGGGAATCAAGCCTCACTTTTAGTAGATAAGTAATTAGAGCAAGTCATTAGAGCAAGGCATGGGATAAGTAGTCTACTGATTCTCTATAGTTATGTTCTGAAGTATTTCGATAACCTTATATTTTGAGGAGAGAGGTGACTGGGGAACAGGTAGAAAAGGTCAAGGATTAAGACCTAGACAATTAGAGCTGATATGGGCATAAGGACAGAGGATGAGGAAAATGAGGATATTAGGGAGACTTTACGATATAAATGGCAGCTTGATCTGTGATCCTTAGCTTCTGACAATAATTAATAATATTTACTTCTGATACTAAAATAAATCTAAACTACGTATGGTGATGGATGTTGACTAGACTTACTGTGATGATCATTTCACAATATATACAAATATCGATTGAATCATTATGTTGTACACCTGAAACTAATATAATGTTATATGTAAATTATACATCAATTAAAAAATCTAGCAATAATTTCATTGAGTCTAATAAAAATTAATTCCCCTTATCTCAGACTTCGAGGGATTAAAAAAAATTTTTTTGCAGTGACAAATGGGAGCAGGTAAAAACACTGACAGGAGGGAACAGCCAGTGAGGCCACATTGCCATAACATGAGTTGAAGGCTGCTATTAATCAAGGCAAAGATGGAGGGAGAAGAGAAACTGAGGTACAGAAAGGGACTATGACTTGGTCTCACACAGTTAGCTAGTGATGTGCCTGGACGTGGCTATATTGAATCAACACCAAATATGAAAATTTCTGGGTATTTGAACTTCCTGGTTTGCTTTGATTCTAAACAAAAAGAAGTTTTCTTTATAATCTGTATCAATTGTGAAAGCCATAAAAGAAAGAAATGTTAATGCTTCTAGCTTTCTTTAAGATAAACCAGTAAAATAATATTAATTTCATTCCAGGAATACTGCTCTCTGGAGGAGTGTGAAAATCAATTCTCCTTAATGTTAAGGTGATCTCAAATATATTTTAAATTATCTAATGATTTTATTTTTTAAGTTTTGATTCCCTTAGATTAGAGAAAAATTATTTCAGGAGAGTTGAAGCATAGCAGTCTGCTTTGTTTAGGCCACCTTCAGAAGAGGGTGAGATATAGTGTAAGTTTGCCACTAGCAGATGATTCTACTTTACAGGCAGTAAGTGAGTAGGGTTCAAGTTCAGTCGCTACCTGTATGAATTCCATTGCAGAGTATTTCTGGTTCTATACAAGTGTTTTGGGTAGAATTGTGATTTGAAGATGTTATAGACATGCTATATTAGGTTGGCCTAGAACATCCTAGTAGAGGCAGCAGTGATTGTCAGTGTGCTAACACCCAGTAATTGAAGACTTGCTCATATCACTATAGTTCAGGGAAGAAAGAAATCCAGCTGGGTTGGGGGGTGGTTAGAGACAAGGCAGTAAGGTCTCTACCTGCTGTTCCAATCTTCTTTCCTCTTCCCCTATCAAGGCTCCTGCCCAATAGTAACAGTTGTTGCCAGGGAAAAAGAAAAGAAAATAAAACAGAAAAAAAAACAAAGAACCAATACTTCAGGCCAAATAAATCTTTGTTCAGTTATTTTTAATGTAATGTATTACCTTATAAAGTGGAAGAAGTATTTTTATGCCTTTTGTCACTAGTTGTCTTTAAGTGATTATAAGTTACATAAACTCATGGACTTTATGTGTGTCAATATAACTAACAAAATATGACATAGCAGTAACAAGCTTTGAAAATAAAATGTTATCTGCAACTCTGTAATAATGAAATCCAAAGCATTTAGATACCATTTTAAAATATGTTGGCTCTCATTTACTCTGATTTATATCATGTAATATATTTCTTTACCTTAAGATTTTGGTATACATTTTATTGAAAAGCTCTCTCCATGGCACACTATTGTGACTAATTCTATTTCACAGCATCCATTGGAGGAAATCTCTAACCACAGTACCTCCAGAAAGTTCATTGATCACCCAAGTTTTGGATAAAATTGGTTCCAGAATTTGGTTTGAACTAATGTGGTGAGTACCACTGTCCTGGTAATAACTTTCTCTAAAATTCTTAATTTTATTCTCCAACTTTTTTTCTAACCAGTGCTTCCAATTTATTATAGGTTATATGATCCAAACATCCAGAATGAATGGAAGAGTTGTAATTGTTTATTATAATCCAGGCAGGTTTGATGTAAAAGAATATTGATTCTTTGGTTTAAACCTTCTCTGCCACTGGTATATGCCTTTAGGAGTGGGAGACATGGCTTTTGTTCATATTATCAGGATCAGTATCCAAGTATATCAGATGAATTGGTATGCAAATTGATAACTAATTTATCTGTTCAACTATGTGAAATAAAGCCAGATTCCTAGCTGGAATTTATGAGCCTCACAGGATTTGGAAATGGGCTCTTTTAGGAATACCTAATTTTTTTCCCCAAAAGGTCTGGGGCTTCTGCTGAGATGAGATATTAAGTCTGAAGACTCTAGACAATTTCATTAGATTAGGTTGAGCAGTTTGTCTACAGTTGTCTTACTCTATAACTTACTGCTAGGGAAAATTCTACTTTAGTAGGGTTGATGCAAACTTTGGTCCCATCATATTGAGCACTAAACGACATTATTTTCCAAAAATTAGACTGTGTTATCAAGTGAAGGGTTAGTGAGAGACTGGAATATTTTTTGGTGAAAAAAATTAAGTTAAACACTGAGGATAGGAACTGCTCAGATTAGGGCCTGTGTCAATTTCCTGCTCTTTTCAAATAAAGTAGGGGGACAAAACAGCCATAATAATCTTAGTGTGAACCAAATTTAACATAGAAAGCCTTTTTCAAAAGGATATTTCTTGCATAAAAATAAATGAGGACAAAAAAATAAAATAAACGAGCTTGTCAATCTAAACATTTGACGCAGAGAGGCTTGTTTGAGATGAGACCTGATATAGATCAATTTCCCAGCTCAATTCTAGAGTGAAACATTTACCTATGGTTTCCTCCATATGTAATTTTATAAGGCTAGGTTGTGTTTTGAAAACTATTATGAAACAGCAGCCAATGCATAGGAACATCAACTGGAACCGTGTGAATGATTGTGATCTGTGCTTGTGACTTGGCCTAGAAGATTTCCTTAAGGAGTCTTCTCTGTTAGCAGCCACTCATCTGAGGAGCGGCAGTCTAGACATATTCCCTATTACTCCAGCAGGATGGTTTTAATCTGTATTTTTGCAACATTTTTGTATTTTTTAGTTTGCTTCACCGCTAGATATTTATAGAAAGGACACAATAGGTTTCAGCTTCCTCCGAAAACTATTGTCAGTGTTCCTAAACTTCGACCAGTAGAAAGAGGAAATGCTCTGGGGATCAGAAGCACTCTGATCTGACCCAAGCTCATTAAAAAGGGAGCAAAGCAAGAAAATTTAAGTATACTCTGCCTTCAAGGCCTTGTCTCCCTGAGTTCTGGATTGTCTTCTGTAGGGAACAAAAGCAAGCCAGCCTTTCTGGGCTACTGGGCATATGCCAGAAATTAGATCTTTGTTTCCAATGTATCACCTGAAAATTTAACACTTAGTGAAGTGATTTAGGTATTCATCTTTATAGGGCAAAAAGGCTAACTCTACTTCCTCCAGGAGCCCAAAAGACTGCAAACATGGTATATTTCATTATGATTAGAAATTTTTTATAAGGGAAAAACGTTGTGAACACTACTATGAACTGCGCAAACTGGATCCATATGTGTAGGTCAAAGTTAAAAATTCAGCGAGGGTTAGATTTCTCTTTGGTCAACCTCCAGGTGACCTGCTTCCTGTCCATTGTCACTGAAAATACATGCAATCAGCACTCTGAACCCCTAGGTGATTAATTGTTAGAATAATTGGCTGTAAAGGTCTTCACAGGATAATAGTCTAATGCTACTTGCAGTGAAAGATGTAATTAACTGTGTCAGCCTATATTTTTTCTTCTTCATCTCATCTGAAGCTCAAGTGTTGGCCCTTTGCCTCCATTCAGTGCACAATATGTTGGCCATTTAGGAAAATCCAGTGGTTAAAAAACACTGTTTATTTCAGTCAAAAGAAAGGAAACCAGTCAGAAAAGAGACTTTGTTTCTTTTTCACTGATTCCCCTTCAGAATTAGTTTAAGAGCCAAATGCCTCTCTGATTTTTTTTTAACCATAGCTCAGTGGGAGATATTCCTTTTGGGACACACTCCTGGATTGTCCCATTATGACAAAATTGTGTAGTTAAGGTTGAAACTCAAGGGGGGATTTCTGAAGTAAAGGGTATACATGGTGTTAGGAGAAAGATGTGTTGCTAATATGAAGTTCAGCATACCAACAAAGACAGAGACATAGGTGTCCAGTTGTGCCAGGGGAGGGAGAAGGAAAAAACTCCTGTAATGTTTCTTTGTGGTTAGGTTGGGCTGAATGCTGGTCAAGCTCATAAAGCTACTCACAAGCCCTGTTGAATCTTCCTAGCCTCAGCTGTGAGGCTCAGAGGTAATGTTTATACAGGGAAGAGAAACAGTATAGCCAAGTTACAGAGTGAACCAGTGTCTGAATCAGAAATAGAACTCCTTGCTTACAGTGCTGTGTTAAATCCCAGCACCACACCCTCGCTGCTAGACAGCAAAGGGGCTGTGTGTTTGAGCAAGGGAAAGCTATGAATAGGGCCTTAGTGACAGTTTTCCCATGCTCTCTCTTCAGGATTGAGACTGTAATGCTTTCTTGTCTGTGGTCCTTTCTTTCCCACAGGATTTGGTTACTCAAAGCAGCAAAGCAGAAGTGCCAGGCTTTTGCAGACTGCCTGCTGTGGGTATAGTGTATATGTTCTGGGAGATATAAAACTGAATAGAAAACTGGGGAGCAAAGCTCACCTATTTGAAACATGCCATCTTGGGAAGTACAAAATAATACACAGCCAGTGAGCTAGAAGTATACTGTGTAAAAGGGTCACCAGTGGGTAGACTGGAGGGAGTCTGAGCAAATGTGAAAAGACTTCTATTATGAAAGCATTTTTCAAATAAAATAAACTTATTAGCAGTACTTTTTGTAGAAGGCAGGTGCAAGCAGATCATAGTGAATGAAGCTTGGCTTTAATGTTAGGGGTTTTGCATTCCCGTAATTTCTTTAGATTGTGTGACTATGTTAGAAGGATATTTTTGACTATCTTGATTTCTTTCAACAATGGAAAAAAATGACTTTCAGCCTAATGGGTAGCGTGTGGGGGTGTAAAATAGTATATAATGTGGTTTAAGCAGTTGAGAAGTTTGCCACTCTTTTTCTTTCTGCCACCCTCTTGGTCATTGCGTACTGTTCTTTCTGAGAAAATTGGAAGAAGTGAGATGAAGCAAGGTAGAGAGGGTGGAATTGGAGGAATTATATTTTGGGAGTACCCTCCAAGCCCTTAATACAAATTATATGGAAGCACTGACCTCTCTCCAGCAAGGTCTTCTTTTTTTTTGTCTTTTCTTCTCCCTTTTCTCTCAATTCTTCAGTTTTTCCTTCTTTGCTGCTTTCTTTGCCATCTTCTCTTCTGCTCTCCCAACCTATTTTTATTTCTTCCTTCTCTGTTTTTTTTTTTCCTCCTGGACCTTACTTTGTCAAGGTTCCTACTATAGCCTGTTTTCGTATACCAAGGTTACTTCTGGCAAAAGTTGAGCTGGGCCTGTGAGATGAAATGGCCAAGAAGGAATATGATCTTAGAGCAGTGTTAGGCTCAGGGGAGGCACTCCATAAAGCTTTGTTGAATGAGAAATCAGGAACGGCACACTTCCAATTTTAACTTTAAAACTTTAGCTCTTAAAAATGCCAACCCTTTGCTTTGCACCCTATATTCTCCAAGGTCAGCTCTCGTTCTGGGCACTGCAATGAGTGATTTTTTTTTCTCAAACCAGTTTTTTTCCCCTCAGGCCAAACACTGGTTGAAGTGACTTCAGGCCTCTATATCTCTGGCAGGTTCCCCCTGCCACTCCCTTCTCTGATACAGAGGCCCTTTGACCTGTTCCCTGGGAGGTGGAAGGAAAGAGTGACATAAGGAGGAATCACTTCAGAGAAATGGTTTTCACATTTTAAAATATAGTCATATGAAAACCCATTACTGGATATGTCAAGAACAAAGACCACTTTTATTCCATATCTTCCTCATTGAAAACAATTCATTCAGCTGCAACTTGTTCATAGTGTATTATAGAGCATTCAGAAGGCAGTCCTCCAATGGCAGCTGTTGACCTAGGAGAAGGTTAGTAAGATTTCTATATGCACCTTTGAACAATGATGGTTCAGATACCCAACAAAGATGATTAATCAGTGACAGCCACGTGTACAAGTGGTGGCAGGCAGAGGGCATGTAACTGGCCAGATCAGAAATGTACAGGGGGATGGTTGTTCACCTCAAATCTACCTTTCATATTTCACTTGTATTCAGCCAGAAAAGGCTTTATTGACCAGGGCCATTTTAAGAGCTGAAGGCATGATAGTAACTGATGGAATGGGCAGTGGGAGAGGGAGTAGGAAAATACCCATGGCTTAGGGTCTGGCCTGAAAGAAGCTTGGAAAGGGACCATAGTTTGAAAGAGGGAAACATTGAGATTGTCATTTGAAATATCTCTCTATAAAGGCAATGTAGTATCGTGAAAAAAGTTTTAGCCAGAAGCTTTAATATACTGAGGGATCCCTGCTCTCTAAACTTATATTTTGGAAGAAAAGGTGAATCAACATTTTAATTCAGAAGTTTACTCATAACTTTTTAAAGAGGTTGTCCTGGAGGTCCCATATCCACCTGTACTCTTGTGCAGTAGAACTAATACTCAGACAATGAAGTTTAGTAATACTGGAAAGTAGACAATGTATTGATAATTTAGAGTAGCTTGATAATCCTTTAGTTAGGATTTTTTAAAAAACACCTGAATTCTGGTTCTGACTGTATCATTTATATGTTCTTCCATTTCTGACATTATTGTAATTCTAAATTACATAAGCCTCAGTTTCTGCTTCTGTAACATGGTGATAAATTCCTGCCTTGCCTGCCTTATGGTGTACTTGTAGGAATCAAATAAAACATGCTTTTGAAAGTTAAAAAGTCATACAAATTTCAAAGTATTAACATTGTTTTAACCATCAGAGTTCCCCCCCGCCCCCATCCTGCCCCTACCGGCCTTGGGCTCCCAAAAAACAAATACCTTATTCCTGTGCATTGCAGTGCTACAGTATTGCACTTACTGTCTTGAGTGTGATCTCTCCTACTCCTGCAACATACTCTTGTAGTACCTTTTAACATATGGTAGGTACTCAAAAGGTATTTGTTAAACTGAATTGAATGTGCATGTTATTTCCAGTCTGGGTAGACAGAATATCTTTTACTCCACAGAAATCGTGGATGGAAGGTAGATTTGATGACTGGTTCCATCTTGTCTCCCATAGGAGGAAAACATTTCCTACCAGTCCTTAGTCTCAGAGTGCTGAACCCTGCAGCCAGCAGGCCTCCTGACAAAAATCCATGGGTGACAGAAGATTCATTGACTTCCAATTCCAAGATTTAAATTCAAGCCTCAGACCCAGGTTGGGCAATGCTACTGCCAATAATACTTGCATTGTTGATGATTCCTTCAAGTATAATCTGAATGGTGCTGTCTACAGTGTTGTATTCATCCTGGGTCTGATAACCAACAGTGCCTCTCTGTTTGTCTTCTGCTTCCGCATGAAAATGAGAAGTGAGACGGCTGTTTTCATCACCAATCTGGCCCTCTCTGATTTGCTCTTTGTCTGCACTCTACCTTTCAAAATATTTTACAATTTCAACCGCCACTGGCCTTTTGGTGACACCCTCTGCAAGATCTCTGGGACTGCATTTCTAACCAACATCTATGGGAGCATGCTCTTCCTTACCTGTATTAGCGTGGATCGTTTCCTGGCCATTGTCTATCCCTTCCGATCTCGTACCATTAGGACCAGGAGGAATTCTGCCATTGTGTGTGCTGGAGTCTGGATCCTAGTCCTCAGTGGTGGTATTTCAGCCTCTTTATTCTCCACCACTAATGTCAACAATGCAACCACCACCTGCTTTGAGGGCTTCTCCAAACGTGTATGGAAGACTTATCTGTCCAAGATAACCATATTTATTGAAGTTGTTGGTTTTATCATTCCTTTGATACTGAATGTCTCTTGCTCTTCTGTGGTGCTAAAAACCCTCCGTAAGCCTGCTACACTGTCTCAAATTGGGACCAATAAGAAAAAAGTGCTGAAGATGATCACAGTGCATATGGCAGTCTTTGTGGTATGCTTCGTACCCTATAACTCCGTCCTCTTCCTGTATGCCCTAGTGCGCTCCCAAGCCATTACCAATTGCTTGTTGGAAAGATTTGCAAAGATTATGTACCCAATCACCTTGTGCCTTGCAACTCTGAACTGTTGCTTTGACCCTTTCATCTATTACTTCACCCTTGAGTCCTTTCAGAAGTCCTTCTACATCAATACCCATATCAGGATGGAGTCTCTGTTTAAGACTGAAACACCTCTGACCACAAAGCCTTCCCTTCCAGCTATTCAAGAGGAAGTTAGTGATCAAACAACACATAATGGTGGTGAATTAATGCTAGAATCCACCTTCTAGGTATGAGAACTCTCTTTAGGTCCAGATATGGTTTCTTCTACGATTTTCCTATGCTATGAATAAGAGAAAAGATTTCAAGCTAATGATATTGAGAATAATGTACTGAATACAGTCAGATACATTTATTTGAATGTTTATTGTACATAGGCTGTTTTGTTCAATAATTATAGGTCAGGTCTAATTACAACAACAAAAAGTTATTGCCAAACTCTTCTGCTGGGTTGGAAATTCATTGTACCACATTATATAAGTGGACAGTAGCCTTGACTTTAGTGATATGGAGATTACTTAAAAACTTTAAAAAAGATATTTCCATTCCAATAATATTCGGTAATTAGGTTGGGCCTATAAATATAGAACAAATTCAGGGATTATGTTTTTTTAAAAAAACAACCTTTTGTGTTACTACTGATATATGCTAGTCTTTTTATTTTCTTTTTGAATTGTCATTGAGTTTATTTTAGCACACTAACATATTTTAGCTTAACATTATTAATAAAAAGTATCAAATTTAAAAGAGCTAGCAAAATTTATTGTATATGTTTTGAAAGCAGAAACATAAATTTTGTTTGCATGAATATGGCTGGGAAGAAACAGAAGATTAACTGGATTTACATATTTGCAGTCACCAACAGTGTCAGTTTTTAAAAACGTTTTCCTTTTTCTACACTACGTTAAATTTCTCATATGAAACTTCAGATCCAGAAAGCTGCTAAATATGTGCCCAAAACAGGGCAAAATGGAAAATCACATAAAACAACAAATGTTCATAAAAAACTAAGAGACATCAACATTTTTTCTAAGAATTTCCAATTATCCTTCTTTTCAGAGACTGGTTTTTATAAATATTTTCTATATGAAATTTTGGAGCACAGTGCAACCAGAAAGCTGCTGCATTTGTGCCCAGGTCAGGAGCAAATTGAAAAAATTTAGAAACAAAAGAATAACAAAAAACCATAAAACAAAAAAAGTTTTTTAAAACTTGTATTAATCATTTTTGGGGGGAGGGATTAGAGATCTGTAACTTTAAATTACTTATTCTTTCATATTAATTTTGGAGCACAGTGTAGCCAGAGAGCTGCTGAATTTGTGCCCAGGTTGGGAGCACATTGAAAAAAAAAACATAAACCAAACTAAACCAATACAAACAAACAAACAAACAAAAAACAGAAAAACTGCAAAACAATAAAAACAACAAAAAATTCCTAACACTTGCATTAATATTTTATTTATTTTTTGAGTATATGTAAATTTAAAAATATTGTATTATTTGTAAAAAATTTTAGAGTATAATACAGGTAGAAATCTGCTGCATTTGTGCCCAGGTCAGGACCTAATTGGAAAAAATAAAAATAAAACAAAACAACCCCTTAGAAAACAACAACAGAAAACACACACACAAAAAAACTTAGAACTTTTTTTCTGAGCATTTTTAAAACTTACAAAATACTATAACTTTCATATGATGCTTTGAATTAAAATGCAGCTAGGAAGCTGCTAAACTGGCATCTAGTTCAGGAGCAATTAAAATCAATATTTAAAGGTATACAAAAGAAGAGAAAACATTTTTTATAACTAACTTAAACAACAAAAGCAACAAAAACATCCTTATAATCTCTTACTATTTATTGGATGAAGTGTAGGTTTAAGAATATTAAGACCTATAAACAAAACTTCTGAGCACGGTATAGTTTGAAAGATGCTACATTTGTTCTCATATAAGAAGCAGTGGAAATAAATATCCTGCATGCATACTACACACACACAATTAAAGCACTGCAAAACAAAACCAAAATATTCTTAAAATATGTTTTAATCAATTTTTAAGTTATTTGGAGATGTGATAATTTTAAAATGCTAAGACTTTTTAAGTAAAACTTTCAGGAACAATGCATCTTGTAAGTTGCTGAACTTGTGCCAGGGAGAGATTAAAAAAAGATTAAAAACCATAAAACAATGACAAAAAAGTAAAACTTTTAAAGCAATAAGCAAATTTTTAAAACTCTCATTAACCTTTGTTTTTCTTTCTGACATATGTAGATTTAAAAATACTAAGATTTTTAGATAAAAATCCAAGAGCCTAATGTAATTTTAAAAACCACCAAATCTGTGCCTGGGTTAGGAGCTAAGTGAAAAAAAGGCTAAAACAATAGAACAATAATAAAAATGAATTCTCAAAAATGGCATTACTTTTTCCTCATGATCTAAAGTCCTAAAAATAATCATGCAATAGATAGAATATGTAAGGCATTAGGTTGAGTTAGATGAAATTAGGTTAAGTTAGCTAAAGTTTGGTTGTTAAGTTATGTTGTAAGATCAAATTAGTAATCAAAGTATGAATAATCTTTTTCTTTTGGTATTCTTTCTTTTCTGTTTCTTGTAAGTATAAACTATATGTGAACTTTTGTTTGTGCCCTGGACTCTCAAAATTATGAAATTTTAGGATTATGACACCAAAACATTTAATAGGATATGTTAACCAAGTTGACATAAAATATATCAATAAACCAGTTTCCTTTTGTGTAATTTCCATATTTAGTTTTGTTTACTTTTCCATATTTCAATTTATCTTAATTTCCAATTTTATAGTTAATATAACTTGCTAATAATAAAAACTTTTGTCATATTAACAATGTAACCAACAAAATGTAATGTAAACTAAATGTAAAATTGCCTTTTATTTTACATTTAAAAGCAAAAGCAATCATTCAACTGTATTTACAACTTGGATTTTAAATGCTTATTAAATGTAATAAAATACATTTGGATTATCTAGCAGTTATACTTTGGTCAACTATTTATTCAACTTGCCCTTTTTATTGAATTATAATTGACATGCAATATTATATTAGTTTCAGGTGTGCAGAAGACCTGAATAGACATTTTTCCAAGGAAGATGTTCAACAGGCACATGAAAAGATGCTCAGCATCACTAATCATCAGGGATATGCAAGTCAAATGAGATACCACCTCACATCTATCAGAATGGCTATTATTAAAAAGACAAGAAACAAGAAATGTTGGCGAGGATGTGGAGAAAAGGGAACCTTCAACTTTGCCTTTATTTGTGGGCACCCGGAGACAATTTTCTTTTATCTTCCCTCCATCCTTCAAGAAAGAACTTATTAAAGTATATTTGTTCTCAAACCAATTCCAGTACTTTGTTTTGGAGGCTGTCTAAAGACTAATGCAGAGTTGCAAATGGCAAATCCATGGGTGACTTTTCAGAGATCAAGTTGAAAGGTTAAGTTGATTTGTGCAACTTGGCTTTGATTTATTTGGACTTTATTGCCAAGCTGACTCTTGAATCTGATTTCTCAGATTTGAGGAAACATCCTAGGAAGACTGGGAGGCCTGGGGAAAGTCAGGGGAGGAAAAAAAAATCTGACAACAATTAAAAGATTTTGGAAATAGGTGGCTGACTGATCAATAACTAAAACAGGTGGTGGTCCCAGATTAGCAGCACAGGGAGTTCATAGTCATTGTCCTTATGCCTTCTAACTCTCAGGGAAAGCAATGTCAGCATCTCATAAACCACTCTGTGTATTGGTTCCCCATGTGATGACATCAAACACTGCCTTTTTAAACATCACGACCAGCATGATTAGCCCTAGGCTATGTTTAAAATTATAAGAACTTTGTCATTAGTGACCTTCTAGACCAGATCCTCAGAAAAAAATAGGAACATGTCATTGGTGTCACATCCTTATTAGCTTTCTTCCACCTCTGTCTCTACCCACAAACCCCTGTACCTTATGTTTGGTATTGTTTCCCAAACTCTCTACCTGTCTTTCCTGTGGCCCTTTAACATCTCTCCCTACCTCTTGCAGAAATAGTGCTTCTTTGTGGACCGAAAACAATACATAAACGTCTGTCAAGACAGTGACACGTTGAACAGATTTACATTAAGTTGCCAATGATTGATCCCTCCACCCACTGCTTTTAATCCTCCCTTTGTTGTTTGCATCTTATAAAAGGAGTCTGGTTAATTCAAATGACTGAAGCAGGGTTGGGATGGGTAGAGATGACTGTCCTGGTAAATGGTAAATCATCTGTTGAGCTTCTGGTAAAGCCTCTGTACTGCAACTCTCTTGTCCCACTCTCTTGACACTACCCTGTGTACCACTGAGTCCAAAACGTACACTGCCTTCCTCCAGACAGCACTATTTTCCCAAATTGCCTGTGGTTACTGAGTAAAAATTTCCCCTTGTATTCAGAGTTTTGAGTAGCTATATACTTCCCACTGCTTCCCTTCTTTCTCTCTCTGAGTGTAGGGAATGAAGCTCTTCTCTCCCAAGCACCCAGAGAGGTACTGAGTCCAGGAGGGTAGAGGAGTAGAGCCAGTGTGAAGCCTAAAATGTGGCAGTGAGGGAAGCCAGGCAAGCTCTAAGATTGGGATGACTTGTGTGTGCCTTGCAACCAGCTTTCCTTCTTACTTATCATGGAGGAGCTCTGATCTTATAGATGAAATGCTTATTACAAAGAGCCCTCACTCCCACTACTAGTCTAGGATAAACTGTCTGCTCAGCTTTTTACCTTCCTTACTCAAGTTGGTGGTGTCAAGGCCAAAACTAGGGGGCACCTTCCTCAGTTGGGATTCTGGGACTTCTGGACTAGCCTTGATTCAAAGCAGTTTGAGGTTCTTGAGAAACAGGCTGGGGGAATTCCTAGGGACCAAGAATTCATTCATTTACTTATTCAACAAATTTCTTGAACATCAACTATGTGCCAGACATCCTTCTAGGCACTGAGCATGTGGTGGTGAAAATAACAGAAAAAAACTGTTTTTAAATCTTATGTTCTTGAGTCAAAGCAGGCATAGCCAAAAACAAATAAATAAGCTAAAAGTAATATGACAGATGATGGTAAGTGCTATGGAGCGAAGTAAAGGAGAACACATACCTGAAACCAAATTTCGGGCTCCCAGCAGTACTGGATTAAAACTTTAAAGATCGTAAACATTAAAAAGAGGAGGATGCCTCTCTCTAAATAAGTAATTAAAATTATTTTAATTAATTTTATGCTATACTTAGCAATGCATGTAAGGAAGTGCAAAAAAGTTCTGACTTTAAAACATCACATTACCAATGTTTGTTTTCAAAGGAGTTATGCAGCCCTGAATTGTCTAAATTCTGTAGTTATTCTACCTTTGGGTGTTTACACTCTTGCTCAAGTCACAGAGATCTCAAAAGGTTAATGAAAACCCAGGCATAGGCAACTTTCAGTCAGCAATGTTGATAATGTCATGGCCTCAGCCTCCTCTCCCCTCAGGCTTCATCCTACAGCAAGAGGCTCATTTGCTTTCTATCTGTCTCTCTGTCTCTGTCTTTGTCACTTTCTCTGACTCTTTCTCTCCATCATTCCTTTCAGGAAAACATGCTCACAGAAAAGGATCTGAATGTTAACTCTGTGTTGTAATAAAGAGATTTGGGTTGGAAGCCCAAATCTGGTTTTTATATTCCACTTTCCTACTCACTGTGTGAACTTGGGCAAGTCCCTTCCCTCTCTTTGTGACTGAGTTCCCTTATTAGTAAAATGAGCAGGTTGTTAGTTATCTCTGAGGTCCCTGATAGTTCTAAGACTGGAACTCCAAACTCACTGATGTTGTGCCAGAACTAACAGTACTTAATAATAATGCTGATATGGATGAAGGTGCTTACTAAGTGCCAGATACTGTACTAAGAACTTTACATGTGTTATTTTACAATATTATGAGAGAGGTTTTATGATTAGCTGCTTTCTACGGTTGATAAAACTGAGGCTCAATAAGCTGAAGAAACTTAAAATAGCCATAGAACTAATAAGTGGCAGTCTGATTTGATCCTAGTTCTGTATGTCACTAAAGCCTGTGTTCTTAACTAATACTGCTTTGTCCATCCAAGACTATGGGTCTTAAGCATGAGGAAGACAATTTTAATGGTGGAACTTCAGCCATCAAGGAGAAGAAGAGGGAGGTTTTAGGGATAATGAATCCTTTTAAGTTCCTTTGAAAACATTCCACAAAAATGGCTGCCTACTCCCATGTGAGGCCAGAAAGAGTCTGAATAATAACAATAGCAATATTAATGGAAATATTTCAAATGTTCAATATGTGTCAGGAAGTAGCACACAAAATGCTATGATCTTGTTTTAAAGATGACAAAACTGAGGCATTGGGAGCCTAAGTAACACGCCCAAAGTCGTACAGCCAATCGAAGGCAGAACCAAGACTTATATATCCATATTTATATGGGATAATTCGAATCAGCTACCAAGAGACTTGTTCTAATATATAATAACTATCAAATGCTTACTATGTGTCAGGCACTGTTCTTTACAAATATTATCTCTTTTAATCTTCATAACAATCTTGTGAGGTAAGTACCCTTATTATCTCTCTCTTTTACAAGTGAGGGAACTGAGATACAGAGAGTTAAGGAACTTGCCCAAAGTCTCATAGATAATGAGTAGGTCTTTATGAAATCCAGCACCTAACCATGGTAGGGTCCCCAAGATCAAGCCCATATCTATTCCCCTACCTCATCTCTTAACTACTCTCTCCTTCATACCTGAACTCCAGATACATTGGTCTTCTTTCCATTATTTAATAAGTGAAGCTCATTCTTGTCTTAGGGCCTTTGCCTTTGCTGTTCTCTCTGCTTAGAATACTTTTCCACTAGGTCTTCACGTGGCTAGCTCCTTCTCATCATTCAGGTTCAAATGTCACCTCTTCAGAGAAGCCTTCCCTGATCATCCAATCTACAGTAGATATGCAGTTACTCTTATCAATTTACCATATTATAATTTTCTTCATAGAATTCTCTGATGTTTTTCTTTTTAATTGATTTGTTCAGTGTCTGTCTACATCACTCTCCATAAAATGTATGTTCCATGAGGGCAGCAATCATGTTGCTCTTTTTCAGTACAATATCTAGTACATAGTAGACACTCAAGTAATATTTTTTGAATGAATCAAAGTGGTAGATCCGGGATGGGAAACCAGGTCTGTATGACTTTAAGGCTCTTGCTCTATACTGCCTCTTGATTTATCCCTTGAACCTTCTCTTTTCCCCAAAGCTCAACATCTTTTCCAGTTGCTTTATGCTGACTTTCATCAGAACCTGAACACTGAAGAGCAAAATATCTTTACTTTAGAATACATTAGGCAAAGTACATACCTAATTTCCTAAAGAGGCTACTTTCAATACTCTTTTTCTTCGTTTGAGTTTGTGCAGAACCTAGGGGTTCCCAAATATCTTTCCAAGTATTCAAGGAAGAACTCAAAGAAAGGAGACAAATCTTGAGCGTGTTTAAAACTCATAAGCTATATTCAAGTCCTAAGTAAATAACTCCACCTTTCCTTTTGCAGTTTCCCCTCATTTAATTTGTACTTTCTGGCACTTGCTGGCACTTCTGAATTATACATTAGACTGGACTCTTCAATCCATATGGCATGTCACACAGCACATAAATTTGACTACAAAGAATTATCTTGTTACTGGTGATTCTGAAAAATCTCTAATTACTTTCAGCACACATTCCCCTGGTTGATTTTCAGTCTATTTCTTTACTGGAAACCACTGTCTAGCCATTGAGAAGGCATGTTTTTACTAAAAAAGAAAAAAAGTAAAAGGAAGGGAAAAGAGCTATGTGATTGGATGCCATCCAGGAAGTGCATACATAGCTTTAACTGTAATGGAGTATAATGGCAGCCTTTTTCTGAGAGGATCTGGGGCCAGTGCTCACAGTTTTCTGTTTGCAGTTTTAGTGGGAGAAGTCTGTGCTGGCTTCTCACATAAAATGTACTGCTATCATCATCTGCCAAGATGCTAACTGAAAAGATCCATTATTTTTGACATTTAATACCTTATAAATTATATGGAGATTGTGTTGACTGACATGGACATCTGGAAGGATGGTCAGAAATTTTTTTCCTAGGTCAGGTAGACTGAGTGAGTGCCTGTTTGTTCATCAATGACCAATTATGCATTCATGGAGAAAAAGTCTTTTCTCAGCTGCTGGTCAGCTAACCTCAGAGGAACTGGGATGGCTGGATTTGAAGGAGGGGATACAAATGAGCAGTGGCCATTTGGAATTTACATGGAAAATGTATAGCTGCCTGTTCCCTAACAGAGGTGAATTGTGAGCTGGCCGGGTCTTGAAGATACAGACAAATCCCATCTTGGTTAAGCAGAGCTGAAGGTACCTTCAGAGACTTTCTCACCTTCCATATTGGCTGTCTCTGCCAGCTGGAGAAGGTGCTTTTCTCTTGAACATTGACCAGAAGTTATCTAGTTTCTGATCAATGGCTCCCAATTTACTCCCAAACTCATCGCAAGAAGAGAGAGATGAAAGTTGCAAAACCAATGATGGTGTCTGGTTGGTCATGAAGACTTTTTCTTCCACTGTTAATTCACCTGCTTGTTCCTTGCAGAAACACTTGCAGTCACATTTCTGTTTACAGCTTTAGTTTTCTTCTGGGCCATTTTTGGCTTCATGTTTAGGTCTTAATATGTGGAGTGCTTGAAACACCTCCCTCTAAAGCAGGGCATGCCTGGGGATTAGCTGTTCCCGCAGGCTGAGATGGATTTTCAACGAGTTGTTCACTCTGTCTTGCCTGGTCCCTGTGACAAATGGCATGACTTTGCTAGGCAGTGAGCTGGGGCGGAGACTGTAGTGGGAAAAAAGGAGTAAATGAAAAAAACTTCACTTTATTGAGTTAACAGAAGATGAGTTAAAAAGCAATGAAATTAATATTTTTAATAAAGTCAGAGTTCAAAAGCATCAAAACTGCTTTTATGAACGTAATTTTTTAGCTGATTTTTAGAAACTCAAACCAGCATTTAATGATCAACTTCAATCTTTTTTAAGCTCCAAATCAAGCATTATACTCACGAAATGCTGGTTGCCAATATTGTTTCTGCATGCAGAGCTTATTGTAAGTGTTGTGTGTGTTGTGTGTGTGTGTGTGGGATATGTACACATGCTCATAGACATACACGTCATATGTATGTCTATATGCAGGTATGTATATGTTTCTTGTATGTTATATGTTTCTTTTTAAACTCGTTTTGTAAGTCAGTAATGATATCTGAAAAGGGTGGTTACTAATAGCAGTGAAATTTTAGCCACCTGATGACCAAAAATAGTAGATAGTATAAGTTCCACTTCTATGAAAAAATATGTGAAGGTAGATTTGTTATAATGGGGAAATTTTTTTTCTGTTGCTTTCTAGAAAAACTGAAATATTATATGAGCTCACAAAATGCAAATCAGTAATAGAAGGGAATACCTCCCAATCTAACTCCTCAACAATATCTACTCAGAAAAACAGTAGCTACTTATCATTTATGTATTTAAGTATCACTTAAGTCCAAGTTCAACCATCACTTTCTCTAGTTAAGACTTCCTTATTACCCTCAGGTAGAATTAGCTGGTTGTTTTCTACTTTTGGCTATCATAGCATAGTTTTATATAATTCTATTTTCCTGTTTGTCACATTATATCAATATTATAGTTTGTCTACTTCTATGTTTACTCTTCTATATAACATATTTACCTCTCTGGCACTGCTTACCTCGCAAATAGTGGATGCTTAATAAATACTTGTTGTTTGAAGGAATGAGTAAGTGAGAAAGTACCATATTTGTACATACTGCAAAGAACTCTAGGTACAGTGATCACAACTTCTGAATCAATTATCGGGTCCTATGGCCTATCAAATGACTTTTATGCTGCTTTTGGGTATGAGTGGCAGAGGTAAGAGATGTATTTTGAAAAGCAAAGTATTGTAACTGCCAGGCATTTGCAGTGATTTATGAGGACATAGGACATAGGATACAATACTTGAAATTGAGTCTCTTCTGGAAAAAACTGATATGTATAATTACCATAACTATAGGGTCTCAAGAATGGTTGATTAAGGAGTGTGCATTTTATCTGATAAATGTTAGCAATCTACTGTAGTAGTGGGATGGTTGATGGTCCTGATCCCTGAAAGAAAGGTAGTGCACTGGAGATACTTAAAACATGGACTGTGGAATACATAAATAAGTGGAGTGAGCTCAAATGACTTAAATCCACTCTCTGGAATATTTTTACACAGAAAGAACAAAGTACATTATTTTCAGTATGTACAGATTATCTAGTGACTTTTGCAAGGGCCCAGCCTAGTCTTCTGGGGATGAGAGAGGAGAAGAGGTTAATATTTACTTGAGTACCTATTATGTGCCCAGTACTGCACTAAGACTTTAATATACATTATCGAATTCAATCTTATCTCTCAACCACTCTGTAAGGCAAGTATAATCACATTCTTAAAGTTGATCAAAGTAAGGTTTGAGAGGGGTGCAGTTGAGATTTGAACCCAGTTTGAATGATTCCAAAAGGGTGGGGGTGGATTTCAAAGACAGATTTATATTAATTTAAAGTTCATAATCTAGCCACTGCACTTTGATGACTCCTAAACAAGTCAAATTAATATGTTCATATATTCAAGGGAAAATAATTACAATATATTAAAAACTATGATATATGATAAGAATTGTCGTATACCACACTTATCCTCATAACAATTCCTTAAAACAACCCTGCAAGGTAGGTATTATTATCCAGATAGAAAAACTGAGGTTCAGAAAAGTTAAATAACGTGCCTAAGTATCATAGTTAGTGCATGATAGCTTGAACACTTGTACAGACACTCACTGTGCTTCCAAATCCCGGGCCTTTTGGGGTATGTTTTGAACATGTACTTGTTGATTCTCTTGCTCTCATTCTGGAGGGGGCCATAGTTCCCTCTTCTGTGACAGACTTCCTGTCTTTTATCCCAGGACTCAGGTAGTTCTCAGCAGTGCCCAAGAGCAAGCACACCTTTAAGACTGTGAGTAACATATTTTTACCATGTATACACTGTCATTCAGATTGCAAGACCCATAAAATGTGAACTTTCCCTCCCTCTGGCCCTGGAGCTGATAGGGAAGCATCTCTCAGAAGGGATATCTATCAATCAGAGCATTCCCGGGTTCCTGAAGCTAGAGATTGGTTGCTATCTCAGCAAGTAATCTAAAGTATCAGTGAACATGTATGTTCTGAAGTGAGTTGGATGTTGCTTCTAAATATCACTGAGCAACTGGGGTTGCAGGGAGGGAAGGGGAGGAGGATATTGAGGACTAGGCCTCTAAAAACCAGCTAGTTATACTTTTCCTTGGAGGCAACTTTATGAGACATTCATGAAGGCCTTTATAAATGTGCAATGCTTGTATACTTGCTTTCACTCTTTCCAAAGTCTGTTCCTGGAATCGCTCCCCCTGTGTAAATAGTTCATGTTTGCCTCATGTTTGTCCACTGTTTGCCTCAAAGAGAAACCAAAAATAGCTGCAAGTTTGTGCTTCATGAGAAACAAGTATCTGTATAGTTCTAATTGTGGAAACATGCTCCTTCTTCCATTTGAGTGGTCAAAGGAGAAGGCCTAGTCACACACAAGCACAGCCACAGAGCAGAGAACTGTGAAAGAAAAAAAAAATCATGAGTATTCCCTCAATTCCCCTCTCACCCACTGCCCTTTTCTCCACAAATAATGGAACTACCAAGTGTTTCCAAGAAATTCTTTAAAATGTTGCCTTTATCCTGTGGAATTTATGCCATAAAATGTTAATAGTGTATGCATTTTCTTACAAAATGAGTTACAGGCACTGTTTGCCTATGCATCAAATCCCTCTGCAAGGAATGCCTATGTGGTGAGAAATTCACTTTAGCAGAAGCATTCCCAAGGCTTAGGCAATAGCTTATCGGAAAGGGGTTTTATTGATCTGGTGAAAGGAAGCATTTAGGACAAAGGGTGTTTCTGATGGGTTGCAGAAAGGAACAATTACTTTCCTTCTGGGTGGAACAACCATCCAGAGAAGATCACTTAGCTTGAAAAAACACTATTTGCTGAGCAGTTGCACTGGCTAATTCACCACTAGGTGTGAGGAAAAAAAGCACAGTTGAAAGAACATTCACCTTGGAATTAGGCCAGAGTCCAAACCTCAACTTTTTCACTTAGTAGTTACATGGATTTTGGCAATTTGCTTGACTCATGCATTATAGCTTCTTTATTTTTAAAATGAAAATATATAATAATATCTACCTCATGGTGCTGTTGTAATGATCAGAGATGATGACTAACTGTGCAGTATTAGGAGCTGTTTCCCTGGAGATGCTAGGGAATCTGGGTATGCTTCAGACTTCTTGGAGCATGGTGCTTAGGCCTTTGGTAGCTTTGATTAACCTATATAACCATTCCCAAAGGTGCAGCTGAAGCGAGGGTGAAGAAAATAAGCCAACACTATGATTTTATACTTTGAGAAGGTCGCTTTCCCCCGTTTCTTTTTTTCTTCTTTTAGCTGCTCTTCAGAGAAACTCCTAGGGAAGCCGCTAAGTAGCACCTGAATTTTAAAGGTAAACTGTAGACAAACAATCCAAAGACAGTTTCTAAGGAGAATGTCACCCTGCTAGCAAGCAGCCCTGGCATTACCTCTTTGTCAATGTCAAGGTTGGTAGAACTTCTAGAAGGCAAGAGTGAAGAGGAGTTTCATAATTATCTTTGCCCCTTGCTCCTTATGTAGTTAAAGGGCTTTTGTCAGAGTGCTTACCCTCCAGACACTTGAACTTGTTAAACCCAAACTCGAACTGAGGGTATAGTTTCTGGAATCAGATAAATCTGGGTCTGAATCTTAGTGCTGCCACAGAACCAGCTTGAACAAGAGGCTTGACCTTTTTGGACTCCATTTCGTTCATCTGTAAAATAGAGTTATGTTGAAGGGCTGTTTGAGGATAAAAGGAGAAGATAATTGTAAAGCACATAGGACAGCTCCTGGTATATACTAGATACCCAATAAATGATAGCTGATATTATAATTGAGCTGGGTTGAGGCAATTGATACTTAAGAGAAGTGCTTGTAAACCATTCTCTGGACAAAATTGAGTTATTAGACAGATGTATAACTTCATTTAATATTTATTGAGTACCTACAATTTTCTAGGAAAAGGTGTAAAACAATAAAAAAGATAGGTTTCCTGCCTTCAAAGATCTTGAAACTGAATAGAAGAAACAACAAATAAACAATTATAATGTGGTAAGCAATATAATGGAGATGGAAGTATGAGAGGATGGCATGAGAAAACACAGCAGTGCTATCTAACCCAGATTTCAGAGGCAAGAGAGGATTTTTGGAGGAGGTCACATATAAATTGAAAACTGATGGAGAAGTAAGAGTTGGTCAGATGGAAAGAGATTTAAGTTTTGGAAAGATCACTCTGGCTACAGTTCATGTAGTACATTGGAACAAAGGTAGAAAGTTCAGTTAAGAGGCTATTGCAGAATTCCAGCAAAGAGATGATGGTGAGGGAGTCAAAGAAATATACAGAATCATGACAAATTAAGAAGTAAAATCTTCAGGATTTAGTTATTAGATATGGTATGTGAGGGACAGGAGGGTCATGGACAACTAGGTGCCTACTTGTGTCATCCACTGAGATGGGGAACACAGGAGGAGGAAACAATAATGAGTTCAGTTTTGGATATATTGAATTTGAGATGCGTGTGGACCTTCCAGTTGAGAGTGTCAATTTAGCAGTTATATATGCCTATTTGAATCTTGGGGGAAAGATCTGGACTTAGGAAAGGGGAATCAAACCTAGAGGTGGTAGATGAACCCATGGGAATGGATTAAATCATCCAGAAAAAGTATTTGGAGTAAAAATAGAAGTGAGACAGGGACAGGTTCCTGAGAAACACCAAAATTCAAGAAGCAAGCAGAGAAAGTAGAACTTCAAAGGAGAATGACAAAAAGTGACTGAAGAGATAAGAGGGAATACTGGCAAAGATGGTATTATGTAAGCCATGGGAGGAGACCACTCAGGAAAGAGGGGTTACTAATATCAAATGCTGACATAAAGGTAAATGAGTAAAGAAATGAAGTGTTATTTTTATTTAGCAATAAGAAGATTGTGATGTTAATATCATGTCATTGACTTTCACTGAAGGATGAAATGAAAAAGGACCAAATGACAAACATCAGAACATATCCTATAAAACTGCTACTACTGAAAACTTGAGTCTTTAATGTTTTTCCCTGTTCATAATATACATATACACTTACTACAATCTTATTAGAGACTAGTGCCAGGAAAACTTTTCTCTCTTCCATGCATCCATTCCACAGATGGACATTGAATATCTATATATGACTCACTGATGAATCCTTGGGATACCAAATGAGTTGAGTCATAGTCCCTACTCTCAATAAACTCATTAAAACTTCATTAATTCATTATTACAATAAATATTTATTAAGCTCCTACCATGTGCCAGGCCCTGTGCTAACCACAAAATGGGTATAGTCCCTACCTGCATGTGGCTTATAGTTTATTTCCTAAAAAACTGTTATGCTTTCATTTATTGGGCAGTGGTCACTGTATAACTATCACATTTTCCTTTTTGTCTTCACATCCAGGAACACCCAAATTATATTAACTTAGATATCTGGAATAATCCTATCTCACTCCACCCAAATTATTTGGTATGGCCTTTTAACCTTCTTTTAAAAGCTCTAATTGCATGTATCTTTTATCATATGACCCTGAAAATCCTTGTTGAAAGAATCTAGAGTATAAATAAGAAACAAAGGAATATACACAAACAAATAAATAATGAGAATGGTAAGAAATGGAAACAGAGCCCTTATCAGCTATTGTGTTTTCGTTAGATGGCCTTCACATAACAATTATCCTTTGATTTCACTTATGCTGTCCATCTCCTACTTTCTAACCATGCCACTAGGAAAACTAATTTTAACTTCCATATTACTTACTGAAACAGAATAAGAATATATAAATATACTCCTTCAACTACATATCATTCAGATCCTTGAGCTAAGGTCAAAGAGGAGAACAGTGTGGGGAATATAAATAAATGAATGATTCAAAGAGCGTAACACCTTTTTGAGAACAAATGACGCTTTGTTTAGGGATTCTCCCTGTTTTCCCCTCTACCTTCAGAATACTTAGTTTTACCTGCTAATTTATTGCTCAGTTCCTTGGTGTGTTATATGTTGGTTAGGGAGGGAGGTAGATGTGGAGAGAGTAGACATCAGATCTGTTTCATCCCAGTGCTTGATGTCTGGGAATGTGATTTCTAGTATAGTACTTAGGACAGTAAAATCCCACATTAATAAAAAATCTGTTTGCCTCATAGAGTTTATTGAAGAAGGATTTTATCTCCATGTGTATATGGTGAGAATTGATGGCACTATGGAATAAGTAAGTCGTTTATATGCATTTTTCTGTTTTATTTTAAAAAGGAAGTACATAATGAGAGTCAGGAAAATTACCAATAGAGCCTACATATTAAACTGATTAGGGGAGAAAAACAAATTTTAAAAAACCTCAATTCAGCCCAAACCACATCATAGAGTGTCAGCCTCCATGAGCACTTCATGGAAATAAGACCTTTCCCTTCATGATGCTTTCTATGTCCCCATAGCCCTGATTTGGGTTAGCACATCATTTAACAATGCTGAGGCTAACGGATCACATAACACTTCCTTTGAAGTTGTTCTCTTCTACTAGACCCTTTATGAAAGGGGATGTGGAGACTATAAGTAGGCCTAGGGCAAGAGAATCTTGCTGCTTGCCAGTGAGAAAAAAATAGTTTCATTTATTTCCTTTAATTTACCAATTTCCAATTTGTGGAGGCCAAAGCTTGCTTCTCAGAAATAGACATCACATGGGCATGCAGAAAACAATTTGGAGGTGGAGTGTCCCTCTGTTACTGTTTGGATGGGCAGCTCTGTTTGCTGATTTCCATGTATGGTTCCCATCAGTTTCTTCTCTCTTCCTTCCCTCAACCCCAAGTTGCCTTGACAATCTTTTCTCAAACACACAAGCAGCAACTAGTATGATTATGAAGACCAAATCATTCTAGAATGAGAACAGACTACCTTTTTCTATGGACTTCAGCCTAGAGAAGCTGAGCTTAATGACTAGCTTGGTTGTCTATAGTTCAGATGTGGCCTGATAAAAAAATAGTATGTGGAAATGGGAGCCCAAAGTCAAAATTTTCTAAGACCTCCATCTCGAGCACTGTGGCCTTTAGAGCATTCACTTGGTTTATGCATTCCTGGTAACGCTTAGTAATGCCAATCCGACTGGAATAATCCTGTGGTGAATCAAGTCCACCTTGCAGACCTGCCTTATAAAGGCTTATGCTTAAAGGACATACTTTTTCTAGATACCTCCTGTATTTCCTTTTTTTAAAAAAAATATTTATTTATTTATTTATTGTGTTGTGCCAGGTCTTAGTTGCAGCATGCGGACTCCTTAGTTGAGGCACGTGGGCTCCTTAGTTGTGGCATGCAAACTCTTAGTTGCTGCATGCATGTGGGATCTAGTTCCCTGACCAGAGATCGAACCCGGTCCCCCTGCATTGGGAGCGTGGAATCTTATCCACTGCGCCCCAAGGGAAGTCCCTTGTATTTCCTTTTCATATAATTAGAATCCATCTATTTATCTATCTAAATATATATCTGTCTATCATCTGTCTATTATCCATATCTTTTTGTGTGCTTCAGTTACTGTCTGATAGCAGTGTCTCAAATGGTGAGTATGGTGTTAAGGGTAAATTTAGAAGGAGAAGGTAGATCTTTCACTTCTGTGCCATGTTCACAATTATTGCCTTAGGTGGCACTAGAACTGGGCAGAGATAGAAATCAAAGATGGGCACAGTTTGTGCTCTAAAAGGCAAGATAATTGATAGGTTGCTAGGACAGATAACAGGGCAAATAACCTAATAAGAAGGTCCTGGAAGGAATAATCCAGGAAGGGAGCTAATACTGGGAGTCTGGGAATATAGTCAGAGATCACAAGTTGAGAATATTGGGATTGTTATGAGACAACCTGAAATATTCTACCCACTGATGTGGAGATACCCATTCAGGGCTGATTTATTAGGTTGCATCATCTTTTCTTTCCTCTCTTGCTTCCTTTATTTGCATTAAAAAAGAATTCGTGAGACACTATGTTCTGGACAGTGGACTTGTTCCCTAAGTACCTTAAAAATGTCTCTGTTAAATTTACATAAGGTCTATAGTTCTTAGCTCTTTCAAATCATTTGTATGTTGTATCTCTTTATTTCCTTGCTTCTACTGTAGATTTACCAAAGTAGTTGAAGATGAGTCAACTTTAAGATAATATAACAATGAAGATATTGGAAATTTGTTGGACACTTACTATGTTCCAGGTAGTTCCTTACATACATCATCATAATAATCCTGTGGTGAAAACAGAGTAAGTATTATTATCTCCGTTTGCAGATAATTCTGGCTCAGAGAAGTTAAAAAACTTGCGTAAGGTCACACAGTTAGTGGGCAGCTGAAAATATTCAAACACAGGTGTGCCTAATAATAATAATGCCAGGTGCTTGGGTTCAATAACAGTGAATGAAGGTGCTTAGATTGCTTCAGGACTGGGGTTTAGTAGTGCAGATATGATTCGGATAAAAGGATAAGGGAATTGAGAGTCCTGGGAAAGAGAGAAATTGAGGTCCATAGTGTCCAAACTAGATAGAGGAGGAAGTGAAGAGAGAGAGAAGTTATGCACAGGGATAAAAGGAGGGGTTGAATGACTTATCGTAGGTCAGAGAATAAGAATAGAAAAAGGAGTAAGAGAACAGAAGGTAGATTGTCTTGGGGTCCATTAGTGAGATGTCTGCATTTTTGTTTTATAGGTGAAGCAGTTTTTGCCTTATGGCAGTGTTCAGACGTGGCCAGAGGAGCAGGTGGCTGAAGCAGAGTTTGTAAAAATTTATTTCTAGTTAAAAAGGTCAAGGAACAATTGGGCTAAGGTAGTAGTTGGACTATGTACACGGACATGAAAATCTCTCTAAATGACATCCGAATTTAAAGTCTTAAAGCAGCTTGGAGCTAGAGTCCTCATAAAGGTACTGGAGCAGTGATCAACAGATTGCATCAAAGTAGAAGGAGAGGATGATAGAGCCATATGGCATTTATCTCAAAGGACAACAATTGTGGTAAATAATAAAGGGAGATTTTTGGTCTTGAAGTCGCAATGAGAGCAAGGAGACTACTAATGCCACCCCTGGAGATGTGGAGATCACTGGAGAACCAGAGTCACTATTTGATGAAGCTGCAAGAGAGCCAGTCAACTCAAGATTTTCTAATCATCTCAAATAGAGATTTGAGATTGACCTTTTATTATTTATTGTATTTGTTGATTAGAATTTATTTTTCTCTATTTTTATCTTTACACATGGGTAAAAGGAGGGTTTTATTTTGTTCTCAGAAAGAAACAAACCCAAACACTATGAGGCAGTGTGAAATTTTTGAAAGATAATTTTAATAGAATTCAAGGAACTAATTTTTGTACCTTTTTTCATTTAACTTATCATGATCATTTTGTTCTGTAGCTCCATGGTCCTGGGCAGGCAAAAATAGGTGCTATCCCTGGAGTAAGGTGGTATGTCTTTAGGTGGCCCTAGTTAAATGCAAATAAATATTGAACTTTGGAAGAGTAACATTTATAACCATTATCATTCATGGAATACAGAGATGTGTAAGTGAAGTTTGGGAGGAGGCAAGAAAATTCTTCAGCTTGAACACAAATGTGAACATGAATATGAGGTGTTACCAGGCTGGATGACAAAGGACGGGCCTAGTTGAGTAGTTTTGGTTGTAATGGTGGGAGTAAGAGTGGTGAAGCACACAGGCTAAATATCCAGAGGCTATCTGTGGTGGCCAATTGGTAGGCTGCTTTGAGGAAAGGGGATAATGAACTGAACATCTACTGTGTACAAAGCTTATGATATTTATCATACCAATTTATTCCTCACAAAAACCCTGTTAAGTGGTTGTTCTTATTTTACAGAAGGAAAAAATAAAAGATCAGAAAAGTTAATAAAATGCCTAAGGTCACACAGCTAGTAAACGGTGGAGCTGGGATTCCAATCCAGGTCTAAATCCAAAGCCCATCTTCTTAATCATTCCAAACTGCAACTTTGCATTAGTAAGTCTAAATAGACTAAAGAAGAAGGAAGGTTATAAGGTGAATCAGTATAAAATAAGAGTTAAGTGTATGGACTCTGGAGTCGGACTTCCTGGACTGGCATTCCTGTTCTACCATTTATTAATTATGCAAATAGGAAAGTCATTCAAGCTCTCTGATGTTTAGTTTCTTCATCTGTAAAGCAGAGATGTTAATATCTATTTCATAGGGATACTGTGAAAATTTAATGGGTTAATCTATGTAAATCATTGTGTACAATAAATATTAGCCAATAAAGGAATAAATATTAACTAATAAAATAACCAGATCTCAGGAAGAATTTCTATATTAAGTTATTAAGGTGTAAGAAGCCCAGGAGAAACTTTGTCCACCTCACAATTGTGTTATGGGTCAGTACTTTTATGAATGTGTGAGTGCCAATTACCAATGAGTGTTTCTTCTTCAAGAGGTTTTTTTATCTGGCCCTTGGTAAACATTAGCAATGTGGTTCTTGTCCTCTGTTTATGACAATAGACAGAACCAAATATAATTTATGTGTTTTTGATTTACCCCCTTGTTAAACAGTAGATTCAGTCAAGTAACTGGCCTAATTACTAGGAAAAAATAGTTGAATTGCTAATTTACACTTTTGGTGCTAGGTCAATTAATAAATCAGAAAAAACACACAACAACATAATTTTATTAAAATTTTCACTTTTCATCCATATAGGTGTCCACCATTGAGAACTGGCACCCATAATGTTTTCTTTACTCTCAGGTACCTACTCTAAGAAGTACAAATTACCATATGTCCTTGGAAAAGAATAATAAAAAGAAGGTGCACTAATCCTACTGAAATTGGGACTCTGTAGATCTGATATTTTCTGAGGTCTTCAAAGAGCTTTGAAAGATTTCAGAGAGTAAGAGAATTCCATTTTTTTTATGTGAAAACAGACTTCTGCCACCCAACTGAGTGTGTGGCATCTTCCAGATTTTGCCAGCATCGGCTTATGATCTGAGCTTTACACTCACTGAAGCAAGTTGGGACTCTAAGAGGAAAAACTTTAAAGTCTGAGTGTGTTTACTTTTCATTTTGGTGAAAGTTTGGGCTACATTCAATTGAACAAGGCTTTGCTGATTTCCTTAGTTCTACTTCTCCTCAGAGCTAATTCCTCATAGAAACCAGTATTTGTATATACTCATTGTTTTTCCTCAGTGGGCAAAAGCTTCCAGAAATGTGCAGCTGGATGTTTGTTTCCATTTCACACATTTCCAGACACCTATTAGTTAAAAGCAACTTTTGTTAACTGGGAGAGTTTGAATCAGCCCCGAAGTACAAAGGAGAGATTCCATGGAACAAGAGTCAGACTCAATTTCTTGTAGTTAGGTAGATAGACAGGCCTACCCCATTCTACCTTCTGATTTCTGCTATTTCTCCTCAGAATCCATCTTACAACTAGACAGCATTGAGGAGTGGGCCATATTACATTTAAATGTATACCTTCCTCCTCAGCTATGCATTTCCCAACTTCAGTCAAAGTGAAACAGAATCAGTAAAATTGTTTCATCTGCTATCTTTCTACTTTCACTGTATTCCTAAGCAGAAATCATTTGGTTATTATCAAGGTGGTCAAAGTAAATTCATTCAATATTCACAGGATCAGCACCACCTTTGAACAGACGTGGGCATGAGAGGAAAGAAAATCTTGGTCCCCCTTCCTATGATCAAATTGGGAAAATGAGAAGGACATGTATACTATCTAAAACAGGTGGTAAATAATTAAGAAGTCGATTAAGTCTTGGAAACAACAAATAGAATTGGAATGGAGAGAAGGGAGATCTCAATGCAGAATTATCAGAGAAAATTTCATGGAGGAAGGTAATTAGGTCTTGAGTGTGGGTAGGAGTAGGATAGATAGAGGAAATAATAATAAAATACTAGGTGGGGGTAGGGGAAGGTGCATAGAATGAACAAAAAACCTGAAGATAGACAAAGGAATGTACATGGGACTATAATGAGACCACCTGGGCGGAAGCAAAAGTACTGAGGTGGCAGTCTTATTTAAATCACAGATTATTCTCCATTGGATGAAGTGAGGTGAATGGAAAGCTGGTAAAGCTTGTTAAAATACAGATTGCTGGGCCTCACTCCCAGAGTTTCTGATTTCGTAGGTCTAGGTGGAGCTAGAAAATTTGCATTTCTTTTTTTTTTAATAAATTTATTTATTTTATTTATTTTTGGTTGTGTTGGATCTTCGCTGCTGCGCACGGGCTTTCTCTATTTGCAGCGAGTGGGGGCTACTCTTCATTGTAGTGTGCAGGCTTCTCATTGTGGTGGCTTCTCTTGCTACAGAGCACAGGCTCTAGGTGTGTGGGCTTCAGTAGTTGCAGCATGCGGGCTCAGTAGTTGTGGCTCATGGGCTCTAGAGCACAGGCTCAGTAGTTGTGGTGCATGGGCTTCGTTGCTCCGTGGCATGTGGGATCTTCCCGGGCCAGGTATTGAACCCATGTCCCCTGCATTGGCAGGCGGATTCTCAACCACTGCATCACCAGGGAAGCCCCAGAATATTTGCATTTCTAACAAATTGCCAAGTGACTGATGCTGCTGCTCGGGAGACCACACAATGAGAGCCAATGATCTAATCCAGAGAACTTTGAAACAGACAACTTTATTATCATTGTTCTTCAACCACAGATTAAATCTGTAAGATTAAGAAAAGTTACCTACAGGGCTATCAAAGCTGTCAGTATCCATACATTTTTATAGTCGCCATTTCCCCAAATTAGAAGTGTTAATGGTATTCCAGCTCAAGATGATGATGTAGAAGAATCCTGAACTCACACCCTCCACGGACACACTGAATCTACAGCTTCATATGTTTTCCTCAAGGAGTTTTATTGTGTCATGTCTTATGTTTATGTCTTTAAACCATTTTGAGTTTATTTTTGTATATGGTGTGAGGGAGTGTTCTAATTTTGTGGCAGGAATGGGGACCACTTCCAGGGCCCGAGAGTGGGCTCTTATCTAACACTCAGAAATGAATTGTCCAAGGAGACACACGTGCTGACAAAGCAAGAGACTTTATTGGGAAGGGGCACCCTGGTGGAGAGCAGGAGGGTAAGGGAACCCAGGAGGACTGCTCTGCGACGTGGCTTACAGTCTTGAGTTTTATGGTGATGAGATTAGTTTTCTGGTTGTCTCTGGCCAATCATTCTGACTCAGGGTCCTTCCTGGTGGTGCACGCATCACTGAGCCAAGCTGGATTCCAGCGAGGAGGATTCTAGGAGGTTGGTAGGACATATGGACTGGAGTCTCCTTTTGACCTTTCCTGAATTCTTCCAGTCGGTGGAGGCTTGTTAGTTCCATGTTCCTCACTAGGACCTCCTGTCATAAAATAACTCATGCAAATGGTTACTGTGGTGCCTGGCCAGGGTGGGCGGTTTCAGTCAGTGTTTCCCATATGTAGAGGTACAGCTTTCTTAATACCACTTGTTGCAGAGACTGTCTTTTCTGCATTGTATATTCTTGCCTCCTTTGTCATAGATTAATTGACCATTGGTGAGTGGGATTATTTATCTATTCTTCTCCATTGATCTAAATCCCTGTTTTTGTGCCAATATCACATGTTTATATTGAATGTTACTGTAGCTTTGTAGTATAGCCTTAAGTCTGGAAGGGTTATGCCTTCCAGACTTAAGGCTATAGATACAGCTCTGTACTTTTCCCTCAGGATTGCTTTGGTAATTCTGGACCTTTTGTGATGCCACAAAATTTTAGGATTATTAGTTCTAGTTCTGTGAAAAATGTCACGGATATTTTGATAGGGATAGCATTAAATCTGTATATTGCTTTGGGTAGTATTTCCATTTTAATTATATTAATTCTTCCAACCAAGAGCATGGGATATCTTTTCATTTCTTTGTATCACCTTCAATTTCCTTTATCAGTGTTTTATAGTTTTCAGTGTATAGGTCTTTCATGTCCTTGGTTAAGTTTATTCCTGGGCATTTTATTTTATATTTTGGATGCAATTTTAAATGAGATTGTTTTTTACTTTCTTTTTCTGATATTTCATTATTAGTGTAAAGAAATGTAACAAATTTCTGTATATTAATTTTGTATCCTGCTACCTTGCTGAATTCACTTATTCTAATAGTTTTTGTGTGGAGACTTTAGGGTTCTCTATATAGAATATCATGTCATCTGCAATTAGTAACAGTTTTACCTCTTACCTTCCAATTTGGATATATTGTACTTGTTTTTCTCATCTGATTGCTATGGCTAGCACTTCCAATACTATGTCAAATAGAAGTGTTGAGAGTGGGCATCCTTATCTTGTTCCAAAATTTAGCAGACTGGCTTTCAGATTTTCACTGTTGAGTATTATGTTGGCTGTGGGTTTGTCATAAATGACTTTTATGATGTTGAGATATGTTCCTTCTATACCCACTTTGGTGATAGTTTCTATCATGAATGAACGTTGAATTTTGTCAAATGCTTTTTCTGTGTCTATTGAGATGATCATGTGGTTTTTCTCTTTCCTTTTGTTAATGTGGTGTATCACATTGATTGATTTGTGTTTGTTGAACCTCCTTGTGGCCCTGGAATGTATCCAACTCGATCAGGGTGTATGATGCTTTTTATGTATTCGTGGATTCCCTTTACTAACATTTTGGGAATTTTTGCGTCGCTATTCATCAAGGATATTGGCCTGTAATTTTCTTTTTTTTTACTGTCTTTGTCTGGTTTTTGTATCCAGGTGATGGTGGCTTCATAGAATGAATTTGGGAGTGTTCCCTTCTTCTCAATTTTTTGAAATAGTCTGAGAAGGATAGGTATAAGTTCTTCTTATATGTTTGGTAGAACTGTTTGGTAGAATTCCTCAGCGAAGCTGTCTGGTCCTGGACTTTGTTTTCATGGTTTTTTTGTTTGTTTGTTTTTACAGATTCTATTTCATTTCTAGTGGTCAGTCTGTTCAATTTATCTGTTTCTTCTAGACTTGGTTTTGGCAGCCTGCATGTTTCTAGAAACTTGTCTATTTTTTCTAGGTTGTCCAATTTGTTGGCATGTAGCTGTTCATATTATTCTCATAGTTTTTTGTATATCTGTGGTATCAGTAGTTATTTCTCCTCTTTTTTTTTGATTTTGTTTGTTTGGGTCTTCTCTGTTTTCTTCTTAGTGAGCCTGGCTAGAGGTTTGTCAATTCTGTTTATCTTTTCGAAAAACCAGTTCTTGGTATTATGGCTCTTTCTATTTTTTTAAATCTCTATTTTGTTTATTTCCTCTTTGACCTTTATTATTTCCTTCCTTTTGCTGACTGGGTTTTGTTTGGTCTTCTTTTTCTAATTCTTTTCAATGATAGGTTACAGTGTTTATTTGAGATTTTTCTCGTTTCTTGAGGAAGGCCTGTATCACTATGAACTTCCTTCTTAGAACTGCTTTTGCTGCGTTCCATAACTATTGTAATGTTGTGTTTTCATTTTCCTTTGTCTAGAGGTATTTTCTGATTTCTTATTTGATTTCATCTTTGACCCATTGGTTTCTTAAGTAGCATATTATTTAGTCTCCATGTGTTCATTCTACTTTCATACCATTTTGACCAGAAAAGATGCTTGAAATAATATATATCATCAATTTGTTGAGGCTTGTTTCATGACCCAATATGTAGTCTATCCTATAGAATGTTCCATGAATGCTTGAAAAGAATGTGTATTCTACTTTTTTCCGATGTAGTGGCCTGTGGATATCAATTAAGTCCAAAAGGACTATTGTGTCATTTTAGGACCTTTGTTGCCTTATTGAATTTCTGTCTGAACAATCTGTCCGTTGAGGTCGGTGGGGTGTTAAATTCTCCTACTATTGTTATATTATTGCCATTTCTTCCCTTTATGCCTGTTAGTATTTGTTTTATATAATTAGGTGCTCCTTTATCGGGTTCATATATGTGAATAAGTGTAATACCAATAAGTGTAATACCCTCCTCTTGCATCAGTCCCTTTATCATTATAAAATGCTCTTCTTTGTCTTTCTTTATGGCCTTGGTTTTAAAGTCTATTTTGTCTGATATGAGTATTGCTATCCCCACTTGCTTGTCATTTCCATTTTCATGAAATATCTTTTCCCATCCTCTCACTTTCAGTCTGTGTGTCTTTTGCCCTGAAGTGAGTCTGTTGTAGGGAACATATTGTAGATTCTTGTTTATTTATCCAATCTGCCACTCTATGTTGTTTGATCAGAGCATTCAGTCCTTTGACATTTAAGGTAATTATTGATACATATATACTTATTGCCATTTTAATCCTTGTTTTCCACTTGTTTTTTTAATTCTTCTTTATTCATTTCTTCTTCTTTTTGCTCTTCCTTTTGTGGTTTGATGATTTTCTCTTGTATTATGCTTGAGTTCCTTTGTTTTTGTTATTTGTGACTCTATTGTATATTTTTGATTTGTGCTTACCATGGAGTTCAAGTATGTTGACCCATGACTATATCTACTTGCTTTAATCTGATATTCATTCAAGTTCAAACACACCTAAAAGATTTACATTTTTATACTCCATTCCCCCACATTTTGTGATTTTGATGTCCTATTTTACATCATGCTTATCCTTCTGCTGTTAATTGTAGTTAAAATCGCTTTTACAATTTTGTATTCTTTTTTAATCTATGTATTGGATTATTTGAGGGATCATTAATCCTTTTATATATTTGCTTTTCCTATTGTGATTTTCCCTTTTCTATACATTCTTGCTTCTTTTTTATTTAGAGAATACCCTTCAATATTTCTTTTAGGCCAGGTTTAGTATTGCTGTGTTCTTTTAGTTTTTGCTTGTCTGAGAAATTCTTATCTCTCTTTCTATTCTAAAATATAATCTTGATGGGTAAAGTATCCTAGGTTGCAGGGTTTTCTCCTTCAGGAGTTTAAATATATTATGCCACTCCTTTCTGGCCTGCAAAATTTCTGCAGAGAAATCAGCTGATAGCCTTATGGTGGGTTTCCTTGTTAATGACTCCGTTTTTCTCTTGCTGCCTTTAGAATCTTTTCTTTGTCTTTACCTTTTGCCATTTAATTATGCTATGTCTTGGTGTGGGTCTGTTTGGGTTTCTCTTGTTTGGGATCCTCTGTGCTTCCCGTAACTGGATATCTGTTTCCTTTTTTAGGTTTGGGAAGTTTTCATCCATAATTTCTTCAAATACATTTCAATCCCCCTTTCTCTCTCTACCCCTTCTGGAACCCCTATTACGTTTAGGTTGGCACATTTTATATTACCCCATAGACCTTGTATGTTGCTTTAATTTTTTTTTTTCATTTTTCTTTTTTTCTGCTGTTCTGATTAGGTGATTTCCATTACTCTGTCTTTCAGATCATTTATTCATTCTTCTGTGTCATTTAGTCTGCTATTCATTGCTTCTAGATTGGCTTTTCTCTCAGCAATTGAAAGCACTAAAGGTTCCTTTTTTCAGTGATCTGCACTTCTAGCAATAATCTTAATTCAGTTAGCCTTTTTTTTTAATGTGTAATTTATAGATATTCTTTATTGGTAGATATTTATGCATCTTTTTTTTTTTAAACATCTTTATTGAAGTATAATTGCTTTACAATGGTGTGTTAGCTTCTGCTTTATAACAAAGTGAATCAGTTATACATATACATATGTTCCCATATCTCTTCCCTCTTGCATCTCCCTCCCTCCCACCCTCCCTATCCCACCCCTCTAGGTGGTCACAAAGCACCGAGCTGATCTCCCTGTGCTATGCGGCTGCTTCCCACTAGCTATCTATTTTACATTTGGTAGTGTATATATGTCCATGACACTCTCTCACCCTGTCACATCTCACCCCTCCCCCTCCCCATATCCTCAAGTCCATTCTCTAGTAGGTCTGTGTCTTTATTCCCATCTTGCCACTAGGTTCTTCATGACCTTTTTTTTTTTTTCCTTAGATTCCATATATATGTGTTAGCATACTGTATTTCTTTTTCTCTTTCTGACTTACTTCACTCTGGATGACAGACTCTAACTCCATCCACCTCATTACAAACACCTCCATTTCATTTCTTTTTATGGCTGAGTAATATTCCATTGTATATATGTGCCACATCTTCTTTATCCATTCATCCGATGATGGACACCTAGGTTGCTTCCATGTCCTGGCTATTGTAAACAGAGCTGCAATGAATATTTTGGTACATGACTCTTTCTGAATTATCGTTTTCTCAGGGTATATGCCCAGTAGTGGGATTGCTGGGTCGTATGGTAGTTCTATTTTTAGTTTTTTAAGGAACCTCCATACTGTTCTCCATAGTGGCTGTATCAATTTACATTCCCACCAACAGTGCAAGAGTGTTCCCTTTTCTCCACACCCTCTCCAGCATTTATTGTTTCTAGATTTTTTGATGATGGCCATTCTGACCGGTGTGAGATGATACCTCATTGTAGTTTTGATTTGCATTTCTCTAATGATTAATGATGTTGAGCATTCTTTCATGTGTCTGTTGGCAATCTGTATCTCTTCTTTGGAGAAATGTCTATTTAGGTCTTCTGCCCATTTTTGGATTGGGTTGTTTGTTTTTTTGTTATTGAGCTGCATGAGCTGCTTGTAAATCTTGGAGATTAATCCTTTGTCAGTTGCTTCATTTGCAAATATTTTCTCCCATTCTGAGGGTTGTCTTTTGGTCTTGTTTATGGTTTCCTTTGCTGTGCAAAAGCTTTTAAGTTTCATTAGGTCCCATTTGTTTATTTGTGTTTTTATTTCCATTTCTCTAGGACCTGGGTCAAAAAGGATCTTGCTGTGACTTATGTCATAGCGTGTTCTGCCTATGTTTTCCTCTAAGAGTTTGATAGTGTCTGGCCTTACACTTAGGTGTTTAATCCATTTTGAGTTTATTTTTGTGTATGGTGTCAGGGAGTGTTGTAATTTCATACTTTTACATGTACCTGTCCAATTTTCCCAGCACCACTTATTGAAGAGGCTGTCTTTTCTCCACTGTATATGCTTGCCTACTTTATCAAAGATAAGGTGACCATATGTGCATGGGCTTATCTCTGGGCTTTCTATCCTGTTCCATTGATCTATATTTCTGTTTTTGTGCCAGTACCAAACTGTCTTAATTACTGTAGCTTTGTAATATAGTCTGAAGTCAGGGAGCCTGATTCCTCCAGCTCCATTTTTTGTTCTCAAGATTGCTTTGGCTATTCGGGGTCTTTTGTGTTTCCATACAAATTGTGAAATTTTTTGTTCTAGTTCTGTGAAAAATGCCAGTGGTAGTTTGATAGGGATTGCATTGAATCTGTAGATTGCTTTGGGTAGCAGAGTCATTTTCACAATGTTGATTCTTCCAATCCAAGAACATGGTATATCTCTCCATCTGTTTGTATCACCTTTAATTTCTTTCATCAATGTCCTATAATTTTCTGCATACAGGTCTTTTGTCTCCTTAGGTAGGTTTATTCCTAGATATTTTATTCTTTTTGTTGCAATGGTAAACGGGAGTGTTTTCTTAATTTCACTTTCAGATTTTTCATCATTAGTATACAGGAATGCAAGAGATTTCTGTGCATTAATTTTGTATCCTGCTACTTTACCAAATTCATTGATTAGCTCTAGTAGTTTTCTGGTAGCATCTTTAGGATTCTCTATGTATAGTATCATGTCATCTGCAAACAGTGACAGCTTTACTTCTTCTTTTCCGATTTGGATTCCTTTTATTTCTTTTTCTTCTCTGATTGCTGTGGCTAACACTTCCAAAACTATGTTGAATAATAGTGGTGAGAGTGGGCAACCTTGTCTTGTTCCTGATCTTAGTGGAAATGGTTTCAGTTTTTCACCATTGAGGACAATGTTGGCTGTGGGTTTGTCATATACGGCCTTTATTATGTTGAGGAAAGTTCCCTCTATGCCTACTTTCTGCAGCACTTTTATCATAAATGGGTGTTGAATTTTGTCGAAAGCTTTCTCTGCATCTATTGAGATGATCATATGGTTTTTCTCCTTCAATTTGTTAATATGATGTATCACGTTGATTGATTTGCGTATATTGAAGAATCCTTGCATTCCTGGAATAAACCCCACTTGATCATGGTGTATAATCCTTTTAATGTGCTGTTGGATTCTGTTTGCTAGTATTTTGTTGAGGATTTTTGCATCTATGTTCATCAGTGATATTGGCCTGTAGTTTTCTTTCTTTGTGACATCTTTGTCTGGTTTTGGTATCAGGGTGATGGTGGCCTCGTAGAAGGAGTTGGGGAGTGTTCCTCCCTCTGCAATATTTTGGAAGAGTTTGAGAAGGATAGGTGTTAGCTCTTCTCTAAATGTTTGATAGAATTCGCCTGTGAAGCCATCTGGTCCTGGGCTTTTGTGTGTTGGAAGATTTTTAATCACAGTTTCAATTTCAGTGCTTGTGATTGGTCTGTTCATATTTTCTATTTCTTCCTGGTTCAGTCTTGGCAGGTTGTGCATTTCTAAGAATCTGTCCATTTCTTCCAGGTTGTCCATTTTATTGGCATAGAGTTGCTTGTAGTAATCTCTCATGATCGTTTGTATTTCTGCAGTGTCAGTGGTTACTTCTCCTTTTTCATTTCTAATTCTATTAATTTGAGTCTTCTCCCTTTTTCTCTTGATGAGTCTGGCTAATGGTTTATCAATTTTGTTTATCTTCTCAAAGAACCAGCTTTTCGTTTCATTGATTTTTGCTATTGTTTCCTTCATTTCTTTTTCATTTATTTCTGATCTGATCTTTATGATTTCTTTCCTTCTGCTAGCTTTGGGGTTTTTTTGTTCTTCTTTCTCTAATTGCTTTAGGTGCAAGGTTAGGTTGTTTATTCGAGATGTTTCCTGTTTCTTGATGTAGGCTTGTATTGCTATAAACTTCCCTCTTAGAACTGCTTCTGCTGCATCCCATAGGTTTTGGATCGTCGTGTCTCCATTGTCATTTGTTTCTAGGTATTTTTTGATTTCCCCTTTGATTTCTTCAGTGATCACTTCGTTATTAAGTAGTGTATTGTGTAGCCTCCATGTGTTTGTATTTTTTACAGATCTTTTCCTGTAATTGATATCTAGTCTCATAGCGTTGTGATCGGAAAAGATACTTGATACGATTTCAATTTTTTAAAATTTACCAAGGCTTGATTTGTGACCCAAGATATGATCTATCCTGGAGAATGTTCCATGAGCACTTGAGAAAAATGTGTATTCTGTTGTTTTTGGGTGGAATGTCCTATAAATATCAATTAAGTCCATCTTGTTTAATGTATCATTTAAAGCTTGTGTTTCCTTCTTTATTTTCATTTTGGATGATCTGTCCATTGGTGAAAGTGGGGTGTTAAAGTCCCCTACTATGATTGTGTTGCTGTCGATTTCCCCTTTTATGGCTGTTAGTATTTGCCTTATGTATTGAGGTGCTCCTATGTTGGGTGCATAAATATTTACAATTGTTATACCTTCCTCTTGGATCGATCCCTTGATCATTATATAGTGTCCGTCTTTGTCTCTTGTAATTGTCTTTATTTTAAAGTCTATTTTGTCTGATATGAGAATTGCTACTCCAGCTTTCTTTTGATTTCCATTTGCATGGAATATCTTTTTCCATCCCCTCACTTTCAGTCTGTATGTGTCTCTAGGTCTGAAGTGGGTCTCCTGCAGACAGCATATATATGGGTCTTGTTTTTGTATCCATTCAGCCAGTGTGTTTTTTGGTGGGAGCATTTAATCCATTTACATTTAAGGTAATTATCGATATGTATGTTCCTATTCCCATTTTCTTAAATGTTTTGGGTTTGTTATTGTAGGTGTTTTCCTTCTCTTGTGTTTCTTGCCTAGAGAAGTTCCTTTAGCATTTGTTGTAAAGCTGGTTTGGTGGTGCTGAACTCTCTCAGCTTTTGCTTGTCTGTAAAGGTTTTAATTTCTCCATCAAATCTGAATGAGATCCTTGCTGGGTAGAGTAATCTTGGTTGTAGGTTTTTCTCCTTCATCACTTTAAGTATATCCTGCCACTCCCTTCTGGCTTGCAGAGTTTCTGCTGAAAGATCAGCTGTTAACCTTATGGGGATGCCCTTGTGTGTTATTTGTTGTTTTTCCCTTGCTGCTTTTAATATGTTTTCTTTATATTTAATTTTTGAGAGTTTGATTAATATGTGTCTTGGTGTGTTTCTCCTTGGATTTATCCTGTATGGGACTCTCTGTGCTTCCAGGACTTGATTAACTATTTTTTTTTTTTTAAACATCTTTATTGAAGTATAATTGCTTTACAATGGTGTGCTAGCTTCTGCCTTACAACAAAGTGAATCAGTTACACATATACATATGTTGCCATATCTCTTCCCTCTTGCATCTCCCTCCCTCCCACCCTCCCCATCCCACCCCTCTAGGTGGTCACAAAGCACCGAGCTGATCTCCCTGTGCTATGCGGCTGCTTCCCACTAGCTATCTATTTTACATTTGGTAGTGTATATATGTCCATGACACTCTCTCACCCTGTCACATCTCACCCCTCCCCCTCCCCATATCCCCAAGTCCACTCTCTAGTAGGTCTGTGTCTTTATTCCCATCTTGCCACTAGGCTCTTCATGACCTCTTTTTTTTTTTTTTTCCCCTTAGATTCCGTATATATGTGTTAGCATACTGTATTTGTTTTTCTCTTTCTGACTTACTTCACTCTGTATGACAGACTCTAACTCCATCCACCTCATTACAAACAGCTCCATTTCATTTCTTTTTATGGCTGAGTAATATTCCATTGTATATATGTGCCACATCTTCTTTATCCATTCATCCGATGATGGACACCTAGGTTGCTTCCATGTCCTGGCTATTGTAAACAGAGCTGCAATGAATATTTTGGTACATGACTCTTTCTGAATTATGGTTTTCTCAGGGTATATGCCCAGTAGTGGGATTGCTGGGTCATATGGTAGTTCTATTTTTAGTTTTTTAAGGAACCTCCATACTGTTCTCCATAGTGGCTGTATCAATTTACATTCCCACCAACAGTGCAAGAGTGTTCCCTTTTCTCCACACCCTCTCCAGCATTTATTGTTTCTAGATTTTTTGATGATGGCCATTCTGACCGGTGTGAGATGATACCTCATTGTAGTTTTGATTTGCATTTCTCTAATGATTAATGATGTTGAGCATTCTTTCATGTGTCTGTTGGCAATCTGTATCTCTTCTTTGTAGAAATGTCTATTTAGGTCTTCTGCCCATTTTTGGATTGGGTTGTTTGTTTTTTTGTTATTGAGCTGCATGAGCTGCTTGTAAATCTTGGAGATTAATCCTTTGTCAGTTGCTTCATTTGCAAATATTTTCTCCCATTCTGAGGGTTGTCTTTTGGTCTTGTTTATGGTTTCCTTTGCTGTGCAAAAGCTTTTAAGTTTCATTAGGTCCCATTTGTTTATTTGTGTTTTTATTTCCATTTCTCTAGGACCTGGGTCAAAAAGGATGTTGCTGTGACTTATGTCATACAGTGTTCTGCCTATGTTTTCCTCTAAGAGTTTGATAGTGTCTGGCCTTACACTTAGGTCTTTAATCCATTTTGAGTTTATTTTTGTGTATGGTGTTAGGGAGTGTTCTAATTTCATACTTTTACATGTACCTGTCCAATTTTCCCAGCACCACTTATTGAAGAGGCTGTCTTTTCTCCACTGTATATGCTTGCCTCCTTTATCAAAGATAAGGTGACCATATGTGCGTGGGCTTATCTCTGGGCTTTCTATCCTGTTCCATTGATCTATATTTCTGTTTTTGTGCCAGTACCAAACTGTCTTGATTACTGTAGCTTTGTAATATAGTCTGAAGTCAGGGAGCCTGATTCCTCCAGCTCCATTTTTCATTCTCAAGATTGCTTTGGCTATTCGGGGTCTTTTGTGTTTCCATACAAATTGTGAAATTTTTTGTTCTAGTTCTGTGAAAAATGCCAGTGGTAGTTTGATAGGGATTGCATTGAATCTGTAGATTGCTTTGGGTAGCAGAGTCATTTTCACAATGTTTATTCTTCCAATCCAAGAACATGGTATATCTCTCCATCTATTTGTATCATCTTTAATTTCTTTCATCAGTGTCCTATAATTTTCTGCATACAGGTCTTTTGTCTCCTTAGGTAGGTTTATTCCTAGGTATTTTATTCTTTTTGTTGCAATGGTAAACGGGAGTGTTTTCTTAATTTCACTTTCAGATTTTTCATCATTAGTATACAGGAATGCAAGAGATTTCTGTGCATTAATTTTGTATCCTGCTACTTTACCAAATTCATTGATTAGCTCTAGTAGTTTTCTGGTAGCATCTTTTGGATTCTCTATGTATAGTATCATGTCATCTGCAAACAGTGACAGCTTTACTTCTTCTTTTCCGATTTGGATTCCTTTTATTTCTTTTTCTTCTCTGATTGCTGTGGCTAACACTTCCAAAACTATGTTGAATAATAGTGGTGAGAGTGGGCAACCTTGTCTTGTTCCTGATCTTAGTGGAAATGGTTTCAGTTTTTCACCATTGAGGACAATGTTGGCTGTGGGTTTGTCATATACGGCCTTTATTATGTTGAGGAAAGTTCCCTCTATGCCTACTTTCTGCAGCACTTTTATCATAAATGGGTGTTGAATTTTGTCGAAAGCTTTCTCTGCATCTATTGAGATGATCATATGGTTTTTCTCCTTCAATTTGTTAATATGATGTATCACGTTGATTGATTTGCGTATATTGAAGAATCCTTGCATTCCTGGAATAAACCCCACTTGATCATGGTGTATAATCCTTTTAATGTGCTGTTGGATTCTGTTTGCTAGTATTTTGTTGAGGATTTTTGCATCTATGTTCATCAGTGATATTGGCCTGTAGTTTTCTTTCTTTGTGACATCTTTGTCTGGTTTTGGTATCAGGGTGATGGTGGCCTCGTAGAAGGAGTTGGGGAGTGTTCCTCCCTCTGCAATATTTTGGAAGAGTTTGAGAAGGATAGGTGTTAGCTCTTCTCTAAATGTTTGATAGAATTCGCCTGTGAAGCCATCTGGTCCTGGGCTTTTGTGTGTTGGAAGATTTTTAATCACAGTTTCAATTTCAGTGCTTGTGATTGGTCTGTTCATATTTTCTATTTCTTCCTGGTTCAGTCTTGGCAGGTTGTGCATTTCTAAGAATCTGTCCATTTCTTCCAGGTTGTCCATTTTATTGGCATAGAGTTGCTTGTAGTAATCTCTCATGATCGTTTGTATTTCTGCAGTGTCAGTGGTTACTTCTCCTTTTTCATTTCTAATTCTATTAATTTGAGTCTTCTCCCTTTTTCTCTTGATGAGTCTGGCTAATGGTTTATCAATTTTGTTTATCTTCTCAAAGAACCAGCTTTTTGTTTCATTGATTTTTGCTATTGTTTCCTTCATTTCTTTTTCATTTATTTCTGATCTGATCTTTATGATTTCTTTCCTTCTGCTAGCTTTGGGGTTTTTTTGTTCTTCTTTCTCTAATTGCTTTAGGTGCAAGGTTAGGTTGTTTATTCGAGATGTTTCCTGTTTCTTGATGTAGGCTTGTATTGCTATAAACTTCCCTCTTAGAACTGCTTCTGCTGCATCCCATAGGTTTTGGATCGTCGTGTCTCCATTGTCATTTGTTTCTAGGTATTTTTTGATTTCCCCTTTGATTTCTTCAGTGATCACTTCGTTATTAAGTAGTGTATTGTGTAGCCTCCATGTGTTTGTATTTTTTACAGATCTTTTCCTGTAATTGATATCTAGTCTCATAGCGTTGTGATCGGAAAAGATACTTGATACGATTTCAATTTTTTAAAATTTACCAAGGCTTGATTTGTGACCCAAGATATGATCTATCCTGGAGAATGTTCCATGAGCACTTGAGAAAAATGTGTATTCTGTTGTTTTTGGGTGGAATGTCCTATAAATATCAATTAAGTCCATCTTGTTTAATGTATCATTTAAAGCTTGTGTTTCCTTCTTTATTTTCATTTTGGATGATCTGTCCATTGGTGAAAGTGGGGTGTTAAAGTCCCCTACTATGATTGTGTTGCTGTCGATTTCCCCTTTTATGGCTGTTAGTATTTGCTTTATGTATTGAGGTGCTCCTATGTTGGGTGCATAAATATTTACAATTGTTATACCTTCCTCTTGGATCGATCCCTTGATCATTATATAGTGTCCGTCTTTGTCTCTTGTAATTGTCTTTATTTTAAAGTCTATTTTGTCTGATATGAGAATTGCTACTCCAGCTTTCTTTTGATTTCCATTTGCATGGAATATCTTTTTCCATCCCCTCACTTTCAGTCTGTATGTGTCTCTAGGTCTGAAGTGGGTCTCCTGCAGACAGCATATATATGGGTCTTGTTTTTGTATCCATTCAGCCAGTGTGTTTTTTGGTGGGAGCATTTAATCCATTTACATTTAAGGTAATTATCGATATGTATGTTCCTATTCCCATTTTCTTAAATGTTTTGGGTTTGTTATTGTAGGTGTTTTCCTTCTCTTGTGTTTCTTGCCTAGAGAAGTTCCTTTAGCATTTGTTGTAAAGCTGGTTTGGTGGTGCTGAACTCTCTCAGCTTTTGCTTGTCTGTAAAGGTTTTAATTTCTCCATCAAATCTGAATGAGATCCTTGCTGGGTAGAGTAATCTTGGTTGTAGGTTTTTCTCCTTCATCACTTTAAGTATATCCTGCCACTCCCTTCTGGCTTGCAGAGTTTCTGCTGAAAGATCAGCTGTTAACCTTATGGGGATGCCCTTGTGTGTTATTTGTTGTTTTTCCCTTGCTGCTTTTAATATGTTTTCTTTATATTTAATTTTTGAGAGTTTGATTAATATGTGTCTTGGTGTGTTTCTCCTTGGATTTATCCTGTATGGGACTCTCTGTGCTTCCAGGACTTGATTAACTATTTTTTTTTTTTAAACATCTTTATTGAAGTATAATTGCTTTACAATGGTGTGCTAGCTTCTGCCTTACAACAAAGTGAATCAGTTACACATATACATATGTTGCCATATCTCTTCCCTCTTGCATCTCCCTCCCTCCCACCCTCCCCATCCCACCCCTCTAGGTGGTCACAAAGCACCGAGCTGATCTCCCTGTGCTATGCGGCTGCTTCCCACTAGCTATCTATTTTACATTTGGTAGTGTATATATGTCCATGACACTCTCTCACCCTGTCACATCTCACCCCTCCCCCTCCCCATATCCCCAAGTCCACTCTCTAGTAGGTCTGTGTCTTTATTCCCATCTTGCCACTAGGCTCTTCATGACCTCTTTTTTTTTTTTTTTCCCCTTAGATTCCGTATATATGTGTTAGCATACTGTATTTGTTTTTCTCTTTCTGACTTACTTCACTCTGTATGACAGACTCTAACTCCATCCACCTCATTACAAACAGCTCCATTTCATTTCTTTTTATGGCTGAGTAATATTCCATTGTATATATGTGCCACATCTTCTTTATCCATTCATCCGATGATGGACACCTAGGTTGCTTCCATGTCCTGGCTATTGTAAACAGAGCTGCAATGAATATTTTGGTACATGACTCTTTCTGAATTATGGTTTTCTCAGGGTATATGCCCAGTAGTGGGATTGCTGGGTCATATGGTAGTTCTATTTTTAGTTTTTTAAGGAACCTCCATACTGTTCTCCATAGTGGCTGTATCAATTTACATTCCCACCAACAGTGCAAGAGTGTTCCCTTTTCTCCACACCCTCTCCAGCATTTATTGTTTCTAGATTTTTTGATGATGGCCATTCTGACCGGTGTGAGATGATACCTCATTGTAGTTTTGATTTGCATTTCTCTAATGATTAATGATGTTGAGCATTCTTTCATGTGTCTGTTGGCAATCTGTATCTCTTCTTTGTAGAAATGTCTATTTAGGTCTTCTGCCCATTTTTGGATTGGGTTGTTTGTTTTTTTGTTATTGAGCTGCATGAGCTGCTTGTAAATCTTGGAGATTAATCCTTTGTCAGTTGCTTCATTTGCAAATATTTTCTCCCATTCTGAGGGTTGTCTTTTGGTCTTGTTTATGGTTTCCTTTGCTGTGCAAAAGCTTTTAAGTTTCATTAGGTCCCATTTGTTTATTTGTGTTTTTATTTCCATTTCTCTAGGACCTGGGTCAAAAAGGATGTTGCTGTGACTTATGTCATACAGTGTTCTGCCTATGTTTTCCTCTAAGAGTTTGATAGTGTCTGGCCTTACACTTAGGTCTTTAATCCATTTTGAGTTTATTTTTGTGTATGGTGTTAGGGAGTGTTCTAATTTCATACTTTTACATGTACCTGTCCAATTTTCCCAGCACCACTTATTGAAGAGGCTGTCTTTTCTCCACTGTATATGCTTGCCTCCTTTATCAAAGATAAGGTGACCATATGTGCGTGGGCTTATCTCTGGGCTTTCTATCCTGTTCCATTGATCTATATTTCTGTTTTTGTGCCAGTACCAAACTGTCTTGATTACTGTAGCTTTGTAATATAGTCTGAAGTCAGGGAGCCTGATTCCTCCAGCTCCATTTTTCATTCTCAAGATTGCTTTGGCTATTCGGGGTCTTTTGTGTTTCCATACAAATTGTGAAATTTTTTGTTCTAGTTCTGTGAAAAATGCCAGTGGTAGTTTGATAGGGATTGCATTGAATCTGTAGATTGCTTTGGGTAGCAGAGTCATTTTCACAATGTTTATTCTTCCAATCCAAGAACATGGTATATCTCTCCATCTATTTGTATCATCTTTAATTTCTTTCATCAGTGTCCTATAATTTTCTGCATACAGGTCTTTTGTCTCCTTAGGTAGGTTTATTCCTAGGTATTTTATTCTTTTTGTTGCAATGGTAAACGGGAGTGTTTTCTTAATTTCACTTTCAGATTTTTCATCATTAGTATACAGGAATGCAAGAGATTTCTGTGCATTAATTTTGTATCCTGCTACTTTACCAAATTCATTGATTAGCTCTAGTAGTTTTCTGGTAGCATCTTTTGGATTCTCTATGTATAGTATCATGTCATCTGCAAACAGTGACAGCTTTACTTCTTCTTTTCCGATTTGGATTCCTTTTATTTCTTTTTCGTCTCTGATTGCTGTGGCTAACACTTCCAAAACTATGTTGAATAATAGTGGTGAGAGTGGGCAACCTTGTCTTGTTCCTGATCTTAGTGGAAATGGTTTCAGTTTTTCACCATTGAGGACAATGTTGGCTGTGGGTTTGTCATATACGGCCTTTATTATGTTGAGGAAAGTTCCCTCTATGCCTACTTTCTGCAGCACTTTTATCATAAATGGGTGTTGAATTTTGTCGAAAGCTTTCTCTGCATCTATTGAGATGATCATATGGTTTTTCTCCTTCAATTTGTTAATATGATGTATCACGTTGATTGATTTGCGTATATTGAAGAATCCTTGCATTCCTGGAATAAACCCCACTTGATCATGGTGTATGATCCTTTTAATGTGCTGTTGGATTCTGTTTGCTAGTATTTTGTTGAGGATTTTTGCATCTATGTTCATCAGTGATATTGGCCTGTAGTTTTCTTTCTTTGTGACATCTTTGTCTGGTTTTGGTATCAGGGTGATGGTGGCCTCGTAGAATGAGTTGGGGAGTGTTCCTCCCTCTGCAATATTTTGGAAGAGTTTGAGAAGGATAGGTGTTAGCTCTTCTCTAAATGTTTGATAGAATTCGCCTGTGAAGCCATCTGGTCCTGGGCTTTTGTGTGTTGGAAGATTTTTAATCACAGTTTCAATTTCAGTGCTTGTGATTGGTCTGTTCATATTTTCTATTTCTTCCTGGTTCAGTCTTGGCAGGTTGTGCATTTCTAAGAATCTGTCCATTTCTTCCAGGTTGTCCATTTTAATGGCATAGAGTTGCTTGTAGTAATCTCTCATGATCCTTTGTATTTCTGCAGTGTCAGTTGTTACTTCTCCTTTTTCATTTCTAATTCTATTGATTTGAATCTTCTCCCTTTTTCTCTTGATGAGTCTGGCTAATGGTTTATCAATTTTGTTTATCTTCTCAAAGACCCAGCTTTTAGTTTTATTGATCTTTGCTATTGTTTCATTCATTTCTTTTTCATTTATTTGTGATCTGGTCTTTATGATTTCTTTCCTTCTGCCAACTTTGGGATTTTTGTTCTTCTTTCTCTAATTGCTCTAGTTATAAGATTATGTTGTTCATTTAAGATTTTTCTTCTTTCTTGAGGTAGGATTTTATTGCTGTAAACTTCCCTCTTAGAACCGCTTTTGCTGCATCCTATAGATTTTGGGTCACTGTGTTCTCATGGTCTTTTTTTCCGGGTTTTATTGATTTCCTCTTTGATTTCTTCAGTGATCTCTTGGTTATTTAGTAGTGTATAGTTTAACTTCCATGTGTTTCTAATTTTTACAGATTTTTTCCTGTAATTGATATGTAATCTCATAACGTTATGGTTGGAGAAGATACTTGATATGATTAAAATTTTCTTAAATTTACCAACGATTGATTTGTGACCCACGATATGATCTATCATGGAGAATGTTCCATGAGCACTTGAGAAGAAAGTGTAATCTGCTGGTTTTGGATGGAATGTCCTATAAATATCAATTAAATCCATCTTTAATAAGGTATCATTTAAAGCTTGTGTTTCCTTATTTATTTTCTTTTTGGAAGATCTGTGCATTGGTGAAAGTGGGGTGTTGAAATCCCCAACTCTGATTGTGTTATTGTCAATTTTCCCTTTTATAGCTGTTAGCATTTGCCTTATGTACTGAGGTGCTCCTATGTTGGGTGCATAAATATTTACAATTGTTATATCTTCTTCTTGGATTCATCCCTTGATCATTCTGTAGTGTCCTTCTTTTTCTCTTATAAGAGTCTTTATTTTAAAGTCTATTTTGTCTGATATGAGAATTGCTACTCCAGCTTTCTTTTGATTTCCATTTGCATGGAATATCTTTTTCCATCCCCTCACTTTCAGTCTGTATGTGTCTCTAGGTCTGAAGTGGGTCTCTTGTAGACAGCATAGATATGGGTCTTGTTTTTTCACCCGTTCAGCCAGTCTATGTTTTTTGGTTGGAGCATTTAATCCATTTACATTTAAGATAGTTATCGATATGTATGTTCTTATTACCATTTTCTGAATTGTTTTCAGTTTGTTATTGTAAGTCTCTTCCTTCTCTTGTGTTTCCTTCCTAGAGAAGTTCCTTTAGCATTTGTTGTAAAGCTGGTTTGGTGGTGCTGAATTCTCTTTGCTTTTGCTTATCTGTAAAGGTTTTAATTTCTCGGTTGAATCTGAATGAGATGCTTGCTGGGTAGAGTACTTTTGCTTGTACTTTTTTCCCTTTCATCACTTTAAACATGTCCTGCCACTACTTTCTGGTTTGCAGATTTTCTGCTGAATGATCGCTGTTAACCTTATGGAGATTTCCTTGTATGTTATTTGTTGCTTTTCCCTTGCTGCTTTTAATATTTTTTCTTTGTATTTAAGTTTTGATAGTTTGATTAATATGTGTCTTGGCATGTTTCTCCTTGGATGTATTCTGTTTGGGACTGTCTGTGCTTCCTGGACTTGGTTGACTATTTCCTTTTCCATATTAGGGAAGTTTTCAACTATAATCTCTTCAAATATTTTCTCAGTCCCTTTTTTTCCCCTTCTTCTTCTGGGACCCCTATACTTAGAATGTTGGTGCATTTAATGTTGTCCCAGAGGTCTCTGAACTTGTCCTCAATTCTTTTCATTCTTTTTCTTTATCCTCCCCTGTGATACTTATTTCCACTATTTTATCTTCCAGGTCACTTATCTGTTCTTCTGCCTTACTTATTCTGCTATTGATTCCTTCTGGAGAATTTTTAATTTCACTTATTGTGTTGTTCATCAGTGTTTGTTTGTTCTTTAGTTCTTTTTGGTCCTTGTTAAATGTTTCTTGTATTTTCTCCATTCTAATTCCAAGAGTTTTTCTCCTCTTTACTATCATTTCTCTGAATTCTCTTTGAGGTAGACTGCCTATTTCCTCTTCATTTATTTGGTCTGGTGGGTTTTTCCCTTGCTCCTTCATCTGCTGTGTGTTTCTCTGTCTTCTCATTTTGCTTACCTTACTGTGTTTGGGGTGTCCTTTTCACAGGCTGCTGGTTCGTAGTTCCCACTTTTTTTGGTGTTTGCCCCCAGTGGTTAAGGTTGGTTCAATGGTTTGTGTAGACTTCCTGTTGGAGGGCCTAGTGCCTGTGTTCTGGTGGATGAGGCTGGATTTTGTCTTTCTGGTGGGCAGGACCATGTCCGGTGGTGTGTTTTGGGGTTCTGTGAGCTTAGTATGATTTTAGGCAGCCTCTCTGGTAATCGGTGGGGTTGTGTTCCTGTCTTGCTCGTTGTTTGGCATAGGGTGTCCAGCACCGTAGCTTGCTTGTCATTGAGTGGAGCTGGGTCTTAGCATTGAAATGGAGATCTCTGGGAGAGCTTTCGCCATTTGATATTATGTGGAGCCGGGAGGTCTCTGTTGGACCAATGTCCTGAACTCGGCTCTCCCACTTCAGAGGCACAGGCCTGACACCCGCGGGAGCACCAAGATCCTGTCAACCACACGGCTCAGAAGAAAAAGGAGAAAAAAAAGAAATAAATAAAATAAAATAAAGTAAGTTTATTTAAATAAAAAAATTATTAGAAATTTAAAAAAGAAAAAAAGAAAGAAAGAAAGAAGAGAGCAACCAAACCAAAAAACAAATCCACCAATTATAACAAGCGCTAAAAACTATAGTTAAAACAAACAAACAAACAAACAAAATGGACAGAGAGAACCCTAGGACAAGTGGTAAAAGCAAAGCTATACAGACAAAATCAAACAAAGAAGCAAACATATACACATTCACAAAAAGAGAAAAAGGAAGAAAAAATATATATCTATATATATATATAAAATGGAGTAAGAGAGCAACCAAATTAATAAACAAATATACCAATAACAATAAACTCTAAATACTAAGGTAAACATAGTACAAAAAACTATTTAGATGCAGAAAGCAAACCCCAAGGCTGCAGTTGGTCCCAAAGTCCCCCGCCTCAATTTTGGGATGATTCATTGTCTATTCAGGTATTCCAGAGATGCAGGGTACATCAAGTTGACTGTGGAGATTTAATCTGCTGCTCCTGAGGCTGCTGGGAGAAATTTCCCTTTCTCTTCTTTATTCGCACAGCTCCTGGGGTTCAGCTTTGGATTTGGCCCTGCCTCTGCATGTAGGTCGCCTGAGGGTGTGTGTTCCCGCCCAGACAGGGCGAGATTGAAGGAGCAGCTGACTGGGGGCTCTGGCTCACTCAGGCTGGGGTAGGGAGAGGTACGGAATGCAAGGCGAGCTTGTGGCAGCAGAGGCCGGCGTGACGTTGCAACAGCCTGTGGTGTGCCGTGTGTTCTCCCGGGTAAGTTGTCCCTGGATCATGGGACCCTGGTAGTGTCAGGCTGCACAGGCTCCTTTGAGGGGAGGTGTGGATAGTGACCTGTGCTTGCACACAGGCTTCTTAGTGGCTGCAGCAGCAGCCTTAGCATTTCATTCCCGTCTCTGGTGTCTGCGCTGATAACCGCTGCTCACACCCGTCTCTGGAGCTCGTTTAGGCGGTTCTCTGAATCTTCTCTCCTCGTGCACCCCGAAACAATGGACTCTTGCCTCTTAGGCAGTTGCAGACTTTTTCCCGGACTCCCTCCCGGCTAGCTGTGATGCACTAGCCCCCTTCAGGCTGTGTTCCCGCAGCCAACCCCAGTCCTCTCCCTGGGTTCTGACTTCCAAAGCCTGAACCTCAGCTCCCAGCCCCCACCCGCCCCAGCAGGTGAGTAGACAAGCCTCTCCGGCTGCTGAGTGCTGGTCGGCACAGATCCTCTGTGAGGGAATCTCTCCACTTTGCCCTCTGCACCCCTGTTGCTGTGCTCTCCTCCGTGGCTCTGAAGCTTGCCCCCTGCCACCCCCCATCTCCACCAGTGAAGAGGCTTCCTAGTGTGTGGAAACTTTTCCTCCTTCACAGCTCCCTCCCAGAGGTGCAGGTCCTGTCCCTATTCTTTTGTCTCTGTTTTTTCTTTTTTCTTTTGCCCTACCCAGGTACGTGGGTAGTTTCTTGCCTTTTGGGAAATCTGAGGTCTTCTGCCAGTGCTCAGTATGTGTTCTGTAGGAGTTGTTCCACATGTAGACGTATTTCTGATGTATTTGTGGGGAGAAAGGTGATCTCCACGTCTTACTCCTCTGCCATGTTGAAGGTCTCCCTGAAGTGGTTTTTAAAAATCCAACATAGGATGTATTTTCAAAGAAAAGATTTCACACAGTAATTCCATCACATAATCAGAATGTGCTTTTCAGTTTAATATTTGCTAACTTTTTCGGAAGCAGCTTGAGTTGTCAATCAGATGATACCTACTTTCTTACAACATCTTCTCCTAAAATTTAGACTTAATTGGTAATTAGTTTCCATACTGCTATACTTGTCATACATTGGAAGATTATTTTTGTCTTTTGACTTAACAGTTGTCTCCTAAACAACCAATTAAGCTTTGTGCAGCATTTTATAGTTTCTTAATCCATTGTTATTTAATAATCATGACCTTGTGAGACAGAGAACTAATATTTTATGTGCACAAATTATGTGATAGAAAAGTGTGCTGGAAAAGATAGCTATGATTTACTGAGAGATTAATACGGGCTAAGTGCATTAGTTATTATATGATCCATTTTCTCATCATAGCAACTCTGCATAACAATTACTACTATCCCTCCCAATTTTTGAGATAAATAAATTGAGAATCAGAAGTTTAAAGTAAATTTCCCGATATCACAAATAAATATGTGGCAGGTCAAGACTGAAATCCATAGCTTCTGAGTCGAAATCCTAAGGTATTTCCATTATATCAAGCTGTCTTTCTGCTACCCGCAGATAGTATGGGATGAAATTTGTGACCAGAAAAAGGCTTACTTAGCCTCAAATATCTCCCACACCAGCTCTGTATCATTCCTAAAATCTCCCAACCATCCTAATTTATTTGTGTTTGTAAGCAAGGACATACTCTAGGTTACTTTAAGCTATTAGACTCTGTGGAGTTGGTTGGTTCCTTAACAGAGAACAGGCCCCTGAATGGATGAAACACCGGAGAGGCTTTTTTTTTTCAGAAAAAGGAGGAATAGAAAAGAAAAATGCAGTTCTTTGAGGATACCAGAATAAAGGAATCTGGGTGGATACAGAGTCACATGGGGGGAGGGGGAATATGGAAAGGTCTCTAGGAATCCATTCATTTAACAAATATTAATTGAGGCACTCGCTCTGTGCCAAGCATTGTTCTAGGCCATTAAATGAACAAAACAGACACAAATCTTGCTCTGCCTTAATGGAAGTACTATTCTAGTAGGGGGAGACAGATAAATGATAAACATAATGAACAGCTAAATTATATGGGATTTAGAAAGTGATGAATATTGTGGAGAAAGAATTACACCATAATAAGGGGGACAATGAATACTGGGAATCGGAGTTAAATTGCAAATACATTGGTCAGAATGGGCTTAATTTGAGAAGGTGACACTAAAGCAGATTGAAGGGAGTAGAGGCTTGACTATATATATAACATTTCAGGTGAGGGAACAGATAGTGCATCAGTAGATCATGACTGGAGTGTTGAAGAGAAAGCAAAAAGTTCAGTGTGGCTAGAACACAAAGAACAAGGGGTTGAGTAGCAGAAAATGAGGTCAGTTAAACCCCATCATATAGGGCTCTGTAGGCTGTTGTAAGGACTTTGGAACGATTGGAGAGTAAGCTCCAGGAAGGCAAGAGCCGTGTCTATTTTGTTCATCATGAATGCCTAGTTGCCTATCCCCAGTGCCTGGTACAAAAAAGACATTCAATGATTATTTATTTTATGAATGAATGACAGTTACCTACTCTCAGGGAGCTCCTATTTTCCTGGCAAGAGGTAGGCTAGTGCAAGGATATAATGTAATGGACTATTGTAGGTTATGTTGTAAATATTATTATTATCCCAATTTTACCAAAAAGAGACTGATGCCAGAGAAAATTTTACTAGTTTAGTTGTTTTCAAATTTTAAAAGCAGAATCTTTCTTCAAATTAAACTTACATAGAACTCAATGTAGAAAAAAGATCAAATGGAGATGCTTTGATTGAAAGATTGTGGAATTGACACTTGGTCTCACTTTTGTCCTGTGAGGCCACCCTTAAGGAACTGTCTCAGATTTTAGATGGTCCTATACCATGGTGTCATACCATTTAGTGTGAAGAGTCACAAAGTGTCTCTTGGCAAAGAGCTGTGATTAGGACATGGGTTGCTCCTGAAAGGTGCATTTACACATCTGTATGTGTATTGAGATGGAGTAAAGACATGGGGAAGAAAACTAAGAGATATTGGTAGCCATGTCAATGGAAACCAAAGGAATTTCTACTTCTAAGTTCCCACATAGAATTTGCTGGCTGTCCAAGGCTCTCAAGCCCATTCCCTTCCATGGTAGTGCCCCAGATGGATCAATTATACCTTATTGTGGCCCAAGTTTTCCTGACAATGTCTGATGCTGCCATCTCTGCTCTGTTGCTTTGTGGCTTTTCTTGACTCTGGCACTTCTAACTGATGGTTGGATCTTGACATTGTCACTGGAGTTTAACCTCATTACTGCTGTCCATGTTGGTGGCCCTGCCCATGCTCTCTTATGTGTCTCTGGCTATGTTATGACAGATGTTATTCTCTCACAGGAAGAGTAGGAGTGTCTCCACCAGAATTAAAAACCTTACTAGGCTCCCTAAAGGGGTGGGGAGAGACTTTCTCTCAGGTCATTACATCATCCCAGCAGGTAAACTCTTTTATCGGGCTCTTCTAAAGAATGGTTTTTCTATCTTCATTTATTATAGAACTGTCTCTTGAGAAATTTTGCACAAGAACCCCCAGGCCTGGATATTTAAGTGATACAGAATGATACCAACTCAAAGTGTCCCTCTCAAACAACAATCACAGTCATCTCCGGAAGTATTAAGGGTATCTTATTCTCCTTTTGGTTTTACAGTTAAAATTCCAACGTACTATGGTCTAACTCTTAGTATCACAGTCCTCCTTGCCACTTTCTTTTCTCAGTAGTCCTAATAAAATCCTCCTACAGAAAGGAGCTCCAACGGCCTGATATGGTGTGTCATTATTCCTGGGATTGATATTCTCATTATACCCAGCTCTGGGATTTTCATTTCATGAAATAATAAAATGGATTTCATATAAATTCAAATGAGATGTAAAAGTTACATAAAACTTATGCTGACCTCTGTGACTATTCAGAAAATTTCCCTTGGAAGACAGCTGATACTGATTTTTAAAAATTTTACCTTTACAGTGTGTTGGCAAAGCCCACAGAGAATGTATAGATGAAATGGGACTCACAGTTTCAAATAGAAAGCAAGAACTAAGTCTCCTTTCCTGTGGGTAGCAATAAAATCTTCCTAATAAGTTATTTCATTTGATGCCCAGGCAGGCATTGAAGTTTTTTTAAATCACCAAAAATGTGATTCCATTATTGCATACCCAGCCAAAGCCACAGCTGACTATTATGTAGTCATGGAAAACACAGTACTACTATTTGATATAATCATGTCTTTCTCTTTTTTTTTAAAAGGAAATGTCCAAGATCGATTGGATAGCAGGTGGCCCAGAGTCTCAACTTTGTTAATGGTCACCATGACTCCAAGTAAGTAGCTGACCAAAGAAGTAGACCTTTAATTCTCTTGTAATGTAATACTCCTTGAGGAAAAAGAAGTGGTGTACTGGTGGGTTAAGATTAGGTGTACAATGTTACGTTAGTTTATGCTGTACATGAAAAAAAGAAAAAAGGAAATATAAACAAGGAAACAAAAAAAAAGATGAAGTGTACAACACTGAATGCACAACTTCTGAAAGGGATTGCTATGGAATGGGGGCTCTAGAAGCAAAGCCAAATTGTGTTGGTCCACCCAATGTTAATTTGGCTGGGACTCCACTCCATCTCAGGTTTAATGGGTCTGAAACACCAAACAGTATTGAGACTGGATCAAATTCCTAGGACAAACTTTTGAGATTGATTCTTTTTCCTGTCACCAACAGCTTGTTGATTATGGCTGGTTCACTGTAAAATTGCACATGTGATTTTCTTTCCCCATTTGTAGAATTCTTGTTCATTCTTTGAGTCATTTACAGTGAGTTCCAGACTTTAGGAAAGACTATATGAGCTTTGTGATTTTAGCACTTCATTTAATCCATGTGAGCCTCAGTTTCCCCATCTGCAATATGTACTCACATCAATAACAGGTAGTGTAAATTAGGCTGTCTGGACTTCCCTGAAAAGAAATGACATGATTTACACATACCCCTAAGAAGGAACTCAAACTTGTTTCCTGCCATACTTCAGTGTTCAGAGGCCCTGGGGGAGAGGAAGAGAGAAGTAGGCATTTTCCAATGTTAAACCATTGACCTAGTTAGCCATCTTAAGAGTAAAAATATATTTGTGCAGCTAATGTCCTGGACTTGAATCAAACAGAAATCTTGTCTGCTCTGCCTTACAAATCACATTCAAAGAAATTAAAGGAGAGAGTAGGTCAAATGCATATGTCCACCAGACATACAAACGGAAATGATTTACTCTGGGAATGCTGATTGTATCTCTGCCTTTCCTCTACCTTGGCTTTCACCACTGAATATTACTCTTGGACTGTGTATTCCCAGAGGGCGTTACTAAGGCCAATGGGTCTTAATTACAGAAACAAACATTTGACCTAAATATTTAATCAAGCAAGCAAACAAACAAATAAATAAAACTTTCTAACAATTAGAGTTATGAGAAGTACTAAGTCAGCCATTCCCAAAGACATTCAAGCAAAGTTTGGCAACCACCTATGGTAGAAAGAACTTGTAACTCTGATAGAAGTTCAGCCTCTTAGATCTCTTTCTACTGCATCTTCACAAAAACCATAATATACGAATCTGATCTTTGAAACATATTTAATTATATTTGGGGAGCCCATACAGAGAAAAAAGTCTATTTGCATCAGTTGGAAGACTGCTTCAATCATCAATTCCTTGCTAACATTGCTAAGTACAGATCAGTTCTGAAAGCCCTTATTGAGTACATGTGTTATGCCAAGCCTTGGGTAAGAGAATGCAGGGGAGACAGGTAAGAAATAGCTATCTCCACCCTTCAAAAGCTCTCACACTAATGAAGAGCTTACAGGTTAATACAAGCACAATGTGAGTAACAGAGACAAAATATAGGAAGAGATAAAGAGAAAATAATTGAATTTGTTCATCAGGTAATGTTTCTAATTATGCATGTGTCCATTGTCATTGTTCTTCTTCCCCTGCCCACTGTTCTTTACCTGCTCAATTCAAGACCTCTAGTCTCACTTCTTCCAAAATGCTCTTAATAATTATTTCAGTCTTCAGTCATTACCCTCACTCCTAATACCCACTGTTATGGGTTGAATTGTGTCCCCCACCCCCTCCGAAAGATATGTTGAAGTCCTAGCTCTAGGAACTTGTGAATCTGATCTTATTTGGAAGTGGGGTTATTTCAGATATAATCAAGTTAAGATGAGGTCATACTGGAGTAAGGTGAGACCTAAATCTAATATAACTGGTGCCCTTATAAGAAGAGGTAGATATGAGGACAGGCACAGAGATACACGAGGGGAATGCCATGTGAAGATGGAGGAAAATATTTAAGAGATGAGTCTATAAGTCAAGTAACACCAAGTATTGCCAGTAACTACCAGAAGCTAGGAGAGAAACATGGAACAGATTCTCCTTCAGAGTGCTCTGAAGGAACCAACCTTGCCATCCATGATTTCAGACTTTAGTCTCCAGAACTTCTAGATAGCAAGTTTCTGTTTTAATCCACCAAGTTTGTGATACTTTATTATGGCATTCTGAGAAACTAACATATTAACATATCTTTTGTCTGTATTACATGGTTTAGCACTTAAGTAGCATCTATACTAGGAGCTGACCAGAAGGATATCAGCAATAGGAAAAATAGATAACATTATTGAGCACTTACTCTTTTCCAGGTACTGTAATAATCATTTTTCATGCTCATTTAATTTTCATAACAACCTTATGATATAGGTACTATTATTATCCACATTTTATGGAATGAGGAAACTGAGGTTAAATAACTTACCCAAAGGCTAATGAGGGGCAAACCTGGGACTTCAACTCACTTTAAAGCATTATGCTAAAATGCTTTTAATAATGCCTAGAAGGTAGGGAATACCTATTGGTATATTTTTGTTGTTGTTGTTCTTTTGTTTTTTGTTTTTCTTTTCCCTTTTTTTGCTGTTAGCTTAATATTCTACCAGTTTTCAGAAACTGGTAGGTGTTCAAAACATTTTTATAATAGCACTATTGAATAATTGAAAAATAAAGAAAAATAAAATAACTCAAATTCTACCACTGTCATAAAAATTATTTTTTTTGTGGGGGTATTGCTTTCCAATTTAATAAAATGAAATTAGTGCACTCAACCCTGTGATTTGCATCCTGGTGATACAAAAATACAAGACCTTGTCTGCTCACAGGGAGTTGGGATGAACAGGGAGCAATGCCTACAAGGGCATAGTATACATAGGGTAACAAGGGTATGTGGTATATATACATAAATTCTTTAATTAAAATATTTTATTGAGATAATTATAGAAGCACATGAAGTTATAAGAAATAATACAGAAAATCTCTTGTATACTTTGCCCAATTATCCCCAGTGGTAACATATCGCAAAATTGTAGTATAATGTTGCAACCAAGAAATTGACCTTGATACAATCCACCAATCTTTTTCAGAGTTTCCCGATTTTACTTGTACTCATTTGTATATGTATATGTGTGTGCATTATAAGTTCTCTACAATATTATTGACTGTGGGGGTTTCTGTATCAACTGTGAAAATCCAAATACAGAACTAATCTATGTTGGATATCTAGCAAGGCTCCCTCATGTTATCTCTTTATAGCCACACCCATCACCTAGCTCTCCACCCAGCCTTCCACACCTGCTTGAATCTCTAACTCCTGACAACTAATAACCATCCTTCTCTACAATTTTGTCATTTCAAAAATTATATAAAAATGTAATAATATAATATGTGACTTTTTGAGATTACCTTTTCTATTTTCACTCAGCATAATTTCTTAGACATTCATTTAAATTGTTGCATGCATCAATAATACATTCTTTTTGGACCTTCAAGATGGCAGAGGAGTAAGACATGGAGATCACCTTCCTCCCCACAAATACATCAAAAATACATCTACATGTGGAACAACTTCTACAGAATACATAATGAATGCTGGCAGAAGACCTCAGACTTCCCAAAAGGCAAGAAAATCCCCACGTACCTGGGTAGGGCAAAAGAAAAAAGAAAAAACAGAGACAAAAGAATAGGGACGGGACCTGAACCTCTGGGAGGGAGCTGTGAAGGAAGAAAAGTTTCCACACACTAGGGAGCCCCTTCACTGGTGGAGATGGGTGGTGGGCGGGGTGGAAGCTTCAGAGCCATGGAGGAGAGTGCAGCAACAGGGGTGCAGAGGGCCAAGCGGAGAGATTTCTATACAGAGGATCAGTGCTGACTAGCACTCACCAACCTGAGACGCTTCTCTGCTGACCCGCCAGGGCGGGTGGGGTCTGGGAGCTGAGGCTCAGGCTTTGGAGGTCAGACCCCAGGGAGAGGACTGGGGTTGCTGTGTGAAGACAACTGAAGAGGGCTAGTGTGCCACAGCTAGCTGGGAGGGAGTCCAGGAAAAAGTCCGGACCTGCAGGAGAAGCAAGAGAACATTGTTTCGAGGTGGGCAAGGAGAGGGGATTCCTGCTCTGTGTGCACACAGAAGGCAGAGCACTGCCTAAGTGAGCTCCAGAGATGGGCGTGAGCCACGGCTATCAGCTCGGACCCCAGAGACGGGCATGAAATGCTAATGCTGCCACTGCTGCCAACAAGAATCCTGTGTGCAAGCACAGGTCACTATCCACACCTCCCCTCCAGGGAGCCTGTGCAGCCTACCACTGCCAGGGTCCTGTGCTCCAGGGACATCTTCCCTGGGAGAACACACGGCACGCCTCAGGCTGTTGCAATGTCACGCTGGCCTCTGCCGCTGCAGAGTAATCCTGCATTCCAATTATGACTAGTGTACCCCTCCCTCTCCCCAGCCTGAGTGAGCAAGAGAGCCCTAATTGGCTGCTGCTTTTACCCCCTCCTATCTGGGCAGGGAAAAAAGGCCCGAGGGTGGCCTACATGCAGGGGCAGGGCCAAAACCAAAGCTGAAACACAGGAGCTATATGAAAGAAGAAGGGAAAGGGAAATTTCTCCATGCAGCCTCAGGAGCATCAGATTAAATACCCACAATCAACTTGATAAACCATGCATCTGTGGAATAAATGAATAGACAATGAAAGTTCCCAAAATTGAGGCAGTGGACATTGGGAGCAACTAGAGACTTGGGGATTGATTTCTGCATCTGATTTGTTTTCGGTTTTAGGTTTATCCTAGTTCAGTTTTTAGTGCTTGTTATCATTGGTGGATTTGTTTATTGGTTTGGTTGCTCTCTTCCTTTATTTAAATATTTATTTATTATTTTAAAAAAAATTTAATTTTTTCTTTCCTTTTTTCTCTTTTTGTGAGTGTGTATGTGTATGTTTCTTTGTGTGATTTTGTCTGTTTAGGTTTGCTTTTACCATTTATCCTAGGGTTCTGTCTGGTTTTTTTTTGTTTGTTTATTTTTGTTTGTATTTTTTAATTTCTCTTTTCATGAGTGTGTGTGTGTGTTTATTTGTGTGAGTTTGTCAGTTTAGTTTTGCTTTTACCATTTGGTTTGAGGTTCTAACAACTCTTCATTTTTATTTTCTTTTCTTCCTTTTCTTCTGAGCCGTGTGGCTGGAAGGGACTTGGTGCTCTGTCCAGGTGTCGGGCCTGAGGCTCCAAGGTGGGAGAGCCGAGTCCAGGACATTGGATGACCAGAGAATTCCCGACCACAAGTAATATCAATCAGTGAGAGCTCTTCCAGAGAATTCCATCTCAATATTAAGACCCAGCTCCACCCAACGGCCAGCAAGCTCCAGTGCTGGAGGTCCCATACCAATCAACTTGCAAGACAGGAACACAACTCCACCCATTAGCAGAGAGGCTGCCTAAAGTCATACTAAGTTCACAGACACCCCAAAACATACCACCAGAAGAGGTCCTGCCACCAGAAAGACAACATCCAGCCTCATCCACCAGAACACAGGCACCAGTCTCCTCCACCAGGAAGCCTACACAAGCCACTGAACCAACCTCACCCACTGCAGGCAGACACCAAAAATAAAGAGAGGCTTCCCTGGTGGCGCACTGGTAGAGAATCTGCCTGCCAATGCAGGGGACATGGGTTTGAGCCCTGGTCTGGGAAGATCCCACATGCCGCGGAGCGGCTAGGCCTGTGAGCCACAACTACTGAGCCTGCATGTCTGCAGCCAGTGCTCCACAACGAGAGGCCACGATAGTGAGAGGCCCACACACCGCAATGAGGAGTGGCCCCCGCTTGCCGCAACTAGAGAAAGCCCTCACACAGAAACGAAGACCCAACAGAGCCAAAAATAAATAAATAATTAAATAAATTAATTAAAAGAAAAAGTTTAAAAAAAAAATAAAGGGAACTACGAATATGCAGGCGGCAAAAAAGAGACCCCAAACATAGTAAGTTAAACAAAATGAGAAGACAGAGAAATATGTAGCCGATGAAGGAGCAAGGTAAAAACACACCATACCAAATGAAGGAGGAGGAAATAGGCAGTCTACCTCAAAAAGAATTCAGAGTAATAATAGTAAAGATGATCCAAAATCTCGTAAATAGAATGGAGAAAATACAAGAAACGTTTAACAAGGACGAAAAAGAAATAGAAAGCAAACAAACAATGATGAACAACACAATAAAAGAAATAAAAAATACTCTAGAAGGAATCAGTAGCAGAATAACTGAGGCAGACGAACAGATAAGTGACCCGGAAGATAAAATATTGGAAATAACTGCTGCAGAGCAGAATAAAGAAAAAAGAATGAAAAGAATTGAGGACAGTCTCAGACACCTCTGGAACAGCCTTAAATGCAGTAACATTCAAATTATAGTGGTCCCAGAAGAAGAAGAGAAAAAGAAAGGGTCTGAGAAAATATTTGAAGAGATTAGAGTCATAAACTTCACTAACATGGGAAAGGAAATAGTCAGTCAAGTCCAGGAAGCACAGAGAGTCCCATACAGGATAAATCCAAGGAGAAACACGCTAAGACATATATTAATCAAACTGTCAAATGTTAAATATAAAGAAAAAGTATTAAAAGCAGAATGGGAAAAGCAGCAAATACCATACAAGGGAATCCCCATAAGGTTAACAGCTGATCTTTCAGCTGAAACTCTGCAAGCCACAGGGGTGTGGCAGGACATATTTAAAGTGATGAAAGGGAAAAACCTACAACCAAGATTACTCTACCCAGCAAGGATTTCATTCAGAGTCGATGGAGAAATTAAAACCTTTAAAGACAAGCAAAAGTTAAGAGAATTCAGCACCACAAAAACAGCTTTACAACAAATGCTAAAGGAAATTCTCTAGGCAGGAAAAACAAGAGAAGGAAAAGACCTACAAAAAGAAACCCAAAACAATTAAGAAAATGGTAATAGGAACATACATATTGATAATTACCCTACATGTAAATGGATTAAATGCTCCAACCAAAAGACACAGACTGGCTGAATGGATAAAAAAACAATACCCACATATATGCTGTCTGCAAGAGACCCACTTCAGACTTAGGGACACATGCAGTCTGAAAGTGAGGGGATGGGAAAAGATATTCCATGAATATGGAAATCAAAAGAAAGCTGGAGTAGCAATACTCACATTAGACAAAATAGAGTTTACAATAAAGACTATTACAAGAGACAAAGGACACTACATAATAATTACAAGATCAATCCAAGAAGAAGATATAACAATTGTAAATATTTATGTACCCAACAAAGGAACACCTCAATACATAAGGCGAATGCTAACAGCCATTAAATGGGAAATCGACAGTAACACAATCATAGTAGGGGACTTTAAAACCCCACTTTCACCAATGGACAGATCATCCAAAATGAAAATAAATAAGGAAACACAAGCTTTAAATGACACATTAGACAAGATGGACTTAATTAATATTTATAGGACATTCCATCCAAAAGCAACAGAATACATTATCTTCTCAAATGCACATGGAACATTCTCCAGGATAGATCATATCTTGGGTCACAAATCAAGCTTTGATAGTTTTAAGAAAATTGAAATCACATCAAGTATCTTTTCTGACCACATTGCTATGAGACTAGATATCAGTTAAAAGAGAAAAGCTGTAAAAAATACAAACACATGGACGCTAAACAATACACCAATAAATAACCAAGAGATCACTGAAGAAATCAAAGAGGAAATCAAAAAATACCTAGAAGCAAATGACAATGAAAACACAATGACGCAAAACCTATGGGATACAGCAAAAGCAGTTCTAAGAGGGAAGTTTATATCAATACAATCCTACATCAAGAAACAAGAAAAATCGTAGATGAACAACCTAATTATATACCTATAGCAATTAGAGAAAGAAGAACAAAAATAACCCATAGTTGGCAGAAGGAAACAAATCATAAAGATCAAATCAGAAATAAATGAAAAAGAAATGAAGAAAACAATAGCAAAGATCAATAACACTAAAAGCTGTTTCTTTGAGAAGATAAAGAAAATTGATAATCCATTAGCCAGACACATCAAGAAAGAAAGGGAGAAGACTCACATCAATAGAATTAGAAGTGAAAAAGGAGAAGTAACAACTGACACTGCAGAAAAACAAAGGATCATGAGAGATTACTACAAGAAACTATATGCCAATAAAATGGACAACCTGGAAGAAATGGAGAAATTCTTAGAAATGCACAACCTTCCAAGACTGAACCAGGAAGAAAGAGAAAATATGAACAGAAAAATCACAAGCACTGAAATTGAAACTGTGATTAAAAATCTTCTAACAAACAAAAGCCCAGGACCAGATGGCTTCACAGGCGAATTCTATCAAACATTTAGAGAAGAGCTAACACTTATCCTTCTCAAAACCTTCCAAAATATAGCAGAGGGAGGAACACTCCCAAACTCATTCTATGAGGCCACCATCACCCTGATACCAAAACCAGACAAAGATGTCACAAAGAAGGAAAACTTCAGGCCAATATCACTGATGAACATAGATGCAAAAGTCCTCAACAAAATACTAGTAAACAGAATCCAAGAGCACATTAAAAGGATCATACACCATGGTCAAGTAGGGTTAATCCTAGCAATGCAAGGATTCTTCAATATATGCAAATCAATCAATGTGATAAAGGCCATATATGACAAACCCACAGTCAATATCGTTCTCAGTGGTGAAAAACTGAAACCATTTCCTCTAAGATCAGGAACAAGACAAGTTTGCCGACTCTCAACACTATTATTCAACACAGTTTTGGAAGTCTTACCCATGGCCATCAGTGAAGAAAAAGAAAAAAAAGTATCCAGATCAGCAAAGAAGAAGTAAAACTGTCATTTTTTGCAGATGACATGATATTATACATAAAGAATCCTAAAGGTGCTACCAGAAAACTACTAGAGCTAATCAATGAATTTGGTAAAGTAGTAGGATACAAAATTAATACACAGAAATCTCTTGCATTCCTATACACTAACGACAAAAAATCTGAAAGAGAAATTAAGGAAACACTCCCATTTACCATTCGAACAAAAAGAATAAAATACCTGGGAATGAACCTAAGGACAAAAAGACCTGTATGCAGATAACTACAAGACACTCATGAAAGAAAATAAAGATGATACAAACAGATGGAGAGATATACCATGTTCTTGGATTGGAAGAATCAACATTGTGAACATGACTATACTACCGAAAGCAATATACAGATTCAATGCTATACCTATAAAAATTTCCAGTGACATTTTTCATAGAACTGGAAAAAAATTTCACAATTTGTATGGAAACGCCAAAGACCCTAAATGTCCAAAGAATATTGAGAAAGAAAAACGGAGCTGGAGGAATCAGTCTCCCAGAATTCAGATTATACTACAAACTAACAGTAATCAAGACAGTATGGTACAGGCACAAAAACAGAAATATAGATCAATGGAACAGGATAGAAAACCCAGAGATAAACCCACGCACATATGGTCATCTTATCTTTGATAAAGGAGGCATGAATATACAATGGAGAAAAGACAGCTTCTTCAATAAGTGGTGCTGGGAAAACTGGACAGATACATGTAAAAGAATGAAATTAGAACAATCCCCAACACCATACACAAAAATAAACTCAAAATGGATTAAAGACCTAAATGTAAGACTGGACACTATAAAACTCTTAGAGGAAAACATAGGAAGAAAACTCTTTGACAAAAATCACAGCAAAATCCATTTTGACCCACCTCCTTGAGAAAAGGAAATAATAACAAAAATAAACAAATGTTACCTAATGAAACTTAAGAGCTTTTGCACAGCAAAGGAAACCATAAACAAGATGAAAAGACAATACTCAGAATGGGAGAAAATATTTGCGAGTGAAGCAACTGACAAAGAATATTTTTTTAACCTCTTTATTGGAGTATAATTGTTTTACAACGGTGGGTTAATTTCTGCTTTATAACAAAGTGAATCAATTATACATATACATAAGTCCCCATATCTCTTCCCTCTTGCATCTCCCTCCCTCCCACCCTCCCTATCCCACCCCTCTAGGTGGTCACAAAGCACCGAGCTGATCTCCCTGTGCTATGTGGCTGCTTCCCACTAGCTATCTATTTTACGTTTGGTAGTGTATATATGTCCATGCCACTCTCTCACTTGGTCCCAGCTTACACTTCCCCCTCCCCATATCCTCAAGTCCATTCTCTAGTAGGTCTGCATCGTTATTCCCATATTGCCCCTAGGTTTTTCATGACCATTTTTTTTTTTTAGATTCCATATATATGTGTTAGCTTACGATATTTGTTTTTCTCTTCCTGACTTACTTCACTCTGTATGACAGTCTCTATGTCCATCCACCTCACTACAAATAACTCAGTTACGTTCCTTTTTATGGCTGAGTAATATTCCATTGTATATATGTGTCACATCTTCTTTATCCATTCATTTGTCGATGGACTCTGAGGTTGCTTCCATGTCCTGGCTATTGTAAATAGAGCTGCAATGAACATTGTGGTACATGACTCTTTTTGAATTACAGTTTTCTCAGGGTATATGCCCCGTAGTGGGATTGCTGGGTCATATGGTAGTTCTATTTTTAGTTTTTTAAGGAACCTCCATACTGTTCTCCATAGTGGCTGTATCAATTTACATTCCCACCAACAGTGCAAGAGTGTTCCCTTTTCTCCACACCCTCTCCAGCATTTATTGTTTCTAGATTTTTTGATGATGGCCATTCTGACCGGTGTGAGATGATATCTCATTGTAGTTTTGATTTGCATTTCTCTAATGATTAATGATGTTGAGCATTCTTTCATGTGTCTGTTGGCAATCTGTATATCCTCTTTGGAGAAATGTCTATTTAGGTCTTCTGCCCATTTTTGGATTGGGTTTTTTGTTCTTTTAATGTTGAGTTGCATGAGCTGCTTGTAAATTTTGGAGATTAATCCTTTGTCAGTTGCTTCATTTGCAAATATTTTCTCCCATTCTGAGGGTTGTCTTTTGTCTTGCTTACGGTTTCCTTTGCTGTGCAAAAGCTTTTAAGTTTCATTAGGTCCCATTTGTTTATTTTTGTTTTTATTTCCATTCCTCTAGGAGGCGGGTCAAAAAGGATCTTGCTGTGATTTACGTCATAGAGTGTTCGGCCTATGTTTTCCTCTAAGAGTTTGATGGTGTCTGGCCCTACATTTAGGTCTTTAATCCATTTTGAGTTTATTTTTGTGTATGGTGTTAGGGAGTGTTCTAATTTCATTCTTTTACATGTACCTGTCCAGTTTTCCCAGCACCACTTATTGAAGAGGCTGTCTTTTCTCCACTGTACATTCTTGCCTCCTTTATCAATGATAAAGTTACCATATGTGCATGGGTTTATCTCTGGGTTTTCTATCCTGTTCCATTGATCTATAGTTCTGTTTCTGTGTCAGTACCATACTGCCTTGATTACTATAGCTTTGTAGTATAGTCTGAAGTCAGGGAGTCTGAATCCTCCAGCTCCGTTTTTCTTTTTCAAGATTGCTTTGGCTATTCGGGGTGTTTTGTGTTTCCATACAAATTGTGAAATTTTTTGTTCTAGTTCTGTGAAAAATGCCAGTGGTACTTTGATAGGGATTGCACTGAATCTGTAGATTGCTTTGGGTAGTAGAGTCATTTTCACAATGTTGATTCTTCCAATCCAAGAACATGGTATATCTCTCCATCTGTTTGTATCATCTTTAATTTCTTTCATCAGTGTCTTATAATTTTCTGCATACAGGTCTTTTGTCTCCTTAGGTAGGTTTATTCCTAGATATTTTATTCTTTTTGTTGCAATGGTAAATGGTATGTTTTCTTAATTTCACTTTCAGATTTTTCATCATTAGTGTATAGGAATGCAAGAGATTTCTGTGCCTTAATTTTGTATCCTGCTACTTTACCAAATTCATTGATTAGCTCTCGTAGTTTTCTGGTAGCATCCTTACGATTCTCTATGTGTAGTATCATGTCATCTGCAAACAGTGACAGCTTTACTTCTTCTTTTCCAATTTGGATTCCTTTTATTTCTTTTTCTTCTCTGCTTCCTGTGGCTAAAACTTCCAAAACTATGTTGAATGAAAGTGGTGAGAGTGGGCAACCTTGTCTTGTTCCTGATCTTAGTGGAAATGGTTTCAGTTTTTCACCATTGAGGACTATGTTGGCTGTGGGTTTGTCATATATGGCCTTTATTATGTTGAGGAAAGTTACCTGTATGCCTACTTTCTGCAGGGTTTTTTCATAAATGGGTGTTGAATTTTGTCAAAAGCTTTCTCTGCATCTATTGAGATGATCATATGGTTTTTCTCCTTCAGTTTGTCAGACAAAGGATTAATCTCCAAAATATACAAGCAGTTCAGGGAGCTCAATATCAAAAATACAAACAACCCAATCCAAAATTGGATGGAAGACCTAAATAGACGTTTCTCCAATGAAGATACACAGATTGCCCACAAACACATGAAAGGATGCTGAAAATCACTAATCATTACAGAAATTAAAATCAAAACCACCATGATGTATCACCTCATGCTGGTAAGAATGGCCATCATCAGAAAATCTAGAAACAGTAAATGTTGGAGGGATTGTGAAGAAAACGGAACCATCTTGCACTGTTGGTGAGAATGTAAATTGATACTGCCACTATGGAGAACAGTATGGAGGTTCCTTAAAAAACTAAAAATAGAACTATCATATGACCCAGCAATCCCACTACTTGGTATATACCCTGAAAAAAACATAATACAAAAATAGACATGTACCACAATGTTCATTGCAGCACTCTTTACAATAGCCAGGACATGGAAGCAACCTAAGTGTCCATCAACAGATGAATGGATAAAGAAGATGTGGCACATATATACAATGGAATATTACTCAGCCATAAAAAGAAATGAAATTGAATTATTTGTGTTGAGGTGGATGGACCTAGAGTCTGTCACACAGAGTGAAGTAAGTCAGAAAGAGAAAAAGAAATACCGTATGGTAACACATATATATGGAATCTATAAAATAAATGGTTCTGATGAAACTAGGGGCAGGACAGGAATAAAGATGCAGATGTAGAGAATGGACTCGAGGACACGAGGAGGGGGAAAGGTAAGCTGGGACAACGTGAGAGAGTGGCATGGACATATATACACTACCAAATGTAAAATAGATAGCTAGTGGGAAGCAACTTCATAGCCCAGGGAGATCCGCTCGGTTCTGTGTGACCACCTGGAAGGGTGGGATAGGGAGGGTGGGAAGGAGACACAAGTGGGAGGGGGTATGGGGATATATGTATTCATATAGCTGATTTACTTTGTTATACAGCTGAAATTAACACAACAGTGTGAAGCAATTATAGTCCAATACAGATGTTAAAAATATACATTCTTTTTTATTGCTGAGTAGTATTTCATGTTGTATCCATACCATGGTACCAGGATGTACCTACTTTGCTTAACCATTTACCCATTGAATGACAGCTGGGTTGTTTCCAGTTTTTGGATATTATGAATTAAACCTGTTATGAACATTCATTTACAGATTTTTTTCTGTGAACATAATTCTTGATTTCCTAGGATAAATGCCTTAGAGTGCAATTATTGGATAGTATAGTAATTGCATGTTTAGTTTGATAAGAAACTGCGGAACTGTTTTCCAGAGTGTCTGTACTATTTTACATTCCCACCAGCAATGTATGAGTGATCGTTTCTCTGCATCTTTGCTAGCATTTGGTGTTGTCACTATTTTTAAAAAAATTTTTAGCCATTTTGATGGTGTGTGGTGATATCTCATTGTGATTTTAATATGCATTTCTCTGATTCCTAGTGATTTTGAACATATTTTCATGTTATCTATACTTTTTGATGGAACCCAGAGAAGAAAACTATCAGAGAAAAGGTGAGTTTTGAGTGAAGTAAGTTCTGATTCAGAACTACCAAAATGTGCACGATTTGGAACTGGAAACAAAGTTGGGGAAGATATCAGTACTCTAGTTGAACTTAAAATATATCAGTCAAATAAAACAAAAAAGATAAAATTTAATCAAGAGAACCTACACACTTTTGTGTAAGTTACTAGACAAATTGGTTCATTTAATCCTCACAACCATCCTGCTATCATCCTATATTTTTCTTATTGTGAAAATATGTTCATTGTAGTAATGTTGAAAGTTACAGAAAAATAAAACAAAAATAAAAAATGTGACTTATAATCTCTTCACAATTAACTAAAATATTTCTTTCCTTCAAGTCATTCATTGTTTTACACACACACACACACACACACACACAGAGTATGTATATATATTTGTGAACTGGGACAACACTGTATATATTATTTTTTTGTTGTTTGCTTTCATATTATGAGTGTTTTCTAATAAGAATAAATATTGTTTAAAATATCCTTTAAAATTTTTCATAATATTCCATTAAAGAAATAAATGATAATTTATTTAACCTTTTTTCCTATTGTTGGTCCTTTAGGTTTCCAATATTGCTATTATAAATAATACTGCAATGAGTGACTTTGCAAATTAATGTTTGTCGGGCTTTTGACTATTCCCTTTTACCAAGTTTTTAAAAGAGAAATTCCTGTGTCAAAGGTTATTGGTTGTGAACTATTTGAAACCTTTTGATACATTTTGCAATTGCTTTCCAGAAAAGTTGCATCAATTTACACTCCATCAGTATACAAAATGCTCATTTCGCCATACCCTTGCCAAAACTGCATTATTATTTTTGGAATCTTTGATAATTTGAAAAGAGAAAAGTGGTGTCACATTTTTTAATTGAAGTATAGTTGACTTACGTTATATTAGTTTCAGGTATACAACATAGTGATTCAACATTTTTACAGATTATACTCCATTTAAAGTCATTATGAAATATTGGCTATATTCCCTGTGCTGTACTTTACATCCTTGTATGTTATTTATTTTATACCTAGTAGTTGTTACCTCTTAATCCCCTTCCCCTATCTTTCCCCTCCTGCCACCCCTCTCCCACTGTTAACCACTAGTTTGTTTTGTTTATCTGCGAGTCTATTTCTGCTTTGTTATATTCACTATTTGATTTTATTTTTTAGATTCCACATACAAGTGAAAACATACAGTATTAAGCATCATATTTAATGTGTATTTCTTTATTGTTAGTGATGCTGGAAATTCTTTATAGTTTTCAGTCATTTATGTTTTGTTCTTCTGTAAGTTTCTTGTGCTCTTTGCTCTTTTTCCTTTAAGGTTATTAGTGTTTTCCTTATTAATTGAATTAAGATAATTTGATTAGCCCCATTTTTCAGATGATGAAACTGAGACTTGGAGAGATTATATAACCTCCTCAGTCACATGTATAATAAAGGTAGTTCAAAGTCAATTCGGAGAGATTATATAACCTCCTCAGTCACATGTATAATAAAGGTAGTTCAAAGTCAATTCTGCCTAACTCTAAAGACCTGTTCTTTCTACCATGCCATGTCTCCTTTAAAGATAGTTGTCTTTGCTAAGGAGGGACAACTCACTTGGCTTACTGCTTAGCAGATATTTCTGTAATTCTTCATCTCCATACATGTCCTAGCCACACAGTTGTTCCTGTGAACTTAACCAGGATGGTCCATATTATTCCTGGCTTCATCTAGAGACCAAACACCTCAAAGAATGGGACTTGAATCCAATGCTGCCCAGAATTAAGTCTCTGGTTAGTCCTCCAGGACTTTTCCTCAACACAGGTTTCTTTCCAGACTTTACATTCTCTTACTGACCAGAGTGATTGAGTTCAGTTACAAAAACAACTTTGAATCCAGGCAGACAGTTTGGAATGGAATTTTGTTCTATTTGATACCTAATCACTAGTTTGACTAAATTTTTCATGTTTCAACCAATGTTTTCTGGCATAGTGCTAAAGCAGCTGAAGTTAGAATTTGTAGTTGAGAACAATGGGCAAATTTAATCTAAACAAAGGCTACAGGTTAAAATAGTGGGTTAGATGGAATAATGACATGCTCTAAAGAGTGACAATTATCCAGAGCCAACAAAGCTGATATATAGGAAACATGAAATAAAAGATAGACCCAAACCTGAAAATAAACAATTGCCCTAAACTTAATTCCTCTTCTGGTATATGTTTCAGTGTACACTGCATATGAAACAAAAACATACACATGAAGACAAAACCAGTCACTGCAGTGAAATAAAAATTCTCTATCAAATTTCCTGCTAGGGGATACAATAAATACAGTATCTAGCCATCTATCACCACATCGAAAGACCACTGACCAGTTCTCAGTAACTGAGATTTAATTAGTATCTAAGGAAACAAGAAATTCCTGTTTTAAAAAAATCAAATAAAACGGAAAAAACAAATTACAATTGGTGTGCACATTTTTCCTGGCACTGTGGCCTCTGAATAAATGTGTTGCTATGACCCAGACCTCTTTCCTCCTTGTGTGTGTCTGTCTCTCTTTCCTTCCTCTCAGTGAATGCAGTTTAAATAAAGAAACATCTGCTGGAATCCTGAAGTGGGGATCCCTGCTTTCAACAGACAAAGGAGAAAAAAACTTAAACACTTGTACAGATGTGTACAGTACAGCATGTAGGGTTTTTGCCATAGATAGTCCATAGACTGGAAGTTGGCCATCATTAGAAGAAAGCTACTTATTTTTATCCTCAAGAATGGAGAAAGTACTCTAAAATTCACCTAGTGGTCAGGGGATTGATCTCTGACAAAGAAGGGAGTGGGGTTCTAGAAGAGAGATGTTAATAATACATAAAGATAACTACTATCAAGTGAGCATGGACCAGACCTGTGCTAAATATAGTATATACATTGTCTTATTTAATCATCACAAAACTCTAAAAGGGAGATATTAGTAGATGCATTTTAAGTCTATGAAAATGAGGCTAAAAGAAGTTGTCATTTTGCCCAATGTCACCCCACTAAGAAGTGATAGAGCTGGAAATCAAACTCAGGATTACAAAGCTCTGCTTATTCCACTGTGCCATCTCATTGCAGGGACTGATGACTAATTTTAGTTTCAATTTTACTTAAATAGGAAAATAAAATAAATACCATCATTAATTCTACCAGTCAGTCTATACAACTTTTTCTTTCTATCATTCCTCTTATTAAGAATAAATGTGGAGACTTCCTGTCAAGACAAGATGATATATGCCTGTTTTCCCCTTCTCCTCACTAAACAAAATTATAAACTCTGCAAATGGCCCAAGAGACAACCAAAGGAGAATTTTGAAAGGTGGTAGGAAGAAAGTGAAATACATCTTGTGTCCACCATGAGAAAGAAGGTGACCTAGAGCCAGTGTCTCCCTACCCATGACTTAGTGACAGAAGACAGCCCAAGTAAGCAGATTCCTTTCCTGGGTGAAATGAGTCCATCTGACATCAAGTAATCCTGACACTTCCAGAAAGGAGTATCAAATAGGAGCCCAGCCAAAAATAAAGAGCCAAGGGAGACACTCCTGCCAGGCCTGAGACTGTCCTCCCCTACCCATAAATAGATATTGAGACTGGTGGACAGAGATGGCAGGAGAGATCCAGCTGCAGCAGATGACCTGGTCCAGGAAACCTCTGTTCTCTTAACCTTGAGACTCTCCTCCTGAACCCAGACACCGGGGCTGGCAGGCAGAACTGGTTGGAGAGAAGTAACCATAATAAGTGGCTGCCTTGGAAGTCTCTGTCCTCTCAGGCCAAGAGTCTTCTCCTCAGAGAGACTGGGGCATCTCAAGAGGGGGTCAGGTAGTAGAGAGATCCCATCACACCACAATCCCATGGAGAGACACCCCATCCATCCAGATGGTCAGCCTGGGTAATCCCCTCCCATCCCTTTAGGCAGTACCAACAGAAACCAGTGTAACCAGTGGAAGTCTCAGTAGAAGCAGCTAAAACAAGAGGATCAAAATAACCCAGCAAATGCTATGAAAATTAAGCTGCCATTGAAATTACAGCTCACAAAATATACCAGGGCCTGCATGCTAGCCCTACACTTTCTGCTAAAATAAAAGAGTTCAATAGGACCCAGAGTATCCTAAAATGATAGACAAAATATCCATGATATGCTCAAAAATCACCCGTCATACCAAAAACCAGGAAAATCACAAATTGACACCAACACCAAGATGAATCAGATATTGGATCTAATTGACAATGATTTTAAAGAAGCTGTGATAAAACACTTTAAAAAGAAATTATAACTTACCTTGAAACAAATTTAAAAAATAGAAAATCTCAGCAAAAAATAAATGCTACCAGTTGTTAAGTAAGTACTACTATATGAAGTCACTTGCTTTGCCCTCATAATTTCATTTGACCTTTAAGAAAAACTCTAAGGTTGATTTTATAATCCCATTTTAAATATGAAGAAATGGAAGTTTACCATAAGCCCTAGGATTCTCTACTGTATTATACCTGATCAGCTTCACTCATTTATATTACCTGCCTGATCTTTGCAGGCATTTGAGTTTGCCATCTCTGATAGCCATAAGCAGAGAGGGCATTTTAAGTATGGTAAAGAGTGTGAGCAAACACATAGGAGTGAAAATGATTATAGGACATTTAAAGGCAGTGAGGAGACCAGCCTGTCTAAAGCAGAGAGTATGTGTTGAGGAGTAACTGGAGCAAATAGTGAAGAGATAAAGAGGGGTCAGATTATGAAGGACCTTAATAAGCAAGCAGAAGGGTAGGCATAGGGAGCTATTGTGACTTCTAGAGGAAACATGATGAGAGATCATCAGGAAACAGAAAAAGAAAGCAGGAAAAAAAGAGAAAGAAAGAAAGGAAAGGATGAATGGTGAGAGGGAAGGAGGGAGGGAGGGAGAAAGAGCAAAAGAGAGAGGGAGGCAAACTAGAATAATAAATGCCTACTATGGGTTCCTAATTCTCCTTTAATACCAGTTCCCTGTACGTACATATGTTCGAGCCAGTTTCCTAAAGTACCATGACCCTCTTTCATCTCTGGGCCTTTCTACATGCTATCCCCATTGCTTAGAATCCTTGTCCACAACCACCTAACCCCCACACCTTATAATTTGTTTTTCTGGCTACCTCCTATTCACTTTCCAAGAGTCAACTCAGGAATCATGTCAACTCTTTCAGGAAGCCTTTCCTAAAACTCTCCCCCACCAGCCACTTTTCTTCTTCCCTGTCCTCTCCTGTTGTGTTAAGTGCTTTCTCTATGTTCCCATGGCCCAATATGCATAACTCTTTGTCAGCACTTATCCTGTTGTATTTATTCATCTGTCAGTTTCTTTTCAAGGACTCAGTTCCTTGAAGGCAGTGTATTCATTTTTGTAGCCTAAGCTTCTAGCACTATATCATGCATGTGGTAGAAGTTCAATACATTTTTGTTGAATGAATGAGTAAATGAAAGAAGGCCAAGTACTGTACCTGTTGCTCAACATGTTATTTCATTTAATCTTCACCTCAACACATTTCACTGGTGAAACCTAAGTCAATAGAGGCAACAGGCTTGAAAGAGAAGGACATTTCAGGCAAAGATGCAAAGGCAGGGATGACATGAGAGAACATGCTGCATTTGAGGAACTACAAGGAATATTGTGTGATTGAAGTATAGTGTGTGGTGGGGAGTGATGAGAGATGTGGCTGGAGAAATAGACAGGGCCTGGCTTACAAAGAAACTTGCATAACTTTTTAAGGAATTTGTCCTGAGGGCAATAGGTTTTAAGCACAGGGATGACAGGACACATCAGATATGACCAAAGGCACATGTCCACTCATGTCAGGGGATATAATTACTTCTTGAAAGTAAGGAACCAAGGGTGAGAAGTGGAGGGATGCTTGAAGAAAAGTTCAGAGTCAAATAGCAGCCTCCCTCCCCACCCTTACCTAGTTCACACAGAAGGCACAGAGGGACTAGGAGTTTCTGTCTTGTAAAATTCAGAAGAGAGTTTAAGCATTGCTCTAGGTTGACCAATTTGGGGACCCTCTAATCATATTCTGTAGATTCACCTACTGTACTTATGATGCTACGCAATGTGTTAGGCAGGAACCTTTCATGTACACATGAGAGAGTAAGAACCGTGGAAGGGAAAATTAAATTTGAGGTTCTGTTCAATAGTGTTGATTACTACTAGTGTGAATTGTTTTGTCAGGTAGCAGGTGGAGTAAATGAACTAATAAGTGAAAAGTAAGTGCTAAGGGCTTCGTTAAAAACAGGAGCTTCTGACTAATTAATTTTGAGACTAGCTTGACACTGAAACCAAACTTCTTAACTATATATATATATACTGGAGATATATATATATCTCCAGTCCTCACAACTTGCTTTATATTACATATTTAAGAACCAAATAGTGCCCTCTCTTTTCTTTCAGTAACTCTAATTTGATCAAGGAAAAGACTTGAAAATATTGGCATTGTCCATTATGCTGACATGGATTTTCTAGTAAATTCATTGAGTTTAGGCTGTGTGACAAGTGAATGAGAAATAAAGGAGAAATGATTCTCCCCTCTGGCATGTTGGAGAGACAAGTCCTAAGCAATTGATCATATGTTGTTTAACTCGGTCCCTAAATAAATAAAGACAATGAAGAAGAAGATAACAAAAACAACAACTATCACTAATCAAAAGGACACTATATATCATGCAATAAGCCAAACACTTTACATACAAAATCTCCATGGTTCCTTAATGCTGGCCTGCAACAAAATGAGAAAAAGGAGAATAGCATTTGGCTTTTATAAATTTAACTTATGTAATTTTGACTCTGCTTCTACTTAAGATATAGAAAGCTGTAAGAGAACATCACTCCTATTCAAACAATTAGAAAAATATCTGGCTAATCTACAAATCACAATTATTTTATTGAGATATAATTGACATATAACATTATATTAGTATCAGGTGTGCAAGATAAAAATTATAGATATTTGTATATATTGCAAAGTGATCGGCACAGTCTAGTTAATATCCATCACCACATACAGTTATCAATTATCTTTAAATATGATGAGAAATTTTAAGATCTAATCTCTTAGCAACTTGCATATGTACAATAAGTTATTATTAACTGTACGTACCATGATGTACATTGCATGTCATTTCATTTATTTTATAACTGGAAGTTTGTACCTCTTGACTCCCTTAACCCATTTCACCCACCTCCCACCCCCACAAATCTGTTCTCTGTATCTATGAGTTTATCTTTTAGATTCAACATATTATTGAGATCATACGGTATTTGTCTTTTTCTGAGTTATTTCACTTAGCATAATATCCTCAAGATCCAACCCTGTTTTCAAAAATGGCAAGATTTCCTTCTTTTTAATGGTTGAAGAGTATTCCATTGTATATATATATATATCACCTTATCTACCTTTTATTTCTTTTATTACTTTTTTTTAATCTGAGGTATAATTGACATAACATTATATAGTGTCAGGTGTACAATGTAATGATGCAATATTTGTACACATTGTGAAATGATCACCACAATAATTTTAGTTTATATCTGACACCATACATAATTACAAATTTTTTGTGTGTAATGAGAACTATCAAGATCTCCTTTCTTAGCTACTTTCAAATATGCAATACAGTATTATTAACTATAGTCACCATGCTGTTACATCCTCATGACTTATTCATTTTAAAACTGAAAACTTGTACATTTTGAACCCTTTAAACCATTTTTCCCAAATTCCACCTCAGGTAACCACCAATATGGTCTCCCTATCCATGACTTGCATTTTTATTTTGTTTTTCATTTGTTTGTTTGTTTGATTTTTATATTCCACATATAAGTAAAAGCATATGGTATTTACTTTTTCAGTTTGACTTATTTCACTTACCATAATGCCCTCAAAGTCCATCCATATTGTTGTGAATTGCAAGATTTCATTCCTTTATTATGGCTGATACATATATATATATATATATACACACACACATATATATATACATATAAATATATGTCACATTTTCTTTATCCATTCATCCATAGATGACCACAGGTTGCTTGCATGTATTGGTTATTGTAAATAGTGCTGCAATGAACATGGGAGTGCAGATATCTTATCAAGTTAGTATTTTTATTTCCTTTGGACAAATATCCAGAAGCAGAATTGCTGGATGATAACTTAGTTCTATTTTTTAATTGTTTGAAGAACATCCATATTGCTTTCCATAGTGGCTGCACCAATTTACATTCCCACCAACAATGCACAAGTTTTCCCTTTTCTCCACATTCTCTCCAACAGTAGTTATTTCTTGTCTTTTTGATAATAGCCATTCTAACAGGTGTGAGGTGATATCTCACTGTGGTTTTAATTTGAATTTCCCTAATGATTAGTGATGTTGAGCACACTTCCATGTACATGCTGGTCATCTGTATGGAAAAATGTCTATTCTGATTCTCTGCCCATTTTAAAAATCAGATTGTGTTTTTTTTTCTTTTTTTGTTATTGAGTTTTATAAGTTATTTATATATTTTTGATTTTAGCCTCTTATCAGATATATGATTTGAAAATATTTTTTCCCATTTGGTAGATTGTCTTTTCATTTAATTGATAGTTTCCCTTGCTGTGCAGAAGCTTTCAGTTTGATGTAGTCCCACTTGTTTAGTTTCGCATGTTTTGCCTTTGCTTTTGGTGTCAAATCCAAAAAAATCATCAACAAAAATAATGTCAAGAAGTTTACTGCCTATATTTTCTTCAAGAGTTTTATGGTTTCAGGTCTTACATACAAGTCTTTAGTCCATTTTGAGTTAATTTTTGTGTATGGTATAAGATAGGGGTCCAGTTACATTTTTTTTTTGCATGTGATTGTCCAGTTTTTCCAAAACTATATATTGAATAAACTGTCCTTTCCCCATTGTATATTCTTGGCTCCTTTGTCATAAAGTAATTGACAATATATGTGTGGGTTTATTTCTTGGCTTGCTAAACTCTTACACTGATCTATGTGCCTGTTTTATGCCAATACAATACTGTTTTGATTACTATAGCTTTGCAAGATAACTTGAAATCATGAAGTGTGGTGCCTCCTGCTATGTTCTTTCTCAAGATTGCTTTCGCTATTTGTTGTCTTTTATGTTTTCATACAAATTTTAGGATTGTTTGTCTATTTCTTTGAAAAATGCTATTGGAATGTTTATAGGTGTTGCATTGAATATTTAGATTGCTTTGGTAGTAGGAACATTTTAACAATATTAATTCTTCCAATCCATGGCCACAGAATAGCATTTCATTTATCTGTGTCTTCTTCAATTTCTGTCATCAATGTTTTGTAGTTTTCAGTGTACAGGTCTTTCAACTTCTTGGATAAATTCATTCCTAGATATTTTTTCTTTTTGATGCAATTATAAATGGGATTGTTTTCATAAATTTCTGTCTGATAGTTCACTATTGGTATATAGAAACACAAACAATTTTTAAAATATTGATTTGGTGTCCTGCAACTTTACTAAATTTGTTTATTAGTTCTACAACTTTTTGATGGAGTCTTTAGGATTGTCTACATATAATATTATCTGTAAATAGTGACAATTTTCCTTCTTATTTTCTGATTTGAATCCTTTTATTTCTTTCTCTTGCCTAAATTGTTCTGGCTAGAACTTCCACACAAGGTGGAAAAAAGTGATGAAAGTGAGCTTCCTTGCCTTGTTCCTGATCTTAGAGAAAAAGCTTTTAGATTTTCAACTCATGTCACTGAGTATGATGTTAGCTGTGGGTTTGTCATATATGGCCTTTATTATGTTGAGGTATGTTCACTCTACATTGACTTTCTTCAGAGTTTTTATAATAAATGAATGTTGAATTTTGTCACATGCTTTTTTTGCATCTATTGAGATAATCATATAATTTTTATCCTTCATTTTGTTAATGTTTTGTATCACAGTGATTGATTTGTGGATGTTGAGACATACTTGAATCCTTGGAATAAATCCCACTTGATCATGGTGCATGATTCTTTTAATGTACTGTTGAATTTTGTTTGCTAATATTTACTGAGGATGTTTTGCATCTATGTTCATCAGGTATATTGGCCTGTGATTTTCTTTTCTTGTGGCATCCTAGGCTCATTTTGATATCAGGGTAACACAGGCCTTATACAATGAGTTTGGAAGCGTTCCTTTCTCTTCTATTTTTTGAAAAAGGTTGAGAAGGATTGGTATTAATGCTTCTTTAAATGGTTGGTAGAATTCACCAGTGAAGCCATCTGATCCTAGACTTTTGTTTTCTGGGAGGTTTCTGATTACTGATTCAATCCCTTATTAGTAATTGGTCTGTTCAGATTTTTTTTTTTTCTTCATGCTTCAGTGTTGGTGGGTTGTTGCATGGTTCTGGAAATTTATCAACTTCTTCTAGGTTGTCCAACTTGTTGGCATATAAATTTATTATTTTCTGTACTGATATGCTCAGATTCCTTTTCCCCCACCTCTCTCTCTCTTTTCTGTATTTACTCTAGGTTTTTGCTTTGTGGTTACCATCAGGCTTATATAAAACTATTTATATTTATAACAATGTATTTTAAGTTGATAACAACAAGTTTGAATGTAGTGCAAAGCTCTACATTTTTATTCTCTCCATATTTTATGTTTTTGATGTCACAATTTACATCTTTTTATCTTGTGAATCCCTTAATAAATTATTGTAGTTATAGATATTTTTACTACTTTTGTCTTTTAACCTTCATACTAGCTTTATAAGTGATTAACTCACCACTTTTTCAACATTAGATTTTTCTGAATTTTACCATAACTGTGAGATTTATACTTTAATATGTTCTCCTGTTACTAATAAGTGACTTTCATTTCAGCTTGAAGTCCCTTTATTATTTATTCTAGTAGTGATGAACTTTTTTAGCTTTTGTTTCTCTGGAAACTCTACCTCTTCTTCAAAGTTGAAGGACATCTTTGCCGAGTAGGGTATTCTTGGTTGGCAGTTTTTTTCTTTAAGCACTTTAAATACATCATGACACTCCCTTCTGGCCTCCAAAGTGTCTGCTAAATAATCTGCTGATAGTCTTATGGGGAGTCCCTTGTATGTAATGAGTTGTTTTTCTCTTACTGCTTTGAATATTCACTCCTTGCTTTAATTTTTGACACTTTAATTATAATATGTCTTGGTGTGGGTCTCTTTCAGTTCATTCTATGTGGAACTTGCTGGGCTTTCTGGATCTGGGATTTTGTTTCCTTCCCTAGGTGAAGGAAGTTTTCAGCCATTATGTCTCCAAATAAGTTTTATGCTCCTTTCTATCTCCATTCTCCCTCTAGGATCCCTATAATGCAGAATATGGTCTGCTTAATATTGTTCTACAATTCCATTAAGTTCTGTTCACATTTTTTAAGTTCTTTTTTCTCTTTGATGATGTGATTGGGTGAGTTTCACTGCCCTATCTTTGAATTCACTGAGCCTTTCTTCTGCTTCATCTAGTCTGCTGTTGAACCCTTCCAATGTGTTTTTCATTTCAGTGTTATATTAGTCTGCTGTGTGACTTCTATATTGTGCTTTCTTATATTTTCTATCTGTTTGCAGAAATTCTCACTTTGTTCACTTATTCTTCTCAGTAAGCATCTTTATGATGCAGCAGAGGCAGATCATGAATATATGACACACTCAACAAGATTGCTGGAGTGGATCACAGTCAGCCCTTACATGCATATTTAATTAGAAGACTGCCTCTCAGCTGCAACTATGAAAATAAGCTAATTGGCCTCTTTCACGGAAAGAATGGATCTCTCCATCCATTGCCTTTCTGCTGTGACCTGGGGGTGGCATCCACTCAAGATTTTTTTCCCTTTCGGTTAGAGTCATGTAGAACCCATGAGCATGTCCCATTGGCTCCCAGAGACAAACAATCTAGAGATGTTCCCTGGTTAGCAACCCCCCAAATAGGGGTGCCTTACCACTGTAGAATCTCTTTTCTGGGGGATACTGGTGACCTGGAGTGAAGAAGAGGGAGAGTACAAAGATGAAATCCACTGGCCTCTATCTTTGCAGGGTATTTTAGTAGTCCCCTAGATATGTGTTAAATTAGATGTGTGCCCCTCAAGCTAATACTTTAAGGTAAGCAAATGTGCCTTTTTTTCATGGGAGAGTTTCATTTCACTGCCTCTTCACTTGGTCCTGGGCTGGGTGGGTCTACATGCATGATAAGAACTGTTTCTCAGTTTGCTATACCTTAGAGGTCTCTTCGATGCAAGCCCCACTGGCTTTCAAAAGCAAATGTTTGAGGGGGCTTGCCTCTCAATTGTAGGTCTTAAAAGTTGGGGTGCCAGATGTGGAGGTCAAGCCTTTTGCTCATTAGGGAGAAGCTTGGGATTTTGAGTGTCTTCCTGGTTGTGAGTTGCCCCTGTGTGGGTGGGATTTCTGGTGAGATTTTTGTCTCAGCCTCTCCTACATTCTCAGTGGTTTTCCTCATTTGCTCAATATGTGAGAGTTACTCAGCTGGCTTGGGTTTTTATTTTTCCCAGAGGAAATTGTCTGTATGTAGTTGTAGATTCAGTGTGTTTGTGGGAGGAGGTGAATTAAGGATACTTTTACATCACTATCTTGAACTTGAACTTCCAAGTCACAATTTATTTAACCCATCAAAGAACTAAGGTTGCAAGTCAACCAAGGGAGCTGAATGCTAATGATGACAAGCCCCTCCAAGGAGTGATGGGAAACATGAAATTCTTCATCTTTTGTAGAGCAAAGGAGGAAGAGGTAATTATCCTAGAAAAGGGGAAAAATTAATCATTTAATTGTTTAAATAATTCTTAAAGGCCTAATGTGAGTTTGAGTATTCTTTTAGAATAAATGGTAGCCCCCAGATACAAGGGATGTTTAAAATATTTCACAAACTCTTCTCCATAGGCATTCATGAAGTAATCATGACAAAGTTAGGGAAGTGGGCAAGAGGAGAAAGAGAAAGAGGTGAAAAAGGTGATTGACAGTCACTGGTGATAGGAATAAAACACACATTTTTTGAGCCTTATGTTATACAAAGCATAAGCCTTAAACTATGAGGGGAGGTGTAGAAGCAAAATCCATTGACTTCTGGAGGAGTGACTGTAAACCCTTTCTCCCATTCCCGGGAACTAGGCAGAGATCCACTGCTTTAAGGGGAAGGATAGAAGCAAAAGCCATTCTGATCCTGGAGGAAAGACATAAAAAATATCTTGAGGTCGGGATAGTGAACCAACACAAAACAGATATCTGCTACTATGAGGAGAGTCAGAACATTTTTCCTACCAAGTATTTGTCAAACATACAAGGCATAATAGACTGTCATGGGGTGGGGGAGGAGATGGAACTCTGAGAAAGTCTCACCTTGCATTTCAGGAACACAAACCCTGCCCAAGACTTAGACTGCACCAGTGGAATGAGTCCACCATGGGGAGAGTTCCAAGTAACAAGCAACCAAAGTCTGCTACTTGGAGAGAAGCAAGACCATGGAGAGAGACTATTTCCATAGCATAGTCATGCAGGGAGTAATGAAAGCTGAAGATGGAGTAGGAACAATAAGAAAAACCTTCTGGAACCACAGATACACACCAAATGCAAAGTAATGACAGCCAACTTCTGGAGCAATCTGAAGTAACTTGAAGCCTGTGGTGCACTGAAGGTAATGACAGCAACCACAAAACCCAAAGCCAGATTAACTCTTGACTTGATTGCCTCAAATTCCAAAAGCAATGACCTAATAAAAGAAGTGGGTCCATTTCTGGGTGCAAATGTTATTTACTTCAATTTCTACTATCCTTATATATCTCTTGTCCAACATTTAATTAAAATGTATGATTCATAGAAAAAAAGATGAAAAAATTTCCATCACCAAGAGATAAAGAAACCAACAGAACCATACACAGAGATGACTCAGATGTTGGGACTTATTAGCCAAGCACTGTAAAATAAATTTTAATTGAGTGATGTCAGGAAGAATGGTGGTGTAAGAAACTCCAGAATTCCTCTCCTCTATACTAGTGATGAGATCAAAGACAAAAATTGTCAGAATTAACACTTCCATAGCTATGGAAATTAGCCAAAATTTTTCAGCAATCCAGAGAGAGTACTTAAAAAAGAAAAGACTAAATCTTGGCAATAACAGTGAATTTTGTAACATTTTAACTTAACCTACTTCCATCTCCTCTCCCCACCCCCACAGTAGCCTTGGAACTTTACTACCTGCAGTTACAGTGAAAACAAGCATCTTGGCAGCCACTGGAGGAGGCAAAATAAGTTTGAAACTCCTGCAAAGTCCCAATCCAAGGGAACTGTCATGTTTTGTTTAGTCTAATGTTTCGCTGGAAGCACACACTTGCAAGGTTTGTTTTTATTTGGACCGACTAGGAGTTTACTCAGTACAAAGTGGCTTTTTCATGGGGCAATTTGGAAAAAAAATAAGTCAGCCACAATTGTTTATCATAGGTACTTGAGGTGCTGGATAATAGTTGGAGCGAACAATAGGCTAACAAAATATGAAGTTATTTGGGAAAATCTGGGAGATGAGATGTCTATAGAGGGCTTTGAAAAGCTCCGACACTATCCTGTAAATTTAGTAGGCCACACAAATATGCAGAGTTGTGTACATGTCCAGGGATGTACACATACTCAAGAAAGAATTAAGAAAGCCCTAAGTTCTTACCTTTACCTCACCTTGAGGCTCTGCACAAGCATTAAGTGAAGGCTAAAGCGAGTTGTCAACTTCCTGGCTGAGTATTGCAAGCATACACCAACATATACACAGAACTCCTCAGTAAAGACTGGGAGACTTATTGGTTCTATAAATTTGAGGAAATTTCTATCCAATCATTAGCTGGCCACTAAACTAAGTAAGAAGAAATATCAGTGGTCAAATAAAAAAAGAATAGAGATTTTACAAAATTAGTTCAGAATAGTGCAAAAAACAACTACCAGCAGCAGCAACAACAACAAACAGCAACAATAATAAACTCTAGGGAGGGGAAAAATAAAATATCCAGGGTTACTACATAATATTATTTAAAATGTCTATTTTTCAGGAGGAATAAGTATGAGACATACAGAGAAATGAATAAGTATGGCTTAACCAAATGGGGAAAAATGTCAATAGAAATTGTTCCTGATGAGGTCCAGGCATTGGACTTCATAGATAAAGAGTTTAAATGAATCATTTAAGATATGTTTATGGACATATATACACTACCAAATGTAAAATAGATAGCTAGTGGGAAGCAACCGCATAGCACAGGGAGATCAGCTCTGTGCTTTGCGACCGCCTAGAAGGGTGGAATAGGGAAGGTGGGAGGGAGGGAGATGCAAGAGGGAAGAGATATGGGAATATATGCATATGTATAACTGATTCACTTTGTTATAAAGCAGAAACTAACACATCATTGTAAAGCAATTATACTCCAATCAAGATGTTAAAAAAAAAAAAAAGAACGTGAGAATGCTGCCCAATACACCTCTTTGGGGAAACTGCAACTTTTCATTGAGAGGGAAAAAGAAATGGAAATTGCTGACTACTATGGATATGTAAAGTAAGAGCTGCTAGGATTGTTGGTGCCACCTTGGGTACCAGCTGTTCTTCCATATATAGATAAGATAGGTATAAATTTCTCTATTTATTTTGATTATTTTAAAACAATAAAACTGAATAAATAAATGTAATAGAATGAATAGATGAGTAATAAACCTTTTGAATTTTGAAAAAAAATAATAAAATAAAATAAAATATGTTTAAAGAACTAAAGAAAGCCATCTCTTAAAGCCTAAAGGAAAGTATGAGAACAATGTCTCACCAAATAGATAATATTGATAAATATACATAAATTATAAAACTGAACCAAATAAAAATTCTGAAGGTGAAAAGTGAAATAACTTAAATGAAAATTTTACTACAGGAGCTCAACAACCAATTTGAGCAGGTTGAGAAAAAAAAAATCAGGGAACTGGAAGATGTGTCAATTGAGATTATCCAGTGCAAAGCACAAAAGTAAAATTGATAAAGAAAAATGAGTAAAGCCTGTGGGATATCAATATACACATAATGGGAGTCTCATAAATACAGAAGAGAGAAAATGGCAGAAAAAACATTGTAGGAAATAGTGGCTGAAAATTACACAAATTTGATAAAAATCATGAATCTACACATCGAAGTAGTTCAATGAACTTCAAGTAGGATAAACAGAAAGTGATCCATACAAAAATACATTATAGATACTATACATAGAGAATCCTAAAGATGCTACCAGAAAACTACTAGAGGTAATCAATGAATTTGGTAAAGTAACAGGATACAAAATTAATACACAGAAATCTCTTGCATTCCTATACACTAATGATGAAAAATCTGAAAGTGAAATTAAGAAAACACTCCCATTTACCACTGCAACAAAAAGAATAAAATATCTAGGAATAAACCTACCTAAGGAGACAAAAGACCTGTATGCAGAAAACTATAAGACACTGATGAAAGAAATTAAAGATGATACAAATAGATGGAGAGATATACCATGTTCTTGGATTGGAAGAATCAACATTGTGAAAATGACTCTACTACCCAAAGCAATCTACAGATTCAATGCAATCCCTATCAAACTACCACTGGCATTTTTCACAGAACTAGAACAAAAAATTTCACAATTTGTATGGCAACGCAAAAGACCCCGAATAGCCAAAGCAATCTTGAGAACGAAAAATGGAGCTGGAGGAATCAGGGTCCCTGACTTCAGACTATACTACAAAGTTACAGTAATCAAGACAGTATGGTACTGACACAAAAACAGAAATATAGATCAATGGAACAGGATATAAAGCCCAGAGATAAACCCACACACATATGGTCCCCTTATCTTTGATAAAGGAGGCAAGAATATACAGTGGAGAAAAGACAGCCTCTACAATAAGTGGTGCTGGGAAAACTGGACAGGTACATGTAAAAGTATGAAATTAGAACACTCCCTGACACCCTACACAAAAATAAACTCAAAATGGATTGAAGACCTAAATGTAAGGCCAGACACTCTCAAACTCTTAGAGGAAAACATAGGCAGAACACTCTATGACATAAATCACAGCAAGATCCTTTTTGACCCAGGTCCTAGAGAAATGGAAATAAAAACACAAATAAACAAATGGGACCTAATGAAACTTAAAAGCTTTTTCACAGCAAAGGAAACCATAAACAAGACCAAAAGACAACCCTCAGAATGGGAGAAAATATTTGCAAATGAAGAAACTGACAAAGGATTAATCTCCAAAATTTACAAGCAGCTCATGCAGCTCAATATCAAAAAAACAAACAACTCAATCCAAAAATGGGCAGAAGACCTAAATAGACATTTCTCCAAAGAAGATATACAGATTGCCAACAGACACATGAAAGAATGCTCAACATCATTAATCATTAGAGAAATGCAAATCAAAACTACAATGAGATATCATCTCACACCGGTCAGAATGGCCATCATCAAAAAATCTAGAAACAATAAATGCTGGAGAGGGTGTGGAGAAAAGGGAACACTCTTGCACTGTTGGTGGGCATGTAAATTGATACAGCCACTATGGAAAACAGTATGGAGGTTCCTTAAAAACTAAAAATAGAACTACCATACGACCCAGCAATCCCACTACTGGGCATATACCCTGAGAAAACCATAATTCAAAAAGAGTCATGTACCACAATGTTCATTGCAGCTCTATTTACCATAGCCAGGACATGGAAGCAACCTAAGTGTACATATACCCTGAGAAAAGCATAATTCAAAAAGAGTCATGTACTGCAATGTTCATTGCAGCTCTGTTTACAATAGCCAGGACATGGAAGCAACCTAAGAGTTCATCAACAGATGAATGGATAAAGAAGATGTGGCACATATATACAATGGAGTATTAGCCATATAAAGAAACGAAATTGAGTTATTTGTAGTGAGGTGGATGGACCTAGACTCTGTCATACAGAGTGAAGTAAGTCAGAAAGAGAAAAGCAAATACCGTATGATAACACATGTATATGGAATCTAAGGGAAATAAAAGTCATGAAGAACCTAGGGGCAAGACGGGAATAAAGACACAGACCTACTAGAGAATGGACTTGAGGATATGGGGAGGGGGAAGGGTAAGCTGTGACAACGTGAGAGAGTGTCATGGACATATATACACTACCAAACGTAAAGTAGATAGCTAGTGGGAAGCAGCCGCATAGCACAGGGAGATCAGCTTCGTGCTTTGTGACCACCTAGAGAGGTGGGATAGGGAGGGTGGGAGGGAGGGAGATGCAAGAGGGAAGAGATATGGGAACATATGTATATGTATAACTGATTCACTTTGTTATAAAGCAGAAACTAACACACCATGGTAAAGCAATTATACTCCAATAAAGATGCTAAAAAAATACATTAGAGTCAAACTGTCAAAAACCAGAGAGTCTTGAAAGCAGCAAGAGAAGAAACTTGTTATGTACAAGTTAGTCTCAATACATTAACAGCTGCCTCTCATCAGCAATCATGGAGGCCAAAAAGCAATGGATAATATATTCAAAGAGCTGAAGTGAAGCAAAAAGCAAAACACTATGAACCACTAATTCTGTAATTGGCAAAACTATCCTTCAAAACTAAAGGAGAAATTAAGATATTCCCCCAAAAGCAAAAACTGAGTAGGTGTGTCACTATTAGACCTGCTCTAGAGAAATGCTAAATGGAGTCCTTAGGCTGAAATGAAAGCACATCAAATATTAACTCAAATCCACACAAAGAAATAAAAACACTGATAAGGGGAAGTACATAGGTAAATATGCCAGTTTAAATGCATTTTTGTTACTATTCCTTTTCCTAAATGATTTAAACGACAGTAGCATAAAATAATTATTAATCTATGCTGATGGGCACACAATGTGTAAAAATGTAATTTTTGACAATAATAGCACTAAGTGGGAGAATGGAGCTATGGAGGGGTAAAAATTTTGTATACTATTGAAATCAATTTGGTATTAATTTCAGCTTGACGTTAATTATAATCACTCAGGGCAACCATGCAGAAAATAACAAGCATATATGAAAAAAATGAGAAAGAATTTAGAATGATAGCCTAGAAAATATCTATTAAACAAAAAAGAGAGCATTCATGGAGGAATAAATGATTAAAAAATACATCAGAAATATAAAAATGTAGCAAAATGGGAAATGAAAATCCTACATTAGCAGTGATTACATTAAAGGAAATGGATTAAGGACTTCAGAGAAAAGGGAGAGACTGGTAGAGTGGATTAAAAACATTATCCAAATGTGTTGTGTCTACAAATGACATACTTTAGACTCAAATACACAAGTTTGAAAAAAAAATTGGATGGAAAAATATATGATTGCTATGGTCTCAATATTTAGGTCCTCCCAAAATTCATTTGTTGAAATTCTAACCCCCAAGGTGATGGTATTTAAAAGTGACCTCTCAAAGGTGATGGTTTTTTTAATATCACTTTATTTATTTATTTGTTTGTTTATTTATTTAATATCTTTATTGGAGTATAATTGCTTTACAATGGTGTGATAGTTTCTGCTTTATAATAAAGTGAACCAGTATCCAAATACATATATCGCCATATCACCTCCCTCTTGCGTCTCCCTCCCACCTTCCCTATCCCACCCCTCTAGGTGGTCACAAAGCACTGAGCTCATCTCCCTGTGCTATGTGGCTGCTTCCCACTACCTATCTATTTTACATTTGGTAGTGTATATATGTCCATGCCACTCTCTCACTTCATCCCAGCTTACCCTTCCCCCTCCCCATGTCCTCAAGTCCATTCTCTACGTCTGCGTCTTTATTCCTGTCCTGCCCCTAGTTCTTCAGAACCTTTTTTTTTTTTTAAGATTCCATATATATGTGTTAGTATTCAGTATTTGTTTTTCTCTTTCTGACTTACTTCACTCTGTATGACAGAGTCTAGGTCCATCCACCTCCCTACAAACAACTCAATTTCATTTCCTTTTATGGCTGAGTAGTATTTCATTGTATATATGTGCCACATCTTCTTTATCCATTCATCTGTCAATGGACACTTAGGTTGCTTCCATGTCCTGGCTATTGTAGATAGAGCTGCAATGAACATTGCGGTACATGACTCTTTTTGAATTATGGTTTTCTCAGGGTATATGACCAGTAGTGGGATTGCTGGGTTGTATGGTAGTTCTATTTTTAGTTTTTTAAGGAACCTCCATACAGTTCTCCATAGTGGCTGTATCAATTTACATTCCCACCAAGAGTGCAAGAGTGTTCCCTTTTCTCCACACCCTCTCCAGCATTTATTGTTTCTAGATTTTTTGATGATGGCCATTCTGACCGGTGTGAGATGATATCTCATTGTAGTTTTGATTTGCATTTCTCTAATGATTAATGATGTAGAGCATTCTTTCACGTGTTTGATGACAATCTGTATATCTTCTTTGGAGAAATGTCTATTTAGGTCTTCTGCACATTTTTGGATTGGGTTGCTTGTTTTTTTGTTATTGAGTTGCATGAGCTGCTTGTAAATTTTGGAGATTAATCCTTTGTCAGTTGCTTCATTTGAAAATATTTTCTCCCATTCTGAGGGTTGTCTTTTTGTTTTGTTTATGGTTTCCTTTTCTGTGCAAATGTTTTTAAGTTTAATTAGGTCCCATTTGTTTATTTTTGTTTTGATTTCCATTATTCTATGAGACAGATCCAAAAAGATATTGCTGCAATTTATGTCAAAGAGTGTTCTTCCTATGTTTTCCTTTAGGAGTTTTATAGTATCCAGCCTTACATTTAGGTCGTTAATCCATTTTGAGTTTATTTTTGTGTATGGTATTAGAGAATGTTCTAATTTCATGCTTTTACATGTAGCTGTCCAGTTTTCCCACCACTCCTTATTGAAGAGACTGTCTTTTCTCCATTGTACATTCTTGCCTCCTTTGACCATAGGTAAGTAGGTTCCTTTCTGGGCTTTCTAACCTGTTTCATTGATCTATGTGTCTGTTTCTGTGCCAGTACTGTACTGTTTTGATTACTATAGCTTTGTAGTATATAGTCTGAAGTCAGGAAGCCAGATTCCTCCAGCTCCATTTTTCTTTCTCAACATTACTTTGGCTATTTGGGGCCTTTTGTGTTTCCGTACAAGTTCAAAAATTTTTTTGTTCTAGTTCTGTGAAAAATGGCATTGGTAGTTTGATAGGAATTGCAGTGAATCTGTATATTGTCTTGGGTACTATGTTCATTTTAACAATATTGACTCTTTCAATCCAAGAACACAGTGTATCTTTCCATCTGTTTGTGTCATCTTTAATTTCTCTCATCAGCATCTTATAGTCTTCAGAGTACAGGTCTTTGCCTCCTTAGGTAGGTTTATTTCTAGGTATTTTATTATTTTTGGTACAGTGGTAAATGCAATTGCTTTCTTTTTTAAATTTTAGTTATTTATTTATTATTTATGTTTGGCTGTGTTGGGTCTTTGTTGCTGCGTGCAAGCTTTCTCTAGTTGCGGCAAGTGGGAGCTATTATTCATTGCAGTGCATGGGCTTCTCATTGTGGTGGCTTCTCTTGTTGTGGAGCATGGGCTCTAGGTGTGTGGGCTTCAGTAGTTGTGGCACATGGGCTCAGTAGCTATGGTGTACGGGCTTAGTTGTTCCGCGGCATGTGGGATCTTCCTGGACCAGTTATTGAACCCATGTCCCCTGCATTGGCAGGCGGATTCTTAACCACTGTGCCACCAGGGAATCCCACAATTGTTTTCTTAATTTCTCTTTCTGATCTTTTGCTCTTAGTGTATAGAAGTGCAACAGATTTCTGTGTATTAATTTTGTATCCAGTGACTTTACCAAACTAATTGATGAGCTCTTGTAATTTTCTGGTCACATTAGGATTTTCTATGTATAGTATCAAGTCATCTGCAAACAGTGACAATTTTACTCCTTCTTTTCCAATTTGGATTCCTTTTGTTTATTTTTCTTCTCTGATTGCCATAGCTAGGACTTCCAAAACTATGTTGAATAAACATGGTGAGAGTGGAAATCCCTGTCTTGTTCTTGATCTTAGAGGAAATGCTTTCAGCTTTTCAGCATTGAGTATGATATTAGCTGTAGGTTTATCATATATGGCCTTTATTACGTTGAGGTATGTTCCCTCTATGCCCACTTTCTGGAGCGTTTTTTTTTTAATCAAAAATGGGTGTTGAATTTTATCAAAATCTTTTTCTGCATCTATTGAGATGATCATATGGTTTTTATCCTTCAATTTTTTAATATGGTGTATCACACTGATTGATTTTTTGGTATTGCAAAATCTTTGCATCCTTGGGATAAATCCAACTTGATAATGGTATATAATCCTTCCAATGTATTGTTGTATTCGGTTTTCTAGTATTTTGTTGAGGATTTTGTGTCTATATTCATTAGTGATATCGGCCTGTAATTTTCTTTTTTGTGGTATCTTTGTCTGTTTTTGGTATCAGCATTATGGTGGCCTCGTAGAATGCATTCAGAAGTGTTCCTTCCTGTGCAATTTTTTGAAATAGTTTCACAAGGATAGGTGTTAACTCTTCTCTAAATGTTTGGTAGAATTCACCTGTGAAGCCATCTGGTCCTGGACTTTTGTTTGTTGAGAGTTTTTAAATCACAGATTCAATTTCAGTACTTGTAATTGGTCTGTTCCTATTTTCTATTTCTTCCTGGTTTAGTCTTGGGAGGCTGTACCTTTCTCAGAATTTGTCCACTTCTTCTAGGTTGTCCATTTTACTGACATATAGTTGCCTGTAATAGTCTCTTGTGGTCCTTCATATTTCGTGGTGTTTGTTGTAACTTCTCCCTTTTCCTTTCTAATTTTATCTATATGAGCCCGCTCCCTTTTTTTCTTGATGAGACTGGCTAAAGGTTTATCAATTTTGCTTATCTTTTCAAAGAACCTGCTTTTAGTTTCATTGGTCTTTTCTATTGTTTTCTTCATCTCTATTTATTTCTCTTCTGATCTTCATGATTTCTTTCCTTCTGAAACTAACTTTGGGTTTTTTTTTTGTTCTTTCTCTAGTTGCTTTAGGTGTAAGGTTAGGTTATTTATTTGTGATTTTTCTTGTTTCCTGAGGTAAGATTGTATGGCTATAAACTTCCCTCTTAGAACTGTTTTTGCTGCATCCCATAGGTTTTGGATCACCATGTTTTCATTTTCATTTGTCTCTAGGTATTTTTTTGATTTCTTCTTTGATTTCTTCAAAGATCCATTGACTGTTTAGTAACATATTGTTTAGCTTCCATGTGCTTGTATTTTTTGCAGTTGTTTTCTTATAGTTGATTTCTAATCTCAGAGTGTTGTGGTCAGGAAAGTTGCTTGGTATGATTTCAATTTCCTTAAATTTATTAAGGCTTGCTTTGTGACCCAGCATGTGATTTATTCTGGAGAATGTTCCATGTGCACTTGGAAACAATGTGTATTCTGCTGCTTTTGCATGGAATGCTCTATTAATATCAGTTAAGTCCATGTGGTCTAATGTGTCATTTAAAGCCTGTGTTTCCATATTGATTTTCTATCTGGATGATATGTCCATTGATGTAAATGGGGAATACCTTTTTCCATCCCCTCACTTTTAGTCTGTATGAGTCTCTAGATCTGAAGTAGGTCTTTTGTAGGCAGCATATAATCAGGTCTTGCTTTTGTATCAATTCAGCTAGTCTACGTCTTTTGGTTGAGCATTTAATCCTTTTACATTTCAGGTAATTATCGATATGTATGTTCCTATTGCCATTTTGTTGATTGTTTTGGATTTTTTTTGTAGGTCTTTTTTCTTTTCCTCCTCTTGTTATCTTCTCTTGTGATTTGTTGACTATCTTTAGTGTGGTATATGGATTCCTTTTTCTTTTTCTGTGTGTATATCTATTATAGATTTTTGGTTTGTGGTTAACATGAGTTTTTGATATAGCAGCCTATATATACATATGATGTTTTTATTTTTTTTTGGCTGCATTGAGTCTTAGCTGTGGCACGTGGGATCTCTGTTGTGGCATGCAGGATCTCTTATTGCATCACACAGGCTCTTCATTTCAGCACACGGGCTTCTCTCTAGTTGTGGCATGTGGGTTTTTTCTCTCTCTAGTTGTGGTGCATGTGCTCCAGAGTGTGTGGTCTCTGTAGTTGTGGTGCACAGGCTCCAGAATGAGTGGGTTTTGTAGTTTGTGGCACATGGGCTCTCTAGTTGGGGCACATGGGCTGAGTAGTTGTGGTGTGCAGGCTTAGTTGCCCCACGACATGTGGGATCTTAGTTCCGTGACCAGGGATTGAACCCACGTCCCCTACATTTGACGGTTGATTCTTTATCACTGGACCACCAGGGAAGTCCCTATACATGATTGTTTTAAGTTGTTTGTCTCAATTTCAACTATCTTGCATTTGTACTCTTGTCCTCTCACCATTACTTGTTTAGATATCATAATTCTGTGTGGATTATTTCCTACCTTACTGTATGTTTGCCTTTACCAGTGAGCTTTCCCATTTCATAATTTTCTTGTTTCTAGTTGTGGTCTTTTCTTTTCTACCTAGAGAAGTTCCTTAAACATTTGCTGTAAAGCTGATTTTGTGGCTCTGGAGCCTACAGGCTATTGGGTGGGGGCAGGTCTTGGTTCAAAACTGTAGGCATCCAGGAGAGCTCACACCAATGAATACTCCTTGGTACCTCTGCCACCAGTGTCCTTGTCCCCATGCTGAGCCACAGCTGCCTCCTGCCTCTCCAGAAGACCATCCAAGACCAGCAGGTAGGTCTGGCCCAGGCTCCTATGAAGTCACTGCTTTTGCCCTGGATCCCAAAGCACAAGAGAGCTTGTGTGCACTCTCCAAGAGTGGAGTCTCTGTTTCCCCCAGTTTTGTGGAGCTCCTGCACTCAAGCTCCACTGGCCTTCATAGCCAAATGCTCTGGGCACTCCTCTTCCTGATGCCAGACCCCCCAGGCTGGGGAGCCTGACGTGGGGCTCAGAGCTCTCACTCCTGTGGGATAACTTCTGCGATATAATTGTTCTCCAGCTTGTGAGTTGCCCACTCAGGGGATATGGGATTTGATTATATCACTAGTGTGCCCCTCGTCCTGTCTCACTGGGCTTCTTCTTTTTGTCTTTGGATGTAGAATATCATGTTTTGGTAGGTTCCAGTCCTTTTTATTGATGGTTGTTCAGCAGTTAGTTGTGATTTTGGTGTGCTCATGAGAGGAGGTGAGCTCAAGGTCCTTCTCCTCTGCCATCTTGTGAGCAATCAATACAGCCACTTTGGAAAACCATTTGGAAGCTCTTCAAAAAGTTAAACATAGAGTGATCATATGACTTAGCAATTCCACTCCTAGGTATATACCCAAGGAATTCAATACGTAAGTCCACACAAATCCTTGAACATACATATTTTAGGAGCATTATTTGTGATAGCCAAAATTGGAAACAATCCAAATGATCATCAACTGATGAACTGATAAATAAGATGTGGCATGTGCATATAATATAATCTTGTTCAGCCATAAAAATGAATGAAGTACAGGTACATGCTACAGCTAATTTATGCTAAGTGAAAGAAACCAGACACAAAAGGCCACACAATGCATGATTCCATTTGTATGAAATATCCAGTGTAGTCTAATTCATAGACATAAAGTATATTTTGAATAATATACCAAGTAATACAAAGTAATTTTGTATAATGAATGAGATAGAGGTTATCAGTTGTTGAGGGTATGGTGGGCTGGGGAGTAACTGCTAAACATTATAGTTTCTTTTCAGGATGATGTATGACTATCCACAAAAGTTACACAGCTAATAAATGATGAAGCAGGGTCAGGAATCCAGATAAATGCCAAAGTCCAAGTGCAGTCCACAATACTATACTGCCTCTTTGCTTTTTTAGTCTACCATTACCCTTTCAAAGAGAAGGGGATTATTTCTGCTGTTGCATGGTGTCTCTGGACACTAGGGAATAATTTGGGAGCTTTTATATCTGTTTCTACTCTTCACTCCTTACGCTTTAAAATATATGTTCTATAAGGGAAGATTTCTTTTCTGTCTTCTTTGCTACTGAATCATTATCAACTAGAATGCAGGTTTGACATAAAAGTCACCCAATAAATATTTATTATTGGAATGAGTGAATAAACCCTCACCTGAACCCAAAATATAATTTCAATCATAATCAAAGAATATAGACACTAAGCCGATCTCAGCTTATTGCCCATAGTGATTGTGGCAACCTCTTTGATTCTGTGACCCAGACCTAGATGCTCCTCAAACTTCCTATTTTTATTTTCCAATTTAGAACCTCAGGAATGACTGATTTTCACAAATGACTTTTACACTTTAGATGGAGAAAGATCATGTGGGTATGTTGTTTTGGTATATTTGCTGTTTTGGCCCACTTAATGGTGCTCCTGCACCTATTTAACAAGAATGCTACTCACTGTTATTATTAGATGAGTAGTCTTGGGAATTCCCACTCCCATGGCAAGGTTGGGATGAAGTTATACTTCTGACTTTTAAAGTTGGAATTTTATAGTCACTCTTGCATTGAAACAATGCTGTGTATAATTTTTAATTAAAAAAATTAAAAAAAATCTACTAAGCATAAACTGTGCCCCAGCTACTGGAGTGGGACTTGAGGATGAATGGTAATCAAGAAAGTCTTTTCACTCAAGGAAATCACAGACTCATAGGAGATGAAAAACAGAAAATGATGGTGAGAACTTCCATGTTCTATGTTAACACTAAAGAGTAATCAATCAACTCTGCTTTGAGGATCAAGAGAGTCAAAAACGGTTTATGGAGGAGGTCAATGTTAAAGCTGAGTATGGAAGGATAAGTAGGTATTTGCTTGGCAAATGAATAGAAAGAGACATTACAGACAGAGAGAACAACATATAAAAAGCATAAATGTATAAAATGAATGTATAAAACAACATGATATATTCAGAAAAGTGACAGAACATGAGGCTGTGGAGGTAGGCAGGAGTCAGCTCATGAAACACTTGGCATGCCATTTTGAGGAGAAGGGACTTTATACTTTTACCAATGGGAAGTCACTGAAGGTACCTGGACAGGGAAATGGCATGTTCAGATCATTTGGGCAGCAGGATGAAATGTTAAGGACCTGAACTAACTAGATGTGGAGAAGGTAGGTGGACATGACATAAGGTTACAGAGATAGAAGTGACAGAAGTTACAAGTTTTAGTGGTAACTTCTTAGACAGGAAAGGTGAGGAAGAGAGAGGAATTCAGTTGCAATTCACTTCACTGAGAAATACAGAAGGAGGACTTTTTGCTGTCATGAGGAGGGAGCTGGAATGGAGAGAAAATAGAAACAGGGTGAGAAAGTGTTCAGTTTTGGACATGTTAAGGTTGAATTGTCTGTAGGATAATACCCAGGGGGAAAACCCCAGTAGGCAGTTAGAAATACAAATAAATATTCCATTTCTATGAAATAGGAATAGGTTTGAAGCTAAGGGAGAGATCTGAGCTGGAAATAAATATTTGGTAATCATTGGCATATAGGTGGGGGCTGAAGCTATATGTGTGGTGAGATCACCTAGAGAGAATATATAAACTGAGAAGTCAGTGAGTTGATAGACTGGATTAGGACCCTAATCACCACTAACAGCCTGGTTTCTATGGGAAATGTTCCCCAGAGTCCAAACAATCAGCTTACACACTGGGTTTTTTTCCCTGACTCTAGGAATAAAAACAAAAATCAAACCAAACAAAGATTCTGTGTTTGCAATAGAGCTTTAGAGTTTATTAACCACTTTTATACCCAGTACCTCATTTGATCATTATAACATCCCTGTGGGGATAGTCAGGGCAGGGTTTTTCTGCCCTCTATATTAGTGATAAATTTGTATCTCCAAAATATAGTAACAAACTTTTGGGATGCAGCCAGTTCAAAAGTTGAGGGCAACCTATAATAATCATACATTATATTTATAATACATGCTTTTGGGGAAATTATCTCCTTTGGCTATTACAACTAACTTGGGAAGAAGATAAGACAAAGATAGTTATACTGATTTTTATAGATGAAGAAACTGAGGTCCAGAGAGGTTAGATAATTTGCTGAAGATGGTACAGTTCCTTGGTAACAGAGACAAGGCTAGAACCAAGGCATTATTAAGTCCCCAGCTGACCATTTTTTCCCCCACCAAACTACTTTCAAATAGAAGGGAAAAATAGATCCCTACCATAAGAATGTTTTACTGATGTTTACTCAAGTAAAAGTCTCATATGGCAAAGGCATTAAGAAAGTTAGAAAATATCAAGACTTAACATATCTTTTCATATTAATAGAAAAAATATAACAAAAAGATAAGGAAAATATAGAAAGAAGTTACATCTCAACAATAATTCCAAAACAAACAACAGATGAGTGTAAATTTTCAAGAGCAGAGAGAGAAGTATACATCAAATGAGAGGATTTCAGCTCACCATACTGTGGGGTGTGGGGAATAGTGTTGAAGATTAGATTAGTTGAAGAGCTATAAATGAAATGGGGGAAGGAAGGAAGAGGGGCCTAGAGAGGCAGCCAAAAACTCAAATACTTGGACTGCATTTGGAAAGTTGACTGTATGTTTCAGTTAGATGCTCAAAACTTAAAAATGATTTTCTTTTAAGAACAGTATTTTATACCCTCTTTAAGGCTCCCAGTTTAGATCTTGAGAGTCTGATTAGCCTCCATCATATTTTAGGGTTAGTTTTGCTCATCTGGACTTGGACAGGAGTAAGGGCATACTTAAAAAGTAGACAAGTAGATAGTCCTTCTCCCTCTTCTGGTGGGAGGGATGGCCTCAGGCAAACTTTTGCTGTGTGAAGTTTGGTATTCTCCCTTTTTGAAATTCTCTCCCATAATTATCTGTCTCATTCCTCAGGCGTCTTTTATCTTTGTGCTACTCTCCATAGAGTAGGTGGGTATGGAGTGGGAGAAACAAATAGATATCTGTCCAGACTTAAATTTTCTATATTCCAGAATTCCACCTACCCCTCTCCTGAATTTCAGAATTTCCTCCACACTTCCCTAACTTTTCTTCCCTCAGGGTTGCAGAGCTCAGTGAAGAAAGAGGTTTGGAGGAAAGCAATGTGATTTAATGCATTCAGAAATGTGAGTAAGTGATGAATAGTTCCTGAACCTTCCCAGAAGTAACTGCAAGAGTATACTTTGTTAAAACATATGACTTTTCAGTTGGTAGACTTTCTGACTGAGTGACAAAATGAAGTGAAAACAGTAACAATGGAACAGTGTGGGAGAAGATATTTTTGGTTCAGGGTATAACCAGAGGCAATCCTGCCTGGCAGTGGGTGCCAGTCTACTTCCTTAAGCTGTTCCTGCTTTTCATAACTTCTTCCTTTCTTCTTGTTCTCACTTAGGAACCTACAAATTCCCCCAAAATAGTCAGATTTTCAAAAGAACAATGGAAGGGAGGGAGCCTCCAGTAGGGTGACAAGGGACTAGGACGACTCCACTCAGAGTTTTGTATATATCAGTCTAAATCAGGGTTTTTTGTAAACAAGGTGTGAAAATTAGGGACTGCTACAGTGTCTTGTGGACAATAGGTTTCTGGGTAACTGGGTTGGAAGACTTAGGCTGAGTTGAATGTCCCAGGAGGTTATTTTACGGGTGGGGAGTTGTTAGTGTTGCAGGGCTTATTTTAAGAAGGGCAGCCAGCTTCTTCTCCAAGGTGACTCTGGGGTCTTGTTCTTTCACATTAGCAGTGACAGATTTTTCCGAGTTTAGGAGTTTCCATACTTTGTGTGTGTGTACCCAGAAAGAAACAGGCAGAGTGTGTGTGTGGCATGGGGTGAGGGTGAGGGAAATAGTGACTTTTCCTATCAACGCAGTAAGGCCATCCTCCTGCTCCAATTTGTGACAGTAGAGCCCAGTCAGAGCCTATATCCCCAAGCCATGATGACAAATAGGTTTCTGACAAAGATTAATCTATTAAAAAGAAACCAAACAACTCTCCAACTGTTATAGGTGATGGGAGGCCTGCTGCTTGGGGAGGATGGATGCAATCTGAGAGAGAAGATCAAGTCACAGCCAATTAGTGACATAAGTCTATAGTTAATTTAAGAATGAAGATAATGGCATTTAAGATAATAAGGGCAGCATTTAACCTCACCCCACCCTCTATGTCCTCAAGAACTTTGCCCATTTATATGAAAAGAGCAGCCGTGTAGAATAGTGGGTGGAGCACTGAACTGGGTGTCAAAAGAACCTGGTTTCTCCCTTCTAGCTTTGTCATTGATTAATAAAAATAGTAATAATAATAAGTATAACAATAATAATAAGAATAAATCTTTATTTAACACTTTGGAACATACAGTGTCTTTCTACCTACATACATGATCTTTTTAGAGTTACTGAGATCTTCAGCTAAGTCACTTCTCTTCTTTGGGTTTCAGTTTTCTTTCTAAAAGGAGATGAATTGGTTATTCTAAGGGGATTCTTAAAGCCAATGCTGTAAAATATTTAAGATTCTGTTATCTGAATATAATTATGTCAGAGGATATGTGAGAGTAAAACCAAACACACACACACACACACAAACCCTATAATACACGGCTCAGGACTTGAATAATTATATTATCTAATTATTTTTGCTTATTAGCTTGAATCCATGGCAAAATGTTAAAGAATTTTACATTTTAATATAGGACTCCAGAAAATGTACATGACTCCTACACAAAAAGAAATTAATCTGGAATGTTTGTGTGTACTGACAGAGCTGGTACAGGTGTTGCTTGGATGAGGAGAGCGCATATTTTAGGGCAGCAAACTACTCACAGTTCCTCAATTAAAAATACATAGCCACCTATTTTTTTTGTTCCTATACAAAGACCAGCTCTGAATGTATACGCAGGCATCACTCACCTATTTCATTCATTCATTCATTCATTCTCATTTACTATATACTGGGCTTCCAGTATGTGACAGGTACTGTGCATATACCAGGGATAGAGAGATGAATAGGAAATGAGTCACCTCAAAAAACTTAAAGGTTAGTCCGATTCGTAATTACTTGCTACTAGATCAACAAATTGAGGGTTTTATTAGCAACTGAGAAATGGAATTATTGACTAGTTACTCTTAAATGTTGCTAAGTTAACTCCAACTCATCAGTCTACCTGCTTTGCTTAAAGTGCTCAAACCTAATAGACTGCTCTCTGTTCAGTTGTTTTGAATGTCAATAAAATGACCAGAAAAGAAAAAAAGTGAAGCCAGGATGGGACCATAAATCACATATAGTAAGATCTTTATTATTACAGGCTTCATGTTTTCCTAAATATAACTTTATATGGACAGAACCTGATTCAACATCCAAGGCTATAAAGTGGATATTAGCTCTCAATGCCAGCATTTTAAAAGATATATGTATATATATTCAGAATCTTTTTAAATTCAATAGTTGTTTTTCATCATGTCTGAAAATGTTTCTTTATAATACCCAAAGCCTTTTCACACCCATTATTCATGGGATTTTCATGACAGTCTTGTTTATTTAGGTAGAACATCAATTGTTATCAGTATTTTATAGAGGAGGAAACTAAGGTTCAGAGAAGTTCTGTGACTTGTTCTGGGTTAGTAAATGATTTTGTGTCTCTCAGGGTGACCAATCATTCCAGTTTACCTGGGACTGAGGGAATTTCCAGAACTCAAGACTTTCAGTTTTAAAACCAGAATAGTTCAAGACAAACAAATATGAGTTGGTCACCCTAGTACTCTTCACAGACTTAGATTCAAATCTGGGCTCTGATGTGCAGTTTTCTAGGAATTCAATCGTAGGCACGTTGTTCAACTTCTCCCAGCAAAATATCTTGCTTTTATTTTATCAAATAATAAAATTAGGATCATACCTTTTTCCCTATAATGTTATGATTTAATGAGATCATGGCTGTGAAGATAGGGAATGTGGAACCTGGCCTGGAGTAGACACTCAATAAATATTGGTTCCCTTTCTCTTACCACTGGATTACTACTCTCTGCTCCATATCATGTCATCTCAAGCAAGCCTGCTCACCTTGGGCATAGTTTCCTAGCACCAATAAACACCATGGGGTTCTCACCTGACTACTAGAGCCCTTTGTGAGAATATCACTTTCAGTGTTCATTTGGAATTGAGGAATTCTTCATGCCTTGATGCCTGGTGGGACTATGTATAGGTTACTAGTGAGAAGTGTGTTACCCTTCTTCAGAAGACTTTAGAATCTGTTCACTGTCTCTGTTCTGAGTACTGTGTGCAGGTAGCAGTATATTTACACAGCATACTAATGGATATTCCAAGCTGTACACTGTTTCTTTTCAGAGACTTAGGGACAAATAAGGGGTCTTCAAAAATGGGAGAATGAACTAAACCAAAGAGTGTGGGAACACAGTGAGCAATTCTGTCCTTTACTCATTATTTCCCAGTAAGAACAGGCTTGCAACTCTAGCTTGCTCCATCCTTTTTAGTTCCTCTAGCTTTGGTTCTAAGGATCTCTCTAAGTTGTTTTCCTCCCACCCCCCACCACCAGTGCTTTTTCATTCCCTGTACAGTTCTTTCTCTTCAACCCAAGCCAATCCAGCCTTTAAGACTTAAGTCACGTGTTGCCTTTCCAAAGAAGTTTAATCCACACTCCATTGTTGCTTGTATTTACCCTCATCCAGTAAGCCACTGAACATGTCATCAGGATTCTAGTGGTACTTTCTAATAGTTTCCCTCTGCTAGAGCTGTCTTTCCAATGTAATTATTGTAACAAGGGATGATTCTTACCATCTATGTCCTCCTCAGCACCTAACACCAGGCAGATTTGACAGTAGAGACCAGTGGTTTGATTAGCTAAATCTTATTTGTGTCATTTCATAAATCTCTTCCCTGGGCCTAATCACAAGGTACTATAGTCATGCCTTGTATACTTTACCCACTGAAGAGCTTTACCCATTTGTACTGAGTGAATTGGTATCTTTAGTGTATGCCCTTGCTCCAGATTTAGTCTGCCCAGTTCTTAGGTTGCCTTTAGGGCAGTATATATGCATATTCTATGCATGATCTGAGTTACGAGTAGTTCTAAGGTCTCTTGCTTTTCTCCAGCTTCCCTCTTATTCTATGAAGCCCCTATGCCTCTCTCATTGGCATGAAGGTTCAGGTGTGGGAAATGTGGTAACAACCTCATGTGTGAGACATATGAAAAACCATATAATGCAAAGGGAAAAGAATAAGTGTTGTAACAGAAATATATATATATAGAGAGAGACAGAGAGAGAGAGAGGGAGAGGGGGAGAGAGGGAGAGAGGGAGAGAATAATAGCAGAATTTGGACATGCAGAAACAGGACTGAAGGGGTGCAGGTGAGATTTGAGGCAGAAGGAACAGCCCAAGTAAAGCCATGTGGGATCAAAAGTTTGGAGAATGTATGGAAAACAGTGAATACTTCAGTTTGGAACGGGTAGTTTACAGGATGAGAGGGAGCAGTGGAAGGGAATATTGAAAAGTGGCTTGGGACCACATTCTGAAGGCCTCTGATTGCCAGACTAAGGTCCATGGGCATAGAGGGTCACTAAATGCTTTTGAGCAAGGCAAGGGCTAGAAAGATTATTTTCATCAGGTCAGATTAAACTGTGGGCATGATGAGCCACTGAGTCTGCCCATTATAAAATGAAGAAAGTTAGTGTGTTACAGTTACACAAACTGTAATCTCATCCTACCATTGTACGTTGGTGTGGCCTAATGAAAACTCTTTCCTGGAAGAAACATTTGCAATGTATTACCACACCTATCCAAGCATATCATGACACTGATTTGTATAAAATTATTGCAATATAAATGCATGTTTGTTGTGTCTTTTTGCCTAGGATTGAGTGGAAAGAGATGACCCAAGTGGGCAAATCAGATTTAGGAAATGAATAAGAATAGCAAAAATCAACTAGTAATCAGTAAATTAAAAAACAAAAAAACAAGTAGTCTTCTTTTCAAGCAGTGAGATTTTGAAATGTCCTCCCAAGTATTCCTCCAGATATTGCCTACACTGACACAGATTCAAGAAGGATAATTAACACACCTTCATTTCACTTAGAAGATGTGTCAAGTTTTCCTTACAGCCTGAGTTATATGGTTCTAAGTGAGTCTTCTTGGGAAGAAGTCTGGCTTCGGATTCCCTTTGACATATGCAATGAATTACTATATAGAGAAACATTATAAATTGTGTCCTTTTATATGAATTCCAGCACTTGGATAGCCCCTTTTTTTCTCTCAGACATGCAAAACCAGAGTTCCATTTGAGCCAAAAATAAGTAGGTAGACACCTACTCATTGTAAGTTGCAGGTACCAGTAAGGCCCTTTGCTCCTCTAGTGTACACCTGCCTTGCTGTGGTTGTCTACTCATTCTAAGACACTGGGCACCCAGGACCAGTCCCTTACCTCTGATAGTTGATGTTTTTTTCTAGGAAGACTGAGGTCATTTGATAAAAACTCCTTCATTGGCCTTTCAATAGAAGTATCATTTTAAAAATAACCCCAGAATTTTGTCTTTCCCTTCTCTTTCTATTCTTCCTCCTCTTCCAGAATAATCTATTGAACTGCATCTTCAATCTCATCCCCTATTTGAGTCCACCTCTCCCTTTAACACAGATTTCTTGGCCTCTACCCTCTGTACATGTTCAATTACTCCACATCCTAAAAAGGTCTCACTTTTCTTGCTTCTCTCTCTTTTCTTGTTAACTCTGTTATTCTTTCACACCAAAATACTCATTGTCTCTATTTACTGTCTCTATCTCCTTGCTGTCCATGTAGTAATCATAGTTAATGTTTACTGAGTACTTTATATACCTTAACTCATATAATTTTCACAACAATTACATGGGGCGAGTACTATTTTTCTTTTTTATTACCCTCCCAGTTTTACAAATGAAGAAACATACTCATGAAGTCAAGAAACTTGTCCAAGGTCACACAGATAATAAGTGGTAAAGCCTGGATTCAAACTCAGGCTATTAGGCTTCAGAGTTGATGCTTTTTACCATTACACTATATTGTCTCCCAGTAACACTTTTGGAAATCAGCGACCTTTTAGTACGGTCTAATAGTGTTTATTTAGTGCTTTGCATCTGTTCTTGAAATTCTTGAAATCAGTTTTTGACCTGGTTCCTTTGACCCAACACTATCTTTGGTTTCCTTTTACTTCTATTATTGTTCTTTCTTGGTCTTTTGTGTTGGTTCCTCTTACCTCTATTTCTCTAACTTCAGTTTGAAACCCTCTGTTTCCCATTCTAATAAATCTGTCCTTTGAATGACACATTTACTTTCACAGTTTGATTATCACCCATGTGGATAAATCCCAAATTGCTGTCTCATGACTTACATAGACAGCAAGTCTCATTGTTGCAAAGAATGTTAAGGGTCATTTGGAACCAACTACTGTGAACTAGGGAGATCCTGCTAACATCACAGAAAAGTTTCAGAAAGTGTGAGTAATAACTCCCTCCCCACATTTCTAACTATCTTCCTCCTCATGACTTTTCTGTTTTTTGCAATGGTACTTTCATTTATCAAAACCCAAAACCTTGGAGTGATTCTCCAACTTACTTGCTCCTTGGATCTCCCATTAATTTAGTCAATAAATAAACACTTAACAAATATTTATTGAGTTTCTACTACATTACAGGTTCTGTGCTAGGTACTGGGGATATAACATATAACTGTTAGTGAGTTTCTTGCCTTTATAAAGCTTAAAATACCTCTAAAATCTCTTGCCTTACTCCTTACTAACAACCTTTTCAAGTTTCAGTGATTTCACAGCTGGATGTATTCTGTAGCTTCAGAGATGATGGCAATTGATACTGCCATTTATGTAGGTCCAAGGGAGCAGAAGTAAAGTCATTGGGTGTAAGCTACAGGGAAGACAGGCTTTTTGCCAAGTAAAGTAGATTTATTTTTCAACAAATATCTCTTCCAGCAGAATAATTTTGAACTAGTTAGCACACTGTCATTATAAGTATGTAAACACTGACTAGATTCATTCACTCATTCATTCATTCACTCATTCATGTAACAGATGTTATTGTGTGCCTACCCTTTCCAAGCTCTGTGATAGACTGTGGGTATACACAAGTCAAAAAGATAGAAAATGTCCTTGTGTTCACGGAGCTTATTTTCTAGAAAAGGTAACTCTGTTTTGATCATGGAGGTGGTAAATATGATTTTAGTACTTGTTGAGGGGCTGAACTGGATAATACTGAACTCTCAACTCTAGGAATTTATAATTTTGAAGTCTCCCTGCCCCTGGCTACTTCTCCTTACATCACTTGTGTTAGCACCAGAAAAATCTTTCCCAAGTAGAGATTTGATAATATTACTTCCTGGATCAATGACTCCAATAGCGTCTTACTGACTACAACAACAACAAAAAATCTGACATGGCTATAAAGTCCTTCAGTGATCTCATCCCCCCTTTTTTCCTACCCTTTATCTCATTATTCCCCTCTACAAACTCTGGCTTTTGCAAGGTGAACTATTTTTTTTGCCTGTCAAACATACCTTAGCAGGACCACAGCACAGATCTAGGTCCATTTCTCTTTAATCCATTTAATTAATTCATTCATTTAACAAATGTAATTAAGAACTTACTGTGTGCCAAGCACTGTTCTAGATGATAAAACAGTGAAAAAAATTGACAAAATCATGTCCCTCAAAGAACTTATAGTGGGGACATGCACATTACATGGCTTCTTGCATTTGCCTTTTGCCTCAGAGGAAGGTCCTTTCTAGGAGCCCTCAACTAGATAGAGGATAATTTTATAGTGTAGGACAACTAAGCTGGAGATATACCAAGAGGGAGCAACGTGGTTTAAAATGGTAACTGTGAAAGAAAATGTATTTCTTCTGTTTTCTGAACTTGTCTTAATCTATAGGGAATGAAGAGGGTCAATAAGTGGTTTTAGGTGATTTATGACCATAAGCCTATGAAAACAGACCAGGAGAGGTTATTTTTAATATACTAACAGGACTATTGTTCTTCTTATGACATCTGAGATAGATAACACATTCTTTTTGTCTAGTTGCCTAGTTCATGAGAGGACAAATGATCTTGTTGGTCTGTGCCACTCTTGGGGAAAGTTATAATATTGGTTATATTCTGTTTTCAGCATCTCCTACTTCCTCCTTTCATCTCTGGTTTACTTGCTCTTGCTTGTAAGAACAATCTTAGGCTTGAAGTGAGTCTGAAGCTTTTTCCCTCAAGTGCCATGTAACTCATTTTACATGAATTACAGGACAATGAAATATAAACTTCCTCAGGATCTTTGAGGCAGCTGCTTACCCTAGCCTCCACATTGGCCTCTGTGACACCTTTTTCTCTTTCAGGCACTGTTAGACTTAATACATATTTCTAAATTACTCTCTGTCTTCTGAGAATAAAGAATCATTGTACTGAAATGCAGTGTAGTGTATGTACTGAACTATGAGCTAAGAGACTTGGGTCTTTTCCTGGTGCTCCCACTAACTAAATGTATAATTTAAACAAGCTATTTCCTTTTTCTTGGGCCTCAGTTCTCCATCTGTAAAGTAAAGTTTGGGCTAGATAATCCTTTAAACTCAATTCCAACTTGACATTCCAGGATCCTCTAGTGGGATAGATCAATGATTGAGACTGCCTTGGCTTGGCCTCATTGTGTATTAGTTATCCATGGTGACAAAACCCCCACAAACTGTAGGGATGATCTGTTACATTTTTAGGGATTAAGAGTTTCTTTATTCTTTTTGAAGGCATGCTGGCTCTTCTGGGTTAGAATTCAGAGTATGGAGTTTAAAAGGCCAAGGTCATAAGGGTCATTTACCATATGGGCCAGCCAGCTTTGTTTGTTTCCTGGCTTCAGCCTATACCTTAACAGCCTTCCCCATCTCCCCCTAACCATTTTACCAATACAGGTTTCAAGGCAAAACTGAGCATGAATTCCTATGGCTTAGTGCTGTTCATCTTCAAGGCTGGGAAAAGAGCTCAAATGACATTTAGGCAACAGGATCTTTGCACAGATGAGGTTAGCATAATCAGTAGAGGTCACCATGATTTCTAGAGGTGACTCTCTGCCTTACATCAGCCAGATCAAGCACATGACAAGAACAGTCAACTAAAGACCAGCCAGAAAATGTATCCAAGTTCCTTCTGCTTTGTCAGTTGGAGGCAGTACCTCTGACAACTATGAGCCAAATTATTGTCTGGAAAAGTGCAGATGAGAGAACTGTTTGCAGTGAAAGCCATCTGGATTTTGTTTCTGGGTTTGAGCTCAAAACATAACATTCCCAGGCATTTGAGATGAGTCTTTCAGATGCTTGAGACTCTTTTAAAATTTTCATGTAAAATAGTGAACTCAGGTAAGGAATGAAATCTTCATTATTCTGTGCTGTGATAGTTTTGGTTGACTAAGAAGGGAAACCTAGCACATTGTCGGTACTGAATCATCACCAGTGACAGAATAGTACACACCAATGATTCTCATATATGACGAGTATGGTTGGCTGAGGTCATCGAAGAGCCTCCTTATCACCATGGTTTATTTCTTTGTCTTGAAAAAAAGATGTCCTGGTTGGGCTACTCTGTACAACTAAAGCTTAAGGAAGAGTAGAGGTGGCTCAAGCAGCTGAGCTTTCCAACAGAGGCTCATCCAAAACATGGGCAACGAAAAGGTAGAATGGGAGAAGCAAGCAAGGGGGAATAAGGGCACCATTGAAAAAGTAAGTATTCAAGCCAAAGCTGGGCATAATATGGAGGAAGTAAGACATTAGAATAGATAACCTATAAATCCAGGGAATAAAGAGATTAGAAGTCAAGTAGATCTGGATTTGAATTCTACCCCTCTCACCTTCTGGCTGTGTGACCTTGGGCAAGTTGCTTAATCACACTGAAGCTCTCTGTTCTCATTTGTGAAATGAGGGTAAAAAATAGTAATTATCTCACAAATGTTAGTTCTCTGTTGTTTCAGCTCTAAACGTTTAAATTCTATGCAGTTATTGTTCCAAACCTATTCCCTCCATCTCTAGGCTTATAATGGATATCACACTCCATATATACCATACATAAACATTCAAGGACTGATTTTCATTTGTAATCAGATGTAAATGGTATATATTTCTTCTTCCTAAGAGCAGGTTTCAATGGGATGGGAGGCAGAAGTGAGGTTAGGGCACATATTCATGGAGCAGTTGTTATACACAAGCACTGTCCTAGGTTCTTTGTATATATTAACTCATCACTCCCCCCCAAGTTTTACTAAGTAAGAGATATTATGCCTTTTTTTTTAAATTAGGAAGTGAAGGTTCAGATGATTATTTTGCCCAAGGTTAACGAGCTTGAGAATGTATAAACTGGGATTCAAACCTAGGAATGGGTGACTTCCAAGCCTGAGCTCTTTCTTGCTCTTTCCATACAAATTCATTGGATTCTGAAAACAGTTCTGTGAAGTAGGCAGGTAGAGATTATTATTTTCATTTACTGCATCCATTTTTGGAGGAGGAAAAGTGGAACCCACAGAAATTTAGTGACTTGCTACAGTGAATTTCAAAACCAAAATTAGAATTTTGGACGCTTCTTCCTACTGCTCATCTCTGTCACACTAATTGTCTCTACTTCCCAGTATATTGGTAATGTTGGTAAAGCTTCAAGCATAGTGTACATGGGTCCATTCTCCATGGTACATACTCTGACAGATGTTGGGGTAAAGATTTAGTAGAGGGTAAATAAAGTACTGTAATACTCACAAAATTGTCTTGGGAATCCCTATCTTGTGATTTTGAGCTGTGACTATTCACCTTTTTTGAGCCATGCACTCCTATGAGGATATGATGGAAACAGCAGACTCTTCCCAGAAAAGTGCACATGCACAATATTATACAAATTATTTCAAGGGTTTGATATTCTGAGACTATCCAATTTATAAATTTTTATCTTACAGGGAAAGAAATCACCAGGACCACAAAGATGTGCTGTCCAAAGTACTTTACTCACCCAGGAAACTACCTCTGAGTCACTCTGCCTTCACTGATCTCCATTTTCTCCTAGTAACTACACAATTTAGTATTTTGTCATATGGAGTTTAGCACTGATGGATGGTATTGTGTTGAAGGGACACTCAATTCTTACTATTCATCGCATGTGAACATTTCTTACCTTCCTTACTTCACTGTGAGTGCCTCAAAGGTGGAGCCTCCATAAAAACCATTTTGTATTCCCTGACATCACCCTCCTGCTGCCTAACTTAGCACAATACTTCTTCTGAGTGATGCATTAGAGTAAGCCCCCTACATACAAACCTTCAAGTTGTGAACTTTCAAAGATGTGAACTTTCAAAGATGCGAAGGTGCACTCGTATGTCCAATCACGTAAGTTAGTTCATATGTCTGGCGTACATTGTCATGTGCATGCATCCTCTACAAGTGGTTGTGCTTTTGTGTATACTTTACTGTATAGTACTCTATAGAGTACAGCAGTACAGTATCTTTATTTCAAGCCCAGATGTCCGGAAGCAAGCATAAAAGCAGCGGTGATGTAGCTGGTACTGCTAAGAAGCACCAAGTGATAACGATGGAAACAAAAGTGAAAATAATTGAGAGTGGAGTGAGGTGAAAAGATGGTAGACTTCACTCGTTCTTATAACATGAATCGTTCAACCATCAGCACGATTCTAAAGAACAAGGACAAGATCATGGAGCATTTGAAGTCTGCTGTGTCAATGATGTCGGCAATAATACTGAAGAAGCATGGAAAAATGATGGAGGAGATGGAGAAACTTCTCAGCATCAGCATCGAGTCCGGCTCAGCTTAATGCTGATTAAAGAGAAAGCTAAAAGCCTTTATGAAGACTTGAAGAAGAAACAAGGCAAGGAATCAGAGGGCACATCTTTTAATGCCAACCATGGCTGGTTTCATTGGTTCAAGGCTAGAGCCAACCTTCACAATGTAAAAGTAAGTGGCGAGGCAGCGAGTGCAGATACAGTAGCTGCCCAGGAATTTCCTGAAATGCTTCGAGAAATTATTGATGAAGGCGTGTATTTACCCAAGCAGGTTTTTAATGTGGATGAGACAGGACAGTACTGGAAGAGGATGCCAGACCAAAGTTACATCATTAAGGAGGAAAAGTTGATGCCAGGCTATAAAGCAGGAAAGGATAGGCTATATCTGTTGTTTGGTGGCAATGCTTCCGGCAATATGAAGCTGAAGCCTCTCTTAGTTTATCATTCAGAGAACCCAAGAGCCCTTTAAAACATAGCCAAGGGCTCTCTTCCTGTTGTGTGGAAGAATAACCCCAAAGCCTGGGTTACACAGGTCATTTTCCAGGACTGGTTTTTCCACCACTTTATCCCAGAGGTAGAGAAATATTGCTTAGAGAAGGACGTCCCATTCAACATTCTTTTGCTGCTCAACTACTCTCTGGGCCACCCCCCATTCATGGACGATTTTCATCCCAACGTTAAAGTAGTGCATCTGCCACCGAATACTACGTTGCTCATCCAACCTATGGACCAGAGAGTTATAGGGACTTTCAAGAAATATTATTTATGTCACACTTTTCATCAGGCAGTAAAGGCAAGTGGTGAATCAGGAACAAATGCGATAATTTTGGAAGGACTATAACGTCTACAAGGCCATAAAAAACATTGATTTTGCTTGGTGTGAGGTTACGGCCATCACCATGAATGGGGTTTGGAAGAACCACTGCCTGCAGTTTGTTCACAAGTTTTGTGGATTTGAGAAAGTGGATGAGGAGTCCAAAGAGGTCTTCAGCAACTTAATAACCCTCAGCGAGAAGCTGGGGATAGATCTGCAAGAGGACGACTTCATTGAACTCCTTGCTGTGCAAAACGAGGAACTTACTAATGAAAATCTGATAGAATTGGAGGCCCAGAGAAAGAATGAAGAGAGACAAGAGGAAGAAGAAGTAACTGAAGAACCAAAGAGATTCACAGAGCAGGAAATGGCAAGGGGATTTTCTTTATTTGAGGAGGCACTGTTAGTTCTGAGGCACAGGATCCGAGCCTAGAATGGTACACGAAGGTTGCAGCAGCCGTTCAGAATGCAGTCCAGTGCTACCATGTCATCTATGATGAGAAAAAAAGAGCTACTACCCAGACATGGCTGGATCGTTTTTTCAAGAGGGTAGATAGAATTGAATCCAACAAGGAACCAGAACCTGTGCCAGGTTCAGGCGTGAGTGAAATTGCAGCTTACCTCCACCTCCTGGTGCTGATGATCCTTCAGCTCTACCATCTCCCACCTCCTCTCCCTCCTCCAGTCAGTAAGTCTTATTACCTGTTCACTCAGTGCTAACCCCTGTATGCCAGCTGTTGTATTGTACTACTGTACTTTTCAAGGTACTGTACTGTAAGATTAAAAATGTTTATTTTTGTGTTTGTTTTTTATGTATTATTTCTGTGAAAAGTATTATAAACCTATTACAGTACAGTACTATATAGCCGATTGTGTTAGTTGGCTACCTAGGCTAACTTTGTTGGACTTACGAACAAATTGGACTCACAAACATGCTCTTGGAACAGAACTTGTTCAAGTGTACGGGACTTACTGTACACACTTGGACTAAACTCACACCTCAGATCTCTTCTAAAAGGAAAACGAAATAACTCTTTCTGTAGAAAATGAGCTCCTCTTACTTTTCTTCAGATTGGCACATAAATTCTTACTTCTGTGTGCAGAAGTGTGAAATAACCTGGCATGAATGGGCAACTATAAACAATTTTGTACAGCTGTAGTACAGAGTACGAAAGGAAAGCTTAACTCTTAACAAAAAACATTTTGCACCCAAAGATTCTAAAGCTGAGGAAATGTCAACAAAAACATTGCAAATGGTCTTGTGTTATTTCTTGTGAATTTCTCTACAAGAGGTAAAGGAGTATAGTATTGGTTAGTAGTTGGATAATTGGATCTAAATCCTGCCTTCTAATTGTGTATAATATTGATCTGTGAAACTCAGGCATGCAAATTCTAAAGCAAGAAACACACATTGTAAGTGAGGTGACTACTAAGCTAACAGTTCTCTAACTTTGAGAGAAGGCATCTTTTTAATAATAGAATAGGCTACATTTGAGTCCAACCAGATGGTACTAGTTGGTAGAATTTATTAAAAAGTTCACATGATCTGAAATACAAGAAATGTATAGAAATGACAAGACTTAGAATGGGAAAGCTTGAACATACTGAAAGTTTTGGCTTGGGTCACTGGCTGCCATTTATCAAGATGTGCAATACAGAAAGAGAGCCAGGCTTCTCAGTGGACAGCAATGATTATGTATACCATTTTGGATTTGTTGAGTTTGAAGATGCCTATGAGACATTCAGAAACAAATAAATGGGCCTGGAACTCAAGAAGAAAAACTATACCTACTTTAAAATGATCATAATAGAGGATGTCCCAGAGCCCATAGGTATAAATGAGATAATAATAGTGATGATGATAATGATAGCAACAACAAAAAAATAATATTCTTTGAGTATCTACTGTATGTCAGGAATTATGATAAATACTTTACATGCATTATGTAATTTATTTCTCACAAAACCCCAATGAGAGGAAGCAATTTGCCCAGGGTAATGGAGTTGGTTAATGGTGAAATTTAGATTTAAATCAGGACTTCTTGATTCCAGAACTCAAGAGAACACAGAGAATGGGACACTAAAAAGTACTGACATTTAACAGATGGACAGAGGGAAAATCCCTAAAGGAGACTGATAGAAAGCAGCCAGAGATGTAGGAATAAAATCTGAAAGAATCTGATAGAAATGAAGGAAAGACAGAGCTTTAAGAAGGAAATGGTCAATAATATTGAATGCAAAACAGAGGTCAAAATTAATAAGAATAGGAAAGTATCTGATGGATTTAGCAATGACCTGGCAGAAGAGTTTTGGTGGAGTGATGATGGAGTGTCCCTGATTACAGTGGGCTGCCAATGAAAGGGCAGTAGGAAAGTGGAGACAGTGAAAATAAATTGTTCTTGTGAAAAGCAGGGGCTTTGGGGCTTTAGGGAGTATTTGTGGCTTCCTACTGTGAAGAGGAAAAATGGAAACTTACACAAGAGAGTGAAGATAATCTCCATTTAGCAGTGAGTGTCCAGGTAAAGTTGGAGACTGCACGTTTTTTAAAAGCAAAAATTTGTACTATAAGTGATTTTCTCCAGCAATGTCTTTGGTAGTCCCAATGTAGATGCTGAGAAAGGATGATGGAGCAGAAGGGTAAGGGGATGAGGGTTTAGAGACAATAAAGAGGATTTGTCTGTATGGGGAAAGAAGCAAAACCCCTACGTTGAACTGGGAGGGACAGAGGGGCTGAGAGAATTGAGAAACCAGGAGGTTGTAAAGCATGGATGAATGACTGACTGGGCTCTAGCACTAAATAGCTTGTGACTTTAAACAAGTCACCTCCTTAATGGGGCCTCAGCTTCTTCATTTGTTAAAATGAAAATACTTGAAGATGTGATCTCTAAAGTCCTTTTCAAATTCTACTTTCTCCTTCTATTGTCGTTGCACTGCCATCTAGTGTATGTAAAGGATATAGAAGAAAGGCTATAAAGAAGCAATTAGTTTAAGGAAATAAAAATGCCAGTGTGTTCATGGAAAAGTAAGGACAGAGCTAGATTGATTATATTTCAGACTTTTCCAATCTTTTCTTGCTTTTCTCTCCCAGGGATATCTTCCTTCTCATGAATCCTGTGTTCTATTTTTCCTAAGCATCAATTCTACTCAAAGAGAGCCTCTGGCTCTCTTTCTGAATATAAGAGGAAAATAATTTCAGATATTCCCTAACTGAAGATCCAAAAGAATGAACGTCTAATGTTGAAATTTTGGATGACTTAAAAAGGGTAGGGAACATATTTTTGAACCGTAAAGCCTCTTCAAATCATCTACTTCCCTAGTGGGTGGCATTCATTCTACATATACTGGAAAGAGGGGAAGATGATAGTTAAAGAAAATGAGGCAAGCAAATGAAAGGAGAACAAGGCATCAAAAGGCATTATTGAAAAATAAAAGAAATACAAACAAAATTAACTATAAAATCTCCAGTGTTGACTAAGGTCAGGTGGAGACTAAGAATACCGAAGAAATAGCATAAACATTTGAATAAATTTCATTATTTGAAATTGTGCAACTCAAAAAAAAAAAGAAATGAAAAAATAAGTTAATGGAGTAAGCACAGTATGATGCTCGCAAGACTCACAAGACTTTGGATCTCCTCATATTTGGATTCAGTGTTATGTTAAGGAAAAAGTGAGCTAGCTTAGCTGGTGTTTTGGAGGGTTGATGAGGAGACTTCCAGTTGAAGGATGTGTTCTTTTAAGGAGTAAGTCAAGATTTTGAAGTGAATCATATCTGTTCAAAACAGGAAGCCAAAACCTGTTTTGGTTTTGTTTTTAGCTTTCTACTCAAGTTTATCTGAAAGTAAGTGAGATTATATCTCATCATTCTAAAGGCCTTGTTCCCCTCTTTTATCTCTTTCAGTGCACACAAATCTCTCTTATTTACAATAATAAATAATTTCATGAGTTTGTTGTTTTCTCCTGTCAACATACTTTTTTTCTATCACTGTACAGATAGTGGAGTCTATAGCTATTGCTTCCATTTCTTTACAACTCACATTATTCTAAACAGAGTATCATTTTGCCCTAATCACTTCCCTGAAGTTTCCTTCATGTCTGACTTTTAAAATAAATCCAGTTATTTTTGTTCTTCACACTATTTAACCTTTGTGTTTCATTTTACAAAGCTGATTACCCTTGTCTTTATGAAACCCTTTTCTTCCTTATATTTCTTGTAAATATGTCCTTGTTTATCCTCCTTTTCTATTACCATTTATTTTTTTGCTAAATTCTTGTCCTCCCATCACTATATCTAAAATCTATTCTGATGCTGCTTTTTCAACACTCCCCCCCCCACACCCACATTTATTCTCCTGGATTCTCAATTATCCAATAAATAAAATAATCCAACAAATAAATAAATAATCCAATAAATAAAATAGGTGCAAATAATCCATCTTTGCTGATGACTTAAAACTCCCCATATCTCGCCCTAACCATTAACATCAGCCTGTATATACTTAACTATTTCTACCTGAAATGATTATAATCAAGTTTAAAAATAAGGTTGGATTTTTTTGATGATAATATTGCTCTTTTCCAAAATTCCTTGGAAAATGAATCTACATGGTTACACTTTATAGATATTGTACTTTGCAATCACATAATATAGTCTTGACTACATCAGCATCATTCAGAAGAGCTGGTGATGATAAAAACTAAGGGCATGATTCCATTCTATACAGGTTAAAACGAGTTTAATTTAACTGTCTGTGTGTATTATTTGTTCTTAATTAATTTTTTCTTGCTTTTAAAAAATTTTTTACTGAATAGTTGATTTACAATGTTGTGTTAGTTTCAGGTGTACAGCAAAGTGAATCAGTGTTACATATACATATATCCACTCTTATTTAGAATCCTTTCCCATATAGGCCACTACAGAGTATTGAGTAGAGTTCCCTGTGCTCTATAGTAGGTCCTTATTAGTTATATATATATATATATTTTTTTAAACTAATTAATTAATTAATTAATTTTATTTTTGGCTGCGTTGGGTCTTCGTTTCTGTGTGAGGGCTTTCTCTAGTTGCGGCAAGCGGGGGCCACTCTTCATCGCGGTGTGCGGGCCTCTCACTATCGTGGCCTCTCTTGTTGCGGAGCACAGGCTCCAGACACGCAGGCTCAGTAGTTTGTGGCTCACGGGCCCAGTCGCTCCGCGGCATGTGGGATCTTCCCAGACCAGGGCTCGAACCCGTGTCCCCTGCATTGGCAGGCAGATTCTCAACCACTGCGCCACCAGGGAAGCCCAGTTATATATTTTATATACAGTAGTGTGTATGCGTCAATCCCAATCTCCCAATTTATCCCTCCTCCCCTTACCCTCCGGTAGCCATAAGTTTGTTTTCTACATCTGTAACTCTATTTCTGTTTTGTAGATAACTTCATCTGTATGCTTTTTTTAGATTCCACACATAAATGAAAGTATATAATATTTGTCTTTCTCTATCTGGCCTATTTCACTCAGTATGACAATCCCTAGGTCCATCCATGTCGCTGCAAATGGCATTGTTTCGTTTTTTTGTGTTTTTTTTATGGCTGAGTAATATCCCATTGTATATATGTACCATATCTTCTTTATCCATTCCTCTGTTGATGGACATTTAGGGTGCTTCCATGTCCTGGTTATTGTAAATAGTGCTGCAATGAACATTGTGGTGCATGTGTCTTTTTGAATTATGGTTTTCTCCAGGTATAAGCCCAGGAGTGGGGTTGCTGGGTCATATGGTAGTTCTATTTTTAGTTTGTTAAGGAACCTCCATACTGTTCTCCATAGCGGCTGTACCAATTTACATTTGCACCAATAATGAAGGAGGGTTCCCTTTTCTCCACACCCTCTCCAACATTTATTGTTTCTAGATTTTTTGATGATGGCCATTGTGACTGGTGTGAGGTGATACCTCATTGTAGTTTTGATTTGCATTTTTCTAATAATTAGTGATGTTGAGCATCTTTTCATGTGCTTTTTGGCCATCTGTATGTCTTCTTTGGAGAAACATCTATTTAGAACTTCTGCCCATTTTTTTTATTGGGTTGTTTGTTTTTTTGATATTTAGCTGCATGAGCTGTTTATATATTTTGGAGATTAATCCCTTGCATCATTTGCATCATTTGCAAATATTTTCTCTCATTCTGAGTGTTGTCTTCTTGTTTTATTTTTGGTTTTCTTTGCCATGCAAAAGCTTTTAAGTTTCATTAGATCCCATTTGTTTATTTTTGTTTTTATTTTCATTACTCTAGGAGGTGGATCAAAAAAGATCGTGCTGTGATTTATGTCAAAGAGTGTTCAGCCTGTTTTTCTTCTAAGAGCTGTAGAGTGTGAGGCCTTACATTTAGGTCTTTAATCCATTTTGAGTTTATTTTTGTGTATGGTGTTAGGGAGTGTTCTAATTTCATTCTTTTACATGTAGCTGTCCAGTTTTCCCAGCACCACTTATTGAAGAGGCTGTCTTTTCTCCATTGTATATTCATGCCTCCTTTATCAAAGATAAGGTGACCATATGTGCGTGGGTTTATCTCTGGGCTTTCTATCCTGTTCCATTTATCTATATTTCTGTTTTTGTGCCACTACCAAACTGTCTTCATTATTGTAGCTTTGTGGTATAGTCTGAAATCAGGGAGCCAGATTTCTCCAGCTCCATTTTTCTTTCTCAAGATTGCTTTGGCTATTTGGGGTCTTTTGTGTTTCCATACAAATTGTAAAATTTTTTTGTTCAAATTCTGTGAAAAATGCCATTGGTAATTTGATAGGGATTGCATTGAATCTGTATTTTGCTCTCAGTAGTATAGTCATTTTCACAGTACTGATTCTTCCAACCCAAGGGCACGGTATATCTCTCAATCTGTTTGTGTCACCCTTGATTTCTTTCATCAGCATCTTATAGTTTTCAGAGTACAGGTGTTTTGCCTCCTTAGATAGGTTTATTCCTTGGTATTTTATTCTTTTTGATGTGATGGTAAATGAGATTGTTTCCTTGAATTTTCTCTCTGATCTTTCATTACTAGTGTATAGGAATGCAAGAGACTTCTGTGTATTAATTTTGTATCCACAAACTTTACCAAATTCATTGATGAGCTCTAGTAGTTTTCTAGTAGCATTATTAGGCTTTTCTATATATAGTATCATGTTATCTGCAAACAGTGACATTTTTACTCCTTCTTTTCCAGTTTGGATTCCTTTTGTTTCTTTTACTTCTCTGATTGTCGTGGGTTGGACTTTGAAAAAAATATTGAATAATAGTGGTGAGAGTGACCATCCTTGTCTTCTTTCTGATCTTAGAGGAAATGCTTTCAGTTTTTCACCATTGAGAATGATGTTTGCTGTGGGTTTGTCATATATGGCCTTTATTATGTTGAGGTAGGTTCCCTCTATTCCCACTTTCTGGAGAGTTTTTATCATAAATCAGTGTTGAATTTTGTCAAAAGATTTTCTGCATCTATTGAGATGATCATATGGTTTTTATTCTTCAATTTGTTATATGGTGTTTCACATTGATTGATTTGTGTATATTGAAGAATTCGTGCATCCCTGGGGTAAATCCCATGTGATCATGGTGTATGATCCTTTTAATGTGTTGTTGGATTTTGTTTGCTAGTACTTCATTAAGGATTTTTGTGTCTAGGTTCATCAGTGATATTAGCCTATAATTTTTTCTTTTTGTGGTATCTTTTTCTGGTTTTGGATCAGCGTGATGGTGGCCTTGTAGAATGAGCTTGCAAGTGTTCCTTCCTCTGCAACTTCTTGGAAGAATTTGAGAAGAGTAGGTATTAGCTCTTCTCAAATATTTGTTAGAATTCTCCTGTGAAGCCATCTGATCCTGGACTTTTGTTTGTTGGAAGAATTTTAATCACAGTTTCAATGTCAGTACTACTGATTGGTTTGTTCATAATTTCTATTTCTTCCTGGTTCAGTCTTTGAAGGTTGTCTCTTTCCAAGAATTTGTCCATTTCTTCTCTGTTGTCCATTTTATTGGCCTATAGTTGCTTGTAGTAGTCTTTTACGATCCTTTGTATTTCTGTGGTGTCCATTGTAACTTCTCCTGTTTCGTTTTTAATTTTATTGATTTGAGATCTCTCCCTTCTTTCTTGATGAGTCTGGCTAAATGTTTATCAATTTTGTTTATCTTCTCAAAGAACAGCTTTTACTTTCATTGATCTTTGCAATTGTTTTCTTTGTCTCTATTTCATTTATTTCTCTCTGATCTTTATGATTTCTTTCCTTCTAACTTTGGATTTTGTTTGTTCTACTTTCTCTAGTTGCTTTAGGTGTAAGATTAGGTTGTTTATTTGAGATTTTTCTTGTTTCTTCAGGTAAGATTGTATTGCTATAAACTTCCCTCTTAAACCTGCTTTTGCTGCATCCATTGGTATTGGATCGTCCTGTTTTCATTGTGGTTTGTCTCTAGGTATTTTTTGATTTCCTCTTTGATTTCTTCAGTGATCCATCAGTTATTTAGTAAGATATTGTTTAGGCTCCATGTGTCTGTGTTTTTTACAGCTTTTTTCCTGTAATTGATTTCTAATCTCATAGCATTGTGGTCAGAAAAGATGGTTGATATGATTTCAATTTTCTTAACTTTACCAAGGTTAAAGTGACCTATGATGTGACCTATGATGTGATCTACCCTGGAGAATATTCTGTGTGCACTTTATAAGAAAGTGTATTCTGCTGCTTTTGGATGGAATATCCTATAAATATCAATTAACTCTATCTGGCCTAATGTATTATTTTAGGCTTATATTTCTTTATTAATTTTCTGTCTAGATGATCTGTCCGTTAGTGTAACTGGGGTGTTAAAATCCCCCACTATTACTGGATTACTGTCAATTTCCCATTTTATTGCTGTTTGCATTTGCCTTATATATTGGGGTGCATGTATATTTACTATTGTTATATCTTCTTCTTGGATTGATTCCTTGATCATTATGTAGTGTCCTTCCTTGTCTCTTGCAACAGTCCTTATTTTAATGTCTATTTCATCTGATATGAGTATTGCTACTCCAGCTTTCTTTTGATTTCCATGTGCATGGAATATCTTTTTCCATCCTCTCACTTTCAGTCTGTATGTTTCCCTAGACCTGAAGTGGGTCCCTTGTAGACAGCATATATATGGGTCTTGTTTTTGTATCCATTCAGTCAGTCTTTGTCATTTGGCTGGACTATTTAATTCATTTACATTTAAGGTAATTATAAATATGTATGTTTGTAATGCCATTTTCTTGTTTTGGGTTTGTTTTTGTAGGTCTTTTTTCTTCCTTTCCTCTTTTGTTCTCTTCTCTTGTGGTTTGATGACCATCTTTAGCATTGTTTTGGGGTTGCTTTTTCTTTTGTGTGTGTGTGTATCTATTGTAGTTTTTTGGTTTGCATTTCCCACGAGGTTTTGATAAAGCAGTCTATATATATATATAAATATGTAAATATAACTATATATTTATATATATAAATATATATATTTAATATATATTTATTATGCAATATATAATAAATATATTAATAATATATAATATATTTATAATATATAATATGTAATATAAGTATAATTTATAATATAATTTATAATATATTTATAATATATAAATAAATAATATATTTAATATATATATAAATATACATAAATTAATATATAAATACATATAAATATAAATATAAATATAAATAAATAAATAAATAAATATAAGTTTGTTTTAAGTTGCTGGTCTCTTAATTTCAAATGAAATTCCCATTTCCTGCATTTGTACTCTCCTCGTGGTTGCTGGTTTTGATATCATATTTGTGTATGAATGATTTCCTGTTTATTGTATGTTTGCCTTTACCAGTGAGCTTTCTCATTTGTGATTTTCTTGTTTCTAGCTGTGGTCTCTCTTTTTTTTCCCCCCTGCTTAGGTAAGTTCCTTTAGCATTTGTTGTAGAGCCTGTTTGGTAGTGCTGAATTATCTTAGCTTTTGCTTGCCTTTAAAGGTTTTGATTTCCCCCTCAAATCTGAATGAGAGCCTTGCTGTGTAGAGAATTCTTGGTTGTAGGTTTTTCCCTTTCATCACTTTCAATATATTGTGCCACTCCCTTCTGGCCTACAGAATTCCTGCAAAAAAAATCAGCTGGTATCCTTATGGAGATTCCGTTGTATGTTATTTGTTGCTTTTCCCTTGTTGCTTTTTATATTTTTCCTTTGTGTTAATTTTTGTTAGGTTGATTAGTATGGGTCCTGGCATATTCCTCTTTGGGTTGATCCTGTATGGGACTCTCTGCACTTCTTAGACTTGGGTGACTATTTCCTTTCCCATGTTAGGGAAGTGTTTGGCTATTATCTCTTCAAATATTTTCTCAGGCTCTTTCTCTTTTTCTTCTTCTTCTAGGACCACTCTAATTTGAATATTGGTGCACTTAATGTTGACCCAGAGGTCTCTGAGACTCTTCTTATTTCTTTGCATTCTTTTTTCTTTATTTTGTTCCCTGGCAGTGATTTCTACCATTCTGTCTTCCAGGTAACTTATCTGTTCTTCTGCCTCAGTTATTCTACTATTGATTCCTTATAGTGTATTTTTCATTGCAGTTATTGTATTGTTCATCTCTGTTTGTTTGTTCTATAGTTCTTCTAGGTCTTTATTAGATATTTCTTTGTATTTTCTTGATCCGTGCCCCCATTCTTTTTCTGAGATCTTGGATCATCTTTACTATCATTACTCTACATTCTTTTTTAGGTAAATTGCCTATCTCCTCTTCATTTAGTTGTTCATATAGGTTTTTATCTTGCTCCTTTGTCTGCAACATATTTCTTTGTCATCTCATTTTGCCTAACTTACTGTGTTTGTGGTCTCCTTTCCACAGGCTGCAGGATTGTAGTTCCTCTTGCTTCTGGTGTCTGCCTCTTAGTGGGTGAGTTTAGTCCAGAGGCTTGTGCCATTATCACCTTGACTGGTGTTGTGGTGACCAGAACCTGCCCTGAATATTGAATGGGGCCTCCCCTTTGTTCTGCGGTTGTCACTGCCCTGTCAGAGGCAGGGTCTGCTCCCTAGTTGTTGGAGTGGAGGTCCCCAGATCTATTTCTTAGCAGTGTTTCTGACCTGCAGTGTGAGGTAGGCAGGATTAGAGCACTCTCACTGGGAGAGAAGCCACTGAGTTGTCCTCCTCTGGAGCTATTCACCTGAGTGTGCTCTGTTGTGTCCCCTTTCACCCTTTGTGAGGGCTCACAATGTACACTGTTGTCAGCACTGTTCTCGGTCCCATCTTAACTGAGGGTATGCTAGCAATTGGCCTGGGTGACTATCAGGCATTGTTTTCACCAGGCCACCAGTGCAGATCCACTGAGGTCAGGTCCCAGGACTGCAGTAGTCGTGCACCTGGACCCACTGTGGGAGCTATGGAGGCAGCTCAGATTCTGGCTTTGCCTAGCCCCTGCATGTATGTGCCCACAAAGCTCACAGCTGCTAAAGCCAGACCTGTTCCAGCTGTAGGAACACTTGTCCTTTTGGATGTTTTGCAGTTGCTGAATTTAAGAAGTTGTCAGGGGAGGTGTAACTCTGTGGTTCGCACAGTTGAGAGGAGAGATTTCAGCTCTTCTTCCTTAGTCATGTGGCCCCTGGGGCTCAGCTGATCATCACCCTGACTTCTTTCCTTCTGAAAAGCTGTGAAGCAGTTTAGAAAAATAATATGTCAAGCTATCCTAGCCACATTTTCTTATTCAAATGTGAGAAAGATATGTTTAACCTTAAAATATTTTTAAATTATAAAATAGTTCATGTTTGTTATAAAAATCCAAAGAACACAGAAAGGTAATCAGAATAAAATTGTAAAAATCACTCAAAATCCTACCACATTTTGGTGAGTCTTCTAAAAACTCTTTATGTGTATTGAATGTGCACAGAAATATGCAATACAGATCTATCTTTTCTATAAGTGGTATACTATTCATATATGTTTTTGGATTTTTAAATCCATATCCTCTTTTGATTAACAGAAAAACTCATGCCTTCCTGGAGTGCTATTAGAAATTTCACAGTAAATTAAATAACACTACCAGAATGAATTTTAGACAGTGGTAATTGAAGAAGGGGGAAACATTTTAGTTTAACCTTAAAATTTATATTTATTTCTTTAATCATCAGGTTGACATTTGCTTACTTTCCATAAAGCATAAAATAAATTAGAGAATAGAGAAACAATAGAAAGACAAACAACAAAACTAAGTGTTGAGTTTTTGGAAAGATAAACAAAATCAATAAACCCTTAATTAGACTAAGATAAAAAGAGAAGGCCCAAATAAATAAAATTAGAAATGAAAGAGGAGACATTATAAAGATGCCTCAGAAAAAATCGATCTAAAGTGATTATTATGAACAGTTATACACCAACAAATTGAATAACCTAGAAGAAATGAGTAAACTCTTAGAAACATACAATCCAACAAAATTGAATCAAAAAGAAATAGAAAGCCTGAACAGGCCAAAAACAAATGAGATTGAAGCAGTAATCAAAAACCTCCCAACAAAGGAAAGCCTAAGGCTATATGGCTTCATAGGTGAATTCTTCCAAACATTCAGAGAAGAATCAATACAAGTACTTCTTAAACTCTTCTAAAAAATAGAAGAGAAAACACTTCTGAACTCATTTGATGAAGCCAGCATCACTATGATATCAAAGCCAGACAAAGACATCACAAGAAAAGAAACCACAGGTCAGTCTCCTGATGAACACAGATGCACAAATCCTCAGTAAATTACTAGCAAACTGAATTTAATAGTACATCAAGGGATTGTACACCATGACCAAGTGAGATATATCCCTGGGGTGGGAGGATGTAGATCAATTTGGAAAGTACTGTCATCTTAACAATTTTGTGTTTTGATCCATGACCACGGGCTGTATTTCCACTTATTTAGATCTTTCAACATTGTTTTATAGTTTTAAGTGCACATGTCTTATCCTTATTTTGTTGAAGCTGTTCCTAAACATTTTATTCTTTTGATGCTATGGATAATGGAATTTTTTTCTTAATTTCATTTTTGGACCATTCATTGTTAATATATTAAAATAAAATTGATTTTTAGATATTGATCTTTTACAGTCTTGCCGTACTCGTTATTCAGGTTTTTTTTAAGTAAGAAGTATGGACTTTCCTGGTGGCTCAGTGGTTAAGAATCTGCCTGCCAATGCAGGGTACATGGGTTCGAGCCCTAGTCTGGGAAGATCCCACATGCCGTGGAGCAACTAAGCCCATGCACCAAAACTACTGAGCCTGAGCTCTAGAGCCCGCAAGCCACAACTACTGAAGCCCACGTGCCAAAAATACTGAAGCCCGTGTGCATAGAGCCTGTGCTCCGCAACAAGAGAAGCCACTGCAATGAGAAGCCCGTGCACCACAATGAAGAGTAGCCCCTGCTCGCAACAACTATAAAGAGCCTGCGTGCAGCAACAAAGACCCAACGCAGCCAAAAATAAATAAATAAATAAATTTATTTTTTTTAAAATGAATTTATTTAGAGATACACATTCCATAGACAGAATGTGGTATGTTGCAGAAGGCAAGAACGGCCTTGGGAGAAACACACTCCACAAACAGAGTGTGGGCTACCTCAGAAGGTGAGAGGCCCTGAAATATGGGGTGGTTAGTTTTTATGGGCTGGGTAATTTCATAAGCTAATGAACACACATTTGTTATGATTTATATATATATATATAACACCATGCATATACAAATAAATAATATCATTTATCTGTAGAAAGAGATAGCTTACTTCTTCCTTTCCAATGTAGATAACTTTTAGTTGATTTTCTAGCCTAATTATCTTGGCTAGTGTTGAATATAAGTGATAAAAGTGGGCATCCTTATCTTCTTCCTAATCTTATAGGGAAAACGTTCAGACTTTCACCATGAATCATGGTATTAATTATAGGTTTTTCACAAATGCTCTTTATCAGGTTAAGTAAGTTTCCTTCTATAATTATTGTGGAAAGTTTTTATCATGAAAGAGTGTTGGACTTTTTCATATGTTTTTGCTGTGTCTATTGACATGATCTTATGGGTTTTGATAATTTTGTATTGGTATGATGTATAAAAATTATTTTTTTATATTTTTAAACTTAAGAAATCTTTATTGAAGTATAACTGATATAAAGTTGACCCTTGAACAATACAGGTTTGAACTGCAAAGATCCACTTACATGCGAGTTTTAAAATATATATATTCGATTTTTTTTGAGATTTGTGACAATTTGAAAAAACTAGCAGATGAATGGCATAGCCTAGAAATATTAAAAAAAAATAAGAAAAAGTTAGGTATTTTCAATGCATAAAATATGTGTAGATACTAGTCTATTTTATCATTTACTACCATAAAATAGATGCAAATATATTATAAAAAGTAAAAATTTGTCAAAACTTACACAAACACAGGCTCTACATGGCACCATTCACAGTCAAGAGAAATGTAAACAAATGTAAAGATGCAGTGTTAAATCATTCCTGCATAAAAGTAACTGTAATACATACAGTACTATGATAATTTTGTAGCCACTTTCTGTTGCTATTGTGATCAGCTCAAGTCTTGTGAGTATCTGCTTAAAACTCCGTGTGATGATAATGATCTTTGCATGAGCAGTGCATCGCTCCAGTAAATTGTGTAGCACAGTAAAAAGATACTTCTTACAGTTCTCTCATATTTTTCGTTGTGTTTAGTACAATACTGTGAACCTTAAATAACACTGTGGAACCCATACAAAGTACCACTAGTGATGATGGAAGTGTTCCCAAGGAGCAAAGTCACGACATTACAAGAAAAAGTTGAATTGCTTGATATGTACCATAGATTGAGGTCTGCAGTTGTGGTTACCCACCATTTCAAGATAAATTAATCCAATGTAAGTCTGATTGTAAAAAAAGAAAAGGAAATTCATGAAGCTATCATTGCAGCTTCACCACCAGGCAGGAAAAACCTTGCATTTTTTGCAAAATACTTGTTTTTCTACTGTTGATTGTGCAGTCACTATGTGGGTGCAGAATTGCTATAAGAAAGCATACCTATAGATTAATATAATTTGAGAAAAAGTGAAGTCATTACATGGCAGCTTAAAGAAAAATGAAGTTGAAGGATCTAAAGCTGGAGAATTTAATGCCAGCAAAGGATGTTTTGATAATTTTAGAAAGAGATTGGCTTAAAAAATGTCAAGATAACAAGAGAAGCAGCTTTTGCTGACCAATAGGCAGCAGATGAGTCCCCAGATGCCATTAAGAAAATCATGTGTATACATATAGGTGATTCACTTTGTTATACAGCAGAAACTAGCACAACATTGTAAAGCAATTATACTCCAACAAAGATATTAAAAATAAAAAAAGAAGAAAATCATTGAGAATAAAGGATATCCTCCTGAACAGGTTATCATCACAGATGAAAGTGCCCTACTCTGCAAAAAAGTGCCACAAAGGACGTTTATTAGTAAGGAAGAGAAGTGAGCACCAGGATTTAAGGCAGGAAGAGATAGGCTAATGCTACTGTTGTGTGCAAATGCAGTTGGGTTTATAATCAGGACTGCCCTTATCTATAAAGCTCTAACCTGTGAACCTTGAAGGGAAAAGATAAACACCAGCTGCCAGTCTTTTGGTTGTACAAGAAGGCCTGGACAATGAGAACGCTTTTTCTGGATTGGCTCCATCAATGCTTTGTCCCTGAAGTCAGGAAGTACTTTGCCAGTAAGGGACTGCCTTTTAAAGTTCTTTTGATATTGGACAATGTCCCTGGTGATCCGGAACCCCATGAGTTCAACACTGAAGCTGTCAATGTGGTCTACTTGCCCTCAAACACAAGGGGTCTAATTCAGCCTCTAGATCAAGGAGTCATAAGGACATTTAAGGCTCAGTACTGTATAAAAAGAATTGTCAACGTTGTGGAAGAGAACCCCAACAGAGAGAATGTTGTGAAGGTCTGGAAGGATTACACCATTGAAGGTGCCAACATTGTTATAGAAAAAACCATGAAAGTCATCAAACCTGAAACAATAAATTCCTGCTGGAGAAATCTGTGTCCAGATGTTGTGCACGACTTCATAGGATTTGCAACAGAGTCAATCAAGGAAATCATGAAGGAGATTGTGGATATGGCAAAAAAAAAAAAAAAAAAAAAGTGGCGTTTGAAGGTTTCAAAATATGGAACTTGGAGAAATTCAAAGGCTAATAGACACCATACCAGAGGAATTAACAGAAGACTACTTAATGGAGATGAGTGCTTTTGAACCAGTGCCAGATGGTGAGGAAGAAGACGTAGAAGAAGCACCACCATAGAATGGATTGACGTTGTACAATTTGGCAGAAGCGTTCTGATAATTCAAGACTGCTTTTGACTTATACTACATGCACCCTTCTATGATATGAACACTGAAACTAAAGCAAATGGTGGAAAAAGGATTGGCATTGTATAGAAACATTTTTAGATAAATGAAAAAGCAAAATAGGCAGAAATTACATCTACTTCTGTAAATTTACACCGAGTGCGTCTGCTTCTGCTGCACCTGAGGCAGCATGACCAACCATTCTTTCTCCTACTCCTCCTCCTCCTTCTCCTGCTCCTACTGAATGTGAAGACAATGAGGATAAAGACCTTTATGATGATCCACTTCCACTTAATGAATAGTAAATAATCATCATGCTGTACAGTTAATAACCTTGTCTGTTGTGTATGTGTGTATCTTCATGTATGAGGTATTTTTGTGTCATCATCATCATCACCTAAGTATTCATCATATAGAACATCATATGCAAGGCTTGTATTGAAATGGATAGCCTATCCTTACATTGGTATAAAGTAAGTTATATTTAATATAAAATTAATCTGTTCATTCTTTTACTGTTTTATAAGCTTGCTTTCAATGAATTACATAACCATACCCTATGCCTCTCTCTCTCCTAACTGGAGAAACTGCATATCAGCCTATCGTCACAGGTAAGTGTTTTTTTTTTTTAATATACAAATGTTTCCAATACTGTATTATGAATTTGACTGTAATACTGTATGTCATAAAATTTTTATAATGATTCATTTATTAGTGTACAGGCTAGGCTACTGTGAAACAATCATATCAATTACACTAGGCTACCATAAAGCAATCCTATTGCTGCTTCTTTGTTATCAGTGCATGAATCGTTATATCTGTAAATAAATATGAATTTCTTTTTCACATTAACTTTTCATTTTTGATGTCTAGTGTTAGTAATATGTATAACATTTACAATGTTTTGTATCATATAAGACAATATTGATCTGAGTGCTGACAGATGATTCATCTTGTAAACAGATGATGTAAACATACAGTACTGATAAAGTACAGTACTGTAAACGCATTTTCTCTTCCCTGTGATTATCTTTAAAGTTTCTTTTTTGTAGATTACTTTATTGTAAGAATACAGTATATAATACATATAACACACAAAATATGTATTAATCAATATTTTATTTTTTTCAGTAAGCCTTCTAGTCAACAGTAGGCTATTAAGAGTTAAGTTTGGAGGCAGTGAAAAATTACACTCGGATTTTCGACTGTGCAGGGGATTGGTGTCCCAAATCCCCACGTTGTTTAAGGGTCAACTGTACAATAAACTGTACATATTTATAGTGTGTAAATAAATTCATAGTGTTGAAATAAATTCATATAGTGTTTGATAAATTCATTTTCAGCTTTATTGAGTTATAACTGATATATAATGGAGTGTAACTTTAAAGTGTAAAAGGTGTTAATTTTATTCATTTGTATATTGCAACATGACTAAAACCATGGTGTTAGCTAACACTTCCATCATATCACATAATTATAATTTTATTGTTTTGTAGTGAGAATATTTAGGACTTACTCTTTTGGCAATTTTCAAGTATTTAATACAGTATTGTAAACTATAATTAACATGTTGTACATTAGAACCCCAGAACTTATTCATCTTATAACTGGAAGTTTGTACTCTTTGACCAACATCTTTCCCATGTTCCTCATACCCCATGCCCTGAAAACACCACTCTAGTCTCTGTTTCTATGAGTTGGACTATTTTAGATTCCACATGTAAGTGATATCATACAGTATTTCTCTTTCTTTTTCTGACTTACTTTACTTAGTATGATAATTTCTAGGTCCATCCATGTTGTTGCAAATGGCAGAATTTTCTTTTTTCTCGTGGATAAATAGTATTCCATTGTATATACATGTACCACATCTTCTTTATGCATTCATCCATTTACAGACACATAAGATGCTTCCATATCTTGGCTATTGTGAATATGTTGCAATGAACATGTGAGTATATACATTTCTTCAAAATCTTGTTTTTATTTCCTTTGGATATATACCCAGTGTGAGGGATTACTGGATCATATGATAGTTCTATTTTTAATTTCTTGAGGAAAGTCTATACTGTTTCCCATAGTGACTGTACTTGTTTTTATTCCCACCAATATTGCACGTGTTCCCTTTTTTAATATATTTTAAAATCTTTTTATTTACAATGTCATGTTAGTTTCAGGTGTACAGCAAAATGGTTCTGATACACACACACACACACACACACACACACATATATATATATATATATACTTTTTCAGATTCTTTTCCATTATAGGTTATTACAAGATATTGAGTATAGTTCCCTGTGCTATACAGTGGGTCTTTATTGTTTACCTATTTTATATATAGTAGTGTGTATATTTTAATCCTAAACTCCTAATTTATCCCTCCCTATTTTTGGTAACCGTAAGTTTGTTTTCTATGTCTGTGTTCTATTTCTGTTTTTTAAGTAAGTTCATTTGTATCATTTTATTAGATTCCACATATAACTAATATCATATGATATTTGTCTTTCTGTCTGACTTACTTCACTTAGTATGATAATCTCTAGGTCCATACATGTTGCTGCAAATGGCATTATTTTATTCTTTTTTATGGCTCAGTAATATTCCATTGTATTATATATATATATATATATACATATATATATACATATACATATATACATATACATATATATATATTTACACACCACATCTTCTTAATCCATTCATCTGTTGATGGACACTTAGGTTCTGTCAATATCTTGGCTATTGTAAATAATGCTGCTATGAACACTGGGGTGTAAGTATCTTTTTGAATTGGTGTTTTCATTTTCTTCAGATGTATACCCAGGAGTGAAATTGCTGGATCATAGGTAGTTCTATTTTTAGCTTTTAAAGGAAACTCCATGTTGTTTTCCATAGTGGCTGCACATATTTACATTCCCACAAAGAGTGTACTTGTACTAGGGTTCCATTTTACCCACATCCTCACCAAGATTTGTTATTTGTAGAATTTTTTGATAGCTATTATGACAGGTGTGAGGTGATATCTCATTGTTGTTTTGATTTGCATCTCTCTGATGATTAGTGTTATTGAGTATTTTTTCATGTGCCTGTGGGCCATTTGTATATCTTCTTTTGAAAAATGTCTATTCAGGTCTTCTGCCATTTCTTAATTGTTTTTTTTTTTTAATTGAGTTGTATGAGATGTTTATATAATTTGGGTATTAACCCCTTATTGATCATATTGTTTGCAAATATTCTCTCCTATTCAGCAGATTGTCTTTTCATTTTGTCAATGGTTTCCATTGTTGTGCAAAAACTTTTAAGTTTAATTGGGTCCCATTTGTTTATTTTTGCTTTTGTTTCCTTTGCCTGAGGAGACACACACACACAGTGCTATGATTTATGTTATAGAGTGTTCTACCTATGCTTTCTTCTAGGAGTTTTATCATTTCCAGTGTTACATTTAGGCCTTTAATCCACTTTGAGTTTTTGTATATGGAGTGGGAAAATGATCTAATTTCATTCTTTTACATGTAGTTTTCCAGTTTTCCCAGTGCCACTTACTGAAGAGAATATCTTTTCTCCATTGTATATTCGTGCATCCTTTGTTGTAGATTAACTGACCACATATGCATGGGTTTATTTCTGGGATCTCTGTATTTTGTTCCATTTCTCTTTGCTTCATTTTTTTCCAGTACCATACTGCTTTGATTAATGTACCTTTGTGGTATAGTCTGAAGTCTGGGAGCATAATACCTCCAGCTTTTTTCTTTTTTATCAAGAATACTTTGGCTCTTTGGGGTATTTTGTGTTTCATTTTAAACTTTAGGATTATGTGTTCTAGTTCTGTGAAAAATGTCATGGGTATTTTGATAGGAATTACATTAAATCTGTAGAATTCTTTGAGTAGTATGGCCATTTTAACAATATTAATTCTTCCAATCCAAGATCACGGGATATCCTTCCATTTCTTTGTATCATCTGTAATTTCCTTAATCAATGTTTTATTCTTTTTAGAGCATAGGTCTTTCACTTTCTTGATTAAGTTTTTCTCCTAGGTGTTTCATCCCCTTTGATGCAATTTTAAGTGGGATTGTTTTCCTTTTTCTCTTTCTGATTGTTCATTATTAATGTATATAAAAGCAACAGGTTTCTCTATGTAAATCTTGTATCCTAAAACTTTACTGAACTCATTTTTTAGTTCTAATAGTTATTTTGTGTAGAATTTAGGGTTTCTATATATAATATCATGTCATCTGCAAATAATGAGTTTTACTTCTTCCCTTCCAATTTTGATCCTTTTATTTCTTTTTCTTGTCTGATTGCTGTGGCTAGGACTCCCAATACTATGTTAAATAGAAGTAGTAATAGTGGGCATCCTTATCTTGTTCATGATTTTAGGGGAAAAGCTTGTAGCTTTTCTCTGTTGAGTATGATGTTAGCTGTGGATTTGTCATAAAATTCCTTTATCATGTTGAGATATGTTCCCTCTATACCAAATTTTATGAGAGTTTTTTAAAAATTATGAATGGATGTTGAATTTTGTCATATGCTTTTGCTGTATCTATTGAAATCATCATGAAATTTTTATCCTTCCTTTTGTTAATATGGTGCATCACATTGATTGATTTGTATTTAGATGTTGAACCATCCTTGCATCCCTGGAACAAATCCCATTTAATCATGGTGCATAATCTTTTTTTTTTAAATATATATTGTTGAATTCAACTTCCTAATATTTTGTTGAGGTTTTTTGTATCTATATTCATCAAGGATATAGGTCTGTAATTTTCTTTTTTTTGTAGTGTGTTTGTCTGGTTTTGGTATGAGGGTAATAGTGGCCTTGTAGAATGAATTTCTCAGTCTCCCTTCCTCTTAATTTTTTTTGGAATAGTTTGAGAAGAATAGGTATTAGCTCTTCTTTATATGTTTGGTAGAATTCCCCCATAATGCTATCTGGTACTGGACTTTTCTTTGCTGGGAGTTTTTGTTTGTTTGTTTTTTGTTTTTGTTTTGTTTTTTGTTTTGTTTTACAAATTCATTTTGACTACTAGCAATCAGTCTGTTCAGATTGTCTATTTCTCCCTGATTCAGTCTTGGAAGAATGTATGTATCTAGAAATTTATCCATTTTTTTCTATGTTGTCTGATTGGTTGGCATAGTATTTTCTTATGACTTTTTATATCTCTGTGATATTGTAGTAATTTATCTTCTTTCATTTCTTGTTTTATTTGGATTCTCTCCCTTTTCTTCTTGTTGAGCCTGGCTAAAACTTTGTCAATTTTATTATCTTTTCAAAAAAAAAACCTCTTGGTTTCATTGACCTTTTCTATTGTTTTTTTGTCCCTGTTTTATTTCCTCTCTGATTTTTAATATTTTCTTCCTTCTGTTGAACTTGGGCTTTGTTGTTCTTCTTTTTCTAATAATTCCTTTAGATGGTAGGTTAGGTTGTTTATTTGAGATTTTTCTTGTAATTGGGGTAGGCCTGTATCACTATAAACTGCTCTCTTAGAGTTTCTTCTGCTACATACCATAGATTTTATAAAGTTGTGATTCCATTTTGATTTGTCTCAAAGTATTTAATGAATTCCTCTTTGATTTCTTCATTGAGCCATTTTTTTAAGTAGCATGTTATTTATTCTCCATGTATATGTGTTTTGCCCATTTTTCTTCTTGTTATTCATTTTTGGTTTCATACCATTCTGGTGGGAAAAAATGCTTGATATAATTTCTATCCTCTTCAATTTGTTGAGACATGTTTGGTGGCCTAGCATGAGATCTATCCTGGAGAACATTCCATGTGCACTTGAGAAGAATTTGTATTCTGCTGATTTTGGATGGAATGTCCTGTGTTTATCTATGAAGTCCAATGGTCTAATGTGCCATTTAAGATTAATGCTTCCTTATTGATGCTCTGTCTGGATGATCTGTTCATTGATGTAAGTGGGGTGTTAGAATCTCCCATTAATATTGTATTGTTGTCAATTTTTCCCTTTATGACTGTTAATACTTGATTTGTATTTTTAGATGCCCCCATATTAGATGCATGTATGTTATAGAATGTAATATCCTCTTCTAGTATTAATCCTTTTATCATTATATAATGGGCCTTTTTGTCCTTTATTACGGACTTTGCTTTAGAGACTGTTTTGTCTGACAATGAGGATTCTTATTCCAGCTTTTTGTCATTTCTTTGCATGAAATATATTTTTCCATCCTTTCACTGTCAGTCTCTGTGTGTCTTTAGCTCTGAAATGAGTCTCTTGTAAGCAGCATATAGATGAGTCTTGTTTTTTTATTCAATCAGCTATCCTCTGTCTTTTGATTGGTGCATTTCATCTATTGACATTTAAAGTGATTATTTATAGGTATGTACTTTTTACCACTTTGTCACTTGTTTCTGGTTGTTTTTGTAGTTCTTTTCTGTTCTTTTCTTCTTTTGTTCTTCCTTTGTGGTTTGTCAATTTTTTTAAATGTTATGCTTGTGTTCCTTTCTCTCTAATTTTTGTGTATCTATTGTAGTCTTTTGATTTGTGTTTACCAAGGGGTTCATATATGTTGACCTATAAGTATATCTACTTGTTTTAAACTGGTAGTCTTTTTAGTTAAAACATATTCTAAAGGATCTATATTTTTTTACTCCCCTCTCACATGTTTTATGTTTTTGATGCTATATTTTACGTCTTCACCATTTATTGTATTTATGGTTGATTTTACATTTTTTTGTCTTTTAATCTCCCTACTTACATTTTTAAGTTGTTGATTCACAGTCTTTACTATATATTTGCCCTTATTGGGGGGATTTTTCCTTTCCTATAGACTCATACTTCTTGTTTTAGCTTTTTCTTTTGCACTTAAAGAAGAAACTTTAACATTTCTTTTAGGGTTGGTTTAGTATTGATGAACTCTTTTAGTATTTGTCTGAGAAGTTCTTTTTCTCTCTTTCAGTTCTCAATGGTAATCCTGCTGGTCAGAGTATCTTTAGTTGTAGGTTTTTCACTTTCAACACTTTAAATATATTATGCCACTCCCTTCTGGTCTGCACAGTTTCTGTTGTAAAATCCAGTGATAGCCTCATGGAGGTTCCCTTGTATGTGACTGTTTTTCTCTTGCTGACTTTAGAACTCTCTCTTTAACTTTTGGATTTTAATTATGATTGCCTTGCTGTGAGTCTCTTTGTTTCATCTTGTTTGGGATTCTCTGTTCTTCCTTTACCTAGATATGTTTCCTTTTTCAAAACGTTTTCAGCCATAATTTCATCAAATGCATTTTTGACCTTTTCTCTCTCTTCTTCTTCTAGGACCCCTATAATGTGAACGTTAGTACCCTGATGTTCCCAAAGGTACCTTAAATTGTTCTCACTTTAAAATTTTTTTCTTTTTTTTTCTATTCTGATTGGGTGATTTTCATTGTTCTATCTTATGCAGTCCTCTGTATCACCTAGTCTGTTGTAATTTCCTTCTAGTGTGTTTTTTATTTCAGTTATTGTACTCTTCAGTTCTGACTGGTTCTTTTTTTATATTTTCTAGTTCATTGTTAAAATTCTCACTGTGTTCATTTATTCTTTTACCCAGTTCAGTTAACATTCTTATTACTAAATCTTTGAACTCTTTACCTAGTAAATTATTTATCTCTGTTTCATTAGTTGTTTTGTCAGGGTTTTTTTCTTGTTCTTTCATTTGAACGAATTCCTCTGCCTTCTCACTTTGCTTGACTTTCTCTGTGATTATGGAATTAGGTGAAACAGTTACCTATCCTGGTCTTGAAGGGATGTTCTTGTGTGGGAACATTCCGATACTATCTGCCTGTGCATAGTGGCTTTGGTGAGAGAGCTGTATCTGAAGTGAACATGAATCACATCTTTCCCCAGGGTTGTCAGCAGTTATCACCTAGCTAGGAGGTGGGGTTGGAGATAGAGTGTTAGCACCAGAGCCAGGTGTGAGACAGGCTTCTCCTCTCCTCAGTGGCCAACCTTATGCTATCCAGGGCAGGGGTGTGTCACAAGTTGCTGGAGCAGAAGCACTGAGGGCTGGGCCCAAGCCAGCTCCATCCCCTACAACTGCACAATCTCAGCTGCAGCAGCCTTCACCTTAGTAGGGAGCTGCACCTCAGAGCAAGAGGGGCTGGATTGGGTGCTTGGTGTTGGCTCGGGCATGTGCTAGGATGATCATGGCACTAGTCAGATCTCCAGACTATTCTCAACCTGCCACCCCCATGATTCTGGAGAGGATTGGTATTAGTTCTTCTTTAAATCTTTGGTAGATTTCAGCAGTGAAGCCATGAATTCCTGTCTTTTTTTTGTTCCTATTTTCTTTGTTGGGAGTTTTTTGATTACTGATTCAGTCTCTTTACTAGTATCGTTCTGGTCACATTCTATATTTCTTCATGATTCACTCCAGGTAGGTTGTATGTTTCTAGGAATTTATGTATTTCTTCTAGGTGGTCTCATTTGTTGGCGTATAACTGTTCATAGTACTTGCTTGAACATAATCCTTTGTATTATGTAGTATGAGTTGTAATATCTCCTCTTTTATTTGTAGTTTTATCTGAGTCCTCTGTCTTTTTGTCTTGGTTAATCCAGTTAAAGATGTATCTATTTTGCTTGTCTTTTCAAAAACCAGCTCTTTGTTCCCTTAACCTTTTTAATTACCTTTTTGGTCCCTGTTTTATTTATTTTCACTTTGATCTTTGTCATCTCCTTTCTTCTACCAACACTGACCTTATTTTTTCTTAGTTTTCCAGTTCCTTGTGGTGTAAGATTAGGTTGTTTTCATTTTTTTAGTGTATGTCTTTATTGCTATTAACTTCCCTCTTAGAAATTTTTTTTGCTGTATCCCATATGTTTTAGTATGTTTTTTTTCCATATTCACTTCTCTCAAGATATGTTTTGATTTCCCTTTTGATTTATTTTTGTCCCATTGTTTGTTCAAGAGCCTGTTCTTTAATCTCCACAAAACAGTCAACATTTCAGTTTTCTTCTTTTTGTTGATTTCTAGTTTCACACAATTGTGTTTGCAGAAGATATTTGATATGATTTCGATCTCCATAAATGTATTACGACTTGTTTAGGGCCTAACATATAGCCAATCTTGCAGTGTGTTCAATGTGAATGTGAGAAAAATGTTTATTCTATTGCTGTTGTATGAAGTGTTCTTAAATATCTGTTAGGTTCATCCTATCTAATGTGTCTTTAAGTCCAATGTTTCTGTATTGATTTTCTGTCTGGATGATTTATCCATTTTTGAAAATGGGGTATTCAGATTCCCTATTATTATTGTCTTGTCATCTATTTCTCCCTTCAGATCTGTTAATATTTGTTACACAGGCATACCTTGGGGATATTGTGAGTTTGGTTCCAGATCACCACAGTAAATTGAATCTTGCAATAAAGTGGTTCACATTTTTTTTTGTCTCCCAGTGTATATAAATGTTATGTTTACACTGTACTGTAGTCTATTAAGTGTGCACTAGCATTATGTATAAAAAAGCAATGTACATACATTAATTAAAAATACGTTGTTGCTAAAAAATGCTAACCATTGTCTGAGCCTTCAAAGATTTGTAGTAGTAACTTCAATGATCACTGATCACAGATCATCATAACCAATATAAGATTTTTTTATATATTTATTTTTAAAACATCTTTACTGAAGTATAATTGTTTTAAAATGTTGTGTTACAAAATAAACTCAAATGGATCAAAGACCTAAATGTAAGGCCAAACACTATAAAACTCTTAGAGGAAAACATAGGCAGAACACTCCATGATATAAATCACAGCAAGATCCTTTTTGAACCACCTCCTAGAGAAATGGAAATAAAAACAAAAATAAACAAATTGGACCTAATGAAAGTTAAAAGCTTTTGCACGGCAAAGGAAACAATAAACAACATGAAAAGACAGCCCTCAGAATGGGAGAAAATATTTGCAAATGAAGCAACAGACAAAGGATTAATCTCCAAAATTTACAAGCAGCTCATACAGCTCAATATCAAAAAAAAAAACAACCCAATCCAAAAATGGGCAGAAGACCTAAATAGACATTTCTCCAAAGAAGATATACAGATTGCTGAAAAACACATGAAAGGATGCTCAACATCACTAATCATTAGAGAAATGCAAATCAAACTACAATGAGGTATCACCTCACACCAGTCAGAATGGGCATCATCAAAAAATCTACAAACAATAAATGCTGGAGAGGGTGTGGAGAAAAGGGAACCCTCTTGCACTGTTGGTGGGAATGTAAATTGATACAGCCACTATGGAGAACAGTGTTGAGGTTCCTTAAAAAACTAAAAATAGAACTACCATACGACCCAGCAATCCCACTACTGGGCATATACCCTGAGAAAACTATAATTCAAAAAGAGTCATGTACCACAATGTTCATTGCAGCTCTATTTACAATAGCCAGGACATGGAAGCAACCTAAGTGTCCATCAACAGATGAATGGGTATAGAAGATGTGGCACATATATAGAATGGAATATTAGCCATAAAAAGAAATGAAATTGACTTATTTGTAGTGAGGTGGATGGATGTAGAGTCTGTCATATAGAGTGAAGTAAGTCAGAAAGAGAAAAACAAATACCCTATGCTAACACATATATATGGAATCTAATTAAAAAAATGGTTCTGAAGAACCTAGGGGCAGGACAGGAATAAAGACACAGATGTAGAGAATGGACTTGAGGACATGGGGAAGGGGAAGTGTAAGCTGGGACGAAGTGAGAGAGTGACATGGACATTTATACACTACCAAATGTAAAATAGATAGCTAGTGGGAAGCAGCCACATGGCACAGGGAGATCAGTTTGGTGCTTTGTGACCACCTAGAGGGGTGGGATAGGGAGAGTGGGAGGGAAACGCAAGAGGGAGGAGATATGGAGATATGTGTATATGTATAGCTGATTCACTTTGTTATAAAGCAGAAACTAACACACCATTGTAAAGCAATTATTCTCAAATAAAGATTAAAAAAAAACTTTTTTAAATAAAATAAAATGTTGTGTTCATTTCTGCCATACAACAAAGTGAATCAGCTATATGTATACATATATCACCATATCCCATCGCTCTTGAGCCTCCCTCCCACCTTCCCTATCCCACCCCTCTAGGCCATTGCAGAGCATCGAACTGATCTCCCTCTGCTATGCAGCAGCTTCCTACTAACATCCGTTTTACATTTGGAAGTGTATATATGTCAATGTTACTCTCTCACTTCATCCCGGCTTACCCTTCTCCCATGTCCTCAAGCCCATTCTCTACGTCTGTGTCTTTTTAAAAGTTTGAAATATTGTTACAACATTAGATTACTCTTAATTTTACTATATATTAACTTTACCAGTAATATTTATACTTTCAATATGTTTTACTATTATTAATTACTCTCTTTTCATTTCAGGTTGAAGAATTCCCTTTAATAATTCTTGTAAGGCTGGTCTAGTTTTGATGAATTTATGTAGCTCTTGGTTGTCTGTAAAACACAATCTCTCATTCAACTCCGAAGGACAACTTTACTTGGTATAATATTCTTAGTTGGCAGTTTTTTTCCTTTCAGTACTTGAAATATATCATGCCATTCCCTTTTGCTCTGCAAAGTTTATGCTGAAAAAACTGCTAATATTTTTGTGGCAATTCCTTGATACATAAGAAGTTTTGTTTGTTTGTTTGTTTTTGTTTTTTATCTTGCTGATAAGATTCTCTCTTTGTCTCTAACTTTTGGCAGTTTAATTATAATGTGTCTTGGTGTAGGTTTCTTTGGATTCATCTTATTTGTTTACTCTCTGGACTTCATTAAGTTGGGGGTCTCTTTCCCCAGGTTTGATTAGTGTTCATTTGTTATTTCTTTGAATAAGATTTCTGCCCCTTTCTCTCTCTCTCCTCCTTATGGGACCCCAAAATGCACATATTAGTCTGCTTATTTATGTCCCATAAATCACAGTCTATATTTACTCCTTTTCATTCTAGTTTTTCTTTTTATTCCTCTGACTGGATGAAATCCACTGCCCTGTTTTGAATTCACTGATCCTTTCTTCCTCTTGAGGTAGTCTGCTATTGAATCCACCTATTGAGTTGTTCAGTTCTGTTATTTTACTCTTCAGCTCTGTGATTTCTGTTTGGTACTTTTCAAATATTTTCTATCTCTTTTTTGAAATGTTCACTTGTCCATGCATTGCTCTCCTGACCTCCATTCGCATCTTTATGGCTGTTATTTTGAATTATCAGTAAGTCACTTTTCTTTGTTTCTGGAATTTTTAATTGTTCTTTCGTTTGGAACATATTCCTCTGTTTCTTTATTTTCCTTCACTCTCTGTGTTGTTTTCTGGGAATTAGATAAACCAGCCACCTCTCTCAGTCTTGACAGAGTGATGTCCTATAAAAGATGAACCTTGTCAATCAGCCTGGACTATGCTCTTGGTTGTCTCTTAAACCTTTTTGATTGTCCCAGCTTCCTTGTTTTTTCTTAGTGGTTCCCAGCAGTTGAGAGTGTGCCAACATCCATCAGTGTTCTAAAGGAGAGAACTGAAGTCAGCATTTAGTGAAGGCTGGTTGTAAGCTAGATCATCACACAGCAGCTGGGAAAGTATCTAATTAGGCCCCTTTGAGGGAGAAATTAGGAAGTGTGCATTTTTCCTACTCTTCTATACTGGGCCTTGGTGTACAGCTGAGGGGGTGCTCTTGAGTCCATTAGAAATTTCTTCTTTGTTTGCTACAGTCCTGAGGGACTCCTGAATGCAAACCCCATTGGCTAGCAGAGAAAGGCACCTAGAAATTCATTAATCAGGTGGTTTCTACAAAAGCTGGGGTGCCAGATGTGTGTCCTAACACCTTACATGGAGATACTGGCAACTTGGAATAAACTAGAGGGAGATGGCAGGGGAAGTGTCCTCAGGCTTCCCCGATTTCTGGGATGGATGGCAGTCAGTCCCTAGATTCCTGCTAAATTAGAAACCTGACCCTCAGACAGCAGCTTTTGAAGTATGCAAACAGAAATCTTTCAGGAAAAGACTGGGAGATGGGCATTTCTGCCTGCTCCCTCTGTGCTTAGCCCTAGCACTATAGCCAGTTAAAAATTACTTCTTTGTTTGCTACAGTCTCTGTGAGACCTGAATGAAAGCCCCATTGGCTATCAGAGCCAGGTGATCTGGGGACCCATCACTTGGGCAGCAGTCACAGAATCTTGGGAACAGACATGTACAATAACTTCTTCCAGGGAGATACTGGAAACTTGGAGCAGCTCCTTTTGATGGTATTTTCTTGTTCACCCAATGTGTGTGAGTCACTCAGCAAGTTTCTGGATTTCTTGCAGAGGGAATTGTTATGTGTGCAGCTATTCATTTACTGTAGTCTTGGGAAGAGTGGATGCTGGAGCCTCTTATGTTGCTATCTTTGAGACTGCCTTTTTGAAGAGAGTATTTTAAAAGAGTCTTCTCAAGCATTTAGAATTATGCAGAAAATAATTTTGTATCACATATATTGATTTTCAAATGTTAATTGACTTTGCATTCCTGGAGAAAATTCCACTCAGTTGTGGTATATTATTCTTTTCCTCTGTTGCTGGACTTAGTTTCCTTGTACTTTGTTGACAATTTTTGTGTCTAATTTCACATATACAGACAAGTTGGACTACGGTTTTCTTTTCATGTGATGTCTTTGTCTAATTTGATGTGAGAGTAATAGTGTCCAATGGAAGGAGTGGCAAAGTGTTCCCTCCTGTTTAACTTTCTCAAAGAGTTTGTGAGGAATTTTATTTTTAAACTAATATCTCCTTTTATTTTTTTAAAAACACCTTTATTGGAGTATAACTGCTTTACAATGTTGTGTTTGTTAGTTGCTGCTGTATAACAAAGTGAATCAGCTATAAATATACATATATCCCCATATCTCCTCCCTCTTATGTCTCCTTCCCACCCTCCCTACTAACAAATGTAATATAGATAGCTAGTGGGAAGCAGCCGAATATCACAGAGATCAGCTCGGTGCTTCATGTATCTTTTTGATTTATGGTTTTCTCTGGATATATGCCCAGGAGTGGGATTGCTGGATCATATGGTAGCTCTATTTTTAGTTTTTTAAAGAACCTCCATACTGTTCTCCATAGTGGCTTTATCAATTTACATTCCCACCAATAGTGTTCCCTTTTCTCCACACCCTCTCCAGCATTTATTGTTTGTAGATTTTTTGATTATGGCCATTCTGACTGGTGTGAGGTGATACCTCATTGTAGTTTTGATTTGCATTTATCCCTATTCTCTCTCTCTCTCTCTTGCCAGCTGTTAACCTTCTGGGGATTCCCTTGTATGTTATTTGTTGTTTTTCCCTTGCTGCTTTTAATAATTTTTCTTTGTATTTAATTTTTGATAGGTTGATTAATGTATGTCTTGGCATGTTTATTCTTGGATTTATCCTGTATAGGACTCTCTGAGCTTCCTGGACTTGATTGACTATTTCCTTTCCCATGTTAGGGAAGTTTTCAACTATAATCTGTTCAAATATTTTCTCAGGCTCTTTCTTTTTCTCTTCTCCTTCTGGGACCCCTATAATTCGAATGTTGGTGCATTTAATGTTGTCCCAGAAGTCTCTGAGCTTGTCCTCAATTCTTTTCATTCTTTTTTTTTTTTTTAAATTCTGCTCTGTGGTAGTTATTTCCACTATTTTATCTTCCAGGTCACTTATCCATTCTTCTGCCTCACTTATTCTGCTATTGTTTCTTCTAGAGAATTTTTATTTCATTTATTTTGTTGTTCGTCATTGTTTGTTTGCTCTTTAGTTCTTCTAGGTCCTTGTTGAACGTTTCTTGTATTTTCTCCATTCTATTTCCAAAATTTTGGATCATCTTTACTATCATTACTCTGAATTCTTTTTCAGGTAGACTGCCTATTTCCTCTTCATTTTCTTGGTCTGGTGAGTTTTTACCTTGCTCCTTCATCTGCTGCATATTTCTCTGTGTTCTCTTTTGATTTAACTTACTTTGTATGGGGTCTCCTTTTCGCAGGCTGCAGGTTCATAGTTCCCATTGTTTTTGGTGTCTGCCTTCAGTGGGTGTGCTGGTTCAGTGGGTTGGGTAGGCTTCCTAGTGGAGATGACTGGTGCCTGTGTTCTTGTGGGTGGGGTTAGATCTTGTTTCTGGTGGGCAGGAATGCATACGGTAGTATGTTTTGGGGTGCCTGTGACCTTATTATGATTTTAGGCAGCCTCTCTACTAATGGGTGGGGTTGTGTTCCTGTCTTGCTAGTTGTTTGGCATGGGGCATCCAGTACTGGAGCTTGCTGGCCATTGGGTGGAGCTGAGTCTTAGCACTGAAACTGAGATCTCTTGGAGAGCTCTAGCTGATTTTTTTTTTAATTTTTTTAATAGAGACTGCAGCTTTAAATTTATTTTATTTTTATTTATTTATGGCTGTGTTGGGTCTTCGTCTCTGTGCAAGGGCTTTCTCCAGTTGCGGCAAGTGGGGGCCACTCTTCATCGCGGTGCGCGGGCCTCTCACCATCGCGGCCTCTCTTGTTGCGGAGCACAGGCTCCAGACACACAGGCTCAGTAATTGTGGCTCACGGGCCCAGTCGCTCCACGGCATGTGGGATCTTCCCAGACCAGGGCTCGAACCCGTGTTCCCTGCATTGGCAGGCAGATTCTCAACCACTGCGCCACCAGGGAAGCCCCTCTAGCTGATTTATATTAAGTGGGGCCAGGAGGTCTCTGGTGGTCCAGTGTCCTGAACTCAGTTCTCCCATATCAGAGGCACAGGCCTGACACCCAGCCAGAGCACCATGACTGTCAGCCACACAACTCAGAAGAAAAGGGAGAAATAAAAAAGAAAAAACTATATTAAAATAAAAAAATAAAATAATAATAATAATAATAAAAGAAGAGGGCAACCAAACCAATAAACAAACCCACCAATGATAACAAGTGCTAAAAACTATACTAAGATAAACATAAAAATCAGAAACAAATCAGTCACAGACAGCATTCTCCAAGTCTACAGTTGCTCCCATAGTCCACTGCCTCAATTTTGTGAGGATTCGTTGTCTATTCAGGTATTCCACAGATGCAGCGTACATCAAGTTGATTGTGGGGATTTAATCTGCTGCTCCTGAGGCTGCACACAGAAATTTCCCTTTCTCTCCTTTGTTCACACAACTCCTGGGGTTCATCTTTGGTTTTGGCCCCACTTCTGCATGTAGGTCTCCCTCAAGCATCTGTTCCTGCCCAGACAGGACATGGTTAAATCAGCAGCTGACTAAGAGGCTCTTGCTCACTCATGTCGGGGGGAGGAAGTGGTACAGTAATTTTAATTGGAATTCAGGGTGAACCTGCATTTGCAGAGGCCAGCGTGACATTGCAACAGCCTGGGGTGCACCAAGTGTTCTTCCGGGGAACTTATCCCTAGATCACAGGACCCTGGCAGTGGCATTGCTGCACAGGCTCCCAGCGGGGTGTGGATAGTGACCTGTGCTTAGACACAGGATTCTTGGTGGCTGCAGCAACAGCGTTAGCATTTCATGCCGATCTCTGGGGTCCAAGCTGATAGCCGTGGCTTGCGCCCATCACTGGAGCTCATTTAGGTGGTGGTCTGCTTTCTGTGGGCAGACAGGGAAGGAATCCCCTCTCCTCATGCACCTCAAAACAGTGGTCTCTTTCCCCTTAGGCAGGTCCAGACTTTTCCCCAGACTCCCTCTCAGCTAGCTGTGGCACACTAGCCCCCTTCAGGCTGTGTTCACGAAGCCAGCCCCAGTCCTCTCCCTGGGATATGACTTCTGAAGCCCAAGCCTCAGCTCCCAGCTCCCACCCACCCCAGCAGATGAGCAGGCAAGCCTCTCAGGCTGGTGAGTGCTGGTCAGAACTGATCCTCTGTGTGGAAATCTCTCCATTTTGCCCTCTGCACCCTTATTGCTGTGCTCTCCTCCATGGCTCCAAAGCTTCCCCCCAACCCACCTCCTGTCTCCACCAGTGAAGGGGCTTCCTAGTGTGTGAAAACTTTTCCTCCTTCACAGCTCCCTCCCAGAGGTGCAGGTCCCATCCCTATTCTTTTGTCTCTGTTTTTTTTCTTTTTTCTTTTGCCTTACCCATGTACATTGGGATTTTCTTGCCTTTTGGGAAGTCTGAGGTCTTCTGCCAGTGTTCAGTAGGTGTTCTGTAGGAGTTGTTCTACATGTAGATGTATTTTTGATGTATTTGTGGGGAGGAAAGTGATCTCCACGTCTTACTCCTCTGCCATCTTGAAGGTTCCTCTAAAACCGAGTATCTTTAATCAGCCATAATCATAGGAGGAATGTAAAGGCCTTACGTTGAAGCTCTACTTCTCTCCTTAGCTCTCCTGTTTATATTAACTCAGTGACATAAGTGTAACTTTGGGCCCTCCTTTCTCAGCTGCAATGTGATTAGCTCTCAAGCTCTCGCAATGAAGGAGCTACTAAAGCAACTTGTTTAGCCATAGAGCCAGGTAAAGGAGGTAGATGAAGTACTTGTTTCAGTCTTTCTATTTATATATCTCTTTAAATAGCTATAAGCAGACCACCACTAGGTAGAGTTTTCTTGAAAGAAAAGATCTGGGTTTCCTGAAGACAGCAGTGTAGAACTATACTGCTACAATCTTTATGGCTGAACTTTATGTTCTCTCTTGTATAATAGTGTGGGCTGACACAGTTAAAGAAAGTTTCCAAAATGAGGTTGTAGGCTTAGGCCCCACAGACTGAAATTCCTTCCATTCAGTATTCTACCACATAAACTTGATGTTTGGTTTATTAAGATGCTTCTTGGGGAGTGACATAACCAAGATTTTGACACAGGTTATTTCTGAATTTATTCCCTCTCACAAGAAGAACAACTAATAACTATTCATAAATAAGACAACACTGAGAAAATTCTACAACATGGGGGTAAGCCTGAAGAACCCCCCACACACACTGAAACACAGAGACTGAGACAGACCACATTAGAAAAGTAAGAGGGTCCATCAGCAGATAAATGGATAAAGAGGATGTGGTATATATATATATACACATATATATATATATGTGTGTGTATATATACACACATATACATACAGTGGAATATTACTCAGCCATTAAAAAGAATGAAATAATGCCTTTTGCAGCAACTTGGATGGACCTAGAGATGATCATACTAAGAGAAGTAAGTCAGAAAGAGAAAAAAAATACCATATGATATCACTTATGTGTGGAATCTAAAATACAACACAAATGAACATATCTATGAAACAGAAACAGGCTCACAGATATAGAGAACAAACTCGTAGTTGCCAAGAGAGGCGGTGGGGATGGAAGGATTAGGAATTTGGGATTAGCAGATGCAAACTATTATATATAGGATGGATGAACAACAAGGTCCTACTGTATAGCACAGGGAACTATATTCAGTATCCCGTGACAAACCGTAATGGAAAAGAATGTGAGAAAGAATACATATATGTATAACTGAGTCACTTTGTTGCACAGTAGAAATTAAACACAACATTGTAAATCAACTATATTTCAATAAAATTAAAAAGAAAAGAAAAGTAAGAGGAGTGGCTACTCACTGACCACACTGCTCCTCTCCCATGCTGGCACAGCACCACACCTAGGGGTCTCTTCTGAGCCTATGGTTCCCCCAGTGGGAAAAGAGAGCCCAGGGTGGATATTCAGCTCCAGAATTATTTTTGTGGGTCAATCCTTGGGAGCCCTACTATGGTCTAGCCTCATGGGGATCATTGGGGAATCTTCGTGGCCTGAACACTGGGAATCAGATGCAACAGAGAAGGAGGTAGAGACTTGCAACAACCAGTGCTTGGATCTCAGCAGTCAAAGTATTTAATGTAGCATGCAAGCATTAGTCCCAACCAGTGGCATTGCTCATCTGCAGAGCCAAGATGGTGGCATGGTCCAACCAGGAAACTTAGCAGGACACAGTTCTACGTCACTTGGTAACTTGAACAAAGAGGCTTAGTGACCATGGGACCCGGTCTGCCCCTCGTCCCAAGCAGGGAAACTAAGTCATAACCCTGCTCAGTGCTGAGTGTAAGTCCCAGGTTTGCCCAACTAAAAACCCTTGCCTAAACACTGGGAAGCTGCATAGCTCAGAAATGCTTGAGTGGAGGACCTGACAGGCAGAGCTGACCATCTGTAGATCAAAGACAGTGGCCCCATTTGGTTAGGGAACATGGGACATAGGTTGGCTTGAGTCAAGACCACAAACTAAGAGCCTCGTCAGCCTTGCATCCAGTTTTCCACTCCACTCAGTCATGGGAGCTAATTTATAGGCCCACCCACTGCTGATTATAGCTCCTGGCCTCACCTAACCAGAAAGCCCTGCCATCTGCCATTTGTAGCAACATGGATGAAATTAGAGAATATTATGCTTAGTAAAATAAATCAGACAGAGAAAGACAAATACTGTATGATATCTCTTATATGTGGAATCTAAAAAATAATACAAATGAATGTATATGCAAAACAGAAACAGATTCACACGTATAGAAAACAAACTAGTCATTACCAAAGAAGAGAGGGAAGGGGGAGGGGCAAGATAGGGGTATGGGACTAGAAAAAACTATTATGCATAAAATAGACAAGCAACCAGGATATATTGTATAGCACAGGGAATTATAGCCATTAACTTATAATAACTTTTAATGGAGCATAAGGTATAAAAATACTGAATCACTTGCTGTATACATGAAACTAATATAATATTGTGAATCAACTATGGTTAAATTTTTAAAAAAATGAAGAAAGCCTTGCCATAACACCTGAGAAGCTGCTTAGAGCTGACTCTCCTCTTCCACCCAGGCATGGAAGCTAATTCATAGTCCTGACCACTGCTGAGTGTAGCTCCTGGCACTGCCCAACCATGAAGCCTCCCCTGAGCATGTAGGAAGGTGTGTAGCACAGCAACACTTGAGTGGAGGTCCTGGCTGGCAGCACTGCCCATTTATAGAGCAAAACTGGTGGCTCTGTCTGGCCAAAAATTTCAGTGCACAGTCTTGCAATATTTGGGTCAGCAGACAATGAACAGTGCAGACCTTGGGGTATTTTCTGCTGCCCTGCCAGGGAAGGAAAGTTAATCCTCAGAACCAAACTACTTCTGAGTACAGTACCGAGTCCCAACCATATAGGAAGCCTAACCAGAAAACCCAGCACCTTTGAGACCCATCCTACAGCCTTTCTTGGGCAGAGAACTTAGCCAGCGTTCCTTTACAGCTGTTCTCAGCAAGTGGCAACCACCACCTCCAACCTCAGAGTGCAGACAGTGGACTTGCCCCAAAATAGACCCTGTAACAAGCCCCACCTGCCCAAGAACACTACCAGCTGACACATTGAGAACTCCAAGGCAGGTTGACTGATGAAGAACTGTCTTTGCCAAAGTGAACCTGTAAAGGCTGGAAAAGGAGACTACTTAATCAATGCACACATACCCATGTAAGGAATCAAGAATCATAAAAATTCAGTTAAACATGACACACACCACCAAAGGAAACTAATAAAGCTCCAAAAGATCCTAAAGAAATGGAGATCTATGAACTGTTAGACAAAGAATTCAGAATAATCTTCTTCAAGGAGTAACTATAAAAACACACAGGCACATAAATCAAATTAGAAAACAATGCATAAACAAAACAAGAAGTTCAACAAAGAAATAAAAATCATCAAAAAAACTCACAATCAAAACACCTAGAGCTGGAAAATGAAATGATTGAACTGAAGAATTCAATAAAGAGCTTTAACAGCAGACACAACCATGTAGAAGAAAGAATCAGTGACCTAGAACACAGGACATTTGAAATTATCCAATCAGAGGAGTAAAAATAAGAAATAATAATAATAATAAACTGAAGAAAGCTTAAGGGACTTATAGGATACAATCACAAGAAACAATAGCCACATTACAGGAATCCAACAAAGAGAGAAAAAGTAGGACATAAAGTATATTTAAAACAATAATGGCTGAAAACTTCCCAAACTTGGGGAGAGAAATGGACATCTAAATCTGAGGCCTAAAAGACCCAAGATAGGTTGAAACCAAATAGGACTACACTAAGACATATTATAGCTAATTTTTCAGAAGTTAAATAAAAAGAAAGAACTTTGAAAGTGGGAAGAGAAAAGAAAAAAAAAAAGTTACTTGCAAGGGAACCACCATAGACTATAGGCAGATTTCTCAAAAGAAACTCTTCAGTCCAGGAGATAATGGGGTATTATATTTTAAATATTGAAACAAAGAAACCTGTCTATCATGAATTCTATACCTGGAAAAGCTGTCCTTCAGAAAGGAAGGGTATATAAAGACTTTCCCAAACAAACAAAAGCTAAGGGAGTTCATCATCATTAGACTTGCTTCACAAGAAATGCTAAGGGGAGTTCTTTGAAAATAAAAGGATTCCAATTTTTATTATAAAAACATATGAAGGTAGCATAAAACTCCCTGGTAATGGTAAATATATAGTCAAAATTAGATTCTGTAATATGAAAATGGTGGTGTGTAATATACTTACTACTATAATTTAAAAGTTAAAAATTTATTAGAAGTTATCATAACTACAATAATCAGTTATTGGATACACCACATAAAAATATATAAACCATAACATCAGTTACATAAAATGTGAGGAGGAGGGAAAGTATAAAAGTTTAAAAATGCTATCAAAGTTAAGTTGTTATAAGTTTAAAATAGAATGCTATACTTTTAAGATAGTTATATAATCCTCATAGAAACCAAAGGGAAAAACGTGTAGTAATTACACAAAAGAACATGACAAAGAAATCAAAGCATACTGATACCAAAAGACATTAAAGGGAGCATGATTCCTCCAGCTTCGTTTTTCTTTTTCAGTATTGCTTTGGCTATCTTGTGTTTCCATACTAAATTTAAAATAATTTTCTCTAATTCTGTGAAAAATGCCTTTGGTATTTTGACAAGGATTGTACTGAATCTGTAGATTGCCTTGGGTAGTATGTTCATTTTAACAATATTGATTCTTCCAAGAGAAGAACATGGTATATCTTTCCATCTGTTTGTGTTGTCTTCAATTTCTTTTACCAGCATCTGATAGTTTTTGGAGTACAGTTCTTTTGCCTCCTTAGGTAGGTTTATTCCTAGGTATTTTATCTTTGTTAAGACAATGGTAAATGGGATCGTTTCCTTAATTTCTCTTTCTGATATTTTGTTGTTAGTGTTGTTAGTGTGTAGAGATGCAACAGATTTCTGTTTAATAATCTTGTATCCTGCACCTTTACTGAATTTCTTGATGAACTCTAGTAGTTTTATGGTGGTGTTTTTAGGATTTTCTATGTATAGTATCACATCATCTGCAAACAGTGACAGTTTTACTTCTTTTCCAGTTTGGATTCCCTTTATTTCTTTTTCTTCTCTGATTGCTGTGGCTAGAACATTCAAAACTATTTTAAATAAAAGTGGAAGACATGAGCATCCTTGTCTTATTCTTGATTGTAGAGGAAATGCTTTCAGCTTTTCAGCCTTGAGTACAATCTTAGCTGTAGGTTTGTCATATAGGCCTTTATTATGTTGAGGTAGTTTCCCTCTATGCCCACTTTCTGGAGAGATTTTATCACAAATGGATATTGAATTTTATCAAAAGCTTTTTCTGCATCTATTGATATGATCATATGGTTTTTATTCTTCAATTTGTTAATGTGGTGTATCTCTTTGGTTGATTTGTGGATATTGAAAAATCCTTGCAAGCCTGAGATAAATCCCACTTGATCATGGTGTATGATCTTTTTAATGTGTTGTTAGCTTTGGTTTGCTAGTATTTTGTTGAGGATTTTTGCATCTATATTCATCAGTGATATTGGTCTATAATTTCTTTTTTGGTGTGATATCTTTGTCTGGTTTTGGTATCAGGGTGATGGTGACCTCATAGAATAAGTTTGGAAGCATTCCTTCCTCTGCAATTTTTTCAGAATAGCTTGAGAAGGATAGGTGCTAATTCTTTAAATGTTTGGTAAAATTCACCCGTGAAGCCATCTGGTCTGGACTTTTGTTTGTTGGGAGTTTTTAAATTACTAATTCAATTTCATTACTGGTAATTTTTCATATTTCTTATTTCTTTTTGATTCAATTTTGGGATATTGTGTCTTTCTAAGAATTCATCAATTTCTTCTAGGCTGTCTATTTTATTAGCACATGGTTTTTCATACAGCTCAACATCAGGAAAACAACTTGATTTAAACATGTGCAGAATAACTGAATACACATATTTCCAAAGAGGAAATGCAGATGGCCAAAAGGCACATGCAAACATGCTCAACATCACTAATGATCAGGAAATGCAAATTAAAACCACAATAAGATGTCACTTCACACCTGTCAGAATGTCTGTCATCAAAAAGAACACAAATAATAAATGTTGGCAAGGATGTGGAAAAAAGGGAACACTGTACACTATTGGTGGGAATGTAAATTGGTGCAGCCACTTTGGAAAACAGTATGGAGGTTTCTCAAAAAACTAAAAATATAACTACCATATGACATAATAATTCCACTCCTGGGTATATATCTGAAAAAAACCCAAAAAAGTAATTCAAAAAGATATGTGCACCCTAATGCTCATTGCCACATTATTTACAATTGCCAAGATATGGAAGAAACCTAAGTGTCCTTCGACAGATGAATGGATAAAGAAGTTGTCACATGTATATACAATGGAATACTACTCAGCTATAAAAAAGAATGAAATTTTACCATTTGCAGCAACATCGATGAAATTGGAGGGCATTATGTTAAGTGAAATAGGCAAGAAAGAGAAAGACAAATGCTGTATAATATCACTGATATATGGAATCTAAAAAACACAATAAGCTAGTGAATATGACAAAAAAATAGCCAACTCACAAATATAGAGAACAAACTAGTGGTTACCAGTGGGAAGAGACAAGGAAGAGGGGAGTAAGGGGTACAAACTATTAGGTATAAAATAAGTTACAAGGATATATTGTACAGCATGGGGAATATATCAAATATTCATAAATAACTATATATGGAGCATAATTGTTAAAATTTGCAAATCACTATATTGGCCATATGTAACATATAATATTGCACATCAACTATACTTAAATTTAAAAAAAGCTTACCTTAAGAAACAGGAAATATGTTGGATAAAGAGCCTAACTCTTCACCACAAGGAACTAGAAAAAGAAGAAAAAAACTAAGCCTACAGTTAGCAAAAGAAATAAAATAATAAAGACTAGAGCAGAAATAAATGATATAGAGAACAGGAGAACAAAAGAAAAGACTTTTTAATAAAAGTAAGAGTTGATGTTTTGTAAACATAAACAAAATGTACAGACTTTAGCTAAACTAACCAAGGAAAAGGGAGCATAATCCCAATGGAAAAAAATATAAATTAAAGAAGAGACATTACAACTGATACCACAGAAATACAAAAGATCATAAGAGGCTACTATGAATGATTATATGCCAACAGAGTGGATGACTTAGAAGAAATGGAAAAATTCTTAGAAACATACAACCTACCAAGCCTGAATCAAGAAAAATAGAAAATACAGATAAATTACTAGTAAAGAGATAGAATCAATAATCAAAAATCTCACAGTGTGGAAAAGCACACGACCAGAAGTCTTCACTAGTGAATTTTACCCAATATTTAAAGAAATTTATCTGCAATCCTTCTCAAACTCTTCCAAAAAATAGAAGCGGAGGGAACACTCCCAAACACACTTTACAAGGCTAGCATTACCCTGATATCAAAACTGGAAAAGGACACTACAAGAAAAGAAAACTACAGAGCAATATTCTTGATGAATATAGATGGAAATTTTCTCAATAAAATACTAGCAAACCCATTTCAGCAGTACATTAAAAGTACCATTCACCATTATTAAGTGAGATTTATCCCAGATGGTTCAACATATGCAAATAAGTAAGTGTGATACATTACATTAATTGAATGAATTAAAAATCATATGATCATCTCAGTAGATGCAGAAAATGAATTTAAGAAAATTGAGCACCCTTTCATCATAAAATCTCTTAACAACTTAAATACAGAAAGAATGTACTTCAACACAATAAAGGCCTTATTAGCCAAGCCCACAGCTAACAATACTCATTGGTGAAACTTTGAAAGCTTTTCCCTTTACGATTGGGAACAAGACAAGGGGGCCCATTCTCACTACTCCTATTCAATATATTACTGGTAATCTTAGCTAGAGCAATCAGACAAGAAAAAGAAATAAAAGGTATCAGAATTGGAAAGGAAGAAGTAAAACTGTCTCTATTTGCTGATGACATGATTTTATATACAGAAAATCTTAAAGACTTCACCAAAAACTGATCTAATCCACAAATTCAGTATAGTTGCAGGATACAATATAAACATAAAAATCAGTATTGCTTCTATACACTAACAAGAAATTATGTGAGAAAGGAATAAAGGAAATGATCTAATTTACAATAACATCAAATAAAATAAAATAAATAGGAATAAATTTAACTAAGGAGGTGAAAGGTCTCTGCACTGCTAACTACAAAACATTGGTGAAAGAAAGCAAAAGTACACAAATAAATAGAAAGGCATCCTGTGTTCATAGGTTGGAAAATTAATATTGTTAAATGTCCATACTACCCAAGCAATCTATATACTCAATGCAACCCTATCAAGGTTTCAATGGCACTTTCTACAGAAGTAGAAAAAATAATCCTAAAATTTATATAGAACTACAAAGGGCCTCAAATAGCCAAGGCAATCCAAAGAAAGTATAAAGTAGGAGGCAACACACTTCCTTATCTCAAGCTATACTATAAAGCTATAGTAATAAAAACAGTATAGTACTGGCATAAAAACAGACACATAAACCAATGTAACAGCATCCAGAGTCCAAAACTAAAACAATGCATATATGGTAAACTAATATTTGGCAAGGGATCCAAGAATAGTCAATGGGGAAAATATAGTCTCAATAAATGGTGCTGAGATAATTCTATATTCACATTAGAAGTATGAAACTAGATCCCTATCTTATATCAGTCACAAAAATTAACTTGAAATGGATTAAAGACTTAAATGTAAGATGTGAAACCAGAAAATTCTTAGAAAAAAAATAGGAAAAAAGCCCCTTGACATGTGTCTTGGCAAAGATTTTTTGGATTTGATGTGTAAAGCAAAAGCAACAAAATTAAATAGAAACACATGAGACTATATCAAACTAAAAAGCTTCTGCACAGCATCAAAAACACTCAACAAAATGAAAAGGCAAACTGCAAAATGAAAGAAAATATTTGCAAATCATATACATGATAAGGGATGACCATCCAAAACATATATGGAAATCATATAACTGAATAGCGAAAAACAGAATAATCCAATTAAAAATGGTGAAAGGATCTGAATAGACTTTTTCCAAAGAAGATACACAAATAGAAAAGAGTTACATGAAAAGGTTCTCAGTATCTCTCATCATTAGGGAAATACAACTTGAAACCATAATGAGATATCACCTCACAACTGTTAGAATGGCTATCATCAAAACGACAAGAGATAACAAATGCTGGTGAGAATGTGGAGACAAGGGAATCCTTGTGCTCTGTTAGTGGGATTCTAAATTGGTATAGCCACATGGAAAACAGCATAGAGGTTCCTCAAAAAATTATAGAAAAGTCCTTGGTGGTCCAGTGGTTAGGACTTGGCACTTTCACTGCCTAGGCCCAGGTTCGGTCCCTGGTCAGGGAACTAAGATCCTACAAGCTGCATGGCCAAAAAAAATAATTATAAATAGAACTACCATATGATCCAGTGATTCCACTTTTGGATATATATCTGAAGGAAACCAAATGACTATCAAAGAAATATCTACACCCCCATGTTCATTGCAGTATTATTTCCAATAGCCAAGATATGGGAACAACTTAAGTGTCCATCAACAGGTGTATGAATAAAGGAAACATGATATATATAGTGGAATCCTATTTAGTCATAAAAAGAAGGAAATTCTGCCATTTGTGCCAACATGGATGAATCTTGAGGACATTATGCTAAATGAAATATGTCAGACAGAGAAAGACAAATACTGTATGATCTCACTTAAATGTGAAATCTTAAAAACAAACACCCCCCCCAAAAAAACCCCACCAAACTCATAGAAGAAGTAGTCAGACATTTGGTTACCAGAGATGGAGGTGGAGAATGAGGGAATTAGATAAAGATGGTCAAAAGAATAAGAGGTACAAACTTTCAGTCATAAGATAAATAAGTATTGGGGATGTAATGTACAACATGATGACCATAGTTAACATTGCTATATGGTATATTTGAAAGTTTTTGAGAAAGTAAATAATAAAAATTCTCATCACAAGGAAAAAGCATTTTTTTAAATCTTTTTAAAATCTGTATGAGATGATGGATATTAATTATACTTATTATGGTAATCATTTCACAATATATATATCAGGTCATTATGCTATGCACCTTAAACTTATATAGTGCTGTATCTCAATTATAACTCAATAAAACTGAAAGGAGCAAAAAGATGCATCTTGTATAATGAAGGCAGTGTCAGAAGCTCCTCTGTCACATTTCATGTTGCTTTGGTCTCCAGGATGACACCTGGTCATAGAGAACCCTCCAGAATTTTCTGTGAGCACTAGGTGTAAGAATACTCATCTTTAGATCTATATGTCTAATGTGTGGTAGTTTCTACTCTCAGAGTGACAGTCCTGACCAGTTGAGGGCAAGGTTTTATGGTCCCATGGTACTCTCTCAGGTACTCTGATTTCTAGATGGGCCTTAGCCATCCAAATTTGTTACCCAGAGAACAGGTGGTCCCAGCTAATCACAAAGCCAAGCCATGCACAGGTAGGTAGAGTTACCTATTCTTTCCTTTTACCTTTCACTTCTTTATTATTCCCTTACTTTTTATTTATCTATTTTTTGTAAATTTATTTATTTCTTTTCTACTATCTTCCTTTCCTTTAAGTTTATCAAGTATATATTGTTCACACGTTTACATGCACTTCTCTACCAGCTGAAGTTCCCCTACCATATTCCTCAACAAACTGCCGCTGATAATTGACATTCCCTTGAACACAAGAGTCAGGCAGCATTAACCTCATATATGGGGTCACACATCATCTTTCTATGCCAGAATGCCAGATCCCAAGCTTCATTTAGGCTAAGCCTATTTATATATAAATCATAGAATCTTAATATCATTATGAACACTTCCTTTAGCCCAACAAAGAATGAAAATAAAAAGAAAGTGTGTTATTCAGCAGCTTGGTCGATGTGACATTTAGAAATAATTTTCAGCTTTTTAAAGAGAAATTCATGTAAAACACATATTCAAAACACAGAGAAATTTTTCTCTCAGCAGAGACCATAAAACATAAAACTCTATTTCTAATAGAAGAGGTGAAAAACTGGTATCTGAAACACCAAGGCTGTTTTAAAGCAACCAATACCTCTTGCTATGTATGACCTATGAAAGCCCAGTCCACTCTGGCATCTGGGATAAGAGGTTTAGTTAAAGAGGGCACCCTGAAGGAGTAAACCTTATTTTTCATACTTTTCTGAAGAAAGAATAGAAGCCTCAAGCATGAAAGCAGTGTCCAGGTCATAAATTTCTTTTGGTCAGTGCTGACCCTGCAACAACCTGCCCTGAGATCCCTTTCTCTGGCCTACCTTGGCCCTTCATGGCAGTTTAGCGACCTCCTTCTGACCTCCCCTGCTTCATGTTAGCTTTGGACTGGCCACTTGGTTTTGACCCTTCCAGATAACTGATTCCACTCACTGACTACCCAGCACCTGACCTTCATTAGGTAGCCATTTATGTCTGAAGACCTTGCTGAGGAACTCCCCTACACTGGCCTGAGCTTTATTTACACTTTGGAAAGCACCCAAAGACTTAGCTCTGGGAGATGATCTTCTTAGAGTTCAATACACAGAAAAACCTTCTCTATTTTCCAGTGAACTGCTTCTTCATTTCCCAGCTATTGACTCATAGTGACACAGCAGTGCTAGATCGTCAGCCTCTATTGTTCTCAGTCCAGTCTCTGAGACTAGTAGCCCAGCTTATAACTGGAATAAGCTGGAATTTTGCTAGACCAAAATGAAAAGACACAATGACTCAGGAACCTTATTGTTTTCTCAAGCTGAATCTTGATGGCTTGCTTGGAGCTGGTTGGGATTTTCTGTGATGGGACGATCCAGAGAAAATAGAAAAACTGATTGTCCCATTCAATCCAGCCTTCAAACCCATAAGCTACCTACTTGGGACTGCCATATGACTATGAATACAGGCGTCATTACAAAGGCTTAGCAGAGGTCAAGTGAGAGTATATCATCTGGTCTGGAAAGTAGAAAATCCTTAGCCAAACTCCATACAGGATTTGTTCAGGGACCTTTTCCAATCCTGATGTAACACTAAAGTCCTCTGACTTCTTTTCCTGCAACTATCCTGCACAAATACTTCTCCAATTCTCTCTCAATCAAACAACAAGTGTTCTTATGCAAATTCATTCATTCATATATACCCTGGGTATGTGTTTGGGGGGTGGGGTTATTCCTATTAGCTATATAAACAGGTAAACTCTAGAATTCTGTTTGGGCTTCATGTGGTCCCTGCCTTAAGGAGTTCACACTCTAAGGGGTAACATACATTGAACTATAATATGAAGCATACTTGAAGAAGCCCACAATGAAAGTATTAATTAGGTCTTTTGGGTTAATTAATTTTTCTGAGAGATTTAGGAAAGCTTCACAGAAGGGGTAACCTTTGTTCTGGCTTTGTAGATATGAAATTTACATAAGCTCTGAGTGGAGAAAATGGAAAATAGGGAGAGGAACACTCAAAATTGTGGGGAAAAACCTAACAAAAAGATTAAAAATATTATTTTTTCTATACCACAGTCTATTGAGTTTCAGGAAGTTTGTATTTATTGACTTGTAAAATACAGTTTTGTGGTTCAGACTGCCTGCTTGTTTGAATTAAACATTGAGCTCTTAGTATGTCCTTTGAATAAAGGTCCAGAGGCATGCTTGACAACTGAGTTACTCTGTGGCTGAAGGAAATGTAGGCTAAAAGATGAAATTCGAAACTTAAGACAGGGCCAGAATATGGAGAAATTGAAGATCTACTTAAGGAATTTGACTCTGAGTTAGCCGCAAATGAGAAGCCACTAAAGGGATTTTAAGCGGGGGCGGGTAGCTTTATTAGACATGTATTTTACGAAAATGGCTTTGGTAGCATTAGAGGGGAATCAAAACATTTTGGAGGCTGTTGCAACATAAAGAAAGGATGAGGAGCTGAAAATAGATTGTAATGGTGGAAATAGAGGAAGAGATGTATCAGAGAGACATTTTGAAGATAAAGTCAGCAGGACTTGGAGGTTGCTATGGTATGTAGAATAAGGAAGGCAGAAGCATTAAAAACAATTCTAAGATTTCTGATATATATGCCTGGGTGATGATGATAGTCGTAATGACGATCTATTCAGCATCTACTATGTACCAGGTGCATCCATGTTTCATTTATTTTCACAATCTTTTAAAGTAGATACTTTTTCTCCATTTTACATATGAAGAAACTGAGATTCAAAGAGGTTAAGTGATTTGTCCAAAGTTATATACTCAATAAAAAGGACTTGGTGCTCTGTATTCATGATTTTCAGTAATACTTTTTAATTAATTAATTAATTTATTTGGCAAAAGCTACATCTATAAAGCCCCTGGTAAAGTTAAAGGTTTGAAGGGAAAACAGAAATAAAAATCTATGCTCAACTGATTTTAGGAGCAATTGGTTCTATACCTTTCAAGACAGATGAAAATGCATTCTCTCATCCTACCTGGATGACTGCCTAAAGATGTTCCTCGACTTTTGGAAGGCCCACCTCTGAACTAAAAGTGACTTGTCTTTAGAGATCTATAGCTTAATGTTGACCAAAGATTAGAGAAGCTTCCCTGAAAGAACTGGGATTATGAGGAAATGGTAGAAACATAGGGCACCTTGGGGAGAGACAGACTGCCTTATTCTGATAGAGAAATATTCTCCTCAGGCACAGCCAGTTCAGAAAGAAATGCACAAAATCCCTTTGGCCTGAATCAAGGGGAAGGAAGAGGCAGTTTGAATTTATCTGCAGTAAATTTGCCAGTTGATCACTCAAAATTAACAGTTTCTTTTGAGCCTATATGCATTTTTTAAATAAGTTTTTCCACCCTTAAACAGTTATACCCACAATTCATGCCTGCTAGATCAAAAACAAAGGTGGGTAGAGGATATCCTTTTTTTCTGAGATTTTTTTTTTTTCCTGAGGAGATGATGAACAAATGCATTATTTGGGCCTTGAACTGGAAATCTATCAGCTTTGCATTAGGTTCTGACTCCATTAATTGAAGTTAATTTATTCATTCATTCAACAACTATTTATCAAGTGTCCATTATGTATCAGACTAGGTGCTGGGGTTATCAAGACTGATATGGTTCTTGCTCTTATGCAGCTGCATATTCTAGTGGGAAACACAGAGCAGTGAACAGATATTGGCAAAATAGTAGCATAAGTGCTGTGCTAGGGAAGATTCAAGCTGACAGAGGGGCATAGAGATACACGCAATACAACCTAAGAGCTGGAAATAGAGTCTCTATTATAGCTGGAGATGAGTATATGAGACGAGAATTCATAAGAGATGAAACTGAACAGGTAAGATGGGTCTAAGTCATATAGAACCTTACATGGAAGGAAATATGGATTTATCCTAAAAGCAACTGGAAAACATTGAATAGTCAGAAGCAGGGGAGGGAGTGAAAGACTAAGACTTCTGGGTTGGACTCTCTCTGGAGACAGTTAAGATTGCTGTAATCCAGGCTGAATGATGGTGACCTGAAGTAGAGTAGTGTTAGCTGGGATGGAGAAAAGTAGATGAATTTAAAAGACTTTTGGAGATATAATTATTTTTAAAAATGATTATTAATTGGGTACTGTGGACAAAAGAGAGAGAGAAGAATCAAGGTTCAGGTTTCTGGTTTGAGTAACCATGGTAGTGCCATTGATCACAGGGAGAAAAGAGGGTTTGGGGAGAAGATGGTAAATTCAACTTTGAACATATTGAATTTGAGTATGTGTGAGACATTCGAGTAGACTTGTTCAGCAGGCACTTGTGGAATATGAATTTGAAGTTTAGAAAAGAGCTCTTGGCTGGAGATATGGATTTGAGAATCCTTAGTCTATAATAAATCTTACAGGTGATAAAATGTATATGTTAGTGTTCTCAGCACAGTCAGAGTGCATTGTGGAAAGTTGGGAGAGAAGTTAACCAAGTCTTTCATGAATTCACATGGACAAATTACAACTCTCTGGGTATCTGTTTCTTTATCAGTAAAACAGGACAACATAAAAGAAAAGGGCAGCTATTTCTAATTGATCTTCCCACATGATCTGGTAGTTTCTAGGCTCATATGTATTAATAGATGTAAAGAGCTTCAACAGTTGCTGGTGCTATGCCACTAGTTTTGTTAAATTACAGTCCCCTTAGTTTACATTCTGCCATAATTTAAAGTGGCAGCAGTTGTCACAGAATTGTTCTGCAACAATGAAGGACTATCTTATTGGATATCTTCTCATTCCTATACTCATGAACACTTGAGTGAGCATTTTCTAAAAGTGGAATTGTTGAGTCAATGGGTTTATGCATTTAAAATGTTACTCGATGTTGCCAAACTGCCTTCAAAAACACTGTTTGAGTATAGCTGATTCCCTACATCTTCACCAACACTGGGTATTAACAAGATGATCTTTGATGATCTTGTATTTTCCCTATATATTAAAATTTTCTTTAAATTCACCAACTTCGTAAAATAGATAGCTAGTGGGAAAGAGCCGCATAGCACAGGGAGATCAGTTCGGTGCTTTGTGTCCACCTAGAAGGGTGGGATAGGGAGGGTGGGAGGGAGATGCAAGAGGGAGGAGATATGGGGATATATGTATATGTATAGTTGATTCACATTGTTACACATCAGAAACTAACACACCATTGTAAAGCAATTGTACTCCAATAAAGATGTTAAAAAAAATTCACCAATTTCTCTGAGAATGAGAATAAAATTCTGTTGAAGACTTTGGAAGACAGCAGGCAGTGATGATCCTTTATTAAGAATGTGACTGGATAAATCTTCCATTCTGGAACATGAGTAGACCATATATTTGAAGTGGCTGCTGTGGGATATATTGAATATTTTAGTGTTAGCAAACTCCTATCCTGAATAACACTTAAGTACCTTGAAATAACTTCCACATATAACCAACATGAACTGGCAGCATCCTTGCCTTCTCTGTGACTTTCAAAGGTTCTAAATAAATGTGAAATCTCTGCATTTGGTGCACCAAACCTAATTCACATAAGGGTGATGAGATAATGATTGAATTACGGGAAAACAATCTGAAGCTGCCAGATTCAACAGTAACTTCTTGAATCAGTAAGCATTTTTCCCCATGAGAATCTGGTACAAGTTACCCCACAGCTGTAAGAGATCTGATCAAGGAAAAGGACCAAAGATGACCTCAGCATAAACATTACTGGCTTCTTGTTTCAGTGTACTCTAAAATATCATTAGACTGAAATGCAAAGAACTAGAGAATATACTTGGAAAAAACTGGATTTAGCTTTACAAGCTAGACTGATTTTTGGCAGGTTAATCACTTTGTAATTGAATTGTTTATTCTTGTTTATTTTTTGGTTGCTAAGATGACTTGATCAGATCAACTGTTCTGGGATCTATACATTCTTCTTCAACCAAGGAAGAAAATAACAATTTTATGTGACTTAATCTAAGTATGCCCTTTAATGGATTTTAATGATCTAATATTTTCATTGAAGATCAGTGTTTAGCAATAGCTGATTTCAATGTCTTGTTTTGTTGACTTTCAAAACCATTTTTTTCACATGTGTTCCTTCCCTTGATTCTTACAACAATTCTCTGAGGCAAGGATTATTATCTGCATTTTACCACAGAGCCAGAACTAGAGCCCAGTTCACTTATCTCATGTCCTTTCCCCTAGACAGATAGGAGAAGCCTTTGGTGAATACAGGCATGGCAGTCACTTTATAAATATAAAAATAGGCTTTGTATAATTTGACTACAAAATAGGAAAGTATCACAGGATATGTAGAAAACAGTAACTCAGAACATTTACCTTTAGACTCCAATTGACACCAAAAGTGTTTTCTAAGTTTGGAATAATACAATAAAATAGTGAGTATTTACTTCTATAAGTAAATGTACCCTTAATAGAGACAAAGATTCCAGACGTTTTGTGTTTACATCTTCTTATCTAATAATGAAATGAATACAGAACTTTCCCAATGCCACACATATATGGATCCTGACTTGATGGTCACCAGATTCAATTCATTTCAATAAAAATGTTGAGCACCTGTCATATATACATGACAGGAAATTGAAATATAGTGGGAGGTACAGTAGCTAAGTCAAGTACACCCAAAACTAAAATGTCAAACATAATATAAATGCCTAAACGTAGGCAAAGTTCCGAGAATGGAAAGGTCCTATCCAATAAGGTAAGTAAAAGAGAATAGAGAGGGTGTCATGAGAGAGATGGAGGTCATGAAAGAGGTGGAGTTTGGGCAAAGCTTTCACAGATGGGTAGAGTATTAACTGGAAGAAGAGAGGACAAAGGGCTCCAGGAAGATGGATTGATTCATATGAAGGCTTGGAGATAAGAAAGTCTAACATGTGTTTAGGGAATAGTGATAATCCAGTTTGTTTGAGACAGAGTGTACCTTTAAGAGTGTAAGGAGAGAGGAGAATAGAAGAGTAGAGTGAAGTCATATTCAGAGTGCTTTGAGATCCAAGTAAAGGAGTTAACAAGGAACTGGTGAACAGTGATAAATCATTAAAGGTTTCTGAGCAAGGAAAAGGACATGATTAGAGATGAACTTGAAGCAAATGAAGCTGATAGCTCTGGGTAAGACATACGGCAGAACGCAGTGTGAACAATTGGGAGACTATTGAAGTAGATGAGCTGAGAGATGAAAAGGTTCATTAGGTGAGATAGTGGCACAGAACAGATATAAGAATGTAGAAAACTTGGCATCTGGTCAGGTAGAAGTTGCAGAGGTTAAGATTTGGAGAACGGTAAATATACAAAGCTGATGACAATATTTTCAGCCTCAAATAATGTGAAACCATTAGCAAAAATAGAGAAGCTTGGTAAAAGATCAGGTTTTGAGAGAAAGGTGATCAGTTTGAAGGCAACTTTGGGAATCTTATACTTTGGCTAGATCTGAGAGAAAATTACTCCAAAGAATAGACAAATTTTATTCTAACAGAAGAATAGGCACTGTAATACTGGTGTTAGTAGTGATGCTATCATTGAAATCAAAGTCCCCACTTTGGTAACTTACAACAGCTGTAGAGATAAGGCTTCTATCTGGGAACACTGAACTAATGCTACAGAGACAAGGTAGAAATAGCAGGTCAAAACATCAGAGTCTAAAAGAGTTTGGAGAAGGAAAAATGAGTCAGGAAGAACATTTCCAAACAGAAGCATAAAGATGCATTCTGAGAACTGAGACCCCCATCCTCCTTATTTGGGTCAGTTAGGCATTGCATAGAGTTTAATGAATGTTTTTGCTATTTAGCAACTTATACTTTAAAAAAGGAATTAGCAAACTATGGCCTGTAAACCAAATATGGCCCATGACCTGTTTTTGTATGGCTTACAAGATAAGAATGTTCTTTACATTTTTAAATGGTTGGGAAAAAATCAAAAGAAGAAAATTTCATGGTGCATAAAAATGATGTGAAATGCAAATTTCAGTGTCCACACATAAAGTTTAATTGGAACACAGCTATATGCCTAGTTTTAGGTACTGACTATGGTTGCTTTTGTGCTGCAAAGGCAGAGCTGAGGAGCTGTGACAGAGACCATGTGACCTACAAAGTCCAAAATATTTACTATCTGGATCTTTAAGAAAAATTTGCTGACCTGATATTGAAGGAACACACTTATATGACTGTCATAGGTGGTAATCAATAAAGGTTTCACTGAATGTTTGTTTGGGGACTGTCTTTACTCCTTACATTTTCCTTCCCACAAGCTCACATTGTTTTGTGGGCTGGAGATTTATGTGTGAATAATTGATAATCAAGTTCTTGTTCTCCCATCCTCAGCCTCAAGCTGTTGTTGCCTTTACTTACGACCAGACTAATGGACAGAAATTTTATTCATATATTCTCATCTATCACAGTAAAAAGCATCAATTTTAATCAGGTCTACTCTGGAATCAGCAAATACTTGAACATCAAGTCATGGTACCCTGAATTGACAAAGAGGTTAGAGTAGGCATGATTTTGAGAAAGAGAAAAGCATCCCCTGACATCCTGGAGTTGGCCTGATACTATCTGCTAGGCTTTAATGTTGTTAGTTGGTGATCTGATACCCCCAGCTAGGCCATATCTTCCTGTTGAATATAAACAATGTCAGAGAACCCCAACACAGATAAGGCCACTCTGTGACCATAATGGATCAAGTAATAAACAAGGTCACTCCATAATGATGTCTGTATGCAGACAAAACATGAACATTGTCCAAGCCACAAAATACCAAATATTCCCTTCTCCCAGTGAATGTAACTGCTGCTTCTTTACCTATTTTAGCTTTAGCCTCATCCTTGTCTTCTCTCATTCCAGATGATATTTAAGATACTCAATCATAGAAATAATTGAGGCCCCCCTTCCTGACAGCATCCAATCCAAAATAAACACTGTTGTCTTAAAACTTCACCAAAATCTTCTAACACAATCCCAAATCCTATAAGTCCTTTCTAACAGCCTCTTACTGAGATGCCATGCAGTTCTCCATGATGTGTGTTTTCCTTTGCTTTATCTAGTAATAAACCCAGCTTTTCAACTACAGGTGTGTTCCTAGGATCTTTGACTGGAGGACATTGACAGAAATGGAAGATGTACTGAGTTTCAGTTAAAGCCCTCACTGACTTAGACTAGGACCCTCAAATCAGTAATAGTGCACACATCTGAAACCCATTGTGTCTCTACATATTCAAAATACAACCAGCCCTTAGCTGAGAGGTAAGTTCATGCTGAATCAGGTTCTGATATTTCCTTGAGTCCTTTCAGCATTTGGTTTATATTATTTTCTTAAGAATAAGGTCCCTTGAAATGTTTTTGGTTTTCTGATCATATTTGTATTGTTTCTTGGTGAAATTATTTTCTAGCTTTCTGACATCTGCTTCCATGATCTGTGTAGTTGTCTCATGCCTTGAGAGTTGTCTCTAAGTGGAAAAGTCTATATAGAAAGTATAAACATAGGCCCTGTAAGTCCATCCTCGAGATGGCCACAGGAACTAAAGAGTTCAGAATGTCTCCTCAAACTGGTAATCTTTGGACTAATTTTGACTCAAGTCTCTGTGTTAGTTTTTTATGCTATGTAACAAACTATGATAAACTTAGAAGTTTAAAACAATGCTCCTTTGTTATCTCTCAGTTTCTGTAGGCCAGAAGTGTGGAAACACCTTAGCTGGGTTCTGTGCTTCAAAGTTTCATCAGGCTGCAATTCAGGTGTCAGCTGTATCTGTGGTCTCATCAGAGGCTCAGCTAGGGAAAGACTGCTTCCAACATTCCTCAGGTTGTTGGCAGAATTCATCTCCTCGCAGTTGGAGAACTGAAGTCCTTGTTTTCTTTCTGGGTGTTGACTCACAGTTGTTAGAATCAACTTGCAGAGACCACCTTGTTATATGGTTTTTTTCCAACACAGTTTCTTAATTCATCTAGTCTGAAAGGAGAGGCTCTCCCTTGAGGGAGGGCTCAGATGGTCTTTTAAGGTCTTTTATCTGATTAAGTCAAACCTAGCCAGAGGAATCTTTTTGATTAATGCAAAACCAACTGATTGGGGACTTTAAGGACATTTTCAAAATCCCTTTAGTTTTACCACATTCTGCTGACTAGTAACAGGAGCAAGTTCCACTAACACTCAAGAGGAGATCATTGGGTATCATCTTAGGTTCTGTGCTCTATAGTCACCATTTAAAAAGCTTTATATGGGCTTCTTCTTCAGTCTTGTCTTTGTGTCCCTAAGAACCACTTTGCTGAGTTTCATCAGTTCAGAATCAGGAAGATTTGTCTGGTCATTTAGCAAAGCTTTGGAGACATGCAATTACCCAAGCACCATCTTTATAGACCATCCAGTTCTCATGGGGTCCTGTTAATCTACAACCTTGCCTCTTGCAGGCTAAACACCTGAATCCATTATGTTTTCTAACAATAATGGTAATGTGCTAATGTGTAAGTTTACCTCTCTACTTTAACCAGTTTCACCGGGGACAATTTGGAATGTGGGGGAACTTTGACATGAACAGGATTGATCATGTGAGAGGTAACTTAGGACAACAAGTGTAGAAACCCTCATGAAGTTGTTAGTTTTGTTTGTCTAAACGATGGCTCATTTTGTTTAATGTAGGAAACATCCCCTCCTTCATTTCTGTACCAAATCAAACCCACCACCTGTTTATTGTATGGCTTTCAAGCTAAACTTGGTTTTTACATTTTACATTTTCACATATACAAGAGTTGAAGATGTCAAAAGAACAAGAATATTTTGTTACATATTAAAATTATATGAAATCCAAATTTCAGTATTCATAAATAAAGTTTTATTAGGAAACACCACACCCATTTGTTTAAGTATTGTCTACGGCTGCTATCATGGTACAACAGCATATTGGAGAAGTTGTGACAGTAGTTGTGATCAATAGTGACCTGCAGAGCCTAAAATATCTACTATTTTGCCCTCTATAGAAAAAGTTTGTCATCCCAATCTAAAATAGTGGTTTTCAAAATATTTAAAGTCATTAAATTTTTGAGTGAAATGAAATCCTTATTTACACTCCAATAATAAAAAAGATGAAACTAGAGCTATCTCTGGTTCTTTGTCAGTAGCTACTGAAACACTACAGTTAAACCCTAGGGCTTTGTGGGACAATTTGCAATTCACTGATATAAAGCAAGCACCAAGTAAACTGACACAAAGATATCCCTTTCAACCTGCTTCCCCAACATGCAGGGACACAAATACAAAGAGTATCACCATATTTCAATTTCATGTATTTTTTCTAATATATGCATTCAAGGGTATAAATTTCTAAGTGCTCCTTTTGCTGAATCTCACATATCTTCATGTTTTATTTTCACTTTTATTTAGTTCAAAATATAAAGAAAAATTCTCTTGAGATTACAGGCATACCGTGTTTTATTGTGTTTCAATTAATTGAGATTTGCGGAAATTACAATTTTAAAAATTAAAGGTTTGTGGAAACCCGGCCATAGCAAGCCTATCAGTTCCATTTTTTCCAACAGCATTTGCTCACTTTGGGTCTCTGTATCACATTTTGGTAATTCTCACAGTATTTCAAATTTTTTCATTCTTATTATATTTCTTATAGTGATCTGTGATCAGTGATCCTTGACATTATATTGTATTATTTTGGGGACACCATGAAATACACCCATAGAAAGTGAACTTAGTAAATGTTGTGTGTGTGTTCTGACTGCTCCATCAACTGGGTGTTCCCCCATCTCTCTCCCTCTCCTCAGGCCTCTCTATTCCTTGAGACACAACAATACTAAAATTAGGCCACTTAATAACCCTACAATGGCTTCTAAGGGCTCAAGTGAAAGGAAGATCACATGTCTCTCACTTTAAATCAAAACTTAGAAATGATTAAACTTAATGAGGAAGACATGACAAAGGCCAAGATAGGCTGAAATCTAGGCCTTTTGTGCAAAACCATTAGCCAAGTTGTGAATGCACAGGAAAGTTCTTGAAGAAAATTAAAACTAAAAGAAAATTAAAAGAAAAGCTACATTAGGGAACACACAAATAATAAGAAAGCAAAATAGGCTTATTGCTGATATGGAGAAAGTTTTAGCTGTCTGGATAAAATATCAAACCAACCACAACATTGCCTTAAGCCAACGCCTAATACAAAGCAGAATTTTCTGTCTTAATTTCTATAAAGGGAGACAGAGGTAAGGAAGCTGCAGGAGAAAAGTTTGAAGCAAGCAGAAGTCGATTTGTAAGGTTTAAGGAAGGAAGTTCTCTCTATTATATAAAAGTGCAAGGTGAAGCAACAAGTGCTGATATAGAAGCTGCAGCCAACTATCCAGCAGATCTAGCTAAGATAAGTAATAAAGGTGGGTATGCCAAACATAGCCTTTCAAAACAGTCTTATACTGGAAGAAGATGCAATCTAGGACTTTCATAGCCAGAGAGGAGAAAGCCAATGCCTGGCTTCAGAGCTACAATGGACAGGCTGATTCATGTTGGGGGCTAATGCATCTGGTGACTTGAAGTTGAAGGCAATGCTTATTTACCATTCTGAAAATCCTATGGCCCTTAGGAATTATGCTAAATCTACTTTCCCTGAGCTTTATAAATGAAACAACAAAGCCTGGATGACAGCACATCCATTTACAACATGGTTTACTGAATATTTTTTTTAACATCCTTATTGGAATATAATTGCTTTACAATGGTGTGTTAGTTTCTGCTTTATAACAAACTGAATCAGCTATACATATACATATAACCCCATATCTCCTCCCTCTTGCGTCTCCCTCCCACTCTCCCTATCCCACCCCTCTAGGTGATCACAAAGCATTGAGCTGATCTCCCTGTGCTATGCAGCTGCCTCCCACTAGATATCTATTTTACATTTGGTAGTATTAATAAGTCCATGCCACTCTCTCACTTCATCCCAGCTTACCCATCCCCCTCCCCGTGTCCTCAAGTCCATTCTCTATGTCGGCGTCTTTATTCCTGTCCTGCCCCTAGGTTCTTCAGATCCATTCTTTTTTTTTTCTTTTTTTTAGATTCCATATATATGTGTTAGCATACAGTATTTGTTTTTCTCTTTCTGACTTACTTCACTCTGTATGACAGACTCTACGTCCATGCACCTCACTAGAAATAACTCAGTTTCATTTCTTTTTATGGCTAATATTCCATTCTATATATGTGCCACATCTTCTTTATCCATTCATCTGTTGATGGACACTTAGGTTGCTTCCATGTCCTGGCTAAATAGAGCCGCAATGAACATTGTGGTACATGACTCTTTTTGAATTACAGTTTTCTCAGGGTATGTGCCCCGTAGTGGGATTGCTGGGTCGTATGGTAGTTCTATTTTTAGTTTTTTAAGGAACCTCCATACTGTTCTCCAAAGTGTCTGAATCAATTTAGATTCCCATCAACAGTGCAAGAGGGGTCATTTTTATCCACACCCTCTCCAACATTTATTGTTTGCAGATTTTTTAATGATGACCATTCTGACCGGTGTGAGGTGATACCTCATTGTAGTTTTGATTTGCATTTCTCTAATGATTAGTGATGTTGAGCATCCTTTCATGTGTTTGTTGGCAATCTGTATATCTTCTTTGGAGAAATGTATATTTCGGTCTTCTGCCCATTTATGGATTGGGTTGTTGGTTTTATTTGATTTTGAGCTGCATGAGCTGTTTGTACGTTTTGGAGATTAATTCTTTGTCAGTTGTTTCATTTGCAAATATTTGCTCCCATTTTGAGGGTTGTCTTTTCCTCTTGTTTATGGTATCCTATGCTGTGCAAAAGCTCTTAAGTTTCCTTATGTCCCATTTATTTATTTTTGTTATTTCCATTTCTCTGGAAGGTGGGTCAAAAAATATCTTGCTGTGATTTGTCATAGAGTGTTCTGCTTGTTTTCCTCTGAGAGTTTTATAGTGTCTGGCCTTACATTTAGGTTTTTAATCCACTTTGAGTTTATTTTTGTGTATGGTGTGGGGGAGTGTTCTAATTTCATGCTTTTACATGTAGCTGCCCAGTTTTCCCAGCACCACTTATTGAAGAGGCTGTCTTTTCTCCATTGCATATTCTTGCCTCCTTTATTAAAGATAAGGTGACCATATGGCATGGGTTTACCTCTGAGCTTTCTATCCTGTTCCAATGATCTATATTTCATTTTTTGTTCCAGAACCATACTGTCTTGATTACTGTAGCTTTGTAGTATAGTCTGAAGTAAGGGAGCCTGATTCCTCCAGCTCTGTTTTTCTTTCTCAAGATTGCTTTGGCTATTCGGGGTCTTTTGTGTGTCCATACAAATTGTGAAGTATTTTGTTCTAGTTCTGTGAAAAATGCCACTGGTAGTTTGTTAGGGATTGCATTTAATCTGTAGATTGCTTTGGGTAATATAGTCATTTTCACAATGTTGATTCTTCCAATCCAAGAACACGGTATATCTCTCCATCTGTTTGTATCATCTTTAGTTTCTTTCATCAGTATCTTATAGTTTTCTGCATACAGGTCTTTTGTCTCCTTAGGTAGGTTTATTCCTAGGTATTTTATTCATTTTGTTGCAATGGTAAATGGGAGTGTTTCCTTAATTTCACTTTCAGATTTTTCATCATTAGAGTATAGGCATCCAAGAGATTTCTCTTCATTAATTTTGTATCCTACTACTATACTCAATTCATTGATTAGCTCTAGTAGTTTTCTGGTAGATAATTTAGGATTCTCTATGTATAGTATCATGTCATCTGCAAACAGTGACAGCTTTACTTCTTCTTTTCCAATTTGGTTTCCTTTTATTTCTTTCTTCTCTGATTGCTGTGGCTAACACTTCCAAAACTATGTTGAATAATAGTGGTGAGAGTGGGCAACCTTGTCTTGTTCCTGATCTTAGTGAAAATAGTTTCAGTCTTTCTCCATTGAGAATGATGTTGCCTGTGGGTTTGTCATATATGGTCTTTATTATGTTGAGGTACGGACCCTCTATGCCTACTTCCTGGAGGGTTCTTATCATAAATCGGTGTTGATTTTTTTCGAAAGTTTTTTCTGCATCTATTGTGATGATCATATGGGTTTTCTCCTTCAATTTGTTAATATGTTGTATCACACTGATTGATTTGTGTATATTGAAGAATCCTTGCATTCCTTGGATAAACCCCACTTGATCATGGTGTATGATCCTTTTAATGTGCTGTTGGATTCTGTTTGTTAGTATTTGGTTGAGGATTTTTGCATGTATGTTCATCAGTGATATTGGCCTGTAGTTTTCTTTCTTTGTGACATCTTTGTCTGGCTTTGGTATCAGGGTGATGGTGGCCTCGTAGAATGAGTTTGGGAGTGTTCCTCCCTCTGCTATATTTTGGAAGAGTTTGAGAAGAATAGGTGTTAGCTCTTCTCTAAATGTTTGACAGAATTTGCCTGTGAAGCCATCTGGTCCCGGGCTTGGTTTGTTGGAAGATTTTTATTCACAGTTTCAGTTTCAGTGCTTGTGATTGGTCTGTTTATATTTTCTATTTTTTCCTGGTTCACTCTCGGAAGGTTGTGCTCCTTTAAGAATTTGTCCATTTCTTCCAGGTTGTCCATTTTATTGGCATATAGTTGCTTGTAGTAACCTCTCATGATCCTTTGTATTTCTGCACTGTCAGTTGTTACTTCTCCTTTTTCATTTCTAATTCTATTGATTTGAGTCTTCTCCCTTTTTTTCTTGGTAAGTCTGGCTAATGGTTAATCAATTTTGTTTTTCTTCTCAAAGAACCAGCTTTTAGTTTTATAGATCTTTGCTATTGCTTCCTTCATTTCTTTTTCATTTATTTCTGATCTGATCTTTATGGTTTCTTTCCTTCTGCTAACTTTGGGGTGTTTTTGTTCTTTTTTCTCTAATTGCTTTAGGTGTAGGTGTTTATTTGAGATGTTTAACCTTTAAGGTTAAGGTGTTTATTTGAGATGTTTTTTGTTTCTGGAGGTAGGATTGTATTGCTATATACTTCCCTCTTAGAACTTTTTTGCTACCTCCCGTAGGTTTTGGGTCGTCTTGTTTTCATTGTCATTTGTTTCTAGGTATTTCTTTGATTTCCTCTTTGAATTCTACAGTGATCTCTTGTTTACTAAGTAGTGTACTGTTTAGCTTCCATGTGTTTCTGTTTTTTACATACTTTTTCCTGTAATTGATATCTAGTCTCATAGCTTTGTGGTCGGAAAAGATACTTGATATAATTTGCAATTTCTTAAGTTTACCAAAGCTTGATTTGTGACCCAATATATGTTGTATCCTGGAGAATGTTCCATGAGGACTTGAGAGTAAAGTGTATTGTGTTGTTTTTGGATGGAATGTCCTGTAAATGTAAATTAAGTCCATCTACTTTAATGTATCATTTAAAGCTTGTGTTTCCTTATTTACTTTCATTTTGGATGATCTGTCCATTGGTGAACGTGGGGTGTTAAAGTCCCCTACTATGTTTGTGTTACTGTCGATTTCCCCTTTTATGGCTGTTAGCATTTGCCTTAAGTATTGATGTGCTCCTATGCTGGGTGCACAAATATTTACAATTGTTATATCTTCTTCGATTTATCCCTTGATCATTATGTAATGTCCTTCTTTGTCTCTTCTAATAGCCTTTACTTTAAAGTCTATTTTGTCTGATTTGAGAATTGCTACTTCAGCTTTCTTTTGATTTCCATTTGCATGGAATATCTTTTTCCATCCCCTCACTTTCAGTCTGTATGTGTCCCTAGGTCTGAAGTGGGTCTCTTGTAGACAGCATATATACAGGTATGTTTTTGTATCCATTCGCCCAGTCTGTGTCTTTTGGTTCGAGCATTTAACCCATTTACATTTAAGGTAGTTATCAATATGTGTGTTACTATTACCATTTTCTTAATTGATTGGGGTTATTCTAGGTCTTTTACTTCTCTTTTGTTTCCTGCCTAGAGAAGTTCCTTTAGCATTTGTTGTAAAGCTGGTTTGGTGGTGCTGAATTCTCTTAGCTTTTGCTTTTCTGTAAAGGTTTTAATTTCTGCATCAAATCTGAATGAGATCCTTGCTGCGTAGTGTAATCTTGGTTGTAGGTTTTTCCCTTTCATCACTTTAAATATATCCTGTCACTCCGTTCTGGCTTGCAGAGTTTCTGCTGAAAGAACAGCTGTTAACCTTATGGGGATTCCCTTGTATGTTATTTGTTGTTTTTCCCTTGCTGCTTTTAAAATTTTTCATTGTATTTAATTTTTGAATGTTTGATTGATATGCGTCTTGCTGTGTTTCTCCTTGGATATATCCTGTATGGTACTCTCTACGCTTCCTGGACTTGATTGACTATTTCCTTTCCCATGTTATAGAAGTTTTCAACTATAATATGTTCAAATATTTTCTCAGACCCTTTCTTTTTCTCTTCTTCTTCTGGGAACCCGACAATTCGAATGTTGGTGCGTTTAATGTTGTCCCAGAAGTCTCTGAGACTGTCCTCAGTTCTTTTCATTCTTTTTTCTTTATTCTGCTATGTGGTAGTTTTTTCCACTATTTTATCTTCCAGGTCACTTATCCGTGCTTCTGCCTCAGTTTTTCTGCTACTGATTCCTTCTAGAGAATTTTTAATTTCATTTATTGTTTTGTTCATCATTGTTTGTTGCTCTTTAGTTCATCTAGGCCCTTGTTAAACGTTTCTTTTTTTTTCTCCATTCTATTTCCAAGATTTTGGATCATGTTTACTATCATTACTCTGAATTCTTTTTCAGGTAGACTGCCTATTTCCTCTTCATTTGTTTGGTGTGGTGGGTTTTACCTTGCTCCTCCATCTGCTGTGTGTTTCTTTGTCTTCTCATTTTGTTTAACTTACTTTGTTTGTGGTCTCCTTTTCCCAGGCTGCAGGTTTGTAGTTCCCTTTGTTTTTGGTGTCTGTTCCCAGTGGGTGGGTTGGTTCAGTGGTTTGTGTCAACTTCCTGGTGGAGGGGACTAGTGCCTGTGTTCTGGTGTTTGGGGCTGGATCTTGTCTTTCTGTTTGGTAGGGCTGCATCTGGCAGTGTGTTTTGGGGTGTCTGTGAACTTAGTATGATTTGAAGCAGCCTCTCGGTAATTGGTGGGCTTGTATTCTTGTGTTGCTAGTTGTTTGTAATGGGGCATCCAGCACTGGAGATTGCTGGCCGTTGGTTGGAGCTGGGTCTTAGCCTTGAGATGGAGATCTCTGTGAGAGCTCTCACTGATTGATATTATGTGGGGCCAGGAGGTCTCTGGTGGTCCAATGTCCTGAACTCAGCTCTCACCCTCAGATGCTCATGCCTGATACCAGGCTGAAGCACCAAAATCCTGTCAGCTACATGGCTCAGAAGTGAAGGGAGAAAAAAAATAAATTAAATAAATAAATAAATAAAATAAAAATAAATTATTAAAATAAATAAATAGTAACATAAAAATAATAGAGCAACCAAATTAACAAACTTATTCACCAATGATAACAAGTGCTAAAATCTAAACTAAGATAAACTTAAAAATCAGAAACTATTCAGTTGCAGACAGCAGACCCCAAGTCTACAGTTTGCCCCCAAATCTACCTCCTCAATTTTGGAATGATTTGTTGTCTATTCAGTTATTCCACAGATACAGGGTACATCAAGTTGATTGTGTGGATTTAATCCACTGCTCCTGAGGCTGCACAGAGAAATTTCCCTTTTTATTCTTTGTTCGCACAGCTCCTGGGGTTCAGCTTGGTTTTTTCCCCACCTCCATGTGTAGGTCACATTCAGGCATCTTTTTCCCACCCAGGCAGGAGAGGGTTATAGCCATGGCTCTGTAGGGTGTTCTTGCTCACTCATGTCAGGGGGAGGTACGGGTATGGTAGTCATAACTGGAATGCAGGGCAAGCCTGCAATGGCAGAGGCTGCCGTCATGTTGCAACAGCCTGAGGTATGCTGTGTGTTCTCTTGGGGAAGTTGTCCCTGGATCATGGGACACTGGCAGTGACATGCTGCACAGGCTCCCGGAGGGGTGTGTGGGTAGTGACCTGCACTTGCACACAGGAGTTTTGGTGGCAGCGGTAGCAGTGTTATCATTTCATGCCCATCTCTGAGGTCCGAGCTGATACCTGCAGCTCGTGCTCATCTCTGGAACTCGCTTAGGTGTTGCTCTGCCTTCTGTGGGCACACAGGGAAGGAATCCTCTCTTCTCGCACACCCCAAAACAATGGTCTCTTGCCTCTTTGGCAGGTCCAGACATTTTCCCGGACACCCTCCTGGCTAGTTGTGGCTCACTAGCCCCCTCAGGCTTTCTTCATGCAGCCAGCCCCAGTCCTCTCCCTGGGATCTGACCTCTGAAGTCTGAGCCTCCGCTCCCAGCCCCCACCTGCCCTGGTGTGTGAGCAGGCAAGCCTCTCAAGCTGGTGAGTGCTGGTCGGCACTGATCTTCTATGAGGGAATCTCTCCACTTTGCCCTCTGCACCCCTGTTGCTTCACTCTCCTCCGTGGCTCTGAAGCTTTCCCTTGCCCACCCTGTCTCCACCCGTGTAGGGGTTTCCTAGAGTGTAGAAACTTTTCCTCCTTCACAGCTCCCTCCCAGAGGTACAGGTCCCATGTCTATTCTTTTGTTTCTGTTTTTTCTTTTGCCCTACCCAGGTACGTGGGGATTTTCTTGCCTTTTGGGAAGTCTAAGGTCTTCTGCCAGCGTTCAGTAGGTGTTCTGTAGGATTTGTTCCACATGTAGGTGTATTTTTGATGTATTTGTGGGGAGAAAGGTGATCTCTACATCTTACTCCTCCGCCATCTTAACCATAGTCCTTGGTTATCCATTTTAAATATAGCAGTGTGTACATGTCAATCCCATGCTCCCTAACTATCTCTCTCCCCCACCCTTCCCACCAGTGACCATAAGTTTGTTCTCTAAGTCTGTGAGTCTGTTTCTGTTTTATAAATAACTTCATTTGTAACATTTCTTTTTAGATTCCACATATAAGTGATGTCATATGATATTTCTCTTTGTCTGACTTATGTCACTCAGTATAAGAATCCCTAAGAGGGCTTCCCTGGTGGCGCAGTGGTTGAGAATCTGCCTGCCAATGCAGGGGACACGGGTTCGAGCCCTGGTCTGGGAAGATCCCACATGCCGCGGAGCAACTAGGCCCGTGAGCCACAACTACTGAGCCTGCGCATCTGGAGCCTGTGCTCCGCAACGAGAGGGGCCGCGATGGTGAGAGGCCCGCGCACCATGATGAAGAGTGGCCCCCACTTGCCACAACTAGAGAAAGCCCTCGCAAAAAAAAAAAAAAAAAAGAATCCCTAAGTCCATCCATGTTGCTGCAAATGGCATTATTTCATTCATTTTAATGGCTGAGTAATATTCCATTGTATATCTGTACCATATTTTCTTAATCTATTCCTCTGTCGATTGACATTTATGTTGCTTCCATATCTTGGCTATTGTAATCAGTGCTGCAATGAACATTGGGGTGCATGTATCCTTTTGGACCATGTTTTTCTCTGGTTATATGCCCAGGAGTGGGATTGCAAAATCATTCAGTAGCTCTATTTTTAGTTTTTCAATGAACCTCCATACTGTTCTCCATAGTAGCTGTACCAATTTACTTCCCACCAACAGTGTATGAGGGTTCCCTTCTCTCCATACCCTCTCCAGCATTTGTTGTTTGTGGATATTTTGATGATAGCCATTTTGACTGGGTGAGGTGATATCTCATTGTAGTTTTGATTTGCATTTCTCTAATAATTATAGATATTAAACATCTTTTCATGTGCCTCTTGTCCATCTGTATGTTCTTCAGAGAAACGTCTGTTTAAGTCTTTTGCCATTTTTTGATTGGGTTGTTTTTTTTGATGATATAAAGCTGCATGTGCTGTTTGTAAATTTTGGAAACTAATCTTTATTTTGGTCACATCGCTTGCAAATATTTTATCCCATTCTGCAAGTTGTGTTTTTGTTGGTTTAGGGTTTCCTTTGCTGTGCAAAAGCTTTTGAGTTTAATTAGGGCCAATTTGTTTCTTTTTGTTTTTATTTCCATTACTCTGAGAGGTGGATCAAAACAGATATTGCTGAGATTTATGTCAGAGAGTGTTCTGCCTATGTTCTCCTCTAAGCGTTTTATGGTGTCAGGTCTCACATTTAGGACTTTAATCCATTTCGATTTTATTTTTGTGTATGGTGTTAGGGAGTGTTCTAATTTCATTCTTTTACATGTAGCTGTCCAGTTTTCCCAACACCACTTATTGAAGAGACTGTCTTTTCTCCTTTGTATATTCTTGCCACCTCTGTCATAGATTAATTGACCATAGGTGCATGAGTTTATCTCTGGGCTTTCTATCCTGTTCCACTGATTTATATTTCTATTTTTGTGCCAGTACCATACTGTTTTGATGACTTATAGCTTTGTAGTATAGTCTGAAGTCAGGGAGCCTGATTATTCCAGCTCCATTTTTCATTCTCAGGATTTCTCTGGCTATTCGGGGTCTTTTCTGTCTCCACACAAATTTTAAGATTTTTTTCTAGTTCTTTGAAAAATGCCATTGGTAATTTGATAGGGATTTCATTGAATCTGTAGGTTGCCTTGGGTAGTATAGTCATTTTGACAGTATTGATTCTTCCAGTCCAAAACATGGTGTATCTTTCCATCTCTTTGTGTCATCTACAATTTGTTTCAGCAGCATCTTAAAGTTTTTGGAGTACTGGTTTTTGTCTCGTTAGGTAGGTTTATTCCTAGGTATTTTATTCTTTTTGATGTAATGGTAAATTGGATTGTTTCTTGAATTTCTCTTTCTGATATTTTTTGTTAGTGTATAGAAATGAAACAGATTTCTGTGTATTAATTTTGTAACATGCAACTTTACCAAATGCATTGGAACTTAATTGGTATTTATTGAGCATTCCACCCAAAAGCAGCAGAATGCACATTCTTCTCAAGTGCACTTGGAACATTCTCCAGGATTGACCACATGCTGGGCCACAAATTGAGCTTCGGTAAATTTAAGAAAAGTGAAATCATATTGAGCAACTTTTCCAACCACAACGCTATGAGATTAGAAATAAACTACAAGTAAAAAAACTGTAAAAACACAAACACGTTCAAGTTAAACAATATGCTACTAAACAACCAATTGATCAATGAAGAAGTCAAAGAGGAAATCAAAAAATACCTAGAGACAAATGAAAATGAAAGCACAATGACCCAAAACCTATGGGATGCAGTAAAAGCAGTTCTAAGAGGGAAGTTTATAGCAATACAATCTTACCTCAAGAAACAAGAAAAATCTCAAATAAACAACCTAACCTTACACCTAAAGCAATTAGAGAAAGAAGAACAAACAAAACCTAAAGTTAGTAGAAGGAAGAAATCATAAAGATCAGAGCAGAAATAAATGAAATAGAGACAAAGAAAACAATAGCAAAGATCAATGAAACTAAAAGCTGGTTCTTTGAAAAGATAAACAAAATTGATAAACCTTTAGGCAGACTCATCAAGGAAAAGAGGGAGAGGACTCAAATTAATAAAATTAGAAATGAAAAAGAAGTTACAACAGACACCCCAGAAATACAAAGGATCATAAGAGACTACTAAAAGCAACTGTATGCCAATAAAATGGACAATCTGGAATTAATGGACAAATTCTTAGAAAGGTACACCCTGCCAATACTGAACCAGGAAGAAATAGAAAATATGAACAGACCAATCACAAGTACTGAAGTTGAAACTGATTTAAAAACTCCCAACAAAGTCCAGGACCTGATGGCTTCACAGGTGAATTCTATCAAACACTTAATATATATTTTAATTGTGTTTTTTCTTTTCTTGCTGTTGAGTTTTAGGAGTGGAACATATATTCTAGATATGAACCCCTTATTGGACATATTCTTTCCAAATATTTTTCCCATCCTGTGGATTGCCTTTTCACTGCTCATTGTATCCTTTGTTGGACAGAAGTTTTTCTTATTTTGATATAGATCAATTCATTTTCTTGTTGTTGACTGTTATTTTGGTGTCATATACAATAAATCATTGCCAAATCCAAGTTTATGAAGATTTTCCACTATGTTTCCTTCTAAGAGCTTTACAGCTTTAGCTCAAATATTTATGTCTTTGATCTAGTTTGAGTCAATTTTTTATATGGTATAAGGTAAGAGTCCAACTATATTCCTTTGTATGTGGATATCTAGTTTTCCAAAACCATTTGTTCAAAAGACTGTCTTTTCCCCATTGTGTGGTCTTGGCACACTCATCAAAAATTATTTTACCATGTACATGAAGGCTTTTTTCTGGGTATGCATTCTGTTTCATTGTTCTGTATTCCTTTCTTTATGCCAGTACCCCACCTTTTTATATGCCCCAATTTTATTAAGATATATTTGACATATAACATTGTGTATGTTTATGGTGTACAATGTGATGATTTAATGATTCTATATATTATGAAGTGATTGCTATAATTAAGATAGTTGACACATCCATCATCTTACATAATTACAACTTTTTGTGTGTAGCGAGAACATTTGAGTTCTACTCTCTTAGTGACTTTTAAGTATACAATAGAGTTTTGTTAACTGTAGTTACCATGCTGTATATTAGATCCCTAGAACTGATGCATCTTATAACTGGAAGTTTATACCCTTTCTTCACTATTGTAAATAATGCTGCAATGAACATGGGAGCGCAGATATCTCTTTGAGGTAATGACTTCAGTTCCTTCAGATATGTACACAGAACTAGGTAAATTTTTAAATTTTACTCCATTTTTAATTTTGGGAAGAACCTCCATCTGTTTCCCACAGTTGCTGTACAAATCTGTATTCCAACGAACAGAACACAAGAGTTAGTTTTCTCCATATCATTCCCAGCAGTTGGTATATCTTGTCTTTTTTTGATAATTGCCATCCTAACAGGAGTGAGGTGACATTTCATTGTGATTTTGATTTGCATTTCAGGCATGATTAGTGATGTTGAGCATCTCTTCTTATACCTTTTAGCCATTTGTCTTCTTTGGAAAAAATTCTGCTAAGTTCCTTTGCCCATTTTTAAATCAACATATTTTATTTATTTATTTATTTATTTATTTATTTATTTATTTATTTATTTATTTGCTATTTAGTTGTATGTGTTCTTTATACACTTTCAATATTAACTTCTTATTCAGTATATGCTGTGCAAATATTTTCTCCTACTCTGTAGGTTGACTTTTCATTTTGTTGGTTGACTGTTTCTTTTTCTGTGCAGAAGCTGTTTAACATCATATAGTCCAACTTGTTTATTTTTAAATTTTTGCTTCACTTTCCATATCATATCCAAAATAACATTGCCAAGACAAATATCAAGGAGATTTCCCCCTATGTTTTCTTTCAGAACTTTTACTGCTTCAGATCTTACATTTAAGTCTTTAATCTACTTTGAGATAATTTTTGTGAATGGTGTAAGATAAGGGTGCAATTTCTTTTTCCTTTCTTTTTTTTTGCATGTGAATATTCAGTTTTTTCTACAACATTTATTGAACTGACAGCCTTTTCTGTTGATCATTCTTGGCTCCCTTTTCAAATATTAGTTAAGTATAAATACTTGGGTTTATTACTGGGATCTCAATTTTGTTCCATTAGTCTTTGGGTCTATCTTTATGTTAGTATCATACTGTTTGACTAGTATAGCTTTGTAATATAGTTTGAAATAAAGAATTGTGATGTCTGAAATTGTGTTTTTCATTCTCAGATTAATTTGACTATTTAGGTATTTTAGTGTTTTTCTTTCATATTTTATTTTTTAACATCGTGTTGGAGTATAATTGCTTTAAGATGGTGTGTTAGTTTCTACAGTATAACAAAGTGAATCAGCTCTAAGTATATATATATCCCCATATCTCTTCCCTCATGCACCTCCCTCCCATGCTCCTTATCCCACCTCTCTAGGTGGACACAAAGCACCAAGCTGATCTCCCTGTTCTATGTGGCTTCTTCCCACTAGCTATCTACTTTACATTTGGTATTGAATATATGTCCACGCCACTCTCTCATATCGTCCCAACTTAACCTTCCTGCTTCCCGTGTCCTCAAGTCCATTCTCTACGTCTGTGTCTTTATTCCTGTCCTGCCCCAAAGTTCTTAACAACCTTTTTTTTTTTAGGTTCAATATATATGTGTTAAGATACGTTATTTGTTTTTCTCTTACTGACAAACTTCACACTGTATGACAGTCTCTAGGTCCATCCAACTCACTACAAATAACTCAATTTCGTTTCCTTTTATGGCTGAGTAATATTCCATTGTGTATATGTGCCACATCTTCTTTATCCATTCATCTGTCGATGGACACTGAGGTTGCTTCCATGTCCTGGCTATTGTAAATAGAGCTGCAATGAACACTGTGGTACAAGACTCTTTTTGAGTTATGGTTTTCTCAGAGTATAAGCCCAGTAGTGGGACTGCTGGGTCATGTGGTAGTTCTATTTTTAGTTTTTTAAGGAACCTCCATACAGTTCTCCATAGTGGCTGTATCAATTTACATTCCCACCAACAGTGCAAGAGAGTCCCCTTTTCTCCACACCCTCTACAGCATTTATTGTTTGTAGATTTTTGGATGATGGCCATTCTGACTGGTGTGAGGTGATACCTCATTGTAGATTTGATTTTTATTTCTCTAATGATTAGTGATGTTGAGCATCCTTTCATGTGTTTTTCAGCAATCTGTATATCTTCTTTGGAGAAATGTCTATTTAAGTCTTCTGCCCATTTTTGGATTGGGTTCTTTTTTCTTTGGATATTGAGCTGCATGAGCTGCTTGTATATTTTGGAGATTAATCCTTTGACAGTTTCTTGATTGGCAAATATTTGCTCCCATTCTGAGGGTTGTCTTTTCGTATTGTTTATGGTTTCCTTTGCTGTGCAAAAGCTTTTAAGTTTCATTAGGTCCCATTTGTTTATTTTTGTTTTTATTTCCATTTCTCTAGGAGGTGGGCCAAAAAGGATCTTGTTGTGATTTATGTTATAGAGTGTTCTGCCTATGTTTTCCTGTAAGAGTTTTATAGTGTCTGACCTTACATTTAGGTCTTTAATCAATTTTGAGTTTATTTTTGTGTATGGGGTAAGGGAATGTTCTAATTTCATTCTTTTACATGAGGGTTTCCAGTTTTCCCAGCACCATTTATTGAAGACGTTGTCTTTTCTCCCTTGTATATTCTTGCCTACTTTATCAAATATAAGTTGACCATATGTGCATGGGTTTATCTCTGGGCTTTCTATCCTGTTCCATTGATCTATATTTCTGTTTTTCTGCCACTACCATTCTGTCTTGATTACTGTAGCTTTGTAGTATAGCCTAAATTCTGGAAGCCGGATTCCTCCAGCTTTGTTTTTCTTTCTCAAGGTTGCTTTGGGTATTCAGGGTCTTTTGTGTTTCCACACAAACTGAAATTTTTTGTTCTAGTTCTGTGAAAAATGCCAGTGGTAGTTTGATAGGGATTGCATTGAATCTGTAGATTGCTTGGGGTAGTATAGTCTTTTCACAATGTTGATTCTTCCAATACAAGAACATGGTATAGCTCTCCATCTGTTTGTACAGTCTAATTTCTGTCACCAGTGTCTTATAGTTTTCTGCATACAGGTCTTTTGTCTCCTTAGGTAGGTTTATTCCTAGCTATTTTATTCTTTTTGTTGCAATGTAAATGGGAGTGTTTCCTTAATTTCTCATTCAGATTTTTCATTATTAGTGTATAGGAATGAAAGAGATTTCTGTGCATTAATTTTGTATTCTGCTACTTTCCCAAATTCCTTGATTAGCTCTGGTAGTTTTATGGTAACATCTTTAGGATTCTCTATGTGTAGTATCATGTCATCTGCAAACCGTGACAGCTTTAATTCTTCTTTTCCAATTTGGATTCATTTTTTTTCTTTTTCTTTTCTGATTGCTGTGGTTAAAACTTCCAAAACTATGTTGAATAATAGTGGTGAGAGTGGGCAACATTGTCTTCTTCCTGATCTTAGTGAAAAAGGTTTCAGTCTTTCTCCACTGAGGACGATGTTGACTGTGGATTTGTCATATATGGCCTTTATTATGTTGAGGTAAGTTCCCTCTATGCATATTTCCTGGAGGGTTTTTATTATAAATGGGTGTTGAATTTTGTCGAATGCTTTTTCTGCATTTGTTAAGATAATCATATGGTTTTTCCCCTTCAATTTTTTAATATGGTTTATCACATTGATTGATTTGTGGGTATTGAAGAATCCTTGCATTCCTGGGATAAACCCCACTTGATCATGGTGTATGATCCATTTAATGTGTTGTTGGATTCTGTTTGCCAGTATTTTGTTGAGGAATTTTACATCTATGTTCATCAGTGCTATTGACCTGTAGTTTTATTTTTTTGTGACATCTTCGTCTACTTTTGGTTTCAGGGTGTTGGTGGCTTCATAGAATGTGTTTGTGAGTGTTCCTCGCTCTGCTATATTTTGGAAGAATTTGAGAAGGATTGGTGTTAGCTCCTCTCTAAATATTTGATAGAATTCGCCTGTGAATCCATCTGGTCCTGGGCTTTTGTTTGTTGAAAGATTTTTAATCACAGTTTCAATTTCATTGCTTGTAATTGGTCTATTTATATTATTTATATTTATAAATATTTATATTTCTTCCTTGTTAAGTCTCGGAAGGTTGTGCTTTTCTAAGAATTTTTCCATTTCTTCCAGTTTGTCCATTTTATTGGCATATAGTTGCTTGTAGTAATCTCTCATGATCCTTTGTATTTCTGCACTGTCAGTTGTTACTTCTCCTTTTTCATTTCTAATTCTATTGATTTGAGTCTTCTCCCTTTTTTTCTTGATGAGTTTGGCTAATGGTGTATCAATTTTGTTTATCTTCTCAACCAACCAGCTTTTAGTTTTATTGATCTTTGCTATCATTTCCTTCATTTATTTCTGATCTGATCTTTATGATTTCTTTCCTTCTGCTAACTTTGGGTTTTTTTGTTGTTGTTCTTCCTCTTTCTCTAATTGCTTTAGGAGTAAAGTTAGGTTGCTTATTTGAGATGTTTCTTGTTTCTTGAAGTAGGATTGTATTCGTATAAATTTCCCTATAAGAACTGCTTTTGCTGTATACCATAAATTTTGGGTCGTCATGTATTCATTGTCATTTGTTTCTCGGTATTTTTTAATTTCCTCTTTGATTTCTTCAGTGATTTCTTGGTTATTTAGTAGCGTATTGTTTAGCCTCCATGTGTTTGTCTTTATTACCGATATTTTCCTGTAATTGATATATAGTCTCATAGGGTTGTGGTCGGAAAAGTTACTTGATATGATTTCAATTCTCTTAAATTTACCAAGGCTTGATTTGTGACCCAAGATATGATCTATCCTGGAGAACATTCCATGAGCCCTTGACAAGAAAGTGTATTGTGTTGTTTTTGGATGGCATGTCCTATAAATATCAATTAAGTCCATATTGTTTAATGTATCATTTAAAGCTTGTGTTTCCATATTTATTTTCATTTTGGATGATCTGTCCATTAGTGAAAGTGGGGTGTTAAAGTCCCCTACCATGATTGTGTTACTGTCGATTTCCCCTTTTATCACTGTTAGCATTTGCCTTATGTATTGAGGTGTTCATATGTGGGGTGCATAAATATTTACAATTGTATGTCCTCTTCTTGGATTGATCCCTTGATCATTATGTAGTGTCCTTCTTTGTCTCTTGTAATAGTCTTTATTTTAAAGTCTATTTTGTCTTGTATGAGAATTGTTACTCCAGCTTTCTTTTGATTTCCATTTGCATGGAATATCTTTTTCCATCCCCTCACTTTCAGTCTCTATGTGTCCCTAGGTCTGAAGTGGGTCTCTTGTAGACAGCATATAAATGGGTCTTGTTTTTGTAGCCATTCAGCTAGTCTATGTCTTTTGATTGGAGCATTTAATCCATTTACATTTAAGGCAATTATCAATATGTATGTTCCTATTACCATTTTCTTAATTGTTTTGGGTTTGTTATTGTAGGTCTTTTCCTTCTCTTGTGTTTCCTGACTAGAAAAGTTCCTTTAGCATTTGTTGTAAACCTGGTTTGGTGGTGCCGAATTCTCTTAGCTTTTGCTTTTCTGTAAAGGTTTTAATTTCTGCATCGAATCTGAATGAGATCCTTGCTGGGTAGAGTAATCTTGGTTGTATGTTTTTCCCTTTCATCACTTTAAATATGTCCTGCCACACCCTTCTGGCTTGCAGAGTTTCTGCTGAGAAATCAGCTGTTAACGTTATGGGGATTCCCTTGTATGTTATTTGTTGCTTTTTCCTTGCTGCTTTTAATATTTTTTCTTTGTATTTATTTTTGATAGTTTGATTAATATGTGTCTTGGCGTGTTTCTCCTTGGATTTATCCTGTATGGGACTCTCTGCCCTTCCTCAACTTGATTGACTATTTCCTTTCTCATATTAAGGAAGTTTTCAACTATAATCTCTTCAAATATTTTCTCAGTCCCTTTCTTTTTCTCTTCTTCTTCTGGGACTCCTATAATTCGAATGTTGGTGTGTTTAATGTTATCCCAGAGTTCTCTGAGACTGTCCTAAATTCTTTTCATTCTTTTCCTTTATTCTTCTCTGTGTTAATTATTTCCACTATTTTATTTTCCATGTCACTTATCCGTTTTTCTGCCTCAGTTATTCTGCTATTGATTCCTTCTTGAGAATTTTTAATTTCATTTATTGTGTTGTTCAATATTGTTTGTTTGCTCTTTATTTCTTCTAGATGCTTGTTAAACTTTTATTTTAATTTCTCCATTCTATTTCCAAGATTTTGTGTCATCTTTACTGTCATTAGTCTGAATTCATTTTCAGGTCCACAGACTATTTCCTCTTCATGTGTTTGGTCTGGTGGGTTCTTAGCTTGCTCCTTCATCTGCTGTGTATTTCTCTGTCTTCTCAATTTGCTTTACTTACTGCATTTGAGGTCTGCTTTCCACAGGCTGCAGGTTCATATTTCCCATTGTTTTTGGTTTCTGCCCTCAGTGGGTATGGTTGATTCAGTGACTTGTGTAGTCTTCCTGCTGGAGGGTACTGGTCCCTGTGTTCTTGTGAATGAGGCTGGATCTTTTGTTTCTGGTAGGCACGATCGTGTCCAGTGGTGTGTTTTGGGGTGTCTGTGACCTTATTATGATTTTAGGCAGCCTCTCTGCTGATGGGTGGGGTTGTATTCCTGTCTTGTTAGTTGTTTCATATGGAGTGTCCAGTACTGTAGCTCACTGTTCGTTGTGTGGAGCTGGGTCTTAGCGTTGAGTCGGAGATCCCTGGGAGAACTTTCACTGTTTTGTATTACATGGGGCCAGGAGGTTTCTGGTGGTCCAATATGCTGAAGTCAGCTCTCCCACCTAAGAGGCTCAGGCCTGACACCCAGCAGGAGCACTAAGACCTTGTCAGCCACATGGCTCAGAAGAAAAGGGAGAAAATATAATAAAATAAAATAATATAAAAAGTTATTAAAATAAAAATATTAAAAAATAAAAAAATTAAAAAACTGTTACAACAAAAGAAGGAAAGAAGAGAGCCACCAAACCAATAAACAAACCCACCAGTGATAACTAGTGCTAAAAACTATACTAAAAAAAAAAAAAAAATAGAAAAAATAGACAGACAGAACCCTAGGACAAATGGTAAAATCAAAGCTATACGGACAAAATCACACAAAGAATCATACACATACACACTCACAAAAAGAGAAAAAGGAAAATAATATGTATATATATAAAATGAAGGAAGAGAGCAACCAAATCAATAAACAAATCTACCAATGATAATAAGCTCTAAATACTAAACTAAGATGAACATAAAACCGGAAACAAATTAGATGCAGAAAGCAAACCCCAAGTCTACAGGTGCTCCCAAAATCCACCACCTCAATTTTTGGATGATCTTTTTCTATTCAGGTATTCCACAGATGCAGGATACATCAAGTTGATTGTAGAGATTTAATGCACTGCTCCTGAGGCTGCTGGGAGAAATTTCCCTTTGTCTTCTTTGTTTGCACAGCTCCTGGGGTTCAGCTTTGGATTTGGCCCTGCCTCTGCATGTAGGTCACCTGAAGGCATCTGTTCTTCACTCAGACAAGACGGGGTTAAAGTAGCAGCTGATTAGGCGGCTCTGGCTCACTCAGGTCGGGGGAAGGGATGGGTATGGAATGCAGGGTGCGCCTGCATTGGCAGAGGCCAGCGTGACGTTGCAATAGCCTGAGGCATGCTGTGTGTTCTCCCGGGGAAGTTGTCCCTGGATCACAGGACCCTGGCAGTGGAGGGCTGCACAGGCTCCCAGGAGGAGAGATGTGGATAGTGACCTGTGCTTGCACACAGGCTTCTTGGTGGCTGCAGCAGCAGCCTTAATGTTTCATGCCCGTCTCTGGTATCCGTGCTGATAGCCACGTCTCGCGCTAGTCTCTGGAGTTCATTTAGGCGGTGCTCTGAACCCCCTCTCCTCGCGCACCCCGAAACAATGGTCTCATGCCTCTTAGGCAGTTCCAGACTTTTCCCCGGACTTCCTCCTGGCTAGCTGTGGTGCACTAGCCCCTTCAGGCTGTGTTCATGCATCCAACCCCAGTCCTCTCCCTGGGATCTGAACTTCGAAGCTCAAGACTTAGCTCCCAGCTCCCACCCTCTCTGGTGGGTGAGCAGACAAGCCTCTTAGTCTGGTGAGTGCTGGTCTGCACCAGTCCTCTGTATGGGAAACTCTCCGCTTTGCCCTCTGCACCTCTGTTGCTGTGCTCTCCTCCACAGTGCCCACCCCCCGTCTCCATCAGTGAAGTGGCTTCCTAGTGTGTGTAAATTTTCCTCCTTCACAGCTCCCTCCCAGAGGTGCAGGTCCGGTCTCTATTCTTTTGTCTCTGTTTTTTCTTTTTCCTTTTGCCCTACCCAGGTACATGGGGAGTTTCTTGCCTTTTGGAAGTCTGAGGTCTTTTGCCAGCGTTCAGTAGGTGTTCTGTAGGAGCTGTTCCACGTGTAGATGTATTTTTGATGTATTTGTGGGAAGGAAGTTGATCTCCCCATCTTATTTCTCCACCATCTTGAAGGTCCTTTCCCTTTTTCACATGTTTCAGGTTTGTTTTTTCTATTTCTATAAAAAATGCTGATTCACTTTGTTTTAAAGCAGAAAGTAACACACCATTGTAAAGCAATGATACTCCAATAAAGATGTTTAAAAAAAAGAGTGCTAAAATAATAAAATTTAAAATAAAATAAAATAAAATAAAATAAAATGTAAAAAAAAATGCAATTTGATTTTAATACGAATTGTGTTGAATCTCTGATTGCTTTGTGTAGTACGGACATTTTAACAATGTTGTATCTTCCAATTAATGAATATGAGATACTTTCCAGTCATTTCTATCTTCAATTACTGTCATCAATATTTTATAGTTTACAGTGTATGGTTCTTTCACTTATTAGGTTAAATTTGTTTATAAGTATGCTATTGTTTTACTTCTTAGGATTCTAAATATTTGTTAAGCCAATATTCTTTTTCATGGAATACATAAGATTTCTTATAAATTTTTAAAAGATTACTATTCATTTATAGTTATTACAAAATATTGGCTGTATTCCCCATGTTATACAACACATCCTTGAGCTTCTCTTATACCTTATAGTTTGTATCTCTCACTCCCCTCCCCATATTGCCCCTCCCCCCTTCCCACTGGTAACCATAAGTTTGTCCTGTATATCTATGTGTCTGCTCCTTTTTTGTTACATTCATTACTTTACTTCATTTTGTAGATTCCTCATATCACTTATATAGTATTTGTCTTCCTCTGTGTGACTTATTGTGCTTAGCATAGGCCCTCCAAGTCCATCCATGTTGCTGCAAATGGCAAAATTTCATTCCTTTTTATGGCTGAGTACTATTCCACTGTGTGTGTGTGTGTGTGTGTGTGTGTGTGTATCACATCTTTTTTTTTTATTGGGGTATAGTTGTTTTACAATGTTGTGTTACTTTCTACTGTACAGTGGAGTTCCCTGTGCTATACATCAGGTTCTCATTAGTTATCTATTTTATATATATTAGTGTATATATGTCAGTCACAATTTCCCAGTTCTTCCCACTGCCCCCTTTCCCTGCTTGGTGTCCATATATTTCTTCTTTACATCTGTGTCTCTATTTCTGCCTTGCAAACTGGTTCATCTGTACCTTTTTCCTAGATTCCACATATATGCGTTAATATACAATATTTGTTTTTCTCTTTCTGACATACTTCACTCTGTATGACAGTCTCTAGGTCCATGCACATCTCTACAAATGACCCTATTTCCTTCCTTTTTATGGCTGAGTAATATTACATTGTATATAGTTACCACATATTCTTTATCCATTTGTCTGTCGATGGACATTTCGGTTGCTTCCATAACCTCACTATTGTAAGTAGTGCTGTGGTGAATATCGGGGTGCATGTGTGTTTTGGAATTATGGTTTTCTCTGGGTATATGCCCAGTAGTGGGATTACTGAGTCATATGGTAATTCTACTTTTAGTTTTTTGAGGAAACTCCATACTGTTCTCCATAGTGGATATATCAATTTACATTCCCACCAACAATGCAAGAGGGTTCCCTTTTCTCCACCCCCTCGCCAGCATTTATTGTTTGTAGATTTTCTGATGATGCCCATTCTAACCGATGTGAGGTGATAACTCATTGTAGTTTTGATTTGCATTTCTCTAATAATTAGTGACACTGAGCATCTTTTCATATGTGTATTGGCCATCTGTATGTATTTCTTTGGAGAAATGTCTATTTAGATCTTCTGACAATTTTTTAATTTAGTCATTTGTTTTCATGATATTGAGCTACATGAGCTGTTTATACATTTTGGAGATTAATCCTTTGTCTGTTGATTCAGTTGCAAATATTTTCTCCCATTCTAAGAGTGGTCTTTTCGTTTTGTTTATGGTTTCCTTTGCTGTGCAAAAGCTTTTAAGTTTCATTAGGTCCCATTTGTTTATTTTTGTTTTTACTTTCATTACTCTAGGAGGTGGGTCAGAAAAGATCTTGCTGTGATTTATGTCAAAGAATGTTCTTCCTATGTTTTCCTCTAAGAGTTTTATAGTGTCCAGTATTACATTTAGGTCTTTAATCCATTTTGAGTTTATTTTTGTGTATGGTGTTAGGGAGTGTTCTAATTTCTTTCTTTTACATGTAGATGTCCAGTTTTCTCAGCACCACTTATTGAACAGGCTTCCTTTTATCCATTGTATATCCTTGCCCCCTTTGTCATAGATTAGGTGACCATAGGTGTGTGGGTTTATCTCTGGGCTTTCTATACTATTCCATTGATCTATATTTCTCTTTTTGTGCAAGTACCATATTGTCAAGATTACTGTACCTTTGTAGTATAGTCAGGGAGTCTGAGTCCTCCAGCTCCGTTTTTTTTTTTTTTCCTCAAGGTCACTTTGGCTATTCAAGGTCTTTTGTGTCTCCATACAAATTTTAAGATTTTTTGTTCTAGTTCTGTGAAAAATGCCATTGGTAATTTGATAGGGATTGCATTGAATTTGTAGATTGCTTAGGGTAGTATAGTCATTTTCACAATATTCATTCTTCCAATCCAAGAACATTGTTTATCTCTCCATCTGTTTGTGTCATTTTTGATTTCTTTCATCAGTGTCTTATAGTTTTCTGCATACACATCTTTTGTCTCCTTAGATTGATTTATTCCTAGGTATTTTATTCTTTTTGTTGCAATGGTGAATGGGATTGTTTCCTTCTCTTTCTGATCTTTTGTTGTTAGTGTATAGGAATGCAAGAGATTTCTGTGCATTAACTTTGTATCCTACAAATTTGCCAAATTCATTGACTAGCTCTAGTAGTTTTCTGGTTGCATCTTAAGATTTTCTATGTATAGATTCATGTCATCTGCAAACAGTGACATATTAACTACTTCTTTTCCAATTTGTATTCCTTTTATTTATTTATTTCTCTGATTGCCATGTCTAGGACTTCCAAAACTATGTTGAATAGTAGTGGTGAGAGTGGAGTTCCTTGTCTTGTTCTTGATCTTAGAGGAAATGCTTCCAGTTTTTCACCATTGAGAATGATGTTGGCTGTGGGTGTGTCATATATGGCTTTTATTATGTTGAAATAGGTTCCCTCTATTCCCAATTTCTGGAGAGTTTTTATCATAAATGGGTGTCGAATTTTGTCAAAAGATTTTCTGCCTCTACTGAGATGATCATATCGTTTTTATTCTTCAATTTGTTAATATGGTGTTTTACATTGTTTGATTTGCATTTATTGGAGATTCCTTCCATCCCTGGGATAAATCCCACTTGATCATTGTTTATGATCCTTTTAATGTGCTGTTGGAGTCTGTTTGCTATTATTTTGTTGAGGATTTTTGCATCTGTATTCATCAGTGATATTGGTCTGTAATTTTCTTTTTTTGTAATATCTTTGTCTGGTTTTGGTATCAGGGTGATTTTTATATCATAGAATCAGTTTGGATTTGTTCCTTCCTCTGCAAATTTTTGGAAGAGTTGAGAATGATATGTGTTAGCTCTTCTCCAAATATTCGATAGAATTCACCTGTGAAGCCATCAGGTCCTGGGCTTTTGTTTTTTGGAATATTTTAAATCACAGTTTCAATTTCATTACTTGTGATTGGACTGTTCATATTTTCTATTTCTTCCTGGTTCAGTCTTGGAAGGTTATACCTTTCCAAGAATTTGTCTATAACCTCCATGTTGTCCATTTTATTGTCATATAGTTGCTTGTATTAGTCTCTTTTGATGCTTTGTATTTGTGCGGTGTCTGTTGTAACTTCTCCTTTTTCATTTCTAATTTTATTGATTTGAGTCCTCTCCCTCTTTTTCTGGATGAGTCTGGCTAAAGATTTATCAATTTTGTTTATCTTCTCAAAGAACCAGCTTTTAGTTTCACTGATCTTTGCTTTGTTTTCTTTGTTTATATTTCATTTATTTCTGCTCTGATCTCTATTATTTCTTTCCTTCTCCTAACTTTAGGTCTTTTTTTTTGTTCTTCTTTCTCTAGTTCATTTAGGTGTAATCTCAGACTGGTTATATGAGATTTTTCTTGTTTCTTGAGGTAGGATTATATTGCTCTAAACTTCTCTCTTAGACTGCTTTTGCAGCATCCCAAGGATCATAATGTTTTCATCATCATTTGTCTCTAGGTCTTTTTTGATTTCCTCTGATTTCTTCAGTGATTTCTTGTTTATTTAGTAGTGTATTGTTTTGCCTCCTTGTGTTTGTGTTTTTAAAGTTTTTTTCCTGTAATTGATATCTAATCTCATAGTGTTGTGGTCTGAAAAGATGCTTGATACAATTTCAGTTTTCTTAAATGTACTGAGGCTTGATTTGTGACCCACAATGTGATCTATCCTGGAGAATGTTCCATGTGCATGTGAGGAAAGTGTAATCTGCTGTTTTTATATGGAATGTCATATAAATATCAATTAATTCTATCTGGTCTGTTGTATCATTTCCAGCTTGTGTTTACTTATTAATATTCTGTCTGGATGATCTGTCCATTGGTGTAAGTGAGGTGTTAAAGTTCTCCACTATTATTGTGTTACTGTCAAGTTCCCCTTTTATAGCTGTTAGCATTTGCCTTATGTATTGAGGTGCTCGTATATTGGGTGCATAAATATTTACAATTGTTATATCTTGTTCTTGGATTGACCCCTTGATCATTATGTAGTGTCCTTCTTTGTATCTTGTAATAGGCTTTATTTTAAAGTCTATTTTGACTGATATGAGAATTGGTACACCAGCTTTCTTTTGGTTTCCATTTGCATGGAATAAGTTTTTCCATCCCCTCACTTTCAGTCTGTATGTGTCCCTAGGTCTGAAGTGGGTCTCTTGTAGACAGTATACCTACGGGTCTTGTTTTTGTATCCATTCAGCCAGTCTATGTCTTTTGGTTGGAACATTTAATCCATTCACATTTATGGTAATTATCGATATGTATATTCCTATTGCCATTTTCTTAATTGTTTTGAGTGTGATTTGTAGGTCCTTTTCTTCTCTTGTGTTTCCCACTTAGAGAATTTCCTTTAGTATTTGTTGTAATGACGGATTTGTGGTTCTGAATTCTCTTAGCTTTTGCTTGTCTGTAAAGCTTTTGACTTCTCTGTTGAATCTGAATGAGTTCCTTGCTGGGTACAGCAATCTTGGTTGTAGGTTTTTCCCTTTCATCATTTTAAATATATCCTGCCACTCGCTTCTGGCCTACAGAGTTTTTGCTGAAAAATAAGTTGATAATGTTATTGGGGTTGCCCTGTATGTTATTTTTTGTATTTCCCTTGCTGCTTTTAATATTTTTCTTTGTATTTAATTTTTCTTTAAACATCTTAATTGAAGTATAATTGCTTTACAATGGTGTTTTTAATTTTTGATAGTTAGATTAATATGTGTCTGTGCGTGTTTCTCCTTGGGTTTATCCTGTATGGGAGTCTCTGTGCTTCCTGGTCTTGATTGACTATTTCCTTTCCCATGTTAGTGAAGTTTTTACTATAATCTCTTCAAATATTTTCTCAGACCTTTTCTTTTTCTCTTCTACTTCTGGGACCCCTATGATTTGAATGTTGCTGCATTTAATGTTGTCCCAGAGGTCTCTGAGTCTGTCCTCAATTCTTTTCATTCTTTTTTCTTTATTCTGCTCCATGGTAGTTATTTCCACCATTCTATCTTCCAGCTCACTTATGCATTCATCTGTCTCCATTATTCTACTACTGATTCTTTCTAGATTATTTTTAATTTCAGTTATTGCGTTGTTCATCACTGTTTGTTTACTCTTTAGTTCTTCCAAGTCCTTGTTAAATGTTTCTTTTATTTTCTCCAATATTTTTCCCCTAGACTTTGGATTATCTTTACTATCATTACTCTGAATTCTTTTTCAGGTAGAGTGTCTATTTCCTCTTCATTTGTTTGGTCTTGTGGGTTTTTACCTTGTTCCTTCATCTGCTCCATATTTCTTTGTCTTCTCATTTTGTTTAACTTACTGTGTTTGCAGTCTCCTTTCCTCAGGCTGCATGGTCATAGTTCCTCTTACTTCTGTTGTCTGCTCCCAGTGGATGAGTTGGTCCAATGGTTTGTGTAGGTTTCCTGGTAGGTGGGGACTGGTGCCTGTGTTCTGGTGTGTGGAACTGGATCTTGTCCCTCTGGTGGGCAGGGCCACATCCAGTGGTGACTTTTGTGGTGTCTGTGAGCTTAGTATGACTTTAGGCATCCTGTCTGCTAATGGGTGGGCTTGTGTTCTTGTCTTGCTAGTTTGGCATGATGCATCCAGCCCTGGGGCTTGATGGCCGTTGGGTGGAGCTGGGTCTTAGTGTTTAGATGGAGTCTTCTCAGTGACCTCTCACTGATTAATATTCCATGTGGCTGGGAGTTCTCTCATGGTCCCATGTCCTGGACTTGGCTCTCCCACATTGGGGGCTTAGGCCCAACCCCTGGCCAGAGCACCAAGACTATTTTTGGAAATCTGAGGTATTCTGCCAGCATTCAGTAGGTTTTCCGTAGGAGTTGTTTCACATGTAGATGTATTTTTGATGTATTTGTGGGGAGGAAGGTGATCTCCACGTCTTACTTCCTAACATCTTAAAAAAACTCCTATCACATCTTCTTTATCCATTAATCTGTTGGTGGATTTTTAGATGCTTCCATATCTTGTCAATTGTAAATAATGCTGCTGCTATGAACATTGGGGTGCATATATCTTTTTAAATTAGTGTTTTTGTTTCTTTTAGATATATACCCAGGAGTGGAATTGCTATGTCATACGGTAGTTCTATTTTTAGTTTCTTGAGAAACCTCCATACAGTTTTCCAGTGACTGCACCAATTTACATGCCCACCAACAGTGTAAGAGGGTTCCATTTTCTCCACATCCTCGCCAACATTTGCTATTTATCATTTTTATGATGATAGCTATTCTGGCAGGTGTGAGGTGAAGTCTCATTGTGGTTTTGATTTCCATTTCCCTGATTATTCATGGTCCTGAGCATCTTTTCATGTGCCTGTTAGCTATCTGCATTTCGTCTTTGAAAAAAAAGTCTATACCATTCTTCTGCCCTTTCTTTTAATCGTTTTTTTTTTGATGTTGAGTTGCCTGAGCTGTTTATATATGTTGGGTATTAACCCTTTATCAGTCTTATGATTTGCAAATATGTTCTCCCATTCAGTATGTTGTCTTTTGGTTTTGTTGATGGTGTCCTTTGCTGTGCAAAACCTTTTAAGTTTACTTAGGTCCCATTTGTTTATTTTTGTTTTTATTTCCTTTACTTTAGGAAATGGATTCAAAAAATATTGCTCTGATTTTTGTCAAAGAGTGTTTTGCTTATGTTTTCCTCTAGGAATTTTATAGTATTCAGTCTTGCATTTAGGTCTTTAAAGCATTTTGAGTTTATTTTTGCATATGGTATTAGAAAATGGAAATTAATATACAGAAATCTCTTGCATTTTGTACACTAACACCAAAGAATCAGAAGGAGGAATTAAGGAAGCAATCCCATTTACCATTACATCAAAAAGAATAAAATACCTAGTAATAAACCTACCTAAGGAGGTAAAAGTCTTATACTCTAAAAACTATAAGACACTTATGAAAGAAATTGAAGGTGATGCAAACAGATGGAAAAATACACCATATTCTTGGATTAGAAAAATCAATATTGTTAAAATGAGAGTACTACCCAAGGCAATGTACGGATTCAATGCAATCCTTGTCAAAATACCAATGGCAGGCTTCCCTGGTGGCACAGTGGTTGAGAATCTGCCTGCCAATGCAGGGGATACGGGTTCGAGCCCTGGTCTGGGAGGATCCCACATGCCGCGGAGCGGCTGGGCCCATGAGCCACAACTACTGAGCCTGCGTGTCTGGAGCCTGTGCTCTGCAACAAGAGAGACCACAAAAGTGAGAGGCCCGCACACCGCAATGAAGAGTGGCCCCCGCTCGCTGCAACTGGAGAAAGCCCTCACACAGAAACGAAGACCCAACACAGCCAAAAATAAATAAATAAATTAATAAATTTAAAAAAATACCAATGACATTTTTCACAGAACTAAAGCAAATAATTGTAAAATTTGTATGGAAACTCAAAAGACCTCAAATAGCCAAAACAATCTTGAGAAAGAACAGAGCTGGAGGAACCAGGTTCCCTTATTTCAGACTATTTTATAAAGATACAGTAATCAAAACAGTATGGTCTGGAGCAAAAACATACACACATCAATTGAACAGGATATAGAACCCGGAAATAAACCTATGCACATATGGTCAGTTAATCTATGACAAAGGAGGCAAGAATATACAATGGGGAGAAAACCGTCTCTTCAATAAGTTGTGCTGGGAAAACTGGACAGCTACATATAAATGAATGAAATTAGAACATTCTCTAACACCATATACAAAAATAAACTCAAAATGGATTAAAGACCTAAATGTAAGACAGAATATTATAAAACAACTAGAGGAAACTATAGGCAGAACACTCTTTAACATAAACTGTAGCAATATTTTTTGGGATCTGTCTCTTAAAGCAAATGAAACAAAAGCAAAAATAAACAAATGGAACCTAGTTAAAAGTTTTGCACAGCAAAGGGACCATCGACAGATTGAGAAGACAACTTACTGAATGAGAGAACATATTTGCAAATGATATGACTGATAAGAGATTAATATCTAACATATATAAACAGCTCATTCAACTCAACATAAAAAAATAACCAACCCAATTAAAATAGGGGATAGGAACTGAATAGGCATTTTTTTTCAAAAAGGAAATGCAGATAGGCAATATGCACGTGAAAAGATGCTTAACATTGTGAATCATCAGAAAAATGTAAATAAAAACCACAATGAGATATCACCTCACACTTGTCAGATGGCTATCATAATAAACAAAAACAGAAACAAGAACAAAACAACAAATGGTGTCAAGGATGTAGGGAAAAGGGAACCCTCCTACAGTGTTGGTGGGCATGTAAACTTGTGCAGCAGCACCGTGCAAAAGAGTGTGGAGGTTTCTCAATAAACTAAAATAGAACTACCATTTGACCCAGTAATTATACTCCTCAGTGTATATCTGAAAAAAAAGCACTAATTCCAAAAGATGAATGCACCCCAATGTTCGTAACAGCATTATTTGTAAATGACAAGATATGGAAAGACCTAATTGTCCATCAACAGATGAATGGATAAAAAAGATGTAGTACATATATGTATATATACAATGGAATAGTACTCAGCTATAAAAAAGAATCAGATTTTACCATTTGCAACAACATGGACGGACTTGGAGGACAGTATGCTAAGTGAAATAAGTCACCCAGAGAAAGAGAAATACTGTGTGAAATGACTTGTATGTGACATCTAAAAAATACAACAAACTAGTGAATATAACAAAAAAGAAGCAGACTCACAGATATAGAGAACAAACTAGTGATTACCAGTGGGAGAGGGAAAGGTGAAGAGCAATATAGGTGTAGGGGATTAAGAGGTACAAAGTATTAGGTATAAAATAAGCTACAATTATATATTATACAACATGGGGTTATTTAGCCAATATTTCATGATAACTATAAATGGGATATAAACTTTAAAAATTGTGAAGCACTATTTTATACACCTGTAACTTATATAATATTGTACATCCAGTATACTTCAATTAATAAAAAAAGGAACTTGAAAAGGAACAAGCTAAGCCTGCAATAAGCATAAGGAATTGAATGATAAAGATCAGAGCAGATATATAAAAAAATAGTGAATAGAAAATCAATAGAAAAAAAATCAGTGGAACTAATAGTTGGATTTTTGAAAAGACAAACAAAATGAACAAATCTTTAGGTAGACTATGAAAAAAAAGAGAAGTCACAAATTTAAAAAAAATCAGAATAATATAGGAGATATTACAAATGATGTCACAAAAATAAAAAGCATTATAAGATATCACTATGAATAGTTACATGCCAACAGTCCAGATATCCTGCAAGAAATTAATAAGTTTCTAGAAACATACAACTTACCAAGACTGAAACATGAAGAAATAGAAACTCTGAAGAGACCTATATTTTGTAAGGAGATTGAATTAATCATCAAAAACCTCCCAACAAAGAAAAGTCCAGCACCAAATGGCTTTATGGGTAAATTCTATAAAAAAATTATTTAAAACAGAGCTACCAAATGATACAGCAATTTCACTCCTTAGTATATATTCAAAGGAAACAAGAACACTAATGCAAAAAGATATATGCATACCAGTGTTCATAGAAGCATTATTTATAATATCCAAGATATGGAGGCAACATGAGTGTCCATCAACAGAAGAATGGACAAAGAATATGTGAGGTACACATACACACACTCCCACACACAATACAATGGAATATTACTCAGCCATAAAAATAATGAAATGTTGTCATTTGCAATGACATGGATAGACCTGGAGGGTATTATGCTTAGTGATGTTAAGTCAGACAGAGAAAGACAAATACTGTGTGTCTTCACTTATACATGGAATTTAAAAAATAAAACATACAAATGAAGAGAACAAAACAGTAAAAGACTCTTAGATACAGAGATGAAACCAGTTGTTACCAGTTGGGGAGTGTTGGGCATAGAGGCAAGATAGGAGAATGGGATTAAACTGTACAAACTATGAGCTACAAAATAAATAAATATAATGATGTAATGTACAACACAGGGAATATAACCAATATTTTATAATAACTTTAAATGGAGTATAATCTATAAAAATGTGGGATCACTATGTTGTACACCTGAAAAAATTTAGCATTGTAAATCAACTATACATCAATAAAAATATAAATTACAAAATTTTAGGCTTCTGACGCTGCTGTACTAGGCTGCAGGAACCCAGGCCAACCTGATCTCTGAAACCCACAACAGCTTTCTGGGACACCAGCTTGTTCACAATGCCTGCTGTTGATGATTAAACCAGAGGATTGGATTATACTGAAAAAAATCTCTGTGACTTATTTAAGCTTTGTCCACACTTCTATTTGCTATAATTAATGATGGAGGTTTGGAGACAGGATGGTGGATTAGAAGGACTTGAACTCATCTTCTCTCATGAAAACATGAAAATCACAACTAACTGCTGAACAATCGTTAACCAGAAAAGAATAGAACCTACTGAAAAAGATATTCTACATCCAAAGACAAGAGACAACAAGATGGTAGGAGGGGCACTTTCGTGATATAATCAAATCCCATACCTATTGCTTGGGCAGCCCACGAAGTGGAAAATAATTAGATTGCAGAGATTCTTCCATAAGAGTGAGAGTTCTGAGCTCCACCTCAGGCTCCTAAGTCTGGGGGTCTGGCATCAGGAGGAGGAGCCCTAGAGCATTTGGCTTTGAAGGCCAGAAGGGCTTGAGTGCAGGAGATCCACAGGACTGGGGAAAGCAGAGATTCCACTCTTGGAGGACACACAGAAAGTTTCTTGTGCACTGGGAGCCAGGGCAAAGCAATGACTCCATAAGAACCTGGGCCAGACTTATCTGTGGGTCTTGGAGTGTCTCCTGGGGAGGCAGAGGTTGGCTGTGGCCCAACATGGAAACAAGGACACTGGTGGTAGAGACCCCTAGAGAATATTCCTCAGCATGAACCAAGAATGCTGCCGTTTTGGTACCAACACTTGGTGCCAACAAACAGCCTGCAGGCTTCAATGCTGGGATGCCTCAGACCAAACAAACAACACAGTGAGAACACAGCCCCATCCATCAACAGACCAGCTGCCTAAAGTAGTCCTGAGCCTACAGCCACCTCAAGACATGCCCCTTGACACTTCCCTGCCCACCAGAGGGACAAGATCCAGCACCACCCACCAGTGGACAGGCACCAGTCCCTGTGACCAGGAAGCCCACACAAGTCCTTGGAACAACCTCACCCACCAGGGAGCAGACACCAGAAGCAAGAAGAACTACAATCCTGCAGCTTGCAGATCAGAGCCCCAAAACACAAAATGTTAGACAATATGAGATGTCAGAGAAAGGAATAAGATAAAACCTCAGAAGAACAACTAAGTGAACTGGAGACAGGCAATCTGCCTGAAAAAGAATTCAGAATAATGACATTAAAAATGATCCAAGATCTTGGAAAAATAATGGAAGCAGAGACCAAGAAAATATAGGAAATGTTTACCAAAGAGATAGAAGATTTAAAGAACAGAGATGAACAGCACAATAATTGAAATGAAAAAATACACAAAGAGGAATGAATAACAGAATAAACTGAGGCAAAGGAATGAATAAGTGAGCTGCAAGCCGGGTGGTGGAAATCACTGCCACAGAACAGAATTTTAAAAAAGAGAGAGAATGAAAAGAAATGAGGACAGTCTCAGAGACCTGTAGGACAACAGTAAACACACGAACATTTGCATTATAGGGGTCCCAGAAGGAGAAGAGAGAGAGAAAGGGCAGAGAAAATATTTGAAGAGATAATAGCCAAAACGTTCCCTAAAATGGGAAATGAAACACTCAGTCAAGTCAAGGAAGCTCAGAGAGTCCCACACAAAATAAACCAAAAGAGGAATACTCTGAGACATATATTAATCAAATTGACAAAAATTAAAGAGAAAAAGAAAATATTAAAAGCAACAAGAGAAAAGCAACAAATAACATACAAGGGAATCTGCATGAGGTTATCAGCTGATTTTTCAGCAGAAACACTTCAGGCTGGAAGGGAGTGGCATAATATAATTAAAGTGATGAAAGAGAACAACCTACAACCAAGATTACTCTACCCTTCCAGGTCCTTGTTCAGATTCAACAGAGAAATCAGAATCTTTACAGACCAGAAAAGCTAAGAGAATTATGTACCACCAGACCAGATTTGCAACAAATGCTAAAGGAATTTCTCTAGGCAGAAAAGAAAAGACCACAACTAGAAACAGGAAAATTATGAATGGGAAAGCTCACCAGTAAAGGCAAATATAGAGTAAATGTAGTAAATCATCCACACACAAATATGATATCAAAACCAGAAATCATGAGGAGAGTACCAATGCAGGATATAGGAAATGCATTTTAAATTGACACCAGCAAGTTAAAACAACCTGTATATATATAGACAGTTATATCAAAATCTTATGGTAGCTGCAAACCAAAAATCTACAATAGATACACACACACAAAAGAAAAAGCAGTCCAAACACAACTCTAATGATAGTCATCAAATCACAAGAAAAGAGAACAAAACAGGAAGGGAAAAGAAAAGACCTACAAAAACAAATCCAAAACAATCAACAAAATGTCAGTAAGAACATACATATCGATAATTACCTTAAATGTAAATGGATTAAATGCTCCAACCAAAAGACATAGACTGGCTGAATGGATACAAAAACAAGACCTGTCTGTATGCTGTCTACAAGAGACCCACTTCAGATTGAGGGAAGCATACAGAATGAAAGTGAGAGTATGGAAAAAGCTATTCCATGCAAACAGAAATCAAAAGAAAGCTGGAATAGCAATACTCATATCAGACAAAATCAGCTTTAAAATAAAGATGGTTACAAGAGACAAATAAGGACATTACATAATGATCAAGGGATCAAAATAGGAAGAAGATATAACAACTGCAAATATATATGCACCCAACATAGGAGCCCCTCAATATATAAGGCAAATGCTAAGTTATAAAAGAGGAAATTGACAGTAGCACAATAATAGTAGGGGACTTTAACACCTCACTTTCACCAATGGACAGATCAACAAAAATGAAAATAAATAAGGAAACACCAGCCTTAAATGACAAATTAGACCAGATGGACTTAATTGATATTTATACAGCATTCCATCAGAAAGCAGCTGAATACCATTCTTTTCAAGTACACATGGAATATTTTCCAGAAGAGATTACACACTGAGCCTCAAATTAAGCCTCAGTATATTTAAGAAAATTGAAATCGTATCAAGCATCTGTTGCAACCACAACGCCATGAGATTAGAAATCAAATACAAGAAAAAAATTGTAAAGAATACAAACATGTGGAGTTTAAACAATATGTTACTAAACAACCAATAGATCACTGAAGAAATCAAAGAGGAAATCAAAAAATGCCTAGAGAAAAATAACAATGAAAACACAATGATCCAAAATCTATGGGACATGGCAAAAGCAGTTCTAAGATGGAAGTTTATAACAATACAATCTTACTTCAGAAAACAAGAAAAATCTCAAATAAACAACCTAACCTTGCACCTAAAGCAACTAGAGAAAGAAGAACAAACAAAACCCAAAGTTAACAGAAGGAAAGAAATCATAAAGATCAGAGAAAAATAAATGAAATAGCGACAAAGAAAACAACATAAAAGATCAATGAAGCTAAAAGCTGGTACATTGAAAAAGATAAACAAAATTGATAAACCTTTAGCCAAACTCATCAAGAAAAAAAGGGAAAGGGCTCAAATCGATAAAATTAGAAATGAAAAAGGAGAAGTTACAACTCACACCACAGAAATAACAAGGACCATAAGAGATTATTACAGGCAACTCTATGTCAATAAAATGGACAACCTAGAAGAAATGGATAAATTCTTAGAAAGGTACAATCTCCTAAGACTAAACACAGAAAAGATAGAAAATATGAACAGGCTAATCATAAGTACTGAAATTGAAACTGTGGTTAAAAACTGCCAACAAACAAAAGTCCAGGACCAGATGGCTTCACACGTGAATTCTACCAAATATTTAGAGAAGTCTTAACACCTATCCTTCTGAAACTATTACAAATAATTGAAGGAGAAATACTCCTGAACTCATTCTATCAGGCCACCATCACCCTGATACCAAAACCAGACAAATATACCACAAAAATAAAATTACAGACCAGTAGTGATGATGAACACAGAAGTAAAAATCCTTAATAAAATACTAGCAAACCAAATGCAAAAATACAGTAAAAGGATCATACACCATGATCGAGTGAGATTTATCCCAGGGCTGCAAGGATCTTTCAATATCCAGAGGTCAATCAGTGTGATACACCACATTAATAAACTGAAGAATAAAAACCATATGATCATCTCAACAGATGCAAGAAAAGCTTTTGACAAATTCAACACCCATTTATGATAAAAACTTTCCAGAAAGTGAGCATAGGGGGAACCTGCCTCAACATAATAAAGGACATATATGACAAAAGTACAGTTAGCATCATACGCAAAGGTGAAAAGCTGAAAACATTTCCTATAAGATCAGGAAAAATAAAGGATGTCCACTCTGGCCACCTTCATTCAACATAGTTTTGGGAGTCCTAGCCATGACAATCAGAGAAGAAAAAGAAATAAAATGAATCCAAATTGGAAAAGAAGTAAAACTGTTACCATTTGCAGATGACATGATACTATACATAGAAAATCCTAAAGTTGCCAGCAGAAAACGCCTAGATTTCATCAATGAATTCACTAAATTTGCAGGATACAAAATTAATACAAAGAAATCGCTTGCATTTCTATACAGTAACAACAAAAGATCAGAAAAAGAAATTAAGGAAACAATCCCATTTACCATTGCAACAAAAGAATAAAATACCTAGGAATAAAACTATCTAAGGAGGCAAAAGACCTGTACTCCAAAAACTACAAGACACTGATGAAAGAAATTTAAGATGACACAAACAGAAGGAAAGATGTACCATGTTCTTGATTTGGAAGAATCAATATTGTGAAAATGACTATACTACCCAAAACAATCTACAGATTCAAGGCAATCCCTATCAAATTACCAATGGAAATTTTCAGAGAACTAGAACAAAAAATTGTACAATTTGTATGGAAACTCAAAAGACCCCGAATAGCCAAACACTCCTGAGGAAAAAAAAAATGGAGCTGGAGGAATCAGGCCCCTACATAGATAGATTAATCAAAACAGTATTGTAGTGAAACAAAAACAGGTACATACATCAATGCAACAGAATAGAGAGCCCAGAAATAAACCCATGCACCTATGGTCAATTAATCTATAACAAAGGAGACAAGAATATACAATGGAGAAAAGACAGTCTCTTCAATATGTAATGCTGCAAAAACTGGACAGCTAGATGTTAAAGAATGAAATTAGAACATTCTCCAACACCATACAAAAAAATAAACTCAAAATAGGTTAAAGACCTACATATATGACTGGATACCATAAAACTCTTAGAGGAAAACATAGGCAGAACACTTTTTGACATAAATTGCAGCAATATCTTCTAGGATCCACCTCCTAGAATAATGAAAATAAAACCAAAAATAAACAAATGAGACCTAATTAAACTCAAAGGCTTTTGCACAGCAAAAGAAACCATAAACAAAACCAAAAGATAACCCACAGAATGGGAGAAAATATTTGCAAATGAAGTGACCGACAAGGGATCAATTTCCAAAATATACAGTCAACTCATGCAGCTCTTTATCAAAAAAAAACCCAATCAAAAAATGGGCAGAAGATCTAAATAGACATTTCTCCATAGAAGACATACACAGATGGCCAAGAAGCACACGAAAAGATGCTCAACATCTCTAATTATCAGAGAAATGCAAATCAAAACTACAAAGAAATATCACCTCATGCCAGTAAGAATGGTCATCATCAAAATGTCTAGAAACAATAAATGCTGGAGAGGGTGTTGAGAAAAGGGAACCCTTCCACACTGTTGGTGGGAATGTAAATCAGTACAACCACTATGCAGAACAGTATGGAGGTTCCTTAAAAAACTAAAAATAGAACTACCATATGATCCAGTAATCCCACTCCTGGGCATATATCCAGACAAAACCATAATTTGAAAAGTTACATGCAACCCAATGTTCATTGTAACACTATTTACAATAGCCAAGACATGGAAGCTACCTAAATGTCCATCAACAGAGGAATGGATAAAGAAGATGCAGTACATATATACAATGGAATATTACTCAGCCATAAAAAAGAGTGAAATAATGTCATTTGCAGAAACATGGATGGACCCAGAAATCATCATACTAAGTGAAGCAAGTCAGACAAAGACAAATATCATACGATATCACTTATATATGGACTCTAAAAAAATGATACAAATGAACTTATTTACAAAAAAGAAACAGACTCACAGACTTCAAAAACAAATTTATGGTTACCAAAGTGGAAAGTTGGGGGGGTGAGGGATAAATTAAGTTTTTGGAATTGACATATACACACTACTGTATATAAAATAGATAATCAAAAAGGACCTACTGTATGGCACAGGAACTCTACTCAGTATTCTGTAATAACCTATATGGGAAAAGTATCTGAAAATAAATGGACATATGTATAACTGAATCACTTTGCTGTACACCTGAAACTAACAGAACACTGTTAAACAACTATACTCCAATATACATTAAAAATTAAATTTAAACATTTTTAAAAGAGTTGATGTCAATATTTCAAAATATTTAAGATAATTGAAAAGATTGGTTCACTTACAAACTGATTTTATGAGAGCAGCATTACCCGGATACCAAAGACAAAGACACACAAGTGAAGAAAACTGCAAGTCATTAAATATATTCTGATAATTATAGATGGAAAATCCTCAAAAACCAGTAGCATATCAACTTTGACAACACATTAAAATAATCATAAGCTATCATCATGTAGAATTTATACCTAGGATGTAAGAATGGCTCTACATATGCATATGAATTAATTTACTACACTGTATTAATAGAATAAAGGGGAAAATCACATGATTACAGAAAAAGTATTTGATAAATTTCAACACACCTTCATGATAACATATCTCCAAAACTAGGTAAGAAGGAACATACCTTATCAAGAAAAAAGCGATATATTACAACCCAACAGCTAACATAATACTCACCTGTGAAGAGCTGAAAACTTTTCCTAAAAGATCAGGACCAAGGCAAAGATGTCCATTCTCACCACTCTATTCAATGTAGTACTGCAAACCCTAGCCAGAGCAGTTGAGAAAAGGAAAATTAATTAAAATATCCAAAAGAGAAAGAAAGAAGCAAAATTATCTCTGCATATGTCATGATCATATACATAGAAACCCTCCCACCAAAATATCCAGAAAAACCCTGTTAGAAAAATAAACAATTTCAGTAAATTGGCAGGATACAAAATCATCATGCAAAGATCAGTTGCACTTCTGTACACAAACAACATACTATCCAAAATGGAAATTAAGAAAATAATTCTATTCACAACGGCACCAAAGAGAATAAAATAGTTAAGGATACACTTAATTAAGGAAGTGAAAGACTTGTACACTGTAAACTACAAAACACTGATGAAAGAAATTAAAGAAGACACATATAATAGAAAAATATCTTATGTTCATGGATTAGAAGATTTAACATCATTAATATGTCCATACTACACAAAGTGGTCTACAGATTCAAAGCAATCCCTACCAAAATCCCGATGTCATTTTTACATAAACAGTGAAAACAATTCTAAAAGTTGTATGGAACCACAAAGAAGAGGTCCAAAAGTCAAAACAACCTTGAGAAAACACATATCTGTATGCATAACAATTTTTGATTTTAAAATGTGTTACATTCAATAGTAATTAATGCAGTATACTACTGGCATAAAGACAGACACATAGACCATTGGGACAGAATCAAAAGCCCAGAAATAAACGCATGCATATACAGTCAATTGATATTTTACAATGGTGCCAAGAATACATAATTTTGAAAAGATAGGCTTTTCAACAAGTGATTTTGGGAAAACTGGATAACCATGTGCAAATGAATGAATTTGTACCTATATCTTAAACCATACACAAAAATTTAACTCAAATTATATTAAAGACTTAAAAGACCTGAATCTATAAAAATCATTGAGAAAATATAGGGGAAATCTTCAAATTTTTATCTTGGCAATGGCTTCATGGATATGACACCAGAAGCACAGGCTACAAAATCAATAATAGACAAGTAGAATTATTTCAAATTAAAGAGCTTCTGGGGAGGGGAAAGATGGCGGAAGAGTAAGACGTGGAGATCACCTTCCTCCCCACAGATACATGAGAAATACATCTACACGTGGAACTGCTCCTACAGAACACCCACTGAACGCTGGCAGAAGACGTCAGACCTCCCAAAAGGCAAGAAAACCCCCACGTACTTGGGTAGGACAAAAGAAAAAAGAAATAACAGAGACAAAAGAATAGGGACGGGACCTGCACCAGTGGGAGGGAGCTGTGAAGGAGGAAAGGTTTCCACACACTAGGAAGCCCCTTCGTGGGCAGAGACTGCAGGTAGCAGAGGGGGTAAGCTTCAGAGCCACGGAGGAGAGCGCAGCCACAGTGGTGCGGAGGGCAAAGCGGAGAAATTCCCGCACAGAGGAGCGGTGCCGACCAGCACTCACCAGCCCGAGAGGCTTGTCTGCTCAGCCGCCTGGGCGGGCGGGGGCTGGGAGCTGGGGCTCGAGCTTCGGTGCTAGCCGGGAGGGAGTCCGGGAAAAAGACTGCAGCTGTGGAAGAGGCAAGAGACTTTTTCTTGACTCTTTGTTTCACGGTGTGCAAGGAGAGGGGATTCAGAGCGCCACTTAAACGAACTCCAGAGACAGGCGCGAGCCGCGGCTATCAGCGCGGACCCCAGAGACAGGCATGAGACGCTAAGGCTGCTGCTGCCGCCACCAAAAAGCCTGTGGGCGAGCACAGGTCATTCTCCACACCGCCCCTCCCAGGAGCCTGTGCAGCCCCCCACGGCCAGGCTCCCGTAATCTGGGGACAACTTCCCCGGGAGAGCGCACGGCACGCCTCAGGCTGCTGCAACGTCACGCCGGCTTCTGCCGCTGCAGGCTCGCCCCGCCTCCTCCGTACCGCTCCCTCCCCCCGGCCTGACTGAGCCAGAGCCCCCGAATCAGCTGCTCCTTTAACCCCGTTCTGTCTGGGCGGGGAACAGACGCCCTCAGGCGACCTACACGCAGAGGCGGGTCCAAATCCAAAGCTGAACCCCGGGAGCTGTACGAACAAAGAAGAGAAAGGGAAATCTCTCCCAGCAGCCTCAGAAGCAGCGGATTAAAGCTCCACAAACAACTTGATGTGTCTGCATCTGTTGAATAACTGAATAGACAACGAATCATCCCAAATTTAGGAGGTGGACTTTGGGAGCAGGATATATTAACTTTTCCCCTTTTCCTTTTTTTGTGAGTGTATATGTGTATGCTTCTGGGTGAGATTTTGTCTGTATAGCTTTGCTCTCACCGTTAGTCCTAGGGTTAGGTCCGTCCGATTTTTTTTTTTTTTTTAACTTAAAAATTTTTTTTCCCCTAATAAATGTTTTCTTAATAATTTTTTCCTTATTTTCTATTTTTAAAAAATTAAAAAAAATTTTTGTCTTAAATTTTTTCTTAATAATTTTTTTCTTATTTTTAGTATAAAAAATTAATAAATCTATTTTTAAAAATTAAAAAAAAATTTTTTTCTTAATAAATATATTCTTAATAATTTTTTTTCTTATTTTTTATTATAATTGCTTTATTTTATTTTATTTTATCCTCTTTCTTTCTTTCTTTCTTTCCATTTTTTCTCCCTTTTATTCTGAGCCGTGTGGATGAAAGGCTCTTGGTGCTCCAGCCAGGCATCAGGGCTGTGCCTCTGAGGTGGGAGAGCCAACTTCAGGACACTGGTCCACAAGAGACCTCCCAGCTCCACGTAATACCAAACGGCGAAAATCTCTCACAGATCTCCATCTCAACATCAAGACCCAGCTTCACTCAACGACCAGCAAGCTACAGTGCTGGACACCCTATGCCAAACAACTAGCAAGACAGGAACACAGCCCCATCCATTAACAGAGAGGCTGCCTAAAATCATAATAAGGCCACAGACACCCCAAAACACACCACCAGACGTGGACGAGCCCACCAGAAAGACAAGATCCAGCCTCATCCACCAGAACACAGGCACTAGTTCCCTCCACCAGGAAACCTACACAACCCACTGAACCAACCTTAGCCACTGGGGACAGATACCAAAAACAACGGGAACTACGAACCTGCAGCCTGTGAAAAGGAGACCCAAAACACAGTAAGATACGCAAAATGAGAAGACAGAAAAACACACAGCAGATGAAGGAGCAGGGTCAAAACACACCAGACCTAACAAATGAAGAGGAAATAGGTAGTCTACCTGAAAAAGAATTCAGAATAATGATAGTAAGGATGATCCAAAGTCTTGGAAATAGAATAGACAAAATGCAAGAAACATTTAACAAGGACGTAGAAGAACTAAAGAGGAACCAAGAAACAATGACAAGCACAATAAATGAAATTAAAAATACTCTAGATGGGATCAATAGCAGAATAACTGAGGCAGAAGAACGGATAAGTGACCTGGAAGATAAAATGGTGGAAATAACTACTGCAGAGCAGAATAAAGAAAAAAGAATGAAAAGAACTGAGGACAGTCTCAGAGACCTCTGGGACAACATTAAACGCACCAACATTCAAATTATAGGGGTCCCAGAAGAAGAAGAGAAAAAGAAAGGGACTGAGAAAATATTTGAAGAGATTATAGTTGAAAACTTCCCTGATATGGGAAAGGAAATAGTTAATCAAGTCCTGGAAGCACAGAGAGTCCCATACAGGATAAATCCAAGGAGAAACACACCAAGACACATATTAATCAAACTCTCAAAAATTAAATATAAAGAAAACATATTAAAAGCAGCAAGGGAAAAACAACAAATAACACACAAGGGCATCCCCATAAGGTTAACAGCTGATCTTTCAGCAGAAACTCTGCAAGCCAGAAGGGAGTGGCAGTATATACTTAAAGTGATGAAGGAGAAAAACCTACAACCAAGATTACTCTACCCAGCAAGGATCTCATTCAGATTTGATGGAGAAATTAAAACCTTGACAGACAAGCAAAAGCTGAGAGAGTTCAGCACCACCAAACCAGCTTTACAACAAATGCTAAAGGAACTTCTCTAGGCAAGAAGCACAAGAGAAGGAAAACACCTACAATAACAAACCCAAAACATTTAAGAAAATGGGAATAGGAACATACATATCGATAATTACCTTAAATGTAAATGGATTAAATGCTCCCACCAAAAGACACAGACTGGCTGAATGGATACAAAAACAAGACCCATATATATGCTGTCTACAAGAGACCCACTTCAGACCTAGAGACACATACAGAGTGAAAGTGAGGGGATGGAAAAAGATATTCCATGCAAATGGAAATCAAAAGAAAGCTGGAGTAGCAATTCTCATATCAGACAAAATAGACTTTAAAATAAAGACTATTACAAGAGACAAAGAAGGACACTATATAATGATCAAGGGATCGATCCAAGAGGAAGGTATAACAATTGTAAATATTTATGCACCCAACATAGGAGCACCTCAATACATAAGGCAAATACTAACAGCCATAAAAGGGGAAATCGACAGCAACACAATCATAGTAGGGGACTTTAACACCCCACTTTCACCAATGGACAGATCATCCAAAATGAAAATAAATAAGGAAACACAAGCTTTAAATGATACATTAAACAAGATGGACTTAATTGATATTTATAGGACATTCCACCCAAAAACAACAGAATACACATTTTTCTCAAGTGCTCATGGAACATTCTCCAGGATAGATCATATCTTGGGTCACAAATCAAGCCTTGGTAAATTTAAAAAAATTGAAATCGTATCAAGTATCTTTTCCGACCACAACGCTATGAGACTAGATATCAATTACAGGAAAAGATCTGTAAAAAATACAAACACATGGAGGCTACACAATACACTACTTAATAACGAAGTGATCACTGAAGAAATCAAAGGGGAAATCAAAAAATACCTAGAAACAAATGACAATGGAGACACGACGTTCCAAAACCTATGGGATGCAGCAAAAGCAGTGCTAAGAGGGAAGTTTATAGCAATACAAGCCTATCTCAAGAAACAGGAAACATCTCGAATAAACAACCTAACCTTGCACCTAAAGCAATTAGAGAAAGAAGAACAAAAAAACCCCAAAGCTAGCAGAAGGAAAGAAATCATAAAGATCAGATCAGAAATAAATGAAAAAGAAATGAAGGAAACAATAGCAAAAATCAATGAAACTAAAAGCTGGTTCTTTGAGAAGATAAACAAAATTGATAAACCATTAGCCAGACTCATCAAGAGAAAAAGGGAGAAGACTCAAATTAATAGAATTAGAAATGAAAAAGGAGAAGTAACCACTGACACTGCAGAAATACAAACGATCATGAGAGATTACTACAAGCAACTCTATGCCAATAAAATGGACAACCTGGAAGAAATGGACAGATTCTTAGAAATGCACAACCTGCCAAGACTGAACCAGGAAGAAATAGAAAATATGAACAGACCAATCACAAGCACTGAAATTGAAACTGTGATTAAAAATCTTCCAACACACAAAAGCCCAGGACCAGATGGCTTCACAGGCGAATTCTATCAAACATTTAGAGAAGAGCTAACACCTATCCTTCTCAAACTCTTCCAAAATATTGCAGAGGGAGGAACACTCCCAAACTCATTCTATGAGGCCACCATCACCCTGATACCAAAACCAGACAAAGATGTCACAAAGAAAGAAAACTATAGGCCAATATCACTGATGAACATAGATGCAAAAATCCTCAACAAAATACTAGCAAACAGAATCCAACAGCACATTAAAAGGATTATACACCATGATCAAGTGGGGTTTATTCCAGGAATGCAAGGATTCTTCAATATACGTAAATCAATCAACGTGATACATCATATTAACAAATTGAAGGAGAAAAACCATATGATCATCTCAATAGATGCAGAGAAAGCTTTCGACAAAATTCAACACCCATTTATGATAAAAGTCCTGCAGAAAGTAGTCATAGAGGGAACTTTCCTCAACATAATAAAGGCCGTATATGACAAACCCACAGCCAACATTGTCCTCAATGGTGAAAAACTGAAACCATTTCCACTAAGATCAGGAACAAGACAAGGTTGCCCACTCTCTCCACTATTATTCAACATAGTTTTGGAAGTGTTAGCCACAGCAATCAGAGAAGAAAAAGAAATAAAAGGAATCCAAATCGGAAAAGAAGTAAAGCTGTCACTGTTTGCAGATGACATGATAATATACATAGAGAATCCAAAAGATGCTACCAGAAAACTACTAGAGCTAATCAATGAATTTGGTAAAGTAGCAGGATACAAAATTAATGCACAGAAATCTCTTGCATTCCTGTATACTAATGATGAAAAATCTGAAAGTGAAATTAAGAAAACACTCCCGTTTACCATTGCAACAAAAAGAATAAAATATCTAGGAATAAACCTACCTAAGGAGACAAAAGACCTGTATGCAGAAAATTATAGGACACTGATGAAAGAAATTAAAGATGATACAAATAGATGGAGAGATATACCATGTTCTTGGATTGGAAGAATCAACATTGTGAAAATGACTCTACTACCCAAAGCAATCTACAGATTCAATGCAATCCCTATCAAACTACCACTGGCATTTTTCACAGAACTAGAACAAAAAATTTCACAATTTGTATGGAAACACAAAAGACTCCGAATAACCAAAGCAATCTTGAGAACGAAAAATGGAGCTGGAGGAATCAGGCTCCCTGACTTCAGACTATATTACAAAGCTACAGTAATCAAGACAGTTTGGTACTGGCACAAAAACAGAAATATAGATCAATGGAACAGGATAGAAAGCCCAGAGATAAGCCCACGCACATATGGTCACCTTATCTTTGATAAAGGAGGCAAGCATATACAGTGGAGAAAAGACAGCCTCTTCAATAAGTGGTGCTGGGAAAACTGGACAGGTACATGTAAAAGTATGAAATTAGAACACTCCCTGACACCATACACAAAAATAAACTCAAAATGGATTAAAGACCTAAGTGTAAGGCCAGACACTATCAAACTCTTAGAGGAAAACATAGGCAGAACACTCTATGACATAAATCACAGCAAGATCCTTTTTGACCCAGGTCCTAGAGAAATGGAAATAAAAACACAAATAAACAAATGGGACCTAATGAAACTTAAAAGCTTTTGCACAGTAAAGGAAACCATAAACAAGACCAAAAGACAACCCTCAGAATGGGAGAAAATATTTGCAAATGAAGCAACTGACAAAGGATTAATCTCCAAGATTTACAAGCAGCTCATGCAGCTCAATAACAAAAAAACAAACAACCCAATCCAAAAATGGGCAGAAGACCTAAATAGACATTTCTCCAAAGAAGGTATACAGATTGCCAACAGACACATGAAAGAATGCTCCACGTCATTAATCATTAGAGAAATGCAAATCAAAACTACAATGAGATATCATCTCACACCGGTCAGAATGGCCATCATCAAAAAATCTAGAAACAATAAATGCTGGAGAGGGTGTGGAGAAAAGGGAACACTCTTGCACTGTTGGTGGGAATGTAAATTGATACAGCCACTATGGAGAACAGTATGGAGGTTCTTTAAAAAACTAAAAATAGAACTACCATACGACCCAGCAATCCCACTACTGGGCATATACCCTGAGAAAACCATAATTCAGAAAGAGTCATGTACCAAAATATTCATTGCAGCTCTGTTTACAATAGCCAGGACATGGAAGCAACCTAGGTGTCCATCATCGGATGAATGGATAAAGAAGATGTGGCACATATATACAATGGAATATTACTCAGCCATAAAAAGAAATGAAATGGAGGTGTTTGTAATGAGGTGGATGGAGTTAGAGTCTGTCATACAGAGTGAAGTAAGTCAGAAAGAGAAAAAGAAATACAGTATGCTAACACATATATATATAGAATCTAAGGAAAAAAAAAAAAAGGTCATGAAGAACCTAGTGGCAAGATGGGAATAAAGATACAGACCTACTAGAGAATGGACTTGAGGATATGGGGAGGGGGAGGGGTGAGATGTGACAGGGTGAGAGAGTGTCATGTACATATATACACTACCAAATGTAAAATAGATAGCTAGTGGGAAGCAGCCGCATAGCACAGGGAGATCAGCTCGGTGCTTTGTGACCACCTAGAGGGGTGGGATGGGGAGGGTGGGAGGGAGGGAGACGCAAGAGGGAAGAGATATGGGAACATATGTATATGTATAACTGATTCACTTTGTTATAAAGCAGAAACTAACACACCATTGTAAAGCAATTATACTTCAATAAAGATGTTTAAAAAAAAAAAGAGCTTCTACCTATCAAGAGAAGGATAGAGGGAAAAGGCAACTACAAAGTGAGAGAAAATGTTTGCAAAATATATACCTGATAAGGCATTAATTTCCAAAATATATAATGAACTCTTAAAATTTAATAACAAATAAACCTAAGAACCCAATTTTTAAATGAGTTAAAGACTTGGATAGACATTTCTCCAAAAAGACATATAAGTGGTCAACAAGTATGTCAACAGATGCTTAAAGTCCCTAACCATCGGGAAAATGTAGCTCAAATGCACAATGGAATATCACCTCATACCTGTAGGGTCGCTATTACAAAAAAATAAATTAAAGAAAGAAAGAAAAGGAAAGAAACGAGAATTGGCAAAAATGTGTAGAAATTGTAACCCTCTCACTTTTGATGGAATGCAAAATGGTATAGTACTATGGATACAGTATGGAGTTTCGTAAAAATTAGAAAAATAGAATTAGCATATGTTCCATGATCATACTTTGGATATTTACCCCCAAAATTGAAATTACCATATCAAAGAGAGATTACCACTCCAATGTTCATTTCTGCATGATTCACAAGAGCCAACGTGTAGAAGAAAACTAAAAGTTCATCAATAGATGAATGAATAAAAAACATGGGGTATATGCATGTGATGGAATATTATTCACCCATGAAAAACAAGGAAATAATGTAATGTCAGCAATTAGTGGTATAGAAATTTCTGGTGCCTCCTCCCTAAAAAAAGGTATTAATTTGAAAAATTATCTGTGTGTGAAAATACCTTCATAAGAGCCAAGAATTCCAGTTGATGGATTACAGCCTCTGGGGGAAGCACAGAAATTTTTAAAAAGACACATTGAGTAGGGTAGAAAAAGTAGATTCACACTACCCCCATCAACCCTCTTCCAAGCCCAGGCAGCCCAGTGTGGCAAGAGACAATATTTTATGGGAGAGGAAGAGTAAAGTAAGCATTCAACTTCACTGTGGACACCGGAGGCATGTCACCCCGGCACCAGGCTGACTCTTATTGACTTAGGTGGCTCCCTGTGGGCTCCCATGAACCCAAGTCCTAAGTTAACCTGGTGCCTAATATCTCCATCAGCTCTAGGCTACATCCTTAGCACCAGGCTCCAGGTGGGCTTCTACAAATCCAGGTATCTGGCTCATTCTGGCACCTGCTGGCTCCAGTGGCCTGGTTGGGTCTTGCTGACTCAGGTGGCTCCTGTGGTACTAGGCCCTAGTGGGCTCTTATGAACCCTAACAACAGACTCACCTCAGTGCCTGCCAAATTCCATGGCCCCAGATAGCTCCTGTGGCCCTAAGCACCTGATAGGCACCTGTGAACTGTGGTTTTTGGCTCACACAGGTACTGACTAACCCCTTGGTACTAGGCTCCCAGTGGGTCCTGTGAACCCAGGTTCATGGTTCAGCTCAGTGCTTGCTGGACCATGAGGCTCTATGATGCTCTCTTGGCACCAGGCTCCCAGCAGTCTCCCTAGAACTCTTGCTACCAGCACATTTAGGTTCAGATCCCACAGATATAGACTTCAGATCAGCTCCCTTGGACTTAAGCTTTCAGCTCACCTTGGCACCAGGCCATCCCCTGTGGTCCCAGCCTCAAGGCCAGCTCCTAGACACCCAGGATGCCAGTCTACCTCAGTACCAGACTGGCCCCCACAGACCCAATATCCAGGTAAGCATCTGAACCCTCAGGTTACCAACCAACTCCTGTGGCCCCAGTCTCCAGGATCACCCTAGCATGAGACCAATCTCCATGGCACTAACCCGCAGGCCAGATCCCACAAAATATGCTCCCATCCCAGTACCAGACTAGCCCCTGTGGATCCAGACCCTAGTCCCATCCCAGTGTTCCCTGGTAGCTGGTTGACCCCTGTGAATCCAAGATCCAGGTCCACCCACACATATCCAAGTCCAAGGACATCGTCAGAGACTCAAGTGACAGGCCCATCCCAGTGAACCAGGCTCTAGGCCCACTCCTAAAGAACCAGGCACCAGGTTGTTCCCCATGTATCCAAGCACTAGGCCTGCCCACCTGCTGAGCCAAACACCAGACCTGTGGGCCTGAGTAATCCAGCAGCAAGCTTGCCTGCATAGACCACCATATAGCCCACCCTGAATCTCTGGGCAGGCTGACTGATGAAGGGTTTTACATGTCGAAGCCAGTCATAAAGTCTGGAAGAGGTGCTTACTTCCTCAAATGCACAGACACCAACATAAGGTCACAAGGATCATGATCAATGAAGGAAATATGTCACCATTGAAGAAAACTAAAAAAAAAAAAATTTAAACCTCCAATGACTGATTCTAAAGAAATAGAAATCTCTGAACTATGTGACAAAGAATTCAGTGTAATCCTCTTAAATATATTCAGTTAACTACAAGCAAACACAAATAGATAACTAAAAGCAATTAGAGAAACAAAGTGTGAACAAAATGAATTCAATAAGGAAATAGAAACCATTAAAAAAAACCAGAAATCCTACAGATGAAGAAAACAATGTCTAAACTAAAGAATTCAATATACATCTCAAAGAGAAGACCCGGCCAAGAAAAGGAAACAATAATGAGCTAGAAGAAAAGTCATTTGAAATCATTCAGTCAGATGTGCAAAAAGAAAAAAATGAAAAGAGTGAAGAATGCCTACATGAGTTATGGGATACCATCAAAAGAAACAATGTATGCATTCTTGGGGTCCCAGAAAGAGGAGAGAGCAAAAGGAACAGAAAGTCCTTTAAAGTAATAATGTCTGAGAACTATTCAAATCTAGGGAGAGAATTGGACTTTTAAGTTCAGGAAGATAATAACCTACCCCAAAATTTCAAACCCAAATGATCTTCTCTAAGATATATTATAACAAAACTGTCTAAAATCAGTTGGAATTGAGATATACACACTACTATACATAAAATAGATAACTAATAAGGACTTACTGTATAGCACAGGGAACTCTACTCAATACTCTGTAATAACCTATACAGGAAAAGAATCTAAAAAAGAGCAGATATATGTATATGTATAACTGATTCACTTTGCTGTACACCTGAAACTAACACAACATTGTAAACCAAATATATTCCAATAAAAATTATTTTAAAAAACAAGTTAAATATGCTATGTAATTTCATAAGTATACAACATAAAGTAAATTTTTTTGGCCTTTTAAGCTATTAAAAAATAAAATAAAATCAAAAACAGAGAATTTTCAAAGCAGCAAGAGAAAAAAAAAATATTCTCACATGGAAGGGAACTCCCATAATGCTATCATTGTATTTCTCATAGGAAACCTTGCAGGCCAAGAGAAGGCGAGATGAAACTGGAACTACAACAAGCTAAAAAGCATACACATAGCAAAAGAAGCAATAAAGAAAATGAAAAGACACTGTATGTAATTTGAGAAAATATTTATAAAACATATATTTGATTAGGAGTATGAAAAGAGTTCATACTATTCAATAACAAAAACCAAAAATTCATTTAAAAAATGGGCAGAAGGCCTGGATAATTTTTTTTTCAAAAAAGACACACAAATGGGCAACAAATACATAAAAGTGTGCTCAACATCACTAATCATCAGGGAAATGACAATTAAAACCACAAGAAGAAATCACCTCACATCTGTTAGAATGGCTATCATCAAAAAACAAACACTGCTGGTATATTTAAAATAAAATGCTTTTCCATGAAAAAAAATTCACTCAAAAAACAAATGAAAAACAAACAAACAAAAAACAAGAGATAACAAGTGTTAGAAAGTATGTAGAGAAAAAGGAGTCCTGTACATTGTTGGTGGAAATATAAATTGGTACAATCAATATGGAAACCAGTATGAAGTTTCCTCAAAACATTAAAAGTAGAGCTACCATATGATATATTTGCACTCTCATGTTCATTGCAACATTATTCAAAACAGTCAAAATTTAGAGAAAACCTAAATGTCCATCAACAGATGAATAGATAAAGGCAATGTGATCTATAGCTATATCTATCTATCTATCTATCTATCTATCTATCTATCTATCTATCTATCTATACTCATGCATTATATATTCAGACATGAGAAAGAATGAAATCCTGTCACTTGCAACAACATGGATGAACCTTGTAGGCATTATGCTAACTGAAATATATCATCCAGAGAAAGACAAATACTATATGATATCAGTTATACGGGAGATCTGTTAAAGCCAAATCATAGAAACAAAGAAAAGAGTGGTGGTTATCAGGGACTGCATGGTAGGGGAAATAAGTAAATGTTGGTCAAAAGGTACAAACTTCCAGTTTTAAGATGAATAGTTTCTGGGGATCTAATATAGGCATGTCAATTATGTTAATAATACTGTATTATATATTTGGATGTTGTTAGAGAGTAAACCTTAAATGTTCTCACCACAAAAATGAAATGCTAATTTTGTAACAATGGAGGTATAAGCTAAAGCTATGGTGGTTATCATTTTGCATTATATAAACAGTGTCAAATCAACACACTGTACAGCTTAAAGTTACACAATGTTATATGTCAATTATATCTCAATAAACCTGGAAAACTTAACCTTCATTAAAAAACTAGAAAAAAAAAAGAAACCAATATATGCAATATAGAAGTTCTAGAAGAAGACTGAGCAATAGAGGCAGAGTGTATATTTGAACAACTAATGGCTGAAAACTTTCCAATTTTGAGGAAAGGCATTCATTTACAAATACAAAAAAACCTTAAATTACTCCAAATCGAATAAATTCAGAGTCCCAAACTGAGACATTTTATTTATTTATTTTTTTATGGGGATTAGTATGTGCTTCCAGAACTTATAATTAAATTTGACCTTTGACATGCTAACTTATAATATCAGCATCTAAGGAATAAAATTCACTGTCCACTGAAGTTACCTTAAAATTCAGGATATATCAAGTCAAAATCCGGAAAAGCAGACCTTGGAAATCTAATCAAACCATGATATATGATAGAATTTTAGCCCGATCAGTAATGTTAACTCACTTGAAGGAAGGGATGTGTAAGGATAGGTGTACACAGGGACCATAAGAGAGGAACCCTGAGGGTGTGCTGCCTGGGTCCAGCACTGACTGCCTTCTCTGACCAGCCCTACCTGTCCCCAAACTGTCCCTGCAGTGTCCTTGTGGGCTTCAGGCTATCATACTCAGTGATGCTGACCACTGACATCACCTCACTCACTCCCCTGACTTTATTTTAAAATCAAACTTTCAAAAGCAAACACAAAGAGAAATCTTGAATCACCAAGAGAAAAATAACCCATCACATGCAAGGTATCCTTAATACGATAATTAGCAGAAATCTCAGCAGAAACCTTGCAGGGCAGAAGATTGTGGGATGATATATTTAAAGTCCTGAAAGAAAATACCCATCAACTGAGAATTCTATGTCCAGCAAAATTGTCCTTCAAATATGAAGAAAAAATTAAAACATATCCAGATAAACAAAAATTGAGTTTATTAGCAATAGACCTATTCTACAACAAATGCTAAAGTAATTCCTTCAAGTTGAAATGAAATTATGCTAGCTAATAACTGAAGCCATATAATAATACAAATCTTCCTTTAAAGGTAAATACAAGGACATATAAAAACCAGTATTATTGTAATTTTGGTTTCTAACTCTATTTTTTATTCTTTTACAGGATATAAAAAAGAAAAGCATAAAAAGTAATTATACATCTATGTTAATGGATACCCAATATGTAAAGATGAAATATGAGACATCAATAATATAATGGGGGGTGAAATGTAAATAATTTCTCGTGTGAAATTGAAGTTAAGTTGGTATTAGTTAAAAAGTGGATTTTAAAAACTTTAGGACGGTATATGAAATCCCTGTGTAACTACAAAGAACATTTCTATAGAACATATCCAAAATAAATGAGAAGGGAATCAAAATGAGTCATATAAAAAATCAACTAAACACAAAGAAAGGTAGCAAAGAAGGAAATGAGGAAAAGGAAAAGTACAAGATATACAAAACAAACAAAACAAAACAAAATGGCAATAGTAAGTCTTTCACTATCAGTTATGGCATTGAATGTAAATGGATTAAACTCCCAATCAAAAGACATGGATTGAGAAAATAAAGAAAAAAATATAATCAAACTAAATACACTGAACACAAGACATACTTTAGATCCCAAGACACATATAGGTTGAATGTAAAAGGATTGAAAAAGGTATTCCATTAAAATAGAAACCTTAACAGAGCAAAGGTATCTAAAGTAATATCAGAAAAAAATAGACTTTAAATTTAAAAAAAACTTATAATAGAAAAAAGGACATTATATAATAATAAAAATTTCAATTCACCAAAAATTTCTAACTGTTATAAACATATACGCAACATACACCAGAGTTCCTAAATATATAAAGGAAACACTGATAGAATTGAAAGAAGAAATAGACAACTCAACAATTATAGCAGGAGATTTCAATACCCCATTTCAATAATAGATAGAAGAACCACACAGAAGACTAATAAGGATATAGAGGACTTGAACAACACTATAGACAAATTGAACTTAAACATATGCAGAACACTCCACTCAACAATAGGAGAGTACATATTTTTCTCAAGTGTACATGGAACATCCTCTGGGATATAACATATATTAGGCCACAGAATGATTCTTAATAGTGTTAAAAAGATTGAAATTAGATAAAGTATCTTTTCTAATCACTATGGAATAAAACTAGACATCAATAGCCAAAGGAATACTGGAAAATCCAAACATGTATGGAAGTTAAAGAACAAACTTTTAACTAACCAATGAGTTGGTTAGATGAAATGGGAAAATTCCTCAAAGCATACAATCTACCAAGACTGAATCATGAAGAAATAGAAAATCTAAACAGACCTATTACTAGTAAGGAGATTGACTCAGTAAACAAAACCTCCCAACAGGTTTTTCCAAGATGGCAGAGTAGTAGGAGGATGTTGAGTTAATCTCTCCCCACAAACTCATCAAGAATATATCTACAAATAGAACAATTCTCACAGATCACCTGCTGAACACTAGCAGAGGACCTCAGACACCTAAAAGGACAAGAAAGATTCCCCACATAACTGGGTAGGATGAAAGAAAAAACAAGGCAAAAGGAAGAGGAGAGGAAGTAGGAGGGGATCTGTGCCCCTGTTGGGGAGCTGAAGGTGAGGAGTGGTCCCTGTATCTGGGGAAGCCCCCTTACTGGTGGGAAGATCAGCTGGGACAGAAGGGGAGTTTTGGGGCTCAGAGGAGAGCCCAGAAACAGGTCTGTGGCAGACAGGACAGAATGAGACCTACAAAGATGATCCGTGCCACAGCCCTGTAGGCCCTAGCATGAGACAGGTGTCCACTGGTGTGCATGGGGGCTGGGAGCTGGAATGTGGGGTTTGGAGAGAAGATCTGTGGAGGGGACTGCTGTTGCCTGTGAGAAAACCTGAAGGGATGGGAAGTAGGAGCTCCACAACCAGTAGTGCTCATGGAGGAAGCAAGGGATGCCAGAGAAGAGAAGCACCATTTTTGAGTGACACGCAAAAAGAGGGGTCACCACTGCAGCCTCTCTCCTCACGCCCCAGCCCCTGCCTCCACAGGCACTAGGGAGGGCTCCCGCCAGAGCCAGCTCATGTGTCCCTGTCATCGGATCTTTGGGCTACCACCATGCCCCGCCTAGGCGACCAGCTCACCCCAATTGTCACCTGATGGGCTCACTCTTTCCAATACTTACCCCAGCACCCTCCCACCTGGGCAGTCCACTTGCCCCAATTGCCGCCTTGGCTCCTTCCTGCCTGGCGGGCTCCTGTGCTCTGGCAACCTCTGGAGCAGGCTCTGGTGGGAGGAACACATGCAGAGGTGGGGCTGAAACCACAACTGAGCACCAGGGGCCCTGTGGCTAAGGAGAAAGAGCTGAAATCTCTCTTAGCGGCTGCAGGAACTGCAAAGTCACACCTCCTCTGATGGCTTCCTAAATTCAGCACCTCAAAAATATCTGAAAGGACAGCAAGTACTCCTGTAGCTGGGATGGATTTGACTTTAGCAGCTGTGGGCTCCATGGGCACATACACATGGGGGTTGGGCCATGCCAGAGTCTGAGCTGTCTCCATAGTTCCCATAGTGGGTCCAGGTGCATGGCTACTGTAATGTTAGAACCTGACCTCAGTGGATCTGCGCTGGTAGCCTGGTGAAAACAATGCCTGAGAGTCACCTGGGTGAATTGCTGGCATACCCACAGTTAAGGTGGGTCCAAGAGCAGTGCCAACAACACTGTACATTGTGAGCCCACACAATGAGTGAAAGGGGACACAACAGAGCCTAGTCACAGGTGAACAGCTCCAGAAGAGAAATATTCAGTGGCTTCTGTCTCAGTGGGAGTGCTCTAATACTGTCTTCCTCATACTGAAGATCAGAAACACAGCTAAGAAACATATCTGGGGGCCTCTATTCCAACAACCAGGGAGGAGACCCCACCCCTGACAGGACAGTGAAAACCACAGAGCAAAGGGGAGGCCCCAATTAATATCCAGGGCAGGCTCTGGTCATCGCAACACCAGTCAAAACACCTATCAAGGGGATAATGACACAAGCCTCTAGAGCAACCTCAACCACCAGGGGCTGACACCAGGAGCAAGAGGAACTACAATCTTGCAGCCTGAAGAAAGGAGAACACAAACACAGTAAGTTAGACAGAATAAGAAGACAAAGAAATAAGTTGCAGATGAAGGAGCAAGATAAAAACCTACAAGAACAACTAAATGAAGAGGAGATAAGCAATCTACCTGAAAAACAATTCAGAATAATGATAGTAAAGATGATCCAAGATTTCAGAAAAAAAACGGAAGCACAGATCAAGAAGAGGCAAGAAATGTTTAACAAAGACCCAGAAGAACTGCAGAACAAACAGAGATAAACAATAAAATAACTGAAATGCAAAATACACTAGAAGGAATCAATAGCAGAAAAAAAGGTAGAAGAACAGATAAGTGACCTGGAAGACAGAATGATGGAAATCAATGCCAGGGAACAGAATAAAGAAAAAAAAATAATACAAAGAAATGAAGACAGTGTCAAAGACCTCTGGGACAATGTTAAACGCACTAACATTCGAATTATAGGGGTCCCAGAAAAAGAAGAAAAAGGGAAAGAGCCTGAGAAAATATTAGAAGATATTATAGTCAAACACTTCCCTAACATGGGAAAGGTAATAGTCACCAAGTCCAGGAAGTGCAGAGTCCCATACAGGATAAACCCAAGGAGGAACATGCCAAGACACATATTAACCTAACTAAAAAAAAAATAAATACAAAGATAAAATATTAAAAGCAACAAGGGAAAAGCAACAAATACATACAAGGGAATCCCCATAACTTTATCAGCTGAATTTTCAGCAGAACCTCTGCCGGCCAGAAGGGAGTGGCATGATATATTTAAAGTGATGAAAGGGAAAAACTTACAACCAAGAATACCCAGCAGGGCTCACATCAGATTTGATGGAGAAATCAAAAACTTTACAGACAAGCAAAAGCTAAGAGAATTCAGCACCACCAAACCAGCATTCAAACAAAGGAGAAAGGAACGTCTCTAGACAGAAAACACAAGATAATAGAACAAAAGAGGAAAGGAAGAAGAAAGACCTACAAAAACAAACCCCAAGATTTAAGAAAATGTTAATAGGAACATACATATCAGTAATTATTTTAAATGTAAATTGATTAAATACTCCAACCAAAAGACGTAGACTGGCTGAATGGATAAAGAAACAAGACCCATGTATACGCTGTCTACAAGAAACCAACTTCAGACCTAGGGACACATACAGACTGAAAGCGATGGGGTGGAAAAGGTATTCCATGCAAATGAAAATCAAAAGAAAGCTGGGGTAGCAATACTCATATCAGACAAAATAGACTTTAAAATACGACTGTTACAAGAGACAGGGAAGGACACTACATAATGATCAGGGGATCAATCAAAGAAGAAGATATAACAATTGTAAATATTTATGCACCCAATATAGGAGCACCTCAATATATAAGGCAAGTGCTAACAGCCATAAAAAGGGAAATCGACAGTAACACAATCACAATAGTGGGGGAAATTTAACACCCGACTTACAATAATGGAGAGATCATCCAGACAGAAAATTAAAAAGGAAACAAAAGTCTTAAATGACACATTAAACCAGATAGACTTATTTGATATTTATAGGATGTTCCATCCGAAAGCAGCAAAATGCACTCTCTTCTCAATTGTGTACAGAACATTCTCCAGGATAGATCACATCTTGGGTCACAAATCAATCCTCAGTAAATTTAAGAAAATTGAAATCATATCAAGCATCATTTCTGACCAATGTTATGAAATGAGAAATCAATTATAGGAACAAAAACTGTAAAAAACACGAACACGTGGAGGCTAAACAATATGTACTAAATAACCAATGGATCCCTGAGGAAATCAAAAAGGAAATCAAAAAATACCTAGAGAAAAATGACAACGAAAACACTATGACCCAAAACCTAAGGGATGCAGCAAAAACAGGTTTAAGAACGACGATTATAACAATACAATCTTACCTCAAGAAACAAGAAAAATCTCAAATAAACAACCTAACCTTAAACCTAAAGCAACTAGAGAAACTAGCACAAACAAAACCCAAAGTTACTAGAAGGAAAGAAATCATAAAGATTCGAGCAGAAATAAATGAAATACAAAGAAAACAATAGCAAAGATCAATGAAGCTAAAAGCTGGTTCTTTGAGAAGATAAACAAAATTGATAAACTTTTAGCTAGACTCATCAAGAATAAAAGGGATAGGACTCAAATAAATAAAATTGGAAATGAAAAAGAGAAGCTACAGTGGACACCACAGAAATAAACAGGATTATAAGAGACTACTATAAGAAACTATACGCCAATAAAATGGACAACCTAGAAGAAATGGACAAATTCTTAGAAAGGTACAACCTTCCAAGACTGAACCAGGAAGAAATAGAAAATATGAACAGACTAATCACAAGTACTGAAATTGAAACTGTGATTTAAAATCTTCCAACACACAAAAGTCCAGGACCAGATGGCTGCACAGGCAAATCCTATCAAACATTTAGAGAAGAGTTAAAACCTACCCTTCTGAAAATCTTCCAATAATTTGCAGAGGAAGGCCACCATCACCCTGATACCAAAACCAGACAAAGATATCACACAAAAAAGAAAATTACAGACCAATATCACTGATGAACATAGACACCACAATCTTCAACAAAATACTAGCAAACAGAACCCAACAACACATTAAAAGGATCATACACCATGACCAGGTGGGATTTATCCCAGGGAAGCAAGGATTTTACAATATATGCAAATCAATCAGTGTGATACACCACATCACAAATTGACGAATAAAAACCATATGATCATCTCAGTAGATGCAGAAAAAGCTTTTGACAAAATTCAACACCCATTTCTGATAAAAACTCTCCAGGAGTGGGCATAAAGGGAACCTAACTCAACATAATAAAGGCCATATATGACAAACCCACAGCAAACATCTTCTCAACGTTGAAAAACTGAAAGGCTTTCCTCTAAGATCAGGAACAAGACAAGGATATCCACTCTTGCCATTATTATTCAACACAGTTTTGGAAGTCCTCGCCATGGCAATCAGAGAATAAAATGAAATAAAAGGAATCCAAATTGGAAAAGAAGAAGTAAAAGTGTCACTGTTTGCAGGTTACATGATATTATGCATAGAAAATCCTAAACATGCTACCAGAAAACTACTGGAGATCATCAATGAATTTGGCAAAGTTTCAGGATAAAAAATTAATAAACAGAAATCTCTTGCATTTCTATACACTAACAACGAAAGATCAGAAGGAGAAATCAAGGAAACATTCCCATTTACCACTGCATCAAAAAGAATACAATACCAGAGACTTTCAAGATGGCAGAAGAGTAAGACATGGACATCAACTTCCTCCCCACAAATACATCAGAAATACATTTACATGTGGAACAACTCTTATAGAACACTGACTGAATGCAGGCAGCAGACCTCAGACTTCCCAAAAGTTATATAAATTTTTTCCTTTTTCTCTATTTGTGACTGTGTATGTATGCTTCTTTCTGTGATTTTGTCTGTATAGCTTAGCTTTTACACTTTGTCTTAGGGTTCCGTCTGTCCGTTTTTTGTTTTTCTGTTTTTCAGTATAGATTTTAGTGCTTGTTATCATTAGTGGATTTTTTTTTTGGTTTGGGTGCTCTCTTCTTTCTTTCTTTTTTTTTTCTCTTTTAAAATTATTCCTTAAAAATCTTTTTCTTTCTAATAATTCATTTATCTTGTATTTTAATAACTTTATTTATTTATTATTTTTTCTTTCTTTTTTTCTCCCTATAATTCTGAGCCATGTGGCTGACAGGGTCTTGATGCTCTGGCTGGGTATCAGGCCTGTGCCTCAGAGGTGGGAGAGCTGAGTTCAGGGCATTGGTCCACCAGAGACTTCCCAGCTCCATGTAAGATCAAACGGTGATCTCTCTCTCCCAGAGATCTCCATCCCAATGCTAATAACCACCTCCGCTCAATGACCAGCAAGCTACAGTGCTGGACACCCTATGCCAAACAACTAGCAAGACAGGAACACAACACTACCCATTAGCAAAGAGGCTGCCTAAAATCATAATAAGGTCAAAGGCACCCAAAAACACACCACCAGACGCGGTCCTGCCCCCAAGAAAGACAAGATCCAGCCTCATCCACCAAAACACAGGCACCAGTCCCCTCAACCAGGAAGCCTACACAACCCACTGAACCAACATTAGCCACTGCAGGCAGACACTAAAAACAACAGGAATAACGAACATGCCACCTGTGAAAAGGAGACCCCAAACACAGTAAGTTAAGCAAAATGAGAAGACAGAGAAACACACAGCAGATGAAGGAGCAAGGTAAAAACCCAGTGGACCAAACAAATGAAGAGGAAAGAGGCAGTCTACCTGAAAAAAGGTTCAGAGTAATGATAGTAAAGATGATCCAAAATCTTGGAAATAGAATGGAGAAAATACAGAAAAAAGTTTAACAAGGACCTAGAAGAACTAAAGAGCAAACAAACAATGATGAACAACACAATAAATGAAATTAATAATTCTCTAGAAGGAATCAATAACAGAAAAACTGAGGCAGAACAATACATAAGTGACCTGGAAGATAAAATAGTGGAAATAATTACCACAGAGCAGAATAAAGAAAAAAAAATCAAAAGAATTGATGACAGTCTCAGAGACCTCTAGGACAACAATAAACACGCCAACATTTGAATAATAGGGGTCCCAGAAGAAGAAGGGTAAAAGAAGGGTACTGAGAAAATATTTGACGTGACTATAGTTGAAAACTTCCCTAATATTGGAAAGGAAATAGTCAATCAAGTCAAGGAAGTGCGGAGAGTCGCATACAGGATAAATCCAAGGAGAAACATGCAAAGACACGTATTAATCAAACTACCAAAAATTTAATACAGAGAAAAAATATTAAAAGCAGCAAGTGAAAAACAACAAATAACATACAAGGGAATCCCCAAAAGGTAACAGCTGAACTTTCAGCAGAAACTCTGCAAGCCAGAAGGGAGTGGCAAGACATATTTAAACTGATGAAAGGGGAAAACTTACAACCAAGATTATTCTAACCAGCAAGAATCTCATTCAGATTCTACAGAGAAATTAAAATCTTTACAGACAACCATAAGCCAAGAGAATTCAGCACCACCAAACCAGCTTTACAAAAATGCTAAAGGAACTTCTCTAAGCAGGGAACACAAGAGAAGGAAAATACCTACAATAAGAAACCCCCCAAAATAAAGAAAATGGTAATAGAAACATACATATCGATAACTACCTTAAGTGAAAATGAATTAAGTCCTCCAACCAAAAGACATAGACTGGCTGAATGGATACAAACACAAGGCCTGTATATATGCTGTCTACAAGAGACCCACTTCAGACCTAGGGACACATACAGACTGAAAGTGAGGGGATGGAAAAAGATATTCCATGCAAATGGAAATCCAAAGAAAGCTGGAGTAGCAATTCTCATATCAGACAAAACAGACTTTAAAATAAAGACTATTACAAGAGGCAAAGATGGACACTACATAATGATCAAGGGATCAATCCAAGAAAGGGATATAACAATTGTAAATATTTATGCACCCAACATAGGAGCACCTCAATACATAAGGAAAATGCTAACAGCCATAAAGGGGGGAATCCACAGTAACACAATCAGTGTAGGGGAATTTAACACCCCACTTTCACCAATGGACAGATCATCCAAAATGAAAACTAATAAGGAAACACAAGCTTTAAATGATAAACAACATGGATTTAATTTATATTTATAGGACACTCCATCCAAAAACAACAGAATACACTTTCTTGATAAGTGCTCATGGAACGTTCTCCAGGATAGATCATATCTTGGGTCACAAATCAAGCCTTGGTAATTTAAAGTAAATTGAAATTGTATCAACTATCTCTTCCAACCACAATGCTATGAGACTAGATATCAATTATAGGAAAAAGTCTGTAAAAATACTAACACATGGAGGTTAAACAATGCAACACTTAATAGCTAAGAGATCACTGAAGAAATCAAAGAGGAAATCAAAACTTACATAGAAAAAAATGACAATGAAAACATGACGACCCAAAACCTATGCGATGCAGCAAAAGCAGTATTCAGAGGGAAGTTTATAGCAATACGGTCCTACCTCAAGAAACAAGAAACATCTTAAATAAACAACCTAACCTTACACTGAAAGCAATTAGAGAAAGAAGAACAAAAATCCCCAAAGTTAGCCAAAGGAAAGAAATAATAAAGATCAGATCAGAAATAAATGCAAAAGAAATGAAGGAAACAATGGCAAAGATCAATAAAACTAAGAGCTGGTTCTTTGAGAAGATAAACAAAATTGATAAACCATTAGGCAGACTCATCAAAAAAAAAAAAAGGAAAAAAGACTCAAATCAATAGAATTAGAAATGAAAATGGAGAAGTAACAACTGACACTGCAGAAATACAAAGGATCACCAGAGATTACTACAAGCAACTATAAGCCAACAAAATGGACAACCTGGAAGAAATGGAGAAATTCTTATAAAAGCACAACCTTCTGAGACTGAACCAGAAGAAATAGAAAATATAAGCAGACTAATCACAAGCACTGAAAATGAGACTGTGATTAAAAATCTTCCAACAAACAAAAGCCCAGGACCAGATGGCTCCACAGACGAATTCTATCAAACATGTAGAGAAGAGCTAACACCTATTCTTCTCAAACTCTTCCAAAATATTCCAGAGGGGGAAACACGCCCAAACTCATTCTACAAGGCCACCATCACCCTGATACCAAAACCTGACAAAAATGCCGCAAAAAAAGAAAAATACAGACCAATATCACTGATGAACATAGATGCAAAAATCCTCAACAAGATAGTAGAAAACAATCCTACAGCACATAAAAAGGATCATACACCATGATCAAGTGGGGTTTATCCAAGGAATGCAAGGATTCTTCAATATACACAAATCAATCAGTGTGATACAACATATTAACAAATTGAAGGATAAAAACCATATGATCATCTCAATAGATGCAGAAAAAGCTTTTGACAAAATTCAACACCAATTTATGATAAAAACCCTCCAGAAAGTAGGCAGAGAGGGAACTTACCTTACCATAATAAAGGCCATATATGACAAACCCACAACCAATATCATCATCAATGGTGAAAAACTGAAACCATTTCCTGTAACATCAGGAACAAGACAAGGTTGTCCACTCTCACCACTATTATTCAACATAGTTTTGGAAGTTTTAGCTACAGCAATCAGAGAAGAAAAAGAAATAAAAGGAATCCAAATCGGAAAAGAAGAAGTAAAGCCGTCACTGTTTGCAGTTGACATGATACTATACATAGCGAATCCTAAAGATGCTATGAGAAAACTACTAAGCTAAGCTATGAATTTGGTAAAGTATCAGGACACAAAATTAATGCACAGACATGTCTTACATTCCTATACACTAATGATGAGAAATCTGAAAGAGAAATTAAAGAAACACTCCCATTTACCATTGCAACAAAAAGAATAAAATACCTAGGAATAAATCTACCTAAGGAGACAAAAGACCTGTATGCAGAAAATTATAAGACACTGATGAAAGAAATTAAAGAGGATACAAACAGATGGAGAGATATACCATGTTCTTGGATTGGAAAAATCAACATTGTGAAAATGACTATACTGTCCAAGGCAATCTACATATTCAATGCAATCCCTATCAAACTACCAATGGCATTTTTCACAGAACTAGAACAAAAAATTTCACAATTTGTATGGAAACACAAAAGACCCCAAATAGCCAAAGCAATCTTGAGAAAAAAAAACAGCTGGAGGAATCAAGCTCCCAGACTTCAGACTATATTACAAAGCTACAGTAATCAAGACAGTATGGTACTGGCACAAAAACAGAAATGTAGATCAATGGAACAGGATAGAAAGCCCAGAGATAAACCCACGCACATATGGTCACCATATTTTTGATAAAGGAGGCAAGAATATACAATGGAGAAAAGACAGCCTCTTCGATAAGTGGTGCTAGGAAAACTGGACAGCTACATGTAAAAGAATGAAATTAGAACACTCCCTATCACCATACACAAATATAAACTCAAAATGGATTAAAGACCTAAATATAAGGCCAGACACTATAAAGCTTTTAGAGGAAAGCATAGGCAGAACACTCTATGATGTACATCACAGCGAGCTTTTTTTTGACCCACCACCAAGAGAAATGGAAATAAAAACAAAAATAAACAAATGAGACCTAGTGACATTTAAAAGCTTTAGCATAGCTAAAGAAAACATAAACAAGATGAAAAGACAACCCTCAGAATATATTTGCAAATGAAGCAACTGACAAAGGATTAATCCTCAAAATTTAGAACCAGTTCATGCAGCTCATTATCAGAAAAACAAACTACCCAATCTAAAAATGGGCAGAAGACCTAAATAGATATTTCTCAAAAGAAGATATACAGATTGCCAACAAACACATGAAAAGGATGCTCAACATCACTAATCATTAGAGAAATACAAATCACATCTACAATGAGGTATCACCTCACATCAGTCAGAATGGCCATCATCAAAAAATCTAGAAACAATAAATGCTGGAGAGGGTGTGGAGAAAAGGGAACCCTCTTGCACTGTTGGTGAGAATGTAAATTGATACAGCCACTATGTAGAACAGTATGGAGTTTCCTTAAAAAACTAAAAATAAAACTACCATACAACCCAACAACCCCACAACTGGGCATATACCCTGAGAAAACCATAATTCAAAAAGAGTCTTGTACCACAATGTTCATTGCCGCTCTATTTATAATAGCCAGGACATGGGAGCAACCTAAGTGTCTATCAACAGATGAATGGATAAAGATGTGGCACATATATATAATAGAATATTACTCAGCCATAAAAAGAAACAAAAATGAGTTATTTGTAGTGAGGTGGTTCGACCTAGAGACTGTCATACAGAGTGAAGTAAATCAGAAAGAGAAAAAATATACCGTATGCTAACACATATATAAGGAATGTAAAAAAAGAAAAAAAATGGTTCTGAAGAACCTACAGGCAGGACAGGAATAAAGATGCAGATGTAGAGAATGGACTTGAGGACACGGGGAGGAGGAAGGGTAAGCTGGGACGAAGTGAGAGAGTGGCATGGACATATATACATTACCAAATGTAGAATAGATAGCTAGTGGGAAGCAGCCGCATAGCACAGGGAGAGCAGCTCAGTGCTTTGTGACCACCTAGGTGGGTGGGATAGGCAGGATGGGTGGGAGATGCAAGAGGGAGGAGATATGGAGATATTTGTATATGTATTGCTGATTCACTTTGTTATAAAGCAGAAACTAACACACCATTGTAAAGCAGTTATACTCCAATAAAAAAAATTTTTAAAAGTATGCAATACCTATGAATTGACCTATATAATTAGACAAAAACCTGTACCCAGGAAACTGTAAGATACTGATGAAAGAAATAAATGATGACACAATTATTGGAGAGATATACCATGTGCTTGGACTGGAAGAATCAATATTGGAAGAATGACTATACCACCTAAAGCAGTCTACAGATTCAATGAAATTCCTATTGAATTACCAATGGCATTTTTCACATAATTAGTACAAAATATTTTACAATTTGTATGGAACACCAAGGACCCCGATTAGCCAAAGCAATCTTGAGAAAGAACAACGGAGCTGGAGGAATCAGGCTACCTGGCTTCAGGCTATGTTACAAAGCTATAGTTATCAAATCAGTATGGTACAGGCACAAAAACAGAAATATACATCATTGGAACAGGAGAGAATGTCCAGAGATAAACCCCCACACCTTTGGCCACCTAATCTATGACAAAGGAGGCAAGAATACACAATTAAAGAAAGACAGTCTCTTCAATAAGTGGTACTGGGAGAACTGGACAGCTACATGTGAAAGAATGAAATGTGAACCCTTCTTGACATCATCCACCAAGATAAACTCAAAAGGGGTTAAAGACCTAAATATTTAAAACCAGACACTATAAAACTCTTTGAGGAAAACATAGGCAGAACACTCTTTGACATAAATCGAAGCAAGATCTATTTTGACCCACCTCCAAGAGTAATGAAAATAAAAACGAAGGGACTTCCCTGGTGGTGCACTGGTTAAGAATCCACCTGCCAACACAGGGGACACGGGTTTGAGCCCTGGTCCAGGAAAATCCCACATGCCACAGACAACTAAGCCCGTGCACCACAACTACTGAGCCTGTGTTCTAGAGCCCGTGAGCCACAGCTACTGAAGCCCACACACCTAGAGCCCATGATCCACAACATAGAAGCCACTGCAGTGAGAAGCCCATGCACCACAACAAAGAGTAGCCCCCTCTCACCGCAACTAGAGAAAGCCTGCACCCAGCAATGAAAACCCAACACAGCCTATAAATAAATAAATAAATAAATAAATAAATAAATAAATAAATAAATAAATAAATGTATAAAAAAGAATAAAAATGAAAATAAACAAATGGGACCTAATTAAATTTAAAAGATTTTGCACAGCAAAGGCAAACATAAACAAAATGAAAAAACAACCCTCATAATGTGAGTAAATATTTGCAAAAAATGCAACCGACAAGGGATTAATCTCCAAAATATACAAACAGCTCATGCAGTGCAATATCAAAAAAAACCCAAACAACCCAATCAATAAATGGGTGGAAGATCTAAATAGACATTTCTCCAAAGAAGACATACAGATGGCCAAAAAGCACATGAAAAGATGCTCAACATCACTAATTATTAGAGAAATGCAAATCAAAATTACAATGTGGTATCACCTCACACCAGTCAGAATGGCCATCATCAAAAAATCTACAAACAATAAATTTTGGAGAGGATGTGGAGAAAAGGGAACCCTTCTACACTGCTGGTGGGAATGTAAATTTGTACAGCCACTATGGAGAACAGTATGGAGGTTCCTTTAAAACCTGAAAATAGAGCTCCCATATGACCCAGCAATCCCAGTCCCACTCCTGGGCATTTATCTGGAGAAAATCTTAATTTGAAAAGGTACATGCACCCCAATGTTCATGACCACTCTTTCCTGATAAAAATTCTCAACAGATTAGGAGTAGAAGGAAACTACTTCAGCATAATAAAGGCCTTATACAAAACTCCCCCCCACAACTAACATCATGTTCAATGGTGAAAGGCTGGCAGCTTTCCTCTAAGGTCAGGAACAAGACAAGGGTGCCTGCTTTCACCACTTCTATTTAACATATATTGGAATGCTTAGCCAGAGCAATTAGGCAAGAGAAAGAAATAAAAGGCATTCAAATTGGAAGGAAAGTAGTAAAGTTATCTTTATTCACAGACAATAAATTTTGTAGAGCACCTAAAGATTTCACACACACACACACACACACACACACACACACACACACTACCTCTCAGAACTAATAAATAATTTCAGTAAAGTTGCAGAATATTAAATCAACCACTAAAGTTAGTTGCATTTCTAGACACTAACAATGCACACTATGAAAGGAAAATTTAAAAACAATTCAATTTACAATAGCATCAAAAAGAATAAATACCTAGGAATAAGCTTAATTATTGATTTTAAAAACTAGTACAATGAAAGCCACCAAATGTTGCTGAAAGAAATTAAAGAAGATACCAATAAATAAGTGGAAAGACATTCTATGTTCAAGGATTGGAAGATTTAATATTGTTGAGATGTTAGTACTACCCTATGTAGTCTACAGATTTAACGCAATCACTATCAAAATCCTAATAATATTTTTGCAGAAATAGGAAAATCCATTGTAAAATTCATATGGCACCTCAAGGGACCCAACATTGCCAGAACACACTCAAAATATTTTTTAAAGTAGGAGATCTCACACTTGCTGATAACAAATCTTACTACAAAGCCATAGTAAACAAAACAGTGTTTACTGGCATAAAGACAAACATTCAGACCAATGGAATAGAATAGAGAGCTCACAAATCAATCCTTATATATATTGTCAAATGATTTTTTGACAAGGGAGTCAAGACCACTTAATGAGGATAGATAATTCTTTCAGTGATTTGTTCTGGGAAAATTGAATATCCATATACAGGAGAATGAATTTGGACCCTTATTTTGTACCATATAAAAATTTACTCAAAGTGGATCAAAGAGCTAAATAAAAGTAAAACCTAAAATTATAAAGCTCTTAGAATAAAATTTTAGGAACGAGTTCCTGACAGTGGATTTTATGATCACTTTTTGGGTAAGAAACCAAAGCAAAGGCAAAAAAAATATTTTAAATAGATAAGTTGAATTTCATCAAAATTAAAAACTAGAATAGACACAACAATCAAGTGGGGGAAAAAGAACAAAATTGGAATTGGAAACTGAAAGACTCACCCTTCTCAATTTCAAACTTACCACAAAGCTACAGTAATTAAGCCTGTGTGGTGTTGATATAAGTATGAGCATATGGATCAATGGGATAGAACTTAGAACCCAGAAATAAATCTATACATTCATGGTTAATTGATTTTCAACCAGAGGGCCCAAACATTCAACAAGGGAAAGAATGATCTTTTCAACAAATAATACCAGGACAACTGGATATCCACATGCATATGATGAAATTTCACCTCTTCCTTAAAACACACACAGAAATTAACTCTATGTGGATCATAAATATAAACGCAAGAGCTAAAATATAAAACTCCTAGAAGAAAATATAACATAAAATATTCTTGATATTGGACATTTCAATGATTACTTGGATATGACATGACAATCACAGGCAACAAGAGTAAAAATAGACTAAATGAAAATGTGAACCTTTTGTGTATCAAAGGACACAATCAATTACCTTTAGAGTAAAAAGGTAATTCACAGAATGGGAAAATATTTGCAAATCATATATCTGATAAGGGATTAAAATCCAGAATATATGATTAACTCCTCCAACTCAACTGCAAACAAACAACACAATTTTAAATATTGCAAAGCACTTGAATAAAAATTTCTCCAAATACAAGTGACCAAATAAGTACATAAAAAGATGTTCATTGTCACTAATCATTAGGGAGATGCAAATCAAAACCACAAGGAGATACGATCTCATAACCATTATGAAGGCTACTATCAAAACAAACAGAAAAAAGTAAGTGTTGGCAAAGATGTGGAGAAATTGTCATTCTTGTGCATCAGTGATAGGATTGTAAATGGTGCAGCCAGGTTGTCAAACAGTATAATGGGTCCTCAAAATATTAAAAACAATTGCCATGGGTTCCAAAGATTTCATTGCTGGATATATACCCAAATGAATTGTGAGCAGGAACTTGAAGAAATATTTGTACATACATATTCATAGCAGCATCATTTACAATAGCCAAAAATGGAAGCAACCCAGGTGTTCATTGACAAATAAATAGCTAAACAAAGTGTGGTAATATAAATACAATAGAATGCTACTTAGTTTTAAAAAAGAAGGAAATTCTGACACATGCTACAACGTGAATGAACTTTAAGGACATTATGCTAAGTGAAATAATCCTGTTACAAAAGGAGAAATAATCTGATTCCACTTGTATGATTATCTAGAGTAGTGAAATTCATAGAGACAGAAAGAATGGTGGTTTTCAGGGGCTGAGGGAGGGGAGAATGGGGAATTATCGTTTAATGTTTATAGCATTTCAGTTTTACAAGATGAAAAGTGTTCTGAAGATGGATGGTATTGATAGTTGCTCAACAATATGAAGGCACTTATGTCACTGACTGAACTGTATACTTAAAAATGGTTAAGATGTTAAATTTTATGCTATATGTACTTTACTGCAATATGAGAAAAACTTTCAAGGTCATGAAAAACAAAGAAATACTAGAAAATTGCAAAATAGTATGGGAGACTAAGGAAACATGATGACTAAATGCAATATGGTTCCCTGGAATGGATCCTAGAACAGAAAAGGGACATTTGTATGAATACTGGTGAAATCTGATTAATGTATGGTCTTTGGTTAATTATATGGTATGAATGTTAACCTCTTATTTTGACAAGTGTATCATGGTTATGATAATATTAATGGAAAATAGATGTAAGTTATCTAGGAACTCTGTACTATATCTGCAACTTTGTAAATTTATTTCAAAATTAGAAGTTTGTCTACAAATTATTTTTAAAAAAACATAGGAGAAAACCTTCAGGACCCAGGGCTAGCTAAAGAATTAGACTTAACACCAAAGGCACAATCCACAGAAAGGGAAAAGTGATAAGCTGAACTTCATTACAATTAAAACTTTTGTTCTGTGAAGGACCCTTTTTATAGAAAGATAAAAAAAACAAGCTACAGACTGGTAGTCTATATCTATAGAATATATATCCAACAGAAGACTATTACCTAGGACATATAGAGTTCTCAACACTCAACATTAAAAAAATTAATTAAAAAATGGGAAGATGCTGAGCTAAAACAACACTGAAGGGTGTATACAGGTAATAAATAAGGACCTAAAAAGATGTTCAACATCATTAGCCATTTGAAAAATGTAAATTAAAACCACAATGCAATATCAGAATGGTAAAATTAAAAATTAATAATAGCACAAAATTCTGGTGAGGAGGTAGAGAAATTGAATTGCACATATATTGCTGGTGGGAATGTTAAACAGTATGGTATAGCTTCTTTTGAAATAGTTTGGCGTTTTCTTATAAACTAAACTGTATTTATCATACAACTCAACAATTGCACTTTGTAAAATTTGTTTATAAGTCTATTCTTTCCTCATTGATTTTTCTTGACAACCTGGTTGAAAATCAATTATGACATAAATATAAATGATCATTTCTAGTCTCTCAACTCTATTCCATTGATCTATATATATGTCTATTGTTATGTCAGTTATCTTCATTACTGTAACTTTGTAGTAAGGTTTGAAAAAGGAAGAATTTCTTCATCCAAAGTTTGTCTAATTTTATTGATCTATTTCAGGATTGTTTTGGCTATTCTGGGACGCTTGTCTTTCCATACGTATTTTAGGATCAGCTTGTTAATTTGTACAAAAAACAAACAAACAACACTCCTGGGGTTATTAGTGATTGAATTAAACTTGTAGCTCAGTTTGGGGAGTATTGCCGTCCTAACAATGTTAGGTGTTCTGACCCATGAACATAAAGTGTCTTTCCATTTATTTACACATTCTTTAACTTATGTCAACAATATTTTGTAGTTTTCAGTGTATATATCTTCCATTTCTTTTGTTAAATTTACTCTTAAGTATTTTTCTCTTTAATATACTTGTAAAAGAATTGTTTTCTAAATTTTTTTGGATTGCTCTTGTATAGAAATACAATTGAGATTTTTTAAAATATTGAGCTTTTATCCTGAAACTTTGCTGAACTTGTTTACTGGTTCACAAAGTTTATTAGTGAATTCCTTAGGATTATTTGTATGCAATATCAGGTTATGTGCAAATATAGTTTTACTTCTTTCTTTACAATCTGTATGCCTTTAATGTATTTTCCTTGTATAATAAATCATCTAGAAATTACATTAGAATGTTGAATAAATGGGGCAAAAGTGGACAAGCTTATGTTTTTGGTGATCTTACATGGGAAGCATTCAATCTTTTACCACTAAGTGTAATGTTAACTGTAGGAATTTTTCGTAGGTGCCTTTTATCAGATTGAGGAAGTACCCATCTATTCTTAGGTTACTGAGAATTTTAATAATGAAAGGGTATGGAATTTTATCAAATGCTTTTTCTGCATATATTAAGAAGATCATGTGTTTTTTTGTGTTTTATTCTTTTACTTATTGATTTATTTTCATATTTTGAACCAATTTTACATTCCCGGGATAAATTCCACTTGGCGATGTTGTATAGTCCTTTTTGTATGTTCCTGGATTAGGTGTCCTAGTATTCTGTTGAGGATCTCTATATCTGTATTCATAATGGATATTGATCTATAGTTTTATTTTCTTGCAATGTTGTTGTCTGGTTTCTTTCAGGATAATACTGGCCTCCTTGTAAAATTAGTTGAGAAATGTCCTCTCATCTTCTATTTTTTTGAAATGTTTGTGAAGAATTTGTGTTAATTTTTAAAAAATGATTGGTAGAAGCCACCAGTGAAGTCATCTGGGTCTGGGCTTTTCTTTATGGAAACATTTATATATTTATTTGTTTATTCATTCATTTATTATTTATGTTAAGTCTATATATGTTAAAAATTCAACACCACTTTGTTATTATTATCTATTTTTTGTCTTTTAAAAGAGCTGAAAGAGGAGAGAAAGTATATATCTATAGAATTTTTATATTATCCTTCTTATTTGCAATGCCTGGTTATTTTTGTTTCTTCTTGTGGATTAGAGTTACCATCTGATGTCATTTTTCTCACTCTATGTATCTGAACTCCCATCTATCTCCTTTGTGCTGTTATTATGACATAGATCTTTTCTGTATGTTATAGCCCAACAATACAATTATCTCAATATTGTCCTTTGCATTAATTAAAAAAAATCAATTAAGAGATTAAAAGGTGAAGAAATATGCAATTATGTTATGTCTTTCATGTTTACCTACATTTACTGGTAATTTTTCTTAAATATATGGATTTAAATAATTGTCTGGTATCACTGGTGTTCTGTCTGAAGAACTTTAGTATTTCTTATATGGTGGGTTTACTAGTAATGTATTCTTCCACTTTATCTTCATTTCTTAAAGATAGCCTTTCTTTATATGTAATTTTTGGCTGACATGTTTCTCTTAAGTTTGAATATGTCACTTCACTGACTTTTGGCCTCTGTAGTTTCTGATGAGTTGTCAGCTTCTAATCTTATCAAGGGTCCTTTATACATGAGGTTCTGCTTCTCTCTTGCTGCTTTCAAGACATTCTTTGGTTTTGGCTTTTGCAGTTTGATTATGATGTGTCTAGTATGGATCTCTTTGAATTTATCATATTTGGAATTTATTGAGTTTTTTGGATATGTGGACTAATGTTTTTCACCATCCTAATGTTTTCACCAGATTAATGTTTTCAGCAATTATTTCTTTGAATATCTTTTCTGCCTTGTAGTCTCCTCTCCTATCTCTCATTATGTTTTCATTTGCATTCTTGATGGTGTCCCACAAGTCTCAAAATCTTGTTAATTTTTCTTCATTCTTTTCTTCTGTCTGTTTCTCAGAGTGGAAAAATCTCAATTGTTCAATCTTCAAGTTTAATGCTTTTTTTCTTCTGCCTGCACTATCCTGTTGCTTGGTATTTTTACTGAATTTTACTTCAGTTTTCGTACTTTTCAACTCCAGAGTTTCTATTTGGCCTTTAGAAAAATTCTCTTGATATTTTATCTTTGTTGAGACATCATTTTCACACTCTTCTTTAGTTCTTTCTAAAGATATGGTTTCTTTTAGTTTTTTGAACATATTTATAATAGCTGAGTTAAGCTTTTGTCTAATATGTCTACTCTCTAGAATTCCTCAGGGAAAATTTCTTTTGATTGCTTTATTTTTTCCTTGCATGTGGCATACTTTCTTGTTTATTTATATTTCTAATATTTTGTGTTGCAAACTGGATATTTAAAATAATATATGGCTATCCTAGAAATTAGATTTTCTCCTCCTTTCAGTTTATTGTTATTACTGGTTGTTGTTGTTGCTGTTTGTTTGTTTACTGACTTTTCTAAACTAATTCTGTACATTTAAAAAAAATAATTTTTATTTATTTATTTATTTATTTGCTGCATTGTGTCTTCGTTTCTGCATGCAGGCTTTCTCTAGTTGCAAAGAGCTGGCACTACTCTTCGTTGTGGTGCATGGGCTTCTCACTGTGGTGGCTTCTCTTTTTGCAGAGCACAGACTCTAGGTGCGCAGGCTTCAGTAGTTGCAGCATACGGGTTCAGTAGTTGTGGCACATGGGCCCTAGAGTGCACAGGTTTCAGTTGTTGTGGCACATGGGCTCAGTAGTTGTGGTGCACGGGCTTAGATGCTCAGCAGCATGTGGGATCTTCCCAGAGAGGGATTGAACCCATGTCCCCTGCATTGGCAGGTGGATTCTTAACCACTGTGCCACCAGGGAAGTCCCTAATTCTGTACATTTTTAAGGCAAATTCTGTACATTCTTTGCTGTGTCTGGCTACTGAAATCTCTGTCATGTTAGCCTCATGATCATTGAATGATTGAACAGAAATTGCCTGGAACCAAAAATGTCTCCCAGTTTTTGCTGAGAGCATCTGGGTGCATGTTGTGGCAACACTAGCCCGATAGTTTCAAATCTGCCTTAGACTTCACTTCTTTCCTATCAGAGTTTTAAGTTTGATCAGAGGTGAGAGCTCATTGTCTTCTCAGGTCTTTCTTGAGCTTGTGCACAGCTCTGGGCATGCACATAGACCTACACATGTGTATACTTCTAGATTTTGAGAAATATAGTTCTAGATTTCTAGAAATTTTCAAAGTCCCTTTTGGACTTACCATTCCATAACTTTTCCTTCTAAACATTTTGATTAGGTTATTGTCTGTCCCAGTTGATATTTACCACTTGAGGCACATGCATTCTTAAATAATTACTGCTAATATTTCTGAAAAAATGTTCCAGGGAAAATGCTGTTCACACTGGGAGATCTCTGAGTCAGTTTAAACAAGCCCTGCTGGTGGCATTTTCCAGGGAATGTCCAGACAGATCCAATAGTAATAATTCTCTGGGAATGTGGCTTTGGAAGGCCCCAAACCTTAGCCTGACCTTTCTAGTAGTGGCCAGGCTGCTGGTTTCCACTGTGGTTCCAGGTTATTGGTTTTCAAGGGTGCTGCAGATCTCGGGAAAGAGTTACAGAAACAGAGCAAATTAAAACATCAGAAAGCTCACTATTCTTCACAAGAGTTAGCCATTTTTCTCTAAGAAATATTCCGTGGATTGTTGCAAGTCTTTAGTCAATTTCCAGAGTACTGAAAAACTTGGTTTTGACACTTTTTCCAATGTTCTTCTTGCTTTTATCCAGGAGAGCACTTTAAGAGGTCCTTATTCTGCCATTTTGAATCTATTGTACTTAGAATGAATCAATCTTCTTAAATGTGTAGATTGATATTTTTCATCAAGTTTAGGACATTTTCATTCATTGTTTCTTTGAATAAGTTTTTGCCCCTTTATTTTTCTTCTTTGTTTCTTGTATTTCATTATGTGTCATGCACTTAATAATATCCCATATTTCTCTAAGGCTCCATTCATTTATCCTCCTTTTTTCTCTCTGTTCTTCAGATTGCATAATCTCTATCAATCTATCTTCAGTTTTACTTATTCTTTTTTCTGCCAGTTCAGATATATTTTTGAGCTCCTGTAGTGATTTTTTTCTTTTTGTTTTTGCACTTTTTATCTCCAGAATTTTCATTTTTAATATAATTTCAACAGTTTACAGATATTCTCTATCTTATGATAGAAGGAAAGTCGTCACACTTTCCTTCAATTCTCTCAAAATGTTTTCCTTTAGTTGTTTGAATATATTTATGATAGCTGTTTTGAAATATTTATCTGCTGAGTGCAACATCTTGCTTCCCTCAAAGGAAATTTCCATTGCTTGTTCTTTTTACTATTTATGGGACACATTTTCTTATTTCTTTGCATGTATCATAATTTTTTTAAACTGAACAATTTTAAATAATATGTTGCAGCAATTCCAGATGCTGAAATGGCCTCTTCCTTTGGCCTTGTTGTTTGTTTGTTTGATTGCTTATTTTTTTTAGTGACTTGGCTAAGTTAGTTCAGTGAAGTCTGTTTTTATTGCAGTGTGAAGCAGAAATTTTTCTTCAGAAGGCACAGCTTTAGGCATACATATTGTCTTCCTTACCAGTAGGACCACTTTAGATTTTTAGCCTAGAAAATTTGGAGGATATCACATTAATCAAGGAGTAGACTCGCAGAGGGCATCATATTCACTGCAGTTTGGGATGCATTGACTCTTAAAGGAAACTATATTGTAGACAATTTTGATAAATCTATTCTGGAGTTATGTGTTTATCATAAGAGTACAGATTTTAATTTTGATGATATTACCAAGGAGCAGTAAAGAGAAAAGAAGAGAGGTTTAATGATGGTATGTTTTTGGACACTGAGATTTAAGGCTTGAAGGAGGAAAAGGAACCAGCAATAGATTTTTTTTTTAAAGAGCAATGAGAGAGGTAAGGCAGCTTCGATAATGCAGTTATCAAACCACAGAGAGCATTTCATGAAATGTGGAGAATGATAACTAACATTTGCTGCAAGTTTATTGTGTTAAGGCACTTTAAATGAGCAATTGCGCAATTACATTAAATTCTCAGAATCGGCCTAAGAAGTAAATGAATTATCTCTGTTTTATAGATGAAGTCACTGAAGCTCAGATGAGTAATATAACTTATCTGTGATAACCCAGCTAATATGTGGCAACAAAGGATTTGAACCTAGGTCTATCTGAACCTAGACCTAATTTCTTGTCCATGGTGTCTTCATACTGGTTAACCATGTCAAATGTCAGAGAGTTCAAGAAGGTATTGAAGAACGATCCATCAGAATGGGTGATTATGATGCATTTGACAACGTTTAATAGACCAATTTTAGTACAGGAGAGGGAGTAGAAGCCAGATTTCGGGGATTTGATTTGTAGAATGAGCACAGAGAATGTTGTTGGCATAAGGAAAATGGAATTATTCAAGCGAGGAAGAAAAAAGGTTAGCAGTATATGATTGAAATAACTTTGGAGCCAGGCTATACTGAGTTCAAATACTGTCTTTCCCAGTCATTTAATGTTGGGCTCATTAACTAACTTCTTTGAATGTCAGTTTCCTCATGTGTAAAATAGAAATTCCTATCTTGCAGTTTTGTTGTGAGGATTACAGATAATGGATGTAAAATACTTTATATATTAGGCATTTATTCATTGAAGGAATTGAGATAGGATTTATGATGCAAAAGGGGCTAGTGTTGTAAGAGGAGGTAGTCTAAAGTATTTTACCCAGTAGCTATTATTATTATTATTATTCCCAGTAGTGGTCCTTACGTTTTTGGGGAGATCCCATACTTCTTTCAGAATTGGATGGAAGCTTTGAATTATCTTCTAGAAAATTTCATATACACACGTGTTAAAGATAATTTCTGTGGCTTCACTCATCCAATGAAGGTTAAAAAATAATAATTTACGTGTATTGAATGTTTACTATATGTCAGATACTACTATAAGTTCTTCATATACATTAACTTGTGTTCATTTTAAGATGAAGAAATAGGCTCAGAGAGGTTAAGAAACTTGCCTAAGGTCACACAGCTAGTAAGTAGGATGGTTAGGATTCAAACCCAAACCACTCTACTATGTTGCTTTATAAATTCATATGTTGAAAATGCCACATGTAAAATGACATTATTTGCAGAACAATTTTCAACAGCAAAAAATTATAAACCACCTAAACCACCAGTAGAGAAGAATTAAATTAATTATTAGACAGTCATAATTGTCAAAAATTATTGGTACCTCCTTATTTTTACAGATAAGCAATTATGTCTAAGATAATTTACTAAGTGGAAAATCAGGGTGCAGATGAATGTATATAGTTTACTACTTTCTTGTAATAAAAATGAGAGAAAACATATATATGTATGTGCTTGTATGTGCATAGAGTATCTGTGAAAGCGTAAATAAGAACCTAAATATGGTAGTTGCCTCTGAAGGAGGGAAGCTGAGTAAATCTGATCTCAGCCTGCATTTTATTCTATCACTAAGTATATACATCCCTAACTTTCTAAATTAGATTTTAAATTCCTTAAGAGCAAGGACTTGTCTTATTCATCACTGAGTCCACCCAAACACAACCTAGCACAGGGTCTTGCAATTAGTGAATGCTCAATTAACATAGCTACTCTGAATTCAAATGAATAAAGGAAAGTACTCTGAATTCAAATGAATAAAGGATAGTAAAGACAGAGGAGATAGCAAAGAGAAAGCCAAAGGTACATTTGAAGACAGCCAAAAAGGCTCTACAGAGAACATGTAACTTTCATGTTAATGTTAGAATAATATGATATAGATGTTATCAGTTGATTCCCAGCATGAATGTTTAACTATGTCTATAGTTATTTAGTCATAACATTTTGACTGAATTTTTTAACAATCCCTTATGAATCCCTATGAAACATGATTTGAGACAAAGATTCTCAAGGTGTGGTCTACAGATCCCTGGAGGTGCTGAGACTCTTTCAGTGGGCCCTCAAGGTCAAAACTATTTTTGTAACAATACTAAGACATTTTTACTTTTTCACTGTATTGACATTTGCACTGATGGTACAAAACATATGGAGGGTAAAACTTCTGATGCCTTAATATAAATCAAAGCAATTGTATCAAAGTATTCTAGTATTCTTCACTGCCATACATTTATGGGTAGAAAAAGCAGTTTCACTTAAGAATGTCCTTGATGCAGCAACAAAAAATTATTAATTTTATTAAATCTTGACCCTTGAGTACAAGTCTTTTAATGTTTTGTGTAAAAAATAGGAAGTATATATAAAGTACTTCTGCTGCACATCAAAGTATAATGGTTGTCTCAAAGAAAAGCACTTGTAAATTATTTAAGGTTTGTGCTGAACTAGACACTTTTTCATGGGACACAATTTTTACTTGAAAGAAGGACTGAAAGAAATTATAGTTGTTCAGATTTGGGTATTAGGCAGACATTTCTTAGAAATGATCAAAGTAAACCTGTCGCTTCAAGGAAAAACAACTGACAAGTATTTGTTGCCAATATTAAAACTTGAGTTTTCAAGTAAATTAGAAATTGGACAACTTGTACCCATCATCATGTACTTGACAGCTTCCTATTACTTACAGACTTTTCTGATGAAACCAGTGGTGATTGTAGCAGATGTGGTGCATTTTTTATTCTGTATAGTGAACTGTATCAAGAGTAGCATAACTCCATGAACCAATATGTTCCAAGAGACCAATTCAAGTTGTTACAAATAATGCACGACTAAAAGACCAATTCAAAATACAAGATATATCAATGAATTTTAATAAAATAGAGTAGGAAAAGTTCCTTGATGTGCTTTCAGAATCCACATTGCAATTACCCTGTAAAAGGCTACTACTAGTTTAGTTTTTGTGTTGTAACAAAGAATATGTACACTCAAATGAAAGGATTATTAAAATGCTCACCTTTTTTCATCTCATCCACATTAGACCATATTTTTTCTCCTAAATTACAACTGAAACAATATATCACAACAGATTGAATGAAGAAATAAATATATGAGAATCCAGCTTTGTTCTGTTAAAGAGGTTTGCAGAAATGTAAAACAATGTCACCCTTCTCATTATTTTTTAGTAAATTAGTTATATCTCATAAAATATATGCTATTTATGTTAACATACAATGTATTTATTATTTTAAGTGGATTAATAAATTAGAACTTTTATCGAAGTATAGTTGATTTACAATATTGTGTTAGTTTCAAGTGTACAGCAAAGTGATTCAGTTATAATTTTCAGATTATATTCCATTATAGGTTATTAAAAGACATTGAATATAGTTTCCTGTGTTATACAGAAAATCCTTGTTGTTTATTTATTTTATGTATAGTAGTTTGTATCTGATAGTCCCATACTCCTGATTTGTGCCTCCCCCACACCCTCTTCCCTTTGGTAACCATAAGTTTGTTTTCTATGCCATCAATTTTCAATGCCTAATATGGGAAATATTGATAGCATTGACTTGAAATAAATAGACTGCCAGATATTTCTCCAGCAAAATGGGTTTATCAGGATCAACAGAGAATTGCAATTTGGGGTCTGTAAGCATGAAGAGCCAAGTGCAAGTCCCCACACAGAAAGGGAAGGAGAGTGTTTTATAGAGAGGAAAAGAAGGTTTGGAGGGTGATAGTAAACAGCGTGTCCATGGCTTTTCATTCACTGAGTACTTGCCAGGAAAGAAGAGGAGTCTTTCTTCTTCCTGCTGGGCTCAGTTGCAGTTGCAGAGCATGAGAGCTCCACCTTCTGGACTCTGAACTCTATTTAATTGAAGTTTTTGTTTATTAATTATTTACAATAGGTACAACCCATATAAGCAAAAGCTTTTTGGGATCCTAAATAAGTTTTAAGAGTGTAAAGGGATCTGAGACAAAAAGCTTGAGAATTGCTTATTTGAGGAATTTGATTTAATTGCTGATTTGAAGAATCTTTTCTGCTTGTCAATGCCTGAAATTCCAGACACTTGGAATCCATTCTCATGTGTTTGCAGTGCCCAAAGCCTAAAAACCCTTCCTGTTTTAGTATTAAAGATATAATCACATCAAATTCTTTTGTGACAACAGGAACCCAGAGCGTCTGGAAAAGCACCCTATCCTTGGAGAGAAAGCTGAACAAAAAGGCCAGAAAAGGAAGGTAGGGCACAAATATAGCTTTCACCTATTCCATCATGTTCTCAATGGTCAGTCCTAGTGATATTTATAAAGTTAGTAAACCTCATAGCAAGGAACCCAAAATAAGAAACCTAGAGAAGAAATACCTTTCCTCATCCCTTGTCCTCTTGCCCATTGTTCATGGCTTTGACTATATAGAAACCAAATAGATGACCAAGAATTTTGGGAAAGCTTATCATTCATGTTAATTCACAACATGTATATACAACCAGCCAGTTAGCTGAAGGAACCCTCTTCTTATGGAAATTTTCTGAAATACATTTCTTTAGAAATTCACATCCTGTGAGACTAACCATTTCCCTTTTCAGCACTGTAGGTTCCTCACAGGGGGTCTCAAGAAGTTGCTCTGTGCTAATATCTGTCTCCAAAACAAGCCTCTAGGGTTCAGGGAAATTAACTCTTCTTCCAGTTACAAAGTAAGGTTTTCTCATTGAAGAAAGATACTTTAGTGTATGACTCAAAAACGTTTTAGTGAAAAATATGCAAAAATTAAACCCCTTCAAAGACTGATTTATTCCTATTTGTGAAGGTTCGTTTCCTCTTTCATTTTACTGATTACAGTTTTAAGTGCTCTTTTAAGAAAACTAATTCTTTTGAAATTACTCTTTATCTTCATTCTTACTGTCACTGCCCTAATCCATGCTCTTATTACCTTAAATTTAAATTATTGGCATTTCCTTCAATAGGGCTCTCCACCTCCTGTTTCATCTCTTCTCCAATGCATTCTGTGCACCTTTGTCTCAGCAATCCTTCATGGAGTGGAAGAAAAGAGGTTGGGCTCTGGAGCCAGACATACTTGGGTCTGAATCTTGCCTCTCTCACTTATTTGTTGTATGATATTAGGGAATTTAATTACCCTCTCTCTGTTTCAATTTGCTTGTAGGTAGGATAGGACATAATATTAGTCCCTACTCCTTAGGATTTTTCTGAGGATTAAGTGAGAGGATGTGTGTAAATTGCCTAGAATGGTGACTAGTACATAGAAAGTACACAGTAAATAAGAGTTTTTAATCTCCCTCTCTCAGCTCTGTTTAAAACCCGTCAATGATTTCCTGTATCCTATGGCTTCTATACTCTTAAGTTCTTCTTTGTATGGTTTCACCCTCTGAGTTTCTTTCCTGCTGTTCCCTAGCATGCCCTATGTTTTAGTCAAAATTTTGTCCTCACTATCACACAAATAGTATGTTTACTCTTCATTTACATGCTTGGCAATATTTCTTCTCTCTCCTGGAGTCCCTTGACTTCCTCTTTCTCTTTAAGCTGGTATTTGCCAAATTTCAGATATGCATATGTCTCTCCATTGTTTTTGCTATGTCTACTTACCCTCTATACTATTATTTGTATGTGTGTTGTTTAATCACACTTTTTAAAACTTAGCTACCTACTTTAGCCTCATCCTAAGTAGTATTATGAATGAAATCATAGATGTGACGTGCTAATTTTATTACATTTAAAGCCTAAAAACAAATGTATAACTTGAAAATGTTTAAACAGCAATTCCTTGTACCACCAAAAATAACCTTGCATGCCTCCATTGGGACATGTTTCACCCACTGGGAATACTACCGAAACCAAATTTGTCTATTGAGCAAAGACCAGCCAACCTTCCCCAACAGGTTTAACCCATACTGAACTCATCTTAACTTCCACAAAATTTAATAGTAAATCATACTATTTATGCTCTCTATGTTATGTTTTCTAATTATTTTATGGAGTGATTAACCTGTCACTTAAACTGTATCCTCTTGGAAGATAGAAGACATATTTTATGCTTCTGAATTCCACTCTTCCCACTCAGCATCCCCAAACTGATTGTTGTTATAGCTTCTTAAGTACTTATTGTAAGATTAGTTTTTAAAAGTGCAGGAATAATCTGTGTTTACAGAATCAGATATGGGAAACTCTTGAAGACAGTTTATCTAAAGCAATTAATACTCACTAGTTCTAATGCAAAAGGAATTGAGATCACAACTCACTCTTTCCTCTTTTTTTTCCACTTTTTGTTATACTATTGTTCCAGAAAGAATTGAAGATGGTTTAAAAGGATGCATACTATAGCAAGATAATATAAATAAAAAATAGGTAGAAAATAATAAAGAAAAATGGACAAGGATGTAAAATTAGAGCCATGAAAGAAAAGCACACCATAAAAATATCTCCAAACTTGCAGCCAGCAGACTATAAATTAGTTCCAGGGTTTTCAGCAGATTATATAAAAAAAGACACATGACACAATTATCAGTATCTGTTAAGAATCGAATCAAACCAATTGCTTAGAAAAAATCTAGCTCTTCCCAATACTAAGATCAGGTAGTATTCTTGGGTCCTCCTAGAAAACACAGTATATTGTAATAAATAATGCCCTCAACAACAGCTATCACACCTAATTTACTGTTACTGTTAGAGAAGACCTCAAAGCCTTTGAAGCACAGACTCGTAAACTTTCTTAGGCCTAGGGAAGATATGATGTACCAGTTAAACTTTGAAAGGATACATAAGAGAGAAGGGAAGAGTTCAGAAGTATAGGCAAAGTGGGGCAGCTGTACTGTTTTTTAGACTTCTATGACTGGATATTTATTACTTCGTTTGAGATGATAATGATTCCTAGACTATCAGTCATACTCAAAAACTAAAGTCTCTCTTCTAAAAGTTAATTGGAGATGATTGTTAAATTATCGGCTTTTTTGGTTTGTCCACAGATTTACTCCTTTAATTAACACTAAAAACTTTACCTGAGTTGAAATGTTCTTTACCTAAACTGGGTCACTGTCTTCTGAGCTACTTTTGCTTCCCTTTTTAGAACCAATGAAAGGAGAAGACACTTGCATGCAAGAGAGCAATGAGGTAAGCTGGCAAGCTATTTTCCTAGCAATGTTAAGATGTTGTCTGGGAAATGAAAGTGGGCAGCCGTGACAGTAGCTAATTGTCAAGAAAGGGTTCCTTTTGTCCTTTTGTCCCAGGGTTTGGCTTTAAAGATCAACAGGTCTGGAACTTTCTTTGGCCAGAGAAGGATCATAGCCTAGGAAAACTGGCTTACACTGCCCAAACTCAGAAGGGATGAATTTGTAACAGAAAGCCAATTTAATAATTTATATTGAAGACCAGAACTGCCAAATGGACTGAAATGTGTGTTGGCCTATCAGTGTATTCTTTCAGTAAGGGTGCCAAGTCAGAAAACTAAATTAACAACAGATTGGAGCTGGATAAATACATGAAATCAGAATTAAGAAGGGGATTGCAAGGTCAGGTATGTTTCATTTGATATACCTCAGCCAGGATGGGTACCCTCTTCCTTTACCAGTTCTCACAAGTCATGACCTTTTCATCAATCAGTTCAAGTTCTCAGTTCCTAGTGCTGAAAGTGTCTTTTTTCCATCTCTTGATGTCCTTGAAATTTATATTAGTGATCTCTGAGTGTTGGGTGTGGCTCTATCTAGTTCTTGAATGATTCTAGTTTTACAAGAAGAGCATGTTGCAGATCCAGGTTGCCCTTCTACAGAAATGTTGTCATCCACTTTAATCAGTCTTATCCATAAATCCAGATGCTACTGTTTGATCTAACCCACAGTACTTTCTTTTCTCCTTTGTTATGGTTATTACCCAGAAGACTCTTTGCAGCTCTAGGCCCTGGGTTCTGAATGTAGTTTCCACACATGCACAGAGAGGTTTGTGCTGGTTTGCCAGCCTTGTTTCTCAGAACTACTCTCAGACTTGGCTGATACTATAGTCCCCAAGTGTATGATCTTTCTTTACTTGCAACCTTATAAAGGCTCCACAGACAAAGACTAAACCTTAGTACACTGGAGGGAGACTGAAATATATATGGTTCATTTATTTATTCATTCATTATTTGAATATTTATTTTTTTCATTCATTCCTTCACATTCATTCAACAAGCATTCATGAAAGTACATCGTGCTGGACTAGTTGGAAATGCAGGGATGAGTCAGACATGATCTTTGCCCTGAAGCAGTTTGCAATACACTAAGAGGATAAGAAATGTATAAAAATAAACAAACTACATATTAAATTATAAGCCTTGAGATGAGAGGTTGTGGAAAGGTACTCCAAATGCAGGGAATAGCTTAAGCAAAGGTAGTCTTACTACTGTTAGTTCTGAAATGTATTTTTTTTTTTGGCACTACTTCATAAGTTTATTGAAGGGAAAGGTTATTTTTCTATAGCTTTATAATTAAACTTTTTTAAACCCTCACAATTTAAACATAAGTCAAAATTATAAATAGTACCTTCCTAAATCTACATCATCATTAAAACTCCCAAAGTTCAATAAAATAATAAATCACAAGTTGAACAAACTCAATTTAAGAAAATGTAATGGGAGTTGGAGAATATTCTCTGATAGGTATTCTTGTGGTTTTCTCACTCTTTCTCTCTCAGGATTGAAGGAGTTGCAGTTTTCTTGTTCTTAGGTAAACTCTCTTCAGATTTTGCCTCAGAATCCCATCCTACCATAGAGCCTACTGGAATCTAGTGAGATGGATAGGCATGTGGGTTGTAGTTGAAAGAGATAGGGTAAGAAACAGTGAAACCATGAGGAAGGCCGGTATACAGTCATTATTTGGTTTTGAACACCCTTTAGCTCTCTGCTCTTTGAATTTCTTGCACGAATGAAGTAAAAACTAAATGAAACTTGAGTAATGTCTTCTGCTCAAGGGACTTACCTTTGGTCTGTGTAAATATGGTTTCTGTGGTGAGACACCAAATGCACTCAACTTCCTCTTTCAACAACAAATTTGTCAGTTATCAGTAAGCTCCGTGCCACCCAGACTTAGGCTTTTTCGCCCCCAGCTCCCTGCAAAGAAACAAGCCCAGCAAGGCTCCAGGGTAAGTTATAGCTTAATATGTGGGAATTGGTATAATTCCATGTGGGAAGATTGGTGCGGACATGAAGATCCGGGACAGAGACAGATGTGAGACCAGTGTCCAAATTGAAAATGGTCCCTGGTTTCTTATTTCAGACTTATTACAGCAGGAGCAATCGTGATTTCCCATGAGTCTGACTAGAGTACAAAGTTAGGGTTAATGCCATCAGTCCCCACCATTATTCCAGGAGCATGGAGTGTGTGATGCAGCTCAGTCTTTGCTGAGGGCTCTTTGTTTCTTCATCAACAAGGGAAGATGGCACAAAGTGGTAAGTAAAGAGTATGGTCAGTGAGATTCATTGGGAAAGCTTGACCTATTCAGTCAGAAAAAGAGGATTTGGATTTCTGCTCTGTATAAATTATCTAGTTGCTTAGTGAAGGAACATTTTTATGTATAAGCTCCTTGCTTTGGTAAGCTTAACTTTCACAGATACAGCAACAGATAGTAAATTCTCAGGAGAGAAAGAAAGAAAGTCAGATCATAGATTTTGGAGCTGAAGGAGCTCTTAGAGATCCAAATCCCTCACCATACAGATGGGAAAACTGAGAGACAGTGAAGTGAAGACATTTAAGATCACCCAGCTAGTTAGTCGCAGAGCTGGAACTAGAACATGTGTCTTCTAAATTACAGTCTCTTTTTCCTACAGAAGCCAGTATCTCCCAGAGAATACTGTAAATATATTTATAACTGTGTTGGATTTTAGGTTAGGAAAGGAGAAAATATCCCAGATGACAAAATCTGTTGAAATGATTTCAAAGTCTGTTCAGAGGCATTTCTCGATCCTTTGAAAGCTGCTTTTTGGCCCAAGTTCAGACCTACTGGATAGCAGAGCCCAAAAAAGAGGCACCTATCTTTTCAGTAATTATTGTTCTTATTACGTTGAATGCTAGCAATCTCTCTGGTTCTGAGACAAGATGACTGAGTCAAAAGGAGACTTCTAGTTGGGTAATCCTTCAAGGTGGACTCTGCCACAACAGTTGGTACCAGGATCATTTGGATAGAATGATAACAAGCTTTATTGTGCTTTTTGGGTGGAGTAGTCTCAGTCCCAAGGATCCTGCAAGTGGGAACATTTTTATTTTGGTTTTTCAAATGGACGCGGGAGTCCTTACCATTTCTATTAATTGAGGAGTTTATCCCTTAGCTGTGACACAGTAAAATTATTCACTGTTGAAAATATGTAATAGGTTGATATATTGAGGCTGAAAATAGCCTGAACTATACTGAGAATCAAGTCATGCATTTGGGGTAATTATCTTTGGAATGGTTCCTTTTGAACAGAGGGCCTTCTTTGAACAAAACAGTTCCTTTTTGGGCTCAACTGGAAAAGTTTTTGAGTTCAAGTTGTGCAGACTGCTCAAATCCTGGCAGTGGTGGAGCACAGGGCTTCAAATGAGTAAGCATACTTCTGGATGGTTCTGGGTGGCTTTTCACAGCTAGTTGTGTTTGAGGTAAGTCAGTTGATGTCCTAAGAGGCAGGACAGTCTATGGACCTAATAAAGAGGACAGAACTGTCTTTGTGAAACCATCTTTTCTAAGTGTTCCAACAATCAGAGAAATGACTGGCAGGAAGTCTATGCTTTATTTAAAAACTTTTGCTTAAAAAGTCTCTTATATTTCAGGTCGGGATATTTTATATTTAAGTGTTCATCTAGTATTGATTCACATGCATCACAGGCAGAGTGATGAAGTATATGAATCAACACACAGAGAGACAAAAATTTTGGTTCTAGCTCAAGTTCTGCCAATGATTCAGTTTTGACCTTGGGCAAGTTGCTTTATTTTTCTGGGTCTCAGTAGCCTCACCTATAATAAGGGGGGGAGGGGCTTGAAATATATGGTCTTCAATTTCCTTCCTAGTAATACAAATGTTTGACTCTAGGCTCCTTGTGCCTGAGAAGAGCTGCATATCATGAAGTGGTAAATAATGGGACCATAGTAGGGAAATCTAACTACAGTGAACCTTCTGGAAATACAGTCTAGATCTCAAACGGAACTCAGTAATCTTTGCTAAGGGCCATTATACTTCTTTCAGAGTAACGTCATCATGAGAGCTTCAACTTTTAGAGCACAGGCAAGTGTTTTGTAAATAATTTCCTTTTTTTTCAAATGATAAGATGCAAACATACAAGGGAGCGAGTTCTGAAATCTGATTTCCACAATGACAGTGTCACTCAATCAATATTTCTCAATCTTTTAAGTGCAAAGTTCCATTTGAAAAACAAAAATCTCACTAAAAAGTTATTGTGGACTTGCTTAACTAGGAACCAGACCTTGGACTCCTAGAAAAACCTATCCCATCACATTGACATTTTCCAAATACTGTGGGCCCAACAGCCAAAAAGATTTTTCAGATCTGCACTTTCAGCAGTTTGTATTATATGGACAATAATTTTGATTTCCAAATATATTTACTGTAATAAGGAATTTTCTTTTCAAGTAACACATGTTTTCCACTTTTCTACTTTAAGAATTATTACATTAGTCTTACTAAATATTTCTCACACCTATGCTTTTGGGGAGATTTTCTAAACTCAGAAAAGTACAGCATCCAACCAAAGGCTCATGGAGATTACTCTCTGTACAAGTAAAGTGGAAATGAACTGAGATTTATTTAACGTATACTGTGTACCAGACATTAAAATAGATACATTTTCTACTTAAAGATGTACATTTTCTATTTAATCTTTACAATGATATATGTTGCAAGCACTATGATCCTAATTTTATAAACGAGGAAACTGAAGCCAAGAGATATGAAGTGAGTCTTTTCAGGCTAGACAGCTGATAATTGTGTCAAGATATGAATCCAGGTCTGCCCAAAGAACACGATTCTTTCCATCTCCAAAATGCTGCCCCAAGTACAAAAATGATGAATAATTAGGCCTCCTTCTTACCTGATTAAAAATCCAGTAAAGATGCATGCAGGGAAGTTCAATTCCAACTTAAAGATATTAGTTTGTGAATAGTCTAATTGCTTTAATTCATTTTAAGGGCAAAATAATTTTCACTTCTAATTTATGGGAAAAATGTCTAGACTTGCAGAATAGATACAAACTTTTGTGTTTCTGACATCAAGCCAGGTTATTTACAGTTGATTTGAATTAATTCAAGAAATGGCAGAGTTCCAGATTCCAGTTGATCTTCTTTGGCTGTGGTTATGAGTGATTGAATGAAGGACACCCTGGTCATGGGTATAGGACTGGCTTGGGTAATTCATGTGAGACTTCTGTGGTTTAAATAAGAAAAAAAAGGGGGGAAAAAGACAAGTTAAATTCCCAAATGGCCTGTAGATATTTTCCCCTGGAGAGTAGGAAGGGCCTCCATCAGCAACATTTCTCTATTTAATTTTCACTTCTCCTCCCAAGATGACAAGCCCACATACTGGCCCTATTATCAAAGAAAATAGAAGACACAAATTTGGCAGACATGTTCATTTAGTGGTATTAGTGACTTAATGATGAGGGGTGAAAAGAGGGAGAGGACCGAGAGGGTAAAACTTTATAGAGCTGTACTAGGACGAGAGCAGTTACTTTGATGCCAGAAGCCTATGTTCTACACTCTTCACTCTGTCACTTGCATAGCATTCAGGTAAATGTGATCACTTCTTTGAGTCTCAGTTTCTTGATCTGTAAAATGGGGATGATATCCTCTGACCTAATTTGTTCTCTCTCTCTCTCTCTCTCTCTCTATATATATATATATATATATATATATATATACATTTAATAATGATTAACAGCAATTATAGATGTAATAATGATGTGTAAAGTATAAATCAGCAGGTAGGTTGAGATGGTGGCAGCTGTATCAATGATGGCAGTGGCAGTGCTGATGGTATTAGTTAGGGGTGGGGGTTTAGAGGAGCCAGGCCCGTAACGTCATGGCAAGTTAGAGCAGAAGGTAGTTAAGATGATCCAGTTCATATTGTCTTATTTTAATAATGAGGGAAAAGAAACCCACATAAGGGAAGGAGATTAGCAGGACAACACAAAGAGACAGAATTTGAATAGTTACTAGAATCCAAGTGTTTTAACTCCAAATCCAGTGTTCTTTTTAATAAATTCTACTGCTTGAGATTCCCCATCCTATCTGTTTTGTTATATTCAGCTCACTACTCTTATAAATACATTGTTCCAATACTCTATCCATAGATCTATTATGGTTTGGGTTCATAGGCAAAACTCGTTAAAGATCCCTGGTTTTGATACTACCCTACACTGACACCTGGTGGGCAATCATTTGCCATATATGTATAGTCATAAAAGTGCTAGAAATAGAACCAAGATTATTAGTTTCTTCATCTTTGAAGAATGGTCTTATCCACAGAAATGTTACTTTAAGGTATTTCTGTGCAACAAATTGTTTGCAGAGAAGAATTTTAGCTGTCTCTGCTCATGAAGAGCCTCATTATGACTGAAATTGTAATAGCTGTGACTTTGAGAAGAAACTTTATCCTGCTGAGCCTTCATTTTCTGATCCATAAAGGGGTATAATAATAATTAACTCAGAGTTCTCTCAAAGATCAAAGATAATATATTAACAGCACTTAGCTAAAAACTGACAGGATGCATGTGTAAACTTTTTGGACTTAGTATTTCACTGAAACTTAGGAGTCTGGTACAAATTCTGATGCCACCATAAAATAAGTTCATTTTGGCTGCAACTTTGTGAAAGCACAGCATTGAGCTAGTTGGTTGGGAAGTGAAGCTGCTTTTGGGTAGACATTATTGGTACCTATGATGTTCTTGGACTCAGACATAGTATGAGTCATATTTAGTGACATGACATACCTTTGTGTTCTGAGACAAAATTTAGTTATTTCCATAAAGTCAAGGGTTTAATGACAAAATTCTCACTTAACTTTATGGGATTCCTACTGGCTTTAAAATAAAAGGTTGGGATTACAGGCTTTGGAGCTTTTAGATTTGTTAGACTCCAACCTTATTATCCTTGCCTCGACCATATTTTCCTCAGTAACAAAGGGTGAAAAACTATTGCTGTTGTTCAGGAGAGTAGCTTATGGGAGAGACATTAGAAATAAAACTGCCTAAGGCTCTGCTAATATGTGCCTATTCTCCATACTCTTACCTTTATAAACCAATGTGTATGAACTGAGATCCTACTACATGCCTAACCGTCTGCTAAACAAAATGAGGGATATAAAAGTGTAAGATACAGTCTTCCCTCATTGAGACTACATTCTTATAGTGTAGCCTATAAGTCCAGTACAAATACAAAGAAGGAAGAAGTCAGAATAGGTTGCCCCATGCAAAGAAAAGATGAGAGTTGAGATGGGATCTGGAGAGAAGAGTAAAATATTTACTTCTGAGATGGAATCCAGGAGAAAGGAGTTTGATGAAGTTTTAGTCATAATTTTATACCAATCTTCATTATCAGGAACATCCTTAAAGCTACACATTGAAAGTGAATCTTGTTAGCTCAATCATGGTAGCTGATTTTCCTGCTCTGATTATTAGATTAGAAGTCTGTGCTGGTCATTCCCTTTAGGGTTTAGTTCCCATTACAGACCCCTCTTTCAAGAAAAGAGGCATCTCTATGAAGGTACTGGCCTTTGATGTAGGCAGTGTATACCCTGGATAGAGCACTGAACATTGGATAAACCAAGAGGCATTTACTTCTTTAAGGATGGTATTGGAGGCACTGGGAATTTAGCCCTCATCTCTATCTGGGTGGTTCATAGTCATAGAACTAGGAGCTCAAGTATATACTAAAGATATGATATTTTCACAGGTTATAATTTTGCCTGGGTTGTATTTTCTGTGTGGTCCGGCTTAGCTGAGTTGGTTATGCAACACCAGTGAGGTTAAGTCTTTAAGATTAATCCCCACATGAGCCAGTTAACATCAGTTTTTTTAATAGTGCTATATATTTAGCCTTGATCTAGGGTGAGAGAGAGAGAGAGAGAGAGAGAGCAAAATTTAGGGCATAACCCCTGACTTCACAAAGCTCATAGCCCAGTGTAGAGAGATTCATAAACAGATAAACAATAAAAGAGTTGTCATAAGGCAGAATATTTGCCCAATTAAAATATTTACTAAACGATTATGTGCTAATTATTCTGCTAGGTTCTAGAGATTTAAAGATGAGTAAGGCATGCTCTTTGGCTTCAAAAATGCTCATAGTTTAGTTAGAAATAAAGAGATATAAATGGAAACATTCTATAGCAGTGAGTGTATCGTTAAAGCAATCTTTATGATGACATGGTAGCCCAGATTTGCCTTTTTGATATATCATTTTGGCAGCAGAGTATAGAATAGATTTTAAGAGGGCAATCCTCAAAGCAGGTAGATCAGTTAAAGAGTGTTTTAATAATCCAGAGAGAGAGGAGGGAGAGACAGTGGGAGAGGGAGAAAACTTGGTTGATTGAATGAGAGTGAAGGGATCTAGGATTATTTTAAGGCTTCTGGCTCTTGTAATTGGATAGATGATGTGGATAAGTAAAAGGTCAGGGAGTATGATGAGTTTAGTTTTGAATATTTTTATTTTGAGATGCCTGGGAGACATTGAAATGGGAAATCTCCACTGAAAGTTAGACATATAGGTTTAATATCTGAGAGGAGGCCAACCCTGGACATTGAGACATAAGAGTCATCTGGATATGGGTGGTAACTGAAGCCATGAAACTGGGTGATGTTACTTAGCATGAGGGCACTGAATAAGAAAAGAATATGCAGACCTAAGGAAAACAAACATTTAAAGGATGTGCAGAGATAAAAGAAACCATAAAGGAGACTCGGTATGAATGGATAGATAGTTAAGAGGAGACTCAAGAAAGAGTTGTGGCTTAGAAGCCAACAGAATAGACCATTTAAAAAACATGGAAATGATCAGACTGTGTCCAAGCCGGCAGAGAAGCCCTGCCTGATTTAGCAATGTGATGGCACTTGTCACCTTTATTAAAGTAGTTTCAGTGAGGTTGTAAAGATATGCATGTCACCTTGGAGTGCATTAAAGAATGGATATAAAATGAGGAAAAGAAAACAGTCAGTGTCAAAAACTATTGTGAGACGTTTATTTAAGAAGAGAAGGAAAATGACAAAGAGCTAGAATAAGATGCATTGACAAGAGAAGTATTATTTTGGATGTTGGAGAGACTTGATGACAAATATCTAGCTGAGAGTGAAGGACAACATGATGATCTAGGAGTAAAAGGGAACAGCTAGTGAAAGAAGATCCTGAGAAAGATAAAAGGGATTAAGAGCATGGGAATTTATCTTGTGCAATAGGAAAGACAGCTGTGTTGGGAAGGATGCAGTTGTAGATAAGATTGTGTGGGTTGGGAGGGGACAATGGATGAAACTGAGTTGTTTCTCACCCAGTAACCTCAATTTTCTTTGATTTAAGAGGTAAGTTTCTCTGCTGAGAAAGTTGGGGGATGGGAGAACAGGAGAGAAGAAATTTTAGAAGAGTTGTGAAGGTGCTGCATAGGCAATAGGAGAAGAAACTAATCAGGCATGTGCAAAAAGAGGCTGGAGCAAAATATCTTAGGCTGGAGATCATACACTTCTAGTTTTAGCATTTCAAATAGATACTGGTATTTTTAATAGGATCATTCGGCAGTTTGGATAGTAAAAAAGAAAATGGATTGTGGACTTGATCTGGGATTAAGACCTTGCCAGGCTGGTACAGCAGAAGAATGATGAGCAAAGAAGTTGAGGGTTCTTGTGTGAGAATAGTTAATTTGACCATTTAATGTAGTCTGCGTAAGAGAGGAAGTAAGATGAGGGCAGGTGCCAGATTGGGCCAGGAGAAATGGTGAGATTTAGAAATTTAAGGTCTCTGGGAGTGTCTGGTGCAAGCTAGCATAGTGCAACTTGCAGTGAAGTTCAATGATTTTAATGTTAGAGAAAGCAAACCATCTGAAAAGTCAGGAATTTATGAAGCTTGGCAGAGAGTACAAATTTGAAAAGTTCTCGAATAAGGAAGAGTTTACTTTTGACTCAGAGTGTCAGGAATAGTGAATGCTGTGAGCTGCTAATCTGAAAGGGCTTTGGAAAAGTACAAAACTGTGATATCCTTGTATAACATTTCACATGTTTTATAAACGAAGTTATCTTTGACTCCTCAAGCAGTCTCCCAAACTGGTCAATTCCATATCTGACTTTTACTTGAAATTCTAATATTCATGCCATACCAGGTCAGAGCTTTTTTTTTTACTTCCTTGACTGTTGGAATAGTAGGATGATCAATTATTCTGTTTGTCCTGGACTGTCACCGAAAATCTTACGTGCTGGGAAACCCTCAGTCCTAGGCAAACCTGGACTGTTGGTCACCCTACACGCTCACAATTAATTTGGACTTCCTGTCTCTGGTCTCCCAATCCATCTTCCACACTGTTGCCAGAGTGATCTTTCTAAAACACAAGTATAGTAATATCACATCTCTTCCCAGAATCCTTCAATAATTCCCCATAAAACCCTCCATGATCTAGTTGCATCTACCTTTTAAGTTGCTTTTCCCTTCCACTACCTTCTCCCACTCTAACCTCCTATTCCACCTTCCCCACCATCTCACCCTGTTTTCCAGCTGGTATAGAACACCTATTCTTCCTTTCTATGGGTCATTCATTTTTATACTTTGAGAACTTTGAATGCTATTCATTCACCCTGAAACCCTTTTTTCATCCTTTTTTCCTACAGCCTTCCCACTCCAGCTGCTTATTAAAAGTGAACTTATCCTTCAGGATGAGCTCTAATACTCCTCTTCTGTGCAGGATTCATTTCTACTTTCACAGAAATTTCTTTGTTATCCCTTTCATGGCACATTTAAAAATCCATTATGGTTAGTTATTCTTATGTCTTTTCCTCCTTAAATGACTATAAACTTCTTGAGGACGACAATCATGTATTATTCTTCCTTGAAATTTCCCACCCCACTACACTATCTTCATCAATTAACATATCAAATACACATATAGCAGAATGTCTCTTTGCTGGATAAAATTATGAATTGCTAAATCCCAGATGAATGGTATTGATAATACCAAGTTCAGCCTTTCTTGAAGAGATGGGACTTGACCACAGCTTTGAAGGGCAATTTAGATTTAAATACAATAGTGTATAATTCAGGCAAAGTAAGGTTAACTTTTATCTCCTCCCCAGCCGCCATCAGCATTTTTCGCTCTAACCCTGTCCCTGTAGTGACAAATAAAAGAATGCAGATAGCTTGACACAAGTGCCATCTTCTCTGGCTCGAGGTGCTCTATCTCTCATAATTTAATAGAAGCAGCCTGACATGGTTGAAAGAACTTTAAGTAAGAGGCGTACAAACCTGACTTCTGGTCCTAATTTCACCATATTTTAACCCTGTGACTTTGGACAGGGTACTGAGTTGTTCTTGAATGCATCTTTTTGTCAGCTAAACAATATGGTAGGGATATTACTGATATCTGTCCTGCTTACCTCACAGAGATGATGCTGTGCCAACATGAGGATTTCTTATCACCTATGCCATTCACCTCAGTTCTTGTCATGCATTGGTTGTGATGTTGGAAATTTAAAAACTATTTTCTCCACCAGACCAGAAGTTTCTCAGGGACAGAGATTATAGCAGATGATTCTATATTCTCCATAGAACCTAGCACAGAATTCATAGTATGATGCTTATTAAATATATGTTGATTGAGTATTGGCCTCCAAGGCAGCCAGAGCCCTCAAAAGGCCAAAGAAAAAAGTAAATACACAAGTTATTTTCCTTTTATGCTTAATTTCCATGTGGAAAATTAAACTCTGGGGACTACAGATGTTGCCTCACTCTTGTTCCAAGTCCCGCATGTAGGTGGGTAGGAAGCCATTTGCTGATGAGATGAGGCAGGTATATCTTTCATTTGCAGAATGACAATCAACAAAAATAAAGGGTTGAGAAGCTTTTGGAAGCAGATCACAAGGACTACCCTCTCCCTGAGGTCTAGATAATAGTGTTGATGGTACTCTGAGATGTTGGGCTGTGCTGGTTTCTACCTACAGGATATGTCTGACCACCTCTGATTCTAAATTGAATATTTTGCTCTTTTCTCAGGCTTCTGAAGGCATGTCTTTTCTGAGTTGTAAAGGGTAAGTGCAGCAAACATTGATGATAATAGCCCAAATCAGAAGTCAACTTTTGAGGGAAATAGCAAGCAGCAGAAATATTGGGCTGGCCAAAAATTTCATTTGGGTTTTTCCATAAGCTCTTACCCAATATATTAGTTGACATATCAGGGTTTGCATTTGTACTTAATGATTCCAAATAAGGACTTTAAACTATTTTGTATGCAATTGAATCCAATTATATCACTTTTCTTTGGGTGCTTACTAAGTCACAGGCTAAGTCTTGGCTATATGGTCATGAACAGAAAAGATCTTTTTATGGCACTAATAGAGCTAACAGCACAGTGAACGAAATAGTCAATAAAAAGTGAGCAAACATCTACATTACAAGTGTTGATGCTACGAAGAGAAATTGGACGGAGTGTGAGAGTATGTAATGCTATGTAGGATGACCTAAATAATAGTGGCAGTGAAGATGTCTCTGACCTGCAAATTGAGGTTAAAGGAGCCAGACATGTGAAAAAGAAGGAAGATAGTTCCAGACAGAGGAAACGTGTGCAGAGGTTTTTGTCAGGAAAAAAGCTTGGCTTATTCTAGAAACTGAAAGCATCTCAGTGTAATTGAAACAGTAGTGAATGAGGAAAAGAATGGCATGAGGTGATGTTAAATGACATGGGAATGGCCTTCAAGCCATGGTGAGAAGTTTGGCCTTAATACAATAGAGAACCAGCAAAGGATTTTAGACAGGAGAATGACAAGATATTTCAAAGAAAAACCACTTAGGCCACAGTGGGGAAGAGGTTAGAAAGGGTTAAGAGATGACATAGTCCCTGCCATCAAGGAGTGCAAAATCTAGTTAAACAGAAAGACACGTTAACAGAATTTCAATGTGTGTGTAGTAAGTGCCATGACAGAGGTAAGGGAGTATGGAGACAAGCATGGGTTCCTATTCTTATATACCACCTCTACACTATGCAAGTTTTGTGACTTTGGCACAACTTATTTAACCTCTCTGGGTCTCAGTTTTCTCATTTGTAATATGGAAATAATCATTGAGTTGCTATAAGGATTAATGAGATAATATGTGCTTAGCCTGTAAATAAATGGTAGCTCTCAATAAGCAGTAGCCATAATTAATGTTAATGTTAGACACAGTATGGGGATGAACTGCAGGAGACAAGACTGGGGTGCAGGGAGTCCAGTAAGGCATCTTCTACAATAATCAAGAGGAATGATGACAGTGGCCTGGGTTAGAATGGCAACAGTGTAAATGGAGATGGATTGGAGATAGATTTGAGAGCTTTAAAAGAGACAGAATCACCTGGTTTCTGATTAGATATGGGTGAAATATAGTGATAGCAGTTGGATGAATTCCCAGTTTCTATCCATAGTGTCTGGGAAGAGAGTCATGGCACAGACAGAGAAGGGGAGCTTAGACTCAAGAGTGAATCACCAATCTTGTACCCTTTCCTGAGAGAGGAACCAAAAATATTTCTAGATTGAAGGGAAGAGAGGCTAGTATCATAGGGGGCACGAGCCAACCAGAAATAGTCAATAATAGAGCCAGAGCCAAAGAGAGAGACACAGAGACAGAAGCAGGGGCAGAGACTGAGAGAAGGAACATGTTCTGACTTTGGCCCTTCCATTCAGCCTTCTCCTGTTAGTGGCTTCTTTGGTTGTTCTCCTTTCTAAAATTTCAGTAGTGTCACAGATTGTTAACAGGAAGCTAAATGTTCCCTGAGAGAGTTTATATTTTCACGCTACCCCCAAAAATTCCCCCAGTCTCCCATTACCATGGGGGTTTTACATTTAATTGTCACCAGACATATTTGGGGAAAAACCCTTCCTACCTCCCCTTCAGTCTGAAGAAGAAAAAAGATTTTGGAAAGCAGGTCATGCAAATCTCTACACTTGAAATAAACTGAATTGCAGAAGCATAAGAAACCACAGAAACAAATTAAATTGTGAACATGAACTCTATCTTGCTGTTCTGGCCTAATAGGACTCTGTTATTTAGCACAGAGGTATGAAAACAACCTGTCCCATTAGTAAGTGAAATTTTCTGTACCAGTGAAGCAGAAACAAATATCCATGTTTGTAAAGTGCAGAAGTGGAAATGTGAATTTGGTGGGTGTGAGCTGTTTTTAGTTCTTAGAACTGTAATGCACTTGATGTAGCCTCCCTTGCTCTCTCACAAGCCTATGCATAGATAATAGATAATAGTAGAAACAGGATCAATACTGAAGTAAAATGGAAATAATCACTGGGCTGCTATGAGGATTAATGAGATAATATGTTCAATAAAATGTGAGATAATATGTGAGATAAAAGTGGTGGTAAGGAGGGGTGGGTGACATGTTTGGGGACAGATATTTAGTTATATCCTGATGGCATAGCTAGAGTAATTCTAATGTTACAAGATCATAAGGTCCTACTATGGGGTTAGAAAGGTTCTGCCATAATGTGCCCTCCAGATATCACAATGATCCTCATTCTATTAAAAAGTCCCTCCTGAGCAGGGAGAGGCAAGTGGTATAGTGGAAATAGCACAGACTTTGGAGCAAGTCAAGCATGGTAGTAAATTCCATTTTTTAACTTTGTTCCTAAGACAATTTAGTGAATCTCTCTGAACCTCAGTTTCTCATCTTCACTATAAGAATAATAATAGTAACTTAACGATGGTTGTGAGAATTGAATTATGTAATGCATGTGAAAAATTCCATTGCAGATTCTGGGGTACATCATTGATAGACCATTATAATTATTTCCTTTCTTTTCACCTGTGAGTACCCCTCTACCTTTGTTCGAAGTCATACATACACAAGCAAGATGACTGCATGACTCTTTAGGATATATCACAGATAGGTCAAATAGGGAGTATAAGAGGAGAGAAAATGAAAGTACTCTTTAGAGTAATGGTAGCTTATAAAGTTGACTCTCTTTTATCTGTGAATTAATCCTTTGGGGTTCTGTTCTTTTATCACATTTCTATTCCCTGGAGTAGGACTTAGAATGATATAGGAAGTCATTCTTCTACTTATGAAGAGAATCTAAAAGAGGCCACTCCTTTGTTTTTGTAAACATACTTAAAACAAAACAAAACAAAAACAATACCAACAACAAAACTCCACCTGAGGAAAACCTCAGTACTTTGTTTTTTTCCAATTCTAGCTCTAAAGGCAATAAACATTCCTGCAGTATGGACAGAAGCTATGTTTGTAAAATTTGTCTTTGAGAGGAAAACAAATGATGGACAGAAGGGTGTGTGTAAAGATTAACCACATTTTCCTACTATTTGAAGTCCCAGATCTTTCATTTAGTAGATTTGTGGCCTTAATAAATCCCTCTCTGGGCCTTGCTTCTTCTACCTGTATCATATGGTGGCTGAATTAAGTGTTTTTTAAAGGTCCTCTTCAGTCTAAAATTCTACAAATAAAATAACAAGGTTGTTGCTGTCCTGCCATTCTTATTTGCAAACAGCCTGCATAAATCCATGGCCAGACCTTGAGAAGCCCTAAAAATTATTGTATATTCCCCATGTCTTACATATAATACACAATAAAAACTATACTAAAGCATAAAATAAATTAAGGAAGTCCAAAAAACTTTCTCATTATGATGAATAATGAAAAAAATATTAAATCTTAAATTGTTTCAAAAAAATGATTTTGGTGGCCTATTTTGCTGGTACCTTAATCAATGTTCACTGTGGCTGTTGGATAATCTGCCAAGACATGATGTCACACCAGTACAGAATTCCCCTTAGATAGAGAATAGGTCTCTTCCCTTCCCAATCACATAAGGGAAAATATCCTGTTTCAGCTTCTAAATCCATATATTACTGAAAAATTTCATGTAAATTTGGAATGAAACCTAAGCTAAGAGAAAGAGAGAAAATGCATGAAAACCACCAGCTATTGTGATAGAATAATAAGGAGGTAATATTCCCAAGCCATGAAAATCAACCAGGATACTGGTAATGCAGGCTAAAGGAGGCAGATCTGTTTTCCAGGTGCTGTGGTGCCAAGTTAGGAAGTCAGGACCCAGTGAGCAAGGTGGCAGACAAAGGAGAGGCAAGAAGACCTGAACAACAAGACTGGATTTCTACCATTGCAATTGGGAAGTAGTGAACAGTGGTCATCCCAACCAGAGCTTGAGGCAAGAGAAGTCTTGATACAAAAGAAATAGACTCAAATATCACATTCTTTTTCTGTGGTTAGAAAAACAGACGGAATATTTCAGGACTTCCTTACCTGCAAGACACAGCTTTGACAATCTGGTAGGGCAAGGCAGTTGGATGACAATTCCATGGTTCTCTAACTGATTCACTGGGTGACCTTGGATCAATAGTATATCTTCCTTGAGCATCTTCTTCTTCATCTGTAAACAAATCCCTTCTAATTTTAATATCCTATGACTCTGTAGGTATAAAAACAAATCTGGTGATACCTCATCGTAGTTTTGATTTGCTTTTCTCTAATAATTAATGATGTTGAGCATCTTTTCATATGCTTGTTGGCCATCTGTATGTCTTCTTGGAGAAATGTCTGTTTAGGTCTTCTGCCCATTTTTTGATTGGATTTTTTTTTTAGTTGAGCTGTGTAAGCTGTTTGTGTATTTTGGAAATTAAGCCCTTGTCAATTGCATCGTTTGGAAATAATTTCTCTCATTCCATAGGTTGTCTTTGTGTCTTGTTGATGGTTTCCTTTGCTGTGCAAAAGCTTTTAAATCTAATAAGGTCCACCTTGTTTGCTTTTGTTTCCATTACTCTAGTACATGGATTTGAAAAAAACTATTGCTACGATTTATGTCGAAGAGTATTCTGCCTATGTTTTCCTTTAGGAGTTTTATAGTATCTGGCCTTACATTTATATCTTTAATCCATTTTGAGTTTATTTTTGTGTATGGTGTTAGAGAATGTTCTAATTTCATTCTTTTACCTGTAGCTGTCCAGTTTCCCCAGAACCACTTATTAAAGGAATTGTCTTTTCTCCATTGTATATTCTTGCCTCCTTTGTCATTAGGTTAATTGACCATAAGTGCGTGGGTTCATTTCCAGGCTTTCTATACTGTTCCATTGATTTATATGTTTACTTTGTGCCAGTATCATACTGTTTCATTACTGTAACTTTGTAGCATAGTCTAAAGTCAAGGAGTATGATTCCTCCAGCACCTTTCTTTTTCTTGTTTTTTTAAAAAAATCTTTATTGGAGTATAATAGCTTTACAATGGTGTGTTAGTTTCTGCTTTATAACAAAGTGAATCAGTTATACACATACATATGTTCCCATATCTCTTCCCTCTTGCGTCTCCCTCCCTCCCACCCTCCCTATCCCACCCCTCTAGGTGGTCACAGAGCACTGAGCTGATCTCCCTGTGCTATGCAGCTGCTTCCCACTAGCTATCTATTTTACATTTGGTAGTGTATATATGTTCATGCCACTCTCTCACTTTGTCCCAGCTTACCCTTCCCCCTCCCCATATCCTCAAGTCCATTCTCTAGTAGGTCTGAGTCTTTATTCCGATCTTGCCCCTAGGTTTTTCATGACCTTTTTTTCTTCTTATATTCCATATATATGTGTTAGCATACTGTATTTATTTTTCTCTTTCTGACTTACTTCACTCTGTATGACAGACTCTAGGTTTATCCACCTCACTACAAATAATTCAATTTCGTTTCTTTTTATGGCTGAGTAATATTCCATTGTATATATGTGCCACATCTTCTTTATCCATTCATCTGTTGATGGACACTTAGGTTGCTTCCATGTCCTGGCTATGGTAAATAGCGCTGCAATGAACATTGTGGTACATGACTCTTTTTGAATTATGGCTTTCTCAGGGTATATGCCCAGTAGTGGGATTGCTGGGTCGTATGGTAGTTCTATTTTTAGTTTTTAAGGGACCTCCATACTGTTCTCCATAGTGGCTGTATCAATTTACATTCCCACCAACAGTGCAAGAGGGTACGCTTTTCTCCACGCCCTCTCCTGCATTTATTGTTTCTAGATTTTTTGATGATGGCCATTCTGACCAGTGTGAGATGATATCACATTGTAGTTTTGATTTGCATTTCTCTAATGATTAATGATGTTGAACATTCTTTCATGTGTTTGTTGGCAATCTGTATATCTTCTTTGGAGAAATGTCTATTTAGGTCTTCTGCCCATTTTTGTATCAGGTTGTTTGTTTTTTTGATACTGAGCTTCATGAGCTGCTTGTAAATTTTGGAGATTAATCCTTTGTCAGTTGCTTCATTTGCAAATATTTTCTCCCATTCTGAGGGTTGCCTTTTCATCTTGTCTATGGTTTCCTTTGCTGTGCAAAAGCTTTTAAGTTTCATTAGGTCCCATTTGTTTATTTTTGTTTTTATTTCCATTCCTCTAGGAGGTGGGTCAAAAAGGATCTTGCTGTGATTTATGCCATAGAGTGTTCGGCCTATGTTTTCCTCTAAGAGTTTGACAGTGTCTGGCCTTACATTTAGGTCTTTAATCCATTTTGAGTTTATTTTTGTGTATGGTGCTAGGGAGTATTCTAATTTCATATTTTTACATGTACCTGTCCAGTTTTCCCAGCACCACTTATTGAAGAGGCTGTCATTTCTCCACTGTATATTCTTGGCTCCTTTATAAAAGATAAGGTGACTACATGTGCGTGGGTTTATCTCTGGGCTTTCTATCCTGTTCCATTGATCTGTATTTCTGTTTTTGTGCCAGTACCATACTGTCTTGATTACTGTAGCTTTGTAGTATAGTCTGAAGTCAGGGAGCCTGATTCCTCCAGCTCCGTTTTTCTTTCTCAAGATTGCTTTGGCTATATGGGGCCTTTTGTGTTTCCATACAAATTGTGAAATTTTTTGTTCTAGTTCTGTGAAAAATGCCAGTGGTAGTTTGATAGGGATTGCATTGAATCTGTAGATTGCTTTGGGTAGTAGAGTCATTTTCACAATGTTGATTCTTCCAATCCAAGAACATGGTATATCTCTCCATCTATTTGTGTCATCTTCAATTTCTTTCATCATTGTCTTATAATTTTCTGCATACAGGTCTTTTGTCTCTTTAGGTAGTTTTATTCCTAAGTATTTTATTATTTTTATTGCAATGGTAAATGGGACTGTTTCCTTAAATTCTCTTTCAGATATTTCATCGTTAGTGTATAGGAATGCCAGATATTTCTGTGAATTAATTTTGAATCCTGCTACTTTACCAAATTCATTGATTAGCTCTAGTAGTTTTCTGGTAGCATCTTTCGGAATCTCTATGTATACTATCATGTCATCTGCAAACACTGACAGCTTTACCTCTTCTTTTCTGATTTGGATTCCTTTTATTTCCTTTTCTTCTCTTATTGCTGTGGCTAAAACTTCCAAAACTGTTGAATAATAGTGGTGAGAGTGGGCAACCTTATCTTGTTCCTGATCTTAGTGGAAATGGTTTCAGTTTTTCACCATTGAGGACGATGTTGGCTGTGGGATTGTCATATATGGCCTTTATTATGTTGAGGAAAGTTCCCTCTATGCCTGCTTTCTGGAGGGTTTTTATCCTAAATGGGTGTTGAATTTTGTCAAAAGCTTTTTCTGCATCTCTTGAGATGATCATATGGTTTTTCTCCCTCAATTTGTTAATATGGTGTATCACATTGATTGATTTGCATATATTGAAGAATCCTTGCATTCCTGGGATAAACCCCACTTGATCATGGTGTATGATCCTTTTATTGTGCTGTTGGATTCTGTTTGCTAGCATTTTGTTGAGGATTTTTGCATCTAGGTTCATCACTGATATTTGCCTGTAGTCTTCTTTCTTTGTGACTTCTTTGTTTGGTTTTGGTATCAGGGTGATGGTGGCCTCGTAGAATGAGTTTGGGAGTGTTCCTCCCTCTGTTATATTTTGGGAGAGTTTGAGAAGGATAGGTGTTAGCTCTTCTCTAAATGTTTGGTAGAATTTGCCTGTGAAGCCATCTGGTCCTTGCCTTTTGTGTGTTGGAAGATTTTAATCACAGTTTCAATTTCAGTGCTTGTGATTGGATTCTTCACATTTTCTATTTCTTCCGGATTCAGTCACGGAAGGTTGTGCATTTCTAAGAATTTGTCCATTTCTTCCAGGTTGTCCATTTTATTGGCTTATAGTTGCTTGTAGTAATCTCTGATGATCCTTTGTACTTCTGCAGTGTCAGTTGTTACTTCTCCTTTTTCATTTCTAATTCTATTGATTTGAGTCTTCTCCCTTTTTTTCTTGATGAGTGTGGCTAATGGCTTATCAATTTTGTGTATCTTCTCAAAGAACCAGCTTTTAGTTTTATTGATCTTTGCTATCATTTTGCTTCATTTCTTTTTCATTTATTTTTGATCTGATCTTCATGATTTGTTTCCTTCTGCTAACTTAGGGGTTTTTTTGTTTCTCTTTCTCTAATTGCTTTAGGTGTAAGGTTAGGTTGTTTAATTGAGATGTTTCTTGTTTCTTAAGGTAGGATTGTATTGCTATAAACTTCCCTCTTAGAACTGCTTTTGCTGCATCCCAAAAGTTTTGGGTCGTCGTGTTTTCATTGTCATTTGTTTCTAGGTATTTTTTAATTTTCTCTTTGATTTCTTCAGTGATCTCTTGGTTATTAAGTAGTGTATTGTTTAGCCTCCCTGTGTTTGTATTTTTTACAGTTTTTTTCCTGTATTTGATATCTAGTCTCATAGCATTGTGGTCGGAAAAGATAATTGATATGATTTCAATTTTCTTAAATTTATCAAGGCTTGATTTGTGACCCAAGATATGGTCTATCCTGGAGAATGTTCCATGAGCACTTGAGAAGAATGTGTATTCTGTTGTTTTTGGATGGAATGTCCTATAAATATCAATTAAGTCCATAATGTTTAATGTATCATTTAAATATTGTGTTTCCTTATTTATTTTCATTTTGGATGGTCTGTCCATTGGAGAAAGTGGGGTGTTATAGTACCCTACTATGATTGTGTTATTGTAGATTTTCCCTTTTATGGCTGTTCGTGTTTGCCTTATGAATTGAGGTGCTCCTATGTTGGGTGCACAAATATTTATAATTGTTATATCTTCTTCTTGGATTGATCCCTTGATCATTATGTAGTGTGCTTCTTTGTCTGTTGTAATAGTCTTTATTTTAAAGGCTATTTTGACTGATAATGGAATTGCTACTCCAGCTTTCTTTTGATTTCCATTTGCATGGAATATCTTTTTCTATCCCCTCACTTTCAGTCTGTATGTGTTCCTAGGTCTGCAGTGGGTCTCTTGTAGACAGCATATATATGGGTCTTGTTTTTGTATCCATTCAGCCAGTCTATGTCTTTTGGTTGGAGCATTTAATCCATTTACATTTAAGTTAGTTATCGATATGTATGTTCCTATTATCATTTTCTTAATTGTTTTGGGTTTGTTATTGTAGGTCTTTTCCTTCTCTTGTGTTTCCTGCCTAGAGAAGTTACTTTAGCATTTGTTGTAAAGCTAGTTTGGTGGTGCTGAATTCTCTTCCTGTTTGCTTGTCTGTGAAGGTTTTAATTTCTCCACCAAATCTGAATGAGATCCTTGCTGGGTAGAGTAATCTTGGTTGTAGGTTTTTCTCCTTCATCACTTTAAATATGTCCTGCCACTCCCTTCTGGCTTGCAGAGTTTCTGCTGAAAGATCAGCTGTTAACCTTATGGGGATTCCTTCGAGTGTTATTTGTTGTTTTTCCCTTGCTGCTTTTAATATTTTTTCTTTGTATTTAATTTTTGATAGTTTGATTAATATATGTCTTGGCCTATTTCTCCTTGGATTTATCCTGTATGGGACTCTCTGTGCTTCCAGGACTTGATTAACTCTTTCCTTTCCCATATTAGGGAAGTTTTCAACTATAATCTCTTCAAATATTTTCTCAGTCTCTTTCTTTTTCTCTTCTTATTCTGGGACCCCTATAATTCGAATGTTGGTGCATTTAATGTTGTCCCAGAGGTCTCTGAGACTGTCCTCAGTTCTTTTCATTCTTTTTTCTTTATTCTGCTCTGCAGTAGTTATTTCCACTATTTTATCTTCCAGGTCACTTACCCGTTCTTGTGCCTCAGTTATTCTGCTATTGATCCCTTCTAGAGAATTTTTAATTTCATTTATTGTGTTGTTCATCACTGTTTGTTTGCTCTTTAGTTCTTCTAGGTCCTTGTTAAACATTTCTTGTGTTTTCTGTATTCTATTTTCAAGATTTTGTGTCATCTTTACTAACATTATTCTGAATGCTTTTTCAGGTAGACTGCCTATTTCCTCTTCATTTGTTAGGTCTGGTGGGTTTTTGCCTTGCTCCTTCATCTGCTGTGTGTATTTCTGCCTTCTCATTTTGCTTAACTTACTGTGTTTGGGGTCTCTTTTTCACAGGCTGCAGGTTCGTAGTTCCCGTTGTTTTTGGTGTCTGTCCCCAGTGGCTAAGGATTGTTCAGTGGGTTGTGTAGGCTTCCTGGTGGAGGGGACTAGAGCCTGTGTTCTGGTGGATGAGCCTGGATCTTGTCTTTCTGGTGGGCAGGTCCACGTCTGATGGTGTGTTTTGGGGTGTCTGTGGGCTTATTATGATTTTAGCAGCCTCTCTGCTAATGGATGGGGCTGTGTTCCTGTCTTGCTAGTTGTTTGGCATAGGGTGTCCAGCACTGTAGCTTGCTGGTCGTTGAATGCAGCTGGGTCTTGGTGTTGAGATGGAAATCTCTGGGAGATATTTGCTGTTTGATATTACATGGAGCTGGGAGGTCTCTTGTGGACCAGTGTCCTAATCTTGGCTCTCCCTCCTGAGAGGCACATCCCTGATGCGTGTCTGGAGCACCAAGAGCCTTTCATCCACATGTCTCAGAATAAAAGGGAGAAAAATTAAAAAAAAGAAAGAAATAAGGTAAAATAAAATAAAACAAAATAAAATAAAATAAAATAAAATAAAGTAAAATAAAATAAAATAATGTTAATAAAATAAAAAATAAAAAAGTAAATATTAAAAAAAAATTTTTAAAAAGTAATAATAATGAAAAAAACATAATGGACAGACAGAACCCTAGGACAAATAGTAAAAGTAAATCTATAAAGACAAAATCACACACAGAAGCATACACATACACACTCACCAAAAGAGGCAAAGGGGAAAAAATAATATATGTTGCTCCCAAAGTCCAATTTGGGATGATTCGTTGTCTGTTCAGGTATTCCACAGATGCAGGGTACATCAAGTTGATTGTGGAGATTTAATCCGCTGCTCCTGAGGCTGCTGGGAGAAATTTCCCTTTCTCTTCTTTGTTCACACAGCTCCCGGGGTTCAGCTTTGGATTTGGCCCCGCTTCTGTGTGTAGGTCGCCTGAGGGCGTCTGTTCTTCGCTCAGACAGGACGGGGTTAAAGGAGTAGCTGATTTGGCGTCTCTGGCTCACTCAGGACAAGGGGGGAGGGAGGGGTACAGATGCGGGGTGAGCCTGCGGTGGCAGAGGCCGACGTGGCATAGCACCAGCCTGAGGTGCAGCATGCGTTCTCCCTGGGAAGTTGTCCCTGGATCACGGGACCCTGGCAGTGGTGGGCTGCACAGGCTCCTGGAAGGGGAGGTGTGGATAGTGACCTGTGCTCGCACACAGGCTTCTTGGTGGCTGCAGCAGCAGCCTTAGCGTCTCATGCCCGTCTCTGGAGTCCGTGCTGATAGCCGCGGCTCGCGCCCATCTCTGGAGCTCATTTAGGTGGGGCTCTGAATCCCCTCTCCTCACGCACCAGGAAACAAAGAGGGAAGAAAAAGTCTCTTGCCTCTTCGGCAGGTCCAGACTTTTTCCCAGACTCCCTCCCGGCTAGCCGTGGCACACTAGCCCCTTCAGGCTGTGTTCTCCCAGCCAACCCCAGTCCTCTCCCTGGGATCCGACCGAAGCCTGAGCCTCAGCTTCCAGCCCCCGCCCGCCCCAGTAGGTGAGCAGACAAGCCTCTCTGGCTGGTGAGTGCTGGTTGGCACCGATCCTCTGTGCGGGCATCTGTCAGCTTTGCCCTCCGCACCCCTGTTGCTGCACTCTCCTCTGTGGCTCCGAAACTCCCCCCCTCCGCCACCTGCAGTCTCCTCCTGTGAAGGGCCTTCCCAGTGTGTGGAAATCTTTCCTCCTTCACAGCTCCTTCCCACTGGTGCAGGTCCTGTCCCTATTCTTTTGTCTCTTTTTTTTCTTTTTTCTTTTGCCCTAGCCAGGTACGTGGGGAGTTTCTTGTCTTTTGGGAGGTCTGAGGTCTTCTGCCAGCGTTCAGTAGGTTTTCTGTAGGAGCTGTTCCACATGTAGATGTATTTCTGATGTATTTGTGGAGAGGATGGTGATCTCCATGTCTTACTCTTTCACCATCTTGAAGCTCCCCCTCCAGCACTTTTCTTTCTCAAGATTGTTTGGCTATTCTGAGTCTTTTGTGTTTCCATGAGGTATCACCTCACACTAGTCACAATGGTTATCATCAAAATGTCTACAAATAATAAATATTGGAGAGGGCGTAGAGAAAAGGGAACCCTCCTACACTGTAGGTGGGAATGTAAATTGGTACACCCACTATGGAGAATAGTATGGAGGTTCCTTAAGAAAATCAAAAATAGAGTTATCATATGATCCAGCAATCCCACTTTTGGGCATATATCCAGAAAAGCCAAAAACTCTAATTCAAAAAGGTACATGCACCCCAATGTTCATAGCAGCACTATTTACAAAAGCCAAGACATGGGAGCAACCTAAGTGTCCATCGCCAGATGAATGGGTAAAGATGTGGTTGTGTGTGTATATATATATATATAAATCTTAGCCATAAAAAGAATGAAATAATGCCATTTGTAGCAACATGCATGGACCTAGAGATTATCATACTGAGTGAAGTAAGTCAGACAGAGAAAACCAAATATGATATGATATCACTTCCATGTGGAATCTAAAACAATGGTACAAATGAACTTATTTATAAAACAGAAATAAACTCACAGACATAGAAAACAAACTTACAGTTACAAGAGGGGAAAGGGAGAGAGGTATAAATTAGGAATTTGAGATTAAGGGATACACACTGCTGTATATAAAATAGATAAAAAACAAGAACCTACTGTGTAGCACAGGGAACTATATTCAATATCTTGTAATAACCTGTAATGGAAAATAATGTGATATAACTGAATCACTTTGCTGTACACCTGAAACTTTGTAAATCAACTATATTTCAATTAAAAAAAAATCTGGATGTCAGCTAAAGAACTGGTTAACCATTACACCCTTTTTCTTTTGTTTTGTTTTGGGCAGGGATCATAACTTCACGGCTTACCTTGATGAATATACTGAAATATTCAAGATGGGCAGCAACAGTACCAGCAATGCTGAGACTCAGTGCAATGTCACTAATTTGACATTTCAATACTCCCTCTACGCCACCACCTACATCCTCATATTCATCCCTGGTCTACTGGCCAACAGTGCAGCCTTGTGGGTTCTGTGCCGCTTCATCAGCAAGAAAAATAAAGCCATCATTTTCATGATCAACCTCTCTGTGGCTGACCTTGCTCACGTGCTGTCCTTACCCCTCCGGATTTACTATTACATCAGCCACCACTGGCCTTTCCAGAGGGCCCTTTGCCTACTGTGCTTCTACCTGAAGTATCTCAACATGTATGCCAGCATTTGTTTTCTGACATGCATCAGCCTTCAGAGGTGCTTCTTTCTTCTCAAGCCTTTCAGGGCCAGAGACTGGAAGCGTAGGTATGATGTGGGCATCAGTGCTGCTGTCTGGGTCATCGTGGGGACTGCCTGTTTGCCATTTCCCATCATGAGAAGCACAGACTTAGCCAACAACACTGAGTCCTGCTTTGCTGATCTTGGTTACAGGAAAATGAATGCAATGGCTTTGGTTGGGATGATTACAGCTGCTGAGCTGGCAGGATTTGTGATCCCAGTAGTCATCATTGCATGGTGTACCTGGAAAACCACTATATCCTTGCGACAACCACCAGTGGCTTTCCAGGGAATCAGTGAGAGGCAGAAAGCACTGCGGATGGTTTACATGTGTGCTGCAGTCTTCTTCATCTGCTTCACTCCCTATCATATTAACTTTATTTTTTACACCATGGTAAAGGAAACCATCATTAGCAGTTGTCCCATTGTCCAAAGCTCACTGTATTTCCACCCTTTTTGTCTATGCCTTGCAAGTCTCTGCTGCCTTTTGGATCCAATTCTCTACTACTTCATGGCCTCAGAGTTTCGTGACCAACTATCCCGCCATGGCAGTTCCGTGACTCGTTCCCGCCTAATGAGCAGGGAGAGTGGTTCATCAATGATTGGTTAAAAATAAAATAGCTCTTTGATTATGGCTTTGTTTAACTATGTTTCCTGGCTTTTTCCAAAGGTGAAAATGACCAGCCAGACAATTTCGTTAATTGAACTTTGGGAACAACAGAAATAGTTGTGGTCACAGGGGTGTGATGGTGGAGGGAGAGTGTGAAAAATGTGGGAGAGGAAGGGAAGATGGGAGTTGTATGTTTCCTCTTTGAAATTCAAGGCACTTTCTTACTTAAGAGATCTAGATCAAGGCTTTACAGATGTTTTAAACAAATGGAAATTGGATATTTTATCTTAAACCTTTCTTTAGTAAATGTGATGTTGTTAATGATACAATAAATGCATGAATCTTTTCCAGAACTTAAAAACAAATCTCTTTCATATGAAGACCATTATTTGTGAATGAGAGCAAAAAAATCTCCAGTCTTTCTAAGGGATAAATGCACAGGCAAGGGGGTGTGAATGTTGAAGCAACATGTGCATCAATTTTAGGACACAAACCTCTTATTGAATAAAGGGCATAGGAATTTGTTCATTCATTGAAAATATATTGGATGTCTATTGTATTCTGGGTTACCACTTTCTTGGGTACTTTCACATATAGCATCTCATCTAGCTCTTCTAATACAGTTGTGGAAGATTCCAATACAAATGAATAAATGGAACCTCAGACAGATGAAACAACTTCCCTGGAAATAATCAGTGGTGAGTCAAAATTTGTCCTGAATACACCACATATGCTTAAGTTATTGCCTCCATTTGTGTTATTATTACTAGGTTAATGCTAAACTTGGTTTGAATGGTGAAAACACAGACTAAAGTTAAGCCATCCAAGACCAAGACCATTTCTATACAATTTGTCGAAGATTATTTGAAAAGTCTGTGACTTGTGGGGATGGTGTGTCAGGCTTCAGGTTGCAAGGTATCAAATAATAAATAGGTTGTTCTAATACTGTTCCAAACTACAGAGTCCTGATGATCAGGGGTATAGGACACACAAATAGTTCATTATTAACACAAAATATACTTTAAGTCTTAATGTTGGTAATATAAACCCATAAATGGAAAAAAGAAAAAAAATCTATAAGGCTGGAAGATAAGCATTCTGTAAAATTTAGATTTTTTTGAGTTCACCCAACCTTTCTTCTTAAACATTACTATGCATCACTCTGAACAGATTTGTGTTTATTAAGAAACTTCTCTGTGAGCAGAGCTTACAGAATTGTATTGGAAGCATAATATTATCACATCATGAATGAATGGGAGAAAAGTGTATGTCCTCTTTCTGGCAATCTTATCTTCATTTTTTTTTAAAGGTTATGGCTACTGTTTCAGAATTACTATGGAGGTTTTAAATACAAGCAATCCTCATATTCTCAGGTTGGCATTTATGAAGCTCAATCCATCACTCTCATTTTTTTTTATTCCTGAAGTTTAAGTAGCATAGACACTTGGTGTGCAGGGAGGAGAAGGGAAGTGGTAGTCCTCAGATATCCACTTGAATACAATGTCTATAGAAGAGGAAGTAGGGACAACTGAAAAAGGAGGAATTAAAAGGGAAAAAAACATGTTTTCTAGGGAAGAAGAGAGTTCTGTAATTGTAAAGTAATGAAACTGTTTTTGTTTTTTTTTTTGCTTTATTAACCAGCATCTAAAGGCATAGCCTAAAGAGGGTTTCCAGATATGCATAGGCAACCCTACTCTAAGGAGATTATTTTGAAAGAAACCCACTTGGAACTACACATCCTGTTATCTTTGTGAACAAAAGGAACCTCAGTTCTAAATAGTCACACTTCATATTCCCTCCTTTCACGTTGTTGACAAGCACCAGATATGTGGGTTAGTGAACAAATTAAATTTCATCTGTCCACCATTAAAGAGGAATCTTTGGGCCTCTTCTGACATGTGAATCTCCATTGTAATGAGAGAGAAAAAGATAACTTCAAAACAAGCAATGATTCGTTCTTGAATTTTAAAGGCTGGTTTGCCTTATATACTGTTAGGGGGAAAGGTGACAGTGCTTGATCTAATGAAATAACAGCTCAAGAAATAGGTGAGGCTACTTTAAGGTATTACAATGACCAGTTTGAACAAGGACTTTCTGTGAGACAAAGAGGATAGCAGAACACATATCCTTGAATCAGCTTTTCAAGAAGTCACCCAAAAAATCTGTACATTTCCCAAAAATCTCTGTAAGACGCCTATCACAATCCAATTATAAACCATTCAGAATCTCATAACCTTAATGAAATACTCTTTAGTTTTGTGATAGTTTTGGTTTAAAAAAAGGAAGGGATTTTGAGGAATATAGTAAAGTTGTACAATAATCTATATGATCTTAAATGCAGTTTATGCATGATTGGTTATGCTGTTTACTTTTAGAAAGCTTTAATTACTAGCACAGACTATAGATATAGCATTTATCATAGATTAAATTGATAGATAATCTTTATGGAACATGAGGTCATTTTTATAAAAAAATATTAAGCATCATTCTCTTATTTGAAAATTGAACTCATTTATTATAAAACTGCTTCTATAAGAAAATCAGTTTCTCCTCACATGCTTTTGCATGTTTTCCAGGAATGTAACCCACCATAAAAGTAAGGTACTGCTTAAATAGAAATTTTAAACCACATTCCTCTTTTAACTAGTAAGTAGTTTGGGTGTCATATTAACTCTTTAGAGGCAATACTGTGCCTTTAAGTACATTAGAAACACAATATGTAATTACAAGTAAAAGTATGCTATTATTCTCTAAGGCTTTGAAAGAGTTAATTAATCTCCCAAAGTTCCAAATTTACCACCAATGAATAATTTAGTTATTTTCACTTCCTGACGTTTTAATAATTAACCACAATTTTGTTTTTGGAACAGGAAATAGGTTTCTTTTTTTAATATAGGTATTACTTTGTCCAAGTAAACTGTGCAGAATTTGTAAAGTAGGGAGGGAACAGTTGGTTTACAGAAGCTGAATTTCAAACTGGATACTAAGGAGAAAGATGGAGAGTAACAAAATTTCAGGAGCTGGTATCATAGACTAGCAGATTTCCTGATCTTCTGGAGTTGAGGGGGGGCAGATTTCCTTGATCTGAGAAATTGCATTTGAACTTGGTCTTACATGATAGAAAAGTTTGAAAATTGTTTTTAAATACCAAAGAAGAGTAAGCATTCTTATTGGAAATCCTCCTGAGCTAAGGAAGGAAAGAGAAAAAAACTGGAAGGTGACTAATACTGAATACTATAGTTTGGCTAGAACTATATGAGGGAGCAATAAGTAATGAGGCTATAATGAGGCTATGTAGAGGCCTAGTTCTGGTTCAAGTACCTGAACTCACCTCATCCTAGGGACACACCAAATCTACAAATATATACTGAAGAGTTTCCTTTGAAAAAAGCCAAAAAACCCAGTGGAGGAACCACTTCACATTGAAAAGTGAGACAGAAACCACATTGAAGAAGGTAGGAAAGGCTAAGACACAACCTCCTCATAAACCCCACCCCCACTATGGTGACCCACAATCAGGAGGGAATTCAAAACACAGATCTTCAACTTGAGGAGCAAAGGGTCTGTATCTGACGTTGGGCACCCCAACTTTTAATACCCACATCTGAGGGATGAGCCCCTCCCAAACATCAGGCTTTCAAGACCAACAGGACTCGAGCCCACAACATCAGTGGGGATATGGTGAACTTAAAAATGGCTCTTAAAGGCCTCACATAGATCTCACCTGCTCCAGGGCCCAGCACAGAAGCAGCCCTTTGAAAAGTGCTTAGACTTTCTGTGAAAGGGACTCAGTTGCAAATTTTAAAGCATCAGTCTGAGGGTCCTGCTGGGATACTCTCTGGGGATGGAGGCTGGTAGCTATCATCTTCCATGCTCTTCCTCTGCCTTGCTAAAGCAGGAGCCATGTGATTTTTTCTTTTTCTTTTTCTTTTTCCTTTAAAAAAATTTCTTCTTTTTTTTAAACTTTGCTTTTCTTTATATATTTTTTCTTTTTGGCTTTCATTTTCCTTTCTTCTGTTTTCTTTTCTTCTCCTTTTTTTCTTTTCTTCATGTTTTCTAGCAGGTGGAATCTTTTTTTTTAACATATATTTTTATTTTTATTTTTTAACGTTTTTATTGGAGTATAATTGCTTTACAATGCTGTGTTAGTTTCTGATTTATAACGAAGTGAATCAGTTATACATATACATATATCCCCATATCTCTTCCCTCTTGCATCTCCCTCCCTGCCACCCTCCTTATCCCACCCTTCTAGCTGGTCACAAAACACCGAGCTAATCACCCTGTGCTGTGCGGCTGCTTCCCACTAGCTATCTATTTTACATTTGGTAGTGTATATATGTCTATGCCACTCTCTCACTTTGTCCCAGCTTACCCTTCCCCCTTCGCATATCCTCAAGTCCATTTTCTAGTAGGTCTGTGTCTTTATTCCCATCTTGCCCCTAGGTTCTTCATGACCTTCTTTTTTTCTTTTTGTTTAGATTCCGTATATATGTGTTAGCATACAGTATTTGTTTTTCTCTTTCTGACTTACTTCACTCTGTATGACAGACTCTAGGTCCATCCACCTCACTACAAATAACTCAATTTCGTTTCCTTTTATGGCTAATATTCCACTATGTATGTGCCACATCTTCTTTATCCATTCATCGGTTGATGGACACTTAGATTACTTCCATGTCCTGGCTATTGTAAATAGAGCTGCAATGAACATTTTGATACATGACTCTTTTTGAATTATGGTTTTCTCAGGGTATAACACCTGAGGGTTTTATGATAAAAACCCTCCAGAAAGTAGGCATAGAGGGAACTTACCTCAACATAACACAGGACATACATGACAAACCGACAGACAACATCATCCTCAATGGTGAAAAACTGAAACCATTTCCACTAAGATCAGGAATAAGACAAGGTTGCCCACTCTCACCACTATTATTCAACATAGATTTGGAAGTTTTAGCCACAGTAATAAGAAAAGAAAAAGAGATAAAAGGAACCCAATTTGGAAAAGAAGAAGTAAAGCTGTCACTGTTTGGAGATGACATGATACTATATGTAGAGAATCCTAAAGATGCTACCAGAAAACTACTAGAGCTAATCAATGAATTTGGTAAAGTAGCAGGATACAAAATTAATGCACAGAAATCTCTTGCATTCCTATACACTAATGATGAAAAATCTGAAAGAGAAATTACAAAAACACTCTCATTTACCATTGCAACAAAAAGAATAAAATACTTAGGAATAAACCTACTTAAGGAGACAAAAGACCTGTAGGCAGAAAATTATAAGACACTGATGAAAGAAATTAAAGATGATACAAATAGATGGAGAGATATACCATGTTCTTGGATTGGAAGAATCAACATTGTGAAAATGACTCTACTACCCAAAGCAATCTACAGATTCAATGCAATCCATATCAAACAACCAGTGGCATTTTTCACAGAACAGGAACAAAAAATTTCACAATTTATATGGAAATACAAAAAACCCCAAATAGCCAAAGCACTCCTGAGGGAAAAAAATGGAACGGGAAGAATCAGACTCCCTGACTTCAGACTATACTACAAAACTACAGTAATCAAGACAGTACGGTACTGGCATAAAAACAGAAATATAGATCATTGGAACAGGATAGAAAGCCCAGAGATAAACCCACGCACATATGGTCACCTTATCTTTGATAAAGGACACAAGAATATGGAGAAAAGACAATGGAGAAAAGACAGCCTCTTCAATAAGTGGTGCTGGGAAAACTGGACAGGTACATGTAAAAATATGAAATTAGAATACTCCCTAGCACCATACACAAAAATAAACTCAAAATGGATTAAAGACCTAAATGTAAGGCCAGACACTGTCAAACTCTTAGAGGAAAACATAGGCAGAACACTCTATGACATAAATCACAGCAAGATCCTTTTTGACCCACCTCCTAGAGGAATGGAAATAAAAACAAAAATAAACAAATGGGACCTAATGAAACTTAAAAGCTTTTGCACAGCAAAGGAAACCATAGACAAGATGAAAAGACAGCCCTCAGAATGGGAGAAAATATTTGCAAATGAAGCAAGTGACAAAGGATTAATATCCAAAATTTACAAACACCACATGCAGTTCAGTATGAAACAAAAAAACAACCTGATGCAAAAATGAGCAGAAGGCCTAAATAGACATTTCTCCAAAGAAGATATACAGATTGCCAACAAACACATGAAAGAATGCTCAACATCATTTATCATTAGAGAATTTCAAATCAAAACTACAATGAGATATCATCTCACACCGGCCAGATTGGCCATCATCAAAAAATCTACAAATAATAAATGCTGGAGAGGGTGTGGAGAAAAGGGAACCCTCTTGCACTGTTGGTGGGAATGTAAATTGATACAGCCACTATGGAGAACAGTATGGAGGTTCCTTAAAAAACTAAAAATGGAACCATACGACCCAGAAATCCCACTACTCGGCAGGTGCCATCTTTATATTTCTCTTCTGACCCTCTGCAGACAGTGGGCACTGTCTTCGCACTCACCTTCTGGCATTCCAGAGTGCTAGTATCTTCCAGTGCAGTGCTTCTACACACATCTGGTGACGTAGTTTTTATATCTAACTGAATTTTGCAATTGCCACCAAGGGGAAGTCGTTTAATCACCTAACTGGAGATCAGGAGTCTTGTCATCCCGGATGCCATGGGACTGTGACAACCAAAGAAAGATTTCTTGGTAGACTACCACTCCCAGGTCAGTTCACAGATTTCAGACCCCCAGTCTTTCTGAGAAAGAGGCCTATTTGCTTGTCCAGGAGTTTTGGCCTGAGGGGTAGGCTTCTGTTTTGGCACATACATAGGGGCCTATGGTGGTATTCTCAGGGAATAGAGCTTAGTGGATTCAATATTTACACTTTCCCTCTGGCTCACTCCAGCTCACAGATATCTTTCAGAAAAGAGCTTATACCTTCTCTGGTTTTATAGCTGATTTTTATAGCTGCTGCCAGAAGACACATCTATATCACCTCGCTCAGGTGGTCAGTGGGGCTTACACTCACAGGTCCCACAAGATTGTAACCAATGGAGAAAGAGTTCTTAAATAGATACCACTCTCCAAGGCACAGAAAAAGGCAACAGATCAAAGAGCTCAGTTTTTCTGTGAAAGAGGCTTTATTAGTTTATCGTCATAGCTGCAGCCTGAGTGAGAGGATTCTAATTAAACACACATTTAAGGGCTGACTGTAAACTTTTCCTGGACCTCAGAGAGTAGGCACTTTGTGCTCTCCCCATGCCATGGTCCAGAGTGCCAGCATTTCTCATAGCAGGGCACTTATATGTGTCTTGTGCCCCAGGTTTTATGTCTGACCCCTTATTTTTGCAGCTGCTGCCCAGGGATACTCCCTTGATTGCCTAGCTCTGGTGGTCAAGGGGGCTTGTATTCCTGGGGCCTAAGAGACTGTGACAATCAGAGAAAGAGTGCTTGGCAGAATACCACCCCCAGAGAACTTCACAGATAACAGACTGAAACACACCCTCAGCCTTTCTATGAAAAAAGCCTACTTGCTTGTCTTGGAGATTCTGTTTTAGGGGCAGGATTCAGGTTTTGTACACATCTAAGAGTTATTGAGATGCTCTCAGAAAATGTAGGCAAGGGGCCATGTTTGTGCCCTCCTGGTACCTCACTACAACTCACTGGTATCTTCTAGAAAGGAGCTTATAAGAGCCTCGATTCTTGTGACTGCCTCCCAAGGGACACCTCCAGATCACCTGGTTCTGGTGGCCAATAGGGCTTATGTTTGCAGTTTCACAAGACTATGTATATTTAAACTCTAAAAGCTGCTGCCTGAGGGTCTGGCTTCGAATCAGTATGAATTTGGTACTGACTGAGATCCTCCACTTAGGGACACTGACTATCCCAAAGGTCATGGCACACCTTCAACTACTGGGAGCTAGTAAAAATAAAATGGGCTGCTTAAACAATCAAAAAGGTTTGGGAGACAACCAACAACTAGAGTAGGGTTGAATGATAAGTTTTATGTCCTACACAATTCCTAGAAGAGTGGAAGAAGTGGCTGTTTAATCCAATACATAGAAAACAAAACAGAAAGTCAAGGATAATGAAGAAACAAAGGAATATGTTCCAAGTGAAAGAGCAAGATAACTCAGGGGGAAAAGAAACCTTAATTAATATAAATAAGTAATTTACATGTTAAAGAGTTAAAAGTGATAATCGGCTCTGAGATCAGGTGGAAATGCAGACGGCGCCCAAAGTTGTGCAGAACCACAGGCGGGGCTTCGCAATCAGGTTTGGGGACTGATATAAAATGGTCTGAAATTGATTCTGGGTCAGCAGGTGTCTTTGTGGAGAAGTTCCAGCACACTCTTGGAGCAATAAAGATACAAGTTTGGACTCATTGGAGAGGCCGTGTGGATGAAAGGCACTTGGTGCTCCAGCCAGGCATCAGGGCTGTGCCTCTGAGGTGGGAGAACCAACTTCAGGACACTGGTCCACAAGAGACCTCCCAGCTCCACGTAATACCAAACGGTGAAAATCTCTCAGAGATCTCCATCTCAACATCAAGACCCAGCTTCACTCAACGACCAGCAAGCTACAGTGCTGGACACCCTATGCCAAACAATTAGCAAGACAGGAACACAGCGCCATCCATTAACAGAGAGGCTGCCTAAAATCATAATAAGGCCACAGACACCCCAAAACACACCACCAGACGTGGACAAGCCCACCAGAAAGACAACATCCAGCCTCATCCACCAGAACACAGGCACTAGTTCCCTCCACCAGGAAACCTACACAACCCACTGAACCAACCTTAGCCACTGGGGACAGATACCAAAAACAATGGGAACTACGAACCTGCAGCCTGTGAAAAGGAGACCCCAAACACAGTAAGATACGCAAAATGAGAAGACAGAAAAACACACAGCAGATGAAGGAGCAGGGTCAAAACACACCAGACCTAACAAATGAAGAGGAAATAGGTAGTCTACCTGAAAAAGAATTCAGAATAATGATAGTAAGGATGATCCAAAATCTTGGAAATAGAATAGACAAAATGCAAGAAACATTTAACAAGGACGTAGAAGAACTAAAGAGGAACCAAGCAATGATGAAAAGCACAATAAATGAAATTGAAAATACTCTAGATGGGATCAATAGCAGAATAACTGAGGCACAAGAACAGGTAAGTGACCTGGAAGATAAAATAGTGGAAATAACTACTGCAGAGCAGAATAAAGAAAAAAGAATGAAAAGAACTGAGGACAGTCTCAGAGACCTGTGGGACAACATTAAATGCACCAACATTCGAATTATAGGGGTCCCAGAAGAAGAAGAGAAAAAGAAAGGGACTGAGAAAATATTTGAAGAGATTATAGTTGAAAACTTCCCTAATATGGGAAAGGAAATAGTTAATCAAGTCCTGGAAGCACAGAGAGTCCCATACAGGATAAATCCAAGGAGAAACACACCAAGACACATATTAATCAAACTATCAAAAATTAAATATAAAGAAAACATATTAAAAGCAGCAAGGGAAAAACAACAAATAACACACAAGGGCATCCCCATAAGGTTAACAGCTGATCTTTCAGCGGAAACTCTGCAAGCCAGAAGGGAGTGGCAGGATATACTTAAAGTGATGAAGGAGAAAAACCTACAACCAAGATTACTCTACCCAGCAAGGATCTCATTCAGATTTGATGGAGAACTTAAAAGCTTTACAGACAAGCAAAAGCTGAGAGAGTTCAGCACCACCAAACCAGCTTTACAACAAATGCGAAAGGAACTTCTGTAGGCAAGAAACACAAGAGAAGGAAAACACCTACAATAACAAATCCAAAACATTTAAGAAAATGGGAATAGGAACATACATATTGATAAATACGTTAAATGTAAATGGATTAAATGCTCCCACCAAAAGACACAGACTGGCTGAATGGATACAAAAACAAGACCCATATATATGCTGTCTACAAGAGACCCACTTCAGACCTAGAGACACATACAGACTGAAAGTGAGGGGATGGAAAAAGATATTCCATGCAAATGGAAATCAAAAGAAAGCTGGAGTAGCAATTCTCATATCAGACAAAATAGACTTTAAAATAAAGACTATTACAAGAGACAAAGAAGGACACTATATAATGATCAAGGGATCGATCCAAGAGGAAGGTATAACAATTGTAAATATTTATGCACCCAACATAGGAGCACCTCAATACATAAGGCAAATACTAACAGCCATAAAAGGGGAAATCGACAGCAACACAATCATAGTAGGGGACTTTAACACCCCACTTTCACCAATGGACAGATCATCCAAAATGAAAATAAGTAAGGAAACACAAGCTTTAAATGATACATTAAACAAGATGGACTTAATTGATATTTTTAGGACATTCCACCCAAAAACAACAGAATACACATTTTTCTCAAGTGCTCATGGAACATTCTCCAGGATAGATCATATCTTGGGTCACAAATCAAGCCTTGGTAAATTTAAAAAAATTGAAATCGTATCAAGTATCTTTTCCGACCACAACGCTATGAGACTAGATATCAATTACAGGAAAAGATCTGTAAAACATACAAACACATGGAGGCTACACAATACACTACTTAATAATGAAGTGATCACTGAAGAAATCAAAGGGGAAATCAAAAAATACCTAGAAACAAATGACAATGGAGACACGACGATCCAAAACCTATGGGATGCAGCAAAAGCAGTTCTAAGAGGGAAGTTTATAGCAATACAAGCCTACATCAAGAAACAGGAAACATCTCGAATAAACAACCTAACCTTGCACCTAAAGCAATTAGAGAAAGAAGAACAAAAAAACCCCAAAGCTAGCAGAAGGAAAGAAATCATAAAGGTCAGATCAGAAATAAATGAAAAAGAAATGAAGGAAACAATAGCAAAAATCAATGAAACGAAGAGCTGGTTCTTTGAGAAGATAAACAAAATTGATAAAACATTAGCCAGACTCATCAAAAGAAAAAGGGAGAAGACTCAAATTAATAGAATTAGAAATGAAAAAGGAGAAGTAACCACTGACACTGCAGAAATACAAACGATCATGAGAGATTACTACAAGCAACTCTATGCCAATAAAATGGACAACCTGGAAGAAATGGACAGATTCTTAGAAATGCACAACCTGCCAAGACTGAACCAGGAAGAAATAGAAAATATGAATAGACCAATCACAAGCACTGAAATTGAAACTGTGATTAAAAATCTTCCAACACACAAAAGCCCAGGACCAGATGGCTTCACAGGCGAATTCTATCAAACATTTAGAGAAGAGCTAACACCTATCCTTCTCAAACTCTTCCAAAATATTGCAGAGGGAGGAACACTCCCCAACTCATTCTACGAGGCCACCATCACCCTGATACCAAAACCAGACAAAGATGTCACAAAGAAAGAAAACTACAGGCCAATATCACTGATGAACATAGATGCAAAAATCCTCAACAAAATACTAGCAAACAGAATCCAACAGCACATTAAAAGGATTATACACCATGATCAAGTGGGGTTTATTCCAGGAATGCAAGGATTCTTCAATATACGCAAATCAATCAACGTGATACATCATATTAACAAATTGAAGGAGAAAAACCATATGATCATCTCAATAGATGCAGAGAAAGCTTTCGACAAAATTCAACACCCATTTATGATAAAAGTCTTGCAGAAAGTAGGCATAGAGGGAACTTTCCTCAACATAATAAAGGCCGTATATGACAAACCCACAGCCAACATTGTCCTCAATGGTGAAAAACTGAAACCATTTCCACTAAGATCAGGAACAAGATAAGGTTGCCCACTCTCACCACTATTATTCAACATAGTTTTGGAAGTGTTAGCCACAGCAATCAGAGAAGAAAAAGAAATAAAAGGAATCCAAATCGGAAAAGAAGAAGTAAAGCTGTCACTGTTTGCAGATGACATGATACTATACATAGAGAAACCTAAAGATGCTACCAGAAAACTACTAGAGCTAATCAATGAATTTGGTAAAGTAGCAGGATACAAAATTAATGCACAGAAATCTCTTGCATTCCTGTATACTAATGATGAAAAATCTGAAAGTGAAACTAAGAAAACACTCCCGTTTACCATTGCAACAAAAAGAATAAAATATCTAGGAATAAACCTACCTAAGGAGACAAAAACCTGTATGCAGAAAATTATAGGACATTGATGAAAGAAATTAAAGGTGATACAAACAGATGGAGAGATATACCATGTTCTTGGATTGGAAGAATCAACATTGTGAAAATGACTCTGCTACCCAAAGCAATCTACAGATTCAATGCAATCCCTATCAAACTACCACTGGCATTTTTCACAGAACTAGAACAAAAAATTTCACAATTTGTATGGAAACACAAAAGACCCTGAATAGCCAAAGCAATCTTGAGAACGAAAAATGGAGCTGGAGGAATCAGGCTCCCTGACTTCAGACTATATTACAAAGCTACAGTAACCAAGACAGTTTGGTACTGCCACAAAAACAGAAATATAGATCAATGGAACAGGATAGAAAGCCCAGAGATAAGCCCACTCACATATGGTCACCTTATCTTTGATAAAGGAGGCAAGCATATACAGTGGAGAAAAGACAGCCTCTTCAATAAGTGGTGCTGGGAAAATTGGACAGATACATGTAAAAGTATGAAATTAGAACACTCCCTAACACCATACACAAAAATAAACTCAAAATGGATTAAAGACCTAAGTGTAAGGCCAGACACTATCGAACTCTTAGAGGAAAACATAGGCAGAACACGCTATGACATAAATCACAGCAAGATCCTTTTTGACCCAGGTCCTAGAGAAATGGAAATAAAAACACAAATAAACAAATGGGACCTAATGAAACTTAAAAGCTTTTGCACAGCAAAGGAAACCATAAACAAGACCAAAAGACAACCCTCAGAATGGGAGAAAATATTTGCAAATGAAGCAACTGACAAAGGATTAATCTCCAAGATTTACAAGCAGCTCATGCAGCTCAATAACAAAAAAAACAAACAACCCAATCCAAAAATGGGCAGAAGACCTAAATAGACATTTCTCCAAAGAAGTTATACAGATTGCCAACAGACACATGAAAGAATGCTCAACATCATTAATCATTAGAGAAATGCAAATCAAAACTACAATGAGGTATCATCTCACACTGGTCAGAATGGCCATCATCAAAAAATCTAGAAACAATAAATGCTGGAGAGGGTGTGGAGAAAAGGGAACCCTCTTGCACTGTTGGTGGGAATGTAAATTGATACAGCCACTATGGAGAACAGTATGGAGGTTCCTTTAAAAACTAAAAATAGAACTACCATACGACCCAGCAATCCCACTACTGGGCATATACCCTGAGAAAACCATAATTCAGAAAGAGTCATGTACCAAAATATTCATTGCAGCTCTGTTTACAATAGCCAGGACATGGAAACAACCTAGGTGTCCATCATCGGATGAATGGATAAAGAAGATGTGGCACATATATACAATGGAATATTACTCAGCCATAAAAAGAAATGAAATGGAGGTGTTTGTAATGAGGTGGATGGAGTTAGAGTCTGTCATACAGAGTGAAGTAAGTCAGAAAGAGAAAAAGAAATACAGTATGCTAACACATATATATGGAATCTAAGGGAAAAAAAAAGGTCATGAAGAACCTAGTGGCAAGATGGGAATAAAGACACAGACGTACTAGAGAATGGACTTGAGGATATGGGGAGGGGGAGGGGTGAGATGTGACAGGGTGAGTGAGTGTCATGGACATATATACACTACCAAATGTAAAATAGATAGCTAGTGGGAAGCAGCCGCATAGCACAGGGAGATCAGCTCGGTGCTTTGTGACCACCTAGAGGGGTGGGATAGGGAGGGTGGGAGGGAGTGAGATGCAAGAGGGAAGAGATATGGGAATATATGTATATGTATAACTGATTCACTTTGTTATAAAGCAGAAGCTAACACACCATTGTAAAGCAATTATACTTCAATAAAGATGTTTTAAAAAAAACAAAACAAAAGAAAAAAAAAAGCAGACATCAGGAAAATGCATATCAAAACCACAAATGAAGTATCACCTCACACCTGTCACAATGGCTATCATCAAAAAGACAACAAATAAAAACATTGGCCAGGATGTGGAGAAAAGGGAATCCTAGTACACTGTTGGTAGCAATGTAAATGACTGCATCCACTATGGAAAACAATAAGGAGGTTCCTCAAAAAACCAAAAATAGAACTACCATATAATCTATCAATTCTACTCCTGGAAAAAGAAAATAAAAAACACTAATTCAAAAAGATATGTGCACCCCAGTGTTCAAAGCAGCATTATTTACCATAGCCAAAATATGGAAACAACCTAAGTGTCCATCAACAGATGAATGGATAAAGAAGATGTGGTATATTTATATACAATGGAATACTACTCAGTCATGAAAAGAATGAAATTTTGCCAGTTGTGACAACATGGATGGACCTGGAGGGTATTTTGCTTAGTGAAGTAAGTCAGAAATAGAAAGGCAAATACTGTATGTTTTCACCTATATATGGAATCTGAAAAATAAACGAATATAACAAAAAAATAAAATAAAATAAAAGTGATAATCATGAAGATGCTTACCAAAATCAGGAGATGAATGGATGAACACAGTAAGAACTTCAACAAAGAGATAGAAAATATGAGAAAGTACTAAACAAAAATCACAGAGCTGAAAAATACAATAGCTGAACTAAAAAAATATGCTAGAGGGATTTGACAGAGAGTAGATAAAGAAGAAAAGATCAATGAACTCAAACAAAGGGCACAGGAACTCATCCAATCAGAGCAGCAAAAAAAAAAAAAAGAAAAACATGAAGATAGTTTAAGGGACTTATGAGACAACATCAAGCAAACTAACATTTGCATTACAGGAATACCAGAAAGAGAAGAGAGAGAGAAAAGGGCAGAAAAATTATTTGAAGAAAGAATGTCTGAAGACTTCCCTAACCTGAGGAAAGAAACAGATGTACAGATCCAGGAAGCCCAGAGAGTTCCAAATAAGATAAATACAAACAAAACCACACCAAGACACATTAAAATTAAAGTGTCAAAAGGTAAAGACATGGAGAAAATTAAAAGCAGCAAGAGAAAACAACTGGTCACATACAAGGGAAACCCCATAAGACTAGCAGTAGATTTTTCAGAAGAAACTTTGCTAACCAGAGGATGTGGCATGATATATTCAAAGTACTGAAATTAAAAAAAATATGTCCAACCAAGAATACCTTATCTGGCAAAGTTATCAGTCAGAATTGAAGGAGAGATAAAGTTTTCCATCTACGGGAGTTCATTACTACTAAACTGGCCTTACAATATATGTTAAAGGGACTTCTTTAAGCTGAAAAGAAAAGACACTAATTAATAACAAAACATATGAAAATATAAATCTCATTGTAAAAGACACACACACATATATACATAAAAACTAGTAGATTAACCACTTATAATGCTAGAATGAAAGTTAAAAAAGAAAAATTAGCAAAAATGTTTGTAACTATAATAATTAGTTAAAGAATACACAAAATAAAAATATAGAAAATGTGACATAAAAAACATAAAACATGGGGGAGAGTATAAAAGTGTATAGTTTTAGAATGGGCAGAAGACCTAAATAGACATTTCTCCAAAGAAGATATACAGATTGCCAACAAACACATGAAAGAATGCTCAACATCATTAATCATTAGAGAAATGCAAATCAAAACTACAATGAGATATCATCTCACACTGGTCAGAATGGCCATCATCAAAAAAATCTACAAACTATAAATGCTGGAGAGGTCGTGGAGAAAAGGGAACCCTCTTGCACTGTTGGTGGGAATGTAAATTGATACAGCCACTATAGAGAACAGTATGGAGGTTCCTTAAAAAACTAAAAATAGAACTACCATACGACCCAGCAATCCCACTACTGGGCATATACCCTGAGAAAACCATAATTCAAAAAGAGTTATGTACCACAATGTTCATTGCAGCTCTATTTACAATTGCCAGGACATGGAAGCAACCTAAGTGTCCATCAGCAGATGAATGGAGAAAGAAGATGTGGCACATATATACAATGGAATATTACTCAGCCATAAAAAGAAACGAAATTGAGTTATCTGTAGTGAGGTGGATGGACCTAGCATCTGTCATACAGAGTGAAGTAAGTCAGAAAGAGAAAAACAAATACCATATGCTAAAACATATATATGGAATCTAAAAAACAACAACAAAAAATGGTCATGAAGAACCTAGGGGCAAGACGGGAATAAAGATGCAGACCTACTAGAGAATGGACTTGAGGATACGGGGAGGGGGAAGGGTAAGCTGGGACAAAGTGAGAAAGTGACATGGACATGTATACACTACCAAATGTAAAATAGATAGCTGGTGGGAAGCAGCCACATAACACAGGGAGATCAGCTCGGTGCTTTGTGACCACCTAGAAGGGTGGGATAGGGAGGGTGGGAGGGAGGGAGATACAAGAGGGAAGAGATATGGGGATATATGTATATGTATAACTGATTCACTTTTTTATAAAGCAGAAACTAACACACCATTGTAAAGCAATTATACTCTAATAAAGATGTTAAGAAGAATAAAAAGTATACTGACTATAAGAGATTCACTTCATATGTAAGAATATATGCAGGCTGAAAGTGAAGGGATGGAAAAATACTTCATTCAAATGGAAACAAAAGAAAGCTGGGGCAGCTCTACTTATATTGGACAAAAATAAACATTAAAACAAAGATTGCAATAAGAGGGAAAGAAGGATATTACATAATGATAAAGCGGTAACTCTAACAAGAGTACATAACATTTGTAAATATTAATTCACCCAACTTAGGATCACCTAAATAAATAACGCAAATATTAACAGAATTAAAGGGAGAAATAGAAAATAAAACAATAATAATAGGAGACTTTAATACTCCACTTACTTCAATGGATGGATCATCCAGCCAAAAAATCAATAAGGAAACATTGTCTTTAAAGGACACTTTAGACCTGTCAGACATAACAGATATATACAGAACATTTCATCCAAAAGCAACAAAATAAACATTCTTAGTGCACACGGAACATTCTCCAGGATAGATCATAAGTTAAGCCACAGAACAAGTATTAACAAATTTAAGAATACTGAAATCATATCAAACATCTTTTTCAACCTCAAAGGTATGTGATTAGAAATCAACTACAAGAAGAAAACCAGAAAATTAAAAATATGTGGAGATTACACTACATAATACTGAACAACCTATTAGTCAATGAAGACTTCAAAAGAGAAGTCAAAAAATACCTTGTGACAATTAAAATTGTAAATAAAATATATCAAAACTTATGAGATATGAAAAAGTAGTTCAAACAGGGAAGCTCAGAGCAATAAATTTTTACCTCAAGAAACAAGAAAAATCTCAAATAAACAATGTAAATTTACACCTCAAGGAATTAGAAAAAAAGAACAAATGAAGTCCAAAGTTTGTACAAGAAAGGAAATAATAAAAAAAGATCAGAGCATAAATAAAGTAGAAACTAAAAAATACAATAAAAAATATTAATTAAACCAAAAGCTGGTTCTTTGAAAGATAAACAAAACTGACACACCAAGAAAAAAAGAAAGAGAACTCAAATAAATAGAATCAGAAATGAAACAGGAAATGCTACAACTGATACCCCAGAAATACAAAAGATCAGAAGAAACTACTATGGATAATTATGCCAACAAACCGGACAACCTAGAAAAAATAAATTCCTAGAATTAAACAATCACCCACAACTAAATCATGAAGAAATAGAAAATATGATAGATAATTACTAGTCAGGAGATTGAAACAGTAATCAAAAACCTCCCAACACATAAAAGTCCAGGAAGATATTGCTTCACTGATGAATTCTACCAAACATTCAAAGAAGAATTAATGTCTATATTTCTCAAACTCTTCCAAAAAATAGAAGTGAAGGGAACATTTCCAAACCCATTTTACATGGTGAGCTTTACTTTGATACCAAAAACATACAAGGAAGCCACAAGAAAATTACAGGCCAATGTATATAATAAACATAAATGCAAAAATCCTTAACAAAATACTAACAAACCATATTTAACAGTACATTAAAAGGATCACACACCATGGTCAAGTGGGATTTATGCCAGGGATGCAAGGTTGGTTTAAATTTTGCAAATCAATGAGATACACCACATTAACAAATGAAGGATAAAAATCTTATGATCACCTCAATAGAGGCAGAAACAAGTATTTGACAAAATAAAAATCAATTTATAATAAAAACTCTCAACAAAATGGATATAGAGGGAATGTACTTCAACATACTAAAGGCCATATATGACAATCCTACAGCTAACATCATACTCAATGATGAAGAGCTAAAATCTTTTCTTCTAAGATCAAGAACCAGACAAGAAAATCCCTAAAGTCTCCACCCAAAACCATTAGAATTAATAAATTCAGTATAGTTGCAGCATACAAAATCAATACACAAAAATTGGTTGCATTTCCATGAACTAATAATGAATTATAAGGAAGAGAAATTAAGAAAACAATAACATTTACAATCTCATCAAAAATAATAAGATGTCTAGGAATAAAATTAACCAAGGAAGTAAAAGACCTCTATTCTGAAAACTATAAGATATTGATGAAACAACAACATTAACAAAAACTTGAAGAAGACACATATAATTGGAAAGATATTCCATGCTCATGGATTAGAAGAATCACTATTGTGTAAATGTCTGTACTACCCAAAGCAATCTACAGATTCAGTACAAGCCCTATCAAAATTCCAATGGCATTTGTGAAACCTAACTCAAAATGAATTATAGACTTGAATGTGAGATTGGATCTGGATGGCAGAGTAGGAGGACATGAAACTCATCTCTCCCCACAAACACATCAAAAATACATTGACATGTGGAAAAATTCTAATGGAAAACTAACTGGAAACTGGCAGAAGAACTATACAACCAAAGCTGCAAGAAGGATTTCCACATAACCAGGCAGAAAGGAAAAAAGGCATAGGGTCAGGACCTTTGCCCCTGGAAGGGATATGAAAGGAAGAGAAAGTCTGCACAGGCAGACACTCGCCCTGGGGAGTGAGTAGGTTGAGCCACACACTGGGTGTCTCAGTCCTGGGGTCCTACACAGAGTAGGCAAACCTCCTTGGCTGCTGGGAGAGATAAAAGGGCTGGAGAAGCCTAGATTCTACTCATGAAGAATGCACGGGTGCTGACTTGCCAACAAACAGTGTGGAGAGAGCTCTGCACTGCCAGATGCCACCTTGCCACACTCCCCAATCCAAGCCAGGTTAACACCCTGGCCTCACTCATTCCACACCACAGCTTGGTGCTGGATCTAGGGCAGCTGGACCCTGGGAAAAGACTAGCAATGCAGAAGTGGCCTGGGGGTCTGGTGTGTGGTCAAGGTGGGGCCGCAGCGGCCATTGTCAGTACTTACTTGGGTGGTGCCTCTAGAATCCCTGTGACCAGCATTGTTTATCTCCCAGCCTACTGAGTGCTCTGGCCCCACCCACTCCACACTACAGCTTGGTGCTGGATCTGAAGCAAACAGGTCTTAGAAGAAGACTTGATCTAGGGACACAAAAGTCCTGGGGGACTTGGATGTGGTCCAGGTAGAGGAGCAGTGGTCACTGTTGGCAGTTACATGGGTAGCAACTTGGGAGCCACCACGACCATCACACTGCAGGCTGTTTCCTAGCTAAGCAAGTGTTCCGGTCTTACCCACTCCACACCACATCTTGGCACTACATCTGGGCAGATGGGTCCTAGGATAAGACTGCCACAGAGGTAACCCAGATCTATGAGGTCACTTCAATACCTGCAGCCACAATCCCTAGTTCCCACCTAGCAAATACCCCAGTCCTGCCCACTCCACACCACAGCCTTGCACTAGATTTGGAACAACTACAACAGGGGAAGATATGTAACCTTTGGGTGCATCTGAGCAGAGCCATGAATACGTATAAAGGTGGTAAATCAGTCTTCTCTGAGTGCACTGGCCTCACTTGCTTCAGCACTCTCCTCCTTTGGGGCAGGACACTCAATAAAGGGGAATGATGTCTGATCGAGCCTGAACCTCAGGGCTTCTGATCCAAGGACAGCAGAGCAGACCCCACCCTTGAAAGGCTGGCAACAGCCATGGAGCAGAGAAGTCCGGCCTCATTCACTGCATAGGCTTTAGATCTTCCAACACCAACCACAGCCACTATCAAGATGATAGTGGCCAGAACACTCTGAGGAAAGATGTGGCTGACATCCATATCAAAATCAGCTCTCACACCAAAGACACTGGACACACAGAGCCTACATAGGAATGTTCTCACATAAAAACACCCCTTCGAGACCACAATTGATAACTGTTTCTCTTAAATTCATAGAGACAGAGAAAGTTAAGTAAAACGAAAAGGTAGAGGAACCACTCCCAATTAAAAGAGTAAGAAAAATCCCCTGAAAGAATAAATAATGAAACAGAGATCACTGATTGACCAGACACTGAGTTCAAACAGGTGGTATTAAAATTCTAACTGAATTAAGAAAAATTACTGTAACAAGGAACTAGAAACTATAAAGATGAATCAATCAAAAAAAGACAATTCAATCACTGAGATGAAAACCAATCTAGAAGTAATGAATAGCAGACTAAATGTCACAGGGGAATGAATAAGTGATCTGGAAGTTAGAATAATGGAAACCACACAATCAGATTAGCAGACACAAAGAAAAATGAAAAAAGAAAAAGAAAGCAACATACAAAATTGATGGGATAATATGAAATGTGCTAACCTACACATAATAGGTGTTCCAGAAGGGGTAGAGAGAGAGAGAGAGAAAGGAATTGAAAATGTATTTGAAGAAATTATGGATGAAAACACCCCAAGTCTAAAAATCGAAACAGATATCCAGGTACAGGAAACACAGAGAGTCCCAAACAGGATGAACCCAAACAGACCCACACCAAGACATATCATAATTAAAATGGTAAAATTAAAAATAAAGAGAGGATTCTAAGGGCAGCAAGAGAAAAACAAAGAGTCAGTCACAAGGGAACCCCCATAAGGTTATCAGCTGATTTCTCTGCAGAAACTTTTCACACCAGAAGGGAGTGGCATGATATATTCAAAGTGCTGAAAGGGGAAAATCTACAACCTAGGACACTCTACCTAGCAAAATTACCATTTAGGATAGAAGGAGAGGTAAAGAATTTCTCAGACAAGCAAAAATTCAGCAATACTAAGCCTAACCTAAAAGAAATATTGAAGGATCTTCACTAAGTAGAAAAGAAACAAGAATTTATAGAAAAGAGAAAATCACAATAGAAAAGGCAAATATATAGTAAGGATCGAAGATCACTTAACTAAGCTACTATATAGATTAAAAAACAAGCAAAAAATTGTAAAAGCAATTATAACTACAACAAACAGAAAAAGGATAAGCATGAAGATGTAAAATAGGACATCAAAAATCACAAAATGTAGGGGAGAGGTATATAAAACCATAGATCTTTTAGAAAGTTATTGAACTTGAATGACAGTTTAAAGCAAGTAGATATAGTTATGGGTAAACATACTTGAACTCCATGGTAACCACAAATAAAAAACATACAATAGATACACAAAAACAAAAAAGAAATTAAAGCATAATACAAAAGAAAATCATCAAAACACAAAAGTTAAAACAAAAAAAGAGTAAAAAATGAACAAAGAAGAACTACAGAAACAACTGGAAAAAAAGGGTTAAAATGGCAATTCATACATACCACTCAATAATTACTTTAAATGCTCAGATTAAAAGACTGAGCATTGGATTTAAAAAAATGGGATATAATATGCTGCCTGTAAGAGATTCACTTCAGCGTGAACGACATAAACAGACTGAAGGGGAGGGGATAGGAAAAGGTACTTCATGCAAATGGAAATGATAAGAAAGCAGGGGTAGCAATACTCATATCAGATGAAATAAACTTTAAAACAAATGCTATAAAGAAAACCAAAGAAGGGCATTATATAATGATAAAGACATCAATACAAGAAGAGGATAATAACACTCATTACCATAAACACACCCAATATAGGAGCACCTAAATATAGAAAGCAAATACTAACAGACATAGAGGGAGAAATTGACAGGAATACAATAATAGTAAGAGACGTTAATTCCCGCTGACATCAATGGACAGATCATGCAGACAGAAAATCAATTGGCAACAGAGATCCTAATGACATAATAGACAAATTGAACTTAATTGATATCTAAAGGACACTATATCCAAAAAAAAGCAAAATACACATTTTTTAAGTGTGCAAGGAATGTCCTGTAAGATAGACCACATAGCAGATCACAAAGCAAACCTCAACAAATTTAAAATGAGGATAGAAATTATATTAAGCAACTCTTCTTACCACAATTGTATGAAACTAGAAATCAACTACAGAAAGAAAAACAGGAAAAGAACAAACATGTGGAGATTAAACAAAATGCTACTAAAAAACCTACAAGTCAATGGCAAAATCAAAGAAATAAGACAATACCTTGAGAAAAACGAAAAGGAAACACAACTTTACAAAATCTGTGGGATGCAGCAAAAGCAGTTCTAAAAGGGAAAGTTCATAGGAATACAAACCTTCCTCAAGAAATAAGAACAATCTCAAATAAACAACCCAAATTACCACCTGAAAGAGTTGAAAAAGAAGAAAAATCAAAGCCCAAAGTCAACATAATAAAGGGAATAATAAAGATCAGAGAGGAAATCAATGAAATAGAAATAAAAAACACAATGGAAAAGAATCAATAAACCCAAGAGTTGGTTTTTTGAAAAGATAAACAAAATTGGCAAACCTTTAGCTAGGCTCACTAAGAAGAATAAAGGAGGACCCAAATAAACAAGAAATGGAAGAGAAGAAATAACAACCAATACCACGGAAATACAAAAAATCCTAAGAGAATACTATGAACAATTTTATGCCAACAAATTGGACCACCTAGAAGAAATGGACAAGTTTCTAGAAACATACATCATGCCAAGGAGGTGAAAGACCTATGCTCTGAAAACTAAAAAATATTGATAAGGAAATTGAAGTTCATTCATAGAAATGGAAAGATATCCCATGCTCTTGAATTGGAAGAATTAATAGTGTTAAAATAACCATACTACCCAAAGCAATCAACAGATTTAATGCAAACCCTTCCAAATACCCATGATATTTTTCACAGAAACAGAACAAACAATCCTAAAATTTATATAGTATCACAAAAGACCCATAATTGCCAAATCACTCTTGAGAAAAAAGAACAAAGCTGGAGGTATGGCCTTTTGAGACTTCAGTCTATACTACAATGCTATAGTAAAACAGCATGGTACTGGAACAAAAATAGGCACATAGATCAGTGGAACATAATAGAGAGCCCAGAAATAAACCCATGCATCTATGGTCAATTAATCTACAACAAAAGGGCAAGAATATACAATGGAGAAAACACAGTTTCTTTAACATTTGTGCTGGGAAAGCTGTATAGACAAAAGTAAAGCAATGAAATTAGAACATTCTTTCACACTGTATACAAAAATAAACTCAATGGTTTAAAGACCTAAATGTAAGACATGACACCATAACACTCCTAGAAGATAATATAGACAGAACACTCTTTGACATAAATCATAGCAATATTTTCTTAGATCAGTCTCCCAAGGGAAAATAAATAAAATCACAAATAAACAAATGGGACCTAATCAAACTTAAAAGATTTGCACAGCAAAGGAAACCAGTGACAAAATGAAAAGGCGACCTACAGGATGGGAAAAAACATTTGAAAATCATGTGTTTGATAAGTGGTTAATATCCAAAATATATTTAAAAACTCATACAACTCAGCAGCAAATAAACCCCAAATTATCCAATTTTAAAATGGGCAGAGGATCTGGATAGACATTTTTTTGAAGAAAACATACAAATGGCCAACAGTTACATGAACAGATGCTGAATATCACTCATCATCAGTGAAATGCAAATCAAAACCACAGTGAGATATCACCTCACACCTATTATAATGGTTATTATCAAAAATACAAGAAATAACAAGTATTGGCAAGGACGTGTGGAAAGGGGAATCATAGTACACTGTGGGTGAGAATGTAAATTGGTTGAGCCACTATGGAAAAGAGTATGGAAGTTCCTCAAAAAATTAAAAATAGAAGTACTGTGGCTTCTGCAATTCTACTTCTGCGTACTCATCTGAAGAACATAAAAACAATAACTGGAAAGTATATATGCACCTTCATGGTCACTGCATCATGATTTACGATAGTGAAGGTATGGAAACAACCTAAATGTCCATTGACAGATTAATGAATAAAATGTGAGAAATATATATTATTAAGACATAAAAAAACAATGAAATCTTGCCATTTGCACCAACATGGATGGAACTTGAGGACATTATGCTTAGTATAAGTGAGATAGAGAAAGACAAATACTATATGATCTCATATTTGGGCACCCCTCCAAAAAAAAACAAGCTATAATTATAGAGAACAGAATGGTGTTTGCCAGAGGTGAGGGTGGGGTAAGAATGAAGTGTTGATTAAATGGGTGACAGGAGGCAAAAGGTACAAAATTCCAGTTATAAAATATATGTCATGGGGATGTAATGTACAGCACAGTAATTATGTTGCATAATACTATATTGCATATTTGAAAGTTGATAAGAAAGTAGATATTAAAAGTTCTCATCACAAGAAAAAAATTTTGTAACTATGTATGATGATGAATGTTAACTAGACTTATTGTAGTGATAATTTTGCAATATATACAAATATTGAATTATTATGTTGTACACCTGAAACTAATATAATGTTGTTTTTCAGTTATATGTCAATTTAAAAAATAGAGGCCTATAATATGGAGGAACTTGAATGCACTTTTGTGTGGTGAGTGAGGAGGTGGATCATAAGAATTATGAAAACAAAATACCTTATATCTAACAGGTCTTGAGAAATAATGATAAAATATAAGAATGTGAGGGGCTTTATATGGTTTGTCACAATCAATCCTCACAATTCCATGATAGGTATGATAATTATCCTCATTTGCTAGATTACAAAAAACAAAACAAAAAACACAAGATAGAGAGGTTATGTAATTTGGTCAAGGATATACAGCTAATAATTAGTGATAGGGCTGGGAATTTTTTAATCCTGGAAGTCTGAGTCCAGAGATCATGTGTTTAATCACTGTAGCATTAGTCTATAACTTAACTCAGTAAAATATATTTCATGGGAAGCATTTACATTTTAAGGTGTTTTTCCCTTTTAATAAAAAATATGTATCATACACTCAGAATGTTGTGATACATGCATTTGGATTTTGTTCACATTTTCCAACATCCTAAAAACTCATTTTTGTCTCTACCTTCTTTCTAAATGCTTATTTCAATCTCTTGTGTGGGAGCAAACCTTGGAGATGAGTGTAAAGATATATATGATATTATGAATGGCCTCAGCCATAATTGTATACAAATGCATAAAAGAAAAACTTGAAAAACAACACTGAAATATTAAATTTGGTTATCTTTGGTAGACTTGCTTATGAATAGTTACAATTTTCTACTTTAATTTGTCTGATTTGCCAGAATTTCTTTAGTATACATATTGGTTTTAATCAGAAAATAGTACTATAAAGCATGACTCAGCAATTAGGTAAATGAAGAAAAATACAATTGCTTCAGAACAAATAACATTTTGAGATGTACTAAAAAAGACAGTAAGGTATAATGGATAGTTGGTAGACATTACATCACATAGAAAGGGAGTGTAGGTTATGAAACATCCATGGAATGTATTATATACTAGATTATATACTAGATCTTATAGGAAACCTGAGATGAAAAAAGCAGTAATTATGAATGTGATCTTATGAGACCAAGGTTAGAATTACCAAGAATGTAGATAGTAGAAAATAAAAAGGACACTGAATAACCAACATAAGATAATGTAAGGCAATGCTATGATATCTAATGCAAATCAATTTTAAAGTTCATTGAAATTGATGATTTTCTATTAAAAGAATTATCCAAATGAAATAAGAATAGAAAAATGAAACCATATAACATTTTCTCACACCATATACAAAAATAAATTCAAAATGAATTAAAGACCTAAGTGTAAGACCAGAAATCATAAAACTCCTAGAAGAAAACATAGACAGTACAGTCTTTGACATGATTCTTAGCAATATTTTTTGGATCTGTCATCTTGGGCAGGTGAAACAAAATTAAAAAATAAACAAATTGGATGTAATTAAATGCAAAAGCTTTTGCACAGTGAAGGAAACCATCAACAAAACAAAAAGAAAACCTACGGAATGAGAGATGATATTTACAAATGATACTTCTGATAAGGGGTTAATATCCAAAATATATAGATATCAATACCCAAAAAACAAAACGATTAAAAAATGTGCAGAAGATGCAATTAGTCACTTTTCCAAAGAAGACATACAGATGCTCAATAGGCACATGAAAAGATGCTCAATATCACAAAGCATTAGGGAAATGCAAATCAAAACCACAATGAGATATCACCTTAAATCTGTCAGAATGGCTATCTTCAAAAGACAGCAAATAATAAATGTTGGCAAGGATGTGGAGAAAATAGACCCCTAGTTCACTGTTGGTGGGAATGTAAATTGGTACAGCCTGTATGGAAAAGAGTATGGAGGTTCCTCAGAAGATTAAAAATAGATCTACCATATGATCCAGCAATTCCACTCCTGGATATTATCCAAAATAAATGAAAACATTAATTTGAAAGGGTATATATACCCCAATGTTCATAGCAACACTATTTACAATAGCCAAGACATGGAAACAACCAAAGTGTCCATTACCAGACTAATGGATAAAGAAGATGTGATATACATATATAAAATGGAATATTCCTCAGCCATAAAAAAACTAAATTTTGCCATTTACAACAACATGGATGGGTATTATGCTTAGTGAATTAAGTCAGAGAAAGTCAAATACTGCATGTTTTCACTTATATGTGGAATCTAAAAAATAAAACAAATGAAAAAAATAACAAAATATAAATACACTCATAGCTACAGAGAACAAAACAGCTGCTGGAAGAGGTGTGGGGAGGGGGCAAGATAGCAGAATGGGATGAATAAGTACAAACTACTAGGTATAAAATAAATAAGACATCCCACACCCCTATTGTCAATTAATCTATGACAAGGAGGCACATATATACAATGGAAAATAGACAGTCTCTTCAACAAGTGGTGCTGGGAAAATGGGATAGTCACATGTAAAACAATTAGATTAAAATACTCCCTTGCACCTTCTAGAAAAATAAACTAAAAATCATTTAAAGACCTAAATGTAAGAACAGAAATATAAAACTCCTAGAAGAGAATATAGGCAGAACACTCCTTGACATAACCTGCAGCAATATATTTTTTTGGATCAGTCTCTTAAGGCAAAAGAAATAAAACCAAAAGTAAACAAATGGGACCTAATTAAACTTAAGAGCTTTTGTACAGCAAAGGAAACCAATGACAAAACGAAAAGACAACTCATGGAATGAAGAAAATATTTGCAAATTATGTGACCAATAAAGGGTTAATATCCAAAATACATGAGCAGCTCATGCAAATCCATATCAAAAAAAAAATCCAATAAAAAAATGGGCAGAAGACCTGAACAGACATTACTCCAAAGAAGACATACAGATGGCTAACAGACAAATGAAAAGATGTGCAACATCGCTAATTATCAGAGAAATGTCAATGTAAACAATAATATATCACCTCACACCCGTCAGAATGGCTATCATCAAAAAGTCTACAAGTAACAAATATTGGACAAGATGTGAAGAAAAGGGAACCATTTTACACTGCTGGTTGGAATGTAAATTGGGGCAGCCACTATGGAAAATAATTTTAGAGGTTCCTTAAATACCAAAATAGAGGTACTATATAACTCAGCAATTCCACTCCTGGGTATATATCCAGAAAAAAAGACTAATTCAAAAAGATACACGCCCCCCCCCCAGTGTTCATAGAAGCCCTATTTACAATAGCCAAGACATGGAAGCATCCCAAGTGCCCAAAAGATGATTGGATTAAGAAAATATGGTGTATATATATATATACAATGGGATATTATTCAGCCATAAAAAAGAATGAAATTCTGCCTTTTGCAGCAAAGTGAATATCAGTGAATATTATGCTTAGTGAAATAAGTTATATAAAGAAAGACAAATACTGTATGATATCACTTGTATGTGGAATCTAAAATATAATACAAAGGAATGTATATCCAAAATAGAAACAGAAACACAGATTTAGAAAACAAACTTGTCAATACCAAAGGGGATAGGGAAGGGGGTAGGGACAAATTAGGAGTATGGGATTAACAGATACAAACTACTATATATAAAGTCGATAAGATACAAGGATACACAGTATAGCACAGGGAATTATAGCCATTTTCTTTAATATTCTCTAACGGAGTATAATCTAAAAAAATACTCAATCACTATGCTATATACCTGAAAGTAATGTAATATTGTAAATCAACTATACTTTAAATAAATAAAGGACAGAAGGGAGGAAGGAAAGAAAGAGAGAAAGAAAGAAAGAGAGAAAGAAAGAGAGAAAGAAAGAGAGAAAGAAAGAGAGGAAGAAAGGGAGAAAGAAAGGGAGAAAGAAAGAGAGAAAGAAAGAAAGAAAATACAACAGTGTAATGCACAGCACAGGGAAGGTAAACAATATTTTATAATAACTTTATTTTATTATTTTATTTATTTTTATTGGAGTATAATTGCTTTACAGTGTTGTGTTAGTTTCTGCTGTACAACAAAGTTAATCAGCTATATGTATACATATATCCCCTCCCTCTTGAGCCTCCCTCCCACCCCCAATCCCACCCCTCTAGGTCATCACAGAGCACAGAGCTGATCTCCCTGTGCTATACAGCAGCTTCCCACTAGCTATCTATTTTATACATGGTAGTGTATATATGTCAAAGCTACCCTCTCAATTCATCCCACCCTCCCTTTCCCCCCGTGTTTCCACAAGTCCATTCTCTACATCTGTGTCTCTATTCCTGCCCTGCAGATAGGTTCATTAGTACCATTTTTTATATTCCATATATATGCGCTAATATACAGTATTTGTTTTTCTCTTTCTGACTTACTACTCTGTATGACAGACTCTAGGTCCATCCACATCACTACAAATGACCCAATTCAAACTTTTTATGGCAGAGTAATATTCCATTGTATATATGTACCACTACTTCTTTATCCATTCATCTGTCGATGGAAATTTAGGTTGTTTCCATGACCTGCCTATTGTAAGTAGTGCTGCAATGAACATTGGAATACATGTATTTTTTTGAATTACGGTTTTCTCAGGGTATATGCCCAGTAGTGGGATTGCTGGGTCATATGGTAGTTTTATTTTTGGTTTTTTAAGGAACCTCCATACTGTTCTCCATAGTAACTGTATGAATTTACATTCCCACCAACAGTGCAAGAGGGCTCCCTTTTAGCCACACCCTCTCCAGCATTTATTGTTTGTAGATTTTTTGATGATGGCCATTCTGACCTGTGTGAGGTGATGTCTCATTGTTGTTTTGATATGCATTTCTCTAATTATTGATGTTGAGCATATTTTCATGTGTATGTTGGTGATCTGTATGTCTACTTTGGAGAAGTGCCAATTTAGGTCTTCTGCCCAATTTTTGATTGTTTATTTTTTGATATTGAGCTGCATGAGCTGCTTATATATTTTGGAGATTTACCCTTTGTCAGTTGCAAATATTTTCTCCCATTCAGAGGATTGTCTTTTCATCTTATTTAGGGTTTCCTTTGCTGTGCAAAAGCTTTTAAGTTTAATTGGGTCCCATTTATTTATTTTTGTTTTTATTTTCATTATTCCAGGAGGTGGGTCAAAAAGGATCTTGCTGTGGTTTATATCAAAGAGTGTTCTGCATAAGTTTTCCTCTAAGAATTTTATAGTGTCTGGCCTTACATTTAGGTCTTTAATCCATTTTGAGTTTATTTTTCTGTATGGTGTTAGGAAGTGTTCTAATTTCATTCTTTTATATGTAGCTGTCCAGTTTTCCCAGCACCGCTTATTAAAGAGACTGTCTTTTCTCCATTGCATATACTTACCTCTTTTGTCAAAGATAAGGTGACCATAGGTGCATGAGTTTATCTCTGGGTTTTCTATCCTGCTCCATTGATCTATATTTCTGTTTTTGTGCTAGTACAATACTGTCTTGATTAGTGGAGCTTTGTAGTATAGACTGAAGTCAGGGAGACTGATTCCTCCAGCTCCATTTTTCTTTCTCAAGATTCCTTTGGATATTCCAGGTCTTTTGTGTCTCCATACAAACTGAAAAAATTTTTGTTCTAGTTCTGAGAAAACTGCCATTGCTAATTTGATAGGGATTGCATTGAATCTGTAGATTGCTTTGGGTAGCATAGTCATTTTCACAATGTTGATTCTTCCGATCCAAGAACATGGTATATCTCTCCATCAGTTTGTGTCCTATTTGATTTTATTAATCAGTGTCCTATAGTTTTCTGCATACAGGACTTTTGCTACCTTAAGTAGGTTTATTCCTAGATATTTTACTTTTATTTTTTGCAATAATAATTTTGACTGTTTCCTTAATTTCTATTTCTGATTTTTCATTGTTAGTGTGTAGGAATTCAAGAGATTTCTGTGTATTAATTTTGTATCTTGTGACATCATTAAATTCATTGATGAGCTCTAGTAATTTTCTGAGAGCATCTTTAGGGTTTTCTATGTATAGTATCATGTCATCTGCAAACAGTGACAGTTTTATTTCTTCTTCTCCAATTCGGATTGTTATTATTTCTTTTTCTTCTCTGATTGCCGTGGCTAAAACTTCCAAAACTAGACCAGAGGGCAGACAGCAGAAGCAAGAAGAACTACAAAGCTGCAGCTTGTGGAACAAAAACCACATTCACAGAAATATAGACGAGATGAAAAGGCAGAGGGCTATGTACCAGATGAAGGAACAAGATAAAACACCTGAAAAACAACTAAATGAAGTGGAGATAGGCAACCTTCCAGAAAAAGAATTCAGAATAATGATAGTGAAGATGATCCAGGACCTCGGAAAAAGAATGGAGGCAAAGATCGAGAAGATTCAAGAAATGTTTAACAAAGACCTAGAAGAATTAAAGAACAAACAAACAGAGATGACCAATACAATAACTGAAATGAAAACTACACTAGAAGGAATCAATAGCAGAATAACTGAGGCAGAAGAACGGATAAGTGACCTGGAAGACAGAATGGTGGAATTCACTGCTGCAGAACAGAATGAAAAGAAAAGAATGAAAAGAAATAGAGACAGCCTAAGAGACCCCTGCGACAAGATTAAACGCAACAACATTCGCATTATAGGGATCCCAGAAGGAGAAGAGAGAGAGAAAGGACAGGAAAAATAATTGAAGAGATTATAGTCAAAAACTTCCCTAACATGGGAAAGGAAAGAGCCACCCACATACAGGAAGCACAGAGAGTCCCATACAGGATAAACACAAGGAGAAACACGCCATGACACATAGTAATCAAATTGGCAAAAATTAAAGACAAAGAAAAATTAATGAAAGCAGTAAGGGAATAATGACAAATAACATTCAAGGGCACTCCCATAAAGTTAACAGCTGGTTTCTCAGCAGAAACTCTACAAGCCAGAAGGGAGTGGCATGATATACTTAAAGTGATGAAAGAGAAGAACCTAAAACAAAGATTACTCTACCCGGCAAGGATCTCATTCAGATATGATGGAGAAATCAAAAGCTTTACAGACAAGCAAAAGGTAAGAGAATTCAGCACCACCAAACCAGCTCTACAACAAATGCTAAAGAAACTTCTCTAAGTGGGAAACACAGAAAAAGAAAAAGACCTATAAAAACAAACCCAAAACACTTAAGAAAATGGTCATAGGAACATACATTTCAATAATTACCTTAAACATGAATGGATTAAATGCTCCAACCAAAAGACACAGGCTTGCTGAATGGATACAAAAACAAGACTTGTATATATGCTGTCTACAAGAGACTCACTTCAGACCTAGGGACACATGCAGACTGAAAGTGAGGAGATGGAGAAAGATATTCCATGAAAATGGAAACCAAAGGAAAGCTGGAGTAGCAATACTCATATCAGATAAAATAGACTTTAAAATAAAGAATGTTATAAGAGACAGGGAAGGACACTACATAATGATCAAGGGATCAATCCAAGAAGCAGATATAACAATTATAAATACATATGCACCCAAGATAGGAGCACCTCAATACATAAGCCAACTGCTAACAGGTATAAAAGAGAACACAGTGACACAATAATAGTGGGGGATTTAACACCTCACATCAATGGACAGATCAACCAAAATGAAAATAAATAAGTAAACAGAAGCTTTAAATGACACAAGAGACCAGATAGATTTAATTCATATTTATAGGACATTCCATCCAAGAACAGCAGATTACACTTTCTTCTCAAGTGTGCACAGAACATTCTCCAGGATAGATCACATCTTGGGTCACAAATCAAGCCTCAGTAAATTTAAGAAAATTGAAATCATATCAAGCATCTTTTCTGACCACAACACTATGAGATTAGAAATGAATTACAGAGAAAAAAACGTAAAAAAACACAAACACATGGAGGCTAAACAATACGTTACTAAATAACCAAGAGATCACTGAAGAAATCAAAGAGGAAATCAAAAAATACCTAGAGACAAATGACAATTAAAACACGATGATCCAACACCTATGGGATGCAGCAAAAGCAGTTCTAAGAGGGAAGTTTATAGCTATACAAGCCTACCTCAAGAAAGCCATAGAACCCTAGAAACAAGAAAAATCTCAAGTAAACAATCTAACCTTACACCTGAAGGAACTAGAGAAAGAAGAACAAACAAAACCCAAAGTTAGCAAAAGGAAAGAAATCATAAACATCAGAGCAGAAATAAATGAAATAGAAACAAAGAAACCAATAGCAAAGATGAATAAAACTAAAAGCTTGTTTTTTGAGAAGATACACAAAATTGATAAACCACTAGCCGGACTCATCAAGAAAAAGAGGGAGAGAACTCAAATCAATAAAATTAGAAATGAAAAAGGAGAAGTTACAACAGACACCGCAGAAACACAAAACATCCTGAGACTACTACAAGCAACTCTATGCTAATAAAATGGACAACCTGGAAGAAATGGCCAAATTCTTAGAAAGGTATAACCTTCCAAGACTGAACCAGGAAGAATTAGAAAATATGAACAGACCAATCACAAGTAATGAAATTGAAAAAGTCCAGGACCAGATGGTTTCACAGGTGAATTCTATCAAACATTTAGAGAAGAGCTAACACCCATCCTTCTCAAACTCTTCCAAAAAATTGTGGAGAAAGGAACACTCCCAAACTCATTCTATGAGGCCACAATCACCATGATACCAAAACCAGACAAAGATACTGCAAAAAAAGAAAAATACAGACCAATATCACTGATGAATATAGATGCAAAAAACCTCAACAAAATACTAGCAAACAGAATCGAACAACACTTTAAAAGGATCATAAACCATGATCAAGTGGGATTTATCCCAGGGATGCAAGGATTCTTCAATATTCGCAAATAAATCAATGTGATACACCATATTAACAAATTGAAGAATAAAAACAATATGATCATCTCAGTAGATGCATAAACAGCTTTTGACAAAATTCAACACCGATTTATAATAAAAACTCTCCAGAAAGTGGGCATAGAGGGAACCTATCTCAACATAATAAAGGCCATATACGACAAACCCACAGCAAACATCATTCTCAATAGTGAAAAACTGAAAGCATTTCCTCTAAGATCGGGAACAAGACAAGGATGTCCACTCTCACCACTATTATTCAACATAGTTTTGGAAGTCCTAGCCACAGCAATCAGAGAAGAAAAATAAATAAAAGGATTACAAATTGGAAAAGAAGTAAAGCTCTCACTGTTTGCAGATGATATGATACTATACATAGAGAATCCCAAAAATGCCACCAGAAAACTACTAGAGCTAATCAATGAATTTGGTAAAGTTGCAGGATACAAAATTAATGCACAGAAATCTCTTGCATTCCTATACACTAATGATGAAAAATCTGAAAGAGAAATTATGGAAACACTCCCATTTACCATTGCAACAAAAAGAATAAAATACCTAGGAATAGACTTACCTAGGGAGACAAAAGACCTGTATGCAGAAAACTATAAGACCCTGATGAAAGAAATTAAAGATGATACCAACAGATGGAGAGATATACCATGTTCTTGGATTGGAAGAATCAATATTGTGAAAATGACTATACTACCCAAAGCAATCGACAGATTCAATCACTATCAAAGTACCAATGGCATTTTTTACAGGACCCAGAACAAAAAATCTTAAAATTTGTATGGAGACACAAAACACCCCAAATAGCCAAAGCACTCTTGAGGGAAAAAAATGGAACAGGAAGAATCAGACTCCCTGACTTCAGACTATACTACAAAACTACTGTAATCAAGACAATACGGTACTGGCACAGAAACAAAAACATAGATCAATGGAACAAGATAGAAAACCCAGTGATAAACCCACGTACCTATGGTCAACTAATCTATGACAAAGGAGGCAAGGATATACAATGGAGAAAAGACAGTCTCTTCAGTAAGTGGTGCTGGGAAAACTGGACAGCTACATGTCAAAGAATGAAATTAGAACGCTCCCTAACACCATACACAAAAATAAACTCAAAATGGATTAGAGACCTAAATGTAAGACTGGACACTATAAAACTCTTAGAGGAAAACATAGGAAGAACACTCTTTGACATAAATCATAGCAAGATCTTTTTTGATCCACCTCCTAGAGTAATGGAAATAAAAACACAAATAAACAAATGGGATCTAATGAAACTTCAAAGCTTTTGTACAGCAAAGGAAACCATAAACAAGATGAAAAGACAACCCTCAGAATGGGAGAAAATATTTACAAATGAATCAATGGACAAAGGATTAATCTCCAAAATATACAAACAGCTCATGCAGCTCAATATTTAAAAAAAAAAAAAACCCGATGCAAAAATGGTCAGAAGACCTAAATAGACATTTCTCCAAAGAAGACATACAGATGGCCAAGAAGTACATGAAAAACTTCTCAACATCACTAATTATTAGAGAAATGCAAATCAAAACTACAGTGAGGTACCACCTCACACCAGTTAGAATGGGCGTTATCAGAAAATCTACAAACAACCAATACTGGAGAGGGTGTGGAGAAAAGGGAACCCTCTTGCACTGTTGGTGGGAATGTAAATTGACACAGTCACTATGGAGAACAGTATGGACGTTCCTTAAAAAGCTAAAAATAAAATTTCCATATAATCCAGCAATCCCACTACTGGGCATATACCCAGAGAAAACCATAATTCCAAAAGACACATGCACCCCAGTGTTCATTGCAGCACTATTTACAATAGCCAGGTCATGGAAGCAACCTAAATGCCCATCGACAGACGAATGGATAAAGAAGTTGTGGTACATATATAGAATGGAATATTACTCAGCCATAAAAAGGAACGAAATTGGGTCATTTGTTGAGACGTGGGTGGATATAGAGACTGTCATACAGAGTGAAGTAAGTCAGAAAGAGAAAAACAAATATCGTATATTAATGCATATATGTGGAACCTAGAAAAATGGTACAGATGAACCGGTTTGTAGGGCAGAAATTGAGACACAGATGTAGAGAACAAATGTTTGGACACCAAGGGGGGAAAGCAGTGGGGGGGTGGTGGTGGTGTGATGAATTGGGCGATTGGGATTGACATGTATACACTGATGTGTATAAAATTGATGACTAATAAGAATCTGCTGTATAAAAATATAAGTAAAATTAAATTTAAAAAAAAGGAAAAAAAAAATAACCATGACAGACTTGATAACTGGCTGAACACTAAATGAACTCCCCAACCCATATCCAACCAGACCCATCACCAGAGGGTAAAAGACTTACCAGATTTGAGGTGTCTGAGCAAAATCTGTGTCCAAATCATTGACTTATCATTAAGCTATGTACACACTGACATGACCTCTAGGAAGTCAGGCTATAAAAAAAAAAAAAGCAAAAAAAAAAACGTCCAAAACTATGTTGAATAATAGTGGCAAGAATGGTCACCCTTGTTGTGTTCCTGATCTTAGAGGAAATGCTTTCAATTTTTCACAATTGAGAATGATGTTTTCTGTGAGTTTGACATACATGGCCTATATTATGTTGAAGTAGTTTCCCTCCATGCCCACTTTCTGGATAGTTTTTTCATAAATAGGTGTTGAATTTTGTCAAAATCTTTTTCTGCATCTATTGAGATGATCATATGGTTTTTACCATTCAAATTGTTAATATGTTGTATCAAATTGATTGATTTGCATATATTGAAGAATTCTTGCATTCCTGGAATAAACCTCACTTGATCATGGTTTATGATCCTTTTAATTTGTTGTTGGATTCTTTTTGCTAGTATTTTGTTGAGGATTTTTGTGTCTCTGTTCATCAGTGATATTGGCCTGTAATTTTCTTTTTTGTGATATCTTTGTCTGGTTTTGGTATCAGGGTGATGGTGGCCTCATAGAATGAGTTTGGGGGTGTTCCTCTCTCTGCAATATTTTGGATGAATGAGAAGGATAGGTTTTAGCCCTTCTCTAAATGTTTGATAGAATTTGCCTGTGAAGCCATCTGTCCCTGGGCTTTTGTTTGTTGGAAGATTTTAAATCATGGTTTCATTTCAGTGTTGTGATTGGTCTCTTCATATTTTCTATTTCATCTTGATTCAGTCTTGGAAGGCTTTACTGTTCTATGAATTTGTCCATTTCTGCCAGGTTTTCCATTTTATTGGCATACAGTTGCTTGTAGTAGTCTCTTATTATCCTTTGTATTTCTGCAGTGCCATTTGTAACTTCTTTTCTTTTCTAATTTTGTTGATTTGTATCCCCTCCCTTTTTTTCTTCATGAGTCTGGCTAAAGGTTTATCAATTGTGTTTGTCTTCTCATAGAACCAGCTTTTAGTTTTATTGATCTTTGCTTTTGTTTTCTTCATTTCTTTTTCATTTATTTCTGCTCTTATCTTTATGATTACTTTTCTTCTACTAAGTTTGGGGGCTTTTTGCTCTTCTTTCTCTAATTGCTTTAGGTGTGAGGTTAGGTTGTTTATTTGAGATTTTTCTTGTTTCTTGAGGTAGCAATGTATTGCTATAAACTTCCCTCTTAGAACTGCCTTTGTGGCATCCCAGAGGTTTTGGGTTGTTTTGTTTTCATTTTCATTTGTTTCTAGGTATTTTTTTAAATTTCCTCTTTGATTTCTTTAAGGATCTCTTGGTTATTCAGTAGCATATTGTTTAGCCTCCCTGTGTTTGTATATGTAACAGTTTTTTTCCCCTCTAATTGATATCTAATCTCATAGTGTTGTGGTCAGAAAAGATGCTTGATATGATTTCAGTTTTCTTAAATTTACTGAGGCTTGATTTGTGACCCAAAATGTGATCTATCCGGGAGAATGTTCTGTGTGCACTTGAGAAAAAAGTGTATTCTTCTGCTTTTGGGTGGAATGTCCTATAAATATAAATTAAATCTATCTGGTCTACTCTCTCTTTTAAAGCTTGTGTTACTGTTGAGTTCCCCTTTAAGGCTGTTAGCATTTGCCTTATGTATTAAAGTGCTCCTATGTTTGTTGCACAAATATTTATAATTGTTATATCTTCTTCTTGGATTGATCCCTTGATCATTATGTAGTGCCCTTCCCTGTCTCTTGCAACAGTCTTTATTTTAAAGTCTATTTTATCTGATATGAGTATTGCTACTCCAGCTTTCTTTTGATTTCCAGTTGCATGGAATATTTTTCCATCCCCTCACTTTCAGTCTGTATGTGTCCCTAGGTCTGAAGTGGGTCTCTTGTAGACAGCATATATACAAGTCTTGTTTTTGTATCCATTCAGCCAGTCTGTGTCTTTTAGTTGGAGCATTTAATCCACTTACATTAAAGATAATTATCGAAGTGTGTGTTCTTATTACCATTTTCTTAATTGGCTTGGGTTTGTTTTTGTAGGTCTTTTCCTTCTGTTGTGTTTCCTACCTAGGGAAGTTCCTTTAACATTTCTTGTAAAGCTGGGTTCATAGTGGTGAATTCTCTTAACTTTTGCTTGTCTGTAAAGCTTTTGATTTCTCCATTGAATCTGAATGAGATCCGTGCTGGGTAGAGTAATCTTGGTTGACGGTTTTCCCCTTTTATCACTTTAAATATATCCTGCCACTCCCTTCTGGCCTGCAGAATTTCTGCTGAAAAATCAGCAGATAACCTTATGGGTGTTCCTTTGTCTGCTATTTGTTGCTTTTCCCTTGCTCCTTTTAATATTTTTCTTTCCGTTTAATTTTTGTTAGTGTTATTAATGTGTGTCTTGTCATGTTTCTCCTTGGGTTTAACCTGTAGGGGACTCTCTGTACTTCCTGGACTTGACTGACTATTTTCTGTCCCAAGTCAGGGAATTTTTCGACTGTAATCCTTTCAAGTATTTTCTCAGGCCCTTTCCCTTTCTCTTCTTTTTCTGGGACCCCCTATAATTCGAATGTTGTTGTGCTTAATGTTGTCCCAGAGATCTCTTAGACTGTCCTCATTTCTTTTCATTCTTTTTTCTTTATTCTGCTCTGCTGCAGTTATTTCAACCATTCTATCTTCCAGCACACATATCCGTTCTTCTGCCTCAGTTATTCTGCTATTATTGTATTTTTCATTTCAGTTATTATGTTGTTCATCACTGATTGCTTTCTTTTTAGTTCTTCTAGGTCCTTGTTAGTCATTTCTTTTATCTTCCAATCTGTGACTCCATTCTGTTTCTGAGATTTTGGATCATCTTTACTATCATTACTCTGATTTTTTTTTTTTTTTAGGTATATTGCCTATTTCATCTTCATTTATTTGGTCTTTAGGTTTTCACCTTGCTCCTTCATCTGCAATGTATTTCTCTGTCATCTCATTTTGTCTAATTTACTGTGTTTGAGGTCTCCTTTCCAGGCTACATGGTTGTAGTTCATTTTGCTTCGGTCTCTGCCCTTAGTGGGTGAGTTTGGTCCAGTGTCTTGTGTAGGCTTCCTGGTAGGAGGGACTGGTGCCTGCATTCTGGTGGGTGGAGCTGAGTCTTTTCCCTCTGATGGGCAGGACCATGTCAGGTGTTGTGTTTTAGGGTGTTTGTGAGCTTAGTATGACTTTAGGCAGCCTGTCTGCTCATGGGTGGGTTTGTGTTCCTCTCTTTTTTGTTGTTTGGTTTGAGGCATCCAGCACTGGGGACTGCAGGCAGTTGGGTGGTGCCACATCTTGGGTTCAGGTGGAGGCCTCCGTGAGAGCTCTCACTGATTAATATTCCTTGGGGCCGGGAATTCTGTGGTGCTCCAGCATTTTCATTTGTGGGAACACACACTGTCCATTCAGATATTCCATAGATGCAGGGTCTACTTAGCTGTTCACAGGGATTTAATCTGCAGCTTGTGGAGCTGATGGAAAAATTTTCAATCCCCTTCCTTAGTTGCTCTGCCCCTGGGGCTCAGCTGTTGTTTTATCCCCACCTCTGTGTGTAGGCCACCCCAGGAGTCTGCTCCCAAGGTTGCCCTGGAGCACTTTTGGTGTATGCTCTGGTGAGGACCGGGTGCGGAGGTGGCACAGCTGCTTGGATTGTGGGAACCCCCGTGGCTCCAGGTGCACAAGGAAGCTGGTGGCCACAGGTGATTATAATAGCTTTAAATGAAGTACAGCATGTACAAATATCGAATCACTATGTTGTACACCTGAAACTAATATAACATTGTACATCAACTATACTTTAATAAAAATTTTAACAAAAATATTTTTATAAAATGAAACCATTGACTGCATAAGAAGTTAAGAAAAGTTAAACACATCTCCACCAAAGGCAAGTATCCATGATGCATTGTTTACAATTTTCAATGAGTAGATTTCCTTTTTTCATAATTGCTCCTAAAATATAGAAACAGATGTAAGCTTCTAATTCATTTTGTAATGCAATATGGTCGTTATTAAGATAAACACATAAAAATAAATTACTTTTATTTATAAACATAGACTCAAGGCTAAATAAAATATTGGGAACTAAATTTCAGCAATGCATTAAAAACTTAATACTGCCACTTTAAGTGGTAATTTTATAGCATATTTTATTTAAGCATAATTTTAGTACAATGTCAGGAATAAAAGGAAATTTCAAAAGAAAGTTTTTCCAATTATAAATAAACCTAACAAAATCAAACCTTTTTTTCTGTTCCCCCCAAGTTGAAAATAAAACCATCTTCAAGGGGAAAATCCAAACACATGTCAGTCTGTAAGGGATAGTTCAATAAAGTGATGTGAATTATCTGGTTGTCTTAGCTGGCTATTGTCAAATAATCCAAGAGAACAAAAAGTATATATATCATTTTATTATCACCATTTGATCAAAAATGGAATCCAATGATGGTATTGACTGTTAAGCCCCATAAAAATTGACCTTTTAATGTTCTTCAGCCTTTTGGGAACTTATAGATGATTGGTCCATGGAAGACAGTAGATTTCAGTTTCCAAAGTATGTGGTCAGTCTCACTCAGGTTTGGGATAGGAGAAATATTTGCTAACAGTCTCTAGAGACAGTCTTTGTCAAGGCTCAAAGGCAAGATAATTATGTATATAAACATAAGAAAAATAAAGACAAGGCATTGAAACCTGGGCCAACAATGCATTTTTGGGACATCTGACAAATTTTTAAAACTAAGAACTGTGTCTTCTGGAAGGGTAACTATAAAGACTTTCGTAATACAATTAATGGGTCACCAAGAAACACAAATCCTCATTTCACTGCATTAAAAAAAATTTAAAAAATAAAACTTTCTTCTTGTTACTCAAGATACATGAAGTCTTTGGAGAGAAAGGAATTTAGCCTATGTTTTACTTTGGAAAATCAAACTTAGTTTAAACAACTAAGTTTCTTTCTATGTCATCTGCAAGCCATGGTAATGAATCACTAGTTTCTGATACACAATGTGGCTACACTTGGATTGTTGACATATACCTAAAGATGCCATGGACATGGCTTCCTTCCAATCACAGACCAAAGGAAGGTGGCCAAGTCCTCCCTGTGATGTGATGGAAAGCACACATGCAAACCATAGGACTGGCACATCAGAATAATAATGATCACTTTTTAAAGATATAAAAAAAGAGGGAGAGGGAGGAGGAGAGTCTATGAAAAAAAAGTCTTAGTTTTAACTTGCTTTATTCTGGTTTCTACCTCCTTTAGAGTTTGTTTTAGTCCCCATTATGGGTACAAAGATGCTGCCTTACTTGCCTCTGTGGTCTTGACAGTATCTGTACTCTTATTCTTCTTCACTAACTCAGACAATCACCATAATGAAGTAGAAGCACAGCTTTGGAGTCAAACAGACTGGCTCCAAGTCCTGATTCTTCTACTTATTGGCTGTTTGACCTTATGCAAGTCAGTTTACCTCTTTTAACTGGGATTCTCTGAGCCTCAGTTTCCTTATATATAAAGAGAAGCTACCAATATTTCTCTCTGAAGACTATTGTGAAGATTTAATAAATAATGGCTATGAAATGCTCTGTAATCTGCTATACTAATATAGTTTTATTGTTCATTCTGTATTTGCTGGGTATAACAAGTTAAAGGCAACGTTGTACATCTTTAAGGGCATAAAGTGAAATAAATAAGGCAATTTCTGCCATTGAAGGACTCCTCTATGATCTGGGTATTCTCTACCCTACATTCTCTCATATACATGTACTTATCAAAACTTACCTGGTCTACGTTCCATTCCCTTAGGACTCTGATTTCAGTCATTCAATATAATAAAATAATCTATGATAATGTGCTCATGCTTCCTGAGAGCATCATTGGTTACCATGCAGGATATCTGGGTATTTAAAATAGGTTCTTGGAGACTATGTGGCAAACAAAGGAATGGCTGATAGTGGGAGTTTCAAGTGACCCACATACACAAAGTTTAGATTTCTGTAAACCACATATGGAAGTACTTTTGAGTACTCACAATGCGTGGGAGACTAGTCTTGCTAATATTTTACTGAGATGAAAATAGATGACTCCCTTTGGGAAAAGCAGTTTGGAAAAATGTATCAGGAGTTTTTTTAAATGTTCACACATTTTGACTTAGTAATTCCATTTTGAGAAATATCTTAGTGAACTAAATTTGATTACAAATGTTTTTGACAAAAATATTCATTCTGGTGCTATCTATAATAGCAAGCAATAGCAAACAGTGTAAATGACCAATAACAGAGGAGTGATTGCACAAACTGTACTCTATCCATCTGACATAATGCTATAGACCCATTAAAATTATTTAATGAATATTTTAATGATGTATGGAAAAGTTTATGTTATAATGTTGATTAAAATAAAATGAAAAGTTGGATTTGGCTTGAATATACAAAGTCATATTTACAATAATAGTCAACTACATAAAATAGATACTTAAAATTATATTCAAAAAGTAAGATATATCCTCTTAAACAGATCTTTATTGAGTACTTACTATTTGCTAGGTGCTTCCTAGACACTGAGTTTATACAGGTGAACAAGATAAAAACAGTCTTTGCCTTCATGAATTGGGAAGAGTAGGGCAAAAAGCTAGTTATTAATTGTATGAAGTACGATGAAAGAATTAAAGGAATTATGTGAAATAAAATACCTAGAATAAACTAATTTAAGATTAGGTGGTCAACGAAAGTTTTTATGAGGTGATATTTGTATTCAAACTTGAATAATCTGAAGAGGGCATTCATCAAAGACTTGGGTAATAACTGTCCAGGCAGAAGAGATGTAATGTTCAAAGACTTTAAAAGAAAATTGATTGGGTTGTTTGATTTTTTTTATTGAGCTGCATGAGCTGCTTGTAAATTTTGGAGATTAATCCTTTGTCAGTTGCTTCATTTGCAAATATTTTCTCCCATTCTGAGGGTAGTCTTTTGGTCTTGTTTATGGTTTCTTTTGCTGTGCAAAAGCTTTTAAGTTTCATTAGGTCCCATTTTTTTATTTTTGTTTTTATTTCCATTTCTTTAGGAGCTGGGTCAAAAAGGATCTTGCTGTGATTTACGTCATAGAGTGTTCTGCCTATGTTTTCCTCTAAGAGTTTGATAGTGTCTGGCCTTACATTTAGGTCTTTAATCCATTTTGAGTTTATTTTTGTGTATGGTGTTAGGAAGTGTTCTAATTTCATACTTTTACATGTACCTGTCCAGTTTTCCCAGCACCACTTATTGAAGAGGCTGTCTTTTCTCCACTGTATATGCTTGCCTCCTTTATCAAAGATAAGGTGACCATATGTGTGTGGGTTTATCTCTGGTAGACATTTCTCCAAAGAAGATATACAGATTGCCAACAAACACATGAAAGAATCCTCAACATCATTAATCATTAGAGAAATGCAAATCAAAACTACAATGAGATATCATCTCACACCGGTCAGAATGGCCATAATCAAAAAATCTAGAAACAATGAATGCTGGAGAGGGTGTGGAGGAAAGGGAACACTCTTGCACTGTTGGTTGGAATGTAAATTGATACAGCCACTATGGAGAACAGTATGGAGTTTCCTTAAAAAACTAAAAATAGAACTACCATGTGACCCAGCAATCCCACTCCTGGGCATATACCCAGAGAAAACCATAATTCAAAAAGAGTCATGTACCAAAACGTTCATTGCAGCTCTATTTACAATAGCCAGGACATGGAAGCAACCTAAGTGTCCATCATCGGATGAGTGGATAAAAAAGATGTGGCACATATATACAATGGAATATTACTCAGCTGTAAAAAGAAATGAAATGTTATTTGTAGTGAGGTGGATGGAGTTAGAGTCTGTCATACAGAGTGAAGTAAGTCAGAAAGAGAAAAACAAATACAGTATGCTAACACATATATATGGAATCTAAGGGAAAAAAAAAAAAAGGTCATGAAGAACCTAGTGGTAAGACGGGAATAAAGACACAGACCTACTAGAGAATGGACTTGAGGATATGGGGAGGGGGAAGGGTAAGCTGTGACAAAGTGAGAGAGTGGCATGGACATATATACACTACCAAACATAAAATAGATAGCTAGTGGGAAGCAGCCGCATAGCACAGGGAGATCAGGTCGGTGCTTTGTGACCACCTAGAGGAGTGGGATAGGGAGGGTGGGAGGGAGGGAGATGCAGGAGGGAAGAGATATGGAAACATATGTATATTTATAACTGATTCACTTTGTTATAAAGCAGAAACTAACACACCATTGTAAAGCAATTATACTCCAATAAAGATGTTAAAAAAAAAAAGAAAATTGACATGGTATGTTCATAGAACATGAAGGGGACACTATGGCAGATAATAGTTAACTATAGAAAAGTGGAATGTTGTAAATTTGGAGAGGTAAGTATGAGCCAAATAATGGATGACCTTGTAGTTACAATACGAAGTCCGGGTTTTGTTTCAAGAAGAATGGTAAGCCATTCAATCACTAAATTTTTCATTATATAAAAATAATAAAAATCTAGAACACCAACAGTGCAATATGACCCAGCAATCCCACTACTGGGCATATACCTTGAGAAAACCATAATTCAAAAAGAGTCATGTACCACAATGTTCATTGCAGCTCTATTTACAATAGCCTGGACATGGAAGCAAACTAAGTGTCCATCGACAGGTGAATGGATAAAGATGTGGAACATATATACAATGGAATATTACTCAGCCATAAAAAGAAACGAAATTGAGCTATTTGTGGTGAGGTGGATGGACCTAGAGTCTGTCATACAGAGTGAAGTAAGTCAGAAAGAGAAAAGCAAATACCGTATGCTAACACATATATATGAAATCTAAAAAAAAAAAAAAAAGGTTATGAAGAACTAGGGGCAGGACAGGGCAGGAATAGAGACGTAGACCTACTAGAGAATGGACTTGAGGACATGGGGAGGGGAAAGGGTAAGCTGGGACGAAGTGAGAGAGTGACATGTACTTATATATACTACCAAATGTAAAATAATAGCTAGTGGGAAGCACCCACATAGCACAGGGAGATGAGTTCCGTGCTTTGTGACCACCTAGAGGGGTGGAATAGGGAAGGTGGGAGGGAGACACAAGAGGGAGGAGATATGGGAATATATGTATATGTATAGCTGATTCACTTTGTTATAAAGCAGAAACTAACACACCATTGTAAAGCAGTTATACTCCAATAAAAATGCTAAAAATGTATATATATATATCCCCTAAAAAAAAAAATCTAGAACAAAATACATTATAAACAAAGTCAAAAGGCAAGTACCAAACTGGAGGAAACTATTTTCAACATATGCAACAAAAATTTAACAGCCTTAAAAAACAGTTATTATAAATGTAATAAGACAAAAGAAAGACAGTGCAATGAAAAATGGACAAGGGTCATAAACTGGGAATCCACTAAAGAAAAATTGCAAGCTATCCATAAGCATGAAAAAATATCTAACCTCAATATCAAATAAATACAAATTAATACAAAAATGGGACATATGTATCCTGTCAAAATAACATCAATTAAAGGAAATGATAATATGTCATCTTGGTGAGTGTTCAGGGAAAACAGGCCCTGTTAGTTGAACTGTAAATTAGTACCTTTCAGGAAGGCACATTTTTTTCAGTAGTAATATTTCTAGAAATGTATCCTTATTATGGTGCTTAGAGTTCCTCTGGAAAGCTTATGCTCAAGGGAACAAACTTGACATTCCTTTCAGCTACATGAGTCTATGATGAAGTCCCTGACTCTTGGTATGAATGAGTTTGAATATTTATGCTTTAAAAGAGAATGAGACAGAAGTCAATGTTTTACTAAAAAATTAAAATGTATGATTTTAAACACTTTAGCAGCATGTCTTTTTCAGCCACCCCTCAAATCATACAGTCATTAACAGAAAACACTAATTAAGTGGTATAGTATGTTAGACACTGAGGATGCAGGTAGACACAACCTTTGAGCAAATCTCATGTAATATGGAGAAACACCCCCTAGACCTTAAAAGAGAAATAGTAAGTTTTGTATTTATGTGTTATGCTGTGTCTCAACAAGAAATGCCAGAGAGATTTGTCCAATTCCACTAGAAGTCACCTGTTTGCTGGAAAATTACAAGAGCCAGGTGTTATCAGGACGCCTGAAGTACATTTTAATGTTAACAGGACACAATTCTGAATGATAATAGCAAAGGAGCAAATATTTAGTGAACACTTACTGTATGTCAGACACTGGGCAAAGAGGTTTATATTTAGCTTTCAAAAAAATCCTATGAGATAGGTAATATTATCAATTCCATTATATACATGATAAAACAGAGGTTCAGAGAGGTTAAGAAATTTATCCAAGGTCATATAAGTGGCAGATGATAGAGCCAGACTTTGAACCCAAAGAATCTGAATTATTTTGGATAATGAGGACTGTAGCAACTGGTATTTTTATAGCACTTTACCTTATAAGGGGCTGTCTCATAAACTTTTTAAATCCTTACTACAATCCTTAGAGGTAAGTATTGTTATTATCCCCATTTTGCTGGTAAGGAAATAGAGAAGTTAAGTGAAGTAAACCCAAGCTTAGAGAGCCAATAGGGACTCAGACTCAGGTTATCTGCCTCCAAATTTTATGTTCTTTCCATGACACCACAGTCTGCGTTTAATGGTTTCCACATTTTGGGTAGTCTCAGAATGCAGCACATGATTCCTAATCCTGTCCATATCTTACGAATATGGTCCACCAGACACTTTCTTGTTCTTAACTTGACACATAGAGATGTGTGAGAGTATTTTGCATGTGTGTGTGTGTGAGAGAGAGAGACAGACACCAAGAGTAAAGGAGAGACAGAAACAGACATAGATAGTGAGATAGAGTGATTCAGAAAACAAGTCAGAGAGAAAAGGATACAAAGACACCATGGAACAAAGAAATAGGAGAAAAAAGGACTATGGATGTTAACTTCTAGAAATCAAAGAAATGCACATTAAAATAGTGAGAAACTTATCTGGAGTCCAATTTTAAAATTGTCCATGATTTTTTAAAAGAAAAAAATAAAACCTTGATAAAACTGTTGATATAGTTCAAATTGCTATACTCCCATATTATCTCTAACACCACATTACAAGTGTTCTCAAGGCTTTAATGATCAAATAGACTCTAACATCAAGTTGAAAGAAAGAAGGTGGACTGTACTGCTAAAATATGTGTGATTAGGAATCATGTGCTACATTTTGAGACTATCCAGAATGTGGAAATCCATAACCACAGACTGTGGTATCGTGGAAAGAACATAGATTTTAGAGGCAGATAACCTGAGTCTGAGTCCTTCCTGGCTCTCTATCTTGGATTTACTTCACTTAACATCTCTGAGTAAATTTCCAAATCAGCAAAATAGGGATAACAACAATACCTATCTCTAAGGATTGTAGTAAGGATTAAATGAGTTTATGAACGAGCCCTCTGTAAAAGGCAAAGTGCTATAATAGTTTTTAGGCAGTAATTTTACATTAAATAACAAAAGTCTTAGAAAAATGATCATTCCTTTCAACCCTACGGTTCAACTTCTAGGTATTTAGCTTAAAGAAATAATTAAGGATACAAGCAGATTTAGCTACAAGGATCACAGTATAGTTTATGAAAATATACAGTAGTCCCCCAACTCTTATCTGCAGAGGATATGTTTCAAGAACCCCAGTGCATGTCTGAAACCATGGATAGTACCAAGCCTTATGTATATCATGGTTTTTCCTTTACTAATGGGTGGGTAGTCTATATGGTGTGGATGCACTGGACAAAGGGATGATTCACGTCCTTGGCCAGATGGAATGTGTTGGTGCAAGATTTCATCATGCTACTCAGAACAGTGCACAATTTATAACTTGTGAATTATTTCTGGAATTTTTCATTTAATATTTTTGAATCGGCAGTTGACGGTACGTAACTGAAACCTCAGAAAGTGAAAGTGTGGTTAGGAACGGGGGGAACTACTGTATTGGTGACAACTTAAGTGGTACTATAAATTATGATCTACATAATCAAAAGAATAAATACTATGTAGCAATTTAAAATAGTGTTGCAGTTGATTATTTACCAAATATACTAAGATGAGTAGATTGTATAACATTATTAATATTATATTTCAAATTTTAATGATTACCATGAATGCATAGATAATTAAATTATGGTTGATTTATATTTTCCTTCTTTTATTTTCTTTATTCTTGTTTTCTTGTTGCCTTCCTTTCTGCTTATTTTATCTGAAAAATATTTTCTCATTGAAAATGAATATTCTTTGACATTGGAAAGAAAAGTTATTTTAACTAAAGAAGAAAAGAAATTAGTTCTACTAGAGAAAGTATATTTTACAAAAGACACTTTGAAGAATGATCATTTTGAAGAAGATACTTGAAAATCCGTAATCACGTCTCTCTCTCTCCAAAGCTTAAAAACTCTTCACTAAAAGAGTGTTCTGCACACTAGCCTAATCAGACAGGCTTGTCAAAGGCAATCTTTGAAGATGATTCTTTCTACCTTCTTCACACATGAGTATCTTACTTAATAGCTCATCTCAAGGCAGTGATGTAAACTGGAAAATAGACCTTCACCAACTTACTGCATAGACTAAAGTAAGTTACAGAGCTTCTCCAATTTTTTTTCTATTTCTGACAACTATTAAGAGTAAACTTAGATTTGTTTTTTTTTTTTAAATCTTTATTGGAGAATAGTTGATTTACAATGTTGTGTTACTTTCTACTGTACTGCAAAGTGAATTAGCTATACATATACGTATATTCCTTCTTTTTTGGATTTCCTTCCCATTTAGGTCACCAGCATTGAGGAGAGTTCCCTGTGCTATAAAGTATGTTCTCATAAGTTATCTAGTTTACACATAGTATCAATAGTGTATAAATGTCAATCCCAATCTCCCAATTCATCCCACTACCCCCCCACCCTTCCCCTTGGTATCTATACGTTTGTTCGCTATGTCTGTGTCTCTATTTCTGCTTTATAAATAAGATTCTCTATACCCGTTTTTTCAGATTCCATATATATGCATTAATATACGATATTTGTTTTTCCCTTTCTGACTTACTTCACTCTGTATGACAGTCTCTAGGTCCATCCACATCTCTGCAAATGGCACTATTTCATTGTATTTATGGCTGAGTAATATTCCATTGTATATATGTGCCATATCTTCTTTATCAATTCATCTGTTGATGGACATTTAGGTTGCTTCCATGTCCTGGCTACTGTAAATAGTGCTGCAATAAATATGGGGGGTGCCTGTGTCTTTTTGAATTATGGTTTTCTCTGGGTATATGCCCAGGAGTGGGATTGCTGGGTCACATGGTAGTTCTATTTTTAGTTTTTTAAGGAACCTCCTTCCTGTTCTCCATAGTGTCTGTATCAATGTATACTCCCACCAACAGTGCAAGAGGGATCCCTTTTCTCCACACCCTCTCCAGCATTTATTGCTTGTAGATTTTTTTGATGATGGCCATTCTGACTGGTGTGAGGTGATATCTCTTTGTAGTTTTGATTTGCATTTCTCTAATAATTAGTGATGTTGAGCATCTTTTCATGTGTTTGTTGGCCATCTGTATGTCTTCTTTGGAGAAATGTCTGTTTAGGTCTTGCACCCATTTTTTGATTGGGTTGCTTGTTTTTTTGATATTAATCTGCATGAGCTGTTTGTATATTTTGTAGATTAATCCTTTGTCAGTTGCTTTGTTTGCAATTATTTTCTCCCAATTGAGGGTTGTTTTTTTGTCTTATTTATGGTTTCCTTTGTTGTGCAAACACTTTTAAGTTTAATTAGGTCCAATTTGGTTTTTTTTTAACACCTTTATTGGAGTATAATTGCTTTACAATGGTGTGTTAGTTTCTGCTTTATAACAAAGTGAAACAGCTATACATATACATTTATCACCATATCTCCTCCCTCTTGCATCTCCCTCTCATCCTCTCTATCCCACCCCTCTAGGTGGTCACAAACCACCGAGCTGATCTCCCTGTGCTATGCAGCTGCTTCCCACTAGCTATCTATTTTACATTTGTTAGTATACATAAGTCCATGCTACTCTCTCACTTCATCCCAGCTTATGCTTCCCCCTCCCCGTGTCCTCAAGGCCATTATCTAAGTGTGCGTCTTTATTCCTGTCCTGCCCCTAGGCTCTTCATAACCACTTTTCTTTTTAGATTCCATATATATATGTTAGCATACGGTATTTCTTTTTCTCTTTCTGACTTACTTCACTCTGTATGACAGATTCTAGGTCCATCCACCTCACTACAAATAACTCAATTTCGTTTCCATTTATGGCTGAGTAATATTCCATTGTATATATGTGCCACATCTTCTTTATCCATTCATCTGCTGATGGACACTTAGATTGCTTCCATGTCTTGGCTATTGTAAATAGAGCTGCAATGAACATTGTCGTACACAACTCTTTCTGAATTATGGTTTTCTCAGGGTATATGCCCAGTAGTGGGATTGCTGGGTCCTATGGTAGTTCTATTTTTAGTTTTTTAAGGAACCTCCATACTGTTCTCCATAGTGGCTGTATCAATTTACATTCCCACCAACAGTGCAAGAGGGTTCGCCTTTCTCCACACCCTCTCCAGCATTTACTGTTTGTAGATTTTTTGATGATGGCCATTCTGACTGGTGTGAGGGGATACCACATCGTAGTCTTGATTTACGTTTCTCTAATGATTAGTGATGTTGAGCATTCTTTCATGTGTTTGTTGGCAATCAGTATATCTTCTTTGGAGAAATGTCTATTTACTTCTTCTGTGCATTTTTGGATTGGGTTGTTTGTTTTTGATATTGAGCTGCATTAGCTGCTTGTAAATTTTAGAGATTAATCCTTTGTCAGTTGCTTCATTTGCAAATATTTTCTACCGTTCTGAGAGTTGCCATTTCGTCTTGCCTATTGTCTCCTTTGCTGTGCAAAAGCTTTTAAGTTTCATTAGGTCCCATTTGCTTATTTTTGTTTTTATTTCCATTTCTCTAGGAGCTGGGTCAAAAAGGATCTTGCTGTGATTTATGTCATAGAGTATTCTGCCTATGTTTTCCTCTAAGAGTTTTATAGAGTCTGGCCTTACATTTTGGTATTTAATCCATTTTGAGTTTATTTTTGTGTATGGTGTTAGGGAGTGTTCTAATTTCATTCTTCTACATGTAGCTGTCCTGTTTTCCTAGCACCACTTATTGAAGAGGCTGACCTTTCTCCATTGTATATTCTTGCCTCCTTTATCAAAAATAAGGTCACCGTATGTGCATGGGTTTATCTCTGGGCTTCCTATCCTGTTCCATTGATCTATATATCTGTTTTTTTACCAGTACCATACTGTCTTGATTACTGTAGCTTTGTAGTATAGTCTGACATCAGGGAGTCTGATTCCTACAGCTCAGTTTTTCTTTCTCAAGATTGCTTTGGCCAATTGGGGTCTTTTGTATTTCCATACAAATTGTGAAATATTTTGTTCTAATTCTGTGAAAAATTCCATTAGTTTTTTGATAGGGATTGCATTGAGTTTGTAGATTGTTTTGGCTAATATAGTCATTTTCACAATGTTGAGTCTTCCAATCCAAGAACTTGGTATATCTCTCTCTCTGTTTGTATCATCTTTAATTTCTTTCATCAGTGTCTTATAGTTTTCTGCATATAGGTCCTTTGTCTCCTTAGGCATGTTTATTCCTACGTATTTTCTTCTTTGTGTTGCAATGGTAAATGGGAGTGTTTCCTTAAATTCTCTTTCAGATTTTTCATCTTTAGTGTATAGGAATGCAAGAAATTTCTGTGCATTCATTTTGTATCCTGCTACATTACCAAATTCATTGATAAGCTCTAGTAGTTTTCTGATAGAGTCTTTAGGATTCTCTACGTATAGCATTATGTCATCTGCAAACAGTGACAACTTTACTTCTTTTGCAATTTGGATTCCTTTTTTTTTTCTTTTTCTTCTCTGATTGCTTTGGCTAAAACTTCCAAAACTATGTTGAATCATAATGGTGAGAGTGGGCAACCTTGTCTTCTTCCTGATCTTAGTGGAAATGGTTTCAATTTTTCACCATTGAGAATGATGTTGGCTGTGGGTTTGTCATATATGGCCTTTATTATGTTGAGGTAAGCTCCCTCTATGCCTACTTTCTGGAGGGTTTTTATCATAAATGGTGTTGAATTTTGTCAAAAGCTTTTTCTGCAACTATTGAGATGATCGTATGGTTTTTATCCTTCAGTTTGTTAGTATGGTGTATCACATTTATTGTTTTGCCTTTACTGAAGAATTCTTTCATTCCTGGGATAAACCCCCCTTGATCATGGTGTATGATCCTTTCAGTGTGCTGTTGGATTCAGTTTCCTAGTATTTCAATGAGGAATTTTGGATCTATGTTCCTCAGTGGTATTGGCCTGTAGTTTTCTTTCTTTGTGACATCTTTGTCTGGTTTTGGTATCAGGGTGATGGTGGCCTCATAGAATGAGTTTGGGAGTGTTCCTCCCTCTGCTATATTTTGGAAGAGTTTGAGAAGGATAGGTGTTAGCTCTTCTCTAAATGTTTGATAGAATTCGCCTGAAGCCATCTGGTCCTGGGCTTTTTTTTGTTGGAAGATTTTTCTTCACACTCTCAATTTCAGTGTTTGTGATTGGTCTGTTTATATTTTCTATTTCTTCCTGGTTAAGTCTCAGAAGGTTGTGCTTTTGTACGAATTTGTCGATTTCTTCCAGTTTGTCCATTTTATTGGCATATATTTGCTTGTAGTAATCTCTCATGATCCTTTGTATTTCTGCAGTGTCAGTTGTTACTTCTCCTTTTTCATTTCTAATTCTATTGATTTGAGTCTTCTCCCTTCTTTTCTTGATGAGTCTGGCTAATGGTTTATCAATTTTGTTTATCCTCTCAAGGAAGCAGCTTTTAGGTTTATTCATCTTTGCTATTGTTTCCTTCATTTATTTTTCATTTATTTCTGATCTGGTCTTTATGATTTCTTTCCTTCTGCTAACTTTTGGGTTTTTTTTGTTTTGTTCTTTCTCTAATTGCTTTCGGTGTAAGGTTAGGTTGTTTATTTGAGATGTTTCTTTTTTCTTGAGGTAGGATTTTATTGCTATAAACTTCCCTCTTAGAACAGCTTTTGCTGCATCCCATAGGTTTGGGGCCGTCGTGTTTTCATTGTCTTTTGTTTCTAGGTATTTTTTGATTTCCTCTTTGATTTCTTCAGTGGTCTCTTGGTTATTAAGTACTGTTTAGTTTAGCATCCATGTGTTTGTATTTTTCCAAATTTTTTCCTGTAATTGATGTCTAGTCTCATAGCGTTGTGGTCAGAAAAGATACTTCATATGATTTCAATTTTCTTAAATTTACCAAGGCTTGTTTTGTGACCCAACATATGATCTATCCTGGAGAATGTTCCATGAGGACATGAGAATAAAGTGTATTCTGTTGTTTTTGGATGGAATGTGAAAAATATCAACTAAGTCCATCTTGTTTAGTGTGTCATTTAAAGCTTGTGTTTCCTTATTTATTTTCATTTGGCTGATCTGTCCATTGGTGAAAGTGGGGTGTTAAAGGCCCCTACTATGATTGTGTTACTGTCGATTTGTCCTTTTATGGCTTTTAGAATTTGCCTTATATATTGAGGTGCTCCTATGTTGGTGCATAAATATTTACAATTGTTATATCTTCTTCTTGCATAGATCCCTTGATCATTATCTATTGTCCACCTTTGTCTCTTGTAATAGTCTGTATTTTAATGTCTACTTCATCTGATATGTGACTTGGTACTCCAGCTTTCTTCTAATTTCCATTTGCATGGAATATCTTTTTCCATTCCCTCAATTTCAGTCTGTATGTGTCCCTAGGGCTGAAGTGGGTCTCTTGTAGACAGCATATATATGGGTCTTGTTTTATTATCCATTCATCTAGTCTATGTCTTTTGGTTGGAGCATTTAATCCATTTACATTTAAGGTATTTATTGATATGTATGTTCCTATTACTATTTTCTTAATTGTTTTGGGTTTGTTATTGTAGGTCGTTTCCTTCTCTTGTGTTTCCTGCCTAGAGAAGTTCCTTTATCATTTGTTGTAATGATGGTTTGGTGGTGCTGAATTCTCTTAGTTTTTGCTTCTCTGTAAAGGTTTTAATTTCTCCATCAAATCTAAATGAGATCCTTGCTGGTTAGCGTAATCTTGTTTGTAGGTTTTTCCCTTTCATCACTTTAAATATGTCCTGCCATTCTCTGGCTTGCAGAGTTTCTGCTGAAAGATCAGCTGTTAACCTTATGGTGATTCCCTTGTATGTTATTTGTTGTTTTTCCCTTGCTGCTTTTAATATGTTTTCTTTGTATTTAATTTTTGACAGTTTGATTAATATGTGTCTTGAGGTGTTTCTCCTTGGATTTATCCTGTGTGTGACTCTCTGCGCTTCCTCTACTTGACTATTTCCTTTCCCATATTAAGTCAGTTTTCACTGTAATCTCTTCAAATATTTTCTCAGTCCCTTTCTTTTTCTCTTCTTCTGGGTCCCCTATAATTCTGATGTAGGTGCATTTAATGTTGTCATAGTGGTCTCTGAGACTGTCCTCAATTCTTTTCATTCTTTTTTCGTTATTCTGCTCTGTGGTAGTTATTTCCACTATTTTATCTTCCAGGTCACTTATCCGTTCTTCTGCCTCAGTTATTCTGGTATTGATTCCTTCTAGAGTATTTTTCATTTCATTTATTTTGTTGTTCATCTTTATTTGTTTGCTCTTTAGTTCTTCTAGTTCCTTGTTAAATGTTTCTTCTATTTTCTCCATTCTATTTTGAAGATTTTGGGTCATCTTTAGTATCATTTCTCTGAATTCTTTTTCAGGTAGACTGCCTATTTCCTCTTGATTTGTTTGGTCGTGTGGGTTTTTACCTTGCTCCTTCATCTGCTGTGTGTTTCTCTGTCTTCTCCTTTTGCTTAATTTACTGTTTTTGGGGTCTCCTTTTCACAGCCTGCAGGTTTGTAGTTCCCGTTGTTTTTGGTGTCTGCCCCCAGTGGCTACGGTTTGTTCAGTGGGTTGTGTAGGCTTCCTGGTGGAGGGGACCAGTGCCTGTGTTTTGGTGGATGAGGCTGGATCTTGTCTTTCTGGTGGGTAGGACTGCGTCCGGTGGTTTGTTTTGCGGTGTCTTTGACCTTATTATGATTTTAGGCAGCCTCTCTGTTAATGGGTGGGCTTGTGCTCCTGTCTTGCTAGTTGTTTGGCATAGGATGTCCAGCAATGTAGTTTGCAGGTCGTTGAGTGGAGCGGGGTCTTAGCTTTGAGATGGAGATCTCTGGGAGAGCTTTTTCCATTTGATGTTACACAGAGCCAGAAGGTGTCTGGTGGACCAATGCCATGAACTCAGCTCTTCCACCTCAGAACTACATTCCTGACACCAGCCAGAGCACCAAGACCCTTTCAGCCACATGCCTCAGAAGAAAAGTGTAAAAAATGGAAGAAAGAAAGAAAATATAATGTAAAATAAAGTTATTAACATCAAAAAAATTATTAAAAATTAAAAAATTAAAAAGTAATAACAAATAAAATAAAATAAAACAAAGAAAGAAGAGAGCAACCAAACCAAAAAACAAATCCACCAATGATAATAAGCACTAAAGACTATACCAAAAAAAAAAAAAAAGGACTGACAGAACCCTAGGACAAATGGTAAAAGCAAAGCTATACAGACAAAATCACACAAAGAAGCATACACATACACACTCACAAAAAGATAAAAATATATGTGTATCATTGCTCCCAACGTCCACCACCTCAATTTTGGGATTATTCGTTGTCTATTCAGGTATTCTACAGATGCAGGGTACATCAAGTTGATTGTGGAGATTGAATTTGCTGCTCCTGAGGCTGCTGGGAGAGATTTCCCTTTCTCTTCTTTGTTTGCACATTTCCTGGGGTTCAGCTTTGGATTTGGCCCCTTCTCTGCATTTAGGTCGCCTGAGGGTGTCTGTTCTTCGCTTAGACAAGGCAGGGTTAAAGTAGCAGCTGATTAGGGGGCTCTGGCTCATTCAGGCCGGGGGGATGTTGGGGTATGTAGTGCAGAGCAAGCCTGCGGTGACAGAGGTCAGCATGACATTGCAACAGCCTAAAGTGCACCGTGTGTTCTCCCGTGGAAGTTTTCCCTCCATCACAGGACCCTGGCAGTGAAGGGCTGTACAGGCTCCCAGGATGGGAGCTGTGGATAGTGACCTGTGCTTGCACACAGGCTTCTCAGTGGCTGCAGCAGCAGCCTTATCATTTCATGCCTGTCTCTGGTGTCTGCGCTGAAAGCCGCCTCTTGCACCTGTCTCTGAAGCTCGTTTAAGCAGTGTTCTGAATCTCTTCTCCGTGTGCACCCCGAAACAATGATCTCTTGCCTCCTAGGCAGGTGCAGAGTTTTTCCCAGACTCCCTCCTGGCTAGCTGCAGTGCATTATCCCCCTTCAAGCTTTTTTCATGCAGCCAACCCCATCCTATCCTTGGGATCTGACCTCCGAAGCCTGAGCCTCAGCTCCCAGCCCCCACCTGCCCTGGCGGGTAAGCAGACAAGCCTCTCAGGTTGGTGAGTGCTGGTCGGCACCGATCCTCTGTGCAGAGATCTCTCTGCTTTTCCCTCTGCACCCCTGTTGCTGTGTTCTCCTCCGTGGCTCCAAAACTTCCCCCCTGCCACCCCCTGTGTCTGCAAGTGAAGTTGCTTCCTAGTATGTGGAATCTTTTCCTTCTTCACAGCTCCCTCCCTGAAGTGCAGGTCCCATCTCTATTCTTTTGTCTCTGTTTTTTCTTTTTTCTTTTGCCCTACCCATGTACGTGGGTAGTTTCTTGCCTTTTGGGAAGTCTGAGGTCTTCTGCCAATGTTCAGTAGGTGTTCTGCAGAGTTTTTCCACATGTAGATGTATTTCTGATGTATTTGCGGGGAGGAAGGTGGTCTCCACGTCTTACTCTTCCGCCATCTTGAAGGTCTCCTAGATTTGTTGATATAATTCCATCTGACAGTAACCAAGGAGCATCAGAAAATGTTTTTGCATGAAGCACATTTGCCATTATGTCTGGCCTCCCATCATATCCACGAAAAGTGAAAACTTGTATTTACCTCCAGGTGTTTATCCCATTCTGAATGATGCTGCATTTTTACATGATCATGTCCTCATATGTCTTCTCTGTTACCTGCTCTGCTTCAACACAAAAACACAAAATCACAAGTTCTTTCACAAGTCCGAAAGTAAACTCTCAACGTTCTTTGGGAGTCTCCATACCAAACACAATAAGGGCAATATCCCAGGAGAATGGCAAAAAACTCAGTCCTTATATACATATATAATCTCATATATACACAACTTTACATATAATTATATATATAATTTTTCTTCTTTAGAAGAGAGAAGACAGGAAAGGTATAGATTTCAGGGCATAGGATACTTTAATTTTTGAACCCCTATGAAGTAATATGGTAAATGTTGAAAGAACTTTGAAGGGTCTGCAGCTTTGGGCTGTCCTGGAAGATGAATGATAAAGTATTGGAGGGAGGGTGTAGCATGGTATGGGGATGAGGTCCTGTGTGCAAAGGGGGAGGATGCTAATAAACAGGGTAACGTGCACTGTAAGTAATGTAACCATGTGCTTATTTCTACTGACAGAATAGTGGAGCCTCAAGACATTCAGTATACACACACCCACGTGTAAAGAAACAAGGATGCTCCTATAACATTGGTCCAGGGGAGAAACTATGGGTGAAACATATTTATGCTTATATTAACAAAAATAGTATGTTAATATACATTTTAATCTCCCTTTTATATCTAGATAATGTATTAATATTTTCTAGGACTGTAAAATTATATCATAGACATAGCAAATTTAACAAATTCCAGTACTATTTTATGATAAAACCCTTCAACAAATATAATTCAATAGCAAAACAACAACAAAACAAAACCTACCAAAAAATCCAATTATAAAATGGGCAGAGAATCTGAACAGACATTTTCCCAAAGAAGACATACAGATGGCCAACAGGTATATGAAAAGGTGTTCAACATCTCTCATCATTAGGGAAATGCAAATCAAAACCACAATGAGATATCTCATCACACTTGTTAGAATGGTTATTATCAAAAAGACAAGAAATAAAAGGTGTTAGTGAGGGTGTGGAGAAAAGGGAAAGCTTGTCTTCTGTTGGTGGGAATGTAAACTGGTGCGACCACCATGAAAAACAGTATGGAGGTTCCTCAAAAAAATAAAAATAGAACCAATATATGATCCAGTAATTCAACTTCTGGGTATTTCTTTGAAGGAAATAAAAACACTAACTCAAAAAGAAATATGCACCCCATGTTTAATGCAGAATTATTTACAATAGCCAATACATAAAAGCAACCATAGATCGATGAAAGGATAAGGAAAATGTGGTATAAATGCAGGCATACTTACCTAGGAGATATTGCAGGTTCAGTTCCAGACAACCACAATAAAGGGAATATTGCAATGAAGCAAGTCACACAAAATTTTTGGTTTTCCAGTGCATATAAGTGTTATGCTTACATTATACCATAGTCTATTAAGTGTGCAACAGCATTATATTTTTAAAATGTACATACCTAAATTAAAAAAATATATTGTACTGCTAAAAATGCTAAACATCATCTGTGTCTTCAGCAAGTCATAATCTTTTTGTTAGTGGAGAGTCTTGCTTTGATGCTGTTGGCTGCTGACTGATTAAGATGGTGATTGCTGAAGGTTGGGGTGGCTGTGGCAATTTCTTAAAACAAGACAAAGTTAAAGTTTGTCACTTTGTTTGACTCCTTCTTTCATAAATGATTTCTCTGTAGCATGCAATTCTGTTTGATAGCATTTTATCTACAGTAGAACTTCTTTCAAAATTGGAGTCAATCCTCCCAAAACCTGCTGCTGCTTTATTGACTAAGTTTATGTAATATTCCAAATTCTTTATTGCCATTTCAACAATCTTCACAGCATTTTTACCAGGAGTAAATTCCATCTCAAGAAACCACTTTTTTTGCTCATCCATAATAAGCAACTCCTCATTCATTAAAGTTTTATCATGAGATTGTAGTAATTCAGGTATTATCTTCAGGCTGCCCTTCTATTTCTAGTTCTCTTGCTATTTCCACCACATCTGCAGTTACTTCCTCCACTGAAGTCTTGAACCCCACAAAGTCATCCATAAGGTTTAGAGTCAACTTCTTCCCAACTCCTGTAAATGTTGATATTTTGACCTCTTCCCATGAATCACAAATGTTCTTAGTGGCATCTAGAATAGTAAATCCTTTCTACAAAGTTTTCAATTAATTTTGCCCAGATCTATCAGAGGAATCACTATCCATGACAGATATAGACTTGTGAAATGTATTGTTTAAACAGTAAGACTTGAAACTGAAAATTACTCCTCAATCCATGGGCTTCAGGTGATGTTGTGTCAGACATGAAAACAGCATGTACAACTCATTGTACATATGTATCAGAGCTCTTGGATAATCTGGTACGTTGTAAATGATCAATAATATTTTGAAAGGAATCTTTTTCCTGAGCACTAGGTCTCAACAGCAGGCTTAAAATATTCAATAAACTATGCTGTAAACAGATGTACTATCATACAGGCTTTGTTGTTAAATTTATAAAGCACAGGTAGAGCACATTTAACATAATTCTTAAGGGCTATAGGGTTTTCAGAAAGGTAAATGAACATTGGCTTCAGCTTAAAATCATCAGCTGCATTATTCACTAACTAGTGGGTCAGCCTGTCCCTTGAGGCTTTGGAACCAGACATTGACTTCTCTCTAGCTATGAAAATCCTAGATGGCATCTTCTTCCATGTAAGACTGTAGCTTCTACATCATCACTTGCAGCTTCATCTTGCACTTTTATGTTATGGAGATGGCTTCTTTCCTTAAAGTTTATGAACCAACCTCTGCTAGCTTCAAACTTTTCTTTGGCAGCTTCCTCACCTCAGCCTTTACAGAATCAAAGAGAGTGAAGGCCTTTCTCTGAACTAGGCTTTGGCCTAAGGAAATGTGGTGACTAGTTTGATCTTCTATCCACACCACTCAAACTTTTTCCATATCAGTATTGTCTGTTTGCCTTTCTTATCATTTGTGTGTTCACTGAAGTAGCACTTTTAATTCCCTTCAAGAACTATTTTTTTTTTTCTATTCACAACTTGGCTAACTCATACAAAACACCTAGTTTTTGGTCTGTTTTTGAAATGCCTTCATTAATAAGCTTAAACATTTCTCACCTTTGATTTCAAGTGAGAGACATGCAACACTTCCTTTCACCTGAACACTTAGAGGATATTGTAGGGTTATTAACTGACCTAATTTCAATATTGTTGTGTCTCAGAGAATATGGAGACCCAAGGAGAGGGAGAGAGATGGGTGAATGGGTGGTGAGTGGAGCAGTCAGAACACACACAATATTTATCAATTAATTTAGTCATCTTATGTGTGTGTGGTTCGTGGTACCCCCAAACAATTACAATAGTAACATCAAAGATCACTGATCACAGATCACCATAACAAATATAATAAGAATGAAAAACTTTAAAGTATTGCAAGAATTACCAAAATGTGATACAGAGACATGAAATGAACAAATTCTGTTGGAAAAAATGGCTCTGATAGAGTTGCTTGATGCACAAGCCTTCAATTTGTAAAAAATGCAATATCTGCAAAGCACAATAAGGCAAAGCACAATAAAACAAGGTATGCTTGTATACATTAGAGTATTATTCAGTCATAAAAACAAAGGAAATATTTCCATTTGCATAATAATGAATGGAGCTTGAGGGCATTATACTAAATGAAATAAGTCAGACAGAGGAAGACAAATACTATATGATATCACTTAATTGTGGCATCTTAAAAAAAAAGAATACATACAGAAAACAGAGTGGTGGTTGACAGAGGTGGGATGGGTGAAGGGGGTCAAAAGGTACAAACTTCCAGGTATAAAATAAATGTCAGGGGGATGTAATGTACAGTATGGTAAATAAAATTAATAATATTATATTGTATATTTGAAATTTTGCCAAGAGAGTAAATCTTAAATGTTTTCATCACACAAAGATGTAACTGCGTGGTGATCGATGTTAACTAGACTTACTGTAATGATAATTTCACAATATATACAAATATTGATCATTATGCTGTACAACTTAATGTTATATGTCAATTATATCTTAATTGAAAAACTCAACAAAGTAGGACTAGAAGGGAACTTCCATAACATGATAACAGGCATTGATGATAAACACATAGCTAACAGACTTAATGAGAAAGACTGAAAGTTTTCCCTCTAAGAACAGAAACAAGACAAGAATGTCTACTTTTGCTACTTTAATTCAACATTGTACTAGATATTCTATCTAGAATAGTTATAAAAGGGAAATACATAAAATGCGGTGAAACTATATCTATTTTCAGATAACATGATCTTATACATAGAAAATCCTAAAGAATTGACAAAAAATGAAAACTATTAGTGCTGTTAGCTGGATTCAGCAAAGTTAAGGATACAAAATGAACATGCAATAATCTGTTGTATTTCTATACACTAACAGCTAACAATACAGAAAACAATACAAAAAATAAAATTAGGAAATCAATTCCATTTACAATAACATGACAAAGATATAGTAATCAAAACAGTGTGGTACTGGAGTAGGAATAGGCATATAGATCAATGGAATAAAATTGAGAGTCCAGAAATAAAACTCCATGTTTATTGTCAGCTGATTTTTGACAAGGCTGCCAAGACCATTCATTGATGGAAAGAATAGCATTCAGCAAATGATGCTGGGACAACTTGGATCACATACAAAAACCTCAAAATGGATTGAAGACCTAAATGTAAGAGCTAAAACTATACATTTCTTAGAAGAAAGCATAAAATAAATTTTCATCATCTTGGATTTGAATTCTTATATATGATACTTGAAGCCCAAGTGACAACAGGAAAATAGATAAATTGGACTTCATCAACTAAAAATTTCTGTGAATTCAAGGACAATAACAAGACAGGGAAAAACAAATTACAGAATGGGAGAAACTACTTGCAAAGAGTATCTCATGAGGTACTTGTATCTATCAGTACAATCTATAAAGGACTCTTGCAACTCAATAATATAGAGACAGACAACCCAGTCTAAAGTTGACAAACGTTCTGAATAGATATTTATCCAAAGAAGATATAATAATGACCAACGAGCACATGAAATAATTCTCAACATCAATAGCCATCAGGGAAATACAAATCAAAAGCACAATGAAATATTTTATACTACTAGTATGGTAATAATAATAACAACAAAAATAGAAAACAACAAGTGTTGCGGAGGATGAGGTTAATGGCTAAGGGGATCACTAATTTCTTAGTGAGGATGGAATGGTAGTCTGTTATTTATCATTTGTTAAATAAATTTTTTTTAATAAAATTGTGTAGAAACGTGTATATAAATTTTAGTCTATGTTATAGAACAGCCATTTTCAATTATTTTCCTGTCTAGAACTTCTTAGTCTTTTCCCCCCAATTTTACTGAGATATCATTGACATATAACATATAACATTGTGTAATTTTAGGATGTACAACATGTTGATTATATATATATATATATATATATATATATATATATATATATATGTGTATATATATATATATATATATTTATGTATGTATGTATCAAAATGATTACCACAATAATATTAGCTAACACCTCCATCCCCTCACATAGTTATCATTTCTTTTCTTTTGTGGTGAGAACATTTAAAATTAACTCTTTCAGCAACTATTATGCATATAATACAAATTTTTTTTTAACTTTTTTTTTTAACATCTTTATTGGAGTATAATTGCTTTACAATGGTGTGTTAGTTTCTGCTTTATAACAAAGTGAATCAGTTATACATATACATATGTCCCCATATCTCTTCCCTCTTGCATCTCCCTCCCTCCCATCCTCCCTATCCCACCCCTCTAGGTGGTCACAAAGCACCGAGCTGATCTCCCTGTGCTATGCGGCTGCTTCCCACTAGCTATCTATTTTACATTTGGTAGTGTATATATGTCCATGTGAGAGAGTGGTATTTTTAGTTTTTTGTGAAACTTCCATACTGTTTCCCACAGTGTCTGCACCAATTTATATCCCCACCAACAGTGTATGAGGGTTCACTTTTCTCCACATACTCACCATTTGTTATTTGTGTTCTTTTTGATGACAGTCATTCTGATCAGTGTGAGGTGATATCTCATTGTGGTTTTCATTTGAATTTCCATACTACAAAGCTACAGTAATCAAAATTGTATAGCACTGGCACAAAAACAGACACTTAGATCAATGGAGCAGAAGAGAGAGCCTAGAAATATACCCACACACTTATGGTCAACTAATCTACAATAAAGGAGGCAAGGATATACAACAGAGAAAAGACAGTTTCTTCAATAAGTGGTGCTGGGAAAACTGGACAGCTACTTGTAAAAGAATGAAATTAGAACATTCTCTAACACTATATACAAAAAGAAACTCAAAATGGATTAAAGATCTAAATGTAAGACTGGTTACTATAAAACTCCTAGAGGAAAACATAGGCAGAATGCTCATCGAAATAAATCATAGCAATATATTTTTGGATCTGTCTCCTAAAGCAAAGGAAACAAAAGCAAAAATAAACAAATGACCCCTAATTAAACTTAAGAGCTTTTACACAGCAAAGAAAACCAATGAAAAGACAACTTACAGAATGGTAGAATATATTTGCAAATGATATGACTGATAAGGCATTAATACAACATATAATATATAAAAATCTCATACAACTCAACATCAAAAAAACAAACAACCTTATTAAAAATGGGCAGAAAAGCTGAATAGACATTTTTCCAAAGAAGAAATGCAGATGGCCAACAGGCACATGAATAGATGCTCAACCTCATATGTTTAGTTTTTAAACTAATAGACAAACTGTTTTCCAAAATGGCTGTACCATTTTATTTTATTTTTATATTGAAGTATAGTTGATTTACAATGTTAATTAGTTTCAAGTATACAAAATAGTAATTAAATATTTGTACAGATTATACACCAAAGTTACTATAAAATATTTGTTATATTCACTGTACTGTACATTACATAGAGCAAGAGCCTTGTATCATTTATGTTCTACTTAGTAGATTGTACCACTTCACCCATTCCCCTACTTTGCCCTTCCCCCTATACCTCTCCCTTCTGATAGCCCCTAGGTTGTTTCATGTCTAAGAGTCTGTTTCTATTTTGTTATATTCACTGGTTTCTTTTATTTTTTAAATTCCACATATGAGAGAAAACATACAGTATTTGTCTTCCCTTGTCAAAATTACTTCACTAAGTTTAATACTTTCTGTATCCATCCATGTGGTCCCAAATAGCGAAAAATTTATTCTTTTTTTATAGCTCTGTAATATTCCATTGTGTGTGTGTGTGTGTGTGTGTGTGTGTGTGTGTGTGTGTGTATCACACATCTTCTTTATTCATTCATCTGTTGATGGATACTTACGTTGCTTCCATATCTCGGCTATTGTAAATAGTGCTGCTACGAACATTGGGGTGCATATGTCTTTTAAATTTCAGTGTTTTGTTTTTTGCTTTTTGTTTTTTGGATTTACACCCAAGAGTGGAATTGCTGAATCATATGGTAGTTCTATTTTTAGTTTTTTTGAGGAGCCTCCATATTGTTTTCCATGTTGGCTGTACCAATTTACATTCCTACCAACAGTGAACTGGGGTTACCTTTTCTCCACATCTTCACTTAGATTTATTATTTGTTCTGTTTTTGACAAGAGCCATTTTCCCAGGTGAGAGATGATATCTCATTGTGATTTTTATTTGCATTTCCCTAATGCTTGGTGATTTTGAGCATTATTTCATGTGTCTGTTGGCCATCTGTGTGTCTTCTTTGGGAAAAAAGATCTATTCAGTTCTTCCTCCTATTTTTAAAATTGGCTTGCTTGCTTTTTAATATTGAGTTGTGTGAGCTCTTTATATAATTTGGATATTAACCCTTTATCAGACATATCATTTGCAAATATTTTCTTCCATTCAGTAGGCTGTCTTTTCGTTTTGTCAATGATTTCCTTTGCTGTGTAAAAGCTTTTAAGATTAATTAGGTCCCATTTTTTATTTTTTGCTTTTCATTCCTTTGCTTGAGGAAACAGATCCAGAAAAGCTACTGCTAAGATTTATGTCAAAGCCTGATATGCCTATGTTTTCTTCTAGGAGTTTTATGGTTTATGGTATTTCATTTAGGTCTTTAATACATTTTGAGATTATGTGAGAAAACGTTCTAATTTCATTCTGTTTTATGCAGCTGCCCAGATTTCCCAATACCATTTACTGAAGAGACTCTCTTTTCCTCATTGTATATTTTTCCTCCCTTGACAAAGGTTAATTGAGCAAATGTGCATGGGTTTATTTCTGTGCTCTCTATTCGGTTCCAGTGATCTATGTGTCTGTTTTTGTGCCAGTAACACCCTGATTTGATTATTGTGGCTTGTAGTATAGTCTGAAGTCAGGGAGTGTATATCTCTAGCTTTGTTCTTTTTTCCCAAGACTGCATTGGCTTTTGGGGGTTTTATGTGGTTCCATACAAATTTTAGGATTGACTGTTCTAGTTCTGTTAAAAATGTTATGGATATTTTGATAGGGATTAGCTTGAATCTGTAGATTGCTTTAAGTTATATAAACATTTAACCAATATTAATTCTTCCAATCCATGAACAAGGATAGTTTTCCATTTATTTGAACCATCTTCAATTTCCTTCATCAATGTCTTATAATTTTCAGAGTATAGGTCTTTCATCCCCTTGATTAAGTTTATTTCTAGGTATTTTATTCTTTTTGATGTGATTTTGAATGGGATTGATTTCTTGCTTTCTATTTTTGATAGTTCATTTGTGTATAGAAAAGCAACAGATTTATGTATATTCTTCCTGTGTCCTGGGTTTTCTATGTATAGTATTATATCACCTGCATATAGTGACAGATTCACAACTTCCCTTCTTATTTTGATGCCTTTTATTTCTTTTCCTAGTCTGATTGCTGTGGCTAGGACTTCCAGTATTATGTTAAATAGCAATGGTGGGAATGTTCCCCCTTGTCTTGTTTTTGATTTTAGAGGAAAATCTTTCAGTTTTTCACAATTGAGTATGATGGTAGCTGTAAGTTTGTCATAAATGTCTGTTATGATATTGAGGTATGTTCCCTCTATACCAATTGGTTGAGAGTTTTTATTATGAAATAGTGTTAAATTTTGTCAAAAGCTTTTTCTGCATCTCTTGGAATGATCATTTGATTTTTATTCTTTGTTTTCTTAATGTGCATATAACATTGATTGATTGGGTATATTGAACTATCCTTGCATCTCTTGAATGAGTCCCACTTGATCATGGTGTATGATCTTTTTATATGTTGTTGAATTCAGTTTTCTAATATTTTGTTGAGGATTTTTGCACCTATATTCATCAAAGATATTGGTCTATAATTTTCTTTTTCTGTAGTCTATTTTTCTCAGTTTGGTATCAGGGTAATGGGGCCTCATATAATTAATTTGGGGTGTCCCCACCTCTTTAGTTTTTTGGAATAGTTTGAGAAGGATGGGTATTAACTCTTCTTTATATGTTTGGTAGAATTCCCCTGTGATGCTGTCCAGTCTTGGACTTTTGTTTGTTGGGAGTTTTATTTTTTTTTTAATTTTTTTATTACTGATTGTTTCAATACTAGCAATCCATCTGTTTAGTTTATCTATTTCTTCCTGATTCAGTATTGGATGATTGAATGTTTCTAGGAATTTATCCATTTCTTTTTTAGGTTGTGCAAATGTTTGGCATATAACAGTTCATAGTATTCTTTTATGATTGCAATTCTGTGATATAGTTTGTAATTTCTCCTCTTTCATTCTTATTCTGTTTACCTGGGTCCTCTCTCTTTTTTTCTTAATGAGACTGGCTAAAGGCTTATCAGTGTTTTTTATGTTTTCAAAAAAAACAGCTCTTGGTTTCACTGATCTTTTCTTTCTTTTTTTTTTTTTCTAATTTATTTCCTCTCTGATCATTATTATTTCCTTCCTTCTGCTGACTTCTGCCTTTGTTTGTTCATCTTTTGCTGATTCCCTTAAAATGTAGGTTGGGCTATTTATTTGAGATTTTTCTTATTTCTTGAGGTACGCCTGTATTGCTATAAATTTCACTCTTAGAACTGCTTTTTTGTGTCCCATAGATTGTAGAAGTTGTATTGTTATTTTCACTTGTATCGAGGTGCTTTCTGATTTCCTCTTTGATCTCTTCAGTGATCCATTGGTTTTTTAGTAGCATGTTGTTTAGTCTCCACGTGTTTGCATTTTTCTCATTTTTCTTTGTAATTGATTTCTAGTTCCATACCATTGTGGTCAGAAAAGATGCTTGATATAATTTCTATTCTCTTAAATTTGTTGAGGTTTGTTTTGTAGCCTAGCATGTAACCTATCCTGGAGAACATTCCTTGTAGACTTGAAAAGAATGTGTATTCTGTTATTTTTGGTTGGAATGTCCTATTGATATCTATTAAGTTCAACTTTTCTAATGCGTATTTAAGGCCACTGCTTCCTTATTGATTTTTATGTCTGGATAATCTGTCCATTGATGTAAGTGGGATATTAGAATCCTCTACTATTGTTGTATTATTGTCAATTTCTCCTTTATGTCTGTTGATATTTGCTTTATGCCTGTTGATATTTGTTTATTTATTTAGATGTCCTTGTATTAGTTTTATATATGTTACGAATGTTGTATCCTCTTCTTGTATTGATTCCTTTATCATTATATAATGCCTTTCTTTGTCCTTTATTATAGACTTTGTTTCAGAGTCTACTTTGTCTGATATGAGTATTGCTACTCAAGCTTTTTTTCATTTCCATTTGTATGGAATATCTTTTTCCTTCACTTCACTTTCAGTATGTGTGTCTCTTTAGCTCTGAAATGAGTCTTTTATAGGCAGCATACAGATGGGTATTGTTTCTTAATCCAATCAGCAACCCTCTGTCTTTTGATTTAATTCATTGAATTTTAAAGTGATTATTGATGGGTGATTACCTATTGCCCTTTTGTTATTTGTTTTGTGGTTGCTTTGTAGTTCTCTATTTTCTTCTTCTTTTAGTCTCTTCCTTTGTGGTTTGAATATTTTTTAGTGTTATATTTGTGTTCCTTTTGCTCTAGTTTTTGCATATTTTGTAGTTTTTTGATTTGTGGTAACCATGTTCTTCATATATGTTGACTTATAACCATATCTACTTGTTTTAAACTGATAGTTATTTGAGTACAAACACATTCTAAAAACTCTACATTTTTTACTGCCCTCGCCCAAATATTTTGTGTTTTTGATGTTCTATTTTACAACTTCATGTCTATTTCTTAACTGTTTATTGTGGCTATAATTGATTTTACAATTTTTGTCTTTTAACCTTTGTACTAGCTTATTTAAGTGGTTGACCATAACCTTTACAATATATGTGCCTTTACAATTGGGATTTTTCTTTCCTCTAATTTCTTATTTCTTGCTGTGGTATTTTTTTCACCTAAAGAACATCATTTAACACTTCTTGTAAGTTTGTTTTAGTTTTGATGAATTCTTTTAGTTTTTGCTTGCCTGAAAACTCTTTATCTCTCCTTCAATTCTGAATGATAACCTTGTTGGGTAAAGTATCTTGAGTTGTAGCTTCTTTACTTTCAGCAGTTCAAATATATTATGCTGCTCCCTTCTGAACTGCAAAGTTTCTGCTGTAAAATCATCTGATAGCTTTATGGGGTTCCCTTGTATGTGCCTCTTAAATTCTCTTATTATTTTTAACTTTTGCAATTTTAATTATGGTATGTCTTGGTGTGGGTCTCTTTGGTTTCATCTTGTTTGGAACTCTGTGTTTATCCTACCTGTATATCTGTTTCCTACTTCAGGTTTGGGAAGTTTTCAGCCATAATTTCATTAAATACATTTCCAGCCCTTTCCTCTCTCCCTTCTCCTTCTTTGATTCCTGTAATGTCAATGTTAGTACACTTGATTTTGTCCTGGTGGTCCCATAAACCATTCTTATCTTTATAAAGTTTTTTTTGCTATTTTGATTGGGTGATTTCCATTATTCTATTTTCAAGATTGCTTTTGCATTCTTCTGTATCACCTATTCTATTAATTACCTCTAGTGTATTTTTCATTTCAGGTTTTGTATTCTTCAGCATGACTGGTTCTTTTTTATATTTTCTAGTTGTCAAAATTCTCACTGTATTCATCTATTCTTTTCCCTTGTTCAGTTAGTATTATTATTACTATGTCTTTGAGTTCTTTCGCAGATAAATTATCTCTATTTCATTAGGGTTTTCTTCATGTTTTTTCCTTGTTCTTTCTTTTGAAACATATTCCTCTGTTTTCCCATTTTTTTAACTTTATGTGTCTCTATGTAATTAGGTGGTATAGTTACTTATTCCAATATCTAAGTTGTGTCCTTGTGTGGGAGCATCACTTTGCAGTATGCCTATACCCAATATCTTTGGTGGGAGAGCTGAATCTGTAGTGAGCATGGGCTGTGTCTTCCACCAGGGTGTGCTGGCAGCCACTGCCTTCTTGGGAGGTAGGACTGGAATTGGATTTGCTGGAACAGAGCTAGGTGCAAACCAGGGCTTCTCCTATGCTCTATGGCTATCATTGCCCTATTAGGGTGGGGGTTGGGAGCCAAGGGACTGGAGCAAGAGTGCTGAAGGAGCTGGGTTTCTCCTGGGTGTGCTGGCAGTCTCCATCTTGGTTTGGTACATGGCCAGGGCTTGAGGACTTGCAGTTGCACTTCTGTGCTCATTTCACTTTTTCCCCTAGTGTTTGCACCCTGGTTAGTGTCTGGGTTGGGGCCAGGGTGGTTGTTGGTACACTACTGAGCTGGTTTTTCTCCTGCAGGTTATGTTGGTCTGTCATGCAGCTAGTTTTGCTTCTCCTAAGTGTGGGCAGGGACGGATGTGCTAGCCATGGCTGCCTCCCCACTTATCTGAGGCAGGGTCAGGTCTGATCTGGCTCTGTTCCCCAGCTGTGTGCACTCTCTTAAGCAATGGCAGCCTCCACCCTAGTGGAGAGCACTGCTATAGAAAATAAGGCTGAAGCAGGCATCTGGTGTGGACTGGGGGGCATGCTGGGACTATACTGGCAAGCTGACCCAGGCAGTTTTCAATCTGCTGCTTTCCTGTCATGACCAGGAGAAAGCAAATCTGTGCACATGCTCTTCAAGAGCAGTCTCTGTTTCTTATAGCTCTCTATTATGCCCTACTGCTTTTCAAACCAGCTAAGGGGGCTCAGCTTCTCAGTGTCAGACCCCAGGGCTGAGGTTCCTAATATGTGGCTTAAACCCCTCACTCCCCAGGGAGGATCCCCGAGGCTGTGATATCCCCCTCTTTTCCTGTGTCCCTCACTAGAGGTGCAGGTCCTGACCAGATCACTTCTCTTCCCTTCTTAGCCAGCTCCTTATTGATCATTCTTTACAGGCTTGGTTGTAGAAAAACTGTTCTGCTAGTTCCCAGGTTGACTTCAGCAAGAGTTGTTCTATACGTAGTTGTGGTTTTCATGTGTTTGTGAGGTGAGGTAAGCCCAACATCTTCCTTTTCTGCCATCTTGATCTCCTTCCCCACCCAAAATGGCTGTACTATTTTACATTCCTATCAGCAATATATGAAAGACTAAGTTTTTTCACATCTTCGACAGCCTTTTGCTGCTGTCACTATTATTTATTTTAGCCATTCTTATAGTTATGTGGTGATATCACATTGTGTTCTTAATTTGCATTTCCCTGATGGCTAGTGACTTTGAACATCTTTTCATATTCTTTCTTGACGTCAGTGTATCCTCTGCAGTAAAATGTCTTTTCACATTGTTTGCCCATTTTTAAATTTGATAGTTTGTTATTTTACTTTTGAATTTTGTGAATTTTTGCATATGCTAGATATGAATACTTTTTCAGATATGTGTATTGTAAATATTTTTTCCTAATAGGTAGTTTATCTTTTTATCCTCTTAACAGGGTGTTTCACAAAAGTGTTTAATTTTGATGAAGTCCAAGTTAATGATATTTTAATTGATGGATCATATTTTTGGTGTCATGCCTAAGAACTCTTCATCAAGATCTAGGTCCTTAAGATTTTTCTTCTATGTGTTCTTTAAAAAGATTTTTAGTTTTCATTTTACATTTAAAATTTTGATATATTTTGAATTAATTTTTTTAGAAGATGTGAGATTTAAGTCAGGTTCAATTTTGCCTATGGATATCTAATTACTCTAGAATCCTTTCCTAGAATGGAAACCATATTTTTCCTCCATTTAATTGCTTTAATACTTTTTTTCAAAAATCATTTGATTGTACATGTGTGGACCTATTTGAAGGTTCTCTATTCTTTTCTAGGTATCCCTTTGTCACTATCATACTGTCTTTGTTGATGTAGCTATATAGTACATCTTGAAATCAGGTACACTGATTCCTAGCATTTCATTATTTTTCAAAATTGTCTTAGCTATTACAGTTTATTTGCCTTTCCCCATAATTTTATAATTGTCTTATATATATCTACAAAAAAGTTGCTTGAATTTTTATAGGAATTGCACTAAAACAATATATAAATTTTAGGCAAATTGTTATTTTTACTAATTGATTCTTCTGACCCATGAACAGTCTATCTCTCCATTTATTTAGATACTTTTAAATTTCTTTCCTTAGCATTTTTAGTCTTCAACATAGAGATTCTGTATATGTTTTATTTCAATTTTCTTACATTTGACAAGGCTTGTATTGTAAGCTTAAACTATAATCTATCCTGGAGAATGTTGCCTGTGTGCTTGAGAAGAATGTTTATTCTGCTTCCTGGATGGATTGTTCCATATATGTCTGTTAGGTCCATTTGGAAAAGTTTAATTCAAACCCAATGTTTTGGTATTGATTTTCTGTCTGGATGATCTATTCATTGTTGGAAGCAGGATATTGAAGTCCCCTATTATTATTGTATTGTTGCAATTTTTCCCTTCAGAGCTGTTAAAATGTGCCTAATATATTTAGATGCTCCAGTGTTGGGTGGACATATGTTTACAATTGCTATATCCTTTTTGATAAATTGACCCTTTTATCATTATATAATGATCCTCTTTGTCTCTTGTTCCCTTTTATGGCTTAAAGTCTATTTTGTCTGTTATAAGTACAGCTATCCCTTCTTCCTGCTCCCTTTTGCCTTTCACTTGCATAAGATTTATTTTTCTATCCTTTCACTTTGAGCCTGTGTGTGTTCTTAAATCTGAAATGAGTCTTTTGTAGTCAGCATATAGTTGGATCTTGTTTTGTTTTTTAATCCATTCAGCTACTCTATGCCTTTTTATTGGACAATTTAATCCACCTACATTTAAATTAATTATTAATAGAGAAGGAGGACTTACTACAGCCACTTTTTAAATTGTTTTCTGACTGTTTTATAGTTTCTTTGTTCCTTTTTTTCTCTCTTGACATCTTTCTATGTAAATTAACAAATTTCTGTAGTGGTGTACTTTGATTTCATTTTCTTTATGTTACATGTATTTACAATAGGTTTTGTTTTGTGGTTACCCTGAGGCTTACTTGAGACATCTAATAGCTATAACAGTCTATTTTAAGTGTATAACAACTTAACTTCTATTGTATACAATATATTTACCCTTTCACTTTCCCTACATATTTTATATTTTGGATGTCACACTTTACATCTCTTTATATTGTGTAACCATCAACAAATTATTATACATATAGCTATCTATTTTAATACTTTTGACTTTTAAACTTAACTAAAGTTAAGTGAATAACTCACCACTATTTTAGAATATTCTGAATCTGACTAAATACTTGCCTTTACTAGTATTTTGTATATTTTCATATGTTTTCATGTTACTAGTTAGTGTCCTTTATTTCAGCTTGAAGAACTCCTTTGGAATTTCTTCTAAGATAGGCCTAGTGGTGATAAACTCCCTCAGTTTTGTTTGTTTGGGAAAGTCTTTACCTTTCATTCATTTCTAAAGGACAACTTTGCTGGGTAAAATATTCTTGGTTGGCAGTTATTTTCTTTCAGTACTTTGAATATAACTTCCCACTTTTTCCTTGCCTGTAAGGTTTCTGCTGAAAAGTCTAATGGTATTTATATGGAAGTTTCCATGTACAAGAAAAAAAAAATATATCTTGCTGCTTTTAAAATATTCTCTTTCTTTTTAGCTTTAGACAGTTTTATTATAATGTGTCTTGGAGAAGATTATTTTCTATTGGTGTGACCTATTAGCTTCATAAACATGGATGTCCAATATATGTCCCCAGGTTTGGGAAGTTCTCAGGCATCATTTCTTTAAATAAACTCTTTACACCTTTCTCCCTCTCTTCTCCTGATCCTCCACTTGTTTTGTTAATGGTGTCCCATAAGACCCATAGGCTTTTAAATTTATTTTTATTCTTTTTCCTTTTGCTCCTCTGACTGGATAATTTCAAATGAGCTGTCTTCAAGCTCACTATTTGCTTTTCTGATTGTTCTAGTCTGTTAGTTGAAGCTCCCTATTGAATTCTTCAGTTCAGTTATTGTATTCTTCAGCTCCAAAATTTCTGTTTTTTAAAAATTTCTTGAAGTTGTGGCACATATATATACAATGGCATATTACTCAGCCATAAAAAGGAAAGGAATTGAGTTATTTGTAGTGAGGTGGATGAGCCTAGAGTCTGTCATTCAGAGTAAAGAAAGTCAGAAAAAGAAAAACAAATACCATATTCTAACGCATATATATGGAACTTAAAAAAATGGTACTGATGAACCTAGTGGAAAGGCAGAAATAAAGACGTGGATGTAGAGAATGGACTTGAGGACATGGGGGTGGGGAGGGGAAGCTGGGATGAAATGAGAGAGTAGCACTGACATATATACACTACCAAATGTAAAACAGATAGCTAGTGGGAAGCTGCTGCATAGCACAGGGAGATCAATTCAGTGTTTTGTGATGACCTAGAGCGGTGAGATATGGAGGGTGCAAGGGAGATGCAAGAGGGAGGGGATATGTGGATATATGTATACATATAGCTGATTCTCTTTGTTGTACAGCAGAAACTAACACAACATTGTAAAGCAATTACTCCAATGAAGATGTAAAAACAATTCTCTATTGAACTTCTCATTTTGTTCTTATATTGTTTTCTTAATATTGTTAAATTGTTAATATGTGTTTTCTTGTAGCTCTCTGAACATCTTTATAACAATTATTTTGAATTCTTTTTTTGGGCAATTCCTGTGTCTATATTTATTTGGAACAAGTACTGAAAGTTTATTGTATTCTTTTGGTGGAGTCATATTTCCCTGATTCTTCATGGCCCCTTGTAGCCTTGCATATGTATCTGTGCATTTAAAAAAAACAGTCACCTCCTCTAGATTTTATGTTCTGACTTCTGTAGGAGTAACCTTAACCTGTGCATGAGGTATGCTGGAATGTGCTTTGACCACTGTTCTATTGATGCAGCGTGTCAAGTCCAGGAACGTGTGATGGGAGCTGGTCCAAGGGTGGTGACTCATTGGCTCAGGCTGTTGGGGTCCATAGCATCATCAACTGCATGATTCATGGTGAGCACTTCAGGGGGTCTGCTGAGGCTGCAAGAGCTGCTGGGGTCTTCAGCAGCACCTTCAGGTCAGGTGGCTAGGGACCAAGGCAAGCATCAGTGTTGGCTGAAGCTGATATTGTGCACATGGTCAGCTGTGGGGGTCTTCTGCAGGTATTTGTGGAGTGGCAGGGACCAGGGCAGGCAGCAAGGGCCAAGGCCAACTGGGTGCAACTGGCAGCTGCAGGGACCCTGGATGTCAGCATGCACTATCATGGTTGCTGGTTCTTGCCACAGGTGTATGGCAGTGGAGGCTGGTGATAATTGTTGGGTCAGGGGTACATAGATGCACAGTTGGGGTGGCTAGCTTCAGGATAACACTGTGACACAGACAGTGACAGAAGACAGGGCCTGATCTGGGTCCACAGCATCTGTGGAAGCCCTGGCTGTTGGTGTGCTCTCTAGTGGATGCACAGTCTCCCCCTGGGTCTGTATATGGCTGGGAGGCATGTATGTGGAAATCTGGAGGGGCTAGCTCTGAGCACACGCAGGGTGGAGGTCAGCTGTGGGCTGTCAAACCTGGAATGTTTCACTCTCACAGCTACAGAGACCTGGGTTGGCTTCTAGTGCAGTTCCTGGGACTCTGGTAGAGGTAGGGTAGGAGAGGAAGTGAGGAGGGACTCAGTTGACTGGCATCAGTGAATGCAAATACCTGTGTGGTAAAAGCCAGTGAAATCTGCAGCGGGGTCTGAGGTGGCTGTGGTGGTCACTGGTTTCTTCAGTGGCAAAGCTGCTAGGATTTCTACAGAGAAGGTCACTGAGAACTATAGTCATGCCCAGCTGCATAGCTGATATTGGTAGCCCCTTCTTTTTTTCTTTGTTCCTAGCCATCTCCATAAGCCTCGGTTTTGCTGGTCTCAGGATGGGGTGAAATTGAAGCACATAACGTGTTGTGTGCCAAAATCTGTGGAAGCTTGTCACTCACACTCTCCTTCTTCTTGATGAGGGGAACTCTTTCTTGCTGGGGAGTTCCTTTATGATGCTGAGCAATTCCAACTTGCAGAATGAGTGATGCAGAAAAAATAAAGCTCTTTTTCCCTTTTTGTGTGGTAATCTCCAGTTCTTTGGTTCCACTGAGTTGCTGAAGTTTCTTAAATGGACTCAAGAGCTCTCCGATAGCTGTTTTGTTCATAGATAGCTGTCTAATTGTTGATTTTTGTGGGGAGACAGAAGCTAAGGTCATCTACTCCTTGATCTTGATGATATCACTCCCTCATCTTTGTATCCTGTGAACTTGCTGAACTTGCCTAATGATTCTGTGAGATTTTTTGGTAGATTCTTTGGGATTTTCTACATAGACTAGAATGTCATCTACAAATAGGGTACTCCAGATCTGTTTATCTTCTACATTTTTTTTCCTCATTGCACTGGCTAGAACTTCCAGTATTATTGTAAAAGTAGCATTATGTTTTTAAAAACTATTATGTTAAGCAATGAGATTAGGCATCTTTGTCCTGTTCCCAGTATTGGGGTCATGGGCGGGGGGGGGAACGTTCAGTTTTCACCATTATGTATGATGCTAGCTGTACATTTTTTTGTAAATACTTTTTATCAAGTTGAGGAAGTTCCCATCTAATTCCAGTTTTTAGAGGTTTATACTCTGAATGGATATTAAATTTTCCAAATACTCATTTTGCATCAATTAATTTGATTATGTAACCTTTCTTTAGCTTATAAAGGATAGATTAATTGATTTTTGAATATAAATTCAGCCTTGCATTCCTGGGGGGGAAAATCACTTAGTCATGGTTTGTACTCCTTTTTTATATGTTGATGAATTCTATTCGCTAATATTTTAAGATTTTTGCATCTATGTTCACTAGGGATATTGGTCTATAGTAGCCTTTCTTTCTTTCTTTCTTTCTTTCTTTCTTTCTTTCTTTCTTTCTTTCTTTCTTTCTTTCTTTCTTTCTTTCTTTCTTTCTTTCTTTCTTTCTTTCTTTCTTTCTTTCTTTCTTTCTTTCTTTCTTTCTTTCTCTTTCTTTCATTCTAACAATTTTTGGGTTTGATATCAGAATAATACTGTTTTCCTAAGAGGATTTGGAAAGTATTTCCATGTCTACTTTCTGACAGGTTGTGCAGAACTGATGTTAATTCCTTAAAAGTGTGGTAGAATTCTCCTGTGAAACAAATCAAACCTGGAGATTACATTTTCAAGATTATTTGAATAATGAATTCAATTTCCTTCTTAGTTATATAGGCTACTCAATTTTTAAATTTCATATTGAGTTGTGGTTGTTTATGATTTTTAAGAAATTGTTCCATTTTTTCCTATGATATCAAACTTATATGTAGAGGTATTTGTAGTATTTTCTTATTATTCTTTGATATCTGCATGTCCTTTAGTGATATCCTCTGTTTCTTTTGAGATATTGCTGATTTTTATCTTTTATTTTTCTTTCTTTGTTGGTCTTGTTTGATATTTCTAAATTGTATTAAACTTTCCAGAGAACCAGATTTTTATTTCATTGATTTGCTTTATTGTTTTTCTCTTTTCAATTTAATCAATTTCTTCTGTTATCTCTACTATTCCCTTACTTCCACTTGCTTACAGTTTATTTTGCTCTTCTTTTTCTAATTTCTTGAGGTGGGAGTGTAGATATTTAATTTTAGAATTTACCTCTTTTCTAATGTGGGGATGCAATGCTATAAATTTCCATTTCATCAGTGCTTTAGCTGTGTATCCCACATATGTTGATGTTTATTTCATTTTTATTTAGTTCAATGTACATTTTTATTTTCCTTCAGACTTACTCTTTGATCCACAGATTATTTGGAAGGATATTATTTAGTTTTCAGTTGTTTGCAGATTTTCCTGATATCTTCCTCTTACCAATTTCTAGTTTGATTCCATTATGATCAAAAATACACTATATATGAACTCAAAATTTTTCTGTTGATTGAGGCTTGTTTTATGGTCCATGGTCTAATTTACCTTGGAACATGCCTTTTTGGTGCTTGAAAATAATGTATGTTCTGTTATTATTGGGTGGAGCATTCTAATTATGTCACTTAGATCCTGTTGATTGGTGGTACTGTTTACTTCTCCTTTATCTTTGCTAAAATTATATCCAATTATTGTATTAGTTGTTGAGAGATGGTATGGAGATCTCCAACCATATTTGTGAAATTGTCCCTTTCTCTCTTGAATTTATTCATTTTTGCTTCATGCACTTCAAATTAGTTGTTTAGTATATACACAGCAACTATACTTCAATATCTTCCAATCATGAATGTAGAATAACTTTTCATTAATTTAGATATTTAATTTCTTTTGATGAAATTTATAGTTTTTCGTATACAAGACTTGCACTTCTTTTCCTAAGAATTTTATTCTATTTTTATGCTACCGTAACTGAAATTTCTTTCTTAATTTTATTTTTAAATTGTTTATTGCTAGTGTGTAAAATACTTTTGTATTTTTTTAATTGAAGTATAGTTGCTGCACAATACTATATAAGTTACAGGGTTGCAACAGAGTGATTCACAATTTTTAAAGATTATACTCCACTTATAGTTAATAAATATATTGGCTATATTCGCCATGTTGTACAATATATCATTCTAGTTTGTTTTATTACAAATATTTTGTATATCTTACTCCCCTACCCCTATTTACCCCTCCTCTCTTTCTTCCCCACACCGGTAACCACTAATTTGTTCTTTATATCTGTGAGTCTTCTTCTTTTTTGTTATAATCAATAGTTTGCTGCAATTTTAAGATTCCACATATAAGTGATATCATACAGCATTTGTATTTCTCTGACTTATTTCACTGAGCTTAATGACCTCCAAATCCATCCATGTTGCTGCAAGTTGCAAAATTTTATTCTTTTTAATGGCTGAGTAGTATTCTATTGTATATATATGTACAGTGGACACTTAGATTGTTTCCACATCTTGGGAATTGTAAATAATTCTTCTATGAACATTGGAGTGCATGTATCTTTTCAAATTAGTGTTTTTGTTTTTATAGATAAATACCCAGGAGTGGAAGTGCTGGGTCATATTGTAGTTTTATTTTATTTTTCTGAGAAACCTCCATACTGTTTTTCATAGTGGCTGCACCAATTTACATTCCCACCACAGTGTACAAGTGTTCCCTTTTCTCAACATTCTCACCAACATTTTTTATTTGCATTCTTTTTGTTGGTAGCCATTCTGACAGAGGTGAGGTGATATCTCATTGTAGTTTTGATTTGCATTTCCCTGATGATTAGAGATGTTAAGTATCCTTCCATGTGCATTTTGGCCATCTGCATTTCCTCTTTGGAAAAATGTCTATTTAGTTCTGCCCAATTTTGAATTAGGGAGTTTGTTTTTTTGATGTTGAGTTGTATGAGCTGTTCATATATGTTGGATATTAACCCTTTACAGGTAATATCATTTACAAATACCTTCTTCCACTCAGTATGTCATCTTTTCTTTTTGTTGATTGTTTTCCTTTGCTGTGTAAAAGCTTTTAAGTTTAATTAGGTCCCATTTGTTTACATTGGCTTTTCTTTCCTTTGCTTTAGGAGAGGGATTTAAAAAAGTATTGCTGTAATTTATGTTAATGAGTGTTCTGTCTATGTTTTCCTCTACGAGTTTTATAGCATATGGTCTTACACTTAGGTATTTAATCCAATTTGAGTTTATTTTTGTATATGGTGTTAGAGAATGTTCTAATTTCATTCTTTTACAAGTAGCTGTCCAATTTTCCCAGCACCACTCATTGAAGAAGAGACTGTTTTCTCCATTGCATATTCTTGCCCCCTTTGTCATAGGTTAATTGACCATAGATGTGTGGGTTTATTTCTGTGCTCTCAATTCTGTTCCAGTGATTTATGTGTCTCTTTTTGTGGCAGTACCATACTGTTTTGATGACTGTAGCTTTGTTGTATAGTGTGAAGTCAGGCACCATGACTTCTCAACCTCTGTTCTTCTTTCTCAAGACTGTTTTGGCTGTTCGGAGTCTTTTGTGTTAACATACATATTTTAAATTATTTGCTCTAGTTCTGTGAAAAATGCCATTGGTGGGAATTCCCTGTTGGTGCAGTGGTTAGAATCTGCCTGCCAATGCAGGGGACATGGGTTTGATCCTTAGTCTGAGAAGATCCCACATGCCGTGGAGCAACTAAGCTCATGCACCACAACTACTGAACCTGCACTCTAGAGCCCACGAGCCACAACTACTGATGCCACATGCCACAACTACTGAAGCTCATGCACCCTAGAGCCTGTGTGTTGCAACTACTGAAGCCCGTGCACCTAGAGCCCATGCTCCATAACAAGAGAAGTCACCACAATGAGAAGCCTGCGCACTGTAACAAAGAGTAGCCTCCACTCACCACAACTAGAGAAAACCCACATGCAGCAAATGAAGACCCAATGCAGCAAAAATAAAAAATGTCATTGGTATATTGATAGGTATTACATTGAATCTTCAAATTGCCTTGGTTAGCATGGTCATTTTAACAATACTGATTCTTCCTATCAAGAACATATCTTTCCATCTGTTTGTGTCATATTCAATCTCTTTCATCAGTGTCCTATAATTTTCTGAGCACAGGCCTTTTATCTCGTAAAGTAGGTTTATTCTGAGATATTGGATTCTTTTTGATGTGATGGTAAATGAGATTGTTTCCTTAATTTCTCTTTTGGAGAGTTCATTGTTAGTGTATAGAAGTGCAACAGATTTCTGTATACTAATTTTGTATCATGCAACTTTACTGAATTCTTTGATGAGCTGTAGTATTTTTCTGGTGACATATTTAGGATTTTCTATGTATAATATTGTGTCATATGCAAACATGACCTGATACTATATATGTCATATATAATTCTTCCTTTCCAATTTGGATTCTTTTTATTTCTTATTCTTCTCTGATTCCTGTGGCTAGGCCTTCCAAAATTATTTTGTATAAAAATGGCAAGAGTGGGCATCCTTGTCTTGTTCCTGATCTTAAAGAAAATGCTTTCACCATTAAGTATGACGGTAGTTGTGGGTTTGTCATATATGGCCTTTATTATGTAGAAATATGTTCCCTCTACGCCCACTTTCTGGAGAGTATTATTATTATTTTTTATAAATAGATGTTGAATTTTATCAAAATCTTTTTCTGCATCTATTGAAGTGATTATATGTTTTTTATTCATCAATTTGTTAATGTCATATATCACATTGATTGATTTCCAGATATGGAGAAATCCTTGCATCCCTGAGATAAATCTCACTTGATCATGGTGTATGGCCCTTTTAATGTATTGTGTATTCAGTTTGCTAGTATTTTGTTGAGAATTTTTGCATCTATGTTCATCAGTGATATCGGCCTGTAATTTCTTTTTTTGTGTGATATCTTTGTCTGGTTTTGGTATCAGGGTGATGGCCTCATAGAATGAGTTTTCAAGTGATTCTTCTTCTGCCATTTTTTGGAGTAGTTTGCAAAGCATAGATGTTAACTATTCTCTAAATGTTTGTAGAATTCGCCTGTGAAGCCATCTGTTCCTAGACCTTTGTTTGTTGGGAGTTTTTAAATTACTAATTCAGTTTCACTACTGGTAATTAGTCTGTTCATATTTTCTATTTCTTCCTGGTTCAGTGTGGTATATTATACCTTTCTAAGAATGTCCATTTCTTCTAGGTTGTCCATTTTATTGGCATATAGTTGTTCATAGTAGTCTCTTATGATCCCTTGAATTTCTGTGGTGTCATTTGCAATTTATTTTTCATTTCTGATTTTGTTGATTTGGGCTGTCTCCCCTTTTGCTTGATGAGTCTGGCGAAAGTTTTATCAAATTTGTTTATCTTTTCAAAGAACCAGCTGTTTTATGAATTTTTTTTTTTAGTTATTTCTGAGATATACATTTTAAAGTAATAACTAGAATTATGACTTATAACATTATACCAGAACATATAAGATTTTTAGAAATTTCATGTAATGTCTGAAACATTTATATTAACATATTTCCATACAAAAAACCCAAAGAAAGTTTAGTATTAGCTGTTTTTTTGTTTGTTTGTTTTTTTATATGCAGGTTCTTATTAGTCACCAATTTTATACACATCAGTGTAAATATGTCAATCCCAATTGCCCAATTCAGCACACCACCATCCCCAACACACCACAGTTCTCCCCCCTTGGTGTCCATACGTTTGTTCTCTACATCTGTGTCTCAACTTCTGCCCTGCAAAACGGTTCATCTGTACCATTTTTCTAGGTTCCAAATACGTGTGTTAATATACGATATTTGTTTTTCTCTTTCTGACTTACTTCACTCTGTATGACAGTCTCTAGATCCATCCATGTATCAACAAATGACTCAGTTTCGTTCCTTTTTATGGCTGAGTAATATTCCATTGAATATATGTACCACATCTTCTTTACCCATTCATCTGTCGATGGGCATTTAGGTTGCTTCCATGACCTGGCCATTGTAATAGTGCTGCAATGAACATTGAGGTGCATGTGTCTTTTTGAATTATGGTTTTCTCTGGGTATATGCCCAGTAGTGGGATTGCTGGATCATATGGTAATTCTATTTTTAGTTTTTTAAGGAACCTCCATACTGTTCTCCATAGTGGCTGTATCAATTTACATTCCCACCAACAGTTCAAGAGGGTTCCCTTTTCTCTACACCCTCTCCAGTATTTGTTGTTTGTAGATTTTCTGATGATGCCCATTCTAACTGGTGTGAGGTGATACCTCATTGTAGTTTTGATTTGCATTTCTCTAATAATTAGTGATGTTGAGCAGCTTTTCATGTGCTTCTTGGCCATCTGTATGTCTTCTTTGGAGAAATGTCTATTTAGCTCTTCTGCCCATTTTTGGATTGAGTTGCTTGTTTTTTAATATTGAGCTGCATGAGCTGTTTATATATTTTGGAGATTAATCCTTTGTCCATTGATTAATTTGCAAATATTTTCTCGCATTCTGAGGGTTGTCTTTTTGTCTTGTTCATGGTTTCCTTTGCTGTGCAAAAGCTATGAAGTTTCAATAGGTCCCATTTGTTTATTTTTGTTTTTATTTCCATTACTCTAGGAGGTGGATCAAAAAAGATCTTGCTGTGGTTTATGTCAAAGAGTGTTCTGCCTATGTTTTCCTCTAAGAGTTTTATAGTGTCTGGTCTTACATTTAGGTCTTTATTCCATTTTGAGTTTATTTTTCCGTATGGTGTTAGTGAGTGTTCTAATTTCATTCTTTTACATGTAGCTGTCCAGTTTTCCCAACACCACTTGTTGAAGAGACTGTCTTTTCTCCATTGTATATCTTTGCCTCCTTTGTCATAGATTAGTTGGCCATAGGTGCGTGTGTTTATCTCTGGGCTTTCTATCTTGTTCCATTGATCTATGATTCTGTTTTTGTGCCAGTACCATATTGTCTTTATTACTGTAGATTTGTAGTATAGTCTGAAGTCAGGGAGTCTGATTCTTCCAGCTCTGTTTTTTTCCCTCAAGACTGCTTTGGCTATTCGGGGTCTTTGGTGTCTCCATACAAATTTTAAGATGATTTGTTCTAGTTCTGTAAAAAATGCCATTGGTAATTTGATAGGGATTGCATTGAATCTGTAGATTGCTTTGGGTAGTATAGTCATTTTCACAATATTGATTCTTCCAATCCAAGAACATGGTATATCTCTCCATCTGTTGGTATTATCTTTAATTTCTTTCATAAGTGTCTTAGAGTTTTCTGCACACAGGTCTTTTGTCTCTCTAGGTAGGTTTATTCCTAGGTACACTATTCTTTTTGCAATGAATAAATGGGAGTGTTTCCACTCCCATTTATTCATTCCAATGGTAAATGGGAGTGTTTACATAACTTCTCTTTCAGATTTTTCATCATTAGTGTATAGATATGCAAGAGATTTCTGTGCATTAATTTTGTATCCTGCAACTTTACCAAATTCATTGATTAGCTCTAGTAGTTTTCTGGTGGCATTTTTAGGATTCTCTATGTATAGTATCATGTCATCTGCAAACAGTGACAGTTTTACTTCTTCTTTTCCAATTTGTATTCCTTTTATTTCCTTTTCTTCTCTGATTGCCGTGGCTAGGACTTCTAAAACTATGTTGAATAATAGTGGTGAGAGTGGACATCCTTGTCTCATTCTTGATCTTAGAGGAAATGCTTGCAGTTTTTCACCATTGAGAATGATGTTTGCTGTGGGTTTGTCATATATGGCCTTTATTATGTTGAGGTATGTTCCCTCTATGCCCACTTTCTGGAGAGTTTTTATCCTAAATGGGTGTTGAATTTTCTCAAAAGCTTTTTCTGCATCTATTGAGATGATCATATGGTTTTTATTCTTCAATTTGTTAATATGGTGTATCACATTGATTGATTTGCATATATTGAAGAATGCTTGCATTCCTGGGATAAATCCTACCTGATCGTGGTGTATGATCCTTTTAATGTGTTGTTGGATTCTGTTTGCTAGTATTTTGTTGAGGGTTTTTGCATCTGTATTCATCAGTGATATTGGTTTGTAATTTTCCTTCTTTGTAGTATCTTTATCTGGTTTTGGTATCAGGGTGATGGTGGCCTCATAGAATAAGTTTGGGAGTGTTCCTTTCTCTGCAATTTTTTGGAAGGGTTTGAGAAGGATGGGTGTTAGCTCTTCTCTAAATGTTTGGTAGAATTCACCTGTGAAACCGTCTGGTCCTGGACTTTTGTTTGTTGGAAGATTTTTAACCACAGTTTCAATTTCATTACTTGTGATTGGTCTGATCATATTTTCTGTTTCTTCCTGGTTCACTCTCGGAAGGTTATACCTTTCTAAGAATTTGTCCATTTCTTCCAGGTTGTCCATTTTATTAGCATAGAGTTGCTTGTAGTAGTCTCTTAGGATGCTTTGTATTTCTGTGATGTCTGTTGTTACTTCTCCTTTTTAATTTCTAATTTTATTCATTTGAGCCCACTCCCTCTTTTTCTTGATGAGTCTGGTTAATGGTTTATCAATTTTGTTTATCTTCTCAAAGAACCAGCTTTTAGTTTTATTGATCTTTGCTATTGTCTTCTTTGTTTCTATTTCATTTATTTCTGCTCTGATCTTTATGAGTTCTTTCCTTCTGCTAACTTTGGGTTTTGTTTGTTCTTCTTTCTCTAGTTCCTTTAGGTGTAAAGTTAGATTGTTTACTTGAGATTTTTCTTGTTTCTTGAGGTAGGCTTGTATAGGTATAAACTTCCCTCTTAGAACTGCTTTTGCTGCATCCCATAGATATTTGATCATCGTGTTTTCATTGTCATTTGTCTCTAGTTATTTTTTGATTTCCTCTTTGTTTTCTTCAGTGATCTCTTGGTTATTTTGTAATGTATTGTTTACCCTCCATGTGTTTTGTGTCTTTTACGTTTTTTTCCCTGTAATTCATTTCTAATCTCATAGCATTGTGGTTAGAAAAGATGCTTGATATGATTTCAATTTTCTTAAATTTACTGAGGCTTGATTTGTGACCCAAGATGTGATCTATCCTGGGGAATGTTCCATGTGCACTTGAGAAGAAAGTGTAATCAGCTGTTTTTGGATGGAATGTCCTATAAATATCAATTAAATCTATCTGGTCTCGTGTGTCATTTAAACTTTCTGTTTCCTTATTTATTTTCATTTTGGATGATCTGTCCATTGGTGTAAGTGAGGTGTTAAAGTCCCCCACTGTTATTGTGTTACTGTCGATTTCCTGTTTTACAGCTGTTAGCTGTTGCCTTATGTATTGAGGTGCTCCTATGTTGGGTGCATATATATTTATAATTGTTATATCTTCTTCTTGGATTGATCCCTTGATCATTATGTCATGTCCTTCCTTATCTCTTGTAACATTCTTTACTTTAAAGTCTATTTTATCTGATATGAGTATAGCTACTCCAGCTTTCTTTTGATTTCCATTTGCATGGAATATCTTTTTCCATCCCCTCACTTTCAGTCTGTATGTGTCCCTAGGTCTGAAGTGGGTCTCTTGTAGACAGCATATATATGGGTCTTGTTTTTGTATCCATTCAGCAAGCCTGTGTCTTTTGGTTGGAGCATTTAATCCATTCACCTTTAAGATAATTATCGATATGTATGTTCCTATGGCCATTTTCTTAATTGCTTTGGGTTTGTTTTTGTGGGTCCTTTTTTTCTCTTGTGTTTCCCACTTAGAGAACTTCCTTTAGCATTTGTTGTAGAGCTGGTTTGGTGATGCTGAATTCTCTTAGCCTTTGCTTGTCTGTAAAGCTTTTCATTTCTCCATCGAATCTGAATGGGATCCATGCTGGGTAGAGTAATCTTGGTTGTAGGTTCTTCCCTTTCATCACTTTAAGTATATCATGCCACTCCCTTCTGGCTTGTAGATTTTCTGCTGAGAAATCAGCTGTTAACGTTATGGGAGTTCCCTTGTAAGTTATTTGTCATTTTTCCCTTGCTGCTTTCAATAATTTTTCTTTGTCTTTAATTTTTGCCAATTTGGTTACTATGTGTCATGGTGTGTTTCTCCTTGTGTTTATCCTCTATGGGACTCGCTGCGCTTCCTGGACTTGGGTGGCCATTTCCTTTCCCATGTTAGGGAAGTTTTCGACTATAATCTCTTTAATTATTTTCTCTGGTCCTTTCTCTCTCTCTTCTCCTTCTGGGACCCCTATAATGCGAATGTTGTTGCGTTTAATGTTGTCCCAGGGGTCTCTTAGGCTGTCTCTATTTCTTTTCATTCTTTTTTCTTCATTCTGTTCTGCAGCAGTGAATTCCACCATTCTGTCTTCCAGGTCACTTATCCGTTCTTCTGCCTCAGTTATTCTGCTATTGATTCCTTCTAGTGTAGTTTTCATCTCAGTTATTGTATTGGTCATCTCTGTTTGTTTGTTCATTAATTCTTCTAGGTCTTTGTTAAACCTTTCTTGCATCTTCTCGATCTTTGCCTCCATTCTTTTTCCGACGTCCTGGATCATCTTCACTATCATTATTCTGAATTCTTTTTCTGGAAGGTTGCCTATCTCCACTTCATTTAGTTGCTTTTCTGTGGTTTTATCTTGTTCCTTCATCTGGTTTATAGACCTCTGCCTTTTCATCTTATCTATCTTTTTGTGAATGTGGTTTTTGTTCCACAAGCTGCAGGACTGTAGTTCTTCTTGCTTCTGCTGTCTGCCCTCTGGTGGATGAGGCTATCTAAGAGGCTTGATGGGAGGGACTGGTGGTGGGTAGAGCTGACTGTTGCTCTGGTGGGCAGAGCTCAGTAAAACTTTAATCTGCTTGACTGTTGATGGGTAGGGCTGGGTTCCCTCCCTGTTGGTTGTTTGGCCTGAGGCAACCCAACACTGGAGCCTGCCTGGGCTCTTTGGTGGGGCTAATGATGGACTCTGGGAGGGCTCACACCAAGGAGTACTTCCCAGAACCTCCACTGCCAGTGTCCTTGTCCCCACGGTGAAACAGAGCCACACCCCGCCTCTGCAGGAGACCCTCCAACAATAGCAGGTAGGTCTGGTTCAGTCTCCCCCAGGGTCACTGCTCCTTCCCCTGGGTCCCGATGCACACACTACTTTGTGTGTGCCCTCCAGGAGTGAAGTCTCTGTTTCCCCCCGTCCCGTCGAAGTCCTGCAATCAATTCCCACTAGGCTTCAAAGTCTGATTCTCTAGGAATTCCTCCTCCTGTTGCCGGACCCCCCTGTTGGGAAACCTGACGTGGGCTTAGAACCTTCACTCCAGTAGGTGGACTTCTGTGTTATAATTGTTCACCAGTCTGTGAGTCACCCACCCAGCAGTTATGGGATTTGATCTTACTGTGAATGTGCCCCTCCTACCGTCTCATTGTGGCTTCTCCTTTGCCTTTGGATATGGGGTATCTTTTTTGGTGAGTTCCAGTGTCCTCCTGTCAATGATTGTCCAGCAGCTAGTTGTGATTCTGGTGTTCTCGCAAGAGGGAGTTCGAGCATGTCCTTCTACTCTACCATCTTGGTTCCTCCCATGAATCTTTTATATTGTTATTTTAGTGTCTATTCCATTCATTTCTGCTCTTATCTTTTTGATTTATTTCATTGGGTTTTGGTTGTTCTTCTTTCTCTAGTTCCTTTAGAAGTTACGTTAGGTTTGTGTGTTTTTTTGAGATTTTTCTTATTTCCTGAGGTAAGCTTTAGTGCTATAAACTTCCCTCTTAGAACTGCTTTTGCTACATCCTATATGTTTTGCATCATTGAGTCTTCAGTTTTATTTGTCTCTAGGCATTTTTTAAAAATCCTCTTTGATTTCTTCAGTGATCCATTGGTTGTTTAGTAGCATATTGTTTAGCCTACATGTGTTTGTGTTTTTTGCAGTGTTTTCCTGGAATTGATTTCTATTCTCATAGTGTTGTGGTCAGGAAAGGTGCTTGATATGATTTCAATTTTCTTAAATTTACCAAGGCTTCTTTTGTTGCCTAGCATGTGATCTGTCCTGGAAAATGTTCCATGTGCACTTGAAAAGAATGTGTGTTTTGTTTCTTATGCATGGAATGCTCTATGTATATCAATTAGGTACATCTGTTCTAATGAGTCATTTAAGGCCAGTGTTTCTTTATTGATTTTCTATCTGGATAATCTGGCCATTGATGTAAACGGTTGTTAAAGTCCCCTACTCTTATTATGTTTCTGTTGATTTTAATATTTAGTTTACGTATTTAGGTGCCCTTATATTGGAGATATATATATATATATATATAGTTGTTATATCTTCTTGGATTGATCCCTTGATATTTATGTAGTATTCTTCTTTGTGTCTTGCAATAAACTTTATTTTAAAGTCTATTTTGTCTTATATAGATATTGTTACTCTGGCTTTCTTTTGATTTCCATTTAACTGGAATACCTCTTTATATCCCCTCACTTTCCATCTGTGTGTTTCTAGATCTGAAGTGACTGTCTTGTAGGTAGCATATATGAGGGTCTTCTTTTTGTATCCATTCAGCCACTCTATGTCCTTTGATTGTAGCATTTAGTCCATTTACATTTAAGGTAATTTTATTGATATGTATGTTCTTTTTGCCATTTTGTTAATTGTTTCAGATTTATTTTTTTAGCTCTTTTTTTCCCCTTCTTCTTTTGTTCTCTTCTCTTGTGATTTGATGACTACCTTTAGTGTTGTGTTTGGAGTTCTTTTTTCTTCTTGAGTGTATATCTATTACAGTTTTTTGGTTTGAGGTTACCATTAGGTTTTTGTATAACATTCTCTCTCTCTCTCTCTCTCTCTCTCTCTCTATATATATATATATATATATATATATATATATATATATATATATATATCTGGAACATGTTCCTCTACCACCACATTTTGTCTATGTTGCTATTTGTATTTTTATCTATGTGGTAGGTTACATTTCTCAACCTTGGAGAAGTGGCCTTCTGTAGGAGACATCTTATGTGTCCTAGCAGCACACTCCCCTCTTTTCACCCAAGTTATATGCTCTAGGGGTTTCCCCAAAGAGAGATGCATGGGTTCTTCTTTTCTGGTGGGCTATATGTCCTCTCTGGTAGAGTTTGTTGGCCCCTAGCCTGATTATCTGCAAGGCTCTGCCTTGTGTGGATGTTGTGGGCTACTTGCTAGTGGCGGCCAGTCACAAAGTAGCTGGATGCAGAACCTTAGGGGGTCCCATGGCTAGTGCTGGCTCATTGATGTGTGGAGTCAGGGTCCAGCAGACTCCAGGACTGTTGCATGCCAACTGGTATGTGAAGCCAGATCCTGGGGTTAGTGCCGAATTACTGGCAGACAGAGCTGGGTCTTGGAGTCTGGATGTAGGGCCCAGAGATCCCAGAGCTGGTGTCAGATTGTTGGTTGTAAAGTTGGTTCCTGATATAGTTGGATATGGGTTCTGGGGTGCCATGAAGCTTGCATTGGCATGCTAGTGGACAGGGCCAGGGCCCAGCAGGACTCAGGGTAAGATCTGGCCTGCTGTGGGTGGGCTGGGTCTGAAGGCTGGGGTTTTGGTTTTTTCCTGCATCTGGTATCTGCCCCTGGTTAGTGAGTCTTGTCTAGAGGCTAGTGCAGGCTTCCTGGAGGGCAGAGCTCATGACGGCCCATTGGTGGTTGGAGCTGGGTCTTGGGTCTCTGTTGGGCAGGGTCATGCCTAGCACCATGTTTAGAGGCAGCTGTATGCTCAGGAAGTCTTTAGGCAGCCTGTCAGCTGATGGGTTGTCCTTTGTCCCTGCCCAATTAGTTGTTTGCCCTGCTGCATACAGGTTGTTCAGTGGGGCCATGTCTTGACACTAATGAACTAGCAGGAGGATCTCAAGATGGCAGCCACTAGCAGGAGTGTCCTTGCAGTTTAGAGTTCCCAACTATCACTGCCACCAGAGTCTATGTACCCAGGGAGTGTCCTTGCCATAGATAGATTCCTACTGTGGCTACCACCAGTGTCAACATCCCCAGGGTGAGCTCCAGCTGCCCCCAGCCTCTCTTAGAGACTCTCTAAGACCAAAAGGTAGGACTGGCACAGTGTCCAATCAAATTAGTGCTTTTGCCCTGGGTACCAGTGCACATGACGTTTTGTGTGTGTCCATTTGTTTCTTATTATTTTATTTCTTTATTTTAATTTTGTATTGATTACCTATGAATCAAGAAAATATTCCTGAGGTTTGCATATATAATATTAAATTCCTAAAACTTTAAACTTGTTTATCAAATCTTGATGACATAATTTACCAACATTCTCTCTCTCTAAAATTATAAAACCACATGTGAATTTATAAATTAGGTTTAATTTAATGAGAATTTATCTCCAAGATATTTACCTGATGCCTCCCCTTCATTGTAGTTTCTTTTAAGATATTCTTACTTAAGAATACTTAAGATCTCTTTAGTTCTCTTATTCTCAGTCTATACTGTCTGTTTAAAGTTCCACTAAATATTTTAACATCTCAAATTCTAAATTAAAATCAAGATATTATGTTGTTATTCTGGAGTGGGATGTTATAACACACTGGATTTGAGTGGTAGATTACTTCTGCCAGTATTCCAAAATATCTCACACTATCTCTCTAAGTGAGAACAGGGAGAAAGCCTGCTGGAATGGTAATGATAAGAGGGAAAAGAGCTTAGGAAAACGTTTGTAAGAGCCAGAGCATTTCATACTGTTCCTTAATGCTTTTTCTGTTTGTTTGTTTGTTTTCCTTATTTTTTAATTTTTATTTTATGTTAGATCATAGTTGATTAAAAATGTTGTGTTAGTTTCAGGTGTACAACAAACTGATTCAGTTATACATACACATGTATCTATTATTTTTCAAATTCTTTCCCCACTTAAGTTATTACAGAATATTGAGCAGTGTTTCCTGTGCTATACAGGTCCTTGTTGATTATATATTTTAAATGTAGCAGTGTGTACACGTCAATCCCCAAATCCCAATCTATCCATCTCCCCAACCCTTCCCCCGTGGTAACCATAAGTTTCTTCTCTAAGTCTGTGAGTCTGTTTCTGTTTTGTAAATAAGTTCATTTGCATCATTGTTTTAGATTTCACATATAAGCTATATTATATGATATTTGTCTTTCTCTCTCTGACTTACTTCAGTTAGTATGATAAGTTCCAGGTACAACCATCTTGCTGCTAATGGCATTATTTCATTCTTTTTAATGGCTGAGTAATATTTCATTGAACATATGTACCACATCTTCTTTATCCATTCATCTGTCAGTGGACATTTATGTTGTTTCCATGTCTTGGCTATTGTAAACAGCACTGTAATGAATATTGGGGTGCATGTATCCTTTCAAACCATGGTTTTCTCTGGATCTATGCCCAGGAATGGAATTGTGTATCATAGGGTAGCTCTATTTTTAGTTTCTTAAAGAACTCCCATACTGTTCTCCATAGTGGCTCTACCAATTTACATTCCCACCAACCATGTAGGGGGGTATCATTTTACCCACACCCTCTCCAGCATTTAGTGTGTGTAGACTTTTTGATGATGGCCATTCTCACTGGTGTGAGGTGATACCTCATTGCAGTTTTGATTTGCATTTCTCTAATAATTAGCAATGTTGAACATCTTTTCATGTTTTCTCTTTTTTTGGCTGTCTGTATATCTTCTTTGGAGAAATGTCTATTCAGGTCTTCTGCCCATTATTTGATTGGGTTGTTTGTTTGTTTTTTTTTTGATATTGAGCCTCTTGAGCTGATGGTAAATTTTGGAGTTTAATCCCTTGTTAGTTGCATCATTTGCAAATGTTGGGTTTTCCAAAACGTTCGTTTGGGTTTTCCCCAACAAACAAGGTATATCTCTACATCTGTTTGTGTCATCTTTGATTTCCTTCATCAGTACCTCATAGTTTTCACAGTACAGGTCGTTTACCTCCTTAGGGGGGTTTATTCCTAGGTATTTTATTCCTTTTGAGGTGATGGTAAATGGGATTGTTTCTTTAATTTATCTTTCTGATATTTTGTTGTTAGTGTATAGGAATGCAAGAAATTTCTGTGTAGTAATTTTGTATCCTGCAAAATTGCCAAATTCTTTGATGAGCTCTAGTAGTTTACTGGTAGCATGCTTAGGATTTTCTATGTATAATATCATGTCATCTGCAAACAGTGACAGTTTTGCTTCTTCTTTCCCAATTTGGATTCCTTTTATTTATTTTTCTTCTCTGATTGCCATAGCTAGGACTTCCAAAACTATATTGAATAAAAGTGGTGAGAGTGGATATCCTTGTCTTGTTCCTGATTGTAGAGGAAATGCTTTCAGCTTTTCAGCCTTGAGTATGATCTTAGCTGTAGGTTTGTCATATATGGCCTTTATTATGTTGAGGTAGGTTCCACTTATGCCCACTTTCTGAAGAGTTTTTTTTTTTAATCATAATGGGTGCTGAATTTTGTCAAAAGTATTTATGCATCTATTGAGACGATTGTGTGGTTTTTATTCTTCAATTTGTTGATGTGGTGCATCACACTGATTGATTTGCAGATATTGAAAAATCCTGGTGTCCCTGGGATAAATCTCACTTGATTCTTTTAATGTATTGTTGGATTCGGTTTGCTAGTATTTTGCTGAGGATTTTTTCATCTATGTTCATCAGTGTTATTGGCCTGTATTTTTATTTTTTGTGTGATATCTTTGTCTGATTTCGGTATTAGGGAGATGGTGGCCTCATAGAATAAGTTTGGGAGTATTCCTTCCTCTGTAAATTTTTGGAATAGTTTCAGAAGGATAGGTGTTAACTCTTCTCGAAATGTTTGATAGAATTTGCCCATGAAGGCATCTGGTCCTGGACTTTTGCTTGTTGGGAGTTTTAAAATCTCAGTTTCAATTTCAGTAGTTGTTACTGGTCTGTTCATATTTTCTATTCCTTCATGGTTCAGTACTGGGAGATTTTACCTTTCTAAGAATTTTTCCATTTCTTTTAGGTTATCCATTTTATTGGCATAAGGTTGCTTGATGTAGTCTCTTATGATCTTTCGTATTTTTTGGTGTCAGTTGTAACTTCTCTTTTTTACATTTCTAATTTCATTGATTTGAGCCCTCTCCCTCTTTTTCTTGATGGGTCTGGCTAAAGTTTTTTTCAATTTTGTTTATCTTTTCAAAGAATCAGCTTTTAGTTTCATTGGTCTTTTCCACTGTTTTCTTCATTGTTATTTCGTTTATTTCTGCTCTGATCTTTATGATGTCTTTCCTTCTACTAACTTTGGGTTTCATTTATTCTTCTTTGTCTAGTTGCTTTAGGTGTATGATGAGGTAGTTTATTTGTGATTTTTATGTTTCCTGAAATAAGGTTGTGTTGTTATAAACTTCCCTCTTAGCACTGATTTTGCTGTGTCCCATAGGTTTTGGATTGTCATGCTTTCATTTTTGTTTGTCTCTCTTTTTTTTTTGTTTGATTGTTTGTTTTTTAATTTCCTCTTTGATTTCTTTAGTGATCCATTGGTTGTTTAGTAGAATATTGTTTAGCCACCACGTGTTTGTGTTTTTTTACAGTTTTTTCTTGTAGTTGATTTCTAATCTCTTAGCATTGTGGTTGGAAAGGGTGCTCAGTATAATTTTAATTTTCTTAAATTTACCAAGGCTTGCTTTGTGGCTCAGCATGTGATCAATCCTGGAGAATGTTCTATGTGCACTTGAGAAGAATGTGTATTCTGCTGCTTTTGGATGGAATGCTCTATAAATATCTATTAAGTCCATCTGGTCTAATGTGTGATTTAAGGCCATTGTTTCCTTATTGATCTTCTGTCTTGATGATCAATTCATTGATGAAATTGGGGTGTTAAAATCCCCCACTCTTATTGCGTTACTGTGGATTTTCCCTTTCATGGCCATTAGAATTTGCCTTATATATTGAGGTGCTGTTATTTTGGGTACATATATATTTACAATTGTTATATCTTCTTCTTGGATTGATCCCTTGATCATTACATAGTGTCCTTCTTTGTTTCTTGTAACAGTCTTTATTTTAAAGTCTATTTTGTCTAATATGAGTATTGCTACTCCAGCTTTCTTTTGATTTCCGTTTGCATGGAATACCTTTTTCCATCCTCTCACTTTCAGTCTGTATATGTCCCTAGATCTGAAGTGGATCTCTTGTAGGCAGCATATATACAGGTCTTGTTTTTGTATCCATTCAGCCAGTCTGTGTATTTTGGTTTGAGCATTTAATCCATTTACATTTAAGATAATTATCAAGATATATGTTCCTATTGCCATTTTCTTAATTGTTTTGTGTTTGTTTTTGTAGGTCTTTTTTCTTCCCTTCCTCTTTTGTTCTCTTCTCTTGTAATTTGATCACTAACTTTAGTGTTGTATCAAGATTTCTTTTTCTTTTTTATGTGTGTATCTATTGTAGATTTTTGGTTTGCAGTTACCATGACATTTTGATGTAACAGTCTGTATGTAAACAAGGTTGTTTTAAGTTGCTGGTCTTTTAATTTCAAATGCATTTCCAATATCCTGCATTTGTGCTCTCTTCTTCTCACCATTCCTGGTTTTGATATCATATTTGTGTGCTGATGATTTCCTAACTTTACTTTCTTTTTGCCTTTACTGGTGAGCTTTTCCATTCGTAATTTTCTTGTTTCTAATAGTGACCCTTTCTTTTCCACTTAAAGAAGTTCCTTTAGCATTTACTGCAAAGCTGGTCTGGTGGTGCTGAATTCTCTTAGCTTTTGCTTATCTGTAAAGCTTTTGATTTCTCTGTTAAATCTGAATGAGAGCTTTCCTGGGTAGAGTATTCTTGGTTGTAGGTTCTTCCCTTTCATTACTTTAAATATATTGTGCCACTCCCTTCTGGCCTGCAGAATTTCTGCTGAGAAATCAGCTGATATCCTTATGGGAGTTCACTTGTGTGTTATTTGTTCCTTTTCTCTTGTTGCTTTTCATAGTTTTTCTTTGTCTTTAATTTTTGTCAATTTGATTACTATGTGTCTTAACATGTTCCTCATTGTGTTTTTCCTGCCTGGGACTCTCTGCACTTCCTGGACTTGGGTTACTGTTTCTTTTCCCATGGTAGGGAAGTTTTCAGCTATTATCTCTTGAAATATTTTCTCAAGTCCTTTCTCTCTCTCTTCTGCTGGGACCCCTGTAATGCAAATGTTGATGCGTTTAATGTTGTCCCAGAGTTCTCATAGAATGTCATCATTTCTTCATATTCTTTTCTTAATTTCTGTTCTGCAGCAGTGATTTCCACCATTCTGTCTTCCCGTTCACTTATCTGTTCTTCTGCCTCAGTTACTCTGCCATTGATTCTTTCTAGTGTATTTTTCATTTCAGTTATTGTATTATTCATCTCTGCTTGTTTGCTCTAGCTCTTCTAGGCTTTTGTTAAACATTTCTTGCTGTGCCTCCATTCTTTTTCCAAGATTTTGGATCATCTTCACTATCATTATTCTGAATTCTTTGTTTTTTGGAGGGTTCCCTATCTCCACTTCACTTAGTTGTTTTTCTGGGGCTTTATCTTATCACTTCATCTGGAACATATTCCTCTATCTCTCATTTTGTCTAACTTTCTGTGATTGTGGTTTCCATTCCACAGGCTGCAAGATTATAGTTTTTTTTTCACTTCTGCTGTATGTCCTCTGGTGGATGTGACTAAGAGTCTTGTGCAGGCTTCCTGCTGGGAACATGTGTTTCCTGCTTGCTAGCAGGTGGAGCTGGTCTTGTCCCTCTGGTCAGCAGGGCCATGCTCAGGAAGACTTTAAGCAGCCTGCCTGTTGATGGTTGGGGCTGTGTTTTCTCCCTGTGGGTTGTTTGGTCTGAGGTATCCCAGCAGTGGAGCCTACAGGCTGTTGGGTAGGGCTAGGTCTTGGGGAGGAAATGGCAACCTCCATGAAGGCTCACACCAATCAGTACTCATCAGAATTGCTGCTGCCTGTTTCTTTGTCCCCACAGTGAGCCAGAGCCACACTCCCCTCAGCAGACAACCCTCTAATACTAGCAGGTAGGTCTGGCCCAGTCTCTTATAAGGTCACTGATTTTTTTCCCTGGGTCCTGGCATGCATGGGACCTTGTTTGTTCCCTCCAAGAGTGGAGTTTCTGTTTCCCCCAGTCCTATGGAATTCTTGTGATCAAACCTCACTGACCTTCAAAGCCAGATTCTCTGTGGGCTCCTCCTCTTATTGTCAGACCCCCAGGCTGGGAAGCCTGACATGGGGCTCAGGACTTTCACTCTTGTGGCAGAACTTCTGTGGTATAATCATTTTCCAGTTTGTGAGTCACCCACCTGGCAGTTATGAGATTTGATTTTATTGTTATTTTCTCCCTCCTACCCTCTCGTTGTGGTTACTTCTTTGTCTGTGGATGTAGGGTGTTTTTTTCAGTAGGTTCCAGCATTTTGTTTGTCAATGTTTTTTCAGCAGTTAGTTGTGATTTTGGTGTTTTTGTAAGAAGAGGTGATCTCACACCTTTCTACTCTGCCATCTTGCTGGCCAATCTGTGTGTGTCCTTTAAGAGTGAAGTCTCTATTTCCCCAAGTCCCCTGGGCATCCCCAAATTAAGCCCCAGTGGCCTTTAAAGCCAAATGCTCTGGAGGCTTATCTTTCTGGTGCAGGACCCCTGGTCTGGAGAGCCCATTGTGGGGCCCAGAACTCTCACTCATGTGGGAGAACCTCTGCAATGTAATTATTCTCCACATTGTGGGTTGCCCACCTAGGGCTATGGGACTTGATTATATCATGTGTCCACCCTTCCTACCTGTCTTGTTGTAGTTCCTTCTTTTCGTCTTTAGTTGTAGAAGATCTTTTCTGGTATATCCCAGTCTTTTTCATCAATGGTTGTTCTGCAGATAGTTGTGATATTGATGTGCTCATAAGAGGAGGTGAGCTCAGGGTCTTACTACTCTGACATCTTGGCCAGTCTCTAGATCACATTTGGTCTTGTATTTGATCTTATATCCTGCAAACTTGCTGAACTCATTTATTAATTCAAATGAATTTTAATATTCCTTAAGATATTTTATATTCAAGATCATGTCATCTTTAATTAGAGTTTTACACTTTTTTTCCAATCTGGAAGACTTTTATTTCTTCTCCTCGTTTAATTTCCCTTAATCTTAGAAGGAACATTAAGAAAGATGTTATTTACATTTTTTATAGGTGCCCTTAATCAGGTTACTTGCATTACTAGTTTCCTTTTATTTCTTCTCTTCCTAGGATTTTTATGATGAAAATGTGTTGGATTATATAAAATCCTTTGTCTGAATCTATTGAGATTATTACATTTCCCCCCTCATATTCTATTCATATGATGAAGTACATCAATTTGTTTTCAGCTGTTAAATCAAGCCAGCATTAATGAGGTAACTTCTACTTTGTCATGAAGTATAGTCCTTTTTAGATGTGGCTGAATACAGCTGGCTAGTATTTTTGTGGGAATTTTGGCATCTGAATTCATAAATTATATTACTCTGAACTTTTCTTGTGGTATCTTTGTCATATTTTGATATCACTATAATACTGGCCTCCATTTAGAATGAACTGGGAAGTGTTCCCTATTTTTAAATTTTTTACAAGAGTTTGTGAAGGATTGGTGTTAATTCTTCTTTAAACATTTAGTAGATTTCACCAATGAAACTGTTTTGGGGCTTTTCTTTGTGGGAAGATTTTACTTAATGTTTCAGTAAATTTAATACTGTTTCCTTTTCTTTCTTATAGGTCTTTTCAGGCTTTCTGTTTTCTTCTAAACTCAGTTTGATTTGTTTCTTTCTATGAATTTATCCCTTTCACCTAGCTTATCTAATTTGTTGGCATATAGTTGTCATTTTATTCCATTGTAATCCATTTTATTTCTCTAAGTTCACTAGTGATAATTGCTCTTTTATTTTAGTAATTTGCATCATCTTTCTTTGTTCTTATTCAATCTAGGTAGACGTTTGTCATTTTTAAAAACCTTTTAAATTAACCAACTCTTTGATTTGTTGATTTTTCCTCCTGTTGTATTGTTCTGTAATTAATTTATTTCTCCTCTAATTTTTATTATTTTCATCCTTCTGCTTGAATTATGTTTACTTTATTATTCTTTTCTTAAGATGGAAGATTAAGTAATTGATTTCAGATCTTTCTTCTTTTTAATATAGGTGTTTACATCAATACATTTCACTCAAAGTACCACTTTTGTTGTGGTCAATAAATTTTAGTACGTTGTGTTTTCACTTTCATTTATCTCAAAGTATTTTCAATTTCCTTTGTGATTCATTTTTGACTCATTGGTCATCAGGAGTGTGATTTTAAATTTCCACATGTTTATGAATTTCCCAAATGTCCTACTGTTGTCATTTTCTAATTTCATTCCACTTTTTTTTCTGAGAATATACTTTATATGATATCAATACTTTTAAATATATCCAGACTTATTTTATGGTGTAACATAGATTCTACCTTGGAGTATGTTCCATGTGCACTTGAGAAAAATGTGTATTCTGATTTTGTTGGGTGGAATGTTTTGACAATACCTGCAAGTATAGTTGCTTTAGTGTTGTTCAAGTTTTGTGTATTCTTGTTGATCTTCTGCTTTGTCTGCTGTTTATTATTGAAAGTTGGGTATTGAAATCTCTATTATCTTGAATTGTTTATCTTTCTTCAAGTCTATCTTTTTGTTTCATATACTTTGGGACTCTGTTTATAGGTGTTTATATGTGTATAATTGTAATATGTTCCTGATGGATTTACCCATTTACCATTAAAATGTTCTTTTTTTATCTCCAGTAATAGTTTTTTATTTATATTTGTCTGATATTAGTTTAATCAGTTCAGCTCTCTTATGTTTGCTGTGTGAATGGTTTATGTTTCATGCAATTATGGGGTTTAGTAGATTTTCTTGAGTGAGTGTGTTTCTGATTGCTGTATGTCCTTCAGAAAATTTCTAGATACTTTAAGTAAACATTCATAATTTTTTTTCTAGTTAAATAGTTGTTTTGTAGGAAAGATTGTCCACTGCATTCCACAGTCCACCATTCTGGAAGTTGATCTCTCTTGCTTTCTTTCAATTAATGTTTACATGGTATATCTTTTTCTATCCTATTTCCTTCAATCTACCTGTATCATTATAATTGATGTGAGTGTCTTGTAGATAGGACACAGTTAGTTCATCTGTGTTTTTCTTTTTTAATCCACCTCACCAATCTTTGTGTTTTAATTGAGATATTTAGATCGTTTATATTTAATAAATGGATCATTTATATTTAATGGAATCGTTTATATTTAATAAATATTTAATGGAAATATTAGAGGTTAAGTCTGCCCTTTTACTTCTTGTTTGCTGTTTGTTCCCTCTGTTTTATTTTCTCTATTTTTTTACCTGCCTCTTTGTGGATTATTTTACTTTTTTTAGAATTCCATTTTGATTTATTTGTGACACTCTAAGGACATGAATGTTAGATATTTTGTTAGAGTCCTATAGGTCTCTGAGTATGTTTTCAAAATTTTTTTTCAGTTTATTTCTGTTGTTTATATTGTTTAATTTTATTTTTTCAGTTTTAATTTTCCTTTTTGATCTTTTATTATATTCTCTTTTTTTCTGAAACTTTCTGTTTCTTTGCTGATGCTTCCTGTTTTTTCATTTGTTTCAAGTGTGTTTATAATTACTCACTGAAGAATTTTTATGATGACTACTTTGAAATGATTGCCAGATTATTCTAACATCTGCATCATCTCAGTGCTGTCATCTCTTTTTATCTTTTCACATTCATATTGTAATTTTTCTGGCTATTGTTATGATGAGTACATTTTAATTAAAACCTGGAAATTTTTGTTATTATGTTATGAGACACTGAACCTTATTTAAATCTTCTCTTTATGTAGGTCTCCTCTGACACCATTCAAGTGCAGGAAAGGGAATGTTATCTTATTACTGACAGGTGGCATGGAATTTTAATTTCCCCAGTTTACCTCTTTTGACACTTGTGGGTGATGATTGCCTTGTTTCTGCTCCTATGTGGCCTCCACTGATACTGTGAGGGATGGTACCCTTGTTATCACTGGTGAAAATCCTGAATCTCTGCAAGTTCTCCTCTGATTCCACCCTGCCCAGTACTAGGATGCACCTTTTCTTTTCCTTTGGCTTGAGAAAAAAGGGTTTTGTGGGATTTTTCTAATCTACACCCATTGATATTCCTAGGTTCTGCTTCTCTAGCATCAAATTTGTGATATATGAGGCAAAAAGAAAATCTAGGAAATTCACTGCTCTGTTGCTTTTCAGCTCCTAGGGTCCCTAAACCATCTCTCTTCTTTATATCTTTTAGGGTCTTTTCATGTTTTTTAATATATAATGTCCAAGGCTTTTCGTTGTACTTAGTGGGAAAAACAGGGAAAAGCATATCTACTACAGGGTTCCAGAAGTAAAAATCACCCATTTAATAGTTTTAATTTTCATTTCTTTAATTGAGCATGAGGAGAAAGGTTTGTTCAAATGTTTATCAGATGTTATTGTTTCCTCTCCCCTTTATTTCCTGCACGTCTTATGTTCATTTTTGTATTAAAACTTTAAAGTTTTTCCACTGACTTATAAAAGCTCTTCATTAATGATATAACCCAAATATTGATGACAAATATTTGCCCAGAGCTAGTCATTTACTTTATAAGTTTCTTATAATGTTTTTAATGTATATGTTTTTAATTTTTAAAGTGTCAACCCCATTTTCTTTTCTCTTGCATTTGATGTTTTATATTCCCTATAACAAAATTATGTAAATATTTGCTTAATATTACCTCACTGGCTTGAAATGTTGGCTTTAGCAAAGGTTGAATTCTTTTCTCGTTGCCACAAATAGGCTTCATTTGTAAGTTAATGTATAGTATACAGAAAATAAGTTATACCTATCTCAGATGTCCAGTGTCATGAGTTAATGCTAAATTCTTATGTATACTTGGCTCTCTTCCTGTACTTCCTATTCCATCCCCTTAATCTTGAATCTTTTTTAAGTTGTTTGACATAACAATTGGCTTTGTGAAATCTTGTACTTAGATTTCTCCTGAATGAGTCTCAAAGCGCATCTATTTTTATGATGTATAGTTTATTTACAATATTATATTAGTTTTAGGTGTACAACATAGTGATTCAAAAGTTTTATATATTATACTCCATTTAAAGTCATTATAAAATGTTGGCTATATTCCCTGTGCTGTACAATATATCTTTGTAGATTACATATTTAATATATAGTAGTTTGTACCTCTTACTCCCTTACCCCTCCCTATCTTACCCTCCCCACTTCTCTCTGTCCACTGGTAACTACTATTTGATTCTCTATATCTGTGTCTCTTTCTTTTTTGTTATATTCATTCATTTAAAAAAATTTTTTTTAGATTCTTCATGTAAGTGATAACATCCAATATTTGTTTTTCTCAGTCTGACTAATTTCCCTAAATATAATACCCTCCAGGTCCATCTATGTTGTTGCAAATGGCAAAAGTTCATTCTTTCTTATGGTTGAGTAGTATTCCATTGTATGTATATACCACATCTTCTTTATCCATTCACCTGATGATAGACCCTTAGGTTGTTCCCTTATCTTTGTTATTGTAAATGATGCTGCTATGAACATTGGAATGCATATGTTCTTTCAAATTAGTGTTTTCATTTTCTTCATATATATATGCCCAGGAGTGGAATTACTGGACTGCATGATAGTTTTATCTTTAGTTTTTTTGAGGAACCTTGACTGTTTTCCATAGTGGATGCAGAAATTTACATTCCCACCAACAGTGTCCAAGGGTTCCCTTTTCTCCACGTCCTCTCCAGCATTTATTGTATGTAGACTTTTTGATGATAGCCATTCTGGCCATTGTGAGGTGATGCATCATTGCTGTTTTGGTTTTCATTTCTCTAATAATTAACCATGTTGAGCATCTTTTCATGTGCTTGTTAGCTATCCGTATGTCTTCTTTGGAAAATGTCTGTTCAGGTCTTCTGTCCATTTTTTGATTTTTTTTTTCTTTTTGATGTTGAGCTGAATGAGCTGTTTTTATATATGTTGGATATTAGCCCCTTATTGGTCATATCATTTTCAAATATTTTCTCCCATTCTGTAGGTTGTCTTTTTGTTTTGTTGATGGTTTCCTTTGTTGTGCAAAAGCCTTTAAGTTTAATTAGTTCTCATTTGTTTAGTTTTGCTTTTGTTTTCTTTACCTTAGGAGATAGATTCAAGAAATTAGTGCTAAGATTATGTCAAAGAATGTTCTGCCTATGTTTTCTTCTAGAAGTTTTATGGTTTCTTGTCTTACATTTAGTAATGGATTTCTTTAATTCATTTTGAGTTTATTTTTGTATATGGTGTTAGAGAATATTCTAATTTTATTCTTTTACATGTAGCTGTCTAGTTTTCCCAGCACTACTACTGAAAAGACAGTGTTTTCTGCATTGTATATTCTTGCCTCTTTTGTCATAGATTAATTGACCATAAGTATGTGGGTTTATTTCTAGGCTCTCTACTCTGTTCCATGGAGCTACGTGTCTATTTCTGTACCAGTACCATATTTTTTTGATTAGTGTAGCTTTGTAGTATAGTCGGAAGTCAAGGAGCATGATACCTCCAACTCTGTTCTTCTTTCTCAAGATTGCTTTGGTTATTCATGTCTTCTGTGTTTCCATACAAATTTTTAAATTATTTTGTTCTAGTTCTGTGAAAAATGCCATTGGTATTTTGGTAGGTATTAAATTAATTCTGTAGATTGCTTTGAATAGTAGTAAATTTTAACAATATTAATTCTTCCAATCCAGGAACATGGTATATCTTTCCATGTCTTTGTGTCATTTTCAATTTCTTTCATGAATGTCTTATAGTTTTCTTAGTACAGCTCTTTTACCTTCTTAGTTAGATTTATTTTTAGGTATTTTCTTCTTTTTGATGGGATTGTTTTCTTAATTTCTCTTCCTGATAGCTCATTATTAGTGCATAGAAATGCAAGAGATTTATGTATATTAATTTTGTGATTTCTCAAAACATATTAATGTTAACACCTGGTCTTTAATAATCAGCAGGACCTTCACCAGCTTATTATAAGTGGCTCAGATGATTTCCAGGCCCTACACAAACTAACATTCTTATTATGAATTAGGGTTTGGCCCTTAACCTAGAAATGTTCCTACCAAAACCAAGATCCTGTCTAAGACATTAAGTATCAGTATCATACAGATTGCAAAAGAAAAAGTGGGGTCTTAGGTCCACAAATAGTGCTGACATCTGTTTGGATATTAAATATGAGGAAACAGATCAAACCAAGTTAATTTGCATCATAAGAACCCCAAAGTATTATTTCCCCCTGGATTTACCTCTGGGGAAATATTAAGTAGATTTCTCTGAAAGACAAACAGAACAAACCTATATCACTCTTTCCTCTCTTGTGAATAGACTCTGTTTTAGAACCCTTCTAAATTGTCGTCCCAAGGTTATAAGCAATATATTTCAGGAACTTATTTCCTTTTTCTCATTTATTTTGAATATTCAATGACCCCTTTAGATTCCTGAAGCAAGGGCCAGGTATAAATATGGGCATGAAAATGATATTCATTGATTTTCAATAGATGATATGTTTTACTGTGGTCCATTGGTGGCTTTTCAGAATATATATTTCATAGGAAAGAACAAAAGAAGTAATCTGTTGGGCAGCCCAAGGTCACTGGGGTATAGAACATGGACACTGACTTGGCCACAGAGGAATGTTTTAGTGTCAGGGAGTGTTAGTAGAGCTCAAAGAAGTTTTGCAATATTTTAGTAAACCAGAATTGAACTTTTGTCAAAAAGTAAAGGAGAGTAATTTTGTTTCAATTTCCTCTTCTTCTTAGTTGCCCCCCAATTTCTGCCTTAAAGGTATTTATATGCCATTTTTCCTCATATTCAAATTTTTTCCTTTATTTATGTTGAAGCAGGAGTGACTTGTTCATTCATTCTCAATTTACAGTGCTTACTATGTACAAGGCACTGGGCTAGTGTTAGGGGTGAATTAGATAGAATATCTACCATTAAGGATCTCATAGATCACAGATTAAAATATTAACCCAGGTGATGTGGTAGGCATTTTAATTGAAATCAAAGTCTGCAGTGGGAGAGCTGGACTGCCAACATTTCGCATTTTATGCACTACTGGGAAGCATTTGGTGAACACTAAAATCACTCCCAGAAGGCTCAGCTGCTTCTAAAAATAGGTCCAGGTTGTGTCAATGGGTCCTTCAAATAAGGGAAGTCACACAACTTTTATAAAGTAGACTATTTTTTAAGCTTTATTGAGTTATAATAGATATACAAAGTGAAGTAGATTGTTAAAAATCTGATTAAATTGTAAATCCATGGAAGTCAGGGACTATGTTTTTAATCATTGCTGAATACCCAGCACCTACCAGAGTGCTTAAGTTTAAGAAACGTTGGCTCTAGAAGTAAATCAATAGGAGAGGATGGAAAAACTACAGGTCAGACTATGCCCTATATTTCCCTCACACAAATGTACTTGAGAGTGCACTCAGACACCTGAAAAGCCCTGTGAGAAGATCTCTTTCTTTTTTGTTGTGGTTACATCTCACATTATATGCTTCCCCACCTGAAAAGTGATAGTCTTTCATCAAGAAGCTAAATGAGGCTGTATAGCCAGTGTGTAACGAAAAATGGTTCTTTTTGGCTCACTTTCCAGAGTGACCTTTTTCATGTAGCTGATGGATATTAATAAATTAGTCAACATATGATTGATTAATCCATGCAAAATTTTATGTTGAATATTATATAAGGTGTGAAAAAGAAGGCAAAGTATCCTTCTCATGAAAGAAGCAACATAATTTACTGAAAAGAACAGAGGCCCTGGATGGGCATGGTTTGAAATCCTGGCCAAGCTACTTATAGTTGTGTAACCTTGGACAAGTTGTTTGAGGAAGATTTTAAGCCTCAGATTCCTCATCAGTAAAATGGAGGTAATAATATTCATATAAGGTTTCTCTAAGGATTACAAGATAACGTATGTAATTTAAATTTTCATTGTAAAGTGAAACTTTGAGATTCCTCAGAAGACCCCGTGATTTTCACTCATGTATTCATCTTGCACCCAGAAGTTTCTGGTATATTATAGATTTTCAGTAAGTGTTTGTGGAATTAACCTGTTAAGTACATTTGTACAGAAGCAAATTCTTCTTAACCAGTTTTTTAAGGAACAAAGAGAAAGCAAATTAACAACTTTTGCATTTTAATAGGACCTACCACATAGGCAAAAATTAAATAAACCCTCATTCTAAAATAAATTCCTAAAAGCCTAAATTTATTGCTGCATACACAAATGTGGAAACTTCAGCATCCCATGAGAAACTATAGCTTAGTTTTTAAAATGACTTCGATGTTTCTTAAACATAAAAGAAAAAAATGTCTCTGAGACAATGCTACAAATTTGAAAAACAACTACAACTTTCTTGAAAGCTCATCACAAACTATAATATAAGAAATGTGAAAACAGGATCCCTACAGTTTAACTTCACAGAAATATGTGACAGGGCTTGAAGCAGATTTGCTTGTTCTGGTCAGGTTAAAATACCAGTAAAATTAGGTCAATTACTTCTAATCAACCATTTCAATGAATGTAATACTGCAATGTCACAAATTTCTCTGCACAGAAATTCTCATTATTTAATGGTGCCAAGAAAAAAATCAATGTTGTTTAAAGGGGTCTAGAAAGCTATCTCTAGATAGCTATCTCGCCACCCAAATAGGTGAACCATACTGAAATTTGTTAAACTGTTTTTCGGTGGGATACATTTCTGAAAGCAAGGGCAGGGTGGGCTCAGATAAAGATGTATTAGGGGATAGGCTCATACAAATTAGAGGAAAGATGATCATCTTAACAAGTCAATTTATATATGCCCAGTGTATTTATATGGAAAAATTAGCTTTTGATTATTAGATAAACTATCCATGAGCTTTTTTTTTCTTTCTGTCTATTCTTCAAAAGAGTGAGGGTGTTTCTCTCTAATGATGTTCCTTCTAGTAGGAACAAAAATCCCAATATGTAAAAAAAAATCTTGAGAACAGGAGTCATGACCTATTCATCACTGTACCACTGAGCACAGTGCCTTCCAAGTACTAGTTGATTAATAAATACTTGTTGAATAGATTTTTGATACCATTGCTGACTTAAAAAAATTCACAATGTGAGAGCTGTGAGTTAAGTTTTATTTGGGGCAAAATGAGGACTATAACCTGGAGACAACGTTTCAGATAGCTCTGAGAAACTACTCCAAAGAGGTAGGGGGAAGGTCAGTATATATGTGCATTTGGTGAAGGGGAAGTACATGCAATCAAGCTTTTTTTTTTTTTTTTTTTTTTTGTGCAGAAGGTTTCTGCTAGTCTCATGAGGGTTACTGCCAGTCACAAGGACCAGACGTTACCATGAAGGATTTTAGAGCTTTTCTAGATATGAGGAGATACAAGAATTGGGCTCATAAAATCAGCTCCTGAAAATGTATATCTGAAGATATACATATAAGATATAACTATCTGAAGATCTGTTCTGCCGGTTTTTCCCAGAGCACAGAGTGCCTCATTTCTGCTCTCCACACTGAACTCCTTTCAGGGGATGTTGAAAGTCAACAGCTGCAGCAGCACCTGATTTAATCCTTGTAGAGGTAGATGGCAAGTGCCATGGCAAGTGCCAATTTGTAGTTGACACCATCATTCAGCCAGTGACCTAGGCTCAAAACATAGTACTGGTTGATTATCCAATTTCTTTCAGTCCCTCAAATCAGTGAAATGCAAAAATCAATTGTTTCTTCCTTTGTAACCTCTCTCAAATCCATTATTTTCTATTGTAACCACCAATATGACCTGCCACAGTGTGCAGGGACACAGTAAAATGGTCTTTCTTCTTGTTCCTCTTTGGCCCTTTAGTACACAGCCACACCTTGTTTACTCACACCCAGTACATGATACTTGTTCAGGAATTATTTCTTCTCAGAACACTGGTCACAGTTTTCCTGTGTTGCTGATGTGTAATTAATTCTCTATAATAGGCTATGAGACTTTTTTTTTTTTTTAGAATTTTTATCATTCCCATTTCCTCCTGTTTAAACTAAATTTCTGAGTACTGAGTCTGCTTCTAGTTGAACTTTACTTCTTATTTGAATCTTGAAATGATGACACCCAAGTCTATTTACTCACTTCCAGATGCTGTAACAGTAATGATTATCTATCTATCTATCATCTATCTATCTATCTATCTATCTATCTATCTATCTATCTATCTATCATTTTTCATCTCTTTATGTCTCCTACTCATTTTCCCAAATGTAAATTTGAAGGTAGTTTACAATAAAAACAATTCTAAACATGATAGCTAAAATAATATTAAATTTACAATAAAAGCCCGTTAGCAGTTTGCCCATAATTTCAAGAGTTTTATGAGACTATGGAGATCCATCCATGAGATCAAGAGTGAGATGTCCTGATTTAGAGGAAGAAGAGAAGAGGATTGTGGTAAGGACACGGAACAAGGAATTCAAAACACTAAACTCAGCTCTGAGTGTCCTAGAAAGTAGAACAAGGAAAAGGTAAACCTGGTGGGCTACTCAGTCTCCTTGTCTGGCAGTACTACTATGTAATCATCACATCACTCTTTAAAGCAGCTAATCTCCTGACTACCTCCTTTTGATGGGATAACAATCGAATCTACTATTTTCTAATAGCCTAGCTCACTTCTTGGTATTGAGTCTTTCTTTCTCAACTCCAATTTTCAATTGCTCATGGATTGTTCATGACAGTTTGCAACTTCAAATCCTTATCAATTCATGCTTACACTATTACAATACTCCTGACTGGTTTCCTTGCCTTCAGACTCACTGCATCACCAATATATTTGTAAACTATCTTCAGGAGATTTTTAGAAATAATATATTTGATCAATGTAATTTTTAGTTCATCTGGTTTCCTTATAAAATTAAGAATCAAGTGTCCCTCTCAGCCTATCATAGTCCTCTGGTTAAAAGGTGTACCTTTTGTAAATTAAAAAAGTTACACATCTTCTTCTAGGTGAAGCAGCACCGTGCTTAAGTGCTGCTTTAGATTTCAGTTCCCATGAACATCTTGGATAGTCACTCTTTCATACTGCATAACCTTGTCCAGCAGCCCTGACTTTGTTTACATTACTTCTTTAGGCCAAACTTTTATTGAAGGCCCATGGCTTATAACAATGTCATGATCACTTGATTTTTCTTCCATATAAACAGATCCAAAATAATATAGAAAGGAAAAGATCCAAAAGCAAAAGAATGTCCCCAAGAGGCACTTAAAATCTTACGCCTTCAAACTATAACTACATCAATAGTAGAACTGACATTTTGGGAAGGAATTAATGAGACCTACTCCAAATAGCTTACCCACTTTTTTGGTTTCAAAGCTTTGCTCTCTCTGCATTTAATACATTATCAGACAAAAGTCAGTTGAATGGTTATTAACGAATCCTTCTAATGGGACCAGTCAATGTCAAGTTTATGAAATCCTGAAAGTTTGTCTTTAGAATCCTTACCACACCTTTCTGCGCAACTTTTTCCAGTTTTTAGGCGTTTTATTTCTCTTCCACCCACGCCTAAAGTTACACAAACAACACATTCCCAATATGGTGTTAAGGATATAATATGTTAAAATTAGCATTTTCAAAGACAAATGTATGAAGAGGGCAATTCTTAACCCCCCACAAATGCCTCAGAAATCTTTATGAGAGACATCGTTAAGCATATTCTTTCTGGTGACCTCTAATTATTCCATTTTGTTAACCCAATAAGGTTTTTCAAGTTTCCCAAGGAAATTCTTATTATTACTACCCATTAACACTTGAAACAGACAATATGGAAGAGCACAGCAAATGTTCTAAATACTTCAATACGGCTTAGAAACATTTAGTTCGTATAACCTGTCTAAAAATCATATTTGACTCACATGCACTCATACATACACAGAGAAAGAAGAAAGAAAGAAAAAAAGAAAGAAAGAAAGAAAGAAAGAAAGAAAGAAAGAAAGAAAGAAAGAAAGAAAGAAAGATGATAACAGAGTAAGATGAGTGTGTGCATATCAAGAAGTTCAGTGCATTTTTGACACATTCTCTTTTCAAGCACAATAACAAAGACACATGAGCTTTATGTCATTAGTTAAAAACAGCAGCCATTGCATCTATGGGATCTAGTGATGTTTGGAAGTATAATATCTTCTTTAAGTTTAGCAAGTTATGGAATAGCCTGCTGATAGTATTCAGAGTATTACAAATGAATTCTCCCAAGAAGTAGACTTCTTGCAAGACTGTGAAGCAGGAAGAAGTCATTGGTAAGGAGCAAAACACATGAATAGACAATGGGGAATTATTGTAAAAAAACAATGTTTAATGTTCTCTGTTAAAAAATGATCAGCTTTTTAAAGATATTACAAGTTATTTTTACTTTATTTTTTAACAGCAAAGTAAAATTCTAACAGTTAAGCTGGATTTTTGCACTTTAAACTTTCAGAATAAACTGAGAAAACTATGGTAATACGTGGCAAATTAAAGTCAGATACTCTGTTCCTGATTGAAGTGTACAAATCATGGAAACTCTGAATTTATCAAAGACAAAATTTCAATTTTCTTTGCCCACAGTATCCTCTAAGGGGAATGTTTTCCTAAACTGAGTGATGATGACTAACAGTTCTACCTCCCATTAGAGGTAAACGATTTTGTTTTTTTTCCTGTTTTACTGAATAAACTATGTTACTTCCTTTTGTAGCTGTACAAGCCTGCAGTTCTCTACAGGATATCTGGGTAAAAGGGTGAGGTTCTTGGATTTCTTTTCATACATTAAAACATCTAACTTAAATATCTCTGTGAATTGAAATCGACAATGTGAATTTCTGCTGCTTCCATTGAAAATGTAATCCTGAATCTGCTAATATCTTCTGAAGTTCTGAAGGATATATTGTTATGAAGAATGGAGACTCCAGTGAGGTAATATCTATTTATAAGTTTAAGTGGTTAACATGTTCACTGAAACTGCTGCATGCTTTGTGTAAAGAAATGTGGCTGTCTAGATAGAAAGCTCCTTTCTCTGCAATATGCCATTGATATATAAACCAGGAGACCAGTGTTAAACACTGTTTCTAACAAATCTGTGTTAAAATTATAATAGTCATTGATTAAATGTATTTCTGTTAGTGTGAGCAGTGGGGGAAAAAACTTAAAATTTTAAATCCAGGGTTTTGTCAACCAAATTAAGCTGCATTCAAATGGTAAATACATTTAAATGCCTAAATCTTTTCATAAGACGAGATTTGACAGTTTCCTTTGATTAGGACATTTTTCATGCATGCCTTCTGGGGTCTGAAATGAGAACTTCAAATAGCACAAAAAGATTTTCATCCAGCCATAGAAGCTATCACAGCTGTCAAATCTCAGAGGGGCTGATTCTCAATTTACAATGAACATTTCCTTGGATGTATTTTTAATTTGAGAACATGGGAAATATTTCAGGAAGGGGCTCCAAGTACTGTGCTGTCTTTGTTAGAAGGAATTCCTTCCATTTTCCTTATTTGAAATAATAAAACAACCATTGCCCTTTAAAAAGTCTGCGAATTTCACACATGGAGTTTGATTCTTAAGTATGCAAGATTATTCAGAATAAGTAAAAATTATACAGGTCCTAGAGAAGTTAGTGCAAGTCACCTAAGATCTCCGTGAGATCTGGTAATACTGATACCTTCTGATATGAGCAAATCAGTGTATTTTTTATACACTGAATTCTCCCAGGTCAGAGTTGGAGATACTAAACTCCCTTTTAGTAAAAGATGCTTAATGGAGATTTTACAGTGAAATATCAGGATAAAGACTTTATTGTACTATTAGCTTTATTTTCAAGAAATGAAATGTAACTAACAGCTCTAGGCCACATAAACATGACTCACAGGATGGCACCATATGTATATTATGGTTGCCAAGTGGCACCATAAAGTAGGATATTGAAAACAGCTCTGCCTAATCTCTCTGACCACAAGTATAGGTGGGGTTTTCCTCCATGGAAGCAGTTCCAAAGTGGCTGAGACATGGGATAATGTATGAAATCCAGGCAGGCTAGGCGGCTGCAGGGCTTTGGGAACCTCCAAAAGAGCTGAGGTCAGCAGTGCTCCTTGGAATGATCTTCCCCAGGAATTGTGCTTTGGTGGGACTATGAAGAAAATATCTCCTCAGCAGACTTGAAAGCTCTGGGTTGAGTTTTTTCTTCCCAATCTTCTTCCTTTCCTTCACCTATCAAGCAAGTTGACTGAGAAGGAGGCTGGCTGTTTAACCAGCTTCTAAGACTGGGTGCTGGGGGTGGGGGGAAGAAATTAATCATCTCTGTATCCTTAATAGCAAAGTTTAGCCTAAATCTGGTGCTTAGTAGAACCTTACGGGGAGGGAAGGTTTGCTGTTGGCTGACTGTGCTGAGGTCTTGCTTTCTGCAGCTGTGAATGTGGGTGTCCTAGAAGACTAGAAATTATTCACTAGGACTAGAGACAGTTTTCCACTTGGTCAAAATTATTGCTCAAGATTGGAAAATAATACTTGCCCATAATTTCTGGGGATATTAAATGATGACATATTACTAGAATTAGACTTACAAATTGGCAACAAATTAAAAGTATTATTTTGAGATTGGGAGAAGGCACCCCCAACCTGATGTGTCTCCTAGCCCTACCCGTGTGTCTGCCTCCAACCAGAAATGCCCTTATTAGTAATCTATTTTCAGAGGTTACTTACTGTCTCTCTAAATTCTTATTTCTTGAATATAAATGTTCCTGGGAGTGGTAAGAAGTCTAAGTGAATGAGTTTATGAGCTAGATTTATCAGTCAGCTGCTAGATTTTCTGAAACAAGAAAAGTTGGCACTTCAGAAGGTACTAGGTAATTGAAAAGAGGGCAATGGGAGCAAAAAGGGAGGCAATGCAGGGTAATGGAAAGGAAACTGACTTCACGTACCCTGCTTACTTATTAAACAGAAGTGTTTAAGGCACATGTTCCATACCTAGCCAACAACTTATAACTATGAAAAATCCTGGGGTTAAATTTTCTTTCCTGACTTTAGAATACAACAATGATACTGTATCTCTGTAAATCAGAGATTGCAGAGTTGGTAGGAACTTACAATAAGATTTTCTGACTGTCTTGCCTGAGAGCTGGCTCTGATGACAGATTCAATTCAATGGCTTCAGAATGAGCACATTTTGTTTTTGTTTTTTGTTTTTGTTTTTTTCCAGAGAGGCTTCTGAAGGATTTGTAATTATACTTGCCAAAATCAGATAGTGATTTGTATGTCAAACAAAACCAAGCAGAAACATATTTCATAATTGTGGATCAACATTTATGACAAATAATAGCATGGGAAGCCACGATTTGGTAGATCATAACATGATTCCTCCAAAACGTGTTATACATGAAAAACCTGAGATAAGTCCTTTCTGATTGGTTTCTTCATGGAACCAGCCAATTAGGCTTCAATGCATATCAGAAGGAAGGCTTTTTTTCTAACTTTTTTTTTGAAATATTTTTAGACCCACAAGAAGTTATAAAAAATAGTATAGAGCATCCCCATATACCCTTCACCCGGATTTCCACAATGATAAAATCTTAAAAAAACTGTAGTACATTATCAAAACGAGGAAACTGATATTGATATAATACTATTAACTAGACTGTAGACCTTATTTAGATTCTGTCAGTTTTTACATGCACTCATTTGTATGTGTTTGTATGTATAATTCTATAAAATTTTATCATATGTGTATATTTGTGTAACCACAACCACAATCAAGATTCATAAGTGTTCCATCATCCACAACAACAAAAAATACATTTGTGCTACAACTTTACAACACAAATTCCTCCCATCCCTAACACACTGGCAACTACTGATATTTCTCCATCTCTATAATTCTATCATTTTGAGGATGTTATACAAATGTAACCATTTCAGACTGGCTTTTTTCACTTAGGAAACAGTCCTTGAGACCTATGCAAGTTATTGTATGTATCATTAGTTGCTTCGTTTTTATTGCTAAATACTATTAGAATGTATGTATATACCACAGGAAGCTTATCCATTCATCCACTGAAGGGTATTTGGGTTGTTTCCATCTTTAGAATATTACAAATAAAGCTTCTATGAAAATTCATATACAAGTTTTTGTGTGGACATGTCTTTTTAAAAATATCTTTATTGGAGTATAATTGCTTTACAATGTCATGCTAGTTTCTGCTGTACAACAATGTGAAACAGCTATATGTATACATATATCCCCATATCCCCTCCCTCTTGAGCCTCTCTCTCACCTTCCCTATTCCTCCTCTCTAGGTCAGCACAAAGCATCGAGCTGATCTCCCTGTGCTACACAGCAGCTTCCCACTAGCCATACATTTTACATTTGGTAGTGTATATATGTCAATGCTACTCTGTCACTTCATCCCAGCTTCCCCTTTCCCCCCTGTGTCTTCAAGTCCATTCTCTATGTCTGCGCCTTTATTCCTGTGCTGCTACTAGGTTCACCAGTACTGTATTTTTAGATTCCATGTATGTGCGATAGCATCTGGTATTTGTTTTTCTCTTTCTGACTTACTTCACTCTGTATGACAGACTCTAGGTCCATCTACCTCATTACAAATAACTCAATTTCATGCCTTTTTATGGCTGAGTAATATTCCATTGTATATATATGTGGCACATCTTCTTTATCCATTCATCTGTTGATGGATATTTAGGTTGCTTCCATGTCCTGGATATTGTAAATAATGCTGCAATGAACATTGTGGTACATGCATCTTTTTGAATTATGGTTTTCTCAGGGTATATGCCCAGTAGTGGGATTGCTGGGTCATATGGTAGTTCTATTTCTAGTTTTTTAAGGAACCTCCATACTGTTCTCCATAGTGGCTGTATCAATTTATATTCCCACCAACAGTGCAGGAGAGTTCCCTTTTCTTGTGGACATGTCTTGATTTCTCTTCAATATTTACTTAAATACCAGAGTGGAATTTCTAGGTTATATAGTAAGTGCATGCTTAGTTTTGCAAAAAACTGTCAAAATGTTTTCCAGTTAGTTGTACCATTTACCATTTCTAACAGCAGCACATTTGAGATCCAGTTCTTAATCCTAGTCAGTACTTGCTATTGTCAGCATTTTTAATTTTATACATTCTAATAGGTATATCATGATATCTCATTAGGGTTCTAAATCACATTTTTCTAATGACTAGTGATGTTGAATATCTTTTCATGTGCTTTTCAGGATATTGGCTATTCATGTCCTTTGTCAATTTTTCTTATTTTTAAATTGAAGTATAATTGACATACAATATTATGTTAGTTTCATGTATACAACATAGTGGTTTGGTAATCAAATACATTACAAAATGATCACCACAATAACTAGTAACTATCTATAACCATACAGAATTATTAAAGTATTATTGACTATATTTATTATGCTATATATTATATCCCTGTGACTTATTTTATAACAGGAAGTTTGTACCCCTTAATGCCTATTTTGCCCAACCCCACATCCCCTCCTTTCTGGCAACCACTAATTTTTCTCTGTATCTATATGTCTGTTTCTGTTTTGTTGTGTTTGTTCATTTGTTTTGTTTTTTAGAATCCATATATAGGTGATATCATATAGCACTTGTTTTTCTCTGTCTGACTTATTTCATTTAGCATAATATGCTCTAGGATGATCCAGGTGTCACATATGGAAGATTTCATTCTTTTTTATGGCTGAGTAATATGTGATATATATATATATATATCAAATCTTACTTACCTATTCATATATTTTTTATTTTAACATCTTTATTGGAGTATAATTGCTTTACAATGGTTTGTTAGTTTCTGCTCTATAACAAAGTGAATCAGCTATACGTAAACATATATCCCCATATCTCCTCCCTCTTGCATCTCCCTCCCACCCTCCCTATACCACCCCTCTAGGTGGACACAAAGCACCGAGCTGATCTCCCTGTGCTATGTGGCTGTTTCCCACTAGCTATCTATTTTACATTTGGTAGTGTATATATGTCCATGCCACTCTCTCACTTCGTCCCAGCTTCCCCTTCCCCTTCCCCGTGTCCTCAAGTCCATTCTCTACATCTGCGTCTTTATTCCTGTCCTGCCCCTAGGTTATTCAGAACCATTTTTATTTTAGATTCCATATGTATGTGTTAGCATACGGTATTTGTATTTCTCTTAAATCTCCACAATTTATTCATATCTTGATGGACATTTAGGATGCTTCCATATCTTGGCAATTGTAAATAATGCTGCAGTGAACATAGGGGTACCTATATCTTTTTAAAAATTTATTCATTTATTTATTTTTGGGTGCACGGGGTCTTCGTTGCTGCATGCTGGCTTTCTATAGTTGCAGTGCGTGGGGGCTACTCTGTTGTGGTGGGCAGGCTTCTCATTGTGGTGACTTCTCTTGTTGCGGAGCATGGCCTCTAGGAACGTGGGCTTCAGTGGTTGCAGCATGCAGGCTCAGTAGCTGTGGCTCTTGGGCTCTAGAGTGCAGGCTCAGTAGTTGTGGCACACGGTACTAGCTGCTCCGTGGCATGTGGGATCTTCCCGGACCAGGGCTCGAACCCGTGTCCCCTGCATTGGCAGGAGGATTATTAACCACCACAACACCAGGGAAGTCCAGGGGTGCATATATATCTTTTTGAACAAGTGTTCTTGTTTTCTTAAGGTAAGTACCCAGAAGGGGAATTGTTGGATTGTTTGGTAGTTCTATTTTTAATATTTTGAGGATCCTATACTTTTTTCCATAGTGACTGCACCAACTTATATTCCCACCAATACTGCACTAGGGTTCTCTTTTCTCCACATCCTCACCAACACTTCTTAATTGTTGTCTTTTTGATGATAGCCATTCTGACAGGTGTTAGGTCGTATCTCATTGCGGTTTTGATTTGCATTTCCCTGATGGTTAGTGATGTTGAGCATCTTTTCAAGTGTCTGTTGGCCATTGGTATGTCTTCTTTAAAAAAATATCTATTCAGGTCCTCTGCTCATTTTTTAATTAGATTGCATTTTTTGATGTTGTGTTATATGATTTCTTTATATATTTTGGATATTAGCCCCCCATGAGATATATAATTTGCAAATATATTCCCCCATTTAATAGGTTGCTTTTTTATTTTGTTGATGGTTTCCTTTGCTGTGCAAAAGTTTTTTTAGTTTGGTACAGTTCCAGTTTAAAAAAAATAATTTAGTTTTGTTGCCCTTGCCTAAGAAGACAGATCCAAAGAAATATTATTAAGACTAATAAAAAATAACATACTTCCCATGTTTTCTTCTAGGGGTTTTATGGCTTCTGGTCTTACATTTAAGTCTTTAATTCATTTTGAGTTTATTTTTGTACACGGTGTAAGAAAATGGTCCAGTTACATTCTTTTACATGTAGCTGTCTAGTTTCCCAGCACCATTTATTAAAGAGGCTGTTTTTCCCATTGAATATTCTTACCTCCTTTATTGAAAATTAATTGAGCACATAAGAATGGGCTTACTTTATGGCTTTTTATTCTGTTCCATTGATCAATCTTTCTGATTTTCTGCCAGTATGATACTGTTTTGATTACTATAGCTTTGTAGTATAGTTTGAAAACAGGAACATGAAACCTCCGCTTCTGTTCTTCTTTCTCAAGATTTCTTTGCCTATTCAGGGTCTTCTGTGGTTCCATACAAATTATAAGATAATTTGTTCTAGTTATTTGAAAAATGCCATTGGTGTTTTGATAGGGATTGCATTGAATCTGTAGATTGCCTTGGGTAGTATGGACAATTTAACAATATTAATTCTCCTAATCAATGAGCATGTAATATCATTCCATTTATTTGTGTCCTCAGTTTCCTTCATTAATGTCTTATAGTTATCAGAGTACAGGTCTTCCACTTCCTTGGTTAAATTTTATCCTAGGTATTCTATTATTTTTTTAACATCTTTATTGGAGTATAATTGGTTTACAATGGTGTGTTAGTTTCTGCTTTATAACAAAGTGAATCAGTTATACATATATATATGTTCCCATATCTCTTCCCTCTTGCGTCTCCTTCCGTCCCACCCTCCCTATCGCAACCCTCTAGGTGGTCACAAAGCACTGAGCTGATCTCCCTGTGCTATGCGGCTGCTTCCCTCTAGCTATCTATTTTACATTTGGTAGTGTATATATGTCCATGCCACTGTCTCACCCTGTCACGTCTTACCCCTCCCCCTCCCCATATCCTCAAGGCCATTCTCTAGTAAGTCTGTGTCTTTATTCCTATCTTACCACTACGTTCTTCATGACCTTTTTTTTTTTCCTTAGATTCCATATATATGTGTTAGCATACTGTATTTGTTTTTCTCTTTCTGACTTACTTCACTCTGTATGACAGACTCTAACTCCATCCACCTCACTACAAATACCTCCATTTCGTTTCTTTTTATGGCTGAGTAATAGTCCATTGTATATATGTGCCACATCTTCTTTATCCATTCATCTGTTGATGGACACTTAGGTTGCTTCCATGTCCTGGATATTGTAAATGTTGCTGCAATGAACATTGTGGTACATGACTCTTTTTGAATTATGGTTTTCTCAGGGTATATGCCCAGTAGTGGGATTGCTGGGTCATATGGTAGTTCTATTTTTAGTTTTTTAAGGAACCTCCATACTGTTCTCCATAGTGGCTGTATCAATTTACATTCCGACCAACAGTGCAAGAGTGTTCCCTTTTCTCCACACCCTCTCTAGCATTTATTGTTTCTAGATTTTTTGATGATGGCCATTCTGACCGGTGTGAGATGATATCTTGTTGTAGTTTTGATTTGCATTTCTCTAATGATTAATGATGTTGAGCATTCTTTCATGTGTCTGTTGGCAATCTGTATATCTTCTTTGCAGAAATGTGTATTTAGGTCTTCTGCCCATTTTTGGATTGGGTTGTTTGTTTTTTTGTTATTGAGCTGCATGAGCTGCTTGTAAATCTTGGAGATTAATCCTTTGTCAGTTGCTTCATTTGCAAATATTTTCTCCCATTCTGAGGGTTTTCTTTTGGTCTTGTTTATGGTTTCCTTTGCTGTGCAAAAGCTTTTAAGTTTCAGTAGGTCCCATTTGTTTATTTGTGTTTTTATTTCCATTTCTCTAGGAGTTGGGTCAAAAAGGATCTTGCTGTGATTTATGTCATAGAGTGTTCGGCCTATGTTTTCCTCTAAGAGTTTGATAGTGTCTGGCCTTACACTTAGGTCTTTAATCCATTTTGAGTTTATTTTTGTGTATGGTGTTAGGGAGTGTTCTAATTTCATAATTTTACATGTACCTGTCCAGTTTTCCCAGCACCACTTATTGAAGAGGCTGTCTTTTCTCCACTGTATATGCTTGCATCCTTTATCAAAGATAAGGTGACCATATGTGCGTGGGTTTATCTCTGGGCTTTCTATCCTGTTCCATTGATCTATATTTCTGTTTTTGTGTCAGTACCAAACTGTCTTGATTACTATAGCTTTGTAATATAGACTGAAGTCAGGGAGCCAGATTCCTCCAGCTCCATTTTTCGTTCTCAAGATTGCTTTGGCTATTCGGGGTCTTTTTTGTTTCCATACAAATTGTGAAATTTTTTGTTCTAGTTCTGTGAAAAATGCCAGTGGTACTTTGATAAGGATTGCATTGAATCTGTAGATTGCTTTGGGTAGCAGAGTCATTTTCACAATGTTGATTCTTCCAATCCAAGAACATGGTATATCTCTCCATCTATTTGTATCATCTTTAATTTCTTTCATCAGTGTCTTATAATGTTCTGCATACAGGTCTTTTGTCTCCTTATGAAGGTTTATTCCTAGATATTTTATTCTTTTTGTTGCAATGGTAAACGAGAGTGTTTTCTTAATTTCACTTTCAGATTTTTCATTATTAGTGTATAGGAATGCAAGAGATTTCTGTGCATTAATTTTGTATCCTGCTACTTTTCCAAATTCATTGATTAGCTCTAGTAGTTTTCTGGTAGCATCTTTAGGATTCTCTATGTATAGTATCATATCATCTGCAAACAGTGACAGCTTTACTTCTTTTCCAATTTGGATTCCTTTTATTTCCTTTTCTTCTCTGATTGCTGTGGCTAACACTTCCAAAACTATGTTGAATAATAGTGGTGAGAGTGGGCAACCTTGTCTTGTTACTGATCTTTGTGGAAATGGTTTCAGTTTTTCACCATTGAGGACAATGTTGGCTGTGGTTTTGTCATATATGGCCTTTATTATGTTGAGGAAAGTTCCTTCTATGCTTACTTTCTGCAGGGCTTTGAGCATAAATGGGTGTTGAATTTTGTCAAAAGATTTCTCTACATCTATTGAGATGATCATATGGTTTTTCTCCTTCAATTTGTTAATATGATGTATGACGTTGATTGATTTGTGTATATTGAAGAATCCTTGCATTCCTGGAATAAACCCCACTTGATCATGGTGTATGATCCTTTTAATGTGCTGTTGGATTCTGTTTGCTAGTATTTTGTTGAGGATTTTTGCATCTATGTTCATCAGTGATATTGGCCTGTAGTTTTCTTTCTTTGTGACATCTTTGTCTGGTTTTGGTATCAGGGTGATGGTGGCCTCGTAGAATGAGTTGGGGAGTGTTCCTCCCTGTGCAATATTTTGGGAGAGTTTGAGAAGGATAGGTGTTAGCTCTTCTCTAAATGTTTGATAGAATTCGCCTGTGAAGCCATCTGGTCCTGGGATTTTGTTTGTTGGAAGATTTTTAATCACAGTTACAATTTCAGTGCTTCTGATTGGTCTGTTCATATTTTCTATTTCTTCCTGGTTCAGCCTCGGCAGGTTGTGCATTTCTAAGAATCTGTCCATTTCTTCCAGGTTCTCCATTTTATTGGCATAGAGTTGCTTGTAGTAATCTCTCATGATCCTTTGTATTTCTGCAGTGTCATTTGTTACTTCTCCTTTTTCATTTCTAATTCTATTGATTTGAGTCTTCTCCCTTTTTCTCTTGATGAGTCTGGCTAATGGTTTATCAATTTTGTTTATCTTCTCAAAGAAAAAGCTTTTAGTTTTATTGATCTTTGCTATTGTCTCCTTCATTTCTTTTTCATTTATTTCTGATCTGATCTTTATGATTTCTTTCCTTCTGCTAGCTTTGGGGTTTTTTTGTTCTTCTTTCTCTAATTGTTTTAGGTAGAAGGTTAGGTTGTTTATTCAAGATGTTTCCTGTTTCTTAAGGTAGGCTTGTATTGCTATAAACTTCCCTCTTAGCACTGCTTTTGCTGCATCCCATAGGTTTTGGGTCGTCGTGTCTCCATTGTCATTTGTTTCTAGGTATTTTTTGATTTCCCCTTTGAGTTCTTCAGTGATCACTTCGTTATTAAGTAGTGTATTGTGTAGCCTCCATGTGTTTGTATTTTTTACAGATCTTTCCCTGTAATTGATATGTAGTCTCACAGCATTGTGGTCAGAAAAGATACTTGATACGATTTCAATTTTCTTAAATTTACCAAGGCTTGATTTGTGACCCAAGTTATGATCTATCCTGGAGAATGTTCCATGAGCACTTGAGAAAAATGTGTATTCTCTTGTTTTTGGGTGGAATGTCCTATAAATATCAATTAAGTCCATCTTGTTTAATGCATCACTTAAAGTTTGTTTCCTTATTTATTTTCATTTTGGATGATCTGTCCATTGGTGAACATGGGGTGTTAAAGTCCCCTACTATGATTGTGTTGCTGTCGATTTCCCCTTTTATTGCTGTTAGTATTTGCCTTATGTATTGAGGTGCTCCTATGTTGGGTGCATAAATATTTACAATTGTTATACCTTCCTCTTGGATCGATCTCTTGATCATTATATAGTGTCCTTCTTTGTCTCTTGTAATAGTCTTTATTTTAATGTCTATTTTGTCTGATATGAGAATTGCTACTCCAGCTTTCTTTTGATTTCCATTTGCATGGAATATCTTTTTCCATCCCCTCACTTTCAGTCTGTATGTGTCCCTAGGTCTGAAGTGGGTTTCTTGTAGTCAGCATATATATGGGTCTTGTTTTTGTATCCATTCAGCCAGTCTGTGTCTTTTGGTGGGAGCATTTAATCCATTTACATTTAAGGTAATTATCGATATGTATGTTCCTATTCCCATTTTCTTAAATGTTTTGGGTTTGTTATTGTAGGTGTTTTCCTTCTCTTGTGCTTCTTGCATAGAGAAGTTCCTTTAGCATTTGTTGTAAAGCTGGTTTTGTGGTGCTGAACTCTCTCAGCTTTTGCTTGTCTGTAAAGCTTTTAATTTCTCCATCAAATCTGAATGAGATCCTTGCTGGGTAGAGTAATCTTGGTTGTAGGTTTTTCTCCTTCATCACTTTAAGTATATCCTGCCACTCCCTTCTGACTTGCAGAGTTTCTGTTGAAAGATCAGCTGTTAACCTTATGGGGATTCCCTTGTGTGTTATTTGTTGTTTTTCCCTTGCTGCTTTTAATATGTTTTCTTTATATTTAATTTTTGAGAGTTTGATTAATATGTGTCTTGGCGTGTTTCTCCTGGGATTTATCCTGTATGGGACTCTCTGTGCTTCCAGGACTTAACTATTTCCTTACCCATATTAGGGAAGTTTTCAACTATAATCTCTTCAAATATTTTCTCAGTCCCTTTCTTTTTCTCTTCTTCTTCTGGGACCCCTATAATTCGAATGTTGGTGTGTTTAATATTGTCCCAGAGGTCTCTGAGACTGTCCTCAGTTCTTTTCTTTCTTTTTTCTTTATTCTGCTCTGCAGTAGTTATTTCCACTATTTTATCTTCCAGGTCACTTACCTGTTCTTGTGCCTCAGTTATTCTGCTATTGATCCCTTCTAGAGTATCTTTAATTTCATTTATTGTGTTTTTCATCGTTGCTTGGTTCCTCTTTAGTTCTTCTACGTCCTTGTTAAATGTTTCTTGCATTTTGTCTATTCTATTTCCAAGATTTTGGATCATCTTTACTATCATTATTCTGAATTCTTTTTCAGGTAGACTGCCTATTACCTCTTCATTTGTTAGGTCTGGTGTGTTTTGACCCTGCTCCTTCATCTGCTGTGTGTTTTTCTGTCTTTTCATTTTGCTTATCTTACTGTGTTTGGGGTCTCCTTTTCACAGGCTGCAGGTTCATAGTTCCTGTTGTTTTTGGTATCTGTCCCCGGTGGCTAAGATTGGTTCTGTGCGTTGTGTAGGCTTCCTGGTGGAGGGGACTAGTGCCTGTGTTCTGGTGGATGAAGCTGGATCTTGTCTTTCTGGTGGGCACGTCCACGTCTGGTGGTGTGTTTTGGCGTGTCTGTGGCCTTATTATGATTTTAGGCAGCCTCTCTGCTAATGGATGGGGCTGTGTTCCTGTCTTGCTAGTTGTTTGGCATAGGGTGTCCAGCACTGTAGCTTGCTGGTCGTTGTGTGAAGCTGGGTCTTGATGTTGAGATGGAGATCTCTGAGACATTTTTGCCATTTGGTATGATGTGGAGCTGGGAGGTCTCTTGTGGACCAGTGTCCTGAAGTTGGCTCTCCCACCTCAGAGGCACAGCCCTGATGCCTGGCTGGAGCACCAAGAGCCTTTCATCCACTCAGCTCAGAATAAAAGGGAGAAAAAATAGAAAGAAAGAGAGCAAGAGGATAAAATAAAATAAAATAAAGCTATTATAATAAAAAATAAGAAAAAAATTATTAAGAAAACATTAAGAAAAAAAATTTTTTTAATTTTTTAAAATAAATTTATTAATTTTTTATAATAAAAAATAAGAAAAAAATTTTAAGAAAAAATTTATTAAGAAAAAAATTTTAATTTTTTAAAATAAAAAATAAGAAAAAAATTAAGAAAAAAATTTTTTTAAATAAAAAATAAGGAAAAAATTATTAAGAAAAATTTATTAAGAAAAAAATTTTTTAAGTAAAAAAAAAAAAAAACAACAAAAAAACGGATGGACCAAACCCTAAGACAAATGGTGGAAGCAAAGCTATACAGACAAATTCTCACCCAAAAGCATGCACGTATACACTCATAAAAAAAAGAAAAGGGGAAAAAGTAATATATCCTGCTCCCAAAGTCCACCTCCTGAATTTGGGATGATTCATTGTCTATTCAGGTATTCAACAGATGCAGGGTACATCAAATTGATTGTGGAGATTTAATCCGCTGCTTCTGAATCTGCTGGGAGAAATTTCCCTTTCTCTTCTTTGTTCGCACAGCTCCCAGGTTTCAGCCTTGGATTTGGACCCGCCTCTGCATGTAGGTCGCCTGAGGGCATCTGTTCCCCTCCCAGACAGAACGGGGTTAAAGGAGCAGCTGCTTTGGGGGCTCTGACTCACTCAGGTGGGGGGGAGTGAAGGGTACAGATGCGGCGCGAGCCTGCAATGGCAGAGGCCAGCGTGACGTTGCAGCAGTCTGAGGCGCGCCGTGCGTTCTCCCGGGGAAGCTGTCCCTGGATCACGGGAGCCTGGCAGTGGTGGGCTGCACTGGCTCCCGGGAGAGGCGGTGTGGATAGTGACCTGTGCTCGCACACAGGCTTCTTGGTGGGGGCAGCAGCAGCCTTAGAATCTCATGCTCGTCTCTGGGGTCTGCGCTGATAGCCGCGGCTCGTGGCTGTCTCTGGAGCTCATTTAGGCGGCGCTCTGAATCCCCTCTCCTTGCGCACCGTGAAACAAAGAGGCAAGAAAAAGTCTCTTGCCTCTTCGGCAGCTTCAGACATTTTCCCGGACTCCCTCCCGACTAGCTGTGGTGTGCTAACCCCTTCAGGCTGTGTTCACGTCGCCAACCCCAGTCCTCTCCCTGGGATCCGACCGAAGCCCGAGCCTCAGCTCCCAGCCCCCGCCCACCCCTGCAGGGGAGCAGACAAGCCTCTTGGGCTGGTGAGTGCTGCTCAGCACCAATCCTCTGTGCGGGAATCTCTCCGCTTTGCCCTCTGCACCCCTGTTGCTGCGCTCTCCTCCATGGCTCTGAAGCTTCCCTTCTCCACCACCCGCAGTGTCCACCTGCGAAGGGGCTTCCTAGTGTGTGGAAACCTTTCCTCCTTCACAGCTCCCTCCCACTGGTGCAGGTCCCATCCCTATTCTTTTGTCTCTGTTATTTCTTTTTTCTTTTGCCCTACCCAAGTACGTGGGGATTTTCTTGCCTTTTGGGAGGTCTGACGTCTTCTGCCAGCGTTCAGTGGGTGTTCTGTAGGAGCAGTTCCACGTGTAGATGTATTTCTAATGTATCTGTGGGAAGGAAGGTGATCCCAGCGTCTTACTCTTCCGCCATCTTGCCCCCCTCCCTCTATTATTTTTATGCAATTGTAAATGTGATTGTTTTCTTCATTTCTCTTTCTGATAGACTGTTATTAGTGTATACAAGTTCTATAGATCTGTATATAACTTTATTTCCTGCAACTTTACTGAATTACGTTATTAGTACTAATAAATGTTTTGTTGGGGTTTATAGGTTTTGTCATCTGCAAAGAGTGAAGTTTTATTTCTTTCTTTCCAATTTGATTGTTCTTATTTATTTTTCTTGTCTGATTGCTATGGCTAGAAATTCAAATATTATGTTCAATAAAAGTTGCAAGAGTGGGCATCCTGTCTTCTTCCTGATTTTAGAGGAAAAGCTTTCAGCTTTTCACCATTGAGTATGATGCTAGCTGTGAGTTTCTCATATATGACCTTTATTTTGCTGAGGTATCTTTTCTCTGTACTCACTTTGTTGAGATTTTTTTTTATCATAAATACATGTTAAATTTTGAAAAAATCTTTTTCTGCATCTTTTGATGTAATCATATTACTTTTGTCCTTCATTTTATTAATGTGGTGTATCATGTTGATTGATTTGTGGGTATTGAACCATCCTTGCATCCTTGGGATAAATCCCAGTTGATCATTGTATATAATCCTTTCAATGTATATTTGAATTTGGCTTGCTAATATTTTTTGAGGATTTTTTTCATCTATGTTCATCAGGGATATTGACCTGTATTTTATGGTTTTTGTAGTATCTTTGTCTGGTTTTATTATCAGGGAAATGTTGACCTTATCAAATGAGTTGGAATATATTCTCTCTTCCTCTGTTTCTGGAACAGATTTATAGAATTAGTATTATTTCTTCATTTAATGTTTGGTAGAATTCGTCTGTGAATACATCTAGGTGTGAAAATTTATTTTTTGTAAGTTTTTAACTTTATAATGTCAAGTTCTCTAATAGCTATGGGAATATTCAGATTATATATTTTCTCTTGACTGAGTTTGGTCATTTGTAATTTTTAAGAAATTGGTACATTTCATCTAAGTTTTCACAATTTTTTTCCTCATGACTTTATTTTCCTGAACAAAGCAACTACATATAGATGAGAATAAAACCAACTTGCTGTTTCCTTCCACAATTTATATAGCTTTTTAGTTTTACATAAACTATATCATAAATATGCAAGATTAACTGTGCTAAACTATGTTGAACTACAGCAATTATTTACTTGATTTCATTTGTTATGTTGCCAAAACCTTCCTTTTATTTAATTTTGTCTCAAATTGCCAAAAACCATCTTTCCTTTCCTATTACCATAACAGAATTTCAGATCTACTTTGTTTCTTATTAAGCTTACTATCTATTCTCTGAGTCCATGAAATCTTGGAATTGATACTGCTTTATGTATGAGATGGTCAATAATATTATACTTTTACTTTGAATTCACCTCTTGCTAATACTAGTACTCTTTCCTAAAAATAAATTTTATTGGAGTGTAGTTGATTTACAATGTTGTGCTAAAGTGAATCAGTTATGTACATACATATATCAACTGTTTTTAAGATTCTTTACCCATATAGGCCATTACAGAGTACTGAGTAGAGTTCCCTGTGCTATACAGTAGGTGCTTATTAGTTATCTATTTTATATATAGTAGTGTGTATATGTCAATCCCAATCTTCCAGTTTATCCCTCCCCCCATTACCCCGGTAACCATAAGTTTGTTTTCTACATCTATAACTCTATTTCTGTTTTGCAGATAATTTCATTTTTACACTTTCTTTAAATTCCACATATAAGCATTATCATATGATATTTGTCTTTCTCTGTCTGACTTAGTTTACTCAGTATGACAATCTCTAGGTCCATCCATGTTGCTGCAAATGGCATTATTTTGTTCTCTTCTATGTCTGAGTAATATTCCATTGCATACGTGTAGAACATCTCCTTTATCCATTCATCTGTTGAAGGACATTTAGGTTGCTTCCATGTCCTGGCTATTGTAGATAGTGCTGCAATGAACATTGTGGTGCATGTACTCTTTTGAATTATGGCTTTCTCTGGATATATGCCCAGGAGTGGGATTGCTGCATCATATGGTAGCTCTACTTTTAGATTTTTAAGGAACCTCCATACTGTTCTCCATAGTGGCTGTACCAATTACATTCCCACAAACAGTGTAGGAGGGTCCCCTTCTCTCCACACCCTCTCCAGCATTTATTGTTTGTAGACTTTTTGATGATGGCCATTCTGACTGGTGAGGTGATAACTCATTGTAGTTTTGATTTGCATTTCTCTAATAATTAGTGATGTTGAGTATATTTTCATGTGCTTTTAGGCCATCTGTCTGTCATTTTTTCGATTGGGTTGTTTGGTTTTTTTTGATATTGAGCTGCATGAGCTGTCTATATATTTTGGAGACTAATCCCTTGTTGGTTGCTTCGTTTGCAAATACTTTCTCCCATCCTGAGGATTGTCATTTTGTTTTCTTTATGGTTTTCTTTGCTGTGCAAAAGCTTTTAAGTTTAATTAGGTCCCATTTATTTATTTTTATTTTTATTTTCATTACTCTAAGAGTTGCATCAAAAAATATCTTGCTGCAATTTATGTCAAAGAATGCTCCGCCTATGTTTTCCTCTACTGTTTTTATAGTATCTGGCCTTACATTTAGGTCTTTAATCCATTTGGAGTTTATTTTTGTGCATGGTGTTGGGGGTGTTCTACTTTCATTTGTTTACATGTAGCTGTCCTGTTTTCCAAGCACCACTTATTGAAGAGACTTTCTTTTCTCCATTGTGTATTCTTGCCTCTTTTGTCATAGATTAGGTGACCACAGGTGCATGGGTTTATCTCTGGAGTTTCTATTCTGTTCCATTGATCTATATTTCTGTTTTTGTGCCAGTACCATACTATTTTGATGACTGTTGCTTTGTGTTATAGTCCGAAGTCAGGGAGCCTGATTCCTCCAGCTCCGTTTTTCTTTCTCAAGATTGCTTTGGTTATTCATGGTCTTTTGTGTTCCAAAACAACTTTTTTTTTTTTTTTTTACACACACTGTATTTTATTTTTACAAGAGATAAATAGACTGACACCAAGCATTGTACATGGATGACCACAACAAAAGCAACAATGATTGCAATTACCAAACATGAAACACACTCATACTATGTCATAATATTGACATTCAGTCCAGTAATCCTCCACTGCAACAGCTCCTTTACTTTGCAGTGAAAATTGATTTGTATATTCTTTGCCTCTGAGTTCTTGTGGGATTTTTTCTTTTTTTAAATTCAACCAGAAAGTCACAAAAATTATACTCATCCTCATCAGTTCACTCAGTCCCATGTAATTAATTTTTTTTTTCATCTTGATCTTTTGTTAGCACTTTTATGAGCTCATCAGTTTTTCATTAGAGTTCTGAAAATGCTTATTCATTCAGTTCAGCAGTACAGTCAGCTACCAGAAACCTGTACTTGTCAGAGTCTTTTCCATGAATTTCCTGAAGATGAAACCCTTTTATAGGAACATATTTACAAAAGCATCAGAGTACACCCAGAACTGTCTGTAAATGACAAAAGACTTAAAAATGACCACGGTTAAAGATTTGATGAAAGTTCATAATAATGCAGTTGACAAGAAAATTAGTTATTTCTGAGATATACATTTTAAAGTAATAACTAGGATTATGACTTATAACATTATACCAGAATATATAAGATTTTTAGAAATTTCATGTAATGTCTGAAACATTTATATTAACATATTTCCATACAAATAACCCAATGAAATTTTAGTATTAGTTGTTTTGTTTGTTTGTTTATACTGCAGGTTCTTATTAGTCATCAATTTTATACACATCAGTGTATACATGTCAATCCCAATCGCCCAATTCAGCACACCACTATCCCCACCCCACCGCAGTTTTCCCCCCTTGGTGTCCATATATCTGTTCTCTACATCTGTGTCTCAACTTCTGCCCTGCAAACCGGCTCATCTGTACCATTTTTCTAGGTTCCACATACATGCGTTAATATACAATATTTGTTTTTCTCTTTCTGACTTACTTCACTCTGTATGACAGTCTCTAGATCCATCCACGTCTCAACAAATGACTCAATTTCGTTCCTTTTTATGGCTGAGTAATATTCCATTGTATATATGTACCACAACTTCTTTATCCATTCGTCTGTCGATGGGCATTTAGGTTGCTTCCATGACCTTGCTATTGTAAATAGTGCTGCAATGAACATTCGGGTGCATGTGTCTTTTTGAATTACGGTTTTCTCTGGGTATATGCCCAGTAGTGGGATTGCTGGGTCATATGGTAATTCTATTTTTAGTTTTTTAAGGAGCCTCCATATTGTTCTCCATAGTGGCTGTATCAATTTACATTCCCACCAACAGTGCAAGAGGGTTCCCTTTTCTCCACACCCTCTCCAGCATTTGTTGTTTGTAGATTTTCTGATGATGCCCATTCTAATTGGTGTGAGGTGATACCTCATTGTAGTTTTGATTTGCATTTCTCTAATAATTAGTGATGTTGAGCATCTTTTCATGTGCTTCTTGGCCGTCTGTATGTCTTCTTTGGAGAAATGTCTATTTAGGTCTTCTGCCCATTTTTGGATTGGGGTGTTTGTTTCTTTAATATTGAGCTGAATGAGCTGTTTATATATTTTGGAGATTAATCCTTTGTCCGTTGATTCCTTTGCAAATATTTTCTCCCATTCTGAGGGTTGTCTTTTCGTCTTGTTTATGGTTTCCTTTGCTGTGCAAAAGCTTTGAAGTTACATTAGGTCCCATTTGTTTATTTTTGTTTTTATTTCCATTACTCTAGGAGGTGGATCAAAAAAGATCTTGCTGTGATTTATGTCAAAGAGTGTTCTTCCTATGTTGTCCTCTAAGAGTTTTATAGTGTCCAGTCTTACATTTAGGTCTGTAATCCATTTTGAATTTATTTTTGTGTATGGTGTTAGGGAGTATTCTAATTTCATTCTTTTACATGTAGCTGTCCAGTTTTCCCAGCACCACTTATTGAAGAGACTGTCTTTTCTCCATCGTATATCTTTGCCTCCTTTGTCATAGATTAGTTGACCATAGGTGCGTGGGTTTATCTCTGGGCTTTCTATCTTGTTCCATTGATCCATGTTTCTGTTTTTGTGCCAGTACCATATTGTCTTGATTACTGTAGCTTTGTAGTATAGTCTGAAGTCAGGGAGTTTGATTCCTCCAGCTCCGTTTTTTTCCCTCAAGACTGCTTTGGCTATTCGGGGTCTTTTGTGTCTCCACACAAATTTTAAGATGATTTGTTCTAGCTCCGTAAAAAATGCCATTGGTAATTTGATAGGGATTGCATTGAATCTGTAGATTGCTTTGGGTAGTATAGTCATTTTCACAATGTTGATTCTTCCAATCCAAGAACATGGTATATCTCTCCATCTGTTGGTATCATCTTTAATTTCTTTCATCAGTGTCTTATAGTTTTCTGCATACAGGTCTTTTGTCTCCCTAGGTAGGTTTATTCCTAGGTATTTTATTCTTTTTGTTGCAATGGTAAATGGGAGTGTTTCCATAATTTCTCTTCCAGATTTTTCATCATTAGTGTATAGGAATGCAAGAGATTTCTGTGCATTAATTTTGTATCCTGCAACTTTACCATATTCATTAATTAGCTCTAGCAGTTTTCTGGTGGCAGTTTTAGGATTCTCTATGTATAGTATCATGTCATCTGCAAACAGTGACAGTTTTACTTCTTCTTTTCCAATTTGTATTCCTTTTATTTCTTTTTCTTCTCTGATTGCCGTGGCTAGGACTTCCAGAACTATGTTGAATAATAGTGGTGAGAGTGGACATCCTTGTCTCGTTCCTGATCTTAGAGGAAATGCTTTCAGTTTTTCACCGTTGAGAATGATGTTTGCTGTGGGTTTGTCATATATGGCCTTTATTATGTTGAGGTAGGTTCCCTCTATGCCTACTTTCTGGAGAGTTTTTATCATAAATGGGTGTTGAATTTTGTCAAAAGCTTTTTCTGCATCTATTTAGATGATCATATGGTTTTTATTCTTCAATTTGTTAATATGGTGTATCACATTGATTGATTTGCGTATATTGAAGAATCCTTGCATCCCTGGGATAAATCCCACTTGATTGTGGTGTATGATCCTTTTAATGTGTTGTTGGATTCTGTTTGCTAGTATTTTGTTGAGGATTTTTGCATCTATATTCATCAGTGATATTGGTCTGTAATTTTCTTTTTTTATACTATCTTTGTCTGGTTTTGGTATTAGGGTGATGGTGGCCTCATAGAATGAGTTTGGGAGTGTTCCTTCCTCTGCAATTTTTTGGAAGAGTTTGAGAAGGATAGGTGTTAGCTCTTCTCTAAATGTTTGATAGAATTCACCTGTGAAGCCATCTGGTCCTGGACTTTTGTTTGTTGGAAGATTTTTAATCACAGTTTCAATTTCATTACTTGTGATTGGTCTGTTCATATTTTCTGCTTCTTCCTGGTTCAGTCTTGGAAGGTTATACCTTTCTAAGAATTTGTCCATTTCTTCCAGGTTGTCCATTTTATTGGCATAAAGTTGCTTGTAGTAGTCTCTTAGGATGCTTTGTATTTCTGCGGTGTCTGTTGTAACTTCTCCTTTTTCATTTCTGATTTTATTGATTTGAGTCCTCTCCCTCTTTTTCTTGATGAGTCTGGCTAATGGCTTATCAATTTTGTTTATCTTCTCAAAGAACCAGCTTTTAGTTTTATTGATCTTTGCTATTGTTTTCTTTGTTTCTATTTCATTTATTTCTGCTCTGATCTTTATGATTTCTTTCCTTCTGCTAACTTTGGGTTTTGTTTGTTCTTCTTTCTCTAGTTTCTTTAGGTGTAAGGTTAGATTGTTTACTAGAGATTTTTCTTGTTTCTTGAGGTAGGCTTGTATAGCTATAAACTTCCCTCTTAGAACTGCTCTTGCAGCATCCCATAGGTTTTGGGTTGTCGTGTTTTCATTGTCATTTGTCTCTAGGTATTTTTTAATTTCCTCTTTGATTTCTTCAGTAATCTCTTGGTTATTTAGTAACGTATTGTTTAGCCTCCATGTGTTTGTGTTTTTTATGCTTTTTCCCCTGTAATTCATTTCTAATCTCATAGCGTTGTGGTCAGAAAAGATGCTTGATATGATTTCAATTTTCTTAAATTTACTGAGACTTGATTTGTGACCCAAGATGTGATCTATCCTGGAGAATGTTCCGTGCGCACTTGAGAAGAACGTGTCATCTGCTGTTTTTGGATGGAATGTCCTATAAATATCAATTAAATCTATCTGGTCTATTGTGTCATTTAAAGCTTCTGTTTCCTTATTTATTTTCATTTTGGATGATCTGTCCATTGGTGTAAGTGAGGTGTTAAAGTCCCCCACTATTATTGTGTTACTATCAATTTCCTCTTTTATAGCTGTTAGCAATTGCCTTATGTAATGAGGTGCTCCTATGTTGGGTGCATATATATTTATAATTGTTATATCTTCTTCTTGGATTGATCCCTTGATCATTATATAGTGTCCTTCCTTGTCTCTTGTAACATTCTTTATTTTAAAGTCTATTTTATCTGATATGAGTATAGCTACTCCAGCTTTCTTTTGATTTCCATTTGCATGGAATATCTTTTTCCATCCCCTCACTTTCAGTCTGTATGTGTCCCTAGGTCTGAAGTGGGTCTCTTGTAGACAGCATATATATGGGTCTTGTTTTTGTATCCATTCAGCAAACCTGTGTCTTTTGGCTGGAGCATTTAATCCATTCACGTTTAAGGTAATTATCGATATGTATGTTCCTATGACCATTTTCTTAATTGTTTTGGGTTTGTTTTTGTAGGTCCTTTTCTTCTCTTGTGTTTCCCACTTAGAGAAGTTCCTTTAACATTTGTTGTAGAGCTGGTTTGGTGGTGCTGAATTCTCTTAGCTTTTGCTTGTCTGTAAAGCTTTTGATTTCTCCATCAAATCTAAATGAGATCCTTGCCGGGTAGAGTAATCTTGGTTGTAGGTTCTTCCCTTTCATCACTTTAAGTATATCATGCCACTCCCTTCTGGCTTGTAGAGTTTCTGCTGACAAATCAGCTGTTAACCTTATGGGAGTTCCCTTGTATGTTATTTGTCGTTTTTCCCTTGCTGCTTTCAATAATTTTTCTTTGTCTTTAATTTTTGCCACTTTGATTACTATGTGTCTCGGCGTGCTTCTCCTTGGGTTTATCCTGTATGGGACTCTCTGCGCTTCCTGGACTTGGGTGGCTATTTCCTTTCCCATGTTAGGGAAGTTTTCGACTATAATCTCTTCAAATATTTTCTCTGGTCCTTTCTCTCTCTCTTCTCCTTCTGGGACCCCTATAATGCGAATGTTGTTGCGTTTAATGTTGTCCCAGAGGTCTCTTAGGCTGTCTTCATTTCTTTTCATTCTTTTTTCTTTAGTCTGTTCCGCAGCAGTGAATTCCACCATTCTGTCTTCCAGGTCACTTATCCGTTCTTCTGCCTCAGTTATTCTACTATTGATTCCTTCTAGTGTAGTTTTCATTTCAGTTATTGTATTGGTCATCTCTGTTTGTTTTTTCTTTAATTCTTCTAGGTCTTTGTTAATCATTTCTTGCATCTTCTCAATCTTTGCCTCCATTCTTATTCCAAGGTCCTGGATCATCTTCACTATCATTATTCTGAATTCTTTTTCTGGAAGGTTGCCTATCTCCACTTCATTTAATTGTTTTTCTGGGGTTTTTTCTTGTTCCTTCATCTGGTATATAGCCCTCTGCCTTTTCATCTTGTCTATCTTTCTGTAAATGTGGTATCTGTTCCACAGGCTGCAGGACTGTAGTTTTTCTTGCTTCTGCTGTCTGCCCTCTGGTGGTTGAGGCTATCTAAGAAGCTTGATGGGAGGCTCTGGAGGTGGGTAGAGCTGACTGTTGCTGTGGCGGTCAGAGCTCTGTAAAACTTTAATCCACTTGACTGTTGCTGGGTGGGGCTGGGTTCCCTCCCTGTTGGTTGTTTTGCCTGAGGCAACCCAACACTGGAGCCTACCCGGGCTCTTTGGTGGGGCTAATGATGGACTCTGGGAGGGCTCACGCCAAGGAGTACTTCCCAGAACCTCCGCTGCCAGTGTCCTTGTCCCCACGGTGAAACAGAGCCAGCCCCCGCCTCTGCAGGAGACCCCCCAACACCAGCAGTTATGTCTGGTTCAGTCTCCCCCAGGGTCACTGCTCCTTCCCCTGGGTCCCGATGCACACACTATTTTGTGTACACCCTCCAAGAGTGGGTTCTCTGTTTCCCCCAGTCCTGTCAAAGTCCTGCAATCAATTCCCACTAGGCTTCAAAGTCTGATTCTCTATGAATTCCTCCTCCCGTTGCCGGACCCCCAGGTTGGGAAGCCTGACGTGGGGCTCAGAACTTTCACTCCAGTGGGTGGACTTCTGTGGTATAAGTGCTCGCCAGTCTGTGAGTCACCCACCCAGCAGTTATGGGATTTGATTTTACTCTGATTGCGCCCCTCCTACCGTCTCACTGTGGCTTCTCCTCTGTCCTTGGACGTGGGGTATCCTCCTTGGTGAAGTCCAGTGTCTTCCTGTCGATGATTGTCCAGCAGCCAGTTGTGATTCTGGTGCTCTCGCAAGAGGGAGTGAGAGCACGTCCTTCTACTCCGCCATCTTGGTTATGTAAAATTTTTTGTTCTAATTCTGTGAAAAATGTCATTGGTAATTTGATCAGGTTTGCATTCAATCTGTAGATTGCCTTGGGTAGTACAATAAGTCCCCTACATATGAACGAGTTCTGTTCCGAGAGCGTGTTTGTAAGTACAATTTGTTCGTAAGTCCAACAAACTTAGCCTAGGTACCCAACAAACACAATTGGCTATATAGTACTGTACTGTAATACTTTTCCCACAAATAATACATAAAAAACAAATAAATACACATAAAAACACTTTTAATCTTACAGTACAGGACCTTGATAGTACAGTAGTACAGTACAACAGCTGGCATACAGGGGCTGGCATCAAGTGAACAGGCAAGAAGAGTTACTGACTGGAGGAGGGAGAGGAGGTGGAAGATGGTAGAGCTGAAGGATCATCAGCAGTAGGAGATGGAGTGCAAGCTGCAATGTCACTCATGCCTGACATTGATGACACAGGTTCTGGTTCCTTGCTGGATTCAATTCTATCTACCCTCTTGAAAAAATGATTCAGTGATGTCTGGATAGTACCTCTTTTTCCTCATTATAGATGACATGGTAGCAATAGACTGCTTTCTGAAGAGCTGCTGCAACCTTCTAGTACCAATCTATTTTCAGGTCCTGTGCCTAAAAAACTAACAGTGCCTCCTCAAATAAAGAAAATCCCCTTGCCTTTTCCTGCACTGTGAATCTCTTCAGTTCTACAGTTACTTCTTCCTCTTGTCTCTCTTCTTACTTTCTCTGGGCCTACAATCCTGGTGTTTCTTATCAGTACCCACTACATCACCAATGTTTTTATGCTTGCTTCTGGATATCCTGGGCTTGAAATAAAGATACTATACTACTGTACCCTATACAGTACTATACAGTAAAGAACACAAAAGCACAACCACTTGTAGAGGATGCACACACGTGAAAATATACACCAGATATGTGAATTAACTTCCTTCATCGGGCATGCAAACTCACGTTCCCATCTTTGAAAGTTTGCAACTTGAAGGTTCGTATGCAGGGGACTTACTGTATAGTCATTTTCACAGTATTGATTCTTCCGATCCAAGAACATGGTATATCTCTCCAACTGTTTATGTCATCTTTTATATCTTTCATCAGTATCTTACAATTTTCTGAGTATAGGTCCTTTGCCTCCTTAAGGTAGGTTTATTCCTAGGTATTTTATTTTTTTGATGCAATGATAAATGGGATTGTTTCTTTGATTTCTCTTTCTGATTATTCATTGTTAATGTATAGGAATGCAAGAGATTTCTCTGCATTAATTTTGTATCCTGCAACTTTACTGAATTAATTTATTAGCTCTAGTATTTTTCTGGTAGTATCTATAGGGTTTTCTATGTACAGAATCATGTCATTTGCAGCCAGTGACAGTTTTTCTTCTTTTTTTCCAGTTTGGATTCCTTTTATTTCTTTTGCTTCTCTGATTGCCATGGCTAGGACTTCCCAAACTATGCTGAATAATGGTGGTGAGAGTGGACATCCCTGTCTTGTTCCTGACCTTAGAGGAAATGTGTTCAGCTTTTCTGCACTGAGAATGATGTTTGCTGGGGGTTTGTCATATATGGACTTTACCATTTTGAGGCAGGTTGCCTCTATGCCCACTTTATGGAGAGTTTTTATCATAAATTGGTGTTGAATTTTGTCCAAAGCTTTTTCTGCATCTAATGAGATGATCATATGGTTTTTATTCTTCGATGTGTTGATGTGGTGTATTACATTGATTGATCTGTGGATATTGAAAAATTCTTGTATCATCACTGAAATAAATCCCAGTTGATCATGGTGTGTGATCCTTTTAATGTGTTGTTGACTTCTGTTTGGTAGTATTTTGTTGAGGATTTTTGCGTGTATGTTCATCAGTGATATCATCCCATAATTTTCTTTTTTCTTGAAATCTTTTTCTGGTTTTGGTATCAGAGTTATGGTGGCCTCGTAGAATGACCTTGGGAGTGTTCACTCCTCTGCAAATTTTTGGAAGAGTTTCAGAATGGTAGGTGTTAACTCCTCTCTAAATGTTTGATACAATTCACCTGTGAAGCCATCTGCTTCTGAACTTTTTGTTTGTTGGGAGATTTTTAATCAAAGTTTCAATTTCAGTAGTTGTGATTGTTCTGTTCATATTTTCTATTTCTTCCTAGTTCAGACTTGGCCAGTTGTACCCTTCTAAGAATTTGTCCATTTTTTCTAGGTTGTCCATTTTATTGGTGTGTATTTGCTTGTAGTAGTCTCTTATGATCCTTCGTATTTCTGCTGTGTCCATTGTAACTTGTCCTTTTTCATTTCTAATTTTGATGATTTTAGCCCTCTCCCTCTTTTTCTTGACTAGTCTGGCTAAAGGTTTATCAAATTTGTTTATCTTCTCAAAGAACCAGCTTTTAATTTTATTGATCTTTGCTGTTGTTTTCTTCATTTCTTTTTCATTTATTTCTGCTCTGATCTTTATGATTCCTTTCCTTTTACTAAGTTTGGGTTTTTTGTTTGTTTGTTCTTCTTTCTCTAATTGCTTTAGTTCGAAGGTTAGGTTGTTTATTTGAGATTTTTCTTGTTTCTTGAGGTAGGATTGTATTGCTATAAATTTCCCTCTTAGAACTGCTTTTGCTGCATCCCATAGGTTTTCAATCGTTGTGTTTTCATTGCCATTTGTCTCTAGGTATTTTTTTTAATTTCCCCTTTGACTTCTTCAGTGAATCATTGGTTATTTAGTAGCATATTGTTTAGTTTCCATGTGTTTGTCTTTTTTACAGTTTTTTTTTCCTGTGATTGATCTCTAATCTCATAGCAATGTGGTCAGAAAAGATGCTTGATATGATTTCAATTTTCTTACATTTCCTGAAGCTTGATTTGAGACCAAAGATGTGATCTATCCTGGAGAATGTTCTGTGTGCACTTGAGATGAAAGTGTATTTTTGCTGATTGCAGTTACAATATGCTATAAATATCAATTAAGTCTATATGGTCTAGTGTGTCATTTAAGGCTTGCATTTCCTTATTAATTTCCTTTCTGGAAGATCTGTTCATTGGTGTAATTGGAGTGTTAAATTCCCCCACTATTATTGTGTAACTGTTGATTTCCCCTTTTATGCCTGTTAACATTTGCCTTATATATTGAGTTGCTCCTATGTTGGGTGCCTAAATAATCACAATTGTTGTATCTTCTTCTTGGATTGATCCCTTGATCATTATGTAGTGTCCTTCCCTGTCTCTTGTAACAGTCTTTATTTTAACGTCTACTTTAAAGTATTTTGTCTATTTTAAAGTCTATTGCTACTCCAGCTTTCTTTTGATTTCCATTTGCATGAATATCTTTTTCCAACCCCTCACTTTCAGTCTGTGTGTGTCCCTAGGTCTGAAGTGGGTCTCTTGTAGACAGCATATAAATGGGTCTTATTTTTGTATCCATTCAACCAGTCTGGGTCTTTTGGTTGGAGTATTTAATCCATTTACATTTAAGGTAATTATTGATACATATGTTCCTATTGCTGTTTTCTTTATTGTTTGGGGTTTGTTTTTGTAGATCTTTTTCTTCCCTTCTTCTTTTGTTCACTTCTCTTGTGTTTACTACCTAAAGAAGTTTTTTTAGCATTTGTTGTAAAGATGGTTTGGTGGAGCTGAATTCTCTTAAATGTTGTTTGTCTGTAAAGCTTTTGATTTCTCTGTCGAATCTGAATGAGAGCCTTGCTGGCTAGAGTATCCTTGGTTGTAGGTTTTTCCCTTTCATAACTCTAAATATACCATACCATTCCTTTATTGCCTGCTGAGTTTCTGCTGAAAAATCTGCTGATAACCTTATGGGGATTCCCTTGTATGTTATTTTTTGCTTTTCCCTTGTTGCTTTTAATATTTTTCTTTGTATTTAATTTCTTAAAATTTGATTAGTATGCATCTTGGCATGCTCCTCCTTGGGTATATCCTGTATTGGACTCTCTGCACTTCCTGGACTTGGGTGACTATTTCCTCTCCCATGTTAGGGAAGTTTTTGACTGTAATCTCTTCAAATATTTTCTCAAGCCCTTTCTCTTTTTCTTCTGAAACCCCTATAATTCTAATGTTTGTGCATTTAATAATGTCCCAGAGGTCTCTGAGACTCTTCTCATTTCTTTGCATTCTTTTTTCTTTATTCTGTTCCCTGGCAGTGATTTCCACCATTCTGTCTTCCAGGTCAGTTTTCCATTCTTCTGCCTCAGTTTTCCTGCTATTGATTCCTTTTAGTGTATTTTTCATTTCAGTTATTGTATTGTTCATCTCTGTTTGTTTGCTCTTCAGTTTTTTTAGGTCTTTGTTCTCCATCCATGCCTCCATTCTTTTTCCATGATCTTGGATCATCTTTACTACCATTACTCTGAATTCTTTTTCAGGTATATTGCCTATCTCCTCCTCATTTAGTTGTTCTTGTAGGTTTTTATCTTGTTCCTTCATCTGCAACATACTTCTTTGTCTTCTCATTTTGTCAGACTTACTGTGTTTGTGTTCTCCTTTTTGCAGGCTGCAGGATCATAGTTCCTCTGGCTTCTGGTGTCTGCCCCCTGGTGGGTAAGGTTGCTCCAGAGAATTGCTCCATTATGCCCTTGATAGGGGGTTTGATTTGTGTTATGGTGACCGGGACCTGCCCTGGATATTGATTGGGGCCTCCCCTTTGCTCTGTAGTTGTCACTGTCCTGTCAGGGTTCGGGTCTGTTCCCTAGTTGTTCGAATAGAGGCCCCAGATCTGTTTCTTAGCTGAATTTCTTATCCGCAGTACGAGGAAGGCATTATTAAGGCACTCCCACTGGGAGAGAAGCCACTGAGTATTCCTCTTCTGGAGCTGCTCACCTGTGAATGTGTTCTGTTGTGTCTCCTTTCATTAGTTGTGTAGGCTCACAATGTACACTGTTCTTGGCACTGCTCTTGGTCCCTCCTTAACTGTGGGTATGCCAGAAATTGGCCCTGATGACTCTCAGGTGTTATTTTCACCAGGTCACCAATGCAGATCCACTGAGGTCAGGTCCCAGGACTGCAGTAGTCATGCACCTCGACCCACTGTGGGAGCTATGGAAGCAGTTCAGACTCTGACATTGCCCAACCCTCACGTGTATGTGCCCATAAAGCCCACAGCTGCTAAGGTTAGAGCTGTCCTAGCTGCAGGAGCACTTGTTCTTTGGGATGTTTCACAGTCGCTGAATTTATGAAGCCATCAGCAGAAGTGTAACTCCATGATTCACACAGTAGCCAGGAGAGGTTTCAACTCTTCTTTCTTAGTCATAGGCCCTTGGGGCTCAGCTGTGGTTTTAGCCCTACCCCTACATGTGTTCCTTCCACTGGAGTCTGCTTCAGAAGTTGCCTGAACACATGAGCACCTCAGGCAGGAAGGAGGTGAGGCGGTGATTGAGGGGAGCAGGCCACCCAGGTGGTAGGATGCCATGGTAGCAACTGGAACACGTGAGCCCCTCAGGCTGGACTGGTGCTGCAAGCCACCCAGGCACGAGGGTGCTGGGGTAAGGATTGGAGCACACGCACCTGTCAGTCAGCGATCAAGGCAGGTACATCGCCCAGGTTGGAGGGGATGGGGGAGGTGATAGCAGGGATGTGTGAGCTGGCTCTGGCAGGAGCCCTCTCTAGTGCCTGTGGAGGCAGGGGCCAGCACATGAGGAGAGAGGCTGCAATGGCAGCCCTGCCCTTTGAACGCCACTCAACAATGGCACTTCACTCCTGTGGTGGTCCAGGTTTCTTCCATGAGCATTCCTGGTTGAGCAGCTCCTCACTCCCATCCCCTCAGGCTGTCTCCTCACAGCCAATAGCAGTCCCCTTTCCAGGTCTGCTCTCCAAACCCCACGTTCCAGCACCCATCCCCCATGCGCACCAGTGGGCACTCTTCTTGGGCTGGGGCAAGCAAGTCTTTTGCACGGACCACCTGTGTGGGTCTCACTCTGTCCTGCCTGCCAAAGACTGGTTGCTGGGCTCTTCTCTGAGCCCCCAAAACTCCCCTTCTCTCCCAGCTGATTTCCATGCTGGTGAGGGGGCTTCCCCAGATGCAGGAACCTCTCCTCACCTTCAGCTCCCTGTCAGGAGTGCAGGTCCAGTCCTGTTTCCTCTCCTCTTCCTTTTCCCTTCTTTTTTCTTTCATCCTACACAGTTACATGGGAATCTTGTCCTTTCATGTGTTTGAGGTCCTCTGCTAGTATTCAGCAGGTGCTCTGTGAGAATTGTTCCATTTGTAGGTGTATTCTTGATGTGTTTGTGAGGAGACACAAACTCCATGTCCTCCTACTCCTCCACCGTCTTGGAAAGCCTCCTATGTTTTCAAATTTAAGTGCATAAAATTGTCCATAGTATTTATTTTTGTTAGCCTTTTATGTCTGCAGTGTCTACAATGAAGTACAAAGGTTTTTTACATTCTTTTTATTCTTGATAAGGTCCAATTTATATATTTTTGTCTATCATTTTTTTGAATGTGCTTTTGGCATTGTATCTAAGAGACCATTGCCTAGCTCAGGGTCACAAAACTTGTTCTGATTACTTCTACTAAGTGTATTATAGCATTAGCCCTCACATTTATGTCTATAATCCTTTCTGAGTTAATTTTTTTGTATATTGTGTGAGTTAAGGGACTCTATATTTCAGTGTTCAACCAGAGAAATAGAACCAGTAAGATATATAGATAGATAGATAGATAGATAGATAGATAGATAGATAGATAGGTAGATAGATAGATAGATAGATATAGACAGAAAGAGAGAGAGAGAGAGAGAGAGAGAGAGAGAGGGGTTATTTGCAAAAATTGGTTTATACAGTTTGGGGCCTGCATTTCCATTTTTCCCCAGAAAGCACTTCATCTTGTCATGGTCCTTTGCCTGGTAGAGAATTCAAATCTTAATTCTTGTATGCTCTTGGCCTTTGGCAGTCCTACCTGAATTTGATTCTTGTAGTTTTCCATTGTCTTTACTCACAGGACATGGTAGCACTTAGAGACTTTCTAAGGAATCTTCTATAATAAAGACACCTTCTTCCTTACACCCATATACTCTTCCTTACTTCCATTTTGTAGTAACAATCCAAATTCCCTTCTGTAATTGGAATCCATCATTTCAGTCATACAGTAATTCTCTTTATTTGTTGATTCAGAGACTTGAAGAGCTCAAAGTGCCCAAGTGGCAGGATCAACGTTCAGTTCAGTAGAATCATTGCTGTGTCTTCTGCTGGAAGCATTCTTCCCTTTGGAAGCAAAACCTCTAGAACAGACTAGCTTAAAGGTGAAAGGATGAGACGTAAAAATTTTGTAGTGTATTACTGTGGGTAATAATGAGAGGGGTCACACCCATTTCCACCTCTTGATTTCTTGACCCATAGATCCTGGCTTATGAAAGAAAAAACCAAGACACTGATTTAGAGTACCTACCAGCTCCTGGAGAATACCTTGCAAGGTATTGCCACCTATCTGGTGCTGTAACTGAGTCTTCAAAAGGTCATTTCACCTCAAAAACATCATAAAACCAGCTGCTTTAGTATGATGGGTAACATGGTAAAAAACAGTGAATCCTGTGAGCATGGGCCCGTTTCTCCACTCAGTTTTGTTCTGATGTGAGTTCCCTGCTCAGAAGCAATGTTGTGTGGAATAAAATCACAGTGGATACATATGCTGGAGGTCCACAGATGATCGTTTTGAAAAAAGCATTTCATGCGAGGTGGGGGTGGGGGAGAATCCATATCAAAAGTAAGTGTCTGCTCCAACAAGAAGAAAATGTTTCCCCATCCATGAAGGAAGTTGTCCAATGTAATATACCTGTCACCAGGTAGCTGGTTAATCATCCCAATAATGATGCCATATCAGGTACTTGGTATTGGTCTTTGTTGCTGGAAAATTTGGCAGTCAGTACTGGCTATAGCCAGGTCAGTCTTGCAAAGTGAAAACACATGTTGCTGAGCCCATATATAACCTCAATCTCTGACATCACAGTCACTTTGTTTATGAGCTAATTGTACAATGACTAATGTGGCTGGTGAAAGATGTTGACTAGTATCCAAAAAACTGTCATCCTCTATGTTTGATTATCAAAATCTTCCCTTACTGAGGTCATCTTTCAGTAAGCATTCATATGGGACCCAAATATCTTCACATTTTTTACCCATTCTGAGAGTTGTATACAGGTATCTCTTCCCCACACTTCATTGCCACCAATTTTCCAATTGTGCTTTTTTTTTTTCTGAATCTCTGAGCATGCATCCAAACCATAGGCCACAGTATATGAATAGATATACACTTATGCTTCTGGACACTTCCATTTCTGAGAAAAATAAATTACCAGGTGCACGGTTTGAGTTCTGCCTATGGAAGGGTTTATCTCCACTATACTCCTTCAGGGATGTCTCAGAAAAGGGTCATAATGCTGCAGTTGACCACTTTGGGTGGTGCCTGCACATGTAGAACCATCTGTAAACCCAGCCTGAGTTTTCTCTTTCTCAGTGAACTTGTCGTAGAGAACTCTTCATGACACCATAGGTGTGGAATATGAGAGAGAGGATAATGTGGCAGGATTAAGGGCATGGACATTTGGGTCACTTCCTCATGCAACTTACTTGTGCCTTCAAGACCTGTCTGAACTTGGTCTCCTGTACACCATTTCTATTTGATAATGTAATGCTGCTGTGTATGCCCAAATTTATGGCTTGGAAGGCCATATACCATCCAATCTATGATTGGCAGATCAGGTTGCATGGTAACTTAGTGACCCATGATTAAGTGTTCAGTCTCTATTAAGACCTAGTAGCAAGCCAAAAGGTGTTTATCAAATGAACAATATTTATTCTCAGAGGATGACAGGGTTTTACTCCATATTCTAAGGGTTGGCACTTTTATTCTTCCATAAGAGTCTTCTCAAAGGCTGCACACAGCATGTCTACCTTCCACTGACACTTCAAGTACCATCTGATCTGCTCCATCATATGGCTTGAATGGCAAAGCAGCTTGCATGGCAGTGTGGGCCTATTGCAGAGCCTTCCTTTGTTATGGACCCCACTAAACGCTAGTAGTTTTTTGGGTCACTCAGTAAATGAGCTAGAGTAGCTCACTCAAATGTGGAATATGTTGCCTCTAAAATTCAACAGGGTCAACTAGGTGTTATGTCTCTTTTTGGTGGTAGTAGGGACCAGATATAGTAATTTCTCCTTCATTTTAGAAGGGATATCTCAAAAATGCCCAACCCCATTAGACTCCTAGAAATTTCACAGAAGTAGAAGCCTTCAGAATTTTTGTAGAATTTATTTACACTTTCTGACATGCAAATGTCTTACTGTCATGCCTAGAGCAGTTCTTACTTCCTACTCACTATATCCAACCAGCATAGTATCATCTACATAATGGACCAGCATGATATACCTAATCTTGTGCAAGGGAAAGGTGATCAAGATCTCTGTGGACTAAATTATAACCAAGTTGGAGTTGATTTACCCCTGAGATAGGACAGAAGGTATTTTCTGGCTTTGCCAGCTGAAAGCAACTGTTTCCAGTGGTCTTTACTAGCAGGTATCAACAAAAAAGCATTTGCCAGAGCAGGAGAGATGCATATGTACGAGGAAATGTGCTACTTGTTCAAACAACAAAACTGCATTTGGAATAGCAGTTGCAAATGGGGCTGCCACCTGATTAAGTTTATGATGATACACTATCATTCTCCAACATCCATTTGTTGTCTGCACAGGCCAAGTTGGCAAGTTAAATGGGGGTGTGGTAGGAATCATCGCTCCTACATCTTTCAAGTCCTTGGTGGTGGCACTAATCTCTTCAGTCCCTCCAGGAATGATATTCTTTTTGATTATTTTTGTAGGTAGAGGTAATTCTAGTGGTTTCCAGTTGGGTTTTCCTACTTCAAAGGTCAGGGAACCAATGTAGAGATTCTGTCAGTTGCTATGTATGTCTATTTTAATTATGTAATACATTCCAGAACTGGGGAAATAACCATAGGATGTGTTTAGGAAGCTACTGAACTCACTGTGAGATAAACCAGAGCTAAAATCCCATTCATCACCTGACTTCCATAATCCCCTATTCTGATTGTTGGACCACAGTGACAATTTGAGTATCCTGAAATGAGTGTCATTTCAGAGTCAGTATCTAACAATCTCTGAAAGGTATGATTATTTCATTTTTCTCAGTTCACTGTCACTTTTTAAAATGGCTATATGTCCCTTTAGGGAAGGCTTGGAGAAAGACTAACAATATAAATTTTGGGAAGTTTAGAAAGGTTATTCTTCAAGGGGACTTGGCTTCTCTTTCATTCAAGGAATTCTGGGTTTATAAATAGGTTCAAGTATGGGAGTGCATTGTGTGGCCCTGAAACTTTGTTTTGGTAGCTTAAGTTAGATTTCTGTTCACTAGTCCTAGAACTTTTTTATTTCTTGGTTTATGCAGATTAAGTAAGAATTGCATAGACTGCCCATCTATTTCTTTTCCAGAGACATCACAATCAACTAGCCAACACCATATGTTCCTGTGAATCAAACTATTCTGATTACTGTTTTGGCTCTATTCTCCATTATGTTAACCATGCCCACCTTCTTGGCAATTAAATGCTGTAACTTGGTCCCTGACACAAAGAACAACCACAGAGCTCTTCATGAATGCTGGGACTTCCTTCACACATGTATTTCTCATAGGTATAGTGAAAGGTTGGTCTTCTGGACTTTCCTAGAGTGGGTGAGCAAGTTTTATATGATAAATCCACTCTAACATTCTAATCTCCTTAAGCCTTTGGATTCCTTCCTCTACAGTACACCAAGGCAATTTAGCATTTCACCTTAATTTAGTGTAGGTCACTATTGGATTCATGCCAACCAACAAACCAACTGACCAACCAACTAAACTCTTAGTGTTCTTTCTAACTTCTCAAACTAAAACTTTGAATCTAATCTAGAATCTCTGCTTAGTGGACCCCTACCAATACATTCAACCTGATACTACTTTACATTTCTCCAATGATTATTCCACACACTTAAGATCGATTTCCACACATATTTCCCATATCAGTTGGGAAAACTATGCAATTATTTTGGTGTGTATCATACTTTTTCATGGGTCCATTTTGTACCTCATCTTTTGGCTCCTGCTAGGAATTGAGTTTAGTTATAGATGTGGAAGCAAAGAAGAGTGTTGGGGTAGGTCCTGAAGAGAATTAGCAGTGCCTTGTAAGACAACTACCCTAAGGAGGACATTACAGATTCTTCAGTCAAAGGGGAAGTAACAATCTCAGGGAAGGATAGAGGGCCTTCTTCTACTGGAAAAAAGATTCAGCAGAATTTAGAGGTTTGATGTTCCTAGCCTCATTGGGTTCTGCCCATATGGTCCCATTCCTTACCAATCAATAACTCACTTTAATAGAAGATACCTTGTAAGGCTGGGGACCTAATTTGTGTTGTAATTTAGCCAATTGCAGGTTGGAACTCTGTTTTTGTCTTAAATGTCTCAGCTCTGTGACTACAGAAGATGGGGGTTTATTTCTGGGCAGATAAAGAAGCTGTGTGATCATTAACGTAAAGCTTGAGCTGCAAATTTGAAGCAGAAATGTATGGTCACCCAGAAACTCAACTTATGTAATAATTTGATTAGGAGCATCCAATGGTAATATTTTGTGTATCTCTATTGCCATATTATGCCATAGACTACCACTGCCTCTTTCCCACTGAAAAAAGTTACTAATACACTTAATTTTAATTAGATTCGGGAATCAATTTCATAAAACCCAGAGGCAATTCAGAAATGTATCCTTAAGATGTTGTTCCTCTAGAACCACTTCCATTATCGGATAAGGTTCAACCAATTAACTAGAACCAGTTGGAGATACAAATTAAGATATACGTTGCAATAAATTGTTGATCTGATTTTGGGGGCTGGCTAGGCAATAATAGGTCAGGGTGTCAGAAAGGGTTGGCTTGAACACAGGCTGCAGCTGTTGTCCACAGGCAGAATTTCTTCAGGGAAGCCTCAACTCTGCTCTAAAGATGGTTTATTTATTTATTTATTTATTTATTTAATTTTGTTTTTTTAACATTAAAAAAAATTTTTTTTAACATCTTTATTGGACTATAATTGCTTTACAATGGTGTGTTAGTTTCTGCTTTATAACAAAGAGAATCAGTTATACTTATACATATGTTCCCATATCTCTTCCCTCTTGCGTCTCCCTCCCTCCCACCCTCCCTATCCCACCCCTCTAGGTGGTCACAAACCACTGAGCTGATCTCCCTGTGCTATGCGGCTGCTTCCCACTAGCTATCTATTTTATATTTGGTAGTGTATATATGTTCATGCCACTCTCTCACTTTGTCACAGCTTACCATTCCCCCTTCCCCCTTCCCGTATCCTCAAGTCCATTCTCTAGTAGGTCTGTGTCTTTATTCCTGTCTTACCCCTAGGTACTTCATGACCTTTTTTTTTTTTTCTTAGATTCCATATATATGTGTAAGCATATGGTATTTGTTTTTCTCTTTCTGACTTACTTCACTCTGTATGACAGACTCTAACTCCATCCACCTCACTACAAATAACTCAATTTCGTTTCTTTTCATGGCTGAGTAATATTCCATTGTATATATGTGCCACATCTTCTTTATCCATTCATCTGTTGATGGACACTTAGGTTGCTTCCATGTCCTGCCTATTGTAAATAGAGCTGCAATGAATATTTTGGTACATGACTCTTTTTGAATTATGGTTTTCTCAGGGTATATGCCCAGTAGTGGGATTGCTGGGTCATATGGTAATTCTATTTTTAGTTTTTTAAGGAACCTCCATACTGTTCTCCATAGTGGTTGTATCAATTTACATTCCCACCAACAGTGCAAGAGTGTTCTCTTTTCTCCACACCCTCTCCAGCATTTATTTCTTCTAGATTTTTTGATGATGGCCATTCTGACCGGTGTGAGATGATATCTTGTTGTAGCTTTGATTTGCATTTCTCTAATGATTAATGATGTTGAGCATTCTTTCATGTGTTTGTTGGCAATCTGTATATCTTCTTTGGAGAAATGTCTATTTAGGTCTTCTGCCCATTTTTGGATTGGGTTGTTTGTTTTTTTGTTATTGAGCTGCATGAGCTGTTTGTAAATCTTGGAGATTAATCCTTTGTCAGTTGCTTCATTTGCAAATATTTTCTCCCATTCTGAGGGTTGTCTTTTGGTCTTGTTTATGGTTTCCTTTGCTGTGCAAAAGCTTTTAAGTTTCATTAGGTCCCATTTGTTTATTTGTGTTTTTATTTCCATTTCTCTAGGAGCTGGGTCAAAAATAATCTTGCTGTGATTTATGTCATAGAGTGTTCTGCCTATGTTTTCCTCTAAGAGTTTGATAGTGTCTGGCCTTACATTTAGGTCTTTAATCCATTTTGAGTTTATTTTTGTGTATGGTGTTAGGGAGTGTTCTAATTTCATACTTTTACATGTACCTGTCCAGTTTTCCCAGCACCACTTATTGAAGAGGCTGTCTTTTCTCCACTGTATATTCTTGATTCCATTATCAAAGATAAGGTGACTGGGCTTCCCTGGTGGTGCAGTGGTTGAGAATCTGCCTGCTAATGCAGGGGACACGGGTTCGAGCCCTGGTCTGGGAAGATCTCACAGGCCGCGGAGCAACTAGACCCTTGGGCCACAACTACTGAGCCTGTGCGTCTGGAGCTTGTGCTCCACAACAAGAGAGGTCACGATACTGAAGAGGTCCGCGCACCGCGATGAGGAGTGGCCCCCACTTGCTGCAACTAGAGAAAGCCCTCGCACAGAAACGAAGACCCAACACAGCCAAAAATAAATGTAAAAATAAATAAATAAATAAAAAGATTACTATTATTTAAAGAAAACCAGACATCTCAAGTTAATGAATTTAGTACTTAAAAAAAAAAAAAAAGATAAGGTGACCATATGTGCATGGGTTTATCTCTGGGCTTTCTATCCTGTTCCATTGATCTATATCTCTATTTTTGTGCCAGTACCATACTGTCTTGATTACTGTAGCTTTGTAGTATAGTCTGAAGTCAGGGAGCCTGATTCCTCCAGCTCCATTTTTCGTTCTCAAGATTGTTTTGGCTATTCCGGGTCTTTTGTGTTTCCATACAAATTGTGAAATTTTTTGTTCTAGTTCTGTGAAAAATGCCAGTGGTAGTTTGATAGGGATTGCATTGAATCTGTAGATTGCTTTGGGTAGTAGAGTCATTTTCACAATGTTGATTCTTCCAATCCAAGAACATGGTATATCTCTTCATCTATTTGTATCATCTTTAATTTCTTTCATCAGTGACTTATAATTTTCTGCATACAGGTCTTTTGTCTCCTTAGGTAGGTTTATTCCTAGAAATTTTATTCTTTTTTGTTGCAATGGTAAATGGGAGTGTTTTCTTAATTTCACTTTCAGATTTTTCATCAGTACTTTATAGGAATGTGAGAGATTTCTGTGCATTAATTTTGAATCCTGCTACTTTACCAAATTCATTGATTAGCTCTAGCAGTTTGCTGGTAGCATCTTTAGGATTCTCTATGTAGAGTATCATGTCATCTGCAAACAGTGACAGATTTACTTCTTCTTTTCCGATTTGGATTCCTTTTCTTACTTTTTCTTCTCTGATTGCTGGGGCTAAAATTTCCAAAACTGTTGAATAATAGTGGTGAGAGTGGGCATCCTTGTCTTGTTGCTGATCTTAGTGGAAATGGTTTCACTTTTTCACCACTGAGGATGATGTCGGCTGTGGGTTGGTCATATATGGCCTTTATTATGTTGAGGAAAGTTCCCTCTATGCCTACTTTCTGCAGGGTTTTTATCGTAAATGGGTGTTGAATTTTGTTGAAAGCTTTCTCTGCATCTATTGAGATGATCATTTGGTTTTTCTCCTTCAATTTCTTAATATGGTGTATCACGTTGATTGATTTGCATATGTTGAAGAATCCTTGCATTCCTGGAATTAACCCCACTTGATCATTGTGTATGATCCTTTTAATGTGCTGTTGGATTCTGTTTGCTAGCATTTTGTTGAGGATTTTTGCATCTATGTTCATCAGTGATATTGGCCTGCAGTTTTCTTTCTTTGTGACATCTTTGTCTGGTTTTGGTATCAGGGTGATGGTGGCCTCGTAGAATGAGTTGGGGAGTGTTCCTCCCTCTGCTATATTTTGGAAGAATTTGAGAAGGATAGGTGTTAGCTCTTCTCTAAATGTTTGATAGAATTCGCCTGTGAAGCCATTTGGTCCTGGGATTTTGTTTGTTGGAAGATTTTTAATCACAGTTTCAATTTCAGTGTTTGTGATTGGTCTGTTCATATTTTGTATTTCTTCCTGGTTCAGTCTCGGCAGGTTGTGCATTTCTAAGAATCTGTCCATTTCTTCCAGGTTCTCCATTTTATTGGCATAGTGTTGCTTGTAGTAATCTCTCATGATCCTTTGTATTTCTGCAGTGTCAGTTGTTACTTCTCCTTTTTCATTTCTAATTCTATTGATTTGAGTCTTCTCCCTTTTTCTCTTGATGAGTCTGGCTAATGGTTTGTCATTTTTGTTTCTCTTCTCAAAGAACCAGCTTTTAGTTTTATTGATCTTTGCTATCGTTTCCTTCATTTCTTTTTCATTTATTTCTGATCTGATCTTTATGATTTCTTTCCTTCTGCTAACTTTGGGGTTTTTTTTGTTCTTCTTTCTCTAATTGCTTTAGGTTCAAGGTTAGGCTGTTTATTTGAGATGTTTCCTGTTTTTTAAGGTAGTATTGTATTGCTATAAACTTCCCTCTTAGAACTGCTTTTGCTGCATCCCATAGGTTTTGGGTCATCGTGTTTTCATTGTCATTTGTTTCTAGGTATTTTTTGATTTCCTCTTTGATTTCTTCAGTGATCTCTTGGTTATTAAATACTGTATTGTTTAGCCTTCATGTATTTGTATTTTTTACAGATCTTTTCCTGTAATTGATATCTTGTCTCATAATGTTGTGGTTGGAAAAGTTACTTGATACGATTTCAATTTTCTTAAATTTACCAAGGCTTGATTTGTGACCCAAGATATGATCTATCTTGGTGAATGTTCCATGAGCACTTGAGAAAAATGTGGATTCTGTTGTGTTTGGATGGAATGTCCTATAAATATCAATTAAGTCCATCTTGTTTAATGCATCATTTAAAGCTTATGTTTCCTTATTTATTTTCATTTGGATGATCTGTCCATTGGTGAAAGTGGGGTGTTAAAGTCCCCTACTATGATTGTGTTACTGTCGATTTCCCCTTTTATGGCTGTTAGTATTTGCCTTATGTATTGAGGTGCTCCTATGTTGGGTGCATAAATATATACAGTTGTTATACCTTCTTCTTGGATCGATCCCTTGATCATTATGTAGTGTCCTTCTTTGTCTCTTGTAAAAGTCTTTATTTTAAAGTCTATTTTCTCTGATATGAGAATTGCTACTCCAGCTTTCTTTTGATTTCCATAAGAATGGAATAACTTTTTCCATCCCCTCACTTTCAGTCTGTATGTGTCCTTATGTCTGAAATTGGTCTCTTGTAGACAGCATATATATGGGTCTTGTTTTTGTATCCATTCAGCCAGTCTGTGTCTTTTGGTGGGAGCATTTAATCCATTTACATTTAACGTAATTATCGATATGTATGTTCCTATTCCCATTTTCTTAATTGTTTTGGGTTTGTTATTGTAGGTGTTTTCCTTCTCTTGTGTTTCTTGCCTAGAGAAGTTCCTTTAGCATTTCTTGTAAAGCTTGTTTGTTGGTGCTGAACTCTCTCAGCTTTTGCTTGTCTGTAAAGCTTTTAATTTCTCCATCAAATCTGAATGAGATCCTTGCTGGGTATAGTAATCTTGGTTGTAGGTTTTTGTCCTTCATCATTTTAAATATGTCCTTCCATTCCCTTCTGGCTTGCAGAGTTTCTGCTGAAAGATCAGCTGTTAACCTTATGGGGATTATTTGTTGTTTGTGTGTTATTTGTTGTTTTTCCCTTGCTTCTTTTAATATCTTTTCTTTGTATTTAATTTTTATAGTTTGATTAATATGTGTCTGGGCATGTTTCTCCTTGGATTTATCCTGTATGGAACTCTCTGTGCTTCCAGGACTAGATTAACTATTTCCTTTCCCATATTAGGGAAGTTTTCAACTATAATCTCTTCAAATATTTTCTCAGTCCCTTTCTTTTTCCCTTCTTCTTCTGGGACCCCTATAATTCGAATGTTGGTGCGTTTAATGTTGTCTCAGAGGTTTCTGAGACTGTCCTCAGTTCTTTTCATTCTTTTTTCTTTATTCTGCTCTGCAATAGTTATTTCCACTATTTTATCTTCCAGGTCACTTACCCGTTCTTGTGCCTCAGTTATTCTGCTATTGATCCCTTCTAGAGTATTTTTAATTTCATTTATTTTTTGTTCATCATTGCTTGGTTCCGCTTTAGTTCTTCTAGGTGTTTGTTAAATGTTTCTTGCATTTTGTCTATTCTATTTCCAAGATTTTGGATCATCTTTACTATCATTATTCTGCTTTCTTTTTCAGGTAGACTGCCTGTTTCTTCTTCATTTGTTAGGTCTGGTGGGTTTTTACCTTGCTCCTTCATCTGCTGTGTGTTTTTCTGTCTTCTCCTTTTGCTTATCTTACCGTGTTTGGGGTCTCCTTTTTGCAGGCTGCAGATTCGTAGTTCCTGTTGTTTTTGGTGTCTGTCCCCAGTGGCTAAAGTTGGTTCAGTGGGTTGTGTAGGCTTCCTGGTGGAGGGGACTAGTGCCTGTGTTCTGGTGGATTAGGCTGGAGTTTGTCTTTCTGGTGGGCAGGTCCACGTCTGGTGGTGTGTTTTGGGGTGTCTGTGGCATTATTATGATTTTAGGCAGCCTCTCTTCTAATGGATGGGGCTCTGTTCCTGTCTTACTAGCTGTTTGGCATAGTGTGTCCAGCACTGTAGCTTGCTGATCATTGAGTGAAGCTGGGTCTTGGTGTTTAGATGGAGATCTCTGGGAGATTTTTGCCATTTGATATTACGTGGAGCTGGGAGGTCTCTTGTGGACCAGTGTCCTGAAGTTGGCTCTCCCACCTCAGAGGCACAGCACTGACTCCTGGCTGGAGCACCAAGAGCCTTTTATCCACATGGCTCAGAATAAAAGGGAGAAAAAAAATAGAAAGAAAGAGGATAAAATAAAATAAAATAAAACAAAGTAAGATAAAATAAAATAGTTATTATAATAAAAAAATAATTATTAAAAAAATTGTTTTTGAAGTAAAAATATATATATATATATAAACGGACTGACAGAACCCTAGGGCAAATGGTGAAAGCAAAGCTATACTGACAAAATCTCATACAGAAACATACACATACACACAAAAAGAGGAAAAGAGGAAAAAATAATATATCGTGCTCCCAAAGTCCACCTCCTCAATTTGGGATGATTCGTTTTCTGTTCAGGTATTCCACAGATGCAGGGTACATCAAGTTGATTGTGGAGATTTAATCCGCTGCTCCTGAGGCTGCTGGGAGAAATTTCCCTTTCTCTTCTTTGTTCACACAGCTCCCGGGGTTCAGCTTTGGATTTGGCCCCGCCTCTGCGTGTAGGTCGCTTGAGGGCGTCTGTACTTCGCTCAGACAGGACGGGGTTAAAGGAGCAGCTGATTTGGTGGCTCTGGCTCACTCAGTACAGGGGGGAGGGAGGGGTAGAGATGCGGAGAGAGCCTGCAGCGGCAGAGGCCGGCATGGCGTGGCACCAGCCTGAGGAGTGCCGTGTGTTCTCCCGGGGAAGTTGTCCCTGGATCACGGGACCCTGGCAGTGGTGGGCTGCACAGGCTCCTGGGAGGGGAGGTGTGGATAGTGACCTGTGCTCGCACACAGGCTTCTTGGTGGCTGCAGCAGCAGCCTTAGCATCTCATGCCTGTCTCTGGCGTCCGCGCTGATAGCCGCAGCTCACGCCCATCTCTGGAGCTCGTTTAGGTGGGGCTCTGAATCCCCTCTCCTCACGCACCAGGAAACAAAGAGGGAAGAAAAAGTCTCTTGCCTCTTTGGCAGCTCCAGACTTTTTCCCAGACTCTCTCCCAGCTAGCCGTGGCGCACTAGCCCCTTCAGGCTGTGTTCACTCCACCAACCCCAGTCCTCTCCCTGTGATCCGACTGAAGCCCGAGCCTCAGCTCCCAGCCCTCGCCCGCCCCGGCAGGTGAGCAGACAAGCCTCTCGGGCTGGTGAGTGCTGGTCAGCACCCATCCTCTGTGCGGGAATCTCTCCGCTTTGCCCTCCGCACCCCTGTGGCTGTGCTCTCCTCCGTGGCTCCGAAGCTTCCCCCCTCCGCCACCCGCTGTGTCCGCCCGCGAAGGGACTTCCAAGTGTGTGGAAACCTTTCCTCCTTCACAGCTCCCTCCCACTGGTGCAGGTCCTGTCCCTATTCTTTTGTCTCTGTTTTTTCTTTTCTCTTTTGCCCTTCCCCAGGTACGTGGGGCGTTTCTTTCATTTTGGGATGTATGAGGTCTTCTGCCAGCGTTCAGTTGGTGTTCTATAGGAGCAGTTCCACGTGTAGCTGTATTTCTGATGTATCTGTGGGGAGGAAGGTGATCTCCACGTCTTACTCTTCTGCCATCTTCTCCTAAAGACGTTTTTATTGATTGAATCTGGTCCACCCAGATTACTTAAAATTATATCCCTTAATTAATGTTAACGGATTATGGATTTTTATCAGTTCTACAAAATAACGTCACAACAACTTACATTAATATGTGATTGAATAACTGGGCCTTGTAGCCTAGCTAAGTTGACATATAAAATAAGACTATCACAGCTATCAACTTTATTCTTTTCCATGTGAATGTCTTATTGTCCTAGCACCATTGGTTGAAAAGACTCTTCCTTTCCCCTTGACCTTTCTTGTCACTCTTGTTGAAAACCAACTGACCATAAATGTAAGGGCTTATTTCTGGATTTTTAACTATATTATATTGATTTATATGTCTGTCATAATGATAGCACCACAGCCGCTTGATGACTGTATATTTGTAGTAAGTTTTGAAATCAAGAAGTGTGAGTCCCCTAATTTTGTTCTTCTACTCCAAGTGTGGTTTGGTATTTTGCATTCTTTGCATTTCCATTTACATTTAAGATAAGCTTGTCAAGTTCTACCAATAAGACAGCTGAGGTTTGGCTAGGCCATTGCATTTAATCTATAGATTGATTGATAGTATTGCCATCTTAGCAACATTATGTATTCCAATTTATAGGCATAGTACTCATTCCATTTATTCTGGTTTTCTTTAATTTCTTTCAACAATGTTTAGTCTTTCCTTTGTACATGTTTTGCAAATCTATGATTAAATTTATTCTAAGTATTTTATTCTTTTTGATACTATTGTAGATAGTATTTCTTTTTAACTTCATTCTTAGACTATTTATTGTTAGTGTATAGAAATATGATAGATTCTTAAAATATTCAACTGTATTTTGCAAGCTTGCTGAATTTTTTCATTACTTCAAAAATATTTTTAGTGGATTACTTAGGATTTTCCATATATAAGATTATGGCATCTACAAATAAGCATAGCTGTACTTCTTTCCTTCCTTACTTAATTCCACTGTCTATAGTTTACAGTAAATTATTTAAAATAAGTGGTTAGAGTGGATATTTTCTTCTTGTTCCTTATCTTAGTAGGAAAACATATAGTTTTAACCATTAAATATAGTATCAGCTGTGGATTTTTTGAGATGCACTTTTTCTGGTTGAGGAAGTGAAATTTTAATTCCTGGTTTGTTGAATATTTTTCATCATGAAAAGGCATTAGATTTTATCAAATGCTTCTTTTTTTTCGTATCTATTGAGATGGTCATGTGGCTTCCATTTTTTCTTCTGTTAACATAATGTATTATATTGATTGATTTTCAGATATTAAACCAACCTTGGTCATGGTATATAGTTCTTTTTTATGTATTGCTGAATTCAGTTAGTAGGTAATTCAGTGAGGATTTTGTCATGTGTATTCATAGGAATATTGTTTTGTCATTTTTTCCCCCCTTTCCTTTTGATATCTTTGACTGGCTTTTGTGTCAGGGTGATACTTGTCTCCATGTCAAATGAGTTGGGGGGTGTTTTCTCTTCTATTTTTGGGAGAAGTTGTGAATAATTGTTATTAATTCTTCTTTAAAAATAAAATAAAATTCACTCATGAAGTCATTTGGTCCTGAACTTTCCTTTGTGGGTAGTTTTATGAATACTAATCCAATCTCTTTACTTATAATAGGTCTACTCAGATTTTCAAATTTCTTTTTGATTCTGTTTCAGTCATTTCTGTTTAATAAATTTATCCATTTCATCTGTGCTTTTAATTTGTTGGCACACATTTGTTCACAATAGTCACATAAAAACTTTTAAATTTCTATTAAGTCACTAATAGTGTTCTTCTTTTCAATCCTGATTTTAGTAATTTGAGATTTCTCTCTCGCTCTCTCTCTGTTTCAGTGTAGTGAAAGCCTTGTCAATTTTATTGTTATTTGCAAGGAATCAATTTTGGTTTTATTGTTTTTATCGACTGTTTTCCTATTCCTTCTCTCATTAATTTGTGCTCTGATATTTATTATTTTTTTCCTTCTACTTGATTTGGGTTTAGTTTTATTTTTTTCTTTCTATTTTTAATTTCCAATGGTAAGAGATCCAATAATTGATTTGAGTTTTTTTCTTTTTCAATATATGTGTTTATATCTATAAATTCTCCTCTAAGGACTACTTTAGTTGTGTCCAATAAGTTCCAGTATACTGTGTTTTCATTTTCATTCATTTCAAAGTATTTTCTAGATTCTCTTGTGATTTCCCCTATGACTCATTTGTTATTTATGAGTATGTATTTAATTTCTTATATATTTGTGAAATTTCAAAAGGTCATTCTATTATTTATTTCTAATTTTAAAAATTATAGCTTTAATATTAATTTTTAAGATAAAGCTCCAATCATTTTTCCACTTATATATTATAGAATTTCAGTTCCATTCAAAGTAGATGAATTTAAACAGTTATTCACCAGAAAAGAGAGAAGAAATCTGTCAGCTTTCTTTTTCTGTTTCTTTTAAATAGAAATTTAAAATCTAAATATAAAACCCCAACTTTTCATGCCCATTCCTTTTGATATGAAAGTTGATAAAGCCCCAACTGTATACTTGAACCTTTTAGAAAATGCCACTTTTATAGCAGTGGAGATTCTTACTGTGCTTTCCAGCTTTAATCCACATTTTTTTTCATTTTGTTGTGTTTTTTAATATTTTTTCCAGGTTCATAGAGATATTGTTGACATATAACATGTAAATTTAAGGCATGGAATATGATGACTTGATACATATATGTATTATAAAATGATTACCAGAATAAAAACACCTCCATCCCCTCACATAATTATATTTTTATGGTGATAATATTTAAGTTTTACTCTCTTAACAACTTTCAAGTAAATAATACAATACTGTGTACTATAGAAACCATGTTGTACATAGATTCCTAGAACTCATTTATCTTATAGCTGAAAGTTTGTACCCTTTGACAAACATCTCATTTGCCCACCCCCCAACCCCTGGTAACCACCATTCTATTCTCTATTTCTATGAGTTTGATTATTTTAGATTCCACATACAAATGAGAACATGTAGTGTTTGTCTTTCTTTGTCTGACTTATTTCACTTACCATAATTCCCCAAAGGTCCATCCATGTTTTCACAAATAGCATAATTTCCTTCTTTTTTAGGGATGAATATATATATTTGACATTTTCTTTATCCATTCATCTGAAAATGGACACAAGCTGTTTCCATGTCTTGACTATTGTAAATAATGCTGCGATAAACATAGTGGTGAGGATGTCTCTTTGAGATAGTAATTCATTTTTTTATTGAGGTATAATTGACATACATGATATTAGTTTTAGGTATACATAAATGATTTGATATTTGTATATTTTGTGAAATGATCACCACAATAAGTCTAGTTAACATCTGTCACCATAGATAGTTACAATTTTTTTCTTGTGAGGAGAACTTTTAACATTTGCTCTCTTAGCAATTTTCAAATATGCAATACAGAATTGTTAACTGTAGTCTCCATGCTGTACATTACAGCCCAATGACTAATTTATTTTATAACTGGAAGTTTGTACCTTTTGACTCCATTTACCTATTTCATCCACCTTTCAACCCCCATCTCTGGCAATAACTAATCTGATATCTATATCTATGCATTTGTTTTGTTTGCTTTGTTTTGTTTTAAATTCCACATATATGTGCAATCATTCAGTATTTGTCTCTCTGTGACTGACTTATTTCATGGTAATTCTGTTCTTAATTTTTTGAGGAACCTCTGTATTCTTTTCTACAGTGGCTGTGCCAATTTACATACCTACCACCAGTGCACAAGGGTTCCTCTTTCTCCATATCCTCACCAACACTTATCTCTTGGCTTTTGATAGTTCTGACAGGTGTGAGTGGATATCTCATTGCAGTTTTAATTTGCATTTTCCTGATGATCTTTTCATACACCTATTGGTTATTTGTATGTCTTCTTTGGAAAAATGATTAAATTTCTTTGCCAATTTTTTAGTCACATTTTTTGCTATTGAGCTGTATGAGTTCCTCATATATTTTGGATATTAAGTCATTATATGTATGGTTTGCAAATATTTTTGCTCATTCTGTATGGTGTTTTTTGAATTTGTTAATTATTTCTTTTGCTGTGTAGAAGGTTTGATGTAATGGTCCCCTTCTCAAATATTAATTGACTGTAAATACTTGGGTTTTATTTCATAGCTCTTGATTTTGTCCATTGGTCTATGTGTCAGTTTTTATGCGAGTACCATAATATTTTGATTAATATAGCATTATCATATTGTTTGAAATCAGGAAGTGTGATGTCTCCAAATTTGTTCTTTTCTTCTCAGGATTGCATTGACTGTTTGGGGTCTTTTATTTCTCCATATACATTTTTGGACTGTTTTTTTTTCTATTTCTGTGAAAAATGCCATTGGAATTTTGATAATTGCATTGAATATATAGATTAATTTGGTAATCATGGACATTTGAATAAATTTAATGATATTAATTCTTATGATCCACGAGCATGGAAAATCTTTCCTTTTGTTTGTGAGTTCTTCAATTTATTTCATTAAATTATGTAGATTTAGTATTTACATCTTTCATATTCTTGGTTAAATATATTTCTGAGTATTTTATATTTTTGGTGTTGTTGTAAGTGAATTCTTTTTAATTTCTATTTAAGATAATTTGTTGTTAGTGTATAAACACACAACACATTTTTTATGTTAATTTGTATCCTATAACTTTACTAAATTTGTTGATTATTTTTACCAGTTTATTGGTAGGATATTTAGGATTTTCTATATATAAAATCATGTCATCTGGAAACAGAAATTTTCTGTCTTTTTTTCTTATTTGGATGTCATTTATTTCTTTTTCTTGACTGATTGCTCTGGGTAGGACTTCCAGTACTATGATGAATAGGAGTGGTGATAGTGGACACCCTTGTTTTTTCCTCATCTTAGCTGCAAAGCTTTCAACTGTTTACCATTGAGTATAATGGCAGTTGTGCTTGTCATATTTGATGAGGTACATTCCTTATGTTGAGGTACCTTACTATAGAAATTTGTTGAGAATTATATTTTTAATATGAAGGGATGTTGAATTATATCAAAGGCTTTTTCTGTATCAACTGAGACTACTATATATATATAATTTTTATCTTTCATTTTATTAACGTTATGTATTACATTTATTGATTTGCATATGTTAAGCCATCCTTGCATCCCAGGATAAATTCCACTTCATCAAGGCATAAGATCCTTTTAATTTGCTGTTGAAGTTACATTGGTTCAGCATTTTTAATCTATATATATCAGGGATATTGCCTTTAATTTTATTTTCTTTTAGTGTTCTTACCAGGCCTTGGTATCAGGTAATACTGACCTTGTAAAATTAGCTTGAGAGTGTTCCAATTTTTTTGAAATATTTTTTAAGGATTCTTGTTATTTTCCCTTTAAATATTTGGTAGAATTCACCAGTGAAACGATCTGGTCCTGGGCTTTCCTCTGTTGGCAGTATTTTGATTACTTATTCTATCTCCTTACTCATTATTGTCCTGTTCAGATTTTCTATTTCTCCATGATTTTGTCTTAGTAGGTTGTATGAATCTAGGAATTTATTCATCTCTTCCACGTTGTTCAATGTGTTGGTGTATAATTATTCATTGTGATTTCTTATGATTCTTTGTATTTCTGTGGTGTCAGTTGTAATGCCTCCTCTTTCATTTCTGATTATATTTATTTGACTTGTCCCTTTTTTCCTTAGTTATTCTACCTAAAGGTTTGCCAATTTTGTTTCTCTTTACAAAAAATACCCCCAAAACAACAACAACAACAACAAAAAACTCAGTTTCTTTGATCTATTCTCTTGTTTTCATGGTCTCTATTCAATTTATTTTGCTCTTATCTTTGTTATTTTCTTCCTTATGCTAACTTCGGGTTTAGTTTCTTTTCTATCTAGTTCCTTGAGGTGTACTGTTAGGTTATTTATGTTGTCTCTTTTTTTTACTTAATGTGGGAATTTATTGCTATAAACATCCCTATTAGAACTGTTTTTGCTACATTTCATATGTTTTGGTATGTTGTGTTTCCTTTTTGTTCATTTCAAAATATCTTTTTACTTCCCTTTCAATTTATTCTTTGACCCATTGGTTGTTCAGGATTGTGTTGTTTAATTTCCACACATTTGTGAATTTTCCAGTTTTCCTCCTGTTATTGATTTCCAGATTCATACCATTGTGGTCATAAAAGATACTTGGTATGATTTCAATTTTCTCACATATGATAAGGCTTATTTTGACCTAACACATGATCTATCCTCAAGAATTTTTCATGCATGTCTAAGAAGAATGTACATCCTGCTACTGTTGGTTGGAGTGTTCTCAATATGTCTGTTAGGTCTATTTGATCTAAGGTATAGTTCAAGACCAGCATTTCCTCATTGGTTTTCTGCCTAGCTTATCTTTCCATTGTAGAAAGTGGATTATTGAAACCTCCTACTATTATTGTACTGTTTTCTATTTTTCCCTTCAGATCTGTTACTATTTGCTTAATATCTGTAGGAAATCTGACGTTGGGTACTTATTTATAGTTGTTATATCCTCTTTATGAATTGATCTCTTTATATAATGACCTTCTTTATCTCTTGTTACAGTTGTAACAAGAGAAGGTCAGTATATAATGACCTTCTTTACCTCTTGTTACAGTTTTTGACTGAAAGTATATTTTGTCTTATACAAGTGTAGCTAACCCTTTTCTTTTTTGTTTTCCATTTGCATGCAATATCTTTATTTTTCCTTTTCTTTGAGCCTGTGTATGTCCTTAAAGCTGAAATGAGCTTCTTTTAGATAGCATATTAGCTGGATCTTGTTTTTCATTCCATTCAGCCAGTCTATGACTTTTGATTGAAGAATTAAATTCATTATATTTATAGTAATTATTGATAAGTAAGGATTTATGAATGACATCATATTAATTGTTTTCTTGTTTTGTAGTTCATTTGCTCCTCTCTTCCTCTTATGTTGTCCTTCTTTGTGAACTGATGATTTTCAATAGTGGCATGCTTTGATCCCTTTATCTTTATCTTTTGAGTATCTACTGTAAATTTTACTTTGTGGTTGTTATAAGACTTCCATAAAACCTTTTATAGGTGTTACAGTCTATTATAAGCTGATAATAACTAAACTTAGATTGCATACAAAAAACTCCATCATTTTTCTTCCCCACAACACCACTACATATTTTAATTTTCAACGTCATAATTTGCCTCTTTCTATATTGTGTATCCATTAAAACTTATTGTAGCTGATATTATTTTTAATATTTTGTTCTAAAACCTTATACTAAAGTTAATTGATTAACATACCATTATATTACAGTGTTGGAGAATTGTGAAATTGACTATATACTTATCTTTAACAGCATGTTTTATATTTTCATTTGTTTTCATATTAATAGTTATCATCCTTTTATTTCAGCTCAAAAAACTCCTTTCAACATTTCTTGTAAGGCAGGTCCAGTGATGATGAACTCTCTCAGCTTTTGTTTGTTTGGGAAAGTCTTTATCTCCCCTTTATTCATGAAAGATAACTTTGCTGGGTAAATTATTCTTGGTTCTCAGTTTTTTTCTTACAGCATTGTTTCTGTCTTAAAGGGGTTCCATTATATGTGAGTATATTTGTTCTTACTGTTTTTTAAAATTTTCTCTTTTGCTTTGATTTACACTGTTTTATTATAATGTGCCTTAGAGAAGATCTTTTGAGGTTGAAATTTTGGGATGACCTATTAGCTTCCTGAACTTGAGTGTCCAAATCTTCCCCCAGATATGCAAAGTTCTCATTCATCATTTTTTAAAATAAGCTTTTGCTTGAAAAAGCTGTTCTCCTTCTGTGACTCTAATTACACATAGTTTTTTTTTTTTCTGTTAATGGTATCCAATAATTTAAAAAAAGTTCTTCACTCTTTTCATTCTTTCTTCTTTTTGCTCCTTGTTCAGGATGATTTCACATATTGTGTTCAATAATTCTTTCTTCTGATTGATCAACATTGCTCATGAAACTTCCTATTGAATTCTTCAGTTCAGTTAATGTAGTCTTCAACTTTTGGATTTCTCTCTGCTTTTTTAAAAAAAAAAAATTTCTATTTCTTTGTTGAACTTATTTTGTTGGTGCATTTTTTAAAAAATTTCTTAAAGTTGTCTATTTATGTTTTATTATAGTTTACTTATTTCCTCTAAGAAGATTATTATGCATTCTTTTGTTTTAAGACAGTTCATAGATCTCCATTTTTTAGGGTCACTTGTTGATGTTTTATTAGTTTTCTTTTTTGGAGTCATATTTCCTTGATTATTCATGACCCTTGTGGCCTTGTGTTGGTCTCTGTGGATGAGACAGATGTTGAGGATGTAAGCACCTTTTCCAGTTTTTATAAACTGGTTTTGGCAGACAAAACACTTTACCAGTCAGCCTGTCCAGAGACTGTGGTTGGGTGGTCTGGTGGTGACAATGGGTGTTCTTGCTACTGCTGTCCTTGAGACTGAAAGCTGGTCCCTGCATCAGTCATTAGTCAGGCTTGGTGTTTGGGTACATAAGAACCAGCCTCATGCCTGGGTCTAGGGGGTGGAACTGAAGCCTGGGTTCAGTGAGGAAGATGTGGCTCTTGAGTCTGTAGTGATGGGTTTGGGTCTGTGTCCACATGGGTGATCCCGGATCCAGGGTACACAAGTGTCAATCACATGCTGGGGACCACTAGTGTGGGCCCAGTGTCTGGGTCTACAGGAGCCAGTCCAGTACTGGAATGGGCTTATGGGATCTTACTGGAACCCTGAGCCACAGGATTCACTCTAGGTCATGGGAGCTGGCCAGCACTTGGTGTAGTATGAAACTGGGTTCATGGGAGCCTACTGGGAGTGTGATGCCATAGTAGTTGACTGGTACCAAAGTGAGCTGGTAGCCTGGGATCACAGGAGCTTATTAAGATCCTCCTGGGACTGCAGGAAGCAGCAGGTGTCAGAATGGATCAGGGGCTTGGATTTGCGAAAGCCCACCAGGAGCTTGATGCCATAGAAGCTGCCTGAAGCCTTGGGAGCCACCTGGGACCTCTGGAGTTTCCTGGTGCCTGGGTGAGCTGGTGTCTTGCATTCATGGCGCTCTCTGGGAGCCTGGAGCCAAGGAAGCCACATGGAGCTGCAGGAGCCACCTGGGACCACTGAAGCCAGCAAGTGCTGGGGAGAGCCAGGGCCTGGGTTCATGGTAACCTGCTGGGGGCCTGATCCCATGAAAGCTGCCTTGGGTCACTGGAGTTGGCAGGCATTGTGGTGAGATAAGGGCCTGAATTTTCAGGAGCCCACTGGGAGACTGGTGCCAAAAATGCTGCCTGGGGTTACAGGAGTTGCCTGAGGCTGCTAGGGTCAGCAGGCATCAGGGTGAGCTGAGGGACTAGGTTTGTGGGAACCCTCAAGGAATCATCTGAGGTGGCAGGTGTTGGTCTGGTATCGTGGCATGCTGGCTCTGTTACCTGTGATGAAGTTGGGCACTCACTTTACTCTTCTTTTCTCATGGAGTGGGTATCTCTCTCTGCACTGGTCTTCCCAGGCTTGGTGGAGGTGTAATGGGAGTAGTGTGAACCTATCTTTCCTACCCTCCTCAATGTGTCTTTGTCATTTCTATGCTTCACTCTGGTGCTATAATCCCTCACCTGGAATCCTTGGCTCTTGTGAGGGTATTTTAATGTATGAAAATTTGCTCAAATTGATATTTATGGGAGGAGACAAATGCTAAAAATTCCTGTGCCACAATTTTGGTGACATCATTCCCTTGTATCCATTTCTATTTTTATTTAATTATAGTCAGAGAACACACCTTGGGTGATATTAATCCTTTTAAAGTTTGTGAAGGTTGTATGGCTTAATATATGTTCTATATTGGATAATGCTCCATATTTACTTGAGAAGAATGTATATTATGCTGTTATTGGGTGGAGTATTTTATGACTGTCTGTTAGGTTTAGTTGGTTTATAGTGTTGCTCAAGTCTTGTATATCCTTGTTGATCTTCTTCCAAGTTGTTTTTTCCATTATTAAAATTAGGATATTGAAGTCTCCAACTGTTATTGTTAAATTTTCTATCTCTTTTCCCTTCTCAGTTTTTAGTTCATGTATTTCAAGGCTATAATTTTAGGTGCATATGTTTTTAATTGCTATGTCTTCCTTATTAAATTACCCTTTATTGTTATATAATGTCCTTTTTGTCTTGAATAGCAATTTATGTCTGAAATTTACTTTTTCCGATATTAATATAGCCCTTCCAGCTCTCTTTTAGTTACTGTTTGCATGGTATATCTCTTAACTTCTTTTTACTTTCAACCTATCTGTGTCTTTGAATCTAATATGTGTCTCTGTAGTCAGCATATGGTTGTATATTGTTATTTATTTTAATCCACTCTACCAATCAGTGCTTTGTTATTGGAGTCTTTAATCTATTTATATTTAATGTAGTTACAGATAACACAATTATGGATCTTCAATTTTGCTGTTTTTTTCTTAATGTCTTATGACTGCAGGACACTCTTCTCTAATCTTCCATTTCTATCTTCATTTGTGTTACATAGACACTTTCTTGTGCACCATTTCAATTCCTTTGTTGTTTCTTTTTCTTTCACTTTTGATTTATTTTCTTAGTGGTTTCCTTGTAGATTTCAACTAACAACTTACTGTATAATAATCTAGTACAGATTAATATCAACTTAATTTCAATAGTATAAAAAAAAGACTTGTTTCAGTATAGCCCCATTCCCTTCTTTCTCTTTCGTTCTATTATTGTCATGCTTGTTATATCTTTATATATTATCAACCCATCAACAGAGTTATGTAATTATTTGCAAATAATGTTTTATGCAATTTTCCTTTAAATTATAGAGTAGAAGAAAAGTGCTACAAACAAATATATGTTTATGCTCTCCTTTATATTTACTTATGTACTCACCCATACTGGTGAACTTTACTTTGTCCTTTGGGTTCCAGTTACTGTCTCATTTCCTTTCAGTTCATCTTAAAAGACTCCTTTTAATATTTCTTGTTGGAGAATACTACTATAAATGGTTTCTATTAATTTTTGTTTATTTGGGAATGTCTTAATTTTCCTTCATTTTGAAGGATATTTTTTCTAGATATATTATTCTTTAGGTTGCTTCTTCTTCAATCTCAATGTTCGGGTTTTTTCTTTCTTTTCTGTCATCATATCCTTTCTGTTTGAAAAACTTTCTTTTGCAATTATTTTAGAGCACATCAACTTAGTTTACCTCATCTGGGTATTTGCAGAGGATATTTTGCTGACATCCATGGTTTTAGATTGTAGATCTCCTGTCATTTGAACTATTGTTACTCTCTATGTAATGTATTGTTTCTTTCTGGCTCCTTTGAGATTTTATTGTAGTCTTATTTTTTTCAGAAGGTTGATTATGATGCTCTTGTATTGAATTTATTTGCATTTATCCTGTTTAGGGTAAACTCACTTCTAAAATTCATAGCTTTATGTCTTGCATGAAATTTGGAAAACTTTCAGCCAATTTTTTGCAAATATTTTTTCTCACTTGTGGGCTTATTCAGTATTCCAGTGCCCAGTCCAGGATACATAGGAGGCAACACACATACACACACACATACACTAAAAAGAATGTCATGTTGTTCCTTGAGTCTTGAGATCTTTAGCCACTATTTCTTATTTCTTCCACATTTTGGAGTATTCTGACATTTATTTTATGTGTTTTCTCCAGAGATTTTAGCCATAGTCATGATTTTAAAGATGATGGCTGTCTGAATTAGGGTAGAGATAATGCAGAAAGAGAGGATTGGCTAAATTTTAAAATTAGGGAGATAGAAATCATAGGATTTGTTGGTTTTACATGGGTTTATTAGTAGATGATGAAATTAAAGGTATCACCTACATTGTGTGAATGGGCAGATGGCAGAATGATCATATAACATTATCCAAACTAGGACATTTTTAAAATGAAAGGGTGAGCAATTATATATTAGACTAGGATAACAGGTGTAAACCAGGACATTTGCAGGCAAATCAGAATATATGGTCTGCCTAGTATATGGTAATTCTGGTAGGAAAGAAGAGAGTCTTTTGGAGGAATTTTATACTTTGAAAAGTTTTGAATTGAAACACCTATGGAACATACAAGTAGTCTAATAGGTGCTTATATCTATTTGTATATATATGTAGGTATCTAGAGCTCAGGAAATAGCTGTAGCCTCAAGATACAGATTTGAGAATCATGAGCTTATATATAATAATTGAAGATATAGTAGTAGATAAGGTAGTCTATAGAATGCAGGTAGAGTGAAATGAAAAGGCTTAGGACAACACTGAGGGAACACTATGATTTATGGAATTATCAGAGGGAGATTAAGAAAAAGATAAGGAATAATCAGAAAAAGAGGAAATAAAAAAGTGTGGAATCACAAAAGTCAAGGAAAGAAAGTCTTTCAAGAAGTAAGAAGTGCCTGGCAGAACCAAAGCTGAACAGAAGTCAGATATGATGAGGTTATATATGAATCTATTGTATTTAGCTGTGAGAATACCACTAGGGTTTTTTATGAGAAAAAATACTTGAATTAGGTATGGCTTTGATCACTGCTAAATTATAACTTTATCTGGATGGAGTGAAAATTGTCATAGGTCATTTATGTTTTAGAATGAATTATTTCTCCTGAAAGTAGGTTTCAGTAAACTAGGGATAGTGAGAAGGCTTGAACATTAGGTGTGGAATAGGGATGAATGTGTTACCAAGAATTAGGAAAGGAGCACTGGAAGGAAGGTATGACAGCCCTAAAACCAGTTTGTTATACTCCCTCTAGCTTGCAACTTAGGATCCTTAAACTTTGCATCGATGTGATGTTAGATTTCATAATGAATTAATGCCTATGCATTCAGAATCTTTACTCAATCCTATGGGATACTTAAGTGGTGAATGTGTTCTTACATATTCTGAGACAGCCTTCCAAAGTCAGGATGGTGGTACTCTTGCAGTGTCCCCCTAGATACCATCTCATGTGTAACTTCTATATCCCCAAATGTAATCAACATATTGACAAGTCTTTACTGAACACTACTCTGCACCCAGTGTGGCAGCATCCAGACTTGAGGAAGAATGCAGATTAACAGATGTAAAATGTGAAATAACTATAGAAAAATTCAAATCTGAATAGAATTAAATATTAAATAATATGATATAGTGGGAAAATTACAATGAACAGGGCAAGATCTGGATTCAAGACCTGGCTCATTTTGGAGTTCTCTGTGTGCCTTTGGGCAAAGTCTTTCACATTCAGGGCTTCAGGTTACTCATTTTTAGCACAGAAGTCATAGACTAGATGATCCCTATGTTCTAGTCTGGAACTATGATTCTCTGACTCAAGTTTAGCTGAAGAAGTGCTAAATAAAATGTAACAAAGGAAAAGTTAACAGCGAAACACTTAATGCATGGCAGTGCCATATTGTTAAATAACTGCACAAGTATTGCATAACTCCTGTAAAACCCAGGGCCAAGAAGTATTCCAGCCACAGAAGTCAGTTTGTTTTTGCCCCAATCCCTTTATTCTTCCTGTCCTATAACTTTTGACCAAAGCGCTGCCTTTCCCGTTGACCTTATGGAAGGACAGGCCACAGGCCTATGTAACTGCTAAATAATAATGATAATAGTTGCTATAAATTAAGTGCTTACTGTAGGCTAGGTACTCACAACAACCCTATTGCTATTTCCATTTGAAAATGAGGAAACTAAGGCACATGGAGGTCAAGAAACTTGCCCACAATTAGTATGTGACAGAGCCAGTATCCAAAGTTAGAGAGTTTAATACCAAATTCTGTGCTCTTCATCAAGATGCTAAATTACCAATGGAATGTTACTTAACCATTCAGTTCCTTAGTAGACTACATTTGGCGACTTATGTGACATGAGAGACACAGGGTAGTGGTCCTGGAGAGAGAAGAAAACATTTTATTTCACTCTGGTGTGCACAAACTACTAATCATTATGCTTTTCTGCAGTCATGTAACAGGAAGTAAATAAAGAACTTAAAGTTACCTTAGTGCTATTGGATTCTGTATGGAACACTGGGATTTTTCTGTAAAGTTAGTCACTGCTTTCCCTCCCTGGGTCCTATTTTCCTATATCACCATCCTTGAGTGTAAATGGGAACAGAAAAATAATACAATTTGTTGTAGGTAGCATAAGCTTTTGTGTTACTATCATCAAGGAACAGTAACTTTTAAAGCAGAGCTGGATTTACACAGGAACAAAATAAGTTATTAGCCATAGCTATGGTTTGAGAGGTGCAGAAAGTTCCCTGGCCCCAAGTATCTTTTAACTGAAACTCTACTGTTTGAAATTCCACCATTCAATTCTTTAAATGAAGCTATTTTTTCTTTAATCTTTTTCTCCTTAAGTGGAATACTGTTCTTGCAAGGAATACTGTTTTAAGCTATAACGAGTCACTAATATTTCAATGTTAATTGGTTCATTACATTATTGATCCTATTTCTGAAAAGGGACTGTAGCAAGAGTGCTGTGAAAGACTTTCAGAGAAAACTTCATTAAGAATGTACAACTTAAATATAACTTTGATGTATGAGTATTATTTTGGGGAGTGGATATAGTACAATGAGATTATAAGCTTCATGAAGGCAGAGACTATGCCTGTCTTTATACCACCTTATCAGTACCTAAAATAATGTCTAATACATTGAAACCATGTAAAATATTACATTAATTAAATAATATTTATTATATTTATAGAGAAAGTTGTATTCTAAGGCCCAGATAAGGATTGTTTTGTACTTGAAATTATATGAAGTGAGCTAACCAATAGAAGGGCACCAAGTCCTGTGTGTACTTCAAAGAATGACTGTTATAGGTGGAGGAGAATAGGAAAGGTTAAATTAGTGTAATAAAAAATTCCTATGGATGCCCATCTCTCTTTCCCACTGAACCACAACTCAACATCTCCATACTTTTCCCTACCCCTACCATCAGTGCACCCTCCTTTGGGGATGTCCACATAAAACTTTCTTTTCTCATCAGGAAGGCAGCCATGTCAGGGAGAAAGATTATTAAAGTGAAAGGCTGATTTCTACCTACATTTCAACGTCTAACTATGGGTTTTTTTATCCTCAGGGAAGTTACTTTACCAGTTTGTGCCTGTGCCTCACCAAATGAGATCATGAATGTGAAGATTCAAATTATTTAAAAAATTTTCTGTGGGTAGAATCCCCCATTACTGAGGCCAATGAGTTGGGCCATGCAGAAGCAGGTAACTTTTTGTTGCTAACCTTTCTGAAAAGGGAGTGCTCTGCAACCGTCTCTGCTGGCTCAGTCCTCAGTAAGAAACATGAAATTCAGACAAAGCCAAAGGAGCACAATAGTGGTGAGATTATTCTGTATCCAAGCCTTTTGTTATCTAAAACCAGCAGCTGTCTCTAACAAACACTGACAGGCAGAGGTGGAAAACATTCATGGTCCTGTAGTTGAAGAAAAGAGGATGTGGTCTCCAGTCTAGAAGGATTACCATTTATCTAAAAGCCATTTGCAGAGCTAGTATTTCAGGAAGAGCTAAAAGCTTTAAATGAAATAAGTGGAGCTTGCTACTCATAAAGCAATTTTAAGGGTAGAATCCCTAGAGAATATAGTCTAACTATAGGACTATGAAGGGAAACTGGGGAAATCCTGAACAGGCCAGTGACCCAGCCATGGATGCTTGCAGTAGAATTTCCAGAGTAAGATTCTCTGACCACTATTGGCATAGCCTTTGTTTCAGTGAAGATAAAGGAAGATGTTTGTGAAGGGATTTGTACTCATAGACCACACCCTAGATACAATAGCAAATAAAGTACTAATAGGAGATAATAATGCATAAGTTAAAAGTTTTACCATTTCTTAATGGTCAAATGGGCATAATGACAGTATCTCTCTTTCTTATAGGATTGTCATGAGGATTAAATAATATAATATATGTAAAGTGCCTGGCACATAGTAAATGCTCAGTAAATGTGATTGTTATTAAATACTGATGCCATGTAGTATAATTTGCTACATACTTCAGAAATCCCAAGAAAGTTGAAGTCAACAAGGACTCTAGAGAAGGAAGGGGTAGTTTCCTGGAGTATTTGGAACTTGAATGGGCTTTGAAATGTATTTATATTTTACCTTTTTTTGTGGCTCAGAAGACACACACAAAGAACATTACAATAACACTTACTGTGATATTACTATGTACCAGATACATGCATTGCATATATTATCTTATCTCTTTGAATGCACACAAGTATTAGATACATTGTACAGTGGACAAAACTGTGTATCAGATAAATTAGGAAATGCAACTCACAAGCAGAGAAACTTGGATTCAAACTCAGGTTTGTCTGACTCCAAAGCCTATAGTTTGGAACACTGTATTGACGGTTAAGGAAAAAAAACTCCAGAAAACTGAATTTAAAACATATTGGGATCAGGTGAAAAAAGAATTTTAAATTCTTAAAACGAATTTAAAATTGGGATAAAGTTTATAAGTCTCTCCAATTTCTGAAGGAAAAACAACATCAGAAATGTATTGTCCCTTTAAAATGAAAATCAGTCAGGACAAAGTGCTTACCAGCTAGATATGGAAAGTTAATGAAAAGTCTTAAGACAAATGCATTTTTTGCTTTGATTGAATTTACTGTTTTCACATTTCTGACACTGAAAGTAGGAAGTCTAAGATCACATAGTTTACTTTTCTGTAATACATGTTTTGTCTTTTAGTAGTTTTCGATTTTTGGAAAAACTGTTCATATAATCCATAAAACAGTAGTTATTCTGAAAATTAATAATGTTTTTTTTATATTGAAACAGTTGGACTTGAATGCTTCGAGAATAAGTTTATTAGGCTTTTCTCAAAGATCCATTGTGGTGGGGAAAAAAAAGCTTTTTCAAACTCAGCTTTTCATTATAGCATTAAGAGAACTACAGACTATTTTTTTAAACATAGGAATCCTGATTGTTTTCTAAAAAATAAACACGATGCAATATTTTCCTCATTGTTTTTGTTTTGCTTTATTATCACTTCTATGTGGTCAAGACAGGAGAAATAATAGAATGTAGATAAATAGAAAATTAGGTCTTGAACTTTTCTGTTAGTTTCCTCATCCAAAGTAGAAAAAATGTATGATTAATCGGCTTACTCTGTTTGGGCTGCTATAACAAAATCCCATAGACTGGGTGGCTTAAACATTTATTTCTCACTGTTCTGGAGGTCAAGACTTCCATGATCAAGATATCATCAGTTTTTGTGTCTGGTGAGAGCCCACTTCCTGGCTCATAGATGGCCATCTTCTCACTGGTGGAAGGGGCAAGGGAGTTCTCTGGGGTCTCTTTTATAAGGGCACTAATCCCCTAATAACCTAATCACCTTCCAGAGGCCCCACCTCCAAGTACCAGCACATTGAGGATTAGGCTTCAACATATGAATTTGGAGGTTACATAAACATTTAAATATTGTCTATAGCATTAATTAAATGGTTCACAATATTTGTGAGGAGACAATATACTTGTTTTTTGGACAAAACACAATCTTTGCTCATATAAATAGTGTCTTAAGGCAGTGGATTTCAATGTGTGGTCCATGGATCACATGGGAACTTATTAGAAATGTAAATTCTTGGGCCCTACCCCAGATCTACTGAATCAGAAACTTTGTGGGTGGTACAGCCCTTCAGATGATTCTGAGGCATGGCCAAATTTGAGAACAACTGTGTTAAGGTGGGAATAATAAAATTCTGTCTGGGTTGATTTGTGACTAGGTAGAGGTAGTTGCTTTGAGCTAGGCCTTAAAGAATGAGTCAGAATTCTGTATACCATACTTCTTCCTCAAGCTAAAAAGAATCTGATATATTTTTAAAACTAACAGATTTGATATTGTGATATGGGAAAGGGCATTGGCTTTGGAATTTCATATAGGATGCCTTTGTGGAGAATGATTTGGCATTACACATTAAAAGCCTAGCAATTCCACTTTTAAGAATTTATTCAAAGGAAATAGTTGCTCAAATGTACAAAGATGAGGGTACAAGAATGTTTATCAGGCATTGTTTCTAATAGTAAAAAAATGGGAATCTACCTCAGTGTCCACTAAATAAATTATGACACATAAATCTGAAAGAGTTCTAAGTATCCATTAAAATGGCTATTTAGATGTCTATTTATTGACAAGATATTACATTCATAATTATGATTGAATACAAACTCAAACTATGATTATAAAAGGATATATGTATATGAGTCAAATTTGGTAAAAATATCTATACATGTATCCATTTATAGATAAATAGGCACAGAAAAAATGTAAATGTTTATACACCAAAATGTTTGCAATGGAAATATTGGTGATAGATATGTATATATTTTTGTTTGTTTTTGCCTATATCTATTTTCTAATGTGAAACTCTATTCCTTGTGTGAAGAAATAATAAAAGTTTCAAAACAAGCCAAGGTTTTTAAGCAGACTTTTTACACAGTCTTATCATTCGGGACTTGGAAATACTCATTCTGCTTTTAAAAAACACTGCATTTGTCCTGGAATATTTGGAAAGAACCAATTTGTCTTGCTGTAACAGTTCATTGTCAAGGTTAGTGTTCTAAAATCTGGCATTGGTTTACTTCTGAAAGTTTGTATTATTATTAATCACAAAAATATGATTTTCCTCTTAAAAGTTCCTGGAAAAGTAAAAATTGTTCTGTAGAGGGAGGTAAGAGATCCTGGTTCAGCCTTTGCTGCTAATTTTCTTTTTGTATTTGGAAAATTGAATCTCCCTGTCTGGGGCTTTGTTTTCTCATCTATAAAATGTGACAGGATCAGAAGATCCTAATGACCTTAAACAGCTCTAATATTCTAGGAATCTGCAATGAATTTAGAAGCCAAATTATATTCAGAGAACTCTATGAGGAAGTGTGATGACTAAAAAAAATAAAATAAAATAAATTCAAACTCTTTAAATTGCCCTTTAAAATATTCTTCTTCTGGTGTTACACAAGATGTTATTGATACGTCTATCATTTATTATGATTTTTCCATTAATGAAATTTTAAAATAAATTATGTGTTAAAAATATCAAGATGTTTGAATGTTGGTATACTTATGACACCTGGTGGTCAAGTCAAACATCACAGCTAAATTCAGTTTCCCCAGACACTCATTCCCATCCTCTCAGTAGGACTTTTTTCCCCTGATTCATCCATTCATCATGCATTCAGTCATTCACTCAAAAAACACTTAGTGGATCTCTAATATGTACAAGATAATTACTAGACACTTTACTATGGAAGAGAGGAAGAAGTAAGAGAATGCATTTTTGATATGCATGTAGAAGATTGCAATCTATTCAGGGGAACAAAATGAACTGCATGGAAAGGCCAATAATAGCAGCATGCTAGTGTGTTAAGTGCACTAAAGAAAATTATCAGAACTAGGGATACTCTGAGGTTGTATTAGTGATCCATGGTAGCAAGAGGTCAGGAAAAGCTTTCTTGGAGGAAGTGAGCCTTGCCTTTCTTGGGGCCTCATTGTTGCAGAGGATTACTGTGAAAGGAGAGTGTATAGCACCTTGCCCAAAGTAGGCCTTCAGTGATTGTAAACTATTATTATAACAAAACCAAAGGTGATCAGGGAAGATTTCATGTATATTAACTGTTCCCTAAGTTTTGTTTCAAGAAAAGTTCTGGTTCCAATTTATATGTGTTTTTATTTAGACAGTATAAAGAACAAAAGGTCAATTATTTTAGTTGGTTCAGTGGATAAACAAACAAACCACAAAAAAGATAGTGTTGGCCTTATCTACAGTTTGTTAGACTAACTGGACAATTAAGCAGAACAGTCAACTCGTGGGAAAAAAATGCATTTAAAGTAATTGTTTACTGGAATGAACTGCTTGATTGCAATGATCTCTCAGTTATAAAACAGTCTGAGAACCCCATGTAGTCAGCACAAAGGCATCAAATAGGTTGTTTTGGCACTGTAAGAGCTGTGTGTGGGTGGAATGATTTTTATATCTTGTAATTTAATTTTTATTGGAGTATAGTTGCTTTACAATGTTGTATTAGTTTCTACTGTACAGCAAACTGAATCGGCTATATGTATACATGTATCCTCTCTTTTTTGGATTTGCTTCCCATTTAGGTCACCAAGAGCATTAAGTAGAGTTCCTTGTGCTATACAGTAGGTTCTCATTAGTTATCGCTTTTATACATAGTATCAAGAGTGTATATGTGTCAATCACAATCTCCCAATTCCTCCCACCGACCTCCCTTTCCCCTGGGTATCCATACATTTGTTCTCCATATCTGTGTCTTTATTTCTGCTTTGCAAATGAGATCATTTATACCATTTTTCTAGATTCCACATATATGTGTTAACATACGATATTTGTTTTTCTCTTTCTGAATTACTTCACCTTGTATGACAGTCTCTAGGTCCATCCATGTCTCTACAAATAACCCAATTTCGTTCCTTTTTATCGCTGAGTAATATTCCACTGTGTGTATATACCACAACTTCTTTATCCATTCCTCCGCTGATGAACATTTAAGTTGCTTCCATGTCCTCACTATTGTAAATAGTGCTGCAATGAACATTGTGGTGCATGTGTCATTTTTTTTTTTTTTAATCACATGTGTCTTTTTGAATTATGGTTCTCCCTGGGTATATGCCCAGTAGTGGGAGTGCTAGGTCATGTGGTAGTTCTATTTTTAGTTTTTTAACGAACCTCCATACTGTTCTCAGTAGTGGCTATATCAACTTATATTCCCACCAACAGTGCAAGAGGGTTCCCTTTTCTCCACACACTCTCCAGCATTTATTGTTTGTAGATTAGGTCCCATTTGTTTATTTTTGTATTTATTTTCATTACTCTAGGAGCTGGGTCAAAAAAGATCTTGCTGTGATTTATGTCAGTGTTCTGCCTATGATTTCCTCAAAGAGTTTTATAGTATCTGGCCTTACATTTAGGTCTTTAATCCATTTTGAGTTTCTTTTTGTGTACACTGTTAGGGAGTATTCTAATTTCATTCTTTTACAGGGAGCTGTCCAGTTTTCCTAGCACCACTTATTGAAGAGGATGTCTTTTCTCCATTGTACGTTGTTGCCTCCTTTCTCATATTAGGTGACCATAGGTGTGTGGGTTTATCTCTGGGCTTTCCATCCTGTTCCATTGATCTATATTTTAATTTTTGTGCCAGTACCTTACTGTCTTGATTACTGTAGCTTTGCAGTATAGTTTGAAGTCAGGGAGCCTGATTCCTCCAGCTCCGTTTTTCTTTCTCAAGATTGCTTTGGCTATTCGGAGTCTTTTGTGTTTCCATGCAAATTGTGAAATTTTTCATTGTAGTTCTGTGAAAAATGCCATTGGTAGTTTGATAGGGATTGCATTGAATCTGTAGATTGCTTTGGGTAGTAGAGTCATTTTCACAATGTTGATTCTTCCAATCCAAGAACATGGTATATCTCTCCAACTGTTTTTATCATCTTTAATTTCTTTCACCAGTGTCTTATAGTTTTCTGCATACAGGTCTTTTGTCTCCTTAGGTACATTTATTCCTAGGTATTTTATTCTTTTTGTTGAAGTGGTAAATTGGAGTGTTACCTTAATTTCTCTTTCAGAGTGTTCATCATTAGTGTATAGGAATGCAAGAGATATCTGTGCCTTAATTTTGTATCCTGTGACTTTACTAAATTCATTGATTAGCTCTAGTAGTTTTCTGATGGCATCTTTAGGATTTCTTATGTATAGTATCATGTGATCTGCAAACAGTGACAGTTTTACTTCTTCTTTTCCAATCTGGATTCCTTTTTTTTTTCTTTTTCTTCTCTGATTGCTATTGCTAAGACTTCCAAAACTATATTGAACAACAGTGGCGAGAGTGGACACCCTTGTCTTGTTCCTGACCCTAGAGGAAATGCTTTCAGTTTTTCACCATAGAGAATAATGTTTGCTGTGAGTTTGTCATATATGGCCTTTATTATGTTGAGGTAGGTTCCATCTATGCCCATTTTCTGTATCTATTGAGATAATCATATGGTTTTTATTCCTCCATTTGTTAAAATGGTGTATCTCATTGATTGATTTGAGTATGTTGAAGAATCCTTGCATCCCTGGGATAAATCCCACCTGATCATGGGGTATGATCCTTTTATTGTGTTGTTGGATCTGGTTTGGTAGTATTTTGTTGAGGATTTTTGCATGTATGTTCATCAGTGATATTGTCTGGTAATTTTATTTTTTTGTGATATGTTTGTCTGGTTTTGGTATCAGGGTGATGGTGGACTCGTAAAATGAGTCTGGACATATTCCTCATTCTGCAGTTTTTTTTTTATTGCTTTTTTTAAAAATTTTAATTAATTAATTAATTAATTTATGGCTGTGTTGGGTCTTCATTTCTGTGCAAGGGCTTTCTCTAGTTGTGGCAAGTGGGGGCCACTCTTCATCGCGGTGCGCGGGCCTCTCACTATCGCAGCCTCTCCTGTTGCAGAGCACAGGCTGCAGACGCGCAAGCTAAGTAATTGTGGCTCACGGGCCCAGCTGCTCCGTGGCATGTGGGATCTTCCCAGACCAGGGCTCGAACCCGTGTCCCCTGCATTGGCAGGCAGATTCTCAACCACTGCGCCAGCAGGGAAGCCCTCTGCAGTTTTTTTGAAGATTATGAGAAGGATAGGTGTTAGCTCTTCTCTAACTGATAGAATTCTCCTGTGAAGCCATCTGGTCCTGGACTTTTGATTACTGGAAGATTTTTCATCATAGTTTCATTTTCAGTGCTTGTGCCTGGTCTCTTCATATTTTCTATTTCTTTCTGGTTCATTCTAGGAAGGTTGTACTTTTCTAAGAATTTGTCTGTTTCTTCCAGGTTGTCTATTTTATTGGCATATATTTGCTTGTAGTAGCCTCTTTTGGTCCTTGGTATTTCTGCAGTATCAGTTGTAACTTCTCCTTTTTCATTTCTAATTTTAGTGATTTGAGTGCTCTCCCTTTTTTCCTTGATGAATCTGGCTAAAAGTTTATCAAGTTTGTTTATCTTCTCAAAGGACCAGGTTTTAGTTTTATTGATCTTTGCTATTGTTTTCTCTGTTCTTATTTCATTTATTTCTGCTCTGATCTTTATGATTTCTTTCCTTCTACTAAATTTTTTTTTGATTGTTGTTGTTCTTTTCTCTCTAGTTGCTTTAGGTGTAAAATTAGGTTGTTTATTTGAGATTTTCTTGTTTCTTGAGGTAGGATTGTATTGCTATAAACTTCCCTCTTAGAACTGCTTTTGCTGCATCCCTTAGATTTTGGGTCATCGTGTTTTTGTTGTCATTTGTTTCTAGGTGTTTTTTGATTTCCTCAGTGATATCTTGGTTATTTAGTAGGATATTGTTTAGCTTCCATGTGCTTGTGCTTTTTTTTAACAATTAATTAATTAATTAATTTATATATTTGGCTGTGTTGGGTCTTTCTGTGCTAGGGCTTTCTCTAGTTGTGGCAAGCGGGGGCCATTCTTCATCGTGGTGCGCGGGCCTCTCACTATTACGGCCTCTCTTGTTGCAGAGCACAGGCTCCAGACGTGCAGGCTCAGTAGTTGTGGCTCATGGGCCTAGTTGCTCCACGGCATGTGGGATCTTCCCAGACCAGGGCTCGAACCCGTGTCCCCTGCATTGGCAGGCAGATTCTCAACCACTGTGCCACCAGGGAAGCCCCATGCTTGTGCTTTTTAGTTTTTTTTTTTCCTGTAATTGATTTCTAATCTCATAGCATTGTGGTTGGAAAAGATACTTGATATGGTTTCAATTTTCTTAAATTTACTGAGACTTGATTTGTGACCCAAGATGTGATCTATCCAGGAGAATGTTCCGTGTGCACTTGAGAAGAATATGTATTCTGCCCCTTTCAAATGGAATGTCCTATAAGTATCAATTAAGTCTCTCTGGTCTAATGTATCATTTAAAGTTTGTGTTTCCTTATTAATTTTCTGTCTGGATGATCTATCCATTGGCATAAGTGGGGTGTTAATACCCCAGACTATTATTGTGTTACTGTTGATTTTCTCTTTTATGGCTGTTAGAATTTGCCTTATATATTGAGGTACTCTTATGTTGGGTGTATATATATTTACAATTATTATGTCTTCTTCTTGGATTGATCCCTTGATCATTACGTAGTGTCCTTCCTTGTCTCTTGTAACAGTCTGTATTTTAAAGTCTATTTTGTCTGATATGAGTATTGCTAGTCCACCTTTCTTTTGATTTCCATTTGCATGGAATATCTTGTTCCAATCCCTTACTTTCAGTCTGTAGGTTTCCCTAGGTCTGAAGTGGGTCTCTTGTAGACAGCATATATACAGGTCTTGTTTTGGTATACATTCAGATGGTCTGTGGCTTTTAGTTGGAACTGTTAATCCATTCACATTTACATTAATTATCTATATGTATGTTCCTATTACCATTTTCTTAATTGTTTTGGGTTTGTTTTAGTAGGTCATTTTCTTCTCTTCTGTTTCCCACCTAGAGAAGTTCCTTAGCATTTTTTCTAAAGCTGGTTTGGTGGTGCTGAATTCTCTTAGCTTTTGCTTGTCTATAAAGCTTTTGATTTCTCCATCGAATCTGAATGAGATCCTTGTTGGGTAGAGTAATCTTGGTTGTAAGTTTTTTCCTTTCACCACTTTAAATATGTCCTGCCACTCCCTTCTGGCCTGCAGAGTTTCTGCTGAAAAATCAGCTGGTAACCTTTTGGGGATTTCCTTGTATGTCATTTGTTGCTTTCCCCTTGCCACTTTTAATATTTTTTCTTTGTATTTAATTTTTGTTAGTTTGACTAACAAAAATTTGTTAGTTTGACTAATATGTTTCCTGGCCTGTTTTTCCTTGGTTTTATCCTGTATGGGACTCTCTGTTCTTCCTGGACTTGGGTGGTTATTTCCTTTCCCATGTTAGGGAATTTTTTGACTATAATCTCTTCAAATATTTTCTCAGGTTCTTTTCCTTTCTCTTCTTCTTGTGGGAGACATACTTTGAACGTTGCTGCATTTAATGTTGTCCTAGAGATCTCTGAGACTGTCCTCATTTCTTTTCATTCTTTTTTTCTGTATTCTGCTCCACAGCAGTTATTTACACCATTTTATCTTTCAGCTCACTTATCCGTTCTTCTGCCTCAGTTATTCTGCTATTGATTCCTTCTAGTGACTTTTTCATTTCCGTTATTGTGTTGTTCATCACTGATTATTTATTCTTTAGTTCTTCTAGGTCCTTGTTAATCATTTCTTATATCCTCTCGACCTGTGCCTCCATTCTGTTTCTGAGATCTTGGATCATCTTTACTCTCATTACTCTGAATTCCTTTTCAGGTAGGTTTCCTATTTTCTCTTCTTTTATTTGGTCTTGTGGGTTTCTACCTTTCTCCTTCTTCTGCAACGTATTTTTCTGTCATCTCATTTTGTCTGACTTACTGTGTTTATGGTCTCCTTTCCACAGGCTGCAGGGTTATAGTTCCTCTTGCTTCTGTTGTCTGCCCCTTGGTTGCTGAGTTTGGTTCAAAGTCTTGTGTAGTCTTCCTGGTGGGACTGGTACCTGCACACTGGTGGGTGGAGCTGAGTCTTTTCCCTCTGAGGGGTAGGGCTGCATCAGGTGACGTGTTTTGAGGTGTCTATGAGCTTAGTACGACTTTAGGCAACCTGTCTGCTGATGCGTGGGTCTGTGTCCCTGTCTTGCTAGTTGTTTGATGTGACCTGTCCAGCACTGGAGCCTGCAGGTAGTTGTGTGGAGCTGGGTCTTGGTGTCAAGATGGAGACCTCTGGGAGAGAACATGCTGATTAATATTCCCTCGGCCTGGGAATTCTCTGGTGGTCCAGCATCCTGGACTTGGCACTCCCATCCTGGAGGTCCAGGCCCGACCCTTGGCTGGGGAACTGATATCCTGCAAGCCATGCTGCATGGCCAGGGAAAAAAAGAAAGAAAAGGAAATGAAAAAAAAAGGAAAATAAAACAAACAGACAAACAAAATGCAAGATGAATAGCAAAACAAAACAAATAGCAACAACAACAATACACACACAAAGAAAAAAAAGAAGAAAGAAAACAGCCACACCAAATCCAAGACAAATAACAAAAAACCCAAGTAACAGAAACAAAGCAGCAGACAGAAAAGAAAAAGAAAAAAAAAAGAGAGAACAAACAAAGAATTTAAAATGAGCACTATCAAATAGGACTAAAGTAACAAAAAAAAAAAAAACCAAAAAAAGAAAGCAAACAAAGAAAGCAAACATAAAAAACACATAGAAACAATCAAAAAAAGAAAAAAATTAAATTAAATAAAAAATGAACAAAAAAGAAAAAAACACAAAACAACGAAAAAGTAAAGTAAAAATAGAAAACTTAAAAATATATATTAAAAAATAATAAATAATAAAAACATCAACACCATCAACTGAACAAAATGAAACAAACAAAAAGAATAATAGTAATAAGAATGTTTTTCCGGGGCTTCCTCTGTAAGTGTCCTTGCTCCCACAGTGAGCCACAGCCAATCCACGCTTCCCCAGGAGGTCCTCCAATACCTCTAGGTAGGTCTCTGGACCTGCTGTGGGCACTGTGGGACCAGCTCAGACACTGACCTGGCCCAACTCACACGTGTACTTGTCCCCAAAGTCCACTGATGCTAAGGTTAACCCAGTCTCACTTGTGGGAACACTCATTGTCTATTCAGATATTCCACAGATGTAGGATTTACCAAGCTGATCATGGGGATTTAATCTGCAGCTTGTGCAGCTGCACTGGAAGATTTCCATTCCCCTTCTTTAGTCTCACTGCCCCTGGGGCTCAGCTTTGGTTTTGGCCCCACCTCTGCATGTGCGTCATCCTCAGACCTCTGTTGCCTGCCCAGGCGAGATGGAGCAAAAGCAGTGGCTGATTGGGGCACACTTACTCCCTCAGGCTGGGGAGGGGTAATGCAGCCACAGTTGGGGTGTATGGGAATTGCCTGTGGGGGCGGAGACAGGCAGACAGTTTCAACAGCCTGGGGCATGCTCACTCTAGTGGGAGTCCCTCCCAGTGCCGCAGAGGCAGGAGCTGGCATGTGGGGGTGGTGATGGCCCTGTCCTTTGCACACCACTCAACAATAGTGCCTCATTCCCTAGGCAGACCATGCTTCCTCTAAGGTCATTCCCAGCTGCAGAGCCCTTCACTCCTATTCCCTCTGTTGTATCCTCACAGCCAACAGTGGTCCTCTACCCAGATCTGCTCAATTAACTGCATGCTTTAGAATGAATAGGGCTTTAGCAGAGACTGATACCCCTGCCAGCATTGTCAGATTCCCATCTCAGGCAGGGGCACTCAGGGCTGATTCCCAAGGAGGCTTTGGGATGGGCGGCACTCAGGACTCCAGAGCCTACGTGGGCAGTGGAGGCTTTGGCTTGAGGGGTGGGCAAGCCTGCTCAGATGAGTGTCCTTCCCAGTGCTTGCAGAGGTTGAAGAAGCCAGTGGGTGGGGAAAGGAGTTGTAATGGTGGCCCCACCAATTGTGCACCAGTCAACAATAACACCTTGTTCTATGGTGTCCTGGGCTTTTTCCGCAAACATTCCCAGTTGTGGAGCTTCTTACTCCTGTCCCTTCAGACTGTCTTTTCACAGCCAGCATCTGTCCCCTCCCTGGGTCTGAGCTCCAAGCCCCACTTTCCAGCACCCTTCCCCCCTTCACAACAGGAGACTCATGACTCAGGCTGGAATGTGCAATGCTGCTGCACAGATCATGTGTGCAGTTTTTACTTTTTCCAGCCTTCCACAGACCATCTGCTGCATTCTCCTTTAATCCCCAAAGTCCCTTTTTGTCGCAGCTGATTTCCCCACCATGATGGAGTTTTTCTGAGTGCAAGAGCCACCCCTCACCTTCAGCTTCCCGCCAGGATTGCTGGTCCTTTTTTTGATTCCTTTTTGCTTTTACTCTTTCTTTCATCCTACCCGGTTGCAAGGGGATTTTCTTGTCCTTTAAGTGTCTGAAGACTTCCACTAACGTTCAGCAGGGGTTCTGAGAGAATTGCTCCATTCGTAGATGTATTCTTTTTTTTTTCTCTTTTTTTTTAAACATCTTTATTGGAGTATAATGTTTTGCAATGGTGTGTTAGTTTCTGCTGTATAACAAAGTGAATCAGCTATATGTGTACATATATCCCCATGTCTCCTCCCACTTGCATCTCCCTCCCACCCTCACTATCCCACCCCTCTAGGTGGACACAGAGCACCAAGCTGATCTCCCAGTGCTATCTGGCTGCTTCTCACTAGCTATCTATTTTACATTTGGTAGTGTATATTGGTTCATGCCACTCTCTCACTTCGTTGCAGCTTATCCTTCCCCCTCACCATGTTCTCAAGTCCATTCTCTACGTCTGCGTCTTGATTCTTGTCCTGCCCCGAGGTTCTCCATAAACTTTTTTTTTTAGATTCCATATATATATGTTAGGATACAGTATTTGTTTTTCTTTCTGACTTCCTTCACTCTGTATGACAGACTCTATGTCCATCCACCTCACTACAAATAATTCAATTTCGTTTCCTTTTATGGCTGAGTAATATTCCATTGTATATAAGTGACACATCTTCTTTATCCATTCATCTGTCGATAGACACTTAGGTTGCTTTCATGTCCTGGCTATTGCAAATAAGGCTGCAATGAACATTGTGATACATGACTCTTTTTGAATTATGGTTTTCTCAGGGTATATGTCCAGTAGAGGGATTGCTGGGTCGTATGGTAGTTCTATTTGTAGTTTTTTAAGGAACATCCATACTGTTCTTCATAGTGGCTGTATCAATTTACATTCCCACCAACAGTGCAAGAATGTTCCCTTTTCTCCACACCCTCTCCAGCATTTATTGTTTCTAGATTTTTTGATGATGGCCATTCTGACCGGTGTGAGGTGATACCTCATTGTAGTTTTGATTTGCATTTCTCTAATGATGAGTGATGTTGAGCATCCTTTCATGTGTTTATTGGCAATCTGTATATCTTCTTTGGAGACCTGTCTATTTAGATCTTCTGCCCATTTTTGGATTGGGTTGTTTGTTTCTTTTGATATTGAGTTGCATAAGCTGCTTGTATATTTGGAGATTAATCTTTTGTCAGTTGCAACATTTGCAAATATTTTCTCCCATTCTGAGGGATGTCTTCTTGTCTTGTTTATGGTTTCCTTTGCTATGCAAAAGCTTTTAAGTTTCATTAGGTCCCATTTGTTTGTTTCTGTTTTCATTTCCATTTCTCTAGGAGGTGGGTCAAAAAGGATCTTGCTGTGATTTATGTCAGAGTGTGTTCTGTCTATTTTTCCTTCTAAGAGTTTTTTAGTGTCTGGCCTTACATTTAGGTCTTTAATCCATTTTGAGCTTATTTGTGTATGCTATTAGGGAGTGTTCTAATTTCAATCTTTAATATGTAGCTGTCCAGTTTTCCCAGCACCACTTATTGAAGAGGCTGTCTTTTCTCCATTGTATATTCTTGCCTCCTTTGTCAAAAATAAGGTGACCATATGCGCATGGGTTTATCTCTGGGATTTCTATCCTGTTCCATTGATCTATATTTCTGTTTTTGTTCCAGTACCATACTGTCTGGATTACCATAGCTTTGTAGTGTAGTCTGAAATCAGGGAGCCTGATTCTTTAGGCTCCATTTTTCTTTCACAAGATTGCTTCGGCTATTCAAGGTCTATTGTGTTTCCATACAAATTGTAAAATTTTTTGTTCTAGTACTGTGAAAAATGCCATTTGTAGTTTGATAGGGATTGCATTGAATCTGTAGATTGCTTTGGGTAGTATAGTCATTTTCACAATGTTGATTCTTCCAATCCAATAACATGGTATATGTCTCCATCTGTTTGTAACATCTTTAATTTCTTTCATCAGTGTCTTATAGTTTTCTGCATACAGGTCTTTTGTCTCCTTAGGTAGGTTTATTCTGAGGTATTTTATTCTTTTTGCTGCAATGATAAATGGGAGTGTTTCCTAAATTTCTCTTTCAGATTTTTCATCATTAGTGTATAAGAATGCAAGAGATTTCTGTGCATTAATTTTGTATCCTGCTACTTTCCCAAATTCATTGATTAGCTCTACTAGATTTCTGGTAGCATCTTTAGGATTCTCTAGTTATAGTATCATGTCATCTGCAAACATTGAGTGTTTTACTTCTTCTTTTCAAATTTGGATTCCTTTTATTTCTTTTTCTTCTCTGATTGCTGTGGCTAAAACTTCCAAAACTATGTTGAATAATAGTGGTGAGAGTGGGCAACCTTGTCTTGTTCCTGACTTTAGTGGAAATGATTTCAATTTTTCACCATTGATAATGATCTTGGCTGTGGGTTTGTCATATATGGCCTTTATTATATTGAGGGAAGTTCCCTCTATGCCTACTTTCTAGAGGGTTTTTATCGTAAATGTGTGTTGAATTTTGTTGAAAGCTTTTTGTGCATCTATTGAGATGACGATATGGTTTTTCTCCTTCAATTTGTTAATATGGTTTATCCCATTGATTGATTTGTGGCTAATGAAGAATCCTTGCATTCCTGGGGTAAACCCCACTTGACCATGGTGTATGATCCTTTTAATGTGCTGCTGGATTCTGTTTGCTAGTATTTTGTTGAGGATTTTTGCATCTATGTTCATCAGTGTTATTGGCCTGTAGTTTTCTTTCTTTGTGTCATATTTGTCTAGTTTTGGTATCACGGTGATGGGGGCCTCATAGGATGAGTTTGGGAGTGTTCCTCCCTCTGCTATATTTTGGAAGAGTTTGAGAAAGATAGGTGTTAGCTTTTCTCTCTATGTTTGAGAGAATTCGCCTGTGAAGCCATCTGTTCCTGGGCTTTCATTTGTTGGAAGATTTTTAATCACTAAATTAATTTAGTCTCAATTTCAGTGTTTCTGCTTGGTCTGTTTATATGTTCTCTTTCTTCCTGGTTCAGTCTCTGAAGGGTGTGCTTTTCTAAGAATTTGTTGAATTCTTCCAGGTTGTCCATTTTATTGCCATATAGTTGCTTGTAGTAATCTCTCATGATCCTTTGTATTTCTGCACTGTCAGTTGGTACTTCTCCTTTTTCACTTCTGACTATTGATTTGAGTCTTCTCCCTTTTTTCTCTTGATGAGTCTGGCTAATGGTTACAAATTTGGTTTATCTTCTAAAAGAACCAGCTTTTAGTTTTATTGATCTTTGCTATCATTTCATTCATTTCTTTTTCATTTATTTCTGATCTGATCTTTATGATTTCTTTCCTTCTGCTTTGTTCTTCTTCCTCTAATTGCTTTAAGTGTAATGTTAGGTTGTTTATTTGAGGTGTTTCTTTTTTCTTGAGGTAGGATTTTATTGCTATAATCTTCCCTCTTAGAACTGCTTTTGCTGCATCCCATAGGTTTTGGTTCATCGTGTTTTCATTTTTTTGTTTGTTTCTAGGTATTTTTTAATTTCCTCTTTGATTTCTTCGGTGATCTCTGGTTATTTAGTCATGCATTATTTAGCCTCCATGTGTTTGTATTTTTTACAGATTTTCCCCGTAATTGATATCTAGTCTTATAGCATTGTGGTTGGATAAGATACTTGATACGATTACAATTTTCTTAAATTTACCAAGGCTTGATTTGTGACCCAAGATATGATCTATCCTGGAGAATGTCCATGAGCACTTGAGAAGAAAGTGTATTCTGTTGTTTTTGGATGGAATGTCCTATAAATATCAGTTAAGTCCATCTTGTTTAATGTATCATTTAAAGCTTGTGTTTCTTTATTTATTTTCATTTTGGATGATCTGTCCATTGGTGAAAGTGGGGTGTTAAAGTCCCCTATTATGATTGTGTTACTGTCGATTTCTCCTGTTATGACTCTTAACATTTGCCTTTTGTACTGAGGTCCTCCTATGTTGGGTGCATAAATATTTACAATTGTTATATCTTCTTCTTGGATTGATCCCTTGTTCACTATGTAGTGTCCTCTTTGTCTCCTGTAATAGTCTTTATTTTAATGTTGATTTTGTCTGATATGAGAATTGCTACTCCAGCTTTCTTTTGATTTCCATTTGCATGGAATATCTTTTTCCATTTTCTCACTTTCAGTCTGTATGTGTCTCTAAGTCTGAAGTGGGTCTCTTGTAGACAGCATATATATGGGTCTTGTTTTTGTATCCATTCAGCCAGTCTATGTCTTTTGGTTGGAGCAGTTAATCCATTTACATTTAAGGTAATTATCGATATATATATTCCTATTACCATTTTCTTAACTGCTTTGGGTTTGTTATTGTAGATCTTTTCTTCTCTTGTGTTTCCTGCCTAGAGAAGTTCCTTTAGCATTTGTTGTTAAGGTGGCTTGGTGGTGCTGAATTCTCTTAGCTTTTGTTTTTCTGTAAAGGTTTTAATTTCACTGTCGAATCTGAATGAGTTCCTTGCTGGGTAGAGTAATCTTGGTTGTAGTTTTTTTCCTTTCATCACTTTAAATATGTCCTGCCACACCCTTCTGGCTTGCAGAGTTTGTGCTGAAAGATCAGCTGTTAACCTTATGGTGATTCCCTTGTATGTTATTTGTTGTTTTTCCCTTGCTGCTTTTAATATGTTTTCTTTGTATTTAATTTTTGATAGTTTGATTAATATGTGTCTTGGCGTGTTTCTCCTTGGATTTATCCTGTATGGGACTCTCTGTGCTTCCTGGACTTGATTAACTATTTCCTTTCCCATATTAGGGAAGTTTTCAACTATAATCTCTTCAAATCTTTTCTCAGTCCCTTTCTTTTTCTCTTCTTCTTCTGGGCCCCTATAATTCGAATGTTGGTGCATTTAATGTTGTCCCAGAAGCCTCTGAGACTGTCCTCAATTATTTTCATTCTTTTTTCTTTATTCTGGTCTGCAGTAGTTATTTCCACTATTTTATGCTCCAGGTCACTTATCCATTCTTCTGCCTCAGTTATTTTGCTATTGATTCCTTCTAGAGAATTTTAAATTTCATTTATTGTGTTGTTCATCATTGTTTGTTTACTCTTTAGTTCCTCTAGGTCCTTGTTAAACGTTTCTTTTATTTTCTCCATTCTATTTTCAAGGTTTTGGATCATCTTTACTATCATTACTCTGAATTCTTTTTTAGGTGTACTGCCTATTTCCTCTTCATTTGTTTGGTCTGGTGGGTATTTACCTTGCTCCTTCATCTGCTGTGTGATTCTCTGTCTTCTCATTTTGCTTAACTTACTGTGTTTGGTGTCTCTTCTTCACAGGCTGCAGGTTCCTAGTTCCCATTGTTTTTGGTGTTTGCCTTCAGTTGCTAAGGTTGGTTTAGTGGCTTGTGTAGGCTTCCTGGTGGAGGGGACTGGTGCCTGTGCTCTGGTGGATGAGGCTGGATCTTGTCTTTTTGGTGGGCAGAACCGCATCCAGGGGTGTGTTTTGGTGTGTCTGTGAACTTTTTATGATTTTAGGCAGCCTCTCTGCTAACGGGTGGGCTTGTGTTCCTGTGTTGCTAGTTGTTTGGTATGGGCTGTTCAGCACTGTAGCTTGCTGGTCGTTGAGTAGAGTTAGGTCTTAACACTGAGATGGAGATCTATGGGAGAGATTTTGCTGTTTGATATTACATGGGGCTGGGAAGTCTCTGGTGGTCCAATGTCCTGAACTCGAGTCTCCCACCCAAGAGGCTCAAGCCTGACACCCGGTCGGAGCACCCAGACCCTGTCAGCCACACAGCTCAGAAGAAAAGGGAGAAAAAAAAGAAAGAAAGAAAAATAAATAAAACAAAATAAAGTTATTGAAATAAAAATATTATTAAAAATAAAAAATTTCAAAATTAATAAAAATAAAAAAGAAGAAAGAAAGAAAGAAGAGATAAACCAAACCAATAAACAAATCCACCAGTGATAACAAGCACTAAAAACTATACTAAAAAAGAAGGCAAAAATACCGACAGACAGAGCCGTAGGACAAATGGGAAAAGCAAAGATGTATGAACAAAATCACACAAAGAAACATACACATACACACTCACAAAAAGAGAAAAAGGAAAAAATATATATATATGTATAAAGAAAGAGCAACCAAATCAATAAACATATCTACCAATGATAATAAGCTCTAAATACTAAACTAAGATAAACATAAAACCAGAAAGAAATTAAATTGTGAAAGCAAACCCCAATTCTATAGTTGCTCCCAAAGTCCACTGCCTCAATTTTGTGGTGATTCATTGTCTATTCAGGTTTTCCTCAGATTCAGGGTACATCAAGTTGATTGTGGAGATTTAATCTGCTCCTCCTCAGGCTGCATGGAGAAATTTCCCTTTCTCTTCTTTGTTTGCACATCTCCTGGGGTTTAGCTTTGGATTTGGCCCTGCCTCTGTGTTTAGGTCGCCTGAGGGCATCTGTTCCCCACCCAGACAGGATGGGGTTAAAGTAGCAGCTGATGAGGGGGCTCTGGCTCACTCAGGCCTGGGGGAGGGAGGGGTACAGTAGTTATAATTGGAATGTGGGGCGAGCATGTGGCAGCAGAGACCAGCACGACTTTGCAGCAGCCTGAGGCAAGCCATGTGTTCTCCCGGGCATGTTGTCCCTGGATCACGGGACCCTGGCTGTGGCAGGCTGCACAGGCTCCTGGGGGGGAGGTGTGTGTGTGTGGATAGTGACCTGTGCTTGCACACAGGCTTCTTGGTGGCTACAGCAGCAACCTTAGCATTTCATGCCCGTCTCTGGTGTCTGTGCTGATAGCTGTCGGTCGCACTTATCTCTGGAGCTCATTTAGGTCGTGCTTTGAACCCTGTCTCCATGTGCAGCCCAAAATATGTTCTCTTGTCTCTTAGGCAGTTCCAGAGTTTTTCCCAGGCTCCCTCCTGGCTAGCTGTGGTGCACTAGCCTCCTTCAGGCTGTGTTCATGCAGCCAACCTCAGTCTTCTCCCTGGGATCTGACCTCTGAAGCCCGAGCATCAGCTCCCAGCTACCCACCACCCCGCCGGGTGAGCAGACGAGCCTCTCAGGCTGGTGAGTGCTGGTTGACACTGATTTTTGTGCAGGAATCGCTCCACTTTGTCCTCTGCACCCCTGTTGCTGCCCTCTCCTCCATGGCTCCAAAGCTTCCCCCCAGCCCTTCCCCCATCTCTGCCAGTGAAGGGGCTTCTTAGTGTGTGGAAACTTTTCCTCCTTCACAGCTCCCTCCCAGAGGTGCAGGTCCCATCCCTATTCTTTTGGTTTCCGTTTTTTTTCTTTTTTCTTTTGCCCTACCCATGTACATGGGGAGTTTCTTGCCTTTTGGGAAGTCTGAGGTCTTCTGCAAACATTCAGTAGGTGTTCTGTAAGAGTTGTTCCACATGTAGATGTATTTCTGATGTATCTGTGGGGAGGAAGATGATCTCTACGTCTTACTCCTCCACCGTCTGAAGGTCCTTTCTCTGTAGATGTATTCTTGATGTATTTGTGAGGAGTGACAAATTCCACGTTCTCATCTTCTGCTATCTTGACTCCTCTCCCTCTGATTTTTACATTTTTAATTGGTTATGTTTAGGGTTGAGTAGGCACTGTCTTAGACTCTATATTGCTTTCAATAGTTATGTTAAGTCTGTCTTATTTTCCTTTTAATTCTATAATTGTGAAGCAAATTAAATGTTTTTGCAAATGATGACAATTATAAGAGAGTATTAAAATCCCATTTATGCTTTTTTTCTGCAATCAAATGCATGTTATATTTCCTAATATATCAAACATTTGGGTTCTTTAACTGTTCTTTTCATGGGTAAAATAAGCTGTGTTGTAGTGACTTTTGGCTAAAAGCAAAATGTTCTGATCCAAAAGAAAGCCAAGAAAAAGAACCATGCCAAACTAGGAATGAACGTTTAACCTGGATAAGGGAAGACATGAGAGATGACAGAATTCCTATCTTTAGATATTTGAAGAGTGTCATGTGTAACAGGGAGTAGACTTTATTTTATTTGGCTTTGGTAGGCTGAACTAGGTTGAAATGTCAGGGATGTGGAGTTTTGTCTCACTAGAAGGGAGGACTTCTAACAATTATGATTGTTAAAAATGTAACCATCCACATTAATAACTTTTTCACTGAACTTGCCCTGAGAGCTAGAGCTGAAGTAGAGGCAGCACCTTTTGCTGCATCTACTACCAGATACCCTCTAGTCCGTCACATATTCTGGTAGTTGCTTTCAATGGTTGCAAGGATAGTCTCAATAAATGTGAATGTCTGAAGCTACTGTAGTTCTGTTAAAAAATACAGATCTTTAAAGTTACTGAAGCTTCTGAAAGTTCCATGTTATATAAGCAGAACTAATTGTGCCCTCAGCCAAATTCTGAAGGAGACAAAGTTTACCTGAGTTGTAATATCTTTTCCAAGCCCCTATCTTTCAAGGCCTAGTGACCTGCCAGCCCTTCCCCAGACCTTTATCCCATGTTTCATTCTTAAATGTTCATCGACTAACCTCAGCAGTCATCTAATCCCTGATAAGATTGTCTTTCAAAATACATTGAGTTTTATCTCTCTCAGCATTGAGGATAGGGAAAACTCGATCTCAAACTTTGAAAATACAGATAGAGATAATTGTAAAACTGAATGTAAAACAAGAATTTTGAAATGTATGTTTGGCAGCTATTTGCCAGGAAGACTTACTTTTTGGTTATCTCTGCAAGTTTGATTACTTCCTCTGACTACTAAGGGAAAAACCTGACTGAAGTTATTGCCAAAACAGTGATTTTTTTTTTAAACATCTTTATTGAAGTATAATTGCTTTACAATGGTGTGTTAGTTTCTGCTTTATAACAAAGTGAATCAGTTATACATATACATATGTTCCCATATCTTTTCCCTCTTGCATCTCCCTCCCTCCCACCCTCCCCATCCCACCTCTCTAGGTGGTCACAAAGCACCGAGCTGATCTCCCTGTGCTATGCGGCTGCTTCCCACTAGCTATCTATTTTACATTTGGTAGTGTATATATGTCCATGACACTCTCTCACCCTGTCACATCTCACCCCTCCCCCTCCCCATATCCTCAAGTCCATTCTCTAGTAGGTCTGTGTCTTTATTCCCGTCTTGCCACTACGTTCTTCATGGCCTTTTTTTTTCCCCTTAGATTCCATATATATGTGTTAGCATACTGTATTTCTTTTTCTCTTTCTGACTTACTTTACTTTGTATGAAAGACTCTAACTCCATCCACCTCATTACAAATACCTCCATTTCATTTCTTTTTATGGCTGAGTAATATTCCATTGTATATATGTGCCACATCTTCTTTATCCATTCATCCAATGATGGACACTTAGGTTGCTTCCATGTCCTGCCTATTGTAAATAGAGCTGCAATGAACATTTTGGTAAATGACTCTTTTTGAATTATGGTTTTCTCAGGGTATATGCCCAGTAGTGGGATTGCTGGGTGGTATGGTAGTTCTATTTTTAGTTTTTTAAGGAACCTCCATACTGTTCTCCATAGTGGCTGTATCAATTTACATTCCCACCAACAGTGCAAGAGTGTTCCCTTTCCTCCACACCCTCTCCAGCATTTATTGTTTCTAGATTTTTTGATGATGGCCATTCTGACCGGTGTGAGATGATATCTCATTGTAGTTTTGATTTGCATTTCTCTAATGATTAATGATGTTGAGCATTCTTTCATGTGTCTGTTGGCAATCTGTATATCTTCTTTGGAGAAATGTCTATTTAGGTCTTCTGCCCATTTTTGGATTGGGTTGTTCATTTTTTTGTTATTGAGCTGCATGAGCTGCTTGTAAATCTTGGAGATTAATCCTTTGTCAGTTGCTTCATTTGCAAATATTTTCTCCCATTCTGAGGGTTGTCTTTTGGTCTTGTTTATGGTTTCCTTTGCTGTGCAAAAGCTTTTAAGTTTCATTAGGTCCCATTTGTTTATTTGTGTTTTTATTTCCATTTCTCTAGGACCTGGGTCAAAAAGAATCTTGCTGTGATTTATGTCATAGAGTGTTCTGCCTATGTTTTCCTCTAAGAGTTTGATAGTGTCTGGCCTTACACTTAGGTCTTTAATCCATTTTGAGTTTATTTTTGTGTATGGTGTTAGGGAGTGTTCTAATTTCATACTTTTACATGTATCTGTCCAATTTTCCCAGCACCACTTATTGAAGAGGCTGTCTTTTCTCCACTGTATATGCTTGCCTCCTTTATCAAAGATAAGGTGACCATATGTGCGTGGGTTTATCTCTGGGTTTTCTATCCTGTCCCATTGATCTATATTTCTGTTTTTGTGCCAGTACCAAACTGTCTTGATTACTGTAGCTTTGTAATATAGTCTGAAGTCAGGGAGCCTGATTCCTCCAGCTCCATTTTTCGTTCTCAAGATGGCTTTGGCTATTCGGGGTCTTTTGTGTTTCCATACAAATTGTGAAAATTTTTGTTCTAGTTCCATGAAAAATGCCAGTGGTAGTTTGATAGGGATTGCATTGAATAAACCTACCTAAGGAGACAAAAGACCTGTATGCAGAAAATTATAAGACACTGATGAAAGAAATTAAAGATGATACAAATAGATGGAGAGATATACCATGTTCTTGGATTGGAAGAATCAACATTGTGAAAATGACTCTACTACCCAAAGCAAAACAGTGATCTTTTTGATTCTGAAAATATCTTAAACAGTACTGTTATCCAGTTGTAGATTGGCAAGATATTTTCAGTTTACATAGAAAAGACCTTTTGAGTTTATGAAAGTTCACACTTGAATACCTCTTTGGTAGAATACAAATATATTTGTATACCCAAACATGGACTGATATGCCCTTGACCCTATTTTTCTCTATTTTCTGCAGAAATCATCACTCTGATGCTTTCCCTAAGGAAGGAACACAAATTCCCAAGGTGGGAAGTAACAGCGCAAACAGTACAAGAGCAAAGCGCACTGATCTTCAAATGTCATTTCAGTACTCTCTCTATGCAACCACTTACATCCTCATATTTATCCCTGGTCTACTGGTGAACAGTGTGGCCTTGTGGGTTTTGTGCTGCTTCATCAACAAGAAAAATAAAGCCATCATTTTTATGATCAACCTCTCTGTGGCTGACCTTGCTCATGTGCTGTCCTTACCCCTCCGGATTTACTATTACATCAGCCACCACTGGCCTTTCCAGAGGGCCCTTTGCCTGCTGTGCTTCTACCTAAAGTATCTCAACATGTATGCCAGTATTTGTTTCCTGACATGCATCAGCCTTCAGAGGTGCTTCTTTCTCCTCAAGCCTTTCAGGGCCAGAGACTGGAAGCGTAGGTATGATGTGGCCATCAGTGCTGCCATCTGGGTCATCATGGGGACTGCTTGTTTGCCACTTCCAATTCTGAGAAATGCTGGATTAGCCAACAATACTGAATCCTGCTTTGCCGATTTAGGGCTTCAACACATTAGCATGGTGTCTACTATTGGCATGGTAACTGTAGCTGAACTTGGAGGGTTTGTTTTACCTGTTGTAATTATTACTTATTGCACATGGAGAACAAGAAAAATTTTACAGGAATTCCAAGTTCCCCCTCAGAATACCAAAGAGAGAAAAAAGGCTTTGTGGATGGTCCTGATGTGTGCAGTGGTATTCATTGTGTGTTTCACACCCTACTACCTCAACTTCCCTTTCTTTATGATGGTGAAGCAACGAATCTTTTCAAACTGCTCCTTTATTAAGAGCACTCTATTTTTCCACATAATTTCCCTGTGTCTTGCAAATCTAAATTGCTGTCTTGATCCAGTTGTATATTATTTTATGACCTCAGAATTTTGTGATGGATTTTCGGAACATGGTAGTTTGGTTCTTCAGTCATGTGTGAAATGCAAGGATGGTGCTTTGGAAATTCAGCATAGGAAGGAGGATCTTCAAACTATCTCTCTTGAATTTATGGATGATTCCAAAACAATGTAATCAAATAATTACCTAGAATAATCTATATGCTCTATCAGTTTATCTGTGTCACCTTGAAGATCTTTCTTTAAAAAAATGGTACCCTAAGTGCCTTAATGAAACATGGCTCCCTTTCCTTAATCCTCAAAATGATTCTTCTGGAAAAAAAATATTAAAGCCTATATTTTCTGTCCAAATGGAAATATTGTTCTATGGAGCATATGAGAAAATAACTTTATTTACACAAAAGGATGAACAACAGAATGAACACCCCTGTTCCTCAGCAATAGGTCCAAAATTTTCACCTTCCCCTGCAAGAAACAAAATGCAAATTGAAAATAGATGAACATAGATGAATTGTCTACACATTTAAAAATGTACAGGAGAACAATACTATCTTTGCTTTATCAAAAAGTTATACACAGGTGGAGTGGCCAAGATGGCAAAGTAGGAAGACCCTGATCTCAACTCCTTCCACAGGCACACCAAAATTACAAATACTTACAGAGCAACCATTGATGAGAACAACCTGAACACTAGCAGAAAAGATATTTTACAACTAAAGTAAAGAAGGAACCACAACAAGATGGGTAGGAGAAGTGGAGACACAGTATAGTCAAGAGCCATACCCCTGGATAGGTGACCCACAAACAGGAGAATAATTACAATTGCAGAGGTTCTCCACAAGGAATGAAGGGTCTGAGCCCCACATTGAGCTCCCCAGCCCAGAGATCCTGCACGAGAAAGACAAGCTTCTAGACTGTTTGGCTTTCAAGGCCAGTGGGGCCTAGTTTCAGGAGAGCTGAAGGGCTGTGGGAAATAGAGACTGTACTCTTAAAGGGCACACACAAAATCTCACAAGCTCTGAGACCCAGGGCAGAAGCAACAATTTGAAACAAACTTGGGTTAGACCCACTTGCTGATCTTCTGATCTTGGAGAGCCTCCCAGAGAGGAGGCAATTGGGACTCACCCTAGGGACATCGACACTGACAGCAGCTATTTTTGGAAACTCATCCTACCATGAGGGCACTGATGCTGGCAACACCATTTTGGGATCCTCCCTCTAGCAGGCTGGCTGATTTAGGACGCCCTGAGCTTCCAAGGACCTGGCCTTGTTCACCACAGCACACAAAATCCAGCCCAACACACAACAGGCCAGCACCAGGTCTGTGAAATCAAGGCCCCAGAGCCAGAGTAACCAGGACCCAGCTCCACCCACCAGTGGGCCAGCACTAGCCCTGGGGTCCAGCCTTACCCCCCAGGGATGGGAATTAGCCCAGGGATATTTGGGTCCCAGCCCTTCCCACATGTGGGTGGACATCAACTCTGAGACCCCCTGCTCACTGCAGCCAGATATACCAGGATTCAGTTGTGCCCATTGGGCCAGAACTAGCCCAAGGACCCTCTTGGTCCCAGCTCCACCTACCATTGAGTTGACACTAGCTCTGGGACTCCCGACCATAGTCAGAGACCCCAGGTCCTAACTCTGCACACAAGGAGCTGGTAGTATCCCTGGGACCAAGCCTTACCCACGAGTGGGAAGGCACCAGCGTCAGAATGCCCAAGGCACCATATCCTCCCATGAGGATGTTGAAACCAGCTCTAGGACACTTTGAGCCCCTCAGCCATCTGCCCTTGGCCATGGCCCAGCTCAACAGCAGGTGGATACTAGCTCCAGGATCCTAACCCTGCAGCCAGCCACCTTGTGACATAGCCTAACTCACCAGTGGGCTGGCACCAGGACCAGGATTTCCCTGGTCATGCACCTAGTCATGGCAGGATTATGCCTTACCCACCAGAAACCAGTAGTCTCCACACAAGGCAGGGGCTGGCAACCAACTGGACCAGGAGACAGATACACCTACCAGTATCCATAGTAGTCAGCTTATCACAGCAGGAAGACCCAGATAGCCCATATAGGGGGCACCCTGAGAGCATATAGCTCTGGTGACAAGAAGGGAGTGTGCTGCTGTGCCCCATAGCATGTCTCCTACATAAGGCCACTTCTCTAAGATGGGGAAATATAAGCAGTATACCAAATAATAGAAATAAAAACAGCAAATTAGACAAAATGAAGTGACAGAGCAATATATTCCAAATGAAGTAACAAGATAAAACCCCAGAAGAAGAACTAATTTAATTGGAGATAAGCAATCTACCCAATAAAGCATTCATGGTGGTGATCATAAAGATGCTCAAATAACTCAGGACAAAAAGTGGATGAACACAGTGAGAATAGTAATAAAAAAGAGTTAGAAAATATAAAGAAGAATCAAACAGAGATGAAGAATATAATAAATGAACTAAAAATTAAACTTGAATGAATCAACAGTAGATTAGATGATACATAGGAACAGATCAGCAAAGTGGAAGACAGAGTAGTGGAAATTGTTTTAGCTAAACAGAAAAAAGAACACAGAATTTAAAAAATGGGAACAGTTTAAGAGACCTCTGAGACAACATCAAGCATAATAACATTCTCATTATAGGGGTCCCAGAATGAGAAGAGAAAGAGGAAGTGGCAAAGAACATATTTGAAGACATAATAGCTGAAAACTTAACTAACCTGGGAAATGAAAAAAAAATCCAGGTCCAGGAAGCACAGAGACTTTGCAAGCAGGATCAAACCAAAAATGACTACACAAAGACACACTGTAATTAAAATGAAAAAGAAAAAGAAAAAGAAAAAAGAGAATATTAAAAGCAGCAAGGGAAAAGTAGCAAGTTACATACAATGAAACTCCCATAATACTATCATTGACTTTTAGGCAGAAACTCTGCAGGTAGAGGTGTGGGCCATGATATATTTAAAGGGATGAAGGGGAAAAACCTATCATGAAGAATACTCAACCTGACAAGGCTAACATTCAGATTTGAAGGAGATATTAAAAGTTCTACAGGCAAGCAAAAACAAAAAGAGTTCAGGAGCACAAAACCAGATTTAAAAGAACTGTTAAAGGGATTTCTCTAAGCAGAAAAAGAAAGGCCTCATCTAGAAATATGAAAATTAAAAAATGAAAAAATCTCATTGGTAAAGGCAAATATGCAGTAATGGTAGTAAATCAACAACATATAAAGCTAGAAAGAAGGTTAAAAGACAAAAGTTGTAAAATCAGCTGTATACATGATAAGTAGTAAAGGGGATACACAAAACAAAAAGATGTAAAATATGATGTCGAAAACAATAAATGGGGGAGAAGTAAAATTTCATGGTTGGAAAAATGCATTCAAAGTTAAGAAATCAGCAACTTATATAACATGCATATATATAGATTGCTATATATAAAACCCACGATAACCACAAACCAAAAATCCATAATAGATACAGAACACCAAAGACAGAAATGAATCCAAACATACCACTGAAGATATTTATCAAATTACAAGGGAAGAGGCCAAAAGAAGAAGAAAGGAACAAAAAGAACTATATCTATCAATAATTACTTTATTTATTTATTTATTTAAAAAATAAATTTATTTATTTATTTGTTTTTATTTTTGGTTGTGTTAGGTCTTCGTCGCTGTGCGTGGGTTTTCTCTAGTTGCAGTAAGCGGGCTCTACTCTTCATTGCAGTGCATGGGTTTCTCATTGCGGTGGCTTCTCTTGTTGGGGAGCATGGGATCTAGGCATGCAGGCTTCAGTAGTTGTGGCACACGGGCTCTAGAGCACAGGCTCAGCAGTTGTGGTGCACAGGCCCAGTTGCTCTGCCGCATGTGGGATCTTCCTGTACCAGGGCTCTAACCCGTGTCCCCTGCATTGGCAGGTGGGTTCTTAACCACTGCACAACCAGGGAAGCCCAATAATTACTTTAGATATAAATGGAATATATGCTCCAATCAAAAGACATAGAGTGGCTGAATGGATACAAAAATAAGGCTCATATATATGTTGCCTACAAGAAATTCCCTTAAGATCTCAAGACACACGTGAACTGAAAATGGGAAGATGGCAAAAGATATGCCATGCAAATGGAAATGAAAAGAAAGCAGGGGTAGCAATACTTCCATCAAACAATATAGACCTTAAAATAAAGACTGTAATAAGAGACAAAAAAAGACATTACATAATGATAAAGGGATATATACAAGAAGAATATATAATAATTGTAAATATATATGCACCCAACATTAGTACATAAATACATAAAGCAAATATTAACAGACATAAAATGAGAAATTGACAATAACACAATAATTGTAGGGGACTTTAACACTCCACTTACATCATTGGACTGATCATCCAGACAGAAAATCAGTAAGGAAACATTGGCCTTAAATGACACATTAGATCAGCAACAGAATATAAATTCTTTTCAAGTGCACATGAAACATTCTCCAGGACAGATCACATGCTAGATGACAAAACAAGTCTTGGTAAGTTTAAGAAAATTGAAATCATATATCAACCATCTTTTCTGACCACAATGTTATGAGACTAGACTAGAAATCAATTACATGGAAAAAAACTGCAAAAATCACAAACACAAGGAGGCTAAACAATGTGCAATAAACAACCAGTGGATTACTGAAGATCTCAAAGAGAAAATGAAAAGTACCTGGAGATAAGTGCAAATGAAATTACAATGATCCAAAATCTGTGGGTTTCAGCAAAAGCATTTCTAAGAGAGTAGTTTATAGAAATATCATACAGTAAGTTCCATACATACAAACCTTCAAGTCGTGATCTTTCAAAGATGTGAACATGCGTTTGCATGTCCAATAACGTAAGTTAGTTCACGTGTCTGGCATACATTGTCTCATACATGCATTCTCTATGAGTGGTTGTGCTTTTGTGTACTTTACTGTACAGTACTGTATAGAGTACAGTAGTACAGTATCTTTATTTCAAGCCCAGGAAGTCCACAAGCCAAGTGTAAAACTAGCAGTATATAGCCAATTGTGTTAGTTGGGTACCTATGCTAACTTTGTTGGACTTAAGAATGCGCTCTCGGGATGGAATTTTTCGTATGTAAGGGACTTACTGCACAAGCTTTTCTCAGGAAACAAGAAAAATCTCAAATTAAAAGCTTAACCTTACACCTATAGGAACTAGGAAAAGAAGAATTAACAAAACCCAAAGTTAGTAGAAGGAAAGAAATAAAGATCAGAGCTGAAATAAATTAAATAGAGAAAAATCAATAAAACTAAGAGTTAGTTCTTTGAAAAGATGAACCAAATCGATAAAGCTTTAGCCAGGTTCATCAAGAAAAAAAGAGAGAGGACCAAATCAATAAAATGAAAAACGAAAAAGAAGTTACAGGTGACACCACAGAAATACAAAGGATCATAAGAGCTTACTATGAACAACTATATGCCAATAAAATGGACAACATAAAAGAAATGGAAAAAATTCCTAGAAATGTACAATCTCCCAAGACTGAACAAGGAAGAAATAGAAAATATGAACAGACCAATTATCAGTAATGAAACTGAATCAGTAATTTAAAAAGCTTCCATCAAACAAAGGTCAGGAACAGATGGCTTCACAGGTGAATTCTACCAAACATGTAGAGAAGAGTTAATACTTAGTTTTCTCAAACTATTCAATAAATTTGCAGAGCACATAATGCTTCTGAACTAATTCTAAGAGGCCAGCATCACCCTGTTACCAAAATCAGACAAAGATATCACACAAAAAAGAAAATTACAGACGAATATCACTGATGAACATAGATGCAAAAATTCTCTACAAAATATTAGCACACCAAATCCAACAATACATTAAATAGATCATACATAATCAAGTGAGATTTATTCCAAGGACACAAGGATAGTTCAATATCTGCAAAATAATTTAATATACCACATTAACAAATTGAAGAATAAAAATCATATGGTCATCTCAATAGGTGCAGAAAAAGCTTTTGACAAAATTCAACATCCATTTATGATAAAAAGCTCTCCAGAAAATGGACATAGAGGGAATATACCTCAATATAATAAAGGCTGTATATGACAAGCCCACAGATAACATTATACTCAATGATAAAAAGGTGAAAGCATTTATTCTAAGATCAGGAGCAAGACAAGGATGCCCACTCTCAAGACTTTTATTCAACATAATATTGAAAGTCCTAGCCACAGCAATCAGGAATCCAATGTGGAAAGGAAGAAGTAAAACTGTTTTTTGCTTACCAATGACATGATACTCTATATAGAAAATCCTAAAGATGTCACCAAGAAAACTACTAGAACTCATTAAAGAATTCTATAAAGTGCAGGACACAAGATTAATATATAGGAATCTGTTGCAATTTTATACACTAAAAAGGAACTATTAGAAAAAGAAATTAAGAAAGCAATCCTATTTACTATCACATCAAAAAGAGTAAAATACCTAGGAATAAATCTAACTAAGTAGGTAAAAGACCTGTACTCTGAAAACTATAGCTCAGTGATGAATGAAACTGAAGAGGACACAAGCAGATGCAAGGACATACTATGCTCATGGATAGGAAGAATCAATATTGCTAAAATGACCATACAACCCAAGGCAATCTACAGATTCAATGCAATCTCTATCAAATAACAATGGCATTTTCCACAGAATTAGAACAAATAATTCAAAAATGTGACCCTAAATAGCCCAAAGTATCATGCTCCCTGATTTCAAACTATACTACAAAGCTATACTATACTACAAATCAAAACTCTATGATACAGACACACTTATATGGGCAATTAATCTATGACAAAGGAGACATGAATATGCAATGGAGAAAAGACAGCCTCTTCAGTAAATGTTACTGGGAAAACTGGACAGTTACATGCAAAATAATAAAACGGGATTAATTTCTAACACCATATACAAAAGTAAACTAAAAATGGATTAAATACTTAAATGTAAGACCTGAAACCATAAAACTTCTAGAAGAAAATATAGGTAATACTCTGTGAAATCTGCATTAGCAATATTTTTTAGATATGTCTCCTCAGGCAAGGGAAACAATAGAAAAAAATAAACAAATGGGACTACATCAACAAAAATATTTTGCACAGCAAAGGAAACTATCAATGAAATGAAAAGGCTGCATACTGAATGGGAGAAGATATTTGCAAATGATATATCTGGTAAGAGGTTAATATCCAAAATATACAATTTACCATCAAAAAACTAAAAATCTGATTAAAACATGGGCAGATGACATGAATATACATTTTTCCAAAAATAACATACAGATAGCCAACAAATATATTAATATATTAAAAGATGCTCAACACCACTAATCATCAGGGAAATGCAAATAAAAACTAAAATGAGATATCACCTCACACCTGTCAAAAATAGCAATTATCAAGAACAAAAAAATACGTTTTGGCAAATATTGGAGAAAAGGGTACTCTCATGCACTGTTGCTGGGAATTTAAATTGGTGCATCCACTATGGAAAAAATTATAGAGATTCCTCAAAAAGGTAAAAATAGAACTATCATATAATCCAGCAATTTCACTCTTGGATATTTATCCTAAAAAGACAAATACAGTAGTTAGATATGATATATGCACCCCTATGTTTTTGCAGCATTATTTACAATAGTCAAGATATGGAAGCAACCCAAGTGTCCATCGATAGATGAATGAATATTGAGGATGTAGTATATACATATATATAGTGGAATAGTATTTAATCATAAAAAGAATGAAATCTTACCATTTGTGACCACATGGGTGAGCCTAGAAAGTATTGTTTTAAGTAAAATAAGTCAGACAGAGATAAGTACTGTGTGATTTCACTTATATGTGGAATCTAAAAAACACAACAAAACAAATGGACAAACACAACAAAACAGAAACAGAGACATAGATACAGAGAACAAATGGTGGTTGCCAGAGGGAATGGGGGTGGGAGGAGGAGAGAAATAGTTGAGGGAGATTGAAGTACAGACTTTCAATTACAAAATAAATGAATCACAAGTTTGAAACATACAGTGTGGAGAATAATCAATAATTATGTAGTATCTTTGTGTGGTGACAGAAGGTAACTAGAATTATCATGGCGATCATTTTGAAATATATAGAAATATCAAGTCACTATGTTGTGTAACAGGAATTAACATAGTGTTGTAGGTTAATTATACTTCAGAAACAAAGAATCAAACAAAGTCATAGAAAAAGAGATCAGATTTGTGGTTACCAGAGGCATAGGATGGGGGCAGGGGGAATTGGTTTAAGGTGGTCATAAGGTATATATTTACTGTTATAAGATAAATACTAGGGATGTAATGTACAACATGATAAATATAACTAGCACAACTGTACATCACACATGAAAATTTTTGAGAGAAAATCCTGAGTTCTCAACACAAGGCAAATTTTTTTTCTATTTCTTTATAAAATAGAAAAAACAGATGCTATTCTTTGTATCTGTATAAGATGATGGATGTTCACTAAACTTATTGTGGTAATCATTTCGTGATGTATGTAAGTCAGATCATTGTGTTGTACACCATAAACCTATACAGTGCTGTATGTCAATTATATCTCAATAAAACTGGAAGAAAAGAGAAAGTAAAACACAGACCCCTGTCTTACAATTACATGTGACAAGTATTAACAGAAGTCTGGACAGTTGTCAGGGGAGTACAGGAGTGAAATGTGCTCAAGAGTATCAAAAAGACAACAAAATATCATTCCACCATTTGTTTCTCTCAAGCTAAAAAAGGCAGGATCCAAAAATGTGCTCAACACAGAATGGAAACTTCTTGTCTCCAAAGTGAAAAACCAAAAATTATCCCAGTGGACAGACTACCCATAAAGAATATTCTTTTTCTCATATAAAGAATATATTTAAGAAATAAATGTCTTCTTATGTTGATATCTGACAATTTTAACAATAATTGAAAATATTTATCGAGCACTTACTATGCATCTGGCATGTAAGTGCTTCTGATACATCGATTCATTTAATTGTCACAATTTCTCTAAGATGAGAAAAGACAGAGAGAGGAAACTTGCCCAAGGACACAGGACTAGTAAGTAGAGTTTTCCCTCTGGAGACTATGCTCTTTCATAAATATACTCTTCCTCCTCCCTGGAGATTCTGATCACTGTGGAATTAAAAAATGGCTACCTGAGAGGATGATGTATTTCTATAGTAATTTCTACATTGCTCTTGCTGCTGACAAAGATTCTCACTAGATTAAATAGATGACGTTTCTCTACACACACACACCACACGTTTCCTCTCACCCAAATATTTAAAAATAGGAAGGTTGAGTTCTAAGCTCCTTTCCAGGGAATTAACAATTTTTCTTGTGAGTTATCTCCTTTAAAGAGGCTTAATCCTCTGGGTGATCCTAGAGGTCAGGGGGTTGATGTTGCTGCTTTGGAGAGACAAGACTAGAGGAAAGAGGGATAACCTTTCTTAAAACTCATACAGGTTTGGATTTTCTTAAGTTTCTGCAAGTGTTGGAAGGTCATGCTCCTTGTGCATTGTGCATGACATGGTAACTACAGGATGGCCATGGAGTCTTGACTCTAAGCACTGTTACCTTAAGCACATTGATAGAATCTCTCTGGTGTGACATGTGATCGCTTGGAAGACTAATCTGAGAGGCATTTCAGTGCCTGCCAAATGTGGAAGGTCAGGATCCATGAAAACAACATTTGGCAGAAGGTTTGATGTCAATGATGGCAGTCACCAAGGCTTACAGCAGTCACTCCTAATTTATAGGCAACTCAAAGTGCCTAGAATAGGAACTTGGAGAGGGTGAGGTCACCCACATTCCTCCATCTATTCTAATGAGTGGGGGCTTAGAGTCAAAATTAATGTGATTTATAAAAATTATGTAAGGTGAGATTTCATGGACCTGAGCATGTGGATGATATACATTTCACCATACTGTGATATATGTGACTCTTAGAGTAGTTGCTCCATAGGACTGCAAAGACATAAAAAGCAACACACAGTGATTCAAAAAGAATTGAACACTTGCAAACATTTAGTACTTGATAGATAGTTTTTATATGAATATGTAATAAAATAAATTTATACAGGAACTTTCATGTTTATTTCCAATAATCTTACAGATGTTCCCTTTGAGTCCCTCATGTCAAAGGTTCCACATCAGTATTGTTGCTGATTCATCCTAGAGTATACATCTCCACTGAAGGTAGAAGTGAAGCCACAGTTACTTCTTTCCTCAAGACCACAAGGAGATGTAAACCCAAGGTTGTTCATGAATCCCCATAAGAAGTCAGGTAGTCTAGAACATTTTAAAAGTCTTCCAATCTGTTTGAATCACCCTGTTTTTGTACTTATATTCTCTGACAATATGTCAAAGGTGACGATCTAACTTTTTTGGAGAACAGCCATGTTCTCAATAACAATAAGCATTTATCTAAACTTCATGCAGTCAACACACTTACATTACACCACAGGTGTGCCACATGTTAATCAAAGCTCTTTGCAGAGGAGAGGAAAACAATGTTTCACAATGTTACTGTGATTAAAAGCAGAATACCTAGAGTTACCTTGCCTGGGTTCTTAGATATGTCCCCAATATAAAAAGATCACAAATTAGTAAACTGAGGAAGCATTAAACCATATTAAAATATTTATGTATATGAGGGAAAGAGTACATTTGTGAATGTGTGTGTATGTAGTATCTTCCATACATTTGATCATTTAACTTTAGGTATGCACTGTGACATTGAGACAATAAAAACATATGCCCTACTTTTTTCATTGCTTGCAATCTGGTATGATCATGATTGTAGTATAAACAAATTTCAGAATTTTATAATGTAATTATGGTACAGGTTTAAGGCATTTGTGTTTATTTCTATCATTCTTCTCAAGGATAATGTATTGCCATGTAATTAATCCTTTATAGGAATTTTTTAAAATTAAAGGTAAAAAAAAAGAAAATATGCACTATTTGAGAAAAGTAGCCTAAAGAAGAAATGTTTATTAATATTATTAGGAGTTATGGGAATTAATACCCTTATAACTTGGAATATCTATGAGACTTTCATTTTCTCCCCTTAGGGGAATAAACAATTTAGATTCATCCCAAATATCTCAAAAGTATCATGAGATTCACACACAACACATACAGCTTAAGCACAAAATAATATTGTATCCTAATGTATTTCACGAACTTCAGAGTTTCAGAGTTTGCAATGAAAGCTCTTTGCTTGGATGTCTGTATGTGTGATGTAATGTACGCTTTTATATAATGACACTCATTTAGCAAATATTTTGTTATATTCGTTCATTAAAATCAACTGTGCCATGGTCTGCCTAGATTAATTCCTCTATAAACATCCTCAGTCACAACTTGATATATGTAAACCATGAGTTAATGAAGAATCAAACACAGGCATATAGTTTTTCGGTTGGACCTCATTTCTCACAAGTAAAGATACATGTAAGGAGAACAGTGGTGAATTGAATCTTATTATAAATGCAGAATGAAAAATTGCTATTTTTCAAATCTCTGTGGTTAAGTCATTTTGTAATACAAATCACTCCCATTGGAAAATTTGATACTTAAAATTTCATATTTGGATTTCATTAAAATGGTATTTCATAAAGCAGTGGTTAGTTTTATAAAATTATAAACTTATTTTCTTGTCTTTATAAGATTGGAAATTCACAAAATGTTTTGTGTGAATTTTTTGTAATAGTGATTGCCTAACAAAACAAAAACAGATAACATTTACCACGATGGTGGGAGCAGGGTAAGACCTAGATTTTCTGAAGCCCTCGAGGAATCTGTATTTTAGACAATTGTATTCTGTAGAAATGATCAAGTAGCTCTTTAAGTATCTGAATATTTAAAACACCATTTTAGGTGCAAATATTTCTAAATTATATTCTTTCCGACCCACATAAGCAGTTTGTTTTAAACAAGGGGACATGGTGTATGGGAGAAGCATTAATCCAGATTCAGAGAACCAGGATCCTAGTTTCAGGTCTGCCACTGATAAGCTATGTGACTTTGGGCAAGTTATCTTTCTTTGGGATTTAGTTTTATTATTTGTCCATAAGGAAGCTAGACTAGACGATCTCAGTATGAAGCATACTTTTTAGAAAGTGCTTTATAAACTCTTAAGCACTTTACAAATGTTTGCTTTTGTTATTATTAGTATTAATATTGTTATTATTTAAGAAGAGGTTCAACTCTAACATTTAATGTAATCTTTTTAGGATGACTGAAGGTCATATTATAAACTTCAGTTATTTTACTGTATACGTTTGCTTCTTTCAGAGGTATTGAAATTTGTAGGATTGCCTGTACCTACACTAAAATTGTCCCATGGATTTCTTTTTTTTTTTTAACATACATAGTGGATTTATTATTTATTTATTTATTTATTTATTTATTTATTTATTTATTTATTCAAACAGAAAGTCACAAAATTATAATCATACTCATCAGTTCACTCAGTCCCATGTAATTAATTTTTTTATCTTGATCTTTTATTAGCACTTTTATGAATTCATCAGTTTTCATTAGAGTTCTGAAAATGCTTATTCATTCAGTTCAGCAGTATAGTCATGTACCAGAAACCTGAGCTTGTCAGACTCTTTTCCATGAATTCCTTGAAGATGAAACCCTTTTATAGGAACATTTTTGCAAAACCATCAGAGTACAACCAGAACTGTCTGTAAATGAAAAAGATTTAAAAATGACCACAGTTAAAGATTTGATGAAAGTTCAAAATAATGCAATTGACAAGGAAATTTAGTTATTTCTGAGATATACATTTTAAAATAATAACTAGAATTATGACTTATAACATTATACAAGAACATATAAGATTTTTAGGAATTTCATGTAATATCTGAAACATTTATATTAACATAGTTCCATACAAATAACCCAAAGAAAGTTTAGTTGTTTTTTTGTTTTTTGTTTTTTTAATTTTTTAATTTTATTTTATTTTTTTTTTATATAGCAGGTTCTTATTAGTCATCAATTTTATACACATCAGTGTATACATGTCAATCCCAATCACCCAATTCAGCACACCACCATCCCCACACCCCAACGGCTTTCCCCCTTGGTGTCCATACGTTTGTTCTCTACATCTGTGTCTCAATTTCTGCCTTGCAAACCGGTTCATCTGTACCATTTTTTAGGTTCCACATACATGCGTTAATATACGATATTTGTTTTTCCATTTCTGACTTACTTCACTCTGTATGACAGTCTCTGGATCCAAACACGTCTCCACAAATGACCCAATTTCGTTCCTTTTTATGGCTGAGTAATATTCCATTATATATATGTACCACGACTTCTTTATCCATTCATCTGTCGATGGGCATTTAGGTTGCTTCCATGACCTGGCTATTTTAAATAGTGCTGAAATGAACATTGGGGTGCATGCGTCTTTTTGAATTATGGTTTTCTCTGGGTATATGCCCAGTAGTGGGATTGCTGGATCATATGGTAATTCTATTTTTAGTTTTTTAAGGAACCTCCATACTGTTCTCCATAGTGGCTGTATAAATTTACATTCCCACCAACAGTGCAGGAGGGTTCCCTTTTCTCCACACCCTCTCCAGCATTTGTTGTTTGTAGATTTTCTGATGATGCCCATTCTAACTGGTGTGAGGTGATACCTCATTGTAGTTTTGATTTGCATTTCTCTAATAATTAGTGATGTTGAGCAGCTTTTCATGTGCTTCTTGGCCATCTGTATGTCTTCTTTGGAGAAATGTCTATTTAGGTCTTCTGACCATTTTTGGATTGGGTTCTTTGTTTCTTTAATTTTGAGCGGCATGAGCTGTTTATATATTTTGGAGACTAATCCTTTGTCCGTTGATTCGTTTGCAAATATTTTCTCCCATTCTGAGGGTTGTCTTTTCGTCTTGTTTATGGTTTCCTTTCCTGTGCAAAAGCTTTGAAGTTTCATTAGGTCCCACTTGTTTATTTTTGTTTTTATTTCCATTACTCTAGGAGGTGGATCAAAAAAGATCTTGCTGTGATTTATGTCAAAGAATGTTCTTCCTATGTTTTCCTCTAAGAGTTTTATAGTGTCTGGTCTTACATTTAGATCTCGAATCCACTTTGAGTTTATTTTTGTGTATGGTGTTAGGAGTGTTCTAATTTCATTCTTTTACATGTAGCTGTCCAGTTTTCTCAGCACCACTTATTGAAGAGACTGTCTTTTCTCCATTGTATATCCTTGCCTCCTTTGTCATAGATTAGTTTACCATAGGTGCATGGGTTTACCTCTGGGTTTTCTATCTTGTTCCATTGATCTATGTTTCTGTTTTTGTGCCAGTACCATATTGTCTTGATTACTGTAGCTTTGTAGCATAGTCTGAAGGCAGAGAGTCTGATTCCTCCAGCTCCTTTTTTTTCCCTCAAGACTGCTTTGGCTATTTGGGGTCTTTTGTGTCTCCATACACATTTAAAAATTTTTTGTTCTAGTTCTGTAAAAAATGCCATTGGTAATTTGATAGGGATTGCATTGAATCTGTAGATTGCTTTGGGGAGTATAGTCATTTTCACAATATTGATTCTTCCAATCCTAGAACATGGTATATCTCTCCATCTGTTGGTATCATCTTTAATTTCTTTCATCAGTGTCTTATAGTTTTCTACATACAGGTCTTTTGTCTCCCTAGGTAGGTTTATTCCTACATATTTTATTCTTTTTGTTGCAATGGTAAATGGGAGTGTTTCCTTAATTTCTTTTTCAGATTTTTCATCACAGTGTATAGGAATGCAAGAGATATCTGTGCATTAATTTTGTAACCTGCAACTTTACCAAATTCATTGATTGGCTCTAGTAGTTTTCTGGTGGCATTTTTAGGATTCTCTAGGTATAGTATCATGTCATCTGCAAACAGTGACAGTTTTACATCTTCTTTTCCAATTTGTATTCCTTTTATTTCTTTTTCTTCTCTATTGCCATGGCTAGGACTTCCAAAACTATGTTGAATATTAGTGGTGAGAGTGGGCATCATTGTCTTGTTCATGACCTTAGAGGAAATGCTTTCAGTTTTTCACAATTGAGAAGGATGTTTACTGTGGTTTTGTTGTATATGGCCTTTATTATGTTGAGGTAGGTTCCCTCTTTGCCCACTTTCTGGAAAGTTCTTATCATAAATGGATGTTGAATTTTGTCAAAAGCTTTTTCTGCATCTGTTGATATGATCATATGGTTTTTATTCTTCAATTTGTTAATATGGTGTATCACATTGATTGATTTGCATATATTGAAGAATCCTTGCATCCATGGGATAAATCCCATTTGATCATGGTTTATGATCCTTTTAATGTGCTGTTGGATTCTGTTTGCTAGTATTTTGTTGAGGATTTTTGTGTCTATATTCATCAGTGATATTGGTCTGTAATTTTCTTTTTTTGTAGTATCTTTGTCTGGTTTTGGTATCAGGGTGATGGTGGCCTCATAGAGTGAGTTTGGGAGTGTTCCTTCCTCAGCAATTTTTTGGAAGAGTTTGAGAAGAATGGGTGTTAGCTCTTCTCTAAATGTTTGATAGAATTCACCTGTGAAGCCATCTGGTCCTGGACTTTTGTTTGTTGGAAGATTTTTAATCACAGTTTCAATTTCATTACTTGTGATTGGTCTGATCATATTTTCTGTTTCTTCCTGGTTCAGTCTCGGAAGGTTATACCTTTCTAAGAATTTGTCCATTTCTTCCTGGTTGTCCATTTTATTGGCATAGAGTCACTTGTAGTAGTTTCTCAGGATGCGTTGTATTTCTGCGGTGTCTGTTGTAACTTCTCCTTTTTCATTTCTAATTTTATTCATTTGAGTCCTCTCCCTCTTTTCCTTGATGAGTCTGGCTAATGGTTTATCAATTTTGTTTATCTTCGCAAAGAATAAGCTTTTAGTTTTATTGATCTTTGCTATTGTTTTCTTTGTTTCTATTTCATTTATTTCTGCTCTGATCTTTATGACTTCTTTCCTTCTGCTAACTTTGGGTTTTGTTTGTTCTTATTTCTCTAGTTCCTTTAGGTGTAAGTTTAGATTGTTTATTTGTGATTTTTCTTCTGTTTTGAGGTACACTTGTATAGCTATAAACTTCCCTCTTAGAACTGCTTTTGCTGCATCCCATAGGTTTTGGATCATCTTGTTTTCATTGTCATTTGTCTCTAGGTATTTTTTGATTTCCTCTTTGATTTCTTCAGTGATCTCTTGGTTATTTAGTAACGTATTGTTTAGCCTCCATGTGTTTGTGTTTTTTACGTTTTTTCCCTGTAATTCATTTCTAATCTCATAGTGTTGTGGTCAGAAAAGATGCTTGATATGATTTCAATTTTCTTAAACTTACTGAGGCTTGATTTGTGACCCAAGATGTGATCTATCTTGGAGAATGTTCCGTGCGCACTTGAGAAGAAAGTGTAATCTTCTGTTTTTGGATGCAATGTCCTATAAATATCAATTAAATCTATCTGGTTTATTGTGTCATTTAAAGTTTCCTTATTTATTTTCATTTTGGATGATCTTTCCATTGGTGTAAGTGAGGTGTTAAAGTCCCCCACTATTATTTTGTTACTGTTGATTTCCTCTTTTATAGCTGTTAGCAGTTGCCTTATGTATTGAGGTGCTGCTATGTTGGGTGCATATATATTTATAATTGTTATATTTTCTTCGTGGACTGTTCCCTTGATCATTATGTAGTGTCCTTCCTTGTCTCTGGTAACATTCTTTATTTTAAAGTCTATTTTATCTGATATGAGTATTGCTACTCCAGCTTTCTTTTGATTTCCATTTGCATGGAATATCTTTTTCCATCCCTCACTTTCAGTCTGTATGTGTCCCTACGTCTGATGTGGGTCTCTTGTAGACAGCATATATATGGGTCTTGTTTTTGTATCCATTCAGCAAGCCTGTGTTTTCTGGTTGGAGCATTTAATCCATTCACGTTTAATGTAATTATTGATATGTACGTTCCTATCACCATTTTCTTAATTGTTTTGGGTTTGTTTTCGTAGGTCCTTTTCTTCTCTTGTGTTTTCCACTTAGAGAAGTTCCCTTAGCATTTGTTGTAGAGCTGGTCTGGTGGTGCTGAATTCTCTTACCTTTTGCTTGTCTGTAAAGCTTTTGATTTTTCCATAGAATCTGAATGAGATCCTTGCCGGGTAGAGTAATCTTGGTTGTAGGTTCTTCCCTTTCATCACCTTAAGTATATCATGCCACTCCCTTCTGGCTTGTAGAGTTTCTGCTGAGAAATCAGCTGTTAACCTTGTGGGAGTTCCCTTGTATATTATTTTTCATTTTTCCCTTGCTGCTTTCAATAATTTTTCTTTGTCTTTAATTTTTGCCAATTTGATTACTATGTGTCTCGGCATGTTTCTCCTTGGGTTTATCCTGTATGGGACTCACTGCGCTTCCTGGACTTAGGTGGCTATTTCCTTTCCCATGTTAGGGAACTTTTCGACTATAATCTCTTCAAATATTTTCTCTGGTCCTTTCTCTCTCTCTTCTCCTTCTGGTATCCCTATAATGCGAATGTTGTTGCATTTAATGTTGTCCCAGAGGTCTCTTATGCTGTCTTCATTTCTTTTCATTCTTTTTTCTTTAGTCTGTTCCACAGCAGTGAATTCCACCATTCTGTCATCCAGGTCACTTATCCGTTCTTCTGCCTCAGTTATTCTTCTATTGATTCCTTCTAGTGTAGTTTTCATTTCAGTTATTGTATTGTTCATCTCTGTTTGTTTGTTCTTTAATTCTTCTAGGTCTTTGTTAAACATTTCTTGCATCTTCTCGATCTTTGCCTCCATTGGTTTTCTGAGGTCCTGGATCATCTTCACTACCATTATTCTGAATTCTTTTTCTGAAAGGTTGCCTATCTCCACTTCATTTAGTTGTTTTTCTGGTGTTTTATCTTGTTCCTTCATCTGGTACATAGCCCTCTGCCTTTTCGTCTTGTCTATCTTTCTGTGAATGTGGTTTTTGTTTCACAGGCTGCAGGATTGTAGTTCTTCTTGCTTCTGCTGTCTGCCCTCTCGTGGATGAGGCTATCTAAGAGGCTTGTGTAAGTTTCCTGATGGGAGGGACTGGTGGTGGGTAGAGCTGACTGTTGTTCTGGTGGGCAGAGCTCAGTAAAACTTTAATCCGCTTGACTGCTGATGGGTGGGGCTGGGTTCCCTCCCTGTTGGTTGTTTGGCCTGAAGCAACCCAACACTGGAGCCTACCTGGGCTCTTTGTTGGGGCTAATGACAGACTCTGGGAGGGCTCACACCAAGGAGTACTTCCTAGAACTTCTGCTGCCAGTGTCCTTGTCCCCATGGTGAAACAGAGCCACCCCACGCCTCTGCAGGAGACCCTCTAACAATAGCAGGTAGGTCTGGTTCAGTCTCCCCTGGGCTCACTGCTCCTTCTCCTGGCTCCCGATGTGCACACTACTTTGTGTGTGCCCTCCAAGAGTGGAGTCTCTGTTTCCCCCAGTCCTGCAATCAAATCCCACTAGGCGTCAAAGTCTGATTCTCTAGGAATTCCTCCTCCCATTGCCGGACCCCCAGATTGGGAAGCCTGACGTGGGGCTCAGAACCTTCACTTGAGTGGGTGGACATCTGTGGTATAAGTGTTCTCCAGTCTGTGAGTCACCCACCCAGCAGTTATGGGATTTGATTTTACTGTGATTGCGCCCCTCCTACCATCTCACTGTGGTTCCTGCTTTGTCTTTGGATGTGGGGTATCTTTTTTGGTGAGTTCCAGTGTCTTCCTGTCAATGATTGTCCAGCAGCTAGCTGTGATTCTGGTGTTCTCACAAGAGGAAGTGAGAGCATGTCCTTGTACTCCACCATCTTGGTTCCTCCGGATTTATTGCCCATGGATATTTAAGTGCTTCTTTCTCCACCTTTTCAGGCGATCCATTCTTATTTCTTTCCATTGTCAGTGGGTCTATTTAATGAAGTCCCTATCATTTCAATTAGTTCTTTCTAATCTTTTGTAGCTTTGAAAACACACCAATCATGCTAGTTTTAACAGAGTTTAAGGTTAAATTTAACAAACATGAGTGAAAGCCTGCTTATTTTATTTTATTGAGAGGGTGTGTATGTTGAGAAGGGAAAAAAAATCTCCTGTGGCACAAAGTATATGGGTTTCAGTTTATGAATTTTATGACATCTCTTTTGGCTATGCAGGCCTATTTCGCTTCCTTCCTGCCTCTGTCAGCGGTGTTTGGATAGCTGAGGTCACCAGATATTTGTGTTCTGGATTAGCAAAGTGTGACTAGTTGTTTATGACACTTAAAATTTCTTGGAACATAAATATTGCCAGCTTAAAATTTATACGTATATATTTATATAATATATAAGATATATATAAATATATATATAACTGCATATATAATTAAATATCCAAAAGCATTATTGTCTCATTAAGAAACAATATATTTAACACTGCTTTATTGCACTTCAGGCAGTTATTTTCTATTTCCTATAATGATTTTTTTTAAATTTATTTTTATTTATTTATTTAGGCTGTGTTGGGTCTTAGTTGTGTCAATCAGGGATCTTCGCTGTGGCATGTGGGATCTTTTAGTTGTGGCATGCGGGCTCTTAGTTGTGGCATGTGGACTTCTTAGTTGTGGTATTCATGCAAGATCTAATTCCCCCACCAGGGATAGAACCTGGGCCTTCTGCATTGGGAAGCCGGCATCTTACCCATTGGATCACGAGGGAAGTCCCCTCTTATAATGCTTTTAAGAAAGCATCTGCTCATTCTGGGCTTTGCTCTCTTCCTCTTTAAGAGTACTTGGTAGAAATTCCCTTATGCATTTGAAGTCTTATTTGAGATACATGAATACTTTATTTGAAGTTGGTCTATTGTTATCATGAGTAATGAATATTATCCAAAAGATTTGGAGATGCACAGAAAACAGAATGGCTTACCAACTCTCTTGAAGTTATCATAATTCTCCAGAAAACTCCAATTTATTCCTACTTCTAGAGGACAGGATATATGCAGTCACCTTTATCCAGTATTTATGGGGCCAGGCAAATAGCCCACCCCATCCCTATATTTCCTGTTCTCAAAAATACTGTAATGCAGGAGTTCTAAAAATGGCAAGCATGAGTCTATAGCTGTAAATGATTGATAATAATTAGGTTCTAGTAGTACTTCTGCTCTTTCTTAACTGTGTGATATTGAGCAACACATTTTACCACTCTGAAGCTGTTTCTTCATCTTCAATATGGTGTTAATAATCTTTGTTCCTTCTGCTTTGCAAGACTCTTGCAAAGATTCAATAAGAAATATAAACAAAAATTATTTTTAAACTATAATGATTATTTAAACATAAGGCCACAGAGAGAGGTAGTATTAAGAAATGAATCAGGGAAGGGAGATGAAGTGTCCCTCTTAACCCATAAAAACACAGAGAATATTATTAAAGATTTTAAGCAACCTATCAGTAACATAGAAAATGTGAAAGTTAGAAGTATTGCCCAGGGTCAAGGCAATATTGGCTGAGGACTGGAGAGTAACAGAAGGAACCATTTACCTTGTCCCCAACCATGAGTTAATTAGGTCCAGCCTTTTGGAAGAGAGAGTTATGATTAGAGTTAAGGATCTCTGAAGAAATTAAATATCAGAGACTGACCATAGCCTTAGGGAAGCAATGACGATACAATAGCGCATAGTATCTCCTATGAATAAATTCTGTAGATGGAAGACAAGGTCTCCAGAACTTTGGGAAGAAATTGATTTGAAACAAATCTAGAGGGACCTACAGCTGTAAAGGGGAGAGCTGAGGGAAGGAATAGGTTACCTAGCAACATTTTTTGGACATGAATACATTTGTTGGGGGCATTTAAATATTCAAAGTACTTCTTTCATTCAATGCAGTTCTACAATCCCTAGTCTGGTTAAACATATTGGATAATCAAATCTGCAGAAATATGAAATATGCAAAAACTCAAAGTCTCCTTAAAAAACATTGAACATACACACTTCTGCCTTTGCTCACACTGTTTCCTTGCCATGTATGCCTTTGCTTCTCCTCTCTGTCCAGTTCTTCCAATTATTTAAGATGCAGCTTAAATCCTACCTTACTGTAAAACTACATCTCTGTTTCTTTCCCTGAAATGAAGGCATATGACAACAGCTACATCAAGGAATGGTATTGGAGTGGGGGGAAGAAAAGGTTTAAACTTTCTCTTTCCATCAGGTTCTACTCCTCTATTCTATAACATTGACAAATAGCATTGACGATAGCACCTGGATTGCCACTCTTGAACTCTAGTTATACAGAAGCAAATTCTAAGCATCCTTTCTAACTTAGATTCTATGCCAAGTATGCTAAATACAATAGGTATGGTCCAGCCAGTTGGTGCTTCAGGGGCACAAAGGAAAGAGACATCACTGAGTGTGATAAGAATAGGGATACATTCCTGAATCAGGTGGGATCTAAAGTAAAGGATGATGGGATTTTAATAGGCTGAATAGTAGAGAGTGTCTTCTGGGAAGAGGGGTCAGAAGGCAGAGAGTTGGAAAATTCTGAGAGGAAGTGAAAAAAATAATTTAGCTGGAGTGGAGAAATGGATGGAGATGGTCTGGGTAAAGAAGCCTGGGGCTAGACTAGATGCCAGGTCAAGAACTCTGGGTTTTTCTGCCATTGGCAGTGGATGCCAAAGGAGATATGCTGAAGTAGGGCACTAAGAGGTGATACTAAATACAATTTGAGGCCTATATGCAACTGTAAGCTACCAATAACCAACAAAAAAGGTTAAATTTTCCTTGTATACCCACTCACATCCTTGTCCTAGACTATATATGGTCCTTTTGTAGCTTTCTCCGCCCTCCCATAGCTGTTCTTCCATTAACCTAGTTTCACAAATGTTGAGCCCTAGTTTGTGATCAAGGCAGTAACTTATCATTGGCCTCCAGGTGGGACAAACCCATAGAAGTACAATGAAAATCTAATTGGGATGCCACCACTGACCAAAGGAGAAGAATGACCCAAAGGAGATAGAGTGACTCAAGAATGGCAAGCTAGAACTGGAGCTGAAGTGGAAGCAAGAGCAAGAACAGGTTCCTGTCTATAGGAAACACAAAAAGTGGTTCTATAAACAACTTGGATAGAATTCATACAAATCTGACTTTATCAACACTTTATTGAATTCATTGGAATAAAATAAAGAAATGATAATATAAAAGAAAGAAGGAAAATGTAATTAATCCTGTGAGATATTATATTTATTCAGCACCCATTCCTTCACACCTCCACTTCCCTGTTGAGGAAAGAAGGCATAAATTATCCTTTGTTAACAGCAACAACCACACCATGAAAGTTGAAAGTAATCAACCTTTCAGAAACATTTTTTAATGTTTTAACATTTAATGAATAGCTTACAAACACATTTTACAGAGCTACAAAAGTCAGAGTCTACTGTAATATGGTTACCTAGTTAACCAAGAACCAACCAGACTGTGACCCCATTTGTATTTAGCAGTTCAACTGATCTGCCAAAATTCAGTGACTATAGTGGCAGATATTCATTATACATGTACATCAAATTATCATTTTGTATACTTTAAATATATATAACTATATTTGTTAATTATTCTTCAATAAAGTTTGGGAGAAAAAAGGATTCCTTTTCAGGTCCTTAGATCCTAGCAGTTGTCATGGTAATTAAAGGGAGAATAATAAATGCATAAACCTCATAACACTTATTGATGTCAACTTTATAGAGACTAGCCTTTTGGACATCTAACTAAAGATAAAGATGAAGAGAACAGGACTGGAAATCAGGATAGCTGGATCTCAGTCCCCATTCTAACACTACTTACTGTGGGATCACTTACTATAGGACTCTGGAAATATGTAATAACTGGTCCTGATTCATGAAAGTATATAACCTCGGTCATTTGCAAATAATCTCTGGGTTAGATGACTATTTCCATGGAAATCAGAACTTACTCTCATTTAAATCTCTGATTCTACTACCAGTAACTATGTCTTCATGTCTTGGTTTGACTCAGTTTACAAATTTGATATTTAACTAACATGCAAAATTTGACTCAGGGTGGCCAAAGGCAGAGAGCTAGCATGAGTCAGGTTTAAAAACAAGAATAAAAAAGAAAGAAAGAAAGAAAGGAAGGAAGGAAGGAAGAAAAAAGAAAGAAAGAAAGAAAGAGAGAAAGAGAGAAAGAAAAAGAAAGAAAGAAAGAAAAGAAAGAAGAAAGAAAGAAAAAAGAAAAAGAAGAAAGGAAAAAGAAAGAAAAAGAAAGAGAAAGAAAGAAAAAGAAAGAAAGAAAGAAAGAAAGAAAGAAAGAAAGAAAGAAAGAAAGAAAGAAAGAAAGAAAGAAAGAAAGAAAGAAAGAAAGAAAGAAAGAAAGAAAGAAAGAAAAAGACATCACTTGGGAAGAAGATAAATAATAAAGTTGTAGAAAGCAATCAATTCACCAGTGCTCCCTAACTTTGAGCCAGTGAGAACTCAGATTGTTTTCAGTCCTTCAGGCCTGGGTTCTGTTCTGTTTCTGTTTTCTCTCTGACCCTGAGTCTGTTACTGATAAACATGTACTGGTGGCTGGATTTACTGATAATTATGAAAGAAATTTTTGCTGTTGTAGAGGAAAGAGCACTGGCTTGGCAGTTAGGACACCCAAGTTCTAGTCTGCACTCTGCTGTTCATTTGCTGTAACCTCACACAAATTATTAGCCCTTTCTGGGACTCAATTTCTTCTTCTGCCAAATGAGAGGGTTGGATTTTATGATATTTGAGGTCCTTTCTAGTTCTGCCATGCAGTGGCTCTAAGAAGGAATATCAGACTTTCTGAGAAAAGTCCAGGGACACTGACGCAAGTGTGTGGGGCATGGGGGAAGAGTAAGGCACAAAGTGTCTGGGGTAAATAAGTGAAGGATACAGGAGGTTACAATTTCAAAGAAGCAAAGATTAAAAGATGGTATGCTTTATGGCTGCTGATACTACATCCAGGCTCCTTCATTTATCCTTCACTTATCTGGACACATATGGACAATGCAAAGCAGTACCATAATCAGGGGACAGCTAGTAAGATGTGAACAGGCACCAGACACAAGTCCAGTTAAAATGGGAAGTAGGAAATACCTATCCTCTTCCTTTGCTCTTTCCAGAAAGTTCTATTAAAATTGGCTTCAGAACATTAATGCAAAAGGCTGGTTGCAAAACAATGTGCACATTACAATTTCATTTTTGTTTGAATAAGTAAGGGAAAGAAAACACACCAGAGTCATAATAGTGGTTATCTATAATTTTCTTTTCTTTTCTGTGCTTTTATGCATTTTCTAAATTGTTTTACTATAACCTTCTTAATGGACTCCTCACTACACTCTTAATCCCTAGAACCCATTCTTCATTGAGACCTCAGAATGACTTTTTCTAAAAATATGAATCAGGTCATGTAAAACTGTTGCTTAGAAGCCACCAGTGGATTCCTATCATATGTGTAACACAAACCAAGCTCTTCACTATAGTCAAAAGACTCTTCATGATTTGGCTTTTGACTTCTTCTAGGAACTAATTTCCTATCACTTTCTCTTCCTGGCCTATACTATTTCAGCTCTTCTTTGAACTCTTGAAGCTGACTCCCACCTCAAGGCCCTTGGCTGTAATGCTCTTCTAGCAAATGTTCACACATTTAATTTATTTTTATTCTCATTCTCAGTTTCAAAGTGACTAAAACACAGAGGCCTCCCTTGACCCCCACGTTTAAATTAATCTCCCTTGTTACACTCCTTCACAGCACACTGTACTCCTCCTATATAAATATTTTCATAATTTGTAATTACAATTGAATATAAGTATATTTTATTCCTCTATCCCCCACTAATCTCTAAGCTCTTTGAGGGTAGGGCCCATGTCTCTCTTGCTCACTACTGTATCTCTAGTGTCTAGCACTATACATGGAACATATTAGGTGCTCAATAACTTTTGTCAAATGAATGACTCAATCAATCGATGTGTATTATTATATTTGTAAGTAAAAAGAAAAATGGAGGGCAAAAGTGTGGTAAAGATTTAATTTCTACAGTACATGCTTGGTGGTTTGTGTCCCCAGTATAAAGGACAAGACCATTTCTGACAAGGAACTGGATCCAGAGGTACACAAATGGTTAAAGAAGATCCTACAAGGATTTTCTTGGTGGCCTTAACCCAAACATCAGTGCCCATAATGGCTCTGTAAAAAATTAATAAACAGAAACCTCAAATAAATTTGGGAGACCAGAGGGTAAACTCTCATACCCTGAGATGACAGCAGAGCCAAACAGGAAGAAGAAAGACTCCTTTTCTGGCAAGGACTGAGCCAATGAAAAGCCATAGATGTTTTGTTTATTATAGCCCTCCCAACTTCCTTTTCTTCTCTATAAAAGCATTCTGCTTCCTTTGTTGTGTAGAGATTTGCAAGGGGCTTGCCATGTTTGCAGACCCCAAATTGCAATTATCTGCTGATCCTGAATAAACCCATCTTTGCTGGAGAAATAACTGGCAGTCTACTTGTTTCAGGTCAACAGCTCTAAGGCAAGAGGTGTCACAGGGTCAAGTTACTGGCTATAGTACCCTATGGGACAATGGTGGCTTGCATGTTTTGGGGTGAGTAACCCAAGGCCATTCCCTTTTTTTCATATACAAAAAGGAAAAAGGAATCTGATAATTGGGATGCCCAAGGGCAAGTGTGTCCCTCAAATTCTCCTTTAAGACTTTGAAGGTTACGTCATCCAGTTCTCCCCATAAAATTGTGTCGGGTTGTTATTGTGGAGTAAAATATATAGATGTTCGGCCATAAAAGAGAAATTTGGAATACAATTTTGGCATTCATCAACTAGCCCAAGAAAACCTAGCAGTTGGTGTTTAGTTTTGCATTTTGGGAAACTTAGGACATGATGAAGTCTATCTGGATCTAGGTGTTGCCTTTGTTCTGATACCAGATACCCTAAATATCAAACCTAGGTTTGGGTAAACTGTGATTTTTTTTTTGGCAAACTTATGTCCCTTTAAGGCTATAAGCTATAGCAAGTGGACTCCGCCTTTCTGTGAGAAGGCTTGAGAAAAAGAGCAAAGAAGCAAATCATTCACATATTGCAACAAAGTAAAACCTCTGGAGAACTTTATGTCATCCAGATAAGCCTTCAGGATTTGCAAGAAATAAGAAGCACCCTCAGTATAACCCTGAGGCATTACTGTCCTGGTGAATTTTTTTCTTCCCGAGTGAAGGCAAAATGGTATTGGCTAGCTTTATCAACTGAAATACTAAAGAATGCATGGTACATATCAATTACAGTAAAGAATTTGCTTCTTTTTGGAATGGATGTTAATAACCTATGAGGTTAGGAATGACAGAATGTCGATGGATAACAATGTTGTGTATTGCTTAGAGGTCCTGAGCAAACCTCCACACTCAGTCCTTAGGTTTTCTCACCAGTACAATGGGAATGTTACAGGGGCTAGCTAGTAAAAGGGATAATGAGGCCTTGAGCCTTGTAATCTTCTATTATGGGCTTTATGTCTTGAAGGACTTCCTTACTTATAGGATATTAATTAATTCTGGGAAAAGATTTTAAGGGATCTATCTGAATTTTGATGGGAGTTGTGCTGTGAATTTTGCCAACATCAGTTGGAGATTTTGTCCATAAGGAAAATGGTAGCTGATTCAATAGGGACAAATGATCAGTGTTTCCAGAATCTGCTCTAGTACCAACAGAGCTGGAACAAATACAATATGTCAAAGGGTTATTTAATTCACCTAGTTGGTTACTTTGATGACTACTGTACAATTTTAGAAATATTCCTCTCTTTTGGGAGAAAGAAATTCTGGCATGATAATTCTCTAAGAAGTCTCAGCCTAATAAACGGACAGAGGTGGAGGAACTAAGGAGAAAATGGTGTGTATCTCTCAAAGGGCCTAAACAAAAGGGAATATGTTCAGAGACAGGAAACTCTTGATGTTTAGTACAGATCCCCACTATTTGAACTGTCTTAGTATTCCAAGGCAGGGGCTGTTTTATAACAGTGGGGTGAAGCCCTGAGAGTGTGGCTCCAGTATCAATTAGGACTAGAAAAAATTCCTCTCCAATCTGGAAAAAATATTTCTCCAAACTGATTAAGAGGGAAGATTGAGAAGAGCTGCTATAGTTCCTCAAAGCTCCATATTGAGAATTGGGAGGATGTTGGAAAGGCTGGTTAGAGGGCTGAAGATGCCTAAAGCCCTTAAATTTGTAACAGTTTCTATTCCAGTGTCCTGGCTACTTGCAATAATAGTAAAAACTAGGAGGGTTTTGTTTTTGTTTAGGAGCCTTCATTTGCTGAAATTGAAGATTAAGAATTTTGGTGGTCTTCCTTTGAGGTGACTTATCCCGAGTGGGAGAGAGCTGATTTGTCAGGTTAACCAAATCTGGAGTGGACGTAGTTTTCCATTCCATCCTGGTCCTTTTTACTAGAAGGGAAAGGTCCCAGTTCAGCCAATTAATAAATATCAAGTTAAAAACTACCCAGGTGGAATCAACATCTGAAGGATGACCAGAATTTTCTTTAAAAACAATCTGAAGTTGATTGTAATATTTATGAACAGGTTTATAATATTTCTGTGTGCAAGTTTGAATTTTGTTCCAATCAGCAAGCTTTGGAAAAGTCCTAGGAATCGCTGAATGAAATCACCTAGTGATTGCCTGAGCCTAATCGTATAAGTTAGTGAGCTTGTCTCCCAGTTACAATTCTAGAGACCTTTCGGGCTTTTCCCCATTAGTTGTTTTCATCTATACTGGGCTTGGCCTTCACTGACAAGTATATGAACTAGATGATATAAGTCAGAGAAACCAGGTTGATAAGTTTAAATAATTATAGCAAATTGCTCAGCAAATATGTGAGCATCTTCAGTTACTTTGGGAAAATATTTGACTATGGCTCACACCAGCTTCAGTCCAGGGAGTATAAGAAATTAGGATTTTAGCCTCTGGATCCTCAGAAGGCCTACTTTACAGGGACAGGATTTGACAAATTGAGAGGAAGAGTGGAGAGAATTTCAAAGAAAAGGGCAAGTTAGATGAGAGAATTAGTATGGGGGAATTGAGGGTATAGTGGAAGCCTAGGCAGCATAGAAGAGAAGGAGGAAGATGGTGCCAGAGGCAGAGTCTGGTCACAAGGAGCTGAGGGAGAGAGAAAAGATGGTGCTGGAGATAGTGCCTGAGACAAAGAAGCCAAAAAAGAAGAGCCTGAGGTTTTAAGGAGCCATTTTATTTTTCTTTATCATTTGTTTGCCTCAGTTAATCTTAAAATCTGTTTTGCAGAGAGGCAATTTTAGACTCCTAATAGCATTGGGAAACCTCAAAATACAAAGCAAAATAAGAGTTCCACTCAGTTCTGGAACGTTTTGAGCTATTTTAGTACAAATAAATTTTAAGAAAATTAAGCTTGGGGATTTCAAAAATTTTCCACAATGGCCATTTATATCCTAAATTGATTTTGGTGAGGTTGGTCCATTTAGATAGAAATGCGCATGAAGTATGACTGTGGTTTTTAAACATAAAATTGGCCAGAGTCCTTGTAGGCGGACACCCTCAAAATACTTAGATAACTGGGATCCCATTTCCTAGAAGTTTTTTTTCTATAGTAAAAAACATTTTCAAACAGCTTAAATAGCTTACAGCACAAACAACTAAATTAAAACAGCTTGCAAACTAATCCCAGTCAGCCCTAAAATGACAGCTTGCTCCTGGAGAAGCCAGACCATAGTCTTTTTTTTTTTTAATCTAGTCTCCAGAGAGCAGCCTTTCCAAAGAAGTAGGCTGAAGTCTGAAAATCCCAGCATCATTTTGGAGAAAGAAACCCTGTTCCTAAAAGAATGAGTCAAAGGCTAGCAAGCTTTAAGAGAAGCAGCCCCTATTCCAAAGGAAATGTGCCAAAGGCTAGCCAGTTTCAGTGAAATAATCTGATCTCAAAATCAGACCATTGTGCAAAATGAGTACTCACATACACAACAAGGCTTTAACCAGAAGTACAAAACCTTTCAAAAGATTCTGAATAAAGCCTGGAGAGATTCAAATGTAAAGAGAATGTGAGCTCCGATACAAGAGAAACACATACTTTCAAATTCTAGGGTGGGCAAGAAAAGCAGTGAGTGACAATGGGCTCAATTTTGAGTACCACACCTGTTTGCTCACCAGCGCTGGAGCCATTGGGAGTCTTCTCTGGTCCCTGTATGGGCCACGGAAACATTGACCTGAAACAAATAGACTGCCAGATATTTCCCCAGTAAAGATACATTTATTTCAATCAGCAGAAAATTGCAATTTGGAGTCTGCAACCATGGTGAACCATGTGCAAGTCCTCCAAATGGCAAGGGAAGGACAACACTTTTATGTAGAGGAAGAGGTAGTTGGGATGGCTATAGTAAGCAAAGAGTACATGGCTTTTCATTGGCTGAGTCCTTGCTAGGAAAGAAGTGGAGTCTTTGTTTTTCTTGTTTGGATCTTCTATCATCATCAGGGCATGAGAGCCCCCCCTTCTGGATTCCCAACTGTCTAATTGAGGTTTCTATTTATGAATTTTTTTACACAATTAAATTAATCATTCTAATATGTACAATTCAAAGGCATTTACTATATTCACAATATTGTGCAACCATCAACTCTATATAGTTCCAAAATATTTTTATTACACAAAAGGAAAACCCATACCCATTAAGCAGCCACTCTCCGTTACTCCCACTCCTGAGCCCTGGCAACCACTTAATCTACTTTCTGTCTCTATGGATATACCTATTCTGGATATGTCATATAATTGGAATCATACAATATGTGACTTTTTGTGTCTTGCTTCATTCACTTGCCATAATGTGTTTGAAGTTCATCTATGTTGTACTACCTTATTGCTTTTTATGGCCAAATAATATTCCATTGTATGAATGTACCACAATTTGTTTATCCATTTATCAGTCAGTGAAATTCAGGTTGTTTCCACCTTTTGGCTACTGTGAATATGCTGCTATGGACACTCATAATTTGTGTGTAGTTTTTGTTTGAACACATATTTTCTATTGTTCTGGGTATATAATAAGAGTGGAATTTGGAATTTTATGTTACACTTTTTGAGGAACAGCCAAACTATTTTCCAGAGCAGCTGCACCATTTTGCATTCCCACCATCAATCTATGAGGGTTTCAATTTCTCCACATCCTCTTCAACACTTGTTATTTTCTTTTTTAAAAATATAGTTATCCTAGCAGTTATTAAGTAACTTATTGTGATTTTTATTTGCATTTCCCTGAAAACTAATAATGTTGAGCATCATTTCATGTGTTTATTGGCCATTCATGTATCTTCTTTAGAGAGATGTTTATTCAGATCCTTTGATCATTTTTAATTGGGTTATTTGTCTATTTATTATTGAGTGTAAGAGCTCTTATTTTAGAGGCAAGTTCTTTATCAGATATGATTTGAAAATACTTTACCCCGCTTTGTGTGTTATTTTTCACTCTCTTGAGAGTGTCCTTTGATGCACAAAATATTTTAATTTTGATGAAGTTCAATTTATGTATTTTTCTTTTCTTTCATGAGCTTTTGGTGTCATATACAAGAATACATTGCTAAATCCAAGGTCATGAAGGTTTACCCTAAGTTTTCTTCTAAGAGCTTTAACTCTTACATCTAAGACTGATTCATTTTGAGGTACATTTTGTATATGGTGTAAAGTAGAAGTTTAACTTTATTATTTTACATGTGGATAGCACATTTCCCAGCCACATTTGTTGAAGAGACTATTTTCTCCTATTGAATAAGAAAATCAATTGACCATAGAGACAGAGTTTTACTTCTGAACTCTCAATTCCAGGCCATTGATATATGTGTCTATTCTTATGCCAATACCACACATTTAAAAAAAAAATTATTAGAGTATAGTTGATTTAAAATGTTGTGTTAGTTTCAGGTGCACAGCAAAGTGAATCAGTTATACACTTACACATATCCACTCCTTTTTTTTTTTTTTCTTAGATTCTTTTCCCATACAGGCCATTACAGAGTATTGAGTAGAGTTCTCTGTGCTATACAGCAGCTTCTTATTAGTTATCTATTTTATATACAATAGTGTGTATATGTCAATATACCACACTGTTTTGATGACTATAGATTTGTACTAAGTTTGGAAATTGGGAAGCATGAGTCCTCTGAATTTGTTCTTCAAGATTATTTTGACTATTCTGTGTCACTTATAATTCCATATGACTTTTAGGATCAGATTTTTCATTTCTACAAAAAAGGACATTGGGATTTTGATAAGGATTGCATTGAATCTATAGATTGCTTTGGGGCATAGTGCCATTTAAAAAATATCAAGTCTTGGGGAGGGGCAAGATGGCGGAAGAGTAAGACGCGGAGATCACCTTCCTTCCCACAGATACATGAGAAATACATCTACACGTGGAACTGCTCCTACAGAACACCCACTGAACGCTGGCAGAAGACGTCAGACCTCCCAAAAGGCAAGAAAATCCCCACGTACTTGGGTAGGGCAAAAGAAAAAAGAAATAACAGAGACAAAAGAATAGGGACGGGACCTGCACCAGTGGGAGGGAGCTGTGAAGGAGGAAAGGTTTCCACACACTAGGAAGCCCCTTCGTGGGCAGAGACTGCGGGTAGCAGAGGGGGGAAGCTTCGGAGCCACGGAGGAGAGCGCAGCCACAGTGGTGCGGAGGGCAAAGCGGAGATTCCCGCACAGAGGAGCGGTGCCGACCAGCACTCACCAGCCCGAGAGGCTTGTCTGCTCGGCCGCCGGGGCGGGCGGGGCCTGGGAGCTGAGGCTCGGGCTTCGGTGCTAGCCGGGAGGGAGTCCGGGAAAAAGACTGCAGCTGCCAAAGAGGCAAGAGACTTTTTCTTGCCTCTTTGTTTCGCGGCGTGCAAGGAGAGGGGATTCAGAGCGCCGCCTAAACGAGCTCCAGAGACAGGCGCGAGCCGCGGCTATCAGCGCGGATCCCACAGCAACAGGGACGCAGAGGGAACAACGGAGAGATTCCCGCACAGAGGCTCGGCGCCGAGCAGCACTCACCAGCCCGAGAGGCTTGTCTGCTCACCCGCCGGGGCGGGCGCGGGCTGGGAGCTGAGGCGCGGGCTTTGGTCGGATCCCAGGGAGAGGACTGGGGTTGGCTGCGTGAACACAGCCTGAAGGGGCTAGCACACCACAACTAGCCGGGAGGGTGCCCGAGAAACAGTCTGCGGCTGCCGAAGAGGCAAGAGACATTTTCTTGCCTCTTTGTTTCATGGCGTGCAAGGAGAGGGGATTCAGAGCGCCACTTAAACGAACTCCAGAGACAGGCGCGAGCCGCGGCTATCAGCGCGGACCCCAGAGACGGGCATGAGACGCTAAGGCTGCTGCTGCCGCCACCAAAAAGCCTGTGGGCGAGCACAGGTCATTCTCCACACCGCCCCTCCCGGGAGCCTGTGCAGCCCGCCACGGCCAGGCTCCCGTAATCTGGGGACAACTTCCCCGGGAGAGCGCAGGGCGCGCCTCAGGCTGCTGCAACGTCACGCCGGCCTCTGCCGCCGCGGGCTCGCCCCGCCTCCTCCGTACCGCTCCCTCCCCCCGGCCTGACTGAGCCAGAGCCCCCGAATCAGCTGCTCCTTTAACCCCGTTCTGTCTGGGCGGGGAACAGACGCCCTCAGGCGACCTACATGCAGAGGCGGGTCCAAATCCAAAGCTGAACCCCGGGAGCTGTACGAACAAAGAAGAGAAAGGGAAATCTCTCCCAGCAGCCTCAGAAGCAGCGGATTAAAGCTCCACAAACAACTTGATGTGCCTGCATCTGTTGAATACCTGAATAGACAACGAATCATCCCAAATTTAGGAGGTGGACTTTGGGAGCAGGATATATTAACTTTTCCCCTTTTCCTTTTTTTGTGAGTGTATATGTGTATGCTTCTGGGTGAGATTTTGTCTGTATAGCTTTGCTCTCACCGTTAGTCCTAGGGTTAGATCCGTCCGTTTTTTTTTTTTTTTTTTTTTTTTTTTTTACTTAAAAAAATTTTTTTTCCCTAGTAAATGTTTTCTTAATAATTTTTTCCTTATTTTCTATTTTTAAAAAAATTTAAAAAAAATGTTTTTAATAAGTTTTTCCATATTTTTTATTTTAAAAAATTAAAAAAAAAAATTTTTTTAATAAGTTTTTCCATATTTTTTATTTTAAAAAATTAAAAAAAAATTTTTTCTTAATAAATTTTTTCTTAATAATTTTTTTTTATTTTTAGTATAAAAAATTAATAAATCTATTTTTAAAAATTAAAAAAAAATTTTTTTCTTAATAAATTTATTCTTAATAATTTTTTTCTTATTTTTTATTATAATTGCTTTATTTTATTTTATTTTATCCTTCTTTCTTTCTTTCCATTTTTTCTCCCCTTTATTCTGAGCCGTGTGGATGAAAGGCTCTTGGTGCTCCAGCCAGGCATCAGGGCTGTGCCTCTGAGGTGGGAGAGCCAACTTCAGGACACTGGTCCACAAGAGACCTCCCAGCTCCACGTAATACCAAACGGCAAAAATCTCTCAGAGATCTCCATCTCAACATCAAGACCCAGCTTCACTCAACGATCAGCAAGCTACAGTGCTGGACACCCTATGCCAAACAACTAGCAAGACAGGAACACAGCCCCATCCATTAACAGAGAGGCTGCCTAAAATCATAATAAGGCCACAGACACCCCAAAACACACCACCAGACGTGGACGAGCCCACCAGAAAGACAACATCCAGCCTCATCCACCAGAACACAGGCACTAGTTCCCTCCACCAGGAAACCTACACAACCCACTGAACCAACCTTAGCCACTGGGGACAGATACCAAAAACAACGGGAACTACGAACCTGCAGCCTGTGAAAAGGAGATCCCAAACACAGTAAGATAAGCAAAATGAGAAGACAGAAAAACACACAGCAGATGAAGGAGCAGGGTCAAAACACACCAGACCTAACAAATGAAGAGGAAATAGGTAGTCTACCTGAAAAAGAATTCAGAATAATGATAGTAAGGATGATCCAAAATCTTGGAAATAGAATAGACAAAATGCAAGAAACATTTAACAAGGACGTAGAAGAACTAAAGAGGAACCAAGCAATGATGAAAAGCACAATAAATGAAATTGAAAATACTCTAGATGGGATCAATAGCAGAATAACTGAGGCAGAAGAACGGATAAGTGACCTGGAAGATAAAATGGTGGAAATAACTACTGCAGACCAGAATAAAGAAAAAAGAATGAAAAGAACTGAGGACAGTCTCAGTGACCTCTGGGACAACATTAAACGCACCAACATTCGAATTATAGGGGTCCCAGAAGAAGAAGAGAAAAAGAAAGGGACGGAGAAAATATTTGAAGAGATTATAGTTGAAAACTTCCCTAATATGGGAAAGGAAATAGTTAATCAAGTCCTGGAAGCACAGAGAGTCCCATACAGGATAAATCCAAGGAGAAACACACCAAGACACATATTAATCAAACTATCAAAAATTAATATAAAGAAAACATATTAAAAGCAGCAAGGGAAAAACAACAAATAACACACAAGGGCATCCCCATAAGGTTAACAGCTGATCCTTCAGCAGAAACTCTGCAAGCCAGAAGGGAGTGGCAGGATATACTTAAAGTGATGAAGGAGAAAAACCTACAACCAAGATTACTCTACGCAGCAAGGATCTCATTCAGATTTGATGGAGAAATTAAAACCTTTACAGACAAGCAAAAGCTGAGAGAGTTCAGCACCACCAAACCAGCTTTACAACAAATGCTAAAGGAACTTCTCTAGGCAAGAAACACAAGAGAAGGAAAACACCTACAATAACAAACCCAAAACATTTAAGAAAATGGGAATAGGAACATACGTATCGATAATTACCTTAAATGTAAATGGATTAAATGCTCCCACCAAAAGACACAGACTGGCTGAATGGATACAAAAACAAGACCCATATATATGCTGTCTACAAGAGACCCACTTCAGACCTAGAGACACATACAGACTGAAAGTGAGGGGATGGAAAAAGATATTCCATGCAAATAGAAATCAAAAGAAAGCTGGAGTAGCAATTCTCATATCAGACAAAATAGACTTTAAAATAAAGACTATTACAAGAGACAAAGAAGGACACTATATAATGATCAAGGGATCGATCCAAGAGGAAGGTATAACAATTGTAAATATTTATGCACCCAACATAGGAGCACCTCAATACATAAGGCAAATACTAACAGCCATAAAAGGGGAAATCGACAGCAACACAATCATAGTAGGGGACTTTAACACCCCACTTTCACCAATGGACAGATCATCCAAAATGAAAATAAATAAGGAAACACAAGCTTTAAATGATACATTAAACAAGATGGACTTAATTGATATTTATAGGACATTCCACCCAAAAACAACAGAATACACATTTTTCTCAAGTGCTCATGGAACATTCTCCAGGATAGATCATATCTTGGGTCACAAATCAAGCCTTGGTAAATTTAAGAAAATTGAAATCGTATCAAGTATCTTTTCCGACCACAACGCTATGAGACTAGATATCAATTACAGGAAAAGATCTGTAAGAAATACAAACACATGGAGGCTACACAATACACTACTTAACAACGAAGTGATCACTGAAGAAATCAAAGGGGAAATCAAAAAATACCTAGAAACAAATGACAATGGAGACACGACGATCCAAAACCTATGGGATGCAGCAAAAGCAGTTCTAAGAGGGAAGTTTATAGCAATACAAGCCTACATCAAGAAACAGGAAACATCTCGAATAAACAACCTAACCTTGCACCTAAAGCAATTAGAGAAAGAAGAACAAAAAAACCCCAAAGCTAGCAGAAGGAAAGAAATCATAAAGATCAGATCAGAAATAAATGAAAAAGAAATGAAGGAAACAATAGCAAAAATCAATGAAACGAAAAGCTGGTTCTTTGAGAAGATAAACAAAATTGATAAACCATTAGCCAGACTCATCAAGAGAAAAAGGGAGAAGACTCAAATTAATAGAATTAGAAATGAAAAAGGAGAAGTAACCACTGACACTGCAGAAATACAAACGATCATGAGAGATTACTACAAGCAACTCTATGCCAATAAAATGGACAACCTGGAAGAAATGGACAGATTCTTAGAAATGCACAACCTGCCGAGACTGAACCAGGAAGAAATAGAAAATATGAACAGACCAATCACAAGCACTGAAATTGAAACTGTGATTAAAAATCTTCCAACACACAAAAGCCCAGGACCAGATGGCTTCACAGGCGAATTCTATCAAACATTTAGAGAAGAGCTAACACTTATCCTTCTCAAACTCTTCCAAAATATTGCAGAGGGAGGAACACTCCCCAACTCATTCTACGAGGCCACCATCACCCTGATACCAAAACCAGACAAAGATGTCACAAAGAAAGAAAACTACAGGCCAATATCACTGATGAACATAGATGCAAAAATCCTCAACAAAATACTAGCAAACAGAATCCAACAGCACATTAAAAGGATTATACACCATGATCAAGTGGGGTTTATTCCAGGAATGCAAGGATTCTTCAATATACGCAAATCAATCAACGTGATACATCATATTAACAAATTGAAGGAGAAAAACCATATGATCATCTCAATAGATGCAGAGAAAGCTTTCGACAAAATTCAACACCCATTTATGATAAAAGTCCTGCAGAAAGTAGGCATAGAGGGAACTTTCCTCAACATAATAAAGGCCGTATATGACAAACCCACAGCCAACATTGTCCTCAATGGTGAAAAACTGAAACCATTTCCACTAAGATCAGGAACAAGACAAGGTTGCCCACTCTCACCACTATTATTCAACATAGTTTTGGAAGTGTTAGCCACAGCAATCAGAGAAGAAAAAGAAATAAAAGGAATCCAAATCGGAAAAGAAGAAGTAAAGCTGTCACTGTTTGCAGATGACATGATACTATACATAGAGAATCCAAAAGATGCTACCAGAAAACTACTAGAGCTAATCAATGAATTTGGTAAAGTAGCAGGATACAAAATTAATGCACAGAAATCTCTTGCATTCCTGTATACTAATGATGAAAAATCTGAAAGTGAAATTAAGAAAACACTCCCGTTTACCATTGCAACAAAAAGAATAAAATATCTAGGAATAAACCTACCTAAGGAGACAAAAGACCTGTATGCAGAAAATTATAGGACACTGATGAAAGAAATTAAAGATGATACAAATAGATGGAGAGATATACCATGTTCTTGGATTGGAAGAATCAACATTGTGAAAATGACTCTGCTACCAAAGCAATCTACAGATTCAATGCAATCCCTATCAAACTACCAATGGCATTTTTCACAGAACTAGAACAAAAAATTTCACAATTTGTATGGAAACACAAAAGACCCCGAATAGCCAAAGCAATCTTGAGAACGAAAAATGGAGCTGGAGGAATCAGGCTCCCTGACTTCAGACTATATTACAAAGCTACAGTAATCAAGACAGTTTGGTACTGGCACAAAAACAGAAATATAGATCAATGGAACAGGATAGAAAGCCCAGAGATAAACCCACGCACATATGGCCACCTTATCTTTGATAAAGGAGGCAAGCATATACAGTGGAGAAATGATAGCCTCTTCAATAAGTGGTGCTGGGAAAATTGGACAGGTACATGTAAAAGTATGAAATTAGAACACTCCCTGACACCATACACAAAAATAAACTCAAAATGGATTAAAGGCCTAAATGTAAGGCCAGACACTATCAAACTCTTAGAGGAAAACATAGGCAGAACACTCTATGACATAAATCACAGCAAGATCCTTTTTGACCCAGGTCCTAGAGAAATGGAAATAAAAACACAAATAAACAAATGGGACCTAATGAAACTTAAAAGCTTTTGCACAGCAAAGGAAACCATAAACAAGACCAAAAGACAACCCTCAGAATGGGAGAAAATATTTGCAAATGAAGCAACTGACAAAGGATTAATCTCCAAGATTTACAAGCAGCTCATGCAGCTCAATAACAAAAAAACAAACAACCCAATCCAAAAATGGACAGAAGACCTAAATAGACATTTCTCCAAAGAAGATATACAGATTGCCAACAGACACATGAAAGAGTGCTCAACATCATTAATCATTAGAGAAATGCAAATCAAAACTACAATGAGGTATCATCTCACACCAGTCAGAATGGCCATCATCAAAAAATCTAGAAGAAATACATGCTGGAGAGGGTGTGGAGAAAAGGGAACACTCTTGCACTGTTGGTGGGAATGTAAATTGATACAGCCACTGTGGAGAACAGTATGGAGGTTCCTTAAAAAACTAAAAATGGAGCTACCATATGACCCAGCGATCCCACTACTGGGCATATACCCTGAGAAAACCATAATTCAGAAAGAGTCATGTACCAAAATATTCATTGCAGCTCTGTTTACAATAGCCAGGACATGGAAGCAACCTAGGTGTCCATCATCGGATGAATGGATAAAGAAGATGTGGCACATACATACAATGGAATATTACTCAGCCATAAAAAGAAATGAAATGGAGGTGTTTGTAATGAGGTGGATGGAGTTAGAGTCTGTCATCCAGAGTGAAGTAAGTCAGAAAGAGAAAAAGAAATACAGTATGCTAACACATATATATGGAATCTAAGGGAAAAAAAAAAAAAAAGGTCATGAAGAACCTAGTGGCAAGACGGGAATAAAGACACAGACCTACTAGAGAATGGACTTGAGGATATGGGGAGGGGGAGGGGTGAGATGTGACAGGGTGAGAGAGTGTCATGGACATACATACACTACCAAATGTAAAATAGATAGCTAGTGGGAAGCAGCCGCATAGCACAGGGAGATCAGCTCGGTGCTTTGTGACCATGTAGAGGGGGGGGATAGGGAGGGTGGGAGGGAGGGAGATGCAAGAGGGAAGAGATATGGGAACATATGTATATGTATAACTGATTCACTTTGTTATAAAGCAGAAGCTAACACACCATTGTAAAGCAATTATACTTCAATAAAGATGTTTAAAAATTAAAAAAAAAAAAATATCAAGTCTTCCAATTCATGATCATCTGATGCCTTTCCATTTATTTATGTTTTCTTTATTTTCTTCCAGTATTGTTTTCTAGTTTTCACTGTACAAGCCTTGTACCTCCTTGTTTAAACATATTTCTAAGTATTTTATTTTTGTAATTGTCTTGTAAATAAAATTTTCTTAATTCCATTTTCAGTTTATTCATTGCCATTGTGTAGAAATGCAACTGATATTCACATATTGATCTTGTATCCTGTAACTTTGGTCACTTTGTTGATTAAACATAATTAGTTTTCTTGTGGATTTTTAAAGACTTCCTATATATAAGATCCTGTCATCTGAGAATAGAGATAATTTTACTTCTTCCTTTCCAATTTGGATGTCTTTATTTTTCTTACCTAATTTCTCTGACTAGAACTTTATGTACAATGTTGAACAGAGGTGGTAAAAGCCAGCATCCTTAGACTTGTTTCTGATCTTGGAGGAATAGTGCTCAGTATTTTACCATTGAATTATAAATGTTAGCTGTAGGTTTTTCATAAATGCTCTTTCTCGTGCTTAGGAAGTTCCCTTCTAGTCTTAATTTGTCTAGTGCTTTATCATGAAATCATGTTGGATTTTATCAAATGCTTTTTCTGCATCACTTGTGATCATGATTTTTAAAACTTGTTCTTTGTTTTATTAATGTGGTTTATTACATTTGCTGACTTTTTTTTTTTAAATATATTTATTTATTTATTTTTGGCTGCATTTGTCTTTGTTGCTGCACGCAGGCTTCTCACTGTGGTGGCTTCTCTTGTGGCGGAGCACGAGCTCTAGGCGTGCAGGCTTCAGTAGTTGTGGCTCACAGGCTCTAGAGCGCAGGGTCAGCAGTTGTGGCACACAGGCCTAGTTGCTCCGTGGCATGTGGGATCTTCCCGGACCAGGGATCAAACCCGTGTCCCCTGCATTGGCAGGCGGACTCTCAACCACTGCGCCACCAGGGAAGCCCTGCTGACTTTCTTATGTTGAATAAGCCTTGCACTTTGGAGATAAATCCCACCGGATATGATGTATAACCCACTTCATATGCTGAAGGATTTGGTTTGTTAGGATTTTGTTGAAGATCTTTACATTTGTATTCACAAGGGATTTTGGACTATAGCTGTCTTTTCTTGTGATTTCTTTACCTGGCTTTTGTATCAGCATAATATACCCTCAAACAATTGTGTTAGAAAGTGTTCATTCCATTTCTATTTTTTTGGAATAGGCTAATTAGTGCTAATTCTTTTAAAAAATGTTTGGTAGAATTCATCAGTGAAATCATCCGGTCCTGAGTTTTTTGTTTGTTTGTTTGTTTTGTTTTGTTTTGTTTAGTTTTTGTTTGTTAATTGTTTTGTTTTGTTTTGTGTTTTAGTAGGATATGTTGATTACTGAGTCCATCTCTTTACATTTTTTTTAGGTCTATTTATATTTTCTCTTTCATCATGAATCTGTTTTGATAGTTTGTGTGTTTCTAGGAATTTGTTTCATCTACATTATTTAATTGGCATAGAATTGTTCATAGTATTCCCTTATAATCCTTTTTATTTCTGTAAGATCTCTTATTAATGTCCCCACTTTCGTTTCTGATTTTAGTTATGTGAATCTTCTCTTTTATATCTTTGTCAATCTAAAGTTTTGTATGTATATATAAAGTAATTACTTTTTACATTTCTTTTATTGAATGAGTAAATAATCATTTATATTTAAAGTAATTGTGATCAGGAAGAACTTACTATTGCCATTTTGGTATTTTCTTTTCAATATGTTTTCTCTCTGTTTTGTTTCATAATTCCTTCATTACTGCCTCCTTTGTGATTTTTTTCCTACTTTCCCATTTTGATTGCCTTCTCATTTTTTCCCATATATTTTGTGTTTTCCTTAGTAGTTACCCTGGGGATTACATTTAACATCTTAACTTTATTTATTTATTTATTTATTTTTATTGAATTATAGTTGATTTACAATGTTGTCTTAGTTTCTAGTGTAGTGCAAAGTGATTCAGCTATATATATATATACTTTTTCATATTCTTTTCCATTTCTGTTTATTACAGCATATTTAAAATAGTTCCCTGTGCTATATAGTAGGACATTGTTTATCTATTTTATATGTAATAGTTTGTATCTGCTAATCTCAAATTCCTAATTTATCCCTCTCCCACCCCTTTTCTCATTTGGTAACCATAAGTTTGTTTTCTGTATCTGTGAGTCTGTTTCTGTTTTGTAAATAAGTTCATTTGTGTCATATTTTAGATTACACATATAAGTGATATCATATGATATTTGTCTTTCTCTTTATGATTTACTTCATTTAGTATGACAATCTCTAGGTCCATCTATGTTGCTGCAAATGACATTATTTCATTTTTTTATGGCTTAGTATTCCATTGTGTGTGTGTGTATATATATATATATATATATATATATATATATATATATATATATATATACCACATATTCTTTATCCATTCATTTGTTGATGGACATTTAGGTGGTTTCCATGTCTTAGCTATTGAGAATAGTGCTGCTATGAACATAGGGGTGCATGTATCTCTTTGAATTACAGTTTTGTCTGGATATATGCCCAGGAGTGGGACTGCTGGCATATGGTAATTCCATTTCTTGTTTTCTGAGGAACCTCCATACTGTTTTCCATGGTGGCTGCACCAACTTACATTCCCACCAACAGTGTAGGAGGGTTCACTTTTCTCTACATCCTCTTCAGCATTTATTGTTTGTTGACTTTTTAATGATGGTCATTCTTAACAGCATGAGGTGGTACCTCATTGTACTTTTGATTTGCATTTCTCTACTAATTAGTGATATTGAGCATCTTTTCATGTGCCTATTGACCATCTGTATGTTTTCTTTGGAAAAATGTCTATTTAGGTCTTCTGCCCATTTTTTGATTGGCTTGTTTGTATTTTTTTCTTATTGAGTTGTCTGAGCTGTTTCTATATTTTGGAATTTAAGCCCTTGTCAGTTGCATCACTCGTAAATATTTTCTCCCAGTCTGTAGGTTGTATTTTCATCTTGTTTATGATTTCCTTTTGTGTGCATAAGTTTTTAAGTTTGATTAGGTCCCATTTGTTTACTTTTGCTTTTATTTCTATTGCCTTGGGCGACTGACCTAAGAAAACATTGGTACAATTTGTGTCAGAGAATGTTTTGCCTATGTTCTTTTCTAGGATTTTTATGGCATCATGTCATATTTAAGTCTAAGCCATTTTGGGTTTATTTTTGTGTATGGTGTGAGGGTGTATTCTAACTTCATTTATTTACATGTGGCTGTCTGGCTTTCCCAACACCACTTGCTGAAGAGACTGTCTTTTCTCCATTGTATATTCTTGCCTCCTTTGTCGAAGGTTAATTGATCATAGGTGTGTTGGTTTATTTCTGGGCTCTCTATTCTGTTCCGTTGATCCATATGTCTGTTTTTTGGACTAATATCATGCTGTTTTGATTACTGTAGCTCTGTAGTATTCTCTGAAGTCTGAGAGCATTATGCTTCCAGCTTTGTTCTTTTTCCTCAGTATTGCTTTGGCAATTCTGGGTATTTTAATGTTCCATATAAATTTTAGGATTATTTTTTCTAGTTCTGTGAAAAATATCATGGGTAATTTGATAGGGATCACAGTAAATCTGCAGATTGCTTTGGGTAGTATGGCCATTTTAACAATATTGATTCTTCTGATCCAAGAGCATGGGATATCTTTCCATTGCTTTGAATTATCTTCAATTTCCTTTATCAATAACATCTTAAACTTAAAACATTATAGTTTGAATGAATATCAACTTAGTTTTAATATTATACAATAACTCTGCTACTTTATATTTCCATTTCCTCATTCTTTATGTTGTTTTTGTTACAGATTAAATTTTTATACACTGTCCTTTAGCATAAATTTATAATTGTTTTGCTATGCATTTGTGTCTTCGATCATACAGGAAAAAAAGAGAAGAGTCTAAACCCAGTAATACAATAATATTGGTTTTTATATTTACCTATGTAGTTACCTTTAGCATTGTTCTTTATTTCTTGCCATGACTTCCAATTACTGTACAGTGTTCTTTCATTTCAGCCTTAAAAACTCCCTTTAGAATTTCTTATAGAATTTCTCGTAGGACAAGGCTACTGATGACAAATCAGTTATCTGGGAATTTACTCATTAATTTCTTCTTCATTTCTGAAGGAGAGTTTTGCCAGATATAAAATTCTTGGTTGGCATATTCATTTTTTTCTATTGGCATTTAAGATATGTCACCCCACAGCCTTCTCTCCTCCATAGTTCCTGAAGGAAATTGGCTGTTAATCTTATTGAGAACTCCTTTTAAGTACTGTCACTTCACTCTTGCCACTTTCAAGATTATTTGTCTTTCAACAATTTGACTGTAGTATGTTAGTGTGACTCTCTTTATGTTTATTCATCTTTGTATTTTTGATCTTCTAGGATGTATAGATTCATGTATTTCAACAAACTTGGGAAGTTTTTTGACCATTAGTCTTCAGATATTCTTTCTGCCTCTTTATCTCACTTCTCTCCCTCTGGGACTCCATTATGTGTATGTTGGTACATGTGATGATGTCCGAAAGGTCTCTTGGGCTCTTTTCATTTTTTTTTTCATTATTTTATCTTTCTGTTCCTTCAGATTGGATAATCTCAATTAACTTATTTTTTAAGTTCATTGATTCTTTCTTGTGTCTAGTCAAATCCTTTGACCATTTCCAGTGAATTTTTTTTCATTTTAGCAGTTATATTTTTCAGCTGGAAAAATTCTATTTGGTTCTTGTTTATAGTTTCTATCTTTTTATTGATATTCTCTATTTGGTAACACATTTTTCTTCTGGTTCTTTAGTTCCTTAACCATGGTTTTCTTTAGCTGTTTGAGTATGTTAAGGTAGTTGATAGTAGTTCTTGTCTATTAAGTAGAATGCTTGTGCTTCCTCAGAGACAGTTTCTGTTCATTCATTTTATTCCCTGTGAATGGGCTTGACTTTTTATGTTTTACAACTGTTTGTTGAAAACTGGACATTTTAAATGTTATAATGTGGCAACTCTTGGAAATCAGCTCTGGAAATAGGATTTCCCCCTTCTTCAGGATTTAATTTTGTGGCTTGCTGTAGTTTGTTGTTGTTTGTTTGCTTAGTATCTTTTATAAATCATTTTTGTAATGTCTGTGTTGTTTTTCAGTGTGGCCACTAAAATCTGTGTTCTATTAATTTAATGGTGAAGTATTGTATTTCCAGTGATTTCTTAAATAGTATCTACTGAGTAGCTGGGCATGCTTTGAGCCTTGAGGTCAACCTGAAATGAAAGCTTAAGATCTTTTCAGGTTTTTTCTGAGTGTGCATCTTGTTGAGTCTTGCATGTGGCTTTTTGCTTCCAATGTACACACAGCAGCTTTTGCATGTCTTAGTTTCACAAACCATCTCATTCCAGCTTCTCCTTGAGCCCTTAGATAGTCTATTGTATGTTTAAACCCATAATCTATTGTCTCAGGCCTCTGAAGGTCTGTAGTCGCCCAGAAGCTTTTCCAACCAGTGCCCTCTGCTTTCTAACAATTTCCCCACATGACATCTGAGTTACATGGCTTATCCCTGCATGAGATTCAAGTTATGAAAAACAGATACCAGTCTTTCAAGCAGTTCATAGACTGGTTAAAATTTGAAGATAGGTCTACTCTTTTGCTTCTGGTTCCTGGAAGTAGATCAAGAGCTGGGCTCCCACCTCCTACAGTTCAAAGTCACATCACCCCTCACCAAGGATAAGGTGAGGGAGTAGGACAAGAGTGAGTAAAATCATCATGACATTTCCTACAGTTTTGAATTTGGTTTTTCCTTTATTGGGTATTTGCTTGATTGCTATGGACCTATAGACTGTTTCCAGAGCTCCTATAAAGTTATTTTAGCCTGTCTCTGGTTGTATTTTGAAGTTTCCATACAAATTCATGCATATTTATTATGGAAATTAGAATACACTGTACTTAGTAGCTTAAAATATGTTTGTCTCATTTAATATATGAGTTATCCCTCAATGTTATTCACTGAATCCAGGTCTTCTGACAAAATACCACTATACTGCAGCTGTTTGGACAAGGCAGGCCCTTGAGGAAGATCATTGCCCCAATAATAATTTTTTGTAAAGTGTGCTTCACAGAAAGCTAGTATGTTACTTGATATTCCACAGCTTTTTTAAAAAAGGATATTTAGTCAAATATATTTAGGAAACATTGAGGGCATTTGATATTCCATTTGACCTCCATCTCTCCCATTTTCCTGACTTTCTATGTCTTGATCTGTATCCCTGAAAGTTAACTCCTGAGGATTTCATAACCTGGGAGCCCCTTGTCCTTTGGCCAATGAAGGATATCTATAAGATATCAGAGGATTGGTGGAGATAATTGAAGCCTTCACCTATGAAATGACATTTGAGCTGAGTGTTGAAGAAGGTTTAGGAGTTGGCTTTTCAAAGAGAAATAAGACACTATTAACTCCCCTGACCCCTATAGCCCTAGGGGTAAAAAATGGCTTGTTGCTAGATTTGGGTGCTTCATCATCCCTTGTTTGTTCCATTAACCCTTACCAGGACTCTGTATGACATTGCTTGATTAAAGTGTCTTTATGTGAACCACTTGAGGTGAACTCTGTTTCCTTCTAAGATCCTGACTGAGTTAAACAAAATTTAGTAGGTTTCTTTACTGCAGAAGTTTGCAAAGGCTTTAATATGCTATTTGCTTTGTTAATCTTCCAATGGAGGTTGTTATCTCATGGCATTTTCCAAAAGTATTTGTCTACAGGGCCCTTTTAGAAAAACAATAATAGCTACTTGTTTATTCATTTATTTATGTGGACTAGTTTTCAGACTAGTATTCAGACAAACTAGCTTTTGGAAATGCTGCTTGATAATAATAAAACTACCATTTGTCAAGAGTTATACTTAAGACACTGCACTAAGTACTTTTCATGCTTATGTCAGAAAATCCTCATCAAAACCCTATAATGTAGATTATATTATACTATTATTATTTCATTTTTTATTGAAGTATAGTTGATTTACAATGTTGTGTTAGTTTCAGGTGTACAGCAAAGTGAGTGAGTATATTCTTATTCAGATTCTTTCCCATTATAGATTATTAAAAGATATTGAATATAGTTCCCTGTGCTATACAGTAGGTCCTTGTTGTTTATCTATTTAATATACAGTAGTGTGTATCTGTAAATCCAAACTCCTAATTTATACCTCCCTCCCCCCCTTTCCCCTTTGGTAATCATAAGTTTATTTCTATGTCTGTGAGTCTACTTCTGTTTTTTAAATAATTTGTATCATTTTTTTAGATTCCACATATAAGTGATATCATATGATATTTGTCTTTCTCTGTCTCACTTCAATTAGTATGTTAATCTCTAGATCCATCCATGTTGCAAATGGCATTATTTCATTCTTTTTTATGGTGGAGAAATATTACACTGGGAATAGGAATCCTTTTATCCTTTTATCTGTCTATGGACACTTAGGTTGCTTCCATGTCTTGGCTATTGTAAATAGTGCTGCTATGAACATTGGGGTATATGTATCTTTTTGAATTAAAGTTTTCATCTTTTTCACATATATGTTCAGGAGTTGGATTGCTGGATCATATGGCAACTCTATTTTTAGGTTTTTTAAGGAAACTTCATACTGTTTTCTATAGTGGATGCACCAATTTACATTCCCACCAACAGTGTAGGAGGTTCCTTTTTCTCCACACCCGCTCCAGCATTTATTATTTGTAGACTTTTTGATGATGGCCATTCTGACTGGTGTGAGGTGGTACTTCACTGTAGTCTCCGACAAGGGATTAATTTCCAAAATATACAAAGAGCCCTAAGAGCTCAATTTCAAAATAACAAACAATGCAATCATAAAAAGGGCAGAAGACCTAAATAGACATTTCTCCAAAGAAGACATGCAGATGGCCAATGGGCACATGAAAAGATGCTCAACCTTGCTAATCACTAGAGTAATGAAAATCAAAGCTATTTCCAATTTTTAAGGGAAAAAACGAAGTTTTAGGAAATTAAAGGCTGCACAACTTATAAATGGTGAAGATAAGAATCAATTCCAAATGTTTTTGATTCTAAAGTCCCTGTCCTCAAATCTCTAAGGCCCTGCTTGAGGTGAGTTAAGACTGTTGCAGCTATGACTAATTGGTCTGAAAGGTAAGTATCCAACACACTCGAGGGCTTGAAAATGTAGATTTCCAGTAATCAAATGGACAGTTTAGTAAATGTGATCCAACTGTTTGTCTAAAAAAATTGCTACCTAGTGCTTAGTAAGTAATTCCGAGTGAATGTTGATGCCTCAAGTGAAGATTTTTATAATCCCAAAAAACTGATGTATCTCTCTAGACCCCAAATTTACTACCCGGGAATGTATCATTCCATTCAGTACTTTTAAAAATCTCATTAAATTAAAGATCCTTTTTTCTTAGCTATTTTTATCTTGAGAACAGGGACCACATCTTATTCTTCAACTTGTATTCCTGATGTACAGCATAACGGTCACATGGTAAGACTCAATAAATGTTACCTATTATTTCTGTTATAAAACATGGTTTCTACAAATTTCAATGATGGAATAAATTTCCATGAGCTTCATCTTATTTTTAGTGTTGTACCCTCCATACCCATCTTCTTATCTTATATTTAATCCCCTCTTTATTATTTAGCCTCACTTAAAATTCATCTTACCCTTAGAACTTTAAAGATACCTTTAGAACTTTAAAGATAATGCTATCTGGTTGGAAAATCTTAACTGTTTTAGTCATGGTTCAGGTCATGAGAAAAGAGTGAAATTAACATTCTAACATCTCAGAGACTATGAATTGAGCAGAAGGATTTCAGGTACAAATTATCATATTCTAAATACATGTATGTGTGTCCGTGTGTGTGTGGTATGTATTCAGTATTTGTGCTTGTGCACGTTATTCTTTCGCAGAATGACCAAATGTATAGCTAGCTGAGTGTTGAGTCTAGATGGGTAAGTGAACAATTTTATTGAGCAAATTTAATTTTTAGTGAGCAACTTTTTAATGAGCAACTTTATTCTTACCCAGACCACTTGGGTCCACTTCTTTGGCTGCAAAGGTATATGAATGTAAAACTGAGTTTGGCTACATTAAAACAAATAAGTGGTAATTAATGTCTATCAAACCACCTGGACTACTTTTGTCTACTTAATTCTATGTAAACCTAATATTCATATAAAATTTTAAGAATCAATCTATCCTTCCAATAAGGGTTTAATATCCAAAATATATAAACATCTCATACAACTCAAAATCAAAAAAAAATCTGATTAAAAAATGGGGAGAAATTCTGCAGGAAGATGGCGGAAGAGTAAGACGCGGAGATCACCTTCCTTCCCACAGATACATTAGAAATACATCTACACGTGGAACTGCTCCTACAGAACACCCACTGAACGCTGGCAGAAAACGTCAGACCTCCCAAAAGGCAAGAAACTCTCCACGTACTTGGGTAGGGCAAAAGAAAAAAGAAATAACAGAGACAAAAGAATAGGGACAGGACCTGCACCAGTGGGAGGGAGCCGTGAAGGAGGAAAGGTTTCCACTCACTAGGAAGCCCCTTCGCGGGCAGAGACTGTGGGTGGCAGAGGGGGGAAGCTTCGGAGCCACAGAGGAGAGCACAGCCACAGGGGTGCGGAGGGCAAAGCAGAGAGACTCCCGCACAGAGGCTCGGCGCCGAGCAGCATTCACCAGCCTGAGAGGCTTGTCTGCTCACCCGCCTGGGCGGGTGGGGGCTGGGAGCTGAGGCTCAGGCTTTGGTCGGATCGCAGGGAGAGGACTGGAGTTGGCAGCGTGAACACAGCCTGAAGGGGTTAGTGCACCACAGCTAGCCGGGAGGGAGTCCGGGAAAAAGTCTGAAGCTGCCGAAGAGGGAAGAGACTTTTTCTTCCCTCTTTGTTTCCTGGTGCGCGAGGAGAGGGGATTCAGAGCGCCGCCTAAACGAGCTCCAGAGACGGGCGCGAGCCGCGGCTATCAGCGCGGATCCCACAGCAACAGGGGCGCAGAGGGAAAAGTGGAGAGATTCCCGCACAGAGGAGCGGTGCCGACCTGCACTCACCAGCCCGAGAGGCTTGTCTGCTCACCCGCCTGGGCGGGGGGGGGGGGCTGGGAGCTGAGGCTCCAGCTTCGGTCGGATCGCAGGGAGAGGACTGGGGTTGGCGGCGTGAACACAGCCTGAAGGGGTTAGCGCACCACAGCTGGCTGGGAGGGAGTCCAGGAAAAAGTCTGCAGCTGCCGAAGAGGCAAGAGACTTTTATTGCCTCTTTGTATCATGGCGCGCAAGGAGAGGGGATTCAGAGCGCTGCCTAAACGAACTCCAGAGACGGGCGCGAGCCGCGGCGATCAGCGCGGACCCCAGAGACGGGCATGAGACGCTAAGGCTGCTGCTGCTGCAACCAAAAAGCCTGTGTGCGAGCACAGGTCACTCTCCACACCGCCCCTCCCAGGAGCCAGTGCAGCCCGCCACGGCCAGGCTCCCGTGATCCGGGGACAACTTCCCCGGGAGAACGCACGGCGCGCCTAGGGCTGGTGCAACGTCAGGCTGGCCTCTGCCGCCGCAGGCTCACCCCGCATCCATATCCCTCCCTCCCCCCGGCCTGAGTGAGCCAGGGCCCCCGAAGCAGCTGCTCCTTTAACCCCATTCTGTCTGGGTGGGGAAAAGACGCCCTCAGGCGACCTACACGCAGAGGCGGGTCCAAATCCAAAGCTGAACCCTGGGAGCGAACAAAGAAGAGAAAGGGAAATCTCTCCCAGCAGCCTCAGAAGCAGCGGATTAAAACTCCACAAACAACTTGATGTGCCTGCATCTGTTGAATAACTGAATAGACAACGAATCATCCCAAATTCAGGAGGTGGACTTTGGGAGTAGGATATATTAATTTTTCCCCTTTTCCTTTTTTTGTGACTGTATATGTATATGCTTCTGGGTGAGATTTTGTCTGTATAGCTTTGCTTTATAATAGCTTTATTTTACTTCACTATATTTTATCCTCTTTCTTTCTTTCTTTCTATTTTTTCTCCCTTTTACTCTGAGCCGTGTGGAGGAAAGGCTCTTGGTGCTCCAGCCAGGCATCAGGGCTGTGCCTCTGAAGTGGGAGAGCCAGCTTCAGGACACTGGTCCACAAGAGACCTCCCGGCTCCACATAATACCAAACGGCGAAAATCTCTCAGAGATCTCCATCTCAACATCAAGACCCAGCTTCACTCAACGACCAGCAAGCTACAGTGCTGGACACCCTATGTCAAACAACTAGCAAAAGAGGAACACAGCCCCATTCATTAGCAGAGAGGCTGCCTAAAATCATAATAAGGCCACAGACACCCCAAAATACACCACCAGACGTGGACGTGCCCACCAGAAAGACAAGATTCAGCCTCATCCACCAGAACACAGGCACTAGTTCCCTCCACCAGGAAGCCTACACAACCCACTGAACCAACCTTAGCCACTGGGGACAGATACCAAAAACAACAGGAACTATGAACCTGTAGCCTGTGAAAAGGAGACCCCAAACACAGTAAGATAAGCAAAATGAGATGACAGAAAAACACACAGCAGATGAAGGAGCAGGGTCAAAACACACCAGACCTAACAAATGAAGAGGAAATAGGCAGTCTACCTGAAGAAGAATTCAGAATAATGAGAGTAAAGATGATCCAAAATCTTGGAAATAGAATAGACAAAATGCAAGAAACATTTAACAAGGACGTAGAAGAACTAAAGAGGAACCAAGCAACGATGAAAAACACAATAAATGAAATTAAAAATACTCTAGATGGGATCAATAGCAGAATAACTGAGGCAGAAGAACGGATAAGTGACCTGGAAGATAAAATGGTGGAAATAACTACTGCAGAGCAGGATAAAGAAAAAAGAACGAAAAGAACTGAGGACAGTCTCAGAGACCTCTGGGACAACATTAAACGCACCAACATTCGAATTATAGGGGTCCCAGAAGAAGAAGAGAAAAAGAAAGGGACGGAGAAAATATTTGAAGAGATTATAGTTGAAAACTTCCCTAATATGGGAAAGGAAATAGTTAATCAAGTCCTGGAAGCACAGAGAGTCCCATACAGGATAAATCCAAGGAGAAACACGCCAAGACACATCTTACTCAAACTGTCAAAAATTAAATATAAAGAAAACATATTAAAAGCAGCAAGGGAAAAACAACAAATAACACACAAGGGAATCCCCATAAGGTTAACAGCTGATCTTTCAGCAGAAACACTGCAAGCCAGAAGGGAGTGGCAGGATATACTTAAAGTGATGAAGGAGAAAAACCTACAACCAAGATTAATCTACGCAGCAAGGATCTCATTCAGATTTGATGGAGAAATTAAAACCTTGACAGACAAGCAAAAGCTGAGAGAGTTCAGCACCACCAAACCAGCTTTACAACAAATGCTAAAGGAACTTCTCTAGGCAAGAAACACAAGAGAAGGAAAACACCTACAATAACAAACCCAAAACATTTAAGAAAATGGGAATAGGAAAATACATATCAATAATTACCTTAAATGTAAATGGATTAAATGCTCCCACCAAAAGACACAGACTGGCTGAATGGATACAAAAACAAGACCCATATATATGCTGTCTGCAAGAGACCCACTTCAGACCTAGTGACACATACAGACTGAAAGTGAGGGGATGGAAAAAGATATTCCATGCAAATGGAAATCAAAAGAAAGCTGGAGTAGCAATTCTCATATCAGACAAAATAGACTTTAAAATAAAGACTATTACAAGAGACAAAGAAGGACACTATATAATGATCAAGGGATTGATCCAAGAGGAATGTATTACAATTGTAAATATTTATGCACCCAACATAGGAGCACCTCAATACATAAGGCAAATACCAACAGCCATAAAAGGGGAAATCGACAGTAACACAATCATAGTAGGGGACTTTAACACCCCACTTTCACCAATGGACAGGTCATCCGAAATGAAAATAAATAAGGAAACACAAGCTTTAAATGATACATTAAACAAGATGGACTTAATTGATATTTATAGGACATTCCACCCAAAACAACAGAATACACATTTTTCCCAAGTGCTCATGGAACATTCTCCAGGATAGATCATATCTTGGGTCACAAGTCAAGCCTTGGTAAATTTAAGAAAATTGAAATCGTATCAAGTATCTTTTCCGACCACAACGCTATGAGACTAGATATCAATTACAGGAAAAGATCTGTAAAAAATACAAACACATGGAGGCTACACAATACACTACTTAATAACGAAGTGATCACTGAAGAAATCAAAGGGGAAATCAAAAAATACCTAGAAACAAATGACAATGGAGACACGACGACCCAAAACCTATGGGACGCAGCAAAAGCAGTTCTAAGAGGGAAGTTTATAGCAATACAAGCCTACCTCAAGAAACAGGAAACATCTCAAATAAACAACCTATCTTTGCACCTGAAGCAATTAGAGAAAGAAGAACAAGAAAACCCCAAAGCTAACAGAAGGAAAGAAATCATAAAGATCAGTTCAGAAATAAATGAAAAAGAAATGAAGGAAACAATAGCAAAAATCAATAAAACTAAAAGCTGGTTCTTTGAGAAGATAAACAAAATTGATAAACCATTAGCCAGACTCATCAAAGGAAAAAGGGAGAAGACTCAAATCAATAGAATTAGAAATGAAAAAGGAGAAGTAACCACTGACACTGCAGAAATACAAACGATCATGAGAGATTACTACAAGCAACTCTATGCCAATAAAATGGACAACCTGGAAGAAATGAACAGATTCTTAGAAATGCACAACCTTCCGAGACTGAACCAGGAAGAAATAGAAAATATGAACAGACCAATCACAAGCAATGAAATTGAAAATGTGATTAAAAATCTTCCAACAAACAAAAGCCCAGGACCAGATGGCTTCACAGGCGAATTCTATCAAACATTTAGAGAAGAGCTAACACCTATCCTTCTCAAACTCTTCCAAAATATTGCAGAGGGAGGAACACTCCCCAACTCATTCTACGAGGCCACCATCACCCTGATACCAAAACCAGACAAAGATGTCACAAAGAAAGAAAACTACAGGTCAATATCACTGATGAACATAGATGCAAAAATTCTCCACAAAATACTAGCAAACAGAATCCAACAACACATTAAAAGGATCATACACCATGATCAAGTGGGGTTTATCCCAGGAATGCAAGGATTCTTCAATATACGCAAATCAATCAACGTGATACACCATATTAACAAATTGAAGGAGAAAAACCATATGATCATCTCAATAAATGCAGAGAAAGCTTTCAACAAAATTCAACACCCATTTATGATAAAAGCCCTGCAGAAAGTAGGCATAGAGGGAACTTTCCTCACCATAATAAAGGCCATATATGACAAACCCACAGCCAACATTTTCCTCAATGGTGAAAAACTGAAACCATTTCCACTAAGATCAGGAAAAAGACAAGGTTGCCCACTCTCACCACTATTATTCAACATAGTTTTGGAAGTGTTAGCCACAGCAATCATAGACGAAAAGGAAATAAAAGGAATCCAAATCGGAAAAGAAGAAGTAAATCTGTCACCGTTTGCAGATGACATGATACTATACATAGAGAATCCAAAAGATGCTACCTGAAAACTACTAGAGCTAATCAATGAATTTCGTAAAGTAGCAGGATACAAAATTAATTCACAGAAATCTCTTGCATTTCTATACACTAATGACGAAAAATCTGAAAGTGAAATTAAGAAAACACTCCCGTTTACCATTGCAACAAAAAGAATAAAATATCTAGGAATAAACCTACCTAAGGAGACAAAAGACCTGTATGCAGAAAATTATAAGACACTGATGAAAGAAATTAAAGATGATACAAATAGATTGAGAGATATACCATGTTCTTGGATTGGAAGAATCAACATTGTGAAAATGACTCTACTACCCAAAGCAATCTACAGATTCAATGCAATCCCTATCAGACTACCACTGGCATTTTTCACAGAACTAGAACAAAAAATTTCACAATTTGTATGGAAACACAAAAGACCCCGAATAGCCAAAGCAATCTTGAGAACGAAAAATGGAGCTGGAGGAATCAGGCTCCCTGACTTCAGACTATATTACAAAGCTACAGTAATCAAGACAGTTTGGTACTGGCACAAAAACAGAAATATAGTATAATGGAACATGATAGAAAGCCCAGAGATAAACCCACGCACATATGGTCACCTTATCTTTGATAAAGGAGGCAAGCATATACAGTGGAGAAAAGACAGCCTCTTCAATAAGTAGTGCCTGGACAATTGGACAGCTACATGTAAAAGTATGAAATTAGAACACTCCCTGACACCATACACAAAAATAAACTCAAAATGGATTAAAGACCTAAGTGTAAGGCCAGACACTATCAAACTCTTAGAGGAAAACATAGGCAGAACACTCTATGACATAAATCACAGCAAGATTCTTTTTGACCCAGCTCCTAGAGAAATGGAAATAAAAACACAAATAAACAAATGGGACCTACTGAAACTTAAAAGCTTTTGCACAGCAAAGGAAACCATAAACAAGACCAAAAGAAAACCCTCAGAATGGGAGAAAATATTTGCAAATGAAGCAACTGACAAAGGATTAATCTCCAAGATTTACAAGCAGCTCATGCAGCTCAATAATAAAAAACAAACAACCCAATCCAAAAATGGGCAGAAGACCTAAATAGACATTTCTCCAAAGAAGATATACAGATTGCCAACAGACACATGAAAGAATGCTCAACATCGTTAATCATTAGAGAAATGCAAATCAAAACTACAATGAGATATCATCTCACACCCGTCAGAATGGCCATCATCAAAAAATCTAGAAACAATAAATGCTGGAGAGGGTGTGGAGGAAAGGGAACCCTCTTGCACTGTTGGTGGGAATGTAAATTGATACAGCCACTATGGAGAACAGTATGAAGGTTCCTTAGAAAACTACAAATAGAACTACCATACGACCCAGCAATCCCACTACTGGGCATATACCCTGAGAAAACCATAGTTCAAAAAGAGTCATGTACCAAAATGTTCATTGCAGCTCTATTTACAATAGGCAGGACATGGAAGCAACCTAAGTGTCCATCATCGGATGAATGGATAAAGAAGATGTGGCACATATATACAATGGAATATTACTCAGCCATAAAAAGAAATGAAATGGAGGTATTTGTAATGAAGTGGATGGAGTTAGAGTCTGTCATACAGAGTGAAGTAAGTCAGAAAGAGGAAAACAAATACAGTATGCTAACACATATATATGGAATCTAAGGAAAAAAAAAAAAGTCCATGAAGAACCTAGTGGCAAGTCGGGAATAAAGACACAGACCTACTAGAGAATGGACTTGAGGATATGGGGAGGGGGAGGGGTGAGATGTGACAGGGTGAGAGAGTGTCATGGACATATATTATCTACCAAATGTACAATAGATAGCTAGTGGGAAGCAGCCGCATAGCACAGGGAGATCAGCTTGGTGCTTTGCGACCACCTAGAGGGGTGGGATGCGGAGGGTGGGAGGGAGGGAGATGCAAGAGGGAAGAGATATGGGAACATATGTATATGTATAACTGATTCACCTTGTTATAAAGCAGAAACTAACACACCATTGTAAAGCAATTATACTTCAATAAAGTTGTTTAAAAAAAAAATGGGAAGAAGACCTAAATAGACATTTTCCCAAAGAAAACATACAGATGACAAACAGGCACAAGAACAAATGCTCTACTTCATTAATCATCAGAGAAATGTAAATTAAAGCCATATCACTGGGGCTTCCCTGGTGACGCAGTGGTTAAGAATCCGCCTGCCGGGGAGGGAGGGGCAAGATGGTGGAAGAGTAAGACGCGGAGATCACCTTCCTCCCCACAGATACATGAGAAATACATCTACACGTGGAACTGCTCCTACAGAACACCCACTGAACGCTGGCAGAAGACGTCAGACCTCCCAAAAGGCAAGAAAATCCCCACGTACTTGGGTAGGGCAAAAGAAAAAAGAAATAACAGAGACAAAAGAATAGGGACGGGACCTGCACCAGTGGGAGGGAGCTGTGAAGGAGGAAAGGTTTCCACACACTAGGAAGCCCCTTCGTGGGCAGAGACTGCGGGTAGCAGAGGGGGGAAGCTTCGGAGCCACGGAGGAGAGCGCAGCCACATTGGTGCGGAGGGCAAAGCGGAGATTCCCGCACAGAGGAGCGGTGCCGACCAGCACTCACCAGCCCGAGAGGCTTGTCTGCTCAGCCGCCGGGGCGGGCGGGGCCTGGGAGCTGGGGCTCGGGCTTCGGTGCTAGCCGGGAGGGAGTCCGGGAAAAAGACTGCAGCTGCCAAAGAGGCAAGAGAATTTTTCTTGCCTCTTTGTTTCGCGGCGCGCAAGGAGAGGGGATTCAGAGCGCCGCCTAAACGAGCTCCAGAGACGGGCGCGAGCCGCGGCTATCAGCGCGGATCCCACAGCAACAGGGACGCAGAGGGAACAACGGAGAGATTCCCGCACAGAGGCTCGGCGCCGAGCAGCACTCACCAGCCCGAGAGGCTTGTCTGCTCACCCGCCGGGGCGGGCGGGGGCTGGGAGCTGAGGCGTGGGCTTCGGTCGGATCCCAGGGAGAGGACTGGGGTTGGCTGCGTGAACACAGCCTGAAGGGTCTAGCGCACCACAACTAGCCGGGGGGGTGCACGAGAAAAAGTCTGCAGCTGCCGAAGAGGCAGGAGACTTTTTCTTGCCTCTTTGTTTCGCGGCGTGCAAGGAGAGGGGATTCAGAGCGCCACTTAAACGAACTCCAGAGACAGGCGCGAGCCGCGGCTATCAGCGCGGACCCCAGAGACGGGCATGAGACGCTAAGGCTGCTGCTGCCGCCACCAAACAGCCTGTGGGCGAGCACAGGTCATTCTCCACACCGCCCCTCCCGGGAGCCTGTGCAGCCCGCCACGGCCAGGCTCCCGTAATCCGGGGACAACTTCCCTGGGAGAGCGCACGGCGCGCCTCAGGCTGCTGCAACGTCACGCCGGCTTCTGCCGCCGCAGGCTCGCCCCGCCTCCTCCGTACCGCTCCCTCCCCCCGTCCTGACTGAGCGAGAGCCCCCGAATCAGCTGCTCCTTTAACCCCGTTCTGTCTGGGCGGGGAACAGACGCCCTCAGGGGACCTACATGCAGAGGCGGGTCCAAATCCAAAGCTGAACCCCGGGAGCTGTACGAACAAAGAAGAGAAAGGGAAATCTCTCCCAGCAGCCTCAGAAGCAGCGGATTAAAGCTCCACAAACAACTTGATGTGCCTGCATCTGTTGAATACCTGAATAGACAACGAATCATCCCAAATTTAGGAGATGGACTTTGGGAGCAGGATATATTAACTTTTCCCCTTTTCCTTTTTTTTGTGAGTGTAGAAGTGTATGCTTCTGGGTGAGATTTTGTCTGTATAGCTTTGCTCTCACCGTTAGTCCTAGGGTAAGGTCCATCCGTTTTTGTTTTTGTTTTTTTTTTTTTTTTTTTTTTTTTTTTGGCTTAAAAATTTTTTTTCCCTAATAAATGTTTTCTTAATAATTTTTTCCTTATTTTCTATTTTTAAAAAAAATTTTAATAAGTTTTTTCATATTTTTTATTTTAAAAAATTAAAAAATTTTTTTTCTTAATAAATTTTTTCTAAATAATTTTTTTCTTATTTTTAGTATAAAAAATTAATAAATCTATTTTTAAAAATTAAAAAAAATTTTTTTTTCTTAATACATTTACTCTTAATAATTTTTTTTCTTATTTTTTATTATAATTGCTTTATTTTATTTTATTTTATCCTCTTTTTTTCTTTCTTTCCATTTTTTCTCCTTTTTATTCTGAGCCGTGTGGATGAAAGGCTCTTGGTGCTCCAGCCAGGCATCAGGGCTGTGCCTCTGAGGTGGGAGAGCCAACTTCAGGACACTGGTCCACAAGAGACCTCCCAGCTCCACGTAATACCAAACGGCGAAAATCTCTCACAGATCTCCATCTCAACATCAAGACCCAGCTTCACTCAACGATCAGCAAGCTACAGTGCTGGACACCCTATGCCAAACAACTAGCAAGACAGGAACACAGCCCCATCCATTAACAGAGAGACTGCCTAAAATCATAATAAGGCCACAGACACCCCAAAACACACCACCAGACGTGGACGAACCCACCAGAAAGACAACATCCAGCCTCATCCACCAGAACACAGGCACTAGTTCCCTCCACCAGGAAACCTACACAACCCACTGAACCAACCTTAGCCACTGGGGACAGATACCAAAAACAACGGGAACTACGAACCTGCAGCCTGTGAAAAGGAGACCCCAAACACAGTAAGATAAGCAAAATGAGAAGACAGAAAAACACACAGCAGATGAAGGAGCAGGGTCAAAACCCACCAGACCTAACAAATGAAGAGGAAATAGGTAGTCTACATGAAAAAGAATTCAGAATAATGATAGTAAGGATGATCCAAAGTCTTGGAAATACAATAGACAAAATGCAAGAAACATTTAACAAGGACGTAGAAGAACTAAAGAGGAATCAAGAAACGATGACAAGCACAATAAATGAAATTAAAAATACTCTAGATGGGATCAATAGCAGAATAACTGAGGCAGAAGAACGGATAAGTGACCTGGAAGATAAAATGGTGGAAATAACTACTGCAGACCAGAATAAAGAAAAAAGAATGAAAAGAACTGAGGACAGTCTCAGAGACCTCTGGGACAACATTAAACGCACCAACATTCGAATTATAGGGGTTCCAGAAGAAGAAGAGAAAAAGAAAGGGACTGAGAAAATATTTGAAGAGATTATAGTTGAAAACTTCCCTAATATGGGAAAGGAAATAGTTAATCAAGTCCTGGAAGCACAGAGAGTCCCATACAGGATAAATCCAAGGAGAAACACACCAAGACACATATTAATCAAACTATCAAAAATTAAATATAAAGAAAACATATTAAAAGCAGCAAGGGAAAAACAACAGATAACACACAAGGGCATCCCCATAAGGTTAACAGCTGATCTTTCAGCAGAAACGCTGCAAGCCAGAAGGGAGTGGCAGGATATACTTAAAGTGATGAAGGAGAAAAACCTACAACCAAGATTAATCTACGCAGCAAGGATCTCATTCAGATTTGATGGAGAAATTAAAACCTTGACAGACAAGCAAAAGCTGAGAGAGTTCAGCACCACCAAACCAGCTTTACAACAAATGCTAAAGGAACTTCTCTAGGCAAGAAACACAAGAGAAGGAAAACACCTACAATAACAAACCCAAAACATTTAAGAAAATGGGAATAGGAACATACATATCGATAATTACCTTAAATGTAAATGGATTAAATGCTCCCACCAAAAGACACAGACTGGCTGAATGGATACAAAAACAAGACCCATATATATGCTGTCTACAAGAGACCCACTTCAGACCTAGAGACACATACAGACTGAAAGTGAGGGGATGGAAAAAGATATTCCATGCAAATGGAAATCAAAAGAAAGCTGGAGTAGCAATTCTCATATCAGACAAAATAGACTTTAAAATAAAGACTATTACAAGAGACAAAGAAGGACACTATATAATGATCAAGGGATCAATCCAAGAGGAAGGTATAACAATTGTAAATATTTATGCACCCAACATAGGAGCACCTCAATACATAAGGCAAATACTAACAGCCATAAAAGGGGAAATCGACAGCAACACAATCATAGTAGGGGACTTTAACACCCCACTTTCACCAATGGACAGATCATCCAAAATGAAAATAAATAAGGAAACACAAGCTTTAAATGATACATTAAACAAGATGGACTTAATTGATATTTATAGGACATTCCACCCAAAAACAACAGAATACACATTTTTCTCAAGTGCTCATGGAACATTCTCCAGGATAGATCATATCTTGGGTCACAAATCAAGCCTTGGTAAATTTAAGAAAATTGAAATCGTATCAAGTATCTTTTCCGACCACAACGCTATGAGACTAGATATCAATTACAGGAAAAGATCTGTAAGAAATACAAACACATGGAGGCTACACAATACACTACTTAACAACGAAGTGATCACTGAAGAAATCAAAGGGGAAATCAAAAAATACCTAGAAACAAATGACAATGGAGACACGACGATCCAAAACCTATGGGATGCAGCAAAAGCAGTTCTAAGAGGGAAGTTTATAGCAATACAAGCCTACATCAAGAAACAGGAAACATCTCGAATAAACAACCTAACCTTGCACCTAAAGCAATTAGAGAAAGAAGAACAAAAAAACCCCAAAGCTAGCAGAAGGAAAGAAATCATAAAGATCAGATCAGAAATAAATGAAAAAGAAATGAAGGAAACAATAGCAAATATCAATGAAACTAAAAGCTGGTTCTTTGAGAAGATAAACAAAATTGATAAACCATTAGCCAGACTCATCAAGAGAAAAAGGGAGAAGACTCAAATTAATAGAATTAGAAATGAAAAAGGAGAAGTAACCACTGACACTGCAGAAATACAAACGATCATGAGAGATTACTACAAGCAACTCTATGCCAATAAAATGGACAACCTGGAAGAAATGGACAGATTCTTAGAAATGCACAACCTGCCGAGACTGAACCAGGAAGAAATAGAAAATATGAACAGACCAATCACAAGCACTGAAATTGAAACTGTGATTAAAAATCTTCCAACACACAAAAGCCCAGGACCAGATGGCTTCACAGGCGAATTCTATCAAACATTTAGAGAAGAGCTAACACTTATCCTTCTCAAACTCTTCCAAAATATTGCAGAGGGAGGAACACTCCCCAACTCATTCTACGAGGCCACCATCACCCTGATACCAAAACCAGACAAAGATGTCACAAAGAAAGAAAACTACAGGCCAATATCACTGATGAACATAGATGCAAAAATCCTCAACAAAATACTAGCAAACAGAATCCAACAGCACATTAAAAGGATTATACACCATGATCAAGTGGGGTTTATTCCAGGAATGCAAGGATTCTTCAATATACGCAAATCAATCAACGTGATACATCATATTAACAAATTGAAGGAGAAAAACCATATGATCATCTCAATAGATGCAGAGAAAGCTTTCGACAAAATTCAACACCCATTTATGATAAAAGTCCTGCAGAAAGTAGGCATAGAGGGAACTTTCCTCAACATAATAAAGGCCGTATATGACAAACCCACAGCCAACATTGTCCTCAATGGTGAAAAACTGAAACCATTGCCACTAAGATCAGGAACAAGACAAGGTTGCCCACTCTCACCACTATTATTCAACATAGTTTTGGAAGTGTTAGCCACAGCAATCAGAGACGAAAAAGAAATAAAAGGAATCCAAATCGGAAAAGAAGAAGTAAAGCTGTCACTGTTTGCAGATGACATGATACTATACATAGAGAATCCAAAAGATGCTACCAGAAAACTACTAGAGCTAATCAATGAATTTGGTAAAGTAGCAGGATACAAAATTAATGCACAGAAATCTCTTGCATTCCTGTATACTAATGATGAAAAATCTGAAAGTGAAATTAAGAAAACACTCCCGTTTACCATTGCAACAAAAAGAATAAAATACCTAGGAATAAACCTACCTAAGGAGACAAAAGACCTGTATGCAGAAAATTATAGGACACTGATGAAAGAAATTAAAGATGATACAAATAGATGGAGAGATATACCATGTTCTTGGATTGGAAGAATAAACATTGTGAAAATGACTCTGCTACCCAAAGCAATCTACAGATTCAATGCAATCCCTATCAAACTACCACTGGCATTTTTCACAGAACTAGAACAAAAAATTTCACAATTTGTATGGAAACACAAAGGACCCCGAATAGCCAAAGCAATCTTGACAACGAAAAATGGAGCTGGAGGAATCAGGCTCCCTGACTTCAGACTATATTACAAAGCTACAGTAATCAAGACAGTTTGGTACTGGCACAAAAACAGAAATATAGATCAATGGAACAGAATAGAAAGCCCAGAGATAAGCCCACGCACATGTGGTCACCTTATCTTTGATAAAGGAGGCAAGCATATACAGTGGAGAAAAGACAGCCTCTTCAATAAGTGGTGCTGGGAAAATTGGACAGGTACATGTAAAAGTATGAAATTAGAACACTCCCTAACACCATACACAAAAATAAACTCAAAATGGATTAAAGACCTAAGTATAAGGCCAGACACTATCAAACTCTTAGAGGAAAACATAGGCAGAACACTGTATGACATAAGTCACAGCAAGATCCTTTTTGACCCAGGTCCTAGAGAAATGGAAATAAAAACACAAATAAACAAATGGGACCTAATGAAACTTAAAAGCTTTTGCACAGCAAAGGAAACCATAAACAAGACCAAAAGACAACCCTCAGAATGGGAGAAAATATTTGCAAATGAAGCAACGGACAAAGGATTAATCTCCAAGATTTACAAGCAGCTCATGCAGCTCAATAACAAAAAAACAAACAACCCAATCCAAAAATGGGCAGAAGACCTAAATAGACATTTCTCCAAAGAAGAGATACAGATTGCCAACAGACACATGAAAGAATGCTCAACATCATTAATCATTAGAGAAATGCAAATCAAAACTACAATGAGGTATCATCTCACACCAGTCAGAATGGCCATCATCAAAAAATCTAGAAACAATAAATGCTGGAGAGGGTGTGGAGAAAAGGGAACACTCTTGCACTGTTGGTGGGAATGTAAATTGATACAGCCACTATGGAGAACAGTATGGAGGTTCCTTAAAAAACTAAAAATAGAACTACCATATGACCCAGCAATCCCACTACTGGGCATATACCCTGAGAAAACCATAATTCAGAAAGAGTCATGTACCAAAATATTCATTGCAGCTCTGTTTACAATAGCCAGGACATGGAAGCAACCTAGGTGTCCATCATCGGATGAATGGATAAAGAAGATGTGGCACATATATACAATGGAATATTACTCAGCCATAAAAAGAAATGAAATGGAGGTGTTTGTAATGAGGTGGATGGAGTTAGAGTCTGTCATACAGAGTGAAGTAAGTCAGAAAGAGAAAAACAAATACAGTATGCTAACACATATATATGGAATCGAAGGGAAAAAAAAAAAAAAAAAAAGAGGTCATGAAGAACCTAGTGGCAAGATGGGAATAAAGACACAGACCTACTAGAGAATGGACTTGAGGATATGGGGAGGGGGAGGGGTGAGATGTGACAGGGTGAGAGAGTGTCATGGACATATATTATCTACCAAATGTAAAATAGATAACTAGTGGGAAGCAGCCGCATAGCACAGGGAGATCAGCTCGGTGCTTTGTGACCACCTAGAGGGGTGGGATAGGGAGGGTGGGAGGGAGGGAGATGCAAGAGGGAAGAGATATGGCAACATATGTATATGTGTAACTGATTCACTTTGTTGTAAAGCAGAAGCTAGCACACCATTGTAAAGCAATTATACTTCAATAAAGATGTTTAAAAAAAAAAAAAATAAAAAAAAAAAATAAAAAGAATCCGCCTGCCAATGCAGGGGACATGGGTTCGAGCCCTGGTCCGGGAAGATCCCACATGCCACGGAGCAACTAAGCCCGTGCGCCACGACTACTGAGCCTGCGCTCTAGAGCCGCGAGCCACAACTACTGAAGCCCCCATGCTTAGAGCCCGTACTCCGCAACAAGAGAAGCCACCGCAATGAGAAGCCCGCGCACCGCAACAAAGAGTAGCCCCTGCTCGCCGCAACTAGAGAAAGCCCTTGGGCAGCAACGAAGACCCAATGCAGCCAAAAATAAATAAAATAAAATAAATTAATTAAAAAAAATATCACCTCATACCTGTCAGAATAGTTATCATCAAAAAGGCCACAAATAACAAATGTTGGCAAGGATATGGAGAAAAGGGAACCCTGGTACTCTGTTGATAGGAGTGTAAATTGGTGCAGCCACTTTGGAAAATAGTATGAAGTTTTCTCAAAATCTAAAAATAGAGCTATCATATGACCCAGCAAGTCCACTCCTGGGTATTTATCCAAAAAAAATACTAATTCAAAATGATACATGTACCCCCATGTGCATAGCAGCATTATTTACAATTACCAAAATATGGAAGCAACCTGTGTTTGTCAAAAGATGAATGAATAATGAAAATGTTATATATATATCCAATGAAATACGGTCATAAAAAATAATTAAATTGTGCCATTTGCAACAACATGGATGGACTTGGAGAGTATTATGCTAAGTGAAATAAGTCAGACAAAGACAAATACTGTATGATATCACTTATATCTAGAATCTAAAAAATAAAACAACTTAGAGAATATAACAAAACAGAAACAGGCTCACAGATATAGAAAGCAAACTAATGGTTACCAGTGGGGAGAGGGAAGTGGGGAGGGATAAGATAGGGGTAGGAGATTAAGAGGTATGAACTACTGTGTATAAAATAAATAAGCTACAAGGATATAGAGTACAACACAGGAAATATAGCCAATATTTTATAATAACTATAAATGGAATATAACTTCTAAAATGTGTGAATCACTGTGTTACACACCTGAAGCTTATATAATAATGTACATCAACTATACCTCAGTAAAAAAAATCAATCTTCCTGATTCTTTTGAGCTTACGTTCTTATTTCTATGGATGATAAAATCTTTTTGTGTGTCTGTTTACCACACTTCATATCATCTTTTTTAAAATTTTTGCCACACCTGGTTACCATGAGTTATCATTTAGTTCATTTTTTCTACATTGACTCATGCCTTATTTCTTAATAAAACTTAATTTTTAAAACTTTATATTACTACCATAGATGGAAAATAAGTATCATTTACCACAAATAGAAGGTATTATTAAAAATAAATATGGTAAAATCAAAACATTGAAATGAAAATTTACTTCCAGACACTGTTGCCTGCTCAAAGCTCTGAGCTTGAGACCTGTTCTCTCTATGATAAAAGGAGAAATTATCAAGTCTTCCAGGACACCAAAGACTAATACTAGAAATTTTATCTTTTATATAATCAGAAGTATTGAAAGAAAACTGAGGAGGAAATGCCTTTCTAACTCTGTGATTCAATACACTTAATACTGAGCTTTTGTCACACCTGACTACTTCACATCTTAGTAAACACTCTTATAATTTATTCTGTAATGTGTGTCTAGCTCCAGAGTAGCATCCCTATATCTTATGGGACAGTGCCAACTGAGAGGATCTGTAGGGAATTTCTTTTGTTCCCTGGACCAAAGAATGCTACAGTGGGGGTGAGGAACACTCTCTTCTGTTGCTACCAAGAAATCATTGACAGGGTTACAGAAACCCCTTCTTGCCTAGGATTGCAGTATTAGGCTCAGTATGTTTTCTGTTGCAAGGAACTTAGGGCCTAAGACAATAAGCACCATTATACACAACTAACGAAATGTAATGGAAATAAGCACTATTGAGAGCACCAGTTTGCAAGGAGACTTAATCTTGTTAAATCAAGGCCTAACTTGTCCATTTTTCTGTGGCAAATTTTATCTGCAAAAACAAACCCCAATTTTTAAAAATAATTATCTCTGTACAGACCTAACCAAGCATACTCGTAAGAGTTGTTTCAGCACTTTCATCTTCAAATCTTTGAAAAGCATCAGATCTAAAATACTTCAAAATCAGTGCATCACCATAAATGCTCTTCTTGATGCATTACAAAAATAAAAATGACAATAACTTTAGTTTATCAATTGCCTAATACATACCAGAGACTTTTCATACATCATTTCATTTACTTCATGTAACAACCTTATTTGAACTGTTGAAAAAATTTGAATATGCAATGATATTCTATTTGTGTGATTCAATGTTATAATAACAATAAGGTGGTTGGTATTATTATCATCCCACTTTTACTGATGGGAAGAGTGAGGTTCCATGTCTATGCTCTTTCCACTATAAAATATTTGCTTCTGTGTTTTGGAATCAGGCACACCTGGATCCAAATTTCAGCTTCACCACTTTCTGCTGGGATATCTTGGGAAATTAAGTTCTCTGAATTAAATTTCCTCCTTTGTAAAATACTCTTAACAAAGGTTATTGTGGATTTAGTTGAAAATGTGTCCCTGTACAATAGTAAGTATGCAATCAATATTAGTGGCTTTCATATTGCCTCTGCTATTCCTAGGTGATTTTTCAGTGCAGTTAAAACAGCTCAAATTCCATTCACATGATTTTGAGAAGGATATTGGACTGACATAGAATATCTGGATGCCTATAGCACTTAAAGCTAGAGTCCTGTAGCTGAACATTTATTATAGTGCCTCTTAAATGTTTCTAGCTGTGAGTCATACCTCACCAACTAGCTTGAAAGCTCCTAGAAAACAAGAGTCTTGTCCTGTGCCTCTTTGAATTCTACCTGGAGCTAGATGCAGAGTTGGGAATATAGCATAATAGTTGGGAAAAGTGTCTGTAAAGGGTGCTGCTACTATCTTTGTATGATCTTAAGCAAATCACTAAACATTTCTGAGCCTGACTTTTCATTTTATAAATGGAGAAGATAACATAGTATCTACCTCATAGATTGAATGACACAATGCATATAAAGTATTAAGCATAGTGACCAATACATAGTAAATGTTAAAAATGAAGCTATTATTAGTATTAGTATAAAGTTCAGTTATCAATAAAGATATGATTGATTAATCTAATCCAAACAATATGCTATATTAATCATAGTCCTATGAAGGTTTTGATGCAGATTCCTTATTTCTCTGTATTCTGGCATTATTATCAGTGAGATCATTACAGCATTGTTAGGATGATAGATTAACCCTGAACAATAACAAGCAGAGAAATATTTTATTTTGCATTGTTTTAAACCTGTTAGCTTCAGGATGATTTGCATTCTCCATTTCTTATAATTAATTAAGTGGCACCATATGGAAGAAATTCTGAATCAAATATCTTACTTGTTTTAGGTTACAGACTCATTATGTGGCTGAGCAATGAACTTTGGTTGCTATTCATAAACCACTAGCAAAAACAGGATATAACATCACTTCCTTGGGTTTAAAATAAAAATCCCCTTCAAGAGTACAATCAAAGTGAATATGCAGACCAGCCACGTAAAACTCATTAGCATTCAGCTGCTAATGAAGAAAAGTATGGGCTTGGGAATTTACCAGATAATAAATTTACCAAAGAGGCATGACATCATAAAGAGATAATACAGATTGCTCAAGCCTATTCTACTGGGCCAACCTGCCCTATTCAAAGTGAGGATTTGACCCCACTTTTAAAAGAGTGGGTAAAGTGAACAGGAGAGCAAAGAAAATCCCTGCCATACACACCAAAGCTTAAAATGTGCAGGTTGGCATGCAGACCACTTGTATAAACACATGCCATGTATTTGGCACCTGTAACCTCCCAAAATGAGTCTCCTCCTTGCTTTTTACCTGTTACAAAGACCAAATTGCTTTGTTCAGCCATTTGGTTTATCAATTAGCTCTAAATGATTTTCTTGTGGACTGTTTTGTTCTCTAGCAGCTTCCTTACCATTTAATTAGGAAGGGCAGTATATCCAGAAAAAAATAGTGAACACTACAAACATTGCAAATGAGAATTAGATAATTCTGAGGCCTCAGAGGTTGATAATTTTTGGACCCAGTGAAAATTTGAAAGGACCTTTGAAGGATAAAGGACAGTTATGATTTGAAAGGGCAGAAAGACATATTTTTTCCCATTTCAGACAACTTGGTGTTTCTGTTAAGATTAGTTGATCAATGCACTGGGCATACACTAGCTGTTTTTTCTACCCATGTCTCTTCACTTACCTTGTACTTACTCCATGAATCTAAAGAAATAAGCTTAATCGACAAATGAAAAAATGTTATCTTCTAAGCCACAAAAGTTTGTGAATTGAACTCAACTTATGTTGAAATATAACTCCAAATACACAAAACTGAACAAGGAAACCTTGACCACCTTCTCCAAAACAATGAGTTTAACTTAATCATGCTTCAATCGTTGATATAGAACCCCTTGAAAACATTCTCTATAGCACTAATCACCACCTGCATTTATATCAGTCTCTTTCTCAAGCACAGCCTGGCACTCCACTAAACATTCTTCAACTTTGGCAGACAGCTTAAATTCAGAAAAAAATCTCTTCTTCTTTGGTTTTAAAATTAGCAATAGATTGAGCACTCAGAGAGACCTGATTGCAATTTGAGAAGCTGCAACACTTCAAACTCTGTTTCCCAGAGGTTAAAGCCTGCAATTAGGGAACTCTGAGCAATCAACCAACTGAGCTCTCTAAGAGAGGACATGAGAGTTCAGAACAGAATATGAAACCTAGTAAGTGCTTTAAATATCAATTCAAAACCTTGAAATCTCAAGGTTTCAAGTGTAGTATCTCAAAGGGAAATTTTATATATGTGTAATAAAGAGAAACCAAGTAAATTCCATGGTAATGGACTTTTTGTAAATTTCTGAAAATTGAGTTTAAGAAATCCAAGAAAAATTATCCTAATAGTTACAGTTACTCTGACAAGAATTCCATTTCCCTCAATGTGCCATTATGAGACTGGAAGAAAATTTTAAGAAAATAAAGTCAGGGTCTTTTCTCTGAGCTCCATCTCCCTTCTAAAAAAAATTAAAATAAAAAACAACACAAAAATAAGCATTTATATTAATTTTAGTTTTGCCTCAGTGTACAACGCCTGACATTTGAGGCACATTACCTTCTCAGTCACAACAAACCTGATTTCAGAAGCTGACACCTATATCTTTGCTCTGGCCAGTGCTACAGAAAAACATTCAAAAATACTGTTTCTTCCCTCTCCCCCAATTTTTAGCTTTTTATCGCTTCTTCCTTCTTCCCATTAAGCTACTCTTGCCCTCCTATTCTGATTTCAGTTCCAACCTATTCTCTAAGATGCTAGTGGCTAAGAACAGCTTGCCCATCAAAGAAGACTGACATTTCAACACACTCAAATCTCTACTTAACATCTATTATGTGTAAGGTCTCTTGAGTCATTTGAACTGGGATGAAGGTTTTAAACAAAGACACAGACGTGCGCATGTGTGTGCTCATGCATGTAGGCACACACACATACACACAACGTCTTTCTTGGAAATATTCAAGATCTTAAGTCAAGTTGAAGAGATATTTGTTGTAAGGCCTTTTGGGTGAATCTGACCACACACCTTAGTAGTTATAAAAGATATCTATATTGAGAAGACTGAAAATCCAATATTTGTCTTTCTGAGAAACAAGGTTTTCCTCATCTTTCATAGTGAGGATGTGTTGAGATCCCAAAATAAGCCCTTTGTCTGTACTGATAAATTGGCTAGATTCTCCAGTGAAAGGACTGCTCTCTCCATCATCCCAATTAGTAATGATTTGAGGGGGCCAGAATTATCTGTACTATCTTACATACACAATAGGGATCAAGACAATCCCTTTAAAATATTTTTAACAACAATAGCAATAATTCATTTTATTACCATTGACAAACATGTTGAAAGCATTTACTATATGCAGGGTACAGTACTGAATTCTTTTTAAATTGCATTCACATTATTAACTAAGGTGAGCACCCATAACTATAAAGTGACTAGAACAGGTATTATTTACATTTGACAGATGAGAAAAAAATGGTAAAAGAATCATATACCTTTTTTTCAATTCCAGAAGTTAAATAAGCAGCACATCTGAAATTATTACATAGTTCAATGGCTTAGATCTTTACATACTATCTTTAAAAAACTTGTAATTAGAATTAATTGTATGTCTCTTCTATTGTTTCTGCAGTTGCTCAATAGGCAAGACCTCAAAACCACATACTTTGGTTTAAAGGAATGCTTGTTGTGCAGCAGAAAGAAGAAGGTGCTGATCCAGAGGTATATGTGAGGTTTTCATCCCCCAAAGAGTATAAATCCTGAAGTTGAAAGGAAGGGTCTATGAGAACTTGCAAGAGTGAAAAAAAAAGGCAGCTCACAGCTGGGGGAGAACTGCAGAGTTAGTTATGCATCAAGATTGGAATTTCACAGCTCTGGGGCCAGATTTGCAGAGGCTGTGGCCCAAACTTGATGATTGTAGTGGAGCATGGGGAATGTGCCTTGGGCTTTATGTGCTGCTAGAGAAATCTACCCCCACCCACCAGGTGGAAATCCCTTCCAGACCAAACCAACACAGAGGACACAGCTGGAAAATAAAAACTCAAATATTTAGTAGATATCAGAAATTTTTAGAATTGGAAGTGGCCTCAAAAATCATCTATTCTAACACTTATTTTTTATAGAGGAAGAAACAGGCCTGGGTGGATGGAGATAGGGGTAACTAGGTTACACACAGATTTAATGGCAGAGCTGGGGCAAGAGCCCAGCTCAGCACTTTTTGTCTGTATTTCTTTCCATTTCACCCTATTTCAACAACAGCTCTTGCCTTGTAGCAAGAAAACAGCAGTCTGAGCAGAGACACTTTGCAGTTAAAGGGAGACACCATTAGAAAAAACTTCTGTCTGATTTCAGCTTTATAGATTATTTTAAAAATATGCTTCCTACTCACCAGTTGCCTGGAGAGCCTGAAAAGTGAATGACATAGGTGTGCCTGTGTGCAGAGGGAATTTAGTCAAGGACAGAGTACAAATACCTAAGAGGAAGATAAGAGAGCTTCCATAGCAAGGGAAACAGCAGTGCACAGCTGTGGGATAACAAACGAGTTACAAATTATGTTTGGAATTTCACAGCTTTGGGGCCAAATTCACAAAAGCTGTATCGCATCCTGGGAACAGTGAGCAGAACATGGGAAACATGTACCCTGGTGTGCCTGGAGCTCCAAGTAGGAGAGGGCTAGAGGCTTGGGAGAAGGAAGCCTTCCAAAAAGCTAATACATATCTGCTTTTGCTGTGTTTGATATTTTACCAGTCCAATAATTTAAAATGTGCATTTTTTTCTAAAATTGCCTGAAGGTAGGAAGCATAATGTTGAAAATATTAAAGTCAGCAAACAAAAATGTTTCAAACTGCATCAGGGGAACCTGGATACAGATATCTCTCAACATCCTTTTAGCACTTCAGTGAATCTTCTCTTCCAACACTCCACTCACACTCTATATCCTCATTTTGCCCTTTCACTAGTCAAAATTTGCTTCTTCAACCCTCCATTCACATCTGCCCTCCCCTAAAATCTCCAGAATCCCTAGGTAGTTCTCAGATCATAGCCACCAGTTCCCAAATTAGAATTTCCATTCCCTTGGAACAGCTGATCAAACTAATTTATAACATGATTTGGATCACTGGTCAACCCAACTATACCTAGAGCCCTCTGAGATGGTTTTCATCTTAAAATAAAAAGCTGATTGACTGAAAAGAATGTTTATTTAGGTAAGGGGTTGGAAAATGTTTTCTGTAAGGGGTCAGATAGTAAATAATTTAGGCTTCGTAGGCCATATAATCTCTGTTGGAATTACTCAATTCTGACTTTGAGTTCAAAAGCAGGCATAGACATAAATGTATTCATGAATGAGCTCATGTATGAATAAGCATAGCTGTATTACAATAAAACTTTATTTATAAAAACAGGCTGGTAGTGTGTGGAGCTCAGCAGACTTTCTCCCCAGAGCAACAAGCATTTAACTGGTGAAAATGATAGAAAACAACCATTTAAACTATATGAAAATTGATCTAAGCAGCACACAAGAAATGAGGAAACATTTATCCAAGAAAATCTACTAAATCTAGTAAATCTCAGCAATGAGTCAGAGTCTGTGGCATTTGAGCTATGAGCTTCCATTCTCTGCCCTCCCCAGCTCTGTGTTATAGAAGCTTTACTCTAAGCATGTTACAGTTTCACCTGACAGGGGCAGGATATATGCTTATCTCATGCTCTCCCCTAGGTCTATGTTGCTCAAGCACTATTCCCAGCAGACCTGGTTGAGAGGACTGGAGGTTCTTCTGACCACCCAACTTCTACTCATAGGATTAAGAATTTTCTCAAGCAATAATAGCGAATACGGGAGCCTGATTGACCCCATCCTAGTTTGCAGAGATTCCACTCTGGGAAAGACAAACTGAGAAAAATCAAGGGCTACCACACTTCTCCCCCCTCTCCAAAACCCACCGGTAAAGCAGAGATGTTGCTCCGAGGGAAACAATATGTTGTTTCCACTCCTAGCTCCTGTGCAATGGCATAGAAGATGTGAACAAGGGAAGAGGCAAGCCACAAGGATAGCTCTACCTGAGGGGACTTTTTGGAACAGAGAATGGAAAACTCCATATCTAAGGTCCTTATCAAAACAATGGAGATTTTGGTGGAGAGCAATTAAGAGGTAGCTGATAGCTCTGATATAAGAAAAACAGCAGAACAGCCAGAAGTGTAGTAGAGATTCCTAGAGAAAGAGAAAGCCACGAAGAACCCTCTTGGGATCACAGTCGACTCTGAGGGTTGGTAAGGTTATGTGCATGTACTCTCATGAACAGTCAGAGTAGGACATGGGGCAGACTTGAAAGTCGTCCCTAAACTACATACAGATCAATCAGCAAAAAGTGGAAGTCTTCTTGGCTCAAGGGGTTTAAGTCCAACCTCTGACCAAACACTGGTGAAATAATAAACTATCCTGACCCCAGGTAACTCCTAAGAATCTAGGCAAAAAAATAAGATCACATTCAATTCTACTGGTCTGGAAGACTGCACATACCCAAGGTTGTGTTACCAAAGAGGAGATTTCTCTCACAGGCAGCCACAGAGGAAACTTCTGAGCAACTCATCCCAGTCTGAAAATGAAGCAAAATCCAAGTTCTCTGAACTATAGCGACAGTCTCCAAGCTACATACACATCCAATGGTAAAGGAGGAAAATGTAACTGGCTTAGTGAATTAAGCACAACCTTTGACCAATAAGTGACTTATGATGAACTAGGGGTGAAACAGAGAAGCCAGGCTAGAAGATTAAAAAACAAAACAAAACAAACATATAACCAAGGGAAAAATAATCTGAAAAGGACCATCAGAGACTGCACTATGCAGAAGAAATAGACTTCAAGAGAAGCAGCACAGCCAAGTAACTAAACAAATAAACAAATGTACAAATAAAGAGCAAAAACAACAAGCCCCAGTAATGGGGCTCAATATCCAGAGTTGCTACAATATTTGTCCAGTTTTCAACAAAAGTTCAAAATATGTAGAGAAACAGGAAAATATGACATACTCACAGGGAAAAAAAAAACAAGCTGATAGAAAGGACGCTTAAGAAAGCCCAGAAGTTGGACTTAACAGACCAAGATATCAAAGCAGGTATTAGAAATTTGCACAAAGAATTAAAGGAAACCATATTTAATGAATTAAAGAAAGGTATGAAAATGATATGTCATCAAACAATATCAAAAAGAGATAGAGATGATAAAAATGAAAATTCTGGAGATGAAAAATATAATAAGCAAAGTGAAAAATCCAATGGAGGGGCTCAAGAGTACATTTAGTTTTCAGATTAAAGAATCAGCAAACTTTGTGATAAGCTATAATGGAAAATAATTTGAATAAAACAAAACTGAATCATTTTTCTGTACATTTAAAACTAATACAAGGTAAATCAACTATACTTCAATTTAAAAAAAGAATCAGCAAAATTGAAAATAGATTAATAAAGATTGTGCAATCTGAACAACAGAAAGAAAAATGAACAGAGTCTCAGAGAAAATGGTACATGATGAAGCAGACTTACATGTACATAACGGAAATACCAGAAGGAAAGGAAAGGAAAAAAGGAACATAAAAGAATTTTCAAAAGATATGGCTGAAAACGTCACCAATTTGGTGAAAAACACTAACCTTCACATCCAAGAAATTAAAAAAAAAAACCCTTAAAATCAGATTAACACAAATAAGTCCACAACCAGACGCCTAATCAAAACATTGAAAGACAAAGGTAAAGAGAAAATCACTACCAGGTGAAGTCAAGATGGTGGAGTAGGAGTATGTGGAGTTCACATTTCCTCATAGCTGAGGCACCTGCTGGGTGCTGGAGCAGGTCCTTGGACACCTAAAGGGACTGACCCCTGTGCAACCAGGTAGGAAATGGGAGTGAGGAAGGGAGGGAAGAAGAGTGGAGATGGGACAGGACCAGCGCCCCTGAGGGGGAGTTAGGGGAGAGGAGAGGATCCCATGCTCAGAGGAGCCCACTTGTGGTGGGGGGGATAAGTGGGGATGGAGGGGGACCTTCAGGGGATCAGGGGATCAGAGGGGAATGCGGCCAGCATCTCCCCCACCAACTAGGGCTCTGGTGAGCCAGCTGGGGTCTTGGGCCAGGGACCCCACTCCTCGGGGCCCCCTCATGCAGAGATGACAAGCGGGGATGGAGAGGATCCCCCCAGGGTCTCTTCCAGCTTCAGGGGTCCCCAGGCCTGGGCCATCCCCTGTGTGCTCCAGACAAACTCCAGGAACAGACGCTGGTGAGAGGAACACATGCAGCAGTGAGGCTCACACAGCAAGTCCAGAGACCTACCTAAAGGTCTTGGAGGCCTATTGTGGGGCAAGAGTAGATCGTAGCTCACTGTGTGGGCAACAACACAGATACAGGAGGGACAGGGGAATTTTTTATTTTTTCATTTATTTTTATTTTTATATTTTATTTTTTGTTTTATTTTACTTTTATTTTTTTTCTATATATTATTGTTTTTTTAATGTTATTTCTTATTTTTTTCCTGTTGTGGTTCTGTTTTTCTGTTGTTGTTGATTCATTTTTATTGTTATTTTCTCTAATATATTTTTTTATTTTTTTAAATTTTATTTTATTTTTTTTATTCTTTGTTATAGTTCTGCTCTTTTCTGTTTGTTTGTTTTTTCTTTTTCTTTTTTCTATTTTTTTTTTTTTTTTGCCACGCCACATGGCTTGTGGGATCTTAGTTCCCAGGCCAAGGGTCGGGCCTGAGCTCCTGTGGTGGGAGCTCTGAGTCCAAGCTTCTGGACTAACAGAGAACTTCAGGTCCCAGGGAATTTTAATCAGTGTGTGGTCTCCCAGAGGTCCTCATTGTGCCACCAAGATCCAGATCCACCCAACTGCCTGCAAACTCCAGTGCTGGATGTCTCAGGCCAAACAACCAGCAAGACAGGAACACAGTGCCACCCATCAAAAAAAAAAAAAAAAAAATAGAGATGACAAAAAAATATGTTACAGAGGAAGGAGCAAGGTAAAAATCTCCAAGGCCAAATAAATGAAGAGGAAATAGGCAACGTACATGAAAAAGAATTCAGAGTAATGATAGTAAAAATGATCCAGAATATTGGAAATAGAATGGAGGCATGGATCAAGAAAATAAAAATGTTTAACAAGGACCTAGAAGAAATAAAGAACAAACAAAAAGTGATGAACAGCACAATAACTTAAATGAAAAATACACTAAAAGGAATTAATAACAGAATAACTGAGCCAGAAGAAAGAATAAGTGAGCTGGAAGATAGAATGGTGGAAATAACTGTCGAGGGGCAGAATAAAATAAAAGAATGTAAAGAAATGAGGACAGTCTCAGAGACCTCTGCGACAACATTAAACACACCAATATTCAAATTATAGGGAACCCAGAAGAAGAAGAGAAAGAGAAAGAATCTGAGAAAATATTTGAAGAGATTATAGTCAAAAAATTCCCTAACATGGGAAAGGAAATAGCCACCAAATTCCAGGAAGCACAGAGAGTTTCATACAGGATAAACCCAAGAAAACACACTGAGATACATATTAACCAAACTAACAAAAATTAAATTCAAAGAAACAATATTAAAAGCAAAAAGGGAAAAGCAAAAAATAGCATACAAGGGAATCCCCATAAGGTTATCAGCTGATCTTTCAGCAGAAACTCTTCAGGCCACAAATGAGTGACAGTATATACTTAAAAAAATGAAAGAGAAAATTCTAAAACAAAGAATACTCTACCCAGCAAGGATCTCATTCAGATTCAATGGAGAAATCAAAAGCTTTACAGACAAGCAAAAGCTAAGAGAATTCAGGACCACCAAACCAACTTTAGAACAAATGCTAAAGAAAGACACATACAGACTGAAAGTGAGAGGATGGAAAAAGATATTCCATGCAAATGGAAATCAAAAGAAAGTTGGAGTACCAATACTCATACCAGATAAACTAGATTATAAAATAAAGATTATTACAAGAGACAAAGAAGGACACTACGTAATGATCAAGGGATCTATCCAAGAAAAATATATAACAATTATAAAAATATATTATATACACCCAACATAGGAGCACATCAATATACAGGGCAAAAGCCAAAAGCCATAAAAGGGTAAACTGACAGTAACACAATAACAGTGGGGAACTTTAACACCCCACTTTACACCAAAGAAGAGATCATCCAGACAGAAAATAAATAAGAAAACACAAGCTTTAAATGACATAATAGACCAGATAGACTTAATTGATATTTATAAGACATTCCATACGAAAGCTGCAGAATACACTTTCTTCTCAAGTGCACATGGAACATTCTCCAAGATAGATCACATCTTGGCTCACAAATCAAGCCTCAGTAAAGTTAAGAAAATTGAAATCGTATCAAGTGTCTTTTCTGACCACAATGCTATGAGATTAGAAATAAATTACAGGAAAAAAAATTTAAAAAAACACAAACACATGGAGGCTAAACAATATGCTATTAAATAACCAAGAGATCACTAGAAAAATGAACGAGGAAATCAAACAATACATAGAAAAAAATGACAATGAAAACACTACAACCCAAAACCTATGGGATGCAGTAAAAACAGTCCTAAGAGGGAAGTTTATAGCAATTCAATCCTACCTCAAGAAACAAGAAATATCTCAAATAAACAACCAAATATTACACCTAAATCAACTAGGGAAAGAAGAACAAACAAAACCCAAAGTTAGTAGAAGGAAAGAAATCATAAAAATCAGAGCAGAAATAAATGAAATAGAAATGAAGGAAACAATAGCAAAAATCGATGAAACTGAAAGCTGGTTCTTTGAGAAGATAAGCAAAATTGATAAACCTTTTGCCAGACTCATCAAAAAAAAGAGGGGTGGGATTCAAATCAACAAAATTACAAATGAAAAATGAGAAATTACAACTGACACCACAGAAATACAAAAGATCATAAGAGACTACTACTAGCAACTATATGCCAATAAACTGGACAATCTGGAAAAAATGGGCAAATACTTAGAATGGTACAACTTTCCAATACTGAACCAGGAAGAAATAGAAACTATAAATAGACCAGTCACAAGTAATGAAATTGCAATTAAAAATCTTCCAATGAACCAAAGTCCAGGACCAGATGGATTCACAGGAGAATTCTATCAAACATTTAGAGAAGAGCTAACATCCAACCTTCTCAAACTCTTCCAAAAAATTGCAGAGGAAGGAACACTCCCAAACTCCTTCTACAAGGCCATGATCACCCTGATACCAAAACCAGAAAGATATCACACAAAAAAGAAAATTACAGACCAGTATCTCTGATGAACATAGATGCAAAAATCCTCAGCAAAATACTAGCAAACAGAATGGAACAACACATTAAAGGATCATACACCATGATCAATTGGAATTTATCCCAGGGAGGCAGGGGTTCTTCAATATATGCAAATCAAACAACGTGATACACCATATTAACTAATTGAGGAATAAAAACTATATGATCATCTCAGTAGATGCAGAAAAAGTTTGGAAAAAATTCAACACTGATTTATGATAAAAACTCTGCAGAAAATGGGCATAGACAGGACCTACTTCAACATAACAAAGGCTATACATAACAAACCCAGAGCAAATATCATTCTCAATGGTGAAAAAAATAAAAACATTTCCTCTAAGATCAGGAAAAACACAAGGATGCTAACTCTAACCACCATTATTCAACATAGTTTGGGAAATCCTAGTGATGGCAGTCAAAGAAGAAAAAGAAATAAAAGGAATTCAAATTGGGAAAGAAGAAGTTAAGATGTCACTGCTTGCAGATGACATTAATCTATACATAGAAAATCCTAAAGATGCCACCAGAAAACTACTAGAGCTAATCAGTGAATTTGGTAAAGTTGTAAGGTACAAAATTAAAGCACAGAAATCTGTTGCATTCCTATACACTAACAAGAAATGATCAGAAAAAGAAATTAAGGAAACAATCCCATTTACCACTGCAACAAAAGTAATAAAATACCTAGGAATAAACCTACCTAAGGAGGTAAAAAACCTATATATGGAAAACTATAAGACACTGATGAAAGAATTCAAAGACAACACAAACAGATGGAGAGATGTACCATGTTCTTGGATTGGAAGAATCAAATTTGTGGAAATGACTCTACTACACAAAGCAATCTACAGAGTCAATTCAATCCCTATCAAATTACCAATGGCATTTTTTCACAGAAGTAGAAGAAAAAGTTTTACAATTTATATGGAAACACAAAAACCCTGAAGAGCCAGAGCAATCTTGAGAAAGAAAAATGGAGCTGGAGGAATCAGGCTCCCTGACTTCAGGCTATACTACAAAGTTGCAGTAATCAAGACAGTGTGGTACTGGCACAAAAACAGAAATATAGATCAATGGAAGAGGATAGAAAGCCCAGAAATAAACCCACACACTTATGGTCATCTAATCTATGACAAAGGGGGCAAGAATATACAATGGAAAAAAGACCATCTCTTCAATAAGTGGTGCTGAGAAAACTGGACGGTTAAATGTGCAAGAATGAAATTAGAATACTCCCTAACACCATACACAAAAATAAACTCAAAATGGATTAAAGACCTAAATGTAAGGCCAGACACTATAAAACTCTTAGAGGAAAACATAGGAAGAACACTCTTTGACATAAATCACAGGAAGATTTTTGACCCATCTCCTAGAGTAATGAAAATAAAAACAAAAAAAAAACAAATGGCCCCTAATTAAACTTAAAAGCTTTTGCACTGCAAATAAAATGATAAATGAGACAAAAAGACAACCTTCAGAATGGGAGAATATATTTGCAAATGAAGCAACTGAGAAGGGATTAATCTCCACAATATACACACAGCTCGTGAAGCTCAACACCAAGAAAGCAAACAACCCGATCAACCAATCAAAAAATGGGCATAAGACCTAAATAGACATTTCTCCAAAGAGAACATACAGATGGCCAACAAACACATGAAAAGATGCTCAACATCACTATTTATTAAAGAAATGCTGTTCAAAACTACAATGAGGTTTCACCTCACACCAGTCAGAATGGCCATCATCAAAAAATCTACAAACAACAAATGCTGGAGAGGGTGTGGAGAAAAGGGAACCCTCCTGCACTGTTGGTGGCAATGTAAATTGATATAGTCACTATGGAGAACAGTATGGAGGTTCCTTAAAAAACTAAAAATAGAACTACCATATGACCTAGCAATCCCACTGCTGGACATATACCCTGAGGAAACCATAATTCAAAAAGACACATGCACCCCAATGTTCATTGCAGCAATATTGACAGTTGCCAGGACATGGAAGCAACCTAAATGTCCATAGACAGATGAATGGATAAAGAAGATATGGTACATATATACAATGGAATATTACTCAGCCATAAAAAGGAACAAAATTGGGTCATTTGTAGAGATGTGGATGGATGTAGAGTCTGTCATACAGAGTGAAGTAAGTCAGAAAGTGAAAAATAAATATTGTATGTTAACACATATATGTGGAATCTAGAAAAATGTTACAGATGAACCTATTTGCAGGGCAGGAATAGAGACGCAGACATAGAGAATGGACGTCTGGATACATTGCAGGGGGGACCGGTTGGTGGTATGAATTTGGAGATTGGGGTTGACGTATGTGCACTGCCATGTGTAAAACAGATAGATAGTGGGAACCTGCTGTATAGTGCAGAGAGCTCATTGGTGCTCTCTGGTGACCTAGATGGATGGGATGGGGGTGTGTTAGGGGGTCCCAGAGAGAGGTATATATGTGTACATATAACTGATTCACTTCTTTTTACAACAGAAACTAACACAACATTGTAAAGCAACTATATCCCAATTTAAAAAAAAAAAGAGAAAATCACAAAAGAGCTTAGCAGGAACCACAATAAGATCGACAACTGACTTTGTATCAGGAATAATGGAAGCCACAAAACAGTGAGATGGTATATTTAAATTGTTGATAGCGGAGGAAAAATCAGTGAAGATTTTACTATCCAAAAGAAACATCCTTCAAAAATGAAGGAGAAATTAAGACATTCTCATAGAAATTAAAACAGAGATTTTCTTGCTGGCAGACATGCATTGCAAGAAATACTGAATAAAGTTTCTTCAGGCTGAAAGGAAGTGATACTACATTATAATGCAAAATCACATGATAAACCAAAGAAAGTGAAGATAATTATTCAAGTAAGAATAAAAGACAACATAATTATATGTATCTTTCCGTTTCTTCTGTAAAATAAGTTAAAAAGCAAGTGCATAAAACAATATGTATACAATTGCCTTATAAGAATCAGAATATGTATTTATTTAACATATTGGTAATAACAGTGTTAGAGTAAGAAAATTACACTAGGTGGTTATTTGAATCCACAGGAAGAGATGAAGAGAATCAGAGATAATAAAGAAAGTGAATATATTTTTTAAAGAACTCTATAAACATATTGTGGTCTCCTTTCTTCTCCTAACTTCTTTAGAAGAAATAGCTTATACAAAGTAATAATTTTAACAGGGCATTGTTGATTTGTTTATATGTTTGTATATATATATCTATATCTATATAGTCTTATTTCTTCCAAAGAAGCTTGGACATATATTCTCCCATATATTTTGTGCGTATGTAGACTAGCACAAAAATGGAGCAATATAGGAATAAATTTCCTTTATCTTACTGTAATTAAATTGGTATAAATCTGAAGCAGATTCTAAGTTAAAATATATATATTAAGCCTAAGAACTACCACTAAGAAAACAACTAAAAATATAGTGAAAAACCCTTAAAGGAATAAAAATGGTATATTGGAAAATATCCACTTGGTACAAAAGACCATAGTACAAAGAGGGAGAAAGAAATGCAAAATATTGAAGACATATAGAAAACAAAAGAAACGAAGACGAATATCCAAATGTCAATACCATTAAATTTAAATAGATTAAATAATCTAATCAAAAGGAAAAAATTGGCAGGTTGAATTAAATTGAAAGAATATTCGAGGAGGAGGAGTCAAGATGGCGGAAAAGGAGGATGCAGAATTCGCCTCTCCTCACAAGTACATCAAGAATACACCTACAAATGGAACAATTCTCACAGAGCACCTGCTGAACACTAGCAGAAGACCTCGGACATCTAAAAGGACAAGAAAAATCCCCATGCAACTGGGTTGGATGAAAGAAAGAAAAAAAGAAAAGGGACCAGCACCCCTGGCGGGGAACTGAAGGTGAGGGAAGGTTCCTGCACTCAGAAAAGACCATTCACTGTGGGGAAATCAGCTGGGGCAGAAAGGGACCTTTGGCGAATTGGAGGGAAATGCAGCAACCTGTCTGTGGAAGGCAGGACAAAGTAGGAAGTGCGTGCATGGTCTGTGCCACTGCCCGGCACACCCCAGCCTGAGGCATGTGTCTCCTGGTGTGGAGTGGGGCTGGGTGCTGGAAAGTGGGGTTTGGAGAGCAGACTCAGGTACGGGCCAGCTGCTGGCTGTGAAGAGACAGCCTGAAGGGACAGGAGGAAGGAGCTCTACAACAAGGAAAGTTTTCAGAAGAAGCCCAGGGCACTATAGAAGCTAGGCACCATTGTTGAGTGGTGTGCAAGGGGTGAGGCTGCCATTGCAACCCCCTTCCTCACCCGTTGGCCCCCTGCCTCCGCGGGCACTGGGAGGGGCTCCTAACTGAGCAGGCTCACCTGCCCCTCAAGCCAAGGCCTCCTCTGCCTGCGCAGGCTCCAGAGTCCTGAGCCACGCAGGTTCCGGGGTCCTGAGCACTGCCACCTCCAAAGCCTCCTTTGGAATCAGCCCTTGGTGCCCCAGCCTGAGACAGGAAGCCACCAATGCTAGCGGGGGCTGAGTGCTAAAGCGTGAGGTTAGGAGAGCAGATCCAGGGAGAGGAACACTGTTGGCTGCACAGAGACAAACCGAGGGGACAGGAGTGAGGGCTCTGTGGCCTGGAATGCTCCTAGAGGAAGCATGGTCTGCCTTGGAAACGGGGCACCACTGTTGAGTGGCAGGCATGAGGCGGGGCCACAATTCCAACCTCCCTCCCCACTGATGGCCCCTGCCTCCGTGGGCACAGAGAGGGACTACCAGCAGAGCGAGCACGTCCCAGTCTGTTGCATCTTCTTGTTGGTCTCTGCTGCCGCAGGCACTTTACGCACGTCCCAGTTGTGGCCACATTATCCCTACCTGGCCTGAGTGAATAAGTGCCCCAATCAACCTGAGAGCCCCAGTCAATAGCTGCTTTTGCCCCCTCTCGCCTGGGCAGAGAACAGACACCTGAGGGTGGCCCACACGCAGAGGTGGGGCCCAAACCAAAGCTGAGCCCCAGGGGCTGTGCAACTAAGGAAGAGGAACAGAAAACGCTGTATATGTATAACTGATTCACTTTGCTGTACAGAAGAAACTAACACAACATTGTAAAGCAATTATACTCCAATAAAAATTAATTAAAAAATAGAATATTCAACTACATGCTGTCTACAGTAGACATACTTTGGATTCAAAGCTACAAATCAGTTGAAGGTAAAAGGATGAGGAAACGTATATCATAAATAATAACCAAAAGAGAGCTGGCGTGGCTGTACTAAGATCAAAGTAAACATTATTATAAGCAGTGTTACTAGAGATAAAGACGGGCATTTATAATGAAAACAGTGTCGTCTCATTAGTAAAATGGAACAATTATAAACATGTTTGTACCTAACCAGAGCGCTCATAAATACATGTAGCACAAACTGACAGAATTGAAGAGAACAGGACCATTCAACAATAATTGTTGGAGACTTTAACACCTCACTTTTAATAATGGACAGAATAATGAGGCAGAAGATCAACCAGGAAATATAAGACGTTAACACTATAATAGACATTTATAGAAAACTCCAGCAAACAGCAGCAGAACACACATTCTTTCCAGGTAGACATAAGGTATTCTCTAGGATAAACCTATGGTTGGCCATAAAAAAAGCATTAACAAATTTGAAAGGATTGAAACTATACAAAAATGAACTTTGACTACAATGAAATTAAATTAGAAATGAACAATAGAGAAAATCTTGTAAATAACAGAATTTTTACAAATATGAGCAGACTCATAAATAACCACTAGGTCAAAGAAAAACTGTGAAAGAAATTTAAAAATATTTTGAATTGAATTAAAACAAAACTAAACAAAACAAACGCAAAATACCAAAGCTCCAAAGCTTATGGGATTGAGCTAAAGTACTGCTCAGAGAGAAATTTTTATCCATAGGCAACCATATTAAAAAGGAAATTTCACAAATCAATAACCTAACCTTCCCCCTAAGGCACTAGGATAAAAGAGCAAATTAAACCCAAAGCAAGCAGAAGGAGGAAAATAATAAATGGACATTAATGGAAAAATTTTAAAAAAGAGAAAATTTACACAAAATGTTGCTTCTCTGAAAAGATCAACAATATTGACAAACTTTTAGTTAAGTTAATAAAGAAAAAAAGACACATTACTAAAATCAGGAATAAAATATGGGTAATTGCCACTCAATTACACATATAAAAAGATTATAAAGGAATAATATGATAATCATGTATGAAGACAAATTACAGGATGCCAAATTTTTTATTTTTTATTGAGGTATAGTTGATTTACAATGTTGTGTTAGTTTCTGGTGTACAGCAAAGTGATTCAGTTATACATATATAGATACATATTCTTTTTCATATTCTTTTACATTATGGTTTATTATAAGTTACTGAATATAGTTCCCTGAGCTATACAGTAGGACTTTTTCTTTATCTCTTTTAAATATAATAGTTTGTATCTGCTAATCCCAAACCCCTAATTTATACCTCCCCCACGTCCTTTCTCCTTTGGTAACCATAAGTTTGTTTTCTATGCCTGAGAATCTGTTTCTGTTTCATAAATAAGTTCATTTGTGTCCTATTTTATATTACACATATAAGTGATATCATACAATATTTGTCTTTCTCTTTATGACTTACTTCACTTATATGATAAGCTCTAGGTCCACCCATGTTGCTGCAAATGGCATTATTTTATTCTTTTTTATGGCTGAGTAGTATTCCTTTGTGTATATGTATGTGTGTGTATATATATAACATATTCTTTATCCATTTAACTGTTGATGGACATCTAGGTTGCTTCCATGTCTTGGCTATTGTAAGTAGTGCTACTTCTTTTCAAATTAGAGTTTTCTCCAAATAAATCTCCAGGAGTGGGATTGCTGTATCATATGGAAACTCTATTTTTAGTTTTTTAAGCAACATCTATACTGTTCTCCATAGTGGCTGCACCAACTTACATTCCCACCAACCGTGTAGGAGGGTTCCCTTTTCTCCATGCCCTCTACAGCATTTATTGTTTGTAGACTTTTTAATGATGGCCATTCTTACCAGCATGAGGTGGTACCTCGTAGTTTCGTTTTGCATTTCCTTAATAATTAGCGATATTCAGCATCATATTATATGCCTATTGGTCATCTGTATGTCCTTTTTAAAATTTTTATTGGAGTATAATTGCTTTACAATGTTGTGTTAGTTTCTGCTGTACAACAAAGTGAATCAGTTATACATATACATATATGCCCTCTTTTTTAGTGTTCCTTCCCATTTAGGTCACCACAGAGCATTAAGTCACGTTACCTGTGCTAAACAGTAAGTTCTCATTAGTTATCTATTTTATACATAGTAGTGCATATATGGCAATCCCAATCTTCCAATTCATCCCACCCCCCCTTCCCCCCTTGGTATCCATAAGTTTGTCTTCTACATCTGTGCCTCTATTCTGCTTTGCAAATAAGTTCATCTGTACCATTTTTCTAGATTCCACATATAAATGATATTATACGATACTTGTTTTTCTCTTTCTGACTTACTTTGCTCTGTATGACAGTCTCTAGGTCCATCGACATCTCTGCAAATGGCACTAATTTGTTCCGTTTTATGGCTGAGTAATATCCCATTGTATATATGTACCACAACTTCTTTTTTATTTTTTTTTCTTGGGACAAATTTTATTTGCATTTCTACAGACAAGAACCATTTGTGTTACATTTAGAATTCTACAATTTACAAAGATTTAAAAAAAGCAGCTCATAGACAATGGGAGTAGACCACTATAAAATCAGATAATCCAGATGGGTGTGCTAGACAACACCTGAAATTGCATAGGATACCCAGTATTTTTTTTTCATAATTTTCCCTTAATTAACAGGCCTCCTATCTTTCCAAGCCCCTGTCCTATGGGAGAAGTAAGAAAACAGTGACAGAGTCAATGATGAAGGAAAGAAAAATCATATGAACAGTCAGAGCCCCATAAACCTCACCTTACAGGACATCCCCTATTTGGTGAACTTACCTCAGCCTGCCCCAAGGAGAGCCTCTGCTGGGCGAGTGCTCCTGAGCCGCTTTCCATGCCTTAACCCAGCATCCCCTCTGAAGGGGGTACTCAGGAATGGTTTAGGATTAAGTCTCTGCTCCCTAAAATATCTGTGCTTCCCAGGAAATAGGACCATCAATGTCATCTGAGAGCATCTGAGAATACAGACTCTCAGGCCCTGCCTCTGACCTCCTAAATCGAATCTGCATTTTTAACATGATCCCCATGTGATTTGTATGAAAATATACGTCTGAGAAGCAGTGGTTTAAGCCATCATATCACAGCTCTACCACTAATTAACTGTGTCAACTTGAGCAAGTCAACTAACTTCTCTAGGCTTCAGTTTCCTCATCTATGAAATAAGAAAGTCAGGTCACTGGTCTTAGAGGTCTCTCCTGGTCTCTGAATCTATCTTACAAGGGATTTTTCTCTGATGTCAAGCTCCAAAGCTAATGACACGCCACCAACTTCTGGAGCTTGGGTCACGCAGAGATTTAGCTAAGCTAAGCCTTGCTTACATTTTCCTCTTGTGTCCTTCTCGGGAGAAGAGAAATTGACACAATGACCCTAATAACATTCTCTCTCTTTCTGGAGCACCAGTAATGTGCCAGGATTACCTACCAAATGAGTGGGAATAATGTGCCAGGATTTCTTACCAAATGAGTAAGAAATCTCACCATCTGCTTTCAAGTTAGGATTTTCCACAGTTTTGCTTCTGATTGAGTGTATTGCTTTTAAAGTCCCAAAATAATCAATTCTGACAAGAAAAAGTCAGATATTCTTTTCAAATTAGAAAAACACATACAACACACACAAATTTCCTGACAACCTGATAAAATGAGAAAGTGAATTACCAGCTTGCTATTTTTAACTTATTTGTTTTCTTCAAGCTAAGCCTGCTGGTTCTACAGGGACATTCTAACCCCAGTGCAACACATATGGGTACAGAACTTTACAAAGCCCTGTCCTTACCATGACAACATAGAGCTCCCTCTGTAGTGAGCCAGACCTACACTCAGCCTGTGTTTGGGGGATGTGGAGGGACAATAGGGACTAATCAGGTAAGGAAGCTGGATGCAAACAGTGCTACCCACATGCAGGTGAGGTATTTTTCCCCCATTGTCCTTCATTACATTCACATTGCTACTCTCCCCCAGAATGAGTTCCCAGTTGAACTCAGTGGTTACCTGAAATATATGCAGAACACAAAAATTCTGGTACCAATGCGTTTCACAGCAATATTCAAGCAACATTGGTCCAAAAAAAGAGAAACTAGTAGCCATTCCTTTATCTGTCCATTCATTTCCTCCTGTGTCCCTGGATACCAGAACCCTCCTGCTTCCATATTAATCTATTCTCTCTTTCCAGATTATTCAATAGTTTAATGAGACTTTGTAGAACACTTACTCTTTGCCAAGTCCTGTGCTTTAAGCTCGGGCTTTGGTAGTGAGCAAGACAGACATAGATCGAGTTTTCTCTAGAAGCTCAGAGTTTGACCGCAACTTCTTTATCCATTCCTCTATTGATGGACATTTAGGTTGCTTCCAAGTCCTGGTTATTGTAAATAGTGCTGCAATAAACATTAACATACATGTCTTTTTGAATTATGGTTTTCTCTGGGCATATGCCTTGGAATAGGTTTGCTGGGTTATATGGTAGTTCTATTTTTAGTTTTTTGAGGAACCTTGATACTGTTCTCCATAGTGGCTGTACCAATTTACATGCCCACCAACAGTGTAGGAGGATTCCCTTTTCTCCACATCCTCTCCAGCATTTATTGTTTGTAAATTTTTTGATGATGGCCATTCTGACCAGTGTGAGGTGATATGTCATTGTAGGTTTGATTTGCATTTCTCTAATAATTAGTGATGTTGAGCATCTTTTCATGTGTTTGTTGGTCATCTGTATGTCTTCTTTGGAGAAATGTCTGTTTAGTTCTTCCACCTATTTTTTGATTGGGTTGTTTGTTTTCTTGATATTGAGCTTCATGAGCTGTGTGTATACTGTGGAGATTAATCCCTTCTCAGTTGCTTCATTTGCAAATATTTTCTCCGATTCTGAGGGTTGTCTTTTCGTCTTGTTTATGGTTTCCTTGGCTGTGCAAAAGCTTTTAAGTTTCATTAGGGGACATTTGTTTATTTTTGCTTTTATTTTCATTGCTCTAGAAGGTGGGTGAAAAAAGGTCTTGCTGCAATTTTTGTCAAAAGGTGTTCTGACTATGTTTTCCTCTAAGAATTTTACAGTGTCTGGCCTTACATTTAGGTCTTTAATCCATTTTGAGTTTATTTTTGTGTATGATGTTAGGGCGTGTTCTAATTTCATTCTTGTACATTTAGCCATCCAGTTTTCCCAGCACCACTTATTGAAGAGATGGTCTTTTTTCCATTGTATATTCTTGCCTCCTTTGTCATAGATTAGATGACCATAGGTGTGTGGGTTTATCTCTGGGCTTTCTATCCTGTTCCACTGATCTATATTTCTGTTTTTGTGCCAGTACCATACTGTCTTGATTACTGTAGCTTTGTAGTATAGTCTGAAGTCAGGGAGACTGATTCCTCCAGCTCCATTTTTCTTTCTCAAGATTGCTTTGGCTATTCAGGGTTTTTATGTCTCCATACCAATTGCAAAATTTTTTGTTCTAGTTCTGTGAAAAATGCCATTGGTAATTTGATAGGGATTGCATTGAATCTGTAGATTGCTTTGTGCAGTATAGTCATTTTCACAATATTGATTCTTCCAATCCAAGAACATGGTATGTCTCTCCATCTGTTTGTGTTATCTTTGATTTCTTTCCTCAGTATCCTATAGTTTTCTGAGTGCAGGTCTTTTGTGTCCTAAGTAGGTTTATTCCTAGGTATTTTATTTTATTTTATTTTTTGCAATGATAAATGGGATTGTTTACTTAATTTCTCTTTCTGATTTTTCATTGTTAGTGTATAGGAATGTAAGAGATTTCTGTGTATGTCTTCTTTGGAGAAATGTCTTTTTAGGTCTTCTGCTCATTGTTTTTTTTTTTGACTGGGTCATTTGTTTTTTTTGTTATTGAGTTGTCAAAGCTGTTTTTATAATATGGAAATTAAGCCCTTGTCTATTGCATCATTTGCAAATATTTTCTCCCAGTCTGTAGGTTGTCTTTTCATTTTGTTTATGGTTTCCTTTGCTGTGCAAAAGCTTATAAGGTTGCTTAGGTCAGACTTGTTTATTTTTGCTTTTATTTCTATTGCCTTAGGAGATTGACCTAATAAAATATTGATACAATTTATGTCAGAGAATGTTTTGCTGATGTCCTCTTCTAGAAGTTTTACAGCATCATATATTATATTTAAGTCTTTAAGCCATTTTGACTTTATTTTTGTGTAATGTGTGAGGGTGTAGTCTATCTTCATTTATTTATATGTGGCTGTCTGGCTTTCCCAACACCACTTGTGGAAGACACTCTCTTTTCTCCATTGTATTTTGTCTCCTCCTTTGTCAAAGATTAATTTACCGTAGGTGTGTGGGTTTATTTCTGGGCTCTCTATTCTGTTTCATTGATCCATATGTCTGTTTCTGTGCTAATGCCATTCACTTTTGATTACTTTAGTTTTGTAGTATTCTCTGAAGTCTGGAAGGTTATGCCTTCAGCTTAGTTCTGGAGGATTGCTTTGACAATTCTGGGTCTTTTAAGGTTCCATATAAATTTTAGAATTATTTTTTCTAGTTCTGTGAAAAATGTCATGGGTAATTTGATAGGGATTTCATTAAATATGTAGATTTCTTTGGGCAGTATGGCCATTTTAACAATATTAATTCCTCTGATCCAAGAGCATGGGATATCTTTCCATTTCTTTGAAACATTTTCAAATTCTTTTATCAATGTTTTATAGCTCTCAGCATATAAGTCTTTCGCCGGCTTGGTCAGGTTTATTCCAAAGTATTTTTTGATTCAATTTTGTAAAGTTTTTTTTTTTTTTTACTTTCCTTTTTGGATATTTCATTGTTCATATACAGAAATGCAACAGATTTCTGTATGTTAATCTTGTATCCTTCTACCTTGCCGATCTCATTTATCTGTTTCAGTAGATTTTTTGTTGAGTCTTTAGGGTTTTCTATATGTAGTATCATGTCATCTGCATATAATGACAATTTTACCTCTTCTCTTCCAATTTTGATATCTTTTATTTCTTTCTCTTGTCTGATTGCTGTGGCTAAGACTTCCAATACTACATTAAATAGAAGTGGTGAGAATGGACATCCTTGTCTAATTTCAGATTTTACTGGGAAGGCTTTCAGCTTTTCACCATTGAGTATTATGTTGGTTGTGGTTTTGTCATAAATAGCTTTTAATATGTTGAGATATGTTCCCTCTCTACCCACTTCAGGATGCCAACAAATTTAATAACTTAGACAAAATAGACAAATTCTTAGAAAGACATAAACTAGTACACTGACTTTTGATGACACAGAAAATCTGAATAGACCTATGTAACAAATTTAGAAATTTAATAAATAATAATAATAATAATGATGATGATGATGATGATAACTTCCCCAAAAGAAAAGCTCAGGACTAAATGGCTTCCCTCGTGAATTCTACCAAACATTTAAAGAAGAATTAATACTAATCCTTCTCAAAGTCTTCCAGAAAAACAGAAGAAGAGAAAACACTTCCTACCCAACTCATTCTATGAGGTCAGTAGTACCTTATAAGCAAAGCCAGATAAAAACACCACAAGAAATGAAGACAAGACACTAATATACCTCATGAATATAGATGCAAAATTCTTTAACCAAACACTAAATGAATCCAGTAAAATATAAAATATATACCATTAATAAGACTTATCCCAGGAATGCAAGGTTTGTTTGAACAGCCAAAATCAATGTTATACATTGTATTAATTCAAGAGGAAAATATGTGATTATTTCAGTAGACACAGAAGAATCATTTGATGAAATCCAACACCCTACCATAATAAAAATGCTCAACAAAGTAAGAAGAGAAAGGAATTTCCCCAACCTGTTCAAGGACATCTATCAACAATCCAAAACTAACATCATATTCTGGTGAAAGTGTGAAACTGTGTATGTTTCCCCCCTAATATTGGGAACAAGACATAGATATTCATTCTCACCACTTCTATTCAACATAGTACTAACTTGTGCAGAGAGATAAGAAGGAAGAAATAAAACTCATCTAAATTAGAAAGGGAGAAATAAACTATATTCAGAGATGACATAATCTTATGTTAAAAAAACCTTAAGAAATCTACTAAAAAGCTATAGGAATTAATATTAGAGCTAATTGTTCTAAAATTAGAACTAAAAAGTAAGGTTAGAGCATATGAGATCAGTATACAAAAATCAATTCTATTTCCATACTCTAGGAATAAACAACCTGAAAATGAAATTAGTAATATAATTTCATTTTATAATAATATGATATATCATATATATTTTATATCAATATATAATTATTATAAGTTATATTAATATAAAAATGAATAAATTAATGAAGAAGTGGAAAACTTGTACATTGAAAACTACAAAATATCATTGAAAGAAATTAAAGATGATCTAAATAATGGAAGCACATCCATGGTCTGGAAAATGAAAAAGAAATTTAGAGGAGTTACAATTTTCAATTCCAAAACCTAATACAAGGCAACAGTAATCAAGATAGTGTGGTACTAGTATAAGGATAGACAAATTGATAAATGAATAGATTTGAAAGTTCAAATATAAACTTATAATTATGGTCAAGAAAAGTAAAAAGAATAGTCTTTTTTAATAAATGTTTCTAAGATAACTTATATCCACTTGCAAAAGAATTAAATTAGATCCCTACCTCACACCATTTTTCATATACACAAACTAACTGAAAATATATCATATACCTAAATGTAAGATCTAACACTATAAAAGTTTTAGGACAAAACATAGCAATAAATCTTCATGACTTTAATTTAGGCAATGTTGGTTACAAAAAATGTATAAGCAATAAAAAAGAAGATTTACACGTTGGATTTTATAAAAATTAAGAATTATGGTGTTTTAAGGGACACAACCAGGAAAGTGAAAAGAATTCATACACTAAGGGGACACATTTGTAAATTATATATCTGCTAAACATCTTGTATCCAGAATATATAAAGCACTCTCATAATTCAATAAAAAGACAAACCAATTAAAAATGGACAAAAGATCTTAATAGATATTTCTTCAAAGAAGATGACCAAAAAGGCAATAAGCATATGAAAACATGTTCATCACTATACAATAGGCAAATGCAATTCAAGACCACTTCATACCCATTAGATTGGCTATAATAAAAAAAAAAAGACAATAACGTGTTGACAAGGATATGGAGTAATAATTGGAACCCTTATATATTGTTGGTGGGATTGTAAAATGATGTAGCTAGTTTGGCAAACAGTCTGTTGGTTATTCAAAAGGTTAAACATGGAGTTAACCACAGGATCTAGCAACCCTACATATTTACTCAAGAGAAATGAAAACTTACACTCATATAAAAACTTGCACACAAATGTTAGTAGAAGCCTTATTCACAATAGTTTAAAATTCAAAGCAATCCAAATTTCCATCAACTAATGAATGAATAAGCAAGATGTGATATATCCACACTATGAAATATTACTTGGCAATAAACAAATATTGGAATGGTGATGCATACTACAACATGGATGAATCTTGAAAATATTATGCAAATTGATAGAAGCCAATCACAAAATGCCACATATTTTATGATTCCATTTATATAGAAGATTCAGGACAGACAAATCTACACAGACAGAAAGTGTATTAGTGATGGCTTAGGGGTGGTGAGGGAACTAGAGAGTGACTGCTAATGGTTTCTTTTTGGGGTTCTGATAATGTTCTAAAGTGTTCTAAAATTTGATTATAGTGATAGTGTACCACTCTGAAAATACTCTAAACAGATGAAGTTAATGGCATATAAACATTAGATTTGACCTGCATGTCATACCTTGCCAATTCCCAATTTAAGTGGTAGAATTCCAATTTGTGGGATAGGAGAGAATCGTAGGTAGAGATGGGGCAATGGTTTGGAGAAGTTAATTTTTTTTAACATCTTTATTGGAGTATACTTGCTTTACAATTATTTTTTAGTTTCTGCTGTATAACAAAGTGAATCAGCTATATGTGTACATATATCCCCATATCTCCTCCCTCTTGCATCTCCCCCCACCCTCCCTATCCCACCCCTCTAGGTGGACACAAAGCACCTAGCTGATTTCCCTGTGCTATGCAGCTGCTTCCCGCTAGCTACCTATTTTACATTTGGTAATGTATATATGTCCATGCCACTCTCTCACTTCATGCAGACTTGAGGACACGGGGAGAGGGAAGATTAAGCTGAGAAGTTAACTTTTTAGTCTTTTTCTAACACATACCACATAGGTAAATCTATACAAATCTGAAATGGGAGTGAAGTCAAGTAAATTTTCTTACTTTTCCTCAATAAATATACCTCGAACATTAAACTTATTAGCTTTTTTTTAGTTCCTTAACAGTTCTGAGCCACTGAAATACAAGCCTTGTCCTTGTCAGAAGGAAGGTGATGAGACCTCTGTATATGGCAGCCAAATATTATGCTAGTGTTGGATACCTGAAGAATGAGAAAGTTTGTAACCATACTCTGAGAGTGGACTTGGAACTTATTACAAACTCTCATAGTGTCTTTTCATATAATAATGTTAATAATAATAATAGATAACATAAATTGAATGCTTAGTTACCGCTTTGCTTATATTAACTTATTTATACCTCATAACATCCCCACATAGTGGGTTCTATTATTATCCACATTTTATAAATGAGGGCACTGAGGCACTGAGAAGTTAAAATGTGTGTCCAAGATTAAGGAGCTAGTGAGCAGTTGAATCAAGTTTAGACCCCAGGTGGAACTCTAGAGACTTTGCTTTTGATTATTGTGCTATGTGATCATACTACCTCAAGTATGGGAAGGATCAAAATGATTAATGGGCTCAACCATTTTTTCCAAATATTTTTAAAGCATTCAAATTATTTATTTAAATGATTTTTTACATAGGAATTCTATATATAAAACATTTTAACATGGAACTCTTTGAGTTGTGTGCCTAGATTCGTGCTTTTGCAGATCCCCTGGGGCTTTTTCAAACGATTTTAGAATCTTTGGTGTAGCCTAAGTTTTCTTCCTTTGCTTAAGTCTTCTGCAGCATCTCTGCATTAGTCTGCTCAGGCTGACATAACAGAGTAGACTGGGTGTCTTAAACAACAGAACTTGATTTTCTCATAGTTCTGGAGCCTGGAAAATCTCAGATCCAGGTTCTGGCAGGATTCATGATTCAGGTTCTGATGAGAGCTTTCTTCCTGGCTTCCAGATAGCTGCCTTCCAACTGTGTCCTCACCTAAGGGAAAGAGAGAGAGTGCGCTCGGGTGTCTCTTCCTCTTCTTATAAGGGCAGCAGCTCCATTGAATAAAGACCCCATCCTTATAACCTCATTTAACTTTTACCATCCCCTCACAGGCCAGCCTTATCTCCAAATACAGTCACATTGGGGATTAAGGCTTCAACATATGAATTTTGTAGAGGCTACGATTCAGTACATAGTAATTTCCATTATGAATAGTCTAGCTTCTGCTTTCATAACTTTATGGGGACAGGGAACTCATTTGCTTGCCTAGCCTGTCTTTTTAAACTTTTGTCATAAATAATTGCTTGAATATTTCTTTTTCTAACATTCAGGAAGCATATGTCTCTTGGGAGTTTACATCTACAGCTTCTTATTCTCCCTTTAGGATTGCGTTGATTAATCTGCTCATGTAAAGGGTGCATAGTGGTTTCTGAATAAGATATTGTTATTCTTCTGTATAACAGCCACTGAGTTATTTAAAGGTAGAGGGCATGTGCTCCATTCCAAACTCCCAGATTCTGCACACTAAACTTCCTCAGTTCTTTCAACTGTCTTATCTTGTAAATACCTTTTTATTATCTTAGATGTTCTTTTCTTATTGTATTCCCTCCTCAAGTTGTGACCACCTGAACTTTATAAACTATTTTAGTAGCTAGGAGTGACTAGCTCAGAGTAGAATATAACTATCATCTCCATCATTCTAGATAGCTTATTTCCATTAATTCGGCCTAACACGGCATTTACTTTTTGCTGTTGATGATGATTATTGCTCACTGTTCACTGAGTCTGAGCTAAATGTCAGCTGAAATTCCTCAGTCTTTTCTACATGCTATGTTGCTTATCCACATCGCTCCTGTTCTCTAAGTGGCTGACTACATTTTTAGATATAGAGTAAGGCAAAGCATTTTTTCCTATTTAAAACCCATCTTGTTAGAGCCAGTCCTGTTTAAGATCCTATTGGATCTGCAGTGATGAACCTTTTCTGAAGCTCTGTCACAGTTTCAAGTTTTCCAGAAGGCATCCATTCTATACAGAGAAATCCTGAGCCAAAATGAGAGATATATATGGTGCACTTGAGATATGATGCTGTCAGGTTATGTTGGTCCACAGATAGTTGCTTAAGCAACAACTGGAGTAAAATGTAGGTCTGAAATGATATGAAGTGTCTGATACAGTCACCTACCTAACTAGTTATGTTACCTTGAGCAATCCTCTTACGTCTTTAAATCATCTGTTTTCCATTTTCTTCATGTATAAGAAGAGTATAATAATACCTGCTCTACTTATCTTCCAGGACTATTGGGAGTACAGCTTATCACGACTTGTGGAAAGCCTACCTAAGAATGAAGCCAAACCAGAGGAAATAAGAGACAAGATATGACCAAAAAAACCCACCACCAACAACAACAAAAACATATCTCTGCTTTGATTGTCTGAGAACCTAAGTACAGCAGTGCTTGAAGTCCTGGAAATTTCAGGTACATGAGCTAACACATTTTTTAAAAATCCAGTTTAAATGGGTTTCAGTCCTTTGCATATGAAAGTGCCCTGACTAAAGCATGTAGGGTAGGGCAGAGAATGATTTGGTTAATGTGATGATAATCCCTGAAAGTTCAAATGCCTACACTTCTTTTCCTTAACCAAGGTATATGGAAGATGGAGGAAAAGAAATAGTAACGAGACACATGGGGAGGCTCCAAAAAGGGGGCAGATGGCTTCGAATTCATCTATTAGGTATTTGATTAATTACATGGGAGGGAGCATGGCCTTTTGGGATGGGGGACCAGGGACTCACCTACTCCCTACATAGTGGTGAGGGAAGCAGCTTATCAGTACTACATCATTTACATCTTGCTAAGCTAACATTTTCATACAAATTCAGAGATTCTCTAGGCTGAAGAATCTGTGCTTTATTCAACATTTCCTTTCCCTTTTTGCCACCTCTCCTCTTCTGCCATTACTCAGGTCAGAAAATACCAACATAAGCCTGTATCCAACACACTGAGCATCCTCTTTTCCACCCACAGTGCCCCTCACAAAGATAATATCAAGGAAAATAGAGGTTAAGAGAGATTGTTTCTCATTAGACTCAAAATAATTTCCACTGAGCTCATCCTGATTATACTGTTTTGGACAAGATTTGTAACTCTCTTGGCTTCAATTTCCTCACCAGTAAAATGAGGAAGTTGGACAGATCAGTGGCTTGTAACCATTTGGGGGATTATTATTTGAATAGCCTCACTCACTAGGCTCTTCCTGCCAGGTTGCACTTCCTGAGAGCAGATAGTCCAAGGTGGCCCCAGTCCCGTACAAGAATCAGATTAAAATATGGACTTTCTCCCCCCAAAAGTGCACATATGATTGCACACAAAAATTTTATAAATGCTTTCAGAGATTCCAGGACTTTCTGAACTCCATGCATGGCTCACCAATAAAAACTCATGTACAGAAAGATGTCTAAGAATTATTTTACTCCAATACTTTGTCTCTTATGTGGTCAGTATGTTTGACCCAAGGCAAAATTATGTGGTGGATACCTCCCCACACCCTTCCCATTCCTCTTCAGAATTCCTTTCCTGTTAATTGTCCTGAAACTGCCAGGGTCTCTACTGAGAGCAGATTTACTTGATAAACTTACACTAAGTAAGGAATTTGAGGCTATACATGTTACACTTCTCAACAGAGTTTGCTTTCGCAAAAAGGACATAGAAGGGGAAGAACCGAAAATAAAACCCACTTCTGAGATACTGACATTTCAGACCTGGTGGCAGGTATGTGAGTGGGTTTTAGGGGTTATAACACTTGCACTGAGTGTTATATTGTGTACAATAAGTGACCTTCTAGTCTGTCTATGGATAAAGGTGTTTCTTTCTCTGTAGGGCATTGTCCACAGATGTATATCCAAATATAGGCTGTATAAAGTGACCTTGGTGGCTTCAGCTGAATCCCCTAATACCAAAGGTCTAGTACAGTAGATACCCTCCCTAACTACTTATGCTAATTATAAGGACTTAAAATAAGCAACAACAAAATCACTCCTGCCTTGAATTCTGGTCTGAGTATGTACAGCCTTTGCTCTATTCCCTTGAGTGATATTTTTGATTGGGAAATCCATTGCTCATTTGCACTTACACTGTGACTTTTAGTATAATGTTCTTGAATATTTTTCAAAATAACAAAATAGGCTCCCTTCAGGCCCTAAACATGTCCTAATGCATGATAACCACTATTTATTACTTTTAACACTGTGTTCTGGACCATTTATCTTTATTTTCTAGATAAAGAATGAAAATTCAATGAACACATTAAACTTTACTACATTGGCTTTGTAAATGAGTATGATCTTGAACAAACTAGCTCTTTGTATTTGGCCACTGGACTATTTGTCGGGAATAGAAACAACTTTCCACTAATTCCCGCCCCCCCCCCCCCCACACACACTTTCTTGCTGGATTCAGTAAATTTCTGTAAAGTGAATTCTGTTTTCTCACCTTCTTCCATGATCCTGTAAGAGATTATACCCCAAGGAAACACAAAACATACAGGTATCAGATATAAATGAAAACTTCGGCAAAGAAAGAAGGAGTTGTGTAGGTGATCTACCCTGGGACTGATTGAAAGTTTGGTATTTAGAGATATATTGCAGTCCATTTAAGACTATGTGGGAGGTCCCTAAATATGAAATCTCCCTTATGCTGTAACCCCATAATCCCAAGACTATGAGAGTTTTTCTTTTGGCCCTGAACATCTCCTGAATCTCCATTTATAAGTTCTTTTTATATATTTATAATGATTAATAGAATTTGGTTAAAATATTATACTTTACCAACTGGTACCACTATAGCCTGAGAATCAATAATGATATTCTCTGTATTGAAATCTTAATTTCAAAACTCCAAATCAATCCTCAGCATTTCTTGACTATCAAAGCTGTGCAACTTGGGGGAAATTACTTAACATCTCTGAACCTGTCTTTTTCAATATAAACTGGGGACAAATAGCACCTAAAACATAGGGTTGTTTTGATAAGTAAATAAGATAATGAATGTAAAAGAGGTAGCACAGTGCCTGGAGCATTGCCAAATCTCAGGTCATGAAATACCCTCCCCTTTCACACTGAAAAATGCTTTACTTAAATAAGGAATGAGTATAATTAGTACTTTAACTGGTAATTTCCCAAGGAAAACAATTTAGGTAACTTATTTTTAATGTATTTTAATCTGTTAATTGCAGCACTCATATTTTATGAATGATGATGTGTTAATTCTGTACAATTACATAAAAAGGCATAAGCACTCCGCACATTATAGAACAAATGTTAGTCATGATTAAATCACAACAAATGCAAATTTAAGCTATAGAAAATTATTGGAAAGGGAGAACTCTTGGTATTTAAATTGCAGGTCTGATGGTATGAATATGCTTAGAAAAACTATATTAATGATAATCTATATTATAACATGCAATATTTTATGGACAACACAACAAAAAGTTAAGTTGAAACTTAGTAATTTTAGAATTGTGAGGTAAACATTAGATCATAATGAAACATTTATTAAAAAGAAAATTCTCTCCTCAAATTAATAATAAGAGCTCAAACATTTCCTTTATTTCTACTTTAGTATATTTTATATTTCAGAATTCAAATTTTGAGAAAGGATAAAGAATTATCTTGATCTGTAGATTTGTATCCTTAATTTGAGTGGGCTTGACCTTTTTTTTTTTAAAGTCGATCTAATGATTTAAAATATCAATCCCTTTTAGTTTCATCTTCAGGAAATTCATGGAAAAGACTCCGACAAGTACAGGTTTCTGGTACCGGACTGTACTGCTGAACTGAATGAATAAGCATTTTCAGAACTCTAATGAAAAACTGATGAGCTCATAAAAGTGCTAACAAAAGATCAAGATGAAAAAAAAAAAATTAAATACATGGGACTGAGTGAACTGATGAGGATGAGTATAATTTTTGTGACTTTCTGTTTGAATTTAAAAAAAGAAAAAATCCCACAAGGACTCAGAGGCAAAGAATATACAAATCAATTTTCACTGCAAAGTAAAGGAGCTGTTACAGTGGAGGATTACTGGACAGAATGTCAATATTATGACATAGTATGAGTGTGTTTCATGTTTGGTAATTGCAATCATTGTTGCTTTTGTTGTGGTCATCCATGTACAATGCTTGGTGTCAGTCTATTATCTCTTGTAAAAATAAAATACAGTGTGTGTGTGAAAAAAAAAACAAAAAAAAAACAAAAAAAAACAAAAAAAAACAAAAAAAAAACAAAAAAATAAAATATCAATCCCTTTTATATATAAAGGCAGAGCCATAGAACTTAGTTTTTTACTCTATTTGATATTTGACCTTTCTTCTGCAATTAAATGACTAAGCCTTGCCACAGATGACATAACTGCAAATAAATCAACCATTTCAGAGATGCCATTAGATATGGGCCAGATAGAAATGACTTTGCTGGGGACATTGTCATAAAAGTCAAGAAACCCAGGTTTAGGTTTCAGCTTTATCATTAATTGACTACAAGACATGAGATGGGTTCCTTCTCTTTTACCTTCTTCATCTTTAAAATGAAAGCTTAGACTAAAGCATCACTCATATCCCCTTCAGCTCTGATATACAATTTTTACTTGATCAATGTGGAGTGGAATTTAACAATGTTCCTATATGAGTACTCCTTTGATTCTAATCAACCTGAAGTTCCTTGACCTAAATAGGAAAAGTCAGGAAATTTTACCACTGGTTGTTTTATTTCAAAATGAAGATTGGCTCTTATGAATTCTATCTGAGGTAGCAGGCTGAAAACTCAAGGAGACTGATATACCTACACCTAGAGCTTATTTGGTGGAAGCAGACAGGAGGAAAATGAGGATACTAAAAGGTGGGCCTGTTTAAAGCATCAAAATTTATGGGTTTTTAGAAATCCAAATAATATCTTTCTATTCTTTACTTATTGGAATCCTGCCATTATTAATAGGCCCAGCCTATTCTCTCCTTCTCCTGGAATACTTGACTGACTTCCATCCTGAAATTCCATTCCTTATCCCAGCCCTCCAGTATCCTTAACTTCTGTTATGAAATCTTGCGACTCTAAATATGACATTCTTAGGCCCTTATCACATATATGTTGTCGCATATTTGAGGCAATCGCATAATGTCTTATCTGGTTAACTAGATCTTAAAAAGCTGCTGGGAGGTGGCACCGATCCCTTTACTATCAGCCCCCTCCCACACTTTTCCCCTCATTGTCTCCTCCTAATCTGTATTTGATGCACTGGTCTTCATTTAGCAGTTATTCAATAAATGTTTGCTGAATGGAGTGTGAGGGAAAAGAGCATCATGATAAACTCTAGAGAAACCAAAAGCAAATAGGAAAATTTTCTTTAAATAAACAAAAAAAGCATTACCCCCATATTCTGCCAGACCTTGGATTACAGAATAAAAAGATAAAGCAGAGGTAATCTATTTTGGTCTGTGGTCAACATACCTGACTTAATGCAAATTTAGATTAATTTACTCTTTTCCCCCTTATATTTTCCCCAACTTGCTCAGGACTATTTTCACCATAGCTATCCTAGTACAAAGTCATTAAAGATTACTTTTGGCAGTTCAGTTTTCCCATCTTGGGATCTCTTCAGTTTTCCTTTGTGACCTGCTCCCACCATCTACTTCTGTCTTTTGAATTCTAATTAACTCATTCACACCAAGGTTTTTAAGTAAGTATATTTCTAAGAGAGCATCAGGATTTGAAAATCAAGACTTCAGGAAGAAGGGAATGCTTACCTCCAAAGGGCTGGTGTTTCAGGCATTAGTGAAGGAAGCATTTTGAAGCAGAGAGCCCTACAGGTGCTCCCTATATCACACAGGTATGTCCTGGTGTGAGGCTGGACCTGCACTAACATACTTCTTTCTCCTATGGCCTATGTGAAAAATTCCCTCACTCTGATATAAAGATACTACTCAAGTCTTGGGAATTGCCTTCAGCTGCCTCTTGTTCATCTTCCAGTGGTGCTGATGGTGGTAGTGGTGGTGGGGTGTTAGGTGCCTAATACAGTGTGGTGCTTGGCTCTGGGACTCTGAGGCTTCTTGGAACACCATCTTTAAGAGGCTGTGGCTATGAGTCTGGGCTATAGGAAACCAGCCCCTTTTTACTCAGTCCTCCCTAAACACTGAGAGGAAATGGGTGCTTACCTGTACTTCCTGGTCACAAGGACTCTGAGGGGAATGGGGATTTGGTGGATAGGAAATGGTGAGTTAAGTATCTCCAAACCTCTTAAGGAATATTTATTTCATTATCAGGAGTTTGGAGGTTTAAATATAAAAGAATACCCTAGGCAGATGTCTTCCCCACCTTGACCTCTCCTATTGGGAGCTACCTAAGGGACATCCTTAGATAGGGTGTGTCCACTTTCATACTTGAACACAATAACTGAGAATCTGTGAGAAAAGATAACAGTGAAGATTGCAGTGATCGACTGTCTATGGATGGGACCAGGGGCACCTAGCTTCAGCAAAGGGCTTCATAAGCAAATAGGCTGTGTACCACAAACTCAAAGCTGAGTTCAACCACAGGATTGGAAGACAATACACTGTGGCCCTATAAATAGAAACGAGAATTTCTGTGTTAAATGTGAAGTTTGCAGGCTGTAGTGGTAGCCCTGCATCATTAATCAGAAAGAGAGAGAGAGAAAGAGAGAGAGAGGAAGAGAGAGAGAGCGAGCGTTAGCTCAAGCTACCCCTGGAAAACGGAAATGTTCAGTGTTCACAGAGTGGCTTGCATATTTCACTCTGACATCTCACTACCATGTTGTTCAACATGGTAGTGATTAGGTAATGCTAAGAATTTTATTTTTTTCTTTTTCCTCTTGCTTTCTTCATTTTTCTTTCGACTTTCTTTTATTTCATTTTCTTTTTACTTTTTCCTTCCAACCTCTTTCCCGACTCCCTTCCTTTCTTCCTTCCTTCCTTCCTTTCTTTCTTTCTTTCTTTCTTTCTTTCTTTCTTTCTTTCTTTCTTTCTTTCTTTCTTTCTTTCTTTCTTTCTTTCTTTCATTCATTCTTTCTTTCTTTCCTTCCTTCCTCTCTTCCTTCCTTCCTTTCTTTCTTTCTTTTTCTTTCTTTCTTTCTTCCTTCCTTCCTTCCTTCCTTCCTTCCTTCCTTCCTTCCTTCCTTTCTTTCTTTCTTTCTTTCTTTCTTTCTTTCTTTCTTTCTTTCTTTCTTTCTTTCTTTCTTTCTTTCTTTCTTTCTTTCTTTCTTTCCTTTTTTTGGGGTGGTAGTGAAGGTGGATTGGATTGGTTGTTCTCAGAACAGGGAGCTGGAATTGATGCACAAATCAGTAGTGTCCTTGTTGGAGTGGCTGTCACGTGAATTCTTTGGAGATCTGTGGAGAAAACAGAAAGAAACTGAAACGGTAAGCTCCAGTTTTTAAATGCATATTAGCTATTATCTGTGCCTTTCACCCTTGTTGTCTTGAATTGACCTCTTCACACCAGATTCTGAGTAACCTGTCAGATCTGAGGGTGGTATGGATATAGTAAATCTGGACCATCCTTGTATGTCTTTTTTTTGGTATTTGCACAAACAAAAATAATTATACAGTTGGCTGCCTGAGATGAGAGGGAGAAGGCAACTTTGAACTTGGAGAAATGTAAGTTTGACATGGAGAGGATTTTCATAATGTGTTTCCCTCAATTGATATTGAATAAAATAGCCCTGTGAACATTCATGATTTAACCAACTCTTTATTAAGCAGAGTTACTTATATGAATGTGCAAGATGTTTTTATCTACTCTTTGCTATAATTCTTTGTAGATGATATTTTTATCTGTCAAAATATTAAATTAGATATGTGTTATTTTCAAAACGAGCTATGATTAAAACATAAAAGAGCTATAATATCTCAGGACCCTTACCAGCATGAATCTGTGTTCCTATTAGCTTATATAAGTTACATACTTTCACTTTAAAAGTGAATTATAATTAATGTTAGCTATAGAGAGTCTGCTTTCAAAGAAAACACTCCAGAAAGAAAAAAAAAAACCAAAACATGTTTTTAATGAGAGAGGAAATAAGAAAATAATGGAAACAGTTGCTCATAGATAAGCTGCATCTATCAGAATAAATAATCAGTACATTTAAAAAGTCAACAATGGATAAAATAATTTTGAATTAAATTTACATTTTTAGACACATAACTGACAACTTATTTTGACAAAATGTAAGTGAAATTGTTTTCTGGTTTGCATGTTGTTTTTCTTTTGTGCTCAAGGAGGAAATATTAAGGAAGGTGCCTTCAAACTTTAAATGATGAGGCTATCAATAGCATAAACTCCATTCAGAGACTAACAGAAAGGAAATGATAGATTTTTATGGTGCAACATGACCCAAGATTAAATCCCAAATGACTTTCCTGCTCCCTTCTCTGCTATCAACAGTGGTGTGCAGGAACTTCATATTATACTGCTGTAATCTTTCCAGGGAAGAAAAAAGTTATAATTTTATTCAACTAGGAAAGCTACATTTGTTAGAGAGCTTTGGGTCATTCAGCAAGGAGTATATCTTTCTGAATGTTTTAGTTGCTGTAAATCTCAGGTATGGTGGCAAAGGTACCAATCTTACAGATGAGATTCAACTTTTTTTAATTGAAGTATAGTTGATTTACAATGTTGTGCCAAATTCTGCTGTACAGAAAAGTGACTCAGTCATACACATATAAACATTTTTATATTTTTTCCATTATGGTTTATCACAGGATATTGAATATAGTTCCCTGTGCTATACATAAAGACCTTGCTTATTAGATGGGATTCAATTTTTTTAGCCCAGGGAAAGATTCTGAGCTAGCAAAGTTTTGGAATACATAAATGCCATACTCCAAGAAGTCTGTGCCAAAGGGGAAATTTTTTTTTAATTACAAAATTTTCTTTGCACTTATTAACACATGTACTACTCTACCTTGCATGTTTGCAGTAATATTTCTGTGAGACAGGAACCATCTTTTGTATCTATTCTGTTGGGGCCAGTGTAATATAATACAGAATATTGTAAAGGTGAATACATACAAGAGGGACATTGACTCTTCCAAAAAGCTCGCTGAATTTCCACCTAGGGATTTTTAGGAATTAATGGACTCAATTATCCCCCTTTGCACTCAGTAACTGAAATTAAAAGGAGAAAGAAGCATGCTTTCTGTCTTCCTCTGATAGACACTTTTGGCACCAATCAGATGCTTGGAACCAAAAAGGGAATTTAACTCCTTCTTCTGACACCTACTTAATCCTGGAGGAGAGACCATAGACAGTCCTGTTTCCCTTGCCCATTAAAATGACGTCCCCAAAGCCTTCCTCTTATGCCGTAGGTTCCAAGAATCAGTCACCAGAACCCTAGTCAGAGAATATGAAATTATCAGAAACAGATTCGAATCTTGTCATTCACAGGAGCAGTGCCAAACATATGAGACTCTTTTATGCTTTGGGAAGTGACATAGATCATCAGTTTGCATTTTACAGTTGAACTGAAGCCCAGAGAGTTGAAGTGAATGGGTTAAGTACCTCTGTGAGTCCATAACAGAGAAAAGGCTGGATCCTAGGTCTTGTGACACTTTGTCCAGTGCTCATTTCATTTTACTGCCTAACAAGGCTTGAGGATTAACAGACACATGAATTATTCATTGAGAAATGTTAAAAGATGTCATTTTGAAATCATTCAAGGACTTCTCAATACCGGGGGCACAATTCGGGTTTCTCCCAAGGGCCCTGATAATGTAACAAACTTTGATTTGCTGGGCTTTACCACTGTTTACTTGCAAGAATAGGAAAGAATTATTCCTACTGTGCTGACAGAAAAAAAATCCCAAAATGCAAATTGATGTACACTAGGTGCTGTAATATAATACTACCACAGACTTGGCCGTGGACTGGATGCTTATGTGCTATATCGAGTGCCAGGGCGTAAGTTTGGCAAAGCTGTAAGAGAAAATATTAAGAAAGTCTCGAGGTCTAGGAGACTCCAGATTTGAGAAGGGGATCAAGATTACAGGGTATCTGCCTTGCAGAAACAGGTATATGGGGCTTAGGATAAAGTGTGAGGAAGCTAAATATTGTAATAATTGCTGGTATGTGAATCCCAAAGAGGATGCAGTAGTTAGTGGCTTGACTATCACTAATGTTTATCATATAAGAGGGTGATAATCGTAGATTTGAAAATTAAAGTGGGCTCTCTTGGTATAGTCATTGGAAGACAATTGCGAGTAGAGAGTGTGCTTCACAGGCATCACTTTCATTTGCAGCAACAGCTGCATTAGCATCAGCCAGATGCAGATAGAGCTCTTGAGAAATAATCAGAAGTGCACGATCTTAAGCAAAATCAAGTCTGTATAGACCCTGGAGATTTGTGTATGGGCCAAGAAGTTCACTAACTCTGATTACCTAGTAAGGAAACCAAAGTTTACACCGTTGGCCATGATCAGTATGTGGGTCACGTAGAAGCGTGACTTATGTCCAGCACATAAGACAAGGCTGCCTATTCAGGCTCAGTTGTATCTCAGACAGCATAATTGCTATCTCACTAGGTACCTAAAATATATGCAAATGTCTACCCCAAGTCAAAAGCCCCTCAATTTCTTCCTTAATTATTGACAATATATTTGTTTCTTCCAAGAGCTTTCGCTCAGTGTTACACTATTTATGGCAGACAATGACAAGGTTTTGTCCACATTCTCAGCAGCAGAAGAAAGGTTTTAATATTGTTATAATTACTTAGCTAAGATTCTTTTCAGCTTTACTTGACAGATCAGATTCAGGTATTTCTCATAAGCTAATAAGATGCTACCAGATATTTCTTAAAAGCTAATGACTTATTTTTTATATGATAAAATAATTCTTACAAGTTATTTATAGGATAACAGTACTGATGATGATTTACTGTCTGGAGTATTAAATCTTTTTTAAATGACACAAAGTGACGTATGAATTGGATCTTTAAAACTAAAAATTCGTTATTCTGGGTGGCTACTCTACTTCGAAGTGTCTGACCAAATGGTATGCTGGAAAATGAATGACATGTGGAAGATAGACTGATTTATTATTTATCAGATGTGTTTGTTTTTTAAATCCTTTCAATTCCAAAACTGCAAAAGGAAATGTTTTCTTGATATTTATCATTAAGGTCACTTCAATGGATATAATTAAGCCCCCCTGATTACAGAGGTAAGACAGTGGCTCCGAACTACAGAAACAATTTCTGCTCTAGATTAACTATGAAACGTTGAAGATCTCTTTCTCTCTCTTCTTCCTGGAAAATTGAAGTTGTTGAAATTAATGCACATTTGGCAACTTGGCATATATTGTGCATATTAGCGAATCAAGGATATGCACTAGACATTCTTGTAAAGAGTCTAAAACAAAAGATTGGTGTTACCTTTAAACACAATGATATGACAAAGTTAGATAACTTTTATTAAAAATTCTATCAGAGGTACTCTAAGATATGAAGTTATCTTTATACATGCCTCTCACAGTGGAAACTTGAATGATTATCCAAATAATTCAGTTAATGTTGATAGAGGAAGAGCATAACCCGGGTCCAATAAACAAACTTTTCTTTAAGGGACACAGTGTTGTCCTCTTACTCTTTTTGTCCAATTTACCTGGTTAGCTTAAAATTGTAAGTGTAGAAATAATTTAGAAAATTGTCTTTGTTTTTGTTTTTGTTTGGCTTAGGTAGTAGGGACCTGCAAAGGGGATTTTTAAATCTATATTTTCCTGCCTGTTATTAATTTTTATAACTAAAGATTTTACTCATTTAATATTCTAAAGATATATTTATTTGGCAGCTTCTTCCCACATTTCCATAATAATTATAGCATTCTGCTTCTATCTTCTTGGGTCCAGCTTTGACTGAGACCTGATTTTGTTCTTGTTTTGTTGTTATTGTTGCTTAATCTTTTTTTTTCCCCCTTCATTCTAATATTTTTTAACTCTGAAAGTACAACCAGACTTCTCTTTTTTTCTAAGGATGCTAAGCTTAAAGCTAGGTGGTACTAATTTTTAATACTTCATAAAGCTAATTCAGTATAATAAAGGAAATTTCAGTCACTAGACTTAACATTAATCTCTCTGAGGAAGAGCCACCGATGATAGAAATACCTGGTTTTGTTGTCAAAATCAGGCACAGTCCATATCAAGACATCAGGTACAGTAAAGTCTTTCCCTCTGAAAGTCTATGACCTCCAAATCTTATCAGGACTAAAAAAAAACAATTTGTGTTAATTTCACATCAATGGATATAATAAATTCATCCTGATGATGATCTACCTAGCTGAAGCACAATATGAATATGACAGACTGCGAAGTTGCCAGTCTAGGTAACCAATCCAGGTTAAGTAGGGAAAATAGACTTTTGGGCTCTAGTTATCCAGAGTCGGGGATAATCCATTAAATTATGGGCTGCCCGGCTTTGCTCTGGCCATTTGCTGAAGGGTCCTTTTGGTCACGGAAAGTAGAGTAAACTTTCCCCAATTTTGGACCATGAAATTTGATTAAGCAAAGCACCGTAAAGACATTTAGCAATCTGCAGAGACAAGAGTGCTGTTTCTCAGCATTCACAGAGTATGACCTGGATTATATTTTACATATAATTACTTGTTAATAACCATCTTGATTCAAAGTTACAGTTGTAGTAATTGAACATTGAAAATTGTCATCTGTGTGCCTGTTCGTCTTTCCTAGGGGAAAAAAATAACTCAGGATATTTAAAGCTGCCTGACCTCTGGGAATCAGTAAATTTGAAAATCCCTGTGACATCATTCAATAAGGAAGAGACATTAAGGTTGATTACCTTGGGTTATAAGTTTCTCCCTGACTGGAACTTGGGCCAAACATACAGAGCTAGAATAAAAACCTATGCTAAACCAGTATCTGGAAAATATGGGCGTGATGGTTAATCATGCTGGCTCTTACCCAAATGCAGTGGGATCTCCAGTATTCAGGATGCTTTAATACACTGGATAGAGATGCAGTCTGTTCCCCAGCATTTTCATTTAGTGACACATTTGTGAACTTGAAAGAAATATTTTGGACACTATAAAATGAAAATTGATGGTGAACCACCCTAATAAACTCTCCTCCAAAGACTGTATGATGTTGCTTTGGAGATTTTAAGTCTAATCTAGTAATGCATTCATGCATTAACCCCCTTGTCTTATTGGGCCAAAGAATATAAAATACTTCTAAGTCGTGATGATCAGTTCATTATCTTTTCCCATAAACTGTTAGCATGTTTATTTAAACAATGGAATTAATTTTCATGTTTAATAGTGTGTTTTCAAAATAAGATTTTAATTTCACATAGCCTTTTTGTGGGTATGGAATTATTTTTAGGTTTGAAAAATTCATTTTGGAATATAAATTAGTTTTGATTTGCTCAGTCTCACTCCTAAGTGTGTTGATTTCATTTTCTTTATGGAAAATTCTGAATCTTTGGCCTTGTTCTATTCTCACAACTCTTGGAAACCAGTCTAGTTTTTATAGGAAAGGAAAAATAATCAGAATTTTTCAATATGATTTATGGGTTTAGATGTACATTTAGTGGTTCCCAAATCCTCCTCAAAGCTCAAGCTGTGAACTTCAAGGCAGGGCTAAAGTCCTCACCATGGACTAAGGGTCAACATCAGATTCAGGTCATCCTTGAGCTGTTTTCTCCCCCTAAGAACTTATGCCCTATTCAAAATCATGTATCTTCCTAGTAATGACTCCAGAAAAAGCTATTTAATATTTAAGAAGCTACCTAGAGTCTAGAATTTACCAGGTTTTTGGAGATTATCTACTACTAGCTCTAACTTTGGTTTTGGGTTCTCTGCTATAAAAATAATAATGATTATGATTTATTGTGCACTTATGATGTACTAAGCACTGGGCAATATCTCTTATTTCTTGAAAATAACTATGTTATTTCGCACATTTTATAGATAAATAAAAACAATGTGAAGAAATTAAATAACTTTCCCAAAGTTTTACAACTGTCTTGTTTGAATTTCAAACCCAATTCTCTTGGTTGCCAAAGTTTTTCCTTTATGCTATACTATCTGTATATTATAAAGTCACATCACACTATTTTGACCCTTTCCACTTGAGAATCAAGAGAGTTTATAATAGAAGGAGTCAAGATGTACCAATTTAAAAATAGTTTGTTCTTTTATTAGGTTCGGGTTGGGTGAACTAGGAAATAAGGGGGTAAAACACATAACATGAGGAATAAAAATGGATAAAAAATGGGAATCATAGAAAGTATAGATGAAGTACTTTAATTCTCTTTAACCAATCTATATGGTGTGATTACTACTTTTCCAGCATAGTATGGGTAATAGTAGGAGTCATATAAGATAAAGCCCCTGCCCTCATGGAGCTTATTTACTTGGGGAAGATAAAGTAGCACATATTAAACCTGACTATACAAAACAGATTTAGAAGATATGTGACTTCATGACATATTTTTCCTTAAACAGAGAATCACTATCCCCTTTCACATTTAAGCTGAAGTGACGCAAAAAGGAAATCATATTAGAGCTTTTACAAAAGATTTGCTTTTCTATCCCTAACCTAACCTACGTCATGCTAAGTTTAGAGTAAAGGTTCTGAATTTCAGATATAAGGTCATATTAGAGACTAGGACAGAATATGTGGTTTTAGATGCAAGTTAAAATAAAACAAGGAAAGGGCACAAACAAAAATTTACAGAGAGACTCTCCTAAATAAGTCTCGGGGAATAAAATTATGTGTATACTTGATTGCCAACCTCCTATTACACTCTATATTGGGTATAGGGCATCAGAATTGAAGGGAAAAGCATGAGATCCTTCATATAAAAAACTGATGCTACATACCAACCATCAGAAGAGAAAGTAGAGCTATATTTATATTTGTGAGTTATTTTTTTCCTTAAGACCAAGGCTTTGGAGTTACAGGATGCCTGTCTCATGTTCACAACACAATCTATGGCTATATTTCAGAAAGAATTAACCAGAATCTGACTCACATACTTAAATTTAGAAGCTCAGTGTTGTAAACATCTAACCCACCTAGTTACAGAACTCTGGGTAAAAAATTAAAAGCAAAAACCAAAAACACAGTAACAGGGTTTTAAGATAGTTCATCTCCTGATAATGTTGGTTATTACCGCATATCTTCCTGGTCTCTGCAATGCTCCCCACCCCCCGCCCATGTTTATGTTTCCTTATCCAAGAGGAAATAAAGGAAGGAACTTGGGACATCCATCGCTGATTTAAAACTCTGTTCTAAATCATACTTTCAGCAGGTATCAATTACAGGCTTGAGCTTCAAGTTGTGCTCCTTTGGGACTGACTTGGGGTATAAACCTGAACAAGACAGCAAGATTTCTCATTTTTCAGTTTCTCTATCTATGAAAAGAGTGTGATTAAGGGCACCTCTTTCTATAGGGTATGGATCATAATGCTAATGCTTACTAGGTACTTTGCACTCCTTTGGTCAGAGTTCCTCTATACAATTTGTAAAATGCCATGTGAAATTGGATTGAAATCACTCTGGGAAAATTAAGTTGCACCTGTCTTTCACCTGATAGGTTTCCTTCGGTACATAGGAGCATTGCATTTGGTCAAGCTTGCAGTTCTAAATGCTTATAAGAAGGGTAATAGTTATAAGGCTTACAGCAGAATAAATGAGAAAGAGATGTGTGAGTTTTATGGATTAGTGAAATCACTGCTTTTATAAATGCCTTATGGAATGGCCTAACACATTAAAAACTATTGTGGGTTTGTACCCTAAATACATGGCAGATTTTACAGAGCTGGGCATTTGAATTGCTCAATTTAACATTTGATTTTACTCATTTCTCTTTTGTTTTGTCTATTGTGTCGCCGCTACCAGTCTACAAGTTTTCAAGGAGAGAGGCCATGTCTCCTTTCTTTTTATCTCCAGTGACATCTAACATGGTGACTTGATTTACTACATGGCATTGCTCATCACTTAATTCCTTTGTCCTTGACTGATAATTTAGCAAATTGTAGCAGCAGAAAAGGAGGTAAAGAGGAAAAAAGAACATTTGTCTCATTTTGGTTAATTTCCAGTCTTTTATGTCAGTAGAAATGGATGTCTGAGTGTCTGTGTTTCTGTATGTGTGGGGGCTGGGGTAGAGAGAGAGAAGAGGAAGAGGTAAGAGTAGATGCTGGTTTTTTGCACATAGTAAAGACCACTGGTTTCCATGTCATTGCAAAAAGAAAAATGAGGGATACTTGTTTCTGGTGATTTGTATGCTGTGGTGATTTACAAAGTTGACAGCCTTAATAACATAAACAAAGCTTTCATCCAAATAGTTGGACTATATGAGGGGGAGAGAAATATGTGTGGATACACACATACTACAGAATGTGTAGTTGGGAGGAAATGTGATGTGGATAAAAAAACACAAGGATTTTGAATTAAAACTTAAATTCTAGTCCTGACTCTGCTATTAACTTGCTATGTAACTCAGGATGAATCCCCTGCTTTCTCTAGCCCTCAGTTACCTTGTTTGTAAAGACTAAAGCATCAGTAGAGATTAGAAGGTTATTAATAGAGATGTAATAAAGATTAATAGTCTAATCTTTATTTTAAATACTCAATCAGTCTGCCAGCAATTTAAAAATTATAATAAGGCTCACTGAATCATCATGATGTCATCTTTGGGCTTATTAATGTAAACAGCATGTTGCCCCAAGTGCTCAATAAGTATTTGCTGTCTGAACTTGTTGAATTACTTACTCCATATGTAGGCTGCTGAGCAGGCTTCAGTGTATGATGTGAGGGGTTTAACCTGATTAAAACCTCTCCCTTACTCTCCTCCTATGGTACTGTACCATACTCTTTTTTGCTTAGGTCTGCAATAGTTCCCATGAATAATTTAAAAATAGGCTGCTGGGAAAACGTCTGGATGCTTTTTGTGAAGGTCCTGGATAATATCTTCTAGTTCTCTGTCCTTAATGCATTAGCTTAAATCTACTTATTTTCTGAGGTTAAAAGTAGAGACACTGGCCCTAAAAATGTTTTGATGAGGAGCAGTCCATGGCAGGAATAAGTTTGTGCACATCACGAAAGTATGCCTAAGATTATGGGTCTTGGATTGGATATGGACTCCAGGCAGGTAGGTTGTGATGTGAGGACTCTTGATCAGACCTGAGGTGATGAAGCACTTAAAAATAAGAACACAAAATTTCTTCATATTTTTCCAATTTTTGTCTAGAATTGGACCTATCTGCCAAATCAAACTTTCTACTAGACTTAGAGTATCAGAACCTTAGGGATAATTTAGTCTAAGAAGTCCTTCATTTTACAGATGAGAGACTGAGCACCAAAGATGGAAGGAACTTTCCTAAGGTTATACCACTAATTAGTGATACGGCCGAAACTAGAAGCCAGGTATCCTATGCCTGACCAGTGTTCTTTCCCCTACATCCTGCTTTCTCTCAGCTTAAGTGGCCTGTTTTGGGAGTTGAAAAAGCCAGCGAGTAAAACAATAATTTTATGGTATATGACTGTTCTAGAAGAAATTGATGAAGTGACTCCCAAACCAAAATCCACTTGTTGATATCTTGCCTGAGTCCTGTCCATGAAATACAATAAATCAGATGACCTAAAAAAAAAAAATTCCTGAGAATATTCACCATCTTAATAGAATCTGCTTCTAGTCAGCTGGATTTGCCTGGTAGAGTTTATGATTAATCTGCGACCCTGCTCAGTCATTGAATTCTGTCCCTATGGTTTATTACTCTAGTTTGTCCTCACATATCTGCCCCATTTAGTTGGTACTTGGATGATTCTTGTTCTACCTTTACACACGGCAAACTACCAGTAGAGATTATAACTGTCTGTAACTTCCTGTCTGGGCTTTCTTTCTTAACCCTCATGACAGACTTCTGTGGATACTGGGGCATCTGAGAATGCATTACTCATTCTCTTCTCAGGTCTATTTATTCAGTATTGTTACCTTCTTTTAAAGACAAAGCAATTTAGAAAGAACTTTAGTCTACTTTATTTTCACCATTAATTTTCTTCATCAGGTCCTTTTAAAGCATATATTGAGAAGTTCCTGTGTGCCTAGCACGCTATTTGCTGTCTTAGAGGCAAGAAGAAAAGGACAAATAAAGTGTATTGACCATCTATTGTGTGTCAAGCATGGTCTTACTGGCTTTTACTTGGGATACCCCACGTAATCTTAACAATACACCCCAGGAGTAGGCATTGTTTATTATACCATTTTACAAAAGGGAGAAAGAGGGAGAGAGGAGAGAGGAAGGGAGGGAGGGAGGGAGAGAGGGAGAGGGGAGGGGTGAGAGAGAGAGAGAGAGAGAGACTTTCCCCAACTGAACCTGGCATTTGAACTCTGGTCTCTTTGAAAGGATCCCCTTCCCCAAGGAGCTGGCAATCTAGCTGAGAAAAGATTGTTAAAATGACTGGTTTGAAGCAAATTTGTTTAGGTGATAGCTGCTATGTTAGTTGCCTGCCTTCTATCTTTCCTGCCCTCTTCTCCCCTTTGTAGAATTCTCTGCCAAAACCTATGATACAATCTGGCTTCTCAGGTAATCCTGCTATATTGCACCACCTAAGGCTATCTGCCTCTACATTCCTTTACTTCCCTTCTTCTACCAAGTAAAACATATCTCTCTTTATATTTCATCACATTCACTTTTTAAGGTGAACTACCTTATCTGATTGATTACAGTTAATGGGTTAAAGTGAAAATCCTCCTTGTAGTAGTTTCATTTTAATAGGAGATTCTTGGAGACAAAGTGCCTTAAAGACAAAGTGCCTTAAAGGATTGAATCTATAATGGTATATTTCAGGCAAAGTGGCAAGCCTGAGCAAGAGATCCCTGGGTAAAGTGAAGCAGAGAGGAGCAGGTGTGGAGTGTGGTTTTTTGATGCCCTCAAATCACCACACATAGGAAGCCATCTATAAGCATTGCAAAGGTACCTGTAAGGTAGTTTTGCACAGAAGTTAGTCTATCTTCTTAGCACCAGCTGTGCTGACAGCCAGTGGCCAGCTGGGTCTCCTTCCATGTGTATTCACTAATTAATTAAACAGTTGTGGTCATGAGAACTCAGAAAAATCACTAACTGAGAAAAAATCAGTTTCTACACTTCAACTGTGTTGAGTTTGACTATAAGCTGTGAGATTTTCCTTGGCTAGCTCATTATAATGAAGAGCTCCTTATGACCAGGGAGGGACTGTGAACCCTGCCACTGATATCCCTATCCACTCTCACCCTTTCCAAAAGCTGCTAAGTCAAAAGGAGATGTCAGCTGGTAGTAAAGGGATTCCCAGTCACCCTACTTTGCTACCACTAAGGGCTAAGTGTAACTCTTTTCATGCTCTCCTTTGCCCAGTGGTAATCTGTTTCTGGGGTCTCAGCATCTACTTGCTGAAATTTTCCAGTCCTCCTGAGCATCTTCTTCACACTGCATTTGATCACTGTTCTTCTATGTTCTTTCAGGCATGAATGAATTAAACCAGCCAGATTCCCTATGGCTTCTTCAGGGGACCCTATTGCTCTGATTAAAGAATTTCCCCAACACTGGAGAAAACAGTACGTACTAAAATATTATCTTGACTTCTCGTTTGGTATCATCCCTAAAAGAGTGCTCTTTCACTCTGTGGGCCCTGGGCAGGCAATGAGAGCCTGTCCCACATCTGGTACACTTGATAGATTACCAGGTAATGGCCAGTTAAATTACATTTATCTCAGTCAATAACTGTAACCTTATAGAACATGAAAAGCTGCGGTTTATGGAGTATTTGGTAGAATGTGATTTTTATTAATAATGTCCCATTGAGTCATATTGGAGCCTGAGACAAAAGGAAGAATCAGTTTAAATTATATAGATATAGATAGATATAGATATAGATATAGATATATCACTCAGCACACATTGGCCACCCTAGTCATACAATAGAAGATAATATGTGTTTGTTGAGAAAAGGGATGCCATTTGCTAAAAAAGATTACAATAGCTGTAGGTGACTCACATGCATATTAGGCAAGCATCTATTCACTGATTACTAAGCTTAAAAGTCAATGAATGTAGGTTAAGAACAGATTTTGGAGATGGGGGTGGTGTTTGTTATTCTTGCTTTTGGCTCCTTTGTCTTGATGCCTATTCTTAGAAGAAATGCAGTACTGAAAAATCAGCCTAGATATCTAACAATCAGAAGTGGACATGATTAATAGATGCCTAACACTTAAGCTCAGTTTAAAAAATCATGAGTATAAACCAAATTGACAAACCTTCAGCTAGACCAGAAAAAGAGAGAGGACTCAAAGAAAACAAATGAAAGAGAAGTTACAACTGATAGCACAGAAAAACAAAGTATCATAAGAGACTACTCTGAACAATTACATGGCAAAAAAATTGGACGACTGAGAACAAACAGTAAATTCCTAGAAACATATAATCTTCCAAAACTGAATCATGAAGAAATAGAAAATCTGAATAGATATGTTACTAGTAAAGATATTGAAACAGTAATCAAAAATCTCCCAACAAACAAAAGTCCAGGATTAGATGCCTTCACTCATGAATCCTGCAAAGCATACAAAGAAGATTTGATACCTATCTTTCTCAAACTTTTCCAATAAACTGAAGAGGAGGAAATCCTTCCAAACACATTTTATGAAGCCAACATTACCCTGATACCAAAACCAGACAATGATACCACAGAAAAAGAAGACTACAAGACAATATCCTTGATAAACATAGATGCAAAAGTTCTCAACAAAATGTTAGCAAATCTAATCTAACAATATATTAAAAGGATTACTTTTTTGAGATTTATTTTATTTTATTTTATATTATATTTTTTATTGCTTTACAATGGTGTGTTAGTTTCTGCTTTATAACAAAGTGAATCAGTTATACATATACATATGTTCCCATATCTCTTCCCTCTTGCAAATCCCTCCCTCCAACCCTCCCTATCCCACCCCTCTAGGTGGTCACAAAGCACCGAGCTGATCTCCCTGTGCTATGTGGCTGCTTCCCACTAGCTATCTATTTTATGTTTGGTAGTGTATATATGTCCACGCCACTCTCTCACTTTGTCACAGCTTACCCTTCCCCCTCCCCATATCCTCAAGTCCATTCTCTAGTAGGTCTGTGTCTTTATTTCCTTCTTGCCCCTAGGTTCTTCATGACCTTTTTTTTTTTTCTTAGATTCCATATATATGTGTTAGCATACCATATTTCTTTTTCTCTTTCTGACTTACTTCACTCTGTATGACAGACACTAGGTCCATCCACCTCACTACAAATAACTCAATTTTGTTTCCTTTTATGGCTGAGTAATATTCCATTGTATATATGTGCCACATCTTCTTTATCCATTCATCTGTTGATGGACACTTAGGTTGCTTCCATGTCCTGGCTATTGTAAATAGTGCTGCAATGAACATTGTGGTCCATGACTCTTTTTGAATTATGGTTTTCTCAGGGTATATGACCAGTAGTGGGATTGCTGGGTCGTATGGTTGTTCTATTTTTAGTTTTTTAAGGAACCTCCATATTGTTCTCCAGAGTGGCTGTATCAGTTTACATTCCCACCAACAGTGCAAGAGTGTTGCCTTTTCTCCACACCCTCTCCAGCATTTATTGTTTCTAGTTTTTATGATGATGGCCATTCTGACTGGTGTGAGATGATATCTCATTGTAGTTTTGATTTGCATTTCTCTAATGATTAATGATGTTGAGCATTCTTTCATGTATTTGTTGGCAATCTGTATATCTTCTTTGGAGAAATGTCGATTTAGGTCTTCTGCCCATTTTTGGATTGGGTTTTTGTGTTTTTGTTATTGAGTTGCATGAGCTGCTTGTAAATTTTGGAGGTTAATCCTTTGTCAGTTGCTTCATTTGCAAATATTTTCTCCCATTCTGAGGGTTGTCTTTTGGTCTTGTTTATGGTTTCCTTTGCTGTGCAAAAGCTTTTAAGTTTCATTAGGTCCCATTTGTTTATTTTTGTTTTTGTTTCCATTTCTCTAGGAGATAGGTCAAAAAGGATCTTGCTGTGATTTATGTCATAGAGTGTTCTGCCTATGTTTTCCTCTAAGAGTTTGATAGTGTCTGGCCTTACATTTAGGCCTTTAATCCATTTTGAGTTTATTTTTGTGTATGGTGTTAGGGAGTGTTCTAATTTCATACTTTTACATGTACCTGTCCAGTTTTCCCAGCACCACTTATTGAAGAGGCTGTCTTTTCTCCACTGTATATTCTTGCCTCCTTTATCAAAGATAAGGTGACCATATGTGAGTGAGTTTATCTCTGGGCTTTCTATCCTGTTCCACTGATCTATATTTCTGTTTTTGTGCCAGTACCATACTGTCTTGATTACTGTAGCTTTGTAGTATATGATCAAGTAGGATTTATTCCAGAGATGTAGGGATGTTTCAACACATACAAATCAATCAACGTGATATATCACATTAACAAAATGAAGGGTAAAAATCTTATGATCAACTCAATAGATGCATAAGAATCATTTGAAAAAAAAATTCACATCCATTTACAATAAAAACTCCCAACAAAGTAGGTATAGCAGGATGATACCTCAACACAATAAAGGCCATATATGACAAACCCACCAGTAAAATCATACTCAATGCTGAAAGCTTTTCTTCTAAGATTAGGAACATGATGAGGATTCCACTCTTGCCACTTTTATTCAACATAGTATTAGAAATTCTAGCCACACCAATTAGGCAAGAAAAAGAAATTAAAGGCAACAAAATTGGAAACAAAGAAAACTCACTATTTTCAGAAGAAATGATATTATATATATACAAAACACTGAAGACTGCACCCCAAACTGTTAGAAATAAGTGAATTCACAAAAGTCACAGGATACAAAGTCAATATACAGAAATCTGTGGTGTTTTTATACACTATTAGTGAACTATCAGAAAGAGAAATTAAAAAAAAAAATCCCATTTCTATTGCATCAATAAAAAAGAAAAAAAAAAAAAAACAAAACCCTAGGAATAAAATTAACCAAGGAGGTGAAAGACCTTTACACTGAAAACTATGAGACACTGATTAAAAAATGGAAGAAGACACAAATAAATGCAAAGGTATTCCATGCTCATGGATTGGAAGAATTGATATTGTTAAAATGTCCATACTACCCAAAGCAATCTACAGACTCAATGCAATGCCTATCAAAATTCCAATGGCATATTTCACAGAACTAGAATAACTAATACGAAAATTTGTATGGAACCACAGAAGATCCTGAACAGCTGAAACAACCTTGAGAAAGAACAAAACTGGAGGTATTATGATCCCTGATTTCAAACTATACTAGAAATCTGTAGTAATCAAAACAGTATGGTACTGGTGCAAAAACAGACACACAGATCAATGAAACAGAACTGAGAGCTCAGAAATAAACTCACATGTATGGACAATTAATTTACAACAAACAAGCAAAGAACATACAATGGAGAAATGACAGTCTTTTTAATAAATGGTGTTGGGAAAACCACGTGCAAAATAAGGAAACCATCTTACCCAACATACAAAATTAACTCTAAATGAATTAAAAACTTGAGTATAAGATCTAAAACCATAAAATTCCTAGAAGAAAACATAGGTGGTAACCTCACTGACATGGGTCTTAGTGATGTTTTTGTGGATGTTACTCCAAAGGTAAGGAAAACAAAAGCAAAAGTGAACAAATGGAACTACATCAAACTAACAAGCTTCTGCACAGCTAAGGAAACCATTCTCAAAATGAAAAGGCAGCCTACTATATGGCAGAAGATATTCACAAACAATATATCTGATAAGGGGTTAATATCCAAAATATATAAAGAATTTACACTACTCAACAACAAGAAAACAATCTGATCTAAAAAGTTGTAGAGGATCTGAATAGACATTTTTTTTTTCCAAAGAAGACATACAGATGGCCAACAGGGACATGAAAAGATGTTCAACATCATGAATCATCAGGGAAATGCAAGCCAAAACCACAATAAGATACCACCTCATGCCTGTTGGAATGACTATTACTGACAAGACAAGAAATAACAAATGTTGGAGAGAGTGTGGAGAAAAGAGAACCTTCCTACACTGTTGATGAGAATGTAAATTGGTGCAGCCATTATGGAAATCAGTATGGAGATTCCTCAAAAAATTAAGAATAGAGCTACCATATGACCCAGCTATTCCATTCCTAGGTATTTATCTGAAAAACATGAAAACATTAATTCGAAAAGATATATAAACACAAATGTTCATTGCAGCATTATTTACAATAGGCAAGATAGGAAAACAACCAAAGTGTCGATCAATGGATGAATGGATAAAGATGTGGTAAAATTTCATTCTTTTTTATGGCTAACTTTAAATGGAGTATAATCTATAAAACTATTGAATCACTATGTTGTATACATGAAAGTAATATAATATTATAAATCAACTACACTTCAATTAAAAAAGATTATACACACACACACATGCACACACAATGGAATACTACTCAGCCATAAAAAAGCATGAAGTCCTGCCATTTCTGACAACATGGATGGAACTTGATGATATTATGTTAAGTAAAATAAATCAGATGGAAAAAGACAAATACCTTATTATTTCACTCATATGTGGAATCTAAAAAAAAAACAAACAAAAAAAACAAAATGAAATGAAAACAAAGTCATAGATACAGCAAACATTAGTGATTACAAGAAAGCAAGGAGGTTGGGGGAGTGGGTGAAATGGATGAAGAAGGTCAACTTTATTGTGATGGAAGGTAACTAGACTTGTATTTGTGATATTTTGTAGTGTATCAAATTTTTTTTTAAACGATTTTTTTTCTTTAAAGATAACTTTAATTAATTAATTAATTTATTTATTTTTGGCTGTGTTGGGTCTTCGTTTCTATGCGAGGGCTTTCTCTAGTTGCGGCAAGCGGGGGCCACTCTTCATCGCGGTGCGCGGGCCTCTCACTATCGCGGCCTCTCTTGTTGCGGAGCACAGGCTCCAGACACGCAGGCTCAGTAGTTGTGGCTCACGGGCCTAGTTGCTCCGCGGCATGTGGGATCCTCCCAGACCAGGGCTCGAACCCGTGTGCCCTGCATTGGCAGGCAGATTCTCAACCACTGTGCCACCAGGGAAGCCCCAAATTTTTAATTATAATGCTGTACACCTGAAACTTATATAATGAAAAACCATGAGCAAAATGACTATGCAGATCACTAAAACATGGAGAAAAAAAGACCCTAAATATGGTCACTTTCAGTTATATTCCTAACCATGAGGTCAGGGTTTTAATAAATAATACAATACCTTGTAGTTAAAATATCCTTTGTATGTGAATGTGTGCATGTCTAACTTAAGTATTTAGTGTATGGGTTTATGGATATATGAAAGCCAACTTGAAGCCACTCCATCCTTTCTTTCTAGTTGCACTTTCTCGTAAAAGGGGAAAGAACCTCTTCTAAAGATCACTTGAGATTTTTCCTGAGGTAAACAGGATGACTATAGCTGGAGAGCTCAGTGAGACAAGGAGAAAAATTTAGGCATCAGTCCAAAACATATTATGCTTGTAACACACGTAAATTTGTGATTAATTATAGGTGGAGTAGGTTACACAGTTGGTATATTTCTGTTGTCTTCTGTGGAATAAATATCTGTTGTCTCAATTAAAGTACTATACTTCCGTTGGAAGTATTAACAAATGAAAGTGCTGGTTGAGCCTGAATTCCACTCATGATGTAAAATTCAAATTAACTAGGGGAAATTCAAATGCATTTTCGTTTATTAATAACCATGAAAGTCCATAGTCAAGATAAAACCTCAGGCTTAAGAGAGAAAAAGAGAAATACTCAACTATTACAACTAGCAAACAAACAAAAAAAGCTAAACAAGATGAGCAACAACAGTAAAACCTTTGTATTAATAAGTATGCAATTTGTAATTTGTATTAATAGGTATGTAACTTGTAATCTATGTAATTTGTTTAAATGATTTCCTCCTTGAGACATTAACCAGCATTCAGTCTTTAGCGACAGCATTTATCCATACATATAATTATTTTACACTGTTTAAAATGCTAAGAATTTGTTCATTTTATTTAATAATTTATATGGCACTTGGTATAGAATCTTACAAATAACAACTCATTAAATACCCATAGAGGAACGTACTGTTATCTCATTTTACAGATGAGGCAATTGAGATGTAGAAATGTTTATGTAACTTGCTCAAAGTCACACAGCTAGTCAGTTGCAGAGCCTCAATTTGAATACAGCAACACTGGCTCCAGAGTCCATTTTCTTGCCAACTACAAATCATGCCTCATTATTTATAAAATGTTTGCATATTATGCAATAATTATATAATGCATGTACATGAAAACATATATATGACATGGAATGCCAGGGCTACTTAAAACCCAGACGTAGGGGAATTGCCTGGCAGTCCAGTGGTTAGGACTCTGTGCTTCCACTGCAAGGGGTACGGGTTCAATCCCTGGTCGGGGAACTAAGATCCTGGAAGTCGCGTGGTGCACCAAAAAATAAATAAATAAATAAAAATAAAATGAATAAAACCCAGAAGTAAAATGACAAAATATTAGAGCTAGAAGTGCTATTAAAAGTTATTTGGCTTAACCTACACATTTCAAAGAAGAAATAGAGGCCCAGATAAATTGACTTGCTCAAGGTTACACAGATATTCAATGGCAGAGGTGAAACAAGAACTCAGGTCTTCTCATTCTCAATCTGATATTATTTTCATGACATTAAATTGCCTTTGCTATTACTAATTTAAATAAATACATCACTATTTATATTTTTGAATAAATGTCACCCTCAAATGCAAAGCTATATGCTTACAGTAGTGATGCTGTGTTTCACCAAATAGTCTCATAACTTGTTCTTTGAAATTATCTTTGAGACTGGATTTGAGTTAATCAAGAAAAATATGTCATAACACACTATGGTCATACCTTATCATACCTTGCTTTTGGCCAAAAATGGCATGTTTAACTTGATCCTTAACGTCACTGTTCAGACTTATTTCTGAATGGCTTTTGACTATTTCCAAAATTCAACTACCCTTAAAAGACAAAGATTTTTCACCACAGGGATTATTCTAAAGTATGTGAGGCAGACTCTGAGTGCAATTCTAAGGGAGAGTTCCAAAATTTTCCTGAGCAATAAGGAATGTAATTGGAATAAGCCTATAGCCTTTCAAAGTGACAGCTTAGGAAAGACAAACTCATTTGATTGCTTGCTTCCTGATAAGTTTGTTTATTTATCTATCTATCTATTTATTTATTTTGATATATGTTGTTCCATTATTTAGGTCTTTTAGTCTCTCAGCAAGATTTTGTGAATACCAGTGTACAGTTTTTTTCACATCATTTACCAGGTTTATTTCTAAGTATTTCATATTTTGATGGTATTGTAAAGGTTATCTTTTTCTAATTTTCAATGTACAACTATTCATTACTAGTACATAGATATACAGTGGATATTTCTTTATTGACATTCTTCTGGAAACCTTGCTATATTCAGTTATTAGTTCTGGTAGTTTTTTTTTGAAGATTGCATTGTATTTTTTTACATAGACAATCATGTCATTTAGAAATAAAGATAATTTTGATTCTTCCTTTCTAGTCTGGATACCTTATTTTCTTTTTCTTGCCTGGTTGCCCTGGAAAGTTGTACAACGTTGCATAGAAGGAAAGAGAGCAGACATTATTTACTTACTCTTGATCTTAGGATGAAAGAATTCAGTCTTTCACCATTAAATATGATTTAAGAATATATATATATATTCTTTTTCAGATTATTTTCCATTATAGGTTATTACAAGATATTGACTATAGTTCTGCCTTGTTGTTTCCAATAACTTTATTTTTAAAAAAATATTATCACTGTGAGGAATCCAATGTCTTAAATGTTTCAACTCATTGATGGAGTCTAGAAAGGTAATATGTGTGTGTGTGTGTGTGTGTGTGCAGGTGTGCTGTATTGTGTCTCTTGGGTGACTTTTCCCAGATAAATAAGTTCACATAGAGAATACCATTCATCCTCTCAGGCAAAGGAAATTTATCAGAGATGAATACCTTGGTGTGGTATGTAGGACATGTTGATGACATAGTTGAAGAGGTTGTGAGAGTAATAAGGAAGTCAGATAGATAGAACTAGAACTAAGGAAAAAACAATGTAGATAACAACAGTGTGGCAGAGAAGGTCAGATGGAGGAAGTTGCAGTCTAAATAGGAGGAAGAGAAGAGGAACAGGACAGAGGGAGGAAGGAGATTAAAGAAAACTTTAAAGTCAAAACTTTGAGTTATTAGTGTATCAGTGACGTACCCAGTATTGGGAAGAACAGTGAAAGAGAAGGGTCCCAGTTTTAGATAAATTTGCCCTTAAGACTGCTAGCCATTTGTTTCAACCTTCCTTTTATCCCGTCTGTGAAGCCTTGTTGAAATGATCGATGGACAGTTAGATAGATCACGAACAAATGATGGAAACACATTACCATTTGATGATCATCTTAAAATAAAAAATAACCATATTTCTCATATTCACAATTACTCTGTCACTGATGTCAATCATTGAAACAAACGATTGGCCTTCCAAACTGTCAAAGAGTTTTTTCTCCAATCTCGTTTACCCTGACATACACTTAAGTTGGTAAGTATGAGGTGGGGGAACATCTGAATTCAAGTTTTGTTTTGCCATCTCTTAGAGCTAAATGTCATTGCTTTAACACTTGCTAAAATGTTACAAATAAAACAGGAAGAAAATGCAATGAACTCAATTGCAATGAATCTCAAGAAGTGGCTAGTCACTTAGTTTTCAATCCAGTGATATAAAGAGTCATCAAAAACCCAACCAAATACTGCAAATAATGCCATTCACTGAAAAAAATCCTTTTATTTACTGTCACCAGTTTTGGTTTAGAAGTACCTTCTCTCTTTAGCCTTTCACAAGCTACATTTAAGGGAAAGGCATTGGAAATAAATAAATAGCAAGCTTATGCCTAAATTACTTAGGTATCCAGAAGTCCAGCTGTACTCTCTGAGTAGATAATGAGAGAGAGAGGTAAGCAATTGGCTTATGTCAGAGATAAAAGTGAGCAAACCAGCAGGTAAATGTAATAGGAACAAAATATAATCTTTTCTCAACTGCAGATTTTGGGAACAAGTGCCTGTTCAACACACTTTCAGTACTTGATGAGTTCCCTGGCTGTGGTGGGGGAGGGAGTTGTCATTTCCTGCCATAAGAAGGTAGCAGGTGGTGGTAAAAAAAAAAAAAAAGTAAAAATAGCACCACATTACCACAAAGAAGTGTGCTCTTCTCCATTTTGGGGTGTGTGTGTGTGTGTGTGTGTGCATGGTGGGAGGGTAATACTTTTTAAACCTGACTTCCTTTTATTTGCACTTCGTTTGATTGCATTACAATGTGGCTGTTTAAATGTATATTAAAAGTTGAGATTTTTTAAAAAGGCAATGAATGTGTTTTGAGTCGTGTACTCTGCCTTAGTTCAGAGATTGCAGATAAATATGGTAAAATTGTAGTTGAATAATTTTTTAAATGTTAAGTGAGCATGGAGCTTGTGGGGGCCACAGTTGCTGTGAAGGAGGAATTTTCTTTTTGATTGTTTCTGAAATTTCTTCAATTTGATTCCCAAACACTTAAGTGAATACATTTGATTGTTTTGAGGAAACCATGGAGGAAATTGTAATCAGTTCAATGGTATGGCATCCAGAGCACTTATTTTATCCATTGGCAGGTGACCAATAAGAAAGAGCAAATTTTCCTGTTATTAAAAAAGACAACTTCATACAGAAAATAATTCAGATGTGATTCTCAGCAAATAAAAAAGAAAAACTCTTTAAAAAGTGGTTTTGTAATCTCCAAATACTTTGCAGTAGCCAATATCAATTATTAAAACAACAGCTAGAAATTACTAAATATGTTTTTAGATTTTATAACTTGAAGAGCCTTTAAGTGACCTATTTCAAAAATTATACAGAACTGGATAATTGGAAAAAATATTCTACAGACTTGCAGGGACATTTGTATTTAAATTTAACAGGCATTTACTAAAGGTCTACCAATGAACATTTAGTACAGGTCTGTTCTAAGTGTTGTGAGAAATACATAGATGATTAGGACAGAGTTCCTACTCTCAAAAAGCTTACAATCTAGTGGTTATATAGACAACTAACTATACTATCAGACAGGATGAAACACATCAGACTATAATAGAGGTATAAGCACTATGCAGTGGGAAGTCAAAGGAAGGAGAGTTAATTCCAATTTGGATGAACTCAAGAGAGTCTTGGAGGAAGAAATGAGATTATAGAAATTCTCCTTTCTATCAAGAATTTTTCTATCAAAGTGGGAAAGTGGGGATGGGGGACTGGACCTTGAAGACATTCCGACTAAATTAAAAGAGAGAGAGACATTAAATGGTACATGATGTATTCAAGATCAGCCTGGCATGGTGGAAGCCTAGGGCATTTGGAAGAGTGTAATAAGAGATTGGGCTCAAGAGAGAAAATAGAGCTTTGAATGTCAGATATTTACATCATCAAAGTGTGAATATTTGAAGGATTTTGCACAAGTGCATGATATGCTTCAACCTGTATCTGATAAAGACATCTGTAGAAATATGTTAGTCTAAAATAATAAAGTTGTGATATTTAACATAATAGAAAGGAAGTACGGCTATTGCTCATGTCAAAATGTTGTAAACAGAAATAAAATATGAACGTCTGTTCCTCCTGAAATATTGCTGAGTGTTACTGATACTATGCTGGAAACGTACAAAAAGCTTGCAATTGCTGGTCGGTATTCTTTACTTGCTTGCCTATTCATTTTAGGTAGAAGATGACACTCTATCCTTTGAGTCAAAACAGAATAGAAGCTCATAGTCTTTCTGTAGGAACGTCTGCAAAAGACTTTAGAAGAAGGGATTTTCTGGGTTTCTTAGATACTTTTCAACTCATACTACAGACTGCAAGAAAACAGTGGATGATATATATCTGCTTCTTTTAAAACAAATTTATCTATTTATTTACTTATTTATTTTGGCTTCATTGTGTCTTTGTTGCTGCTCTCGGGCTTCCTCTACTTGCTGCGAGCTGGGGCTACTCTTCATTGAGATGCGCGGGCTACTCTTCATTGAGATGCGCGGGCTTCTCATTGCAGTGGCTTCTATTTGCTGCAGAGCATGGGCTCTAGGCACACAGGCTTCAGTAGCTGTGGCACGCGGGCTCAGCAGTTGTAGCTCACGGGCTCTAGAGCACAGGCTCAGTAGTTGTGGCGCACGAGCTTAGTTGCTCCACGGCATGTGGGATCCTCACAGACCAGGGTTCAAACCCGTGTCCCCTGCATTGGCAGGCAGATTCCTAACCACTGCACCACCAGGGAAGTCCCGATATATACCTGCTTTTAAAGCCAAAGAACAAGATCAATGAAGGACAACATTGGCTTGTCCTTCATTATATCCCAATCTTGAACTATATTACCTTTCACTCCAGTGAAATGTCAACAGAAATGACCCAAATATTACAAATAATGATACTCACTGAAAAATTATTTTATTTACTAACAGAGCATTATGCAGTAAAAACAAATACACAAAATTCCAGTCAAATATTGCACATGCATCAAGCTCCAGAGGCTAACATAATCCCAGGCTTGACTTCAGAAGGGGTCTGTGATTCTTTAAGACACTTCAGCCCTGTCCTAGAGAAGAGTAAAATTTCTCGGTCTTTGTGAATCTAGTACCTAAAACATTAGTGTGGGATGAAGAGAGTGTCATAAGAAAGGGTCCCATATGACAATTTTCACAACCTCTTTTCAATCAATATGTATATGATGTCATCTCAGACAATTGTGACAACAGTTCTGGTGAAGACCTACAATCTAATTTGATGTTTGATGTTTCATACCTGGGGCATCCTTATTCTAGACTTGGGCTAGAGTGATCTCCAAGTGAATATGTCATTACCTGGTTCTTGGAACAATGGGTACAGTAGATTTAGCACAAGGGTCTTTGAGGTTAGTCTAGGACTCTCCCCACCTTACCCCCTATAAACTTCCTTTTGGAGACAGATCCAGGGAAAGAAAACTCTCCACTCCTAACACCTTAGAGTCATAGCTCTTTTCTCAAATGTGGTGGCTTATAAAAAAGGAGAGTCTGGGAAGAAGAAACATTAGCAGTGATGTGCCACCCTCTCTGCTTCCACCTAAGCCAAGGGCCATGCACCTGTCACAGCATTCCCGTCACTGGTGGAAAATTAGTCAAGGAATACAGTCATCTTTTTCAATGACACTTCAGTGTCAGTAATCAGAAAAATACCTCTAAGAGCCAAGAGTTTCCAGAAGACTCAGTTTGCTTCTACTAGTCAGGAGGGTTGTTGATGCTGGAAGGAGAACTGTAGGACCACAGTAATGGTTCCTGGTATGTGGTTACTCTGTAGACAGTGACTTAAAGGACTTTTGGGACTTATTTTTTGAAGTGAGAATCTTGATTAATTTATAGGATCCACTTTCTAAGTATAGAAAACATGGTAGAAGATTGAGAAGTAACCAACTAGAAACCTGTTGAGAGAAAACATACTACCAAGAGCCATAAAATAAAACAGGTCCAGCAAAGACAAAACCACCACTAGGGGAGGCTTATATTCAGTCATCTGGGATAACAGTGTTCAGTGTCTTGTACCCCTTTCCTATGCCTCCCTTAAAGCCTGATTGAAGGACAGTATATATTATCTGTCATTTAAAATTCAAGAATAGGACTTCCCTGGCAGTTCAGTGGTTAAGATTCTGTGCTTCCAGTGCAGGGGCCGCAGGTTTGATCCCTGGTCGGGGAACTAAGATCCCACGTGCTGTGCAGTGAGGCCAAAAGATTAAAAAAAAAAAAAAGTAAAATTCAAGACACCACCCTTTTATTAGATTAATTGTCTTGTTCTTTGGATATCAAATGTTCCCTGGGAATTTTTCAGAGTAATTACTGAAGGCTCTATGAGTACTTTTTAGGGTAATTACTGAGGGTTAAACAATTCCTTTTTGCCATTTGCATTTTAGTATTTAAAATTCAATTTAAATAATTTTCCATCAGGATTCTTTATGCAGTTTCTGAAGACCCCAGTATCTGCTGAGAGGTTTCCATATTATGCTTTGCTTTTTAAAAACAAAATGCTATACACCTTGGATAATATAGTGTGGAGAAAATGGCTCCAAATTATAAGTAAAACACAAGTAACTGTGGAGAGGGGGGAAACCACTGAGCACCAAGACCAGAAAGATCTGATACAATGAGCAGAAAGACAAAGGATGCAAAAGCTCTGAGGTCTATTACACACGATCCAGAAATTCTGAGTTTGTCTGAGGTACTGACATTCCCCAAGAAAAGTTACCAGATTTAAATTACTGCACTCCATCTTTAAAGGTGGGAGGCTGAAATTCCAAGCCTAAACTCTCCCTGTAAGGCAAAAAGCTTATCCTTAAGAAAAAGGAGTTTGGGCCCCAGCCAACAAGTAGGAAAGAACTTTTCCTTTCTTTTTTCTTAAAGGAGGGCTTTTTGGCAATCCATGAATTTACACCACATTAGGTAGCTACCTACACCCCAAATCAAGGCCAGCTCCGGACTGAGGCCCTAGAGACTGGTTTAATTTTCCACTTCACCCTTGCTCTTTTTACCAGAACCCTTAAGGTTGGTTTACTCCTCCACTTTCACAGACTATTAATCCTGTGAAGCAGTGGATAGGGTACACTCTCAAAGAGAAAATTGCAAGAAAAAGAACTGCAAAAAAGTGAAAAGGGCCAGAAGGACCTGATTATCTTGGACCTTAGTTTATTTTATGTAAGCTTGGAAGCTTATAACTTTCCTTACAAAAAAATCTCTCTTCTTGTCCAAATGCTCATGTCTGGTCTGAGACACAAGGTGACATTCAAAAGAGTTGAGGAAAATCCCCACAGCCGTGTCAGCAGTGAGAACAGAAAATACGTACAGTTTTCCCACTGTAACATAACTTGTGATCTTCTCATCACTTCTACAAAGTGAAAATATTTTAAATGTAACGTGTAAAATGGAACTTTGTAAAATGGTTACTTGTATTTTGAATAGAAAGTTATTATATACACCATGTTAGCCCAGAGACCACATTTTGAGAAGCCCTGCTTAAGAAAAAAGGAAAGAATAAAAATAGACACCTATAAATCATGTGGATAAGAGGGAGACCCTGAGAGGTGGGAGCCGTGTAAGAACAAACTGACTAATTTTTTTTAATGGATGGTAGGAGCAAGAAAGTGGATAGTGGCTAAAGTAATTTTTAATTATCAGTACAGATTTCAACAGCTTCTGCAGTAACCCATTCCCAATACCAATTGGCATGTGCTGGTCTGCGGGATATGAAATGATTGCGAACTAGGATATCTGAGGAAAGGCAACATGACTGGGCATTATTCACTCTGATGTGAGATTGAGTGATGACCTTCCTTCTTTCTCCGAGTAATTAAAAGCGTATTACTCAGAGCAGAGCAACAAGATACAGAATCAGCTGAAGAGGAAATGTGCTTCAGATCTCAGAAGAGACATTTAGACTCAGCTAAGTGAAACTTCCTAGCAAAATAATAACTCTAAATAACTGCTTTGTCCACATATAGGTATTTCCTCCCTTCATGGAGCTGGCATATCAGGGAATCATAGATGTCAGAGATAAGAGAAGTTGGGAGCATGATTAGATGTGGTATCTATACAGAACACCCCTCTTTTTATTTATTTATTTATGGCTGTGTTGGGTCGTCATTGCTGCGCATGGACTTTCTCTAGTTGTGATGAGCCGGGGCTGCTCTTTGTTGCAGTGCACGGGCTTCTCATTGCAGTGGCTTCTCTTGTTGCCGAACGCGGGTTCTAGGCACGCGGGCTTCAGGAGTTGTGGCACATGGGCTCAATAGTTGTGGCTCATGGGCTCTAGAGTGCAGGCTCAGTAATTGTGGCACATGGGCTTAGTTGCTCTGCGGCATGTGGGATCTTCCCAGACCAGCACTCGAACCTGTGTCTCCTGCATTGGCCGGTGGATTCTTAACCACTGTGCCACCAGGGAAGTCCTGCATGTGCTTCTTATTGCGGTGGCTTCTCTTGTTGTGGAGCACCAGCTCTAGGTGTGCGGACTTCAGTAGTTGTGGCTTGTGGGCTGTAGAGCGCAGGCTCAGTAGTTGTGGTGCACAGGCTTAGTTGCTCTGTGGCACATGGGCTCTTCCCACACCAGGGATCGAAACTGTGTCCCCTGCATTGGCAGGCAGATTCTTAACCACTGTGCCACCAGGGAAGCCCCCCACCCCTCTTTAAAATAAAAATTCTGATGGAACATTCTCCCTAGAAGAATTAACCAGGTAAAGACTTTCTGAAGTATTTGCTTACTGAGCTGTAGTCAGCTCTTAGATATAGTTGCTGGACAGGTTTTCTGGAAATACTGTAAATTATTTCACTTTGAAGATTTTCAAAAGTGAAAAAGAAGCCCTGAGATTTCCTATGTGTGCTGATCAGAATCAGGAAGAAATTGTTCTGCTCTCTTCTATTCAATACTTGTGATTACTCATGTATCATAAAGGTATAATTGCCTCCCATACACATGTACACTCCTTGTTCTGTCCCACATTATTTGCAGTCACTTGTAGCACTAGGTCTGCTTTTTCTTGGCTTACTAAAGTGTGTACATAACCAGAACTCTAAAATAAAGTTGGCTTTTGAGCAAGCAGTTGCATTTGACCTGTGATTGGACGGTTGCTGGGCAGAGCTCCACATCCCAAAATATAGTCTCTACTTGCCACTAATATGTCTCAAAGACCACCATTATAAATTAGGTCTTTTAATAACTTTAATAATTCACTTTCCTTTATTAAAATACAGAAACACATTTTGCTGAGATTTTACTAAGAAGTCTCAGTAAAATAACACAGAAAACTATCCCTGATATTCATTTGAAACAGGTTTTCCCAGAAATAAGCAACGAAATACATAATATTGATGGAAAACACTCTTGAACCATATCATGAGTAAAATTTAGTGAAGCTTCAGGTTCAGGTAAACAGATAAATATTCATAGATAAAAATACTAACTTCCCACAAGAACTACATATGGAATAGTTTCTGGCCTGTATATTGCTGGAAATCAGGCTAAATTCAGGCCATCAGTTTCATTTTTTCTCTTATGTTTTTCTTCTTCCCAAGGAAGTGAGTAAAATTAAGTAAGGATAGGCTCCTGAAGCAAGAAAAAATTTTGCTCAAGGAATCTGGCATGTTCCTTCAAATAAATAGCTCATTTAAAATTGGAGTCTGTTCCAGTGTCTGCTACAATACGGATTCCTTCCTGAGAAAGGGAAATCTCAAAAAAAAAAATAGTAATATGCTCTGAAAAAAATGCCTCCTTCATCTTTTGTGTCCATCGCTCTTAGATAAAGGAATATTTATATTCATTACAGCACAGCTGACTAGGGTTTTTTTTTTCCATGTTTGAAAGCCTTTCCAACAATCCCAAGCAACTTTTCCTACTAGAAAATAATGTTATCTGAACAAAGGGAAAACATTACCAGCTCTCCCAGAAGGAAGTCAGAAGAATATTAAGGGAGATTCTGTATTCAGGAGCATTTCAAGTTTGCAGTCTAGGATATACAGATGAAAAAGCATTAAAATGTGGCCAGTGAGGGAACAACCAACAGGAAAAATACAGACTTCAGGAAGATAGTTTTGACTTTAAGTTCACATCACTTAAGCAAATATGTTCTTAATATTTAGTTGGTTCCCCTCTTTTGTGCTTTTAGGGTACACTGTACATTGTCTATGATCACATTTTTCATATTGTGCAGCAATTATCATTCTTCCTCACTACACTATAAGGTCTAAGAAGACAGAGATCTTGTGCCTTTTTCCACCACCTATATCTCCAGTAGCAAGCATGCACCTGGCAAATGCTGAATAAATATTTGCTGAATAAATATTGGATGATCCCAACATATTCCAAACATAGTTCTAGGTGCTCCGGTGGGTATAAAGGTATATAAAACTCAGCCCCTGACTTCAACAATTTTCTGGCCTAGTTGTGGTGGAGTGGGGTGAAAAGGGGAGCAGAGGCATATATAAGACACAGACATAAGTTACTAACCAAAAAGCAGAAGAAGTATGTGCTTTAAAAGAGGTATAAATGACGGTTTTAAAAAGGAGTTAGGACAACAGTGTTGAGTTAAAGAAGTTTTCATGAAGAACAGGAAATTTGAGAAAGATCTTCACAAATAAGTAGTACTGGTATGCAACAAAACAAAACAAAACAAGATATTCCAAGCTGAGGTAGCAGAATGAAAAAATGAAAAAAGCTATTTGTGGGGGAAGAAAAAGTCAGTTTGAATAGTATGAAGCTCAGTTTGGCTGGAGTTCTGGGCATGTTAGGAGAGCACTGGGAGACAAAATTCTAAAGGTAGATGGCACTGTATTTAAGGAAGCCATTGACCGCCAGACTGTATTTTGTGATTTGCTGGGCAATAGGAATCCATTAATGCTTTTTAAGAGCTCATTTTAAGGAAAAAAATATCTGACAGCATTATATAGTATGGAGTAGAAAACGATAAGGGATAGGGAAATAAATTAAGTAATAAGGTCCTGAACTAGAGTATAAACAATGCAAATTTAAAGAATAATATTATGAGAAATAACGCAGTTGCAGAAAGTAGTAATAATAATAATATCAGTTATTAAGCACTTATGTACCTTACACTATGCTAAATAAATTATATACAGCAGCTCAATTAATTCTCACACTGACTCTCTAAGTTAGGTACTATGATTATTCTCATTTTATCAATGAGAAATTAAAGAATCAGAGAAATTTAGTGATATACCTGAAGTCACACAGTTATTAATTAAAAGAGCAAGAATTTAAATCCAGGTAATCCTGACTCCTAAACATATGTTATTTCCCCCATAGTATGCTATCTTCCCTAACTTGTTTGGAAGTGGAAAATAAATGACAAAGAGTCAATGCCTCCAAGACTTTGAGACAACCTGGGAAAACATTAGTGAACTTAACAGCAATGAAGAAGTCAGGAGCAGAATCTGGTTTGAAGTTTTGAGGGATGATGATTTTTGTGTGAGATATATTGATTTTATTTACTGAAATTATTTCATTCAACAAATACTGAGCACTTATTTGTGTCTTCCACAGTCCTCAGTTCTGTTTTATAGCAAGTAAACAAAACACACAAGAATCCTTGTCTTCAAGAACTTTACATTCTAGTAGGGAAAATATATAAAAACAAAATAAAGGGGCTTCCCTGGTGGCGCAGTGGTTGAGAATCTGCCTGCCAATGCAGGGCACACGGGTTCGAGCCCTGGTCTGGGAAGATCCACATGCCGCGGAGCAGCTGGGCCCGTGAGCCACAATTACTGAGCCTGCGCGTCTGGAGCCTGTGCTCCGCAACAAGAGAGGCCGCGATAGTGAGAGGCCCGCGCACCGCGATGAAGAGTGGCCCCCACTTGCTGCAACTAGAGAAAGTCCTTGCACAGAAACGAAGACCCAACACAGCCATAAATAAATAAATAAAATTTTTTTAAAAAGTAGATTAAAAAAAAAAAACCAAAATAAATAAGTAAAAATCAAAGAGTATGTTAGTTACAACTGGCAATAGAGAAAATAAATACTGAAGGGAGATGGGGAGTGTTGGAGGTGAGCTGCAGTTTTAAATAGGAAGATGAGGGAAAGCCTCATGAAAAGGACCCACTTGGGTAAAGATCTGAAGGAGGCGAGGGAGTAAAACAAATAAATAACTAGGCTAAAGCATTTCAGGTACAGGGAACTGCCAATTCAAATGCTTTGAGGCAGGAAGGTTCTTGGTCTGTTCACCTAACAGCAAGAATTGTAAAGTTGCTGGAGCAGAGTGCAAGGGGGAGAATCTTAGAAGGTGAGGTCAGAAGAGTAACCAGGGGCCAGATCATGTAGTTAAAATAGGCCATTTGTTGTAAGGACTTTTATTTTTCCTCTGAGTGAGATGAGAAGACATTAGGAGATTTTTTATCAAAGAGGTGATATTATCTGACAAGATATGACATATTTTCAATAAATAGAAAAGATGGCTTCACTTTCATATGTTGAATTTTAAGATGATGATGAAATATCCAAAAGAAGAGGTGTTATATACAGTTGGAAAGAGAGCTACAGCTCAGAATTGACATATAGATTTAAGAGTCATTGGTTTTGATAGGAGAGGCGAATGTTCGTTAGAGGTTGACTGGATGTTTATTTGTATAGTTCTGATTTCTAATCAGTGACGTTAGCAGGTGATGACTTTTATATAAGCAGTTAAAAGGAGGTTGAAAACCCAGGGTTTGTGACTTTTTGGTCTGCCACCTAATTTTGCCTGTCACCTAATCAAAATCACTACCTGTGAAAATATTTCAAAGATGTATTTCAGTTTGGGAGCTGAACAACCTCTAATTTTAACCACTCTTTCAACATCGATGTTATTCTTTACAGTCTTGCTTCTTTTTATTTTATAACACTGTCTCTCTACTTCCTTATCTGAGAAATCTCAAGTATTTAACCCCTTCAATCTGAATGCATAGTTCATACTATTTATCAGCACGTTTAAATAAAGTGTGCATCGTTTCTTTGAACAAATGTGCTATTTTACTTACCAGGAAATTGAGGCAAAATAATAACAATTACAATTCCTTCAGGGGTTGAATCAAGCCAACTTCAAACATGGATTTGATAATCTACATGGATTTGATAATCCAAAGCAGGATGTTTTATAATTCCTACTTCATTTTTGTTCTTCCCACATATCTTTAAAGTCAATTAACTCCTCCTGCATTTCAGCAGCCTCGAGGCAACTATCCAGGTGCCTAAGCTAAAATTTGTTTTAGAACAAAGGTCATGGACCTAGCTGGGTCAACTTTTTGGGGATTTTGATTCTCCATATTGATGTCATGGTCTTTTGTCTTGGATAATTGAGAGGTGACTAAATGACCCTTGTTATTGCATGTAATTAAAGAGAGGCTGGTTGCCCACTAATTTTCAGACATCTGGGGAAGATATGAAACAAATCAGTGGTCCCTATATGATGGTTCAAGGACAAATGCTGGGTTGGCTATATCTGAATCATATGGGGATCTTTCTAAAAATACAAATTTCAGGCCCTAAATACTGAATCAGAATCTCTAGAGGAGACACCAGAAAATCTAAGGAAAGTTGTAATTTTTCTTAAACTTCCCCAGATGAGTGTGATAATCAGTGATGTTTGTGAAGCTGTGGTCTACATCAGAGCCTCTCAAATGTTAATATGCCTAAGAATCATTTGTGGTTCTTCTTAAATTGCTGATTGTGTTGCAGCAAGTCCCAGATGGGATCTGAGATTCTTTTGCATTTCTAAAAAGCTCTCCAGTAATGCTGGTTCATGGACCACATTTTGAGTAGTAAGGGGCTAGATTACTTCTCAGGTTCCTTCTAGCTATACTGTCTTGTGATTCTAAAGTGTCTTATGGAACTTGTGACTAATCACCCTCATTCACATCAGAACTTTCCATTAAAGGTAATAGATTTTTCTACACATAGGCTTTTTTTTTCAAAAATTTCTAGACAATAATTGGCTTAATTTTTTTTTCATTTGCAGCTCTGACTTTGTTTCTCACTTTTTAGTTTACGACACATACCTGAAAAAGTCCCAGAAAGATGATCCATCCAAGTTAATCACCTCTGAGGAGTTGTGGACCCACTGAGTACTAAAGCAAACCTTTCTTCTATGTGAGCCAAAAAAAAGAAAAACAGCCTGCCAAACACCAGTAAAGAGATGACTGTCATCATATGGGAATTTGAAGAGCTACTATATGGCACATTTATGATCAAATGGGAGAGGATCAACTGTTATGATGTCCCAGAAGGCCTTTTAACTGAGTAAACAAGAAGGGAAAATTATAACAGCTTGTCATCTGTGCTTGCACATTAGACTTCAATGTAGTTAATGTAGACAAATCCAAAGCAAACATGCAGATAGTTATTTGAAAAAAAACCAAATCATGTATAGAAGCCCAGACCAATGCAATAAAAAGGAGGTTATTCTATATTCAGTCTCCCCAGCCCATCGATGATCAGTCTTTTAGAAAGACCAGCAGTAGATTATAAATTTAGGTTTTTAACCACCATTTAGCAAAGGCAGTTTCTCTAGAAAGAAACATGCCTGCTAATGACACATGTGCTGGGACAGATGGATCTAATACAGATTTTCGATACTTCATCTATGCAGTGACATACACTGTCATTCTTGTGCCAGGTCTCATAGGGAACATATTAGCCTTGTGGGTATTTTATGGCTATATGAAAGAAACCAAACGGGCTGTGATATTCATGATAAACCTAGCCATTGCTGACTTACTACAAGTCCTCTCCTTGCCACTGAGGATCTTTTACTACTTGAATCATGACTGGCCATTTGGGCCTGGCCTCTGCATGTTTTGTTTCTACCTGAAGTATGTCAACATGTATGCAAGCATCTACTTCTTGGTCTGCATCAGTGTGCGAAGATTTTGGTTTCTCCTCTACCCCTTTCGCTTCCACGACTGTAAACAGAAATATGACCTATACATCAGCATTGCTGGCTGGCTAATAATCTGCCTTGCCTGTCTGCTATTTCCTCTCCTCCGAAGCAGTGATGACACCCCTAGCAACAGAACCAAATGCTTTGTGGATCTTCCTACCAGGAATGTCAATCTAGCCCAGTCTGTTGTCATGATGACCGTTGGCGAGTTGATTGGATTTGTCACTCCTCTTCTGATTGTCCTGTATTGTACCTGGAAGACGGTTTTATCACTGCAGGATAAATATCCTGTGGCCCAAGACCTTGGAGAGAAAAAGAAAGCCTTGAAGATGATTCTAACCTGTGCAGGAGTTTTCCTAATTTGCTTTGCACCTTATCACTTCAGTTTTCCTTTAGATTTCCTGGTCAAGTCCAATGAAATTAAAAGCTGCCTAGCCAGAAGGGTGATTCTAATATTTCATTCTATTGCCTTGGGTCTGGCTAGTCTGAATTCCTGCCTTGACCCAATCATATACTACTTTACCACTGATGAGTTCAGAAGACGGCTTTCAAGACAAGATTTGCATGATAATATAAAACTCCATGCAAAATCATTTGTGAGCAGCCATACCACTTCTACCTTGACAACTGAACTATGTTAAAAAAAAACAAAACTGGATGTGGACTTAAATGCAAGTATATCAGAACACACCTGCAATACCCCAAGCCACTGGGAAGTAATCATGGGAAGTACTCACAGCTTTTCAGTTATGCTCTACCTTACCCATATGAGGATTTCACATCTTCATAACACAACCTATTTAGAGCATTACACTCCACTGTCATTTATGTTGAGATGTCCATGTAGTAATTTGTCATGAAGTCTTTAAGACTTAAGCTATAAAATTTCAATGACATACTATACACATATGATCTCAACTAGAGCCAGCAGTTGTATCTGTGAACCTAAGATAAAGAGAGACTATTAGGTTGAAGTCATTATAAGCACTTAGTTTTGTTACAATGGACACTGAGCTTCTTTGTATTTAGAAGCAATGTAATTGTCTATTTATACTAGTAATCACAGTTTATATCCCAATATCATATTTTAGTTGTCTTTAAGTAGGATGGACATTATATTATTCTGCAAAAACAGTGTTAAAATCATGGACCAAAAAAAAAAAAAATCATGGACCATTTTTATCTCCATATGTGATTACACTCTAGGGTTTGAAGACTCAAATAGCTATTTCCTTCATTTCAATATCAGTATGAAAAATCATCTGTCACATCTATTAATAGAATGAAAATCTGAACTCAGGCCTCTGGTATGTTTAAAATAAGAACAAGAAATAAATTCACATACTCTCTATGACTGTATAAATTGCCATATTTAATCTAACCAGGGCAGGTGGCTTGTCAAAGTTCATACAATGTGACCCAAATTGCCTTTAAAGGTCCAGGAGAAAGCAGATAGGTGATAATCATAGTTCTGATTCTCTTAAACTATTTCCAGAGAACACCTCTGAAGATGTATGGATCTGCCAAGTAAAGGAAATGTCCACCATGCTTCTAGAGTGACATCAAGGTACCTCTGACAGGTTACTGCACTTTCTGAGCCTATGGAAGAAGTAGTGCACTAAGTTTAGGCCACTAAGTTTAGGCCAGAGCAAAAAGATGAAGTTATTTCTTATTTTTAAGTTAGGTGGCAACTGTCAAGCTGCATTCACAAGCCAGAGTAGGTTTGGAGGCAGCTAGGCATGTGGACCCTAGAGTCTTCAGTAATTTTTCTGGTCCAGCTTTGCCCCAGTCATACCATTGTAAGGCCAGCACAGCCTCCCTCCCAGCAGCTGGGGAAGTCAATATTTTCCCCTTTTGAGAAAAGTGCATAAGATTAATTTTGGCCACATTGGACGCCCATTAAAATGCCTTGCCTGCTACCTGTTTAGTACTAGTATGCAGGAAACAGACCCAGGATATGGGTAGTAATTTAACCTGAGGTCTTAAATATTAGAATACTTTGAAAAATATTTTGGCATAAAGCTCTAAGTTTCAAAGCGTGCTTTAATTAAAATCTGTGTGCTATAAAATGAAGAAACATGCTACTTCCTATCTGGAAGGAATGTGAAAATCAAGGAAGAGCTCCATCATATTTACAGAAAGGGAGTTATTTTAAGCACACAGTTACAATACCAATATGTTTGGGGAAAAAAAAATGGTGAAATCAAAATGAATTCTAATATCTAAGATGAATGGAATTTTTTCTAATGTTTTCTCTAGGCAAGTGTTGATTTGCTTGTACTTTGTTATTAAGATAATACCCTGCTAGAAGATTGACTTGTGCTGCTAGCAATAGTGTATGTATTTATATCCTAATTATTCATCATAAGGTACATATTTTGATGTGTTAAATGAGTTCTAAATGAGTGTTAAATTGTGCTTTAAAATGGGTAACTGTAATTATGCCTGGTCTCTTTGCTTTAAAGTGATTTGTGTTTGAACATAGTTCAGTGTTGTAATGGGATTGGAAGTAATAATTTTGTGGGTACTTGTAATGAAAAGGACTTGTCTATACTATATGTGTTTATTATTTTCTATATTAGCATGAATTACACTTTTTAGGGTCATTTTGGGAGACCAGTGATTTAATTTCATTAACATATTAATTTCACTTTAAACATATCTATTATTTTAAACAGGAGGAAAATATATCCAGGAGATTACTGAACTTCTTAGAGGAAATGTTGAGGTTATAGCCCATTTATTAGGCAGTCCAGAAGCCCTTGAAAATTATTTATATCATTTGAGGAAAAGACAGAGAGAACAAGTGTCCAGTATTCTTATGCTGCTTAGCTAGGACCACACCTTCTCTTCAGGCCTGCCCATCTAAGTTTGTATTCAATGCTGTGATTTACTTTATCAAGCCCTCCTCATCATCAGTATGTTTTGTCTTCTGTCCTATTCCCTTGTTCTAGTCAGTAACTGATAAATTTATTCACACTAAGGTACTAATGACTAATGTTAGCTTAATATTAATTTGCCAAGGGATATCTGAATTCTAGGCCTTAGGGATGAACTTTAACTCAAAGTGTAAATCTCTCACTTTTAATGGAGGGATTAAAGACACTGAAGCAGACTGGAAAGGAAGATATTTTGAAGAAAGTGAGTCTTACAGCAGTGCCTTTCAGGTTACATATAGTAAATGATCACCTAATTTTCTTACAATAATGGGGATGCTAAATTTTAAGAAATATATCTACAAACATGACTATCAGTTTCTCAGATCTCTGTTTTTTTCTTTTACTTTTTGACTTTTTCCCCTTCCAACTCTGGATCTGATTTCCAGGGAAAAGTCTAAACTAGGAGAGAAGTACTGTTGCAGCTGCCATCCAGACAGCAGCCTCTTGAGTGTCTCCTTTCCTTGGAGAATTTTCTCTCCAAACCTCCCATTTGTCACTTTCCGGGTTTAATGAAAAAAGTAAAACCCTCAAAAAGTAAACACCATCAACTACAGTAATATACAATTCAAGATAAATGAACTCACATTTCCTATTAAAGTTATTTGAGTTCTGATTGCAAAATGTACACACAATTATTCCAACAAATATTTTTTTAAAGTGGCTTTCTAAATAATTTTTATTCATTTATTTATTTATTTTTTGGCTGCATTGGGTCTTCATTGCTGAGCATGGGCTTTCTCTAGTTGTGGCAAGTGGTGGCTACTCTTCATTGCAGTGCATGGGCTTCTCACTGCTGTGGCTTCTCTTGTTGCAGAGCACGGGTTCTAGGCACGCAGACTTCAGTAGTTGTGGCACGTGGGCTCAGTAGTTGTGGCTCACGGGCTCTAGAGCGCAGGCTCAGTAGCTGTGGCGCATGCACTTTGTTGCTCCAAGGCCTGTGGGATCTTCCCGGACCAGGGCTCGAACCCGTGTCCCTTGCATTGGCAGGCGGATTCTTAACCACTGCACCACAAGGGAAGTCCCCAACAGATATTTTTAATATGGAGTGATTTCCATGTTATTATTATTGTCATTGTTATTATTATTATATTCAAATGGTTTATATGTTTTCATTGTCACTTGGTTTAGGAACTAATTCTGTTAACCTGTAATTCCATGAAAAGGAGCCATCTGCTCTAGGAACAACAGATCAAACTACCTTGGTCTGAAACTATGCATAAGTGGAACTCCTGTGCAACGTCATTTTTCTGTCATCTTTTTGTTTTTACTCCCAAAACACTGTGAAAATGTTGCACTTGGAATGTATTTATGTCTATAATTTATAATATGCATTTTAATAATAAAGATGGTCTCTCTATTTGCATAGAAAATTTCTGCCTCCAGAATTCAGTGTCACTTTTTCAGCAAACTGATGTAATTGATGATCTTTGTCAGTGTTCTCACATACATGGATGTAAGTCCCCTGAGGCTCTACTCTCCCTTTCTCTCTGGAGTGGTGCATTCTATTTTCAAATGGAAAGATGAACCACTTCCCCATCCTACCCTACACCTGCATCTACTCTTCCCATACTGTTCACGCCCTACTAAGATTATTCCCCATCCTCACTTGTTGACCAAGTTTATCCAAATGACTTAAATACCTGTACTTGTTAAAGTATAGTCTTTGGGCAGAAAATGAGATGAGGGAACAGAAGGAATGTTTTCTCTTTAGTCTTAAGGGTTTTTAAGACCCGATAGTTTGATTTTTCTTATAGATTAGCAAGAAAAAAGTCTTATCCTTCACTGTCCCCCTCTGCTCTTCTCAAAACAGATCTACATAAACAAAACAAAACAAAACAAATAGTAAAGTCAGGAGAATTGTCTCTGGCTCTCCTCTCATCCTAGTTCTCTTTCTTCCACTTTAGCAACTCCCTCCTCATCTCACCTATATTCCTAATGCTTTCAGGAGGCCCAAGTATCTTCTGCAATAACCAAGTTGTTATGAATTACACATTTTGACTGCTACAGAAAAATGTTCCTAGGAAGTGGTAAAGGCTTTCCTAAGGAGAAATTTCTGATGTTTTGGTAGACTTGAAGAAAATAATGGGATATAAATATGGGATTTTACCCACACATCAAATGTCCTCAAATAATGTACATCCCTCCTACATGCCTTCTTGAAGCCACCTCACAAGTAATTTCACTGCCTTCACTGTACCATATTTTGAGGGGGAAGAAGTGAGAGATAAACTCTCAGGTAAATGTGGCTCTTTCAACTTATTTATTCCTCAATAATTAAAGGATGTGATGTGTGTTTGAGGGGCAGGCAGTGATCTGTATCTTTGTTGAACTTCACAAATAATTTCTTCAGCAGAACTTCCTCAGCCTTAAACACTTACTTGATTTTTCCAAGACCTTATTTCTTCTTCTATTTTTTGTTGACTAAGTTCTCTTCATCTAACTCCTTACTGAACATCTGCTTTTTCATCTATAGGCATAGTCCTTATTTAAGGCCTTACATTTTCCTTCTTGGATCTCTTCAAGGAATAATAGAGCAACTGTTCATTGGTGGAAAGTGGGCTGTAATTAGGCCTATCACTCTGACCGCAATATCTTCCTTTATGCAGGAGCTTCATAAGCAGAGCTGAGAGGCAGATCTAGGATCTCTGTTCTTCAAGTTTGATTCTGTCCCACAATGGAAATATGTTTTTCAGCTTTTTCTAAATAATGTTGAATATTCACAACTTGAACAAAGACCAGGATCATTTATACCTTTTAAAATGCCAATCTAATGAGAAGAAAAAATAAACAAAAACTGCTTGAAACAATAACGATCCAAGTTTGAGGCTCAGGAAATGAAAGCATGAAGGAAGTAATCTTACTATAAACTTCCTACACCATACTTGGATAAAGTAAAACATTGTAATAATGGGTTCAAAATAGTGTCACTAAATAAGTTTAACTTTTTCACTCAGATGCATATAAAGATAGATATGTAGATATATATATAATATGTATAACTTATATATATGTATTTTACTATGGAAAAATTCAAATATATTCAAAAGAAGAAAAGAAGAACAATTAGTATAAGAAACTCTCATGTACCCATTACTCAGCTTCAACCAACAGCAACACATGGTCAGTCTTCTTTCCTCTATGTCTGCACCCACTCTCCTTACCCCAGATTATATAAAAGTACATTTCATATATTATATAATTCAAAATTTTAATATTTTAATAAGTTATAGTACCATTTAAATGAACTATTTAATATATGATAAAAAGGGGTAAGGGATAAGAACTGGTTTTAGATGTTTTTCAGTAATGACATCAAACACTAAATTCTAACAAGTATAAAAATTTACTTTTTATCAATCTGAGCAAGTTCCAACGTAGATAAAATCATCTATTAACCTGATCTTGTTTGCCTTAGCTAAGCCTTCCTTCTACTGCAGAAGTGTGATACAGAATAATGTTGATTTTAGTTCAGGGATCCCTCCATCCGAATTTATTATGACTCTCATGGGAAGGAGTCCAGCACATTCAGGTCCACTAAAAGTAAAAATACCACTGCTGACAGCTTGAATTTCTACATTTTTGTCAAAATCGTCTACTAAACAATACTTCTAGAGCAGTATTAGAATGCATCCATGTAAATGTACACTCTGAAATTTTTCTGAGACCTATGTCATTGTTATGTAAACTCTATGAATACTGCTTATAGTTAGGTGGCTATATTTCTCTAAAATTTCCCTCAGACATTTCACATTTTCTTCCTTTGAATCTTTTTTTATAAGCTGTATTGGTTAGGCTATAGTTTTACCTGTGATTAAAGAAATGTGGCTTAAATTAGATAGAAATGTATTTCTCTTTCATGTAAAAGTCTTAGCCAGTTGGTGGCTTTTTTTGAAAGATATTTGGATATACATTTCCTGTCTTATAATTCCAACACATTTGGGGTGTTTTCTTAATCTGAATGGTGCAAGTTTTCCTATCACATTCACATTATAGCTAGTCGGATGGGGGAATGGGGAAAGGGAGACATGCTTTTTTTTTTAAGGGGGTGACTGGAAGTGTTGAAAATCCTTTCTGCTTGCAACTCATCGGCTATAAATCGGCTACATGGCCCTGCCAAGCTGCGCAGGAGACTAGAATATGTAGTCATTATTACGGGTTGCCATATGCTAAGCTAAAAATTCTTTTATTATAAAAAAAGAAAAACAAATGATGTAACAACGTTTATTATATATCATTCCATGGATATCAGAAGTACTAGGGATGTCATTTTGCCCCAAGAATTCCATATAAACCATAAAACCCAGTAGTCTCTTGTATGCTCATTCCATGTTATAAAACCATCACTTCCCTCTAATGGAGCAGCAAATTCTCTTCCCTCTTGAGGTTATCTAAATCATCCAATGGCACTTTTACCTACAGCAAAAGGAGGGGCAACCTCCAGAAAAAAGTTATAGTGGTGGTGCTCTGGGAGTGTATGGACAACACTTAAAACCTGCAACATGGGGGATCAAATAAGGTTATGGGAAGTGATTGCATTGGTCAGGATCCCACCTATACTTTCTTTACTCTGTTCCTAGAGAGGAAGCAACACTTCCCTTTCCTGACTTCCCACCAGTCAGCTCAGATGCAAAGCATAGGCTTGCCCTCAAACTTGATTGGTCCAAGGAATTAAAATTGCTTCAAAAAGTGTCTTGCAGTACCTGTTTCTTCTGCCTAGAATGTTCTTCCAACAGTTTTCTTTTCCCTTCCTTCAGTTAAAGTGTGTCAGTTCTCAAAGTTGACCACCCTAACTAAAGAGCTCCCCACCCCTCTAGACACAAGTTCATTTCTAATAAGTTATCTTGATTTTTTTCTCATGGCTTCTTATAATTTGTACTTATTTTATTTATTTGTTTATTGTTCACCAGCCCTACTTGAATACAAGATTTTTTTCTCCTTTGTGTCTACAATGCCTACCTCACTATTTGCAACATAGTAGACAGTAAAAAAAATATATGTTGGGAGAATGAGATCAGTGACATGATAGCATAAGACATTCCTTCTTTGTATACCCCTTTTAAATCAACAAATTAGACATCCATACACCAACAAGAGCACATTTGTGGGAGCTTCTGGACTTTGTACATTGCTCTAAAGGACCCAAGTTGTCCACCAGTGCAGATAGTAGGATATAGACAGATCACCATATGGGTTGCCGAACCAGCATAACCAGTATGACTGCCTGGACCCCACTTGCTACTGTTGGGCAAGAATTGGGTGAGTACTGAATTCAGCAGACACTTACCCTCAAGAAAGGACTTGCAGAACTCCAGCCTCCTGAAAGGAGAATCTAAAACAACTTTGGATAAGAAAAAAGAAAAAAGAAAAAAAAAACATGAATTTTGTCACAGTGGAGATGGTGAAAGAAACTTTCTCAGTGCTGTTCCATGCCCCAAAAGGTATTGATTGTGGCTGGTTTATCTGGTGGAGGTGACCTCTCCTGTGGAGAAAAAGAGGGCTTCCCCTTATGCCAGCTAAATGGGATGCTGCTGGAGAAACCAAGTTCTCTCCACCAGCACCCAGAGTACTAAGGTGGGGGCTCTGAAACTGGGGGAATGGAGCATATTAAGAAAGAGGCAGATTAAAATTTCAAATGGCTTTGAGGGACTTGGGCTCAGCAGAAAGTCCATCCACATGTCTCTAGGAGTGCCACAACTGGAGATTTATCTACTAGGTCCTCAGACTCCCTAAACACACCTCACCAAGTGCTAGACCCAGACCTCCCTCCAGTCTGCTGCCAGTTCCTTGTGTGTGCTCCCAAGTACATCATGAAGAGCAAGCTCAGGACACAGAAAGTGTGCTCTGAAAATAGGCAACTGTTTCTCAAGGGAGAAACAAAAACATGCACTATAGCACTACTTTCTGAAATACAAAAGAGAGGTTTCTAATAGCCAGCCTTTTTAATTATAAGAACCAAAGAAGACATAACAGCTTAGTTAAGGAGACATCTGCTACTTCAAATGTGAAAGCAGAAACACAAAGCTACAAAATTTTTTTTTAATTCAAGGAAATATAGCATCACAAAAACAAAATGATATTTCTCCAGCAACCAAACTCATATAACTAATATAGACTTCAAAATAGCTGTTATAAAGAAATTCGATGAGCTACAAGAAAACTCAGAAAGAATTCAACAAATTAGCAATAAAAAAAGAAGTTATTTACTAAAGAGATTAAATTACGAAATAGAACCAAATAGAAATTCTGGAGCTGAAGAATTAAATAAATGAGACAAAAAATGCAATAAAGGGCATCTGTAGCAGGGCAGACTTGATGGAAGAAAAAATAAGTGACTTGCAGGTAGAAATATGAAAATAATGCAGTTAGAAGAGGAATGGGAACTAAGAGTTAAAGAGTGAAGAAAGCCAACCAGAGCTATGAGATTCAATAAGAAAGGCAGATATTAGAATAATTGGGCTTCAGGAAGGAGAAAAGAAGGAGAAGGGAGCAGAAGTTTATTTAAAGAAATAATAGCTGAGAACGTTTCAGACCTGGGAAAAGACTTGGACATGTAAGTCCAAGAAGCTAATAGAACGCCCTGTAATCTCAATGTAAAAAGACCTTCTCTAAGACTCATTATAATGAAACTGTCAAAAAATAATGATGAAATAATCTTAAAGGCAACCAGGGAATAAAAGAAAGTAACCTACAAAGGAAACTCCATTAGGTTATCAGCAGATTTCTCAGCAGAAACTCTACAGGCCAGGAAAGTGTGGAATGATATATTCAAAGTGTTGAAGGATAGAAATTGCCAACCAAGAAAAGTTTATCTGGCAACGGTATCTTTCAGATAAGAGGGAGATATAAAGGTTTTCCTAGGCAAACAATTGCTGAGGGAGTTCACCACCACTAGATCTGCCTTGCAAGAAATATTGAAAGTTCTTCAAGCTGAAATGAAAAGACACTAATCAGTGGCAGGAAAACCTATGAAAGTACACCACACCCTGGTAAAGATGAAAGATAGACAGTCAGATTCAGAAAACTGTAACTCTATATTAGGATGGTGTGTTAACCACTCAACTATAGTAAAAAAAGTTAAAGGAGAAGAGTAGTAAAAATAATTACAGCTACATTAAATTGTTAACAATTACATGGCATAAAGAGAAGCAAATTATAACATCAATTACACAAAAAAGAGGAGTAAAAGAGTGGAGTTTTATAGGCATCCAAACATAAGTTGCTATCAACCTAAAATAGACTGTTCAGAAACCTAGAGTAGATCCACAAAAGACAAAGAAACGGGAAACAGAAAATACCACCATGGAAATTAACCAATTTACAAAAGTATGCAGAAACAGAGAGAAAAAGAAACAATAGAAATACAAAACAATCAGAAAGTAATTAATAAGATGATATAAATAAGTCCTTACGTATTAATAATTAGTATAAATATAAATGGATTGAACTTACCAATCGAAAGGCACACAGTGACTGGATGTATTTAAAAAATACGAGACCCAACTATATACTGCCTAAAAGAGGCCCATTTCAGATTTAAGGACATGCGTAAATTCAAAGTGAAGAGATAGAAAAAGATAAGTCATGAAAGTGGAAACCAAAAGATATAACAACCATAAATATGTACACACCAAACATTGGAACACCTAAATATATTAAGTAAATACTAATAGATCTGAAGGGAGAAACAGACAACAATGCAGTAATAATAGGGGACTTTAACACCCCACTTTCAAAACTGGATGAATCATCCAGACAGAGAAACAACAAGGAAACAATGGATGCAAACCATACATTATACCAAATGGACCTAAAAGACATCTATAGAATATTCCATCCAACAGCAGCAGAAGAAATATTCTTCTCAAGTGCACACAGAACATTCTCAGGGATAGATCATATAAGACATAAAACAAGTCTTAGCAAATGTAAAAAGATTGAAGTAATACCTAGTATCTCTTTTGACCACAGTAATACCAGGTACCTCTTTTGACCACATATTTCTGGTATGAAACCAGAAATCAATGGGAAAGCTGGAAAATCTACAAATATGTGGGAATGAAACAACACACTCCTGAACAGCCAATGTGTCAAAGAAAAACTTAAAATGAAAATCAAAGAATATCTAAAACCACATGAAAATAAAAACACAAATCACCAAAGCCTATGGGACACTGCTAAAGCAGTTCCGAGAGGAAAGTTTATAGTGGTAAATGCATATATTAAGAAATTAGAAAGATTGCAAATAAACAACCTAGGATTACACCTCAAAGAACTAATAAAATAAGAACAAAGTAAGGCCAAAGTTAGGAGACATAAGGAAATAGTAAAGATCACAGTGAAAAATAATAAAATAGGTATCAGAAAAAAAAGAGAAAAGATCAATGAAACTAAAAGCAGGTTTTTCAAATAGATAATAAAATCAACAAACCTTTAGTGATACTAACTAAGAAAAAATAGGGAAGACTCAAATCAATACGATTAGACATAAAAGAGGAGAAACAATAACTAACACTACAGAAATACATAGACTTATAAGAGACCACTACAAAAAGTTATATGCCAACAAAGTAGATAACATAGAAGAAATCAAAAACCTTGAAACATGAACAAAAATATGACAACAAACAGGACCACCTAAGAGAAATGGAAAACTTCTTAAAAACATACAACTTACAAGACTGAATCAGGAAGAAATAGAAAATCTGAATTGACCATTTACTACTAAGGAGATTGAATCAGTAAACAAGTCTCCCAGAAAAGAACAGGGCCATATGGCTTCAATGATGAATTTTATCAAGCACTTAAAGAAGAATTAGCACCAATATTTCTTAAACTCTTCCAAAAAATCAAAGACAATGGAACACTCCCAAACTCATTTTATGAGTCCAACATTACCCTGATACCAAAACCAGGACACTACTAGAAACAAAAATTATAGGCCAATATCCCTGAAGAAAACCAATGGAAAAATTTTCAATAAAATACTAGCAGATTGAATTCAGCAGGACATTAAAAGGATCATTCACCATGATCAAGTGGGACTTATCCCTGAGATGCAAGGATGGTTCAACATATGCAAATCGATCAATACACCACTTTGACAGAATTAAAGTAGAGAATCATATGATCATCTCAATAGATGCAGAAAAAGCATTCAATAAAATTTAACATCCATTCATAATAAAAACCCTTTAAAAATTAGACATAGAAGGAACATGTCTCAACATAATAAAGGCCATATATGACAAGTGCACAGCTAACGTCATGCTCAATGGTGAAAGATTGAAAGCTTTTCCTCCAAGATCAAGTACAAGAAAATGGTGCATATTCTCACCACTCCTATTCAACCCAGCACTAGAAGTCCTAGCTGGAACAATCACACAGGGAAAAAGAAATAAAAGGCATCAAAATTGGAAGGAAAGAAGTAAAATAGAATTTATTTGCAGATGACATGATTTATATATATAGAACATTCTAAAGACTCCACCAAAAAAAAACCTGTCAGATCCAATCAATCAATTCAGTAAAGTTTCAGGATACACATTTAACATACAAAAGTCAGTAGCATTTCTATATACCAAAAATGAATTTTCTGAAAAAAGAAATAAAGAAATTAATCACATTTACAACAGCACCAAGAATACTCAGGAATAAATTTATCCAAGGAGGTAAAAGATCTCTATTCTAAAAACTACAAGACATTGAAGAAGACACAAAGAAAGGGAAAGGTACCCAGGTTCAGGGATTGGAGGAATTAATATTGTTAAAATGTCTATACTATCAAAATGCATCTATGATTCAATGCAATCGTTATCAAGATTCCAATGGAATATTTATAGAAGTAGAAAAAAAACTCCTAAAATGTATGTGAAACCACAAAAAACCCTGAATAGCCAAGGAAACACTGAGAAAAAAATAAGAACAAGGCAGGAGGCATCACACTTCCAGATTTGGAGCTATACTATAAATGTAGAGTCATCAAAACAGTACAGTGCTGTTATAAAACAGACAAATAGATGAAAGGAACAGAATCAAGAGCACAGTAATAAACCCAAGCATATACAGTCAACTAATATTTGACAAGAGAGCTGAGAATACTCAATGGAGAAAAAACAGTCTTTTCAATATTGTTGCTGGGATAATTGGATATTCACATGTATAAGAATGAAACTGGACCAATATCTTACACTACTTGCAAAATTAACTAAAATTGTATAAAAGAATTAAATGTAAGACCTGAAACCATGAAACTGCTAGAAGAAAACACAGGAATAAAGCTCTTTGGCCTGGGTCTTTGTAATTTTTTTTTATGACACCTAAAGCAGAAGCAGCAAAATAAAAATAAACAAGTGGGACTACATCAAACTAAAAAGATTCTGCACAGCAAAAGAGACCATCAACAAACTGAAAAAAAACAAACTCTACAGAATGGGAAAAAAATATTTGCAAACCATATATCTGATGAGGGGCTAATAACCAAAATATATAAAGAATGCATACAACTCAACAACAATAAAAAAAGACCAAAAAAACCCACCCCAGTTTAAAAAAATAGGACAAAGGACCTGAATAGACATTTCTCCAAAGAAGGTATATGAAAGGCTATCAGGTACATAAAAAAAACAAAAAACAAAAAAACGCTCAACATCACTAGTCATTAGGAAAATGCAAATTAAAACCACAATGAGATATCACCTCATGTCTCTTAGAATGGCTATCATTAAAAAGACAAAACAAATGCTGACATGGATGTGGTGAAAAAGGAACACTTGTGAACTATTAGTGAAATTGTAGATTGGTGCAGCCACTATAGAAAACAATATGGAGGATCCTCAAGAAAATGAAAATAGAACTATGATATGATCTGGCAAGTCTATTTCTTGGAATATATCCAAAGAAAATAAAAACAGTATCTCAAAAAGATATCTGCACTCTAATGTTCATAGCAGCATTACTTACATTAACCAAGATATGGAAATTACCTAAGTGTCCATCGATGGATGTACTGATAAAGTTGTTTTATATATATAAAAAAATTAATGATATTATTTTTCAAATTCTTCCAAAAAATTGAAGAGAAGGGAACACCTCCAAACTCATTCTATGGGACCAGTAATACCCTGATAACCAAGCCAGATAATGACACTACAAGGAACGAAAACTATAGACCAACACTAGTGATAAACATAGATGAAAAAATTCTCAATAAAATATCAGTAAACCAAATTCAAGAACTCATTAAAAATTATACACCATGACTAAGAGTAAATGTGATACACCACATCAATAGAATGAAAGACAAAATACATATGATCATCTCAATAGATGCAGAAAAATAACTTGACAACATACACCATTCTTTTATGATAAATATTCTCAACAGATTGGGTATAGAAAGAACACACCCCAACATAATAAAGGCCGGATACAACAAACCCATAGCTAACAGTATATTCAATGGAGAAAAATTGAAAGCATTTTCTCTAAGATCAGGAGCAAGACAAGGGTGTCCTCTCTCCATTCTTATTCAACATAGTACTAGAAATCCTTGCTAGAGCAATCAGGTAAGATAAATAAATAAAAGGCATTCAAACTGGAAAGGAAGAAGTAAAATTATCACTGTTTGCTAATGATATGGTCTTAGGTTGAAAATCCCAAAGTCTCAACTAAAAAAATGTTGGATCTAATCAATGGATTTTGAAAATTTGCAGGATGTAAAATCAATACACAGAAATTAGGTGATATTCTGTACACTAACAATAAAACATCTGAAAAAGAAATTTTAAAAAATATCCAATTCAAAATAGCATCAAACAAAATAAAACACTTAGGAGTAAATTTATCTAAGGAAGTGAAAGATCTGTACAATAAAAAGTATGAGACCTTGCTGAAAAAAACTGAAGAAGGCACAAACAAATGGAAGCATATTCTGTTTTCATGGATTGGAAGAGTTAATATTGTTCAAAATGTCCATGTTACCAAAGCCATCTATAGATTTAATGCAATCCCTATCAAAATCCCAATGATGTTTTTAATAGAAATAGAAAAGCAATTCTAAATTCTGTATGGAACCACAGAAGATCGTGAATAGCCAAAGCAATCATAAGAAAGAATAAGAAAACCAGTGTCATCATACATCCTGATTTCAAAATACTAAAGTCATATGGTACTGGCAAAAAAAAATAGACACATAAATCAATGGAACAGAAAAGCCCAGAATTAGACCCCTATATATATGGTCAACTAATATTTGATAAGGAAGTCAGGAACACCTAGTGGGGAAAGGACAGTATCTTCAAGAAATGGTGGTAGGAAAACTGGCTCACCACACAAAGAAAAAATGAATTTGAGACCCTATCTAACACCATTCACAAACCTTAACTCTAAATGGATCAAAGATTTAAACATAAGACCTGAAACTGTAAAAATTCTAGAAGAAAAACAGGGAAGATGCTCCTTGACATTGGTCTTGGCAATGCTTTTTTGGATATGACATCAAAAAACATAAACAAAAGAAAAAAAATCGGGACTACACCAAAAAAAATTTCTGCAAAACAAAAGAAATGATCAACACAATGAAAAGGCAACCTACAGAATTGCAGAAAATTTTTACAGACTATGTATTGAATCAGGGGTTAATATCCAAAATTTATAAAGAACTCATACAACTCAATATCAAAAAAATCTGATTAAAAAATGGGCAGAGGAACTAAATAGACTTTTATCCAAAGAAGACATCCAAATGGCCAGCAAGTACATGAAAAAGTACTTAACTTTGCTAATAATGAGGGAAATGCAAATGAAAACCAGGATGAGATATCACCTCAGACCTGTAAGAATAGCAATCATCACGAAGACAAGAGATAAGGGTTGGTGAGGATGTGGAGAAAAGGAAATCCTTGTGCACAGTTGTTGGGATTGTAAACTGATTCAGCCACTATGGAGAGTGATATTTCCACACTTTAAAAATTAAAAACAGAACTACCATATAATCCAGCAAGCCCACTTCTGGGTATATATCCCAATTAAATGAAAACTGGTTATCAAAGAGACATATGCAGTCCTATGTTTATTGCAGCATAATTCACTATAGCCTAGATATGGAAACAACATGTGTCTGTCAACAACTGAATGAATAAAGAGGATGCAGTATATATATATGTATATATATATATATATATAATTCTATTCAGCCAATAAAATGGAAATTCTGCCATTTACAACAACATGGATGGCCCTTGAGGACATTATGTTAAGTGAGATAAGTAACACAGAGGAAGACAAATACTATATGACATCTCTTGTATGTAGAATCTAAAATAACTGAAAACTAAAATCATAAAGTCAGAGAGTAAGATGGTGGAACCAGGAGCTGTGAGGTGGGGAAAAGGGAGAGATGTTGTTTAAGGGTACACACTTGCAACTAGTAGATAAGTAAGTCCTGGAGACCTATACACAGTATAGTGATTATAGACAACAAAAATGTATTATAAACATTAAACTTTCTAGGAAATTACATCTTAGTTGTTCTTACCACAAGAAGAAATGTTAATCATGTGATGCAATAGAGGTTTTAGTTAATGCTACTGGCAATTATATTGCAATTTAATGTATCAAATCACTATGTTGTACACTTTAAATTTACACAGTGTTATATATCAGATATACATCAATAAAAATATATATTTTGAAAGGATGAAGAAACAATGAGGGTAAATAAATTGAACTCTGTTATCCAGTATTCTACTCTTTGGAATTCTATATCAATTGACAATTTTTGCTTTATAGCATACAATAACAGTTCAGATTTATTGTTTAACATAAACAATACAAGATCTTCAGGTGCCATCAAAATCATCTAAGAGGAAACACATTCATCTTATTTTTCGTATTATGTACACTTCCTTGTGTTGGTGTGATATAAAAATAATATATCTGGTTTTTGCTCCTTGTTCCTTGCACAGAACTTCAAATACCCTTGGAATTTCCTGTGTGATACAAGTATATTTGTTATGCTGTTGAGGTAACTCATGGAGGAGTCCCTAGAGAGCTTCATAATGGGGGGGGGGGTGGGTCACCAGAAAGACCAATGATATGATTAGAAAGTTGGAACTCTGAGCCAGCCTAATGTCCAGGGAAGGAAGAGGGGCTGCAGATTGAGTTCAATCATATGACCAATGATTTAATCAGACACACTTTCATAATGAAAACTGGAAAAAAATATCTATGGACATTGAGGTTCAGAGGAAATTCCTTGTTGGTGAACATATTAAGATACTGGTACTCTCTGACTCTACTTGAACAGAAGCTCTTGCACTCAGGACCCTCCCAGACCTTGCCCTATGTACCTCCATCTGGATATACATATGTATCTATTATAATAAAATGATAATTGCAAGCATAGAACTTTCCTGAGTTCTGTGAATCATTCTAGTGAATTATTTAGCCTAAGGGCATTGTTGGAAGCCCCAAATTTGTAGCGAGCCGGACAGAAGTGGGGATGCCTTGGGCATATCTGAAACTTGTGGTTGGCCCCTGAAGTGGTGGAAGTCTTATGAAGGACTTGCTCTTGTGGGATCTCTGTTAACTCCGTGTAGTGTCAGAATTGAATTGAATTGTAGGATAACTTGTTGGTGTCAGAAAATTGGTGTCAGAGCCATACTGGAAATCTTGGTATCACTATATTTTCACTCTCAACCACATAGGACTTTGAATAGCAAGACCATCCCTATTAACTTATTTGTGTACAGCTAGCAGACAGCTTGTTAGAACAATTGCTATATTCTTAGATAAATGGTCCTTCTAATGCAAAGAGCAAAAATTAAAAGATCCAGTTGATTTGATCATTGCCAGTAATTAGTCAAGTCAATGGATATAATAAATAAAATAAAAAGAAAATGAAGCCAGTAGTTTGACCAGTAACCAGTAGTTTAACTAAAACTACCAGGTGATCCAGTGGTATTTAAAAATCCAAATTTGCTTTCTTGCAATAAGCACAGCTCTGGATCAAAATATTAGTCTTACAAAAGAGGGAGATACTTGAATTTTGCATACTTCAAAAACTTAATATCCTCTCATTGAAAACAAGCCCTTTGTCTTACTTTTAAACTGTCCTATTTGGTTGTATTCCAAATCTGTTTAAGCATAGCTTCAGTAAAGCCCACAGCTGAGGCAAAATGTGTTCTAGAGAATGAGGCCAAGAAGAGCATCACAAATGTTATCTACCAATATTAAACAGAAACTCAAACAAAAAGAGAGGATGGGCTTCCCCAAAAATGTTACCTGGGAGGGAAATTCACTAGTCCTCTGCCAATCCATCCAACCTGATAATTGCTCCCATGGGACCTTGTCAGAGGCATTTAAAAACCATTAAAAAAAAACCCCAGTCAATGCTGGTCTTAAGGTAAGGATCATGGAACAATTTAGCTCTTTCTTTACCAACTATAATTCTAACCAATCATTTCTGAATACGTATAAAATACTCCACAATTTTCCCTTGTTTTCATCGAATACAAACTGTATTGTGTTCAGGATTTGCGGCCTGAACCTGACCTGGTAGTGTTACCGAGTCCAAGCTCACTCTGCTCGCCGCCGACAAGCCGGCAGACTGAGAAGATGGCAGACTAATGTCTCCAAAAAGCATCTTATCGGGGTTTGGATGCCAGTTTCTTTTATAGAATAGAGAGGGGGAGGAGATGAGAAAGTAAAGTAAAAAGGCCATAAGATTTGCAAATGTCCCCTGGAATGGCCGGCCTCAGGGAAGGGATGTGTTAATTTCTTCTTTCTTGCAGCCATCCTGCAAGCCACCTGTCTTGCAGGTGGACAGGGTCAGGATGTTTCCCTCAACAAAGGCACTTTGGTTTAACATTCAGGCAGAGGGGCAGTGTTCCCTGAGGCAGGCCATTGTGTATAGGCAGTATCCTTTTATTGAACAAAAGCAACGGGAAGCAAAGGTTAAAGTAAAAGAAACAGATCCAACATGTAGTCAGATTTGGCTCTTCCCAGTTACAGTAGCGGTAGGGAAATTCCCATCAGTACCTCTGCCGCTGCCCAATTCAGGCTCTAAGTTAAGTAAGACAATTATTTGCTAACAAATCATCTAAACTGAGATTGTTTACTCCAAATCAGTAGCTTGTATATAATAGTCTTGGAAGTATAATTTGGATTTTACTTAGCAGTATGATGAAAGAGTTCATACCTAAAGAGAGGTTTGGGAAAGAAAATGTAGCCAGAATAAGAGATGGGACTGTGGGTTGAGCCCTTTTGAGTTTCCTTGTCTGCTGGTTAGACTCATCACAACTGTGTCATTGACTATATTTTAGATCTTTTAGTTGCAGATACTTCTGGGAATGAATAAACAGTTTCCTCTAAAATCACTGTTGTAAGTATGAAGAGGTAGGGGAAGAAATATGGCTTTGGGAGGCAAGAGGGGAAGTAAGGATCATTAGAACTGTTGGAGAAGCATCTGTATTTGGAAAAGTGATTTCTAATAATATGATATACTTAATATAAATAATTTGCAACGTTTCTTTTCTTTTTATGGCTATGAAAATAAACCAAATTAGTAGACTCGATAAGTAAGGTGATCTACAGTGTGCTTTTGCTGTAGCTTCAACATTAGCTACGATAGAAAAGTTTTGTAAATCCACTTGTCTTAATACTTGCAGTAATTAAGCAGTTAAACATTGAATGTATAACATGTAACATGATTCGTGTTAGGCACTAGGGATATGAAGAAAATAACAATAGGTTAGCTTAATGGGATGGTCTCAACTTTTTTACCTTCCATTTGCCTCTCAGACCATCTTAATCTGGTTTATTCTATCACTGTTTTATTATTTATCCATCCATTAACAAATATTTTTTGAGCACCAACTAGTGCCAGGTACTAGCTGGGTACTGTGAGATTACCATCTAGATAACTTGTGGTCAATATTACTTATATTTATAGATACAATTCTATGTTTAGTTTTCGAGGTAAAATACATTTTATTCTAAAATCACTATTGCTTTTATTCATTTCTAGTAATAATATTTAATGTATTTTAAACTTTAAATAACATTAAAGAGCATGAGTCTGCTTTTGTTTGTTTATTAAAGAGAAACATGAGTCTAAAAAGAGGTTTAAAAAGATATCATTGAAGTGGGTTACGGAGTCTCTGATCCTGAGGGTAAGCTTCATAAGGAGTAAAAGCTCATTCTCTGTATTCTTCTAGGCATGTATCTGAGCAAAAATGGAGATTTATACCAGTTAGCTGGATCACTGTAGTAACAAACAAGCTTATATGAACAAATTAGATTAAGGCCTTTTTTTTTTCTTACCATCACTCTTTTACAGGAAAGCAAAGTAAAATTCAGGAAAGCCTTTAAATTATTATCTACAATTTGGTTATCTTTGATATAATATTTGTCCTTGGACAAATAAATTAATGTTTCCAAACTGCTATTATTACAATCAATAGCTTTATACTATAGCCTTAGAAAACTCAACTATCTGTCTTTGAGACCTCAGTTTCTTTCTTTTTTTTTCTCATTAATTTACTCATATATTACTCATTTACTCATTTTTTTAAACATCTTTATTAAAGTATAATTGCTTTACAATGGTGTGTTAGTTTCTGCTTTATAACAAAGTGAATCAGTTATACATATACATATGTTCCCATATCTCTTCCCTCTTGCATCTCCATCCCGCCCACCCTCCCTATCCCACCCCTCTAGGTGGTCACAAAGCACCGAGCTGATCTCCCTGTGCTATGCCGCTGCTTCCCACTAGCTATCTATTTTACATTTGGTAGTGTATATATGTCCATGCCACTCTCTCACCCTGTCACATCTCACCCCTCCCCCTCCCCATATCCTCAAGTCCATTCTCTAGTAGGTCTGTGTCTTTATTCCCGTCTTGCCACTAGGTTCTTCATGACCTTTTTTTTTTCCTTAGATTCCATATATATGTGTTAGCATACTGTATTTGTTTTTCTCTTTCTGACTTACTTCACTCTGTATGACAGACTCTAAGTCCATCCACCTCACTACAAATACCTCCATTTCATTTCTTTTTATAGCTGAGTAATATTCCATTGTATATATGTGCCACATCTTCTTTATCCATTCATCTGTCGATGGACACTTAGGTTGCTTCCATGTCCTGGCTATTGTAAATAGAGCTGCAATGAACATTTTGGTACATGACTCTTTTTGAATTATGGTTTTCTCAGGGTATATGCCCAGTAGTGGGATTGCTGGGTCGTATGGTAGTTCTATTTTTAGTTTCGTAAGGAACCTCCATACTGTTCTCCATAGTGGCTGTATCAATTTACATTGCCACCAACAGTGCAAGAGTGTTCCCTTTTCTCCACACCCTCTCCAGCATTTATTGTTTCTAGATTTTTTGATGATGGCCATTCTGACGGGTGTGAGATGATATCTCATTGTAGTTTTGATTTGCATTTCTCTAATGATTAATGATGTTGAGCATTCTTTCATGTGTCTGTTGGCAATCTGTATATCTTCTTTGGAGAAATGTCTATTTAGGTCTTCTGCCCATTTTTGCATTGGGTTGTTTGTTTTTTTGTTATTGAGCTGCATGAGCTGCTTGTAAATCTTGGAGATTAATCCTTTGTCAGTTGCTTCCTTTGCAAATATTTTCCCCAATTCTGAGGGTTGTCTTTTGGTCTTGTTTATGGTTTCCTTTGCTGTGCAAAAGCTTTTAAGTTTCATTAGGTCCCATTTGTTTATTTGTGTTTTTATTTCCATTTCTCTAGGAGGTGGGTCAAAAAGGATCTTGCTGTGATTTATGTCATAGGGTGTTCTGCCTATGTTTTCCTCTAAGAGTTTGATAGTGTCTGGCCTTACACTTAGGTCTTTAATCCATTTTGAGTTTATTTTTGTGTATGGTGTCAGGGAGTGTTCTAATTTCATACTTTTACCTGTACCTGTCCAGTTTTCCCAGCACCACTTATTGAAGAGGCTGTCTTTTCTCCACTGTATATGCTTGCCTCCTTTATCAAAGATAAGGTGACCATATGTGCGTGGGTTTATCTCTGGGCTTCCTATCCTGTTCCATTGATCTATATTTTTGTTTTTGTGCCTGTACCAAACTGTCTTGATTACTGTAGCTTTGTAATATAGTCTGAAGTCAGGGAGCCTGATTCCTCCAGCTCCATTTTTCATTCTCAAGATTGCTTTGGCTATTCGAGGTCTTTTGTGTTTCCATACAAATTGTGAAATTTTTTGTTCTAGTTCTGTGAAAAATGCCAGTGGTAGTTTGATAGGGATTGCATTGAATCTGTAGATTGCTTTGGGTAGTAGAGTCATTTTCACAATGTTGATTCTTCCAATCCAAGAACATGGTATATCTCTCCATCTATTTGTATCATCTTTAATTTCTTTCATCAGTGTCCTATAATTTTCTGCATACAGGTCTTTTGTCTCCTTAGGTAGGTTTATTCCTAGATATTTTATTCTTTTTGTTGCAATGGTAAACGGGAGTGTTTTCTTAATTTCACTTTCAGATTTTTCATCATTAGTGTATAGAAATGCAAGAGATTTCTGTGCATTAATTTTGTATCCTGCTACTTTACCAAATTCATTGATTAGCTCTAGTAGTTTTCTGGTAGCATCTTTAGGATTCTCTCTATATAGTATCATGTCATCTGCAAACAGTGACAGCTTCACATCTTCTTTTCCAATTTGGATTCCTTTTATTTCTTTTTCTTCTCCGACTGCTGTGGCTAACACTTCCAAAACTATTTTGAATAATAGTGGTGAGAGTGGGCAACCTTGTTTTGTTCCTGATCTTAGTGGAAACGGTTTCAGTTTTTCACCATTGAGGATGATGTTGGCTGTGGGTTTGTCATATATGACCTTTATTATGTTGAGGAAAGTTCCCTCTATGCCTACTTTCTGTAGGGCTTTTATCATAAATTGGTGTTGAATTTTGTCGAAAGCTTTCTCTGCATCCATTGAGATGATCATATGGTTTTTCTCCTTCAATTTGTTACCATGGTGTATCACGTTGACTGATTTGCGTATATTGAAGAATCCTTGCATTCCTGGAATAAACCCCACTTGATCATGGTGTATAATCTTTTTAATGTGCTGTTGGATTCTGTTTGCTAGTATTTTGTTGAGGATTTTTGCATCTATGTTCATCAGTGATATTGGCCTGTAGTTTTCTTTCTTTGTGACATCTTTTTCTGATTTTGGTATCAGGGTGATTGTGGCCTCATAGAATGAGTTGAGGAGTGTTCCTCCCTCTGCAATATTTTGGAAGAGTTTGAGAAGGATAGGTGTTAGCTCTTCTCTAAATGTTTGATAGAATTCGCCTGTGAAGCCATCTGGTCCTGGGCTTTTGTTTGTTGGAAGATTTTTAATCACAGTTTCAATTTCAGTGCTTGTGATTGGAGACCTCAGTTTCTTAATGTGTAAACTCAGGTTATTAGACTATGACTTCTAAGGACCCTTCCACTATTAAAGTTTTGTAATTTTATGAAATTATCTGTATCGCCTGTAAAATTAGGAATGTTACTGAAGGTCTTTATACCATGATGTATAAAGGTAAAAATATCCCTGTCTTTAGGATACCACAGTTACTCTAGATTGTAAAATACCAGTGCAAAGTTTGGCAGTGCAGGCAAAGCTCACAAGACAGGCATTTCAGAGTTTAGTATTTTATGTCATGATTAGCACTTTATGATACAATGGGTAACCACCACTAACAGTTTAGGAAGAAAAAATGCAAAGAGCTATTATGTTCACCTTTGATTTCCTTCTCAGTTAAGGGTTCTCAAATCCCTAGAAAGTATTCAGGCAAATTTTCATGGGTCACCACAGCAAGGGTGTCCCAGACTTGGATTTCACAGTCCAGAAAATATTCCATAAAGTAAAAAGTAGGTGGGACTGACAAAGGTTGTGTTTTGCCAAGTACATTAAAGCAAATCACCAACCAATTACATACGCTATTACCACTATTTCAATTTTACTTATTTATTTTTAAAGGAACTGCTCTTTTTATTATTGGTTTGTTTGTTTGTTTGTTTGTTGGCCATGCTGAGCGGCTTGCAGGATCTCAGTTCCCCGACCAGGAACTGAACCCGGACCACAGTAGTGAAAGCCCAGAATCCTAACCACTAGGCCACCAGGGAAGTCCCCTAATATTTCTATTTTAAAAAGGACATTTTAATCTCTCAACCTCCTCTAAAGAAAAAGCATAAACCCAGAATAAAAGATTTATTTATTTATTTAAGTGGAATACATTTAGCCTTGTGAAAATGCACTGTATTATTTATATTTTCCCTTTTCTAAAAATGTTATTTTCAATTGGTATTTGAGAACTACTGTTCCATAGGCCTAAAAGAAGTGATTCTATATTCAGGTTTCAAGTAGAGTAGTGATAGTACTCATGACTGACTATTTGCTCTTGCAAATTATCATGAACGCACAAGCCTAGGTTCAGTGTCCAGAAGAAATTTGCTTTCTACGTTTTGAGCACAAATTGAAAATAACATATTGTATAGACAAAATAGCAGTGAATTTGGAGTAAGGCTGAGTAGGTTTGAATCTTATCATTCACACTTATTAGCAGTGTCTTCAGAGCCCTCATTCATCAAATGAAAATAGTAATAACTCTCTTAGGTGATGATTCACAAACTTTCAATGAGAAACATATCCACCAAGCTACTGTCAGTCCAAGTAAATTGAACCATGCAGATATGTAAGCCATTTAAGCCCCCACATTTTGGTGTGGTTTGTTATACAGAAAGAACTAACGAATAGGAAAAGAGATAGAAGAATATATATCCTGATCTCAATCTCCCTCCTACTCCTGATCTGCTGATTCCCCCCACTGGCTAAACCCAACAGGAAGTCAAGGGTAAGAATGCCCATCAGTGTACTCCATAAAGGGTCTGTTAGCAAAAATCATGGTGGAGAAGGATGGAGATTGAATTTTGAGAGACAAATATAATATATCCAACACATGTTAAAGTAACCATAAGTTCTGCATGGCTTGAGTTCTGGGTGTAGAGAAGAGTGACAGTAGATGAGAATGGAATGGTCAACTGGAGCCAGATTGTGAAGGGCTTAATGCCAGGCTAAAGACTTTACCTTGTAGATAGTACCTGTCACCACTAAAAGTCTAGTAACCCAGAGGGACTATACAGATACTACAGAGAATAGAATCATATTGTTGAGAACAAAGATATCAGATATGTCATTACTTTGTTTGGCCAGCCTGGGCTAGCTGACTGTCTGAGGGGCCCCTGGCATCTACAGCTTTAGATTCCAATTTCCTCATCCCCTCTTTTGTATCCCAGGTTCCCTGCAAGAATTTCCTTATTATAGGAAAAACATGTACTTTCTCACCTTCACCTTGGCTACTCCATAGATAACTTATAGATTTCAGACTTTCTGGTTACTCCTACAAAGCCCATTTTATGTTGCTTTTGACAATGTTCACTCATATTAAAATAATAAATGAAACTTACCTGTCCACATTTCAGTCATTTTACCCTTTATTTTTTATGACAGAGGGCTAGTTCCTCCCTTATAGTACCCATATCCTGTGGTGGCCAGAGGAGGAAGTCTCCTCTATTATAAAATTCATGGTTTCTAGGACACATAGAAAGTAACCATATCCCCACTCAGGTCAAACCTTCCTCAGAGCACTTTTAGTCACCTATAAAATAAGGAAGGAAGTATGAAGGTGTCAGGGTGAAAGAAAAGGGAAAATAGGAAATGAGGACTCAAGCCAATGTACACATAAAAGCCCAACTCTTGCTCTCATTTTCAGTAGGTGTTCCCCCTCATACTGCCCCCAGAGTATCCAGAGCCTCCAGCTATAATATTCTTACCCACTACATTTCTGTCCTACACCATGATCTAGAATTTTCTCTCACATCCACTCCCAACAAAGTTTGTCTCTTTTAGGTTTGTTTTCCTCAGGGCCCTTTCTTTTGTTTTCCCTGGAGAAATAGTAGTAGCCAATGGGTTAACCAGATAAATGAATTCAGTTAATACATTATGAGCCACATAACACAATGCCTTAAAATTAAATATATATCTAAGGAAAGTCTGTAATATGAGATATATGTGGTGAGCTAATAATGAGGTATTTTTGAGCAGAAAGACCTTTATCAAGGGGCAAGGTTAAATAACAGAAGATGGCTGTAAACTGTCTTCTGAGGAAGGTGAATGTATTAACACAGTAACAGTTATTTATGCCCACATTAAGTGGCTAATGGGGGTTGGCAGTGGTGATGGGGTGGAAAGGTTATGCTCCATAAAGTCAGGGACCTGGCTTGATGAAGTGTCTGCCATCACGTAGCTGCACCCTCTGGGGCTTTTCACCTCTAAGGCCACCACAGAAAGAAGAGGGCAGGATGGACTAGACACACTGGTCCTTAACTGCCTCAACTCAGAAGTAAAAATTATCAACTCTAGTCAGAGTCAATTGTCCAGAACTAGTCACATAGCCCAGCCTAATAACTAGGGGAACTGAGAAATATAGGGAAATAGATTGAATATTTAGTGAGCACTAACGTCTCTGTCATTATGGGGCTTGTTAACTGCAGGTCTATTGCTTTGCTGAATAGTATTTGCAAGTTTGGGACAAGAGCTGAATTATTTTAAATGGTAGAGGAGAGGGGAAGAGGTATTCATAATTGTCCTCCTTCACATTCCCCCATGCAAAGCTCAACATCACCATTAAACATATTGAAACACATAGAGTGTTATTTTGAAAGGCTGATATTAATCTGGGTCAGTTACCTACATGTTTTGGTACAGACTTGGTCCATCTCTGGCAGTAAGAAAGCATGCAAAGTAAAGTGAGACAGTAAGAAAAGAAACCAAGGGGGATGATTCAGAACTCTGGCCATGGACACTGAGCATTTACCAATTATTTCTTTTGGGTAGGTCCTGTTGAGTATTACTAAGCTAACAGGCAGGGTTTTAAGGGGAATATACAGTGAAGGACATGAATTCCCTCCTGCCAGAGGGAAAAGAAACATGCACTGAACTACTTTGTGTTAAGGTTAAGGGGGAAAAAAAACCCCAGAATTAACCTTCAAGGTTGTTTGCATTTAAGAGGATGTCAAAGAGGGGCTAATGCTTAACACACATTTATAACTGACTAATGATAACCTTTCAGGCAACAGTAAGACAAAGGAGATTGTTACTTGTGAACACTGGAGGAAACATGGCACTCATAGTTTCAAGAGTATGCAAGCTCCTTGTGTATGCAAGATGCCCTTGTTTAGTGTCACTCAAATCCATTATGTTAAAGGCAACCTATGCTGTCCATGTTCAGTGCCTTCCCTTCCCATGCACAGCTTCCTTTCAGAATACTTGAACTTTGGTTCTCATTAAGGAAGAGACAAAACAACTTTTATACCAAAGAATAGAATATTCTTATAAATTGAGGTAATATCCAAAGTTAGGAACCTGAAAGAGTTAAGGGGCACCTTAATACTTGACTTAGGGATAATAATCTGAGTCTCTAAATTCTGCAACTCAGCATTTTGTATTCCTCTCATTGACCTAGGCTTGTCCTCTTCTTTGGTTAGGTAAATGTAGTAACAGATCATGTAGCAATATTATTTGTTATTTATTAATAAGTCATTTAGTTGTCAAAAAACTAAAGCAGCTTAAAATAAAATGGACACCATCAAACAAGACACTACAAAATCACTAGTCAAAAGACAATAGGTTAGTGTGTGGATATGGCAGGAATGTGTGAGTGGCTTGCTCAGGAAGGTAAAAGGGAAGAAGAACTGCCAGAAAATCTAGGCTAAGTTTTGAGTTATAGCACAGAACCTGTCCTCAGCTTTCTGCCAATCAAGGCAAAAGGTGAAATATGATGGGTTCTGTAACTCCTTTGTAAAAAAAATAACCAAACCAGATGTTGGTGGGCATTTTTAAAACCCTAGCACCATTGCTCTTTTTAATGTAAGAATACTCTTATTGTTATTTTGGAAAACACCCTTCCATTCTTATTCTGTGTTTTAAGTGTGGCTGCCAGCCTCTCACTATTTTCAGGAAAGAGCACGAATCCAATTTTGGTCAATCAGTTTATTCTATCCCCAGGCTGCGGCGTTTAATTCAGGGTAGTTACATTAACAAGCCGTACCAATGAGATTTAATACTGACATTTTTGTTGAAACTTTCCTCTACACCTGAAGCTGGACAAATATGAGCTTGGAGCTTGTTGGAGCACAATGGCAACTTATAATTGTGTAATAGATAAATTATGAGAATAGGGCATAGAAATTCATATCAGATGTGCAACTTTCAAAAATCTTATTTTATGTAGAGGTAAAGTTTAAGGTATCTAGAAGGATGGATTCTGAGCATGTCCTTTAAATCTCAGATCTCCAAAGTGGGGGATATACACCCAGGGGGAATACATATGATGGTCTTTTGGGAATGGGAAGAAAATATTAGAATTTCTATATGTATTTATTTTTATTTAAAAATAATAAAGAAAATAAACTTTAATTATATTTAATATAGGAATTAGCAATATTATATGTATTATAAATAAATATAATCCTATGAGGGTAAATGCTCCAATGTTTTATAAATTGAAGTATAGTTCATGTACAATATTATATGTTACAGGTGTACAATATAGTGATTCACAATTTTTAAAGGTTATATTCTATTTATAGTTATTATAAAATATTGGCTATATTCCCTGTATTGTACAGTATATCCTTGTAGCTTATTTTACACATAATAGTTTGTACCTCCAAGTCCCCTACCCCCATATTGCCCCTCCCCCCTTTCCTCTCCCCACTGGTAACCACTAGTTTGTTCTCTATATCTGTGAGTCCATTTCTTTTTTGTTATATTCACTAGTTTGTTGTATTTGTTAGATTCCACATAAAAGTGATATCATACAGTATTTATCTTTCTCTGACTTATTTCCCTTAGCATAATACCCTCAAAGTCCATCCATGTTGTTGCAAATGGCAAAATTTCATTCCTTTTTTATGGCTGAGTAGTATTCCATTGTTCCATTTTGTGTGTGTGTGTGTATATATATATATATATATATATATATATATATATATATATATATCAAGCACATCTTCTTTATCCCTTTGTCTTTTGATGGACACTTAGGTTGCTTCCATATCTTGACAACTGTAAATAATTCTGCTATGAACATTGGGGTGTATGTATCTTTTTGAATTAATGTTTTTGTTTTTATTGTGGGGGGATATATACCCAGGAGTGGAATTGCTGGGTCATATGGTAGTTCCATTTTTAGTTTTTTTGAAAAATCTTCATACTGTTTTCCACAGTGACTGCACCAATTTACACTCCCATCAACAGTGTACAAGGGTCCCCTTTTCTCCACATCCTTACCAACACTTGTTATTTGTAGCTTTTTGCTGATAGCCATTCTGACAGGTGTGAGTTAATATCCCATTGTGGTTTTGATTTACATTTACCTGATGATTAGTGATGTTGAGCATCTTTTCATGTACCTAATGGGCATCTGCATTTCCTCTTGCTCAAATTTTTTTAACTGATAGAGATATATGATCAAAAAATTTTGGAAACTCCTAATTTGGACTATACTCCTTGAAAAACACTTCCTAATGTGTGTCCCCCACTACATTACTGCTCCTCTCCCTTTATTAAAATGTTTTGAAGATCCAAAGTGGATCCTATAGTGCAAAATTGATCAATGCATTACAAGCAAGAGGTGTTACTCTCAGGTGTCAGTCTAGGACATTGATGTTCACATTAGGATATTTTGACTTGGAAAATAGTTTTCCTACAAATTTTGACCCCACTTTCTTTTCTAAACACACTAGGGGAATGCTGATAGCTGAATTAGAAGAACTCCTAGGACTCATCCCTCAACCTTCACCACATTTCACAGAGAATGACCCCTGCTTTATACTCTCCTGTCTCTGGTCTGGAAGTGTTACAGACACAGAAAGCCACAAAATGTCAGAGTTGTAGAGATCAACTAGTTCCACCCAACATGCCTTAAATGGGGAACCTGAGGTGCAGGAGAGGAAAATAATATTTGTAACTAAATTATTTATGCTATAATTGATCATATTCTTATTTAAAATTTTCCCTAAAGCCTAAAGTGACCACCTCTTCAATATTCAGTCAATAAATATTTATTGAGTGCATGCTTATTCTCAGCTTAACACTACTGTAGATAGTGAGGTTTCAGGAGTAAACAGGAAACCCCAAAACTTCATTTCTGCAGATTTTACATTATGACGTTTCTAATAGGCAAGATAGCAAAAAGGTAGATTTTTGTTTTTGCTTTTTTTATAACAAAACACCAACCATCATTACCTAAGTCATTCCTGAATGGCCTAACTCTATCATTTTATTTACATTGGAAAGCATAAGTTCACTTTACTGTCTGTCTTTCCAGTGTGCAAAACTTCCAACATTTTCAAGATGGAAAATAAAATCAAGAGGAACTACAAACACTTCAATTATACCATTTCATGGAGACAAAAAGGTCGCAGCTTATAAGACTATCACAAAAATACTAGGCCACTAGAGCAGAGTAGAAGAAACAAATATTTAAGCAGAAATATACCTCCACTGACCACCTCCATAGGTTTTAAATTGAACAGTTAATTTTAGTAGCTGAGCATTTTAATGGCAGGTAGATGCTAGAAGGAAGAATGATTCTATCACAATACAAATATATCCCTGTGTCCCTTTAAGTAGCACCTTCTCAAATTCTTTTTTATAGATTATCAAATACTTGACAATAGGAAAAACTATTAATTTTTTTCATGCCATTTCTGAGTTTGTGTGAATAAAAAATTGATCAAGAAAATCTGAAATTACAATAATTAAAATAACACTTAAGGGTGTTTTGTTTTACTCTACAGAAAACCAAAAGAAAAGACTGGTCCAGCACAAAGTACTTGGCAATCCTATTACGGTGTCCTAGTATTTACGGCAAACGTTTTCATCAGCCTACACTGTGATTGCATTCCTATAACCACCAGGCAAGAGAACTTCTTCCTCTTATATTCCCTCAGCATTTGGGGCAGAGGTGTCAGGAGACAAAGTAGGAAGTGCAATGGTAATAGAAAAAAATGGCATAAGGTTGGGAACATGACACTATCTCCCCTCCCTGGAACATACTGACTCTGAAGGTTATACCAAACATAACTGGTTTTGCATCTCGTCAAAATCAATTTAAGATTCAAAGAAAAGATCTCCCTGCCTCCAAACACCTCACTCCCTAGTACCTAAAATGCACTTTAGGGAGCCATTTCATTGAGTTACCTCTTGCCTTTACCCAGATGCCTCTTTGCAAGTTTAGTCACCTGTAGGAAAAATGCATTTTTTCCCCAACCCATCAGAGTAACTGAGTTTATCCGACCACTCTTATCATGAGAGGGGTATAAAGGGAATATTGGAGGTAAGCCCTGACCTCAAGCCTGAATTCTTTTAGAATTTTTTCATGAGTTGGGGAACCCTGAGAGTGCCAAGGCTATACAGTCATCCCCCACATCCAGTGTCCATTTGCCTCCCTCACCCAGCAGTATCTATAGTCATCCATATTCTTGGTAAACTATACAATCCCAAATGTGGATATTCAGCTCTGTTTTCCATGCTTTCATAATCAATTCCTTCACAAGCACTTGAACCAGAGAAACATGCAAACCCTGTGCATGTCCACCTAGGGCTTGAGGTCACATGCCAGAGCACAGAGATGTTTCGTTAGCTGTGTTATGCTGTCATCCTGAAATGGACACAAAGAAGTACTAGGGCTGGAATTTTGGCAGAGTCTCAGAAAACGTGGGTAGTTACAAGTTTCATTTTAAATACCATACACATACCATACCTGTGATGCCCAGTTTTCAATGCAGCAGAACATAAGCCAAAGTGGATTTTGAGTCTGAAAATTAAATGATGGGAACAGCAATATTTTTCTGCCTTAGAGACTTCAAGGTCATCAAGGTTTGTTTTGTTGTTGTTGTTGTTTTGGGTTTTTTTTTGTCATTGTCTCACTAGGTGGTCTTATGAAAGCTCTTTCCCCTCTCTGGACCTCAGTGTTACCATTCATAAGATAAAGGGTAAGGACTAAATAAGCTTGGGGTCCCTACAATTCTGACAGTTCCTGGTCTTATGTAGGTTCACCAATTCAAAATTGTGACTCTGTCATTTTATTGATCTTAGCAAATAATTCTGAAATAATTAATTTAAATATCTAACCTACTCTCCCCCTGCTGATCTTCAAAATGCGACTTAAAGCAAAATCAACTCATTCAGGGCTTTGTAGAGTCTGTTTATGAAGTAAAATCTGCAGTGTTCTTATTATCCCCTCCTCAAAATTTTGCCACAACTTCCTACATCTGATAGAATATAGTTCAAACTTCTTAACCCCCCCGTTAAGTTTATTTCCAATTTTTAGTGTAATTTTGCTAAACTATTCTACTCACCCCTCATTATCACTAAAATATCTCTGACTTTTTCTACCTCTGTTCCCATCATCTCCCCTATCATGGATTAGTATCTTCATCCTCTTTATCTTATCAAATGTACCATAAAAGGTGTAATGTCAGAGCGAAAAGCAGAGTAAGTACCTCTGAAAATCCTCTCCATAAAAACAATGGTAACAGTGGCAAATATTGTCACAATTAATTTTCCAGAACTCTGAAAGTAAACAAAAGACTTGCAATAATTCCAGTTACATTTATTTAAGAAAAATAGCTGAATCAGAACAGTGAGCTTTGTGGCCCTATGTCTATCCCCATCTACTCAAGTTCATGGTAGCCATGAAAACCAACAGCCTGAAATTATTGTGAAAACCAGTAACCTGGCTGCCACAGGAGGGTTCAGAATGGAGTTGGAGCTCTTTCAAAGCCCTATTTTCAGAAAATTGTCATTATTTGACCTGTCTTGCAGTTCCCTGGAAAGTCCACTCGCAAGGCTTGTCTTTTTTTGACCTGGGTCAGAGCTCTCCCGGTGCATACAAATTTTTTCCAGTGGCATCTGTTGAAAGTAATCACTGGCAACTGTGTAACAATGCAGCTACCTGGGGCAGAGATAACAGTTGGGTGAAGCAGCAAGCTTATCAAAAGTGTAAAAGAAAAATCTGGGAAGTAAGATGACCAAAAGAGGCTTTTAAACACTTGGACATATTCTTGGGAATCTAAAAGTCCATCTACTAGTGTTATTTCAGTAAGTGGAAGTGATACCCATTCTGTAATACATGCAATAAAATGTTTAAGAGCACTAGTGATGATACATTTCTAACAAGCTAATTTCAAGCTACTTTCAGCACAGTATCTTTCAGTGAGTGTAAGTGATCCACATTCTGTAATGCATGTGGTGGAGCATTTAACAAGCCTAGTAATAAAGATGTTTCTAACAAGCTCAAACAAAGTCCATGTGCATGTGTAGGACTGTACACATGCCCAGTGATGTGTGTATGCCCAGGAAAGACTGGAGAAGGCCCTAAACTCTCATCTTTGACACATTTTCAGGCTATTCAAAAGCAGAAAGTAAAGGCTAAGGCAGAGGTATAAACTGCCTGTTTGAGTGTTGAAGGTATGACCCAACCTAACCAAGAAATTCAATGAACTCCAAGTAGGATGAAAATCAAAGAGATTCACACTGGGACACATCATAATCAAACCTACAAAAAACAAAGTCAAGGACAGAAACTTGAAAGCAGCAAGAGAGAAGTAACTCATCATATACAAATCTCTTGAATAAAATTACTAGCTGGTTTCTCACCAGAAACCAGGAAAGCCAAAAGGCACTCAGATGACATATTCAAAGTGCTGAAAGAGAAAAAAAGCCTGTTAAGCAAGAATTCTATATCTAGAAAAGCAAAACTATCCTTCAAAAAAAGGAGAATTTATGACATTCCCCAATAAAGAAAAGCTGTAAGAGTGTATTGCTAGTGGACTTTCCTTACAAGAAAGTCTAAAAGGGCTGTCATGAGATTAAATGAGATGATGCAGATGTGACATCAGCAAGATGGTGGAATAGAAGGTTCCCAGCTTACTACCCCCACACAAACAACAATCTGGCAGCCATCCATAGACAAAAGTGTCTTTGTGGGAGCTTTGTGATCCAGATAGAAGATTTCAAACCACAGTAAAGCCCAAGACCAAGGATAGCTGCTAAGGCAAGCCCACGCACTGGTGGCAGTCTTGCCAGACATAGTCCCACATGCAGACAGAAAGCAGCCTCATTCCCCTATGGACTTGGCTCTAGCAGCACTTGGCCATCATCCTACAAGCAGCCCTACTTGCCAAGGGAATCATGAGGAGACACATCTATATCTTTGGTAATAGGCCCATCAGACACATACTCAATTATAGATCATGAAGCAACCTGTGACTTAGCTCCAGGCAAATCTATTACCAGTACAGAGTCAGTGTGCCTGCATAGGGACCTGGTAAGATAAATGCTCATACATGCCCTCAGTGTCAAGCCCACCAAACTTGTTTCTGACTGTGAATCCTAAAGTAGTCCTATGACCCAGCTGCAGTCCGGCTCTCAGTCTCCCTTCCCGGGGACTCACTGATGCCCATGCACCTGGTAGGAGGCCTGCCAAACCCAGTCTAAGCTGTGGACCCTGAAGTTAGTCCTGGCAATGGATGCTGAAGTGACCCTAAGACTTGGTTAGAGCCCTGCTTTTCTGCAGTCCAAGGGAAGTCCTGCCTACCCAGGGAACTGGTGGGCAACACCTCTGACAAAGCACTCAGTGGCAGGCCCACTGGCCTTGGTTCTGGTTGCATACCATGAAGCAGCCCTATGATTCAGCTCCAGCTCCATTCTGCTGTGATACTGGAGACACTCTTGTCCACCAGGGACCCTGAACAGGGACCTGGTGTAAGCCATATCCATCTACAACAATAACAGGCCCACAGTGTGCAGACTTAACTGTGGTGCCTGAAAAGGCCCCATGACCTGGCCACAGCTCTATTCAACCATGAAGGCAGAAACCCATGATCTGGGGATCTGGCAGGAACCACATCCACTTTTGACCCTGGTAACAGGCCTACCAACAGTGGACTGAATTATAAACCTAGTAAAAGCCATGTGGCTTGGCTCCCACCCCACTTGATTGTGATAACAGAGGAAGTCCAGAACTCAGCAGAAGAAGGCTTTTACCTGCATAATTGAGTCTGTAAGGACAGGAAGAGGTGTTTTTCTCTTAAAATACACAAAAATCAATACAAGGCTACACAGATGATGAAGAATCAGGCAAACATGACATACCCAAAGGAAACTAACAAAGCTCCAGTAACAAATTCAAAAGAAATTAAAATCTACAAGTTGCCTGACCAAAAAAAAATTAATATTTATCTTAAGGAAGCTCAACAAGCTATAGGAGAACACAGATGGACAACTCAATGAAATTAGAAAAACAACACATGAACAAAACAAGAAGTTCAACAAAGTGATAGAAATTATTTAAAAAAATCAAACAGCAATTCTGGAGCTGAAAAATACAATGAATGAAATTTTAAAAAATGCAATAGAGGGCATCAACAGCAGATTTGATCAAGCAGAAGAAAGAATCTGAAAACTCCAAGAAGATCATTTGAAATTATCTAATCAGAGGAGAAAAATAATGAAAAGGAATCAAGAAAACATATAGGACTTATGGGAGACTATCAAAGCAAACAATATAAGCATTATGGGTGTCCCAGAAGGAAAAGAGAAAGAGAAAGGGGCAAAAAGAAATAAGAATGTAATGTACAGCACAGGGAATATACCCAATATTTTGTAATAATTTTATATGGAGTATAATCTATAAAAATATCAAATTACTATGTTATACACAGGAAACTAATATAATATTGTAAGTCAACTATACTGCAGTTAAATAAAAAAAAGAAATAATGGCTGAAAAATTCCCAAATCTGTGGAGAGATATGGACATCCAGGAACACAAAGCTCAAAATCTCCAAAAATATTGAACCCAAGAAAGACTTCGTTGAGGCACATTATAATTAAACTGACAAAAATCAAAGACAATGAGAGAATTTTGAAAACAGTGAAAAAAATCAAATTGCCAAATACAAGGGAATGCCCCATAAAATTATCAGTAGGGATTATTTGTAATGTATAGAAATATAAAATCACTTTGTTGTGTACCTGGAACTAGCATAGTGTTGTAGGTCAATTATACTTCAAAAAACAAGCAAACTCATAGAAGAAGAGATCATATTTCTGGTTACCAGAGGCAGGGGTTGGGGGAAGGGGGAATTGGATGAAGGTGGTCAAAAGGTACAAACTTCCACTTATAAGATAAATAAGATATAATGTACAGCATGATTAATATAATTAACACTGTTATATGTTATATATGATAGTTAAGAGAGTAAGTCCTGAGTTCTCATCATAAAGAATCTTTTTCCTTTATGTTGCATCTATATGAGATGATGGATGTTCACTAAACTTATTGTGGTGATCATTTCATGATATATATAAGTAAAATAATTATGCTATACACATTAAACTTATACAGGGCTGTATGTCAATTATATCTTGATAAAACTAGAAGATGAAAAAGAAGATTATCAATGGGCTTCTCAGCAGAAACCTCACAGCCAGGAAAAAGAAGAGAGAGTTCTTCAAGCTGATATAAAAGGGTGCTAATTAGTAACAAGAAAACATATGTAAGTATAAAACTCATTGGTAAAGGAAAGTATATTGTCAAATTCATAATATCCATACTGTAGTGATGGTTTGTAGATAGTTTCACCTCTAGTATAAAGGTTAAAGGACAAAAGTATTAAAAGGAACTATTGCTACAATAATTTATGAATGTATATATTTGCATAAAAAGAAATAAATTGTGACATCAGAACATAAAATGTGGGGAGAGGAATAAACATGTACAGTTTTTGTATGTGATCAAAGTTTAGTTGTTATCAGCTTAAAAAGATTGTTATAACTATAATATGTTTATGTAAGCCTCATGGTAAATGCAAAACAAAATCCTATAGCAGATACACAAAAGATAAAGAGAAAAGATAAAAAGATAAAGATAAAGCAAAAGCCTATAGTAGATACACAAAATATACCACTACAGAAAATCATCAAATCACAAAGAAAGACACCAAGAGAGGAACAAAGGAACAAAGGAACTAAACACCAGTCAGAAAACAATTAACAAAATGGCAATAGTAAGTCCTTATCCATCAGTAATTACATTAAATATAATTGGATAAAATTATCCAATCAAAAGACATAGAGTTTGGGACAACATAGATGGGCCTTGAGGGCATTATGCTAAGTGAAATACATCAGACAGAGAAAAACAAATACCATATGCTCATGCACATAAGTGGAATTTAAAACAAAACAAACCAAAAAATAAGCTTATAGATACAAAGAAAAGATCGGTGGTTGCCAGAGGCAGGGGTACTCAATGGGGAAAATGGGTAAAGGGGGTCAAAAATTATAAACTTCCAATTATAAAATAAATTAGTCCTGGGGATCTAATGTACACCATGATGACTATAGTTAATAATACTCTTGCATGTTTCAAAGTTGCTGAGAGAATAGATCTTAAAAGTTCTCATAACAAGAAAAAATGTTTTAACAATGTATGGTGATGTATGTTAACTAGACATATTTTGGTGATCATTTTGCAATATCTACAAATATTGAATCTTTATATTGTACACATGAAACTAATACAATGTCACATGTCAATTATATGTCAATTGAAAAAAGAGTGGCTGAATAGAGAAAAAAACAAGAAACAACTATATACTATCTATAAGAGACTCACTTCAGGATTAGGAATACACATAGACTAGAAGTTAAGGGATAGAAAAAGGTATTTCATGCAAATGATAACCAAATGAGAGCAGTAGTTGCTATACTCATATCAAATAAAGTAGACTTCAAGTAAAAATGTCTCTAGAGACAAAGGTCACTATTTAATCATAAAAGGGTCATTTAAATAGGAAGAATTAACATATATGCTTTCAACATCAAAGCACCTAATATATATAAAACAAACAATGACATATCTGATGGGAGAAATAGACATCAATATAATAAAATTTGGAGACTTCAATACCCCATTATCAGTAATGAATACATCATCCAGACAGAAAGTAAGAAAAGAGCAGAAGTCAACAACACTATAAACCAAATGAACCTAAAGAAATATACAGAACATTCCAACCAACAGCAGCAGAATATTCACTCTTCTATGGAACATTCTCCAGTATAGATCACATGCTAGGACACAAAACAAGTCTTAACAAATCTTAAAAGGTTGAAATCATTTCAAATATGTTTTCCAATCACAGTGCAATGAAACTAGAAATCAATAATAGAAATGGGAAAATTCCCAAAGAATTGGAAATTAAACAACACACTCATAAAACCATTTGATCAAAGAAGAAATCAAAAGGGACGTTAGATAATATATCAAGAGAAATGAAAATGGTAACACAACATGGTAAAACTTATGAGATTCAGCAAAAGCAGTGCTAAAAGGAAAGTTTATAATGTTGAATGCCTATGTTAAAAAAGAATAGAGGTTTCAAATAAACAACCTAAATTTATACCCCAAGAAATTAAGAAAAGGAACAAACTATGACCTAAATCAAAAGAAGAAAGGGAATGATAAGGATGAAAGTAGAGATAAATGAAATAGAAAATATTATAGAAAAATAGATAAATTGACAAAACTAAGAGTTTTTTGAAAAGACAAACACAATTTCAAAATTCCGTAGCTAGAATAAGAAAAAAGGACTCAAATAAATGAATTCAGAAATGAAATAAGAGACATAACTGATATCATAAAAATAAAAAGGAACATTAGGGACTATTGTAAACAATTATACACCAAGAAATCAAACAATTTATAAGAAATTGATAAATTCCTAGAAACATACAACCTACCAAGACTGAATCAATAAGAAATAGAAAACCTGAACAGACAAATAATGAATCAGGATATTGAAGCATTAATAAAAAACCTCCCAACAAAAAAAGCACAGGGTCAGATGGCTTTGTTGGTGAATTTTACCAAACATCTAAAGAAGCATCAATGCCAAGCTTTCTCAAACTCTTTGAAAAACTGAAGAAGAGAGAAGCCTTGCAAACATTCTATGAGGCCAGTATCACCTTGATACCAAAGCCAGACAAAAGCAACAAAGGAAAAATAACCTACAGCCCAATATTCCTGATGAACATAGATGCAGTCATTAATGAAACACTAGCAAACCACATTCAACAGCACATTTAAAAGTTCATACACCATGATCAAGTAGGATTATCCCTGGGATGCAAGGTATTTTCAATATAAAGGAATCAATCAGTGGTATACACCACATTAACATAATGAAAGATAAAAATTACATAATCATCTCAATAGATGTATAAAGAGCATTTGACCAAATCCAACAAAATTTAATAAAAAAAACTCTCAACAAATTAGATATAGAAGGAACCTACCTCAGTACAATAAAGACTATTTCTCAAAGCCCACATCTAACATCATACTCAATGATGAAAAGCTGAAAGCTTTTCCTCTAAGATCCATTAAAAGTCAAGGATGCCCACTCTTGTCGCTTTTATTCAACATAGTTCTGGAAGTTCTATTAGAGCAATTAAGTAAGAAAAATAAAGACATCCAAATTGAAAAGGAAGACACAAAATTATCTCTGCTTACCCACTACATGATCATATAGTGGAAAATCCTAAAAACTCCACCAAAAAAAAAACTTTATGAACTAAGCCACAAATTCAGTAATGTTGCAGGATGCAAAACCAATATAAAAAACTCAGTTGCATTTCAATAAAATAACAATGACTTATCTGGAAAAAAATAAGAAAACAATCCCATTAACAATAGCATCAAAAAGAATAAAATATTAGGGATAAACTTAACCCAGGAGGTGAACTTCTCATACACTGAAAACTGTAAAATGGTGATAAAATAAATTAAAGAAGACACAAATAAATGGAAGTGCATCCTTTATTTGTGGTCTGGAAAAAATAATATTGTTAAATTGTCTGTAATACTCAAAACAAATCTCCAGATTTAATCCAATCCCTTTTAAAATTTCAATTACATTTAAGAAAAATAATTCTAAAATTCATTTGGAACCACAAAAGACCACAGATAGCCAACACATTCTTGTGCAAGAAAAGCAAAGCTAAAGGTATCAATCTGCTGATATCAAAATATAAAAAAAAGACACAGTAATCAAAAGAGTATGATGTTAGCCTAAAAACAGACATATATGCAAAAGGAACAGCATAGACAGACCAGAAATAAAGCCATGCGTATATGGTTAACTGATTTTTGGCAAGGGTGCTGAGAATAATAATGGGGAAAAATAGTCTCTTCTTTAAACAGTGTTGGGGAAAACTGGATATCCACATGCAAACTAATGAAATTGGACCCTTATACTATACAGAAAAAAATCAACTCAAAATGGCATAAAGACTTAATTGTAAGGACTGAGACACTAAAACTCTTAGGAGAAAACATAGAGAAGCTTTTAGACACTGAACTTGGCAAAGATTTTTTAGATATGACACCAAAAGCACAGGCAATGAAAGCAAAAATTAACAACTGGGGCTGTATAAAACAAATGGCTTCTACACGTGAAAGGAAACAATTAAAATATAATGACAATCTGTGGAATGGGAGAAAATATTGAGAAATCATATATCTGGTAAGGGGTTAATATCCAAAATATATAGCAACTCCTATACACAGCAGTGGGAAAGAAAAGAACCCAATTTAAAAATGGACATAATACCTGAATTGTCACTTCTCCAAAGATGGTATACAGATGGTCAGCAGATATATGAAAAGCTGTTCAACTTCACTAGTGATCAGGAACATGCAAATCAAAACCACAATGAAATATTACTTTACACCTCTTAAAATGGTTACTATCAAAAAAGACCCACAAAAGGAATGCAAATTGGCGCAGCCATTATGGAAAACAGTATGGAGGTTCCTCAGAAACTTAAAAATAGAACCATATGATCTAGCAATCACACTTCTGGATATATACAAATAAATCAAAATCATTACTTTGAAGTGTACTCTCATGTTCATTGCAGCATTATTCACCATATCCAAAGTATGGAAGCAACCTGTCTGTCAATGAATGAATGGATAAAGAAAATGTGGTATATATACACAATAGAATATTATTCATTCTTTAAAAAAGAGGGACATCTTATTAACACAACATTGTAAATCAACTATTCTTCAATAAAATATAAAAAAGAGGTAAATCTTGCCATTTGTAACGACATGGATGAAAATGGGAGGCATTACACTGAGTCAAATAATGCATGGTATTATTTTATGTGAAATCTATAAAAAAGTCAAACTCATAGAAAGAGACAGTAGAAAAGTGGTTGCTGGGGCTGGGGAGTGGGGGAAATTAGAAGAGTTTAGTAAAAATTTCCAAACTTTCGGTTATAAGATTAATAAAATCTGAGGAGCTAATATATAACATGACAGTTATACTTGATAAAACTGTCTAAGTTTAAATTTGATAAAAATGTAGAACTTAAATGTTGTCACTAAAAAAATATGTGAGGTGAATATCTTGATCTCAATGTGGGTAATCCTTTCACAATGTATACATATATTGAATCATCACATTGTACATTTAAATATCTTACAATTTCATTTGTCAATTATACCTCTATAAAACTGAAAAACCCATCAACAACAAAACATTGTACTAGAGGTTCTAAGCAGGGTAATTAAGCAAGCAAAAAAAAAAAAAAAGGAAAAGAAAAGAAAGTCATCCATATAGGAAAAGAATAAGTAAAAATCTCTCTCCTTGTGGATAACATTATCTTGTATGTAGAAAATCCCAAAGAATAAAAAAGAATTTATTAGAGTAAATAAGATATTCAGCCCAGTTGTGGAATACAATACATATGTGCAAATTTTAGTTTTCTTTCTATACACTAGCAATGAAAAACCTGAAAACAATTAGAAAACAATTCATAGATCATCAAGAAGAAATATTTAGGTATATATTTAGCAAAAGAATTGTGAGATTTGTACCCCCAAAATTAAAAAAAAGTCATTGAAAGAAATTAATACCTAAATAAGTGGAAAAATATTCCATGATCTTAAATTGCAAAATGTAATACTGTCAAGATGGCAATACTCCCAAAATTAATCTACAAATTCAACACAATACTTATCAAAATTCCATTTTTTTAAATAAATTGTTAAGCTTATCCTAAAATGAATCTAAAACAATCTTGAAAAAGAATAACAAGGTGAAAGTCTCATACTTTATGATTTCAAAACTTAATACATGCCTATAGAAATAAAGAATGTGTGATGCAGGCATGAAGATACATATATAGATCAACAGATTAATATTGAGAATAGAAATAATCCTACAAATTTGTGGTCAATTTATTTTCAAAAAGCATGACAAGACAATTCAATAGAGGAAAAACAGTATTTTCAAAATAATGATGCTGAGACAATTGAATATCCACATTCAAAAGAACACAGTTGAACCTATTCCTTATAACAAATATAAAAATTATTTTAAAATGGATTAAATACTTACATGTAAGAGCTGAAATTATAAATCTCTTATAACAAAACATAGAAGTAAAACTTTTTCACTTTGTATTAGGAAACAGTTTCTTTCTGTGTGTGTGTGTTTGTGTGTTGTTTTCTGTTTGCTTTATTGAGGTATAGTTGATGTAAAATATTATTTAAATTTCAGGTATACAACATAGTGATTCACAACTTCCAATAGTTACATTCCCTTTATAATTATTATGAAATATTGGCTTTATTCTATGCGTTATACAACACATCCTTGTAGCTTATGTTATACATAGTAGTTTGTAACTATTAATCCCTTATCCTTATCTTGCCCTTTGCCCCTTCCCTCTCCCCACTAGTAACCACTAGTTTGTTCTCTATATCTGTGCGTCTGTTCCTTTTTTATAGATTCACTAGTTTGTTTTATTTATTAGATTCTACATATAAGTGATGTCATATAGTAATCATCTTCCTCTGATTTATTTCACTAAGCATAACACGCTCCAAGTCCAGTCATATTGTTGCATAAGTAACAGTTAGGTTACTTACATATCTTTGCAATTGAAAATAATGCTGCTATGAACAGTGAGGTGCATGTATCTTTTCCAGTCAGTGTTTTTGGTTTTTCTCATGCATACCCAGGAGTGGAATGAATTGCTGGGTCATATGGTAGTTCTATTTTTAGTTTCTTGAGAAACCTCCATAATGTTTTCCACAGTGGTTGCACCAATTTACATTCCTACCAACAGTGTATGAAGATTCCCTTTTCTCCACATTCTCACCAACATTTGTTATTTGTGTTCTTTTTGATGATAGCCATTCTGACAGGTGTAAGGTGATATCTCATTGGGATTTTAACTTACACTTCTCTGCTGATTAACAAAGTATAGCATCTTTTCATGTGCCTGTTGGCCATCTGTATGTCTTCTTTGGAAAAATGTCTATTCAGGTCTTCTGTCAATTTTTTAATTGTTTTTTTCTTTTTTATGTTGAGTTGTATTAGCTGTATATATATCCGGATATTAATTCCTTCTTGGTCATATATAGAAATATCTTCTCCCATTCGGTAGGTTGTCTTTTCATTTAGTCTATGGTTTCCTTTGCTATGCAAAAGCTTTTAAGTTTAATTATGTCCCATTTGTTTATTTTTGCTGTTATTTCCTTTGCTTTAGGAAAAAGATTGAAAAATATATTGGTACGATTTATGTCAAAGGGTGTTCTGCCTATAATATCTTCTAGGAGATTTACAGTTTCCAGTATTACATTTAGGTCTTTAATCCATTTTGAGTTAATTTTTGTATATGATGGTAGGGAATGTTCTAATTTCATTCTTTTACATGTGGCTGTTCAATTTTCCAAGCACCACATACTGAAGAGACTGTCTTTTCTCCATTTTATATTCTTCATTCCTTTGTCATAGATTAATTAACCTTAAGTGGATGGGTTTATACCTGGGCTTTCTATTATGTTCCATTTATTGATGTGTCTGTTTTTGTGCCAGTACCATAATCCTTTGATTACTGTAGCTTTGTTGTATAGTCCGAAGTCAGGGAGTGTGATTCCTCCAGCTCTGTTCTTCTTTCCCAAAATTGTTTTGGCTATTTGGGGTCTTTTGTGTTTCCATACAAATGCTAAAATTATTTGTTCAAGGTCTGTGAAAAATACCCTTGGTATTTTGATAGAGATTGCGTTGAATCTGTAGATTGTGTGGATGGTCATTTTAATAATATTAACTCTTCCAATACATTAACATGGTGTATCTTTCCATCTGTTTGTGTCATCTTCAATTTCTTTCTTCAGTGTCTTACATTTTTCTGAGTACAGTCCTTTTACCTCCTTAGTTAGATTTATTCCTAGGTATTTTATTCTTTTTGATGAAAATGTAAATGGGATTGTTTCCTTAATTTTATTTCTGATAGTATGTTGTTAGTGTAAAGAAATGCAACAGATTTCCACTCATTAATTTTGTATCCTGCGACTTTGCCATATTCACTGATGAGCTCTTATGACATCTTGAGGATTTTCTATGTATACTATCATATTATCTGCAATCAGTGACAGTTGTACTTCTTTCCTTCCAAATTGGATTCCTTTTATTTCTTTTTCTTCTCTGATTGCTGTGGCTAGGACTTCCAGTACTGTGTTGAATAAAAGTGGCAAGAGTGGATGAACTTTGCTTGTTCCTGACCTTAGAGGAAAAGCTTTTAACTTTTCATCATTGAGTATGAAGTTAGCTGTGGGATTGTGGCTGTTATTATGTTGAGATATGTTCCCTCTTAACCCACTTTCTGGAGATCTTTTATCAAAAATGGAAGCTGAATTTTTTTTCAATTTTTTTTATTAGAGTATAGTTGCTTTACACTGCTGTGTCAATTTCTGCTTTACAGCAAATTGAATCAGCTATACATATACATATATCTCCTCTTTTATGGATTATCTTCACATTTAAGTCACCAGAGAGCACAGAATAGAGCTCCTTGTGCTATAAAGGTAGGTTCTCATTAGTTATCTATTTTATACATAGTAGTGTATATATGTCAATCACAATCTCCCAATTCACCTCACCCACCCCTTCCCCCTTGTTATCCATATGTTGGTTCTCTACGTCTGTGTCTCTATTTCTACTTTGCAAATAAGATCATATATAAAATGTTTCTACAGTCCACATATATTTGTTAATATACGATATGTGTTTTTCTCTTCCTGACTTACTTCACTGTGTATGACAGTCTCTTGGTCTATCCATGTCTCTGCAAATTACAAAATTTCATTCCTTTTTATGGCTGAGTATTATTCCACTGTATATATGTTTCACATCTTCTTTGTCCACTCCTCTGTTAATGGACATTTAGGTTGCTTTCATGTCCTGGCTATAGTAAATAGTGTTGCAATGAACATTGGGGTTCATGTATCTTTTTGAATTATGGTTTTTGTTTGGTTTATGCCCAGTAGTGGTATTGTTTTGTCATATGGTAGTTCTATTTTTAGTTTTCTAAGGAAACTCTGTACTGTTTTCCATAGTGGCTCTATCAATTTACATTCCCAACAACAGCGTAAGAGGGTTCCCTTTTCTCCACACCCTCTCCAGCATTTATGGTTTGTAGATATTTTGATGATGGCCATTCTGACTAGTGTGAGGTGATACCTCATTGTAGTTTTGATTTGCATTTCTCTAATAATCAGTGATGTTGAGTATCACTTCATGTGTTTGTTGGCCACCTGTATGTCTTCCTTAGAGAAATGCCTGTTTATGTCTTCTGCCTATTTTTTGATTCAGTTGTTTGATTTTTGATATTGAGCTTCATGAGTTATTTGTATATTTTGGAGATTAATTCCTTGTCAGTCCCTTCATTTCCAAATAATTTCTCCAATTCTGAGGGGTTGTTTTTTCATCATATGGTTTCCTTTGCTGTGCAAAAGGTTTTAATTTTAATTAGGTCCACTTTTGTTTATTTTTGTTTTTATTTTCATTACTCTAGGAGGTGGGTCAAAAAAGATCTTGCTCTGATTTATTTCAAAGAGTGTTCTGCTTATGTTTTCTTCTAAGAGTTTTATAGTATCAGGCCTTACGTTTGGGTCTTTAATCCGTTTTGTGTTTATTTTTGTGTATAGTGTTATGGAGTGTTCTACCTTCATTCTTTTACATGTAGCTGTCCAGTTTTCCCAGCACCACTTATTAAAGAGACAGTCTTTTCTTCATTGTACATTCTTGCCTCCTTTGTCATAGATTAGGTGACCATAGGTCCATGGGTTTATCTCTGGTCATTCTATCCTCTTCCATTGGTCTATATTTTTGTTTTTATGCCATTACTGTCTTGATTACTGTAGCTTTGTAGTATAGCCTGAAGTCAGGGGACCTGATTCCTCTAACTCCATATTTTTTCTCAAGATTGCTTTGGCTATTCAGGGTCTTTTGTATTTTCATACAAATTGTAAATTTTTTTTTTTGTAATTCTGTGAAAAATGCCCTTGGTAATTTGATAGGGATTGTATTGAATCTGTAGATCGCCTTGGGTAGTATAGTCATTTTGACAATATTGATTCTTCCAATCCAAGAACATAGTATATCTCTCTATGTTTGTGTCATCTTTGATGTCTTTCATCAGTATCTTATAGTTATATATGTATGGTATTTTTGCCTCCATAGGTAGGTTTATTTTTTAGGTATTTTATTCTTTTTATTGCAATGGTAAACAGTATTGTTTCCTTAATTTCTCCTTCTGATCTTTTGTTGTTAGTGTATAAGAATGCAAGAGATTTCTGTGTATTAATTTTGTAACCTGCAACTTTATGAAATCCATTGATTAGCTCTCGTAGTTTTCTGGTGGCATCTTTAGGATTTTATATGTATAGTATCATGTTATCTGCAAAGAGTGACAGTTTTACTTCTTCTTTTCCAGTTTGGATTCTTTTATTTCTTCTTCTTCAGTGACTGCTGTGGCTAGGACTTCCAAGACTATGTTGAATAATAGTGCTGAGAGTGGACACCCTTGTCTTGTTCCTGACCTTAGAGGACATGGTTTCAGTTTTTCAGCATTGAGAATGATGTTTACTGTGGGTTTGTCATTTATGGCCTTAATTATGTTGAGGTAAGTTCCCTCTATGCCCACTTTCTGGACAGTTTTTACCATAAATGGTGTTGAATTTTGTCAAACGGTTTTTCTGCATCTATTGAGTTGATCATTTGGTTTTTATTCTTCAATTTATTAATATGTTGTATCACATTGATTGATTTGCATATATTGTAGAATCCTTGCATCTCTGGGATAAATCCTACTTGATCATAGTGTATGATCCTTTTAATGTGTTGTTGGATTCAGTTTGCTAGTATTTTGTTGAGGATTTTTGTTTCTATATTCATCCTTGCCCCCCTTATCCCTGGTAAACATAAGTTTGTTTTCTACATCTGTAACTCTACTTCTGTTTTGTAGATAAGTTCATTTGTACCCATCTTTTTACATTCCACATATAAGTGATATCATATGATATTTGTCTTTCTCTGTTTGACTTATTTCACTCAGTATGCCGATCTCTAGGTCCATTCATGTTGCTGCAAATGACATTATTTCATTCTTTTTAATGGCTTATGTCTTTTGATTGGAGCATTTTTAGTCTATTTACATTTAAAGTGATTATTGATTGGTATTTACTTATTACCAGTGTCCACATGGTAGAAAGAGCTCCCAAAAGTGACTGTCACCAATGTCTATGTCCTCAGGGTGAGCTGCAGTGGCCTCTTGCCTCTCCCAGAGACTCTCCAAGATCCTCAGATAGGTCTGACAGACCCAGGCTTCTATCAAATTACTGCTTCTTCCCTGGGTCTCAGAGTCTATGAGATTTTGTGTGTACCCTTTAAGAATAAAGTTTTTTTTCCCCCAGGCATCTGGGACTCCTGAAATTAATCCCCTCTGTCCTTCAAAGCCAAATGCTCTGGGGGCTCATTTTCCTGGTACAGGACCACCAGGCTGGGTAACCCAATGCGGGGCTTGGACTTCTCACTTCTAATTATTCTCCCCTTTGTGGGTCACTCACTGGGGGTATGGGACTTGATTATATCATGACTCCATGCCCCTTACCCATCTCATTGTGGTTCCTTCTTTATATCTTTAGTTGTAGAACATCTTTTCTGTTAGGTTCCCAACTTTTTCATTGATGATTGTTCTGTAGATAGTTGTGATTTTGGTGTGCCTGTGAGAGGAGATGAGCTCAGTGTCTTTCTACTCTGTCATCTTGGCCAACCCCCTGATGATTGTGGGCTCTTAAGACAACTTGTGTATCTGTTATATTTTTATATCTGAATTTTACTGCTGCTTTTATCTTTTTAGTTTAATTTTTATTTTTATCTAAAAAGGAATCTTCTCTGTCCACAACCCTGCTCCCAAGTCATCCATTCTCTGAACTTCAGGTAATAATTTCTTAAATATGACACCAAAAACACAAGAAGCAAAAAAAAAAAAAAAAAAAAAGAATAGATAAATTGTACTTCATCAAAATTAAAATTGTTTGGGCTTTGAAGTACAGTAACAAGAAATTGAAAATGCAATCTAAATAATGGGGGAAAATATTTGCAAATTGTATATCTGAGAAATGATTAGTATCCCAAATGTTTAAATAACTCTTACAACTCAACAATAAAATATTTAATAACCCACTTAAAATGGGAAAATTATTTAAATAGATATTTATCCAAAGATGACATATAAATGACCAGTAAGCATATGAAAATAAACTCAATATCACTAGTCATTTTGAAATGCAAATCAAAATCACAAGATATCACTTAATATCCACTATAATAAAAAAAAGATAATAGCAAATGTTTGAAAGGCAGTGAAGATATCAGAACCTTCATACATTACTGGTAGAAATGTAAAATGTTGCAGCCACTTTGGAAAACAATTTGACAGTTCCTCTAGAAGTTACACATATAGTTATCATACAAACAAGGAATTCCACTCCTAGATATCTACCAAAGAGAATTGAAAAGATATTCCCATGCAAATATTTGTACATGAATGTTCATTTCAACAGTTTTCATAATAATCAAAAAGTGGAAACAACCCAAATGGGATATCCATACAATGGAATACTATTTGACCATATAAAGGAATGAAATATGATAAATACTATGAGACATAAATGAACTTCAAAATCAGTATGCCTAATGAAAAGAGCCAGACTATGTATTATATGAGTCCAGTTATATGAAATATCTGGAATAGGCAAATCTATTGAGACAAAAATCACATTTGTGGCTTCTAGGGCCTGGGTATATGAGGAAATGTGGAATGGATGCTAATGGATATGGAGTTTCTTTTTGGAGTAATGAAATATTTCTGGAATTAGATAGTGGTGATTGTTGCACAATTTTGCCAGAATACTAAAACCACTAAAATGTAAATGTGAAATTGTAAACTGTAGTGTTATTTATAAAATAATTGATTTTTGTCAGAATCACTAAGCTCTGTTTGGCCCTCCCTCACATTCATTTCCTGCATAAATATTTTGTGAGCATCTACTAAATGTCTGACAGTGTACTAGATCTTGAGATTGCTGACTCTAGGTGGATTTGAGCATCCACAAAAATCCTTATAATATTCTGCAGTGGATACTGCTTATTGACACAGGGCCTTATCTGCTAGGTTGATTTTTGGTTGGTATGATAAGCCACAGATTTCCTGACTAAGATGTCTACAGGAGGAATTAACAATTGGGTGGCCTTTTCAGAGTACAGGCTCATCTAGCATTCAGAAAATAGGAGTATATTCCTGTAACTTTATAAAAGTACTTAACTACATCAAAGAGTTTCCCTCAATTTTGTTACACAAAATGAATCCCCTTTTGTTTAGCACTTTACAGTTCACAAAATGCTTTCTTAGATGTTTTCCCATGTAAGCCTCAAAAAAGAAAAAAACCCTATGCTGGAGAGGGTGTGGAGAAAAGGGAACACTCTTGCACTGTTGGTGGGAATGTAAATTGATACAGCCACTATGGAGAACAGCATGGAGGTTCCTTAAAAAACTAAAAATAGAACTACCATACGACCCAGCAATCCCACTACTGGGCATATACCCTGAGAAAACCATAATTCAAAAAGAGTCATGTACCAAAATGTTCATTGCAGCTCTATTTACAATAGCCAGGACATGGAAGCAACCTAAGTGTCCATCATCAGATGAATGGATAAAGATGTGGCACATATATACAATGGAATATTACTCAGCCATAAAAAGAAATGAAATGGAGGTATTTGTAGTGAGGTGGATGGACGTAGGGTCTGTCATACAGAGTGAAGTAAGTCAGAAAGAGAAAAACAAATACAGTATGCTAACACATATATATGGAATCTAAGGAAAAAAAAAAAAGTCATGAAGAACCTAGTGGTAAGACGGGAATAAAGACACAGACCTACTAGAGAATGGACTTGAGGATATGGGGAGGGGGAAGGGTAAGCTGTGACAAAGTGAGAGAGTGACATGGACATATATACACTACCAAACATAAAATAGATAGCTAGTGGGAAGCAGACGCATAGCACAGGGAGATCAGCTCGGTGCTTTGTGACCACCTAGAGGGGTGGGATAGGGAGGGTGGGAGGGAGGGAGATGCAAGAGGGAAGAGACATGGGAACATATGTATATGTATAACTGATTCACTTTGTTATAAAGCAGAAACTAACACACCGTTGTAAAGTAATTATACTCCATTAAAGATGTTAAAAAAAAACCCTATGTTGTCAGCATAACAGTGATTATTCCATTCACATGATGAAACCAAGAATCTGAGAAGCTAAGGAACTGATATAAAGTTATCACTTTACTTGCTAGTAGCAGAGCTGGCACTACAATCCAGGTTTTCTGATTCCAAAATTATCATTCTTTCCTTCATAGCAGTAACTCATGTTTCTTTAAATTTCATAAACTAGTGCATACAAAAAAGTGGTCATTGGCATAGGCTTGCTCATATTTTATTTTGTCAAGTTAAGAGGTTAGTAAACAACAATAAACAATAACCACCCACAATTAGGAAGAACATTAACAGATAAGATAGGAGAAGTCTTTAAGTTAAATGCTTTTAATTTTATAAAACACTTGCCACATTCTCCCAATTTTCTCATTTTGCTTTAGTTTGATAAAATCTTCCTCATGGGCAGTCACTGGCCAAATATTTCTGGAAGACAGCTAGTTTCATGTTTGAGGAAGACTTGCCATGTATTTCATTGATAGAATAATGAATTAAGCTCCTTTATTTCCAATGTCATCCTGAACTCAGGTAGCAATAATATTCACATCTTCTCCAATACAGTATCTTGCTGTGGCCAAACATGATCATTCTTGTTTTCAGGTAAAAAAAGCATATTTTAAGTGAAGCAAAGTTAATATACAAAACATCATAAACTAAAAGAATAAATTGCTACCAATTAGGCACAAATTATTCTTCCTGCCACTCCCTGGGGGTTTCACAATAGTTGAGAATGCCCAAGACACATGTTTGTCTTGTATGCTATACGTAAAACATGATAACTTTTGCTTCCTTCTCAACTGCATTTTGGGACATTTTAGATTATGGTTACATTTACAAGGTATCAAGACATCTGTAAGAAATGAAAACTCTTTAGTTCATCGTTCAGTTGATTTAACTTCATGATCCTCAATATCTGGATGACTGCAAACATCTGGGTGATTGAAATTATCACAATCTATAAAACGTGTCTGTGGTTAACAACATTGATGAATGAAATCATGCTGTGATGTTGATTTAAGGTTGGACTCAATAACTGCTAGATAAATGTTGGCTTGCTGGTAGGCTAAATGGATGGATGGATGAATAGATGGAAGGATGGAGAGATAAGTGAATGGGTGAATAAATATCATTTCAGTATGTATTGTGTAAATACAACTTAATGTTTAAAACATTAATATTGATACTATGTTGCTCAGGTTCTATAATTCATATTATTTTATATTGTTTTACTTTTACCCACAAATGCTCCATTTATCCAGTTTTTAACAGTTTCCATGTAAATAAAGTTGCTAGGTAGTGATACTTAGCACCTTAAGTACTGTATTAGTTTTCTATGTTTGGAGTGCAAATTACCACAGACTGTGTGGCTTAAAACAACAGAAATTTATTTTCTCACAGTTCTGGAGCTCACAAGCCCAAAATCAGTGTTGGCAGAGCTGCTGCACTTTTTTTCCAGGGATCTGGGGAGAATCCATTCCATGTCTCTCTCCTAGCTGCTGGTGGTTGCCAACAATTCTTGGCATTCCTTGGCTTCCTCTACATTACTCCAATCTCTGCCTCCATCTTCATATTACCTTCTCCTCTATGTGTCTGTATCTTATCCTCTTCTATCTTATAAGGATACTTGTTGTTGGATTTACAGCCCATCCAGATAATCCAGAACGACTTCCTCATCTCAAAATCTTTAACTTAATTACATGTGCAATACCTTGTTTACCAAATGAGGTAAAATTTACAGGTTCTGAGAATTAGGACATAGACATATCTGGGGGGGGCACCATTCAACCCACTTCAAATACCAAAAAATTTTAAGCAGGGCTTTTTCTAAAGATTGTTATGTATCTGCCTTATTAAATAGAGGATAGTTAACTTAAGAGTATCCTAATTGCTCAGGTACTTTGCTGTGTAGTTTACATATACATTGAAATTCTCATGAGGTATATAGGGTTGTTTTCTCCTATACTGAGTGCTTCTGAACTAACATTGCTTCTTTAATTCTTGTGGTTTTTTTCAGGTGTTTCTGTCCCTTCTCTTTTTGTCAGCTGTAATTTCTTGATCCTGTATTTGTATTGATTCTTCATTCCCTATTCTAATTTAATGCTTCTAATATTCTGTAATAACAAGGCTTGCTAGAAGTATTTGTAAAACAGGAATCAGTGGTTTGGAATTATTTAAATATTGTAAAATGCTGGTAAAACAAAAATGTATAAATTCTAACTAATGTAAATATAGCATTCAGTTTCAACAATATGAAAAGACCTGACATGATAATATTTCATGTTTAAGACATAGCTTTAATTGAGTGTGAAAACCCCACAGTATAATTTGGTTATCTATAAGATAGCACAATACTTTAATACATTAAGAAATATACATTTCCCAGAATTAGGATGGTACCATTCTTATTCTAATCCACATTGGTCAGATGAGATTTGGATGTCACATTTTATGACATACTTAAATGAATTCAAGTAACCAGAGGAAGGTGGCTAACGCATGGAGAGGCTGAAAGCTTGGCTAATGAAGAATATATGATGAAACCAATGATGAATAGTGAAAACTAATGATGATGAACTGAAAACTGATTCTAGACAAGGGAAAGGAAGAGCATTCTTGCTGTCTTTATGTAGAATAATGGCTGTCATGTATAAGAGTGCAGGAAGCTAATCCTTTAATGTAATAGAAGAAAGAAATAGGACCAATAAATGGAAGATAGGTGGAAGTGGACTTCCATTTATAATATAGAACATATGAGCAGTTCTTAAGCAATGCGACAGGTTGCTTATGAAAGTATAATTTTCCCATCTCTGAAAAAGATTGAACGGAGATTGACTTTTATTTACTTTATGAGATAGAAAATATGCTGAAGGGGTTTCTTGCTATGGAAAAAATTACATCTATAATTGGAATGTTAGGTCTGTGAAGATTCTTTATTAATAGGTTTCCTTGTGACTAAGGTGAAATATGCATCTAAATGCCAGGGAGAGAGCCCTGATGCCATGGTCATTGGCTTTCTAACCCTCTAATGCATATGCCTCTTTTTCTTTCTATGTTTGTTTTTCTTTTCCTATTCACTCTATTCCCTCATCCAGTCTATGCCTTAAGTCACTAAGGGCTTCGATCTGTAAACTTCAAGAGTAAATAAGACACTGAGACTTGACAGGGAGATTATTCTCACCCTAATTGATCTAGTTCTATTTCTTTAACTACTAAATGTATGATCTTAAGCAATTTCCCAAATTTGGTTTGTATTTTAGTTTCCCCCCAGTGTAAAATAATTTAAATAACACTTAAACTTTTCTGTTGTTGCGACAGTGTGAGGGTGTGTGCAAATGTATGTGTGTGTATAAGAAAGACATCAAAATCAGCACCCAAGGGCAAGGCATTATTAGTGAGCTCACTCTCTTAGACATGAGTAAAGTTTAGCAGTTTAAATAAGTTTTTTCATGGGAAGCCCTCCACAGGTGTGTGTATATGTGTAGTGGGGGTGAGAGAATGGACTTAACTCAGTCATTACTATCCCTAACATTCCAGAAACTGTCTCCATTGAAAATGAAAAGTATTTTATTTTCCCTGAGCCAGAAATATTTTCTAGAGGAAAAATTATTTATTTATTTATTTATTTAAATAAATATTTATTCTAGAAATAAAATATCATGTTGGGGACTGGAAAACAATCCCATCCTCAAAAGCATTGTCAACATGTCTTTGTAGCTGCTCAGGGAAGCATTCCATGAACATGACACAATGACAGATATTTTAAACAAAAACAAACAAAAAATCCCCACTATGGACCCTGGACTGCCTGAAGAACCATAGAATACAGCTATTGGCCCCCTCTGCTGGTGAGCTGCAAAGGATTAGTGAAGAAATGGTGGCATCATTCACCATAAAAAGAAATTGTAGCTCTAGAGTGTTGGCAGCTAAACTTTATGTAAGGCTCTGTGAGTAATCATGAGGAGGATAAGTGGCATTTTTCAGGAGCTTTGAGCAACAGAAGACCCGTTTAAGTTAAACATTGACACATAATCCCACACACATCCCGCTAATTCTGTCTTGGACAAAGATATATTATAAACAAACAAACATAAAATAATAAAAAGCTGAAGTCTTCAAGCTTCACCCTATAGACTGTAGAAAGATATGATATTAGAGTTTAATTTCAGGGTATTTGAAACTGTTACCTAACAATGCTGGTGAAGAAATACTACAGAGAAAATCTATAATGGTATTAAAAGGAAATCTAGAAAATCACCACAAATTTTCTAATTCCTTTGAGATTCCACAGAAAATGCAGGGCTTGGCTTATCAATGGATATGAAAAACATTCCATATCCATTGATATGGAATATCCAGATTTCTCTCTGATAATATATCATGCCAAGAACAAAAATATCTGTTATCCTAGTCCTGTATGCTCTAGGACATGTAGAATATCTAGAGTATCAGAGCTGATACTCCGAAGGCATCACTGTTTCTGGAATCTAGTAAGTATGCATTAATCATTGAAGAAATGCCAGTGAAGGGGAGAACTAGGATTCATTTACTCAGAAACAGCTGGGAACTAGAAACTTGTATTCTCACTTTCAGAATTAACTTCATCCCATAAAAGAGACCTTGAATGGGGCATGTAGTCACTTGCTAGCTTTTATATTTGCTCATTATCAATAAACACCCTTCAATTCATTTGCACTTCAGAGACTACCATCTTTGTTTAGAATTCATAAATTTTGGAATTTTTCTCAATACTCCTAGGTCATGATTGTCAATTTATAGAAAAGTTTACTAAGGAGAAGCAAGGTTATTTGGTTTTTCCTGGATGGTAATATAGATATGATGATGATTATGATGATGATGGTGTATAATATTTATTAATATATTTCCTTAGATTATGTATATGTGTTATTTCGTTAAATCATCACATGGCCCTGTGAGATATAGCACTTATGACTATAACCACTTCATATATAAGAAAGTTGAGGTTAAAAAAGGTTAAGTAGTTTTCCCCAGGTTACACAACTATTAAATTGCAGAGTTGGAATTAAGATTCCAGGCAATCTGACTCCCACAAGCTGTAGAGCCTCCTTAGTTACTGCTAATAATTGAATGAACCATGACCTGAGAACAAGTTCCTAAGTGCAATGCTAATGTCCTTTTCATTCTTTTATGACCCACTAAAGAAGGCGCTTTGCACCATCAAAGAAACTGAAAGACTACACTTTTAAGGGTGATGGTCAAAAGAATTGTGTCTTTGTGGAAATAGGTAGATAGCTGGAGCTGCAGCCAGCAAAATTTGCTTATAGACCTGAGTACTCAGAACTACGCTTTTAAGCCAAGGGAAAGCCCAACAGCTGAGTCTGTATGAAACAAAATTTGAAGCCCCAAATACAAATTGACAAACACAAAGAATTATCATTTGCTATTGTTGGAGGAGGCTGGAGTTAGCACACCCCCTTTACAAGTTGGTTTCTCTATGTCTCAACTCATAATCACTTGAGCAGTTGTTTCCATAGACACCCACACTTCAGTTTCCCAGCTTAACCACATTCAAACAAGAATGCAGGCTTTGGTTGCAACAGCTGTGAACTGTTTTACCACGTGTCTAACAGGCATGGCTTATCTACTTTCCTCTATGTGCTCAACAGCACAGGGGGGTTCAAAAAACAGTAATAAAAAATTACCTGAAAGACCCTTAGAAGTTTCAAAGCTGAAGAAACATATTTTGATCTATAAGAAAGAAGGCAAAATCAGAAAAGAAAGGAGGAGACACTTTTTTCTGCCCTTTGCTTTTGGGAACAGGGGTGGGGCAATAGTGGCTGGTGCTAGGCTGTTTCACAAGTGCAAAATGAGAGCACATGCCTTCCTTCTCTGTCTGAAACAGAGCTGTGGGTCCCTGGGGGCCCACGGGGAAGGTGGTGGGGTGTGGAAATCTGTATGGGCACTGAAAAATACTTGAAAAATAAGCTAATAATATTCACAGGCCACTTGGCTGTGTTTAATTTTGAACTTGTACTAACAACAATCAAAGAAAAAAATTGAATTAAATTATATTTAAAAGCACTTACCTGCTGAGAATCTGGGGAAAGAATATTGTAGTAGAAGTTTCCATAGAGAGAAAAAAATATAAGAATCATCTTTAAAATGTATTCTTGTGAAAAACATAAATAGTAAATTTATCAACTGGCCTAGAAACTTCAGGTATAGACATGCTAAAAGAGTGTACATGCATACACACACACACACACACACACATACATTGTTGTATGAAGCCTTTGTGTACACCCAGTACACAAAGCTTGCTGGCTTGTGCACATCCCATCTGAACACAACATATGTACAAACATGCCTCACATTGAGGAGTGCTTTGAAGTTCAATGTAACTAACCAGACAAATATTTTGTGCTTAGATGAAACCTGGTCACAAAAAGGGCATGATGAGGAATTCTAAGTCTTAAAATAGTGATAAAAAACAATTTCAACTCATATAATCATCCCCAAACCCCTATGATATAGATTCTATTGTTACATTATGTGAATGAGGAAACTGAAGCACAAAAGTATTAAGTGACTTGCCAAAAATCACTTTGCTATTAAGAGGCCGAGCAAGGATTTGACCTCAGGCAGTCTGGTACCAAAATCTATACTCTTAACCTTTGTAGTTAGCAAGTGGAAAGAAGTGCTCAGAGTCTAGTAGGAAAAAGTAGGTGCTGACCCACCCCCACTCTTTTCCTCTTCTAAGCATCCAGATCTTTTGTGAGTTACTATTCTGTATCACTGGGTGAATGGGTGGGAATTTAAGTGGTAGGGATATTTTACACAGGGAGGGATGTGTGGCTTGAAAAGTAATTGCTATTTGATGCAAAATGAACTCTTTGTAATGAACTCAACAGAGACTCTTCCTCCCCCTTAGCCTCTTGCTGTTAAAATAGTGCATCATCCGGATCTTGCCTTAGATTACATTTCCTTAAAAAGAAAAAAGACACTTTCAGAATGATTTTTGGATGACAATATTTCAACTGAATCTTCAAGGTTCTCTTACCCTTGTCTATTATTTCCTCATTCATAAAGTTAAATAACTTGGTCATCCAGCATCTTCTGTTGCAATTTTCCGGAACTGAGTGTTTACTATAATATTCATATCCATGAGTGAGCTATATGAATATTATAGTAAATAATATACATAAAGAGTGCTTTAATCGTTAAAGCACTCTTTATATAGCCAGTGTGTATTTTATTTTTCTGTGCTCAAGGAAGCTTTTACCAGCTAGTTGAATCTCTAAAGAATGACATATCTTTTCACTTGTAAGTAAAACTTTTGACAAGCAGAAGTTTTTCACCTTTCTTCAGATTCCACTTCCAGATAAATTTAATCTCACTGAGTAGAAACTGGGCCATTTGAGATGTGTGAACTAGGACACCAATGTTTTCCTTTGAATATCCACCTATACAGATACAGTAAAATCATGGATTAGACAAAGGAATTACAAGGCTCCAAAGATAGGCAATTCTGATAATCCTCTCTCTCATGTTAATTACAGATACTATGCGCAGATAGTTAAAGTTGGCTTTGTCTAAGGGCCAAATATATTATTTATTCCTTGTTTATGTTATTTTATTTTATTTCAAGGAGTAGAGATAACTGAGAAATTATTGAGGCATTGCTAGTTTTTACATAATCATGAAATTTGATTTTGGGCCTAAGAGAGGAGGACAGAGTGAGAGTTTTAAAGGTAGTATGAGCTAACAGTTGGTTAAACAAAAGAGCTCAATAATAAGCATGTCCAAGTCAATAGAGTTGAACCATGGCTTCAGTATCGGGGGCAAAGGAGCATCTCTGGTATTAATGCAAAGTCTTTCCATCATTTTTTCTGGGTGCAGTCCTGGACCTGCTATAGGTGATATGGGAATAAGTGAGTTATGATCCTGGTTGAGCAAATTTAAGAGCCTGGCAGTTACCAAGGAGATTTGCCTTCAGGACAAATAATATGTGAAAGTGGATACAAGGGTATTTTTTTTTTAATTTCAATTTTTCAGATAAAGTGTTTAGAATATTTCTTACAAAAGATAATGACCACGTGAGATCCTTTAATGGTAATTAACGTAATAAGGCAGGGGTTATTTAAGCAACAATGTTAAAGTTCTTTTAAATACAATATCACCATATAAAATATATCTCCAACTATGTAGACATGAGGCAGAATTATTGAAATATTAAAATCTAGGACCAATTGGTTAGAAGTTTGAAAATTAAGTGAAATTATTGAGATGTTTGAGTAACAAATGAATTTCAACAAACAGGTGTCAATAAGTTGCATTTGAAGATTAGTAGTTATGTGAACCACATATACTATTTTAATGAAGAAAAGCTGTGAGATCCCTGGAGGCTCCACTTATAAAACTCAGGCTAAACTGAAGTTAGCCTCTTTATGAATTCCTCACATTCTTGGATTCTACCCACTGTTGCTGATGAAATATGACCTGATCAACTGCACAGGCCATGGAAATGTTTCACCCCAGGTTGGGGGATTCTGTGTATTCATATTTCAGTTACACTTAGGAAAGGAATGGGAACTGGCAGACATTGAAAGACTATGATTCAACTCAGGGATTACTCCTGAAAAAGAAGTCAGGGAAATACAAGGAGGAGAGGGGAAGGTGTATGGTAGGGGAACTTGAGACTTTGCCAATAGTGTTAGTCAGATTTTCCCTGGGTCCTCATATGAACAGGTTGTTATTTTGAGATCCTCACCATTGAGAACTGCAGAGAAAAGATGCTATGAAAATATTGTAAAAAATAAATAAAGAAATACACTGTATATGTATAGAAATGCAAAGTCATGGATTTATAAAGCAATTTAAAACATTGGAGCCCAGTTGGAAATGACTATTTGTGTCTCTGTATTATTCATTGGTCACATCAGCACTTACCTATTTCTTTCCCAGGGCCACCTGTTTTCACTGAAACTTGTAAACAGAGGCAAATAGAGGATCTTTATGAGGAACAGAAATAGCTAGAACATTCAAAAAAGTTTTTTTGTTTTTAATGGCACCATTGGAACTATGAAAAGATTTTTTCCTAGAGTCAGGAAACAGTGTGGTTGGCGCTACCTAGTCTTAGTGGAAAATGAGAGGATGAACACTGGGGTATATACCCATACCCATACCCTAAGCTGCCAATGAGCTCAATTCTCTTTTCCCCTGTGTTATAACCAAATGCAAAAAGCACACAAGTAGGTTTACTTTTCTTTTTTTTTTACTAACTTAAAGATAGATATAAGCTACATTAACCTCATTGTCTCATCTAACTACCATTCTGTTTTTATTTTTAAGGTAAAAAAAATTATTGAAGTATAGTTGATTTACAATGTTGTGTTAGTTTCAGGTGTACAGCAAAGTGAATCTGTTACACATATACATATATCCACACTTTTCTTAGATTCTTTTCCATATAGGCCATTACAAAGTATTGAGTAGAGTTACCTGTGCTATACAACAGGTCCTTATTATCTATTTTATGCATAGTAGTGCATATATGTCAATCCCAACCTTCCAATTTATCCCCCACCCTTTACCCCTGGTAACCATAAGTTTGCTTTCTACATCTGTAACTCTATTTCTGTTTTGTAGATAAGTTCATTTGTACCTTTTTTTAGATTCCACATATAAGCAATATCATACAATATTCATCTTTCTCTGTCTGACTTACTTCACTCAGTATGACAATCTCTAGTTCCATCCATGTTGCTGCAAATGGCATTATTTTGTTCTCTTTTATGGCTGAGTAATATTCCACTGTATATATGTACCACATCTTTATCCATTCCTCTGTTGATGGACATTTAGGTTGCTACTGTGTCCTAGCTATTGTAAATAGTGCTGCAATGAACATTGGGGTGCATGTATCTTTTTGAATTATGGTTTTCTCCAGATATATGCCCAGGAGTGGGATTGCTGGATCCTATGGTAGCTCAACATCACTAATTATTAGAGAAATACAATTCAAAACTACAATGAGGTATCACCTCACACCAGTCAGAATGGCTATCATTAAAAAACTGCAAATAATAAATGCTGGAGAGGGTGTGGAGAAAAAGGAACCCTCCAACACTGTTGGTGGGAATGTAAATTGATAGAGCCACTATGGAGAATAGTATGGAGACAAACTAAAAATAGAGAACTCTTTATATACCATTAAGCAGTGATGAATTATTTTTCACCAAAGTTATAATTCTATTTTTACACTCACACTCAGTTTTTTGCTAAAAATGCCCTTTACCCACTGCATCCATATCATTATCTCCCAATCTCTCTTAAAACCTGGATTCTCATTTTCTAACAAAAATATTCTCTTGAAGGTCACTAGTGACTTCCCTTTTGGTTTCTAATGATATTCTGAAATCTGTCTTTTTTCAGAGATAGAAGAATAGCTAAAATCATACTATTCTTAGCTCTGCTCCCCTTATCTTAGCTCTGATCAACTTAAAGAGATTTTATTGCCATGTTAAATGTTATGTGAAAGTGAAAATCAGAGGTTTAGTCACCTGAAGACCAAAGAAAAACTTTGTGCAATGATCTATTTAGTTGTATTATCAAACTGGGTAGGTCAAATGTTATGTTTATAGTATAAACAAACCTCAGATGGCTTCCTTCTACCAGTTTACACCAGGGCAGCAGAGCAGCTTCTTCCAGGGATGTTCAGCTCTCAGAATAGTTTAGGACTATGGGACTGCATGCCTTTCAATAGGTATCTGAACATTGAAGAGAGGTTTTGGACCCCCACCCCTACTTTTACCTCATCATCTAAAACCCTTCATCACTGTTACTTCCAGTGACAGTCTAGTCTAGATAGAACCTAGCATCTCATAAAAGGCCGGAAAGCATTGGTTCTGTAATTATGCTTACTACTCAGTCTCTAATATACAATGAGAATCAAAAGTGTTTCCCTTGATAGTTGTCAATTTTCTCTCCTCAAAGTGGGGACAATTATGTCTGCTCTTCCTACCTTCCTAGGTTGCCTGAGATTCAAAAAGTTAATGGAAATGTAGGTGCTATTCACATAAGAAATAACTTCATTAATCTCTATTGTCCAAAGAGATAGCAAAAATACAAACCTTGATAAATGTTGATGTAGGTCAAAAAAATCATAGCTTCCCAAGCAAAGTGTAAAAAGGTTCCATTCGCCCTAATTAAACAAAAAGTTGTAGCTGAACTTGAATGAACCCAAAGGGGCTTTAACATATATATATGTATATATGTGTATATATATATATATATATATATGTGTGTATATATATATATATATATATATATATATATATATATATATATATATATATATATTCTTGGTATGCTGCTTCTTTTGAAGGACATTTGAAAATGCCTTTGCATGGTGATCATAACAAATCCCTTGTTTGGGAATTTAGGTTGTTCTCCTGATTTTTTTTCTGAGTTGCAGATGCTCAGATGGCTCCTTGTCAATTGTGATGCACATGTCCCACAGTAGTAGAGAACCTATACTTGAGCTTGTAAAATAACCATGTAGTCCAAAAGTATAGGTTGTCATTTGAGACTTATTCTGGCCATCAGCTGTAGATGGCATTGTTCATGAATATTTATGGTGAAATAAGAATTCATGACTTATCTCTCTTGCTGTTTTGACACCTTTTGAAAAAGCATTTGTGTTTATAGACTTACAGTAATTTCCGAGAAGAGCAATGTCAACATGTGGTAAGACAGCCTTTCATGTAGTAGGCAAGCTGCTCTTGCTGAAGATGACCTAGGCAATACTAATGCTTTTGGAACAAATAAGCACTCAGCAGACACCTAGTACTAAAACACATAGTACTGAATGGAGGGAGGAGAATAAGGAGGCAGATAGAAAATAATTTCATAATTTAATTCTCCTTTTAGTGACTATTGAAGAAATCATAGAATCTAAGGGCTAACAGCAACTTGGAGGTTTTCTGATCCTGTGTTTCCCAAATTTCAATCATTCTTATACCTCTTGCATGATTTTTCCGTACCTGTTTACCACTACATAATATGTATAATAATATGTATATCTTTCTTTAATCTATTCAAATATAATTTTATTTAAAGTTATTTAACTTCCTTTAAAATAAAATATTATATTACCATATGTTCAGAAAACAAGTTACATGTGACATAAAGAGATGGTAATTATAGAAAATAAATACTAATTCTATTATAAATATAATTAATTAGTTATTAAAAAAAATATTTGTCCATACATCTGTCCAAATTATATTGAATGCCACTTGTGACAAATGGGTTCAGGTCTACATCTGCTTTGTATCAGTAGAAGTATGTAGAAAAGAACTTCTCTTTCCCAAAATGGCTGGTTCCTGTCTTAAGTCACATGGCAAAGCCATGCAAAGATAAGACTGACTAATCTGGTTACAGAAATGTTTCACTATCTGAGAACATTAACTTCTTTTCTGCATTCTCCATGGAGATGTTTCACATCACAAGGCCTTTGAAAGAAGAGCTATTATTTGAGGCTTAATAGGTTGTCACATAACTTTTTCCTTCCTAAATTCACTGGCGTATTTAGAACTGTACCCCCAGTTATAAGAGGTGCTGATGTAACAGTCAAAAAGTTAAAAAGAGAAAGTGAAATATGGGATAGGGCATCACCAGAGTTGGACCAGGGAAAAATCTTGATATAGATGGATTCAGATGTGCAAAGCCTCAATCTCCACAGGCAGAAGGGGAAATTAGACACCAAGCACATCTCCTAACAGCTGCATAAAACTTGTGGGCCCATGAAAGAGGCAGCCAAGCAGCCAAATAGGAATGGAACACCAGGTTTAACTGAAAATGCTAGTGACCTTGAAGGAGTTCTGAGTATAGGTAAACAAAAAAGAAGCCAGCATCAGAGATATCTCCAAATCAGTCATCTCCAGGGTGTGTTTTCCTTGATTTAGCAAACAGTCAGCCCTATTCCCTATACTTTCTCCATTTTTATCTCCAGACATAGGCAGTGAGAATTGGTGCCCAGCATAATGCTTCAAAAGCAAGTCTAACCCTAATTTAGTATAAACATGATTAGAATAGTAGCAAGTGTCTCCAAATAAAATTAACATTAGTTTATTAGCTTAAGTAGCTTTATTAGTTGCTATTAGCTATAAGTGAACATTAGCCAAAACCTAGCTAAATTGCACTAAATGATTTCAAATGACTTTAACTAGAAATGCAAAATTATAAAGACCCCCCCACACCCAGAAGACCATTTAATATAACGATCTTAAATAATCAGGTGGAGAAACTAAAGCCTGGAGAGGGATGGAACTAGCCTACAGTAACATTGCGAGTTAGCATCAGAACTGCTGTTAGAATCCAAGTGTCACAACTGACAGTATAATCCTATTTCTTAATATCGTGTGGTATTTAGTCATCAGATTTCCCCTCTCTTTCTCTTACTTTCCACTCCCACTCTTGCTTCTGCTCTTGCAGGTACAGGATATTTTTTGAGTGAATATCCTCTCTTTTAAAACTAAAATTGCAGTGTTCCATTTAAGAAGTAAAGATGAGTTTTTATTCAAAATCAAACTCAATTCCAAGTTCATCAAACTCATTTAGCTTTTGCTCAGCCAAGACTTCATATTTTGGCCATATTCCCTCATACAAACTTGAATCTAAATCAGCTCCCAAATGGGTAACTCAACTCTAACTTAGATCTGACATCTATCTCTCTTTCATGCACCTGGCCTCATTTATCTTTGTACTTTTCAATGTGTTTACACTGTCTGCACAAGCTAGATTTTCAAAACCCCCTGCTCCCCATAACTTTTATTTCCCCATATTTGAATATTTTTTCCTAAAATGTTTTCAAAATGTCAATTCTTTGCCCAGAAATTTTCTTCAAGGAGAGAAAACAAGCCTTTATAGACATAACTACTGTTTGCAAATGCTCATTATACTACTGAGCTAGTGCCTTTCTTGGCAAGTTGCCCCTTACACCAAGAAATACAAATAAAAAATTACAAAGTATGAAAGTTGAAAAAAAATTCAAGATAAGTAACAGAAGCCATTTCCCTTTGGAGAGAAATGAAACAGTGGCAGCGTTTTTGAATGTTAATATGATAGATTTAGGCCAAATTACCTACTTACCTTAGTAGATCAAAGGTGAGAAGTACATTGCATTTCATGAAGTGGAAGCCATTCTTGGTCATTTTCCTATCTGGTTGTCTTCTGGAAAAATAGTTTCAAAAATGATTTGGACATTATTCTAGGAGGTGGATCAAAAAAGAGTAATGCCCAAATCTTTTTCAAAACTATTTTTCCAGAAGACAACCATATAGGAAAGTGACCAAGAATCTTAGCAAGATCTTTTTTGACTGACCTCCTAGAGCAATGAAAATAAAAACAAAAATAAACAAATGGGAACTATTTAAACTTAAAAGCTTTTGCACAGCAAAGGAAACCATAAACAAGACCAAAAGACAACCCTCAGAATGGGAGAAAATATTTGCAAATGAAGCAACTGACAAAGGATTAATCTCCAAAATATACAAACGGCTTATGCAGGTCAATATCAAAAACAAAAAACAAAAAAAAAAAACAACCCAATCAAAATATGGGCAGAAGACCTAAATAGACATTTCTCCATAAAAGACATACAGATGGCCAACAAACACATGAAAAGATGCTCAACATCACTAATTAGTAGAAAAACACAAATCAAAACTGCAATGAGGTATCAGCTAACACCAGTCAGAATGGTCATCATTGAAAAATCTACAAACAATAAATGCTGGAGAGGGTGTGGAGAAAAGGGAACCCTTTTGCACTGTTGGTGGGGATGTAAATTGATACAACCACTATGGAGAACAGTAAGGAGTTTCCTTAAAAAACTAAAAATAGAACTATATGACCCAGAAATCCCACTACTGGGCATATACCCAGAGGAAACCATAATTCAAAAAGACACATGCACCCCAATGTTCACTGCAGCACTATTTACAATAGTCTGGACATGGAAGCAACCTAAATGTCCATCAACAGAGGAATGGATAAAGAAGATGTGTACATATATACAATGGAATATTAGCCATAAAAAAGGAATGAAATTGGGTCATTTGTAGAGACGTGGATGGACCTAGAGACTGTCATACAGAGTGAAGTAAGTAAGAAAGTGAAAAACAAATATCGTATATTAACGCATATATGTGGAATCTAGAAAAATGGTATAGATGATCTTACTTGCAAAGCAGAAACAGAGACACAGACATAGAGAACAAGCTTATGGACACCAAGGGGGGAAGGAGGGGGTGGCATGAATTGGGAGATTGGGATTGACATATATACATTATTGATACTATGTATAAAATAGGTAAGTAATGAGAACCTACTGTATAGCTCAGGGAACTCTACTCAATGCTCTGTGGTGACCTAAATGGGAAGGAAATCCAAAAAAACAGGATATATGTATACTTATAGCTGATTCACTTTGTTGTACAGAAGAAGCTATCACAACATTGTAAAGCAACTAAACTCCAATAAAAATTAATTTAAAAAATAGTAGACCTAAAAAAATAATTAAAAAATTAAAAATAATAATAATAATAATTTGGACAGTATGATCCTCTCCCACCTCTAAATTTCAGCTTTAATATTTTTGTGCTTGCTAGCTTATTTAACTTACTAAATAACAAGGGGTTACGCTTATTTATTCATTTATTTATTTATGTTTTTGTGGGGAGGGGTTTCTCTATATTAAGTTAGCTTTTTGCTACATAAGCTCTTAGTTGTCATCTGTGCTGTTCAACCAGAAGGCAAATATGGTCCAGTATATTTATATGTAGCCAGAGTCTCAACCTCTCTCCCTTTGATCTATTTTACTGATGCTTCCCTTGTTCTGCTTCCCTGCTGATTATTTATCAGCATTCTTCCTCTGTGTATCTATATATTGAGTGGCTGATGACAGAGGAATTGCTTTTTAAATTGATTTGTTTTCCTTGAAAATTAAAGTTTTAATGCATAAATTATCAAATTGTTTTGGAAGTACTCTTTCAAATCAATTGTTGCAGAATCAAATTGTATTAAGAAGTATCCTGCTCTGCTCACATTCACATACGTACACACCCTGTAGATTTGTTGGTTTTGCTGGATAAAATTAAAGGAATCAACAGATATAATATAGTTCAAATAATAAACTTATATTCTACACAATTGTGAACTTAATCATATTCTCTTAAAAACAAAAGCCTCCATTTTAACACATTATAATGTATAGTATCATAAACAGGCACACTTTCATTAGCAGGTACTTATTTATAAAACAGTTACTGGCATTAAGATGGCCTTTATAAGAAAGTTTTGACCACGGTCATGATCATGGATCATTAAAATCTATAGATTATACATAATGGTGTAATTTCCAGTTACACAGCTGTCCCCTAACACATTACTTTACAAAACACTCTTTACTATAGAATTTTTCAAGCATAAACAAAAAAAGAGAATTGTGTAATGAACATGAATATACCAATAACATAGCTTTAATAGTTAATAACATGTTGCAAATCTTGTTGTATTTATCTGCCTTCCCTCACAATTTTTACTGAAGAATTTTAAAGCAAATGCCAGATGTAATGTCATTTCATCCATGAGTGTTTTAGTAAACATCTCTAACTTATGAGAACACTTCTATTTTTACATTACTACCATACACACAACTTTTTACTGGACTTGCTAGCTTGCTATATTAGAGGAAGTCTCCACAGAAGACTGGGTATGCTGGTATCTTATTCCAACTCTGTCAACATCCAATTGTGTGATCCCTTTGGACCTCAGCTTCTCTTTCTGTCAAATAAAAGAGTTAGGTAAAATACCTAAGACCCCATTAATCTCTGAGATTCTGGATTTAAATGGCAAAAAATGATTAAGTTTGAGAACCTATCTTTTGTTATTCCTCCACTAGATAGGCTTAAGAGAAAAGAGAATTAGAACCTCGTATTTTTAAACACTAACTGCATTGAGAATTTGAGAACAAAATAGAAACCTTTAAAAATTAGTGAAATAAGTTTCAAACATGATTAGTTCTATCTTCTGAGGAAATGTTTCCTGTAACTGCCTATGCAGGAACACCCAATAATTATTTGAAAACAATAATAATTTTGTTTCATTATTCTAACCATCTTCCTCCTTAAAGGGCTAACACTGTCTTGACAGAAGTTCTCCTAAAGCCTGTGGCGCCCTCTTCTGACCCCTCACCTAACAGGGTGAGTCACAACTTTTGTTTCTGAACTATCTTTGGGCTTTAGGCTTTCTCCTTAATTTATCTATTACAATTTAATCTTGAAATATCATGTAAAAATTCAGACCTGACTGGTAGAAAACATAGGTCCTATGAAAGAAATCTGACTACAGCTCCATGGTGAATACCTTACAAATTCTTCCAGGTTTCCATTTTGAAATCTGAGAATTGCTCCAGAGAAGAAGTAACATTGAAATTTGAAATGTGATAGAAGTCTCACTCAAGCAAGGAGCCTGTATAAGAAAGTCTTACAAAAAGAAGAATTGAGAATTTTATGTTAAAACATCTAAATGAATTACAAAAAAAAAAATTACTGAATTAAAATTCAAACTTCATGCCATCAACTGTATGCCTTAGTGCAGAGAAGCAAGATAGACAGTTTTGTACTACTTATACTCTGCTCTTTAAAATTACTTTATGATTCTCTACTCAGAGATAGATGTTCTGTTTGAAAACTTCCAATGTTTTATCTCACTTCTGATTATCCACTCATGCCAGTTTCCTTTCCTATCTATCCCTCACAAATGTTGTTCAAGAGGGCTTTCTAAGAAAATGACCTCTTCTCTCCTTGACAGTCATACAAGCAACTGACATCCCCATAATTTTCAGGCCCATCACAAATTTTATTTGCTAAGGGAAATCTTTCTTGAGTGTTCCACTTTACATGACCCTTTCTATCCTCTCAATCCCTATATCTGGAATCACACTATTAAGAATTCCATTATACTATAATATAATGAGACTGATTCCACAAACTATGGTTCTCATAAAAAGTTTAAATCTCACTTTAATAGTCACGTTATATTCTCTGTTTTCTGATTGTTAGTATGTTTGAATTCTGATTTGTCCTCCCATTTGGAGTTTAAACTTTAGAAATACAAAAACATACTTACCCATTTGAAAGTTTCTCACAGAACTGGGCTCACCCAGTATCATTCTTTTTTTTTTTTTTTTTTTTTGCTGCGTTGAGTCTTTGTTTCTGCGTGCGGGCTTTCTCTAGTTGTGGTGAGCGGGGGCTACTCTTCATTGTGGTGCATGGGCTTCTCATTGCGGTGGCTTGTCTTGTTGCGGAGCATGGGCTCTAGGCGCGCGGGCTTCAGTAGTTGCGACTCCCGGGCTCTAGGCTCAGTAGTTGTGCCACATGGGCTTAGTTGCTCTGCGGCATGTGGGATCTTCCCAGACCAGGGCTTGAACCCATGTCCCCTGTATTGGCAGGCAGATTCTTAACCACTGCACCACCAGGGAAGTCCCCCCAGTATTATTCTTAAAGCCCGAAGTTCTCTTGCTGTTGGGTCATCTAGTGGTGAAATGTAGATCAGATTGGGAATTAAAACTTCTCAGTTAAACAGAACACTCAATTAGCTAAAGTCCTTAGCTTCCTGACCACCTCTATTAGATGGGTACCATTTTCCTGCCCCAGCAGTCTTCTGCTGGCTGGTTTTAAAATTCACACTAAAACAAGTAATACTTTTGGCTACACATTTACTTTATATCAAAACATTCAATAAAAGCAAGCATTAAAGTCACTATAGAAGAGTATTGATCCATTTCTTGAAAGCTGTTTGTATTTGCTGAAAGAGCCACCTCCTGGTTGGATTTTGTACTGGAACCAACTCTCTCACCAATTTGTTCAGCAAGATTAACTGGAATTGCCAAGATAGCTTCAAATAGAGAATGGAAAGCAGAAAATTAAAAATTAATGCTAAAATATTAAAGTATAATGACATCTAATGCAGGATGAAACTGGGTAGATCCTTGCTACGGTCTGCCCTATTCATAGCAAATTTACCTTTGGAATTCTGGGTATGACCTTGACCTTTGCTGTTAAAATGGTACGAGAAGTGTTTAGAGGCACTGCACTTTTATGCAAATTAAATACTATGTCATCGGGCAGAATATTTTACATTTGAGAAAGGATAAATATGAGCAAACTTAATTTTAAATTGATCACTGTTGCCTATGAAGAAGCAAGTGTTTGTATGATTGGCATTCTTATATTACAGCATGAAGCCCAGGTGGTCTATTTTGAAGATATCCCTTCTCCTCCCTAAAATTGTTCTTCTGTTTAGCCTATCCCTGGGACCATACTGACTCAGTGTCATGCACCTACGTCCTTCCTACTCTGTGACATGCTTTTTGAGAAATCTTGCCTTCCAGTCATCTACGTTGATGCCCTATTCCTTTTTCTCAGATGACCCACATGATTTCCTTTATGTTCTCTTTAGCACCTCTCTTCATTACTTCAGGCAAATGGTCTTTATAAAGTTTAGTGCTCAAGCCTTACTCACATCTCATTACTCACTTTCTTTTTCAGGCTTTCTCAGAAAAAAAAAAAACTGATAAAGAATCTAAGAAAATAGAAAGTGCCAACTTACTGATTTGTGACAGTGACATTTCCTTAGACATAAAAATGTCTAGGGTATTTTAACATGTTTAGTAGATTAAGTTAACGCCTATAAACCACTGGTCATGAGACTAGAACTGCTTTCATTCATTTGTTCAGTCATGCTTACATTTATTATTGAATATATATTTTTGAGCACTTACTTCAAGCCACGTAGTGTTCTGAGTGGTGATAATACAGTAGTGAACAAATGATGAGCCTTACTCTTATAGAATTATTGTTTATTGGGGGAAGAAAGAGATTTTAAAAATCTAAAAATGAATATTTAAATTTAAAATTGTAGTTAAGTTATTAAAAAAACAAGTTCTTGTGAGAAAGACCTTTGTGGTGGGGTGGGAGCTACTTTTGAATGGGTAATCAGGAAAATCCTCTCTTAAGAAATGACATTTAAAATCATGTCTGAAGAATGATAAGGATCTAGGCACATAATTGAGATGGGAGTGGTGACTAAGGACATTACAGAGGGGAACAGAGTATTTCAAGGCCTTGATGTAGAGAGAAGTATGGCCATAGAGAAAAAAGAAGAAAGTGGCACAATAAGAGTGGGGAAAGCTTTGCTGAGGAAAGAGGAATTTGCCCCTTTTTTTTCTGCCTCATTGTTTAAGCTGGGACATCTCATCTCATCATATCTTGCCCTTGGACGGGGATTTATACCATTGGCTCCCCCGGTTCTCAGGCCTTTGGACTCAGATTCAATTATGCCAACAGTAGAATTAGGAATCTGAGAGTGAGAATGGGAAATGTCCTTTTACATCAGTTGTTAACATGTGGGAGAGACAGACAGACCTGATATAGATTAATGTAAATATGTCTGAGTGAAGTCAGGGCTGGGGTACAGATTGGGAAGTCACTGTTGGTGTTGAAATATGGGAGTAAATAAGGCTACTTTTCCATTACCAAAATAGAAATAAAGTTTAAAGAAAAACAACCTTTGACATCTGGAATTAAACTATTTGGGCCTATGGTTAATTATCCTTCCTCTAATTATTGGTCAGTATTCAAAATCATTAGCAATTTTAGTAGATGGCAAGCATGGGGAAGAAGAAAAGGGTAGCTGTTCACATGACACTAAACTTTCAATTCAGTAATAAAAAATAAGCTGAACAAAGGAATATTTCCAAATACCAAGATGTCATTAAGCAAAACATAAAAATGATATAATCTAAACAAACATAAATTTCTTATGCTTCTCATCAAGTTGTTTTTTTTTCTTCTATGCACACAAGTAACATGCATTTCAAATTAAACATATTTTTTACTTATAAGTAGTTCTAATAAATTATTTGATGGACATTTTTTAAATATCTCAGAATTTTCATTTTCAAGGCTCTCAATTTTCCCCATTACAACTAATGAAGAATTTACTTTTAAATGACAAATGAGTATGGGTGAAGAATCCCAAAACTAATAAAAAGTAAATACAGATTTTCAGAAGAAAACTAAACACAAATCCACTAAAGAAAAATAAGGCCTTGGAAATGACAAGTCTGTTAGCTTGAGTTCATTCCCTGGAAAATCATTAGGTAGCTAAAGGGCAACAGCTAATCACTCAAAGCCTTTATGAATTATAACTCATCACACTAATTTCATTTATTTGCTGATTAAGTAATGAGATCAATAGATAGAAAATCATAGATGTATGCTCAATAAATAAGGGTTTCAGTAAACCTTTGAATCAGTTCAACAAAATTTATTTACAGACATGTTGATGAAACACAGTTGGTATTCCAGGATACCCAGACTTCTTTTTTATTCAACAGCACATTAGGAAATTTCAGGTGTGTATTGCTACACCTGAGAAGAAGGGGAAGGAAAGGACACCATGCACTGTATAAGGGATAATTGTAAATGTGTTTAAATGTTGGTACTGTTAACACACACACGCACACACACACACATTTAGAATACATTAAAAGGAAAAAGAAAATTACTCCTTTTAAGCAGCTTATAAATCTACAGAGTCTAGAGTAGTTGAGGTTTTCAGTATTTGCTCTAGACCTATTTGTCAGAATGGAGATTTGTGAGAAGTGATTAGAAAAAACAAGGAAATATAAGGTCAGTCTTTCAATAAGATGAGTCTTTTCCCATGTTAGTAAACAAGTTTCTAAAGAATCACATATTATTTTTATTTTTATTATACTTTTAGAATTATTTTATTATATTATTTTAATTTGATTTTTTTTTAATTTTAAGTTTTTTGATATACAAATAATATATGGTTTTTTGGTAGAAAATTAGATACTGTAGATAGGGAAAAAACAAAAGGAAAGAAAAGAAAAGGAAAGAAAATTTAAAAGTTACCCATAAAACATTCTACAGGAAAAAGATTCTTTCTCTTACTATTTTGCCATTTTATTGTATAGACTTTGTGAATATTTGTGGGTGTTTGTGTATGTAAAACAGAAATTAGATTCTATGCTTCATAATTTTATAATCTTGTTTTCCCACTCAGCAACTTGTTATTAACATGTCTCCAAATCAATAAAGACACTGACTCGGTTATTTTTAACAATCCAAATAGCATCTATTATACCTAATAGGAATTAAGTCTTGATGGGACACATTGTATAAATTTAACCCTACCGCAGTACAAAAAAATGTGACATACACTGTTGAAAACTGGTTTGAGTAAATGAGCAAGAAAATCTTTATAGAATCACAGCCAAGATAATGAAATTGACGGCAAGAGGGTCATATGTGCACACAAAATTTAGCAAAACTCTGTGTGTGGTAAGGGGTGGGTATGCCGAAATTGAAGTAAGCAATAAGATATCATTGGTGCTGGGAAAAATGCTTTCTGATCTCTAAATCAGTAGAGCAGTGGAGGACAGGATAATAATGGGTGGACATGCAAAGAGCAGGAATTGCCCTGGTGCCAATCAGTGCAGAGAAAAGAACAGATGGAGAAAAAGGAAAAAGTCACATGTGCTGACTGGGAAATCCAAGTCTAAACTAGCTAGATGTACATACAACAGAAGCTACTTGTGAATAAGTTACTTATGATTCAACGTTGACTTAGATGTGTTTTACAGAATTCTGTTTATTTAGGACATTGATAGTCCATTTGGAGACATATACTAAACTTAAAGACTGTGGTGGGTTTAAAGGTAAACAATAAGTACCTGTGCTTTGGTCTCTTCTTCCCCTTCCAGCCTACACCTCAATCAAATACCAAATCCTACTGACTTTCCACTTCCAATGTTACTGTCTTGGTACAGGAAGTTCCCATTTCTCACCTGAATAATTGCGACAATTTTCTAGATGGAAATCTCTGGCTCCAGTGCTTTCCTTCATGTTACTTTCTTCATAGGCATTTGAGAGAGCTATTTACCTATTAGTGTATTCACCATATGTACGTAGAAAATATTGCACATACTTCACCATCAGGTTTTTTTTTCCAATATTTATAGTGCATCTTGACATATGGTATTTTAAATTTACGTTGTATCAAACTTACCAGTTTTTAGCATTGTGACTCCACCTGCCCTCCTCCTTTGCCCAGTGCCTTTATGCTAGAATGTACCTGTTAGTAGTAAGGTCAAATAAATATCAACCTATAATTTCTTCCACTCTGCTATGGTTTCACTTTTAAACATTTAATCCTTTGACTTACCTAGACCTGTTATGTCATTTTTTTTCCCCTTTTTCAGCTAATGATGAAACTGAACCACATATATAGTGACATTTTGACCAAGGAGAAATTTCTTAGCAGGAAAGTCAACTAAACTCAGGTCAGTTAGGTTATTAGAGTGTTGCTCTTAAATATTCCCTTTTGGTGAAGCATATCACATGGAGAAACACTTAAAATTTTGTGTGTATTTTTACCATTTAGTTTCCTCATAGTTTTTCAGTAATTTAATAAATGAAGAATGGTATGGTATGCTTTATGACTATGTAGAGGTTGGCAATGACAGACACTTTAGCTTCAACAGTATAATTGTATAAAATGGTGATGTAGAAATTGTTTTTGACAACATACACAGATCACAGTAAAAATAATGCATTTGACTCACACAAATATAATTTTAAATAACATCTCATTTAAAAAAATTATAACCCCTTATGGTCACTGGCCATGTTTGATTTAACTTTATATCTCTAATGCCATGGCACATAATAGGCATTCAGTAAATATTAAATTAATGAGGTTCTTGGACAATTTACGTAAGAGAAAACTTAAAACACTTCTTCAAGTAAAACATACTAATGAAAAAATTGTGCAAAGTTATTAATCCATATGGAGAAGTCTATTTTTTAGCTTTATTAGTATTTTGAATAGTTATTTTGTAAAAAGATCTCCATTAGTGCAAGAAAGATAATTCTATATAGGTAATGATAAAATTTTGCAGTCTAATTTTAAAAGTTAATCTGATAAGCTTTGTTATAAAGCAGAAACTAACACACCATTGTAAAGCAATTATACTCCAATAAAGATGTTAAAAAAAAGTTAATCTGATAATTAAATGCAATTCATTCTGAACATACCACAAACAAGCTGAGCTGGAAAATAATTAGAGTGATTTCATTAAGATGTCTATGATTCAGTGTTTAAAAGGGGAGCACTAAGTTGAAAGGTCTTAAAACATAAAATCTTAAATTTTCTTAAATTACATATACTCATGCTTTTAAATCAATGCCCACTGTTAATGAGACAACCCTGTTAGTTATGTCACTATTTTCAACTAGACTAGACAAAGTGACCTTTAAATATGCCATCAATAAGAAATCAAATTTAACAACACAACAGATAACTGAAATGACAGAATGAAATAACTTGGAGAACGAGTTAATATTTTTGTTTTTATATTATAGAAATGCAGGATTATTATAACTTTTCAGAGACACTGTTTCTAAAAAAGAGCATGAAATTAATTTTTAAATAAAAATAGCCATTATCTTTAATATCTGTTGCTTTTCCTGCTTGTAAAATCAATATATGTTCATTGACAAACTAAAATGAAAAATGTGCAAAATACAAAGTGGAAGTTCTCCTATGTCTAGCTCCTTCAAAACCATTTCTAAGCAAACACTTTGTTATATGTTTCAAAATAGAGGGGAAGAGAAAATTCCCACTCCCTCCCCACACTCTTTCTTGTTCCTCCCCAAGAGGTGGGAATACACATCTATTCAGATTCCAAGACACCTTGTATGACAAGGCCACACCCCTTAATGAAGCAGTTCTCTTATGCTTCCTATTTCCTGTGATTGGTGCTGAATAAAAGGTTAGGAGGATATCTGATTTTCTGTTCTCTCAAATGTCTGCTGAAACTCTCTTTTTCCTGATCTCCTCTTATTCCATGTTGCCTACTGGATTATCAGTAAAATCCCAAGACTCTCATGTGGATTTAGACAAATAAAGAGGCTAGAGTACATGTTCCATGTGCACTCACTATATTCCTAATAATAAAATGATTCTGTATGTTTAGTGTTACATAGCTAATGGTCTGGAGAATTTGAACTATATCCAAGTTTAAGATATGAGCTGTTCTCTTATTCTTATATATTGTTTGTAGGTACTCTTTACATATTACAAATATTAAACCTTTATCGTGTACAAGGATTCCAACTTTCTTTTTCTGAATTGCTCACGTTTTATTGGCTATTTATTCTAGCAATTTGAAGTTATTCTACCCTTACTATGGTAAGGGATATTTTTAAAGACAAAAATAATCTATTATACTCTATCAAGATCCAGGATAAAATAGTATCTATTGATAGATTCTTTATAATATAATTAACCTGCTTTTTCTTCCAAAACCCTACCCAACATCTTTTTTTTTTACCCTTTGCCCATGTTTTTATATATATATTTTTAATTGAAGTATAGCTGATTTACAATGTTGCGTTAGTATCTGGTGTACACCAAAGTGATTCAGTTATATATATGTATATACATGTATTCTTTTGCATATTTATTATTTTCCATTATGGTTTATTACAGGATATTGAATATAGTTCCCTGTGCTATACAATAGGACCTTGTTGTTTATCCATTCTCTATATAATAGTTTGCATATGCTAGTCCTGAACTCCCAATCCAACCCCCTCCCATACCCCACCCCTTGCAACCATAAGTATGTTCTCTATGTCTGTGAGTCTGTTTCTGTTTGGTAGATAAGTTCATTTATGTCATATTTTAGATTCCACATATAAGTGATATCATATGGTATTTGTCTTTCTCTTTCTGACTTACCTCACTTAGTATGATAATCTCTAGGTCCATCTATGTAGCTGCAAGTGGCATTATTTCATTTTTTTTATGGCTGAGTAATATTCCATTGTATATATATACCACTTCTTCTTTATACATTCATCTGTTGATGGACATTTAGGATGTTTTCATGTCTTGGTTATTGTAAATAGTGCCACTATGAACATAGGGGTGTATGTATATTTTTTAATTATAGTTTTCTCTGGATATATGCCCAGGAGTGAGATTGCTGGATGATATGGTAACTTTATTTTTAGTTTTTTGAGGAACATGCATACTAATTTCTATAGTGGCTGCACCAATTTACATTCCCACCAACAGTGTAGGAGGGTCCCTTTTTCCATACTCTCTCCAGCCTTTGTTATTTGTAGACTTTTTAATGATGGCCATTCTGACTGGTGTGAGGTGGTACCTCATTGTAGTTTGATTTGCATTTCTCTACTAATTAGCAACGTTGAGCATCTTTTCATGTGCCTATTGGCCACCTGTATGTCTTCCTTGGAGAAATGTCTATTTAGATCTTCTGCCCATTTGTTGATTTGGTTGTTTGTGTTTTTGTTGTTGTTGTTGTTATTGAGTTACCTGATGCGTTTGCATATTTTGGAATTTAAGCGCTTGTTGGCCACATTACTTGCAAATATTTTCGCCAAGTCAATAGGTTGACTTTTCGTTTTGTTTATGGTTTCCTTTGCTGTGTAAAAGCTTTTAAGTTTGATTAGGTCCCATTTGTTTATTTTTGCTCTTATTTCTATTGCCTTGGGAGACTGACCTAAGAAAACATTGGTATGATTTAAGTCAGAGACATGCCTATGTTTTCTTCTAGGAGTTTTAAAGTGTCATGTCTTATATTTAAATCTTTAAGCAATTTTGAGTTTACTTTTATGTATGGTGTGAGGGTGTCTTCTAACTTCATTGATTTACATGCTGCTGTCCAACTTTCCCAGCACCACTTGCTGAAGAGACTTTTTCCCACTGTATATTCTTGCCTCTTTTGTTGAAGATTAATTGACCATAGGTGTGTGGGTTTATTTCTAGGCTCTCTGTTCTGTTCCATTGATACATATGTCTGTTTTGGTGCCAGTACCATGCTGCATTGGTTACTGTAGCTTTGTATTATTTTCAAATGCACCTGGAACATTCTCTAGGATTGACCACATACTAGGCAGAAAACAAGCCTCAACAAATTTAAAGGGATAGAAGTTATTTCAAGCTTCTTTTCTGACCACAACTTCATGAAACTAGAAATCAACCACAGAAAAAGAAATGAGAAAAAATGATTACATGGATACTAAACAGCATGCTACTCAATAACCAATGGGTCAATGATGAAATCGGGGAGGAAATTAAAAAATACCTTGAGACAAATGACAATGAAAACACAACCATACAAAATCTATGGGATGCGGCAAAAGCAGTTGCTAGTGGGAAGTTCATAGGATTATAGGCCTTCCTTAAAAAATACAAGAAAAATCTCAAAAAAACAATCTAAATTACCAAATAAAAGACTTAGAAAAAGAGCAAACAAAACCTAAAGTAAGCAGAAGGAATGAAATTAATAAAGATCAGAGAGGAAATCGAGATTAAAAAAAAAACACACACACACAGAAAAAAGTCAATAAAACCAATTGTTGGTTCTCTAAAATGTGAAACAAAATTGACAAACCTCTGGCCAGGTTCACTAAGAAGAAAAGACAGAGAACCCAAATAAACAAAGTAAGAAATGAAAGAGGAGAAATTACAAACAATACTACAGAAAGACAAAAAGCCATAAGAGAATACTATGAATAGTTATATGCCAACTAATTAGATAATCTAGAAGAAATGGACAAGTTTCTAGAAACATAGAGCCCATCAAAACTGAATCAAGAAAAAATAGACAATTTGAACAGACCAATCACTAGAAGTTAAATAGAATGTGTAAAAATATAAATAAATTAATTAAAAATATTTTTAAAAATTGCTGCAAACAAAAGTCCGGGACCAGTTGACTTCACTGGGGAATTCTACCAAACATAGAAAGAAGAACTTATACCAATCCTTCTCAAACTATTCCAAAAGATTGAAGACGAAGGAACACTCCCAAAGTCATTTGATGAAACCACCATCACCCTGATACCAAAACCAGACAAAGACAATATGAAAAACAAAAATTATAGGCAAATATCTTTGATGAATATAGATGCAAACATTCTCAACAAAATATTAGCAAGCCAAACCACACAACATACTAAAACAAAATCATACACCATGACCAAGTTGGATTTATCCCAGGGTCACAAGGGTGGTTCAACATATGCAAATCAATAATGTGACAATCCACATCAACAAAAGAAAAGACGAAAACCACATGATGATCTCAATAGATGCAATAAAAGCAGTTGATAAAATTTAACATCTATTCATGATAAAATACTCTTACCAAAGTAGGTATAGAGGGAACATATATCAACATAATAAAAGCTATTTATGACAAATCCATAGCCAACATACTCAACATTGAAAAGCTGAAAGCCTTCCTCCTGCTAAAATCTGGAACAAGAAAAGGATGCCCACTCTTACCACTTCTATTTAACATAGTACTGGAAGTCCTAGCCACAACCATCAGACAAGGAAAGGAAATAAAAGTATCCAAATTGGAAGAGAAGAGGTAAAATTGTCATTATATGCAGATTACATGGTATAGAAAACCCTAAAGAATCCACACAAAAACTATTAGAATAATGATAGTAAAGATAATCCAAAATCTTGGAAATAGAATGGAGAAAATAGAAGAAACGTTTAACAAGGACCTAGAAGAACTAAAGAGCAAACAAACAATCATGAACAACACAATAAATGAAATTAAAAATTCTTTAGAAGGGATCAATAGCAGAATAACTGAGACAGAAGAACGCATAAGTGACCTGGAAGATAAAATAGTGGAAATAACTACTGCAGAGCAGAATAAAGAAAAACGAATGAAAAGAATTGAGGAGAGTCTCAGAGATTTCTGGGACAATACTAAATGCACCAATATTCGAATTATAGGGGTCCCAGAAGAAGAAGAGAAAAAGAAAGGGACTGAGAAAATATTTGAAGAGATTATACTTGAAAATTTCCCTAATATGGGAAAGGAAATAGTTAATCAAGTCCAGGAAGAACAGAGTGTCACATACAGGGTAAATCCAAGGAGAAACACACCAAGACACATATTAATCAAACTATCAAAAATTAAATACAAAGAAAAAGTATTAAAAGCAGCAGGGGAAAAATAGCAAATAACACACAAGGAAATCCCCATAAGGTTAACAGCTGATCTTTCAGCAGAAACTCTGCAAGCCAGAAGGGAGTGGCAGGACATGTTTAAAGTGATGAAAGGGAAAAACCTACAACCAAGATTACTCTATCAAGCAAGGATCTCATTCAGATTTGACGGAGAAATTAAAACCTTTACAGACAAGCAAAAGCTAAGAGAATTCAGCACCACCAAAGCAGTTTTACAACAAATGCTAACGGAACTTTTCTAGGCAGGCAACACAAGAGAAGGAAAAGACCTACAATGGCAAACCCAAAACAGTTAAGAAAATAGTAATAGGAACATACATATTGATAATTACCTTAAATGCAAATGGATTAAATGCTCTCACCAAAAGAAATAGACTGGCCGAATGGATATAAAAACAAGACATGTATATATGCTGTCTACAAGAGACCCACTTCAGACTTAGGGACACATACAGACTGAAAGTGAGGGGATAGAAAAAGATATTCCCTGAAAATGGAAATCAAAAGAAAGCTGGAGTAGAAATTCTCATATCAGACAAAATAGACTTTAAAATAAAGACTATTACAAGAGACAAAGAAGAACACTACATAATGATCAAGGAATCAATCCAAGAAGAAGATATAAAAATGGCAAATATCTATGCACCCAACATTGTAGAACCTCAATACATAAGAAAAATACTAACAGCCATAAAAGGGAAAATCGACAGTAAGACAATCATAGTAGGGGACTTTAACACTCCACTTTCACCAATGGAAAGATCATCCAAAATGAAAGTAAATAAGGAAACACAAGCTTTAAATGATACATTAAACAAGATGAACTTAATTGATATTTATAGGACATTCCATCCAAAAACAACAGAATACACCTTCTTCTCAAGTGTTCGTGGAACATTCTCCAGGATAGATCATATATTGCGTCACAAATCAAGCCTTGGTAAATTTAAGAAAATTGAAATCATATCAAATATCTTTTCTGAACACAATGCTATGAGACTAGATATCAATTACAGAAAAAAATCTGTAAAAAATACAAACACATGGAGACTAAACAATACAGTACTTAATAACCAAGGGTCACTGAAGAACTCAAAGAGGAAATCAAAAAATACCTAGAAACAAATGACAAGGAAAACATGACAACCTAAAACCTATGGGATGCAGCAAAAGCAATTCTAAGAGGGAAGTTTATAACAACACAATCCTACCTTAAGAAACAAGAAACATCTCAAATAAACAACCTAACCCTACACCTAAAGCAGTTAGAGAAAGAAAAACAAAAAAAGAAACCCCAAAGCTAGCAGAAGGAAAGAAATCATAAAGATCAGATCAGAAATAAATGAAAAAGAAATGAAGGAAATGATAGCAAAGATCAATAAAACTAAAAGCTGGTTCTTTAAGAAGATAAAAAAACTGATAAACCATTAGACATACTTATCAAGAAAAAAGGGAGAAGACTCAAATCAATAGAATTAGAAATGAAAAATGGGAAGTAACAACTGACACTGCAGAAATACAAAGGATCATGAGAGATTACTACAAGCAACTATATGCCAATAAAATGGACAACCTGGAAGAAATGGACAAATTCTTAGAAATGCACAACCTTCTGACACTGAAGCAGTAATAGAAAATATGAACAGACCAATCACAAGCACTGAAATTAAAACTGTGACTAAAAATCTTCCAACAAAAGAAAGCCCAGGACCAGATGGCTTTATAGGCAAATTCTATCAAACATTTAGAGAAGAGCTAACACCTATCCTTCTCAAACTCTCCCAAAATATAGCAGAGGGAGAAACACTCCCAAACTCATTCAACGAGGCCACCGTCACCCTGATACCAAAACCAGACAAAGATGTCACAAAAAAAGAAAACTACAGACTAATATCACTGATTAACATACATGTAAAAATCCTCAACAAAATACTAGCAAACAGAATCCAACAGCACATTAAAAGGATCATACACCATGATCAAGTGGGGTTTCTCCCAGGAATGCAAGGATTCTTCAATATACGCAAATCAATCAATGTGATACACCCTATTAACAAATTGAAGGAGAAAAAACATACGATCATCTCAATAAATACAGAGAAAGCTTTCGACAAAATTTAACACCCATTTATGATAAAAACCGTCCAGAAAGTAGGCATAGAGGGAACTTACCTCAACATAATAAAGGCCATAAATGACAAACCCACAGCGAACATCATCCTCAATAGTGAAAAACTGAAACCATTTCCACTAAGATCAGGAACAAGGCAAGATTGCCCACTCTCACCACTATTATTCAACATAGTTTTGGAAGTTTTAGCCACAGCAATCAGAGAAGAAAAAAAAATAAAAGGAATCTAAATCAGAAAAGAAGAAGTAAAGCTGTCACTGTTTGCAGATGACATGATACTATACATAGAGAATCCTAAAGATGCTACCAGAAAACTACTAGAGCTAATCAATGAATTTGGTAAAGTAGCAGGGTACGAAATTAATGCACAGAAATCTCTTGCATTCCTATACATTACTGATGAAAAATCTGAAAGTGAAATTAAGAAAACACTCCCATTTACCATTGCAACAAAAAGAATAAAATATCTAGGAATAAACCTATGTAAGGAGACAAAAGACATGTATGCAGAAAATTATAAGACACTGATGAAAGAAATAATGTCTATACTACCCAAAGCAATCTACAGATTCAATGCAATCCCTATCAAAGTACCAATGCCATTTTTCACAGAATTAGAACAAAAAATTTCACAATTTGTATGGAAACACAAAAGACCCTAAATAGCCAAAGCAATCTTGAACAAGAAAAACGGAGCTGGAGGAATCAGGCTCCCTGACTTCAGACTATACTACAAAGCTACACTAATCAAGACTGTATGGTACTGGAACAAAAACAGAAATACAGCTCAATGGAACAGGATAGAAAGCCCAGAGAAAAACCCATGCACATATGGTCACCTTATGTTTGATAAAGGAGGCAAGAATATACAGTGGAGAACAGACAGCCTCTTCAATAAGTGGTGCTGGGAAAACTGGACAGCTACATGTAAAAGAATGATATTAGAACACTCCCTAACACCCTACATACACAAAAATAAACTTAAAATGGATTAAAGACCTAAGTGTATCGCCAGACACTATCAAACTCTTAGAGGAAAACATAGGCAGAACACTCTATGACATAAATCACAGCAAGATTCTTTTTGACTCAGCTCCTAGAGAAATGGAAATAAAAACACAAATAAACAAATGGGACCTAATAAAACTTAAAAGCTTTTGCACAGCAAAGAAACCATAAACAAGACCAAAAGACAACCCTCAGAATGGGAGAAAATATTTGCAAATGAAGCAACTGACAAAGGATTCATCTCCAAAATATACAAGCAGATCATGCAGCTCAATATCAAAAAAACAAGCAACCCAATCCAAAAATGGGCAGAAGACCTAAATAGACATTTCTCCAAAGAAGATATACAGATTGCCAACAGACACATGAAAGAATGCTCAACATCATTAATCATTAGAGAAATGAAAATCAAAACTACAATGAGATATCATCTCACACTGGTCAGAATGGCCATCATCAAAAAATCTAGAAACAATAAACGCTGGAAAGGGTGTGGAGAAAAGGGAACACTCTTGCACTGTTGGTGGGAATGTAAATTGATACAGCCACTATGGAGAACAGTATGGAGGTTCCTTAAAAAACTAAAAATAGAACTACCATATGACCCAGCAATCCCACTACTGGGCATATACCCTGAGAAAACCATAATTCAAAAAGAGTCATGTACCAAAATGTTCATTGCAGCTCTATTTACAATAGCTAGGATTTGGAAGCCACCTAAGTGTCCATCTACAGATGAATGGATAAAGAAGATGTGGCACATATATACAATGGAATACTAGTCAGCCATTAAAAGAAATGAAATTGAGTTTTTTGTAGTGAGGTGGATGGACCTAGAGTCTGCCATACAGAGTGAAGTAAGTCAGAAAGAGAAAAACATATACCGTATGCTAACACATATATATGGAATAAAAAATAAATGGTCATGAAGAACCTAGGGTCCAGACGGGAATAAAGACCCAGACCTAGTAGAGAAATGACTTGAGGACACAGGGAGGGGGAAGGGTAAGCTGGGACAAGGTGAGAGAGTGGTAGTGTATATATGGACATATATACACTACCAAATGTAAAGTAGATAGCTAGTGGGAATCAGTCGCATAGCACAGGGAGATCAGCTTGGTGCTTTGTGACCATGTAGAAGGGTGGGAAAGGAAGGGTGGGAAAGGGAGGGTGGGAGGGAGGGAGACGCAAGAGGGAAGAGATATGGGAGATATATGTATATTTATAACTGATTCACTTTGTTATAACGCAGAAACTAACACACCATTGTAAAGCAATTATACTCCAATAAAAATGCTAAAAAAAAACTATTAGAACTGATAATCGAATTCAGCAAGGTCGCACAATACAAGATTAACCTACAGAAATCAGTCACGTTCTTTACACTAAAAATTAAATATAAGAAAGGGAAAGTAAAAGAAAACCACAAAAAAACAGAAAAAACAATTCCTTTTAATATTACATCAAAAAATTAAAATACTTAGGAATAAACCTCACCAAAGTGGTCAAAGACTTATATGCTGAGAGCTATAAAACATTGATAAAGGAAATTGAAGATGATTTAAAGAAATGGAAAAAAATATCCCATGCTCTTGGATTGGAAGAGTTAATATTGTTAAAATGGCCATACTAATCAAAGCAATCTGCAGATTTAATGCAACACCTGTCAAATTACACATGACGTTTCTCCCAGTAGTAGAACAAATAATCTTCAAATTTATATAGAACCATAAAAGACCCAGAATTGCCAAAGCAATCTTGAGGAAAATGAACAAAGCAAGAAGTATAACCCTCCCAGACTCCAGACAGTACTAAAAAGTTACAGTAATCAACCCAACATCTATTTTTAAATACAGTTGATGATGTTGATAATAAGGATAAATATTTCTTTATTATGTTATGTGTCTTCTTTCAAGACATTTTTTACACTGGTATAAGTTTTATAACTGTATTAATAATTATATAAACATTAATTTTCATGGTTACATTGTTTACAACTTTTCTATTCAAACTTTGTCATATTTGATTTCTTCATTCTGACTCAAGTTTTACTTGGTTTGAATTTAACTTCCTAGATTACTGTAGATGTGTATTTTCTGAAACTGCTTTTTCTTTTTTCCTCACATGTAAATAGTAATTTGTCTCATCATAGAATACTTGGGCTATGATCTCTTTTCCCTAAAATTTTGTATAGGTTGCTCTATTGTCTTCCCTAGACAAAAAAAATAATTAGATAAATTAATGTTTGTATAATTATTAATTGGTCAAAGGATAGAAGCATTTATAATGCTCTTACAACCTAGTGGTAAATTTATTTGTTGTACCAATTTAGATTCATAAGAGTAGTATATGAGAATGTGAGCCTCATCACACCCTTATTGATATTAATTTTGAGGGAGTCATTTTGGAAATGTTTCAGTTTTTCAACAATTATATTAATTTTTAAAATTTCTTCTTTGGTAAATTTTAATAATTTACATTTCCCATAAAACTGTACATTCCATTAAGAATTTATATTTTATTAGCATAATTCCCTAGTAATTTATCTCATCTCCCTCATATTTGTGGTTATAACCATTTCTCATTATTCTTTTTGTGAATTTGTTCTCTCTATCTCTCTCTTTTGAATAGACTTTATTTTTTAGAGTAGTTTAAAGTTCACAGCAAAATTAAGAGCAAGATACAGTAATTTCACATATCCTCCCTGCCCTACTCATGCATAGCTTCCCCACTTATTAACATCCCCCATCAGAGTGATACATTTGTTGCATTTGTTAGTGATACATTTGTTTCATTCATTTGTATGAAAATATATTGACACATCATTTTCATTAAAAGTCCGTTGCTTACATTAAGGTTCATTCAGTGTACATTCCATGGATTTGGACAAATATATAATGACCTGCACCCACTATTATAGTATCAGATAGAGTAGTTTCGCTGCCCCCCAAATCCTCTGTGTTCCACCTACTCATTCCTCTCCCAACCCCTGGTAACCATTGATATTTTTTGTCTTCATAGTTTTGCCTTTATAGAATATTATATTGTTGGGATTATACACTGTGTAGCTTTTTCAGATGCACTTCTTTCACTTAGTAATACTAATTCAAGTTTCCTCCATTTTTTTCATGGCTTGATAGGTCATTTCTTTTAAAAAATGAATAATATTTCATTGTGTGTGTTACCACAGTTTATTTATTCATTCACTTACTAAAGGACATGCTGGGTTTTTTTTTTCTATGTTTTGGCAATTATGAGTAAAGCTGCTATAAACATCTGTGTGTGGGTTTTGATGTGGACATAAGATTTCAACTCCTTTAGGTAAATACCAAGGAGCACAATTGCTGGATCATATGATAAGAGTATGTTTAGTTTTGTAAGAAACTGACATAATGTTTTCCAAAGTTGTTGTGCCATTTTGCATTCCCAACAGCAAAGAATGAGAGTTCCTGTTGTCCCACATCCTCATCAGCATTTGGTATTGTGGGTGTTCTGGATTTTGGCCATTTTAATAGGTGTGTAGTGGTATCTCATTGTTGTTCTAATTTGTATTTCCCTGAGGATATATGATATGAAGAATCTTTTCATACGCTTATTTGCCATACGTATATCTCCTGTGGTGAGGTGACTGTTAAGGTCTTTGGCCCATTTTTTGAACAAACGGTTTGTTTTTTTATTGATGAGTTTTAAGAGTTCTTTGTATATTTTGGGTAACTGTTCTTTATCAGATATGTCTTTTCCAAATATTTTCTCTCTGTTTGTCACGTGTCTTCTAATTCTCTTGATATTGTCTTACATAGAGCAGAAGGTTTTAATTTTAATGAAGTCCAGCTGATCAATTATTTCTTTCATGAATTATGCCTTTGGTGTTTTATCTAAATATTCATCATCATACCCAAAATCAACAAGGTATTCTCCTGTGTCTTCAAGGAGTTTTACAGTTTTGAATTTTACATTTAGGTCTATGATCTATATTGAGTTAAGTTTTGTGAAAGGTGTAAAGTCCGTCTGAATTTATTTATTTAGTTTTGCATGTGGATATCCAATTCTTCCAGCACCATTTGTTGAAAAGTGTATATTTTCTCCATTGTGCCTTTGTTTCTTTGTCAAAGATCAGTTGATGGCATTTCTGTGGGTCTATTTCTGAGCTCTCTATTCTATTTCATTAATTTATTTGTGTACTCTATTACCAATAACACATTGTCTTCATTTCAGTAGCTTTATAGTTAAGTCTTGGAGTTGAGTTGTGTCAGTCCTCCAACGTTGTTCTTCCATTCAATACTATGTTGGCCTTCTGGATCTTTTGCCTCCCATATACACTTTAGAATAAGTTTGTTGATGTCTGCAAAATAATTTGCTGGGATTTTTATTGAGATTGTACTGACTGTATACATCAAGATGGGAAGAACTGATATCTTGGCAATATCATCTTCGTATTCATGAGTTTTTCTTTGATATCCTTTATCAAAATTTTGTGGTATTCCTCATATGGATTGTGTACTTATTTTTGAGATTTACATCTAAGTATTTCATATTGGGGGTGCTAATGTAAATGGTATAGCATTTTTAATTCCAAAATCCCCTGTTCATTGCTGGTATATATAAAGGTGATTGACTGATTGACGTTTATATATTAACCTTGTATCCTGCAGCCTTGTTATAATTGCTTATTGGTTCCAGGAATTTGTTGTTGATTCTTTCAGATTTTCTACACAGACAATCATGTCATCTGCAAACAAATGGTGTTATTTCTTCCTTAGAAATCAATATACATTTTATTTCCTTTTCTTGCCTTATAGGACATTCAGTATGATGTTGAAAATCAGTGGTGAGAGGGGGACATCCTTGCCTTGTTCTTGACCTTAGTGGGAAAGCTTTGGATTTCTCACCATTAAGCATGATGTTAGCTATAGGACTTTTATAGCTATTCTTTATCAAGTTAAGAAGTTCTCTATTTCTAGTTTACTAAGGTTTTCTGTTTTGTTTTGTTTTGTTTTTAATCCTGAATGGATGTTGGATTTGACAAACATTTTTTCTGGATCTATTGATATGATCATTTGATTTTTCTTTAGCTTGTTAATTGCTGGATTGCATTAATTGATTTTCAAATGTTGAACCAACCTTACATTCCTGGGATAACTCCCACTTGGTTGGGTTGTATAATTCTTTTTATACATTGTTGCATTCAATTTGCCAATATTTTGTTGAGGATTTCTGCATTTATGTTCATTAGAGATATTGGTTTTCTTTTCTTATAATGTCCTTGTTTTTGTATTACAGTAATTGTGGCTTCACAGAAAGATTTAGGAAGTACTTCCTCTGCTTCTGTCTTCTGAAAGAGATTGTAGAACTTTGGTATAATTTCTTCCTTAAGTGTTTGTTTGGTGAAATTTACCAGTTAATCCATCTGGGCCTTGTGCTTTCTGTTTTGGAATGTTATTAATTATTGATTCAATTACTTCAATATGTATAGGTCTATTCAGATTGTCTATTTCTTCTTGTATGAGTTTCTGAAAATTGTGTCTTTTAAGGAATTTGTCCATTTCACTTAGGTTATCAAATATATGGACATTGAGGTGTTCATAGTATTTCATTATTATCTTTTTAATATCTGTGGAATTTGTAGTCACATTTCTTCTTTCATTTCTGATACTAGTAATTTGTGTTTTCTCTCTTTTTCTTTATTAGTCTGTGTAGAGGTTTATAGACTTTATCAATCTTTACAAGTAACTCACTTTTAGTTTCTTCTCTGTTGTTTATATTTTTATTTGATTTGTCAAATAGGTATCTGTTTTGTTGGAGGCTTTCCTAAGAGCCACCTCTTCAATTTACTTATTCTACTATTTTATGTTTTTTAATTTCTGATTTCTGATTTTATCTTTATTATTTCCATCTTCCTACATTCCTCAACATTACCTTGTGATTTGTTTATAATACTTTATTTTTTATTTCTTGTTAATTATTAAGTGTTATTTAATGAAAACACAAGGTCTTTTAATTTTCTACTTATTATAGCTTTGTTTTATCCCATCAGTTTTAATTCACAGTAAAGTTCTTATTGCCCAAATAATGATTACAGTTTTGATATGTTTTGATATAAGAATAATTTAGAATTTCTTAATCAGTTTAGTTTCCAATTTGAATTCACTTTAATTGGAGAATGTAACCCATAAATAGTTTCATCTGGGGAATAAATCAAGGATTTCCTTGGGGACCTAATATATACTGATTTTTGTAAATGTTCCATTGATGTTTGAAAAAAAACTATGTCTTATCTTTCATTTTCAAGATACATAAAATAGACTATATATAAATATGTAATTTATATATTTATATAAATAATTCATGAAGTATAAATGTTTACATAATAAAAAATTTAATCCCCAAATTTAAATATGTGAAAACAGGCTAGCTAATTTATTTTATACCTACATGATCTACAAAAGACAGAGAGGTGTATTTAAAACACACACACAAACACATACACACACATGTGAAAAGTTATATTTCTCTGTTTAGCAATAACACAAAAAATAGCTGTCTACTGAGTAGTCCCAAGATTAAATGAGATAATTATTTCACTTTGATTTCCCTTTGCACATCTCCCAGGTAATTCTTGGTTTTGTTTGGTTCCATAAGATAATCTAGGAATTGTGTCCATAATTATTATTGTTAAAATATTATTTTTCAGCATTCAAATTCAAGAAGGTGAAATAGTAGGGTCCTGAACTCACCTCCTCCCATGGACACACAAAATCTACAGGTATATATGGAACACTTTCCTCTCAAGAAAACCCCAAATCTAGCTGAGTGACTCTTAAACACCAAGGGAAAAAAACCCACATCAAGCAAGTAAGAGAGGCTGAGGCACAATCTCACCATAAACTCCACTCCTGCCATGGTCACCAACAATCAAGAGAGAACTCACAAACCCAACTCTCTCCCTGAGGAGCAAAGAGTTTGAATCCTGCATCTGGCATCCCAACTTTAAAGACCTGAAGTTGACAGACAATCCCCCAAAATTTGCATCTATCCTTGAAAGCCAATGGGGCTTGCATCCACAAGACCCACAAAATAACTAAGAAACAGTTCTTAAAGTGCTTGCACACATGGACTCATCTGACCCAGGGCCCAGCACAGAGAAAGCTGACTGAAAAAGAGGCTTTCTGTGAAAGAGACTTATTTGCTTATATTAAAGGTGAAATTAAAACATCAGACTGAAGGACAGGCATCTACTGAGCACACATCTGGACCCTACTATAATAGTCACTAAAGATGAAAGCTGGTGGGTGACATCTTTGTGCTCTCCCTCTGCCTCCCTCCAGCTCACTGGTATCTCCCCAAAATGAACTTGTATCATTGTCTGGCACACCAATATGTGACTACCACCTAGGGTAAACCTCTAGATCACCTGGCTCTGGTGGCCAGTAGAAATTATGTTAGTGAGTCCCACAGGACTGTAATAAATGGAGAAAGAGCTCTTAACTATATATCACCCTCAGGGCACAGCAGAGACACAACAGATTAAGACACCCAGTATTTCTGTGAATGAGGCCTATTAGCTTATCTTCATAACTGTATCCTGGGGGACAGGCCTCTAATTAAACACACATCTAAGGGCCAGCAATAATCTGCTCCAGAGACCTTAGATGGTAGGTGCTATTCTTGCACTCTCCATCGACCATGCTCCAGAATACTAATATCTCCTTGAGGGGGAGTTCCTACATATGCTTGGTGCCCCAGTTTTTGTGGCTGCTAGCCAGGAGAAGCCCTTTGGTCCCCTGACTCTGGTGGCCAGTAGGGATTGTGTTCATGTGTTTAGTGGCATAGTAACAAATTAAAGAAACAGTTCTTAACTGCCTATCACCTCATGAATCAGGGGAGATGAAGAAGAAAGAAATGCCCATCTCCTAGTCTTCCCATGAAAGAGTTATACTTGCATATTTTAAAAGTTACTGAATGAGGATCTGGCTTCCAATCATCCTGAATCTAAGTGCTGACTGAAATCCTCCCCTTTGGGACTCTGACAGGGCTTAGCACACCTCACAACTAAAAATAAAGTAGTCCACTTGGACAAGCACAATGATTTGAGATACACCCAAGATCCTGGGCAGGATTTAACCATAAGGTTCATTTCCTACATGAGGCCAATCTTTCAAGACAGGGAAAGATGGCTGTTTTATCTAATACATAGACACCAACACTTTAAACTTAACAGGAGAGAGTTAAGTGAAATGATGAGACAGATAAATATACTCCAAATGAAAGAACAAGGTAAAACCTCAGAAAAAAAGTATTTACAAAATGGAAATAAGTAATCTACCTGATAAAGAGTTCAAAGTAATGTTATAAGGATGCTCACCAACCTTGGGAGAAGAGTGTATAACAAAATGAGAATTCCAAGAAAGATATATATATATAGATATAGATACAGATGATATAGATATAGATATAGATATGTATATATGAAAGTACCAAATAGAAGTTACAGAGCAGAGGTATACACCATAACTACAATTAAAAATATAATAAAGAGCTTCAACAAGAGATTAGATGAAGCAGAAGAAAACATGTGAACTCAAAGACAGGGCAGTGAACCTCACTCAGTGAGAGCAGAAAAAAAAGTGAAGAAGCTTAAGGGACTTATGGCACAACATCAAGGGGACCAACATTCACACTTTAGGTGTCTCAAAAGGGGAAGAGAGAGAGAAAGGGGAAGAAAAATTATTTGAAGAAATAATGGCTAAAAACTTCCCTAACATGGAGAAGGAAACACACATCCATATCCAGGAAGAATGGAGAGTTCCAAATAAAAATGAACTCATAGATACCCAAAACAAGACATAATTAAAATTTTAAAAGTTAAAGACAAGGAGAGACTCTTAAAAGAAGCAAGAGAAAAACAACTTGTTATATACAAGGGAACTCCCATAAGACTCTCAGCAGATTTTTCAGTAGAAACTTTGCACTCCAGAAGTGAGTATCATGATATATTCAAAGTGCTGGGGGAAAAATGCAAACAAAACAAACAAACAAAAAACCTTCCAATCGTGAATACTCTACCTGGTAAAGTTGTCATTCAGAATTGAAAGAGTGATAAAGAGTTTTCCAGAAGCAAAAGCTAAAGAAGTTCAACACCCTTAGACAGGCCTTATAAGAAATGTTAAGGGATTTCTTGAAGCTTAAACAAAGAGCACTAATTAGTTATAAGAAAACATATGAAACCATAAATCTCACAGATACAAGTAAATATACAGTAAAATTAAGTTAATCTCATATTGTAAAGGTGGCAGATTAATCATTTATAAAGTGAGCAGGAAGGTAAAAGACAAAAGTAGTAAAAATAACTATAGATACAATAATTTGTTAAGGGATACACAGGATAAGATGATGTAAATTGTGACATCAAAAACATAAAATGTAGGGGGGAATAAAAATGTAGAGCTCTAGTATGTGTTCAAAATTAATTGTTACCAACTTAAAATACATTGTGGTAAATATCAATTGTTTTATGTAAGCCTCGTGGAAACCACAAAGTGAAATACTATAGTAAACATAGTTAAGACAAAGAAGAAAAAATACAAGCACACCACTGCAGAAAGTCATCAAATCATGAAGGAAGAAAATGAGAGAAGAAAGGAAGAGTGGAATTACAAAACAGCCAAAAGAATAATTAGCAAAGTAGCCAGAAAACAAGTGACAAGATGGCAATAAGTGCATACCTATCAATAATTACTTTAAATGTAAATGGACTAAATTATTCAATCAAAAGACATAGAGTGGCTGAATGGATAAAAATATAAAATACCAATCTATTGGGTTGGCAAAAAAGTTCATTTTGGTTTTTCATGACATCTTATGGAAAATCCCAAATGAACTTTTTGGCCAACCCAATGTATGCTGCCCACAGGAGACTCACCTCAGATATAAGAAATACACAAACTGAAAGTAAAGTGATGGAAAAAGGTATTCCATGCAAATGGAAACCAAAAGAAATCTAAGATACCTATACTTATATCAGACAAAATAGACTTTATAAGACAAAGACTGTAACAATCCAAAATGAAGGTCATTATGTAATGATAAAGGCATCAATCCAAGTTAAAAATATATCATTTGTGCTCCCAACATAGGAGCACCTACATATTTAAAACAAACATTAACAGACCTAATGGGAGAAATAGACATCATTACAAGACTAGTAAGTGAACTTAATACCTATTTTCATCAATGGATAGATTATCCAGATAGAAACTCCATAAGGAAACATTGACCTTAAACAACATGTTAGACCAGATGAACTTAGCTGACTTGTACAGAACAATCCATTCAAAAGTCACAGAATACACATTCTTCTGAAGCACACATGGAGCATTCTTCAGGATAGATTATATATTAGGCCACAAAAAAGTCATAATAAATTTAAGGTTGAAATCATATCAAGCATCATTTCCAACCACAATGTTATGAAGCTAGAAATCAAATATAAGAAGAAACTGGAAAATTCACAAATATGTTAAGATTAAACAACATGCTACTGAACAATCAATGGTCAAAGAAAAAATCAAAAGAGAAATTTTAAAAGTTAGGCAAATGAAAATGGAAACACAGCATACCAAAACTTATGGGATGGAGCAAAAGCAGTTCTAAGAGGGAGTTCAAAGTGAAAAATGCCTACATGAAGAAAAAAGAAAGATTTGAAATGAAAAACCTAACTGTACACCTCATAGAACCAGAAAAAGAAGAACAAATAAAGCCCAAAATTAGTAATAGGGAATAACAAAAATCATAGTGCAAATCAATGGGACTAAAAAGACAATAGAAAAGATCAATGAAACTAAGAACTGGTTTTTTGAAAGGGTAAACAAAATTGGCAATTTTTTAGCCAAATTCACAAAGAAAAATATATAGAGAGAACTCAAGTAAATAAAATCAGAAATAAAAAGGGAAATATTACAATTTATACCACAGAAATACAAAGGATCCGAAGAAACTACAATGAAAAAATTACATTCCAACTAATTGGACAACATAGAAGAAATGGATAAATTCCTAGAAACATAAAACCTACCAAGTCTGAATCATGAAGAAATAGAAATATAAACAAACCAATTACTAGGAAGGAGACTGAATCAGTAATAGAAAAATAAGTTCCAGGACTTCCATGGCAGTTCAGTCGTTAAGACTTCACCTTCCAATGCAGAGGTTGTGGGTTCAATCCCTGGTCGGGGAGCTAAGATCCCACATGCCTTGTGGCCAAAAAAACAAAACATAAAGCAAAAGCAATATTGTAATAAATTCAATAAAGACGAAAAAAAAGTCCCAACATAAAGAAGTCCAGGATTAGATGGCTTCACTGGTGAATTCTATTAGTGACTTAAAGAATAATTAATACCAGTCTTTCTCAAACTATTCCAAAAATAATAGAAGATAAAGAAACACAGTTAAACTAATATTACAAGGCTGGTATTAGCCTGATTTAAAAAATCAGACAGGGGCACCAGGAGATAATAAAATCACAGCCAATATCCTTGATGAATATACACGCATAAATCCTCAACAAAATATTAGCAAGCCAAAACAACAATATATTAAAAGGACCATATGCCATAATCAAGTGAGATTTTTCAAGAAATGCAAGGATAGTTTGACATCTGCATATCAATAAATGTGAACGCCACATTAACAAAATGAAAAATAAAAATCATATGATCATCTTGATAGATGCAGGAAAAGCATTTGACAATTCAAAATCCACTTATGATAAAAACTATCCACAAAGTAGGTATAGAAAGAACATATTTCAACATAATAAAGGCCATATAAAATAAGCCCACAGCAAACATCATACTTATTAATGAAAATCTGAAAACTTTACCTCTACGTTTGGGAACAAGACAAGGATGCCCATTTTCACCATTTTTATTCAAAAGGCCAGAACAATTAGGGAAGAAAATAAATAAATAAAAGGCATCTCAACTGGATAGGAAGAAGTAAAACTGTCATTATTTGCAGATGACATGATATTATATACAGTAAGCCCTAAATGTTCCTCCAAAACACTGCTAGAACCATTAAAAAAAAATCAGTAACATTGCAGGATACAAAATCAATATACAAAAATGTCTTGCATTTCAGTACACTGATAACAAACTATTAGAAAGAGAAAATAATGAAACAATCCCATTTACAATTACATTAAAAAGAATAAAATATTTAGGAATAAATTTGACCAAGGAGGTAAAAGACCTGAACAATGAAACTGTAAGACATTGATAAAGAAAATTGTAGAAGACACAGATAATGGAAAAGATATTCCATGTTCATGAATTGGAAGAATATATATTGTTAAAATGACCATACAGCCTGAATCAATCTACATATTCAATGCAATCCCTATCAAAATTCCAACATAGGAAATAAGCTCATTGACATTGGTCTTTGCTATGATTTATTGGATTTGCCTCCAAAAGCAAAGGCAACAAAAGGAAAAATAAACAAGTGAGACTACATCTAACTAAAAAGTTTCTGCACAGAAAAGGAAAGCATCAACAAAATGGAAAGGCAACCTACTGAATGGGAGAAAATATTTGTAAAACATATATCTGATAAAGGTTTACTATAAATTACTCATGCAACTCAATAGAAAAAAATCTGATTAATCAATGACCAGAGGATCTGAATAGACATTTTTCCAAAGACAGATGACCAAGAGGGACATGAAAAATGCTCAACATCACTCATCATCCTGAAATGCAAATCAAACACAGTGAGTTATCACCTCATACCTGTTAGAATTGCTATCATAAAAAAGACAAGAAATGTGTTGGCAAAGATGTGGGGAAAATGGAACACTAGTGCACTGTTGGGGGGAACGTAAATTGGTGCAGCCACTATAGAAAACAGTGTGGAGGCTCCTCAGAAATTGCAAATAGAGCTACCAATGATCCAGCAATTCTACTCCTTTTTATTTATATGAAGGAAACACAAACACTAACTCAGAAAGATATATACACCTCCACATTCATTGCAGCATTATTTACAATAACCAAGATGTGAAAGCAACCTACATGTCCATTGATGAATGAATGGATAAAGAACTTTGTGGCATATATACACAATGGAATATTATTTCACCATAAGAATGAAATCTTGCTATTTGGGACAACCTCAAAGGACCTTGAGAGCATTATGCTAAGTGAAATGAGTCATACAGAGGAAGACAAATACTGTATGGTCTCACTTATATGTGGAATGTAAACAAACAAATAAAAAAACCTCATAAGTACAGAGAAAAAATTGGTGGTTGCCTGAGGCAGGGTGTGGGGGATGTGCAAAATTGGTGAATGGGATCAAAAGGTACAAACTTTCCGTTATAAAATAAATAAGTCCTCGTGATGTAATGCACAGCATGGTGACAATAGTAAACAATATTCTATCCTATATTTGAAAGTTGCTAACAGATTAGATCTTAAAAGTTCTCATCATATCACCAGAAAAAAAATTTTAACTGTGTAGAGATGAATGTTAACTAGACCTATTTTGGTGACCATTTTGCAATATATATATATGTAATCTTTATGTTATACATCCAAAAATAATATAAAGTTATACATCAATATCTCAATTACAAATTCATTTTTCACATTTTTTCTCATTTTTCAAGTTTTTTAAACATTTGTAGTCTATTTTGGAACCATATTTGTCATATTCTATCTTTATATTTTTCCAATATCCATTGCCAGTTATTATATATTGATAATTTCTTATACTCTAACTCCCAATTCTTGAATTTTTTCCCCTTAATCCACAAGCTGGTATATATCTTTGAGTAGTGTTCCTTTTTTTGTGTTTTACTGTTGCTTGTTTATATGTTTGAGAATGGGTAAATATGTTGCATACATTCAAAGTTCTTACCTATATGAGAATGAGAGCCCCCACCTCTTCATAATAGAATGAGAAATTTCCTGAGTAGATAGTTGTGTCACCATTTTCTTTCTCACCAAATTTAATGAGAAGTGCTTCATTATCACATAGCATTTAAATCCGAGGCAAGTGTATTTTCTTCTCCGCTCAATGTTCTTTTCTTGACTGGAAATTTGTACAACTCTCTGCCTTTGAAGAGTCATTATATTATGTACAATAATATCTATAATATTATAATACATAATATCATAATATTAAGTATATAATTTATTTTCAATAATAACTTTGAAACAAAATGTCTCTATTTTTTTTCAATTTTTTAAAAAGTTATTTATTTTATTTATTTTATTTTTTGCTGCATTGGGTCTTTGTTGCCACACACAGCCTTCCTCTAGTTGTGGCGAGTGGGGGCTACTTTTCATTGCAGTGCGTGGGCTTCTCATTGCAGTGGCTTCTCTTGTTACAGAGCACGGGCTCTGGCATGCAGGCTTCAGTAGTTGTGGCACATGAGCTCAGTAGTTGTGGCTCGTGGGCTCTAGAGAGCAGGCTCAGTAGTTGTGGTGCACGGGCTTAGTTGCTCTGCAGCATGTGGGATCTTCCCGGACCAGGGATCTAACCCATGTCCCCTGCATTGGCAGGCAGATTCTTAACAACTGTGCCACTAGGGAAGCACAAAATGTCTCTTTTTAGAATGTATAATCTGATAATCTTCAGTTTATGAATACTGTCCTCTATATCTTTATTTCTCTTTTACACTTTTTCTGGTCTTCTATTCTGGATATCAATTGCCCATGTTGAGATCTATTATCTCTGTCTTCCAGATCTATCATCTATAATATTTTTTAATTGAAGATTTCCATTTATTGTTTTCCTCCAAATTACAAGAGAGAGTAAGATTCTCTGGAAAATGCTGATAACACTCTCTTATGCCTCTAATACTGATTTTATTATGTGATTGCACTTTAAATATTTTTATAATCTCTCATATCTCATCAACCTCTATTTTTACTGTCCAAGTCTCAATCATCTTGTTTTTCATGCCTTTATATTGTCTTTTTTTTGCTATGTTAATTCTTGTTACACAACATAGTGAATCGATATTTTTATACATTTCAAAATGATTGCCACCATAAAACTAGTTACTATCTATCACTATACAAAGATATTATATAATTATTGACTATATTCCCCACACTGTATATTTTATAACTGTGACTCATTTATTTTGCATCTGGAAGTTTGTACCTTTTAATCTCCATCCCCTATTTTTCTCCTCCCCCACAGCCCTCTGCTCTAACAACTACCATTTTTTTCTCTGTATTTATGACTCTATTTCTGTTTTGTTATATCTGGTCATTTGTTTTGTTTTCTAGATTCCAAATACACGTGAAATAATAGGGTATTTGTCTTTCTCTTTCTGACTCATTTGACTTAGCATAATACCCTCTAGGCCCACCATGTTGTTGCAAATGACAAGATTTAATTCATTTTTTATGGCTAGTATTCCATTGTTTATATATCACATCTTCATTATCCATTAATATATTGATGTACATTTAGGTTGCCTCCATATCTTGGTTATTGTAAATAATGTTGCAATGAACATATATCTTTTCATATTACTGTTTTCATGTTCTTCAGATAAATACCTAGGAGTGGAATTGCTCTGTTGTATGATAGTTCCATTTTTATTTCTTTGAGGAATATCCACACTGTTTTTCATAACAGCAGCACCAACACACATTCCCACCAACAGTACATGAGTGTTCTATTTTCTCCAATTCTTTGCTAACACTTATTTCTCGTCTTTTTAATGATAGACATTCTGACAGGTGTGAGGTGATATTTCATTGTGGTTTTGATTTACATTTCCAGGATGATGAGTAATGTTGAGCATCTTTTCATGTGCCTGCTGGTCATATGTACGTCTTCTTTAAAAAATGTCTGCCCAGACTCTCTACCCATTTTTTTATTGGGTTGTTTGGTTTTGATGTTGAGTTGTATGAGTTCTTTGTATATTTTGGATATTAACCCCTTTTGGATACATCATTTGCAAATATCTTCTCCCATTCAGTAGGTGGCATTTTTGTGTTGTTGAAAGTTTCCTTCTAAGTGCAAAAGCTTTTTAGTTTGATGTAATCCAATTTGTTTATTTTTTTCTTTTGTTTCCCTTGACTGAAGAGGTATATCCAAAAAATATATTACTAGGACCTATGTCAAAAACTTACTCCCTATGTTTTCTTAAAGAAGGAGTGTTATAGTTTCAGACCTTACATTTAAGTCTTTAATCAATTTTGAATATATTTTTATATAAAGAGTGAGAGAGTAGTCCAGTTTGATTCTTTTGCATGTAGCTGTCCAGTTTTCCCAAAACGATTTATTGAAGAAGCTGTCTTTTTCCCACTGTGTATTCTTACCTCCTTTGTCATAGCTGAATTGCCCATAAAATGTTGGTTTATTCCTGGGCTTTCTATTCTGTTCCATTGATCTATGTGTCTGTTTTTGTGCCAATACCATACTGTTTGATTATTGTAGTTTTGTAGTATAGTTTGAAATCAGGGAGGAGATACCTCTAACTTTGTTCTTCTTTCTCAAGTTTGTTTTGGCTATTTGGAGTGTTTTGTGTTTCCATACAAATTTTAGAATTATTAGTTCTAGTTCTGTGAAAAATGCCATTGGTATTTTGATTGGAATTGCAGTGACTCTGTAGATTGCCTTGCATAATATGGTCATCTTAACACAAACTTAATTTTGGAAAGCAGAGAGCAGCAAAATGGCAGACTAAGAAGCTCCAAACTCTCATCCCCCCATAGAAATAACAAAAACAAAATCAGTAACAGACTGAAACATCTTTATTGAAGCTCTAAGAAATAGTCAAAGGTTTACAGCAAAAAGTGAATGTCCAGTCAAGAAAAAGCTATCTTCAAAAGGGTAAGCAAGTCTTGTGGCATTTCTTTATTTGTTCCTACCCATTCTCTTTCCTGGTGCCACAGCAGTCTTGGTCTTGAAGCAGTGGTATCCCAATAATAATGTTTCATGTTCTAGCAAGAGTATGTAAGCTAAATAAGTAAATAAATGGTGTCCAAATTGCAAAAGAAGAGACACAATTATTTCTGCTCGAAGGTGACACAATCTTATGTGTAGAAAACCCTGAAGATTTCACACACACACACAAAATTTTTAGAGCTAATAATGAATTGAACAAAGTTACAGGGTACAAAATCAACCATGAAAATCAGTAGTATTTCTATGCAGTAGCCAGCGAACAATCCAAAGGTAAAATTGAGCAAACGATTCCATTTACAATAGCATTACAGAGAAGTAAATACTTAGAAATAAATTAACCAAGAAGGTAAAAACTTTTACACTGAAAACTACAAAATTTTGCTCAAATAAATTAAAAAGTATAAGTTTTAATTATAAATATTCATTTATTTATTTATAAGAAATTAATAACTGGAAAGACAGCCCATATTCATGGATTGGAAGACTTACTACTATTGTTAAGATACTACCCCAAACAATCTATAGATTTAATACAATCCGTATCAAAATCCCAGTGGTGTTTCTTTTTTTATTTTATTTTATTATCTTTAATTCTTTTAAGCCATATTAAGCAGATTTAATTTCCAAAGATGTCTTTTCTCACCACCACCCCCTTTTTAATTTTTTATTTTTATTATTATTTTCTTACATCTTTATTGAAGTATAATTTGCTTTACAATAGAGTGTTTGTTAGTTTCTGCTTTATAACAAAGTGAATCAACTATACATATACATATATCCCCATATCTCTTCCCTCTGGCGTCTCTCTCACACCCTCCCTATCCCACCCCTCTAGGTGGTCACAAAGTACTGAGCTGATCTCCCTGTGCTATGTGGCTGCTTCCCACTAGCTATCTATTTTACATTTGGTAGTATATATAAGTCCATGCCACTCTCTCACTTCTTCCCAGCTTACCCTTTCCCCTCCACGTGTCCTCAAGTCCATTCTCTACATCTGTGTCTTTATTCCTGTTCTGCCCCTAGGTTCTTCATAACCTTTTTTTTTTTTTTTTAGATTCCATATATATGTGTTAGCATACGGTATTTGTTTTTCTCTTTCTCACTTACTTCACTCTGTATGACAGACTCTAGGTCCATCCACCTCACTACAAATAACTCAATTTTGTTTCTTTTATGGCTGAGTAATATCCCATTGTATATATGTGTCACATCTTCTTTATCCATTCATCTGCCGATGGACACTTAGGTTGCTTCCATGTCCTGGCTATTGTAAATAATGCTGCAATGAACACTGTGGTTGAAACCAGCGGTGTTTTTGCAGAAATGTCAAAACCCATCCTAAAATTCTTGTTGAATTAAAAGGGATCCCAAATAGTCAAAACAATCTTAAAAAAGAAGACCAAAAGTGGAAGATTCAGACTTTCTTTTTTAATTTTTACTTTTATTTATTTACTTTTATTGATTTATAGTTGATTTACAATGTGTTAATTTCTGCTGTACAGCAAAGTGATTCAGGTATACATATATATACATTTTTTTAAATATTCTTTTCCATTATGGCTTATCACAGGATATTGAATACAGTTTCCTGTGTTATACCTTGTTATTTATGCATTCTATATATAATATAATAGTTTGTATCTGCTAACCCCAAACTCCCAGTCCATCCCTCCCCCATCCTCCCTCTCCCTTGGCAACGTATGTTCTCTATGTCTGTGAGTCTGTTTCTGTTTCATAGATAGGTTCATCTGTGTCATATTTTAGATTCCACATGTAGGTGATATCATATGGTATTTGTCTTTCTCTTTTTTACTTACTTTACTTAGTCCTCCCATGTTGTTGCAAATGGAATTATTTCATTCATTTTTATGGCTGCATAATATTCTATTGTAAATATGTACCATATCTTCTTTATCCATTTATCTGTTGATGGACATTTAAGTTGTTTTCATGTCTTGGCTATTATGAATAGTGCAGCTATGAACATAGGGGTGCATGTATCTTTACAAATTATAGTTTTGTCCAGATATATGCCCAGGAGTGGGATTACTGGATCACATGGTAACTCTATTTTTAGTTTCTTGAGGAACCTCCATACTGTTTTCCATAGTGGCTGCACCAACTTACATTCCCACCAACAGTGTAGGAGGGTTCCCTTTTCTCCACACCCTCTCCAGCATTTGTTATTTGTAGACATTTTAATGATGGCCATTATGACCAGTGTGAGGTGGTACATCATTGTAATTTTGATTTGCATTTCTCTAATAATTTGTGGTGATGAGCATATTTTCATGTGCCTATTGTATGCCTTCTTTGGAAAAATGTTTATTTAGGTCTTCTGCTCATTTTTTCAGATGGGTTCTTTGCTTTTTTGTTGTTGCTGTGGAGTTGTATGAGCTACTTGTATATTTTGGAAATTAAGCTCTTGTCAGTTGCATCTTTTGCAAATATTTTCTCCCAGTCCATAGGTTGTCTTTTTGTTTTGCTTATGGTTTCCTTTGCTATACAGAAGCTTGTAAGTTTGATTAGTTCCCATTTGTTTATTTTTGCTTTTAATTCTACTGCCTTGGGAGACTGACCTAAGAAATTATTGGTACAATTTATGTCAGAGAATGTCTTGCCTATGTTCTCTTCTAGGAGTTTTATGGTTTCATGTCATATTTAAGACACACACTTTCTGATTTTAAATCTTACTATAAAAGCATAGCAATCAGTATAGTCTGGTATTAAGACATACATATAGACAAGTGAAAGAGAATATAGAACTCTGAACTAAACCCTCACATATATGATCACTTGATTTTCAAAAAGGGTGCCAAGGTCATTCGATAAGAAAAAGATAGTCTTTTCAACAAATGTGGAAAAAATGGATGTCCACATGCATAAAATGAATTTGATCCTGTATCTTACATCATTTGCAAAAATAAATTTAAAATAGATCAAAGACCTAAATGTAAGAGCCAAAACTGTAAAACTCTTAGAAGAAAACATGGGGGAAATATTCTTTATATTGGATTTGGCAATCATTTTTTGGATATGCTACCAAGTTCATAGGCAACCAGAGAAACAATAAATAAATTAGACTTCATCAAATTTTTTAAAATGTGCATTGAAAAACACTATCAAGAAAGTGAAAAGGCAACTTATGAAATGGAAGAAAATATTTTCCAATTATATATCCGATAAGGCATTAACATCCAGAATGTGTAAAGAACTCCTACAACTCAACGACAACACCACACACCATCAAAAATATTGGCAAAGAACTTGACGCTTCTCCAAAGAAAGTATACAAACGACCAATAAGCACATAAGAAGCTGCTTAACATCACTACCCACTGGAGAAATGTAAATCAAAACTACAGTGAGACACAAACTCACACTCATTAAAATAGTGAAAATTAACGAGTGTTGGTAAAGATGTAGAGAAATTAGAACACTTGTGTGTAGCTGTTAGGAATGTAAAATTTTACAGCCACTGTGAAAAACAGTTTGGTGATTCTTCCAAAAGTTAAACATAGAATTATCATATGATTTACCAATTCCATTGTATATACTCAAAAGAATCAAAAGCAGGAACTAAAATAGCTACATGTATACCAATGTTCATAACAACAGTATCATTTACAATAGCTAAAAGTTGGAAACATCTTGTATGCCCATCAACAGATGAACAGATCATGCATACATGGTATATACATGCAGTGATGTACACATTCAATGGGTACATACATACAATGGAATATTATTCAACCTTGAAAAATGAAATTCTTACATATGTTACAACATGGATGAACCTTGAAAATATTATGCTAATTGAAATAAGCCAGGCACAAAAGGACAAATATTGTATGGTTCCATTTATATCAAATACCTAGAAGAGACAGATTCATAAAGAAAGTAAAACAGTGGTTAGCAGGGGCTTGGGCAAGAGAGGAATGGAGAATTATTGTTTATTTGGTACAGATATTTTATCTGGGATTATGAAAAAGTTCTAGAAATTGGTAGTGGTGATTTCACAACATGGTGAATATACTTAATGTTACTGAATTGTACACTCAAAAATGGTTAAAATGGTAAATTTTACATGATGCGTATTTTACCACAATATTTTAAAAAAAACCTCCAGGCAATTCAGGTATTGTGAACACAGAATATTTGATGGTATCAAAGCACTCTTTAATAGGTTCTTTTTAGTTGTATAAAGATATTGTGATTTGTTAAATATAACCTTTATTCTTTCAAGATACATACTAAACTATTTGCAGATGGGATTTTCTTTAAAATAATTGGAAAGAATGTGTAGATAAATTGGCATTGGCCATGACTAAACTGAGTCATGAATAAATATTGATTAATTATATTATTCTATCTTTGTATATGTTTGAAACTTTCAATAATAATGAATTTAGGGGAAAAAGCGATTGGGTAGTACAAAATAAATGTGTATTTTCTCTGTTGTATTGCATTTGGACAACAAAACCTCTGCTGGGAACTCTAAGGTTCCAATTCCTCCATCTTTTCCACTCCAGCCTTTTCTCCACCTCAGGGTCCTAGTTTCATTTTGACATTATCTGGCATAATGAAAGCCTGGAGTTCTGTAGTTCATGGGAGGGAAATATGGCTCCCAATTCCTATGTTGGATAAGACTTGGTTCCTCTTTATTCTCCAATGAAGAACGTGTATAAGACAAATCAACCTCTTATTGCACTTATTAATCCCCTCTGATATTACTTCTTTGAATTGTTTTGCTAGACATCCTCTCACCAGGTAGTCAGATAGGAGGGAACAGGGGACACAATTTTTAGGAAGTAAATTATATATGCAGAGAGGTGTGTGTCAGACTATCTGGGTCCAGACACCAACCCAACAAGTTATTATCTGTGCTTGACATCTTTAATTCTCAGTTTTCTGAAATATAAAATAGGATTAATAAAAGCACCTGCTTCATATGATTTTTATTAGAATTAAATGAAATAATGAATGTAAAGTACCTGGCCTAAAGAAAGCACTCAAAACATAATTGCTATCATTGTTATATCTTCACTGACATTGTGTCTTATTGTTTATTAGTTGGTGGGTGAAAAATAGTCACATTCTAATTTGCATCCCTTTAATTACTGGCTTATAAGCTATTTGGGTTTTTTTTTCCTTCTATATTTTGTTGGTTCTATTCCTTTACTCAACTTTAATAGACAAGTTGTATTTTTCTTACTGATATATAACCACTTTAAGAGTTGAAGGGAGTAGTGAGGTCTCTTATTCAAATGGAATGTGCAAGAACCACCTCAAATCATTCAAATTCAAATTTTATAAAAGCATTCCAGTGCTGAGGTGAGAAAATGTTCAGGGCCAAGCCTTGAGAAACTTTAACATCTTATTCAGTTTTGGTTCTCAGAGTTGAAAAGTGAATTGGTTGGTGCAGCCACTTTAGAAAATATCCTGGCAGTTCCTCAGAAAATTCAACATAGAGTTACCATACGACCCGGCAATTCCACTCCCAGGTATCTACAGGGAAATGAAAACATATGCCTACACTGAAACTTGTATGTAAATGTCCACTGCAGCATTATTTATAATAGCTCTAAAGTGGAAACCACATAAATTTTCAACAGCTGATGATTGGATAAACAAAATGTGATATATCTATACAATATAATATTATTTGGCCATAATAACAAATGAAGTACTGATAAGTGCTGCAACATGTATGAATGTTGAAAACTTACACTATGTGAGAGAATGAAGCTACAGTTTGGCATATGCTGCATAACTGTATGCAAACTGCTCCTGTTGGGTATCCTCTTTTCCATATTTATATCTCTAACTGGTTCTGCTAACACCATCTCTCCCTTGTTCTTTATAGGTTAAAAGTTTCATTCTGTTGTTTGTCCTTGGGTATTTCAACACTCCCTATTGATTTCCTTCATCCTGCTTGTATGCCTGTAAATAACCTTTTCACTAAACTTTCTTCAGTTAAAGCACTTAAGTATGATATCTGTTTTTCCCTGGACTCTGACTGTTAGAGTAAGTTAAGAGCTTTGCATAATAGTCTCTTGTAATTTAAACAATTTTTTTTTTGTATCTGTGGATAAACCAGCTTTCTAATTTTTGTGACATTAGCTACTTTTGCCCACCTTCCATTTAAAATTGAATGAACAGCTTTTGCTACTCTCTTGAATAGTTTTGTCAAAAGCCTTGTCTATTTAATTGATATTTTTAAGAATAAATATTTAAATTTAATATAACATTTTAATCTTTTTGTTTTTATTACATTTAAACATTTACTTCTAATACTCTCTTTTGGCTAAATTCGGTGCCTTTGCAAAATTTCTTGAATTAAAATATTAGTCTATTCCTTCTTATAAATAGTGAATAATGGGAGACCTTCAAGATGGAGGAGGAGTAAGACGTGGAAATCACCTTCCTCCCAATAAATACATCAGAAATACATCTGCATTTGGAACAACTTCTACAGAACACTAACTGAACACTGGCAGAAGACCTCAGATTTCCAAAAAGGCAAGAAACACCCCATGTACCTGCCCGTATAGCTGACAGGGTCTTGGTGCTCCAGCCAGGTGTCAGGCCTATGCCTCTGAGGTGGGACAGCCGAGTTCAGGACATTGGTCCACCAGAGACCTCCCAGCTCCATGTAATATCAAACGGGGAAAGCTCTCCCAGAGATATCCATCTCAATGCTAAGACGCAGCTCCACTCAACAACCACAAAGCTACAGTGCTGGACACCCTAGGCCAAACAACTAGCAAGGCAGGAATACAACCCCACCCATTAACAAAGTGGCTGCCTAAAATCATAATAAGGTCACAAACACCCCAAAACACACCACTGAATGTGGTCCTACCCACAAGAAAGACAATATCCAGCTTCATTCAACAAAACACAGGCACCAGTTCCCTCCACCAGGAAGCCTACACAACCAAATGAACAAACTTTACCCACTGGGGGCAGACTACAAAAACAACTGGACCTACGAACCTGCAGCCTGCGAAAAGGAGACCCCAAACACAGTAAGTTAAGCAAAATGAGAAGACAGAGAAACACACAGCAGATAAAGGAGCAAGGTAAAAACCCACCAAACCAAACAAATGAAGAGAAAAGAGGCAGTATACATGAAAAAGAAGTCAGAGTAATGATAGTAAAGATTATCAAAAATCTTGGAATCAGAATAGACAAAATACAAGAAACATTAACAAGGACCTAGAAGAATTAAAGAGCAAACAAACAATGATCGACAACACAATAAATGAAATTAAAAATTCTCTAGAAGGAATCAAAAGTAGAATAACTGAGGCAGAAAAACAGATAAGTGACCTGGAAAATAAAATAGTGGAATAACTACCACAGAGCAAAATAAAGAAAAACGAATGAAAAGAATTGAGGGCAGTCTCAAAGACCACTGGGACAACACTAAACACACCAACATTTGAATCATAGGGGTCCCAGAAGGAGAAGAGAAAAAGAAAGGGACTGAGAAGGTATTTGAAGAGACTATAGTTGAAAACTTCCATAATATGGGAAAGGAAATAGTTAATCAAGTCCGGGAAGCTCAGAGAAGCCCATACAAGATAAATCTAAGGAGAAACACGCCAAGACACATGTTAATCAAACTATCAAAAATTAAATACAAAGAAAAAATATTAAAAGCAGAAAGGGAAAAACAACAAATAACACGCAAGGGAATCCCCATAAGGTTAACAGCTGATCTTTCAGCAGAAACTCTGCAAGCCAGAAGGGAGTGGCAGGACATATTTAAAGTGATCAAATGGAAAAACCTACAACCAAGGTTACTCTAGGCAGCATGGATCTCATTGAGATTCAGTACAGAAATTAAAACCTTTATAGACAAGCAAAAGTTAGAATTCAGCACCACCAAACCAGGTTTAAAACAAATGCTAAAGGAACTTCTTTAGGCAGAAAACACAAGAGAAGGAAAAGACCTACAATAACAAACCCCAAACAATGAAGAAAAGGGTAACAGGAACATACATATTGATAACAACCTTAAATGTAAATGGATTAAATGCTCCAACCAAAACACATAGACTGGCTGAATGGACACAAAAACAAGACCTGTATATATGCTGTCTACAAGAGACCCACTTCAGACCTAGGGACGCATACAGACTGAAAGTGAGGGGATGGAAAAAGATATTCCCTGAAAATGGAAATCGAAAGAAAGCTGGAGTAGCAATTCTCATATCAGACAAAATAGACTTTAAAATAAAGACTATTACAAGAGACATAGAAGGACACTAAATAATGATCAAGTGATCAATCCAAGAAGATATAACAATTGTAAATATTTATGCACCAAATATAGGAGCACCTCAATACATAAGGCAAATGCTAACAGCCATAAAAGGGGAAATCAACAGTAACATAATCATAGTAGGGGACTTAACACCCCACTTTCACCAATGGACAGATTATCCAAAATGAAAATAAAAAAGGAAACACAAGCTTTAAATGATACATTAAATAAGATGGATTTAATTGATATTTACAAGACATTCCAACCAAAACAACAAAATACACTTTCTTCTCAAGTGCTTATGGAACATTCTCCAAGATAGATCATATTTTGGGTCACAAATGAAGCCTTGGTAAATTTAAGAAAATTGAAATCGTATCAAGTATCTTTTCTGACCACAATGCTATGAGACTAGATATCAATTACAGGAAAAAAGCTGTAAAAAACACAAGCACATGGAGGCTGCAATACACTACTAAATAACCAAGAGATCACTGAAGAAATCAAAGAGGAAATCAAAAATACCTAGAAACATATGACAATGAAAGCACAACAACCCAAAACTTATGGGATGCAGCAAAAGCAGTTCTAAGAAGGAAGTTTATAGCAATACAATCTTACTTCAAGAAACAAGAAAAATCTGAAATGAACAACCTAATATTATACCTAAAGCAATTAGAGAAAGAAGAACAAAAAGCCTCAAAGTTGGCAGAAGGAAAAAACCATAAAGATTAAATCAGAAATAAATGAAAAAGAAATGAAGGAAATGATAACAAAGATCAGTAAAACTAAAAGCTGGTTCTTTGAGAAGATAAACTAAATTGATAAACCATTAGCTAGACTCAACAAGAAAAAAAGGGGAAGACTCAAATCAAAAGAATTAGAAGTGAAAAAGGAGAAGTAACAACTGACACTGCAGAAATACAAACGATCATGAGAGATTACTACAAGCAACTCTATGCCAATAAAATGGATAGCCTAGAAGAAATGGACAAATTCTTAGAAAAGCACAACATTCCGAGACTGAACCAGGAAGAAATAGAAAATATGAACAGACCAATCACAAGCACTGAAATTGAAACTGTGATTAAAAATCTTCCAACAAACAAAAGCCCAGGACCAGATGGCTTCACAGGAGAATTCTGTCAAACCATTAGAGAAGAGCTAACACCTATCCTTCTCAAACTCTTCCAAAATACAGAAGAGGGAGGAACACTCACAAACTCATTCCATGAGGCCAACATCATCCTGATACCAAAACCAGACAAAGATGTCACAAACAAAGAAAACTACAGGCCAATATCACTGAGGAACATAGGCGCAAAAATCCTCCACAAAATACTGGCAAACAGAATCCAACAGCAAATTAAAAGGATCATACACCATGGTCAAGTGGGGTTTACCCCAGTAATGCAAGGATTCTTCAATAGCCACAAATCAATCAATGTGATAAACCATATTAACAAATTGAAGGAGAAAAACCATATGATCATCTCAATAGATGCAGAAAAAGCTTTCAACAAAATTGAACACCCATTTACGATAAAAACCCTCCAGAATGTAGGCATACAGGGAACTTACCTCAACATAATAGGCAACAAAAATGACAAACCCACAGCCAACATCGTTCTGAATTGTGAAAAACTGAAACCATTTCCACTAAGATCAGGAAAAAGACAAGGTTGCCCACTCTCACCACTATTATTCAACGTAGTTTTGGAAGTTTTAGCCACAACAATCAGAGAAGAAAAAGAAATAAAAGGAATCCAAATTCGAAAAGAAGAAATAAATCTGTCACTGTTTGCAGGTGACATGATACTATACATAGAGAATCCTAAATATGCTACCAGAAAACTACTAGAGCTAATCAATGAATTTGGTAAAGTAGAAGGATACAAAATTAATACACAGAAATCTCTTGCATTCCTATACACTAATGATGAAAAATCTGAAAGAGAAATTAAGGAAACACTCCCATTTACCACTGCAACAAAAAGAATAACATACCTGGGAATAAGCCTACCTAAGGAGACAAATGACCTGTATGCAGAAAACTGTAAGACACTGATGAAAGAAATTAAAGATGATACAAACAGATGGAAAGATATACCATGTTCTTGGATTGGAAGAATCAACATTGTGAAAATGGCTATACTACCCAAAGCAATCTATAGATTCAATGCAATCCCTATCAAACTACCCATGGCACTTTTCACAGAACTAGAGCAAAAAATTTCACAATTTGTATGGAAACACAGAAAACCCCAAATAGCCAAAGCAATCTTGAGAAAGAAAAACAGAGCTGGAGGAATCAGGCTCCCTGGCTTCAGACTATACTACAAAGCTACATTAATCAAAGCAGTATGGTTCTGGCACAGAAACAGAGATATAGATCAATGGAACAGGATAGAAAGCCAGAGCTGAACCCACACACATATGGTCACCTTTTCTTTGATAAAGGAGGCAAGAATATACAATGGAGAAAAGAAGACTTTTGAGGCCTTTTCAATAAGCGGTGCTGGGAAAACTGGACAGCTACATGTAAAGGAATGAAATTAGAACATTCCCTAACACCATACACAAAAATAAACTCTAAATGGATTAAAGACCTAAATGTAAGAACAGACACTATAAAACTTTTAGTGGAAAACATAGGCAGGACACTCTTTGACATAAAACACAGCAACCTCTTTTTTGACCTACCTCCTAAAGTAGTGAAAATTAAAATAAAAATAAACAAATTGGACCTAATTAAACTTAAAATATTTTGCACAGGAAAGGAAACCATAAACAAGATGAAAGACTACCCTCAGAATTGGAGAAAATATTTGCAAATGAGGTAACTAACAAAGGATTAGTCACCAATATATACAAGCAGCTCATGGAGCTCAATATCAAAAAACAAAGAACCCAATCCAAAAATGGGCAGAAGACCTAGATAGACATTTCTTTAAAGGAGACATACAGGTGGCCAACAAACACAAGAGAAGATGCTCAACATCGTTAATTATTAGAGAATTGTAAATCAAAACTACAATGAAGTATCACCTCACACCAGTCAGAATGGCCATCATCCAAAAATCTACAAACAATAAATGCTGGAGAGGCTGTGGAGAAAAAAAGATACCCTCATACACTCTTGGTGATAATGTAAATTGATACAGCCACTGTGGAAAACAGTACGGAGGTTCCTTAAAAAACTAAAAATAGGAGTACCATATGACCCAACAATCCCACTACTGGGTATATACCCAGAGAAAACCATAATTCAAAAGAACACATGCACCCCAATGTTCATAGGAGCACTATTTACATTAGCCAGGACATAGAAGCAACCGAAATGTCCACCGACAGAGGAATGGATAAAGAAGTTGTGCTACATATATACAATGGAATATTACTCAGCCATAAAAAGGAATGAAATTGTGTCATTTGTAGAGATGTGGGTGGACCTAGAGAGTGTCATACAGAGTGAAGTAAGTCAGAAAGAGAAAAACAAATATCATATAATAACACATATATGTGGAATCCAGAAAAATTGTATAGATGATCTTATTTTCAAAGCAGAAATAGAGACACAGACATAGAGAACAAACATATGGATACCAAGGGGGAAATTGAAGGGAGGGTGGGATGAACTGAGAGAATGATATTGACACATATGTATTATTGATAAACTGATGGGAAATAGACAACTGATGGGAACATACTGCTTAGCCCAGGGAACTCTACCTAATGCACTGTGGTAACCTAAATGGGAGGGAAGTCCAAATGAGAGGGCATATCTGTATGCATATGGATAATTCATTTTGTGGTGCAGTGGAGGCTAACACAACATCGTAAGCCAACCATACTCTAATAAAAATTAATAAAAAAAGTAATATAGGAGCATACATGAGAATTTATTCTAAGGAATAGACCAAGAAAGATGAAATACACAACTTAATCAGGCCAAATTTATTGGTATGCATGCATTCATCTAGATTTGGTGACCCAATATATCAATTTGAGCACTGAAGAATGGTGCTAATTACCTTGTAGGTCAGTTAAAATGAAACTTAATAACGGTTTATAGTCAATTAAGTTGAAATGCCAGAACTTTCCTGGCATACTACAGAAGAACTCTAAAGACTCAAGGAGATTGAAATGTTGGAATGGATATATTATGTGCAATCGTCTAATCATATCCCCCACCAAGGCATTAAGAATAATGAGTATTGGGCTTCCCTGGTGGTGCAGTGGTTGGGAGTCTGCCTGCCAATGCAGGGGACGGGGGTTTGAGCCCTGGTCTGGGAGGGTCCCGCATGCCGCGGAGCGACTAGTCCCGTGAGCCACAACTGCTGAGCCTGCACTTCTGGAGCTTGTGCCCCGCAATGGGAGAGGCCGCGACAGTAGGAGGCCCGCGCACTGCGATGAGGAGTGGCCCCCGCTTGCTGCAGCTGGAGAAGGCCCTCGCACGGAAACGAAGACCCAGCACAGCCAAAAATAAATAAATTAATTAATTAATTAAAAAAAAAAAGAGTACTGGTGTGGTCAAGCCCAAGTGGCTTCTTTTAACCATCACAGACAAGGTGAAAGCAATTGATATATTAGATAAACCAAAACCACAGGGCTAGAACACTTATCAATGTATTTTGTTTCTCAACATCCTCTGGTAATGGCTAATTAGTCATGTCATCCTTACGCATGAAATGGACAACCTATTAAAGTGATGCTTGATGCATTTAAGCAGAAAAAAATTGAGATTTTTGGGCCGCAACCTAACTTGAATGGTCATCCTGGGGTTTTTAGCCTTGTATTAAGTTTCCATTCCTGGGACTATTCACAGAACTGGAAACCTTTGGTTTAGAGAGGCTGGATGCATTTTATGAGAATCCCTGAAATGTAACCACAGTTGTATACTTTATTATTATTCACTCAATCTTTGTCCAGAGGTATCCATGTCCATTTACCAGGATGGCTGGATAAAGAGGAAATACCCAGATTTTCTGGAAGTTATTGGACAACTAGAATAACCTCCGATCCTTATTGGTTCCCCGATTCATGGAGTGAGAGTTATCGCAGGAAAGGGCACAATGGAATCACTAGAATTCTTCATACCCCAATTATCCTTATACCTTATCAAGAGTGTAAACCAAAAGGGCAAGGAAGTACAGAGTTTAGTACTATTATCAAAGATACAAAAACGGTATTTCCTGCCACATTGCCATCTAATTTGATTTGACTTGGGGAAAAGCCAAGTGTGTCTTAGAGAATGGCTGGGGATTACTGCAAATTTATTCAGGGTATGAGGCTAATTCCAGCTTTAGCTGTGAATGTGATGTCTTTGTTGAAGCAAATCAACACAGATACTGGCAGTTAATAGGCAGTAATTTCTATACCAAATCCCTTACTCCTCCCTCATTTTTTTCTGTAAAGTAAATCAGAAGCAGTTTGCCTTCATGTGGCCTTCACTTTCTTGTATTAGGCCTATATAATCTCCTCTGCTCTCTGTTAAAATTTCATCAGGGATGACTGTGATTGTGTTGATATCCTCCATAAATCATCATGCTGGTCCATTACATTGATGACATTATGCTAAGTAGACCTGGTGAAAGGAAAATAGCAACCATTAAAGGTGCCATAGTAAGACACATGCCTGTCAGAGACCTGTCTCATCTTTGGTATTTTCTAGGGATCCAGTGGCCTTAGACCTATCAGGATATCTTCTCTAAAGTGGGAAACTATTATTGTTCCTTGAACTATCCAACATGAAGAAAGAGATACAATGATTGGTAGATCTTTTAGAGTTTTGGAGGAAACATACACCATATTTGGGCTTCCTGCTTCAACTAATTTACTAGGTAATGCATAAAGTTGTCAGTCTGCAGTATGCTCTAGAACAAGAAAAAACTGTAAAGTATATCTAGGCCCCAGTTTAAGTTGCTATGCCACTTGGGCCTTATAACCCAGCAGACACAATGATATTGAAAGTTTCTGTGGCAAAGATACTATAGGAAAATCACAGTGTCAACTCCTAAGATTCTGGTGTAAGGCTATGCTGTCTTCTGAGAACTACTTTCAATTTGAAATATCACCCATCTTTTTAACAGGCCTGGTAGAGACTAAATGCATTACTATGGAACACCAAGGGGTTATGAATCTCAAACTTCTCATCAGAAAATTAATATTATCTGGTGGAGTTCTCAAGGGCTGGGTTGGCTGGAGCTCAGGCTCTATATCTTTGAGTCAGCACCGGCCCCACGAGCTGAGGTATCGGCCCAGCCATTTTGCACTAGGAAATCGGGTCTGAAGTGCCGGGTGTGATGCCTCTGCATGCGGAACCCTAGGAGCAAGTGAAATTAGACAAAGCACAAGTGAACAAAAAGAGTGGTCAGGCTGCCACTTTCTAAAGAAGAGGATGTGTCACCAATAACTGCCATTGGAATTTCCACCCGGGCAGATGGTCCACCAGCTATGCAGTGAGGATGCTACTTGCAGGGGGTCTGCTGGCTGCATGTGAGAAGATTCCCCACCTCTGACCAACTTCAGAATTGTTTACCACTGGAGGAAGTGTCCTGATATGGTTTTCATCTGTACAACTGCCAGGAGTCAGGGCTGAGCCTCTGAGGTGGAAGAGCCAAGTTCAGGACACTGGTCCACAAGAGACCTCCCAGCTCCACGTAATATCAAATGGCAAAAATCTCCCAGAGATCTCCATCTCATGGCCAAGACCCAGCTCCACTCAACGACCAGCAAGTTACAGTGTTGGACACCCTATGCCACACAACTAGCAAGGCAGGAACACAACTGCATCCATTAGAAGAGAGGCTGCCTAAAATCATAATAAGGCCACAGGTATCCCAAAACACACCACCAGATGTGGACCTGCCAACCAGAAAGACAAGATCCAGCTTCAACCACCAGAACACAGGCACAAGTCCCCTCCACCAGAAAGCCTACACAACCCACTGAACCAAACTTAGCAACTCGGGTCAGACACCAAAAACAACAGGAACTATGAACCTGCAGCCTGTGAAAAGGAGAACCCAAACATAGTAAGGTAAGCAAAATGAGAAGACAGAGAAACACACGGCAGATGAAGGAGCAAGGCAAAAACCCACTAGAACTAACAAATGAAGAAGAAATAGGCAGTCTACTTGAAAAAGAATTCAGAATAATGATAGTAAAGATGATCCAAAATCTTGGAAATAGAATGGAGAAAACACAAGAAACGTTTAACAAGGACCTAGAAGAACTAAAGAGCAAACAAACAGTAATGAACAACACAATAAATGAAATTAAAAATTCTCTAGAAGGGATCAATAGCAGAATACCTGAGGCAGAAGAACGGATAAGTGACCTGGAAGATAAAATAGTGGAAATAACTACCGCAGAGCAGAATAAAGAACAAAGAATGAAAAGAACTGAGGACAGTCTCAGAGACCACTGGGACAACATTAAACGCACCAACATTTGAATTATAGGGGTCCCAGAAGAAGAAGAGAAAAAGAAAGGGACTGAGAAAATATTTGAAGAGATTATAGTTGAAAAATTCCCTAATATGGGAAAGGAAATAGTTAATCAAGTCCAGGAAGCACAGAGAGTCCCATACAGGATAAATCCAAGGAGAAACACGCCAAGACACATATTAATCAAACTATCAAAAATTAAATACAAAGAAAAAATATTAAAAGCAGCAAGGGAAAAACAACAAATAACACACAAGGGAATCCCCTTAAGGTTAACAGCTGATCTTACAGCAGAAACTCTGCAAGCCAGAAGGGAGTGGCAGGACATATTTAAAGTGAAGAAACGGAAAAACCTACAACCAAGATTACTCTACCCAGCAAGAATCTCATTCAGATTTGATGGAGAAATTAAAAACCTTACAGACAAGCAAAAGCTAAGAGAATTCAGCACAACCAAACCAGCTTTACAAATATGTTATAGGAACTTCTCTACACAGGAAACACAAGAGAAGGAAAACACCTACAATAACAAACCCAAAGCAATTAAGAAAATGGTAATAGGAACATACATATTGATAATTACCTTAAATGTAAATGGATTAAATGTTCCAACCAAAAGACAGACTGGCTGAATGGATACAAAAAAAAAAGACCCATATATACGCTGTCTACAAGAGACCCACTTAAGACCTAGGGACACATACAGACTGAAAGTGAGGGGATGGAAAAAAGATATTCCATGCAAATGGAAATCAAAAGAAAGCTGGAGTAGCAATTCTCATATCAGAAAAAATAGACTTTAAAACAAAGACTATTACAAGAGACAAAGAAGGACACTACATAATGATCAAGGGATCAATCCAAGAAGAAGATATAACAATGGTGAATATCTATGCACCCAACATAGGAGCACCTCAATACATAAGCAAACACTAACAGCCATAAAAGGGGAGGTTGACAGTAACACAGTCATAGTAGGAGACTTTAACACCACACTTTTACCAATGGACAGATCATCCAAAATGAAAGTAAATAAGGAAACACAAGCTTTAAATGATACATTAAACAAAATGGACTTAATTGATATTTATAGGACATTCCATCCAAAAACAACAGAATACACTTTCTTCTCAAGTGCTCATGGAACATTCTCCAGGATAGATCATATCTTGGGTCACAAATCAAGCGTTCGTAAATTTAAGGAAATTAAAATCGTATCAAGTATCTTTTCTGACCACAACGCTATGAGACTAGATATCAATTACAGGAAAACATCTGTAAAAAATACAAACGCATGGAGGCTAAATAATACACTACTTAATAACCAAGAGATCACTGAAGAAATCAAAGAGGAAATCAAAAAGTACCTAGAAACAAATGACAATGAAAACACGATGACCCAAAACCTATGGGATGCAGCAGAACAGTTCTAAGAGGGAAGTTTATAGCAATACAGTCCTACCTTAAGAAACAAGAAACATCTCAAGTAAACAACCTAACCTTACACCTAAAGCAATTAGAAAAAGAAGAAGAAAAACAACAACAAAAAACTCCCAATATTAGCAGAAGGAAAGAAATCATAAAGATCAGATCACAAATCAATGAAAAAGAAATGAAGGAAATGATAGCAAAGATCAATAAAGCTAAAAGCTGGTTCTTTGAGAAGATAAACTAAATTGATAAACCATTAGCCAGACTCATCAAGAAAGAAAAGGGAGAAGACACAAATCAATAGAATTAGAAATGAAAAAGGAGAAGTAACAACTGACACTGCAGAAATACAAAGGATCACGAGAGATTACTACAAGCAACTCTATGCCAATAAAATGGACAACCTGGAAGAAATGGACAAATTCTTAGAAATGCACAACCCTCCGAGACTGAACCAGGAAGAAATAGAAAATATGAACAGACCAATCACAAGCAATGAAATTGTAACTGTGATTAAAAATCTTCCAACAAACAAAAGCCCAGGACCAGAAGGCGTCACAGGCGAATTCTATCAAACATTTAGAGAAGAGCTAACACCTATCCTTCTCAAACTCTTCCAAAATATTGCAGAGGGAGGAACACTCCCAAACTCATTCAACGAGGCCACGATCACCCTGATACCAAAACCAAACAAAGATATAGCAAAGAAAGGATACTACAGGCCAATATCACTGATGAACATAGATGTAAAAATCCTCAACAAAATACTAGCAAACATAATCCAACAGCACATTAAAAGGATCATACACCATGATCAAGTGGGGTTTATTCCAGGAATGCAAGGATTCTTCAAAACAGGCACATCAATGAATGTGATACACCATATTAACAAACTGAAGGAGAAAAACCATATGATCTTCTCAATAGATGCAGAGAAAGCTTTCGACAAAATTCAACACCCATTTATGAGAAAAACCCTCCAGAAAGTAGGCAAAGAGGGAACTTACCTCAACACAATAAAGGCCATAAATTACAAACCCACAGCAAACATCGTTCTCAATGGTGAAAAACTGAAACCATTTCCAGTGAGATCAGGAACAAGGCAAGGTTGCCCACTCTCACCACTATTATTCAACATAGATTTGGAAGTTTTAGCCACAGCCATAAGAGAAGAAAAAATAATAAAAAGAATCCAAATTGGAAAAGAAGAAGTAAAGCTGTCACTGTTTGCAGATGACATGATACTATACATAGAGAATCCTAAAGATGCTACCAGAAAACTACTAGAGCTAATCAATGAATTTGGTAAAGTAGCAGGATACAAAATTAATGCACAGAAATCTCTTTCATTCCTCTACACTAATGGTGAAAAATCTGAAAGTGAATTTAAGAAAACACTCCCATTTACCATTGCAACAAAACAATAAATATCTAGGAATAAACCTACCTAAGGAGACAAAAGACCTGTAGGCAGAAAATTATAGGACACTGATGAAAGAAATTAAAGATGATACAAATAGATGGAGAGATATACCATGTTCTTGGACTGGAAGAATCAACATTGTGAAAATGGCTATACTACCCAAAGCAATCTACAGATTCAATGCCATCCCTGTCAAACTACCACTGGCATTTTTCACAGAACTAGAACAAAAAATTTCACAATTTGTATGGAAACACAAAAGACCTCGAATAGCCAAAGCAATCTTGAACAAGAAAAACGGAGCTGGGGGAATCAGCCTCCCTGACTTCAGACTATACTACAAAGCTACAGTAATCAAGACAGTATGGTACTGGCACAAAAACAGAAATATAGATCAATGGAACAGGATAGAAAGCCCAGAGATAAACCCACGCACATATGGTGACCTTATCTTTGATAAAAGAGGCAAGAATATACAGTGGGGAAAAGACAGCCTCTTCAAGAAGTTGTGCTGGGAAAAGTGGACAGCTAAATGCAAAGGAATGAATTTATAACACTCCCTAACACCATACACAAAAATAAACTCCAAATGGATTAAAGACCTAAATGTAAGGCCAGACACTGTCAAATGCTTAGAGGAAAACATAGGCAGAACACTCTATGACATAAATCACAGCAATATCCTTTTTGACCCACCTCCTAGAGAAATGGAAATAAAAACAAAAGTTAAAAAATGGGACCTAATGAAACTTAAAAGCTTTTGCACAGCAAAGGAAACCATAAACAAGACCAAAAGAAAACCCTCAGAATTGGGGAAAATATTTGCAAATGAAGCAACTGACAAAGGATTAATCTGCAAAATTTACAAGCAGCTCATGCAGCTCAATAAAAAAAAAAAACAACCCGACCCAGAAATGGGCAGAAGACCTAAAGAGACATTTCTCCAGAGAAAATATATAGATTGCCAACAAACACATGAAAGAATGCTCAACATCATTAATCATTAGAGAAATGCAAATCAAAACTACAGAGAGATATCATCTCACACCAGTCAGAATGGCCATCATCAAAAAATCTACAAACAATAAATACTGGAGAGGGTGTGGAGAAAAAGGAAACCTCGTGCACTGTTGGTGGGAATGTAAATTGATACAGCCACTATGGAGAACAGTATGGAGGTTCCTTAAAAATCTAAAAATAGAACTACCATACGACCCAGCAATCCCACTACTGGGCATATACCCTGAGAAAACCATAATTCAAAAAGAGTCATGTACCAAAATGTTCATTTCAGCTCTATTTACAATAGCCAGGACATGGAAGCAACCTAAGTGTCCATCAACAGATGAATGGATAAAGAAGATGTGGCACATATATACAATGGAATATTACTCAGCCATAAAAAGAAACGAAATTGAGTTATTTCTAGTGAGGTGCATGGACATAGAGTCTGTCATACAGAATGAAGTAAGTCAGAAAGAGAAAAACAAATACCGTATGCTAACACATATATATGGAATCTAAAAAAAAAGAGGTTATGAAGAACCTAGGAGCAGGACAGGAATAAAGACACAGGTGTAGAGAATGGACTTGAGGACACGTGGAGGGTTTATAGATCAACTCTTAGATAAATGACTGCCTGCTTCTCTGGTTGATACAAATCCTGGGTTCTGAGTGGACAAATGATGGAACAACTAGTGTCTGTCACATATTAATTCCTCACAGATTCCAAAATCAGGTTTTCCTTCAGTTATACTTTTAGTGTTTCTGAGGGCTTTCTATTTTTCAAAATATTTCTTGGTAGTGAAAATTTAGGAGAAGTTCCATCTGGGGGACTGTAGCAACTAGGACTTTTGTTTTATTTTTTCATTAGCCATTTTACCAACACAATGTGATAAACAGTGTATCTCACAGCATGGAACTTCCTTTAGGATCCTGTTCTTTTACACACTAGGATCTCTTGGCATTGTATTCTCTAACTTGTGTGAATGTCACCTTTAAACTTATTGTAAATTTGGCTGTGGTTTAATAGTTATTCATGTAAGAAAATCCTGCCTCCAATTACTCTTTTATTTCTGTTTTTCTTTTTCACTATTCTCACCTATTTACACTTCCAGACGAACCTTCAGATAATTTTGTCAAGTTCCAAAAGCCATTCTTTGGGAATTTTGATTGGAATGGGGTTAAACCAATAAATTTAACTGTGAAACAATTTATTTATTTGTAATCCTCTTTCTTCCCTTTCCATTCACTCAACTCTTGTATCTCTTAATTATGTTTTATGGTTTTCTTCATAATAAATCCATAAATTTCTTGTTCTGTGCTATTTTATGTCCCTTTTGCTATTATGAATAAAATATTTTTCACCTGTTTGTATTACTTTTTTAATTGGTTGTTGGTGATATAAAGAAAAGCCATTGGCATTTGTTTATATTATACAGAATCTTCTTACTGATTTTCAAAGTTTTCAATTAATCCACTAATGTGTTATATGTAAAATCCCATGGGGTAATAAACATAATTTCATCACCTTTTAAAAATTGATACTTGTTATTTGTTTCACATATTATGCATTGACCTCAATGTCTAAAACAACATTGAATAGCTACAATAACCAGCATCCTTTCTTGAATATCATCTTTAGTCATGATGCTATTTAAGATAAAAATGTAAAAACCATATCTCCCTTTTCCTAATTTTTATACTTTTATACAAGGAATGGGTGTATAATTTTATCGAATTCCTTCTGAATATTCTCATTCTCTATTAGGAACCAGTTCTTGAATTTTTCAGCTACTGTTATTATTTTCTAATTATTGCATGTTTTTTTCCATTTTAAAGGTTTGTGTCATTGCTTTATTTCTAAATTCTTGAAAAATATTTAGTTAATGTATTTTCTTTTTTTTTAAATAGAGTATTTAAGGCTATGGATTTGACTGGGTACAGTTTTAGCTACCAAAATTAATCAACAATCACTACCAGCAGGTGATCAGTGATATCAGGAACAATTTTTAACCTAACACAAGAGAAAGTGTCTAAAGTACTGGCGCCCTTTGTATGGAGTTTATACTCTTAGAGTAGAGATCACAGTATGTGAAGTTATTAAAAGTCATCAACATCTTATCCAAGGTTAGTTCTTAGTGACCTATTGTAGCTGTATATGACTGTTTAAATTTTTATGAAAAAGGAAGCACATTAAAGGTTTGAAATTGCTATGGTCCTGAAGGCTTTTAACAAATAGTTGAATTTACATGTAAGCTAATTATGGGGTCTTTATAAAAGAGTAATTGATATAATATCAAAAGAGGGGTAAAATATGAGATTATAAAATATAAATGTGTAGAGGTGGGAGTAAAGGCAAAGCTAGGCTCATAATTTTAGATTTATTGCAGGTACACCAAAGCTAAATAAGTAATGTAAATTGTTCATGTGAAGTATCCCTCAAATGAGAACCAGTGGTTGAATATGGTAAAATTTATTATATGGTTGTAGAATTCATACAACCTAAATTCCTTATAGCATTCAGCACTTACACAGTTTTGTGGAATTCACAATACAGTTATCAGTGAGAAAGAATCACTGCATTAGTGAAAATGACTTCTTTATGAAAGTTTTTTACATATAAATCAGACCTATTACAGAGCACCTGACAGAAATGCAAAGATGTAATTTCTAAATTCAGGAAAGTTGCACAAAATGGAAAACAAAATGAAACTTAACAATGTTAAGCAATTTGACATGTTTTACACAAAAAAGTCAAAAACAATTTTAAATATTTTAAATTTAGAACATGTTCTACCATATGATTAAAGAGCTTACTTAAACACACACACACACACACACACACACACAAAGGATGGAATTCATTGTCAGGGTGTTAGCTGACACATTCATGCTGCTTTCAGAAATCTAAACCCTATAAATTCAAAAGAAAGACATTAGAATTATTTCATTTCAGTTTCAAACAACAAGCAATGCCAATTAAATTAAAAATTGACAAGAGCTTGCAGTTGTTAGTAGGTTTTTTTTTCTTTTTTTTCTTTTTAATATAAGCCATAGAGTAAATGCATGAGTAAATATCTTGAGTATCCCACACACTTTAATGTTGAAGTCATATTATAAATCTCCGACTTCCTGTTACTAAGTGTACTCATTTTCTGTTGCCTCTTACTCTTGACAGATCTTGGTCTCAACAATAAATTCGTTGGGGAAGTGTCTAATCTTCCAGCACTTATCAATGGCACGTTTGTTGAAACCTGTGAGGAAATGCACAATAAAAGTGGCTTTTTCATTTTTGTGTAAATAAAAATATATCTAGATTTGCTCTCTACTTTTCCCGTACTCCACCCCTACTCTCCTTCACTGTCTCAACAACACAGGGTGAAGGAAGAAATAAATTGCCTACCCAGCAAGAGGTCTCTTCTGCGAAGGCGGAAGGACTTGCGGTTGTTGCAAAGTTGATAAATAAATATACCAAGGTTACTAACATCACGAATCTCCTCCACAGCAACCAGGTCTTCACGAACCACGTAAGTGTGAGGCAGGTATTTGCCACTCTAAAAAATTTTTTTTAAAAGATTGAAAGAGAAATTCTTAAAAACACTATTTAATTTCTCACCTATAGCAGATATACTTTTTAAATAGACTTTATTTTTAGAGCAGTTTTACGTTCACAGAATATTTTTTATTTGAAAATTATTTTAGTGAAATGGAATGTTTTGGCTCAAATAATTAATTTTTAAAATGAGGAAGCAATTATTTGTAATTGCTTATATAAAAAGTTGACATCCAAAATACATACTGCCAGTTTGCCAAAGAGCTCCACTAGGTTCTTTGGAGGCATAACAATGGAGGTATTGAGGGGCATCAGATAGCAGTTCCCCAGCAGCAAATCCAGGTAAGCAGTCATGCCCTGTTGGGGAGGGGGAAAATGTTAGGTATGATACAGAGAGTATCAATGTTGCAGATTTTCCAATGACCATTAGAACAAGCAGTTACAACCTTTCAAAATCAACTAATGTATACTCAATAGCAAAAGAATGAAAAAGGCTTTGCTGCAAAAAGTTGTATATTTATGAACAGATTTAATACCAATAAACTTACGAAAAAAAGAAAATTCAGAAATACCTATAAGAATGAGAAACCCACCTTTTCAAAGTCGTGAATAATTGCTGCAGGGTCACTATCAGAGAAACTGGGGACAGGCACATCAATAATTGCGATGTTGTCATCCTCACGAATGTCAGCCTCTTCCGTCACAGGCAGGAAGTAGGGCTCTCCTCCTTGGAGGGAATTTGCAGGGTCCTCAGAATCAAAGAAGCACATCTCTCCACGGTAGATGGTACTCTAAAAGACAAAAAGGGAGAATCAAAACTTTCTAACACTCACTACCATGACATTTGAATCATTTCTCAAACTCATATCAGTTCGTTGTCCTGTTTATCAAGCTGAGGATTATTGATTACAATTATCACCATGAAGACAAATCAATTTTATACCAAAAGTTAATTTGAAAACTTTCCCTAAATCTTCATTTATCTGGGGACCACCACAGAATTATTTGTTTTCGCTAAATGTATAGCAATTAGTAATCCAAAAATAATAACTTTCATTAATATTACCTTGGGCATGAAGTACTTGTAAATGCAGGCTCCACCAACAATAAGTCCTGCCAAGATGAATGAAAGGCCTAAGAGAGTAAGCATACATCTCCCAGAGGAGCCCTCTTTTTCCTTGGCGGCAACTCGGAGTTCCTATTTATTAAAAAGCAAGATCAAAAACAAAAAAAACAGATTGTGCTTTTAGACACATAGTTGCTTTTGTGTACAATTTATCTCCCTTGAAACCCAAGATGTTTTAAAAAGATGTTAATTCACCCTAGCCTAAAATCATTTCAAGACACTTTCTGATGTTTAATAGATGTGAAAATCTCCAATTTATAATAACCTTTTTCTGGCATTTCCAAATCCAAATATAGATATAAAGTTATTTCAAAGTATACACTTCTAAAATCAGCTGAAAATAACCATTCATTTATGCAATAAGTTATCCTCTTTAAATAAATGGAAGCCGTTACTTTTTGGACTTGTACAGTGATATAATCACTAACTTTCTGGAATACAACTGTTTCTTTAGTATTTTTTGTACATCAACTTGTTTGCCAAATTAGAGGTGAATTAATACCCTTTGGTTTATTAACTGATTTTCAAAAAGCTGTTTTTTGAAAATTAACTTTTAAAGGAAGGAGTTCTATAAAGTAGGTATATACCATTTCCCCCTATTTTAGAAATTAAAATATTGAAGATGAGATCTATTTCATAATATTCTTAATTTTAATGAGAAATTAGGCTTCCTAATATCACCCAATATTCTATGGCTGTGTATTGCTTGAATGAAATAACGTTTTTTAAGTTCTGGGCAAAACACTAGATTTAAAGTACAGTCATAGCTAGGCACAAAGCTTTGAGTGTAACAGTGACTGTAAAATTCTGTTAAATCCATAATTTGTTTAGTAATTGGAACAAGGGACTCCAAAGCAAACAAGTAACCAATTAACTCTGTACTCTTCTCAGGGCAGTGGACCAAGGGGCCCTCCAATCTCATTCTTTTATGTCACAATATGCCCTAAGCAGCAGTATTACTGAAGGGTATAATGAATGAAGTCAGCAAATCTATTCTCTGATAATCAGAGGGTAAATCATTCAGACAGGTATGTAAATAGAATTGTTTTAAGTCTTTCAGACCATTAGCTGTTTTCCATAACTACTTAGTGCTAATTAAACTTTAATTAATTTGGTGAAAGCAAATACATAGATTCTAAGGAGAGGCAATCATTTCACAAATGGCTTCAAAAAATGATTTCTCTTTAAAATTCAAAGAAATTTGGTATTCACATTTTCTTAGCTACGTTTACTTAAGTTCAAACCCTCCATTAATACTCTATAAGCCTTGAAGGTTTTCCTTGTCCCAATAATTTCCAGAAATTTAAAATAATTTTTATTTAAAAAATAACCTAAGATTAACACTACAAAGGCTATAAATTATGATTGTGAATCCCTGTAATCTAGAGCTAAGGGCTTAGAAATTATACTTTGGATGATTAAATTGAGGCCCAGAAAAATGAAGTGACTTTCCTAAAAGTCACAAAAATGACTTAGTTCGAAATTCTCAAAGGAATTAATTTATTTATTTTTTCTTGTCATTGAGATACGAGAAGAGCAATCTGCACTGCAATTTCATTTTTCCTTCCAATATTTCAGGGGTTTTATTATTAAGCAAGATCTAAGTATTAGAGTGTCAATTTCCCACCATAGTAGGCAAGATATGGAAAAAATCTAAGTGCCCATGGATGGATGATGGACTAGGAATAAGGATTTTTTTTTTCATTTAAATTTGCCAAACTTCAGTGTGGTAGGGGCTGTCACTTACCACAGCTCATTTCCCTCTGAACTGTATTTTAAAGTCATTGTACACAACCTCCGACATACTATTTTGTTGTGTTCAATTTCTGATGAGCTGATCAATACATCACAATACAATGTGCCAAGTACTATTAAATCAGTCAGTGTCTTATGGTGGCCAGGTCAGGATCCTGTCATATGCTTATTTTTGTTTATTCCTCATAACACCTCAGGCCTGGTAGAAGTATTGCTTGCATATTAACTGAATTCAACAAGTCATGGAGTTTGTGGTGACGAGGGAAAAAAAGGATTATTGTGTGGCTATATTTAACTACTGGCATCTAATTAGACCTCCCCCCAAAAACCTGACCATATTTCCCTTACAAAGTAAGTAGGACAATTACATATTTGACCTTCTATCATTTAATCAAAACCTCAAAAATGCAAGGGGGTGTTTTTGAGTTCTGAAATGTGTAATACACAACAGCTAGTTTGATTGCTGCGTTAACTATTGAAAGTTTCCATGATAAAAATTCTGCAAAAGCTCATTAGCTTTTCAAATTGTGGGCATAATCAGTTTTACTACATGGATTCTCATTTCACTCAGAGATCTTTTCAAATCTCCACTCTGAACACAAAAGTTTAAACTTTATAGAGAGAACAAGACAAGTTAGGGCAGATTTGCAAGCTCCAACAATGCACAGATTTTGTATAACAAGAAAAAAAAATACGATTGTGCCTTTTAACATTGAAATTTTACTGAGGAAAATGAGTAGTTTACAAACATTGAAAACGTGTTAGATGTTTAAAGGAGATAGAAATTGGACTAAATGAACAATGGCTAACATTTTTGGGGGGAATTTTCCCCCAATTCTTGGCAGTGCTAGAAGATTAAATTACAAGGTCGGACTTGCTTCAGATCTTTCTGTGGGGGAGGGTGGGCAGAGGGGATATCACTCAAAAAGGAAGTACTGTACTAAAAAGAAAAACAAAAGAGAAAAACAAAAACCCTCAAAATTTCTTTTACGGAAGAAGAGTGTTTTCTTTAGGAAATGCCACTCTGAAAACATACAAGGCTCTTGCAGTAAGAGGGCACAGTGAACATCTCAAAATCTAATTAAGACCAACTTCAGTTTTGACAGCTCCTTTACCGAATGCTTAACACCGCCTGTGACCAGGGAGAAACTGAAAATATACACGGGCGGGCACAGACACACACTTGCCCCAACACATACCGCATCGAGTCAAAGTTGCCCTTTGCCCCGCGCCCCATCTCCACAAACACTCAGGGATCCTAGAAAGCCTTAAGATTCATAGAACTTCATACACGTCGAAAGGAAAGAAAGAAGAGTTAAATCTCGTGTCCTTGCTCACCCTGCTTGTCCGCTCCGCCCCTGTGGAAGATGTGTGTGCCCCTGGAGCTGACCGGGTGACGTGCCTCTCTTTGATCTCTAGCTACCCACATGTTCCCCAGGAGAAGGTGGCATCTGGTCCCAAGAGTTCTCCTCAAACTCCCTCGAACATCCCTCCGCGATGTACAACGTGAGCTGGGACCCACGGAACGTGGCGCGACGCACGGAGATGCTAAGGGACGTGGGGAGCCGCAAGCGGAAGGTGGTGAGAATGGACAGAATCGGGGTGACCGGGCAAACCCAACAGACAGCGCAGAGAGCACCGCCGGAAACACAGGAACTCCGCAGCAGCTTTCATTTTGTCCTTTCCCACCTTTCCCCTTCCTTCCCCCCAAACCACCCCCACCCCACCTTCCCGACCCTAGCAGGCAGTCAGGGGTGGAATGGGAATTGCTACCTTGCCGGTCAGGATCTGAGCTCGGACCGTACGGCTTACTAGGGCCTCCACGTCTTGCTGCGCCTCCTCTTTTTGCACCGCTGTGGGTGTGTTGAAGGCGATTTTCACCATGGTGAATCTTCGGGCTGCGCGGTAAGGCGCTGCTCGAATCAGTGTCCTGGGCTGCAGGTTGGAAGAGGAGAAGATCGCGCTAGCCCTAGCTGCACCTTCTTTCTCCTCGTCTGCTTTTACACTACTGCAAGCCCAGGTCTGGGTATACTTATGACGCAGTCCCAAGCTGGGTGGGAGACCGTGGGCGGGCCCAAGCAGGGGCCGAGGGAGGAGCGGGAGGGGGTCCAAGTGCTGGAATGGGGGTGGGAGTTGCCAGTGGGAGGAGAGAAAGTGGGTGGAGCCAGTGGACTGGGACTGAAAACTCCTCACCTGCACTCCAGGCGTGCTCCCACCTCGCTCTCTGCTCCCTCAGATAAGAGCAAGACAGGAAGGAAGCCTGCTGTGTCGTGTCTTTCTGCCTCTGTTCAGGCCACAATAGCCCCTGTCCCTGATTCTATTTTCCCAAACTTGGACCTGGCCTCCCGCGGGGCAGGGAACTATAACTTGGCACCAGTTCAAGCTTCCTCCTCTCTGCACAGTTCCAGGACTTTTCTGTACCTTTACAATAATACCTTCCTTTTAAAAAACACTCAGAAGCACGTTTAGAGTTACTTGGTTCGTTCTCTCAACATATTTTTTCATTCCTTGACATCTGTTTGTTTTGTAATTTTAATTTCCTATCCCAGAGCAATGCTAAATCAGAAATACAGGACACCTGCCTCCTCAAAGCCCATTTTGCAGGTAGGACACGAGACAGAGGAGTATGGAAAGCTCATAGAAAATCCCTGAAATATTTCAGATCTTTCACTCTCCCAGGCCAGAGAATCCAGACCAAGGTCTCAGCCCAGAACTTGTTTCTTTTCAGCCACCAGCTGTGAAATCCACAGCGAGAAAAGCAGGGATGTGTGTGTACCTATGTGTTTAGGGAGGTGGAAGTGTGGTTGGAGATAGAAAATTTAGCCAGATGCTAACCCAGCTCTAGTGAAAAAAAAACCAAAAAAAAAAAAAAAAACCAACAAAAAACCAATAATCTCAAAGGGGCTGAGTTAGAAACCATTTTTGGAACATTTATATGAGCAGCCAGTGTAATCATACCGTTTCTTAAAAGTCAGTTCTCCCTGGTTGGTGACAATGATAGAGTACCTTTCCATAAGAAATTCATGCTGTGGAGGTTGGTGACTAGGGGTAGTAGTGGTAAAGAGTTTATAAATAGTCCTGCTGCCAAAGACAGTAGAGGGGTCTGTTTTGTGAAGATAATAACACTTACCCCCAAAAATCCAGCTTGTGCTAGAGAATCCCCCGTCTACTCATATACTTATTAAAATGACTTGAATATGTTGAGAGTCACCACCCCTCTGTCCTAGAAATTCCAGGTTGTAGTTCTTCCCACTGAGGTTTCCTTGGCTCTGAAGTGCATAGCTTGTCTCCACTGCGGCAACTTTGTGAAAACGGCCTTCATTTTCTTGGATAAGCTGCAGATGGGAAGGTAGATGGAGGGGAACAGTGGGGAGCCTGTGGCTTATACAGGGCCAGATGTATGAGTTTGCTTAGAAACGTTGGCGTTTTACGTTCTTTTACTTATTTTTTGCTCAAGTGTAGCCATTATAATTTAACATTTATGAGGCAACCTGTAGTGTAGGCTGAGGAAATCTCAACTTCCTAAGATGTTTCTCTTTACAGTTACTTTCTGTTTGCCATCACCTTTGTGACAACTCAGCCTAGAGTCTGTGTTAGTCTGGCCCTGTGATCCATAACACACATAGTTGAACCCGTGGTTGCTCTGACACATCTACCTACCAAGTGCAACGTGCTGGATGGAATAGTAATGTATTATTTTAGTGTATCTTTCCTGAAATGTGGTCACGCAGAAGAGGCAAAGATTATTTCTATTTTTCAAATGAATAGACCCAAACTCTCATAACAACCGATGGAGTATATGATTAATTGCTAGGTTTGTGACATTGAGCAAGTCACTTCATCTCCTTGGGCCTCACTTTCTCCTCAGTAGAATGGTAAAATATTTTCATCCTGCTGCTGTGAGGATCGTTTAGGATAATGCAGGAGGAAACACATTTTAAATTATGAAAAGGATAGAATAGTGAAGTGGTTGGTTATACTACAATTCTTATTTTAGTATGTAACATAGCCAGGTTTCAAGGTTATAAAGATGATCTATTTTTTTTATCCTTCAACTATTCTTTAACTTCTAGAGCTGGTTAAGACCCCACAGTCTCTGAATATAGATCATCTTGGAAAAGGTCAGACTTCTAAGAAGAGTCACATAAATTAGCATTTAACTTCTGTGTTGAATTTTTAAATCTTTGGCCATCTTCTGTTTCTTAATGCCATGCTGTATTTTAGGAATGTCACCCATACATCTCTAAGGGCCTTTGCTGCTGTTGGACATATGTGCTGTAGGCGTGGTCTCAAGTTAGCAGATATTGCTGTTATCCTTTCAATATAAATACGTAATGCTTGTGTTAGAATCATAGAATAGCAATAACACCCATCGTTAGTGCCCATTTATGAAAGGTAAATACTTCCTGCATGTTTTTTTTTTAATTTCAAAATGTAACCAGCTACTTGCTCATTGGGCTGCAACCAGTATAGTGAACATATTTCCATCTAATAAAAAATGGTTCTCATTGATTAATCTTTTTCTTGTACTTGCTCCTTCCCAGCAATAACTTCTTGTTTCTCAGAATCAATTTCTCTCACTTTCTTGTCTTTGGAACTGTGGGGATCTGGCTGCCATACCAATTCCAGCTAAAGTTTTTGTTGTTGTTGTTTTTCTCTATTTTTTAATTGAAGTATAGTTGATTTACAATGTTGTGTTAATTTATGCTGTACTTCAAAGTGACTCATTTATACACATATATACATTCTTTTTTAATATTCTTTTCCATTATGGTTTATCCCAGGAGGTTAGATATAGTTCCCTGTGCTATACAGTAGGACCTTGTTGTTTATCTATTCTAAATGTAATAGCTTGCATCTACTAACCCTAAACTCTCAGTCCATCCCTCTCCCTCCCTCCTCCCCAAATGTCAATGGGCTGAATGCTCCAATCAAAAGACATAGAGAGGCAGACTGGATAAAAAAACAAGAGCTTACAATATGCTGCCTACAAGAGACCCACCTTAGGGCAAAGGACACACATAGATTGGAAAGTGAGGGGATGGAAAAAGATATTTCATGCAAACGGAAAAGAGAAGAAAGTGAGAGTGGCAATACTCATATCAGACAAAGTAGACTTTAAAACAAAGGCCATAAAGAAAGATAAAGAAGGTCACTATATAATGGGAAAAGGATCAATATAAGAAGAGGATTTTACACTCATCAATATATATGCACCTAATATAGGAGTACCCAAATACATAAAACAAATACTACCAGCTAATGTTGCTAATCTTGTCAGAATCCACACCATTTAAGTCTATAAATGAATTCCTTATTCTCACATGCCAAATGATGACTAAATTATCACAACTTGAGCTAAATGGAATATGGCAAACAATTGAATGCCAAGCAACGTTGTCAACTCTCTTTGAATGACCCAAAATTCAACCACACAAAAATAAGGCTACTAGTGGCATCTGTGATACCATTTAATTTATTAACTCATTTATTTGTTCATCAAATATTTACCAAGGGTATACTGCCTTCTTCTGTAATCAGCCATGGGAATACAGTGGTGACTAAGCAGATACAACTTTGCCCTTGTAAGTTATGTCACCACTGCACACATGGCAATACCATTTATTATGAGCTCTCCAGTTTTTGTAGCGGGAATGTTGGTCCCATGCTGTGGAGTGGGATATAGCAATTCTACAATCCAGCAGAGCACTTCCATCCACAGCTAGTGCTACCAAGAAAGCTTAAATACCAAGCTCTACTGCAATGGCTTCACACCCGCCATTCTATTTAGGAAAATTAATATGACAACAAGATGTATTGGGATACGAGTTAGGAGGCACTCCCATAGTCTATGTGAGAGGAGGTGGAATACATTGATGACTGCAATATTGAAAATAAAGGGACAACTTCCATAGATGTTTAGGAGCCATATTTTACAAAGTCTGGTGCTGGAATAAATCATATGAGGGAGAAAAAATTAGAAAAAATAATTCTGTTCTGGATGATTGGGAATCCAAGATTTGGAAAATGGTGGTGCCATTGGTAACAATACCAAACATTTGTGGAATGCATCAAATGCTAGATTTCTGTACTAAGCACATTAAATTGATTATGTTATTTAATCTTTACCACAGTGCTGTGAAATACTATTACATTCCCCACTTCATTGATGAAGAAACTTAATTTCCAGAAGTTAGATGACTTGCCCAAGGTCAAATTCTAACTCAGGTGGTCTGATTCCAGTGTTTATACTCAACCTTATATTGTCCCGCTGCCATTAAAATAAATGAGAAAATCAACGAGGGAGCTGGCTTGAAAGCAGAGAAAATAATTAGCATATTCTCTATGGAAATGAAGCATGAATCCCCTGCCCATACTGCAAGCAGAGATTCCTACCTAAGATTTTGTTCAGGACTAAAAACAATTGAAACCCTTGTGCAACTTTGCTGGCCATGGGTACATGGCTATACTCTACTCATTTTAAAGCATATTTCTCCTGAGTTGTGCAGCTGCTTTTGTCAGCAGAGAAACAACTACAGGGGAAGCTGGTCAGCCATCTGCTTCTGTATATAATTCCAGGAGTTTGGTTTAAATCTCTAAAGAGCCGGACAATTTCTAGGTCCACAATTTCCCTGCAAGCTCAGCTTGGGGAGCATAGCTAGGGCTCCACACCAATAGTAACATAGACACTCACTTTCTGCAGTAGACTTGTTTCTTGACTCCATTTAAGGTTGCTTTGTAGGCTAGTAAGTTATGATAATGGGAAAATGCAATGTTTTCTTACATATAAGAAATAAATTTCATCATCTTTTCACAATGATTTAGTCATATCTTTGGGGTTAAGAGGAAATTGTGGTCCACCCTCATTTATAAAAGTCATTTTTCTTCTCATTTAAGGCAACTGAAAAATCTAGTGAAAATAATTGCATTTTCAATGCACCTTCTCTAAATTGTGTAAAAATTCTTATCTCATTGCAGACTACTCGGGAAATTTTTAAAATAGAGTTATGAATCAATATCTGAACATGCCTTATGGGATCAACCTTTACATGAGTTCCAGTCCTGAATACTACAAGAGAGAAATTAAAGTTTAGCCCTAGGAATGCTTGTAAGAATGTCTAGTTGCTTCAGTTGTTCCATAATATATTACTGAGTGATACTAAAATGTCTTTGTGGCTTTAGAGTTATGTTCTTATTCAATGAAAGCACAATCATTTGTATTTTTATTAATGATTGTTAAACCAGATACTATTTTTACCTTCATGTTTAGTTTTCTTGGTGGGTCAACATATTCTGTTCCTAGTTTATTCTTAAAGAACACAAAATCCCAAGTGGTTTTATGACAGGATTCACCTTGATTGTTCTTGAAATGTAATTTTGTTTTCACTTTACTAATTTTTAGATAACCTCAATGTATTCATATTCCAAAGCCTTTAATTATTCTAAAGTATGATGGCATCTTGTTAATAATGAGGTCGGAAGAGCATACACAACAAAGGAATGCTCTAAATTAGATTCTCATGAGGTCAATGGCACAGTCAGTCCTAAAAAATTAAGTCAGATCATGATTGGAAAATCTGGTTGACAATATCCTAACCCAAACTCAAGGTCCACAAAAAGTGCTGCTTACACTTTAGTGTGGTTACCATGTTTCTGTACTAGTGCAAAAGGGAAGTCTTGCATAAAGGAGGAATGTAGCGTGTGACACATCAATTATACTTCTGACTTTCAAGTTAGGGGAATTATCTTCTCAGAATTTTTGTTTGTTTGTTTTAGCAACTGAAATTTGTAATTTCCTTTACCACATTGAGAAGAATCCTACATAAAAATATTGTCCACACAGCCTCGGAAGGAAGAGGTCTAGTCTCCTATGTTCTGTTTGTGTTGTAGTTAACTCAGAACAACTGGCTTCTTTCCTCATATTTGGTATTGGAATTTTAAATTTAAAAGATTCTACTAAATGGGGCAAAATAGAATACTGGCATTTATAAATAGAAATAGATAATTATACAAATGCTAACATTTATTATGAATAAGGAGAATGTTTTCTTTCATCCACTGTGATCTTACCCCTTGACCTTTAAGCTTTAAGAAGATCTTTTATTTACAGGAACTGTGAAATGCTAAATTCTCCACTTCTCTAAACATTGCAAGGTAGCTAAAGGGTATCCCATCCTGGAGTACTCTTACTCGGTCTTTTCAGCACCTTTTTGGGCTGGAAATTTTAGTCGAGTGACATTGGTATCTTATTTGCTGTTTTATTTATGACGACCTTGAGAAAAAATCAGTTCTCAATCAATGCCAAGAATTGTTATTGAACAACAATGAGGCATGCACAGAAAAGAAAATTCATGTATATTTAGAAGCGACCCAAGAATGAATTCACGCAGGAAGCGAGTATATCCTATGGGATTGTGAACCTGGATGAGGAAGTGATAACTAACAAGAACATCCAACAAATACTATGATGAATGTGCTGAGACTGTGACCAGAATATGATTCTGTCACCAAAAAATCAATTTCTTCAAAGACAACTCTGCAAGAAAAACAGTTGAACTCCAAATCTGCATCCAAATGCAGGTAGAAATCTCTCCCCAGCAATTCAAAATAAAGGTAATTATAATTGTTTATATAGGAAATTCAAAGAAGCCAAAAATGTCTCCCAACAAATCAACTAAGCACATAAGGTTTTCTCTCTCTCTCTCTCTTTCTCTCTCTGTGTGTGCATGTGTGTTTTAATGAACATATTCTCTTGAGACTACTTTCTCTGAATCACTCTACCATCTTATGCATCCAAAGAAGTTTTACCTAGAACCCTCCACAGCACATCTATATACGTTGTGTATTGGTGGTATACAGCAAATGATAGTAAAGTTCTTCCCATCACACACTGTACCTTAAACTAGAACAGTATTAACATTGCTCTTGTTTCTTAGTCCATACTAGTATCTTCATTTTTGTGTTTTCTATGTGTCTGTGGGGTTTGTACTTCTGGATTGCCTGCCTGGTGGAAGAAGGGCAGAACTATTTATAAGGGACAAATCAAGTCCCTGTGCTTCTGCAGTAACTGGCAGTGATTCAGAGACTCACTTTTGCTAAGAAAGAATAAAATGTTTGTATGTCATACCATTATAAATAATGTTTTGTTCTATAGTCAATTCCATATATATCTATTTTTCACCTCAATCAGCCTCTAACTCACCTTTGAATACTTGACAGTGTTCAGTCCTTTGACTGTTACAAAGAGGAGGCTAAATAAAATTGTTGAATTGACCTGGATCTGAGGTTCATAGGCAAGCAGTAAAATTGTAAACATCATCCAGCAAAGTAGATGGGACCAGCTCTGCCTCTGTACATATATACCCCTTAGGATTCCCACATGGACTTTTCTCCTTCGGAGATGGCTCCAGTTGATGCTCATGTGATTCCATCTGTATATATGTATTTTTAAAACTTGATGAGACAATGTATGATGTATAGTGCACCTTGCCTTGGAACCATGTAGCACCCTCAGGAAGTCTTACACATAATCATCTTCCTGGGGATAAGTACACAGCAGAAATCTGTTCACTCATTAAGTCTCACTTCCTCCGTGGTGCTTTCCTGGAGCACAGTTCTTCTCACAGTCTTTGACCTCCACCAACACTAACTTTGTATAATCTCTTTCTCCTGTTTTCTCCTGCCACAGTACGCGACTGTGTTTCATCTGCCTAACTATACTATATTTCTAAAGGGTAGGGGCTGGGTCCCCTATTTTGTATCTCCACAGTATCCAGCGTAAGTCTGACCAAATACCTAGTCAGTTTCCAAACCAGACTTACTGATTACATTAGTTGTTGATAATTGTTTCTCTTTGAGAAGAAAGAGGGAGAAAGTAGGTGGAAAATTAAGGGAGCTTTATACTTCCTATACTGTCTCATACTTTCAATTTACCAATTAACAAATCTACAGTGATCTACTTTTCTGTGCCCAATTCTGTGCTGTGTAGAAAATACAGAAATATAAAGAATGCTATCATCTCTAAAGACCTTTAAATTCTTCTGCAATGAAAAAATAATAAATTTCTTGTGTATAGAATGACGTTAGTTTTACGTCCCTTTTTTCATTTGCCCCTACAAAAAGAACTATATTCATCATCGCAGAGCTTATCTGCCTTCCCCCCAACCTTTTTTTTTTTAACAATGAATAAAGTTGCTTGGAGAATGGGAATGATTTTGGTAGACCAAATGGATTTGCTATTATATCCTTCCTCCTGCATTGAATTGAGACCCAGGCAGGTCTACTCCACAGGACACACCTGTCCCAGAGAAGACAGAATATACTCTACCTATAGTTCTAAGATATCAAGAAGGAAGAAACGTACCCCTTCTCTTTGATTCACCAGTAGAGGAGTCACTGCTCCCATGGGAAGGAGGAAATGGGGGTGAGTGTGGGCGAAAAACTGAGTTCTTTTCTAGGGAATTCTGCCTCTCCACATGGAAGCGGGAGCACTGGTAAATAAATGTTGGTCCCTAACACCTACATCACTGGGTTCCTTTTAAAATTTTATCTCATGTTATAATTTTTATTAAGATATAACTGGCATACAACATTATATTTGTTTCAGGTGTGCAACATAATGACTCAATATTTTTATGTATTGCAAAATGATCACAAAGTCTAGTTAACATCCATCACCATATATTGTTACAGAATTATTTATTTGTTTATTTATTTAGGCTGCTCCGGGACTTAGTTGTGGCATGCAGGATCTTCATTGTGGCATGCAGACTTCTTACTTGTGGCATGCGGGCTTCTTAGTTGAGGCAGGTGGACTTCTTTGTTGAGGCAGGTGGACTTCTTTGTTGTGGCATGTGAACTCTCAGTTGCAGCATGCATGTGGAATCTAGTTCCCGGACCAGGGATCGAACCTGGGACTCCTGCATTGGGAGCACAGAGTCCTACCCACTGGACCACCAGGGAAGTCCCTGTACCAGTCCATTTTTAAAAGTATTGTTTTCTTGAATTATTTTATAAAAGCCTTTAACAATGTGAACTTTTGATCAAGTCTTTCTTTGTTTTGTTTTGTTTTTGAAAGAAGAACTAGTGCTTTACTAATAACAACTAGAATAAAACCACAAAGTGCTCAATTTGGCTTTAAATTCAGAAGATATCAAGTTTTGTTTCTAAAAGTGGCAACATTTTGAATATCTATAGATAGCACTGGTAACATCTTCTGCTCGTGTTTAATTTCATAACCCAGAAAATATAAATTTGCTCTTTTTTATGACTCAAATTAATTTGCCTAATGTGGAATCTCCTCCCTCAACTCTAAGACAAGTGGGAAAACAGGTCGAGTGACAAGGTATAGTGTGGGGACAAAATCCCCTAAGGACTCAGAATGCTTTCTCTAAGATAGATCATACAGCTTGGCATAAGAGCATTTCTACCCAAAATAGGTGGTATGAAGGCTGAGACAGAATTTTTTAGTAGAGATTTAACTACATTAATATTACAATAAGATCTTCGTATAAGTTGAATAACTTAATTTGGAAGTGAATGGCTGAGGTCTGCTAGTAGGAGTGCAGATGATACAGAGAGCCCAGATTTAAGGGTTTCTTCTGTAAGCAGATACTATCCTTTTAGTATAAATTCTATGACTTTGTACAGGCCAATATTCAACTGGTAAGAAGATTATGGTTTGACTGATAGATTACTTTTGTGATATTTTACTTATTAATTGGAAGAAAAGCACCTTGTGGTATTTTCAGAATCTTCTCTTGGATGGACAAACTTGCTGGAGTAGGACAGTGGATTTAGGAAGATTCCAAAGTAGACAGTGGGAGTCAGAACATGTAGTAGAAATTAGAGGTCAACATCAGAGAAGTCTGGGAGCCTGGGAGCAGTTCATAAAGACTAGCTACTTGTGTAACTTATGTTTGTTCAATCTGCACTGGGATATTAAATAACAGGCCTTGGTCTCTTAGTTTTCATGTGTTGCACTTTCCATTATGTCATAAGTTAATACCCCCAAATATGAAGAACTAGAGTATTGACAGGGATGGATGAATAAAAGAGGCCCAATTCTGGGATGTAAGGGTTATAAGAACTGGGGAACAAGATCAGAGCATGGCTAACAGCAAGCTTGCCTTGATGCTATTTCACTAGATTCCAGCTACTAAATTGATCTTTAAAAAACTTCAGAGAATTAACTGGAACCTCCTGGTAGATGATTGTTTAAAAGAAGGACCAAGGAACTAAGAAACTTTTCACTCTATTAAGTTTTGTCCCATTAAAACATAACATCCTTGTTTTTCTTTTGACCTTGAATCCTCTGTGCCAAATACAAAAATAAACTTATCTCCTTTGCTTTGTGACTCATTTAGGAAAAAATACTTTTATCAGAAAGTTAGTGGCTTTTCCCCTGTATGTATATTTACCATTAGACAGACCCTCCCGCCCTTCCCCTACACCGAACCTAGCAAATCCTGATTATTCACTGACATTCATTAGAAAATTAGTCATGTCTGTTAGGGAAAAACCGTTGGCCTCAGGGCATAATGAAATCCCAGTTTCCCCTTCTTCCTCCTTCTCTCTCTAGGCATATCCTAAGGAAGAACCATCATGTGCTCCCCTTTTCTTTCCAGGCTTGCTTCTCCTTGGCTTTTTTCCCCCTCCACACACTGACTGCCTGGGGAGTGCATAGAGTAGGCTTTCATCATGTATACACAAGCCTTATTTAAATCACGGAGGGCACTAACAGGACTTCAGGCCTCCTTCCCAGTCCCCATTTGCATTTTAAGCAACTTTGGCAGTTGTGATGAGGAGTTCTTCATCAGAACTACAGGCTTCTATATTTGCTTGTGTGACTTATGCTTGATGTTTGTTCTCTCTGAACATAGATTGGCATGTTGAGTGACAGACCTGGGCCCTCTAGTCTTTATAGGCTGCTCTTTCCATTATGACAAGAGTCAGCAGAGCTAAACCTACTTACAATTTTATGGCCCTAAACCTGTAAAGAGTATGTTTACTTAGCAATGAGGAATTTTCAGTTTTCCAGTATGTACTTTCTTTTAGAAAATCTATGAGCCTATGTTTCTTTACCATCCTTCTGCTCCTTACTGGATGCCTGATATTCATCAATATAATCTTCTTTAAAGGGGTGTATTTTTGGGATAGAAGAAACAGATTTGGATTGAAAACTATAATCGGAAGTTCCATAGGCTCCCAACTGCAAAAAAGAAGAACCCAAGCCCCGAATTGAATGTCCTGACATGACTAAATGTCTACATAAAAATAAGATTATTGTTACAAATATACACTCACTAGGGCCCTCAGGAAAGGCACTACCACAATAACCATGTTTGAAGGATTTGTTCTTTCAAAAACAAGCAGAAAAAGAATGAGACTTCATATAATTATAAAATATCAGATCTGGAAATGACCTTAAAAACTTGGTTCACCTTCCTCTCTGGCTACCCAGTGAAGAGGTGTCTTGCCCAAAGTTCGTAGTCAGCAAGAGAGGGGAACTGGTAGTCCGTGTTTCCTCAGCTCTTTCTCCTATAGTCTGCTACCTCCTGGGTATCTCCTCTGACCCAGCTGTTACTGATGATTAAGCTTATATCCCTTATCCACAAAAACCCTTTTCAAACAAAAAATAATAATAAATGCCTTTGCCAGTGCTATATCATTTCCTCTGTTTATAACCATGTCTTCTTTCCCAGAAGTTCCTCTAGGTACATATTTTGTTGTTAGTTTTTCATTTTCTTTATTCCATCAGAATTTGGCACCATTGAAGTCTATAATATATATGAAAGGTTTTATGTTTTATTTTTAATACCATTTGGTTCAGCATGACTGTTATGCATAGCTGGAAACACACACACACACAGAGTTGTCCAGAGGCTGGCTGGTGACAAGAAATGAACAGGTGTTTGGGATAGTCATTGGAATCTACAGTCTGGTCTTCAGGCAGATCCGATGTCCCATTGTGATGATTTACTTTCAGTCAAAATGAGCACAGGTGCTGCAAACATCATCCAGTGTCTATTTAATATTAATCTGTCTGCAATGCTCACTAGAAAACATCTGGGTTTCATTCCCCTCATCTCCTGCTGGGTGCCCTCCATTCACCCTTCTACACTCCTTGGCTCCCCTTATCCCCATAGAACCTGCTGCCTCCCTACCTATGTTAGGACATCCTGGCTGCATAGTGACCACGTGGAAGCAGCCTGGATCCTGTTAGCCCTGGCTTGAGGGTAAATTGTATAGCTTCATTACCATGACACTAATTCATTGATCTCATAAATTAGACATATGAATTCAAAGCTGTTCTTTGAATGTTCACTCATTGTGCACTTATTTATTATTGAGTTGTAGCAGAATTTTTCACAGAAGTAAATGTTTTTAGTTTACATGTTTTTGGTTTCCATGCCTGATCCATGTAGAAGGTTTTATAAATCAGTATGTCACTCCTTTAAATGCCCTATGGTCATATTTTTAAAAGACCCTATGACAAGGACCCTAGCACATTGAAAGGAAAGATTATAAAAACTTCAGAACTTTGACATAAAACTAATATATTATGCGATAATGTTTCTAGTAGAAACCAGGACATCATTCATCACAAAAGACAAACCTTGACCAAGTTCCATGCTATGTATTAAGGAAACTGTCACCCTCTATTCACACTGAAGATTGTCACTCCTAATCAGATCTGGGTAACTTAGAAACTTTGGAGGAATATACTGCTGTGAAAAAAGTTTTGCTAAACAGAATACTGGGGACAAACTCAGGCAGCAAAGCCTCCAGTCAGGACCCCTCTCACTATGTCAGTTTTATCCTCTACAAAATGAGGAGATGGGCTTATACATCTATACTTCTGTGGTATAACTTACTTTTTTTCCTTGATGCCAAAGTCTCAGTAGCTGCTGCATATGCTAGATATTAGCTAAAAGATGGTAGACATTAACTGGAGAGCTAGGAGCAATAATCTTTTGATTAGAATGGTGACCAGTTTTGCCACACCCTAGTGGGTCTCCGATTATCTCAGAAGGCATTGTGAAATGCTTGGGAGGAAAAAATATTCAAAATCATTTAAACTGAAAGTAGGAGCCAAGAGAATTCAGCACTTGTGAGTTTGTGGAATGGAGTGCTGAGACATTGAACAATGCTTTTCCTCTTCCTCACCCCCATATCCAATCAGTCACTGTATTCTGCCAAGTCTTCTCAGACAATATCTCTTGCATCTGTTCCTTTCCATTCACAGCACTGCCATCCTCCCTGCAGCTGCTTAACAGCTCACCCTTGGTTTACTATGAAGGCTTCTTGAGTGTTCTCTCTGCCTGCTCCTGTCCATTTTTGGCTCTGACATAATATCAGTCTTTCAGAAACAGAGCTTGTTTTAAAGAAAAAGAAAGAAAGGAACAAAGAAAGAAAGAAAGAAAGAAAGAAAGAGAGAGAGAGAAAGAAAGAAAGAAAGAGAGAGAGAAAGAAAGAAAGGAAGGAAGAAAGAAAGAAAATGAAAACATCTTCAGTGGCTCTCTGTTGCTTCTGGGAATAAGGCAAAACCCTTGTCTTAAAATTAATATCCCCTCACGCTCTGGCCCGTGCTTTAGCTACCTCATACACACTCTTTCCTTCAGTCAAACAGGTCAATAGACTATCCCCTAAACATAGCTACGTCTTCACTGCTACAACCAAGCTTTTTTTTTTTTCAGTCTTTGTATCACCTTCGGGAATACCCAACATTATTCCCTTAACCTCTGCAACCACCAGCTATGCCTCTACTTTCCAGTCAAATCTCATCTTTTTCTTAAAGCCTTCCTAAGCCACCAAGCCTGAAGGGATCTCTCTCTTTGAATTCCTTTAGTAATTATTCACGTGGTTATGAATCTTTTTTTTTAATATATTTAATTGAAGTATAGTTGATTTATAGGGTTGGCCAAAAAGTTCGTTCGGGTCTTTCTGAGGTTAACCCCGAATGAACTTTTTGGCCAGCCCAATACTATGTCGTGTTAATTTCTGCTGTACAGCAAAGTTATTCAGTTATACACATATATATATATATATTCTTTTTGTATTCTTTTTAATTATGGTTTATCACAGGATATTGAATATAGTCCCCTGCGATAAACCTTGCTGTTTATCCATCTTATATATAATAGTTTGCATCTGCTAATCCCAACCTCCCAATCCTTTCCTCCCCCATTCCCTTCCCCCTTGGCCACCACAAGTATGTTCTCTATGTCTGTGAGTCTGTTTCTGTTTCCTAGATATGTTCATTTGTGTCATATTTTAGATTCCACATATAAGTGATATCGTATGGTATTTGTCTTTCTCTTTCTGACTTACTTCCCTTAGTATAATAATTTCTAAGTCAATCCATGTTGCTGCAAATGGCATTATTTCATTCTTTTTGATGGCTGAGTAATATTCCATTATATATATATACCACTTCTTCTTTATCCATTCATCTGTCGATGGACATTTTGGTTGTTTCCATATCTTGCCTATTGTAAATAGTGCTGCTATGAACACAGGGGTGCATGTTTCTTTTTGAATTATAGTTTTACATGGTATATGCCAAGGCATGGGATTGCTGGATCATACGGTAACTCTATTTTCAGTTTTTTGAAGAACTTCCGTACTGTTATCCATAGTGGCTTCACCAATTTACATTCCCACCAACAGTGTAAGAAGTTTCCCTTTTCTCCATACCCTCCCCGACATTTATTATTTGTGGACTTTTTAATGATGGCCATTCTGACAGTGTGCAGTAGTGTGTCATTGTAGTTTTGATTTGCATTTCTCTAATAACTGGTGATGATTAACATCTTTTCATGTGCCTATTGGCCATCTGTATGTCTTCTTTGAAGAAATGTCTGTTTAGGTTTTCTACCCATTTTCGATTGCGTTGTTTGGGTTTTTTTTGTTATTCAGTGGTATGAGTTGTTTTTATATTTTGGAAATTAAGCCCTTGTCAGTCACATCATTTGCAAATATTTTCTCCCAGTCTGTAGGTTGACTTTTCATTTTGTTTATGGTTTCCTTTGCTGTGCAAAAGCTTATAAGTTTTATTAGGTCACATTTGCTTATTTTTACTTTTCTTTCTATTGCCTTGGGAGACTGACACTTGGTCCTGTATCTTCAGCTCCCTTTATTTCTTATTAAATCATTTATTTGTAATTTTTATTACAGATAAATTATCTAAAAAATTATAGAAAAAATATGACATTAAAGAAATACTTGAGAAATGAGGAGGATGATAGGGTGGAGAAGCTGACCCATAATCCCAGTTCCCCAACTGGAAAACTTCTGTTTTGGGGAGCATAGGTTTTCTGTCCTGTGCATCATCATTTATGAGCTTTGTGACCTTGAGATAGTCAACATATCTAAGTCTCAATTTCCCAATCTGGAAAATTGGAAAAACAACAGTACTTACTTCCCAGGGTTGTTATGATTATTAAATGGGATATCATATGTGAAACAGAATAAGAACTCAGCCTGGCACAAAGCTATCAGCAAATTTTCTAATATTGTTACTCTTATATTATGTTTCAGTCATGTTGTGTGTATATTTTCATAGCTGAGAACATGCTTTTCTTCAATTGACAATGTTTTATAGGCATTTTTCCCATTTTGGTACCATCTTCAGACAGATTATTTTAATAGTTTTATAACAAGCTATAACATGCATGCATCATATTTTACTCATGCATGCTTTTTTTGTTAGGTACCTGGGTTGCTTTCCCTATTCTGTTGTTATTATAAATAATGTCTTGATTGATATTTTATGCATAAAAATTTCCCTCCATGTAGATTATTTCTTTAGAATAAATGTCCAGAAATGAGGTTTTTGAGGAAAAGAGATGCACATTGGGACGGCTCTTATGCCACCAGCAATTTTAGATAGCACCAGTTTTATATACACACTAATTTTGTATATTATTAATTATAAAGCTATGTAATATTCAAAATAGTATCTCTTTTTGTTTTTTTCCTTTTTCTTTAAACATTTGTAGTAGCAAGGTTGGATAGTTTTCACATGTAGATTTTCTACTATATCCTCTTTTATATATTGTCTGTTTACATTCTTTGCTTATTCAACTATTTGGACTTTAATGTCTTTGTTTTAATTTCTATAAGCTCTTTATATAAAGAGTAGTCTTTTGTCTGTCATATTTGCTGCCATATTTTCTTGGTCCATTATTTACTTTAAAAATGTTTAAGCTATTTTTTAAATTTACAGGAGTATTACATTTATGTGGAATTCAGTATGCCAGCATTTTCCTTTGGGATTGTTTTTATTAATTCTCAGCCTTCATAGTTACTTTCTAATCTACTTCCTTTGGCAGCTTTTCTACTGTTGTGTTGTAATATTATTTTAGTCTATTGTTATATAACTGTTCTCAACCTAGATTATAAACTCCTTAAATTCAGAGATCCTGTTTTATGCTATGGGCAGAGTGGAAAGAGGACTGGCTTGTGAGTTCAAAGACCTATACTTGAGTCCATGTATTTGCTATGTAACTTTAGATATGTCAGTTCATTTCTTTTGGCTTCTATAAGATAGAAACTTACCCCCTGCTTTTTTCTATAAGTTATTAGGAGAAGCCAATGTGGTTATATACACATGAAAGTTTTGTTAACTGTAATGCACCATTAAAAGAGTCAGTTGTTGTAATTTTTTGTGTGTCCAACAGTACCTAGCGCAGTGCTGCCTTGATAAGAGGTTCTCATAAAATTGTTTACTTTGGATTTTATAGGGTAATCATATTTTAAGGAAAAGAAGAGAGAGAAGTCACTATACTAGATGCTTATAATAGCCAGGATTACTATCTATACACTCTAAATTTTCTAGTGTGAAACAAATTACAAATCGTCTCCCTAATTGTAAGATGTGTCTTGGTTTAATTTGGGAAATGTGGTATACTTGGCTATGACCTCCTCATTAATTGATTTGGGCTAGGTAAAAATTTCAAAGTTAGCAGTTGTCTCATCTTTAGCCATGAAACAAGTATGGAAATTCACTTTAAGGATCTTTTGAAAATTATCTCTGTTGCAAAGTGAAGATTACCCATGCTAAAAGTATGTGATCTTCTAAATGAAAGATAATCTGGAAAATCAGGGTTTGATACAGTGTTTAAGAATCCAAGAGGCCATTGTAGTTCCTTTCTTTTAAACCTATTCTGTCAAACATAGAAATACTGCAATGAATTGGCAGTGGCAACACTGGATATGCTTTCAGTTTTGTGAGATTTGTGGCAACAAATGAAGAAACACAAAAACTGTAGACTGATACGCATCTCTTAGAGATAGAGAATGCGTAACCTCAGATAAAGTGCCTACCTTGTGCGTGAAGAAACTCGACACCATGAAATATGAAGCCATAACAGACAAAACTTATTCACAAATCAAGATGAAAGGGTACCAGTTCTTTATGACTTTCTGGAGAAAAAGCACACACACACACACACACACACAGATGTTTTATGTTCCTTGTTTTAAAAAAATTTTTTGGCAAAAAAATGTGTGAGAGGGAGGAGATATGGGGATATATGTATATGTATAGCTGATTCACTTTGTTATAAAGCAGAAACTAACACACCATTGTAAAGCAATTATACTCCAATAAAGATGTTAAAAAAAATTTAAAAAGTGTGTGTGTGTGTTACACATCCAAACTTGAAGAGGCAGCAGGGGAAGGGAGAGACAAAATAAATATGCTTATATTTTTAATGAGCCTGAAGTTCTGACCCAAGTCTTTTAGAATCATTTTAATGAATTCAATTTTAGAATCTGTGGCAAGATTAGGGAGAGATTCATTAAAATAAAATGCAATACACTCAAAGGTAATTCTCCTTGCAGAGACTATCTTTCCTCATCATGTATATAAATGTCAGATGAAATAAAAACCAGTCAAACCCAATATACACCAGACACTATGCTGGACCAAATTAACTTAAAATTTTGAAATTAGTGGAACTTGTAAATGGAATTAAAGGGATGATGTGAAAAATGTATCTGAGTAGCAAACACTTATGTTGGCCTCAAAAGGATGGTGAAGATGGAAGGGAGGGTAATGAGCAGAAGTATTAATAGAAATGTAAAGAGCTCTAAAGATCGTGTATAGATGAGTGAGTGCAGTTTCAGTAAGGAAATATTAAAAAGGAAAGAAAAGAAATAAACTGAAAGAAAAGAAGAAGAGAAATAGAGAGAAGAAAGAAAGGAAGAATAAAGGAGGGAGGAAGGGAAGGAAGGAGGATGGGGTGGGGAGAGAGAGAGAGAGAGAGAGAGAGAGAGAGAGCGTCTCTAAGTACCAAAATCCTAAAGGATTTGTCATGCAAAGTGACCAGAATTCCTGGCACTTGTTCCACTGAGAGTCTGTGAAAGTCATACAGAACCTTAATTTTTAAGTTGTGAGATTTCATGAAGTTTTATTTTCTGCATCTTTTTTTGTGGCTGTTTTTGATATTCTGCTGGGCATGTTTATTTGTGCTTTTGGATCTTAGTCCCATTGTTGGACTCTCTAAAATCAGAGACCTCCTTTTCAGGGCCTAGCACAAGAAATTGTACATGTAGCATAGGCAGTCAGTAAGAGTTATCCATAAGGATGTCAATCAGATTAAATTCTCAATTTTCTTCAAATACTAAAATATTTTGTTAGTGCCTCTACATCTCCAAGAGATATTTTTCATGAACTTTAGAATTTTTGTATTCTTTGTTCAATACACAGAGTCATTTAAATAATGTACATTCAGTTCAGCATTTGTATTTAAGACCAGGTGACTATCTTGGAATGTAAATAGAGTAAAATATGTAAATACTCCAACTGTGAAACAGTGTTGTGGAAACAATTAACAGAACTCTAAACAAGAATATTCATTTAAAAAGTGTAAATAGCAGAGTTGATAAAATGGAAATTAATCTCAGCACATCTAAGGAGTACTGTGTCAAACTAAAATAAGATTCATTTTAAACCTCAGATATTATTATTAATTTATGACTAATAATTAGATAAGTTTTGTTTTTTTCCAAAGAAAGTAAAATACTTTTCTGACATAAAGCCTTTGCTTATGCTATTTCTCTACATTGGAAACCTCCCTCTCCTACCTTCTCTTCCTAGCAGACATTTACCTCTAAAAGTCTACATCAAATGGCACCTTTCTCATGAAATTCCTGAATTTCTCTCATCATGATTAATATTGCCCTTTCCCTCTTCTATGCTGTTGTAACATGTTGTTCTCTTGTTTTAATATTTAGAATCATAAAGCCAGAATTTTAAAGTTAAAAAGGACTTTAGAGATGATATGGTCTAATCTAGCCCCCTTATTTTATAAATGAGACATATAGTTCATTAACACTTTCCTTTGTCATTAGAGTTAATTGTGAACACTTCCATCTTCCCCATTAAATTTAAAGTCATTGAGTGTAGGACTTTTGTTTTTCTTTGCATCTTTCTTAGTGCCCTACATAAAAGGAGTGCTCAAAAATAGTTATTGAATAAATGTTCCAAAATGAATGAATGAATGAATGGAATTGTCTCTGGCAAAATAGTGAGGTAAGCACAACTTTGTTAACATCCCCTTAAATACAGTTTCCTTTTTATCAACCCACCCTTTCCTCTGAAGCCCACGTTTTTTGTCATGCTCATTCCTAGTACTAAGTACCCCACTGGGGTGCCCTGAAGAATATGAGGGTAGTATTTCATAGTCTCTCAATGTAAAGTATCTACCAACTGTTGTATATAGAACTGGTCCAGCTGAACCACTTGATATTTTCTGTAGAGCATGTGTGGTGGGGTCTGAATTTTCTGGTCTCTGCTGTGTAGCATGTTTATGTTGATGAACCATGGCAAATCAGACAAACTGCATATTTTTGTCTCATCTAATTTGGCTGCACTCTGATAAAGTTTCTTCTTTACTAGGCTCAGTGACATTTCCCCTTCCACCATCCTGTTTAACCTAAATGAAGAATTTTCTTCCACTTGACTATTGTTAGTATTTGAATTAACAGTAAATACTTTAACATCTACTCCTCTTCCCTGTGGTGACTTACTGTTCAGAAATCACAGAAAGAGCTGGTGATTTTCCAGGAAATATTCACAGTGCAGAAAGAGATCATTTACCATAAAAAGAGATGCTAATATTGACACATCTGTATGGAAGTTTTTAAGGATCATTTGGAATAATCAAACTGAACTAAACTCTTCAGGACTTAATGCTTTAGCAGGGTACCTGAAAAAGAAGTAGGAATTGTAAGACGTCAAAGGATTTCAAAATCATGATCAGAGTCACTTTTTGTAATAATAAATATAATAATATTTATTTAATATAAGTAATCATATAATAAAAATCCTTTGTTATTGCCATCCCATATTAATATAGCTGTCTTAGACCCTGGAGACTTCAACTGTGAACATGGATAGCCTTAATGTGACTGAATTCTGGGACCACTGCTACATGGAAGCACAGAAAGCAATACAATTGCTTGACATTTGAATACCATCATAAGACATCAAGTGTATTTCCCTTCGAACTCAGTCTCAGCCTCAATCGTATTATCACTCCATGAAATTCAACTACAACTTTATACAATAAAACTAAATTCACTTTTAAATACTTTATGGTCTCAAGTTTTAAATAAGCAAAGTTCTCAAAAGATCACAACTTTAGTGTCCATTGGTGGGGTGGAGGGTGAGATAAGGGGAAATTTAAATGAACAAGGGTGCTTAGAGACTGATACAGTTCTTGAGATTGGTGGTATGGTGTAGGGTAAGAGCAGAGAAGTTAGTCAAGGGACCTAAGTTTTGTGCTTTTATGAAATTCCCATATAGGTTTTGGCAAGTTACACCCCTCTCTTTGTCCTGCATACTACCAGGTTGCTGTCAGCATTGAGACAATGTGTGTGATAGATCTCTGTAAACTGCAAAGCACTATCCACTTTATGGATTATATTATCAATAATACATTATCAAAAATATGTAAGGAAATTAAAGACCTAAATAAACATAAAAATATTCCATGTTAATAGATTGGAAGACTTAATACTGTTAATATGACAATACTGCTCAAATTGATCTAGTGATTCACTGTAATCCCTACCAAAATCCCAGCTGGTTTTTGTGCAGTAATTGATAAGATGATCCTAAAATCAATATGGAAAAGCAAGAGACTAAAAATTCCAAAAATAATCTTGAAAAAGAACAAAGTCAGAGGACTCACATTTCTCAATTTCAAAATTTACTGCAAAGCCATAATAATAAAGAATGTGTGGTACTGGCATAAGGATAGACATGTAGATTAATGGAACAGAATTGAAAGTCCAGAAAAATCCTTACATTTATGATCAATTGATAAAGTCAAAGGTGCTGAGGATATACAATGAGGGGAAAGAATAATCATTTCAACAAATGGTGCTGAGATAACTGTATATCCATATGCAAAAGTATAAACTTACCATATCACATACCATGCACAAAAATTAGCACAAAAATTAACTCAAAATGGATAAAGGCCTACATATAAGAGACAAACTATAAAATTCTTAGAATGCAGCATAGGAATAAATCTTCTTGACCTCAGGTTAGGCAATGGTTTCTTAGATAGGATACAAAAAACATAAGTGATAAAAGAAAAAATAAATTGGGCTTCATCAAAATTGAAATCTTTTGTGATGTAAAGGCCCACAAAGAAAGTCAAAAGACAATCTACAGAGTGGGAGAAAATATTTGTAAAACATATGTCTGACATGGAACTTGTATCCAGAGCATATGAAGAACTCTCACACTCAACAATAAAAAACCAATTAAACTTATGAACATGGAAAAAGTATTTTGATAGGCTTTCTCTAAGGAGGATATACCGATAAACACATGAAAAGAGGCTCAACATCATTAGTTATAAGAGAAAAGCAAATCAAAACCACACATCCACTAGGATGTCTCTAATCATAAAGGCAGGCACTGACAAATGTTGATGAGAATGGAGAAACCAGAAACTTATTACACTACTGGTAGGAATGTAAATTGGGAAAATAGGCACTTTGGAAAAGAGTTTGGTAGTTCTTCAGAAAGTTAAGCATAGAGTTAGCATATGACCAAGAAATTCCACTCCTAATTATATGCCCAAGATAAATGAAAATGTGTGTCCCCTCAGTAAAGCTTATATACAGGTGTTTATAGCAGTATTATTCATAAGAGTTAAAGAATGAAACCAACTCAAATGCCTATCAGTTGATGAGTGGATTAAAAAAATGTGGTATATCCACATAAAGGAACAACAATAAAAATGAATGAAGTACTGAGGCATACTAAAGTATGAATGAAAATTTTATGTTAAGTGAAATTAGTCACTTAACAAATTGTTGCACATTATACAATACAATGTATATGAAATGTCCAGAATAGGAAAAACCATAGAGACAAGACTTAGATTAATGGTTGTCAGGGTCAGGGGTGAGGAAGTAAAGAGGATTGAGTGCTAATTGACATGGAGTTTCTTTAGGGGGTGATGAAATCTTCTGGAATTAGATAATGATGATAGTTGCATAACTCTGTAAATTTACTAACTAACACTGAATTATACCCTTTAAAATGGTGAACTTTATTGTATGTCAATTATATATAAATATATATGTATTTGTTCTTCCAGTTTTATTGAGATATAATTGACATAGAGCACTGTATAAGTTTAAGGTATACAGCATAATGATTTGACCTACATACATCATGAAATGATTATCACAATAAGTTTAGTGAACATCCATCATCTCATATGGATAAAATATTAAACAAATAGAAAAAAATACTTTTCCTTGTCATGAGAACTCAGGATTTACTCTGACAACTTTCATATATGACATGAAGCAGTGTTAATTATATTTATCATGTCATACATTACATCCTTAGTACTTATTTATTTTATAACTGAGAGTTTGTACCTTTTGACTGACTTCAACTAATTTCCCCTTCTCCTACCCCCACCTCTGGTAACTACAAATCTGATCACTTTTTCTATGACTTTGTTTATTTGTTTGTTTGTTTTTGAATTATAGTTGACCTACACTATGTTACTTCCTGTTACACAACATAGTGATTTGATATTTCTATACATTTCAAAATGATCACCATGATAAGTCTACTAACTACATGTCACCATACAAATATATTACATAGTTATTCACTATATTCCTCACACTGTATGTGTAATACCTATGACTTATTTATTTTACAACTGGAAGTTTGTACTTCTTAATCTCCCTCATCTATATTTTTCCTCCTCCCAACCCCTTTCCCCTCTGGCAACCACCTGTTTGTTCTGTGTATCTATAACTCAGTTTTTGTTTTGTTATGTTTATTCATTTGTTTTGTTTTTTAGATTCCACATATAAGTGAAATCATACAGTTCTGTCTTTCTGTATCTGACTTATTTCACTTAGCGTAGTACCCTCTAGGTCCAACCAGGGGGTTGCAAATGTCAAGATTTCATTCTTTTTGATGGCTGAGTAATATTCCATTTTATATACATACATACCACATCTTCTCTATCCATTCATCTATTGATACGTACTTAGGTTGTGTTCATATCTTGGTTATTATAAATAATGCTGCAACGAACATAGGGGTGTGTATATCTCTTTGAATTAATGTTTTTATTTTCATTGGATAAATACCCAGGAGTGAAATTGCTGGATCATATAGTGTTCTATATTTATTTTTTTGAGGAATCTCCATATGGTTTTCCATACTGGCTATACCAATTTATATTCTCACCAACAGTGCTTGAGGGTTCCCTTTTCTTCAGATCCTAGCCAACCCTTGTTATTTGTTGTCTTTTTGATAATAGCCATTCTAACAGGTGGTAGGTGATATCTTATTGTAGTTTTGATTTTCATTTTCCTGAAGATTAGTGATGTTAAGCATCTTTTCACATGCCTGTTGGCCATCTGTATGTCTTCTTTGGAAAATGTCTATTCAGATCCTCTGCACATTTTTTAATCACATTGTTTGTTTTTATGATGCTGAGCTGTATGAATTCTTTGTATATGTTGGGTATTAACTCTTTATCTGATATATCATTTACAAATATCTTCTTCCACTCAGTAGGCTGCCTTTTCATTTTGTTGATAGTTTCCTTCTTTTTGCAAATGCTTTTTAGTTTGATGTACTTGCATTTGTTTATTTTTGCTTTTGTTTCCCTTGCCTGAGGAGACATATCAAAAAATATTGCTAAGACCAATGTGAAAGAGTGTGTAGTACCTATGTTTTTTTCTAGAAGTGTTAAGCTTTCAGGTCTTATATTTACGTCTTTAGTCCATTTTGAATTTATTTTTGTGCATGGAGTGAAAAAATAGTCCAGTTTGATTCTTCTGCATGCAGCTGTCCTGTTATCCAAACATTTATTGAAGAGGCTGTCTTTCCCCCATTGTATATTCTCACCTCCCTTGTCATAGATGAATTGCTCATAAAGTGTGGGTTCCTTTCTGGGCTCTCTGTTCTGTTCCATTGATCTATGTGTCTTTTTTTGTGCCAGTACAATACTGTTTTGATTACTTTAACTTTGTATTATAATTTGAAACCAGGGAGTGTGATATCTCCAGTTTTATTCTTCTTTTTCAAGATTGTTTTGGCTATTTAAGATCATTTGTGTTTCCACACAAATTTTAGAATTATTTGTTCTAGTTCTGTGAAAAATGCCATTGGTGTTTTGATAGGGATTGCATTGACTCTGTAGATTTCCTTGAGTGGTATGGTCATTTTCAATAATATTTATTCTTCAAATCCATGAGCACAGTATATCGTTCCATCTGTTTATGTCATCTTCAATTTCTTTCATCAATGTCTTACAATTTTCTGAATACAGGTATTTTACCTCCTTAGATATATTTGCTCTTGGTTATTTTATTATTTTTGACACAATTGTAGATGGATTTGTTTTTCTTAATTTCTCTTTCCAAAGTTCACTGTTAGTGTATAGAAAGACCACAAAATTCTGAATATTAATTTTGTATCCTACAAATTTACCAAATTCACAGATGAGTTCTAGTCGTTTTTTGGTGTGTCTTTAGGATCTTCTATGTAAAGAATCATATCATTTGCAAACAGTGACAGTTTTAATTCTTCCTTTTCAATTTAGGTTTCTTTTATTTCTTTTTCTTGTCTAATTTTTGTAGCTAGAACTTCTAATACTATGTTGAATAAAAGTAGTTAGAGTGGACCTAAGTGTCTTGTTCCTGATCTTAGAGAAAATCCTTTCAGCTTTTCACCATTGAGTATGAGGTTAGCTTGTCATATTATTGTCTTTATTATGTTGATGTGTGCTCCCTCTATACCCCCTTTGTTGCGAGTTTTTATGATAAATGGATGTTGAACTTTGTCAAAAGCTTTTTCTGCATCTTTGAAATGATCATATGATTTTTATTCTTTAATTTGTTAATGTGGTGTATCACATTGATTGATTTGTGGATATTGAGCCACCCTTGCGTCCCTGGGACAAATCCCACTTGATCATGGTGTATGATAATTTTAATGTATTGCTGAAATCAGTTTGCTAATATTTTTTGAGAATTTTCTCATCTATGTTCATCAGTGATGTTGGCCTGTAATTTCCTTTGTTTTGAGATATTTTGTCTGGTTCTGATATCAGGGTGATGCTAGCCTTGTAGAATGACTTCAGAAGCATTCCTTTCTCTGCACTTTGAGAAGGATAACATCTCTAAATGTTATGTAGAATTCACCTGTGAAACCAACTGGTCCTGGACTTTTGTTTGTTGAGAGTGTTTTATTTATTATTGATCCAATTTCATTACTGGTAATTTATCTGGTCATATTTTCTATTTCTTACTAATTTAGTCTTGAGAGATTGTACATGTCTAGGAATTTTTCCATTTCTTCTAGGTGGTCTATTTTATTAGTGTATCATTGTTACAATATCTTTTGATCCTTTGTCTTTCTGTCGTGCCATTTGTAATCTCTGCTTTTTCATTTCTGATTTTATTGATTTGGGCCCTCTCTCTTTTGGCTAAGGGTTTATGAATTTTGTTTTTCGTTGCAAAGAACTAGCTCTTAGTCTCATTGATATATTGTTTTTTTTTAGTCTCTGTATCATTTATTTCTGCTCTGATCTTTATGTTTAATTTTATTCCATTGATATTGTTTTTTTTGTTCTTCTCTTTCTAGTTCCTTTAGGTGTAAGGTGAGGTTATTTATCTGAGATTTTTCTTGTTTCCTGAGTTTGACTTGTATTGCTATAAACTTTCCTCTTTTAACTGCTTTTACTGTGTCCCATATGTTTTGGATCCTTGTGTTACATGAATATATATATACTCATGTGTGTGTGTGTGTGTGTGTGTATATATATATATATATATATATATATGGCTTCTTTTGGCTTCTTTTCGACAGAGCCTGTGTGCAACAGCAGATCCTGCAACCCACAAGGCAGAACTGCTGCAGTAACAATAAATCAAAGGAGCATCCTTTCCTGTGCTACTGGGTGTAGAAATGACTGTTGTTCTGCATTGTCTTCCTCAGCCATACTCATCCACACTAGTAGATAGATATTCAGATATGAGGAGGTGATATTGTAGAATTGGGGTCAAGAGGAATGTGGAAATGTATTTATTTTCCCTCCTATTTTTTTGTTCAATTCACCTCATCCTTAATTATTAAGTGATGCTACACATTTGCTAACAGCCTAGTCCTGAGTGTAATCCCAGACTCAATTTACATGCCACAGAATATAATGAGCCTCATTTATTTACGGTAGCATTTGTCTTTCACCAAGATCTCAATTAGCAGGCTTGTCCATCCATCTTATTCACAGGGCATAACACTGAATAACTTCTATTTATTTTCAGAAATCAAAATCATGATTAACATGTGACCCCTTGATCATGAGAAATATTTTCCCTAGACACTGAGAGCAATTCCAAAAGAATGTGAACTCCAAAAATATTATGTTGTCTCCAAGGGTAATTACTTAGAAGACAAAACATTCATTTGGATGTATAGACTGTATAAACTGTCTCATGACTGTGGAGACTTCATGTTTAGAAAGCCAAGTCATCTTCCATTTCCTCTTTTTTCCTTTAGTAGAAAATACTGGTAAAGTATACTTCCCAATTCATTGAAAGTTAATAAACTAAAAATTTCAAAAGGAAGAAATTTATATTACTCACTTGATATAGAGAGGACCCAGTTAAAATTATACCAGAAGAGTTTGCTCTTCATGGCAGTAACTACAAGGCATGTTGAGTACTCATCAAGTCAATTATCTACAATTTCAGATAAGAGCAAACAAAAATTAGTCAGTTAATGAAGAAGAAGGTTTTGTGGCCTTACTTTACCAAGACTGGTTCCAATTATCTACAGACTCCTCAATCCTCTACATTCCTTTGGATACACTTAGCCACAAGAGCATTGGAATTCAAATATTTTTCCTTGATTTGTTTCCAAAAGTAACAACTGAAAGAGAATGGAAAAGACAAGGAAGTAATAACTGAACTTCTTTCTCCAGAATACACTCAATTTATTCAGATAATATATATTTTCTTCTATGCCACCATCACATTTTTCCTTTTAAATTTTTAAGAAGGAAAAATTCCAGGTCAGGTGTACAAGAAGAGTCCATGAACCCATTATCCAACTTAAAAACCATCAATGTTTTGCCATATTTGTTTGATCTATTCCCTTAACTCTTTTTAAAAGTTGGAGTACTTTTTTTAACTTTGGAATAATTTTAGTTTTTAAATTAATTTTTATTGGAGTATGGCTGATTTACAATGTTGTGTTAGTTTCTGCTGTACAGCAAAATGAATCAGTTATACATATACATATATCCACTTTTTCAGATTCTTTTCCCATATAGGTCACTACAGAGTACTGAGTAGAGTTCCCTTTGCTATACAGTAGGTTTTTATTAGTTATCTATTTTATATATAGTAGTGTATATATGTCAATCCCAGTCTCCCAATTTATCCCTCCCCCCTCCTGCCCCACTGGTAACATAAGTTCGTTATCTACATCTGCGACTCTATTTCTGTTTTGTAAATAAGCTCATTTGTAATATTTTTTTTTTAGATTCCACATATAAGTGATATCATATGATATTTGTCTTTGTCTGACTTACTTCACTCAGTATGGCAACATCTAGGTCCATCGATGTTGCTGCAAATGGCATTATTTCATTTTTTTTTTTTTTTGGCTGAGTAATGTTCCATTGTATATATGTACAATATCTTCTTTATCCATTCATCCATGGATGGACATTTAGGTTGCTTCCATGTCCTGGCTATTGTAAATAGTGCTGCAGTGAACATAACATAAGGGTGTATGTATCTTTCTGAATTATGGTTTTCTTTGAATATATGCCCAGGAGTGGGATTGCTGGATAATATTTTAGTTATTTTTAGTTTTTTAAGGAACCTCCATACATTTCTCCATAGTGGGTGCACCAATTTACATTCCCACCAGTAGTGTAAGAGGGTTCCCTTTTCTCCACACCATCTCCAGCATTTACTGTTTGTAGAATTTTTGATGATGACCATTCTGACCAGTGTGAGGTGATACCTCATTATAGTTTTGACTTGCATTTCTCTAATAATGTGCTTTTTGGTCATCTGAGGGTTGTCTTTTTGTTTTGTTTATGGTTTCCTTTGCTGTGCAAAACTTTGAAGTTTAATTAGGGGCCATTTGTTTATTTTTGTTTTTATTTTCATTACTCTAGGAGGTGGGTGAATAAAGGTCTTGCAGCAATTTATCTCAAAGAGTGTTCTGCCTAAGTTTTCCTCTAAGAGTTTTACAGTGTCTGACCTTACATTTAGGTCTTTAATCCATTTTGAGTTTATTTTTGTGTATGGTGTTAGGGAGTGTTCTAATTTTTTTTCTTTTATATGTAGCTGTCCAGTTTTCCCAGCACCACTTATTGAAGAGACTGTCTTTTCTCCATTGTATATTCTTGCCTTCTTTGTCATAGATTAGGTGACCATAAGTGAGTGGGTTTATCTCTGGGCTTTCTAACCTGTTCCATTGATCTATATTTCTGTTTTTGTGCCAGAACCATACTGTTTTGATGACTGTAGTTTGTTGTACTGTCTGAAGTCAGGGTGCCTGATTTCTCCAGCTCTGTTTTTCTTTCTCAAGCTTGTTTTGGCTATTCGGGGTCTTTTGTGTTTCCATACAAATTGTAAAATTTTTTGTTCTAATTCTGTGAAAAATGCTATTGTTAGTTTGACAGGGATTGCATTGAACCTATAGATTGACTTGGGATGTATAGTCTTTTTCACATTATTGATTCTTCTAATCCAAGAACATGGTATATCTCTCCATCTGTTTGTGTCATCTTTTATTTCTTTCATCAGTGTCCAGAAGTTTTCTGAGTACAGGTCTTTTGCCTCTTTAGGTAGGTTTATTCCTAGGTATTTCATTCTTTTTGATGCAATGGTAAATGGGATTGCTTCCTTAATTTCTCTTTCTGATCTTTCATTGTTATTGTATAGGAATGCAAAAGATTTCTGTGTATTAATACTGTAACTTAACAACTTTACCAAATTCATTGATGAGCTCTAGTAGTTTTTTGGTAGCATCTTTAGGATTTTCTATGTATAGTGTCATGTCATCTGCAAACAGTGACAATTTTACTTCTTTGTTTCCAATTTAGATTCCTTTTATTTCTTTCTCTTCTCTGATTCCTGTGGCTAGCACTTCTAGAACTATGCTGAATAAAAGTGGTGACAATGGACATTTTTGCCTTGTTCCTGATCTTAGAGGAAATGCTTTCAGTTTTTCACTGTTGAGAATGATGTTTGCTCTGTGTTTGTCATATATGGCCCTTATTATGTTGAGGTATATTCCCTCTATGCCCACTTTCTGGATAGTTTTTATCATAAATCGGTGTTGAATTTTATTGATAGCTTTTTCTGCATCTATTGAGAAGATCATATGGTTTTTATTCTTCAGTTTGTTAATGTGGTATCACATTGACTGATTTATGTATACTGAAGAATTGTTGCAACCCTGGGATAAATCCCACTTGATTATGTTGTATAATCCTTTTAATGTTTTGTTGGATTAAGTTTGCTAGTATTTTGTTGAGGATTTTTGCATCTATATTAATCAGTGATATTGGCCTGTAATTTTCTTTTTTCTTGGTATCAGGATGGTGGTGCCCTCATAGAATGAGTTCAAAAGTGTTCCTTTTTAAAAGTTGGAGTACTTTTAAACGATTTCTGACATAATGTTATTTCTCCCCTAAGTGCCTCAGTTTGTTTTCCAGAGAAGATAAATAAGGATATTTGCATTAAAATTCCATCATCATAACTAAAAATATAACAATATATCAATAGTTATCATTTAATATCCAGCCCTTATTTACATATCCCTGATCGTCTAAATATGTCCTTTTACTGTTGTCTGTTTGGCTCAAGATCCAAATTCCACTCACTGTATTTAGGAATTATATTCCTTCCATATCATTAATTTCTGTTATTCTAAAACTGGCCTCTCCTCATCCCCCCACCCCATTTTAGTTTTTATGAGTGCCACTATCTTAACCATATGTCTTTCAGTTTGAGAATGTAAAGGACCAATTTATATTTTTTCTGATTTTAGCATTAGTTATGATTCAGCTGGGACAACTACACATACATTTATTAATTCAACAGATTCTTCTCAAGTACTTACTGTGTTCCAGGCATATTTCTGGTGCTAGATATTCAGTGGTAAAAGTGACAGATACAGTACAGGCTCATGCCATGGAATATAAGCAGACAAATAGTTGCATAATATACTGTCAGTTGTGATAAGTTACATGATAAAAAATAAAGCATAGTAGGGGAATACAGTGGGGTATGGTGAGGAAGCTATTTAAGATAAGGTGAACATAGAACAGCCTTATAAGCGGCCACTTATCTCAGGAGTAGGATAGAGAATGATAAGCTTGCTGAGTTGAAAGTCACTTCAAAGATTACATAGTCCAATTTCTGGGCTGTTTGATGACTTAGTATTTGTTAGATGATTTGTAAAATATCCAGGTTTCAAGGATTTTACTATCCAGGTATCTTTAAGAGTTTAATCGTTGTTGTGAGTTGGTATGCAAATGTATATATCTATGTATACATATATTATGAGCATATGTTTGACATAAATTTTGGAATGATCTAAACCAAAGAATCTGGAAATACATATGAACTCACCTCATTTTTCAAAATAACCTGTTGAATTGAGGATGGGAATTTTATAACCTAAGTTATCTAAATTTCAAAACAGAGAAACTATTGTGCTATATATGTATTCTTTTCTGTTGTGGTGTTTAGTGCAGGAAGTAGGTGAGAGCATTCAGTGAAGGTGATGAGAGGAAGTGACTTACATGGCTCAGGCACCTGGAAACTTCAGAAAACTTGTTGCTAATTTGGTGTGCAGTAAATTTTACTTGAAATATATCTTTAAATCTGTTGTCTGGTTTTAAAATCTACTGCACAGAGATAGTGGTAGATAACAGAAAGATGGCAAGTACACTGTGTATAATCAAAGAAAACAGGCATCTGAGAAAGAGCTGTGAAATTCTGAGTAACTTCATCAAACTTTATTTACTTCTAAAAAGACATTAGGTTTGATTGTAAAGACTAGTAATCTGGTTTTCTAATTCCTGAGCATGCATATTTCGGTGAATTTAGTGTTATTAAAATAAATATTCAATCTACTTTTAGAAAATTTCAGATATCAAAAGTTTGAGTAGGTTAATCATTTAAAATTAACCAAGCAGCAATCAATTGATATGGTTTGTCAGTACATTCTAAAGAAGGAAAATGGAGATTTCAGTAGGGGATTATAGCTTCATGTGTACTATCTTTATTGGAGAATTGCCATGCTTTTGAGTCAGGATGCAAATAGGATGGGGAGAGAGGGCATTTGCTCCGTCTTACTTACAGATTGTTCCAAATAGATGAATTATATAAATGTTAACATAAGTAAATTAGACTGAAGTTTACCCTCCCATCCCTTCTCTTACTTCAATTAAACAAGCTATTTTAATGCTCTTTGGTAGAATTTCATTCTGGTATTTTCCTCCAATTTTTATGTTGAATTTCACATTTTGTAAGGTAGCATGTACTCACAATTCTCACGCATGTGCTTATACTATGGGCTCTAGAAACAATAAAAACAAACAGTAGAGCATTTTCTGTTTGGTACACACTCATCCTCCATATATATATATTTCTACTCCTACTCTATTACCTAATATATTCATATGTAGAATTACCAGTTGCTCTTATAGAAATAATGATTCTTAGATTAAATGTTTCCTGAATGTGTAAAATGTCACAATATCATAAAAAGCTCTTTGGTGAAACAATGTAAAAGTAAAAGAGAAAAGAGAATTTCAGCCAGAGAAAAATCGTTTAAAACCCATCTACTCTATCACATAATTATCTATAAACTAAGACATTTACATGTTTCTTTTGTCTTTGGTAACTAGTGAGATATTCATGCCAGTCATCTTCACTATGGCTTAGATATTATATTATTTTAAGCAAATGATTACATTTCAAGTCATACCCAATCTCTTTAATGTTAGCATTAACTCTGAACTAAATATTTGCAATCTACATCTTTAAAAATTCTCCACTTCTCTTTCCAAATTATATGGAAGTGAGGCTAAGATAGAAAGAATCAATTTAGTGACAGTGAACTCTCTAGAATTCATACTAAAATTAAAGTACTATATACTCAAATTTTAGCACATACTAAAATTAAATTACTGGGACATTTTAAACAAGAGCCCTTACCCCAATGAAATCATGAAAATAAGTAATTACTGAAACACCAGGTTTTGTGATTCTCTTTACTTTCTTCCTCTCCTCAATCTTTTAAAAATATAATGTGATGACACAGGAGCAAAGGCACATGGGAGAGGTCAGTAGAGTGGAATGTGTGTATGTATATGGATGGAGTTGGTAGTAGTGGAGAACATGAGACAATTTGGTCTCATCTTGACTGAATAGAGAGCTAATAACAAAGGTATTCTAGAGAGTCTCTTAATTATTAGGTTGCAATGGACCTTCAGATAGTGGCATAATTACGAATTTATAGAAACCAAGCAAAAGTGTGCACGTTTAAAGCATAATTCACTCAGCACCTTAAATACTGTCTTAAAATAAGATAGCTTCTAAAAAATGTATATTTATAAAGTCCTTTATTAGTCATGACCAAGGCTAATAATGAAAAATAGTATTCAAATTGGTGGTTAGTTTAACCTTATCCAAAATAATAGTTTTAATTAATTGCAACTTTTAAAATAAGAGCCAAGTATGTTTCATATACCTCTCTACACAAAAAAGAACAATTGAAGATAGGGTATGTATCCAAACATTAATTCCAATACAGCTTTTCTTATTATTTAAACTTGTTTTCCACACATATCACTCATCTTTTTCACTCTTATCCAAACTGGGAACAGAGTCGTATAGGGTTTCCTGAGATGAACATCCATATATTTCTGTTTCCATTAGCTCATTTTAGATTCTAACTCTTGCTTTTAAAACTTTTAATGGCTGTTCAATTTCCTTCCTCTTCCATCAGTGTAATGAAATAACGTTTTGATTTGAACTTGCTTAGATTAGCTACTTACTTAAGTTGAAAAATATTTTTAAAACTTTCTGGAGGTGGGGAATGGGGAGAGCACTGAGAATATTAACCATTATTATGGTTATTGATCACCATAATCTTACATGAAAGTCTGGGGCAAAATATCCAATATATTATCAAATGTATTTCTCTTTCTTAGTATGAAGTGAGATGACCAGGTATGCTAGATTGGTTAGGATTCTCCAGTTTTTTATGTAGCAGTTGGCTGCCCTTGCATGACACTTCGAATTTGTAACCCATAGCTTAACGGATTCTGGCAGGAACTTAAAGACTTGATCCAAGAGAGAATTTGGGATGAACAGTCAATTAGAACAAGAAGACAACTGATTCACTGACTGACTGACTGACTAGACGTTTAAATGAACAAACAAATATATATACATATGGTAGAATGAATAAATGAGAATCAAAAAAAGAAAAATCATAGTTTGAAGATGATTTGAAGGTGGTATTTATTTATTTGTTTATTTTTTAACATCTTTATTGGAGTATAATTGATTTACAATAGTGTGTTAGTTTCTGCGTTATAACAAAGTGAATCAGCTATACGTATACATATATCACCATATCCCCTCCCTCGTGCATCTCCCTTCCACCCTCCCCATCTCAGCCCTCTAGGTGATCAAAAAGCACGGAATTGACCTCCCTGTGCTATGCAGCTGTTTCCCACTAGCTATCTATTTTACATTTGGTAGTGTATATATGTCAATGCCACTCTCTCACTTCGTCCCAGCTTACCCTTCCCCCTCTCCGTGTCCTCAAGTCCACTCTCTACGTCTGCGTCTTTATTCCTGTACTGCCCCTAGTTTCATCAGAACCATTCTTTTTTTTAAGATTCCATATATATGTGTTAGCATATGGTATTTGTTTCTCTCTTTCTGACTTACTTCACTCTGTATGACAGACTCTACATCCATCCACCTCACTACAAATAACTCAATTTTGTTTCTTTTCATGGCTGAGAAATATTCCATTGTATATATGTGCCACATCTTCTTTATCCATTCATCTCTCGATGGACATTTAGGTTGCTTCCATGTCCTGGCTATTGTAAATAGTGCTGCAATGAACATTATGGTACATGACTCTTTTTGAATTATGGTTTTCTCAGGGTATATGCCCAGTAGTGAGATTGCTGGGTCATGTGGTAGTTCTATTTTTAGTTTTTAAGGAACTTCCATACTGTTCTCCATAGTGGCTGTATCAATATACATTCCCACCAACAGTGCAAGATGGTTCCCTTTTCTCCACACCCTCTCCAGCATTTATTGGTTGTAGATTTTTTGATGATGGTCATTCTTACCGGTGTGAGGTGATACCTCATTGTAGTTTTGATTTACATTTCTCTAATGATTAGTGATGTTGAGCATCCTTTCATGTGTTTGTTGGCAATCTGTATATCTTCTTAGGAGAAATGTCTATTTAGGTCTTCTGCTCATTTGTGGATTGGGTTGTTTGATTTTTTTGAAATCGAGCTGCATGAGCTGCTTGTATATTTTGGAGATTAATCCTTTGTCAGCTGCTTCATTTGCAAGTATTTTCTTCCATTCTGAGGGTTGTCTTTTCATCTTGTTTATGGTTACATTTGCTGTGCAAAAGCTTTTAAGTTTCATTAGGTCCCATTTGTTTATTTTTGTTTTTATTTCCATTTCTCTAGGAGGTGGTTCAAAAAGGATCTTGCTGTGATTTATGTCATAGAGTGTTCTGCCTATGTTTTCCTATAAGAGTTTGATAGTGTCTGGCCTTACACTTAGGTCTTTAATCCATTTTGAGTTTGTTTTTGTGTATGGTGTTAGGGAGTGTTCTAATTTCATTCTATTACATGTACCTGTCCAGTTTCCCCAGCACCACTGAATGAAGAGGCTGTCTTTTCTCCATTGTATATTCTTGCCTCCTTTATCAAAGATAAGGTGACCATATGTGCGTGGGTTTATCTCTGGGTTTTCTATCCTGTCCCATTGTTCTTTATTTTTGTTTTTGTTCCAGTACCCTACTGTCTTGATGACTATAGCTTTGTAGTATAGTCTGAAGTCAGGGAGGCTGATTCCTCCAGCTCTGTTTTTCTTTCTCAGGATTGCATTGGCTATTCAGGGTCTTTTGTGTTTCCATACAAATTGTGAAATTTTTCATTATAGTTCTTTGAAAAGGACCATTGGTAGCTTGATAGGGATTGCATTGAATGTGTAGATTGCTTTGGGTAGTATAGTGATTTTCACAATGTTGATTCTTCCAATCCAAGAATATGGTATATATCTCCATTGTTTGTATCATCTTTAGTTACTTTCATCAGTGTCTTATAGTTTTTTGCATACAGGTTTTTGTCTCCTTAGGTAGGTTTATTTCTAGGTATTTTATTCTTTTTGTTGCAATGGTAAATGGGACTGTTTCCTTAATTTTTCTTTCAGAATTTTCGTCGTTAGTGTAGAGGAGTGCAAGAGATTTCTGTGCATTAATTTTGTATCCTGCTACTTTACCAAATTCATTGATTAGCTCTAGCAGGTTTCTGGTAGCATCTTTAGGATTCTCTATGTATAATATCATGTCATCTGCAAAGAGTGACAGCTTTACTTCTTCTTTACTGATTTGACTTCCTTTTATTTCTTTTTCTTCTCTGATTGCTGTGGTTAAAACTTCCAAAACTATGTTGAATAATAGTGGTGAGAGTGGCTAACCTTGTCTTGATCCTGATCTTAGAGGAAATGCTTTCAGTTTTTCACCATTGAGAAGGATGTTGGCTATGGGTTTGTCATATATGGCCTTTATTATGTTGAGGTAAGTTCCCTCTATGCCTACTTTCTGGACGTTTTTTATCTTAAATGGGTGTTGAATTTTGTCAAAAGCTTTTTCTGCATCTATTGAGATGATCATATGGTTTTTATCCTTCAGTGTGTTAATATGGTGTATTACATTGATTGATTTGTGTATATTGAAGAATCCTTGCATTCCTGGGATAAACCCAACTTGACCATGATGTATGATCCTTTTAATGTGCCATTGGATTATGTTTGCTAGTATTTTGTTGAGGATTTTTGCATCTATGTTCATCAGTGATATTAGCCTGTAGTTTTCTTTCTTTGTGACATCTTCATCTGGTTTTGGTATCAGGGTGATGGTGGCCTCATAGAATGAGTTTGGGAGTGTTCCTCCCTCTGCTACATTTTGGAAGAGTTTGAGAAGGATAGGTGTTAGCTCTCCTCTAAATGTTTGATAGAATTTGCCTGTGAAGCCATCTGGTCCTGGGCTTTTGATTGTTGGAATACTTTTAATCACAGTCTCAATTTCAGTGCTTGTGATTGGTCTGTTCATATTTTCTATTTCTTCCTGGTTCAGTCTCAGCAGGTTGTGCATTTCTAAGAATTTGTCCATTTCTTCCAGGTTGTCCATTTTATTGGCATAGAGTTGCTTGTAGTAATCTCTCATGATCCTTTGTATTTCTGCAGTGTCAGTTGTTACTTCTCCTTTTTCATATCTAATTCTATTGATTTGAGTCTTCTCCCGTTTTTTTTCTTGATGAGTCTGGCTAATGGTTTATCAATTTTGTTTATCTTCTCCAGGAACCAGCTTTACGTTTTATTGATCTTTGCTATTGTTTCCTTCATTTCTTTCTGATCTGATCTTTATGGTTTCTTTCCTTCTGCTAACTTTGTATTTTTTGTTGTTGTTCTTCTTCTTTCTCTAATTGCTTTAGGTGTAATGTTTGGTTGTTTATTTGAGTTGTTTCTTGTTTCTTGAGGTAAGATTATATTGCTATAAAATTCCCTCTTAGAATTGCTTTTGCTGCATCCCATAGGATTTGGGTAGTCATGTTTTAATTGTCGTTTGTTTCTAGGTATTTTTTGATTTCCTCTTTGATTTCTTTGGTGATCTCTTGGCTATTTAGTACTGTATTGTTTAGCCTCCATGTGTTTGTATTTTTTACAGTTTTTTTCCTGTAATTGATATCTAGTCTCATAGCATTGTTGTTGGAAAAGATACGTGATACAATTTCAACTTTCTTAAATTTACCAAGGCTTGATTTGTGACCCAAGATATGATCTATCCTGGAGAATGTTCCATGAGCACTTGAGAAGAAAGTGAATTCTGTTGTTTTTGGATGGAATGTCCTATAAATATCAATTAAGTCCCTCTTGTTTAATGTATCATTTAAAGCTTGTGTTTCCTTATTTACTTTCATTTTGGATGATCTGTCCTTTGGTGAAAGTGGGGTGTTAAAGTCCCCTGCTCTGATCATGTTACTGTCGATTTCCCCTTTTATGGCTGTTAGCATTTGCCTTATGTTTCGAGGTGCTCTTATTTGGGTGAATAAATATTTACAATTGTTATATCATCTTCATGGATTGATCCCTTGATCATTAGGTAGTGTCCTTCTTTGTCTCTTGTAATAGTCTTTATTTTAAGTCTATTGTGTCTGATATGAGAATTGCTACTCCAGCTTTCTTTTGATTTCCATTTGCATAGAATATCTTTTTCCATCCCCTCACTTTCAGTCTGTATGTGTCCCTAGGTCTGAAGTGGGTGTCTTGTAGACAGCACATATATGGGTCTTGGCTTTGTATCTATCCAGCTAATCTATTTTTTTTTTTTTTGGTTTGAGCATTTAATTCATTTACATTTAAGATAATTATTGATATTTATGTTCCTATTAGCATTTTAGTAATTATTTTGGGTTTGTTATTGTAGGTCTTTTCCTTCTTTTGTGTTTCCTGCCTAGAGAAGTTCCTTTAGCATTTTTTGTAATGCTGGTTTGGTGGTGCTCAATTCTCTTAGCTTTTGCCTGTCTCTAATGTTTTTATTTTCTATGTCGAATCTGAATGAGATCCTTGCTGGGTAGAGTAATCTTGGTTGTAGGTTTTTCCCTTTCATCACTTTAAATATGTCCTACCACTCCCTTCTGGCTTGCAGAGTTTCTGCTGAATGTTCACCTGTTCACCTTTTGGTGATTCTCTTGTACGTTTTTTGTTGCTTTTCCCTTGCTGCTTTTAATATTTTTTCTTTGTATTTAATTTTTGATAGTTTGATTAATACGTGTTTTAACATGTTTCTCCATTGATTTACCCTGTATGAGGCTCTCTGAGCCTCCTGGACTTAATTGAGTATTTCCTTTCCCATATCAGGGATGTTTTCAAGTATAACATCTTCAAATATTTTCTCAGTACCTTTGTTTTTCTCTTCTTCTTCTGGGATCCCTACAATTCGAATATTGGTGCATTTAATGTTGTCCCAGAGGTCTCTGAGACTGTCCTCAATTATTTTCATTCTTTTTTATTTTGCTCTATGGTAGTTTTTTCCACTATTTTTTCTTCCAGGCCACATATCCATTATTCTGCTCAGTTATTCTGCTGTTGTTTCCTTGTAGAGAATTTTAAATTTCATTTATTGTGTTTTTCACCATTGTTTGCTTGCACTTTAGTTCTTCTAGTTCCTTGTTAAACGTTTCTTGCATTTTCTCCATTCTATTTCCAAATTTTGGATCAACTTTACTAGCATTACTCTGAATTTTTTTCCCAGTAGACTGCCCATTTACTCTCCAATTGTTTGTTCTGGTGAGTTTTTACCTTGCTGCTTCATCTGCTGCATATTTCTCTGTCTTGTCATATTGCTTAACTTACTGTGTTTGGGGTCTCCTTTTCGCAGGTTGCAGGTTTGTAGTTCCCATTGCTTTTGGTGTCTTCCCCCACTGGGTAAGGTTGTTTCAGTGAGTTGTGTAGGCTTCGTGTTGGAGGGTACTGGTGCCTGTGTTCTGGTGGATGAGGCTGGATCTTGTCTTTCTGGTGGGCAGTACCACAGCCGGTTCTGTGTTTTGGGGTGTCTGTGAACTTATTATGATTTTAAGCAGCCTCTCTCTAATGGGTGGGGTTGTGTTCCTGTCTTGCTAGTTGTTTGGCATGGGGTGTCCAGCACTGGAGCTGCTCATCATTGAGTGGAGCTGGGTCTTAGCATTGAGAGAGATCTCTGGATGAGCTCTCACCAATTGATATTACATGGGGCTGGGAGGTCTCTGTTGTTCCAATGTCCTGAAATCAGCTCTCCCACCTCAGAGGCTCAGGCCTGACACCCAATCAGAGCACCAAGACCCTGTCAGCTGCACGTCTCAGAAGAAAAGGGAGAAAAAAAGGAAAGAAAGAAATAAATAAGAAAATAAATAGTTATTAAAATGAAAAGCAAAAAAATTTTATTAAAATAAAAAAATAAAAAAGTAATAAAAATAGAGAAGAAAAAGAAGAGGGCAACCAAACCAATAAACAAATCCACCAATGATGACAAGTGCTAAAAACTAAACTACAATAAACATAAAATCAGAAACTAGTCAGTTGCATACAGAAAACCCCAAGTCTGCAATTGCGCCCCAAGTCCTTGGCCTCAATTTTGGGTTGATTCTTTGTCTATTCAGGTATTCCACAGATGCAGGGTACATCAAGTTGATTGTGGAGATTTAATCCACTTCTCCTGAGGCTGCATGGAGAAATTTCCCTTTCTCTTCTTTGTTCGCATAGCTCCTGGGGTTCAGCTTTGGATTTGGTCCTGCCTCTCCATGTAGGTCACCCTCTGGCATCTATTGTTCACCCAGACAGGGTATGGGTAAAGCAGTGGCTGATTAGCGGTCTCTTGCTCACTCAGTCTGCGGCGTGGGAGGGGCATGGAATGTGGGGTGAGCCTGTGGTGGCAGAGGCCAGTGTGATGTTGCAACAGCCTGAGGCTCGCCATGTGTTCTCCCAGAGAAGTTGTCCCTGGATCACAGGACCCTGGCACTGGCAGACTGTACAGTCTCCTGGGAGGGGAAGTGTGGATAGTGACCTGTGCTTGCACACAGGATTCTTGGTGGTTGCAGCAGAAGCCTTAGCGTTTCATGCCTATCTCTGGTATCCTTGCTGATAGCTGCAGCTTGCATCCATCTCTGAAGCTCGTTTAGGTGGTTTTCTGAATCCCCTTTCCTCGTGCACCCCAAAACAAAGGTCTCTTGACACTTAGGCAGTTCCAGACTTTTTCCCGGACTCCCTCCTGGCTAGCTGTGGTGCACTAGCCCCCTTCAGGCTGTCTTCACGCAGCCAACCCCAGTCCTCTCCCTGAGATCTGAACTCTGAAGCCCAAGCCTCAACTCCCAGCCCCCACCCACCCTGGCAGGTGAGCAGACAAGCCTCTTGGGCTGGTGAGTGCTGGTCGGCACCTATCCTCTGTGCGGGAATCTCTCCACTTTGCCCTCTGCACCCCTATTGCTGGCTCTCCTCCATGGCTCCGAAGCTTCCCCCCTCCTCCACCCGCAGTCTCCGCCCACGAAGGGGCTTCCTAGTGTGTGGAAACTTTTCCTCCTTCACAGCTCCCTCCAGAGGTGCAGGTCTTATCCCTATTCTTTTGTCTCTGTTTTTTCTTTTTTCTTTTGCCCTACCCATGTACATGGAGAGTTTCTTGCCTTTTGGGAAATCTGAGGTCTTCTGCCCGTGTTCAGTAGGTGTTCTGTATGAGTGGTTCTACATGTAGATGTATTTCTGAGGTATTTGTGGGGAGGAAGGTGATCTCCATGTTTTACTCCTCTGCCATCTTGAAGGTCCATTCTGTCATTCTTTATTATTCCCTTCTTTCTTGCTTGGACCTGTACGTCCTTCTTTTCCTACTTGTCTTTAAACATTGGCTTTTGCCATATTTCCTTCCTCCAACTCTTCTAGGAGAAGGCAGAACTTCCTGTCCTGCAATTGTGTTTTTGTCAAGTACTCATATCTGATCCAGAAAATAAAGACATGGAGGTGAAATATCAGACTATCCCAGCCAATTTTGAATGTGTGCATACCTCATTATACCATGTTACTAATTTATTCAAATCTTTGCTTAATTTTACCTTTGAAATCTAAGACAGCAGTTTTCCTAAGCGTGGCTTGGAAACCAAGGTTTGCTTGTTCTGGTTTAGTCTTTAGTTACATCCCTGCTTAAATGAGAGAAAAGCTCCTTGAGGAACCCATTCATTTTTCTATCCACTACATAATTTATTAAAAGATTTCACATGTAAAAAGGACAACAATGTTCAATTAACTGAACTGATCTTCTTTGTTTGGAAAGCTTAAAGAATAACATATCTTCAAAGACCTCTCAATCTAGTTGGGGAACAAGGTAACAAATGTAATTGTCACTAGTGATACATAACAGTAGCAAGGTGAGTGGTACATTTAATAAATGCCATGAATATCCAGAAGCAGAAGAAGGCAAGTTCTTTTGGGAAGAGAGAGATTAAGGAAAATCTAAAAGAGAAAGTAATCAAATAATATTTTCAACACTGATATTTGAACTCTTCCCATTAGAGATTGTAGAATGTTAGAGATAGAAGATAACTTAGTCCAACCTCTTCATTTGCACATTTGAAATTTTAGGTCCAGTAATGAAAATGATCAGAAAAAAAAGTCACCCAGAGACCCTTACTCTAAATGCAACATGACACAAAATATCTCACACCTTTAGAAACAAAATGTATACCATATAGCCAATCAGAGGTATTTCATATGTATCCACAGGCTATTTCACCAGCTTGAGTTTGGAGAGCCTGTCCCATGGGTGATACGTGCTAAATCTGTGGTTATCTCCCCATGTGCTCACCTCAAGTGCTAAATTAGAAAACAAAGACTTGGAAATTTTTTTCTGTCCAGAAAACTGTGGGCTTGTCCAGTCAAACTCCTAGTTGGAGAACAGTGAATCAATGGAATTGCAATATTTCTATTTAGTTAGAAATATTGTACACTTCTAACATTCATTGTCTGCTTCCATTCACTGATTGATATGTATCCTCAAAGTATCAGAGCACTATATGTTTTAAAATCCTTAGAGTCTTTATCTTTCTGACTTACTTCACTCTGTATGACAGACTCGAGGTCCATCTGGAACCTAAAAAAAAAAAAAAAAAAAGAAATTATACTGATGAACCTAGTGGCAGGGCAGGAATAAAGACGTAGACATAGAGAAGGGACTTGAGGACATGGGGAGGGGGAAGAGTAAGCTGGGACAAAGTGAGAGAGTAGCACTGACATATATACTCTACCAAATGTAAAATAGATAGCTAGTGGGAAGCAGCTGCATAGCACAGGGAGATCAGCTCAGTGCTTTGTGACCACCTAGAAGGGTGGACTAGGGAGGGTGGGAGGGAGACACAAGAGGGAGGGGATATGGGGATATATGTATGCATATGGCTGATTCACTTTGTGTACAACAGAAACTAACAGTACTGTGAAGCAATTATACTCCAATAAATATCTATTTTAAAAACTCCTTAGAGTCTTTCACATTTCCAATCTCAGGTTAGGAACATCTTAAACGTCATCAAGCAAATCTCTCCTTTCTAGCTCTCCCACATGTCAAATGTTAGAATGTTCTCTACTATCTTTGTCAGATGATAGTGCTGGGGGTGTGGGTAGGATAACTGATTACTCTGGAACATACCCATACTTTAAGTTATTCTTTCCCTCATTTCTTTTGTCTCCAGAACTGCTTCAGGCCCCAGAGTACCTGAATATTACTTCTTAGAAAAAGTCAGGTCACTAAGAAGAGTCACATACATTTTCTCCCACTTTCTCTATATATTTTGATGAATTTGGTCATCTTTCATCTGTTAATATCAAACCCCTAATTGAGTCTATAACCTACACTCCTCTGAGAGTCTTAACTTAAGTGTTCAGGTATTGGACATCTGGGAGTCATGCAAGCTCCTAAAATAGCATATATTTCTGTCATCATTTACATATAAGTAAGTTATTTTGGTATAAAGATCATATAATAGCAGCAGCAATTCATGAATAATGATCATTTTAGGAAGGGCAAAAGGGCCTTTAGGAATGATCCAAGGCTGAACCCTATAAACTTTACTAAAGCACTTAAAGAACATAATTATCTCTTCAATTATTAGAATATTTCAGGATCATCAACTGGTCCTGGACCGAATGGAAATTTATTTAAATCATAACAACATGGAGACTGATTTTATTCCATATAATGGAGTTAAACACAATCCCCAAATATATCAACATAATTGTGGTTCTACTATAGAACCACCCTGGAAATATATCCTCTGTTAAAATAAAATTTTAGATGAATAAAAGCTCACCAGTCATGAGAGAGTATATAATAATATACATTTTTAAAATATATTACTCACAGGAGCTTATTTTTCTATATCAAAATTTACACTTTCAACTCTTAGATTGATTTAGACTATATTCCTTGGATTTTTCTTGGGAATAATCCCATTTAGAGCTTCTAATTGCATAGAATATGTAAAAACACTGGAAAGAAGCATAAGAAATTATCTGGCCTGGCTTTCTGCATGCAAGCAGGCAAGGATGGACAAGAAGGTCAGTTCTGATTGGTCTTGATGGTTTAACTCTAGATTACCAAGAATGATTAAATTAACAATCATATAAGAACATTATATACTAAGGAGTTTTAGATGTATCTTGGTACTATAGGTACCAGTAGGTACTTAAGTTGCCTTATTTAATCCTTGCTATAGACTTATGGTATAGATACAATTATTATTTTCATTTTTCAGAGGAGGAAAATGAGGATTGGAGAGGTTAAACACTTAATACAAAAATCACACATCTGCAGAATCAAGATTCAAACCTAGGTCTGCCTCCAAAGTTAATTCCACCGTACTATATCTTACTTATGCTTCCTTGTCCAGAATGATTAAATAGTTTTTATTCTGGATTCTAGAGTAGGGATAAGCATAACTGTAAAACTGTAAAACTGTAAACTGTAAAACTTCCATGGGTATTCCATAAACTCACTTGAGCAACCAAAGCCATTAATTATAGGTCTTTCAGCCTATTTGCTCTAAGAGAATCTCCTAGTTCCACTTTGAATCTATAGGTTTGCCTGGATCAACTCCTTATGATGCCTCTATTTCAATCATATGAACAAATATTGAACTGGCTCTCATAATTTCCATTTCCATCATTCCTGTCCAAATCCATAATATCTTGTCTCTGGATTATTGCATTAGCCTCCAATTCTCTCTTCTAGTTTATTTTATAAAAACACTGCCAGCTTTATCTTCTCTAAAAGTCTTTTTCAATATGTCATTGCTCTTCCCCAAATTCTTTAATGTAACCTCATTTAAGATAAATTGTGTCACACATTGCTCACACTATCTGGCTTATTCATCATTTTAATTTTACTGCTCCTTGTTTCTCAATATGAAATCCCCAGTTCAGCCAGATTGATGTATTATTTGTCACCAAATTATCATGTGACTACTCATCTCTCTTTACTGATTTGTTCATATTCATCTGGTTAACCAAAATGCTCAATTCCTTCCTCTCTGCCAATCCACATTATACGCTCTTTAATCTCTCCACTCCACCCAATCTCTGAAATCCAATCGCGTTTACTATCTGTTTGGTACATTGCATATGTTTCGTGTGTACAATGACTTAACTTTCTTGGCTCTGTATTTGTTCTCCCCCAATTAGGCAAATGCTTCTCCCACACAGAAATTGTGGCATATTTCCTTACATTTATTTCCCAAAGTGTAGCTGCCTCGCACATAGTAGACATTCTATAAATATTTGTTTGATGTTAAATACATTAATGACCCAATAAGAAGATGGCAGTTTATCATAGAAGACAATATTTTCAAAGTTGCTAACCAATAGGTGATAATGAAATAGTCCAAAACACTTAAAAAGAGGATAGAACACACAGTAATGCACTTTATAAACTAGAGCAAATAGTTCTGGCAGGTAACTATTTGCTTTGCCTTACTATACACGATGTTTTGGGAACTCACTGTACATGTTGCAATGATTCCAATTTTAATTTGTTATAAAAGTGACACAAAGAGAACATCAACATGCAGTACATAATTGCTTTAGCCTCCTATATCCCTCATGTGAATGTAGTATAGGTTTGAAATATTTATTTAATTTGTCATACCCCTGTATGGAATCCCGCAGAACTTTGGCTTCTCTTCCCATAACCCTTACAAAAAGAACTGCTGCAGACTTTCATAGTGGGCTGGTTGAAATGTGAAATACAGGTCCAAACTTTTTCCAACTTTTACCTAAAGTTAAAAACCATTTGCTTGAATTTTGGCGTGTATAATATTTCAAATGGAACATATTTCACTTGGAAATACCTGCTTTTAAAGTTTTTGAACCATTTTTCCATTTCGAGTTTCTGTTTTGCTTGGTTGTCTCTTCTCCCCCCATTTTCTAAAAATTAATATTCTCTCTTTGAGGAATTGTAGCAAATAGTTTAGTCTTAAAGGTAATGTCCCATGAAATTATGAAAAGGATGATTGGTTTATATCCATTTTGCATAAAATTATTCATATTTCCATTGACATGTGCAAGTTTTGGTTCTTTGTGTGTGTGTGTGAGGGAGAGAGAGAGAAAGAGAGAGAGAGAGAATGATAATCTGTGAAGTACAGATATTTATTATCAATATAACAATTGAAGTTTAATTATTTTAAATAAAGATATTTAAAAGAAATTTAACAAAGTAAAAAAAAAAAAAAAACTTTCATTGTATGAAAAAGTGAAAAGGAAGAACATCTCCCAAATATCATCAGTTTCCTTAAGATAGCCAGTTTCACAAAAGGTGTTCCAGTTCACCCTGAAATACCTGCCTATTAAAGTAACAGATGCAGGCGTGTTCTTGTTAACCATATTCCTCATCCAACACATCAAGAGGGCTAAGCTGTTTCAGAAAACAATGAAACCATTTTCTCAGCTCCAAATTCAGGAAAGAATATGGAATGACTTAATATTTAGCCAACTCTAATGTTCAGTGAATCTGTGTTTTACAAAATAAACACACCCGTGGTGAAATAAATCACCTTTTCAAAAAGTTTAAAAACAACTGTAATTTTTTTTCAGTCAAAGACCTTTTATAAATGTGTTCTTGTATTTGATCTTCACACGCCCCCTTGTGGTAAACCATAGGAGAAAATCAGAAGGCTCTTGAAAACTGAAATGGCTTACTTTTCAGTACATTTAGGTCTAAATTACTCTTTTTGAAATTTCCTTATTTATTTTTGTAAATAGATAATTGTGTAATAGAAATTAATACCATTGAAAATTCTGGGTTGCTCATATGGAAATAAACTCTTACACTTTCTCACCATTTTAAAGAAAAAATATATACAAGCATATCTCAGAGATGTTGCAGGTTTGGTTCCAGACCACTGCAATAAAGTGAATATCACAATAAAGCCAATATCGCAATAAAGCCAGTCATACAAGTTTTTTTGGTTTCCCAGTGCAAATAAAACTTATGTTTACAGTGCACTGCAGTCTATTAAGTGTGCAATAGCATTATGTCTAAAGAAAACAATATACATACATTAATTAAAAATACTTTATTGCTAAAACATGCTAACTATCATCTGAGCCTTTAGCTGGTCATAATCTTTTTGCTGAAGGAGGGTTTCAAATATTTATAGAATTACCAAAATGTGACACAGAGACATGAAGCCAGCAAATGCTGTTGGAAAAATAGCGCTAACAGACTTCCTCAATGCAGGGTTGCCGCAAACCTTCAATTTGTAAAAAAAACGCCACATCTGTCAAGCAAACAAAGTGAAGCACAATAAAACGAGGTATGTCTTGTATTTACAACAGTAGTAGACTAATTGGATTTTACAAAACAAATTACGGTATGTAAACCAAGAGAGAGCTATTTAATGAGAGATACTGATAGTCTCCTCGTGTCTTTCATAGCAAATTAAAATTGGAATAACTGCAACATATATAATGAGATCCCAGTGAATTTTGTATAGAAAGTCAGAGAGAATAGTTTCATTTTCCAAAATGACATACCAACCACAAGCTTGTTCTAAGGGCTGCAGTGAGGACTTATTAAGGAAAGCCTTTGTACAAATAGCATTAATGGTGCAGATTCTGAGCCTGGGTAGAAAAGTTGGACATGTGAGAGCACCAAAATATTAAGTACAAAGTCAGTTATGTGTCTGACATAAATATCCTTTAGACACTACCATTTGTACAGAGTCCTGTATTAAGTCATGTGTAGAAATCAACAGAAATAGAGATCTGGTCCCTGCCAAACTGAAGGTTTTACAGTATAGTATAAAATATACAGTATGGTGGTATCTAAAGATCTGGGACTGCTCTGCCAAATGCTTCCTTAGTTAGAGCTACCAGATTTAGCAAATAATAGAGGAAGCCCGGTTAAACTGGAATTTTACATAAACAATGAAGGATGTTTTAGTAAACTATTTCCCGTGAAATATTTGTTTCAAATACCAGTCTATGATGAAATTTTCAACGATCTATATCATAACTTTTTTGGATAGTGCAATGAGTTTTTCATAGAACTAGATTTATTCCACCTTTTATTCTAAAGTTATGTCTGTCTCACATTTTTGGTTTGCACTAAAAACGCACAATTTCTATTATGAAATAGTGATGACGTTTGACAGTATATTTTATTGTTTTTTAATTACCATAATTAAAAGTAACAACATATTTTATTATTTTAGATATATACTTATTTGTGTGTGCATATATATATATGCATATATATAATTCCTTTTAACTGCTATTTAGTATTCCATCATATAAATATATTGTGTTATATTTATCTAGTCTCCAGTTGACTAGATAATTTTGTTTCTAATTTTTGCCTTTAAAAACAATGTTGATTTCAGCATTCTTGTACATGTGTTCTTATGTACAGTGCATTTATATAAAATATATACCTAAAGTGTGATTGTAGGAGCATTAGGGTCTGCATATTTCCAATTTTACCCAGTACTAGCAAACTGCTTTCCAAATTGGCCGTATAAATTTTTAACTCCATCAGCAATGTATTGAAGTGTTGTTTTACCCATATGCTCATTGTATTTGACATCTTCAGACTTTATCCCAGCTTTATTTAAATGTAACTGACATAACATTGCTTAAAGTTAAGGTGTACAATGCATTACTCTTATGGTGAGAACATTAAGCTCTACTCTCATAATCTGATAGAGCCACTTCTTTCACATAACCCTTTAACCTCCAATAGCATTCTTTATGGCCTTCCTATGCTCTGGACTGGCCTGCTACACCATCCAATCCTGCCACTGCTTCCCAAAGTTCACACTATAATGATCAGCCCTTCCTCCCTTCTCTGACTAATGCCCTAGACTCCAGATCTCCTTTTATCAGTCGGAGCTTTTAGTTCCTTTATGTCACATTTCTTCAGAGTCTAGATTAATTTCCACTAAAGAATTACTGTATGATTAATGATTTAAAGGGTTATCTTTCTCAGTTTATATTTGCGTTTTAATTGTTCTTGTCAAGGAAAGAGACCAATACCCCTAGGGAGGATGAGCTTGAGTGGTGGGTGTGGTTATGTCCTTAGAGTGACATTCAATCACGCCACTAATGTGTCATTGTTATCCAGCACACTAGGAGATTAAGGTAGCTCTGGTTAAAACAGTTCATACTTGGGTTTAACTAAAAGTCAACTAAAACCCTTTTTTACTTGAAAACTTTAAAAAATGTATGAACATGTTTCTTAGTTTATTCAAGACAGTCTGGTGACCATGATTAAAAATTTGCTCATTTTTCAGGACCTTGGAGTCATCTTTTTGAGCACCAGTTTCCAGTCAGAACTGAAGATAACAACGGAGGTAGAAACAAGTAAACCAATTCTGTTGTGTACTGAGTCCAGGATATAATCTGAAATCTTTTCTTTTTTTTTGTTAATAAATCATTGATGCCAGCTGTGTTGTTGTTATGTTTTCCTTAATTACAATTTTACTATACCTGCCTTTGTGTAGTTTTTGTATTATGATAACTTTATTTCTCATGTGTGGCTTTATGATAGTTGATTCTAATAGTGATTTGCAGTCTGCACATACTTGATTTACGTTTTATACTTCTTAAAAGTCTTGTTAAAATGCCAGTGACAAAAATGCAGCCACAACTTGGAAATTGCCTACAGAAAGACAGTTTGGACTTTGCCATCCAGCATCATTTCATGTGTTCCTAATACAGTTTTCTGAAACATATTAGTTGCTCAATAAATGTGATAAAAAAACTTGAATGAATTAGTGACCAGGTTCGCTTTGAATTTGCAAGTTAGTGTTTTCCTCTGGAAATCTATCAGATCACTATGTTTATTTGCAAAAGGACTAGAATGACTCTCTTACTAGATGCTGATGGAGAGGCTATTTGAACAGTGTTTACCCCCTGACTCCTTGTTTGATTGCGGCTTCCAGGCAGGATAAAAAGAAAATATTCCTCCGAAAGAAGTGCACGTTTATCAGATGAAGAGGCATGAAGAGCCAGAGTCTCTTGTTTCTCTTCTGAGCAATTATGGAGTGTGCTTGGAAGAAATGACTATAAATTTAGCTGAATGGTTCTTATTCTCCCATAGCCAAAAGTTGAGCCTGAATCAGTTGAGCAATAGAGAAGGGAGTAGCTTTTGAAACATAGTGGCCACATTAATGTGGTCTGCACAATTATCTGTCACTTGGGGCAAATTATTTAGAAAAAAATTACTTATATTAACGAAACTGTTGCCCCTGCTTATATTTCACCCTAACAGTATATAGAGGTTGATTAGTTACTGCGGATTTCATCCCTCTGCAACTAAACACAGAGAGGACTATATGCTAGTTTTTCCTCCTTTTCTGTGGTTCCTGAAAACCTATCAGAGAGAAATTTACAAGTCTGGAAAGCAACAAAAGCTTAGCTTAGTTAGCATGCGAAGAAATATGACAACTTTTGGGGTTTGGAGTTATAACAATTTGAAACTGGTGAAAACGTTAAAATGCTGCTCTTTATCCCTTCCCCCTCTTTCCGTGTACTGCCAGCTGCATTCTTTAGTCACTAATTCATGCAGTATGGTTTGCAAGTAACTATAAAACAATATTTTCCCTTCTGATATTCCTTACATTTTCATTTGTGGCCTAAATGATCTATGTAAGAAATATTTACTTTGAGGCTTTGGTTTGGCTCAAAAAATGCCAAGTGATCAAACCCAGGCAATGAGTCCATTGATCACAGCAATGGAACCTTTGAGTGTAGAATAACGTACAGGCAAGCTGCTACAAAAAGTTTCCAAATTATATTTGCAAATTTAATGACCCTAATGTTATCCCATGTCTGAAAGACAGGTAAAAAGTTGAATTCTTTCCGAATTTTTATTTTTGTCTTTAGCGTCTTCATGAAAGAAAATTAAAATAGATGGTAAAGTTTATCTTTGATGGTTCTAGTTGTCCTTTTCTTCAGCTGTCCCCTCTTTGTTTACTGATTTACTTTTAACCCTTATTCAATTTGATTTTCAGGAGATATTTGTGAATGTGAATGTGAGACATTGTCTACATTTTGGGTAACCCCAATCTCTTACAGTAAGAATGGAGTTTCTGGGACTAAAAAAACCTGTAGTAAATGAGGGGAGGAGTTGTACACATGTAGGGGTATTTTCTTTTAATTAAGTAATCTCCCTGTATGTTTGAAACTATACTTTGTAAATATCCCCCCTACTCTAAAGCCTCTTCCAATGTAACCTACTTATAAACTATATGATAATTTTGTATACCACAAACTAAGATAATCCTCCACATATTCTTGTGTGTTTGGGGGAAACACACACACACACACACATATACACACACACAAAACACTTTCAAGTCTTTGGAGTAGATGTGTATGAAACAATATACAAAGCAAAGGAAAGATTTTCTGTAGGAGTGTATTTTTATGAATGCAAAATATTACCTAAAATGATATCTGAAATTACAAGCATGAACCTAAAATGGTTGAACCAACTTCCAAGTAATTGTAATTTCTGTAAGAATTTTTGTGGTGTATATGCTCCCACAATGAGTGATCTAAAGCAAATAAAGAAAAGTCAGTGAAGGGAGAATTGGTAAGATATGCACAAAATGGGCTCTCTTGCACCAGTAAGAACTGGCTTCAGCACACCACTGATAGGTTATCAACTTATGTTATCCTCTTTCAAGATATTTACACTACAGAAGAGAACCCCACAAAAGAGCACTATTTAAAGAAAATAATAATTTGCTAATAGTGCAAGTGAAAATTATAGTGAGAGAAGTTTTGGGTTAAGATTGGTAAGTTACTTCCTCATACTCCTTGAATCACATCATGTTAATCAGCTCCTCTTCAGCCCATCAGTAATAGTACCCCAGTATAATGTGGAATGTGGCATAACTGATTTGCTATGGAAGTTTTATAAATCAATGTCCCCAAAGACCTGGATTTCTAGGCATATTTTATGGCTCTTCTCTTAAATATTGAGCTAATTGCTTTTTTGATTTTAGGTTCAGGTGACCATAGAAAGTAAAATAATAACCAATGTTAAATAGAACAAACTTACAACAAACTTACATTCACCTTATATAAGGAACCACAGAGTTCATGAACTTGTTTCCACATTATTTCATTCTTTTTCCTTCTGCAAGTTCAATTACTGCCACATCTCATTTCTCTTAGGCTTAACTGCCTCATTACTACTTGTTGATATATTCTCACACCCCTGCTGCCTTCTTTGTCAAAATATGCAATAAGAAATGGAAGTCCCATGAGTCTGAATCAGAGGCCAAAACCTTAAAGGAGAGGTCCAGCAGACATCAGGATACTGGAATTTTCCAGGGTAGCTCTCAAGTCAAATATGATTTAGGAATTGGATTCTGTACTGACTCAGTGGCCTGGCTTGCTGTATGAGGCACATGAAAGGAGAAACTAAAATATAAGCAGAGAAAAGTGTCTTGGTATGCACTCACCACTATGTATATATTAATTAAAATAATGTGAATTACAGTCGAATTATTCATAAAGGCTCTGTCAAAATAGTATCAGTGTCTAATAGAGGGAAAGTCCTAGGCCTAATGGAGGGTTTAAGGACAGACTGATTTGTTGGAAAAAACTTTCTTTCCTCTATATTTTCCAGAATTCTTAAGCCTCTGACTGCAGGTATTTAAATCCCAAGGTTGGTTTAAAATACCTATGTCTAACTTGGATCAAGATGAACAGTATTCTGGAGTTTTTCAGGAACTGGTAAAAAAAATATTTAAGAATATGATCCTGTCAAGGCTATCCCTTGACAAAATAAATACATAGAATTTATCTTCAGTAGCTTCTCTCTTTTTCAGATATTCTTCTTTCCTGTTTTTGGCACCCTGTCCTGTCATATATCACAGGTCCCAAGTGATGTTCCTCCCCTGTCCATTAAGGGTTAAACAGATGTGTCATCAGAGAATTTTTACATATTTGAAGTGATCTTGCCTCACTTTGAAGAGTCCAGTCTCATTTTTTCATAAAACATATGTCTTATTAGCTGTCTCTCAAAGTGGTGTTCTCTGGGATCACCCAATCCTATAGACACAGGGAGAAAAATATGAAGGGACCACTGATACTAAAATAATCCTTTATTTATTCTTTTCTATTATAGTAAAATACACATAAAATTTACCATTTTAACAATTTTAAAGTGTGTAAGCCTATAGTATTAAATACATTTATAACGTAGTACATCATCACTATCTAGTTCAAAAAGTTTTACATCATCTGAAAGAGAAACCCTGTAAACTTTAAAAAATCACTTGTCATTCCCCACTCTGCACAACCTAAGACAAACACTTACCTGCTTTCTGTATCTATGGATTCACATTTCATATAAATGGAATCATACAACATGTGACCTTTAGTTTCTGGCTTCTTTCATTTACCATTATTTTCAAAGTTCATCCGTGTGGTAGCTTACATTAGTACATCATTCTTTTTTATGGCTGAACAACATTCCATTGTATAAATATACCACATTTTATTTATCTATTTATCAGTTGATGGAGGTTTGAGGTTTTCTGCTTTAACTGTTATGAATAGCGCTGTTATAAACATTCATGTACAAATTTTTCTTTGAACACCTGTTTTCAATTCTTTGGGGTATATATCAAGGAATGGAATTGCTGGATCATATGGTATTTCTATGATTGGCTTTTTGATGGACCACCAAAATGTTTTCCATAGCAGTTGCACCATGATACAGTCCCACCAACAAACTATGGGGATTTCTGTTTCCCCACATCATCACCAACCCTTGTTATTTTCTATTTCTTTGAACATGGCTATCCTAATGGATGTGAAGTGGTATCTCATTGTGGGTTTTATTTGCATTTTCCTAAAGACAAATGACATTTGAGCATATTTTCATGTGCTTATTGGCCATTTCTTTATCTTACTTGGATAAATTTCTATTTAGATCTCTTGTCTATCTTTCTAAGTTGTGTTGCTGATCTTTTGGTTGTTGAATTGTAAGTGTTCTTTATATATTGTGAATTTATATATTCTGAATTCTTGATCTGTATTAGATATATGATTTGCAAATATTTCATTGTATAAGTTTAAGGCATACAGAATGATGGTATGAATTACATATATTGTGAAATGATAGGTTCAGCTTCTCATATAGATACAACAAAAAGAAAGGAAAAGAAGAAAAGAAAAAAGAAAAAAATTCTCCCTGTGATAAAAATTCTTAGGGTTTACTTTGTTAACAACTTTCCTATATATCCTACAGCAGTGTTAGCTATAGTCATCATGTTGTACATTACATCTCTAGTATTTATTTATCTTATAACAGAAAGATTGTACCTTTTGACCACTTTCCTTCTATTCCTTGTCCCCCACCCACTGCCTCTGGTAACCACAAGTCCAATCTCTTTTTCTATGAATTTTCTTTTTAAGATTCCACATGTAAGTGAGATCATCCAGTATTTGTTTTTCTCTGTCTGACTTATTTCATTTAGCAAAATGTCTTCAAAATCTATTCATGTTGTCAAAAAGGTAAGATTTCCTTGCTTTTCATGGCTAAATAAAATTCTGTTAAATATCTCACAAATTCTTTATTCATGTATGTCTTGGTTATTGCAAATAATGCTGCTATGAACATGGGGATGCAGATATCATTTTGAGTTAGTGTTTTCATTTCCTTTGGATATATTCCCAGAAGTGGAATTTCTGGATCATATGGTAATTCTATTTTTAATTTTTTGAGTGCTCTCCATACTGTTTTCTATAATGGCTGTACCAATTTACAATCACACCAACAGTGCATGAGGTTTCCCATTTCTCCAGATCCACACCAGCATTTGTTATCTCTTGTCTTTTTTTATAATGATGACTCTAAGAGGTGTGAGATGATATCTCATTGTGGCTTTAATTTGCATTTCTCTAATTACTAGTGTTTTTAACCATCATGTCATATGATGTGAAAAACTTTCATTTCATATGAAAGTGCCTGTTGGCCTTTCATATATCTTCTTTGGAAAAATGTCAATTCAAATCCTTTGCCCATTTTTAAACTGAGTTATTTGTTTTTTTTTGCAATTGAGTTGAAAGAGTTATTTATATATTTTGAATATTAACCCCTTAACAGATATGTGGTTTGCAAGTATTTTTCCCATTCTGCAGTTTATTTTTCACTTTGTTGATGGTCTCTTTTGCTGTGGAGAAGCTTTTTAGTTAGGTGACGTCCTAGTCCTACTTGTTTATTTTTCATTTTGTTTCTTGTGCTTTACCTGTAATATATTGGGTTGGCGAAAAAGTTCGTTTGGGGTTTTCTGGAGCATATGGGAAAGCCCAAAAGAACTTTTTGGCCAACCCAATACAATACATAATTACCAAGATCCACATCAAGGAGCTTTATTCCTTTGTTTTATTCTAGCAGTTTTATAGTTTCAGGTCTTACATTTAACTCTTTAATGCATTTTGAGTTAATTTTTGTGAGTGGTGTAAGATATGGGTCCAGTTTTATTCTTTTACATGTGAATTTCCAATTATCCCAAAACCATTTATTGAAAAGACTGTCTTTTTTCTATTAAGTATTATTGGCTCCCTTGCCATGTATTACTTAACTGTATATGCTTGCATTTATTTCTGGGCTCTTGATTCTTCTGTTCCATTGGTCTACTTGTCTTTTTTAATTTGCTAAGACATTTTTGTGGCCTAACATATGTTCTATCCTAGAAAATGTTCAATGTGCACTTTAGAAGAATGTGTTCTGCTGTTAGATAGAATGTTTTATGTATTTGTTAAGTACATTTGGCCTATGGTGTTGTCAAATCTGCTGCCTCTTTATTGATTCTCTGTCTGCATGGTCTATCCATTGTTGAGAGCTGGGTTTTAAAATCCTCAACTATTACTATTTCACTGTCTATTTCTCCCTTTAGCTATTATTTTTTCCTTTATATATTTAGGTGCTCCGATATTGGGTGTGAAAATATTTACAATTGTTATATCTTTTTGAAAGAGTGACCACTTTATCATTATATAATGACCTCCTTTGTCTCTTTTTACCATTTTTAATTTAAAGTGTATTTTTTTAATATAAGTATAGCTACCCCTGGTTATTTTGGTTACTATTTGCTTAAAATGTCTTTTTCTATCCCTTCACTCTAAATCTCTTTATGTCTAAGGCTAAAGTGAGTCTCTTGAAGGCAGCATATTGTTGGAATATTTTTTATTCATTCCACCATTCTGTCTTTTAACTGGAGAATTTTATGTGCTTACATTGAAAGTAATTATTTATAGGTTAGGGCTTACTAGGAGGTTTTTTGTTTGTATATATTCAGGAAACTAATTTATTGTCAGATCTCTCTCTCTCTCTCTCTCTCTCTCTCTCTCTCTCTCATTTTATCTCTCACCCTCTACTATTATCTACATTTCAAATATATTTTCCAAGTCTATAGCTCACTTTTTCACTCTCTTAAGGATTGTTTTTAAATGAATAGAAGTTAGTAATTTTAGTAAAGATCAAATTATAAATCTTTTATTGTATAGTGAATGATTTTTGTGTGATGCTGTCATGTCTTTTCCTAGAAACTTTCTTGATTTTCTTGTATATTTACATTTACAATCCATTTCAAATTAATAGTTGTGTATAGTGTGAGTTGGAGTTAAGATTCATTGTTTTACATAAAGATATCCAACTGTCCCAAGCACCATTTATCCAAAAAGAACACCTTTTATCTTTGAAGACATAAATATACTTGTTGTAAATCAGATGACCATATTTTGTAAGTTTGTTTATAAATGCCAGTTTTTCCTTTTCTCTATGGTATGTCCTCATGCTAGGATCACACTATCTTTTATTATTGAAGTATAGTTGATTTATAATATTGTGATACTTTCATGTGTACAGCAAAGTAATTCAGTTATATCTATACATATATATATTTTTTCTGATTGCTTTCCATTATAGGTTATTACAAGATATTGAATATAATTCCCTGTGCTATACAGTATATCTTTGTTGCTTATCTATTTTACATATAAATACTGCTACTCCCATACTCCTAAGTTAAACCTCCCCCTCCCTTTCCTCTTTGGTAACCATAAGTTTGTTTTCAAAGTCTGTGAGTCTGTTTCTGTTTTGGACATAGATTCATTTGTACTATATTTTACATCCACATATAAGTGATATCATATAGCATATGTCTTCCTCTGTCTGACTTACTTCACTAAATATAATATTCTCCAGGTCTATCCACTTTGCAAATGGCAGTATTTAATTCTTTTTTAATGCTGAGTAAATTCCATTGCATTTATATACCACATCTTCTTTATCCATTCATCTGTTGATAGACACTTAGTTTGCTTCCATGTCTTGGCTATTGTAAATAGTGCTTCAGTGAACATTGAGGTGCATGTATTTTTTGAATTATGGTTTTCTCTGGATATATGTCCGGGACTGGGATTGCTGAATCATATGGTAGCTCTATTTATAGTTTTTTTTTAAGGAACCTCCACACTGTTCTCCATAGTGGCTGTACCAATTTACATTCCCACCAACAGTGTAGGAGGGTTCCCTTTTCTCCACACTCTCTCCAGAATTTATTATTTGCAGACTTTTTAATGATGGCCATTCTGACCAGTGTGAGGTGGTACCTCATTGTAGTTTTGATTTTCATTTCTCTGCTAATTAGCGATGTTGAGCATCTTTTCACGTGCATTTTGGACATCTGTATGTCTTCTTGGAGAAATGTCTATTTAGGTCTTCTGCCCATTTTTTGATTGGGTTACTTGTGTTTTCGATACTGAGCTGTATGTATTTGTATATTTTGCATATTAACCCTTTGTTAGCTGCATTGTTTGCAAATTTTTTCTCCAATTCCATTGGTTGTCTTTTCATTTTGTTGATGGTTTCCTATGCTGTGCAAGAACTTTTAAGTTTGGTTTGGACCTATTGGTTTGTTTGCTTTTATTTCTTTTGCTTGGGAGACTGATCTAAGAAACTATTGCCATGATTTATGTCAGAGAATGTTTTGCTTATATTCTCTTCTAGGAGTTTTATGGTATCATGTCTTACATTTAGGACTTTAGCATTTTGAGTTTATTTTTGAATATTGGTGTGAGAAAGTGTTCTAAATTCATCAAGTTGCAGGTAGCTGTCCAGCATTCCCAACACCACTGGTTGAAGAGACTGTCTTTTCTCCATTTTATATTCTTTCTTCCTTTGTTGTAGATTAATTGACCATAGGTGTGTGGGTTTATTTCTGGGCTCTCTATTCTGTTCCACTGATCTGTATATTTGTTTTTATGCCAACACCACACTGTTTTGATTATTGCAGCTTTATGGTATAGTCAGAAGTCTAGAAGGGTTATACCTCCAGCTTTGTTCTTTTTCCTTAGGATTACTTTGGCAGTTTGGGTCTTTTTGGTTCCATGTAAATTTTAGGAGTATTTGTTCTAGTCCTGTGAAAATTGTCATGTTTATTTTGATAGGGATTGCATTGAATCTGTAGAATGATTTGGGTAATATGGCCATTTTAACAATATTAATTATTCCAATCCAAGATCATGGGATATCTTTCCATTTCTTTGAACCATCTTCAATTTTCTTTATCAAAGTTTTACATTTTTCAGTGTATAGGTCTTTCACCTCCTTGATTGAGATTATTCCTATGTATTTTATTCTTTTTGATGTGATTTTAAATGGAATTTTTTAACTTTCCCTTTCAGATATTTTATTATTAGTGTAAAGAAATAAAACAGACTTCTGTATGTTAATCTTCTATACTGCTACCTTGCTGAAATCATTTCTGAGCATATTGTGCTTTTAGTGAGATAATTTGAGGGATTTTCTAAGTTATTTGTGTATGTGTAAAATTAACAAATAATTGAAAACTCTCAATAAGAGTCATAATTTTACCCAACTCACTCTGTAAAGGAGTGGGTTTTTTTGACCCTCTCTCTAGAGCAGCCTGACATAACAACTTTGTGCCACTGTTGTTACATCTAGTAGAATCTGTGGATGGAATTTCTGTCACTCTCTTAGCAGGATGGTGAAGATCCAGCATAGTACAGAGAGGAACTGTTGATACTGATGTGTTTTATCTTTCTACCATTAGTGTGTTTCATTCTTTGCCTGGAGTGGTGAGAACTTTAACTGTTACTTTAACCTACTTTAGGGATCATTTTGTTCCTCCCCACTGTGTTTAGTGGTGGCGGGAAGTGTCATTAAAACTTGCTATTTTTTCTCATCCTGTGTGTTGTTTTTCTCTTTGTAAGGACTCATTTTATTAGAGGGAAAAAAAGATCTAATTCCTAGAGGAAAACATAGGCAGAACACTCTTTGACATAAATCACAGCAATACTTTTTTGGATCCATCGCCTAGGGTAATGGAAATAAAAGCAAAATTAAACAAATGGGACCTAAGTAAACTTAAAAGTTTTTGCATAGCAAAGAAAACTGTAAACAAAATGAAAAGACAATTTACTGAATAGGAGAAAACATCTGCAAATGATGCGAGCAACAAGGGATTAACCTCCAAAATATACAAACAGCACATACAGCTTAATATCTATCTATCTATCTATCTATCTATCTCTATCTATCTATCTAAACCAACTACCCAATCAAAAAATGGGCAGAAGACCTAAATAGACATTTCTCCAAAAAGACATATAGATGTCCAACAGGAACATAAAAAGATGTTCAACATCACTAATTATTAAGGCAATGCAAATCAATAAAACAATGAGGTATCACCTTACACCAGTCAGAATGGCCATCATTAAAAATTCTACAATTAGTAAATGCTGGAAAGGGTGTGGAGAAAGGGCAACTCTCCTGCACTGTTGGTGGGAATGTAAATTGGTGCAGTCACTATGGAGAACAGTATGGAGGTTCCTTTAAAAAGTAAGAGTTACTACATGATCCAGCAATCTCACTTCTGGGCATATATATCAAAAAATACATGTTGAATCAATATATGTACTTCAGTGTCCTGACAGGAAATTGTTGGAATGTATTTTTCTAACACTTAATGGAATAAGTTTAACTAACATCTAAAATTATGGTCATATAATTGCTTTGTTCATTTATTCAGCAAACATTACTTAGTGCAGTTTCTAAATAATTTCCCAGATGCAAAGGTAGATTTTTTTGTTTGCATAATTTATTTATTAATATATAGTAGTGTGTACCTGTTAATCTCAAACTCCTAATTTGTCCCTCTTCCCTTTCCCCTTTAGTAACCATAAGTTGTTTTCTATGTCTGTGAATCTATTTCTGTTTTGTCAGTAAGTTCATTTGTATCATTTTTTTAGATTCCACATATAAGCATTATCATATGATATTTGTCTTTCTCTGGCTTACTTCACGTAGTATGATAATCTCTATGTCCATCCATGTTGCTGCAAATGGCATTATTTCATTCTTTTTTATGGCTGAGTAATATCCCATCATATATTTATATATATATATATATATATATATATATATATATATATCACATCTTCTTTATCCATTCATCTATCGATGGACATTTAGGTTGCTTCCATGTCTTAGCTATTGTAAATAGTGCCACCATGAACATTGGGGTACATGTATCTCTTTGAATTATATTTTTTTCTGGATATATGCCCAGGTGTGGGATCCCTGGATCACATGGTAACTCTATTTTTAGTTTTTTAATGGAGAAAAAACAGTGTCTTCAATAAATAGTGCAGGGAAAATTGAACAGCTACATGTGAAAGAATGAAATTAGAACATTCTCTAACACCATATATAAAAATAAATTCAAAATGGATTAATGACCTAAAAGTAAGAACAGATACTACAAAACTCTAGAGGAAAACTTAGGCAGAACACTCTTTGACATAAATCACAGCAAGATCTTTTTTGATCCACCTCCTAGAGTAATGGAAATAAAAACAAAAATAAACAAATGGGACCTAATTAAACTTAAAAGGTTTCTCACAGCAAAGGAAACCATAAACAAAATGTAAAGACAACCTAAGGAATGAGAGAAAATATTTGCAAATGATGTGACTGACAATAGATTAATTTCCAAAATATACACACAGCTCATACAGCTCAATATCAAAAAAAACAAACAACCCAATTAAAAAAATGGGCAGAAGTTGTAAGAAGACATTTCTCCAAAGAATACATATAGATGGCTAATAGGCACATGAAAGGATGCTCAGCCTCGCTCATTGTTAGAGAAATGTAAATCAAAACGGCAATGAGGTATCACCTCACACCAGTCAGGATGGCCATCATCAAAAAGTCTACAAATAATAAGTGCTGGAGAGGGTGTGGAGAAAAACAAACCCTCCTACACTGTTGGTGGGAATGTAAATTGGTGCAGCCACTGTGAAGATACACTCTTAATAACTTTCAACTACATAATACAAAATTGTTTGTTATAGTCATCATTTACATTAGATCCTCAGAATAACTGGAAGTTTGTACAATTTGATTAACATCTACATAATTTCCAACCACCAGGCCCAAGGAAGCACTATACAATTCTCTGTTTCTATGAGTGTGGCTCTTTTAAATTCCACATTCAAAGGATATTATAAAAAAAAAAAAAAAAAGGATATTATCTAATAGATGTCTTTCTCTGTCATTATTTCACTTATCATAATGTCCTAAAGTTCCTTCTATGTCGTTACAAGTGGTAAGACTTACTTCTTTCTCATGGCTGAATAATAAATATTCAATTATTTGATTTTCTTTATCCATTCATTCATAGACGACACTTAGGTTGTTTCCATATCTTGGCTATTGTGACTAATGCTGTAATAATTACAGAAATGCAGATATCCCTTTGAAATACTGATTTATTTACTTTATAAGTACCCAGAATTGGAGTTGCTGGTAGTTCTATTTTTCAAAATTTTTTGAGGAACCTCCATAGTGGCTGTACAAATTACTTTCCCAGCAGCAGTACACACGTTTTCCCTTTTCTTCACACCCTTGCCAACTCTCGTTATCTCTTGTCTTTTTGATAACAGCCATTCTAACAGGTGTGAGGTAATATCTCACTGTGGTTTTGCTTTGAATTTCCCTAATAATTAGTGATATTCATTCAATTATTCATTCAATTATTATTCATTCACTATTCAATAATAGTGATAACATTTCATTGTATATATTGGCCATTTGCATGCCTTCTTTGGAAAAGAAAGACTGTTCAATTCGAAGATGTGACACATATATACAATGGAATATTACTCAGCCATAAAAAGGAATGAAACTGAGTTATTTGTAGAGAGGTGGATGGACCTAGAGACTGTCATACAGAGTGAAGTAAGTCAGAAAGAGAAAAACAAATACCATATGCTAACACATATATATGGAACCTAAAAAAAAAAAAAAGAAAAAAAAAAGAAAATGGTCAGAAGAACCTAGGGGCAAGACAGGAATAAAGATGTAGACCTACTAGAGAATGGACTTGAGGATACGAGGAAGGGGAAGGGTAAGCTGGGATAAAGTGAGAGAGTGGCATGGACATATATACACTACCAAATGTAAAATAGATAGCTAGTGGGAAGCAGCCACATAGCACAGGGAGATCAGCTCGGGGCTTTGTGACCACCTAGAGGGGTGGGATAGGGAGGGTGGGAGGGAGGGAGATGCAAGAGGGAAGAGATATGGGGGCATATGTATATGTATAACTGATTCACTTTGTTATAAAGCAGAAACTGACACACCATTGTAAAGCAATTATACTCTAAAAAAGATGTTAAAAAAAAAGACTGTTCAATTCTTCTGCACATTTTAAAATCAGATTGTTTGTTTTATTGCTGTTGATTTGTATGAGTTCCATATATATTTTGGATATTAACATTTTATCAGATATATGAGTTTCAAATATTTTCTCCCATACCATATGTCACCTTTTTATGTTGCTGATTCTTTGTTTTGTTATGAAGAGCTTTTAAGTTTGATGTAGTTCTGCTTATTTATTTTTGCTTTTGTTGCTTTAGCTTTTGGTGTCATATACAAAAACTCTTCGCCACAACCAATGCCAAAGAGCATTTTCAATATTTTTTTCTTGTAGAAGTTGTATGGTTTCAGGTCTTATATTTAAGTCTTTAATCCATTTTGGAGTTAATTTTTGTGAGTTGTGTAAGATAGGGGCCCAAATTCATTCTTCTGCATGTGATTCTCCAGTTTTACCAATACTATTCATTGAAGAGTCTATTCTTTCCCATTGAGTATTCTTTGCTCTCTTGGAAAATATTAGGCTCACCATATCTGTGAATGTTTATTTCTGGGCTTGCTATTCTGTTCCATTGATCTATGTGTCTATTTCTCTGCCAGGACCAGACTACAGATTTGTATTATAGTTTGAAAAGAGAAAGTATGATGCCACCAGCTTTGTTCTTTTTCGTGATTGATTGGCTATTTGTGGCATTTTGTGGTTGCACACAAATTTTAGAATTGTTTTTTCTATTTTTGTGGAAAATGCCACTGGGATTTTGATTTAGATTATTTTAAATCTGTACAGGGCTTTGGGTAGTATGGGTATTTTGACAATATTCTTCTGATTCCTCAACATGGGATATAATTCCATTTGTATTTCCTCAAATTCTTGCATCAAAGTCTAATAGTTTTTAGTTAGTGTACAGATTTTTTATTTCCTTGGTTAAATTTATTCTTGAGTCTTTTATTTCTTTTTAATTTTTATTCCTAAGTCTTTGATTTTTATGCTATTGTGAATGATATTTTTTTTCTGTACTTCTTTTTTAGATATTCATTGTTAGTGTATAGAACACAACTGATTTCTGTTGATTTTATATCTTGCCACTTTGCTGAATTTATTTCTTAGTTATAACAGTATTGTGTTGAGTCTTCAGGATTTTACATTTAAGATCATATCATCTTATTTCTTTTCCTTGCCTGATTTCTCTGGCTAGGGCTTTCAGTATTATGTTGAATAAGAGTTGTGAAAGAGGACATGAATATTCATGTCCTAATATTAGAGGAAAAGATTTCAAACTTTCAGCACTGAGTATGATATTAGCTGTGGTCTTGTCATATATGGCCCTTATTGTGTTGAGATACATTTCTCAATACCAAATCAGTTGAGAGTTTTTATCATGAAGGATGTTATATTTTGTCACATGCTTTTTCTACATCTATTGAGATGATCATATACTTTTTATCCTTCAGTCTATTAATGTATTGTGTCATATTTATTGATTCACATATGTTGAACCAACCTTGTATCCCAGGGATAAATCTCAGTTGATCAATACATATGATCCTTTCAATGTGTTGTTTGATTAAGTTTGCTAGTTCTCTGTTAAAATTTCTTCATCTATATTTATCATGGATATTGGCTTGCATTTTTCTTTTCCTATAATGTCTGGTATCAGTGTAATGTTAGCCTCATAGAATGAGTTTGGAAATGTTCCCTCCTCTTCAATTTTTTTCAGGGGATTAGAAAAGAAGTGGCATTATCTTAATGTTTATTGAATTCACCAGGGAAACTCTCTTGTCCTGGGCTTTCCTATGTTGTGAGAGTTTTGATTACTGATTCAACCTCTTTACTCATTATTGGTCTGTTTAGATGTTCTATTTCTTCCTGATTCACTGTTGGTATGTAGTATGTTTGTTGGGATTTATCCACTTCTTCTAGGTTATCTCATCTGATGGCATATAATTGTTCATAGTAATCTTTTATGAGCCTATGTATTTCTGTAGTATCAGATGTAATATAACCTCTTTCATTTCTGATTTGATTTATTTGAGACTTCTCCCTTTTTGTCTTAGTCTAGTTAAATGTTTGTCCATTTTATCTTTTTTTGTTATGTCTATTTCATTCATTTCTGCTCCATTTGTTATCTCTTTCCTTATGCTAACTGAGGTATTGAATTGTTCTTCTTCTAGATTCTTGAAAGTTAGGCTGTTTATTTTGATATCCTTTTTTTATGTAAGTATTTATGGCTAAAACATTTTCTCTTAAAACTGCTTTCGCTGCATCCCATAAATTTTGGTACGTTGTGTTTTCATTTTCATTTGTTTCAATATATTTTGTAATTCCCCTTTAGATCTTCTTTGAGTCAATATTTTTTTCAGGGGTTTGTTGTTCAATTTTGTGAATTTTCCAGTTTTCCTCCTTTTATTTCTAGTTTTACATCATAGTGGTTGAAAATGTACTAGATATAATTTTAATCTTCTTCTTTGCTAAGACTTGTTTTGTGATATATCATATGGTCTATCCTGGAGAATGTCCATGTGCTCTTGAAAAGAATGTATATTCTGCTGCTGCTGTTGGATGGAATGTTCTATACATTTCTTTTAGGTTCCTTTGGTCTGAGCATAGTTCAAGCCCAAAGTTTCTTTATTGATTTTCTACCTGGATAATCTCTCCTTTGTTGAAAGTGTGTATTGAACTCTACTGCTATTATTGTATCATCATCTATTTCTCCCTACAGTTATGTTAGTATTTGCTTAATATCATTAGCTATTACCATATCGGGTACATATACATCTATGCTTGTTATATTCTCTTGATTAATTGATCCCTTGGTCATTGTATAAGAAACTTCTTTGTCTCCTGTTACAGTTTTTGATTTAAAGTTTATTTTTTCATATAAGTATAGCTACTTATGGTCTCTTGGCTTCCACTTTTATGGAATACTTTTTTCATCCCTTCACTTTGGAGCTATGTTTGCCTTTGAAGGTGAAGTGAATCTATTGTAAATAGCATATCGTTGGTCTTGTTTTTGATCCAACCTGCCACACTATGCCTTTTGATTGGAGAAATTAAGCCATCTACACAAAATGTAATTACTGACAGGTAAAACTTACTAATGCTCTTGTTAATTGTTTTCTTCCAGTTTTGTTTCCCTTGTTCCTTGTTCATTTCTCCCTCTCTTGCTGTCTTCCATTGTGAATGGTGATTTTCCATAGTGTTATACTTTCATTGTCTTCTCTTTATCTTTTGTGAATCTATTGTAGGTTTTTGCTTTATAGGTACCACAAGTTACATACATAACATATCTTATAGATATAACACCTATTTTACATGAGCAATTTAACTTTGATCATGTCCAAAATTCTACCTTTTTACATCTCCTTCATGTTTTTGATTTTGCAGTTTACCTCATTTTAGATTGTTTATTCATTAACAAATTATTTAATCTATATTTTAATACTCTATCCTTTAACCTTTATACTAGAGTTCAATGATTAATACACCACCATATTACAAAACAGAATATTTTGAATTTTATTATATACTTACCTTTACCAGTGTGATATATAATTTTATGTTTTATGTTACTAGTTAGCATCCTTTCAACAACAACTTGTAAGTTAAGTCTAGTAATGATTAACTCCCTTAGCTTTTGTTTGTCTGAGAAAGTCTTTACCTTTCCTTCAATTCTGAAAAAAAACTTTGACAGAGTATCCTTGATTGGCAGGGTTTTTTTTTCCCCCGCTTTCAGCACTTTGAATATATCATCACATTTTTTCCTGACCTGTAGATTTCTTCTGAGAAATCTGCTGATAGCCTTGTACAAATTTCCTCATTAGTTACAAGCTTCTTCCCTCTTTGTTTTTTTGGTTTTGATCATTTTCTTTCTTATGTGTCTTGTAGAAGATATCTTTAAGTGAGTTTATTTGGTGAACCATAAGCTTCATGAACTTGGATATCAAAATTCCTCCCCAAATTTGGGAAGATCTCAGCCATTATTTGTTTAAATAAGTTTTCTGCACCCTTTTTCTTCTGGGACTCAAATAATTTGAAAATTGTTTCTCTTCATTGATTCCCATAGAATATGTAGCCTTTTTCACCTTTTTTTTTTATTCTTTAGTTTTTTGTTGTTGTTGAGATATAATGGAGATACAACACTGTATTAGTTTTAGATGTAAGACATAATGATTTGTATACAAAATGGTTACAACAATAAATTTAGTTAACATCCATCACCATACATATTTACAACATTTTTTCTGTAATGAGAACTTTTAAGACTTACTCTCAGCAATTTTCAATATACAATACAACATTGTTAACTATAGTCACCATGTTGTATATTACATCACCAGGAATCATTTATTTTATAGCTGGAACTTTGTTCATTTTGACCACCTTCACTTATTTTACCCACTCCCAATAACTTGCTGTTGGCAACTACAAATCAGCCCTCTGTATATATTAGTTTTCTTAGATTCCAGATATAATAAGATCATATAGGATTTCTCTTTCCCTGTCTAACATAATTAACTTACCATAGTGCCCTAATGTTACATCATTGTGGATGTAAATGGTAGGATTTCCTTTTTTATGGCTGAATAATATTCTTTTGTATATTTCACCACATTTTCTTTAATCTATGCATCTGCCAATGGACACCAAGATATTTACATGTCTTGGCTATTTTAAATAATGCTGCAATGAATAGGGAGATGCACATTTTTTTTAAGATGGTGGTTTAGTTTCTTTTAGGTAAATACTCCAAGGTGGAATTGCAATTTTGTGAGGAACCTCCATACTGTTTTCTAAAATGGCCAGACCAATTTACATTTCCATCAATAGTGCATGAAAATTCCCTTTTCTCCACATCTTTGCACTTGTTGTTTCCTGTCTTTTTGATAGTAGGCATTCTAACAGGTGTAAGGTGATAGCTCATAGCTCTGATTTGCATTTCCCTGATGATGAGTGATGTTGAGTACTTTTTCATATACCTTTTGGCTATCTGTATGTCTTCACTGAAAAAAAATGTCAATTCAATACTCTGCTTATTGTTTAATTGGATTTTTTTCTATTGACTTGTATGAGTTATATCTAAACTTCGGGTATTAACTCCTTCTAAGATATATGGTTTGCAAATATTTTCTCCTATGTGGTAGGTTGTCTTTTCATTTTTTTTTGGTGGTTTTCTTTGCTGTGCAAAGGCATTTTAGTTTGATGTAGTTCCAGTTATTTATTTTTGCTTTTGTTACCTTTGCTTTTGGTGTCAAATCCAAACAATCATTGCTAAGACTGATGTTAAGGAGCTCCTCCTCTACATTTTCTTTTAGGAGTTTTATGGTTTCAGGTCTTAAGTTCAAGTCTTTAAAATCCACTTTCAGTTTATTTTTGTGTATGGTGTAATATATTAGTCCAGTTTCATTCTTTTGCATGTGGCTGTCCAGTATTAACAATACTATTTATTGAAGAGACTATCCTTTCACTGTTTTATATTATTGGCTTCTTTTTCATAAATTAATGCTACAAATTAATTGACCATATGTGCATGGGTTTATTTCTGGGCTCTCTATTCTCTTCCATTTATCTATGTGTCTGTTTTCACGTCAATAACATAGTGTATTGATTATTATAGCTTTGTAAGATAGTTTGAAATCAGGAAGTGTGAAGCCTCCAACTCTATTTCGCTTTCCTAAGATTGCTTTGGCTACATGGGGATTTTTGTGGTTTCATGCAAATTTTAGGATTATTTGTTTTATTTCCACAAAACATGTCATTATACTTTTGATAGGCAATGTATTGAATCTGTATATTGCTTTGTGTTGTATTGATATTTTAACAGAATTAATACTGTTTAAATATCAATACAACACAAAGCAATATACAGATTATTGGGATCCTTTGATGGTGTCATGTTTCTTTGTTTTTTTGTATTCCTTGATGTTTTGTGTTGCTGTCTTCCTATTTAATAATTCAGGAGCACAGAATACTTTTCCATTAATTTTGTGTCTTTTTCAATACATATTATCATTGTCTTATAGTTTTCAGTGTACAGACTTCTTAATTTGTTGGCTAAATTTATTCCTGTGTATTTTATTCTTTTTGATGTAGTTGTGAATTGGCTTGTTTTCTTAATTTCTGTTTCTTCCCATTTGAAATAGCATTCACCTCCTCCAGTTATTACTAACTGCATTCCAAAGAGAAATATTTTCCATCAGCTGTATTAGAGATCTTAGATTTTCTCAGACCTTCTATGGTATTGTACATCTGATCCTACAGTGCAACAGAACAAGTGATGACAGCCTTCCCCTTTTTTTTCCCAAATGTGGCACTAAAGTACAAGTTTGTTGTCTGTCCCTGGCCTGCAGACTTATGTTAGCTTTCTGTGTATGCTCATTACCCACCTGCCAAAACTTGCTCTTAATGCCACCATTAGGTGCATTCATAGGGATCTGGCCAAAGAAGAGAGGGATGTGTGGATGAGCCATGCAGAACCTTTGGGGTGTCCATGAGCCAGTTGGGTGTATCCATTGTCGAGGCATCCACAGTGGCTTATTGACAAGGTTCTTGATGGAGTCTGCAAGGCAGGTAGTAGGATCCAAATCCCTTTAATGACCTCCAAGTATCCAATATACCACTCTTCCAGCTTCTTCCCTCCCAGCCATGCAACTCATAATTCAGTACTCATCTCAAATGCATTCAAACTTGTATTTTTTCTCCAATGGTGTGTTGGAAATTCTCTGCTGGAAACCTGAATTTCCACAAAAACTCTTTCGTCCATGGGTGATTTTCTGAGGCAGTGCTCTCCAGAGACTCTTGGATCACTACTGAGAGAGGCTGTAGCTGGTTAATTAGCAACTGCAGAGTCCACAGATGAGACCAAGGTCTGTATGACTATTGCCTGATGCATGGGTGAGTGAGACTCTTCCTGGGTTTCTTGGCAAATAGTTCTGGATACCACAGCTCTTACAAAGGTGCTTTTATCTGTGAATGGAAGCCAAATTGTTGTTTTTTGAGGTGGGTTACAAATGAGGAACATCTTATTCAGCCATGTTGCTAACATCACACTTTGAGATCTACTGAGTATTTTCTGTGTGCCAGGCTCTGTATTGGGCACCAATGACAAAATTGTCAGTCACTTTCATTTACCCATGAATCTAAAAGTGGCATGAACTAATTTCTACGTATATACCATTGTGGACTGAAGCATAAAGTAATTTTGTAAATCAAGTTTTGCTCTAGCACCATCTTAAACTTTCTCTTGTATTAATGAACACTGCTGATAAACATCATTCCCAACAGATTCCATCTGGGATATCATTTTATGTGGCTGGCACTGTCCATTAAACAATGTCTGATTTCACCCACGTTCCTTAGAGAGAGACACATGACTCTATTATCACCTAGATAACTTATATTCTCCATTTTGTTTTTAAGTACTTTGGCTAGTTCTAGCTGTATGTACTGTGGTGTTCACTGCACTTCCATCTGAAACAAGAATTCCTCAAATAAATATGCTCCTTATTAGAAGTTATTTTCAAACCAAGAGACAGAAAAGTTCTCTACAAATTAAAATGCAGCTTACCATGATATACTGGATACCTCAGGTTTCTGTACCTACCAAATTTATGAAATGTCTTTTCCACCTTTATGACTGAGTCTTTGACTCCCCTCTGACATTGTAAGTATGCTATCTCCTTAACTTTAGGTATACATGTTCTAATTGGACAAATGTATTTTTTTTTTAATTTTTAAGATTCTGGCATTATAAAAATATACAGAAGCCAATCATGGGTAAACGTTTATTTATCTAACAATTTCCCAGGCTGGAGTCCCTACATTCTATGTAGAAACAATAGGTAAAACTATATGGAAGAACAGGATTTCTCCAACTGATCCCTAACCTGTTTTAACGATTCCATCAACTAACAATGACACTTACCTATTCTTCATAGGTTCAGTGACAGTGCAGGGTTTCAGGAGTGAGATAACAGAAAAAAAGTTTTTCTGCACTCAGTATGGCTGGTGTATTTATGAACCATTATGCCTTTTGGATTTTATTATGTCTGGGCGATTTTCCAAAATTTTATGAACATGGTGTTTCAGGACTTTCCTGGATTGAAGCATGATTATGTATCTGGACAATATCTTAGTCTACTCATGACAACACTGACCAGATGGAGCTGGACTGTCTCCAATAGCATCAACTATTTTGCCAAAAATTTAGAATTATGAATTTTATGAAGTTCAAATCAAGTGTTTGGTGTATGTAACATCCTCACAAGGGATTGGGATGGACCTCTGGAAAGTCAGATGAGTACTGATTAGGACACACATCTAATTCTAAAATAAACTTTCAATAATCTTTCACATTCCAAAGATGATTATATTAGGTTACTACTCCCTTCTGTAGCCCCTGGTCTCTCTAATCAATCTTCTGGGGAAATAGTAGGCACTTCAATGAATGCCTGAGTCTCAGGAAACTTTCAAGGAATTAAAACACAAGTTCATTTCTACTCACCTCCTTGTATATTTTGCCCCTAGAGATATATGTTATTTTTCAAGCATTCTACTCTCTTCATCTTAAAAAATATAAATCTCTGGATTTCACACTCCCTCCAGCTATCTATCTATCTATCTATCTATCTATCTATCTATCTATCTATCTATCTATCTATCTATCTATCTATCTATCTATCATCTATCTATCTATCTCTATCTCTATCTCTATCTCTATCTCTATCTCTTTCTCTATCTCTATGTTGTCCTTCAGAGCTACCTTTTTTAAAAGGGCAGTCTATACATGGGCAAGGTTTGTGACGTTTAGTAAATAAAAATACAGAACTTTCTGTATTTTGTCTGGCAACTCTAAAATTTCTCAAGGTATTATTTACACTATTCCCTGTCACTTCTCAACTCACTCCAATCAGTCACCCACCTACACCCTTTCATTGAAACCCATCTTGCCGATGATCTTTATGTTGAAAAATTATATGGAAAAAAATCTAGTTTATTTGGTTTCTTATCATTGGACATTTGACCTCCCTCTTCTTAAAGCACTCTCTTTCCTTGGCTTATATGACATTACACTTTTAACTTTATCCACTTTATCTCAAGCTCTTTACCTTTGCTATCTTGTCTTTTAAATATGGAGTTCCTCAGGGTTTCATTCTGGGTGCTCTTTTCTTTCTCTACTGGATTTCCTCTCAAAAGGAAATCTCATCCAGTCTTACAATTTTAACTGTTATCTATACACTGCTTACTTTTAAATTTGTACTTCCAGTTACCAAATTCCAGAATGTTATATTCAGCTACCTACTTAATATCTGCATTTAAATGTAACCCAGGCAAGTGAAACAGAATATTTTTCAAACTGAATATTCGACACTCACTTGTTCAACCTGTATCTCAATCAATATTTTCCATTTTAGTAAATATTACCTTCCCATTGCACACTTCAGAAAGTGGAAGTAGTCATTGACACCTCCTTCTATCATATATCCCATAGCCACTCAAACACCAAGCTCTGTAGATTATTCCTCCAACATATAATTCTAATAGTTCACTCTTTTTCAATCCCATTTCCACTATGCCACTCTCTTAAGGAAACCCTCCCTAGCCTCCTTTAGTCATTCTACTAGTATAAAAACCCAGAAAATAATGTATCTATTCTTCATATTGTTTGCCACAATTACATTTTTCATATTCAAGACTTTCAGGTATATAAATGTCTATCTCTTTCACTAGCTTGTATAATCCATGGGAGTCTCGTTTTAGTCTGCTTAGCATAGTACCTGGTAAATAATAGGTGGTCAATAAATATTTGTTGAATTAATTATATAATATAAATAACAACAAATGAGAATTTACCACATTCCAGGAATGATGCTAATGCTTTACATGGGATTTTCTCATTTAATGATCTCAATTAGCTTATAAGAAAGTTATTATTATTTCCATTTATATTGATGAGGAAATTCAGTCCCTGAGAGTCTAAAAATCTCACACAAATTTACACAAACTGTAAGAGGCAGAGATTCAATTTAAAACTCTGTCTTATTTTTTTGTTTGACTATTTAATTTAATTTATTTTACTTTTTCCAGCTTTATGAAGTATAATTTACAAATAAAAATTGGGGAGCATGATTCCTTCAGGTTTGTTCTTCTTTCTTAAGATTGTTTTGGCTATTGTAGGTCTTTTTGTGGTTCAATATAAATTTTAGAATTATTTGTTCTAGTTCTGTGGAAAATGCCATTGGTATTTTCATAAGGATTGCATTGAATCTGTAGATTGCCTTGGGTAGTATGAATATTTTATCAATATTACTTCTTCCCACCTATGAGCATAGAATATCTTTCCATTTGTTTGTGTCATCTTTAATTTATTTCATCAGTGTCTTATAGTTTTTTGAGTACAGATCTTTTACCTCCTTGGTAGATTTATCTCCAGGTATTTTATTATTTTTGATGCAATTGTAAATTGGATTATTTTCTTAATTTCTCATTTTGATAGGTCGTTATTAGTGTGTAGAAATGCAACAGCTTTCTGTGTATTAATTTTGTTTCCTGCAACTTTACCAAATTCATTTATTAGTTCTAATACATTTTTGGTGGTATCTTTAGGATTTCCTATATAAAATATCATGTTACCTGCAAAAAGTTATAGTTTTACTTCTTCATTTCCAACTTTTATTTCTTTCTCTCGTCTGATTGCTGTGGCTAGGACTTCCAATATTATATCAAGTAAACGTGGTTAGAGTGGGCATCTTTGTCTTGTGCCTGATATTAGGGAAAATGCTTTAAGTTTTTCAAAATTGAATAGGATGTTGGCTGTAGATTTGTCACATATAGGCTTTATTATGTTGAAGTATGTTTCCTCTGTACCACTTTGTTGAGAGTTTTTATGATAAATGACGTTGAATTTTGTCAAAAGGTTTTTCTGTATCTATTGCAATGATCATATAATTTTTATTCTTTGTTAATATGGTGTATCATATTGACTGATTTGTGGATATTTAGCCATCCTTGCATCTGTAGGATAAATCCCACTTGATCATGATGTATGATCCTCTTAATGTATTGTTAAAATCAGTTTGCTATTATTTTGTTTAGTTTTTTTTTTTTTTGCATCTGTATTCATCAGTGATAATGACCTGTAATTTTTCTTTTTTTGTGGTGTTCTTGTTTTGTGTCAGAGTGATGCTGGCCTCACAGAATGTGTTCAAAAGTGTTTCTTCCTCATTTTTTTGGAATAACTTGAGAAGGATAAGTGTTATTTTTTTAAAAATATTTGGTAGAATTCACCTGTGGAGCAATTTGGCCCTAGACTTTAGTTTGTTCAGATTTTTTAAATTACTGATTCAAGTTCATTACTGGTAATTGTTCTTTCATATTTTGTATTTCTTCCTGATTAAGTCTTGGGAGATTGTACATTCCTAGGAATTCATCTATTTCTTCTAGGTTGTCCAATTTATTGCCATATAATTGTTTCTAGTAATCTCTTATGATTTATTTTATAGTGAATAGAAAGTTTTTATTTATTTACTTGCATTTTGCTTTAATAGCCACTGAAAAGACTGTTTCATTTCCTCTCACTGACCTTGTCCATCAGTTATCGTGTTGGTTACAACTTCTTTTTTATTTCAGGTTTTATTTATTTGGGTCTTCTCTATTTATTTTCTTGATGAGTCAGCTAATGGTTAAGCAAATTTTCAAAAAGTGGGGGATACGTTTATACAGTACGTTATTATTATCTATAGTTAACCTGTTGTCCATTAGATCTCTATACATCATTAATCCTGCATAATTGAAACGTTGTATCCTTTGATCAATATCTACTCATTTTTCCCAAACTTCAGACCCTGGCAAACACAATTCTACTCTCTGCTTTTATGAGTTCAGCTTTTTTGGTTCCACATATAAGTGAGATCATGCAGTATGTGTCTTTTTATGTCTGGCTTATTTCACTTACCAAAATGTCTTCCATATTTATCCATGTTGTTGCAAATGGCAGGAATTGCTTATTTTTTACATCAGTGTTATATAGAATTGTCTTATATGTATTTTAATACATAACAATATATGTATAGCAACTTTTTTGTCCATTCATACGTTGACTGACACTTAAGATAATTTTCATACCTTGGCTACTGTGAATAATGCTGCAGTGAACCTGACAGTGCAGATATATTTTTCAGATAGTGATTTTATTCCCTTTCAATATATCCAGACTTGGGTTTGCTGGATCATGTGGAAGTTTTTTTTTTTTTTTTTAAACATCTTTATTGAAGTATAATTGCTTTACAATGGTGTGTTAGTTTCTGCTTTATAAAAAAGTGAATCAGTTATACATATACATATGTTCCCATATCTCTTCCTCTTGCATCTCCCTCCCTCCCACCCTCCCTATCCCACCCCTCTACATGGTCACAAAGCACCGAGCTGATCTCCCTGGGCTATGCGGCTGCTTCCCACTAGCTATCTATTTTACATTTGGTCGTGTATATATGTCCATGACACTCTCTCACCCTGTCACTTCTCACCCCTCCCCCTCCCCATATCCTCAAGTCCATTCTCTAGTAGGTCTGTGTCTTTATTCCTGTCTTGCCACTAGGTTCTTCAGGACCTTTTTTTTTTTCCCTTAGATTCCATATATATGTGTTAGCATACTGTATTTGTTTTTCTCTTTCTGACTTACTTCACTCTGTATGACAGACTCTAACTCCATCCACCTCATTACAAATACCTCCATTTCATTTCTTTTTATGGCTGAGTAATATTCCATCGTATATATGTGCCATATCTTCTTTATCCATTCATCCGATGATGGATACTTAGGTTGCTTCCATGTCCTGGCTATTGTAAATAGAGCTGCAATAAATATTTTGGTACATGACTCTTTTTGAATTATGGTTTTCTCAGGGTATATGCCCAGTAGTGGGATTGCTGGGTCGTATGGTAGTTCTATATTTAGTTTTTTAAGGAACCTCCATACTGTTCTCCATAGTGGCTGTATCAATTTACATTCCCACCAACAGTGCAAGAGGGTTCCCTTTTCTCCACACTCATTCCAGCATTTATTGTTTCTAGATTTTTTGATGATGGCCATTCTGACCGGTGTGAGATGATACCTCATTGTAGTTTTGATTTGCATTTCTCTAATGATTAATGATGTTGAGCATTCTTTCATGTGTCTGTTGGCAATCTGTAAATCTTCTTTGGAGAAATGTCTATTTAGGTCTTCTGCCCATTTTTGGATTGGGTTGTTTGTTTTTTTGTTATTGAGCTGCATGAGCTGCTTGTAAATCTTGGAGATTAATCCTTTGTCAGTTGCTTCATTTGCAAATATTTTCTCCCATTCTGAGGGTTGTCTTTTGGTCTTGTATATGGCTTCCTTTGCTGTGCAAAAGCTTTTAAGTTTCATTAGGTCCCATTTGTTTATTTGTGTTTTTATTTCCATTTCTCTAGGAGCTGGGTCAAAAAGGATCTTGCTGTGATTTATGTCATAGAGTGTTCTGCCTATGTTTTCCTCTAAGAGTTTGATAGTGTCTGGCCTTACACTTAGGTCTTTAATCCATTTTGAGTTTATTTTCGTGTATGGTGTCAGGGAGTGTTCTAATTTCATACTTTTACATGTAGCTGTCCAATTGTCCCAGCACCACTTATTGAAGAGGCTGTCTTTTCTCCACTGTATATGCTTGCCTCCTTTATCAAAGATAAGGTGACCATATGTGCGTGAGTTTTCTCTGGGCTTTCTATCCTGTTCCATTGATCTATATTTCTGTTTTTGTGCCAGTACCAAACTGTCTTGATTACGGTAGCTTTGTAATGCAGTCTGAAGTCAGGGAGCCTGATTCCTCCAGCTCCATTTTTCATTCTCAAGATTGCTTTGGCTATTCGAGGTCTTTTGTGTTTCCATACAAATTGTGAAATTTTTTGTTCTAGTTCTGTGAAAAATGCCAGTGGTACTTTGATAGGGATTGCATTGAATCTGTAGATTGCTTTGGGTAGTAGAGTCATTTTCACAATGTTGATTCTTCCAATCCAAGAACATGGTATATCTCTCCATCTATTTGTATCATCTTTAATTTCTTTCATCAGTGTCCTATAATTTTCTGCATATAGGTCTTTTGTCTCCTTAGGTAGGTTTATTCCTAGATATTTTATTCTTTTTGTTGCAATGGTAAACGGGAGTGTTTTCTTAATTTCACTTTCAGATTTTTCATCATTAGTATATAGGAATGCAAGAGATTTCTGTACATTAATTTTGTATCCTGCTATTTTACCAAATTCATTGATGAGCTCTAGTAGTTTTCTGGTAGCATCTTTAGGATTCTCTATGTATAATATCATGTCATCTGCAAACAGTGACAGCTTTACTTCTTCTTTTCCGATTTGGATTCCTTTTATTTCTTTTTCTTCTCTGATTGCTGTGGCTAACACTTCCAAAACTATGTTGAATAATAGTGATGAGAGTGGGCAACCTTGTCTTGTTCCTGATCCTAGTGGAAATGTTTTCAGTTTTTCACCATTGAGGACAATGTTGGCTGTGGGTTTGTCATATATGGCCTTTATTATGTTGAGGAAAGTTCCCTCTATGCCTACTTTCTGCAGGGCTTTTATCACAAATGGGTGTTGAATTTTGTCGAAAGCTTTCTCTGCATCTATTGAGATGATCATATGGTTTTTCTCCTTCAATTTGTTAATATGATGTATCACGTTGATTGATTTGCGTATATTGAAGAATCCTTGCATTCCTGGAATAAACCCCACTTGATCATGGTGTATAATCCTTTTAATGTGCTGTTGGATTCTGTTTGCTAGTATTTTGTTGAGGATTTTTGCATCTATGTTCATCAGTGATATTGGCCTGTAGTTTTCTTTCTTTGTGACATCTTTGTCTGGTTTTGGTATCAGGGTGATGGTGGCCTCGGAGAATGCGTTTGGGAGTGTTCCTCCCTCTGCAATATTTTGGAAGAGTTTGAGAAGGATAGGTGTTAGCTCTTCTCTAAATGTTTGATAGAATTCGCCTGTGAAGCCATCTGGTCCTGGGCTTTTGTGTGTTGGAAGATATTTAATCACAGTTTCAATTTCAGTGCTTGTGATTGGTCTGTTCATATTTTCTATTTCTTCCTGGTTCAGTCTCGGCAGGTTGTGCATTTCTAAGAATCTGTCCATTTCTTCCAGGTTGTCCATTTTCTTGGCGTAGAGTTGCTTGTAGTAATCTCTCATGATCCTTTGTATTTCTTCAGTGCCAGTGGTTACTTCTCCTTTTTCATTTCTAATTCTATTGATTTGAGTCTTCTCCCTTTTTCTCTTGATGAGTCTGGCTAATGGTTTATCAATTTTGTTTATCTTCTCAAAGAACCAGCTTTTGGTTTCACTGATTTTTGCTATTGTTTCCTTCATTTCTTTTTCATTTATTTCTGATCTGATCTTTATGATTTCTTTCCTTCTGCTAGCTTCGGGGTTTTTTTGTTATTCTTTCTCTAATTGTTTTAGGTGCAAGGTTAGGTTGTTTATTCGAGATGTTTCCTGCTTCTTGAGGTAGGCTTCTATTGCTATAAACTTCCCTCTTAGAACCGCTTTTGCTGCATTCCATAGGTTTTGGGTCGTCGTGTCTCCATTGTCATTTGTTTCTAGGTATCTTTTGATTTCTCTTTTGATTTCTTCAGTGATCACTTCATTATTAAGTAGTGTATTGTGTAGACTCCATGTGTTTGTATTTTTTACAGATCTTTTCCTGTAACTGATATCTAGTATCATAGCATTGTGATCGGAAAAGATACTTGATACGATTTCAATTTTCTTAAATTTACCAAGGCTTGATTTGTGACCCAAGATATGATCTATCCTGGAGAATGTTCCATGAGCACTTGAGAAAAATGTGTATTCTGTTGTTTTTGGGTGGAATGTCCTATAAATATCAATTAAGTCCATCTTGTTTAATGTATCATTTAAAGCTTGTGTTTCCTTATTTATTTTCATTTTGGATGATCTGTCCATTGGTGAAAGTGGGGTGTTAAAATCCCCTACTATGATTGTGTTGCTGTCGATTTCCCCTTTTATGGCTGTTAGTATTTGCCTTATGTATTGAGGTGCTCCTATGTTGGGTGCATAAATATTTACAATTGTTATACCTTCCTCTTGGATCGATCCCTTGATCATTATACAGTGTCCTTCTTTGTCTCTTGTAATAGTCTTTATGTTAAAGTCTATTTTGTCTGATATGAGAATTGCTACTCCAGCTTTCTTTTGATTTCCATTTGCATGGAATATCTTTTTCCATCCCATCACTTTCAGTCTGTATGTGTCTCCTGGTCTGAAGTGGGTCTGTTGTAGACAGCATATATATGGGTCTTGTTTTTGTATCCATTCAGCCAGTCTGTGTCTTTTGGTGGGAGCATTTAATCCATTTACATTTAAGGTAATTATCGATATGTATGTTCCTATTCCCATTTTCTTAAATGTTTTGGGTTCGTTATTGTAGGTGTTTTCCTTCTCTTGTGTTTCTTGCCTAGAGAAGTTCTTTCAGCATTTGTTGTAAAGCTGGTTTGGTGGTGCTGAACTCTCTCAGCTTTTGCTTGTCTGTAAAGGTTTTAATTTCTCCATCAAATCTGAATGAGATCCTTGCTGGGTAGAGTAATCTTGGTTGTAGGTTTTTCTCCTTCATCACTTTAAGTATATCCTGCCACTCCCTTCTGGCTTGCAGAGTTTCTGCTGAAAGATCAGCTGTTAACCTTATGAAGATTCCCTTGTGTGTTATTTGTTGTTTTTCCCTTGCTGCTTTTAATATGCTTTCTTTATATTTAATTTTTGATAGTTTGATTAATATGTGTCTTGGCGTGTTTCTCCTTGGATTTATCCTGTATGGGACTCTCTGTGCTTCCAGGACTTGATTAACTATTTCCTTTCCCATATTAGGGAAGTTTTCAACTATAATCTCTTCAAATATATTCTCAGTCCCTTTGTTTTTCTCTTCTTCTTCTGGGACCCCTATGATTCGAATGTTGGTGCATTTAATGTTGTCCCAGAGGACTGTGAGACTGTCCTCAGTTCTTTTCATTCTTTTTTCTTTATTCTGCTCTGCAGTAGTTATTTCCACCATTTTATCTTCCAGGTCACTTATCCGTTCTTCTGCCTCAGTTATTCTGCTATTGATCCCATCTAGAGTATTTTTAATGTCAGTTATTGTGTTTTTCATCGTTGCTTGGTTCCTCTTTAGTTCTTCTAGGTCCGTGTTAAATGTTTCTTGCATTTTGTCTATTGTATTTCCAAGATTTTGCATCATCCTTACTATCATTATTCTGAATTCTTTTTCAGGTAGACTGCCTATTCCTCTTCATTTGTTAGGTCTGGTGTGTTTTGACCCTGCTCCTTCACCTGCTGTGTGTTTTTTTGTCTTCTCATTTTGCTTATCTTACTGTGTTTGGGGTCTCCTTTTCACAGGCTGCAGGTTCGTAGTTCCTGTTGTTTTTGGTATCTGTCCCCAGTGGCTAAGGTTGGTTCAGTGGGTTGTGTAGGCTTCCTGGTGGAGGGGACTAGTGTCTGTGTTCTGGTGGATGAGGTTGGATCTTGTCTTTCTGGTGGGCACGTCCGTGTCTGGTGGTGTGTTTTGGGGTGTCTGTGGCCTTATTATGATTTTAGGCAGCCTCCCTGCTAATGGATGGGGCTGTGTTCCTGTCTTGCTAGTTGTTTGGCATAGGGTGTCCAGCACTGTAGCTTGCTGGTCGTTGAGTGAAGCTGGGTCTTGATGTTGAGATGGAGATCTCTGAGAGATTTTCGCCGTTTGGTATTACATGGAGCTGGGAGGTCTCTTGTGGACCAGTATCCTGAAGTTGGCTCTCCCACCTCAGAGGCACAGCCCTGATGCCTGGCTGGAGCACCAAGAGCCTTTCATCCACACGGCTCAGAATAAAAGGGAAAAAAATAGAAAGTAAGAAATAAAGAGGATAAAATAAAATAAAATAAAGTTATTATAATAAAAAATAAGAAAAAACTTATTAAGAATAAGTTTATTAAGAAAAATTTTTTTTTAATTTTTAAAAATAGATTTATTAATTTTTTATAAGAAAAACATAAGAAAAAAATTATTAAGCAAAAAATTTATTAAGAAAAAATATTTTTAATTTTTTAAAATAAAAAATATGAAAAAACTTAGTAGAAAAATTTTTTTTTAATTTTTAAAAATAGAAAATGAGGAAAAAATTATTAAGAAAACATTTATTAGGGAAAAAAATTTTTTAAGTGAAAAAAAAAAAAAAACGGACGGAGCTAACCTTTGGACTAATGGTGAAATCAAAGCTATACAGACAAAATCTCACCCAGAAGCATACACATATACACTCACAAAAAAAGGAAAAGGGGAAAAATTAATATATCCTTCTCCCCAAGTCCACCTCCTGAATTTGGGATGATTCTTTGTCTATTCAGTTATTCAACAGATGCAGGCACATCAAGTTGTTCGTGGAGCTTTAATCCGCTGCTTCTGAGGCTGCTGGGAGAGATTTCCCTTTCTCTTCTTTGTTCGCACAGCTCCCGGGGTTCAGCTTTGGATTTGGACCCGCCTCTGCATGTAGGTCGCCTGAGGGCGTCTGTTTCCCGCCCAGACAGAACGGGGTTAAAGGAGCAGCTGCTTCGGGGGCTCTGGCTCACTCAGGCCGGGGGGAGGGAAGGTTACATATGTAGGGCGAGCCTGCAGCGGCAGAGGCCGGCGTGACGTTGCAGCAGCCTGAGGCGCGCCGTGCGTTCTCCTGGGGAAGTTGTCCCCGGATCACGGAAGCCTGGCCGTGGCGGGCTGCACCAGCTCCTGGGAGGGGCAGTGTGGAGAGTGACCTGTGCTCACACACAGGCTTTTTGGTGGTGGCAGCAGCAGCCTTAGCGTCTCATGCCCGTCTCTGGGGTCCGCGCTGATAACCGCGGCTCGCGCCCGTCTCTGGAGCTCGTTTAGGCGGCGCTCTGAATCCCCTCTCCTTGCGCGCCGTGAAACAAAGAGGCAAGAAAAAGTCTCTTGCCTCTTTGGCAGCTGCAGACTTTTTCCCAGACTCCCTCCCGGCTAGCTGTGGTGCGCTAACCCCTTCAGGCTGTGTTTATGCTGCCAACCCCAGTCCTCTCCCTGCAGTCCGACCGAAGCCTGAGCCTCAGCTCCCAGCCCCCGCCCGCCCCGGCGGGTGAGCAGACAAGCCTCTCGGGCTGGTGAGTGCTACTTGGCACCGATCCTCTGTGCGGGAATCTCTCTGCTTTACCCTCCGCTCCCCTGTGGCTGCGACCTCCTCCGTGGCTCCGAAGCTTCCCCCCTCCGCCACTCGCAGTCTCCACCCACGAAGGGGCTTCCTAGTGTGTGGAAACCTTTCCTCCTTCACAGCTCCCTCCCACTGGTGCAGGTCCTGTCCCGATTCTTTTGTCTCTGTTATTTCTTTTTTCTTTTGCCCTACCCAAGTACGTGGGGATTTTCTTGCCTTTTTGGAGGTCTGACGTCTTCTGCCAGCATTCAGTGGGTGTTCTGTAGGAGCAGTTCCACGTGTAGATGTATTTCTACTGTATCTTTGGGAAGGAAGGTGATCTCCACGTCTTACTCTTCCGCCATCTTGCCCAGACCCCCCCCATCTTGCCCAGACCCCCCCCCCATCTTGCCCAGACCCCCCCCCCATGTGGAAGTTTTATGTTTAATTTTTTGAGGAAACGCCATACTCTTTTCCATTATGACTGTACCACTTTACATTCCCACCAACAGTGCACCAGTGTTTCCTTTTCTCCACATCTTCTCCAACACTTATGTCTTATCTTGTTGATATCCATTCTAACAAGTGTGAGGTGATATCTCATTGTGGTTTTGCTTTGCATTTTCCTGATGACTAGTGATGTTGAGAACGTTTTCATCTCTCTGTTGGCCATTTGTAGGTCTTCTTGGAGAAATGTCTCTTCAGGTTCATTGCCCATTTTTAAATGAGGTTATTTGTTTTTGTGTTACTGAGTTTTAGGTATTACTTATATTTTTTGGATGTTAATTTATCATCAGATGTATGGTATGCAAATATTTTCTCTGATTCAGTCAGTTGTCTTTTTATGTTTTTGGTTGTTTCCTTTACTCTGCATAAGCTTTTTAGTTGAATTGAAAACCCCTTATCTATCTTAGGTTTTGTTGCTTTTGTTTTTGGGGTGATATCCACAATGATAAGAAACTTTCCTCTGTACATTTTCTTCAAGTGGTTTCACAATTTCAGGACATATGTTTACATTTTTTTTCCTTTTGAGTTGATTTTTGTATGTAGTGTGAGATAAGGGTCCAATTTCTTTCTTCTGTATGTGGATATCCAGTTTTACAAATACAATTTATTGAAAAGACTATAATTTCCCCATTGTTTGTTCTTGATACTTTTCTTCAAACATAATTTGACTGTAGATTTGCAGATTCATTTCTGGGATGTATATCCTGTTAATTTATCTATATGTCTTTTTTTTTTTTTTTAAATGGGAGTACCTTACTGTTTTGATTTCTGTAGGTTTGTAGTGTATTTTGAAATTAGGAAATGTGATGCCTCTGCCTCTTCTTTCCTTGTACAAGATTGCTTTGGCAATATGGTATTTTTCTGGTTCTATATAAACTTTAGGATTTTAAAGTATTGTCTGTAAAAAAACAGTCACAACAATTTTGATAACAATTGTGTTGAACCTGTAGATCACATTAGTATGGATTTTTAAAAATACTAAGTCTTACAATCCAGGCATTTGTGATATCTTTCAAATTAGTTGTGTCTTACTTAATTTCTTTCATCCATATTTTATAGTTTTCAGTACATAGATATTTCCCTTCCTTGGTTAAACTTGTTCCTAAGTATTTTATTCTTCTTGATGCTGTTGTAAATGGGATTTTTTTTCCTCCATTATTCTTTGGATAGTTGGTCAAGCTGAAGGTTTTTCAATTTTTAAAAATATTTTCAAAATATCAACTTTTAGTTTTAACTTTTAAATTATTTTCCTAGTTTCTGTTTTGTATATTTCTGATCTAATCTTTATTAATTCCTTCCTTATGCTGAATGTAGGTTTAATTTATTATTTATTTTCTAGTTCTTTACAGTGTTATGTTAGGTTTTCTTAATATGAAATCTGCCTTCATTATTACATAGGGTTTCATCACTATAAACTTCCTTCTTAGGGAGACCACTGTTTCGGGGTGCATGAGGAGAGGGGATTCAGAACACTGCCTAAATGAGCTCCAGAGCTGGGTGCGAGCTGCGGCTATCAGCATGGATCCCAGAGACAGGCATGAAACACTAAGGCTGCTGCTGCAAGCACCAAGAGACCTGTGTGCAAGCACAGGTCACTACCCACTCCTCCCCTCCAGGGAAACTGTGCAGCCCACCACGGCCAGATTCCCATGATCCAGTGACAACTTCCCTGGGAGAACGCATGGCATGCCTCAGGCTGTTGAAATGTCACACGGGCCTCTGCTGCAGCAGGCTCGCCCCTCATTCTATACCCCTCCCTCCCCCTGGCCTCAGTGAGCCAGAGCCCCCTAATCAGCTGCTATTTAACCCGTCCTGTCTGGGTGGCAATAGATGCCCTCAGGCGACCTACATGCAGAGCCAGGGCCAAATCCAAAGCTGAACATCAGGAGCTGTGCGAACAAAGAAGAGAAAGGGAAAATTCTCCCAGCAGCCACAGGAGCAGTGGATTGAAGCTCCACAATCAACTTGATGTACCTTGCATCTGTGGAATACCTGAATAGACAATGAATCATCCCAAAATTGAGATGGTAGACTTTGGGAGCAACTGTAGACATGGGGTTTGCGTTCTGCGTCTAATTTTTTTCCAGTTTTATGTTTATCTTAGTTTAGTATTTAGAGTTTATTATCATTTGCAGATTTGTTTATTGATTTGGTTGCTCTCTTCCTTTTTCGTTTAATATATAGAAATATATATATTTTCTCCTTTTTCACTTTTTGTGAGTGTGTATGTGTATGCTTCTTTGTGTGATTTTGTTGGTGTAGCTTTGCTTTTACCATTTGTCCTAGGGTTCTGTCTGTCTTTATTTATTTATTTTTGTATAGTTTGTGGCACTTGTTATCATTGGTGGATTTGTTTTTGGGTTGGGTTGCTCTTTTCTTTCTTTCTTTCCTTCTTTTTCTTTTTCTTATTACTTTTTAATTTTTTAAATTTTTAATCATTTTTTAATAACTTTCTTTTATTTTATATATTTTTCTTTCTTTCTTTCTTTCTTTCTTTCTCTCTCTCTCTCTCTCTTTCTTTCTTTCTTTCTTTCTTTCTTTCTCTCTTTCTTTCTCCTGTTTCTACTGAGCCATGTGACTGACAGGGTCATGGTACTCCAGCCGGGTGTCAGGCCTGTGCCTCTATGGTGGGAGAGCCAAGTTAAGGACATTGGTCCACCAGAGACCACCTGGCCCTGCATAATATCAAATGGCAAAAGCAATCCCAGGGATCTCTATCTCAACATTAAGACCCAGCTCCACTCAAAGACCAGCAAGCTCCAGGGCTGGACACCCTATGCCAAACAACCAGCAAGACAAGAACAAAATGTCACCCATTAGCAGAGAGGATGCCTAAAATCATAATAAGGTCACAGACACCCCAAAACAAACCACCAGACGCAGTCCTGCCCACCAGAAAGACAAGATCCAGCCTCATCCACCAAAACACAGTCACCAGTCCCCTCCACCAGGAAGCCTACACAACCCACTGAACCAACCTTACTCACTGGGGCAGAAAACAAAAACAATGGGAACTGTGAACTGGCAGCCTGCAAAAAGGAGACCCCAAACACAGTAAGTTAAGCAAAATGAGAAGACAAAACACACAGCAGATGAAGGAGCAAGGTAAAAACCCACCAGACCAAACAAATGAAGAGGAAATAGACAGTCTACCTGAAAAAGAATTCAGAGTAATGATAGTAAAGATGATCCAAAATCTTGGAAATGGAATGGAGAAAACACTAGAAAAGTTTAACAAGGACCTAGAAGAACTAAAGATCAAACAAACAATGATGAACAACAGAATAGATGAAAATAAAAATTCTCTAGAAGGAATCAATAGCAGAATAACTGAGACATAAGAATGGATAAGTGACCTGAAAGAAAAAACAGTGGAAATAACTACCACAGAGCAGAATAAAGCAAAAAGAATGAAAATAATTGAGGACAGTCTCAGAGACTCCTGGGACAACATCCAATGCACCAACATTCAAATTATAGGGGTTCCAGAAGAAGAACAGAAAAAGAAAGGGATTGAGAAAATATTTGAAGAGATTATAGTTGAAAACTTCCCTAATATGGGAAAGGAAAAAGTCAATCAAGTCCAGAAAGTACAGAGAGTCCCATAGGAGGATAAATCTAAGGAGTAACATGCCAAGACACATATTAAGCAAACTACCAAAAATTAAATACAAAGAAAAAATATTAAAAGCAACAAGGGAAAAACAACAAATAACATATAAGGGAATCCCCAAAATGTTAACAGCTGATCTTTCAGTAGAAACTCTGCAAGCCAGAAGGGAGTGGAAGGACATATTTAAAGTGATGAAAGGCAAAAACCTACAACCAAGATTACTCCACCCAGCAAGGATATCATTCAGATTCGACGGAGAAATTAAAACCTTTACAGACAAGCAAAAGCTGAGAGAGTTCAGCACCACCAAACCAGCTTTACAATAAATGCTAAAGGAACTTCTCTAGGCAAGAAACACAAGAGAAGGAAAACACCTACAATAACAAACCCAAAACATTTAAGAAAATGGGAATAGGAACATACATATCGATAATTACCTTAAATGTAAGTGGATTAAATGCTCCCACCAAAAGACACAGACTGGCTGAATGGATGCAAAAACAAGACCCATATATATGCTGTCTACAAGAGACCCACTTCAGACCTAGAGACACATACAGACTGAAAGTGAGGGGATGGAAAAAGATATTCCATGCAAATGGAAATCAAAAGAAAGCTGGAGTAGCAATTCTCATATCAGACAAAATAGACTTTAAAATAAAGACTATTACAAGAGACAAAGAAGGACACTACATAATGATCAAGGGATCACTCCTACAAGAAGATATAACAATTGTAAATATTTATGCACCCAACATAGGAGAACCTGAATACATAAGACAAATACTAACAGCCATAAAAGGGGAAATCGACAGTAAGACAATCATAGTAGGGCCTTTAACACCCCACTTTCACCAATGGACAGATCATCCAAAATGAAAATAAATAAGGAAACACAAGCTTTAAATGATACATTAAACAAGAGGGACTTAATTGATATTTATAGGACTTTCCATCCGAAAACAACAGAATACACTTTCTTCTCAAGTGCTCATGGAACATTCTCCAGGATAGATCATATTTTGGGTCACAAATCAAGCCTCAGTAAATTTAAGAAAATTGAAATTGTATCAAGTATCTTTGCTGATCACAATGCTATGAGACTAGATATCAATTACAGGAAAAAAAATCTGTAAAAATACAAACACATGGAGGTTAAACAATACACTACTAAATAACCAAGAGATCACTGAAGAAATAGAAGAGGAAATAAAAAAATACCTAGAAACAAATGGCAATGAAACACGATGATCCCCTATCAAATTACCAATGGCATTTTTCAAAAAACTAGAACAAAAAATTTCACAATTTGTATGGAAACACAAAAGACTCCGAATATCCAAAGCAATCTTGACAAAGAAAAATGGATCTGGTGGAATCAGGCTCCTGGACTTCAGACTATACTACAAAGCTACAGTAATCAAGACAGCATGGTACTGGCAGAAAAACAGAAATACAGATCAGTGGGACAGGGTAGAAAGCCCAGAGGTAAACCCACGTACATATGGTCACCTTATCTTTGATAAAGGAGGCAAGAATATACAATGGAGAAAAGACAGCTTCTTCAATAAGTGGTGCTGGGAAAACTGGACAGCTATGTGTAAAAGAATATAATTAGAACACTCCCTACTACCATACACAAAATTAAACTCAAAATAGATTAAAGACCTAAAAGTAAGGCCAGACACTATAAAACTCTTAGAGGAAATCATAGGCAGAATTCTCAATGATATAAATCACAGCAAGATCCTTTTTGACACATGTCCTGGAGAAATGGAAGTAAAAACCAAAATGAACAAATGGGACCTAAAGAAACTTAAAATCTTTGGCACGGCAAAGGAAAACATAAACAAGACAAAAGGACAATCCTCAGAATGGGAGAAAATATTTGGAAATGAAGCAACAGACAAAGGATTAATCTCCAAAATTTACATGTGGCTAATGCAGCTCAATATCAAAAACACACACAACCCAGTCAAAAAATGGGCAGAAGACCTAAACAGACATTTCTCCAAAGAAGATATACAGATTGCCAATAAACATATGAAACGATGCTCAACATCACTAATCATTAGAGAAAAACATATCTAAACTCTAATGAGGTATCACCTCACACCGGTCAGAATGACCATCATCAAAAAATCTACAAGCAATAAATGGTGGAGAGGGTGTGGGGAAAAAGGAACCCTCTTGCACTGTCGGTGGGAATATATATTGATGCAGCCACTATGGAGAACAGTATGGAGGTTCCTTAAAAAACTAAATATAGAACTATCATACAACCCAGCAATCCCACTACTCGGCATATACCCTGAGAAAACCATAATTCAAAAAGGGTCATGCACCACAATGTTCATTGCAGCTCTATTTACAAGAGCCAGGACATGGAAGTAACCTATGTGTCCATTGACAGATGAATGGATAAAGAAGATGTGGCACATATGTACAATGGAATACTACTCTGCCATAAAAAGAAACGAAATTGAGTTATTTGTAGTGAGGTGGTTGGAGCTAGAGTCTGTTCTAGAGTGAAGTAAGTCAGAAAGAAAAACAAATACTGTATGCTAACACATATATATGGAATCTAAAAAAAAAATAAAAAGTCTCTGATGAACCTAGGGGCAGGACAGGAATAAAGACCCAGACATAGAGAATGGACTTGAGGACACAGGGTGGAGGAAGGGTAAGTTGGGAAGAAGTGAGAGAGTGGCATGGACATATATACAGCACCAAATGTAAAATAGATAGCTAGAGGGAAGCAGCCACATAGCACAGAGAGATCAGCTCAGTGCTTTGTGACCACCTAGAGGGGTGGAATATGGAGGGTGGGAGGGAAACACAAGAAGGAGGAGATATGATGATATATGTATATGTATAGCTGATTCACTTTGTTATAAAGCAGAAACTAACACACCATTGTAAAGCAATTATACTCCAGTAAAGATTTAAAAACCAACAACAAACAATAAATTAAAAAATAAAATAAAATAAAATAGATAGGGACTTCCCTGTCAGTCCAGTGGTTAAGACTTTGCCTTCCAGTGCAAGGGGTGCTGGTTTGAGCCCTGGTTGGGGAGCTAAGATCCCACATTCCTCACTGCCAAAAACCCAAAACTTAAAAAAAAAGTAATATTGTAACAAATTCAATAAAGACTTTAAAAATGGTCTGCATCAAAAAAAAAAAATCTTTAAAAAAAAAACAAACCAAAAAAACCCAGAAAAAACATCTTCCTTCTTAGAACTGCTTTTACTGCATCCCATATCTTTTGCCATGTTGTGTTTCCATTTTCATTTTCCTCATGATATTTTTTACTTACCTTTTGATTTCTTCAGTGGCCTATTGGTTGTTCAGGAATGTTTTGTTTAATATCCACATAGTTGTGAATTTTCCAATTTTCCTTTTGCTACTGATTTCTAGTTATGTATCATTGTGATTGAAAAGACACTTGATATGATATCAATCTCCTTTAATTTGTTAACACTTCTTTTTATGGCCTAGCAACATATGGAGAATATTTTGGAGAATGTCCCATATGTTATTGACCTATATATATGTATTTTGCTGTTTTTTAGGTCCATATGGCCTATGGAGTTAATCAAATCTCTGTTTTCATATTGAATTTCTGCCTAGTGGTCTATCCATTATTGAAAGTGGGGTATTGAAGTCCCCTACTTTTTTGTATTGCTGTCTATTTCTGCTCCCTTCAGGTTTGTTAATATTTGCCTTATATATTTAAATGCTCCTGTATTGGGTGAATATATATTTACAAAGTTTATGTCCTCTTGATTAATTCGTCTATTTTTCATTATATAATGACCATCTTCGTTTCTTGTTACAGCTTTAAGTTAAAGTTTATTTTGTTGATATAAATACATCTGTTCTCTTTTGGTTTCCATTTGCATGAAATATTTTTTTTCATCTCTTTTGTTTAAGGCTGTGTGTGTCCTTAAACCTGAAGTGAGTCTCTTGTAGGCAACATATAGTTGTGTCTTTTATTATCCATTTAGTTACATTATACCTTTTGATTAGATAACTTATTCTATCTACATTTAAAGTAACTATTGATAAATCAAGCCTTACTATTGCCACCTTATGATTTTCTGCCTATTTTGTAGTGTTCTTGCTCCTTTCTTCCTCTGTAACTGCCTTTCTTTGTGATTGATGATTTTCCATATTGTAATACTTTGTTTTCTTTCTAAATATATTTTTAGTACCTACTGGAGGTTTTTGCTATGTGATTGCCATGAGACTTACATAAAACATCTATAGTTATAAGAGCCTATGTAAAGCTGATAACAATTTAACGCCAGTTGTCTACAAAAACTATATGTTATTCCCTCTCAAAATTTTATATAATTGATGTCTCAATTCATATCTTTTTATATTGTGCATTCATTAACAAATTATTGCAATATTTTAAATATTATTGTCTTTTAACTTTTATGCTAGTTAAAAGTACTTTACAAAACACCAGAAAACACTTCCTGAATTTCATTATATATTTAGCTTTACCAGTGAGTTTCATAATTTCTTGTTTTCATGGGGTTTCTTAGTGTCCTTTGTATCACTTTTTGTGGTTCCACACATAAGTGATATGATATGATATTTGTCTTTGTCTGACTTACTTCACTTAGAATGATAATCTCTAGATCTATGCATGTTGCTGCAAATGGCCTTATTTAATTATTTTTTATGGCTGAGTAACATTCCATTGTATATATGTAACACATCTTCTTTATCCATTCATCTGTCAATGGACATTTTGGTTGCTTCCATGTTTTGGCTATTGTAAATTGTTCTGCAATGAATATTGTCATGCATGTATCTTTTTGAATTATGTTTTCTTCTGAATATATGCCCAGGAATGGGATTGCTGGATCATATGGTAGCTCTATATTTAGTTTTTTAAGAAACCTCCATACTGTTCTCCATAGTGGCTCTACCAATTTACATTCCCACCAACAGTGTAGAAGTGTTTCCTTTTCTCCACATCCTGTCCAGCATTTAATTTTTGTAGATTTTTTGCTTGATAATGGCTATTCCGACTGGTGTGACATGATACCCCATTTTAGTTTTGATTTGCATTTTCTAATAATTAGTGAGGTTGAGCATCTTTTCGTGTACTTTTTGGCCATCTGTATGTCTACTTTGGAGAAATGTCTATTTAGGTCTTCTGCTCATTTTTTGATTGAGGTGTTGTTTTTTTTTGATATTGAGCTGTATGAGCTCTTTGTATATTTGGGGGCTTAATCCTTTGTGGGTCACATCTTTTGCAAATATTTTCTCCCATTCTGTGGCTAGTCTTTTTGTTTTGTTTATGGTATCCTTTGCTGTGCAAAAGCTTTTGAATAAAATTAGGTTCTGTTTGTTTCTTTTTCTTTGTATTTACATTACTCTAAGAGACGGATTGAAAAAGATATTGCTGTGATTTATGTAAAAGAGTGTTCTTCCTATGTTTTCCTCTAAGACTTTCATATTATCTGGTCTTACATTTAGGTCTTTAATCCATTTTGAGTTTATTTTTGTGTATGGGGTTAGATAGTGTTCTAATTTCATTCTTTTACATATAGCTGTCCAGTTCTCCTATTACCACTTACTGAAGAGACTGTCTTTTCTCCATTGTATATTCTTGCCTCCTTTGTCATAGATTAATTGTCCATAGGTGTGTGAGTTTACTTTTGGGCTTTCTATCCTGATCCATTCATGTATACATGTTTCTGTGCCACTACCATACTGTTTTAATTATTGTTGCTTTGTAGTATACTCTTAACTCAGGGACCCTGATTCCTCCAGCTCCACTTTTCCTTCTCAAGATTGCTTTCTATTTGGGGTCTTTTGTGTCTCCATACAAATTTTATGATTTCAGTTCTATTTCTGGGAAAAATGCCCTTGGTAATTTCATAGGGATTGCATTGCATCTGTAAATTGCCTTGGTTAGTATAGTCATTTTAACAATATTGACTCTTCCAACGTCAGAACACAGTATGTCTTTCCATATGTTTGTGTCATCTTTGATTTCTTTCAACAATGTCTTATAGTTTTTGGAGTACAGGTCTTTTGCTACCTTAGGTACTTTTATTCCTAGGTATTTTATTCTTCTTGATGAGGTGGCAAAGGGGATTATTTCCTTAAATTTTCTTTCTTATTTTTGTTGTTAGTGTATGGAAACAAAAGTGAAAATAATTGAGAGAGTGGAGCAAGGGGAAATGATGTTACACATCACTTTTTTTTTTTTAACATCTTTATTGGAGTATAATTGCTTTACATTGTTGTGTTAGTTTCTGTGGTATAACAAAGAGAATCAGCTATATACGTATACATATATCCCCATATCTCTTCCCTCTTGTGTGTCCCTCCCTCCCACCCTCCTTATCCCACCCCTCTAGGTGGTCACAGAGCACTGAGTTGATCTCCCTGTGCTATGCAGCTGCTTCCCATTAGCTACCTATTTTACATTTGGTAGTGTATATATGTCAATGCCACTCTCTCACTTCTTCCCAGCTTACCATTCCCCCTCCCCATGTCCTCACATCCATTCTCTATGTCTCTGTCTTTATTCCTGTCCTGTGCCTAAGTTCTTCAGAGCCATTTTTTTTATAGATTCCATATATATGTGTTAGCATACAGTATTTGTTTTTCTCTTTCTGATTTGCTTCACTCTGTATGACACACTCGAGGTCCACCCACCCCACTACAAATAATTCAATTTTGTTTCTTTTTATTGCTGAGTAATATTCCATTGTACATATATGGACCACATCTTCTTTATCCATTCATCTGTTGATGGACACTAAGGTTGCTTCCACATCCTGGCTATTGTAAATAGTGCTGCAATGAACACTGTGGTACATGACTCTTTTTCAATTATGGTTTTCTCAGTGTATATGCCCAGTAGTGGGATTGCTGGATCATATGGTAGTTCTATTTTTAGTTTTTTAAGGACCCTCCATACTGTTCTCCATAATGGCTATATCAACTTACATTCCCACCAACAGTGCAAGAGGGTTCCCTTTTCTCCACACCCTCTCCAGCATTTATTGGTTGTAGATTTATTGATGATGGCCATTCTGACCGGTGTGAGGTGATATCTCATTGTAGTTTTGATTCGCAATTCTCTAATAATTAGTGATGTTGAGCATCCTTTCATGTGTTTGTTAGCAATCTGTATATCTTCTTTGGAGAAATGTCTATTTAGGTCTTCTGCCAATTTTTGGATTGGGTTGATTTTTTTTTTTTTGATGTTGAGCTACATGAGCAGCTTGTATATTTTGGATATTAATCCTTTGTCATTTGCTTCGTTTGCAAATATTTTCTCCCATTCTGAAGGTTGTCTTTTCATCTTTTTTATTGTTTCCTTTGCTGTGCAAAAGATTTTAAGTTTCTTTAGGCCCCATTGGTTTATTTTTGTTTTTACTTCCATTTCTCTAGGACATGGGTCAAAAAGGATCTTGCTGTAAATTATGTCAAAGAGTGTTTTTCCTATGTTTTCCTCTAAGCGTTTTATAGTGTGTGGCCTTGTATTTAGGTCTTTAATCCATTTTGAGTTTATTTTTGTGTATAGGGTTAGATAGTGTTCTAATTTCATTCTTTTACATGTAGCTGTCCAGTTTTCCCAGCACCACTTATTGAAGAGGCTGTCTTTTCTCCATTGTATATTCTTGCCTCCTTTATCAAAGATAAGGTGACCATATGTGTGTGGATTTAGCTCTCGGCTTTGTATCCAGTCCTATTGATCTATATTTCTGTTTTTGTGCCAGTACCATACTGTCTTGATGACTGTAGCTTTATAGTATATTCTGAAGACCAGGAGCCTGATTCCTCCAGCTCCATTTTCTTTCTCAGGATTGCATTGGCTATTCAGGGTCTTTTTTATTTCCATACAAATTGTGAAATTTCTGTTCTAGTTCTGTGAAAGGTGCCATTGGTAGTTTGATAGGGATTGCATTGAATCTGCAGATTGCTTTGGGTAGTATAGTCATTTTCACAATGTTGATTCTTCCAATCCAAGAACATGGTGTATCTCTCCATCTGTTTGTATCATCTTTGATTACTTTCATCAGTGTCTTATAGTTTTCTGCACACAGGTCTGTTTTCTCCTTAGGTAGGTTTATTCCTAGGTATTTTATTCTTTTTGTTGCAATGGTAAATGGGAGTGTTTCCTTAATTTCTTTTTCAGAAATTTTGTTAGTGTATAGGAGTGCAAGAGATTTCTGTGCATTAATTTTGTATCCTGCTACTTTACTAAATTGATTGATTTAGCTCTAGTAGTTTTCTGGTAGCATGTTTAGGATTCTGTATGTATAGTATCATGTCATCCGCAAACAGTGAGTTTTACTTCTTCTTTTCTGATTTGGATTCTTTTTATTTCTTTCTCTTCTCTGATTGTTGTGAATAAAACTTTCAAAACTATGTTGAGTAATGTGGTGACCTTGTCTTGTTCTTGATCTTAGTGGAAATGGTTTCAGATTTTCACCATTGAGCACAAAGTTGCCTGTGAGTTTGTAATTTATGGCTTTGATTATGTTGAGGTAATTTCCCTCTATGCCTACTTTCTGGAGGGTTTTTTATCATTAATGGGTGTTGAATTTTGTCAAAATCTTTTTCTGCATCTATTGAGATTATCGTATGGTTGTCCTCCTTCAATTTGTTAATATGGTGTATCACATTGATTAATTTGTGTATATTGAAGAATCCTTGCATTATTGGGATAAACCCCACTTGATCATGGTGTATGATCCTTTTAATGTGCTGTTGGATTCTGTTTCCTAGTATTATGTTGAGGATTTTCGCATCTGTGTTCATCATTGATATTGGCCTGTAGTTTTCTTTTATGTGACTTCTTTGTCTGGTTTTGGTATCATGGTGATGATGGCCTCGTAGAATGAGTTTGGGAGTGTTCCTCCCTCTGCTATATTTTGGAAGACTTTGAGAAGGATAGGTGTTAGCTCTTCTCTAAATGTTTGATAGAATTCGCCTGAGGAGTCATCTGGTCCTGGGCGTTTGTTTGTTGGAAGAGTGTTAATCATGGTTTCGGTTTCAGTGCTTGTTATTGTTCTGTTTATATTTTCTATTTCTTCCTGGTTCAGTCTCGGAAGGTTGTGCTTTTTTAAGAATTTGTCTATTTTTCCAATTTGTCCATTTTATTGGCATATAGGTGCCAAACATGAGAGATCATCATCTTTCATGGTCCTTTGTGTTTCTGCATTGCCAGTTGTTACTTCTCCTTTTTCATTTCTAACTCTGTTGATTTGCGTCTTCTCCCTTTTATTCTTATTGAGTCTGGCTAATGGTTTGTCAATTTTGTATATCTTCTCAAAGAACCAGCTTTTAGTTTTTTTGATATTTCCTATTGTTTCCTTCATTGCTTTTACATTTATTTCTGATCTGATCTTTATGATTTCTTTCCTTCTGCTAACTTTGATTTTTTGTTCTTCTTCTTTCTCTAATTGCTTTGGGTGTAAGGTTATGGTTTTTATTAGAGATTTTTCTTGTTTCTTTAGGTAGGATTGTATTGTTATAAACTTCCTTTTTAGAATTACTTTGGCTGCCTCCCATAAGTTTTGGGCTGTCGTGCTTTCATTACCATTTGTTTCTAGGTATTTTTTGATTCCCTCTTTGATTTCTTCAGTGATCTCTTGGTTATTTATCAGCATATTGCAGCCTTCATGTGTTTGTATTTTTTACAGCTTTTTTTCTGTTTTTGTTATCTAGTCTCATAGCGTTGTGGTCGGGAAAGTACTTGATACGATCTCAATTTTCTTAAGTTTGACAAGGCGTGATTTGTGACCCAAGATATGATCTATCCTGGAGAATGTTCCATGAGCACTTGAGAAGAAAGTGTATTCTGCTGTCTTTGGGGGGAATGCCCTATATATATCAATCAAGTACATCTTGTTTAATGTATCATTTAAAGCTTGTGTTTCCTTATTTATTTTCATTTTGGATGATCTGTCCATTGGTGAAAGTGGGGTTTTCAAGTCCGCTACTATTATTGTGCTACTGTCGATTTCTCCTGTTATGGCTGTTACCATTTGCCTTATGTATTGGGGTGCTCCTCTTTTGGGTCTATAAATATTTACAATTGTTATATCTTCTTCTTGGATTGATCCCTTGATCATTGTGCAGTGCCCTTCTTTGCCTCTTGTAATAGTCTTTATTTTAAAGTCTGATACAAGAATTGCTACTCCAACTTTCTTTGGATTTCCATTTGCAGGGAATATCTTCTCCCATCCCCTCACTTTCAGTCTGTATGTGTTCCTAGGTTTGAAGTGGGTCTCTTGTAGACAGCATATATATGGTTCTTGTTTTTGTATCCATTCAGCAAGTCTGTGTCTTTTCCTTTGAGCATTTAATCCATTTACATTTAAGGTAATTATCGATATGTATGTTCCTATTACCATTTTCTTAGTTGTTTGGGGTTTGTTTTTGTAGGTCTTTTCCTTCTCTTGTGTTTCCTGCCTAGAGAAGTTCCTTTAGCATTTGTTGTAGAGCTGGTTTGGTGGTGTTGAATTCTCTTAGCTTCTGCTTGTCTGTAAAATTTTAATTTCTCCATCAAATCTGAATGAGATCCTTGATAGGTAGAATAATATTGTTTGTAGGCTTTTGCCTTTCATTGCTTTAAATATGTCCTGCCACTCCCTCCTGGTTTTCAGAGTTTCTGCTGAATGATCAGCTGTTAACCTTATGGTGATCCCTTGTATGCTATTTGTTGCTTTTCCCTTGGGGCTTTTAATAGTTTTTTTCTTTGTATTTAATTTTTGATGGTTTGATTAATATGTGTCTTGGCATGTTTTTCCTTGGATTTATCCTTCTATTGGACTCTCTGTGCTTCCTGGACTTGATTTCATTTCCTATATTAGGGAAGTTTTCAACTATAATCTCTTCAAATATTTTCTCAGTCCCTTTCTTTTTCTCTTCTTCTTCTGGGACCCCTATAATTCGAATGTTGGTGCATTGGATGTTGTCCCAGAGACCATGGAGAGTGTCCTGAATTCTTTTCATTATTCTTTATTCTGCTCTGCGGTAGTTATTTCCACTATTTTATCTTCCAGGTCACTTATCTATTCTTCTGCTTCAGTTATTCTGCTATTAATTCCTTCTAGATAATTTTTAATTTCATTTATTGTGTTGCTCATCATTGTTTGTTTGCTCTTTAGTTCTTCTAGGTCCTTTTTAAACCTTTCTTGTGTTTTCTTCATTCTATTTCCAAGATTTGGATATCTTTACTATCATTACTCTGAGTTCTTTTTCAGGTAGACTGCCTATTTCCTCTTCATTTGTTTGGTCTGTTGGTTTTTTACCTTGCTCCTTCATCTGCTGTGTATTTCTCTGTCTTCTCATTTTGCTTACCTTACTGTGTTTGGGGTCTCCTTTATGCAAGTTGCAGGTTTGTAGTTCCCATTGTTTTTGTTTTCTGCCCCCAGTGAGTAAGGTTGGTTCAGTGGGTTGTGTAGGCTTCCTGGTGGAGGGGACTGGTGCTGGTGTTCTGGTGAATGAGGCTGGATCTTGTCTTTCTGGTGGGCAGGACCGAGTCTGGTGGTGTGTTTTGGCATGTCAGTGAACTTATTTTGATTTTAGGCAGCCTCTCTGCTAATGGGTGGGGTTCTGTTCCTTTCTTGCTAGTTATTTGGCATGGGATGTTAAGCACTGTAGCTTGCTGGTCGTTGAGTGGAGCTGGGTCTTAGCGTTTAGACAGATATCTCTGTGAGAGTTCTTGCTAATTGATATTATGTGGGACCAGGAGGTCTCTGGTCATCAAATGTCCTGAACTCGGCTCTTCCACCTGCGAGGCTCAGGCCTGACAGCCGCCCAGAGCACAGATACCCTGTCAGCCAGATGCCTCAGAAGAAAAGGGAGAAAAAAAGAAAGAAAGAAAGAAAGGAAGGAAGAAAGAAAGAAAGAAAGAAAGAAAGAAAGAAAGAAAGAAAGAAAGAAAGAAAGAAAGTGAAAAATAAAGTAATTAAAAGAAAAAAAATTTTAAATATTATTAAAATAAAAAAAGTAATTTAAAAAAAAGAAGAGAGCAACCAAACCAATAAACAAATCCACCAATGATAACAAGCTATAAAAACTAAACTAAGATAAACATATAAATCCGAAACTAGTCAGTCGCATACAGCAAACCCCAAGTCTACAGTTGCTCCTAAAGTCCACTGCCTCAATTTGGGGATGATTCATTGTCTATTCAGGTATTACACAGATGTGGGGTACATCAAAATGATTGTGGAGATTTAATCTGCTGCTCCTGAGGCCGCTTGGAGAAATTTCCCTTTCTCTTCTTTGTTTGCACAGCTCCTGGGGTTCAGCTTTGGATTTAGCCCCGCCTCTACGTGTAGGCTGCTCTCTGGCGTCTGTTCTTCCCCCAGACAAGAGAAGGTTAAAGCAGCGGCTGATTAGGGGGTCTGGCTCACTCAGGCTGGGGAGAGGGAGGGGTACGGAATGTGGGGCGAGCCTATGGCAGCAGAGGCCAGTGTGACGTTGCAACAGCCTGAGGTGTGCCATGTATTATCCAGGGGAATTTTTCCCTGGATCATGGGACCCTGGCAGTGGCAGACTGCACAGGCTCCCAGGAGGGGAGTTGTGGATAGTGACCTGTGCTTGCACATAGGATTCTTGTTGGCTTCAGCAGCATCATTAGCGTTTCATGCCCATCTCTGTGGTGCACACTGATAGCTGTGGCTTGCGTCCGTCACTGGATCTCATTTAAGCAGTGCTCTGCCTTCTGTGGGCAGACAGAGAAGTAATTCCCTCTCCTCATGCACCCCAAAACAAGGGTTTCTTTCCTTTAGGCAGGTCCAGACTTTTTCCCGGACTCCCTCCCAGCTAGCTGTGGTGCACTAGCCCCCTTTAGGCTGTGTTCACACAGCCAACCCCATTCCTCTCCCTGGGATCTGACTTCTGAAGCCCAGGCCTCAGCTACCAGCCCCCACCCACCCCAGCGGGTAAGCAGACAAGCCTCTCAGGCTCGTGAGTGCTGGTTGGCACTGATCCTCTGTGTGAGAATCTCTGCCCTTTGCCCTCTGTACCCCTGTTGCTGTGCTCTCCTCCATGGCTCCAAAGATTCGCCCCCCACCCTGTGCACCCCCCATCTCCACCAGTGAAGGGGCTTCCTACTGTGTGGAAAAGTTTCCTCCTTCACAGCTCCCTCCCAGTGATGCAGGTCCTGTCCCTATTCTTTTGTCCCTGTTTCTTCTTTTTCCCTAGCCAGGTACGTGGGCAATTTCTTGCCTTTTGGGAACTGAGGTCTTTTGCCAGCGTTCAGTAGGTGTTCTGGAGGAGTTGTTCCACATGTAGATGTATTTTTGATGTATTCATGGGGAGGAAGGTGATCTCCACATCTTACTCCTCCATCATCTTGAAGGTCCTCCCATCACTTGTTCTTATAACATGAATTGCTCAACCATCAGCATGATTCTAAAGAACAAGGAGAAGATCATTGAACATGTGATGCCTGCTATGCTGATGACATCAACTGTAATATCAAAGAAGCGTGGAAAAATGATGGAGGAGATGAAGAAACTTCTCAGTGTGTGGATGCAGAATCAGCATCATTGTCGAGTCCCACTCCACTTAATGATGATTCAAGAGAAAGCTAGAAACCTTTATGAAGACTTGAAGAAGAAACAAGGCAAAGAATCAGAAGGCACATTTTTTAATGCCAGCCATGGCTGGTTTCATTGGTTCAAGGCTAGGGCCAACCATCACAACATGAAAGTAAGTGGTGAGGTGGTGAGTGCAGATATCATAGATGCCCAGGAATTTCCTGAAGCACTTCAGGAAAAACATCAGTAAGGAGGAAATTTTGATGCCAGGCTATAAAGCAGTAAAGGATAGGCTAACTCTTTTGTTTGGTGACAATGATTCCAGTGATATGAAGCTGAAGCCTCTCTTAGTTTATCATTCAGAGAACCCAAGAGCCCTTAGAAACATAGGCAATGATTCTCTTCCTGTTGTGTGTAAGTGTAACCCCAAAGCCTGGGTTACACAGTCCATTTTCCAGGACTGGTTTTTCCACCACTTTTTCCTGGAGGTAGAGAAATACTTCTTGGAGAAGGACGTCCCATTAACATTCTTTTGCTTCTCAACAATGCTCCAGGCCAACCCCCATTCATGGATGACTTTTATCCCAACATCAAAGTAGTATATCTGCCACCAAATATTACGTCACTCATCCAACTTATGGACAAGGGAGTTATAGCGATTTTCAAGAAATATTATTTACGTCACACTTTTTTGTCAGGCAGTAAAAGTGAGTGACAAATCAGGAACAACCTTGTGACACTTTTGGAAAGACTATAACATCTACAAGGCCATAAAAAAATCATTGACTTTGCTTGACGTGAGGTTACTGCCATCACCATGTATGGGGTTTGGAAGAACCTTTGCCTGCAGTTTTTTCATGATTTTCGTGGATTTGAGGAGGTGGATGAGGAGTCCAAAGAGGTCTTCAGCAACTTAGTGACCCTCAGTGAGAAGCTGGAGCTAGATCTGCAAGAGGATGACTATGTTGAACTCCTTGCTGTGCAACACGAGGAGCTTACTAATGAAGACCTGATGGAATTGGAGGTCCCGAAAAAGGATAAAGAGAGACAAGAGGAAGAAGGAGTAACTGAAGAACTGAAGAGATTCATGATGCAGGAAGTGGCAAGGGAATTTTCTTTATTTGAGGAGGCACTGTTAGTTTTTGAGGCACAAGACCCGTATATAGAGCAGTACACGAAGGTTGCAGCAGCCGTTCAGAATGCAGTCCATTGCTACCATGTCATTTATGAGAAGAAAAAAAGAGCAACTACCCAGACATCATTGGATTATTTTTTCAAGAGGGTAGATAGAATTGAATGCAACAAGGAACCAGAACCTGTGCCATCAACGTCAGGTGTGAGTGAAATTGCAGCTTGCCCTCCATCTCCTATTGCTGATGATCCTTCAGCTCTACCATCTCCCACCTAATCTCCTTCCTCCAGTCAGTAACTCTTCCTGACTGTTCACTCGATGCCAGCCCCTGTAGGCCAGCTGTTGTACTGTACCACTGCACTTTTCAAGGTACTGTACTGTAAGATTAAAAATGTTTTCTTTATTTTTGTGTTTTTTAATGTATTATTTGTGTAAAAAGTATTATAAACCTATTACAGTACAGTGCTATATAGCAGATATTGTTACTTTGGTACCTAGGTTAACTTTGCTGGACTTATGAACAAATTGGACCTAAGAACATGCTCTCGGAATGGAACTCGTTCATATGTAGGGGATTTAGTGTATGTGTCTGGTTTTGGTATCAGGGTGATGGTGGCCTCATAGAATGAGGTCAGAAGTGTGCCTTGCTCTACAATTTTTTGGAATAGTTTCAGAAGGATAGGTGTTAACTCTTCTCTAAAAGTTGGATAGAATTTGCCCACAAAGCCATCTGGTCCTGGACTTTTGTTTGTTGGGAGTTTTTACATCACAGTTTCAATTTTAGTATTTGTGATTGCTTTGTTCATATTTTCTATTTCTTCCGGTACAGTCTTGGGAGACTGTACCTTTCTAAGAATTTGTCCATTTCTTCTAGGTTGTCCTATTTATTGGCATATAGTTGCTTGTAGTATTCTCTTATGATCCTTTGTAATTTTTTATTTTATTTTTGGTGTCAGCTGTAAATTCTCCTTTTTCATTTGTATTTTTTTTTTTTTTTTACTTTGAGCCCTCTCCCTTTTTTTCTGGATAAGCCTGTCTAAAGGTTTATCAGTTTTGTTCCTCTTTTCAAACAATGAGCTTTTAGTTTTATTAATCTTTTCTGTTGTTTTCCACATTTCTATTTCATGTATTTCTGCCTGATCTTTATGATTTTTTTTCTTCTACTAACTTTGGGGTTTTTTTTCTCTAGTTGCTTTAGATGTAAAGTTAGGTTGTTTATTTGAGATTTTTCTTGTTTCATGAGGTAAGAATTTATTGCTAGAAACTTCCCTCTTAGAACTGCTTTTGCTGTATCCCATGGGTTTTGAATTGTCATGTTTTCATTTTCATTTGTCTCTAGGTATTTTTTGATTTCTCCTTTGATTTCTTCAGTGATCCATAGGTTGTTTAGTTGCATTTAGTCTCCACGTGCTTGTGTTTTTTACATTTTTTTTCTTGAAGTTTATTTCTAATCTCATAGCATTGTGTTTGGAAAAGTTGCTTGTTATGATTTCAATTTTCTTAAATTTACCAAGGCTCACTTTGTGGCCCAGTATGTGATCAATCCTAGAGAATGTTCCATGTGCACTTGAGAAGAATGTGTATTCTGCTCCTTTTTTTTTAACATTTTTATTGGAGTATATTTGCTTTACAATGGTGTGTTAGTTTCTGCTTTATAACAAAGTGAATCAGTTATACATATACATATATCCCCATGTCTCCTCCCTCTTGTGTCTCCCTCCCACCCTCCCTATCCCACCCCTCTAGGTGGTCACAGAGCACCGAGCTGATCTCCCTGTTCTATGTGGCTGCTTCTCACTAGCTATTTATTTTACATTTGGTAGCATATATAAGTCCATGCCACTCTCTCACTTCGTCCCAGCTTATCCTTCCCCCTCCCCATATCCTCAAGTCCATTCTCTATGCCTGGGTCTTCATTCCTATCCTGCCCCTAGGTTCTTCATAACATTTTTTTTAATTTTAGATTCCATATATATGTGTTAGCATATGGTATTTGTTTTTTTTTTTCTGACTTACTTCACTCTGTATGACAGACTCTACGTCCATCCACCTCACTACAAATAACTCAGTTTCGTTTCTTTTTATGGCTGTATTCTGCTGCTTTTGGATGGAATGCTTTATGAATATCACTTAAGTTCATCTGGTCTAATATTTCATTTAAGGACTGTGCTTCCTTATTGATTTTCTGTCTGGATGATTTGTCCATTGATGAAAGTAGGGTGTTAAAATCCCCCACTATTATTGTCTTGCTGTCAATTTCTCCTTTTATGACTGTTAACATTTGCCTTATATATTGAGGTGCTCCTTTTTTGGGGGCATATATATTTATAATTGTTATATCTCCTTCTTGGATTGATCCTTTTTATCATATGCAATGTCCTTCTTTGTCTCTTGTAACCATCTTTATTTTTAAGCCAATTTTGTCTGATACGATTATTGCTATTCCAGCTTTCTTTTGGCTTCCATTTGTATGGAATACCTTTTCCCATCCCCTCAGTTTGAGTCTGTATGTGTCCCTAAATCAGAAGTGGGTCCTTTGTAGATAGCATATATATGTCTTTTTTTTTTCTTTTTTTGAATTCATTCAGCCAGTCTATGTCTTTTTGTTGGAGCATTTAATCCATTTACATTCAAGATAATTATCAATATGTGTGTTCTTACTGCCATTTTGTAAATTGTTTGGATTTGTTCTTACGTCTTTTTTCTTCCTTTCCTCGTTTGTTCTCTTCTCTTGTGATTTGGTGACTAAATTTAGTGTTGTGTTTGGATTCCTTTTTCTTTTGTGTGTGTGTAACTATTGTAGATTTTTGGTTTGTGGTTAGCAGAATGTTTTGTTATGGCATGTTATATACACAAGATTCTTTTAAGTTGCTGTTTTTTAGTTTCAAATTCATTTACAATATCCTGCATTTATGCCCTTCTCTCTCACAGTTGCTGGTTTTGATATCGTATTTGTGTGTGTTTGACTTCCTACCTTTACTGTATATTTTCCTTTATGGGTGAGCTTTCCCATTTGTAATTATCTTTTTTATAGTTGTGTCCTTTTCTTTTCTACCTAGAGAAGTTCCTTTAGCATTTGTTGTATAGCTGGTTTGGTGGTGCTGAATTGTCTTAGCTTTTGCTTGTCTGTAATGCTTTTGATTTTTCCGTCAAATCTGAATGAGAGCCTTGATGGTTAAAGTATTCTTGTTTGTAGGTTTTTCCCTTTCATTACTTTATATATATTGTGCCACTCCCTTCTTGCCTGGAGCGTTTCTGCTGAAAACTCAGTTTATAACCTTATGGGGACTCCCTTGTATGTTATTTGTTGCTTTTCCCTTGTTGCTTTTTAATATTTTCTCTGTCTTTAATTTTTGTCAATTCGATTAATATTTGTCTTGGCATGTTCCTCCTTGGATTTATCCTTTATGGAACTCTCTAAGCTTCCTGGACTTGGGTGACTGTTTCCTTTCCCATGTCAGGGAAGTTTTCATCTATTATGTCTTCAGATATTTTCTCAGACACTTTCTCTCTCTGTTTTCTTTCTGAGACCCATATAATGTGATTGTTGGTGCATTTAACGTTGTCCCAGAGGTCTCTTAAAATGTCCTCATTCTTTTCATTCTTTTTTTCTTTATTCTGTTCCATAGCAGTGATTTCCACCACTGTGTCTTCCTGCTCACTTACCCATTCTTCTGCCTCATTTATTCTCCTATTGATTGATTCCTTCTAGTGTATTTTTCACTTCAGTTATTGTATTATTCATCTTTGTTTGTTCTTTATATCTTCTAGCTCTTTGTTAAATATTTCTTGTATCTTCTTGGTCTGTGTCTCCATTCTTTTCCCGAGATCTTTTGTCATCTTTAGTATCATTACTTTGAATTCTTTTTCAGGTAGTTTGCATATCTCCTCTTCACTTTGTTGTTCTGTGTTTTATCTTGTTTCTTGGTCTGAAACATATTCCTCTGCCATATCATTTTGTCTAACTTTCTGTGATTGCCGTTTCTGTTCCACAGGCTACAGGGTTGTAGCTCCTCTTGCTTCTGGTTTCTGCCCCCTGGTGGGTGAAGTTGGTTTAAGAGGCTTGTGCAGGCTTCCTGGTGTGAGAGACTCGTGCCTACCCACTTGGGTGGAGCTGGGTCTTGTTCTTCTGGTGAGCAGGGCTGTGTCATGAGGTGTGTTTAGATGTGTCTGTGGACTCAGGATGATTTTAGGCACCCTGTCTGCTGATGCATTGTGCTGTGTTCCAACCCTATTGATTGTTTGGCCTGAGACGTACCAGCACTGGAGCCTGCAGGCTGTTGGGTGGGGCCAGGTCTTGGTGTCAAAATGGTAGCCTCCAGGAGAGCTCATGCCAATGAGTACTTCCCAGTACCTCTGCCACCAGTGTCCTTGTTCCTAGTAAGCCACAGCCACCCCTTACTTTCCCAGGAGACCCTCCAAGACCAGCAGGTATGTCTGACCCAGGCCCCTTTGAAATCACTGCCTTTTCCCCGGGTTCCTGGTGCACATGAGACCTTGTGTGCACCCTCCAAGAGTGGAGTTTCTGTTTACTCCAGACCTGTGGAAGTCCTGAAATCAAGCCTTGCTGGCCTTCAAAGCCAAATGATCTGGAGACTCCTCTTCCTGATTCCAGACTCCCAGGCTTGGGAGTCTGATGTGCAGCTCAGAACTCTCACTCCTGTGGGAGAACCTCTGTGATATAATTATTTTCCAGTTTTTGGGCCACCCACCTGGCGGGTATGGGATTTGATTGTATCGTGAATGCACCCCACCTACCATCTTGTTGTGGTTTCATCTTTGTTTTTGGAAGTAGAATATCTTTTTTGTTAGGTCCCATTCTTTTTGTTGATGGTTGTTCGGCAGTTAGTTGTGACTTTGGTGTTTTGTGAGAAAAGGTGAGCTCAAGTCCTTCTACTCTGCCATCTTTTCTCCAACCTCCTCAAATGACCTCTTGTTGAGTTTATAGATTCTCTTTTATGTTTGATTGAGTCTACTTTTGAAGCTCTTTGCTCCATTTTTTAGTTTGATCATTTATTCCTCAGATCCAGAAATTTGTTGGTTCTTTTTTATAATTTCCATCTCTTTGTTGAACTTATAATTTTCTTCATGTATTTTTTTTCTTATTTATTAGTTGTTTATCTTTGCTTCCTTGTTGCTTGCTGAGCTTCCTTGAAACAACTCTTTGAATTGTGTGTCAGGTAATTCATAGATCTCCATTTCTTTGAATTTGGTTACTGGAAAATTATTGTGTTCCTTTGGTGTTGTCATGTTTCCTTTTTTTTTTTTTTTTTCTGTTTCTTTAAATCCTGAGGTGCTGTGTTTACATTTGAAGATGTAGTTACCTGTTCCAAAATTTACCAACTGGTTTCAGGAACAAAAGACCTTCACCAGTCACCTAGGTATTTTGGAATTCTCTCAGACTGTTTCTATGGATACATCCTCTCTTCCTCACATTGCCTTTTGAGGGTTAAATCTTAAAATTTTACACTTTCTCTTGATGTTCCAAATCCAGGCCAGACGATGAGAACCTTCTGTTTATTTTTCCTAGACAATGTCTGCAAATGCACATGCATGATCTGCAGATGCTGACATATGTGGAGCACTGCTTATGGAAGGGAAGTACTTGAGATGCACATAGCCTTGTTGGAGGTGGATCTGCTAGTGATACATTTTATGAGGTTTATGAGACGGTCTCTTGGATGGAGTCTGCAAAGATGTTAATAGAATCTATTCTCCTTTGTTGAGTCTTGTGCCCAGTTACTGTGAACCCTGACACTTTTTTCTGCTCCTAGCTTCCCTTAAGCTATCCAGTCTTGCCAATCCTCTCAGTATTCTTATTTGAGTGAGAAAGAACTGTGTCACTTGCCAGTGTCCTGCATAGCATGGAAAGCCAGGAACCCACTGTGTTCTCACTTTCATCTATCCTGTGGGAGCTATCACAGGCCAAGTAAGTCTCTCTTGGCAATGCACTGTGCTTTCCTGGGGGAGAAGGTGACACAGGTAAAGTGAAACTGTTTTTCTTACCCTCTTCAATATGTCTGTTTTCAGACTTTTTGCTTCATTTGCATGCTGGAACTTCTCTACTCGACTCCCAGGTCCCCACAAAAGTATTCTTATTCATGGGTGGTTTCAAAATCAGTGTTTCTATAGGTCGATGAGTGCTAAAACTCATGTTCTGCCATCTTACTGATTTCCTAAAATTCCTCTTAATCTGTTTCTGTTAGGCTCCCAAGTTTGTATTTCTAACGGTAAAATTTTTGGGAATTTTAGATTTTTTTTTCTAGTTTTGTTTTGAAATTTTAAGTTTGTTTATATGTGGTTCACTCATGCAGGAATAAACTTCTACATATAAATGTCATGTATGTTAAGCAACCTTTGTTTTCCCGTCAGTGATTGTCTTTCACATGTGGTATATATAGTCATCATATAAGTTATTTTTGTGCAGGGGATATTAATTTTATAATGTATAACACTCCCGACCATGATATAAACTCCTTTAATACACTGTTCTGTGGCATTTAATAGGTCCAGGTCTGAGACCAAGTAACATTGTACAGTGACTTAACTTACCTCATACCCAGGGAAACAATGATTTTTTTGGAACTTTTTGACCATTTCCACTTTCTCCCAATATTACTAGACACTTGTATTCCTGAGCTTACCTACAGAATAGCCTGAATTCCATACTACAGTATTATCTTCATGTTGGTTCAACGTATTAATGATAACAGACCTCCTCATTCCCCATTGGAATTCACTCATTCAAGACATTATCTGACTTTTATAGATGCACAAATCAGGTGATATTAGGAGTATAATTTGATTGCATTTTTGCAACTACATGTTGACATTTCTATTATTGCTACCATATTGTGCATTTATATGTGGTGACATTTACATTTTAGTCTATGTGAATTATTCCCTAGGAGTTTCATTGTTCACAGCCTATTAAGCCATACATTGTGAAGGGTCATCTTCTCTCTCTTCTCCATTGATCAAAGATTAGTGAACAAATTCTGCACACTGATTACAACAGCTTATAATAAAGACTGTGCTTATTATAATTTATGTGATCAAGATAATAAAATGTTTTCTCTTTCCACAAGTGAATTTGTTTATAGTAATGTGTTAGACACTTCCATTCAGAATATTCTTCTATTAAGGTCCTTTATGAAAAACAACAGACAGAAAATTTGGCAAACTTAAGCAAAAAGAAATTTAGCAAAATGATACAGAAGGATCAACGCATTAATGAGAAGCTAATAGATTAGGAAGATCTGAAAAAGGGAGAAACAGGAAATAAAAATTATAGCACCTGTCTTTTAAGAAGGATCCACGTATTCAAAAGTTATTGCCAGTTTGCCAGTTCTATTACTGCCACCACTGTGGCTGCAGCTCTAAAAAAAATATTATGTCTAAATATGAATTCTGAATTTATTATTTTCTTCAAAATTTAAAGTCCAGGAAAAGAGCTTTGATTGACAGAGATTAAGTAATGTGCCCAACCTTTTGATCCTCTCAGCACCCATAGTCAGAGATATGGATTTGGACAGTGGGAGATGGGTGCATTTAGCATTGTCATGCAAAAACTAAATATAATGGAGAAGAGGTAAATCTCTAGAAGGAAACGAGGATATTATTAGGATGGATGTGGATTCTGGCAGCTAAAAAATACCTCAGGCTGTCCAATGTCTACTATAAACTGTCTTCCGGTGCCAATAATGGGTTCCACTCACATTACCTGCTGCTTACTCCTGATAATGCACATAAACTTTTCTGATATAAACTAATATTGTAGTTTTGTGTTCCTGCTACTTTTGGAGTTGAACACAATAGTTTGATTATTGGGATGGGGATAGCTTTAAACATTAGGTACATTTATGTGGAAACACTGGGTTAGCAACCCACATCAATGGAGTTCTGTCCATCTTCTTTATAGCTTTTCACAAAAGATACCCCTTTAAAGATTTCACTATTCCTTAGACATGAACCTGAGGGCATAAGAGTATCAAGTTGCCTAAAAATGTCTAGGAGCTGCATTCTTTAAACTTTATCTACCTAGATGTTATTTAGACATGGTAATGCTTCAAAAAGAGGTGGCATCTTTTCACAATGTGTTGGAAAAACACTGCATGGCCCAGTAATCTATTTACTTCCTCACCTTGATTTCATTCTTTCCTCATCTGTGCTTGGATTTCAGTACAACTTTGATTTTATCATTAATAACCTGATTAAAAAACTATTAATCTGAGATTTGGATTCCTAAATCTTGTTCCTGTTTGTTTCTTAAGACCATTAAATACATTGCTCAATTCCTTATCTATTTCAGAACTTTTGAGGTATAGCGATATTATTATGTCTCTGAGTTGTGACTCCACCCTGTACTGTGCTTCAGGTCAGTCCAGGGCTCTTCCTCAGGGCCAAAGTGATGTGTCAGGAAGTTTCTTTCAGTTGCTCTCACAGGCAAATTACTGATCCTATCTGTAGCCAGCACGTTTCTGCCCATTCCGATCTTCTACTGCCCTCTAGTGGCCAATGTTTGCTTAGCCTCACTTGAGATAAATAAGCAGATGTCTTCTATTATCTTATCTACCAATCTATCTAATCATCTATCATTTATGTCCTACATTGTATCCAAGGAAAGAAAGGCAAAAACCCTAGAACACTCATCAACATAGATACTTTTTTGTGATAGATTTTTGTTTTTGTTATTTATTTATTTATTTATTTTGTTCACACCAAGGGACATGCAGGACCTTAGTTCCCCCACCAAGGATCAAACCTGTGCCCCCTGCAGTGGAAGCGTGGAGTCTTAACCACTGAATGGCCAGGGAGGTCCTGATATACTTTTTAAAAATTAATTGGCAATTAGAATAAATATTATTATTTTCAATTTTTAGTGAAACAAAACCATCAGTTCTGCTGATGGGGATCTATTTCCTTTTGGCTTATTTATAAGAACAAAGAAAAAGTTGTTAACATAGATTTAATCGTGTTGTATTTTAGTAGCCTACTTTCATAGTCACAATAAGAGAACAGGTAGCAGTATATATGAACTAGACAAAAAGGAGGAGAGGAGATCAAAGTGGCAGAGTAGGAGGAAGCTAAGCTCACCTCCTCACAGAAAACATCAAAAATACATCTACATGTGGAGCAATTCTCACTAAAAACTGGTGACTGGCAGAAAGACTCTTCTACAACCAAGGCAGTAATGAAAGATCCACATGGAGTCAGGTAGAATGGGAGGAGAAGTGATCATGTCAGGACCCATGACTCTAGGAGGGGACACAGAAATAAAGGGGGTTATTATGTGCTCAGAAATCCTCCCTGGGAAGTAAGGGGTTTGAACAACATATTGGACACTTCAAACTTGGGGTTCAATGCCAGGAAGATGAGTACACTTTGCTGGCTTGAAAACCAGTGGGACTTGCAAGAGAGATATAAGAAACTGAGACTGTGCTCTCAAAGGGCATACACATGCTTTTTTACTCCTGGGAACAAGACAGAGGAAGCAGATTGAAACTGAATGGGGCTCTGGCAGATTTCCTATGACTGTACCAACATGTACTCACCCTCAATATACACTCACCTCAGCCCCTCTAGCTCTGGTACAGCTCCCTACTAGGGCAAAGGATGTCATTGCTGAGGAGTGTACACTTGTGGGGGGAGGGCAGAGCCAGCTCAGATCTGGCACTGCACCTGAATGGGGTGTGGGCATCCATTACTGGTATTTGCAGAGATGGTGGATTGGAAGATGTCTGGAGCTCTGACTCTCACTCCAGAACCATTCCAGTGCATGCCCCAGCCCACACCAGGCACCCACTCTTGCCCCTCTTGCTTCAGTGCTGTTCCCCTCAGGGGCAAAGGTGTTGTCGGGATGGGGGAGTATGCACATTTAGTGAGAATGGAGCCAGCTAGGACTCGAACCTCAGGGGTTTTGCTCCAGCCTTTTGGTACCAATCGCTGCTCCTGATAGAGCAGCAATAGGCACTGAGTATAGGAGAAGCCCTGGTTCACATGTGGCTATGGCTCTAGCCCATCCACCTCCAGCCCCAGCACACAATAAAGTGATAGGTGACAGCACACCCTGGGGGAAGATGTGACTTATGCTAACTAACTTCAGATCCAGTTCTTCCACTAAAGCCACTTGCCACATGCAGACTGCATAGGGAGGTTCCCACACAAGGATATCCCTTTAAGACTGGGATAAGTAACTGTTTCACCCAATTTCACAAAGGCACAGAAAGTTAAACAAAATGGGAAGACAGAGGAATTTGTTTTAAATGAAAGAACAACAAAAAAAAACTTAAAAAAAACAAACAAATAATGAAACAGAGATAAATAATTTACTAGATAAAGAGTCCAAAGCATTACTAATAAGGATATAACTGAACTTGTGAATAATAGATGAACATAGAAAGAATTTTAACAAGAAACTAGAAAATATTAAAAAGAAACAATCAGAGCTGAACAATACAATAACTGAAATGAAAAACAAACCAGAAGTACTTAACAACAGCCTAGGTGGTAGAGAAGAATTAATAAGTGATCTGGAAGACAGAAAAATGGAAATCACACAATCAGAACAGCAAAAATAAAAAGAAAAGTTTAAAAAATGAGGACAGTTTAAAGGACCTCTGAGACAACATCAAGAGTACTAACATTTGCATTATAAAGGTCCCAGAAGGAGAAGAGAGAGAGAAAGGGGTCAAAAATATATTTGATGAAATCATGGCTGAAAAATTTTCCAATACAAATCAGAAAACAGATATCCAGGTGCAGGAATCACAGAGAGTCCCAAATAAGAGAAACCCAAAGAGACCCACACCACTTATATCATAACTGATATGGCAAAAGTTAAAGACAAAGAGAGAATTCTAAATACAACAAAAGAAAAAAAAAGTCACATACAGGGGAATGCCCAAAAGGTATCAGCTAAATTTTCTGCAGAAACATTGCAGGTCAGAGAGAGTGGCATAATATATTTAAAACACTGAAAGGGAACAACCTACAACCTAGGATAATCTACCCAGCAATGTTATCATTCAGAATCAAAGGAGATATAAATATTTTTTCAGACAAACAAAAACTAAAAGAACTAATCAATACACTGACCCTAACATAAAGCATTAAAGGGGTTTTTTCTAAGTGGATAAGAAAAAGTTACGACAAAGAGTAAGAATTTATAGGAAAGAAAAAAATCCCACTAGTAAAGAAATATATATAGAAAAGGCTGTAGGTCAACCACTTAAATAATCTAGAACAACTATTAAAGACAAAAATTATAAGATAAACTATAACTGCAATAAACTGAAATAAAAATGAAGAAGAAAAATATGATATAAAAAAGATAAAAAGTGGGGGAGGGGAGTTTAAAAATGTAGATTATTAAGAATGTGTTTGAACTTAAATGACTCTAACCTAAAAGAAGTAGATATAGTCATAGGTGAACATATATGAGCCCCATGGTAATCACAAAACAAAAACATTCAATAGATACACAACCAGGGAGAAAGGCACACAAGCACACCATGAAAGAAAATCATGAATTCACAAGGGAAGAAACTAAAAGAAAAAGAAAAGAAAAGAGAAGAACTACAAAAACAACCAGAAAACAAGTTTAAAAATAGCAGTAAGTACATACATATCAGTAATAACTTTAAATTCAATTTATATAATACTCCAATCAAAAGACATAGGGTGGCTCAATGAATAAAAGAAGACTACTCTATATGCTGCTTACAATAGATAAAGAAAAAAAACCTGCATGAATAAACCCAAAACAATTAACAAATTGGCAATAAGAAAATAAATATTGATAATTATGTTAACTGTAAGTGGGCTAAATGCTCCAACCAAAGACATAAAGAGCCTGAAATGATACAAAAACAGCACCTGTATATGTGCTGCTTACAAGAAAATCACATCAGATCTAAAGAAACTCACAAACTGAAAGTGAGGGGATGTAAAAAGATATTTCATGCTAATGGGAATGAAAAGAAAGCTGGGGTAGCAATACTCATATCAGGCAAAGTACACTATAAAACAATCTAACAAAATTTGAAAAAAGGCATTATATAATGATGAAGGGATTAATACAATAAGAGGATATAATATTCATTAATATATATAAATATGCACCTTTTTAACATCTTTATTGGAGTATAATTGCTTTACAATGTTGTGTTAGTTTCTGCTGTATAGCAAAGTGAATCAGCTATATGTATACAAATATTCCCATATACACTCCCTCTTGTGCCTCCCTCCCACACTCCCTATCCCATCACTCTAGGTGTTAAAAAAGCACCGAGCTGATCTCCCTGTGCTATGCAGCTGCTTCCCACTAGCTGTCTATTTGACATTTGGTAGTGTATATATGTCAATGCTTTTCTCTCACTTTGTCCCAGCTTACAATCCCCCTCCCTGTGTCCTCAAGTACATTCACTACACCAGCGTCTTTATTCCTGTCCTGTCCCTAAGGTCATTAGAACTTTTTTTTTTTTTTAAGATTCCATACATATGTGTTAGCATACAGTATTTCTTTTTCTCTTTCTAACATACCTCACTCTGTATGACAGACCCTATGTTCATCCACCTCATTACAAATTACTCAATTTCATTTCTTTTTATGACTGAGTAATATTCCATTGTATATATGTGCCATGTCTTCTTATTCACTCATTTGTTGATGGACACTTAGGTTGCTTCCATGTCCTGGCTATTGTAAATAGTGCTGCAATAAATATTGTTGTACATGTCTCTTTTTGAACTACCGTTTTCGCAGGGTATATGCCCAGTAGTGGTATTGGTGGGTCATATGGTAGTTCTATTTTTACTTTTTTAAGGAAACTCCACACTGTTCTCCATAGTGGCTGTATTAATTTAAATTCCCACCAACAGTGGAAGAGGGTTCCCTTTTCTCCACACCCTCTCCAGCATTTATTGTTTCTAGATTTTTTTTGATGTTGGCCATTCTGACCAGTGTGAGATGATACCACAGTGTGGTTTTGATTTGCAATTCTCTAATGATTAGTGATGTTGAGCAACCTTTCATGCGTTTGTTGGCAATCTATCTGTATATCTTCTTTGGAGAAATGTCTATTTAGGTCTTCGGCCCATTTTTAGATTGGGTTGTTTGCTTGTTTTTGATATTGAGCTGCATGAGCTGCTTGTATATTTTGGAGGTTAATCCATTGTCAGTTGCTTCATTTGCAAATATTTTCTCCCACTCTGAGGGCTGTCGTTTCATCTTGTTTATGGTTTCCTTTGCTGTGCAAAAGCTTTTAAGTTCATTAAGTCCCATTTTTAAATTTTTGTTTTTATCTCCATTTCTCTAGGAGGGGGGTCAAAAAGGATCTTCTTGTGATTTATGTCATAGAGTGTTCTGCCTATGTTTTCCTCTAAGAGTTTGATGGTGTCTGGCCTTACATTTAGGTCTTTAATCCATTTTGAGTTTATTTTTGTGTATGGTGTTAGGGAGTGTTCTAATTTCATTCTTTTACATGTAGCTGTCCAGTTTTCCCAGCACCACTTATTGAAGAGGCTCTCTTTCTCCATTGTATATTGTTGCCTCCTTTATTAAAGACAAGGTGACCATATGTGCGTGGATTTGTCTCTGCGTTTTCTATCCTGTTCTATTGATATATATTTCTGTTTTGGTGCTAGTATCATACTGTCTTGATTAATGTAGCTTTGTCGTGTAGTCTGAAGTCAGGGAGCCTGATTCCACCAGTTCTGTTTTTCATTCCCAAGATTGCTTTAGCTACTGGGTTTCTTTTTTGTTTCCATAAACACTGTAAAATTTTTTGTTCTAGTTCTGTGAAAAATACAATTGATACTATGATAGAGATTGCATTGAACCTGTGGATTGCTTTGGGTAGTATAGTCATTTTCACAATGTTGATTCTTCCAATCCAAGAACATGATATATGTCTCCATCTGTTGTTATCATCTTTGATTTCCTTCATCAGTGTCTTATAGTTTTCTGCATAGAGGTCTTTTGTCTCCTTAGGTAGGTTTATTCCTAGGTTTTTTATACTTTTTGTTGAAAAGGTAGTTGGGAGTGTTTCTTAATTTCTCTTTCAGATTTTTCGTTGTTAGTGCATAGGAATGCAAGAGACTTCAGTGCATTAAATTTGTATCCTGCTACTTTACCATTCATTGATTAGGTCTAGTATTTTTTGGTAGCATCTTTAGGAATCTCTATGTATACTATCATGTCATCTGAAAACAGTGACAGTTTTACTTCTTTTCTGATTTAGATTCATATTATTTCTTTTTCTTCTCTGACTTCCGTGGCTAAAACTTCCAAAACTATGTTGAATAATAGTGAGCAAGACAGGGCTTCCCTGGTGGCGCAGTTGTTGAGAGTCTGCCCGCCAATGCAAGGGACACGGGTTCGAGCCCTGGTCTGGGAAGATCCCACATGCCGTGGAGCGACTAGGCCCGTGAGCCACAACTACTGAGCCTGCGCGTCTGGAGCTTGTGCTCCGCAACAAGAGAGGCCGCGACAGTGAGAGGCCTGCGCACCGCAATGAAGAGTGGCCCCTGCTCGCCGCAACTAGAGAAAGCCCTCACACAGAAACGAAGACCCAACACAGTCAAAAAATTAAAATAAAAAAAAAAATAGTGAGCAAGACAGTGTGAGTAGCTGGGCTGTAGAGAGCAGGACGGTTCCTCTGTGCGTGTATGGCTGGGGAGCTGGGATAGGAGGTATGACAGCATAAAGTTTGCAGTGAAAACTTAGCAGTCTCAGCTCAACTGGAATGGGAATGTCATCTGAGGTTGGCCTCATGAGATTTACAGCATCTTGAGCTGCCATAAAAAATATAATAGGTTGACCCAGGGACAAATTCCCCCGGAGAACACACGGCGCACCTCAGGCTGCCGCAACGTCATGCCGGCCTCTGCCGCTGCAGGCTTGCCCCGCATCTGTACCCCCACCTCCCCGGGCCAGAGTGAGCCAGAGCCCCCAAAGCAGCTACTCCTTTGTGAGTGAAGAACAGACGCCCTCAGGTGACCTACATGCAGAGACGGGTCCAAATCCAAAGCTGAACTCCAGGAGCTGTACGAACAAAGAAGAGAATGGGAAATCTCTCCCAGCAGCCTCAGGAGGAGTGGATTAAAGCTCCACAAACAACTTGATGTACCTGCATCTGTGGAATACCTGAATAGACAGCAAATCATCCGAAATTGAGGAGGTGGACTTTGGGAGCAAGATATATTATTTTTTCCCCTTTTCCTCTTTTTGTGAGTGTGTATGGATATGCTTCTGTGTCAGATTTTGTCTGTATAGCTTTGCTTTCACCATTTGTCTTAGGGTTCTGTCCATCCGTTTTTGTTTTTTTTTACTTAAAAAATTTCTTTTTTCTTAATAATTATTTTTTATTTTTAATTTTAATAAATTTATTTTATTTTATCTTACTTTATTTTATTTTATCTTCTTTCTTTCTTTCTTTCTATTTTTTCTCCCTTTTATTCTGAGCCATGTGGATGAAAGGCTCTTGGTGCTCCAGCCACGCATCAGGGCTGTGCCTCTGAGGTGGGAGAGCCAACTTCAGGACACTGGTCCACAAGAGACTTCCCAGCTCCACGTAAAACCAAACAGCAAAAATCTCCCAGAGATCTCCATCTCAACACAAAGACCCAGCTTCACTCAACGACCAGCAAACTACAGTGCTGGACACCCTATGCCAAACAAGTAGCAAGACAGGAACACAGCCCCATCCATTAGCAGAGAGGCTGCCTAAAATCATAATAAGGCCACAGACACCCCAAAACACACGACCAGACGTGGACCTGCGCACCAGGAAGACAAGATCCAGCCTCATCCACCAGAACACAGGCACTAGTCCCCTCCACCAGGAAGCCTACACAACCCACTGAACCAACCTTAGCCACTGGGGACAGATCCCAAAAACAAGAGAAACTACGAACCTGCAGCCTGAGAAAAGGAGACCCCAAACACAGTAAGATAAGCAAAATGAGGAGACAGAAAAACACACAGCAGATGAAGGAGAAAGGTAAAAACACAAAGACCTAACAAATGAAGAGGAAATAGGCAGTCTACCTGAAAAAGAATTCAGAATAAGGATAGTAAAGATGATCCAAAATCGTGGAAATAGAATAGACAAAATGCAAGAAACATTTAACAAGGATGTAGAAGAACTACAGAGGAACCAAGCAACGATGACAAGCACAATAAATGAAATTAAAAATACTCTAGATGGGATCAATAGCAGAATAACTGAGGCAGAAGAACGGATAAGTGACCTGGAAGATAAAATGGTAGAAATAACTACTGCAGAGAAGAATAAAGAAAAAAGAATGAAAAGAACTGAGACAGTCTCAGAGACCTCTGGGACAACATTAAACGCACCAACATTCGACATTATAGGGGTCCCAGAAGAAAAAGAGAAAAAGAAAGGGACTGAGAAAATATTTGAAGAGATTATACTTGAAAACTTCCCTAATATGGGAAAGGAAATAGTTAATCAAGTCCTGGAAGCACAGAGAGTCCCATACAGGATAAATCCAAGGAGAAACACGCCAAGACACATATTAATCAAACTATCCAAAATTAAATATAAAGAAAACATATTAAAAGCAGCAAGGGAAAAACAACAAATAACACACAAGGGAATCCCCATAAGGTTAACAGCTGATCTTTCAGCAGAAACTCTGCAAACCAGAAGGGAGTGGCAGAACATATTTAAAGTGATGAAGGAGAAAAACCTACAACCAAGATTACTCTAACCAGCAAGGACCTCATTCCGATTTGATGGAGAAATTTAAAGCTTTACAGACAAGCAAAAGCTGAGAGAGTCCAGCACCACCAAACCAGCTTTACAACAAATGCTAAAGGAACTTCTCTAGGCAAGAAACACAAGAGAAGGAAAACACCTACAATAACAAACCCAAAACATTTAAGAAAATGGGAACAGGAACATACATATCGATAATTACCTTAAATGTAAATGGATTAAATGCTCCCACCAAAAGACAGAGACTGGCTGAATGGACACAAAAACAAGACCCATATATATGCTGTCTACAAGAGACCCACTTCAGACCTAGGGACACATACAGACTGAAAGTGAGGGGATGGAAAAAGATCTTCCATGCAAATGGAAATCAAAAGAAAGCTGGAGTAGCATTTCTCTTATCAGACAAAATAGACTTTAAAATAAAGACTATTACAAGAGACAAAGAAGGACACTATGTAATGATCAAGGGATTGATTCAAGAAGAAGATATAATAATTGTAAATATTTATGCACCCAACATAGGAGCACCTCAATACATAATGCAAATACCAACAGCCATAAAAGGGGAAATCGACAGTAACACAATCATAGTAGGGACATTTAACACCCCACTTTCACCAATGGACAGATCATCCAAAATGAAAATAAATACGGAAATACAAGCTTTAAATGATACATTAAACAAGATGGAGTTAATTGATATTTATAGGACATTCCACCCGAAAACAACAGAATACACATTTTTCTCAAGTGCTTATGGAACATTCTCCAGGATAGATCATATCTTGGGTCACAAATCAAGCCTTGGTAAATTTAAGAACATTGAAATCGTATCTAGTATCTTTTCCGACCACAACGCTATGAGACTAGTTATCAATTACAGGAAAAGATCTGTAAAAAGTACAAACACATGGAGGCTACACAATACGCTACTTAATAACGAAGTGATGACTGAAGAAATCAAAGGGGAAATCAAAAAATACCTAGAAACAAATGACAATGGAGACACGACGACCCAAAACCTATGGGATGCAACAAAAGCAGTTTCAAGAGGGAAGTTTATAGCAATACATGCCTACCTCAAGAAACAGGAAACATCTCAAATAAACAACCTAACCTTGCACCTAAAGCAATTAGAGAAAGAAGAACAAAAATCCCCAAAGTTAGCAGAAGGAAAGAAATCATAAAGATCAAATCAGAAATAAATGGAAAAAAATGAAGGAAACGATAGCAAAGATCAATAAAACTAAAAGCTGGTTCTTTGAGAAGATAAAGAAAATTGAAAAACCATTAGCCAGACTCATCAAGAAAGAAAAGGGAGAAGACTCAAATCAGTAGAATTAGAAATGAAAAAGGAGAAGTAACAACTCACACTGCAGAAATACAAACGATCATGAGAGATTACTACAAGCAACACTATGCCAATAAAATGGACAACCTGGAAGAAATGGACAAATTCTTAGAAATGCACAACCTGCCGAGACTGAACCAGGAAGAAATAGAAAATATGAACAGACCAATCACAAGCAATGAAATTGTAACTGTGATTAAAAATCTTCCAACAAACAAAAGCCCAGGACCAGAAGGTGTCACAGGCGAATTCTATCAAACATTTAGAGAAGAGCTAACACCTATCCTTCTCAAACTCTTCCAAAATATTGCAGAGGGAGGAACACTCCTCAACTCATTCTATGAGGCCACAATCACTCTGATACCAAAATCAGAAAAAGATGTCACAAAGAAAGAAAACTACAGGCCAATATCGCTGATGAACATAGATGCAAAAATCCTCCACAAAATACTAGCAAACAGAATCCAACAGCACATTAAAAGGATTATACACCATGATCAAGTGGGGTTTATTCCAGGAATGCAAGGATTCTTCAATATACGCAAATCAGTCAATGTGATACATCGTATTAACAAATTGAAGGAGAAAAACCATATGATCATCTGAATGGATGCAGAGAAAGCTTTCGACAAAATTCAACACCCATTTATGATAAAAGCCCTGCAGAAAGTAGGCATAGAGGGAACTTTCCTCAACATAATAAAGGCCATATATGACAAAGCCACAGACAACATCGTCCTCAATGGTGAACAACTGAAACCATTTCCACTAAGACCAGGAACAAGACAAGGTTGCCCACTCTCACCACTATTATTCAACATAGTTTTGGAAGTTTTAGCCACAGCAATCAGAGAAGAAAAAGAAATAAAAGGAATCCAAATTGGAAAGGAAGAAGTAAAGCTGTCACTGTTTGCAGATGACATGATATTATACATAGAGAATCCTAAAGATGCTACCAGAAAACTACTAGAGCTCATCAATGAATTTGGTAAAGTAGCAGCATACAAAATTAATGCACAGAAATCTCTTGCGTTCCTATACACTAATGATGAAAAATCTGAAACTGAAATTAAGAAAACACTCCCATTTACCATTGCCACAAAAAGAATAAAATATATAGGAATAAACCTACCTAAGGAGACAAAAGACCTGTATGCAGAAAATTATAAGACACTGATGAAAGAAATTAAAGATGATAGAAATAGATGGAGAGATATACCATGTTCTTGGATTGGAGGAATCAACATTGTGAAAATGACTATACTACCCAAAGCAATCTACATATTCAATGCAATCCCTATCAAACTACTACTGGCATTTTTCACAGAACTAGAGCAAGAAATTTCACAATTTCTATGGAAACACAAAGGACCCCGAATAGCCAAAGCAATATTCAGAACGAAAAATGGAGCTGGAAGAATCAGGCTCCCTGACTTCAGAGTATACTACAAAGCTACTGTAATCAAGACAGTATGGTACTGGCACAAAAACAGAAACATAGATCAATGGAACAGGATAGCAAGCCCAGAGATAAACCCACGCACATATGGTCAGCTTATCTTTGATAAAGGATGCAAGCATATACAGTGGAGAAAAGACAGCCTCTTCAATAAGTGGTGCTGGGAAAACTGGACAGGTACATGTAAAAGTATGAAATTAGAACACTCCCAAACACCATACACAAAAATAAACTTAAAATGGATCAAAGACTTAAATGTAAAGCCAGACACTATCAGACTCTTAGAGGAAAATATAGGCAGAACACTCTATGACATAAATCACAGGAAGATCCTTTTTGACCCACCTCCTAGAGAAATGGAAATAAAATAAAAATAAAAATAAACAAATGGGACCTAATGAAACTTAAAAGCTTTATTACAGCAAAGGAAACCATAAACAAGACCAAAATACAACATTCAGAATGGGAGAAAGTATTTGCAAATGAAGCAACTGACAAAGGATTAATCTCTAAAATTTACAGGCAGCTCATGCAGCTCAATATGAAAAAAACAAACAAACCAATCCAAAAATGGGCACAAGACCTAAATAGACATTTCTCCAAAGAAGATATATAGATTGCCAACAAACACATGAAAGAATGCTCAACATCATTAATCATTAGAGAAATGCAAATCAAAACTACAATGAGATATCATCTCACACCAGTCAGAATGGCCATCATCAAAAAATCTAGAAACAATATGCTGGAAAGGGTGTGGAGAAAAGGGAACACTCTTGCACTGTTGGTGGGAATGTAAATTGATACAGCCACTATGGAGAACAGTATGGAGGTTCCTTAAAAAACTAAAAATAGAACTACCATATGACCCAGCAATCCCACTACTGGGCACATACCCTGAGAAAACCATAATTCAAAAAGAGTCATGTACCAAAATGTTCATTGCAGCTCTATTTACAATAGCCAGGACATGGAAGCAACCTAAGTGTCCATAATTGGATGAATGGATAAAGAAGATGTGGCATGTATATACCATAGAATATTACTCAGCCATAAAATGAAAGGAAATTGAGTTATTTGTAGTGAGCTGGATGGAGTTAGAGTCTGTCATACGGAGTGAAGTAAGTCAGAAAGAGAAAAACAAATACAGTATGCTAACACATATATATGGAATCTAAGAAAAAAAAAAGGGTCATCAAGAACTTAGTGGCAAGAGGGGAATAAAGACACAGACCTACTAGAGGGTGGACTTGAGGTTATGTGGAGGGGGAAGGATAAGATGTGACAAAGTGAGAGAGTGGCATAGACATATATACACTACCAAAAAACCACATTCACAGAAAGATAGACAAGATGAAAAGGCAGAGGGCTATGTAGCAGATGAAGGAACAAGATAAAACCCCAGAAAAACAACTAAATGAAGTGGAGATAGGCAACCTTCCAGAAAAAGAATTCAGAATAACGATAGTGAAGATGATACAGGACCTTGGAATAAGAATTGAGGCAAAGATCGAGAAGATGCAAGAAATGTTTAACAAAGACTTAGAAGAATTAAAGAACAAACAAACAGAGATGACCAATACAATAACTGAAATGAAAACTACACTAGAAGGAATCAATAGCAGAATAACTGAGGCAGAAGAATGGATAAGTGACCTGGATGACAGAATGGTGGAATTTACTGCTGTGGAACAGACTAAAGAAAAAAGAATGAAAAGAAATGAAGACAGCCTAAGAGACCTCTGGGACAACATTAAACGCAACAACATTCGCATTATAGGGGTCCCAGAAGGAGAAGAGAGAGAGAAAGGACCAGAGAAAATATTTGAAGAGATCATAGTCGAAAACTTCCCTAACATGGGAAAGGAAATAGCCACCCAAGTCCAGGAAGTGCAGCGAGCCTCATACAGGATAAACCCAAGGAGAAACACGCCAAGACACATAGTAATCAAATTGGCAAAAATTAAAGAAAAAGAAAAATTATTGAAAGCAGCAAGGGAAAAATGACAAATAACATACAAGGGAACTCCCATAAGGTTAACAGCTGATTTCTCAGCAAAAACTCTACAAGCCAGAAGGGAGTGGCAAAATATACTTAAAGTGATGAAAGGGAAGAACCTACAACCAAGATTACTCTACCCAGCAAGGATCTCATTCAGATTTGATGGAGAAATCAAAAGCTTTACAGACAAGCAAAAGCTAAGAGAATTCAGCACCACCAAACCAGCTCTACAACAAATGCTAAAGGAACGTCTCTAAGTGGGAAACACAAGAGAAGAAAAGGACCTACAAAAACAAACCCAAAACAATTAAGAAAATGGTCATAGGAACATACATATCGATAATTACCTTAAACGTGAATGGATTAAATGCTCCAACCAAAAGACACAGGCTTGCTGAATGGATACAAAAACAAGACCCATATATATGCTATCTACAAGAGACCCACTTCAGACCTAGGGACACAAACAGACTGAAAGTGAGGGGAAGGAAAAATATATTCCATGCAAATGGAAATCAAAAGAAAGCTGGAGTAGCTAAACTCATATCAGATAAAATAGACTTTAAAATAAAGAATGTTACAAGAGACAAGGAAGGACACTACATAATGATCAAGGGATCAATCCAAGAAGAAGATATAACAATTATAAATATATATGCACCCAACATTGGAGCACCTCAATACATAGGGCAACTGCTAACAGCTCTAAAAGAGGAAATCGACAGTAACACAATAATAGTGGGAGACTTTTACACCTCACTTACACCAATGGACAGATCATCCAAAAGGAAATAAATAAGGAAACAGAAGCTTTATATGACACAATAGACCAGATAGATTTAATTGATATTTATAGGACATTCCATCCAAAAACAGCATATTACACTTTTTTCTCAAGTGCGCACGGAACATTCTCCAGGATAGATCACAGCTTGGGTCACAAATCAAGCCTCAGTAAATTTAAGAAAATTGAAATCATATCAGGCATCTTTTCTGACCACAACTCTATGAGATCAGAAATGTATTACAGGGAAAGAAATGTAAACAACACAAACAAATGGAGGCTAAACAATACGTTACTAAATAACCAAGAGATCACTGAAGAAATCAAAGAGGAAATCAAAAAAACCTATAGACAAATGACAATGAAAACACAGCGATCCTAAACCTATGGGATGCAGCAAAAGCAGTTCTAAGAGGGAAGTTTATAGCTATACAAGCCTACCTAAAGAAACAAGAAAAATCTCAAGTAAACAATCTAACCTTACACCTAAAGGAACTAGAGAAAGAAGAACAAACAAAACCCAAAGTTAGCAGAAGGAAAGAAATCATAAAGATCAGAGTGGAAATAAATGAAATAGAAACAAAGAAAACAATAGTAAAGATCAATAAAAATAAAAGCTGGTTCTTTGAGAAGATAAACAAAACTGATAAGCCATTAGCCAGACTCATCAAGAAAAAGAGGGAGAAGACTCAAATCAATAAAAATAGAAATGAAAAAGGAGAAGTTACAACAGACACCGCAGAAATACAAAGCATCCTAAGAGACTACTACAAGCAACTCTATGCCAATAAAATGGACAACCTGGAAGAAATGGACAAATTCTTAGAAAGGTATAACCTTCCAAGACTGAACCAGGAAGAAACAGAAAATATGAGTAGACCAATCACAAGTAATGAAATTGAAGCTGTGATTAAAAATCTTCCAACAAACAAAAGTCCAGGACCAGATGGCTTCACAAGTGAATTCTATCAAACATTTAGAGAAGAGCTAACACCCATCCTTCTCAAACTCTTCCAAAAAATTGCAGAGGAAGGAACACTCCCAAACTCATTCTATGAGGCCACCATCACCCTGATACCAAAATCAGACAAAGATACTACAAAAAAAGAAAATTACAGACCAAAATCACTGATGAACATAGATGCAAAAATCCTCAACAAAATACTACCAAACAGAATCCAACAACACATTAATCGTATCATACACCACGATCAAGTGGGATTTATCCTAGGGATGCACGGATTCTTCAATATACGCAAATCAAACAATGTGACACACCATATTAACAAATTGAAGAATAAAAACCATATGATCATCTCAATAGATGCAGAAAAAGCTTTTGACAAAATTCAACACCCATTTATGATAAAAACTCTCCAGAAAGTGGGCATAGAGGGAACCTACCTCAACATAATAAAGGCCATATATGACAAACCCACAGCAAACATCATTCTCAACGGTGAAAAACTGGAAGCATTTCCTCTAAGATCAGGAATGAGACAAGGATGTCCACTCTCACCACTATTATTCAGCATAGTTTTGGAAGTCCTAGTCATGGCAATCAGAGAAGAAAAAGAAATAAAAGGAATACAAATTGGAAAAGAAGAAGTAAAACTGTCACTGTTTGCAGATGACATGATACTATACATAGAGAATCCTAAAAATGCCACCAGAAAACTACGAGAGCTAATCAATGAATTTGGTAAAGTTGCAGGATACAAAATTAATGCACAGAAATCTCTTGCATTCCTATACACTAATGATGAAAAATCTGAAAGAGAAATTATGGAAACACTCCCATTTACCATTGCAACAAAAAGAATAAAATACTTAATAATAAACCTACCTAAGGAGACAAAAGACCTGTATGCAGAAAGCTATAAGACCCTGATGAAAGAAATTAAAGATGATACCAACAGATGGAGAGATATACCATGTTCTTGGATTGGAAGAATCAATATTGTGAAAATGACTCTACTACCCAAAGCAATCTACATATTCAATGCAATCCCTATCAAATTACCAATGGCACTTTTTACGGAACTAGAACAAATCATCTTAAAATTTGTATGGAGACACAAAGGACCCCGAATAGCCAAAGCAGTCTTGAGGGAAAAAAACGGAGCTGGAGGAATCAGACTCCCTGACTTCAGACTATACTACAAAGCTACAGTAATCAAAACAATATGGTACTGGCACAAAAACAGAAACATAGATCAACGGAACAAGATAGAAAGCCCAGAGATTAACCCACGCACCTATGGTCAACTAATCTATGACAAAGGAGGCAAAGATATACAATGGAGAAAAGACAGTCTCTTCAATAAGTGGTACTGGGAAAACTGGACAGCTACATGTAAAAGAGTGAAATTAGAACACTCCCTAACACAATACACAAAAATAAACTCAAAATGGATGCGAGACCCAAATGTAAGACCGGACACTATAAAACTCTCAGAGGAAAACATAGGAAGAACACTCTTTGACATAAATCACAGCAAGATCTTTTTTGATCCACCTCCTAGAGTAATGGAAATAAAAACAAAAATAAACAAATGGGACCTAATGAAACTTCAAAGCTTTTGCACAGCAAAGGAAACCATAAACAAGACGAAAAGACAACCCTCAGAATGGGAGAAAATATTTGCAAACGAATCAACGGACAAAGGATTAATCTCCAAAATATATTAACAGCTCATTCAGCTCAATATTAAAGAAACTGACAACCCAATACAAAAATGGGCAGATGACCTAAGTAGACATTTCTCCAAAGAAGACATATAGATGGCCAAGAAGCACATGAAAAGCTGCTCAACATCACTAATTATTAGAGAAATGCAAATCAAAACTACAATGAGGTATCACCTCACACCATTAGAATGGGCATCATCAGAAAATCTACAAACAACAAATGCTGGAGAGGGTGTGGAGAAAGGGAACCCTCTTGCACTGTTGGTGGGAATGTGAATTGATACAGCCACTATGGAGAACAGTATGGAGGTTCCTTAAAAAACTAAAAATAGATTTACCATATGATCCAGCAATCCCACTACTGGGCGTATACCCAGAGAAAACGATAATTCAAAAAGACACATGCACCCTAATGTTCATTGCAGCACTATTTACAACAGCCAGGTCATGGAAGCAACGTAAATGCCTATCGACAGATGAATGGATATAGAAGTTATGGTACATATACACAATGGAATATTACTCAGCCATAAAAAGGAACGAAATTGAGTCATTTGTTGAGACGTGGATGGATCTAGAGACTGTCATACAGAATGAAGTATGTCAGAAAGAGAAAAACAAATATCGTATATTAACACATGTATGTGGAACCTAGAAAAATCGTACAGATGAGCCAGTTTGCAGGGCAGAAGTTGAGACACAGATGTAGAGAACAGACATATGGACACCAAGGGGGGGGGGAAACTGTGGTGGGATGGGGATGGTGGTGTGCTGAATTGGGCGATTGGGATTGACATGTATACACTGATGTGTATAAAATTGATGACTAATAAGAACCTGCAGTATAAAAAAACAAACAAACAGAACAACTAATATACACTACCAAATGTAAAATAGATAGCTAGTGGGAAGCAACCACATAGCACAGGGAGATCAGCTCTGTGCTCTGTGACCACCTAGAGGGGTGGGATGGGGAGGGTGGGAGGGAGGAAGGGAGATGCAAGAGGGAAGAGATATGGGAACATATGTATATGTATAACTGATTCACTTTGTTATAAAGCAGATACTAACACACCATTGTAAAGCAATTATACTCCAATAAAGATGTTAAAAAAAATAGTGGGCAAACTTGTCTTGTTCCTGATCTTAGAGGAAATGATTTCAATTTTTCAACATTGAGAACGATGTTGACTCTGGGTTTTTCATACTTGGCCTTTATTATGTTGAGGTAGGTTCCCTGTATGTGTACTTTCTGGAGAGTTTTATCACAAATTGGTGATGAATTTTTTCAAAAGCTTTTTCTGCATCTATTGAGATTATCATATGGTTTTTATCCTTCAGTTTGTTACTATGGTGTATCACATTAATTGATTTGCGTATATTGAAGAATCTTTGCATTCTTGGGATAAACCCCAGTTGATCATGGTGTATGATCCTTTTAATGTGCTGTTGGATTCTGTTTGCTACTATTTTGTTGAGGATTTTTGCATTGATGTTCATCAGTGATTTTGACCTCTAGTTTTCCTTTTTTGTGACATCTTTGCCTGGTTTTGGTATCAGGGTGATGGTGGCCTCATGGAAAGAGTTTGGGAATTTTGAGAAGGATAGGTGTTAGCTCTTCTGTAAATGTTTGAAAGAATTTACCTGTGAAGCCATCTGGTCCTGGGCTTTTGTTTGTTGGAAGATTTTTGATCACCGTTTCCATTTCCGTGCTTCTGATTGGTCTTTTCATATTTTCTATTTCTTCCTGGTTCTGTCTTGGAAGGTTGTGCTTTTCTAAGAATTTGTCCATTTCTTCCAGGTTGTCCATTTTATTGACATATAGTTGCTTGTAGTAATCTCTCATGATACTTTGTATTTCTGCAGTGTCAGTTGTTGCTTCGCCTTTTTCATTTCAAATTGTGTTGATTTGAGTCTTCTCCCTTTTTTTCTTGATGAGTTTGGCTACTGGTTTATCAATGTTGTTTATCTTCTCAAAGAACCAGCTTTTAGTTTTATTGATCTTTGCTATTGTCTCCTTCATTTCTTTTTTATTTATTTCTGATCTGATCTTTATGATGTCTTTCCTTCTGCTAACTTTGTTTTTTTTTTTTTGTTGTTGTTCTTCTTCTCTAATTGCTTTAGGTGTAAGGTTAGGTTGTTTATTTGAGATGTTTCTTGTTTCTTGATGTAGGAGTGTATTGCTATAAACTTCCTTGTTAGAACTGCTTTTGCTGCATCCCATAGGTTTTGGATCATCGTGCTTTCATTGTCATTTGTTTCTAGGTATTTTTTGATTTCCTCTTTGATTTCTTCAGTGATTTCTTGGTTATTTAGTAGCATTTTGTTTAGAATCTATGTGTTTGTATTTTTTTACAGTTTTTTTACGTGTAATTGATATCTAGTCTCATCACGTTGTGTTTGGAAAAGATACTTGATTTGATTTCAATTTTCCTAAATTTACCAAGACTTGATTTGTGACCCAAGATATGATCTATTTTGGAGAGTGTTCCATGAGCACTTGAAAAGAAAGTGTATTGTGTTGATTTTTGATGGAATGTCCTATAAATATCAGTTAAATCCATCTTCTCTAATGTGTCATTTAAAGCTTGTGTTTCCTTATTTATTTTCATTTATTTCATTGGTGAAAGTGGGGTGTTACAGTCCCCTACTAATATTGTGTTACTGCTGATTTCTTCTGTTACGGCTGTTAGCATTTGTCTTATGTATTGTGGTGCTCCTATGTTGGATTCCTAAATATTTACATTGTTATATGTTCTTCTTGGATTGATCCCTTGATCATTATGTAGTGTCCTTGTTTGTCTCTTTTAATAGTCTTATTTTAAAGTCTACTTTGTCTGATATAAGAATTGCTACTACTCCAGCTTTCTTTTGATTTCCATTTGCATGGAATATCTTTTTCCATCCCTTCACTTTCAGTCTGTATGTGTCTCTAGGTCTGAAGTGGGTCTCTTGTAGACAGCATATATACGGGTCTTGTTTTTGTATCCATTCAGCCAGTCTATATCTTTTGGTTGGAGCATTTAATCCTTTTACATTTAAGGTAATTATTGATATGTATGTTCCTATTACCATTTTCTTAATTGTTTTGGGCTTGTTATTGTAGGTCTTTTCCTTCCCTTGTGTTTACTGCCTAGAGAAGTTCCTCTAGCATTTGTTGTAAAGCTGGTTTGATGGTGCTGAATTCTCTTAACTTTTGCTTATCTGTAAAGGTTTTAATTTTTCCTTTGAATCTGAATGAGATCCTTGCTTGTTTGAGTAATCTTTGTTGTAGGTTTTCCCCTTTCATCACTTTAAATATGTCCTGCCACTCCCTTCTAGCTTGCAGAGTTTCTGCTGAAAGATCAGCTGTTAAACTTTGGTGATTCCCTTTTATGTTATTTGTTGCTTTTCCCTGCTCCTTTTAATATTTTTTCTTTTTATTTAATTTTTGATACTTTGATTAATATGTCTTGGCATGGTCCTCCTTGGATTTATCCTGTATAGGAATCTCTTTGCTTCCTGGACTTGATTGACTATTTCTTTTCCCATGTTAAGGAAGTTTACAACTATAATCTCTTGAAATATTTTTTCAGACCCTTTGCTTTTGTCTTCTTCTTCTGGGACCCCTATAATTTGAATGTTGGTGCATTTAATGTTGTCCAGAAGTCTCTGAGACTGTCCTCATTTTTTTCTTTATTCTGCTCTGGAGTAGTTATTTCCACTATTTTATCTTCCAGGTCACTTATCCGTTCTTCTCCCTCAGTTATTTTGCTATTGATTCCTTCTGGAGAATTTTTACTTTCATTTATTGTGTTGTTCATCATTACGTGTTTGCTCTTTAATTTTTCTAGGTCCTTGTTAAATGTTTCTTGTATTTGCCCATTGTGTTTCCGAGATTTTGGATCATTTTTAGTATCATTACTCTGAAAATTTTTTCAGGTAGACTGCCTATTTCTTTTGCATTTTTTGGTCTGGTGGGTTTTTAGCTTGCTCCTTCATCTGCTGTGTGTTTCTCTGTCTTTTAATTTTGTTTAACTTACTGTGTTTGGGGTCTCCTCTTTGCAGGCTGCAGGTTTTTAGTTCCTGTTGTTTTTGTGTCTGCCCCCACTGGGTGAGGTTGGTTCAGTGGCTTGTGTAGGCTTCCTGGTTCAGGGGACTGGAGCCTGTGTTCTGGTGGGTGGGACTGTATCTTGTTTTTCTGGTGGGCAGGGCCGTGTCCAGTGGTATGTTTTTGGGTGTCTGTAAACTTACTTGGTTTTAGGTAGCCTGTCTGCTAATGGGTGGGATTGTGTTCCTGTCTTGCTAATTGTTTGGCATGGGGCATCCTGCACTGGAGCTTGCTGGCAGTTTGGTGGAGCTGGGTCTTAAAGTCGAGACAGAGATCTCTGGGAGAGCTCACCCTGACTGATATCACATGGAGCTGGGAGGTCTCCTGTGGTCCAATGCCCTGTACTCGGCTCTCCCACCTCAGAGGCTCAGGCCTGACACACTGCTGGAGCACAAAGACCCTGTCAGCCACACGGCTCAGAAGATAAGGAAGAAAAAAATTATAATAAAATGATATTAAATTAATAAAATAAAAAATAAGAAAAATAAAAAATAAAGTAAAAGAGTAGAGCAACCAAACCAATAAACAAATCTACCAATGATAACAAGCTCTAAAATCTAAACTAAGATAACCATAAAATCAGAAACAAATCAGTCGCAGACAGCATACCCCAAGTCTACATTTGCTCCCAAATTCCACCCACTCAATTTTGGGAATATTCATTGTCTATTCAGGTATTCTACAGATTCAGGGTTCATCACATTGATTGTGGGGATTTAATCTGCTACTCCTGAGGTTGCCTGGAGCAATTTCCCTTTCTCTTCTTTGTTCACACAGTTCCTGGGGTTCAACTTTGGTTTTGGCCCTGCCTCTGCATGTACCCTCAGGCATCTGCTCCCTACCCAGAGAGGAGGGGGTTAAAGCAGCAGCTGATTAGGGTTCTTTTGGTCTCTCAGGCCAGGGAGGTGGGTAGTACGGTAGTCATAATTGGAATGTGGGCTGAGCCTTCAGCCACAGAGGCTGGTGTGTCATTGCAACAGCCTGAGGCACACCATGTGTTCTCTCAGCGATGTTGTCCCTGGATCGTGGGACCCTGGCAGTGTTGTGCTGCACAGGGTCCCGGAGGGGGTGGGTGGACTCTGTGTGGTGACCTGTGCTTGCACACAGGTTTCTTGGTGCAGTGGCAGCAGCCTTAGCATTTCATGCCCGTCTCTTGTGTCCATGCTGATAGCTGTGGCTCACACCTGTCTCTGGAGCTCGTTTAGGCAGTGCTCTGAATCCCCTCTCCTCTCACACCCTGAAACAATTGTCTCTTGCCTTTTAGGCAAGTCCAGACTATTTCCTGGACTCCCTCCTGGTTAACTGTGGCCCACTAGCCCCCTTCGGGCTGTCTTCACACTGCCAACCCCAGTCCTCTCCCTGGGCTGTGACCTCTGAAGCCCAAGCCTCAGCTCCCAGTCCCCACCCACTCTGGTGGGTGTGCAGACAAACCTCTCAGGCTGGTGAGTGCTGGTTGGCACCTATCCTCTGTGCAGGAGTCTCTCTGCTTTGCCCTCTGCACCCCTGTTGCTGTGCTCTTCTCTTTGGCTCCGAAGCTGTCCCACCCCACCCCGTCTCTGCCAATGAAGGGGCTTCCCAGTGTGTTGAAACTTTTCCTCCCTCACATCTCCCTCCCAGAGGTGCAGGTTCCATCCCTATTCTTTTGTCTCTGTTTTTTCTTCTTCTTTTGCCCTACCCAGGTACGTGAGGATTTTTTTGCATTTCGGGAAGTCTTAATTCTTCTGCCAGCATTCAGTAGGTGTTCTGTAGGAGTTGTTCCACATGTAGATGTATTTTTGATGTATTTGTGGGGAGGAAGGTGATCTCCACGTCTTACTCCTCTGCCATCTTGTCCCCACCAATATGCATCTATTATGAGATCACCTAAATATAAAAGCAAATATTAACAGACATAAAGGGAGAAATTGATAATAATATAATATTAGGGGATTTTAATACCCTGTTTACATCAATGAACAGATCATCCAGACAGAAAATCAATAAGGAAACACTGGTCTTATACAAGACAATAGAGCAGTTGTTCTTGAAAGACATCTACAGGACATTCCACGTAAGAAGAGAATAATACACCTTCTTTTCATGTGCACATGGAACGTTCTCCAGGATAGATCACATGGTAGGCCACTAAATAAGTCTCAACAAATTTAAGAGTGTAGAAATTATAACAAGCATTTTTTTTCTGATTACAGTGGTATGAAACTAGAGATCAATTAAAATAAGAAAAATGTGATAAACAAAAACACATGGAGAATAAATGATATGCTACTAAAAAACCAATGATTCAATGAAGAAATGAAAGAGGAAACCGGAAAATACCTTGAGACAAATGAAGATAAAAACACAACTTTCCAAAATCTATGGGACACAGCAAAAGTAGTTCTAAGAGTGAAATTTATAGTGATACAGACCTACCTCATGAAACAAACAAAAAAACCTCAAATAAACAACCTAACCTACCATCTAAAGAAATTAGAAAACGATGAACAAAGCCCAAAATCAGCAGAAGGAAAGAAAAAATAAAGATGAGTGAGAGAATAAATTAGAGACAAAAAATAGGAAAGATCAATAAAACCGAGGGTTTTTTTGCAAAGGTAAACAAAATTGATTAGTCTTTAGCCAGATTCATTAGGGGAAAAAAAAAAGGGAAGACCCAAATTTACAGAATAAGAAGTGGACGAAGAGAAATTACAAGTACTATTTCAGAGATACAAAAAATTATAAGAGAGTATTATGAACAATTATATGCCAACAAATTAGACACCCTGGAATAAATGTAAAAATTTCTAGAAGCATACAATTTTCCAAACTGAATCAGGAAGAAAGATTCAATCTTAACAAACCAATCACTAGTAGTGAAATTACATTTGTGATAAAAAATAAAATTTCCAGCAAGCAAAAGTCCAGGACTCGATGGCTTCACAGAGGAATGCTACCAAACTTATAAAGAAGAGATAATACCTATCCTTCTCAAAATATTCAAAAAATTTGAAGAAAATGATATATTCCCAAATTTATTCTACAAAACCACAATTACTTTAATACCAAAACCAGACAAAGACAGTAAAAAGAAAAAAAAATTACAGGCTAGTAACTCTGATGTATATAGATGTAAAAATTCTTAACAAAATACTTGAAAACTGAATTTAACAATATATAAAAAGGATTATATACCAAGACCAAGTGTGGTTTATTCCAGGGATGTAAGAATGTCTCAATATCGGTAAATCAATCAATGTGATACACCACATAAACAAATCAGAGAATAAAAATCATGTGATGATCTCAATAGATGCAGAAAATAGATTTGACAAAATTCAACATCCGCTCATTATTAAAAAAAAAACTGTCATCAAGGTTGGTATTGAGAGAACATATCTCAACATAATAAAGACATTATGACAAACCCACAGCTAACATCATACTGAATAATGAAAAGCTGAGAGTTTTTCATCTAAAATCAGAAACAAGACAAGGAAAACCACTCTCACCACTTTTATTTAACATAGTATTGTAAATTCTAGCCACAGCAATGAGACAAGAAAAATAAATAAGTGCATCCAAATTGAAAGGGAAGAAATAAAATTATCACTATTTGCAGGTGGCATGATACTATATATAGATAACCTTAAAATTCTCCACCAAAAACTATTAGAACTAATAAGTGAATTGAGTAAATTATATTTCAGGATACAAGAAGAATATACAGAAAACTGTTGCTTTTCTATCAACTATCAGGAAGAAAAAGCAAGAAAACAATCCCATTTACAATTGCATCAAAAAGAATAAAATATCTAGGAATAAACTTAACCAAGGTAGTGAAAGTGCTTTGCTCTGAAAATTATAAGACATTGATGAAGGAAATCGAAGATGATACAAAGAAATGAAAAGATATCCATGTTCATGAATTTGAAAAAATAATATTTTTAGAATTTCAATACTATTCAAAGCAATCTACAGGTTTAATGCAATCCCTATCAAAATATTCATGACATTTTTCACAGAACTGGAAGAAATTATCCTATAGTTCACAGGAAACCAAAGAACCCTGAATAATCAAAGCAATCTTGAGAAAAAAGAACAAAGCTGGAGGTATCATTCTCTCGGACTTCAGAATATATTACAAAGCTAGAGTAATAAAAATGGTATGGCACTGACACAAAAACAGACACGTAGATCAATGATGCAGAATAGAGAGCCCAGAAATAAACCCATGCACTTATGATCAGTTAATCTACTACAAGGAGGCCAGAATATACAATGTAGAGAAGACAGTCTCTTCAATAAGTGATGCTGGGAAAACTGGGCAGCTACATGTAAAAGAATGAAATTAGAACATGTTCTCATACCATATACAAAAATAAACTCAAAATGGAGTAAACACCAAAATGTAACACTGAAAACCATAAAATTTCTAGAAGAAAACATAGGCAGAATGCTCTTGACACAAAATTATAGCAATATATTTTTGGGAGTCTGTCCCCTCATACAAAGTAAACCAAAACAAAAATAAGGAAATGGAATCTTATTGGTAGAGCACTTATTTAAGGATAAAGGAAACTAGTAATCAATAGTGATTAGAAGCAATTATATAACATAGGATGTTAACACTCTATCAGTACCTCTTAAAAGGAATATTGTCATTCTTTTTGATTTCTTTTGTTACTTCAGAACAAATTTATGTGACATTTGGGAAAACTTGACTGGAGCTGTTTTATTCATGAGAAAACGTACCTTCTAAGAAGAATGAGACTATAAACAAGGGAAGTTTTACCTAAATTGTTTCAATACTTTTTAGAGATCTCTCTTTTTCTTAGAACAGATATAATCACCACATGAGTAGAGGCCAACACTCTTCACACTGATCCTTTTAGTGCAGCAACCATGTCTTCTTCATTATTGAACTGAACTTTTAATAGTTCTTAAATTGATGTGTTAATCACAAATAGTTTTGTTCATTCTAAAAGCCAGAAATTTTAAGACAGAGTTTCCCTATTATGAGCCAAAAATGGGTTACAGGAGTACCAAGACATTGATCCTCTCAGCCTTCAGGATGGTACTACACAGCCAGGCAGCCTAGTACCAGGCCCTGTGACCATGAACAGTCTGGTCTATTTTCCTCCAATATGATGTTCAAATATCATCATTTTGTACATGTGCACAAACATAAAGTTTGGGAATGGTGCTCTGAAGGACAAAACATGGTTAATTTGTCTTTCTAAATATACCAGAAAATATTTTAAAATTTGACATTAATTAATATTTTTCCTGTTGTTTGAAACACTAAGGTTTGACTCCAAAACATGTAAATATGGGATGTAATAATCCTCTATTTTAAAAGGCACATTTTGTCTACTAAAATTATTGTTTATCTGTGGCAAGACAATTTTCCTTACACGTATATGTTTAGATAAGTCTCATAAACCAAGGGCTGCAACTGGCCAATATCATTATATTGTTGTTTGCTTTATTATTATTGTTTTAATTTTAAACAATTATCTCAGTGACCCTTCACATCTCACAGTCTGATTTATTTTTAATAATATTAGCATTCATGTATGCATATATTTGCTATTCACAATTGCTTATGCATGAACACTTTACTAGAAACCAAATTTGTAGAGGCCAGAAACAGACCAAGTTTCATCACGATCATGCCTCCTCAGAAACCATCATGAGCACAGATTCCTTAATACATGCTCAAGTCAATATCCACCTAGATAACCCATTCAGCACCTTTGTCTCATGATCACTTGTTTTTCAGTCACCTTTCACTTCATCTACTCACTTCCATAAATACACTCTTCAATTTGCTATAATTCAGAACTGCTCCATCTCTGAAAAGCAAACTTCAGCACCTCGTTTTCTGAACTTCAATTTTTTGACATTCTAGGTCACTTTATTTTATTCAAAAACATTTATTGAGCACTTTCTATGTAAAAGGTTTTGTGCAAGACACTGTATATGGTGTGATTGAATAATAGCTACAACTGTCATAAATGCTTTGAAAGGCAGCTATGTTCACCACTATACCACCAACTCCATATGTCATAAATGCTTTGAAACAAGTACAGGATATAACTAAATCAGGACGGTTACAGGATATAACTGAGTCCTGAGAGAACACATACTCAATAACTCACAAATCTATTCCTTCCTTTGTTCTTCAAAAGCCATTTCTTTATACAAGTCTCATCCATGCTTGCCTACTTGTTGCGTCAGTCCCTAACCTGGTTTCCTGCCTTAAGTTATCTCATCCTCCATTCCTTCACACTAATTCTAAAGTGATCTTTTACACATCCATAACATGATTCTGCCATTTGCATGCTGAAAATCTTTCAAAGGCTGCCCAGATCTTCCAGGCTGAAGTCAGTTTCCTAAATTTAGCACATAAGGCACTTCATATTCTGACTAATGTCTGTTTCTGTGGTCTTGTCCCCTACCATACTCCACATGCAAGCTCTCCTCTCAGTATACTGTATATAGGTTCCAGAAAGCATTTTGAATGCCTGATAACATCATGCTGTTGTATATGTTCATTTTACTGCTTATGGTGTCCTTCATTCATCCATTATATGTAACTCCTATCTGTTCTGCTTTATTGAGATATTAACATATAAAATTGTATACATTTAAAGTGTACAACGAGATGTTTTGATATACATATAGATTTTGAAATGATCACTACATTCCAGTTAATTATCGTATCTATCATCTCTACATAGTTACCATTGTTTGTGTGTGTGTGTGTGTGTGTGTGTGTGTGTGTGTGTGTGTGGTGAGAAGACTTGATTTAAGATCTATCCTTTTAGCATATGTCACCATGCTGTACATTAGAACTTCAGAACTTATACATCTTGCATAATGCAAGCTTTGTAGTCTTTGACCAAAATCATCTAATTTCTCTTTTCCCTCAGCCCCTGGCAAACACCACCTTACTTTCTGTTTCTATGAGTTTGACTATTTTAGATTTCACATATTAGTGGTATCATAGTATTTTCCTTTCTGTGTCCTGCTTATTCTGCTTAACATAATGTCTTCTAGCTGCATTTATGTTGTCACAAATTGCAGAATTTCTTTCTTTTTTAAGGGTGAATAATATTTCACTGTTTGTGTGTATAAATATATCTTGGCTATTGTGACTATTGCTGCAATGAACGCTTATCTGTCCTTTAAAGTCCATCATAAGCATTACAATCTCCAAGAATCCTTCTTGATCACTTCCCCCAGTCAGTCTGATCTATATGCCCATTCTCTGTTTTCTTATAGCACCAGTAAATATTTCTATTAGAGTACTTACTCTCTGTTTTTTTTTTTAATTATAGAATTCTACATTGTATTTTTTGATGTTCATGTCCATTTCTCTCTCTAAGTTATGATCTCCTTGAGCGCAAGGACTTTACCTTACTTGATGTTGTGACTTCAAGACCTCATACAGAGTAGGTGCTTAAGAAATGTTCATGGGAATGCAGAGAGATGGAGATGGAGAGAGAGAAATAAAGTTGAGAGAGGGAGGGAGAGAGAGCTGAAAGGTAGGAAGAATGGAGATGAAGAAGGCAGGAAGGTAGACAGGAAAGCAGGCAAGAGGAAAGAGGGAAGGAAGGAAGGAAGGGAGGAAGGAGGGAAGGAAGGAAGGAAGGAAAGAAGGAAGGAAGGAAGGAAGGGAGGGAAGGAGGGAAGGGAGGGAAGGAGGGAGGAGATAGAAAGTAACTCCTGAGAAAGCACAGAAGCATAGAGGGTTTCTGCCCTGCTTGAAAAATGAAATAGGAGAGTTCAAGGAGTATATTATGGAATCCTTAAAAAAAAAAAAACCTTAAAGAGACAAAATAAAAATTTTATTACTTGATCAGTCATCATTTAGGTGTATAAAACTTTAAGAAACTCTTGTAAAGAAGTATGGCCATTGTTCATATCTGTTTGCTTGCTCTTTGTAGTGACATTCTTTTACAAGTGTACCAAAGTTTCTGCAGTTTAAAAATCTTCATTTACTTATCAATGATCTTATAGAACATAATCACACTCCTCAGTTAGAACAGGCTTTAAGAAAACAGTGTTATCCTTTCCTCATTGTGGGTAAATAGTAATTTAATGCAGTATGCTCTGCCGTTTTACATTTTCCAGGGCTTTCATTCATTCTTGCTTAGTAATTACAAATGGCTCATAAATAAACACATGGCATGATTTCCAAAATGTTCTGTATTTACTTACAAGGCTGGTACTTCCATCACTGGATCACTTAAGTGGTTTTGAAAGGTTGTATAAAGGTTCATTTTACAAGGTATTTGAAGTTTGTAATCTTGCTTAAATACACAAAAGTAGGAAGGATTAACGAACTGCTGCTTGGAGGCCAAGAGAAGATAGAGCTAAGTGCAATCAAGACAGAGTATATCAGAAACATGAAGTCAATTGGTCAAAAAATGGAAGACTGTCAACAAAAGTAACATGTTATGGACCCTCAAGGCTTTATGTTTATGCTAAAGGAAGCCTAAAATAATCTGTGGTTTTTGATGCTTGATTTAGTTTTCCGCAGGCATAATTAACACCAGATTAAGTTTACTGCCACTATAGTTTATTGCTGAGACTGACAACTGCTTGCTGTTTATCTCCTGTGCAGAAAGACTGGCAGCAATAATATAATGACATATTTAATAATATCGACAACACTATAGTAATAATGCTGTACAGAAATTTATGGGCTATTATAATAATTTTTAGAAAGTCAGTTTTCTAATAAACAAATTGTTCTCTGGAAACAGCTAAGCCATCTCATATTCTATCTGAGTGTGCCCACTTGTTTTGTTATAAAATGAAATTTTAAGCATCCCCTGTTTCAAGATGGGTCTCCTTTGCTTTAGCAAGACTGAATATAATGATGACTTCTTTGAATTTGTCACCAAGTGCCAGTAAACTCTTCTTTATGAAGAATATATAAGAAAAATTAATTCATGGATATTTGTTCAGAATATGCAGTGAGTAAATGAATTGTGACACTCTCTTTGACACTTATTCTTTTAGGTTTCAGTTTTTCCAACACCAGAAGAGACTCCCTAATCCCACCTCTGGAGTTGTTGATACATATTACAATTCAAGGTCAAGTTGGAATCATGCTACTTATTTGCTTTTCTTTGGATCTTTAAATTCTGTGCAAGAGTTCACAGGGAAACAATAAAACAGAAGATGTTTGTTTATATACATGAACAAACTAGCAGATTTTCATCTTTTCCCTGAATGCTCTCCCTTGACTTCAAAGAGAGCTTGATATACATAGAAATATGCAAGAGGGTAAAGCTGCATAAGAAGTCAATATAAAAGGGCAGGCTACTTCATCAATAGAATAAAGTGCAATATACACCAGGAAAATATAGACATCTCTCAACATCACACCAAATTGAAAAATGAGGTTTGAATAACACAGTCTAAAAAAGAATTGTTTCAAACTATGGCTTATACACACATAGGCACAATCACTCTTTTCTTGCTGGCCCCTCTTGGCCTAGCCCTTTACACTGTCCAGGGTTTAACAACTCTTCAACGAACCACAATAAAAAAGAGGGTAATTTCCCTTTACTATTATTTATTCAACTATTAAACTTTTTGCCTTAGTTAATCTGATCCATCCAAAGTTTTAAATTTTTCTGTTCCTTCCCAAATTCTTTTTTCTGAGAAAGGTAAGAACATACAGATCCCATTTCCTCAGACCTCTATACTTCAAATACCTCAAGACACAGCATGGTTGATCAAGAAAATCATGACTAGAAGAAATTTCTAAGATAATTTGACTTCTCATTCCCTCTCCATGGCATATATTGCTTAATACAAAGATTGATATAAAATAAGTTCTTAAAGAATTTCAAAGTAAAAGATAATGGCTGCCTCAGTGGTTTGTTCAGTATCTCAAAATGTCTCCCTGTGCTCCAAAATTCCATTTGAGTTAAACTGCAGTAATGTGTGGATGGTACTAAGTTTATTCTCACAAAAATTTTGGAACCATTGTGTTGGAATAGCAGTAAACAAACATGGATGAATAGCTCTTTATAGGAACTGTGGAGCTGATCCTAACCCAATCCACTGCAGTATGTTACTAAGATGACCCCCCCCCCAAAAGAATCAATATACTTTTCACTGTATAATACCACTCTTTGGCATACATACCACCCCCTTTATTACTTTACTCCTGGGTAAGAGTTTTCTTCCTTTTAAAACAGATTTTTGAGGTATAGCTTTCAGGCAGAAAAGTAGACAGATCTTGTTTACAACTCAACGAAAGTTTACGTGTGTGTGCCAGTGTGTAGTCACCCAGATAAGATAGAAAATATTTCAAGCACCCAAAGACTCCCTTGTGCCTTCTCCTAATCAGTATCCCCAGATAACCATTATTCTGACATCAATAAAGATAGATTAAATTTTCTCAAAATTAATTTAATATGTATGAAGTCATAGAGTATATAGTCTTTGTGTCTGACTTCTTTTATTCATAATTATGTCTATGAAGTTAATTTATATTGTTGCCTGTGTCATTAGTTTATTCTTTTTCATTATTTTCTGATTATGGTCTAAATCTATTGCTGAGGCGTTTATAAATCACAATATCATTTCAATGCATAAGGTATCTAATTAAAAAAGGAAAACTTGACTTCAGGCTACTAATCATGCCCTGTTTGGCCCATCATATGCTACTGTTATCACACAATTAAGACAGTCTCAAAAAGGAAGTCTGTTTTATAAACATATCAGAAATATCTAACAGTTTTCTAATCTAAAGGAACATACAATTTTGAAGTTGTCTCAATTGTGTAATAACCGTATATTGATATGGTGAGGTAAGCCAGGCATTACAGAAATTCTGATGTCGTATTTCCCATTTTTCGATTAGATTCTTGATGTATTGAAATAATGTCATGATTTATGAACTCTGCCTTGGCATTCTTTCTCTGTTAATCTCATAATCAAGATGTCAGCATATAATATCCTATCTAAATTATTAAGAAGCATATTCTCAGTGGAAATTTTTGAGATCCCTAAAATTTTAAATGGAAAGTACTAAACAAACTCAGAATGCTCCATAATTAATGATATTTTCTGGATCTCTGTAGTAGAATCACCTACAAATAATGACTAGCATATCTGGGGAAAACTTAACAGAGAAAGTAACATTCTCAAAGGAATAGTAATTTTCTAGTCTGGGGAGCAAAGGAAAAAGATTGTAGGCAAATAGTATTGTCACACATACTGCAAAAGGTCTGGGCAGAGATAGAATTTGAGATCTGTATCAGATATGTACAAATAATTTGATATCAAGTCTAGTTCACAATCAAGAAAGTTTTTATTAATTTGTGGAAGATATGAACATCTTAAAGGCTTACATTTTATTAATCTACTATAACTATTAAAGTTTCTGGCACATAGGCACAAATTAATCCTCAATAATTGTTGGTTGAATTGAATTACATATGAATTTTGTCTATAAGTTCTGTAAAAAAGCAAGTGACAAGTTGAATACTCTCTCAGGGGAAGAGCTACCACCCACGTGGACAGCTCAACAAAAATAATTTGGAATGGCAGTGACATTATTGTATAAAATAGATCTATGTCACTTTGTTAGAGATACCGTGTTCAATATATGTGTGTCCTCTTAAGTTCTCAACTCAGCTTCACTCCAGGACTTTTGTTTTCTGATTCCCATGGAGCTACTTATGAATTCTCATCATAAATATCTTTTATGCCAAATCATGGTGTTAACTGAGAAAATTGACATCTTGATTATTGTTAAAATTAAGGCCAAATACTTTATAAATCACTACATCATTTCAATACACCAGGAATTTATGCAGAAATTGGGAAATGTTTCATCAGAATTAAAATTATACTTGCTTAGCCCATCATATACACCACTTGAGACAGTCCCAAAAATAATATTGCTTTTCTAGTTAGAAAACTATTTCCTATTGTGTCTGACAGTAAAACACAGTAATAAATAACATGATATTATTCAGGAAATAAACAACGTGCTATGGGAACACAGAGAAGGGAGTCACTATTCCAGCCCATTGGGTGTGGAAATTGGACAATGGTTGCTTCTTATTTCTTTCATTCACAATGTACTGGAGACTTCGCAGTTTTATTTTTCATCTTTTGCTTTAAATCATTTATAAGTTATTTTTCAAATACAATATTTTCTACAGGAAGCTTGTCCTGGAATCTCTGAGTAAGCTAAAACTGCTGGCCGTTAATGTCGTGGGGTTAATTAAGATTACTTGTTGATTAGATGATATGAATTCTAACAACAATTCTCAAGGTATATTTGAATGGATTTTGAGGAGTGTGATCTCTCAAAGGGACACTTCCCTAAGAATAATGTACCCTCCAAATCATGGAAACATGTGGTGTAACTTTCTATGGTATATATACTGCTAATATTTCTAAGAAATGCATATTTCTGAATCATGCCTTTCCTGTTTTCTACTCTCCCTGTTACCAAAAATCTCTTGGATGATAGAAATGATATTTGAATGTACAATAAAAGACCTCTAGGATCTTTCATTGAGCCATTATACCTGTAACTTTTTTTTTAATGTCAAGAGGTGCTATGGGAGAGCTTCTTGTTGACCTTTTCATATAAAGCAATTCTAACACATATCATCTAAGATATCATCCCAACTGCAATATTATGACAGATAAATGTGCTGTGAAATACCAATGGCAAATCCCTCATTAAGTTTTTTTTTTCTGAGAAATTTGAAACTTGGTTCTTTGTTGTACTCTCAATAGTACAATTTTTTAAAATATTCTAGTATCAGTAAGTTTTTTCACATTTCCAGGAAAATTAGAAGCACATCTCACCTCAGTTAAGAATTCTCTATTTTCTTGCATCTAAGGTAGACTCATTTTCAACATCTAATTTGTAAGAAGCAGGCTAACTGACATAAAACTATGTAAAATGCTTAAGAATAGACTTTTAAAAGGCAAGATGTAGAAGTTAGGAAGCTTTAAGTTGCAAACTACTCAACTAAAACATGCTTTAAAATATAAGAATTTATTGGCTCACATGTTTGGAGGGTCTAGTAATAGGGTAGACATATTGAGGGTCAATGATATCTTCAAGGATCCAGTCTGTTATTTTATGTCCCTCTTCATGTTCTGTAGCTCAGTACTGGTCCAGGGCTACATAATTTGTCATTCAGATCCAATAAGGGGAGTGGGGTAGAGAGAGAGAATTCCTTGCCCAAACTATGGAAGTCCTTATCTTTATGCTGATTGAATCCATCCCTGGAGATGGGAATGGGATCTATCATATTTTAATCTCTTGGCAGCTAACAAATTAACTAATGAGCGAAGGATGAAATATTAGGAAAACAATTTTTATGTGCAAAGTCTGTTCAAGTTCCAGTCATTTTCCAGCTTTCCTTTGAAATGGGTCTCAGTGTTGTTGTCAGATTTTTTTTTTTATTTGATGGCAATAAAGAAGTAGAGGACAAGTAGACTTTCAAGGAAAGTCATTTTGTGGGGCAATAACTATTGGGTGGACTCCTCTCATGTTTTTTTCAATTCAAAAGGGAGATACTGATCAAAAACTTCAAGATACAGTACAGCATATATAATGGAATAAAGGCAGTCCAATGGCATAGAAATAAGCTATGTTGACCTTTCTACAACATTTCCAATGTTACTAAAACAAAGTGACAGCAGCAAATCAACCAAGGAAGTGGAGGGCATGGCAAAGCAAAGAAAAAAGTTGAAGATGGGGGTAGCAAGAGGGAGGAATATGAAACTCTTAAAATTTTTGGAATTGTTTAAACTTAAGACTAACCTTGCTACTGATACACTCCTCAATTAGAATGAATATTAGCAAACAAAATTTTCATGTATGTTCTAGCAAGAACAGCAAAGACCTAGAAATAGAAGGATCAGGTAAGAATAAAGCACTTATGCAATAACTTTATATTAAAACAAGGTATAGGCTTGGGGAAAAATCAGTAGGTAAAACATTCCTTGTTGCATAAACAAGAATATGCATGAATGGAGTTATCCAATTGCCAACATATTATTAGATGTTCACTCATATGTACAACAATTTATACTCTGTTTTCTTGAACATAGATATTCACATATTGATGTGGACAGCAAAATGTGCCAAGAAATTGTGGTTATCATTCTACCTCAATAAAACAGCCTAATAACAAGACCAGAATTGTTTATAAGAACAGACTCACCTCCAATTCATTACAACATTTTATTTGCTATTTCTCATCCAGTGTTTTTATGACACATTTTAATATTTCATAACATGAAAAGAAATAAAAATTTCAAATATTGAATATCACTTCTTGCTGTACAAAAAGGAGAAAGCTAATTTTCCTTGTCTCTTTTCCCTTTCATAAGGCCCACCCTTCTGATTTTGATGGCTTATCCATATATCTTTCCTAGCAGTTCAAAGTAGCCTATAGATTGTGAATTTACAAACATAGAATCACAAAATATTAGAGCTAGAAGGGACCTTGGAGATTATTTATTTCAATATCCTTATTTTATCAATAAGCAAATTGAAGACTGGGGAGGTAAAATGATGTACCCAAGGTCTACCCAGATAATTAGATATCAGAGACTTCCCAAAACCTTTGCAACAATTCTGGGAACAGGAAAACACTGCTTGAGAGGAAAATATAAAACAAAGTTAGCTGAAGCTATGAGAAGAATTTGGTCTATGGTCTCTCTTTTAAGTGCTTCTTAGAACATAGTAAGCAGTCAAAAATTGTTATTAAATAAATGAATGTATTTCCAAGTTTCTTTCTGATTTTGGATTTTCTACCTGCTGAAACAGCAGAATAACAAATTCTTAAATGGAAATAAGATATCCTGGTTTTGTTGAGACTTGATTCTTGACTAACCCCGTGTTTCCAGTTCGTTTCTGCTTTAGGTGTCCTCAGATCAGTTGGCTTCATTGAGACTCCTGTTTTCTACCTGTAAGTCAGGCCCCTGGAGAATACACACACACACACACACACACACACACACACACACACACACACACACACACACACCCTCTATCCAAATTAGCAAGAGAGGTATAGCTAAAATCTAGGTCGCCTTATTCTTAATCCAGTGTCGTTTCTATTCCTATACATTATCACACACTTGGTGACTACTGAGATGCATTTTAAATCCAGAAATTCAGTAGGAACGACTACTTTATTTATGCCAACAAGAAGGACTAAGACACCAAATAGCTAAGGAAACTAAGCAAAACAAGTTGAAATTGACATGATCAATTTTTAAATTTCCCATTCTAATGCTTTGGCTACACTTTTAGTACAAAATAGCATGTTATATTTAGTCTATTGGTATAGCTCCTCTGTTACTATGTCATCTAATTAGAGCTACCTTCTAATTACACTGTTTTTCATAATGTTGATTATACCACTGAATCATTACAACAATCCTGAAAAGTCAGGAAAATATTGAATTTCAAAAATGGAAAATTAAGATTTTTATAATATTACTTATTTATCTAGGGACAGAAATAAATGAGAGACTTCCTGTTTGTTGAAACCAGTGCTATTTCTGTTGCATTTAAATTAAAAAACTTCACTAAGTGTCTATTAAGTATTTTTCACTGTATTACAAAGTGATTAAAATAATTCTTGTTTATATAACATGCTTTCTAGTTACACTTTATTACATTTCATCAAAAATTACATGCTATAATAAAATTTAGGCATTTGGAAGTTCATGATATCTGCATGAAAATTAATTGTGAATGGTAGGGGTCATTTTTATCTGCTGTAAAAAAATACTTAAAAATGTGAAAGTGGCTTTGGAATTGAGTAATAAATAGAGGCTGAAAAAAATTTGAGGAATAAGTTAGAAAAAGCTTAGATTTCTTTGAATATACTGTTAGTATAAATAGATGTTAAAGATACTAGTGGGAAGGAAGACCTGTACTTGGAAAACTGTAAGACACTGATGAGACAAGTCGAAGATGATACAAACAAATGGAGAGATATACCATGTTCTTGGATTGGAAGAATGATTATTGTTAAATTGACCATACTACACAAGGCAATCTACAGATTCAATGCAATCCCTATCAAAGTACCAATGGCATTTTTCACAAAAATAGAACAAATAATTTTGTGTGTGTGGAGATTTTTTTAAATTTTTTTAAAAATTTTATTGAAATTTAGTTGATTTGCAATGTTGTGTTAGCTTCAGGTGTATAGCCAAGTGATTCAGGTATATGTAAATAATATGTACATATATATTACATATATAGGTATATTCTTTTTTACATTCTCTTCAATTTTAGATTATTACAAGATATTGAGTATACAGTAGTTCCTTGTTGGTTTTGTATTTTATGTAGAGTAGTGTGTATATTTTAATCCCAAACTCCTAATTTATCCTTCCCCCTCTTTTCCCTTTGGTAAACATCACTTTGTTTTCTATGTGTATGAGTCTATTTCTGTTTTGTAAATAAGTTTATTTGTATCATTTATTGTAGATTCCACATATAAGCGGTATCATACAATATTTGTCTTTCTCTGTCTGGCTTACTTCACTAGTATGATCATCTGTAGGTCCATTCATGTTGCTGCAAATGGCATTATTTCATTCTTTTTATGGTTGAGTAATATTCCATTGTCTATATATACCAAGAACAAATAATTTAAAAATCTGTATGGAAACACAAAAGACCTCAAATAGCCAAAACAACCTTGAGAAAGAAGAACAGAGCTCCCTGACTTCAGAATACACTACAAAGCTACAGTAATCAAAACAGTATGTACTGGCACAAAAACAGACACATAGATCAATGAAACAGGATAGAGAGCCCAGAAATAAACCCACACACTTATGGTAAATTGATCTACTACAAAGGAGGCAAGAATACACAATGGAGAAAAGACAGTCTCTTTAATAAGTGGTGTTGGGAATACTGGAGAGCTACATGTAAAAGAATAAAAATAGAACATTTTCTAGCACTATATACAAAAATAAACTCAAAATGGATTAAAGAACTAATTGTAAGTCCAGATACTATGAAACTCCTAGAGGAAAACATAGGCAGAACACACTTTGACATAAATGGCAGCAATATTTTTTTGAATCCATAGCCTAAAGTAAAGAAAATAAAAGCAAAAATAAACAAATAAGGCCTAATTAAACTTAAAAGCTTTTGCACAGCAAAGGAAACCATCGACAAGATAAAAAGACAACCTACTGAATGGGAGAAAATATTTGCAAATGATATGACTGATAAGACAACATATATAAACAGCTCATATACACCCAATTAAAAAAGGGACAGAAGAACTGAATAGACATTTTTCCAAAGAGGAAATGCAGATGGCTGACAGGTACATGAAAAGATGTGGATGATTCCAGCCCTGGGTATATATCCAAAAAAACCAAAAACACTAATTCAAAAAGATACATGCAGCCCAATGTTCATAGCATTATTTATACTTGCCAAGACTTGGAAGCAAACTAAGTGTCCATCAACAGATGAATGGATAAAGAAGATGTTATATAAATTATATATATATAACATACAATAAATATTATATATATATACATAATATATGTATACATAAATGTTATATATATATATACACAAACAATAGAATACTACTCAGCCATAAAAAAGAAAAACATTTTGCCATTTGCAGCAACATGGATGGACTTGGAGGGCATTATGCTAAGTGAAATAAGTCAGACAGTGAAAGACAAATACTGTATGTTATCACTGTATGTTATCACTCATATGTGGAATCTAAAAAATAAAACAAATGAATATCTATAACAAAACGGCAACAGACTCACAGATATAGAGAACAAACTATTGGTTACCAGTGGGGAAAGTGAGGGGAGGAGCAGTATAGGTGTGGGAGAGTGAGGGGTACAAACTATTGAGTATAAGATAGGCTACAAGGATGCATTGTACAACAGAGGGAATATAACCAATAGTCTGTAATAACTGTAAATGGAGCGTAACCTTTAAAATTATATAAAAAAATAAAAAATTGGAAAAAGAAGCAAAGGAAGAATATGATAGAAAGAGATCTATATCATCTTAGAAACACATATGCAGTCATAAACATACAATTGGTAGAAATATGAACATTAAAGATGATGCTGCTAAGTTCTCAGAAGGAAGTGTGAAGAGCATGGTAGATAAATTGCTACACTGGTGGCTTCTAAAGACAGAAGAAGGGACCACAAGCCATGTAAAGTAAGTGGCCTCTACATCAGGAAAAGTAAAGGAGAGCAATCCTCCCCTAGAAGGAATAATTCCCTGAGGACACAGTTTATATTTCTGATATCCAGAAAAAACAAATTTTTTTTTAAATAAAAAAAATAAATTTGTGGTTCTTAAAGGCACTTATTTTGTGGCAATATATTACAGTAGAAATGGGAAATAAATACAGATTTGGGGAATACCTATCTATTTGATCTCTGTTCTAAAGATTTTGATTTGCCACCTGAATTTTATCTAGAGCAAACTGATTAGGTCACTTAAACTCAGCATTCTTTTAAATACTCTAGAGGAAAGTCTTGTTAAAGTGCAAATTCTGATTTAGTGGGTCTGGGGTTGGGCCTGAAATTCTGCATTTCTAACAAATTCCTAGGTGATGCCAACACTGCTGCTCCTTAGATAATGCTTTGAGTAGCAAGATGCTAGAGTAAATCATTAATCACAGACTTCTTCAGTGTTGACATAGTAATTTTAGTCACATTATGATTTGTCCTTTATTCCTATAGTCACTGAAGTGAGTCATTTAAAGTGGCGAGGCTGAAATTAAAGCAGGGATTTTCCCTTATGCAGGAGGAATGGAAACATTTATCTTTATTTTTCCCATCTGAATCTTCTTCCCATGAGCTGTCACATAAATCTAGAAGTGAAGCCTACTCATACTTGGTTTTCTTGTATAAAACGAGATCTTGGGGGTCATAGCCAGTTGATGAAATGGCTATATATCCTAATGCAATGGAATATTTTCACAACTGGTTATTCTGCTTCAAAAGAAGCTCAGGCCTCAGTATGGGAACACAGTCAGTGATATGTGAATGCCAGTTAAATGGGGAGACAGATAGATCTATGTGACATAACTCTACTACTTACTACTTCTCAGACAAGCCCCTTATCTCTGCTAAGCTTCAGTATCTCCATCTATAAAATAAGAGAGTTGGACTCTCTGTTCTATAAAGGTTGTTACTAGTTTAAGGGGCCAAAGTAGCAATGTATCTGAGATGGAGTGGCTGTCGATATTTTATAGAGTTTATATAAAAAGGTGACTAAAAGTCTGACTATGTGGCTTTCTTGTAAGGGAGAATATCCTACAAACATTGGCAGTGGCCTGCTTTTTCCTCTGGGTAAAATGTTCATAAGATCATCTGTCACTACTAAACAATGCTTGACTCTGTTAAACACAACTCCTCCAACACACACACACACACACACACACACACACACCCTCAGCCTCAAAGAGTATAAATAAAGCTACTTAAAATAAAATCTCCAAAGTAAACTAAGATTGCCATTTCCTTAAATCCATAAACTTTCTCCATTAAGTTAATCAACATTTTATTGACAAAAGAAAATATATTTCCCAATTAAATGTGAGCTCAATCTCTCCTGTTGAAATTGTTCACTGCTCCCCAAAGAGCCATTTTTGAGCTTTACTCTGGATGAAGTTGTGACCAGTTTTGAATTCTGATAAGAAACGGTTCTAATTGAAACCTTCAGAGATATGCCACAGGCTTTCTTCTATGAAAAGGTTACTGTAAATTGAGCAGCAAGAATTCTGATTTTAGTTTGACACTTGCTTAGCCAGTTAAGACCAAATATCCAAGTAAATTTTGCATGCAAAGTCTATGTTAGTTGTTGTGCAGAAAGATCAAGGAAACAAATTTAATTCTCGACTTTTAATAGCTTAAAATCACATAAAATATCAAAGTGACTTAGTAGCAGTTACCAAGTAGCATGTAAATAAGTGTTAAGAAAATATACAATTGGAATCCCCATGTACCAACAGGTCCCAGAACAAAGGTATGATCAGAGTAAACTCAAGTTAAGGAAGGTTCTTCTTCCTTTTGTAAAGCTAAGTTTATTGAGTGTCTACTATGTCATAGGCACTGTGCAAAGCACATATATGCATTATCACATTTAACCTTCACTAAAACCTTATGAGGTCAGTATTATTATTAATCTCATTTGAAAGATGAGGCAACTGAAGCATGGATAATTAACTGGCCCAAGGTCATGCAGCTAGAAAATGGCAGATCAGGGACTAGAACACAAGTCTCCTTGACTTCAAAATGTGTTGTTTTAACCACAGTTTATTGGTACAGTGTACTGATACAAATCAAAGTAAGGAAATCCTGGTAGACATTTTACACACCAAAAAAACAGGTTTATCATTATTATCTTAGAATATTAGGACCTGATGACTTAGGAGTTAAAAGGTGCCTCTTGTATTACAGAGGAGGAAACTGAAGTTTAGAGAGAGAAATGACTTGCTCAAGATCATAATAGTAGTAACTGGCAAAATTGTTATTAGAACTCAGGTTTTCTGACTCCTAGTAACTGTTTACACCACTACACTAATAAAATCTTTGCCCAATATAATTTTTACATACAATGTTTTTGTCTAAGATAGTCTAAGCTCTGTTATACCAGTTACATGCCAAGAAATGCATACAATTCAGCATATTACTTCCACCACCTTATTTACTCTTAAAATGAAAGGCAAGTTTTCTTATGGTGACTCAATCATGGAATATACAAAATAAAAGTCATTTGAACTTATGACTGAAGGCAATTAGAAGTAACCAAGTCAACCGTTATACTTTCTTCTGAGTACCATGAATACTAACCTGTTCTGCAATTGGTTCTCCTAGTTGTCTCAGTTGCTTCTTCAAAAACATGTAGTGCATGGGTATGACGGTTTATGAATGCTGTGAAAAAAGTTTCTATCTCCTAAAAAACTGTAATGAGAAGGTTGTCCCTGAGTCTGACAACAGGCTGCCAAATGAGAAAGATAACTCACATAATAGTCCTAGTTATTTTTAGCCAAATATTACAAGAAGAGAATTTCCTTCAGTACTCTTAGTAACATCTACTGCTGCCCACTTCCTTATTTCTTGAGTATACAAGATATGACAGGACATCAGTTGAAAGGGATGTAATTAGAAAAACAGTTCTTTTGGTGTATGCTTGATTTGCTGTGTAAGATAGCATTTGTGTTAAAACATGCCCTTAAAATGAAAGCTGGGAGCTAAGAGAAGCTGGAAAAGGAAAGAAATGGTTTCTTATCTAGAGCTTCCAGTGTAATATGGCCTGGCTGACTCCTTGATTCTGTCCAAAGATGCTCATCTCAGACTTCATTTTCAAGAATAGTGCACAAAACACCCATATATCCTTTACCAAAATTCACTAATTTTTAACATTTTTCTTTGGTTTTTATTTATTTTATCTCACACTACATACATTTACACACATACACATATGCACACAATATATTTTTCTGAGCCCTTTGAGGGAGAGTTGCATACGTCATGCCTCTTAGCCACTACTTACTTCAGTGTACATTTGTGGACAGGTAGTACATTGTCTTATGTTACCACAGGACAGTTATTAACTTTAAGAAAGTTAACACTGATGACAAACCTTTATCTAATCTGTCACCCTTATTCCAATTTTGTCATTTGACCAAATAATTTTCTTTATAGAGATATTTTTTCCTTAAGTCCAGGATCAGGTATTAGTATACTGTATTTTTGGGTGCCTTCATCATCTTTGCCACTCTCCTCAGAATGTCTTTAGTCCTCTTCATCAATTTCATATCAAAGTATGCTGTTCAGATACGAGTACATTTTTCCAAGGGTGGTCTGATCAGTACAAAAGAGAGGAGACTATTGTAAATAGAGCTGCAATGAACATTGTGGTACATGACTCTTTTTGAATTATGGTTTTCTCAGGGTATATGCCCAGTAGTGGGATTGCTGGGTCATATGGTAATCTATTTTTAGTTTTTTCTATTTACAATAGCCAGGACATGGAAGCAACCTAAGTGTCCATCGACAGATGAATGGATAAAGAAGATGTGGCACATATATACAATGGAATATTACTCAGCCATAAAAAGAAACGAAATTGAGTTTTTTGTAGTGAGGTGGATGCACTTAGAGTCTGTCATACAGAGTGAAGTAAGTCAGAAAGAGAAAAACAAATATTGTATGCTAACACATATATATGGAATCTAAAAAAAAAAATTGCTCTGAAGAACCTAGGGGCAGGACAGGAATAAAGACGCAGATGTAGAGAATGGACTTGAGGACACAGGGAGGAGGAAGGATAAGCTGGGACAAAGTGAGAGAGTGGCATGGACATATATACACTACGAAATGTAAAATAGATAGCTAGTGGGAAGCAGCCACATAGCACAGGGAGATCAGCTCCGTGCTTTGTGACCATCTAGGGGGGTGGGTTAGGGAGGGTGGGAGGGAAACGCAAGAGGGAGGCGATATGGGGATATATGTATATATATAGCTGATTCACTTGGTTATAAAGCAGAAACTAACACACCATTGTAAAGCAATTATACTCCAATAAAGATGTTAAAAAGAAAAAAGAGAAGGGACCTCTTACCTTCATTATCCTATATCCTACATATATTTTTAAAAACAGCTCCATCAAGATACAATTTTCAAACCATAAATTTCACCATTTAAAGTGTACTATTTAATGTTTTTAATATATTTACAGAGTTGTGCAACTACCACCACTATCTAGTTTTAAACATTTTCATCACCCTGAAAAGAAATTCAATACCCATTAGTGTTACTCCCTTCCCCTACAACACCTCAGCTCTAGGCAACCACTAATCTACTTTCTGTTTCTATGGATTTGCCTATTCTGACCATTTTATGTAAATCATTTAATATAATATGTAGTCTTTCACAATTGACTCCTTTTACTTAGCATAATGTTTTCAAGGTTCATTCATGTTGTAGGATGTATCAATACTTCATTTCTTTTTATTGCCAAATAATATTATGTTGTAGGAATATACCACATTTTATGTATTCATTCTTCAGTCAATGGACATTTGGATTGTTCCTACTTTTTAGCTATGATGAATAATGCCGCTTTAACAATCATTTAAAAACATGTTTTCAATTCTTTTGAATATGTGCTTAAGAATGGAATTACTAGGTCATATGATAACTCTATGTTTAACATTTTGAAGAGTTGCCAAACTGTTTTCTAAATTCATTATTTAGGACTTCGTATTTCATTAGGTTGTTGATGTTTGTAGTTACATGTTTGATTCTAGAAATGTAATTACAGTGACATTAGCAAGTTTGTACAGATATTTGGATACTTCAGAATTCTTTCTATAGTTTTCTGATTGGATGCTCTTAGTCTGTAGCTATAAAATGATTACATTAGGACATATGGAATATTATTAGCAGTTGTATAAAATATTGTATATTAAATTTTGTTTGGAAGCTATTTTAATGGTCAAACTTCTCAGTTATCTCAGAGCTTTTAAGATGTTCTGATGAATGGCTTTACAGGACTGTTTGCTTTTCTGTTATGAATGTTTTGACAGGACCCAGAAGAAAGGCAGTTCTTGAGAATTTTCCAATGTGATTGTAAAGCCAAAGTGACGGAAATCCCATTTCAAAGACTGTTTCCTGAAGCTTCCTAAACAAATTATAGTCTCCAGAGGTGAGTCTCCTTCTGATTAGTTGAATGTAAACAACTAGTCTTGGAGATAGGATTGCTGACATTCCTTCCTCCCAGCCACCTCCCAAGAGCTAACAACAAGCTTTAACAAAGCAAGAAACAACAAGAGCTCTGGAGGTCTCCTTGTGTATAAGGTGATCAGTGCTACATCTCTGCTTATTTCTTGGTCTTCACCCTTTTTTGCGTAGTCACTATGATCTTCCTCTTTTATAATCATGTCATGAATCATTCTTCAAAATTCATCATAGTCTCATTTTTATGCATCATTTTCCTTTTGATATTTCTGTCGTGAAATCTTATATATTTTTAACCACATAATCTTGCTTTTCAATATATGTCTTGTATTGTCTTCTAAAAAATCATAGACCTTCTGAAAGCAAGAAACACCCCATTCCTCTTTTGTGTTTCTTAGAGTGTCTCCAACATGTCTATTAGGAGTTTAATAAATATATATTTACTGAATGATTTATCTTCACCATTTCAAAAATAGTTATTCTAGCCAGAAAGACATCTTTATCTATTTTGAAAAGTGGAGAATTCCCTGGTGGTCCAGTAGTTAAGACTTCGTGTGTTCTCACTGTGGAGGGACCATGTTCAATCCCTGGTTGGGGAACAACTAAGATCCTAGAAGCCAAATGGTGCAGCCAAAAAAAAAAAAAATTAAAAATAAAAAAAAGAAAAGTGAATTGGTTTTGAGTGGGTAAGTTCTAATGATGTTAGAGGATGTCTTATATGGTACAAAAAATGTCTCAAATTAGAAGGATAGAGTCTACTCCCATAATTATCATTATAGTAGAGTGATGACAAACAAGGAATTTGGAGTCAAATAAACCTGAGTTTGAATCCCTGTTTCACACCTAAGTAGCTGTTTATCTCAGGACCATCAATCATCTTTAGGTATCTGTTTCTTCATTTATAAAATATAGAGCATAATAAAATTTAACCACTGTATCTCACAAAATCATTGTGGGAATTAAATATGATTCTATATGAAAAAATCCTTTGAAAATTATACACAGTAATGCAGACTATTTAATTTACACCAAACCATCTGCTGAAAACAGCTGAAAAAGCTAAACAAAATACAAGCAGTCTTTACATTGCACGGTGGTGTGGGACCATAAAAGTGGCCATGCAAGCTGAAACCATGCAAAACAATCTTAATAATCAATAGGAAAAATATGATTCTTCTGCAAATTTAAACATTTTTTGTCAAAGCATTAAAAACTTTCTTACTTTTGGTTACAAATAAATAGGAAAACAAAAAAATACTAAAACTAATATTTATGTAGTGCACTGTTTTAAATAGTGTAAAATTAAAGTGTTTTATTTCTTTGTAAAAATGTATTTAAAGTGGTCTGAACAGTGTTCACCTTCTTCTAGATATATAATTTTTGTCTTGGAGAATTCTCACACTCATTTCTAAGTGTGAATCAGCTTCCAACATTTTATCTTTTGTACATTCAGTGTTGAGAAATATCTCCCAGAGTTTATTTAATATGAAATATTTGCCACCATTACTTTCTCTGGGATATCTTCATCCTTTTTATCACAATGACTTTCCTCATTTATGTATATAAGTTTGCCTTTGCTAAGTTTCTCTGGATCTAGACTTTCTCAATGCTGGCAATGTCAACATTCCCACAGTCAGCTATTTCTTCTATAACTCTATTTACATTTGATTTAAATTTTACTTGCAGTGGTATCACTTTTTGTTCCTTTGCTGCACTTTGATCTTTGTTGGCCAGTTCTCCCTTTAAATTATCCATTGTTGTAAACCACCATATGAGTTATCTCTGAGAGACAAGGAAGGCAGCATAACTTCATGCTTTTCTGTCTGTGCATAAACTGAATAACACATGAACAGTGACCAGTTGCTGATGGACTTTTAAAAGCCATATGATTGGTCATTGATCATGAAATGAATCTGTTTTTTATGTAATTATTTGTGGACTGAAGCAATAGCAGTAAAATTTCTACTTTAAGCAAGTACTCACATTTAATAAACTGCGGTAGCCGAAATATAAACAATGTTGTTGTAGGACTGGTACTGTTTAACTAAACTTTGGTAATTGAAACTCTTAAATATAAGAAACACACAAAGAGAGGAGTGTCTTCATTTAAAACATCATATTCCTAAATGGATCAACACACAGGATCAAAACTACTGGGCCAAGATATATGAAAAGAGAGTCCAGAGAAATCAGTCTGGCACTTGATGCTCCTGCTGATCCTGGTGAGGCATCTTAAAGGCTGAGTAGAGCTTTAGACAACCTCACAGGACCAGTGAGACAAAACTTAGAACACAGGTTTTGCCAGGGCTGGGGCCACTAGGAAATCACCCTCCAATTAGTATTGGGAGCCTGAAGAGCGGCACCCAAGAAGCAAGGACAAACCTGAAGTAATCCAGAACTCACATGGACTGTTGCCTAGCTTAACATTATTTTGATGGCCCAGAAAATCTCAAGTTCTGAAATCTGAAGTTGATCCTAGATTGTTAGTTCTGAGTTACTAGAGGAAAGCATATATGTCTACCCTAAAGATGAGCATCAACACAGACACCAGGCAATAGGAACAGACCCACAGGTACACCAGATAGTAGAATTACCAGACAATTTCCATATTCATGGAGATAAAATTTAAAACTTTAGTAAGGAACTAGAAAGTATTAAAATGACCTTGCAGATTTGGAAAAAAAAATCTGGAAATTATAGAACTGAAAATTATATTAAGCAAATAAAAAACTCAATGAATAGCTTAAATAGTAGTTAACTAAAGAGTAATTAAGTCAAAAATAAAATATGACACAAGAAGGAATAAAAAGTAGGAGTGACATCAGCAAAAATGGAGGTGTAAGGTGAATTCCAAAAATTCGCCACTCCTCAAAAGCAATAATAAGGAGTAAATTGTCAGAATCAACATTTTCAGAACTCTGGAATTAACCAAAGACTTGCAGCAACCTGGGGAACATTTAGTAAAAGAAAAAATGTGTATGAATCTCAATAAGAACAGTGAGTTTTGTGGTATTCAAATTTATTCTAGCCCCATCCCACAGTTACCAGCTCAGTGGTAGCCTTGAAAAAAAATCAGCTCACATTCCAAGTATTGAAGAGAACAAAATGGAGCTGGAACTTTTCTAAAGCATAATTCTCAAAGAATAGTTATTATTTGACCTATCTGGTGGTTCCCTGGAAGACCCTCTCAAGAGGCTTTTTTATATTTGAGCTCGCTCTAATTCTTCCAGTGATCCAGTACTAAAAGCCTTTCTGTAGGGGCATTTACTGAACATTTTAACATCACAGCTGCCTGAAGTGTTGGAAAAAGGCAAGCAATAGACACATCAAAAAGTTAATAGGAAAAGCTCAGGATGAGATGTCTGTGAGATTTTGAAAAACGCCAAAATAGTCTTGAGGGTTTACATGAATGTAAAGTTTACATGAATGTGTAGGGCTGTGTACATGCTCCAGAAAAATCTGAGAAGGCCCTAAGCTCTCAATTCTGGCTGACCTTGAAGCTCTATGCAAGCAGGAAGTAAAGGTTAAGGCAGAATTGGGAACCGTCCAGCAGAATGTTGAATGCACGTCCTAACAAGCACACAGAGCCCATTAACAAAGACTGGAGGACTTACTGGCTCCAGACATTTAGAGAAATATCTTACCAATCATTAGTTGACCACTAAGCTAAGAGAATAGAGACTTTGTTGCCAGACATGACAGAGAACACATATCTTACATGATTAGTTCAGAAAAATCACTAAACAAACAAAAAATTACAACAAAAGAGCAACAATAACAAACCTGGAGGGAGAGGGAGAATCTGATTTTCAGAGTTACTACATATATTAACTGACACATATAGTTTAAAATAATATGAGATATACAAAGAAATAAGATAGCATGAACCACATATAGGGAAAAGTAATCACTAAAACATATCCCTGAGAAAGCCCAGACATTGGATGTACTAGAAAAAAGACGTTAAATCAATTATGTTAAGCATTTTCAAAGGGGTAAAAGAAACTATGTCTGAAGAACTGCAGGAAAGTATAAGAACAATGTCCCACGAAATAGAGAATACCAATAGAGGAATATAAATTAATAAAGAAACCAAACATAATTTCTGACGTTTAAGATACAATAACTGAAATGAAAAAATCATGAGGGAGTTATCAACAGATTTGAGCAGGTAGAAGAGTCATCAACTTGATAACTGGCCAATTGAGATTATCCAGTCTGAGGAATAAAAAGGAAAAATGAAGAAGAAAAATGACAGAGTAGCAGAGATCTGCAGGATAACATCAAGAGTATCACCATACACAGTGAAAGTCCCAAAAGAAGAAAATAGAAAATGGTTAAAAAAAAATGAAGAAATAGTGGCCAAAACCTTCCAAAATTTGATGAAGCACATTAATCTACATATATAAGAATCTCAATGACCTCCAACTTGCATAAACTTAAAGAAATTTTTATTACATGCATTATCTCATTCAGTCTTCTTAAACCTATGGATTGTGAAGGAAAGACATTATTACACCCATTAGATAGAAGAAGTTGAGGCTCAGATTATGAGGTATTAATAAATTCATCCTAGTGAAGGAACTAAGAATAGAACCTAGGTTTCCTGACTCCTAATCCAGTATGCCTTCGAAAACAGCATACTACCATATCTATTTGAGCAATCTTGTGCCTCATACCACAAGTTTAATGGTGATGTGGTTTAGACTTGAGCTTTATAAGGCATTCTGTGGGACAAAATTTTCAAGCTAAAGTTTGATATCTTATACTTTCTTTCTTCCTTCTATGTCTATACCATATCTAGATCATCAATTTAAAAAAATAGTGATAGAATTTCTAATGATTTCAAATTTCTATTGCTTTTTTCAATATTGGGTCACCCCAGAATATTAACATATTCATTCAGCCAAGGATTCAGTGGTGACATGGTCATGAAAATAATCAAAGCTGCTTGTAGAATAGCTACATAATAGTGATAAAAATTGTTTCCCAGTGATGAAGAAGAAAGAAATAGCATTGAATCTTTATAATATCAAATTTTCTTCATCAAACAGGAACAAAACAAAATCTTGTGAAATTCATTTGAATCCCATTGAAGCAAACAAACAAATAAATCTGAAAGTTTTCATCTGCAGATATGGAGAAAGGTTTTCTGATATTTTACTAAGTCAGAATTTATGTTTTACTATTTTTTTCTACTGTAACTGCAGTATTAGAAGTAAAGACATTTGGTTTTAATATACTCAACTACCTTTTAATACCAGATATTTCCACCAATGTTTAAAATTTAATATTTTTCTATCTGTAACTGCATTAGGATAGGATAATGAAACCTTGATTGGAAATCAAAACAAAGAATGTGACTTATATGACCATGTCATGGTCTAAATTTTGTGATTATGATATTCAATTAGTAGAAAGAAAAATAATTCCCCTCTGGGTTAGTCCCTTAGTCCCTATGTTACTGGTCCCATAAAATAGAATTTCTGTCTTTTTAAGAGAACACAAATGTTGGGGAAAATTCAAATAGGGTAATTAGAATCAAGTTGATGGAAACTGGTCAAAGAACAAATTACCCAGAATACTGCTCCTAGCTCTGGATACAAATAAGAGATTTTAAATGGAAGAGTCAAAACTTCAAATATAAGGTAGACAAATTTGGATTAAAATCAGATCAAGTAATTAGCTTCTTCACATCTGTTGAGATGAAAAATTTGTCTCTCCCAATGAGGCCTATGTCCTTCCAAACCTAAGAAATGAGTGCAGAGTCAAAGAAACATAAATTTTCTATCTGGAAGGGATGCTGGACATTATTTTACCTAACTTTCTTATTTTATTGGGTTGGCCAAAATGTTCATTCGAGTTTTTCCGTAAGATGGCTCTAGTAGCGCTTAGTTGTCTTTAACTTCATTCAAAACAATTGTTAGATTGTATTGTGACAGCTGTCATATCAGCATGCGTTAAAAAAAAAAACTTATCAAAATTGGTAAATTTTTGTGTAGCCATTTTAATATTGAAGATGGAAGAAAAAACAGCATTTTTGGCATATTATGCTTTATTATTTAAAGAAAAGTAAAAATGCAACTGAAATGCAAGAAAAGATTTGTGCAGTGTATGGAGAAGGTGCTGTGACTGATCAAACATATGAAAAGTGGTTTGAGAAGTTTCATGCTGGAGATTTCTAGCTGGACGATGCTCCACGGAAATCGAGACATTAACTGAGATCAATCAATGTTATACCATGTGGGAGATAGCCGACATACTCAAAATATCCAAATCAAGCATTGAAAATCATTTGCACCAGCTTGGTTATGTTAATCGCTTTGATGTTTGGTTCCACATAAGTTAAGTGAAAAAAACCTTCTTGACTGTATTTCTGCATGTGATTCTCTACTTGAAATGTAATGAAAACGCTCCGTTTCTAAAACAAATTGTGATGGGTGATGAAAACTGGATACTGTACAATAATGTGGAACAGAAGAGATTGTGGGGCAAGCAAAATGAACCACCACCAACCACACCAAAGGCTATCTTCATCCAAAGAAGGTGATGTTGTGTATAGGGTGGGATTGGAAGGGAGTCCTCTATTATGAGTTCCTTTCAGAAAACCAAAGGATAAATTCCAACAAGTACTGCTCCCAGGTAGACCAACTGAAAGCAGCACTCGATGAAAAGTTGCTGGAATTAGTCAACGGAAAACGCATAATCTTCCATCAGGATAACGCAAGACCACATATTTCTTTGATGACCAGGCAAAAACTGTTACAGCTTGGCTGAAGTTCTGATTCATCCACTGTATTCACCAGACATTGCACCTTCAGATTTCCATTTATTTCTGTCTTTACAAAATTCTCTTAATTGAAAAAATTTCAATTCCCTGGAAGACTGTAAAAGGAACCTGGAATAGTTCTTTGCTCAAAAAGATAAAAAGTTTTGGGAAGATGGAATTATGAAGTTGCCTGAAAAATAGCAGAAGGTAGTGGGAAAAAATTGCAAATATGTTGTTCAATAAAGTTCTTGGTGAAAATGAAAAATGTGTCTTTTATTGTTACTTAAAAACTGAAGGCCATTCTGACCGGTGTGAGATGATATCTCATTGTAGTTTTGATTTGCATTTCTCTAATGATTAATGACGTTGAGCATTCTTTCATGTGTCTGTTGGCAATCTGTATATCTACTTTGGAGAAATGTCTATATAGGTCTTCTGCCCATTTTTGGATTGTGTTGTTAGTTTTTTTGATATTGAGCTGTATGAGCTGCTTGTAAATTTTGGAGGTTAATCCTTTGCCAGTTGCTTCATTGGCAAATATTTTCTCCCATTCTGAGGGTTGTCTCTTCGTCTTGTTTATGGTTTCCTTTGCTGTGCAAAAGCTTTTAAGTTTCATTAGGTCCCATTTGTTTATTTCTGGTTTTATTTCCATTTCTCTAGGAGGTGGTTCAAAAGGATCTTGCTGTGATTTATGTCATAGAGTGTTCTGCCTATGTTTTCCTCTAAGAGTTTGATAGTGTCTGGTCTTACATTTATGTCTTTAATCCATTTTGAGTTTATTTTTGTGTATGGTGTTAGGTAGTGTTCTAATTTCATTCTTTTCCATGTAGCTGTCCAGTTTTCCCAGCACCACGTATTGAAGAGGCTGTCTTTTCTCCACTGTATATTCTTGCCTCTTTTATCAAAGATAAGCTGACCATATGTACATGGGTTTATCTCTGGGCTTTCTATCCTGTTCCATTGATCTATATTTCTGTTTTTGTGCCAGTACCATACTGTCTTGATTGCTGTAGCTTTGTAGTATAGTCTGAAGTCAGGGAGCCTGATTCCTCCAGCTCCGTTTTTCTTTCTCAAGATTGCTTTGGCTATTCGGGGTCTTTTGTGTTTCCATAGAAATTGTGAAATTCTTTGTTCTAGTTCTGTGAAAAATGCCAGTGGTAGTTTGATAGGGATTGCATTGAATCTGTAGATTGCTTTGGGTAGTAGAGTCATTTTCACAATGTTGATTCTTCCAATCCAAGAACATGGTATATCTCTCCATCTATTTGTATCATCTTTAATTTCTTTCATCAGTGTCTTATAATTTTCTGCATACAGGCCTTTTGTCTCCTTAGGTAGGTTTATTCCTAGATATTTTATTCTTTTTGTGGCAATGGTAAATGGGAGTGTTTTCTTAATTTCACTTTCAGATTTTTCATCATTAGTGTACAGGAATGCAAGAGATTTCTGTGCATTAATTTTGTATCCTGCTACTTTACCAAATTCATTGATTAGCTCTAGTAGTTTTCTGGTAGCATCTTTAGGATTCTCTATGCATAGTATCATGTCACCTGCAAACAGTGACAGCTTTATTTTTTCTTTTCCAATTTGGATTCCTTTTATTTCTTTTTCTTCTCCGATTGCTGTGGCTAAAACTTCCAAAACTATGTTGAATAATATTGGTGAGAGTGGACAACCCTGTCTTGTTCCTAATGTTAGAAGAAATGGTTTCAGTTTTTCACCATTGAGGACGATGTTGGCTGTGGGTTTGTCATATATGGCCTTTATTATGTTGAGGAAAGTTCCCTCTATGCCCACTTTCTGGAGGGTTTTTATCATAAATGGGTGTTGAATTTTGTCAAAAGCTTTCTCTGCATCTATTGATCTGATCATATGGCTTTTCTCCTTCAATTTGTTAATATGGTGTATCACATTGATTGAGTTGCATATATTGAAGAATCCTTGCATTCCTAGGATAAACCCCACTTGCTCATGGTGTATGATCCCTTTAATGTGCTGTTGGATTCTGTTTGCTAGTGTTTTGTTGAGGATTTTTGCATCTATGTTCATCAGTGATATTGACCTGTAGTTTTCTTTCTTTGTGACATCTTTGTCTGGTTTTGGTATCAGAGCGATGGTTGCCTCGTAGAATGAGTATGGGAGTGTTCCTCCCTCTGCTATATTTTGGAAGAGTTTGAGAAGGATAGGTGTTAGCTCTTCTCTAAATGTTTGATAGAATTGTCCTGTGAAGCCATCTAGTCCATCATCAAAAAAATCTACAAACAATAAATGCTGGAGAGGGTGTGGAGAAAAGGGAACACTCTTGCACTGTTGGTGGGAATGTAAATTGATACAGCCACTATGGAAAACAGTATGGAGGTTCCTTGCGAAACTAAAAATAGAACTACCATACGACACAGCAATCCCACTACTGGGCATATACCCTGAGAAAACCATAATTCAAAAAATTCATGTACCAAAATGTTCATTGCAGCTCTATTTTCGATAGCCAGGACATGGAAGCAACCTAAGTGTCCATCAACGGATGAATGGATAAAGAAGATGTAGCACATATATACAATGGAATATTACTCAGCCATAAAATGAAACGATATTGAGTTATTTGTAGTCAGATGGATGGATCTAGAGTCTGTCATACATAGTGAAGTAAGTCAGAAAGAGAAAAGCAAATACTGTATGCTAACACATATATATGGAATCTAAAAAAATGGTCATGAAGAACCTATGGGCAAGACGGGAATAAAGACACAGACCTACTAGAGAATGGGCTTGAAGATACAGCGAGGGGGAAGGGTAAGCTGAGACAAAGTGAGAGAGTGGCATGGACATATATACACTACCAAGTGTAAAATAGATAGCTAGTGGGAAGCAGCCGCATAGCACAGAGAGATCAGCTCGGTGCTTTGTGACCACCTAGAGTAGTTGGATAGGGAGGTTGGGAGGGAGGGAGACGCAAGAGAGAAGAGATATGGGGGCATATGTATTTGTATAGCTGATTCACTTTGTTATAAAGCAGAAACTAACACACCATTGTAAGGCAATTATACTCCAATAAAGATGTTTAAAAACAAAAAAAACAAAAAAACTGAAGGAACTTTTTGTCCAACCCAATACAAAAGAAGAAACAGAAGCTGCCATAGTCTGAATATTTGTGTCTCCCCTACAATTCATATGTTGAAACCTCATTCCCAGTGTGATGGTATTTGGATATGGAGCCTTTGGGATGGAATTAGTTCATGAGGATGGAGCTCTCATGAATGAGCTAAGAGCCTTTATAAAAGAAACCCCACTGAGCTCCCTTGCCCCTTCCATCATGTGAGGACACAGTGAAAAGACAACTGTCTATTAACCAGTAAGTGGGCTCTCACCAGACATAAGATATGCTGGCACCTTGGTCTTGAACTTCTCAGCTTCTAGAATTGTGAGAAATAAATGTTTGTTTTTTAAATACCACATATTCTATGGCGTTTTTGTTACAACTGCCCAAGCTGACTAAGACAGAAATTGGTGCTGAGAAGGAGGCTGCTGCTTTAACAAATATCTAAAAATATGGAAGTAACTTTGGAACTGGGCAATTCTGGTGAGAGCTCAGAAAGTAAAGAGGAGAACTGTAGAAAATGGCTCAGTCTTCTTAGAGAATACCTAAGTAATCCTGAAGAGAATGTTGGCAGAAATATGAATGGTAATGGCCATTCTAATGTGGTCTCAGACAGTAATGAAGAATATGTTATAGGACACTAGAGGAATGGCAATCCTGTCATAAAGTGGCCAAGAACGTGGTTAAACTGTGTTCATGTTATAGTGTTTTGTGGAAGGTAGAACATTTGAGTAATGAAATTGGATATTTAGCTGAATCTATTTCTAAGTAAAGTGCTGAAGATATAGCTTGGCTGTTCCTGACTGTTTGAAAGCAAGGAGAGAGAAATGACTTCAAGATGGAATTGCTAAGCAAAAAGGAAGCAGAACTCAAAGATGTGGAAAGTTCTAAGGCTATCCATATTGTAAAAAATGAGAAAGCCTGTTCAGTAGTGAACACAAAGTGTGTGGCCAAACAACTGTTTGATAAGGAGATTAGTATGGATCAAATTTCTCATTGTTTAAGACAATGGAAGAATGACCCTGAAGTTGGTTCAGAGATCATCAGGGTTGCCAGCCCATCACAGACCCAGAGTACAAGGGCCTGGAGGGCAGAGTGGCTTCAAAGGAGAGGTCACTGGCACATGTGAGACTTAGGCACACACTGCCTAGTGCTATCTCATATTGCAGGCTCCTCTCTCCATACTCTAGCATCGCATTCCTCATCTATCCCAGATGCAGCTCGAGTGAACCCTGGTGCAGTGTAGGCCTTTGTGGCCACTGCTCTGGAGGGTGCAGTCAACAAAGTGTACCCAGAGTTCATAGGCCTTGGGACATGGCTGCCTTCACCTAGATTTCAAAGGACCAGACTACAAAGCAGAGCCCATGGGCTCAGGACCCCAACCTGGGAGAGACATAGGATCCAGGGAGAGAACCCCTGCAGAGGTGGGGTGCAAGAAGAAAGTCTCTGCAGGAACTTTCCTCTGAGCCTTGGGGGTGATGTTGCCAGCCCAATAGTCCTGGAAGGTAGAGCATTGAGCCAAAGAGGATTATTATTTAAGATCTAATGTTTGTCCCATTGGGTTTGGACTTGTCTGGGATCTGTCACTCCTTAGTCTTTTTTATTTATCCCTTTGGAATGGTAATGTCTTTCTTATGCTTGCCCCACTATTGTATTTTGAAAGCACATACTTACATAGTTTCACAGGTTCACAGCTGGAGTGAAATTTTGCTCAGATGAATTGTACCTTGAGTCTTACCCATATCTGATTTAGATGATATTTAAATGTAACTTTGGACTTTAGACTTTTGAGTTGGTGCTAGAACAAGTTCAGACTTTTGCAGCTGTTGGAATGAAATTAATTAATTTTGCATGAAAAAAGAACATCAGTTTTGGGACACCTGGGATCAAATACCATAGACTGAATATTTGGGTTCTCCCTCCAAAATTCATATTTTGAAATGCCATCCCTAAAGTGATGTTATTTGGAGATGGGACCTGTAGGAGATGATTAGGTCATGAGGGCAGAGCTCTCATGAATGGAATTAGTGCCCTTATAAAAGAGACCCTGTTAAACGCCTTCATTCCTTCCACTATGCGAGGACACAAGATAAGACAGTTATGAGCCATGAAGCTGACTCTCACCAGACACTGAATCTGCCTGTGCCTTGATCTTAGTCTTCCCAATGTCCAAAACTGTGACAAATAAATGTTTGTTGTTTAAGCCACATAGTCTATGATATTTAGAGAGGTAAAGTGCTTTTTCATGGTTAAAATAACAGTGATAGAATTGAGAATGAAACCCAGTGTCTTAACTCCATGTTAATTTTCCAGATGTCTAATCTGAAGCAATAGAGTAAGAAGCAGAGATTTTTTACCACAGACATGTGAATTTAATATTTGATTCTGCACACATGCTCTTCAGTTAGTGCTTTATATAAATATTATAGGTTAATATTAGTTGATTATAAAAGCTTTGGAGGCAAACATGATAACAATTTAGAGGAGGTTATTCAACCTATATTAGCCTCTAAGTAGTTCTTTTTCATGAAAAATAATTTTCAAAAAAGTTTGGATTTTTCAGAAGGCCTTCACTATAATTTGATTGAGAATACAAATTGGTAGCACATTCCCAAACAGAAAATAAATAGGTTGTGATCCATTACAATAAATCTTAATGCCTATATGTTCTTCAAGAGGACCTCATTAAAATTTAAGTACCCCTGGTAGTGTTAACACTCAGTCATTAACAATTATTAACATTTTATTTGAAATTATGTTATATTATTTTTCCAATACAGTAGATGAGATCAAAGTCTATAGGTATGGAAGGTAAGCACAGCATCTGAGCCACTGTGGAAACTAGGGGAAAACAGAGTGGTGCTGAAATTTCTCATTTTCCTTTTAGGTCCTTATGGAGAACATTTATCTTTGATTTTAAGACAAAAAGTTAGATCAAGAAAAGATTCCAGACCAAGAAAATGTTCATGGACAGTTGATAAGCTTTGATTAGCCACTGCAAGTGAAAGCACGCACCTCACCTTTCCCTTTTTCTAAAGAAATTATATAGGTGTATCTGCCTCCACTTATTTCAAAAATAATAACTGAGTGCCTACCATGTGTTTTTTGCTTTTTGGTGCTGAGCATAAAATAATTAATATAGCAGACAGATCTCGTGGACCTTGCATTACAGCTCAGAAAAGATAGAAAATTAAATGGATAAATCTATGCAAATAAGTTAGATGATGTGATAAGGAGTAACTGTGTGGCTATTTCAAATGGGGTGCTCAGGGAAAGATTCTCTGAGGAAGTGACATTTTAGCTAAGATCAGAATGACAAAAAGTAGTTAACCATAAAAATAACAGAAAATAACATTTCAGTCAAAGGGAGTGCTAGTCCAAAGACCCAGAGTTGGAAATAATTTTGGCATATTCAAGTAAAAGTCAGTGTGTCTGGAGATTAGTGACAGTAAGCCTCTCCAAAAGGAATAAGAAGGGAAAAGCTGTTGAGTGAGCCTATACATAACCCCTCATAACTGCTGCCATGTCCATTCATTCTACTAAGCAAGGACTGAGATGACTTGAGAGAAAATTGGCAAAACTTCACAGAATGGGTTATTCTATCCATCTATTATTGTGACACTTGCATAACAGAGGTTGGAAGAAAAACATTACAAATTTCATAACCTCGAAACTCATTGAAGAGGCCTGTGGAAACAGCCCCTTGAAATTGAAGAGAAGGTGATTCACCCTGCAATGCCTGCACCAAGGAAGAAAATAATATTTTAATTTGGATGCAACATATATGACTTTCAATGTAATCCTAATTAAAATACTTGCAGGATTTTTCATGTACCTTGAACACTGATTCTAAAATTTATAAGAAAGAGTCATTATTCAAAGATAGTCTAGATAATTTTGGCAAGCAGGAATAGAGGGAAGACTTGCCCAACCAGACAGCAATATATTGTGTGAAGATATGTGAACATATAGTAAGTAAAGCAGGGTACTAGATTACACAGCTTGTTGTACAAATGAACAAGTACATTAATGGAACAGAACAGATAATCCAGAAATAAACTTATGTATATGAATATTTAGTATCTGCTAAAGATGACATTTCACATAATTGGGAAAAGAATGGACTATTTATTTAATGAAATTAGGATAATTGGGTGTGCATTCAGAGAACAGTAAAATGGATTACTATCTCTCACCAGAACTAATATATTTTTGGCATGAACTGGTTGTTAGCATTCAGTGTCCATTCTGATGGGTCCATACTGTCAACTACAAATTGGCACTTACCAACTACCTCTAAAAGGATTAAATCATGTACTGCTGCAGGTGCTGATTTTCAACACCCCCTGAAAGGAGTCCAAGATGGAGAGCAGAAATGAGGTACTCTGTGCTCTGGGAAAAACTGGCAGAAAAGGTCTTCAGATAGTTATTTTCAGGAGCCTATCTTATGAGCCCAATTCTTGTATCTCCTCATATCTAGAAAAGCACTAAAATCCTTCATGGTGACGACTGCGCCTCATGACTAGCAGAAACCTTCTGCAAAAAAAAAAAAAAAATATGTGCTTGATTGTATGTACTCCCCCTTCACCAAAATCACATATATACTGACCTTCCCCCCTGCCTCTTTGGAGCAGTTTCTCAGAGCTATCTGAAATGCTGTCTCCCGGGCTATAGTCCTCATTTTGCCTCAAATAAAACTTGACTCACAACTCTCATATTGTGCAGTTTTTAAGTCGACAATACCTATGCCATAATAATAGTTCAATATTATTAATTATCAAAATTTTAAAACAAAAATTTAAATCAAAAAATCAGACACCATTCAAGTTTGCCCATGTGTTGTTTTCAGTTTGTTTCTTTAGATTCTTTCAAACTGGAAGAATTGCTCAGTGTTTCCTTGACTTTTATGATCTTGATGTTTTTAAAGAGTAAAGGCCAGTTATTTTGTAGAATGTTCCTCAATTTGACTACGTCTGACATGTAAACATGATTAGATTCTGTTTATGCATTTTTGGTAGGACTATCACAAAAAGCATGTTGCATTCATCTCATCTCATCCTATTGGGAGTACATGATTTCAATTTGTCCCACGACTGATAATGTTCACTTGATCACTTAAGGTGGTGTGTGCCAGCCTTCTCAACCACAAAGTTATTTTGTTGGGAAATATTTTTAGACTATGTAAATACCTTATTCCTCATCAAAACTTCAATTTATTCATTCATTTATTTATATCAGTATGTATACATGCTTCATATTTTATTTGATACATTATAATCCATTACTACTAATATTCATTTTATGCTCAAATTATTTCAGATATGGCTAGTGGGTGCTTAAGGTTGGTTTCATTGTTCCTTTGTTAAGTCCCCATCCTTCTTTGAGCACTTTCCTGCTTTATAGCACTACAAGATGCTCCAGGCTAGGCTGATCTTGTATTTCCCTGCCCCAACCTTGGAATCAACCACTTCTCCAAGGAACTTAGGTACCTTTTATTGGAGAATGCTATTTAGAAACTGAAATTTGAGCATGACGTGTGCTTATTGCTATTGGAGATCACAACATTTAGGCCCTCTCAGGGGACAGATCTAGGTAATATATGTAAGTATATGTCTACACATTCATATCTAACATCTGTCTGTCTATCTATCATCTATCATCATTCATCTTGAAAAATATGAGCTTACATTGATACCTCCAAATCCAATTCAACAACACAGAGTTATTGTAGTTTTATCTCTTTCCACATTTGTAACTCCTTTCTCTAACAGCAAGAAACCTATTTTCATTATGCTTAAAACATTTATTAATTTGATCAGTCTCTTTGTATGTAACCAATCTGCCTTTGCTGTCAGTGCCTTCTCTTTGCTTCTCTATGCTCCACCTAAAACCTTTAGGATTAAATAGTTCAGAAAGAGAAAGGAAAGAGAAGAGGGAGATGAAGAAGAAATTGTTAAATATTTTTAATATAACTTCTGCATAACACTATCCACGAAATAATTTAAATCATCATTAATAAATATTAAGAATATAGTATATAACAATGTAATATAAATTATAAAATTTTTAAAGTATTTTTTGGGCTTCCCTGGTGGCGCAGTGGTTGAGAGTCTGCCTGCCAATGCAGGGGACACAGGTTCAAGCCCTGGTCTGGGAAGATCCCACATGCCGCGGAGCAACTGGGCCCGTGAGCCACAATTACTGAGCCTGCGCGTCTGGAGCCTGTGCTCTGCAACAAGAGAGGCCGCGATAGTGAGAGACCCGCGCACCGCGATGAAGAGTGGCCTCCGCTTGCCACAACTAGAGAAAGCCCGTGCACAGAAACGAAGACCCAAACACAGTCATAAATAAATAAATAAATTAATTAATTAAACAAAAAAAGTATTTTTTTAAATATCAGAAATATGTTTTTGGCTTTGAAATAGGGAAGGCCACATAAACTAGATACAAAAAGAAAACAAATAAAAGAAAAAGACAAAAATTAAAAGATCGATAAATTTGAGAATTTCAACATTAAAGCCATATATGTGATTAAAAAAATCCATCCATAATAGAAGGCTGGGTGGGAAAAGAACAAAGGGGTATATAGTGAATATTTATTACATTTTTGGCTGTCATCTTTAAGAGTAAATTTAAATGATTTCCTTTATTTATAAAGGGTAAAGTTACCATTTTCCCCTTTCCACTTTTCTTAGGGAATCTCACTGAAAACATGATAAGCCCTATGTGAGTTTCAAACTTTTGATTTTGAAATGCATGTTCACAGGCTTTCTAACCTTTGGAACTGTAAACATATACTTCTGAAATTAAGGCAAAATTTTCTTACAAGGTACAAGGGAAACAAGTCACAAGATGCATCTATTTGTTCTCAAGAAAGTAAGAGAGGTTTTAATTATTCTTCTTTTCACTTTATTGTATAAATTTGTATTAAATGTTATCTATATTTTGCAGTCACTTTCATGCTCCCTTCCATTCATGTAAATCTGTTATTGCTTATTCAATAATAAATTCCATCCCCCCCCCATATTGGTACAGGAGGTTATTTTTGTTGGTAGGATTTTTTTACTTTCTCCAACATCTCCTCCCAACCTTACCTTCTTGATAGGATTCTCATTTCTAGTTGGAGACATTCAATAATATGTATAGTCTTTATGAGCTGCCTGACACTACAGTAGTTCTGACTGAAACTGTAGAAGCTGAAAGGCAAAAGTCTCCCTCTTTGTGACCCAGCACAGCACAAAATAAAGTGGGCATGTTACATTTGTTTAGCCATTTGTACATACTTTCTAAGGAATTTGAATCTGTTGTGAGTGATGCAAGGGTATGGAGATATCTGGAGTTCATAATTGTTGCAGCAGCAATAATAGAATCTAAGGAACAGTCTGTCCTACTCCTGGAATTTTGCTCTGGTTACTGCTGGCAGGCCCTCTAGTGCTCCTCTGGTTTTGGTCTACTTTCAAGGTCTGCTCTTCCAGTAGATTATCATCTATGATATCCTTCCAGTAAGTTACCATTTTGCTTAATTATATTTTAGCTTAATTCTCATGTTTGATATGAAAAACAGATTGATACAGGTTATTATACAGAATGTGCAAAGAATATCTACAGAACAGCAGCAAAAACAATTAAATCTCCCTCAGCTAAATTAGCAAAGGTAATGAAAAGGTCTTTTAAAGGATAGAAAATATGAATAGTATTAAATAAACAAAAGAGATGTTCAAACTCACTAGTTATTAGAAAAATACATACTTAAATTATGTAATTTTCACCATATGATTGGTAATTGTTGAAGTGCTAATATTGGTGAGCGTGTAGGTTTATAAGAACTCCATACACTGCTTGATGCCAGTGAAAAAATTGGTAAAACCACTTGGGAGGGCAATTAGGCATTGTTTATTAAAAAAAAAATTGTGGATGCCAAAAACATTCTCTTTCTATGTTTCAATATTTACCCCAGAGAAACCTATAAGGAGGCATATATATAGTTATGTTTGTAATGATGAAATTCTGAGAACAAGTTAAAAGTCCATAGTGGAGCATGGCTAAACTATGTTACACATAATATGTGATCTGTGCACCATTTAAAATAATGATGGTGATCTATACTTACTTGCATGGATATAACTGCATATAATATTTTTAGATGATAAAAGCAAGCTCCAGAACTATACATATGATGTCATAGTTTTATGTAAACAGATATATATACATGTTATTTGCCCCCAGAATAAGAAATTATTAGTACCTCTATCATTTGCATTTACAGATTTTACTTCTCTTTTTAAGAATATTTGTGAACCACAGCAAGATCTTTTATGACTCACCTCCTAGAGTAATGGAAATAAAAACAAAAATAAACAAATGGGACCTAATTAAACTTAAAAGCTTTTGCACAGCAAAGGAAACCATAAACAAGACAAAAAGACAACCTTATGAATGGGAGAAAATATTTGCAAATGAAACAACGGACAAAGGATTAATCTCCAAAATATACAAAACAGCCCATGGAGCTCAATAACAAAAAACCAAACAATTCAATTAAAAAATGGCTGGAAGACCTAAATAGACATTTCACCAAAGAAAACGTACAGATGGCCAAGAGGCACATGGAAAGATGCTCAACATCATGAATTATTAGAGAAATGCAAATCAAAACTACAATGAAGTATCACCTCACACTGGTCAGAATGGCCATCATCAAAAAATCTACAAACAATAAATTCTGGAAAGGGTGTGGTGAAAAAGGAACCCTCCTGCATTGTTGGTGGGAATGTAAAGTGATACAAACACTATGGAGAACAGTATAGAGGTTCCTTCAAAACTAAAAATAGAACTACCATATGACCCAGCGATCCCACTACTGGGCATATACCCTGAGAAAACCATAATTCAAAAAGGGACATGTACTGCAATGTTCATTGCAGCACTATTTACAATAGCCAGGACATGGAACCAACCTAAATGTCCATCAACAGATGAATGGATAAAGAAGATGTGGCACATATATACAATGGAATATTACTCAGCCATAAAAATAAATGAAATTGAGTTATTTGCAGTGAGGTGGATAGACCTAGAGTCTGTCAAACAGAGTGAAGTAATTCAGAAAGAGAAAAACAAATATCATAGGCTAACACATATTTATGGAACCTAAAAAAAAAAAGGTACTAATGAACTTAGTGTTAGGGCAGGAAGAAAGATGTAGACATAGAGAATGGAATTGAGGACACGGGGATGGGGAGGGGGAAGCTGGGGCGAAGTGAGAGTAGCAGTAGCACTGACATATATACACTACTGAATGTAAAGTAGGTAGCTAGTGGGAAGCAGCAGCGTAGCACAGGGAGATCAGCTTGGTGCTTTGAGATGACCTAGAGAGGTAGGCTTTGGAGGGTGGGAGGGAGGCTCAAGAGGGAGGGGATATGGGGATATACGTATGCATATAGCTGATTTACTTTGTTGTACAACAGAAACTAACACAGTATTGTGAAGCAATTATACTCCAGTAAAGATCATTAAAAAAAAAAGAATGTTTGTTTATATATTTTGAAATGCATAAAATTATTTGAAGGATGTATTGGTCAGGGTTCTCCAGAGAAATAGAAACAATAGGTAGATAGATAGATAGATAGATAGATAGATAGATAGAGAGATAGATAGATAGAGAGATAGAGAGATAGAGAGATAGAGAGATAGAGAGAGATAGAGAGAGAAAGAGAGAGAAAGAGAGAGAAAGGGAGAGTGATTTTTAGGAATTGGTTCACACAATTGTGGATAAGGCTAGCAAGTTCAAAATTTGTAGGGTAGGCAGACAATCTGGAAACTCAGGCAGGATTTTTATTTTACAGTATTGAGGCAGAATTCCTTCTTCTCTGGGAAGCTTTAATTTTTGCTCTTAAGGCCTTCAACTGATCAGATAAAGCCCACCCACATTATTGAAGGTGATCTCCTTTATTTAAAATCAACTGATTATAAATGTTAATCAGACCTACAAAATATGTTCACAGCAATATCTAGACTGGTATTTGAACAAACAACTGGGCACCATAGACTAGCCAAATTGACACATGAAATTAACCATCACAAAATACTATGCATGAAACTGATTACAGTTTTTACCTCTCAGAAGGAGAAACACATGTGGTTGATCAAAAGTGATTTTCTTTCTAGAAGAAAATTTTTCTTTTATTATATATGATACAAAAATTCTATAAAAAATTACTTAAAAATAGTACCAGCATTCCCCAATGGTAAGCATAGCAGTGGAATTAAAACAAGGATTGCTTGCACTATTTACAATAGCCAAGACATGGAAACAACATAAATGCCCATTGACAGATGAATGGATAAAAAGATGTGGTATATATATACAATCGAATATTACTTAGCCATCAAAAAGAATGAAATAATGCCATTTGCAGCAACATGGATGGACCTAGAGATTATCATACTAAGCAAAGTAAGTCAGAAAGAGAAAGACAAATACCATATGATATCAATTATATGTGGAATCTAAAATATGATACAAATCAACATATCTACAAAACAAAAAGAGTCTCACAGATATAAAGAACAGATTTGTGGTTGCCAAGGGGGAGCAGGGGTAGGGGAGGAAGGGATGGGAGTTTGGGATTATTAGATGCAAACTATTATATATAGGATGGATAAACAACAAGGTACTACTGTATAGCACAGGGAACAATATTTAATATCCTGTTACCAACCATAATGGAAAAGAACATGAAAAAGTTACATATATATAACTGAGTCACTTTGCTGTACAGAAGAAATTAATACAACATTGTACATCAACTATACTTCAATACAATTTAAAACAAAACAAAACAAGTGTTGCTCAAATGGTTGCATGGAAGACTTAGCCCAAAAGTGCCAAATATTCGACATATGTTATAGACAGAGAAAGTTGCTAACACTACTACTATTACCTAGGTTGGTGTTAGAAAGCAGTACCTCTTACAGTTTATCCAGTTGACAGGTGATATGAATTAGTCACTTGTTATCACCAGGCAAAAAATATTTAATGAGGCATGTGATATATTTTATGTTTTTGAAATCCATTTATATTATGGTTCTACTAAGAATCTGGCAAGAGAAATCTTGTGGTTCTATTTCCCAAGGCACTATGAATAAAATCCCTAAACACAAATGATAAAGGGCTACTAATTCTTGACTTTCTTTTGTCAAAGACCCTATCTTTTAAAATCTAATGTTACCTTTGTTTTTCTTACAACTACTTTCTTTTTAAATTAATTCATTTAATCTTCCTTTCTGCCTTCCCAACTCATCTGCTTTTATTTTTCTGCCAAACTCACTCTCACCACTATCTCCTCCTCCTTTTTTTTCTCCTAATATTACACAGTAGTCCAAGCATAAACTGACAAATTAATGAATCCAATTTAGAGGACCAAACCTCAGGGAAAAAAACCACATCTTTTAAAATATACATAATTTTGTATTTTGAAAAACATTCCTTTCTTACATCCAACCCTGTTATAATAACCCCTCCCATTCCATTATATTTTTACAAAAACGCCATCAATAAAAGAATTGCTAATAAATAAATAAAAAAATCTGACCTGATTTTAAAATAGAGAAAACAGTTCAATTTGTGGCTCTTTTAGTTCATTGTTACATAGGCTATATCCTTACAGTAAAGTAGATAAAATGGAAAGTAAAGAAAAGGTGATATATCTTTTCATTTCTTTGTCAGAAAACAAATCTCTTTTAAAAGTCCATTTCTTTCAAACTTTCTAATGAACAGATTCAGACAATTTCTGATATCTCTTACAGCAGTTGAAATGCAGTAAATTTTTTTCTTGTCAGTTGAGAGATAATTTAACAATTTGAATTTGGTGTGCTTAATTTTTTTAAATTGTTGTATTAATGCAAAACATTCCTCCTTCCTACAATGTCCTCCTTTCTCCTCTCCTCTGATTGTTCTTGAAAGGCCAGCTTTCTTTGTGAAGCCTTTTCTGATCTTACTACTCTTCAGTGGCCCCTCCCTCCTCTAAGTTCTTATAGTGATTTGTTTGTACTATTCATTTAGGTCTTTAGCATATACTGCCTTATATTGTCAGATAACTGGTGTATGTCTTTACTCCTCGCTTTGATTACAAGTTTCTAATAGCTAAGGATTATGTTTTTTACCACATTTCTTTTAGCACCTGGCTCCACATCACTTAGAAAAATAACTTGAGCATTGCAGTATTTGGCAAATCTCTGCTGTTCATATAAGCAAATATTTACAAACTTGGTTTTAGAAAAGTTGACACTGGACCTTGAGAGAAATTTAAGTGGTATCCATAAAGCTATGTCTCCAAGTACCAGCCTAGTACTTTTTCCACAACAATATGGTGCCTCCAAAACTTTTAGCAATGCCCTATATTTTAGTGTTTCCTAAATTAAAGTCTATAGATTAGTTTCATCAAAAACCTAGGAATATTTTATAAACAGGAAATCCTAGGTCTTACTCAGTAGAGTCTGTTCTAATTCTGGCTTAGAGTCCTCTATATGCCAGACACTATGATGGGTTCTGGAGATACAATGACAAATATGTCAGGACTCTGTCTTCAAAAACCCAAAGTCCAGTGGTGGTAACAGACTTATATACAAAATAAATTATAATACAGTCAAATATAATATAATAAAGATATATGGAAGAACTTATGAGACCTCAGAGAAACTTTCTCTTCTGATGGTTTCAGAAGGATGCATTATTCAAAGGAAGTAGGACTTATGAATTAGCAAGATATGTAATGAGAATGGTCTCTTATGCAAGGACATAGAGTTTTATACAACATCACATATTCAGGGTATCCCCAAGTAATTGAATATGTGTAGGATTCAGGATACATAATGGGAATGTTGGAAGATGCAGATAATAATGTAGTCAAAGGCAAGATGTTGAAGAGTCTTCCATGTTTTACCAAGAAGTGTACTTTATATTCTATATATGATGGGACATCATAAATAGGAAAGTAACATGATCATACAAGTACATTCTACAGCAGTGTAGAGAATATATCAGAATGTGATACTGGAGAACTGCGTATTAGTCAGGAGGTAATTCTAATAGTCTAGGGCCTTAATTTGAGCAGTAGGAAGCAGAGTGGATGAACATGAGATTAGTTCAAAAGATACTTAAAGAGTTGAAGTGAGAGAACCTGGTAAAAAGATAGGATATTGAGAAATCCTGAACTTCCTTTGAATCTTCATAGAAAGAGAAAATTATACTCAATATTATTTTAACATTAAGTACTTTCCATTGTATACTGTAGTATTTTAGATTTGGAAATAATATTTATTATAGATCTGAGAATAGTATAGGAAGCAGAAGACTACTAAGTTTGGATTTGTAAAACTTTGTTTAGAGTTCTGGTACTTCTTAAAAATTATGTAACAATAGATAAGTAAATAGTTTCAATCTTAAAATTCTTCATATATAAGATGGTGTTAATAGCTCTGTCTACTTCATTGGGTGGCTGTCAGCATTTAACAAGATAATGAATGTGAAAAATTTTAGTAAAATAGAAAATAATTGTATAATATTATTAGGAGCTTATTATTGCTAAGAATTTAATATTTAAAAATAACCAGGACCATTAATTCAGGAAAAAATATAGCATTTAATGTTGTTATGGAATCTCAGCATTGATACCTGTCTTTAAGAGATGATCTATGACACTATGTGGCTCTCCTCATTGCATTTCTACCTTGATTCCTTTCTCTGAGATTCCAGTTAACTATCAAATCTTTATCCAATTTAGAACCTTGAAGTTAGAATATATAAAAAGTTAACTACCATGCTGAATGGGATAATTCCCTATGGTTTCATATGACTATTTCCTATTCAATTTTGTCAGTGTTTCATAGATATACAAGACTAGGTGCAATGTTTGAAGGTCATTTTCTCTCTTCCTATGTTTGGATGTAAAACACTGTTTGGGTCAACGTTTCCTCATCAAACAATACTCATAAGTCTCTGCTTGGGCATAATTCTTGAGTTCAATCAAACCGAGTCAAAAGGCAAAAGCTGTATTTTCTCTTTAAACAATCCCCAGGGGATCTTTTCAAAGTTTTATATGAGCTAAGACTTCGATATTACCATTTATGCTTTCTGATGTCTTTCAATCATCATTGACTAGTATTTCGCCTTATTTTAAACATAAATATTCACTCACCATCTGAGACTTTGCTAGACAATAAAAAAGTTACTTTTAAAAATCACAACATGCTATAGAACTGCAAAGTAAAATGCATTCTTCTGAGATAATGTTACCCATCCTTCAGCCTTCAGGTGTGCCTAAAGCATGCAGCGAAGTGTTAAAGATCAGTTAGTGACTCTATCCCTAGTCTAACGCTTAGGTTGCATCGATACAAGTAAACTATTCTGAGATAAAAACAATCACTTTGTTTTCATTACATAGCTATTGTGTTGAGTAAATGTAAGAACAGAAATAACCATAAAACTACTAGATGAAAACACATGGGAAAAAGGTCTTTGACAGTGATCTTGGCAAGGATTTTTTGGATATGACATCAAAAGGATAAGCAACAAAAGCAAAATATAAATAAGTGGGAGTACATCAAAACTTAAAAGCTTCTGCACAGCAAAAGAAACAATCAACAAATGAAATGGCAACCTACATAATGGGAGAAAATATTTGCAGAACATATATCTGATAAGGGGTTAATATCCAAAATATATAAGGAACATACAACTCAAAGCAAACGGCAAACAATCTGATTTAAAATGGGCAGAAAAACTGAATAAACATTTTTTCAAAGAAGACATCCAAATGGCCAACGGGTATATGAAAATATGTTCAACATCACTAACCATCAAGGAAATGCAAATAAAATCCACAATGAGATATCACCTCATACCTGTTAGAATGGTGATTATCAAAAAGACAAGAGGTAAAAACATAGGTGAGGATGTGGAGAAAAGGGAACACTCGCGCACTATTGGTGTGAATGCAAATTGCTTCAGTTACTATGGAAAACAGTCTGGAGACTCTTCAAACGGTTAAAAATAAAACTACCATGTGATTCAGCAATCCCACTTCTGGATATATATCCAAAGGAAATAAAATCAGGATTTAAAAGAGTATCTGCACTCCCATGTTCATTGCAGCATTATTCACAATAGCCAAGATATGTAAACAACCTAAGCATCCAACTATACATGAATAAAGATGATGTGTTATATATGATGAAATACTATTCAGCCATGAGTGAAAAGGAAATCTTGCCATTTGCAACAACATGGATGAAAGTTGAGGGCATTATGCTAAGTGAAATAAGTCAGAGAAAGACAAATACTGCATGATATCATTTATATGTAGAATCTAAAAAAGCCAAACTCATAGAAACAGGGTAAAATGATGGTTGCCAGGGGCTGGACAGTAGGGGAAATGGGGAGATGTTGGTCAAAGGGTAAAAATTTCCAATTATAAGATTAATACATTCTGGGAATCTAATATATAGCATGGTGATTCATTCTAGTTAACAATACTATATTTTATACTTGAAAATTGATAAGAGAGTAAATCTTAAATGTTCTTATGATACACACACACACAAAAAAAGAAATGGTAACTGAGTGAAGTGATAGAAGTGTTAATGAACCCTACTGTGGTAATCATTTAGCAACATATATGTGTATCAAGTCATGTTGTACACAAACTTGCACGATGTTATATGTCAATTATATGTCAATAAAGCTGGGAAAAGTAAAAACAGTATATTTTGAAATTTATGGTCATCTGTTAACTGTTTACAACTTACCTTTTTATGTCCATCACACTCATTTAATTTTATACACCTAGTGCAACAGTCTAGATTCTAGTTTTCTTGCTATTCTTTCCTCAGACCTCATGATTGCCACCTCCCATTTTTAGCTGGAATTTTCATATCTCCCCAAATGACTTCATGGTCAAATTCCTCTGCCTTCATCACCCATGCAAATACTCTCACCAACTGGACCATCTCTTTCTTGAATTCTTCTAAGGCTTTTAATGCCTCTTATGCCATTGGTTTGATTCTGCTCTATGGCACATTTCCTCATTAGATTCACTGTCCTTTCAGGGCAGGGTTTGTCTCTTATGTATCACTATCCTGTATCTTCTATGGCAGTTGCTCAATTCATATTTAATAACTGAATGAGTGATACTAGATAGCATATAATTATGTACCAAAGCAAGTATGAAAAGAAATAAATCCTGTAGGAGTTCAGAGGAGGAAAAGGTTATTGGAAGAAGATACTTCATGGGGGAGAAGTTACATGAACTAAAATACCACCTTTTTACTAATAGAGCTGACATAGAAAACATTGTTTTCTTAATAATTAACCACAATTTAGATTGACTTACCAATTCAGGGACAGATATTACTGTCAACCACCCATAGTCCTCCTCTATGGGGGCAGTCTGTTAAAACTTAGGGCATGGAAGCAAATAGAACCTAATCAAACTTACAAGCTTTTATATAGCAAAGGAAACCATAAACAAAGCAAAAAGACAACTTATGGACTGGGAGAAAATATTTGCAAATGATACGATCAACAAGAGCTCAATTTCCAAAATATATAAGCAGCTCATACAACTCAATAACAACAACAACAACAAAAAACAAACAACCCAATTGAAAAATGGGTAGAAGAGCTAAGTAGACATTTCTCCAAAGGAGACATACAGATGGCCAACAGGCACATGAAAAGATGCTCAACATCTCTAATTAGTAGAGAAATACAAATTAAAACTACAATGAGGTACCACCTCACACCAGTCACAATGGCAATCATTAAAAAGTCTACAAATAACAAATGATGGAGAAGGTGTGGAATAAAAGGAACCCTCCTAAACTGCTCGTAGGTATGTAAATTGGTACAGCCACAATGGAAAACAGTATAGAGGTTCCTCTAAAAACTGAAAATAGAGTTGCCATATGATCCCGTAATCCCACTCCTGAGCATACATACAGAGAAAATTATAATTTGAAAAGATACATGCACCCCAATGTTAATAGCAGCACTATTTACAGTAGCTAAGACATGGAAACAACATAAATGTCCATGGACAGATGAATGGATAAAGAACATGTGGTACATATATACAATGGAATACTACTCAGCCATATAAAAGAACGGAATATACCATTTGCAGCCACATGGATGGACGTAGAGATTATCATACTAAGTGAGTAAGTCAGAAAGAGAAGATAAATACCATATGATATCACTTATATGTGGGATCTAAAATACAACACAAATGAACATATATACGAAATAGAAACGGAATCACAGACTTAGAGAACAGATTGTGGTTGCCAAGGGAGAACAGGGGTGGAGGAGGGAAGGAATGGGAGTTTGGGATTAGCAGATGCAAAATATTATATATACAATGGATAAAAACAAGGTTCTACCAGATAACACAGGGAACTATATTCAATTGCCTGTGATAAACCATAATGAAAAAGAATATGAAAAAGAATGTATATATATATATGTTATATATATATGTATATGTATAACTGAATCAATTTCTTTTTTTTTAACATCTTTATTGGAGTATAATTGCTTTACAACGGTGTGTTAGTTTCTGCTTTATAACAAAGTGAATCAGTTATACATATACATATGTTCCCATATCTCTTCCCTCTTGAATCTCCCTCCCTCCCACCCTCTCTATCCCACCCCTCTAGGTGGTCACAAAGCACAGAGATGATCTCCCTGTGCTATGTGGTTGCTTCCCACTAGCTATCTATTTTACATTTGGTAGTGTATATATGTCCATGCCACTCTCTCACTTTGTCACAGCTTACCCTTCCCCCTCCCCATATCCTCAAGTCCATTCTCTAGTAGGTCTGTGTCTTTATTCCCATCTTGCCCCTAGGTTCTTCATGACCTTTTTTTTTTTCCCCTTAGATACCATATATATGTGTTAGCATACTGTATTTGTTCTTCTCTTTCTGACTTACTTCACTCTGTATGACAGATTCTAACTCCATCCACCTCACTACAAATAACACCATTTCGTTCTTTTTATGGCTAATATTCCATTGTATATATGTGCCACATCTTCTTTATCCATTCATCCGATGATGAACACTTTGGTTGCTTCCATGTCCTGGCTATTGTAAATAGAGCTGCAATGAACATTTTGGTACATGACTCTTTTTGAATTATGGTTTTCTTAGGGTATATGCCCAGTAGTGGGATTGCTGGGTCGTATGGTGGTTCTATTTTAATTTTTTAAGGAACCTCCATACTGTTCTCCATAGTGGCTGTATCAATTTACATTCCCACCAACAGTGCAAGAGGGTTCCCTTTTCTCCACACCCTCTCCAGCATTTATTGTTTCTAGATTTTTTGATGATGGTTATTCTGACCGGTGTGAGATGACATCTCATTGTAGTTTTGATTTTCATTTCTCTAATGATTAATGATGTTGAGCATTCTTTCATGTGTTTGTTGGCGATCTGTATATCATCTTTGGAGAAATGTGTGTATAGGACTTCTGCCCATTTTTGGATTGGGTTGTTTGTTTTTTTGTTATTGAGCTGCATGAGCTGCTTGTAAATTTTGGAGATTAATCCTTTGTCAGTTGCTTCATTTGCAAATATTTTCTCCCATTCTGAGGGTTGTCTTTTCGTCTTGTTTATGGTTTCCTTTGCTGTGCAAAAGCTTTTAAGTTTCATTGGTCCCATTTGTTTATGTTTGTTTTTCTTTCCATTTCTCTAGGAGGTGGGTCAAAAAGGATCTTGCTGTGATTTATGTCATAGAGTGTTCTGCCTATGTTTTCCTCTAAGAGTTGGATACTGTCTGGCCTTACATTTAGGTCTTTAATTCATTTTGAGTTTATTTTTGTGCATGGTGTTAGAGAGTGTTCTAATTTCATACTTTTACATGTACCTGTCCAGTTTTCCGAGCATCACTTACTGAAGAGGCTGTCTTTTCTCCACTGTATATGCTTGCCTCCTTTATCAAAGATAAGGTGACCATATGTGCGTGGGTTTATCTCTGGGCTTTCTCTACTGTTCCATTGATTTATATTTCTGTTTTGGTGCCAGTACCATACTGTCTTGATTACTGTAGTTTTGTAGTATAGTCTGAAGTCAGGGAGCCTGATTCCTCCAGCTCCATTTTTCGTTCTCAAGATTGCTTTGGCTATTCGAGGTCTTTTGTGTTTCCATAGAAATTGTGAAATTCTTTGTTCTAGTTCTGTGAAAAATGCCAGTGGTAGTTTGATAGGGATTGCATTGAATCTGTAGATTGCTTTGGGTAGTAGAGTCATTTTCACAATGTTGATTCTTCCAATCCAAGAACATGGTATATCTCTCCATCTATTTGTATCATCTTTAATTTCTTTCATCAGTGTCTTATAATTTTCTGCATACAGGTCTTTTGTCTCCTTAGGTAGGTTTATTCCTAGATATTTTATTCTTTTGGTTGCAATGGTAAATGGGAGTGTTTTCTTAATTTCACTTCCAGATTTTTTATCATTAGCGTATAGTAATGCAAGAGATTTCTGTGCATTAATTTTGTATGCTGCTACTTTACCAAATTCATTGATTAGCTCTAGTAGTTTTCTGGTAGCATCTTTAGGATTCTCTATGTATAATATCATGTCACCTGCAAACAGTGACAGCTTTATTTTTGCTTTTACGATTTGGATTACTTTTATTTCTTTTTCTTCTCTGATTGCTGTGGCTAAAACTTCCTAAAACTATGTTTAATAATAGTGGTGAGAGTGGGTAACCTTGTCTTGTTCCTGATCTTAGTGGAAATGGTTTCAGTTTTTCACCATTGAGGACGATGTTGGCTTTAGATTTGTCATATATGGCCTTTATTATGTTGAGGAAAGTTCCCTCTGTGCCTACTTTCTGCAGGGCTTTTATCACAAATGGGTGTTGAATTTTGTCGAAAGCTTTCCCTGCATCTATTGAGATGATCATATGGTTTTTCTCCTTCAATTTGTTAATATGGTGTATCACGTTGATTGATTTGCGTATATTGAAGAACCTTTGCATTCCTGGAATAAACCCCACTTGATCATGGTGTATGATCCTTTTAATGTGCTGTTGGATTCTGTTTGCTAGTGTTTTGTTGAGGATTTTTGCATCTATGTTCATCAGTGAAATTGGCCTGTAGTTTCCTTTCTTTTTGACATCTTTGTCTGGTTTTGGTATCACGGTAATGGTGACCTCGTAGAATGAGTTGGGGAGTGTTCCTCCCTATGTAATACTTTGGAAGAGTTTGAGAAGGATAGGTGTTAGCTCTTCTCTAAATGTTTGATAGAATTTGACTGTGAAGCCATCTGGTCTTGGACTTTTGTTTGTTGGAGGATTTTTAATCACAGTTACAATTTCAGTGCTTGTGATTGGTCTGTTCATATTTTCTATTTCTTCCTGGTTCAGTCTCAGCAGGTTGTGCATTTCTAAGAATTTGTCCATTTCTTCCAGGTTGTCCATTTTATTGGCATAGTGTTGCTTGCAGTAATCTCTCATGATCGTTTGTATTTCTGCAGTGTCAGTGGTTACTTCTCCTTTTTCATTTCTAATTCTATTGATTTGAGTCTTCTCCCTTTTCTTTCTTGATGAGTCTGGCTAATGGTTTTTCAATTTTGTTTATCTTCTCAAAGAACCAGCTTTTAGTTTTATTGATCTTTGCTATTGTTTCCTTCATTTCTTTTTCATTTATTTCTGATCTGATATTTATGATTTCTTTCCTTCTGCTAAGTTTGGGGTTTTTTGTTCTTCTTTCTCTAATTGCTTTAGGTGCAAGGTTAGGTTGTTTATTCGAGATGTTTCCTGCTTCTTGATGTAGGCTTGTATTGCTATAAACTTCCCTCTTAGAACTGCTTTTGCCGCATCCCATAGGTTTTGGGTCGTCGTGTCTCCATTGTCATTTGTTTCTAGGTATTTTTTGATTTCCCCTTTGATTTGTTCAGTGATCACTTCTTTATTAAGTAGTGTATTGTGTAGCCTCCATGTGTTTGTATTTTTTACAGCTCTTTTCCTGTAATTGATATATAGTCTCATAGTGTTGTGGTTGGAAAAGACACTTGATATGATTTCAATTTTCTTAAATTTACCAAGGCTTGATTTGTGACCCAAGATATGATCTATCCTGGAGAATGTTCCATGAGCACTTGAGAAAAATGTGTATTCTGTTGTTTTTGGGTGGAATGTACCTATAAATATCAATTAAGTCCATCTTGCTTAATGTGTCATTTAAAGCTTGTGTTTCCTTCTTTATTTTCATTTTGGGTGATCTGTCCATTGGTGAAAGTGGGGTGTTAAAGTCCCCTACTATGATTGTGTTACTGTTGACTTACCCTTTTATGGCTGTTAGTATTTGCCTTATGTATTGAGGTGCTCCTATGTTGGGTGCATAAATATTTACAATTATTATATCTTCTTCTTGAATCAATCCCTTGATCATTACATAGTGTCCTTCTTTGTCTCTTGTAATAGTCTTTATTTTAAAGTCTATTTTGTCTGATAAGAGAAATGCTACTCCAGCTTTCTTTTGATTTCCATTTGCATGGAAGATCTTTTTCCATCCCCTCACTTTCAGTCTGTATGTGTCCCTAGGCCTGAAGTGGGTCTCTTGTAGACAGCATATATATGGGTCTTGTTTTTGTATCCATTCAGCCAGTCTGTGTCTTTTGGTAGGAGCATTTAATCCATTTACATTTAAGGTAATTATCGATATGTATGTTCCTATTCCCATTTTCTTAAATGTTTTGGGTTTGTTATTGTAGGTGTTTTCCTTCTCTTGTGTTTCTTACCTAGAGAAGTTCCTTTAGCATTTGTTGTAAAGCTGGTTTGGTGGTGCTGAACTCTCTCAGCTTTTGCTTGTCTGTAAAGGTTTTAATTTCTCCATTAAATCTGAATGAGATCCTTGCTGGGTAGAGTAATCTTGGTTGTAGGTTTTTTTCCTTCGTCACTTTAAATATGTCCTGCCACTCCCTTCTGGCTTGCAGAGTTTCTGCTGAAAGATCAGCTGTTAACCTTTTGGGGATTCCTTTGTGCGTTATTTGTTGTTTTTCCCTTGCTGCTTTTAATATGTTTTCTTTATATTTAATTTTGGATAGTTTGATTAATATGTGTCTTGGCGTGTTTCTCCTTGGATTTATCCTGTATGGGACTCTCTGTGCTTCCAGGAGTTGATTAACTATTTCCTTTCCCATATTAAGGAAGTTTTCAACTATAATCTCTTCAAATATTTTCTCAGTCCCTTTCTTTTTCTCTTCTTCTTCTGGGACCCCTATAATTCGAATGTTGGTGCGTTAAATGTTGTCCCAGAGATCTCTGAGACTGTCCTCAGTTCTTTTCTTTCTTTTTTCTTTATTCTGCTCTGCAGTATTTATTTCCACTATTTTATCTTCCAGGTCACTTATCCGTTCTTTTGCCTCAGTTATTCTGCTGTTGATCCCTTCTAAAGAATTTTTAATTTCACTTACTGTGTTGTTCATCATTGCTTGATTCCTCTTTAGTTGTTCTAGGTCCTTGTTAAAAGTTTTTTTGCATTTTGTCTATTCTATTTCCAAGATTTTGGATCATCTTTACTATCATTATTCTGAATTCTTTTTCAGGTAGACTGCCTATTTCCTCTTCATTTGTTAGGTCTGGTGTGTTTTTACCTTGCTCCTTCATCTGCTGTGCGTTTTTCTGTCTTCTCATTTTGCTTATCTTACTGTGTTTGGGTCTCCTTTTCACAGGCTGCAGGTTCGTAGTTCCTGTTGTTTTTAATATCTGTCCTCAGTGGCTAAGGTTGGTTCAGTGGGTTGTGTAGGCTTCCTGGTGGAGGGGACTAGTGCCTGTGTTTTGTTGGATGAGGCTGTATCTTGTCTTTCTGGTGGGCACGTCCACGTCTGGTGGTGTGTTTTGGGGTGTCTGTGGCCTTATTATGATTTTAGGTAGCCTCTCTGTTAATGGATGGGGCTGGTTCCTGTCTTGCTATTTGTTTGGCATAGGGTGTCCAGCACTGTAGCTTGCTGGTCGTTGAGTGAAGCTGGGTCTTTGTGTTGAGATGGAGATTTCTGGGAGATTTTCGCTGTTTGGTATTACGTGGAGCTGAGAGGTCTCTTTTGGACCAGTGTCCTGAAGTTGGCTCTCCCACCTCAGAGGCACAGCCCTGATGCCTGGCTGGAGCACCAAGAGCCTTTCATCCACACGGCTCAGAATAAAAGGGAACAAAATAGAAATAAAGAAAGAGGATAAAGGAAATTAAAGTAAGATAAAATAAAATAAATTTATTAAAATAAAAAAATTAAAAATAATTATTAAGAAAAAAAGAAAAACAATTTTTAAAGTAAAAAAACAAAACAAAAAAACAGACGGACAGAACCCTAGGACAAATGGTGAAAGCAAAGCTATACAGACAAAATCTGACCCAGAAGCATACACATACACAATCACAAAAAGTGGAAAAGGGGAAAAAATAATATATCTTGCTCCCAAAGTCCACCTCCTCAATTTGGGATGATTCATTGTCTATTCAGGTATTCCACAGATGCAGGTACATCAAGTTGTTTGTGGAGCTTTAATCCGTTGCTTCTGAGGCTGCTGGGAGAAATTTTCCTTTCTCTTCTTTGTTCGCGCAGCTCCCGGGGTTCAGCTTTGGATTTGGACCCGCCTCTGCGTGTAGGTTGCCTGTTGGCGTCTGTTCTTCGCTCACACAGGACAGGGTTATAGGAGCAGCTGCTTTGGGGGCTCTGGCTCACTCAGGCCGGGGGGAGGGAAGGTTACAAATGTAGGGCGAGCCTGCGGCGGCAGAGGCCAGCGTGACGTTGCAGCAGCCTGAGGCACACCATGCGTTCTCCCGGGGAAGTTGTCCCTGGATCACGGGACCCTGGCAGTGGCGGGCTGCACAGGCTCCCGGGAGGGGCGGTGTGGATTGTGACCTGTGCTTGCACACAGGCTTCTTGGTGGCTGCAGCTGCAGCCTTATCGTTTCATGCCCATCTCTGGGGTCCACGCTGATAGCCGCGGCTTGCGCCCATCTCTGGAGCTCGTTTAGGCGGTGCTTTGAATCCCCTCTCCTCGCGCACCAGGAAACAAAGAGGCAAGACAAAGTCTCTTGCCTGTTCGGCAGCTCCAGACGTTTTCCCGGACTCCCTCCTGGCTAGCTCTAGTGCGCTAACCCCTTCAGGCTGTGTTCACACCGCCAACCCCAGTCCTCTCCCTGCGATCCGACCGAAGCCCGAGCCTCAGCTCCCAGCCCCCGCCCTCCCCGGCGGGTGAGCAGACAAGCCTGTTGGACTGGTGAGTGCTGGTCCGCACCGATCCTCTGTGCGGGAATCTCTCCGCTTTGCCCTCTGCACCCCTGTGGCTGCACTCTCCTCCGTGGCTCCGAAGCTTCCCCCCTCTGCCACCCGCAGTGTCTGCCCACGAAGGGGCTTCCTAGTGTTTGGAAACTTTCCTCCTTCACAGCTCCCTCCCACTGGTGCAGGTCCCATCCCTATTCTTTTGTCTCTGTTTTTTCTTTTTTCTTTTGCCCTACCCAGGTACGTGGGGGAATTTCTTGCCTTTTGGGAAGTCTGACGTCTTCTACCAGCGTTCAGTGGGTGTTCTATAGGAGCAGTTCCACGTGTAGATGTATTTGTGATGTATCTGTGGGGAGGAAGGTGTTCTCCACATCTTACTCTTCCACCATCTTCTCCTCTCCTCCTGAATCCATTTCTATACGGCAGAAATTAACACAACATTGTAAATCAACTATACTTGAATAAAATCATTTTTTTAAAAACTTAGGGCATAGTGTTGCAGAGTAGAAAAGATGATTTCTGCTGGCAGCTATCTGCCATAAGTAAAGGGAGATAAGTGGTTTAGTTATGCATGTCAAGTTCCTCCTTCCAAATTTACCAATCAGATTAAATCACTTCTTCTCTTCTGGTGAGGAGTCAGAAAGCAAGAAAGGACAGGAGTGTTACAATCAGGCTTGCAAAAGCATTTCCTCTACTTCAAAATTTCATATTTTTTTTCCTTTAACCCATTGAGGTCAATGATTAAGCCTATATTCCACTAGAGGTGTGGCTAACCTTACTTGGGAGAGGAAATCAGCAGTCTACAGGGACAGGCTTGCTCCCCTCTTGGTAAAAGTGCTGCTCTAACACTGACCACTGATCCTTCTGGAACCACTGATGGGTAATGCTCCCAGAGGGATTTGAAGTAGTCTGTAGAGTACTTCAGTTAAATTCATTCTAATTCTAAGTCCAATCTGTACCCAAGGCCAAAAGTTCACTTTCTCTTTTGCTTCCCATTCCAAATAACGTCTATCCATGTTGACCAACAAAGGTTATTAGATATTCTAAAAAGGTAGAATGACAAGACTAAGATACTCCAATAATGAAATGCCAACACAAAGATAACCCAGATTTTAGTATAAGTCTATCCATCTACCAAAGCAATCTACAAGTTTAATGCAATCCCTATCAAAATTCCAATGGCATTTTTCACAGAAATAAACAATCCTAAAATGTCTATGGGACCACAAAAGACCCAAAATCGTCAAAGCAAACGTGAGAAAGAAGAGCAAAGCTGGAGGCATCACACTCCCTGATTCTAAACTGTACTAAAAGTTATACTAATCAAAACTGTATGGTATTGGCATAAAAACAGACACATAAATCAGTGGAACAGAATAGAAAGCCAAGAAATAACTCGCACTTATATGGTCAACTAATTTATGACAAAGCAACTAAGAATGTACAATGAGGGAAGGACAGTCTCTTTAATAAATGGTGTTGGGAGAAATGGACAGCCACATGCAAAATAATGAAACTGGACTACTATCTTACACCATACACAAAAATTAACTCAAAATGGATCAAAAATTTGAATGTAAGACCTGAAACCATAAAACTAGAAGAAAACATAGGTGGTAAGCTCCCTGACAATAGTCTTGGTGATGATTTTTTGTATTTCTTAAAAATTAAAATAAAACTACCAACTATATAAAGCAATCCCACTTCTGGGTATTTATCTGAATAAAGCAAAAACAATATGTTGAGGAGATATCTTTCCCCCCATATTCATGGCAGCTTTATTTACAATAGCCAAGAAGACATGGAAACAACCTAAGTGTCCACTGATGGGTGAATGAATAAATAAATAGTGGGACATTATTTTACCATAAAAATGAAGGATATTTTACTATTTACAAAAACACGGATGAACCTTGAGAACATTATGCTTAGTAAAATAAATCAAAGAAAGACAAATACCATATATGTGGAATCTAAAAACAAAGAATCAAAAATGAGTTAATAGACACAGAGAATAGATTGGTGGCTGCCAGGTATGGGAGTGGGCAAAATGGGTGAGGGAGGTAAAAAGGTACAAACTTCCAGTTATTAAATAAATGTCATGTGTATTTAAGGTACAGCATGGTGACTATACTTAATAGTACTCTATTGCATATTTCAGAGTTGCAAAGAGAATAGATCTTAAAGGTTCTCATCACAAGAAAAAAATTGTGACTATGTATAGCGACGCATGTTAACTCAACTTATTGTGGTGATCATTTCACAATATATACACATTGTAAATTGTACTGTACACTTGAAACTGTTATATGTCAATTATACCTTAATAAAAATAATAAAATTAAAAAAATAACGACCATCTATCAAGTTTCCAATAAAAACTAGTCCAAAATTTAAATATTCTTTCGAGTTAACATTCAAGGAACAAAATCCAAAGGAATTAAAGCTATAAATTGAAATCTCTAGCCCTTTTGAATTAAAAGCCCTGTACCCATTCCCACTAAATTTATAAAACACATCAATCTCCAGCATCTAGAACATTTACCCAAGCAAAATTATAACCTAGAAAGTAATTTTACCACAAGCTATATCAAAGATTCAATGGGAATTGTGTCAATAAAGATAGATAAAGCTATCTTGTCTTTAATTTCAACAGGATGCTAGTCCTTAAATGCCAGTTGTCTGGAATCTATGGTCTTCGAACTTATAATCCATTGGGAGATAGAAGATAATTATGGTTAGTTATGATATAAGTTTATTATAGTTGGGAAAAACCTACTAGTGAATACAGTTTTATCTCAGAAAGTGGCACAGGAGATGGTCCAGCCTCCTTAGAAGTGTTCAGTTGTAGCAGCCCCACCAAGTCTTAGTCAAAGTAATTTTTTTTCCACATAAAGCTTACTCTTCATTTTTTCCTTGAGCTTTATTATTACTATTATTATTTTTGCACAGCTGGGCTGCATCCAGTCCAGAGTGGGCTCTGTTTAATAATATAGCCTTCACAAAGACTTATGATTAGATATTATTTCTACAATTGTGTCACCTGAAAAATTGTTCTTGGCTTACTCCTGAAGTGAAGCTTCTGTTGATACTTTTAAACCCTGTAACCCTGGGACCCTATTGAAGACCAATACCAATACTCATTTTTCAAGTCACTATCATTTCTCTATTTTTGAATGCTCTAGTATCTAAGTACAATATATTTCTGTGGCACCTATCTCGCCAATAGTGTTATATATTTCTAGAATTTTTCTTCTATTTTTCCTCTTTAAGAACTATTCAGCTGAATTACTAACAATTATACTAACTTTTAAAATAGGCCTCTTTTTTTCCCACACATATAAAGCTAGTATTATTTTTTGGATCTATCTTTTCTCCTTTACCTTTAGTTTTTTATCTAGATTTAGTTTTCTTAACATATTCCTGAATTAATGAGTCCTGAGTCTTCCAAAAGTATTTCTGTTAAAACAAGTCTCCTTCTTCACTTTCCTGAATTGTATAATCCGAGCCAAAAGCTGTTCTCCAAAACAGACCAACATCCATCTGAGATGTGGATTTGATTTTTTATTGTGCCTTGCTTTTATTTAAAATAATTAACTTTTGTTGTGGCTCTCTTTATAGTCCTGAGTCTATATTTTTTTAGGACATTGCATTTTAGGATTCTGGCTAATCTTGTATGCTCACTACCCAACTGTCTTCAGTACAAGGCTAAGACAAAAGTTGTTAGTTCAAAAGAAAATGTGAGAAGCCTGAACCCCAGGGCCACACACAGTTTGTCTAAAGCTGTTTTTGGAGTTATGCTTCTCTTGAGGTCAGAATGGCCCGATCTTGCCTGCAAGGACCTACACATCCAGTATGTGACTGAGCACTCCTCCCCACACACCGTGACCTGAAAATTTGCTGAAGCTCACAAAGATCCACACCTTTGCTGAAGCCTGCATGATTTTTGTCTATATAAAGACAGCTGCTTGCTTGCAGATGACAGATAAACAAACATCTCAGGTTGCCACTGTCTTATTTTCTGAAGTAAGAACATTAACACCAACAATCAGCACGTAATATTTCCCTACCTCACAAGTAGAGGATATTTTAACACTAAAATAAATAAAATTAAGCATGCATACTTTCAGAGCAAAGAACAAACCTTTTCATTGAATATATTTACAAACTTTAAAACCAGCTACGTCAAAATCCTTAATAAAATAACATGTGTTTTGTTCCCCAACATTCCACTACAAATTTCTCTCAGTGTTCCCAGTAGCCCAACATACTAAATTATAACACTCCCCTGAATTGATCTTTCAAATCTACAGTGACTTCCCATCCCACAACTGCTGCAAAGCCTCTATTGCAGTGTTTCTCAATTACAGCTGAACATTACAATCTAGTGGGACCTGGACATCCTTATTTTAAAAATCTCTTCAGGGTATTAAATGTACAAGTAAGGTTGATAACCACTATCTTTGTCCTAAATTACAAATGAGACCACATGCTCTCTGTGAGTAGACTTGTAGCTTGAAATTTAATATTACTTTTTGTGTTTTATGTTATATAATGGGATTAAATATGGATGTAGTTTATTAATTATTTTGATTTTTATGCCTCATTGAAAGAAGCTGTCAGGCACAATGTCATAAACAAAATCTCCTATATATTTTTAAAAATAATTTTACATACTGAATTTTTTAACACTTAGGTAATTAATACAAATGGAATATATTTTTGTTAATAAAGTAAGGGTAATAAATTATTTTTTCCCATTAGATAACCAATTGTACTAACATCTTTTGTTAAATAAGCAATTCTTTCCCATTTGTTTGAAATATAACCATTATCATATAGTAAATTCCCATAGATACTTAGATCTCTCTCTCAGTGCTGTATTTTGTTCTATTGCTGTACATTCCTATTGGTGACTTAAGGGTTTAATTTATTCTTGAAAATTTTTACAGTAAGTGAAAAGCCATTAAATAAAAAGTAAGTTTCATTAACTTTAATTGAACAATTTTGAAGCATTCTATCTCAATCAAGATAAGAAAACACATTTTACAGTTTTAAAAAAAAGGTATATTAATTGAGCAAAGAACACTAGTTTATATAAATAATAAACAGCAATTTGGAAGTAAAAAAAAATAGTTTTTACAAAAAAAGTTGAAATGTAGTGAAAGTTTATTGTAACCTTCACAAAAGAAAATTGAGGACTTAATAACAAATGATACTTGTTGGAAGAGAGGTTCAAGGGAGTCATTCTTTGGAATGGGGTGGAGACCCAGGAGATTATTTTGGTTATCTTTTATTTAAATGCTCTTAATTATAAACTTCTTTCACAGAAGAATACCTTTAGGGAAAAGTAAAGGCTATACATGAGAACACTTCAAAACAACTGAAAAGGGCACATACATGCAATACATTGAAACAGCACACATCCGTTGTTCCATATAGTATTGTGCAACTAGAAACTACTGTGTTCAGTAAATTGTTGAACGTGTTTTTATGTACAACCATCACTTCTTATACATATTTAATTTGTTTGGGGTGAATAATCCATTATCTTGAAAAAATAACAACAGTCATCAAAAAGTAGTATAACTATTCAAGACTGTGGTAAAACTTAATTAAGTAAATAATGGTTATGTAAAGTAAGTCTATATTCATTCTTCCACCAGTAGCCCACTGCTTTAGTATAGGTTGTATAATATGTTTTAAACCTGGTAGGATAAGTCACTCTCACCTCAATTTTCTTTCTAAATTGTATTAGATATTGTTGCAATTTACACTTCTATATGAATTTTAGAATCAGCTTGTTAAGTTCCATGAAAATTTTAAGAATTTGAATATGCAAATCAAAACCTCAATGAATTATCACCTCACATCAATTAGAATGGGTATCATCAACAGACAAGAAATAACATGTGTTGGCAAGGGTGTGGAGAAAAGGGAACCCTTGCGCATTATTTGTGGGAACATAAATTGGTGCAGCCACTATGAAAAACAGTATGGAGGTTTCCCAAAAACTTAAAAACAGAACTATCATATGATCCAGCAATTCCACTTCTGGGTATTCATCCCAAGAAAACAAAAGCACTAATTCAAAACAATATATATACCCCCCCATGTTTATTGCAGCATTATTTACAGTGGCCAAGATATAGAAACAACCTAAGTGTCCATTGATAGAAGAATGGATAAAAATACATATATATATATATATATATATATATATATAAATTATTCAACCTTAATAAAAAGAATAAAATATTGCCATTTGTGACGTGGATGGACCTAGAGGCATTATTCTAAGTGAAATAAATCAGGGCAAACTTCTAGTTATAAAAGTAAATGTCATGTAGATTTAAGGTATAGCATTGTGACTATAGTTAATAATATTGTATTGCATATTTGGAAGTTGCTAAGAAATAGATCTTAAAAGTTCTCATCAGAAGGAAAAAATTGTAACTATGTATGATGATGCATGTTAACTAGGCTTATTGTGGTGATCATTTCACAATATATACAAATTTTGAGTAATTATGTTGTACACTTGAAACTAATATATGTCAATGATACCTCAAAAAGAAACAATTTTTGAATGGAATTTTGTCAGATTTGTGATCTATGAATCTTTACATCCATGAACATATCTCTCCCCAATTACTTAAATTAGTCAAGTCTTTTGTTATGTCCTGGTAAAGTTTTTTTTTTTTCTTTTCCTCAAAGGTTCTTACTACATTACTGTTTAACTCTTGCATAGTTTATAATTTGTGATGCTAATGTGAAAAAATTGTTTATTGTATTTTCTAACCAGTTCCTGCTTACAGTAATCAATCATTCTATTGATTTATTTGTGCTGCTCCTAAATTGAAATCTCATATTAGTTATAAATATATTTTTTTCTCTTGGCTTCCCTACCTAGAAAGGTAGAAAATCATATTGTATATAAATAATGTTTTCTATAACTTTATAATTATTTCTCATTATTTCTTATTTATTGGTCCATGAAAGATGATCAACATTATTAATTATTAGAGAAATAAAAATAAAAAGCACAATGAAGTATCACTTCACACTGGTCAGAATGGCTATCATCAAAAAATCTACAAATTATAAGTGCTGTAGAGGATGTGGAGAAAATGCAATCTTTGGTGGGAATGTAAATTGGTGTGGCCACTATACAAAACAGTATGGAGGTTCCTTAAAAAACTAAAAATAGAGCTATCATATGATCCAGCAATTTGACCCTGGGTATATATCTGGAAAAACAGCCCTAATTTGAAAAGATACATGCACCCTAATGTTCATATCTATTTAAAATAGCCAAGACATGGTAGCAACCCAATTGCCCATCAACAGACAATTGACTTAAGAAGACGGAATATATATATATATATATATATATATATATATATATATATATATATATATATATATATATATATATGTATATATATATGTTACTCAGCCATAAAGAAATAATGCCATTAGCACCAATGTGGATAGACCTAATGAATATCATGCTTAGTGATATAAGTCAGACAGAGAAAGACAAATACTATAAGATATTACTTACATGTGGAATCCAAAAATAATACGAATGAATCTATATACAAAACAGAAACAGACTCACAGTAATAGAAAACAAACTTATGGTTACCAAAAGTGAGAGGGAGGGAGGAAGGGGAGACAAATTAGGAGTATGGGACTAACTGATACAAACTACTATACATAAAATAGATAAGCAACAATGATTTACTGTATAACACAAGGAATTATACCCAATATCTTGTAATAACCTATGGTGGAATATAATCTACAAAAAAAAGGTCACTATGTTGTACAATGGAAACTAACACAATATTGTGAATCAACTATACTTCAATTTTAAAAATTCATGAAATTTTCTCTATCAAAGAAGAATTGGGTGTTTTTTAGAAAGTAATAGAAAAAATAACATTGATTAAAAACCTCTGAGAAACAACTATTCCAAAGAACATTTATAACCTTAAATATGTTCATTATTTTAAAAAGTACTAAAAGTAAATAAACTCAGTATTTATCTTTAAAAAAAATAAAACAAAAACAAAAGAAATAAAAAGAAAGTAGGAAGAGGGACTTATAATAAAAAAGTGAAACAGTTAAAAATACTTGAAGATGAAAGCTAATATTTTTAAATGAGCAATATAATAAATCTCTCAAAAACCTGATTTAAAAAAGAAACAAACTAACAAAAATAGCTGTAAGATATTAGAAATAGAAAGGAGATTTAAAAGAAACAAAAGACAATTATGAGCAACACTAAGGAACTAATTCGAATTTTAGAATAAATGGATGTCCTCCTACTAAAATAGAAATTATGAAAATGGATTAAAGATGAAAAAGTAAAAGATCAACAGTCCTTTGGATGATGACTAGAAATGTATTCTTTAGACTTCTGGTTAAATGTGGTAGACTATGTACACAGACTTTTTTTCTGGTATATCCTGACATTTTATTAAAATGTTTGTTAAGGAACATTTTATGTCATAAATACACAAGGTCAAAGAATATTGAGAAAAGACAGATTATCAAAAATGGTCAAAAAATTTTAAAGTTAAAATAAGTGGTAACTATCTTGCCAGATGCAAAAAAAGCTGAAGACTAACTGCCAGGGATGAGAGAAACAACAAAAAATGTAATTACATGTGATAGAATCCCTGAAAGTCTCATTAATTGAAAGCAACTGTACTTCTACAAATCTGAATGAGAGTAGATTTGAAAACAAAAATGCTCATCAGAAGTCTGTAGAAGAAGATGCAAATTCAAAACGGAGATTGAGTAAAAATCTTTTGCCTGAACAGGAAGAGCTCAAAACCTTTTTTATTTTCTGGGCTCCTAGATCACTGGAAGCCCCTGCTTATACCCATAGGCAAAATTGGAAAATACCTCTTGGTGGACACAGGCCAGCCTATAAGAAAGATGTAAATATACTGACAAACGGGGGCTGCCAAACAAAATGGCCGTATGTCTGCCTTCACAAGCTAGAAAGTAGACTTGACCAGCTCTCAGTCTCCACCTTTTAGTGGCTCTCTTAGTTTTCAATCAAGGATTATCAGGTTTTGTGGAAAATCCTCATAGAATTCAAAACAAAATGGAACAAAAACAGAAGATGACTTCACAAAAAATCCATTATTAATTCCTTCAGAGAGATAAGAGAAAATTCAAGGGGAGTGGCAGCAACATGGCAGAAGAGTAAGACACGGAGATCACCTTCTTTCCCACAGATACAGTAGAAATACATCTACACGTGGAACTGCTCCTACAGAACAGCCACTGAATGCTGGCAGAAGACGTCAGACCTCCCAAAAGGCAAGAAAATCCCCACGTACTTGGGTAGGGCAAAAGAAAAAAGAAATAACAGAGACAAAAGAATAGGGATGGGACCTGCACCAGTGGGAGGGAGCTGTGAAGGAGGAAAGGTTTCCACACACTAGGAAGCCCCTTCGCGGGCGGAGACTGCGGGTGGCAGAGGGGGGAAGCTTCAGAGCCACAGAGGAGAGCGCAGCCACAGGGGTGCGGAGGGCAAAGCGGAGAGATTCCCGCATGGAGGATCGGTGCCAAGTAGCACTCACCAACCTGAGAGGCTTGTCTGCTCACCCGCCGGGGTGGGCGGGGGCTGGGAGCTGAGGCTCGGGCTTCGGTCGGATCCCAGGGAGAGGACTGGGGTTGGCGGCGTGAACACAGCCTGAAGGGGTTAGCGCACCACAGCTAGCCGGGAGGGAGCCCGGGAAAAAGTCTGCAGCTGCCGCAGAGGCAAGAGACTTTGTCTTGCCCCTTTGTTTCATGGCGCGCAAGGAGAGGGGATTCAGAGCGCCGCCTAAACGAGCTCCAGAGATGGGCGTGAGCCACGGCTATCAGCGTGGAACCCAGAGACAGGCGTGAGCCGTGGTTATCAGCGCGGACCCCAGAGACGGGCATGAGACGCTAAGACTGCTGCTGCCGCCACCAAGAAGCCTCTGTGCAAGCACAGGTCACTCTCCACACCGCCCATCCCGGGAGCCGGTGCAGCCCGCCACGGCCAGGCTCCCGTGATCCGGGGACAACTTCCCCGGGAGAACGCACGGTGCGCCTAGGGCTGGTGCAACGTCAGGCTGGCCTCTGCCGCCGCAGGCTTACCCCGCATCCATATCCCTCCCTCCCCCCGGCCTGAGTGAGCCAGGGCCCCCGAAGCAGCTGCTCCTTTAACCCCATTCTGTCTGGGTGGGGAAAAGACGCCCTCAGGCGACCTACACGCAGAGGCGGGTCCAAATCCAAAGCTGAACCTGGGGAGCGAACAAAGAACAGAAAGGGAAATCTCTCCCAGCAGCCTCAGAAGCAGCGGATTAAAACTCCACAAACAACTTGATGTGCCTGCATCTGTTGAATAACTGAATAGACAACGAATCATCCCAAATTCAGGAGGTGGACTTTGGGAGTAGGATATATTAATTTTTCCCCTTTTCCTTTTTTTGTGACTGTATATGTATATGCTTCTGGGTGAGATTTTGTCTGTATAGCTTTGCTTTATAATAGCTTTATTTTACTTCACTATATTTTATGCTCTTTCTTTCTTTCTTTCTATTTTTTCTCCCTTTTACTCTGAGCCGTGTGGATGAAAGGCTCTTGGTGCTCCAGCCAGGCATCAGGGCTGTGCCTCTGAAGTGGGAGAGCCAACTTCAGGACACTGGTCCACAAGAGACCTCCCGGCTCCACATAATACCAAACGGCGAAAATCTCTCAGAGATCTCCATCTCAACATCAAAACCCAGCTTCACTCAACGACCAGCAAGCTACAGTGCTGGACACCCTATGTCAAACAACTAGCAAAAGAGGAACACAGCCCCATTCATTAGCAGAGAGGCTACCTAAAATCATAATAATGTCACAGACACCCCAAAACACACCACCAGACGTGGACATGCCCGCCAGAAAGACAAGATCCAGCCTCATCCACCAGAACACAGGCATTAGTTCCCTCCACCAGGAAGCCTACACAACCCACCGAACCAACCTTAGCCACTGGGGACAGATACCAAAAACAACGGGAACTATGAACCTGCAGACTGTGAAAAGGAGACCCCAAACACAGTAAGATAAGCAAAATGAGAAGAGAGAAAAACACACAGCAGATGAAGGAGCAGGGTCAAAGCACACCAGACCTAACAAATGAAGAGGAAATAGGTAGTCTACCTGAAAAAGAATTCAGAATAATGATAGTAAGGATGATCCAAAATCTTGGAAATAGAATAGACAAAATGCAAGAAACATTTAACAAGGACGTAGAAGAACTACAGAGGAACCAAGCAATGATGAAAAACACAATAAATGAAATTAAAAATACTCTAGATGGGATCAATAGCAGAATAACTGAGGCAGAAGAACGGATAAGTGACCTGGAAGATAAAATGGTAGAAATAACTACTGCAGAGCAGGATAAAGAAAAAAGAATGAAAAGAACTGAGGACAGTCTCAGAGCCCTCTGGGACAACATTTAACGCACCAACATTCGAATTATAGGGGTCCCAGAAGAAGAAGAGAAAAAGAAAGGGACTGAGAAAATATTTGAAGAGATTATAGTTGAAAACTTCCCTAATATGGGTAAGAAAATAGTTAATCAAGTCCTGGAAGCACAGAGAGTCCCATACAGGATAAATCCAAGGAGAAACACGCCAAGACACATATTAAACAAACTATCCAAAATTAAATATAAAGAAAACATATTAAAAGCAGCAAGGGAAAAACAACAAATAACACACAAGGGAATCCCCATAAGGTTAACAGCTGATCTTTCAGCAGAAACTCTGCAAGCCAGAAGAGAGTGGCAGAACATATTTAAAGTGATGAAGGAGAAAAACCTACAACCAAGATTACTCTAACCAGCAAGGACCTCATTCCGATTTGATGGAGAAATTTAAAGCTTTACAGACAAGCAAAAGCTGAGAGAGTTCAGCACCACCAAACCAGCTTTACAACAAATGCTAAAGGAACTTCTCTAGGCAAGAAACACAAGAGAAGGAAAACACCTACAATAACAAACCCAAAACATTTAAGAAAATGGGAATAGGAACATACATATCGATAATTACCTTAAATGTAAGTGGATTAAATGCTCCCACCAAAAGACACAGACTGGCTGAATAGATACAAAAACAAGACCCGTATATATGCTGTCTACAAGAGACCCACTTCAGACCTAGAGACACATACAGACTGAAAGTGAGGGGATGGAAAAAGGTATTCCATGCAAATGGAAATCAAAAGAAAGCTGGAGTAGCAATTCTCATATCAGACAAAATAGACTTTAAAATAAAGACTATTACAAGAGACAAAGAAGGACACTATATAATGATCAAGGGATCGATCCAAGAGGAAGGTATAACAATTGTAAATATTTATGCACCCAACATAGGAGCACCTCAATACATAATGCAAATACCAACAGCCATAAAAGGGGAAATCGACAGTAACACAATCATAGTAGGGACCTTTATCACCCCACTTTCACCAATGGACAGATCATCCAAAATGAAAATAAATACGGAAATACAAGCTTTAAATGATACATTAAACAAGATGGACTTAATTGATAATTATAGGACATTCCACCCAAAAACAACAGAATACACATTTTTCTCAAGTGCTCATGGAACATTCTCCAGGGTAGATCATATCTTGGGTCACAAATCAAGCCTTGGTAAATTTAAGAAAATTGAAATCATATCAAGTATCTTTTCTGACCACAACGCTATGAGACTAGATATCAATTACAGGAAAAGATTTGTAAAAAATACAAACACATGGAGGCTACACAATACACTACTTAATAACGAAGTGATCACTGAACAAATCAAAGGGGAAATTAAAAAATACCTAGAAACAAATGACAATGGGGACACGACGACCCAAAACCTATGGGATGCAGCAAAAGCAGTGCTAAGAGGGAAGTTTATAGCAATACAAGCCTATCTCAAGAAACAGGAAACATCTCGAATAAACAACCTAACCTTGCACCTAAAGCAATTAGAGAAAGAAGAACAAAAAAACCCCAAAGCTAGCAGAAGGAAAGAAATCATAAAGATCAGATCAGAAATAAATGAAAAAGAAATGAAGGAAACAATAGCAAAAATCAATGAAACTAAAAGCTGGTTCTTTGAGAAGATAAACTAAATTGATAAACCATTAGCCAGACTCATCAAGAGAAAAAGGGAGAAGACTCAAATCAATAGAATTAGAAATGAAAAAAGAGAAGTAACCACTGACACTGCAGAAATACAAAGGATCATGAGAGATTACTACAAGCAACTCTATGCCAATAAAATGGACAACCTGGAAGAAATGGACAGATTCTTAGAAATGCACAACCTGCCGAGACTGAACCAGGAAGAAATAGAAAATATGAACAGACCAATCACAAGCACTGAAATTGAAACTGTGATTAAAAATCTTCCAACACACAAAAGCCCAGGACCAGATGGCTTCACAGGCGAATTCTATCAAACATTTAGAGAAGAGCTAACACCTATCCTTCTCAAACTCTTCCAAAATATTGCAGAGGGAGGAACACTCCCCAACATATTTTACGAGGCCACCATCACACTGATAACAAAACCAGACAAAGATGTCACAAAGAAAGAAAACTACAGGCCAATATCACTGATGAACATAGATGCAAAAATCCTCCACAAAATACTAGCAAACAGAATCCAACAGCACATTAAAAGGATTATACACCATGATCAAGTGGGGTTTATTCCAGGAATGCAAGGATTCTTCAATATACGCAAATCAATCAACGTGATACATCATATTAATAAATTGAATGAGAAAAACCCTATGATCATCTCAATAGATGCAGAGAAAGCTTTTGACAAAATTCAACACCCATTTATGATAAAATCCCTGCAGAAAGTAGGCATAGAGGGAAATTTCCTCAACATAATAAAGGCCATATATGACAAACCCACAGCCAATATCATCCTCAATGGTGAAAAACTGAAACCATTTCCAGTAAGATCAGGAACAAGACAAGGTTGCCCACTCTCACCACTATTATTCAACATAGTTCTGGAAGTGTTAGCCACAGCCATCAGAGAAGAAAAAGAAATAAAAGGAATCCAAATCGGAAAAGAAGAAGTAAAGCTGTCACTGTTTGCAGATGACATGATACTATACATAGAAAATCCTAAAGATGCTACCAGAAAACTACTAGAGCTAATCAATGAATTTGGAAAAGTAGCAGGATACAAAATTAATGCACAGAAATCTCTTGCATTCCTATGCACTAATGATGAAAAATCTGAAAGTGAAATTAAGAAAACCTCCCGTTTACCATTGCAACAAAAAGAATAAAATATCTAGGAATAAAACTACCTAAGGAGACAAAAGACCTGTATGCAGAAAATTATAGGACACTGATGAAAGAAATTAAAGATGATACAAATAGATGGAGAGATATACCATGTTCTTGGATTGGAAGAATCAACATTGTGAAAATGACTCTACTACCCAAAGCAATCTACAGATTCAATGCAATCCCTATCAAACTACCACTGGCATTTTTCACAGAACTAGAACAAAAAATTTCACAATTTGTATGGAAACACAAAAGACCCCGAATAGCCAAAACCATCTTGAGAACGAGAAATGGAGCTGGAGGAATCAGGCTCCCTGACTTCACACTATATTACAAAGCTACAGTAATCAAGACAGTTTGGTACTGGCACAAAAACAGAAATATAGATCAATGGAACAGGATAGAAAGCCCAGAGATAAGCCCATGCACATATGGTCACCTTATCTTTGATAAAGGAGGCAAGCATATACAGTGGAGAAATGACAGCCTCTTCAATAAGTGGTGCTGGGAAAATTGGACAGGTACATGTAAAAGTATGAAATTAGAACACTCCCTGACACCATACACAAAAATAAACTCAAAATGGATTAAAGACCTAAGTGTAAGGCCAGACACTATCAAACTCTTAGAGGAAAACATAGGCAGAACACTCTATGACATAAATCACAGCAAGATCCTTTTTGACCCAGCTCCTAGAGAAATGGAAATAAAAACACAAATAAACAAATGGGACCTAATGAAACTTGAAAGCTTTTGCACAGCAAAGGAAACCATAAACAAGACCAAAAGACAACCCTCAGATTGGGAGAAAATATTTGCAAACGAGGCAACTGACAAAGGATTAATCTCCAAGATTTACAAGCAGCTCATGCAGCTCAATAACAAAAAAAACAAACAACCCAATCCAAAAATGGGCAGAAAACCTAAATAGACATTTCTCCAAAGAAGATATACAGATTGCCAACAGACACATGAAAGAATGCTCAACATCATTAATCATTAGAGAAATGAAAATCAAAACTACAATGAGGTATCATCTCACACCGGTCAGATTGGCCATCATCAAAAAATCTAGAAACAATAAATGCTGGAGAGGGTGTGGAGAAAAGGGAACACTCTTGCACTGTTGGTGGGAATGTAAATTGATACAGCCACTATGGAGAACAGTATGGAGGTTCCTTAAAAATCTAAAAATAGAACTACCATACGACCCAGCAATCCCACTACCGGGCATATACCCTAAGAAAACCATAATTCAGAAAGAGTCATGTACCAAAATATTCATTGCAGCTCTGTTTACAATAGCCAGGACATGGAAGCAACCTAGGTGTCCATCATCGGATGAATGGATAAAGAAGATGTGGCACATATATACAATGGAATATTACTCAGCCATAAAAAGAAATGAAATGGAGGTATTTGTAATGTAGTGGATGGAGTTAGAGTCTGTCATACAGAGTGAATGAAGTCAGAAAGAGAAAAAGAAATACAGTATGCTAACACATATGTATGGAATCTAAGGAAAAAAAAAAAAGGTCATGAAGAACCTAGTGGCAAGATGAGAATAAAGACACAGACCTACTAGAGAATGGACTTGAGGATATGGGGAGGGGAAGGGGTGAGATGTGACAGGGTGAGAGAGTGTCATGGACATATATACACTACCAAATGTAAAATAGATAGCTAGTGGGAAGCAGCCGCATAGCACAGGGAGATCAGCTCGGTGCTTTGTGACCACCTAGAAGGGTGGGATAGGGAGGGTAGGAGGGAGGGAGATGCAAGAGGGAAGAGTTATGGGAACATATGTATATGTATAACTGATTCACTTTGTTATAAAGCAGAAACTAACACACCATTGTAAAGCAATTATACTTCAATAAAGATGTTTTAAAAAAAAACAAAAAACAAAGAGAAAATTCAGCATCCTGGAAATAAGAATAGAACACTATAAACATACTCAAAGAACAAGAAATAACTCTTGAAATTTAAAAAATATTAATAATGTGTTGATAATATAAAAATATACAATAGCTGTGCTGAAATATTAAGACAGGGAAAATTTTCAGGAAGTAGAAGAAAAATACAAGGAGAAGAAAAGTAGTTGAAGAAAAGATAGGGTTAATAGAGGATCATTTCAGGAGGTCCAACAGAAGATTAATATAGGAGTTCCAGAAATAGATGAGAGAAAAATCAACAAGGATAAAATTATCAAAGGAATAAGAAAAGATATTTAATAAAGTACATGAGTATTAAGATTGAAAGGGTCAAAAACATGCTCAGCACAGTAGATATAAAAGCAAACAAACATAATTTAAAAAATCATTGTCAACACTGAAGATAAAGATAATATTCTAAAAGCTATTGGGGAGTGCTCTGAAATCAAAGTACACATGACGGTTTAAGAATTCTCGATAGAAACTCTAAAATTTAGAAGACAGTGGAGCACTGCATTAAAATCGCTGAGGAAGCTTTTTAATTCCAGAGTTTTATACCCATCAAAATTATCAAACCTCTTTGAATACATTGAAGCTATTACCGGCTATTTAAATATTTAAAATATTAATTTCTTACAAATCTACTAGCGGATATGCTTAAGCAAAATTGAGAGAGCAAACCAAAACTGTGAATACGTAACCTAATTCCTAAACACTGCAGTTTTTTGTTATGAATGACCACATTATCTGAGGATCTTAGTAATCATACTTATTGCCTGGGTGACCGAAGAAAATCAGTTCTCTGAATCATTGTTGCCTTATTTGTAAAACGGGGATCATAATCCATACTCTACAGGGCTATCATGAGAAGTAAAGGAAGTAATAAAGTAAAGTGCTTGTCTCAGATGTTGACTAGATTTTGCTTTTTGGTGTTTTGGTATTTTTAACTTATTTCGCAATGTCAGCATCCTTCAACTTTAAGTTTAATAGAGCCTGACTTTCTATAAATCCTTCAACGAAATGTCCCCAGATCTGTATGTAAATATGATAAAATATTTTTTTAGTATCTACTATACTTGACACATTGTACTAGCACATGGAGGTTACAAGGAAGTGTTAGTCATTGTCCCTGTCATGAAAGATTTTACACTCTAATTTGAAATACAAGATTAACACATATGAGAATAAGCATGGACATGCTGTGAACTGCAGTCCCAGTAACCATAACTGAATGAAATTAGCCACACACAGTAATACCTAGGTAGAATTTAGGCATTGTTTTCCTTCTATCTGTAAAAATTATATTTAATATAAATGTACTATAGAGATAGCTTTAAGTAGCTTAGGGATGCTTAGTAAATATTATACCTCTCAACACATTTTGAGAGCCAGAATATGGTATTATTTTTAATTTTATCTGTCTACTTGTTTTCATTGTCTGTCAGTGTTTTTCATAAGAATAATCTTCATATCCATGTCACAGAATAATCCTGAGCCAAAGGAATGTATATCATACATTTTCTTTATTATTGCTATTTTTTTTCATATAGTTGTAGAATTTCCTGACTGGAATGAACTTTAGAGATTGAATTCATTCACTCTTAAATGGTGGTAGGGAAATGTGAAATAGATAAAAGATATAATTCACTAGGAGGTATTTTCAAATTGTGCAAACTATTCACTACAAGAGATTTAACATCACCCACTCCCCATCACCAGCACACATCCTGGTGAGAATGACTGACAGAATGTGTGTGTTAAAGAGAAAAATGATTCCAAAAGAGTGAAAATTAATTGCTAAACCTGTGGGGTTAAGCCCATGAGCCCACACTTTCTGCTGATATGCTGAAGGTTCTTCAGATGCCCATTGCTTCTATTGGAATTGCACTGCTGGTAAGATTACACTCCTGCAGATGTTGCTACATATAGAAACTACCACAGGTACTCTAGAAACTCATTTCCAGAGCCCTCAATCAACAGCTTTTAATGCTGCTGTTGCTGGAGACACTGCCAGAAGAAGAAAAAAAAATAGATATTTTTTTCTCTTGCCTTCCAATTCCCTGTTAGTGTTGCCCATTGGCAGACTGTAACTAGAAACCACCTGTCAAGGGATTATAGGTTTGGAAGTTTCAGGCTTCCAGACCCTTGTGATTCATAGAACATAAAGTCTGAAAATGGAACTGAATGCTAACAGGTGAATAGTGTTATCCATCTTATTTTTGATACTATTGTCACTAGTCAGGTTTGATTTTAATGTAAGCCAAGACAAATGTGGATATAAAACTGAAGAGAACATAAAGTAGAATGGACTCTGGGAAAAGAGCCAGATTTATATAGGCTGTGGTTATTCACATGAAAAATTCAATCATTAATTAATCAATCAGTTATTGTTCAATCAATAATCAGTCAATTACTGCAAAATGCTGTAAAAATCTCCATTACTTGGCCTATGTAAGATATTGTTAAAACATTTAAAGCATGGTGCATCCTCAAAATAGGAAAAAAAGAACTAAAATTTATTGTTTACTCTTATGCAAGATGCCATGTGCTGTCTTCATCTTTGACCCAACTTTGTGAAGCCTTAATTTACAGAAAACTAAAATAGAAATAAGTTTTTAAAAAGTACCCATGTTCACACACCTATTAAGAATAATATACCTACACTTCAATATCAATATTAATTCTGTCTGATTCCAAACATCACAACATTTCCTATAAGTTTGTTGTTTTAAAAGTTGTGCTTTGCCTGATTGGAAAAACCTGAGAAGCGGCTTATAGCTGTACCTCTCATCCCCATAGGCAGAGGAGCTGAATCATAGCCCCACCTACTGTTGAGTAAAGATCCCAGCCCTGCCTGACCAGAAAGGCTGGCCAGAACACATCAAAATCTGAACAGCCCAGCAGAGAGTACAGTAGGCAGAGATAATAGTCTGCAGAGCAAAGCGAATGACCCTGTTTGGCCAGGGAACTTGAAGCACAGGTCAGCTTCAGTCAAGACCATAAACAAAATGCCTTTCCAGAGCTGGAGCTTGTTCTTCCCTGGGCAGGGACAATAATTCATAGCCCACTAATTGTTGAATACAGTCTTCAGCCCTCCAGACCAGGCAACCAAACCAGAGCACATAGGAAGCTGCATACCCCATCCAAAAAACCTGCTTACAGTGACACTTGAAAAGAAAGCACAGTCCGTGGCTTTCCCCATATGTGGAGCAAAATCAATGGCCCCATCTCACCAGGGAATTCAGTGCACAGTCTTGCATGATTTAAGTCCCTAAACAATGAGCCACACAGACCCTGTGGCTTGTCCTGCTGCCCTGCCACGGCAAAGAAGCTAATTCAGAGCCCCATCTGCTACCGTGTAGAGTACTCAGTCTCAACCAATTGGCAAGTCTTACCAGAGAACCTAGGCGACCATGGAGCTCATTGTACAGTCTCATTTAAGCAGGGAACCAGATTAGTGGTCTTATACAACTCTTTTCAGTAAGTGGCACCAACCCCAACACAAAAGCTCTCATAGTGGCCTCACCGAAAAATAGATATTGATAGCAAGCCTCACCTACCCAAGGATGTTAACAAGAGATATATCCAGTAACCCAAACTGAGTTGACTGATGAAGAACTGTCTCTGCCAAAGCAAACTTATAAAGTCTGGAATAGGAGACTGCTCACTCAGATGGGCAGATACCAATGTAAAGAATCAAGAATCATAAAAAAATTCTGGTAAACATGATACCACCAAAGTACTCTAATAATGTTTTAATAACTCACCCTAAAGAAATGGATATGTATGAACTGTCAGACAAAAAAATTCAGAATAATTCTCTTAAAGAAGTTTAGTAACCCACAAGAACACACAGACAGACAACAAAACAAAATTAAGAAAACAAGACAGGAATAAAAGGAGAAGTTCAACAAAGAAATACAAAACATTAAAAAACTAAACAGAAATCCTAGAGCTAAAAAAAAATAAAATGCACTGAAGAATTCAATAGAGAGCATTAAAGGCACACTTGACCAAACAGAGAAAAGACTCATGATATAGAAGACAGAATATTTGAAATTATCCAGTTAGAGAAACAAACAAACAAAAAATTAAAAAGCATAAAGAAAAGCTATAAGAATTGTGGAACACAGTGAAAAGAAACAATATTCACATTATGGGAATTTCAGAAAGAGAAAGGATAAGAAACTATATTCAAGCTAGTAATGGCTGAAAACTTTCCAAAACTGGGGAGAGAAATGGACTTCTAGATTGAAGTAGAAAGGATCCCAAATAGGTTGAAACCAAATAAGGCTACCATGAGACATATTATAATTAAACTGTCAAAAGTCAAAGACAAAAGAATTTTGAAAGCAGCAAGAGAAAAGAGAGAAATTATCTTAAAGGGAGCTCCCATTTTGCTATCAACAGATTTCTCAACAAAAATATTTTAGGCTAAGAGACAATGAAATGATATATTCAAATACTGAAAGCAAAAAATCTATCAACCAAGAATTCTATAACCAGCAAACTGGCCTTCAGATATGAAGGAGAGATAAAGACTTTCCTGAACAACAAAAAAAATGCTAACAGAGTTCACCACCACCAGACTTTGAAAAGAAATGCTAAAGGGGGTTTTTGAGTGGAAGTAAAAGGATATTAATTAAAATCATAAAAACATAAGACAGTAGCTTAAAATTCACTGGTAATGGTACATGGCTAGTCAAAGTTAGATTCTGTTATACAACAGTGGGTGCCTAATTCACTTAAAACTCTGGTTTAAGGTAAAAAGCAAATGTAATGAAAATATGCATAACTATAATAATGTGTTATTAGTTACACAATATAAAATTATATAAACTTTAACATCAATAACCTAAAAGTTAAGCAGAAGAGAAGTAAAATTGTAAAGTTTAGGAATTCTATTGAAGTTAAGGTGTTGGTTTAAAACAGGGTGTTAAAATCAACAGTGTCCATCAAGAGATGAATGGATAAATAAGACGTGGTGTATATGTACAAAGGACTATTATTCTGCCATAAAAAAGAATGAAATATTGCCATTTACAGCAACATGGATGAACCTACAGATTATCATATTGAGTGAAGTAAGTCAGACAAAAGCAAAAAAATATGTGATATCACTTATATGTGGAATCTAAAAAATAATACAAATGAATTTATTTACAAATCAGCAACAGACTCACAGACATACAAAACAAACTTATGGTTGCCAATATATATATATACAACAAGGATTTACTGTATAGCACAGGGAACTGTATTCAATATCTTGTAATAACCTAAAATGGAAAAGAATCTGAAATATATATATACATATATATATATGTATAACTGAAACACTTTGCTGTACACCTAAAACTAACACAAAATTGTAAATCAACAATAATTCAATTAAAAAATGTGTTAAAATTTTAATATATTTTCTGTTAAGTCTCAAGGTAACTGCAAGGAAAAAGCCTGTAGTAATTACACAAATAAGCATGGTAAAGAAGTCAAAGATACTGTTACCAAAAGACATCAAAACACACCAAAAAAAGACAGCAGGAAAAGAAATAGGAATAATAATTCTACAAAGCAGCAAGAAAACAATGAAAAAAATGGCAGTAGTAAGTCCTTACATATCAATAATACTTTAAAGGTAAATGGAATTAATTCTTCAATCAAAATACAAACAATGGCTAAATGGATTAAAAAAAGAAGATCTAACAATATGAACAATATGCTGACTTCAAGAGATTCACTTTAGTCTTAAAGACACAGATAGATGGAGAGTGAAGGGATGAAAAAAGATATTTCAAGAAAATGGTAACCAAAAAAAAAAAAAAAAGAAAAAAAGAAAAGAAACTGGTCTGGCTATATTTATATTAAAAAAATAGACTTTAAATTAAAAATATTAAAAAGAGACAAAAAAGATAATTATATAATGAAAAAGAAGTCAATCCATCAAGAAGACACATTAATTTTAAATATTTATGCACCCAACACCAGAGCACCTAAACATATAAGGCAAAAAAAAAATAACAGGGGATTAACCAAGATGGCGGAGTAGAAGGACGTGCTCTCACTCCCTCTTGTGAGAGCACCAGAATCACAACTGGCTGCTAGACAATCATTGACAGGAAGACACTGGACTTCACCAAGGAGGATACCCCACGTCCAAGGACAGAGGAGAAGCCACAGTGAGATGGTAGGAGGGGCGCAATCAGAGTAAAATCAAATCCCATAACTGCTGGGTGGGTGACTCACAGACTGGTGAACACTTATACCACAGAAGTCCACCCACTGGAGTGAAGGTTCTGAGCCCCACATCAGGCTTCCCAACTTGGGGGTCCAGCAATGGGAGGAGGAATTCATAGAGAATCAGACTTTGAAGCCTAGTGGGAATTGATTGCAGGACTTTGACAGGACTGGGGGAAACAGAGACCCCACTCTTGGATGGCACACACGGAATAGTGCGTGCAACGGGACCTGGGGGAAGGAGCAGTGACCCCAGGGGAGACTGAACCAGACCTACCTGCTAGTGTTGGAGGGTCTCCTGCAGAGGCGGGGGCTGGCTCTGTTTCACCGTGGGGACAAGGACACTGGCAGCGGAGGTTCTGGGAAGTACTCCTTGACGTGAGCCCTCCCAGAGTCTGCCATTAGCCCCACCAAAGAGCCCAGGTAGGCTCCAGTGTTGGATTGCCTCAGGCAAAACAACCAACAAGGAGGGAACCCAGCGCCACATATCAACAGTCAAGTGGATTAAAGTTTTACAGAGCTCTGACCCCCACAGCAACAGTCAGCTCTACCCACCACCAGAGCCTCCCATCAAGCCTCTTAGATAGCCTCAACCACCAGAGGGCAGACAGCAGAAGCAAGAAAAACTACAATCCTGCAGCCTGTGGAACAAAAACCACATTTACAGAAAGATAGACAACATGAAAAGGCAGAGGGCTATATACCAGATGAAGGAACAAGAAAAAAACCCAGAAAAACAACTAAATGAAGTGGAGATAGGCAACCTTCCAGAAAAAGAATTCAGAATAATGATAGTGAAGATGATCCAGGACCTTGGAATAAGAATGGAGGCAAAGATTGAGAAGATGCAAGAAATGATTAACAAAGACCTAGAAGAATTAAAGAACAAACAAACAGAGATGACCAATACAATAACTGAAATGAAAACTACACTAGAAGGAATCAATAGCAGAATAACTGAGGCAGAAAAACGGATAAGTGACCTGGAAGACAGAATGGTGGAATTCACTGCTGCGGAACAGACTAAAGAAAAAAGAATGAAAAGAAATGAAGACAGACTAAGAGACCTCTGGGACAACATTAAATGCAACAACATTCCATTATAGGGGTCCCAGAAGGAGAAGAGAGAAAGGACCAGAGAAAATATTTGAAGAGATCATGGTCGAAAACTTCCCTAACATGGGAAAGGAAATAGCCACCCAAGTCCAGGAAGCGCAGAGAGTCCCATACAGGATAAAACCAAGGAGAAACACGCCGAGACACATAGAAATCAAAGTGGCAAAAATTAAAGACAAAGAAAAATTATTGAAGCAGCAAGGGAAAAATGACAAATAACATACAAGGGAACTCCCATAAGGTTAACAGCTGATTTCTCAGCAGAAACTCTACAAGCCAGAAGGGAGTGGCATGATATACTTAAAGTGATGAAAGGGAAGAACCTACAACCAAGATTACTCTACCCGGCAAGGATCTCATTTAGATTTGATGGAGAAATCAAAAGCTTTACAGACAAGCAAAAGCTAAGAGAATTCAGCACCACCAAACCAGCTCTACAACAAATGCTAAAGGAACTTCTCTAAGTGGGAAACACAAGAGAAGAAAAGGACATACAAAAACAAACCCAAAACAATTAAGAAAATGGTCATAGGAACATACATATCGATAATTACCTTAAACGTGAATGGATTAAATGCTCCAACCAAAAGACACAGGCTTGCTGAATGGATACAAAAACAAGACCCATATATATGCTGTCTACAAGAGACCCACTTCAGACCTAGGGACACATACAGACTGAAAGTGAGGGGATGGAAAAAGATATTCCATGCAAATGGAAATCAAAAGAAAGCTGGAGTAGCTATACTCATATCAGATAAAATAGACTTTAAAATAAAGAATGTTACAAGAGACAAGGAAGGACACTACATAATGATCAAGGGATTAATCCAAGAAGAAGATATAACAATTATAAATATATGTGGACCCAACATAGGAGCACCTCAATACATAAGACAACTGCTAACAGCTCTAAAAGAGGAAATTGACAGTAGCACAATAATAGTGTGGGACTTTAACACCTCACTTACACCAATGGACAGATCATCCAAAATAAAAATAAATAAGGAAACAGAAGCTTTAAATGACACAATAGACCAGACAGATTTAATTGATATTTATAGGACATTCCATCCAAGAACAGCAGATTACACTTTCTTCTCAAGTGCGCACGGAACATTCTCCAGGATAGATCACATCTTGGGTCACAAATCAAGCCTCAGTAAATTTAAGAAAATTGAAATCATATCAAGCATCTTTTCTGACCACAACGCTATGAGATTAGAAATGAATTACAGGGAAAAACCAAACACATGGAGGCTAACCAATACGTTACTAAACAACCAAGAGATCACTGAAGAAATCAAAGAGGAAAGCAAAAAATACCTAGAGACAAATGACAATGAAAACACGACGACTCAAAACCTATGGGATGCAGCAAAAGCAGTTCTAAGAGGGAAGTTTATAGCTATACAAGCCTACCTAAAGAAACAAGAAGAATCTCAAGTAAACATGCTAACCTTACAACTAAAGAAACTAGAGAAAGAAGAACAAACAAAACCCAAAGTTAGCAGAAGGAAAGAAATCATAAAGATCAGAGCAGAAATAAATGAAATAGAAACAAAGAAAACAATAGCAAAGATAAATAAAACTAAAAGCTGGTTCTTTGAGAAGATAAACAAAATTGATAAGCCATTAGCCAGACTCATCAAGAAAAAGAGGGAGAGGACTCAAATCAATAAAATTAGAAATGAAAAAGGAGAAGTTACAACAGACACCACAGAAATACAAAGCATCCTAAGAGACTACTACAAGTAACTTTATGCCAAAAAAATGGACAACCTGGAAGAAATGGACAAATTCTTAGAAAGGTATAACCTTCCAAGACTGAACCAGGAAGAAATAGAAAATATGAACAGACCAATCACAAGTAATGAAATTGAAACTGTGATTAAAAATCTTCCAACAAACAAAAGTCCAGGACCAGATGGCTTCACAGGCGAATTCTATCAAACATTTAGAGAAGAGCTAACACCTATCCTTCTCAAACTCTTCCAAAAAATTGCAGAGGAAGGAACACTCCCAAACTCATTCTATGAGGCCACCATCACCCTGATACTAAAACCAGACAAAAACACTACAAAAAAAGAAAATTACAGACCAATATCACTGATGAATATAGATGCAAAAATCCTCAACAAAATACTAGCAAACAGAATCCAACAACACATTAAAAGGATCATACACCACAATCAGGTGGGATTTATCCCAGGAATGCAAGGATTCTTCAATATATGCAAATCAATCAATGTGTTACACCATATTAACAAACTGAAGAATAAAAACCATATGATCATCTCAATAGATGCAGAAAAAGCTTTTGACAAAATTCAACACCGATTTATGCTAAAAGCTCTCCAGAAAGTGGGCATAGAGGGAACCTACCTCAACATAATAAAGGCCATATATGACAAACCCACAGCAAACATCATTCTCAATGGTGAAAAACTGGAAGCATTTCCTCTAAGATCAGGAACGAGACAAGGATGTCCACTCTCACCACTATTATTCAACATAGTTCTGGAAGTCCTAGCCATGGCAATCAGAGAAGAAAAAGAAATAAAAGGAACACAAATTGGAAAAGAAGAAGTAAAACTGTCACTGTTTGCAGATGACATGATACTATACATAGAGAATCCTAAAACTGCCACCAGAAAACTGCTAGAGCTAATTAATGAATATGGTAAAATTGCAGGATACAAAATTAATGCACAGAAATCTATTGCATTCCTATACACTAATGATGAAAAATCTGGAAGAGAAATTATGGAAACACTCCCATTTACCATTGCAACAAAAAGAATAAAATACCTAGGAATAAACCTACCTAGGGAGACAAAAGACCTGTATGCAGAAAACTATAAGACACTGATGAAAGAAATTAAAGATGATACCAACAGATGGAGAGATATACCATGTTCTTGGATTGGAAGAATCAACATTGTGAAAATGACTATACTACCCAAAGCAATCTACAGATTCAATGTAATCCCTATCAAATTACCAATGGCATTTTTTACGGAGCTAGAACAAATCATCTTAAATTTTGTATGGAGACACAAAAGACCCTGAATAGCCAAAGCAGTCTTGAGGGAAAAAAACGGAGCTGGAGGAATCAGACTCCCTGACTTCAGAGTATACTACAAAGCTACAGTAGTCAAGACAATACGGTACTGGCACAAAAATAGAAACATAGATCAATGGAACAAGATAGGAAGCCCAGAGATAAACCCACGCACCTATGGTCAACTAATCTATGACAAAGGAGGCAAAGATATACAATGGAGAAAAGACAGTCTCTTCAATAAGTGGTGCTGGGAAAACTGGACAGCTACATGTAAAAGAATGATATTAGAATACTCCCTACACCATACACAAAAATAAACTCAAAATGGATTAGAGACCTAAATGTAAGACTGGACAGTGTAAAACTCTTAGAGGAAAACATAGGAAGAACACTCTTTGACATAAATCACAGCAAGATCTTTTTTGATCCACCTCCTAGAGTAATGGAAATAAAAACAAAAATAAACAAAAGGGACCTAATGAAACTTCAAATCTTTTGCACAGCAAAGGAAACCATAAACAAGACGAAAAGACAACCCTCAGAATGAGAGAATATATTTGCAAACAAATCAATGGACGAAGGATTAATCTGCAAAATATATAAACAGCTCATTCAGCTCAATATTAAAGAAACAAACACCCCAATCCAAAAATGGGCAGAAGACCTAAATAGACATTTCTCCAAAGAAGACATACAGACGGCCACGAAGCACATGGAAAGATGCTCAACATCACTAATTATTAGAGAAATGCCAATCAAAGCTACAATGAGGTATCACCTCACACCAGTTAGAATGGACATCATCAGAAAATCTACAAACAACAAATGCTGGAGAGGGTGTGGAGAAAAGGGAACCCTCTTGCACTGTTGGTGGGAATGTAAATTGATACAGCCACTATGGAGAACAGTCTGGAGGTTCCTTAAAAAACTAAAAATAGAATTACCATATGACCTAGCAATCCCACTACTGGGCATATACCCAGAGAAAACCGTAATTCAAAAAGACACATGCACCCGAATGTTCATTGCAGCACTATTTACAATAGCCAGGCCATGGAAGCAACCTGAATGCCCATCAACAGACTAATGAATAAAGAAGTTGTGGTACATATATACCATGGAATATTACTCAGCCATAAAAAGGAACGAAATTGAGTCATTTGTTGAGACGTGGATGGATCTAGAGACTGTCATACAGAGTGAAGTGAGTCAGAAAGAGAAAAACAAATATCGTATATTAACGCATGTATGTGGAACCTAGAAAAATGGTACAGATTAGCCGGTTTGCAGGGCAGAAGTTGAGACACAGATGTAGAGAACGGACATATGGACACCAAGGGGGGAAAACTGCGGTGGGGTGGGGATGGTGGTGTGCTGAATTGGACGATTGGGATTGACATGTATACACTGATGTGTATAAAATTGATGACTAATAAGAACCTGCAGTGTAAAAAAACAAACAAACAAAACAACTAATACTAAACTTTCATTGGGTTATTTGTATGGAAATATGTTAATATAAATGTTTCAGACATTACATGAAATTTCTAAAAATCTTATATGTTCTGGTATAATGTTATAAGTCATAATCCTAGTTATTACTTTAAAATGTATATCTCAGAAATAACTAATTTTCTTGTCAAATGCATTATTATGAACTTTCATCAAATCTTTAACTGTGGTCATTTTTAAGTGTTTTGTCATTTACAGACAGTTCTGGGTGTACTCTGATGGTTTTGCAAATATGTTCCTATAAAAGGGTTTCATCTTCAAGAAATTCATGGAAAAGACTCTGACAAGTACAGGTTTCTGGTAACTGACTGTACTGCTGAACTGAATGAATAAGCATTTTCAGAACTCTAATGAAAAACTGATGAACTCATAAAAGTGTTAACAAAAGATCAAGATAAAAAAAAATTAATTACATGGGACTGAGTGAACTGATGAGGATGAGTATAATTTTTGTGACTTTCTGTCTGAATTTTAAAAAAAAATCCCACAAGGACTCAGAGGCAAAGAATATACAAATCAATTTTCACTGCAAAGTAAAGGAGCTGTTACAGTGGAGGATTACTGGACTGAATGTCAATATTATGACATAGTATGAGTGTGTTTCATGTTTGGTAATTGCAATCATTGTTGCTTTTGCTGTGGTCATCCATGTACAATGCTTGGTGTCAGTGAATTTATCTCTTGTAAAAACAAAATACAGTGTGTATGTGTGAAAAAAAAATAACAGAGCTAAAAGGAGAAATAAACAGCTAAACCATAATATTTAGGGACTTTAGTACTTACAGTCAACAATGATTAGATCATCCAGACAAAAAATCAATGAGAAAATAGAGGATTTGGAAAACATTATAGACCAAATACACATAACAGACATATACAGAACATTTTCCTTTACAACAGTAAAATACACCTTCTTCCAAAGCGTGCTTGGAACATTTTCTAGGAGAAACCATATCGTAGGCCACAAAACACATCTTAGAAAATTCAAGAAGATTAAAATCATACCAAGTATCTTTTCTGACCTTAATGGCATGTTACTAGAAATCAACAAGAGGAAAACTAGAAAATTCAAGAATACATGGAAATCAAATAAGACCCTTCTGAACAACCAATGGAGCAAAGAAGAAATTAAAGGGGAAGTTAAGTATCATGAGATAAAGGAAAATGAAAACACAACATACCAAAACTTATGGGATACAGCAAAAGGAGTACTAAGGTGGAAGTTCAGAGCCATAAATGCCTACAATAAGAAACAAAGAGACAAGCTTCTTAGATAGCCTCATCCACCAGAGGGCAGAGAGCAGAAACAAGAAGAACTACAATCATGCAGCCTGTGGAACAAAAGCCACATTCACAGAAAGATAGACAAATGAAAAGGTAGAGGGCTATGTACCAGATGAAGGAACAAGATAAAACCCCAGAAAAACAACTAAATGGAGTAGAGATAGGCAACCTTCCAGAAAAAGAATTCAGAATAATGATAGTGAAGATGATCCAGGATCTTGGAAAAAGATTGAGAAGATGCAAAAAATGTTTAACAAAGACCTAGAAGAGAGGGAGGGGCAAGATGGCGGAAGAGTAAGACGCGGAGATCACCTTCCTCCCCACAGATACATGAGAAATACATCTACACGTGGAACTGCTCCTACAGAACACCCACTGAACGCTGGCAGAAGACGTCAGACCTCCCAAAAGGCAAGAAAATCCCCACGTACTTGGGTAGGGCAAAAGAAAAAAGAAATAACAGAGACAAAAGAATAGGGACGGGACCTGCACCAGTGGGAGGGAGCTGTGAAGGAGGAAAGGTTTCCACACACTAGGAAGCCCCTTCGTGGGCAGAGACTGCGGGTAGCAGAGGGGGGAAGCTTCGGAGCCACGGAGGAGAGCGCAGCCACATTGGTGCGGAGGGCAAAGCGGAGATTCCCGCACAGAGGAGCGGTGCCGACCAGCACTCACCAGCCCGAGAGGCTTGTCTGCTCAGCCGCCAGGGCAGGCGGGGCCTGGGAGCTGGGGCTCGGGCTTCGGTGCTAGCCGTGAGGGAGTCCGGGAAAAAGACTGCAGCTGCCAAAGAGGCAAGAGAATTTATCTTGCCTCTTTGTTTCGCGGCGCGCAAGGAGAGGGGATTCAGAGCGCCGCCTAAACGAGCTCCAGAGACGGGCGCGAGCCGCGGCTATCAGCGCAGATCCCACAGCAACAGGGACGCAGAGGGAAAAACGGAGAGATTCCCGCACAGAGGCTCGGCGCCGAGCAGCACTCACCAGCCCGAGAGGCTTGTCTGCTCACCCGCCGGGGCGGGCGGGGGCTGGGAGCTGAGGCGTGGGCTTCGGTCGGATCCCAGGGACAGGACTGGGGTTGGCTGCGTGAACACAGCCTGAAGGGTCTAGCGCACCACAACTAGCCGGGGGGGGTGCACGAGAAAAAGTCTGCAGCTGCCGAAGAGGCAGGAGACTTTTTCTTGCCTCTTTGTTTCGCGGCGTGCAAGGAGAGGGGATTCAGAGCGCCACTTAAACGAACTCCAGAGACGGGCGCGAGCCGCGGCTATCAGCGCGGACCCCAGAGACGGGCATGAGACGCTAAGGCTGCTGCTGCCGCCACCAAACAGCCTGTGGGCGAGCACAGGTCATTCTCCACACCGCCCCTCCCGGGAGCCTGTGCAGCCCGCCACGGCCAGGCTCCCGTAATCTGGGGACAACTTCCCCGGGAGAGCGCACGGCGCGCCTCAGGCTGCTGCAACGTCACGCCGGCTTCTGCCGCCGCAGGCTCGCCCCGCCTCCTCCGTACCGCTCCCTCCCCCCGGCCTGACTGAGCCAGAGCCCCCGAATCAGCTGCTCCTTTAACCCCGTTCTGTCTGGGCGGGGAACAGACGCCCTCAGGGGACCTACTTGCAGAGGCGGGTCCAAATCCAAAGCTGAACCCCGGGAGCTGTACGAACAAAGAAGAGAAAGGGAAATCTCTCCCAGCAGCCTCAGAAGCAGCGGATTAAAGCTCCACAAACAACTTGATGTGCCTGCATCTGTTGAATACCTGAATAGACAACGAATCATCCCAAATTTAGGAGATGGACTTTGGGAGCAGGATATATTAACTTTTCCCCTTTTCCTTTTTTTTGTGAGTGTAGATGTGTATGCTTCTGGGTGAGATTTTGTCTGTATAGCTTTGCTCTCACCGTTAGTCCTAGGGTTAGGTCCGTCCATTTTTTTTTTTTTTTTTTTTTTTGGCTTAAAAAATTTTTTTTCCCCTAATAAATGTTTTCTTAATAATTTTTTCCTTATTTTCTATTTTTAAAAAAAAATTTTAATAAGTTTTTTCATATTTTTTATTTTAAAAAATTAAAAAATTTTTTTTCTTAATAAATTGTTTCTAAATAATTTTTTTCTTATTTTTAGTATAAAAAATTAATAAATCTATTTTTAAAAATTAAAAAAAATTTTTTTTCTTAATAAATTTACTCTTAATAATTTTTTTTCTTATTTCTTATTATAATTGCTTTATTTTATTTTATTTTATCCTCTTTTTTTTCTTTCTTTCCATTTTTTCTCCCTTTTATTCTGAGCCGTGTGGATGAAAGGCTCTTGGTGCTCCAGCCAGGCATCAGGGCTGTGCCTCTGAGGTGGGAGAGCCAACTTCAGGACACTGGTCCACAAGAGACCTCCCAGCTCCACGTAATACCAAACGGCGAAAATCTCTCACAGATCTCCATCTCAACATCAAGACCCAGCTTCACTCAACGACCAGCAAGCTACAGTGCTGGACACCCTATGCCAAACAACTAGCAAGACAAGAACACAGCCCCATCCATTAACAGAGAGGCTGCCTAAAATCATAATAAGGCCACAGACACCCCAAAACACACCACCAGACGTGGACAAACCCACCAGAAAGACAACATCCAGCCTCATCCACCAGAACACAGGCACTAGTTCCCTCCACCAGGAAACATACACAACCCACTGAACCAACCTTAGCCACTGGGGACAGATACCAAAAACAACGGGAACTACGAACCTGCAGCCTGTGAAAAGGAGACCCCAAACACAGTAAGATAAGCAAAATGAGAAGACAGAAAAACACACACCAAATGAAGGAGCAGGGTCAAAACACACCAGACCTAACAAATGAAGAGGAAATAGGTAGTATACCTGAAAAAGAATTCAGAATAATGATAGTAAGGATGATCCAAAGTCTTGGAAATAGAATAGACAAAATGCAAGAAACATTTAACAAGGACGTAGAAGAACTAAAGAGGAACCAAGAAACGATGACAAGCACAATAAATGAAATTAAAAATACTCTAGATGGGATCAATAGCAGAATAACTGAGGCAGAAGAACGGATAAGTGACCTGGAAGATAAAATGGTGGAAATAACTACTGCAGACCAGAATAAAGAAAAAAGAATGAAAAGAACTGAGGACAGTCTCAGAGACCTCTGGGACAACATTAAACGCACCAACATTCGAATTATAGGGGTCCCAGAAGAAGAAGAGAAAAAGAAAGGGACTGAGAAAATATTTGAAGAGATTATAGTTGAAAACTTCCCTAATATGGGAAAGGAAATAGTTAATCAAGTCCTGGAAGCACAGAGAGTCCCATACAGGATAAATCCAAGGAGAAACACGCCAAGACACATATTAAACAAACTATCCAAAATTAAATATAAAGAAAACATATTAAAAGCAGCAAGGGAAAAACAACAGATAACACACAAGGGCATCCCCATAAGGTTAACAGCTGATCTTTCAGCAGAAACGCTGCAAGCCAGAAGGGAGTGGCAGGATATACTTAAAGTGATGAAGGAGAAAAACCTACAACCAAGATTACTCTACCCAGCAAGGATCTCATTCAGGTTTGATGGAGAAATTAAAACCTTTACAGACAAGCAAAAGCTGAGAGAGTTCAGCACCACCAAACCAGCTTTACAACAAATGCTAAAGGAACTTCTCTAGGCAAGAAACACAAGAGAAGGAAAACACCTACAATAAAAAACCCAAAACATTTAAGAAAATGGGAATAGGAACATACATATCGATAATTACCTTAAATGTAAATGGATTAAATGCTCCCACCAAAAGACACAGACTGGCTGAATGGATACAAAAACAAGACCCATATATATGCTGTCTACAAGAGACCCACTTCAGACCGAGAGACACATACAGACTGAAAGTGAGGGGATGGAAAAAGATATTCCATGCAAATGGAAATCAAAAGAAAGCTGGAGTAGCAATTCTCATATCAGACAAAATAGACTTTAAAATAAAGACAATTACAAGAGACAAAGACGGACACTATATAATGATCAAGGGATCGATCCAAGAGGAAGGTATAACAATTGTAAATATTTATGCACCCAACATAGGAGCACCTCAATACATAAGGCAAATACTAACAGCCATAAAAGGGGAAATCGACAGTAACACAATCATAGTAGGGGACTTTAACACCCCACTTTCACCAATGGACAGATCATCCAAAATGAAAATAAATAAGGAAACACAAGCTTTAAATGATACATTAAACAAGATGGACTTAATTGATATTTATAGGACATTCCACCCAAAAACAACAGAATACACATTTTTCTCAAGTGCTCATGGAACATTCTCCAGGATAGATCATATCTTGGGTCACAAATCAAGCCTTGGTAAATTTAAAAAAATTGAAATCGTATCAAGTATCTTTTCCAACCACAACGCTATGAGACTAGATATCAATTACAGGAAAAGATCTGTAAAAAACACAAACACATGGAGGCTACACAATACACTACTTAATAACGAGGTGATCACTGAAGAAATCAAAGGGGAAATCAAAAAATACCTAGAAACAAATGACAATGGAGACACGACGATCCAAAACCTATGGGATGCAGCAAAAGCAGTGCTAAGAGGGAAGTTTATAGCAATACAAGCCTACATCAAGAAACAGGAAACATCTCGAATAAACAACCTAACCTTGCACCTAAAGCAATTAGAGGAAGAAGAACAAAAAACCCCCAAAGCTAGCAGAAGGAAAGAAATCATAAAGATCAGATCAGAAATAAATGAAAAAGAAATGAAGGAAACAATAGCAAAAATCAATGAAACTAAAAGCTGGTTCTTTGAGAAGATAAACAAAATTGATAAATCATTAGCCAGACTCATCAAGAGAAAAAAGGAGAAGACTCAAATTAATAGAATTAGAAATGAAAAAGGAGAAGTAACCACTGACACTGCAGAAATACAAACGATCATAAGAGATTACTACAAGCAACTCTATGCTAATAAAATGGACAACCTGGAAGAAATGGACAGATTCTTAGAAATGCACAACCTGCCGAGACTGAACCAGGAAGAAATAGAAAATATGAACAGACCAATCACAAGCACTGAAATTGAAACTGTGATTAAAAATCTTCCAACACACAAAAGCCCAGGACCAGATGGCTTCACAGGCGAATTCTATCAAACATTTAGAGAAGAGCTAACACCTATCCTTCTCAAACTCTTCCAAAATATTGCAGAGGGAGGAACACTCCCCAACTCATTCTACGAGGCCACCATCACCCTGATACCAAAACCAGGCAAAGATGTCACAAAGAAAGAAAACTACAGGCCAATATCACTGATGAACATAGATGCAAAAATCCTCAACAAAATACTAGCAAACAGAATCCAACAGCACATTAAAAGGATCATACACCATGATCAAGTGGGGTTTATTCCAGGAATGCAAGGATTCTTCAATATACGCAAATCAATCAACGTGATACATCATATTAACAAATTGAAGGAGAAAAACCATATGATCATCTCAATAGATGCAGAGAAAGCTTTCGACAAAATTCAACACCCATTTATGATAAAAGTCCTGCAGAAAGTAGGCATAGAGGGAACTTTCCTCAACATAATAAAGGCCGTATATGACAAACCCACAGCCAACATTGTCCTCAATGGTGAAAAACTGAAACCATTGCCACTAAGATCAGGAACAAGACAAGGTTGCCCACTCTCACCACTATTATTCAACATAGTTTTGGAAGTGTTAGCCACAGCAATCAGAGACGAAAAAGAAATAAAAGGAATCCAAATCGGAAAAGAAGAAGTAAAGCTGTCACTGTTTGCAGATGACATGATACTATACATAGAGAATCCAAAAGATGCTACCAGAAAACTACTAGAGCTAATCAATGAATTTGGTAAAGTAGCAGGATACAAAATTAATGCACAGAAATCTCTTGCATTCCTGTATACTAATGATGAAAAATCTGAAAGTGAAATTAAGAAAACACTCCCGTTTACCATTGCAACAAAAAGAATAAAATACCTAGGAATAAACCTACCTAAGGAGACAAAAGACCTGTATGCAGAAAATTATAGGACACTGATGAAAGAAATTAAAGATGATACAAATAGATGGAGAGATATACCATGTTCTTGGATTGGAAGAATAAACATTGTGAAAATGACTCTGCTACCCAAAGCAATCTACAGATTCAATGCAATCCCTATCAAACTACCACTGGCATTTTTCACAGAACTAGAACAAAAAATTTCACAATTTGTATGGAAACACAAAAGACCCCGAATAGCCAAAGCAATCTTGAGAACGAAAAATGGAGCTGGAGGAATCAGGCTCCCTGACTTCAGACTATATTACAAAGCTACAGTAATCAAGACAGTTTGGTACTGGCACAAAAACAGAAAAATAGATCAATGGAACAGGATAGAAAGCCCAGAGATAAGCCCACGCACATATGGTCACCTTATCTTTGATAAAGGAGGCAAGCATATACAGTGGAGAAAAGACAGCCTCTTCAATAAGTGGTGCTGGGAAAATTGGACAGGTACATGTAAAAGTATGAAATTAGAACACTCCCTAACACCATACACAAAAATAAACTCAAAATGGATTAAAGACCTAAGTGTAAGGCCAGACACTATCAAACTCTTAGAGGAAAACATAGGCAGAACACTGTATGACATAAGTCACAGCAAGATCCTTTTTGACCCAGGTCCTAGAGAAATGGAAATAAAAACACAAATAAACAAATGAGACCTAATGAAACTTAAAAGCTTTTGCACAGCAAAGGAAACCATAAACAAGACCAAAAGACAACCCTCAGAATGGGAGAAAATATTTGCAAATGAAGCAACGGACAAAGGATTAATCTCCAAGATTTACAAGCAGCTCATGCAGCTCAATAACAAAAAAACAAACAACCCAATCCAAAAATGGGCAGAAGACCTAAATAGACATTTCTCCAAAGAAGAGATACAGATTGCCAACAGACACATGAAAGAATGCTCAACATCATTAATCATTAGAGAAATGCAAATCAAAACTACAATGAGGTATCATCTCACACCGGTCAGAATGGCCATCATCAAAAAATCTAGAAACAATAAATGCTGGAGAGGGTGTGGAGAAAAGGGACCACTCTTGCACTGTTGGTGGGAATGTAAATTGATACAGCCACTATGGAGAACAGTATGGAGGTTCCTTAAAAAACTAAAAATAGAACTACCATATGACCCAGCAATCCCACTACTGGGCATATACCCTGAGAAAACCATAATTCAGAAAGAGTCATGTACCAAAATATTCATTGCAGCTCTGTTTACAATAGCCAGGACATGGAAGCAACCTAGGTGTCCATCATCGGATGAATGGATAAAGAAGATGTGGCACATATATACAATGGAATATTACTCAGCCATAAAAAGAAATGAAATGGAGGTGTTTGTAATGAGGTGGATGGAGTTAGAGTCTGTCATACAGAGTGAATGAAGTCAGAAAGAGAAAAACAAATACAGTATGCTAACACATATATATGGAATCTAAGGGAAAAAAAAAAAAAAAGAGGTCATGAAGAACCTAGTGGCAAGATGGGAATAAAGACACAGACCTACTAGAGAATGGACTTGAGGATATGGGGAGGGGGAGGGGTGAGATGTGACAGGGTGAGAGAGTGTCATGGACATATATACACTACCAAATGTAAAATAGATAACTAGTGGGAAGCAGCCGCATAGCACAGGGAGATCAGCTCGGTGCTTTGTGACCACCTAGAGGGGTGGGATAGGGAGGGTGGGAGGGAGGGTGATGCAAGAGGGAAGAGATATGGCAACATATGTATATGTGTAACTGATTCACTTTGTTGTAAAGCAGAAGCTAGCACACCATTGTAAAGCAATTATACTTCAATAAAGATGTTTAAAAAAAAAAAAAAAAAGACCTAGAAGAATTAAAGAACAAACAAACAGATATGAACAATACAATAACTGAAATGAAAACTACACTAGATAGAATCAATAGCAGAATAACTGAGGCAGAAAAACGGATAAGTGACCTGGAAGACAGAATGGTTGAATTTACTGCTGCGGAACAGAATAAAGAAAAAAGAATGAAAAGAAAAGAAGACAGCCGAAGAGACCTCTGGGACAATATTAAACTCAACAACATTCACATTATAGGGGTCCAAGAAGGAGAAGAGAGAGAGAAAGGACCAAAGAAAATATTTGAAGAGAGTATAGTCGAAGACTTCCCTAACATGGGAAAGGAATTAGCCACCCAAGTCCAGGAAGCACAGAGAGTTCCATACAGGATAAAACCAAGGAGAAACATGCCGAGACACTTAGTAACCAAGTTGGCAAAAATTAAAGACAAGGAAAATTATTGAAAGCAGCGAGGGAAAAATGACAAATAATATACAAGGGAACTCCCATAAGGTTAACAGCTGATTTCTCAGCAGAAACTCAACAAACCAGAAGGGAGTGGCATGATATACTTAAAGTGATGAAAGGGAAGAACCTACAACCAGGATTACTCTACACGGCAAGGATATCATTCAGATTCGATGGATAAATCAAAAGCTTTACAGAGAAGCAAAAGCTAAGAGAATTCAGCACCACCAAACCAGATCTACAACAAATGTTAAAGGAACTTCTCTAAGTGGGAAACAAAAGAGAAGTAAAGGACCTACAAAAACAAACCCAAAACAGTTAAGAAAATGATCATAGGAACATACATATCAATAATTACCTTAAATGTGAATGGATTAAAGGCTCCAACCAAAAGACACAGGCTTGCTGAATGGATACAAAAACAAGACCCATATATATGCTGTCTACAAGAGACCCACTTCAGACCTAGGGACACATACAGACTGAAAGTGAGGGGATGGAAAAAGATATTCCATGCAAATGGAAATCAAAAGAAAGCTGGAGTAGCAATACTCATATCAGATAAAATAGACTTTAAAATAGAGAATGTTACAAGAGACAAGGAAGGACACTACATAATGATCAATGGATCAATCCAAGAAGAAGATATAACAATTATAAATATATGTGGACCCAACATAGGAGCACCTCAATACATAAGGCAACTGCTAACAGCTATAAAAGGGGAAATCGACAATAACACAATAATAGTGGGGGACTTTAACACCTCACTTACACCAATGGACAGATCATCCAAAATGAAAATAAATGAGGAAACAGAAGCTTTAAATGACACAATAGACCAGATAGATTTAATTGATATTTATAGGACATTCCATCCAAGAACAGCAGATTACACTTTCTTCTCAAGTGCGCACGGAACATTCTCCAGGATGGATCACATCTTGGGACACAAATCAAGCCTTGGTAAATTTAAGAAAATTGAAATCATATCAAGCATCTTTGTCGACTACAATACTATGAGATTAGAAATAAATTACAGGGAAAAATACATAAAAAACACAAACACATGGAGGTTAAACAATACGTTAGTAAATAACCAAGACATCACTGAAGAAATCAAAGAGGAAATCAAAAAATACCTAGAGAGAAATTACAATGAAAACACAACGATGCAGAACCTATGGGATGCAGCAAAAGCAGTTCTAAGAGGGAAGTTTATAGCAATACAATCCTACCTCAAGAAACAAGAAAAGTCTCAAATAAACAATCTAACCTTACACCTAAAGGAATTAGACCAAAAAAAAAAAAACAAACAAAACCCAATGTTAGTAGAAGGAAAGAAATCATAAAAATCAGAGCGGAAATAAATGAAACAGAAACAAAGAAAACAAGAGCAAAGATCAATAAAACTAAAGCCTGGTTCTCTGAGAAGATAAACAAAATTGATAAACCTTTGGCCAGGCTCATCAAGAAAAAGAAGGAGAAGGCTGAAATCAATAAAATTAGAAGTGAAAAAGAAGTTACAACAGACACCATAGAAATACAAAGCATCATAAGAGAGTAATACAAGCAACTCTATGCATATAAAATGGACAACCTGGAAGAAACTGACAAATACCTAGAAAGGTATAACCTTCCAAGACTGAACCAAGAAGAAATAGAAAATATGAACAGACCAATCACAAGTCATGAAATTGAAACTGTGATTAAAAATCTTCCAACAAACAAAGGTCCAAGACCAGATGGCTTCACAGGTGAATTCTATCAAACATTTAGAGAAGAGCTAACACCTATCCTTCTCAAACTCTTCCAAAAAACTGCAGAGGAAGGAACACTCTCAAACTCATTCTATGAGGTCACCATCACCCTTATACCAAAACCAGACAAAGAAACTACAAAAAATAAAATTACAGAGCAATATCAGTGATGAATATAGATGCAAAAATCCTCAACAAAATACTAGCAAACAGAATCCAACAGCACATTAAAAGGATCATACACCATGATCAAGTGGGATTTATCCTAGGGATGCAAGTATTCTTCAATATACGCAAATCCATCAGTGTGATACACGATATTAACAAATTGAAGAATAAAAATCATATGATCATCTCAATAGATGCAGAAAAAGCTTTTGACAAATTTCAACACCCATTTATGATAAAAACTCTCCAGAAGGTAGACATAGGGGAACCTACCTCAACATAATAAAGGCCATATATGACAAACCCACAGCAAACATCATTCTCAATGGTGAAAAACTGAAAGCATTTCCTCAAAGATCAGGAAAAGACAAGGATGTCCACTCTCACCACTATTATTCAACATAGTTTTGGAAGTCCTAGCCATGGCAATCAGAGAATAAAAAGAAATAATAGGAATACAAATTGGAAGAGAAGAAGTAAAACTGTCACTGTTTGCAGATGACATGATACTATACATAGAGAATCCTAAAGATGCTACCAGAAAACTACTAGAGCTAATCAATGAATTTGGTAAAGTAGAAGGATACAAAATTAATGCACAGAAATCTCTTGCATTCCTATACACTAATGATGAAAAATCTGAAAGTGAAATTAAGGAAACATTCCCATTTACCTTTGCCAAAAAAAAGAATAAAATACCTAGGAATAAACCTACCTAAGGAGACAAAAGACCTGTATGCAGAAAAGTATAAGACACTGATGAAAGAAATTAAAGATGATACCAACAGATGGAGAGATATACCATGCTCTTAGATTGGCAGAATCTATATTGTGAAAATGACTATACTACGCAAAGCAATCTACAGATTCAATGCAATCCTTATCAAATTACCAATGGCATTTTTTACAAAACTAGACCAAAAATCTTAAAATTTGTATGGAGACAAAAAAGACCCCAAATAGCCAAAGCAGTCTTGAGGGAAAAAAACGGAGCTGGAGGAATCAGACTTCCTGACTCCAGACTATACTACAAAGCTACAGTAATCAAGACAATATGGTACTGGCACAAAAACAGAAACAGAGATCAGTGGAACACGATAGAAAACCCAGAGATAAACCCACACACCTATGGTCAAGTAATCTATGACAAAAGAGACAAGGATATACAAAGGAGAAAAGACAGTCTCTTCAATAAGTGGTGCTGGGAAAACTGGACAGCTACATGTAAAAGAATGAAATTAGAATACTCCCTAACACCATACACAAAAATAAACTCAAAATGGATTAGAGACCTAAATGTGAGACCGGATGCTATAAAACTCTTAGAGGAAAACATAGGAAGAACACTCTTTGGCATAAATCACAGCAAGATCTTTTTTGATCCACCTCCTAGAGTAACGGAAATAAAAACAAAAATAAAAAAAATGCGACCTAATGAAACTTCAAAGCTTTCGCACAGCAAAGGAAACCATAAACAAGACAAAAAGCCAACCCTCAGAATGGGAGAAAATATTTGCAAACGAATCAATGGACAAAGGATTAATCTCCAAAATATATAAACAGCTCATGCAGCTCAATATTAAGAAAACAAACAACCCAATCAAAAAATGGGCAGAACACTTAAATAGACATTTCTCCAAAGAAGACATAGAGATGGCCAAGAAGCACATGAATATTTGCTCAACATCACTAATTATTAGAGAAATGCAAATCAAAACTACAATGAGGTATCACCTCACACCAGTTAGAATGGGCATCATCAGAAAATCTACAAACAACAAATGCTGGATAGGGTGTGGAGGAAAGGGAACCTGCTTGCAATGTTGGTGGGAATGTAAATTGATACAGCCACTATGGAGAACAGTCTGGAGGTTCCTTAAAAAACTAAAAATAGAATTACCATATGATCCAGCAATCCCACTACTGGGCATATACCAAGAGAAAACCATAATTCAAAAAGACACATGCACCCCAATTTTCATTGCAGAACTATTTACAATAACCAGGTCACAGAAGCAACCTAAATGCCCATCGACAGATGAATGGATAAAGAAGATGTGGTACATATGCACAATAGAATATTAGTCAGCCTTAAAAAGGAACAAAATTGGGTCATTTGTTGAGACGTGGATGGATCTAGAGACTGTCATACAGAGTGAAGTAAGTCAGAAAGAGAAAAACAAATATCGTATATTAACGCATCTATGTGGAACCTAGAAAAATGGTACAGATGAACCGGTTTGCAGGGCAGAAACTGAGACACAGATGTAGAGAACAAACGTATGGACACCAAAGGAGGAAAGCCGTGGGGCAGTGGGAGTGGTGGTGTGATGAATTGGGCAATTGGGATTGATATGTATACACTGATGTGTATAAAACTGATGACTAATAAGAACCTGCTGTATAAAAAATAAATAAAATAAAATTAAGAACTTAAAATAATATATCCAGCTGGAGATATCATGTAGGCAAATGAATATTAATCTCGACAATTTATAACCAAAAACCACAATGTGTAACCTGTATTTATTATTTAAAATTTTGTACTTCCCTAAGCCTTAAAAAAAAGAAAAAAGATTATGGCATAAGAGACATATAATAAACTGCACATATTTAAATAAAAAAAAGTACCTTAAATAAACAACCTAACTCTATGCCTTAAGAAACTAGAAAAAGAAGAAAAAACTGAATTCAAATTTGTCAGAAGGAAGGAAGTAATAAAGATTAGAGCAAGAAAAAATAAAATAGAGAACATGAAAAGAATATAAAAATTAACAAAATGAAGAGTTGGTTCTTTAAAAAGATAAGCAAAATTTACAAAAGCTTGGCTAGATTTACCAAGGAAAAAAGAGAGAAGACTCAAATTAACAAAATTATAAATGAAAGGAAACATACAACTGATACAACCAAAAAACAAGGGTTATAAAATGCTACTATGAACAATACACCAACATACTGAACAACCTAGAAGAAATGGAAAAATACTTAGAAACACAAAATCTACAAAATTTATTCAGAATGAAATAGAAAATCTAAACAAAACAATTACTAATAAGAAGATTTAATCAATAATCAAAAATCCCCCAACCAAAAAATTCCAGGAACAGATTCACTGGCAAATTTTACCAAACATTTATAAAAGAACTAATGTCAATCTTTTTCAAACTCTTCCAAAAATCTCAAAGTGGTGGCAACACTCCCAAACTCATTATAAAAGTCCAGAAGTACCCTAATACCAAAGCTAGAAAACCATACTATCAGAAAAGAAAACTATAGTCCAATATCTCTGGTGAATATAGATGCAAAATTTCCCAATAAAATACTTGCAAAGTACATTCAGCATTATATTAAAAAGATCTTATAACTGATCCAGTGAGACCTATGCCTGGAATGCAGGGATGGTTAAAATATGCAAATCAATCAATGTGTTACATCACATTGATTGAATGAAATAAATAAATTGTATGATCATCACAATGGACACAGAAAAAGCATCTGACAAAATTTAAGGTTTGTTCATGATAAAATGTCTTAACAAATTATGTATAGAAAAAACACTCCTTAACATAATAAAAGTCATTTATTCCAAATCCACAGCTAACATGCTTAATGGCAAGAGATTTAAAGCTTCTCCTCTAAGACCAGGACCAAGAGAAGAGTGCCCACCCTCACTACTCCTATGCAATACGATACTGGAAGTCCTAGCCAGAGCAATCAGGGAAGAAAAAGAAATAAAATGCATCAGAATTTGAAGGAACGATATAAACTTGTCTCCTTGCAGATGACATATTTATATATACAGAAAATCCTCCACCAACAAACTGTGAGATCTAATCGAAGAATTCAGTAAAGTTGCAGGAAACAAAATTAACATTCAAAAATCAGTAGTGTTTTTATACTCTAACAACAAATTATCTGAAAAAGAAATAAAGAGATCAATCACATTTACAGTACATTCAACAACAATAAAATACTTAGAAATAATGTTAACCAAGGAAGTGAAAAGTCTCTACTCTGAAAACTACAAATCATTGAAAAAAGAAATTGAAGAAAGCACAAATAAATGGACTGGTATCCGGTGTTCATGGATTAGAAGAATTAATACTGTTAAAATATCAATACTATCCAAAGCCATCTATAGATTTAATGCAATCTCTATCAAGATTCCAGTTTCTACTGAAAAGAAAAAAATGATCCTAAAATTTATATGGAACTACAAACTCCCTGGATAGCAAAAGCATTTCTGAGAAAGAATAATGTGGGAGGTATCACACACTCTGATTTCAAGCTATATTATATAGCTATACTAATAAAAACAATATGGTACTGGCATAAAAACAAATATATAGACCAATGGAACAGAATAGAGTGCCAAGAAAGAAACCCATGCATATATGTCAACACCTATAAATATTGTTAAATAATATGTGACAAGGTAGCCAAAAATACTCAATGGAGAAAAGATAGTCTCTTCAATAAATTGTGCTCAACAAATTGAATTTTTACATGTAAAGGAATAAAACTGGACCCCCATATTACACCACTCACGAATATTAACTTGCAATGGATTAAAGACTTAAATGTAAACCATAATCATAAAATCATAAAACTCCTATAAGAAAACATAGTAAAAATGCTTCTTGACGTGGGTCTTTACATGATTTTTTAGGATATAACACCTAAAGTGCAAGCAACGATATAAAAAAATAACAAGTAAGACTACATTAGACTAAAAAGTTTCTGCACAGCAAAAGTAATGATCAACAAAATGAAAAGAAAACCTACATAGTGGGGAAAAATTGCAAACCTTATATCTGATAAAGGGTTAATGTCCAAAATATATGAAGAATGCATACAACTCAATAGCAAAAAAAAAAAAAAAAAGAAAGAAAATGAAAAAGAAAAAGAAATCCAATTACACAATGAGAAAATTACCTAAATAGACATTTTTCCAAAGAATATATACAAATGGCCAGCAAGTACAGGAAAATGTGCTCAACATCACTAATCATTAGGGAACTGCATTTCAAAACCAGAATGAGATACCGCCTCACACCTGTTAGAATGGCTATTATCAAAAAGACAAGAAGTAACAAATACTGGTGAGAATGTGGAGAAAAGGAAACCCTTGTGCAGTGATGGTGTGATTGTGAACTGTTACATAGTATGAGTATCCTCACAAAATAAAAAAAAAAAAAAGAACTATCATATTATCCAGCATTCCCACACTGAGAATATATCTGAAGGAAACAAAAATACTATGTCAAGGAGATATCTCCACCCACATGTTCATGGCAGCATTATTTACAATAGCCAAGACATGGAAACAAAGTGTCCATTTACAGACAAATGGTTAAAGAAAATGTGGTGTATATATACACAATGGAACACTATTCAGCCACTAAAAAAAAACCAACAAGGAAACCCTGCCATTTTTGACCACATGGATGGAGCTTGTGGGAAGTATGCTAAGTGAAATAAGTCAGACAGAGAATGACAAATACTGTATGATCTCACTTGTATATGGATTTAAAAAGAACATAGACAAGAAAACCAGATTTGTGGCTGCTGGATGTGGTGGTTTGGGGAGGGCAAATTGGATAAAAGCACTGAAAGGGTGCACACTTCTAGTTATAAGATAACTATATATTAGGGGTGTAATGTGAAGCACGATGACTATAGTTAACACTTCTGAATGGTGTGTGTACAGATTGTTAAGATGGTGGAATCTGAGAGTTTTCATTATAAAGAAAATACATGTTTTTAAAACATTTTTTTGGTTTCTATATGAGATGATGGATCTTAGCTAAACTTATGGTGATTATTTTACAATATACACAGGTCAAATCATTATGTGCTACACCTTAAACTTATACAGTGCTGTATGTCAATTTTATCTCAATAAAAAAGGAAAATAATAATCTGGGGAAAATGTCTTCTATCTATCATCGATCTATCTATTTATCTATCTATCTATGTATCTATCATCTATATCTATACATCCATCCATCATTATAAATAAAATTTTAACCATCATAATAAATAAGATCCAGAAGATGAACCCTACCCAATGAGTCAGATAAAGAAAGGTACAATATAATATCAGAATCTTCAGACAGGCTTAATAGTGATTATAATGAAGATAATGCTATAGATGTTAATAATAACTGCACTTAAAATTGGAGAGCTAATATATGCTAAACATTGTGCTAACCATGATATAGGACCTAAATTATTTTAGTGTCACAGCAGTCCTACTATATAAGCACTATTATATTCTCATGCTAAAGTAAGGAAATTGATGATTTAAAAAATTAAATAGCTTACTCAGTTTTCTAGAGACAAACTTTGAACTCAGGAAGTCTGGCTCTAGCACCCACAATCTTTATTAAACTATACCTCACCTTACAAAATTATGTTTTACTGGTAGCCATTGAAAGGAATAGAAATATGTGAAGATATTTTGTCACTTATGACGTATGAAAGAGAAATAGCGTGAGAGTGTAGACAAAGGCAATTTCTCCTGTGACTTTTCAGGAAAAGATAAGTTTTAGAGAAAGAAAACTCAAAAAGAGTTTAATCCTGTGGTCAAAATTCAGTGAAGCCACAGGAATAGAGTGAGTATAATTTTTGGAATTTGGTTTCAATCAGGATTATTTCAGAATAATGAACTCTGAGCACAAGCAAGTTGAATTAAGCCGGAGAAACATGATGCCATCCCACCAGACGTCTAGTAAGAAGCCCTGTGGTTCTGGAGATGTTGAAATTGTGACATTTCTTTTATGTGGAGCCTTTGTTACATCATAAAGATGAAAAAGACTTGTTATTAAAATCTCAGACTAAAAAACAACTTGTATGTTTTAATTGTTGATTTGAGTAAACTTCTAGAGAAGAAACGGTGATTGTGAGGGTAATAGCAGATGTCATAGGCAGGAATGTCTGTGAACCCAGAGGAATAATCTTTGGAAATAAAAATCACTGATTTTCTTGGTGGGTGGCACAGAAAGTTGCAGCGGTGGTGAAAATCAGATGAGGAATCCCTGCTGGAGAGATGCTCTGGCTTCTGTTTAAAGAACAAATGGTATATAATATATATATATATATATATATATATATTATCTGGAATAAAATCTTTGAGCATGAAACAAATCCATTCATGCCACATCATTCACTATTAAGCATCCAACACGTGTCCTCTGGTGGCTGAGAGATCTCTGTTTAAAGATCTGCAATCTCCTTTTAGATAGCAGGGCTGGAGGAGGTATCTAGGACCTTCTCTCCTGCATTCTGAGTATCAAGGCAGGTTTATAGGTACTAGAGCAACTTAGCCATGTCTGAATAAGGAAGCCTACTTCCTTCTCTTATGTCATGGATTTCCAAAAAGGTTTCCCTGGATGGGATTGAGGGTGGGTCTTAGAAAAAGATACAATTTTTGGCCATTTGGCAAAATCAAAAGACTTTGAAGACTCCTGAATCAATCAGGGCTCACAGTATTTGTCAGTGTGGTTGAGATTTGAGAACAGGACTGTGGTTGTTGAGACCTAGACAAACATCTCAAAATGTCATTGCAACATCAGGTACAACATTCCCTAAACTTGCTGGCTTGTGTTTTTTTAACCTTTACATTCGATACTTCCAGTATTCACTTTGTCTTTTATTCCTTTCCTCAGTTTCTGCTTTGGTCCATTTTTTTTTTCTACAGTCTTCTTTGAGTTTGAAGCCAGATCTTTTTGGGGCGTCTGTATATCTATATAGCATCTTCTTAGCATATTAACAAATATACATACTACTTTGGGTTTTTACTTTTTTTAAAAAATTTGTTTTATATTTGAGTATAGTTGATTTACAATGTTGTGTTATTTTCACGTGTACAGCAAAGTGATTCATTTATATATATATATATATATTCTTTTTCAGATTCTTTTCCCATCTAGGTTATTACAGAATATTGAGTAGAGTTCCCTGTGCTATACAGTAGGTCCTTGTTGACTGTCTATTTTATATGTGGTAGTGTGTATATGTTAATCCCAAACTCCTAATTTATCCCTTCCCCTACCTTTCCCCTTTGATAACCATAAGTTTGTTTTCTAAGTGTGTGAGTCTGTTTCTGTTTTGTAAATAAGTTCATTTGTATCAGTTTTTAGATTCCACTTATAAGTGATATCATATATTTGTCTATGTCTGACTTCACTTAGTATGATAATCTCTAGGTTCATCCATTTGGCTGCAAATGGCATTATTTCATTCTTTTTAATGGCTGAGTAATATTCCTTGTATATATGTACCATATCATTTGTATCCATTCATCTGTCAACCTGCATACTACTTTGTATCTTATATTACTTTTCTAATAAAAAAATCTTAATCCAGTTTCTTTCTTCCTTCTCAATTTAGAGGAAGATATTTCTCTGTACTATCTTTTATATTTTTTATACTATATTGGATACAAACAATGCTGAATCTCTTTTACCTTACTTCCTTAGCCAAACTGTTTAAATCAACAGTCTTACTTTCCCTACTGAAGTTAGATTTTTGAAGATTTTTAAATATCTTATAAAATTCTAAATTATTATGCAAATATTTACTTAATGTAAGGTCTTTGGAATATAGAGTTATTATGCTTTTTTAACCTCATCAATTTTTTTCTTCTTTTTTTTAACTTTGATTTAAACATAGTTCTCATGGAAAAGTAGTTTCAAAGTTTTTTATAACATCTACTAAATGTTTTTACTAATTCAATATTTTTAATTCAATATTTCAAAAGATTTCTTTCAACTATTTTTGAACAGAAAGTATTTGGAATATTCTAAATCTCCAGGATTTGGCTTTGCTCGGTGCTTTGTGACCACCTAGAGGGGTGGGATAGAGAGGGTGGGAGGGAGGGAGATGCAAGAGGGAAGAGATATGGGAACATATGTATATGTATAACTGATTCACTTTGTTATAAAGCAGAAACTAACACACCATTGTAAAGCAATTATACTTCAATAAAGATGTTTAAAAAAAACATACATAAATGAATAAGTTAGATTGTCTTTAAAATTGTTATTCTTTACTGTTTTCCTCATAATTTTGATTTTCAAGTGTTCAAAGCTGGTACAACATGTTATTAGTACCCTAGGATCTGTGGGGAATAACAAAATGTAGTCATCTAATTCATGAGTAGCCTGACTGCATTTTCCTGAGCTGGTTTCAGCCAATACCATATCCTCTGTACCAGTGAATTTGTACATTGGCCCCACCTGGGCTGTTATTGACTGCCCTCTCCTGGCTCCAAGTTATGATAACCATGAAATGACAGTCTGCTGGAATTAATGCAGATATTAAAAGGAGGTAAAGCACTTGTAATCCAGATATGGTTCTCCATTTGCTCAAATTAGAACTTTCAAGTTAAGAGAACTAGTGTTGATTAATGCTCTTCTATTTCAGAGTAACATAGTAAACATACATGTATTGAATGATCAAATAGTCATTTTAGAAGAAACTAAACATTAAATAAAACCAGGTCATTTCTGTAGGTTCAGGGGAAAAATACACACAATATGAGTCAACATCTGGGAAAAACTGAAGCAGAATTTCTGAATTTTGGAAATTCTGCATTGTTGTATGTAAAAGAATTTACCATTAAACCTTATTTGGTAAAGCAATTAATTTATTTGCCTTTGGTGGCCCAAAGTAAATACTTGTCTGTAACCTCTAAGAATTTTTTTCTCTTTTAACTCTTCAGACATTTAATTAAAAAATAATTATTTCCAGCTATATTAAGCTGTGACTAATACCTCTAAAATATTTTATCAATGATTTGAATATAAGATACATAAACTTTAAAGTATAGTAAACAAATACCTGCCAGTCTACCAAAGAATCAATAAACTAGAACGTACCAATACTGTTGTGTCTATCTGGTGCTCCTTCCCTATTCTATCACCTTGCCTCTATCCGCTCCATTTTCTGCCAGATGGTAATCACTATCCTCAATCTTGCATTTATTATTTCCCTAACTTTTGTTTATCATTTAGCATATACGTATGTGTTCCTTAACCATGCATTGATTAAGCTTTTTTAGATTTGATTTCAAACATTTGAAAAATAACATCATACTGCTCTTTCTACAACTTTTTTACATACATTACTTTGTTATGAATAATCATCCAAGTTGTTCCTTATTGTGACCTATTCATTTTCATTGCTGGTTGATATTATAGTTTGTGAATATAGTATCAAATATTTATTCATTCTCTTGTTAATGGATAATGGTCTTATTTCCAAATGTTTTCTTTTATGAACAATGTTTCTAGAAGATATTTAGATATTTATTTCTTCTGGTGAAAAAGTGCAACCTTTTTTTCTCTTTTCTTTAATGCAGTGATTCTCAGAGTATGGTCCCTGGATGAACAGCATCATTATCACCTAGGAACTTGTTATAATTGCAAATTATTGGGCTCCACTACTCACCTACTGAATCAGATACTCTGGGTGTGAGTTTCAGCCATCTGTGTTTAACCAGCTCTCTAAGCAATATTGCTGCATGCTGAAGTTTGCAAACCACTATTCCAGGATATAATACCTATTGTTATATTAGACTGAGACTTCCGAACCATAAAGTATCTTCATATCTTCATCTTTAAGTGATAAGGACAAATTGTTTTCTGAAGAGATTGTACTAACCAGCAGTGTACCATTTTACCCATATTATTCTCTGCCCTCCTCATTGTAAAATTTATTTTTAACATCACTTTATTGAGGTATGATTGACAAGTAAAAAGCTGTACATGTTTAACATATACAACATTGTGAGGTTGTAGATACGGATACAACATTAAACAACCACTACCATTAAGGTCAAAAACCTATCCATCACCTCCCAAAGTTTTTCTCCCATCTCTTTCATGATTATTACTATTTGTGTGTGTGTGTGTGTGTGTGTGTGTGTGTGTGTTAAGAAAACTTAAGATTTATCTTTTCAGCAAATTTTAGAATATAATGCAATATTGATGGCTATAGGCTAAGCTGTATAGTAGATCTCTTGAACTCATTTACCTTGCACAACTGAAACTTTGTACCTTTTTGACTATCAACTTCTTATTTATCTTTCCCTCTAGTCACTGGTAAATACTGTTGCACACTCTACTTTTATGAGACTGATTATTTTAGATTCCACATATAAGTGAGATCATATGATATTTGACTTTCTGTGTCTTGTTCATTTCATTTAAAATAATGTCCTCTAGGTCTACCCATATTGTAACAAAAGGCAGAATTTTCTTCTAATTTAAGATTGAATAATATCCCATTGTAGACATATACCAGATTTTCTTTATCCAATCATCTGTTGATGGACACTCAGGTTGTTTCCATATCTTGGTTAATGTGAATAAAACTACAATAAACATGGGAGAATAGATATCATTTCCTGATCCCTGTTTCCATTCCTTTGGATAAAAATCCAGAAGTAGGATTTCTGAATCATATGGTAGTACTGGTTTTAATTTTTTGAGGAACCTCCACATTGTTTTCCATAATAGCCCTACCAATTTACATTCCCATCAATAGTGTACAAAGGACCTTTCCTCCACATCTTTGCCAAAACTTATCTCCTGCCTTTTTGATGATAGCTATTCTAACAAGTGTGAGATGACACCTTATTATGGTTTTGATTTGTGTTTCCCTGATGATTAATAATGTTGAACACATTCTTATATGCCTATTGCCCATTTGTATGTCTTCTTCGGGAAAATATCTTTTCTGGTCCTTTGCCTATTTTACTTTTGAAAATATTATATGCCTTTTTAAATACTAGATCTTTAATTACATTCTCAATTTATTATAAGATTGTGAGAATTTTTCATTATCTTTTTACTTATTGGGTGAATTTTAAAAATTATATATTGTTTGTAAATCAAAAAAATTTTCTTTTTATTGAGATATAATTGACATATAATATTATGTTAGTTTCAGGTATACAACATAATCATTCAATATTTGTATAAATTGCAAACTGAACACCAAAACAAGTCTAGTTAAAGTCTTGCAACATATATAATTACAAATTTTCTTCTCATGATAAGAATTTTAAGATCTATACTTTTAGAAATTTAAAAATATGGAATAGATTATTAATAGCTCTGTCTCATGTTGTACTCTACATCCCCATGACTCATTTATTTTTTATCTAGAAGTTTGTACCTTTTGACTCACTTCACTAATTTTGCTCACCTCCCAACCCTGCCTTTGGCAACCACCATATGTTCTCTGTATCTATGAGTAAAGTGTGTTTTTATTTATTTATTTTTTAAATTTATATTTCACATATAAATAAGATCATAAGACATTTGTTTTTAACTGTCTGATTTACTTCACCTAGCATAATGCCCTCAAGATCCATCCATGTTGTTGCAAATGGCAAGATTTGATTTTGTATATGGCTAAATAATATTCATATATTAATATTATATATATATATATATATATATATATATATAAGTTTATGCTTCTTTATCCATTAATCAATTTATGGACACTTAGTCTGCTTCCTAGTCTTGGCTATGGTAAATAATGTTGCAATAAACATGGAGGTGCATATACTTTTTCATTAGTTTTTTGTTTGTTTGTTTTCTTCAGATAAATACCCAGACATAGAATTGCTAGATCATGTGGTAGAACTATTTTTTGTAGAAATGTCATACTGTTTTCCATAGTGGGTGCAACAATTTATATTCCCACCAACAGTGCAAAAGGGGTCTTTATCTCCACACCCTCACCAACACTTGATATTTCTTGTCTTTTTGATAAGTCCTTCTAACATGTGTGAAGTAATATCTTATTACAGTTTTGATTTGCATTTCCCTGATGATTACTGATGTTGAGAACACACAGTGAAAATGAGTAAATGGAAAAAGATATTTTATGCAAATAGAAATGACAAGAAAGCAGGGGTAGCAATACTCATATCAGACAAAATAGACTTTGAAACAAAGTTAGTAATGAAAGACAAAGAAGGGTGTTATATAATGATAAAGGAATCAGTACAAGAAGAGGATATTACACTCATTAACATATATACACACAATACAGGAGCACCTAAATATATAAAGCAAATATTAACATATATAAAGGGAAAGATTGACAAGAATACAATAATAGTAGGGGGTTTAAACACCCCATTTACATCAATGGACTGATGATACAGACAAAAAATCAATAAGGCAAGTGTGGTCTTAAATGATACAATAGATCAGTTGGATTTAATAGATATCGACAGGACATTATATACAAAAGCAATAGACTACACATTCTCTTGAAGTGCACATGGAATGTTTTCTAGGACAGATCACATGTTAGGCCACAAAACAAGTCTCAACAAATTTAAGAGGATAGAAATTATATCAAGCATTATTTTCTGAACACAATAGTATGAAGCTAGAAATCAGTTACAGGAAGAAAAATGGGAAAAACACAAACACGTGGAGACTAAAAATCATGCTACTATAAAACCAATTGGTCAATGAAAAAAATCAAAGTAAAAATCGGAAAATACCTTGAGACAAATGAAAATGGAAACACAACTTTCCAAAATCTGCAAGATACAATAAAAGCAGTTCTAAGAGGGAAGTTTATAGAAATGCACACCTACCTCAAGAAACAAGAAAAATATCAAATAAACAACTGAATCTACCATCAAAAGAAATTAGAAAAAGAAAAATAAAGCCCAAAGTCTGCAGAAGAAAGGGAATAAAAACAATCAAAGAAGAAATAAATAAATTACAGAGCAAAAAATTAACAATAGAAAAGACCAATAAACCTAAGAATATTTTAAAAAGATAAACAAAATTGGTAAGCCTTTAGCCAGGCTCATCATGAAGAAAAGAGAGAGAACCCAAATAAACAAAATAAGTAATAAAATAGGAGAAATAACAACTGATACCACAGAGATATAAAAAAAATCATAAGAGGATACTGTGAACAGTTTTATACCAACAAATTGGAAAACCTGGAAGAAATGGGTGCATTTCTAGAAACATACAATCTTCTGTGACCGATCAGAAAGAAATAGACAATCTGAATAGACTGACCACTAGTAGTGAAATGAAATTTTAATAAAAAATTCCCAGCAAGCAAAAGTCCAAAAGGAGATGGTTTCAATGAGGAATTCTACCAAACATATAAAGAAGAGTTAATACCTATCCTTTTCAAACTATTCCAAAAAATTGAAGAGGATAGAACAATCCCAAATTCATTCTAAAAGACCACCATTACACTGATTCCAAAACCAGACAAAGACACTACAAAAAAATAAAATTATAGGCCAGTAAATCTGATGATTATAGACACAAAATCCTCAACAAAATATTAGCAAACAGAATCCAACAATACATAAAAAGGATCACACAACATAATCAACTGGGATTTATTCCAGGGATGCAAGAATGGTTTAATATACACGAATTAATTCATGTGATACATCACATTAACAAAAGGAAAGATAAAAATCACATGATCATTTCAATAGACACAGAAAAAGCATTTAACACAATTCAACATCCAAAACTCTCATCAAATTTGGTATAGAGGGAACATATCTCAACAAAAGAAAGACAATTTATGACAAATCTACAGCCACCATACCCAAAAATGGAAACCTGAATGCCTTTATTTTAAAATCAGAAACAAGACAAAGGTGCCTACTCTCGCCACTCCTATTTAACGTAGAATTGGAAGTCTTAGCCACAGTAATCAGAGAAGAAAAATAAATAAAAAGCAACCAAATTGGAAAGGAAGAATTAAAACTGCCAATATTTACAGATGATGTGAGACTATATATAGAAAACCCTAAAGTCTCCACTGAAAAGCTAATAGAACTAATAAATGAATTCAATGAAGTTGCAGGATATAAGATTAATATACAGAAATCGGTTGATTTTCTACACACAAATAATGAACTATCAGAAAGAAAAAGCAAGAAAACAATCCTGTTTAAAGTCACATCACAAAGAATAAAATACCTAGAAATAAACAAAACCAAGGATATGAAAGACATATAGTCTGAAAACTATAAAACATTCATGAAGGAATTTGAAAATGATACAAATAAATGAAAAGTTCTCCCATATTCTTGGATTGGGAGAATTAATATTGTTTAAATGTCTATATTGCCCAAAGCAATCCACATATTTAATGTACTCCTTATCAAAATAGCCATGGTATTTTTAACAGAACTAAAACAAAGGATCCTAAAATTTATATGGAGTCACAAAGATCCTGAATCGCCAAAGCAATCTTGAGAAAAAAGAACGAAGCTGGAAGTATCATGCTTCCTGATTTCAGACTATAATACAAAGCTACAGTAATCAAAACAGCATGAGGCTGGCACAAAGACAGACACATAGATCAATGGAAAAAAATAGAGAGCCCAGAAATAATCCCACACACTTATGGTCGATCAATCTGTAACAAAGGAGGTAAAAATATACAATGGACAAAAGACAGTCTCTTCAATAAGTGGTGCTGGAAAAACTGGACAGTTACATGTAAAAGAATAAAATTAGAACATTTATTTGCACCATATACAAAAATAAACTCAAAATGGAATAAAGGCCTAAATGTAAGATATGAAACCATAAAACTCGTGAAGTGAACTTAGGCAAAACACTCTTTGACATAAATCGTAGCAATACTTTTTTGGATATGTATCCTAATGCAAAAGAAATAAAAGCAAAAATTAAAAAAAATTGGGACCTAATTAAACTTAAAATGTTTTTCACGGCAAAGGAAATCATTGACAAAATGAAAAGACAACCTGCTAAATGGGGGGAAATATTTGAAAATGATATGACCAGTAATGGGTTAATATCCAAATTATATAAACACCTCATACAACTCCATATCAAGCAAAAAAACAGACAAACAACCTATAAAAAACGGGCAGAAGGCCCATGTGTTTAGAAGACATTTTTCTAAAGAAGGAGTGCAGATGACCAACAGGCACATGAAAAGATGCTCAATTTCATTCACCATCAGAGCAATGCAAATCAAAACCACAAGGAGATATCACCTCACAACTGTCAGAATAGCTATCATCAAAAAGACCACAAATAACAAATGTTGGTGAGGCTGTGGATAAAAGGGAATCCTTGTATACATTTGGTTGGAAAGTGAATTGTTGCAGTCACTATGGAAAACAGTATGAAGCCTCCTCAAAAAACAAATCCCCTCCCCTTCCCAAAATAGTTGGAATAATCCTCCCACTCATTAGCCTATGAAATGACCCAGCCCATAAAAACTACCCCATATTTCGGGGACTCTTGCCTTCTGAGATGGCCCACACTGTGTCTGTGGAGTGTGTTTCTTCCATGGCCACTCTCACTTTCTGAGATGACCCCATGCCCTGGGGCCACTCCCGCCTTTTGAGCCAGACTGCATTCTGTCTACGGAATGCGTATCTCTCTAAATAAATCCACATCTTACATCCCCCCCCCCTCCAAAAAAAAGATCTACAATATATCTGGCAATTCCACTTCTGGGTATATATATGAAGAAAACAAAAACACTAATTTGAAAAGATACATGCACCCCAATGTTCATAGCAGCATTATTTACAACAGCCAAGATAAGGAAGTAATCTAAGTGTTCATTAACAATAGGTAAAGAAGATGAGGTACATATATACAATTGAATAATACTCAGCCATAAAAATAATGAAATTCTGCCACCTACGACAATGTAGATGTTTCTAGAGAGTATTATGCTCAGTGAAATAAGTCAGACAGAAAAAGACAAATACTGTATGTTATTACTTACATGTGGAATCCAAAAAAATAAAGCAAATGAATGTATATAACAAAAGAACAACAGACTCACAAATACAGAAAACAAACTTGGTTTTCAGTGGGGAGAGGGAATTGGGGATGGGCAAGACAGGGGTATGGGATTAAGAGGTACAAACTACTATGTATAAAATAGGTAAGCAACAAGGATATATTGTACAGCACAGGGAAATATAGCCATTATTTTGTAATAGGTTCAAATGAAGTATAATCAATAAAAGTATTGAATCACTATTTTTTACACCTGAAACTAATATAGTAATGTAAATCAACTATACTTCAATTAAAAAACACTCATAAAAGTATAAAAAATCAATATTGTGAAAATTTATCAATGTTTTCAAAACATACATGCATTAAATCAAATTAAGGTATAAACTGGGAAACTGTTTTTACCATAAAGCACAGGAAAATGGTTGATATCCTTAATATATAGACTTCTTACAAACAAGTCAGAAAAATACTAACTGTTAAATTGTAAAGAGAAGTTACAGGAAATAAAGAGAAAATAAACAATAAATATGTGGAAATATTTGAACAAAATAATATTACATTAAATCCAACTTAAAAGAGCAAGATACGATTTCCTCTTAGAAACTGGCAATTATGAAAGAAGATAACATTTATGTTGCATTGACTCAGGGATAGGGAAATGGATACTCTTCATATGAGACCATAAGCTAGTACACCTGTGAGACAGTTATCAAAATGTTTCGATAGTCTTAAAACATACATAAATATCTACCTATAGAGTATTGGTTAAATAATTTACTCTAGATAAAATGGAATACTGTGCACCAAGTTTCCATATGTATTTTTTATTAAAAAATGGAAGTTGTGAAACTGTATTATACTATTGTCCACCTTTTATTAAAAAAATAAACAAAAAGTTATGTGTATATTTGTGCATATTAATGGTGTATATAACTGTCTTTTTCACTGCTTTGCTGCACCTCCTCATCATAAATCAAATGCCCAATTATGTGTGAGCATTTCACTGGAATCTGTTTCATTCCATTGCCAGATTATTCTATTCTTATGTCAATATTACACAATTTTTATTATTAAAGGTTTATAATAGGCCTTGATGTCTGGTAGCGTAAAATTTCCAAGTGTGGTGTTTTTTAGGCAAGTCTTGACTATTCTTTCCTTTTTCAATTCTATTTAAAATTTGAACCAGCTTGTCAATTTTGACAAGAAAACTAAGATTTTTTTGTCATTGAATGGAATAATTTGTAGAATATATTATTACTACAATGCAGTTAAACTACAAATGCATGACAAAAAGATAGCTAGAAAAAAAAACACAGATGCCTGAAAATTAGATGATGTGCTTCAGAATGATTAATTCATCAAAGAATATAAGCAAAAATCAGAAAATATTTTGAAACAAAAGATTAAAATGTGTCATAATAAAACATGTACAGCTAGCATTTCTTAAACGCATAGACTACGAAAGTAGAAAGGGTAAAAAATTAATGATGAAAAACCTGAAAAAGCTGGGAAAAGAACAAGTCAAGACTATGCATATGTGAAAAGACAATGATATAATTGAATGTACAGGACAAAAATATTTTAACATATTCTAATTTTCATATAAGATAATTAGAAAACCATAACCAAAGCCTTATGAGTGCTTATTTCTATGTAGTGAAATAAATTTTCTGTATTTATAAAATAAAAATGTATTCCTTTAGTAATAAAATATATTTTAGATAAATGTAATCTTGTAAAATGATACCCAATTCAAGTTTATATGTTTGTGTGTTAAGCATACAACATAAATTATATATATTAAAACATAAAATGGTAGAGAGTATAGTATAATGACTACTATGGACTAATTACCTAGCATAAATGCTAATCAATTAATGGCCAATCTTAGATTATCTATATCTCAGTTGTTAGTCTGTAGATTATTACATCTATAAAACAATTAAAGCAAATCTTCAAGATATCTAATCTGTAAATAGTTCAGTGTGAATATCTTAAAGGTAAAAAAATAAAATCTCTCCTTGAAGATACTTTCCATGATAATAAAAATTATATCTCTATTTGGAGAGAGAATGGGCAGATTTGCAGGCAATCCTTACATAAGATTAGAGTCTCCTAAATTAGATCAGAGTCTCTCCTCTTGTAATGTACCTCAATGCATGTACAGGTACCATCTGACCCTCACTGAGTCGCCCTGAGGGATTGATGTCTCAGGGAACTGCTTCTATAATGTCGCTCTGATTGCCTCTTTTGTTGCGAATAATAAACCGGCTTTGTCTCTGAAAAGAATTAATTAAATAAAATATAAGTACAAGACCATGATCACTACTAAAAATTAACAATATTTCCTTAACATCAAAATCAGTGTTCAAATTTATTTGATTGCTTTATAATTTGGGTGGTTTATTTATACAAATCAAGAGCCTAATGAAGCTCATAGACTTAAATTGGTTGATCTTAAATGTCTCTGAATCTATATATTCTGCCTCCAATTTTTTCCTTGCAATTTATGTAATGATGAAATCAGGTCATTTGAAGTGTAGATGTTTTTCTAATCTGGATTTTAATTATTTAATCCCCATGAAGTCTAAAATGTTTCTATGTTTTAGGGCTCGTCAGAGAAATAGAACATATATAAACAGAATATATATATATATAAACATAGAGTATATAACTTTAAAATGTTGTAAAGTTACCACAAAAATAAGATAACAAAACTACCTAAAATAAGTATAAGGGATTGGCTTCTGTGATTATGGAAACTGGGACATCCCACCATGGACATCACACATATATTTATAACAAAATATGGAGAAAATAAGCATGACAATAACAGCCTCAATTTTTGTAATTGATCATGTAGTCATAGTTGGTACTTATAATTATCTTATTCCACTGCTCACTCTGTATTCCTTTTGCCTTCAGCAGACACTTCAGCTGGTAATGGTTCTTTAGTGGGGTGACCCAAACCTTTATTCCTCAAGGATCTGGGCCATTAGTAGTCCTGCCTAGATTGAGTTGTTATATTTTTCTATTGATTTTAATCACAAAGAAATGGTAACACTAAGAGAAGCCCTAAGGAATCTTCTATATTCCAGACATACTCTTCCTTACCTCCATTGTGGTATAGTAGTCTAATTTCCCCTTGGTAGTCAGGGTCAATAACCCAAGCCAGAACAGTAGCTCCCATTTTTTGCATGTTGACTCAGAGACATGAGGAGCCCAAAATGACCAGGTGCTAGCTTTCCAGTTCAATGGAATCGTGGTTGTGTATCCTGGTAGAAGATTTCCTCCCTCTGGAACAGAGGCCAACAGAGCATAAAGTTGCAGGAACAAAAAATTTTGCTAATGGGTTCCTAGAGAGAATAATAAGTGATGCCATTTCCACTCCTTGATTTCTGGAGCCATGAATTCTGGCTATGGGAGAAACAGCACCATATATTGGACACTGATTCAGGGCATGTGCAGCCTTCTGGAGAACTCCATCCCAGCCCTGCAAGGTATTGCTGCCTAACTGGTTGTGTAACTGAATCGTAAAAAGTCAATCCACTGTTCTTTTAAGCCAAATGCTTCAGAATGGAAGAAAACATGGTTAAGATCAGTGAATTCAATGAGCATGGGTCCATTGCCATACTTTATTTATTTATTTATTTTGCTGTGAAGTGAGTTTCTTTCTTTCTTTCTTTCTTTCATCTTTCTCTCTTTCTTTCTTTCTCTCTTTCTCTCTTTCTTTCTTTCTTTCTTTCATCTTTCTCTCTTTCTTTCTTTCTTTCTTTCTTTTGAAATGAGTTTCTTTATCAGAAGCAATGCTGTATTTTCCTGCATCCTTCAATTTCTTGATGGTGGTACTAATCTCTGCAATCCCTTCAGGAAAGCAATATTGCTCTTTGTTTATTATTTTCCTAGGTAGAAGTAGTTTTAGTGACTTCCACTTGGCCTTTCCACCATAATGGTCCTCACCCCACAGGTCAGGAAGCCAATGTGGGAGATTCTGTGAGCTTCCTCAGTATATCTATTCTAACTAGACATTTGGAAATGGGGAAATAACCATAGGGGTGTTTTTTGGAAACACTGTGCCCACTGTGAGATGTACTAAGCTAAAACTCCACCAATTATTTCCATAAGCCCTTAGTTTGTTTGGTGAACCCCAATGACATTTTGAGTCTCCTGAAATTAGTATCAATTCAATGCCACTGTTCAGTAGTCCTCAAAAGATATGATTATTTCCTTTTCTCCAATGCACAGTTACTATGGTAAAGGGCCATAGGTTCCTTTGATGAAGGCTGGGAGAAATATTAGCAGTATTAATTTCTGAGAGTGTACTGGAGTCCTTCCTCAAGGGGACCCAGCCTCCCATTATTTCAATGGGTTCTGGGTCTGTAAATTATTTCAAGTCTGGGAATTGACTGAGAGACAATGACTCTCTGTTTTTATAAATCATATTTTTCTCATTTGACCTTTAACTTTTCTGCTTATTCAGATAAGGTAAGAATTTAGTAGACTTATTATCTATTTCACTTCTAGGAGCACCATGATCAACTAACCAACACCTTATGCCTACGTGAGTCAGACTATTCTTATTACTGCTTTGACTCTGCTGTTCATTATGCTAACCATGCCCACTTTGTCTAAGGTGGGATTGAATGGTACCACTTGGCCCCTGTCCCCCCAAATCTAATTACTCCCATTGCATTTAGTTTTCCAAACTCAGTAGTGGCAGTTCCCACTGTAAGATCTGTTCTACATAGAAGAGTGATCACAGAGCTCTTCAAGGATGTCAGGGTTCCTCTCACAAATTTATTTCTCACATTATTGGTGAAAAGTATGTATTCTGAACTCTTGCAGAGTGGGTGAATAGGTCTTAAATGACAAATTTACTTTAACATTCCATTATTCCTAAGCCTTTGAATCTCTTTCTCTACATTAAATTAAGACAGGTCTGCCATTTCTAATTCACTCACTATGGAACACCTTTTGTTCCATGTTTCAGACAACCAACCTAACTGGTAGGGCCCATTCTAACTCCCCAAGCTGCAACATTAAATGCACAATCTCTTCTTGTGAGCTCATATCAAGTCAGCCTAATGCAACTTTATGTTCTTTCCACCATTATCCCACATCCTTAGCATCCATTCCCATACATGTTCCCTGGATTTTTGTCTGTATAAATTAGAAAACTCAAGTAGCTCTTTTGGAATGTAGTGCATCTCCACATGGGTCATGAGGAGACCCATCTTTCGGACCCAGCTGTGACTGGAGTCTAGTTATAGGTCTAGAAGAAAAGAGGGATGGTGGGAATGGGTTCTGAAAAGCATTAGCGTTATTTTGCATGACAACTACCTCAAAGAAGGACAAACGGAGGATGAAGAGGATACTTCTGCATGGGGTTGGAAAGCCACATTTGCTGGGGCAGGGAGGCCATTTCCACTAGCAAATAAGTCTCATTATAATTTGGGAGTTCAGTGTCCCCAGCTTCATCAAGAATTTCCTATATATCCCCATCCCAACTTATAAGATCCCATTCTCTCCCAATCAATATTCTTACTTTAAGAGTAGATGCTCTGTGAGGCTGAGAGTTCAACTTGCATTGTAATTTAGCTAGTCACAGGATAAAATTCTGTATTTGATTTTCATTAATCTCAGCCCTGTGGCTACAAGAAATAGGGCACACATAGAAGCCTTCAGGTCATTTATACATTATTTGAGCTGGGAATTCAAACTTCTGAGTTCATTTTTTCATCACTTTGTCCAATAGCAATAAGTGCAATAAGCCAACTTCATTTATATTCATTGCTTTTCAAAAAATATTTGAAATATCATATATACACAATCACCCAGATCCTTGCTTCTAATAAGTGGTTGATTGGGAATACACAGTGCAGATATTTTGCATATCTCTATTACCAGTTCATATCATGAACTATCAGTGGTGTTTTTACTACTGGAAATAAACTTATTAGCATCATTCAATCTAATCATATTAGAGAGCCAATTCCAAAAACCCCAGAACCAATTTAGAAAACTCATTCTTAAAGTTGTGTTTCCCTAAAACCACTCTGCATACCAAAATTTATATTAGTTAGGGTTCTAAAGATTCAGAGAAGCAATACCAAAAAAAGTGAGAATTATAAGAAATTGGTTCATGTAATAATGGAAACTGAAAAGTCCCACAATCTGTCATCAGTAAGCTGGAAGCCCAGAAAGCTGGTGTAGTTTCAGTCTGTGCCCAAAGGCTTGAGAACCAGGGGAGCTGATGGTGTATTTCCCAGCCAAGTGTAAGAGAAGACTGATGTTCCAGTACAAGTTATAAAGTAGATAGTGAAGTCTTCCTTTCTCCACCTTTTTTTTCTCTCCAGGCCCTGAACAGATTGGATGATGCCCTTTCACATTGTAGAGGACAATCTGCTTTACTCCATCTACCAGTTCAAATGCAAATCTTATCTGGAAATTTCCTCACAGACACACCCAAAAATAATCTTTAGCTATTATCTGGGCACCCTGTGGCCCAATCAAGTTGACATATAAAGTTAATCATTACATCTGTCTTCTTTATTAACTATGAATTTATAGTTAGATCTAAGGCTTAATAAGATTTGGCAACAATGTTTAATAGATAGAGATATCTCTTCCAGAGATTTTGAGACATTTCTGGAAGATAGAAAAAAGTAATCATTGGATTTATGGGAAAATCAGAGCAGACAAAGCATAGCCTAAGTCATAGTCAGGAGAATGCTACTGGAGAGTGAACAAAAATTCTCATTTGAAATGAAGACCTATGATCCAAATACCAATATAGTTGGATCACAACCTTCACCCTGAAATATGAAAAGAAATCAAAAAGTAATAAACGTTAAAATGTAGTAGCATGAATATAAATGGTGAAACACTTTATTATCCACAAGAGGATATAAATTAGGCATATAACTTCCAAACTGCTATACTAAAGCAATGAGAACAAGAAAAAAATTATCAGTATAACAAAAGCCAGGATACAAACAGAGATTATTTATTGTAGGTAGAAAAACAAAATGAAATGGCAAGCATAATCACAATAAATGTTAGTTGGTTAAATTATTTGTTCATGTGACATAAATTTGCAGAATCACTAGGGAAAAATAATCTATTTTAAACTTCCTATAAGAGACATCCCTAAACCAAAGACATGAATAAGTAAAAATAAAAGTATAAACTTAGATCTCTCAGGCAAATGGTAACAGAAAAAATATATATATAACAAAATATATCACATACATATATAATTCAGGAAGAAAATTAGTCAATGAACAAATAAAGACATTTTATACAGATTTTTTAAAGTACCAGAAAAGTATACATGTCTCTTAGTTAAGTCACAAAAGACCATCATTTCTGCCATAACAAACAAGAAAGTAAACAGATAACTGAAAAAAAGTAAATTTTAACACTTTAAAAGTCTGTGCATACACAAATGTCTACAGATCTAAATTGCATAAATGAAATAATCCTTCACAGGTGAGCAGATTTGTGATGACTGGGGACATTTGCTTAATTCTTGCATGGAGGTTGCAAAATCAAGACTATCATAAATAGAAGGATTCTTCTATGGTAGGGAAATTTGAAAAGCTTTTAGTCATTGTGTAAGCTTTTGTGATAGATTGGAATTGGTAGCAGGACCAAATGCTAAGTAATTCTCCTCACTCGCCCACTGATTTTCCATACAGCATTTTAATGAGTACAGAGCCACAGTAATAGTAGTGGCAGATAGCATAGGGACTGGAGGCTGGGATCTCAGCTAAAAAAGAGACTGATCTCAAAATCTTATGGTGCTTATATTACAAAGTTGTGCTGGAGAGAAAGTTCTGCTGAAATCCAGACTTGATCCAGTTCAATTACTGATTAAATAAATGTGATTAGCTTACCACCTTAGTTGCAGAACAGAAGAGTATACCCTCAATAGGGAAATTTAATATTTAGTTCAGCCTCTAAGTGCTCATTTAAATGAAGTTACCAGTACAGTAGTATCAAATAAATGTTTTAATTATGAGAAACACAGAAATCAACCAGACATTGCTGGGAGAAATTAAATAACATGTTAATAAATGGAGAGATACATTATGACCATGGACTGGATGATTGATAACTATTAAGATGCTCATTCTCCACAAAATGATCTATAAATTTAACATAATTCCAGTCAGAATCCTAGCAGACTTGTTTTTGTAGAAATTGATGATCTGATATTACATTTTATATAGATATGTAAAGAACATAGATAGCAAAAAATGTTGAAAAGGAAGAACAATATTGGACCATGACCTTACACTAGCTGATTTCCATATTTACTTTAAAACTACAATAGGTACAGACACAGAAATAGACAAAAAGATATATGGAATCAAATAGATAGTCCATTAATAGTTCCTCACATATACAGTAATGATTTTTTACAAATGAGTCAAGATATTTCAAAGGTGGAAATGGACATATTTTCAGAAAATGGTTTGGAAAAATTGAACACTCATAGGCAAGAAGAAAAATGAATTGACATAAACCTCACATCTTACACAAAACTTAATTAAAACTTAGTCATAAACCTGAGTGTAAAACACAAAATTATAACTACAAAACTTCTAGAAAATAACACAGGAAAAAACTACGTGATTCTGGTTTTGGTGATGAGTTTTCAGATAAAACACTAAAAACTTAATCCATGAGAGAAAATAAATTATTTGTTTGGACTTTATTAAAATTTTGAGTTGTCCAAGAGAAACTGAAACAATTAAGAAAATGGAAAGACAAGGCACAGACTGGAAGAAAATATATGAAAATCTAATATCTCATAAATGACTCTTCAAGAATGTATTTTAAAAACCTTAAAATTTAACGATAAGGAAACAAACAAGCCAATTAAACAATGGCAACAGATCTGAACAGATACTTCATCAAAAAAGATATACAGTTGGCAAATAAGAGATGCTTACCATTATATATCATTATGGAAATGCAAATCAAAAAATAGTAGATGTTACTACACACTTTCAGAATTTTTTTATTGAGATAATACTATACACTTATTCAAATGGATGAAATTTTTACAATTGCCAATACCGAGAGGCGGGATCAAGATGGTGGAGCAAGAAGATGCTGAGATCACCTCCCCTCATGAACACATCCAAACTATAATTACAATACATATAGAACAACTCTTGCTGAAATTGACCTGAAGACTAGCAGTATGGCTCTTTTACCACCGAGGCTGTAGAGAAAGATCCACACAGAGTCTGGTAGGAAAGTAAGAGAAGCCATCTAGTCAGGACTTGCAGGCTTAGTTTGGGACCCAGAAGAGCAGTGGTATATCACAGGCTTGGGGATCCTCCCAGGGGAGCAAGGGATTCGAGCCATATATTAGGCACCCCTGGCCTGGGGTTCAGCACTAGGAAGACAAGCCCCCTTAGTTGGTTTGAAATCGAATAGTGCTTACAGGAGGGCCATAAGAAACCAATACTTCACTTTTGAAGAGCAAGTGCACAGACTTGCTTACTCCCAGTCACAGGGCAGAAGAAGCAGATTGATACTGCCTAGGGTTCAAGCCAGCTTGCCAGGACCACACCAGCACACACACTCCCCCCACCCCCTGTCCAGCCTGCATTGGGCTTCTGCTCCAATCCCTCTTGCTCTCCACTAAGGTGAAGGTTGACTTTGCCAGCAAGAGTTCACACACTTGGAGGGAATGGAGCTGGCTTGGGCCCTGGTCCTGCCTCTGAACAGGGTGGAAGCAACCTTTACCAGTGTGTGCATCCGTGCACAGACTTGGGAGACAACAGAACCAGCTCTTGGGTGGAGACAGCTATTTCTGGAATGCATGTACCTGCACACATTTGGGAGGGTGCAAAACCAGCTCAGTAGTGTGGCTCCATCCCTCTGGTCCTGACCTAGCCTTTGTCCAATGTGTGCACACCAGAGAAAAAGTGAAACCAACACAGTAGTGCAGCCCCAAGACCTCAGAACCCAGCCACACCCTCAACCAAGGCAGAGACTGCCGTCACACGCAAGATAAACCCAACTCCCTCAGAGCTTCTACTCCAGACCCTTGGCACATGACCCTGCCCCAAATAGGGCAGTAAATGCCATTGAGAATGGGAGAAGTCCCAGCTTGCACTTGGCTTTAGCCCTAGCCAAGCTCAAACCCCAGTCCTACATCCCATGAAGGCACTGGCTGCCAGCACATCTTGGGGAAGACATGGCCCATGCTCAGTTCAAAGCCAGCTCTCTCACCAAATCTACTGAGCACACACAGAGTGCATAGGGATGCTCTTACACAAAGACACAATGTCACAACAAAGATAGGTAACTGTTTTATCTAATTTCATAGAGACAGAGAAAGTTAATCAAAATGAGAAGACAGAGGAATATGCTTCAAACAAAAGAACAAGAAAAAAACCCTGAAAAACCCTAATGAAGCAGAGACAAAAACTTAACTGATAAAGAGTTCAAAGCAATAGTAATAAGAATGCTAACTGGACTTGGGTAACGAATAGATGAACACAGTGAGAATTTTAACAAAGACCTAGAAAATATAAAAGAGAAACTGTCAGAGCTGAATACAATAATTGCAATGAAAAATACACTAGAAGGAATTACCAGCAGATTAAGTGACAGAGAAGAAAGCATAAGCAATCTGGAAGACAGAATAATGAAAACCATGCAATCAGAACAGAAAAAAGAAAAATAAATCTTTAAAAATGAGGATAGTTTAAGGGACCTCGGGGACAACATCAAGTGTACTAACATTGCATAAAAGGGGTCCCACAAGAAGAGAGAGAGAAAGGGGTAAAAGACATATTTGATGAAATTATGGCTGAAAACTTCCTGAACCTGAAGATGGAAACAGATATCCAGGTACAGGAAGCACAGAGAGTCCCAAACAAAGTGAACCCAAACAGACCCACACCAACACATACAATTAAAATGGCAAAAGTTAAAGAGAATTTTAAAGGCAGCAAGAGAAAAACAAAGTCACATACAAGGGAACTCCCATAAGGCCATCAGCTGATTTCTCATAAGAAACTCTGAAGGCTGGAAGGGAGTGGCATGATATATTTAAAGTGATGAAAGGGAAAAACCTACAACCTAGGATACTCTACCCACAATGTTATCATTCAGAATTGAAGGAGAGATAAAAAACTTTGCAGACAAGCAAAAATCAAAAGAGTTAATCAATACTAAACTAACAGGCTTCCCTGGTGGTGCAGTGGTTATGAATCTGCCTGCCATTGCAGGGGACATGGGTTCAAGCCCTGGTCTGGGAAGATCCCACATGCCACAGAGCAACTAAGCCTGTGTGCCACAACTACTGAGCCCATATGCCACAACTACTGAAGCCCACACACCTAGAGCCCATGCTCCACAACAAGAGAAGCCACCTTAATGAGAGGCCTGTGCAACCCAATGAAAAGTAACCCCCGATTGCTGCAAATAAAAAGAAAGCCTGCGTGCAGCAACGAAGATCCAACGCAGCCAAAAATAAAAATAATAAATAAATTTATTTTAAAAAAATACGAAACTAACACTAAAAAAGTGTTAAAGGGCCTCCTTTAAGTGAAAAATAAGAGACTACAACAAGAAATAAAAAAAATATATAGTAAGGTAAAAACTACACTGGTAAAGGCAAATATGTAGTAAAGGTTGTCAATCAACCACTCAAGCTAGTACAAAGATTCAAAGAAAAAAAATTGTAAAATCAACTAAAACTATTATAAACAGTTAAGGAATAGACATGAAGATGTAAAATATGACATTATAAACACAAAATATAGGGGGTGAATGAAAAATATACATCTTTTAGAATGTGTTTATTTAAATAACTATCAATTTAAACCAAGTAGATATAGTTAGTGGTCAATTTATATGAACTCCATGGTAAACACAACTAAAAAACCTGCAATAGATACACAAACATTAGAGAGAAATTTACAGAAACGTAAAGATAAAGAAAATCATCAACCCATGAGGGAAGAGAAAAAGAACAACCACAAAAACAATGAGAACACAAGTAATAAATGACAATAATTACATATGTATTGATGACAAATTGAAATTATAATGGAGTTATCACAGTTCAGGCATATAAAAATGGAGTTGGGAGGCCATTAGTCATGTCTCTGCACCACTGAGAACTTAATCTTTCTCTGAACTGCACCAGACACAAGGACACCACTAGCCATATTCAGGACAACACCTACCAGCTGCAACCTTATGGTCTCAAGGTCTCACTTTATAACTGTGCAACCATTTTGTCCCTGAACCAATTCTAACATAACAAGCACCCTTATCTATTGCCAGCTCCAATTATAATTTTTGATACACAACTCATGTAACTAACTGTAACCTTGTGTTTTTTGCCTTTATAAGTTTTCTCCCATTTTGTAATGGGGAGGAGCACATTTCAAGTGCTTCTTGAATCTGTGTTTCCCAGGCTGCAGTTCTAATAAACCCCCAAATAAACACCCTTTTATTCTATTGAGGTCTCCATTTCTGATATTTTGATTGACACTACCACATCACTTTTTATGTCAGTGTACAAAATGCTCTAATCAAGAGCATTTTGATTGGGTAAAATGATAAGACCCATCTATATGCTGCTTATAAGAGACTTACTTCAAAGCTAAAGTTACACACACTGAAAGTGAGGGGATGTGAAAAGATATTCCATACAAATGGAAACAAAAAAAAGCTGGGTTATCAATACTCATATCAGACAAAGTAGTAGACTTTATTTTAAATTTATTTTTATTGCAGTATAGTTGATTTACAATATTGTGTTAGTTCCAGGTGTACAGCAAAGTGGTTCAGTTATATATATATATATATACACACATACATACATACATATAAGTATATATATTTCAGATTATTTTCAATTACAGGCTGTTAAAAGGTATTGAATATTGTTCCCTGTGATATACAGTAAATAATTGTTGCTTATTTATTTTATGTATATTAGTTTATATTTGTTAATCCCATACTCCAAATTTATCTCTCCCCCCTCCTTTTCCTTTTGGTAACCATAAGTTTGTTTTCTATGTCTGTGAATCTGTTTCTGTTTTGTATATAGATTCATTTGTATTATATTTTAGATTCCACATATAAATGATACCATATAATATTTGTCTTTCTCCTTCTGACTTACTGCACTTAATATGATATTCTCTAGGTCCATCCATGTTCCTGCAAATGGCAATATTCCATTCTTTTTTATGGCTGAATAATATTCCATTGTTGTGTGTGTGTGTGTGTGTGTGTGTGTGTGTGTGTGTGTGTGTGTGTGTGGCTACTGTAACAATGCTTCAATTAACATAGCAGTGCAGATGTCTCTTTTTTTAATATTTTAACTTTATTGTAGTATAGTTGATCTACAATGTTGTGTTAGTTCCAGGTGTACAACAAAGTGATTCAGTTGTACATATTCATGTATCTATTCTTTTTCAAATTCTTTTCCCAGTTAGGTTGTTACAGAATATTGAGCAGAGTTCCCTGTGCTATACAGTAGGTCCTTGTTGGTTATCCATTTAAACATAGTGGTGTGTACGTGTCAATCCCAAACCCCCTACCTATCCCTCCCCCCAACACTTCACCCCTGGTAACCACAAGTTTATTCTCTAAGTCTGTGAGCCTGTTTCTGTTTTGTAAATAAGTTCACTTGTATCATTTTTTTTAGATTCTGCATATAAGCAATATCATATGATATTTCTCCTTCACTGACTTACTTCACTCAGTATGACAATCAATAGGTCCATCGATGTTGCCGCAAATGGTGTTATTTCATTCTTTTTAATGGCTGAGTAATATTCCATTGTATATATGTACCACATCTTCTTTATCCATTCTTCTGTTGATGGACATCTAGGTTGCTTCCATGTCTTAACCATTGTAAAGAGTGCTACAATGAACACTGGAGTGCATGTATCCTTTCAAACCATGTTTTTCCCTGGGTATATGCCCAGGAGTGGGATTGCAGGATCATACAGTAGTTCTATTTTTAGTTTCTTAAGGAACCTCCATACTGTTCTCCATAGTGGCTTCACCAATTTACATTTCCACCAACAGTGTAGGAAGGTTCCCTTTTCTCCACACCCTCTCCAGCCTTTACTGTTTGTGGTTTTTTTTGATGACAGCCATTCTGACTGATGTGAGGTGATATCTCATTGTACTTTTGATTTGCATTTCTCTAATAATTAGAGATCCACCAATACATTAAAAGGATCATACACCATGATCAAATGGGATTTATCCCAGGGATGCAAGGCTTTTTCAGTATGCACAAATCAATCAATGTGATGCCCCACATCAGCAAATTGAAGAATATAAACCATACGATCTCAGGACATGGAAGCAACCTGAATGTCCATCAACAGAGGAATGGATAAAGAAGATGTGGTACATATATAAATGGAACAATACTCAGCCATAAAAAAGGAATAAAATTGGGTCATTGTAGAGACATGGAGAGACTTAGAGACTGTCATACAGAGTGAAGTAAGTCAGAAAGAGAAAAGCAAATATCGTATATTAACACATATTTGTGGAATCTGCAAAAATTGGTATAGACAACCTTATTTACAAAGCAGAAATAGAGATACAGGCGTAGAGAAGAAACCTATAGATACCAAGGGGGAAGGGGGGTGTGGGATGAATTGGGAGATTGGGATTGACATATATACACTATTGATACTATATACACATTGACATATATACACATTGATACTGATGAAAGAAATCAAAGATGACACAAACAGATGGAGAGATATACCATGTTCTTGGACTGGAAGAATCAATATTGTGAAAATGACTATACTACCCAAAGCAATCTACAGATTCCATGCAATTCCTATCAAATTACAAAGGGCATTTTTCACAGAATTAGAACAAAATATTTACAATTTGTATGAAAACACAAAAGACCCTGAATAGCTAAAGCAATCTTAAGAAAGAAAAACTGAGTTAGAGGAACCAGATTCCCTGACTTCAGACTATACTACAAAGCTACAGTAATCAAGACGGTAAAGTACTGGCAGAAAAACAGAAATATAGACCAATGGAACAGGATAGAAAGACCAGAAATAAACCCACGCACCTATGGTCCATTAATCTATGACAAAGGAGGCAAGACTATACAGTGGAGGAAAGGCAGTCTCTTCAATAAGTGGTGCTAGGAAAACTGGACAGCTACATGTAAAAAAATGAAATTAGAACACTCCTTAACACCATACACAAAAATAAATTCAAAATGGATTAAAGACCTAAATGTGAAACCAGACACTATGAAACTTTTAGAGGAAAACATAGGAAGAACACTCTCTGACATAAATTGCAGGAATATCTTTTTCAATCCGTCTCCCAGAGTAATGGAAAACAAAACAAAACAAAACAAATGGGACCTAATTAAAATCAAAAGCTTTTGCACAGCAAAGGAAACCATAAACAAAACTAAAAGACAACCCACAGAATGGGAGAAAATATTTGCAAATTATGTGACCGACAAGGAATTAGTCTCCAAAATTTACAAACATCACATGCAGCTTAATATCATCAAAACAAACAACCCAATCAAAAAATGGGCAAAAAACCTCAATAGACATTTCTCCAAAGAAAATATACAGATGGCCAAGAGGCACATGAAAAGGTGTTTAAGATTGTTAATTATTAGAGAAATGCAAATCAAAGCTGGAAAAATTTGAGCAACAAAATAAAAAATGTAATAATGCAGAATCCCAGTAGTTTATGTATATACTCCCCTCAAGGATGTGGAGCATAACTCTGAACCACTTAAGTATGGGTTACACTTATTGACTTGTTGACAAAGAATAGGATATAAAAAAAGAGGGAGGGGAGGAAGGAAAAAGGAAGAAAAGAAGGAAGAAATGGAGGGAGGAAGGAAGGAAGGAAGGAAGAGTGGTAGGGAGTGAAATCAATTCATAGTAGAAAAACTTAGCCAGGTGTCAAGGTTAACATCATCAGTGATAAGTCATGTTGATAGCATGTACCTTTGAAATGATATAATGAGAATGGGTTTTCACCTCTGTCGTCTTCCTCCAAAAAACTTATAACCTGATTTTATCATGAGAAAAAACTTCAGACAAATCTCAGTTGAGGAACATTCTACAAAATATCTGAGCAGTTCTCAAAACTGTCAAGATCATGAAAAACAAGGAAAGTCTGAGAAATTGTCATAGCCAAGTAGAGTTTAAGGAGACATGATGACTAAACATAATGTGGTATTGTATCCAAGATGGGATCCTGGGAGAGAGTAAGAGCATTAAGTAAAACTAAAGAAATATAAATAAATTATTGACTTCAGTTAATTATATCAGTATTGGTTCCCTAGTTATAACAAATGTGCTAATGTAAGATATCAATATTAAGGGAAACTGTGGGATGTATGGAAACATTCTGTACTATCTTAGTGAAAATTTTGCAAATCTAAAACTATTCTTAAATAAAATGTTTATTAAATATAAAAAATAGAGTTGCTTACTCTAGTGTTTTCTTTCTTCTACAGGCTAGTGCATGGATATGGTAGTGACCTGTCTTCAACATTCAGAAAATATAACCCTCTAGAGGATAGCAGAATTGCAAGATCAAACTTAGGTCCCTGAATTCCCTTCTGAAGAGCCAACACTTGAGAACATTAACATTGTATATTTTTGACCATCTGATAATGAAAGGTGAAAACTGTATCTAACTTTTATGTTGTTATTAATTACTAGAGATTATGATCCTTACATTTTCAGTGGCCACTATTATTTCCTTCTCTGTGAATTGTTTCTCCATATCAATGGGGAAAGAGTTGCTGATTGTTATATTTATTGTTTTAGATTCCGGAAAAGAGGATTTTGTCCCATACTTTCTACAAAATTTCTTCTGATCTGTCTCTGAATTTTAATTTAATGGTTTATTTTGTTATGTATGTATTTTTATTTTAATATATTCAAATTCATCAAGCTTTTGCTTAATAAGTTTGGTGTTTTAATATGTTTAAATACCTTCCCTATTATGAGGTTATAAATACATCCCCCTATATTTCATTGCAGTGTTTTCATCGCTATATTTATTGAGTTAAAAAAATTTGGGCTTCCCTGGTGGCGCAGTGGTTAAGAATCTGCCTGCCAATGCAGGGGACATGGGTTCGAGCCCTGATCTGGGAAGATCCCACATGCCGCCAAGCAACTAAGCCCGTGAGCCACAACTACTGAGCCTGTGCATCTGGAGCCTGTGCTCCGCAACGGGAGAGGCCGCGACAGTGAGAGGCCCGCACACCGCGATGAAGAGTGGCCCCCGCTCGTCGCAACTGGAGAAAGCCCTCGCACAGAAACGAAGACCCAACACAGCCAAAAAAAATTAAATAAATAAATAAAAATAAATTAATTAAAAAAAAATTAACTCAGGTTGCTTCTATGTCTTGGCTATTGCAAATCGTGCTGCATCTGGAACTAACACAATATTATTAATTAACTATACTTCAATTAAAAAATTAACTCCATTGGTAATTTTTTAATGATGTGAGGTAAGAACTGTGTGAGACCCCTAAGGCAGGAAGGACCTCAGCACGACTGAGGAAATTAAAGAAACCCAGTGTTGCCAGAACATTGTAATTGAGGAGGAAAGTGGTCAGAGATTAAACTAGAGTAGGCAGGGGCCAAATCAAGAGGGTTTGTATCATCTGAGTTTGTTTGCATGTTAAAGACTCTAGAGACTACATGTTGCTATATGCCTGCATGTATCGATACTTGGAGCTATGTGGAATAAAAGGAAACATAGACCAGTGAAAATAGAAGAGAAGTAAAAATTATTTGGGCCATTTAGTCTACAGACAAGCTGACTCAGATACACCCTATACAATAATAGATTTGAAATGGAGGTAAGGTCTGGAATATTTCTGTAAGCTGCATATTTTGTAAGGTGATTCTGATATACGCATAACACAGAACCACTGATTCAGTGTCTTCCCCAACTTTCATTTCTTCCTCTCATGAGTATTCCCATGCATTCTTAAAGTGTTTACCAGATACTAACAAAGCTGGGGGAGAATACAATCTGCTGAATGACTGAGGCATTCATTTGCTTTCGGAGTACTCAGTCGTTCAAGAAGAGAAAACTGAATGCCGTTAAATGTTACATAAGTGTTTTAGGTTCTTTTCCAGTCTCAAGAAACATCCTGGAAGAGGCATACAGGTAGTTATATAATTATCTTATTATATAAACTCGCTTCATATTTGTTCAAACAATAGTTGAAAAACAACATGTAGGGGATGCAACTTAGAAAAAAAAAACCTCCAGTTAGCAACTGTTTGTGTATGGTCTAAATTTGTTTTCTGTATAATAGAAAAATTAATTTTATGCTGCTATTTGTTTTGTTAATTATAGAACTTTTGATCAGAGTCAACTTTGTCTTGTTGGAGCTACAGATAAAACAGGTCCAGAGAAATGCATCTGGCAAGAAAGAAAAACTCTTTCACAACAGAAGAGCTCAGCCACAGACCCGCATTTTGTGAGCCTATTGCCTTCAGCTAAATCCTGCACTTTTTTCCTTTACTTAATTTCACTTGTACTTTGGTGACTGTTGTACAGAATGATCCCTACACTCAAAACTTTTCATTTAATTGCCATGGAAATTTGATAATTTCATCCTAAAGTAGGGTTGAAGAAAACTCAGGAAGAGCTCCGATTACTGAAAACTGGAAAAAATTAATCTTGATTAAAGTACTTCCCCCATGAAAATAAGACCTTCTGAACTTTGCAAGGGCTGATTACAGAAGGCTATTCTTTGGGGAATGCATAACTGTACTTATTCTAGGATTTTCAGGAGTATTGAACTGAAATAGTGGAGACATCATAAAAGACCTTTAAAGGTGAAATTTAGTGGAATGTTGGCAGCAACTTACTTCAGTTCTTCTCTAAAAGAAAGTGCCAAAATATGCAAACTACTTTCCAAAACCATGATGTCTGTAAGGAATGCCTGTCAGCTGTCATCACCAATAAGGCTTTCCATGTGAAAAAAAATGAACCTGGAGGATCACAGGAGACTTATTGTTCACTTTTAAAAAGGCATACCGTATATTCATCATTAGGAATCTGGTGGGTTTATTTGCTCTACTTAATAATTTCAAACATAAGAATTAGGAAGAATTTGCAAAGATTACATTACTTGGAATTTCTGGTTTTTTCATGACTAATCATCTTTACTACATAAATCAGTAAATGTAGCTTCAAATGTCTTACCATGTTAACCAAGTATTATAAGCTTATTGCTCTCCATGTGACACAAAAAATGTTAATCTATTGCAGTCCTCAATGCTGAAATGACCTGAATTAATTGTATTTGATTGTAAATGTCTCCTATTTGCTTTATGGGGCAATGAAAATACAGGAAATAAACATTTGTAACGTCTGGAGTTATTTTAAATGATTCTGCCATGGTTCAAACCTGTATTTGCATTACGTTCTTTAATTTCAGTATCTGGCATGAGTGACAGGAAAATTTTCTATTGCAATACCAATTATATCATTTTCCACCATGTTCTTTACAGAAAATTGGAGGCTCTACACTACCCTCATCGAGTTTAATTAATAAATATAAATATTAACTTCTTACATTGTAAACATTAGATATATAGTGTATGGACACTATAATACTGTTTGAATATATTACAGTTGTTATTGACTTCAGATTTTTAATAAGCTGAAAGTATTCTTCTGTAAATCCATTTTTGGCGGACAATGCAGGTGCATGAATGGCAGTACAACCCCGGTGTTATTTCACATTGGAACATGTAACTAACAGTATACACAATGCTACTAGAGCTAACTGAGCAACCAAGCATGATCCTATTGGAAAAAGAGAATTTAAGGTGACTCAAGGAGTGCTTTTCCCCTACCACATGATATCAGAAAGTCTGTGCCTCTCCAGGACAACAACAAAAAAGGCTTAGGTTCATAGAAACTTAAATTTGAAAGGGAAACTAGAAGTAGAATCTACCTTCCTATTTTTACAAATGGCATCTCTAACAGATGATCATAACTCTATTTGAACATTATCCCAGTGAGTAGTTCATTCCCTAAAACAATCCATTTAATTGGATGGCATCTTTATTCAGAACTTCCTCTTGAATTGAACTAAATTTGTTTCCTGGTAACTTCCACCCAGTTGATTCTAATGTTTAGACCTAGAACAACCCTCTTCCCTCTTCTACATCAGTTCTTTAAATGTTTGGAGACAAATACTTTCTCTTAAAAATCCATTCTTCTCCAGTTTATATATCCCATGTTCCTTTAAACCTTCCTTATATGACTTTAATTCTAGACTATTTATGATCATAATCATCCCCTAAGAGAGACTTACTTCTCAATGCCTCTTTTAAAATATGGCCTAAAACTGAATACTTGTCTCTTAATATGGGCACTACATTACATATTTTGTAGTCAATATGTTTCAATGTCATCCTGGCCTGCCAAGCTATCATTTTATTATATTCCATATGGCCAGCTATTATGTGACATTGTTTCCACCACTCATATGATATGCAATAATGTTAACTTAGTCAAAAAACAGCTGATTCATATCTTCTGTATTTACAGAGAAAACAGCTTAAGTCAAAGAGGATATCAGAAAAGTAGACAACCTCCTATCTTCTCATTTTAATGTAGTGAGAGTATATGTAGAAAACAACAATTCAGGAAAGAAGGCTAACTTCAAGCAGAGTTGAATAGAAATTGATTTCTCCTAAATGTTCCTTAGCCCTAAGAGTAGGGAAAAAAATATTTGGATGGGAAGGCACCCTAGATTTGGGAATAGCAAGAGCAAAGGTAATGAGTAGAGAATGTGCATTAAAGACCCAAGTTGGTTGCAGAAGAGCCTAAATGGGAAAGTCATGGGCAACATGACCAAAGAGAGAGGTTGAGAGCAAATTGTGGAAGACCATATGTCAGCCTAAAGATTTTGGGCAATTATCTGTACTTAAAGAAGCTAACATTTTTTTTTTTTAAATCTAAGTCATGAAAAGTCTGGCTGGTGAAGGGGAATAATAGCAAGTCTACATTCTGCCTATCACATGGTTTCCTTCATTTTCTTTTCAGCCAAATCCCTCATGGACCCACCAAGCATGAGAGATTTCTCTCTTCTTTGCCACAATTTTCAAATAGCAATCTACAATCAGGTTTGCACTATCACAGGAAAACTTGGGCCAAATTCAAATGTCAACAGAAGTAGGGTGGATCACATTTATCTGCTTAGTTAAGTTTACATTTATTCTAAAAGTCATTGACTTATAGAACAGAAAAAGAGCATAGAGATGGATGCAGAGAACAAAGCCCAGAGATATTGGTGTTACTCAAATTACACACTTGCTACTGGGGGTAGCTAAAGAGAGGAGATATCTGGGCTCAGTGTTCTTTGAGCTACATGAGACTGACTCCTCTTGATGCAGACATTTGGAAATGACAAAAATAAGCCCAAAGAAGAAAAAAATTCACTATTCCCTTTACCTCTTCCTTCTTGATATGCCAATCCAAAGTATATCATGCAGTGGGATGAAACATGATACCCAATAGTCACACACTATATTAAGCCAAGTCTACATAGGTATAATGGAATCAGATATCATGGAATATTGCCATTCTGAATGACTATGGAGAACTGGAATAGGACATCTGAGCCTCTATTGCCTTGTGGATAAGATGGTAAATGTCAGTATGAACATAGCCTTTGGCAAATTGAAATGACAAATAATTAAACTGTGTTTAGTTGCAACTCATTCTCTTGAGTCTGTTTTAAAAGGCGACCTTGGATGCCCATTGTGTTAAAGTACATGTCAACAACATTTGTTTTTCAAGGCAGGGACAACCCTGGGGTTGTTTCTACCTCTTTGTCATGGCTTTGTGCATAAGCAACTTAGTATTAAAAGAAGCTGGTGAAAAACATTTTTTAGAGACTATGGTGACTATTTGGGACAGTGGTGATACTATGCTATAAGTATATTTTTGTCATACTGATCAATTTATTTTCATTAGCTTATCAATTTCATTGGATGGAAGTTATCCAGGAAAGAGAGTGGTCCCATTAATTTTCAGGATCTATCTATCTCTCTCTCTCTCTCTCTCTCTCTCTCTCTCTCTCTCTCTCTCTATCTATCTGTCTATCCATCCATCTATCTAGTTTTAAAGACATGTTATCTGTTCAAACTCTCAATTAGACTCCATCCTATTTGAATTTCTTCAAAACTGGCCACTACTTATACAACATTTCACACATTTTACACATTTTAGGAGAATATTTTACCAGTATTCTACCAAATGCATTACATAGACATTTTAAAGGCATTTATTCTAGTTGAACTTGAGGCTATTTGCTAATTTAAAATAAAAGTTAATTGTTACTCACAACATATTGTTGTTACAATTAATTCATTTGTTGTTAATATTAATTCATTTCATCAATGAATTAATTCTCATAAATATGACTTCTATGTTGCAGCCTCTTCAAAGAATAGACAACTTATTTGAAATAAAAGACAGGTAATGTGAAAATAAATCACAAATTTAAAAAGATTGATGCAATTAAGTGATAATGACATTGGGACAGAAGCAGTATTATCTAGTAGTTATTTAAAAAACTACCATTTGCCATTTGGCCAAAGTTCAGTCAGCTATAAAATTCAGGTTGTTGTGCTAGATTAGATAATATATAAAGCCATTTCCATTTCTAGTATGCTATGATACTAAAAAATAACTAGGTGAATTAAGTCTTATACAAGATTATATTTCTCTTACTAGTACTACTTAACAGGTCATCTCTTACCATGGTCCTTTCTTTATCATTTAAATAATTCATTTGTACTGTAAGAAAGTAGTGCTTCCCCTGTCCATGAACAGAGTATTCACCTTGATCTGGGATAGAATAAAATTCAATATATATTTTAATACTCTGGAGCTATTTCCCTTTAGCTCCCTCTAAAGGCTCTCATAAACAACTGCTACCCTCAAGCTATATAGCAGTAACAGTCCATTGTTTTTCCACATGGTTTCATGTATTACCTATACGCTATCCTAACAACAATCAATCTTGTGAGGAAGACTAATAATATCTCCATTTGACAGATTATGAATTAAAGCATAAAGCAGTTTAATTACTTTTCTCCAGTCACCTAGTTAATAAGAGAAACAAGTCTGAAACCCACATCTGTTCATTTACATCCTTTTGTACTTTTCACTGTATCATTACCCAGCCTTGACCATTGATAGTGCTGCTGCTGCTGCTGATATAACTAAATCAGTCAGGATAGGCTATTCTATGCTGCCCAACAACAAATTTCAGTGGTTTAAAACAATACAAGTTTATTTCTCACTCATGCTACATTTCTAACATGGATCAGCAGGGAGGTTCTGCTTCTTATTTAGTTAATTCAGTGACCAGACTAGCAAAGGATCTACCATCTTGTAACTTATACTACCTGGAACATATGGCCTACTTGGTCAACAGGGCAGAGAAGCAGAAGAATATGAATAATTTACATCCACCTTTCTAGGTTTTGATCCAGAAGTGACACACATTAGTTTCACCTACTGCCTATGGGACAAAACTTGTAATACAACACAGCCTCATTCAACTACAGAGAGACTGGGAAATGTGAAGTACAAGGATGTCTGGTGAGCAGTAAATGTCTCTGCCATGATAGCTATCATTTATTGAATTCTTAGCATGTGCCAGGCACTGTGCTAAGCACATTGTGTCATTGCTTCATTTAATTCTTACTGTAGTCCTGTACTATAAAATATAACCATTATACGGATGAGAGAACCGGGTTTGAGAGTGACAATCTGCATAAGGTTTCACAGACGGTAAATGGCTGAGCCAGGATTCAAATCCAGATCATTCTGATTCTAGAGCCAACTCTAAAGTTAATTTATTCAAGTCCAATTCCATTTAATATATCTTCCCTTTAGTCATCCTCAGATCCTTCCTTTAAATGAACAAGTTTTCACCTGTTCTCTCTCACTTGACTCCTATTTCCACTTTTATTTTCATTCTAAATGTATGAAGTATGAAGAGTCAAAGAAGTTAGATGAATGAATGATAAAGAGACCACTTTTCTTGTATTTTTCTTCCTTTCACACAATAGTACTTTCTCTTGTATATGAGGTCCTAGAAACCAACCAGCAAGGGTATTTAATTGCTTGATCCTATTTACTATTACTCCAGAGCATACCAGTCACCCCGCTTATTAGGACTTCTTAAATATAAAACAATGCCTATTATCTGCCTTGTGTCTTCTTTGTAAGAAGGGCCCAATGATAGTCTTTATAATTTAGAATATGCCTGTTATAAGATGCTTCCTTTAATAGCTATTTACAACTAAGGTCACCAATTTATACCTGGAATTAAAGAAAGATCAGCTCAGATATGTATAGAATGATAATTTTTCACAAAAATAGTTACAATGGAAGTTTTTAGATAGCCCTGTTACCCCATAACTAAATTATCCAGAAAATCATATATCATTCCTTAAAATTTCATATAATTTTTATGAATTGGGATTTAAAACACTTATGAAACTCTGGCTAATGTGGAAAATATTGGCTTAATAGATACATTTTACTAAATAACATCTGACTAGTGTCTTACATACTCATTTAATTTGGGGGTTAAAAGCGACCTCCCTCATTTCACCAATAAGGAAATAAGGGTCTAAGAGAAGTTATTTATTCACAAATAGGCAAATAATTAGAGGCAACACAAAGCTAAGAACCTAGGCCTCCTCAGATTCTCAGTCTAGGCTAATTTAAAATAGTCATATTCATAAAATCTTGCTTCTAGAAAGTTAAAATTGAACTCTCTCAAAGCACTATAAATGTTTATATTGGGTAAGGAAACACATTCCTATTAACATATTTATCACTCATAGCTTTGAATAATTACATTTCAAATTTATCATTGATTACCAGGAAATAGCTAAGAATCTACTCAAGCATAGAAAGATAACAGGTATAGAGACATGGCTAGAATATTTGCATCATTAATTAGTAACATATGTGTTTACTGGAGTGTTATAGCAAATTTTAAATATATCTCTGTACCATTTGACTTATACAATGAGCATGGATTGCCTTTATAATGAATAAAAAGAGGGTTTTCACAAGATTTTAAAACACAATTGTAGTTTGTATTTGTTTAAAATCTTTTATCTGGTGATCTCAATGTACTTTTCTGACTTACAAGAATAAAAAGAATAATTTCATGCAATGCCATAAGTAGAGACTGTGTGGAGTTTTAGAAAAAGCATCAGGCATTTAAGATGTGTCACTTTGTTACAACAGAGCAGTGGAAGATCTGAATTATTGTCTTAGTTGTGTGAATTTGGGTAAACAGGAAGTAATCACTCCAAGATTTTTTTTCTTCTGTCAAGTAGGGATAAAAATACCTGCATTGTCAACATCACAGGTTTGTTGTAGGTATTACACAATTTAATGTTTGCAAAATGAAAATTAACTTATAAATTTAAGGTATGATTTTTGTGTGTTAGCATACATAAATTAATATTCTTTTCATATACACCTGTATACATATATCAACATTTGCCCTACACCATAGCTTGCTAATTTTTAACTTCACAGAAAGCAGACAAAAGCCAAGAAGTTCTATTATTTGTGCTAAATTTTATAGCAAATGACAGATTTTAAGAGCTATTATTCTTCGGGTGCCTTCTACCTTCTATGTGGTCTAACCCTGTGAAGTTTTTAATATATATAAATCAAAGACCAGGGAGGTTAAGTAAATTGCTCAAGGTCACACAGCTGGTAAGTAGCAGAGTCAGGATTCACATTCAGGTTTTTCAGACTCCAAAGTTCTTTCTTTACTCTGTGCTCTCTTTCAGAGATCCTAGTCACCTGCTAGGGAAATGTTCACCTTCTTTTGGCATGCTTGTGTGTTTTCCAGACATTGAAGTGGTACAGAATAGCATTTGCTTTTGTAACTCACTTTCTCTAACAAAATAAATGGCTCCTTTTTGACGTCTGTTCTGTTGACCTTTTGTCTCTGTGCTAAAAATCTTTTTTCTAACTTGCCCTTTCTGTAAGAGTGAAATGATTTTGATTGAATTTATCATCGTCCAGAAATATGGGGCCTTTTTGAGTTTAAAGTGTTTACAAAGATAGCCTTTTCCCCTGGATTTGATTATCTCATTGACAGCAGTCGGTATCTTCATGCATAGGAATGTATTTACTTATAGGCACATAAGTAATTCATTTATAAAATTGAATTATCTGGCTAGGGAGATTGTGTGTTTTGATTGTGTAGCAGTCCTTCTGAAACAGACTTACAATTGATAAAAGCCAGATGGAAAGCGGAAACAGTCCATTTCATGATTCTTTAAATGTTTAAGTTCGTTAACCCTTGCACTTCAGATTTTTTGAAGTTCAGTAGTAGGGTGGAAACAATTTGTTGGTGAGGTTTTAATATGCAAAATGGTCAGTAAGTGCTTATAACATTCTGTACAGGGGAAAGAGTTTCAGCTTTAGGAGAGTTTCAAGGATAACATTAATGGCTCATTGTTAAAATCTTGTCTATTGCTCCTTATTTTCTTTTCTGTATTTTTTCATCAGAATGAATTTTAATTTGTATACTGTGCTTGTTAGTCCCCCTTATGTGGGCAAGAGCTGATTCTTAGTGTCTCTAAAGTATCTTACTATATGAACACATATCCACGTTATTGGTTCAAATGCATCTTATAAATATACTTCTTACTAAAATATGTCATTTTCTTTAAATAATTATTTAAATATTAATTAATATCATGAGCAATTTTATGGGTTATAACTTAATCCTTACAGCAACATTTTGAGGTAGGTACTACGATTATCAACTCTCTCATTCTTCAGACTGAAGAAACTTGAGCTTGGAGAGCTCACACAACTTTCCCATGATCACAAAACCAGAAGCAATGGAACCAGGATTTGAACCCAGATAATCTGACTTCAGCATCTAGGCTCCTAACCACTATCCTATGTGGTTTCTCTATTTATTAAGAAGCCAATTAAGCATGATGATATGATAAGCACCATACAAAGAAAACAGGTCCTTCCTATTTTTATTTTTAATAATGGCACTACCATACCCCCACTCTCCTTAGCACAAAACAATAGAGTCATTTCACACCTCCCTCTCACTCACTCCTTACATGGAATCACTTGCCAAGATCCACAAATTTTATCTCTGCAATGACTAAATCCATTATCTCTGCTACCATACTAGTTCAAGTCTTAATCGCTTATCACCCCCAGAATATTGCTGCTTCTCTTAGTGTCCAATTATCTCCCCAACCAAACTATGCTATATACCAATAACACTAAAAGGGATATCTTCTTAATGTACAGGTATAAGTATGATGTTCATAAACATTCCCACTACTGTTATAATTAAGTCCAAACTACTCAGCTTGACAATTAAGGCGTTCAATAATCTGGCCTCAGTGTTCCTTTCTATAATTATTTCTTAGCTTTCATACACAAGTTCTATGTTCCAACTTAAAGAAACTACTCCCAACTCCCTAAGTACAGCCTTTATTTTTTCTGTCTCCATGCCTTTGTTCAATACTGTTCCCTCTATCTGCGATTCCTTTCCTTGTCATTTCTGCCAATTAATATTCTATTTAACTTTTAAAAGCACACATCAAATTGTACCTCATCTATGATTTTATTCCCATCCTCACACACACAGTTTGTATTTAGTTTCCTCAGTTGAACATTCATCATATTATTTTGTACCTTCCCTTGGCTCTTTTCATATTATGAAGAGATACTTATTTCTGCCCTTGCTTTAACTTCCTTTTTAGATGGTAAGATTCTCAAGGTCTACAGATATGCCTTCTTCATCTTTATGTTCTACACGGACCTAACCAAATTCCTTGAACTTATTAAATACCTAGAGTTTATTGAAATGCATAAAGATAGCCCCTAATATCTCCAATGAGTTTATCATCTCTGCACCAAATGAATTATGATACTTTATTCTAAATCAGTACAAAACAGAGTAATCTAAGCTGAAAATGCATGTATTTCTGAGATTTGGGGGTAGGGTGGGGAAGTAAATGGTGTCCCAGTATAGTTTAAGTCAAGTAAGGAATAATTCTTTTGTTCCTATGGGATTTCCAAGAAGTATTCAGGCTGTCATTCTGCTAATGGGATGAGCCCAAGTATGAAGCCAGAGTAATTATGTGACTCCAGCAACTAAGCATTGGCTCTGTCTTTTATCAAACCTGTAAAAGTATGGGTGAAGTAGATTTGGGATCAGCAAAGCTTATGTCTGATACAAGACTTGAAGGTTACTCCATTCCGCATCCAGGAGAACCTATAACTTCTAAGTCCAAAGTGCAATGGAATTCGATACTAACTTGAACACAACTGAAGATTTGGGGTAATGATTTGGGAAGAACACTGATATGACAATCTATAGACTTGTGAACTAAACTTTATTACCAACTAGTTGTTTGAGCCTGAGGCTCCTATCTTCTCACAAAATGAGGAGGCTAAACTAAAAGCAGTTTTTTCATACATTAATCTTTCATGAGTCAAATTGTATGTATTAATGCCTATCAGAAAGATGACACATAGATGCAAATTATTTTGCTGGGAGGGGTATTCAAAATACTTGTAATAATAATAGCTAATGCTTACTATGTGCCAGGCATTTTCCTAAGTGCTTTAGTTAAAATATCTCAATTAATAGTCATAAAACTCTAAGAGATCATTATTATTCCAATCATCCCCATTTTTCAGATGAGGAAACTAAATTAGAGACAGGTTATGTAACTTGAGAAAGGCCCCACAGATAGTAAGTTTGGCAGAACTGGAATATGACCCATGGAGTTTGACTCCAGTCTGTGATCTCATCCAGAACTTTATATTGTTCCTCCTGTTTTCCTCCACTTTTTCTATATATTCTAGACACTCAAACCTTCTCTTTGTTGCTCAAGCAAGTGCCTTATCAACTCAGGGTCTCTAGACATGATATTTGCTCTTCCTGAAATGATTTTCTCCTAGCTTTCTGACCATCAATTTCTACTTATTATTCAGATCTCAGCATAAATTTCATTTTTACAGAGATGCCTTTTCTAATGTCTCAGTCTTGATTAGGTGCCTCTCTTATACACTGTCAAAGGACCCTTCACTTGATTTTTTCCTATCATTTCTCACAGTTATAATACAAAATATTATAGTTATGTACATATGTGTGTATGTATGCATGTATTTTCATCCCCCTCCCTTCTAGAATGTAAGCTTCAAAAGCCCAGAAACTTTGACTTATTCAGAGATTTATCCACTGTACATAGAATGGTGTTGGGCACAAAGTAGATGCTCACAAAATTTGTTAAATACGTCAATAAGTATATAAATATGTACTTGTAGACACTACCTGTGTGTTTAGAAAAAATGTTGGTACTTTTCTGTTTGAGGAAAATATTTCATGTAGTAATAATTATCTGTGTTCACAAGTAGAGTTAACATATATAGAGAGATAGAAGACAAATAGAGAGGTACTGGCCAGACTCCATTTCTAAAAATATCCTCCACATTTCCTACAATGTGTTGTTTCAACATTTATCAAGAGAAAATTCATTCTGTTTTGTCTTGAAGGGTTTATAACCTCCAGAGACCCTGGTTACAGAGAAGAAGGTCTTTCAGAAATGAGGTACAGGAAAAATGCGTGTCAGTGATGAAGAAGGAAACGGAAGGGGGTGAGAGAAGACCAAAAAGTAAAATAATCATACCAAAAGACAAACAGAACTATCCAGGGCAGCAGCGGGGAGGAGAGGGCAAGATGCCTGTTACAGGGACCTCTTACCTCCCCACACCCCTATGGAGCTCTCTGAGACTTGACGAGATGCTGCATTAAGGGGTGAAGAGCGACCCCGGCTGAGAGTCCAGGGTGTGCTCGATGTCAGCTCAAAGAGAGACCTTCAAGATGGTAGAAGAGTAAGACATGGAGATCACCTTCCTCCCCACAAATACATCAGAAATACATCTACATATGGAACAACTACTACAGAACACCTACTGAACGCTGGCAGAAGACCTCAGACTTCCCAAAAAGCAAGAAACTCCCGACGTAACTCAGTAAGGCAAAAGAGAAAAGAAAAAAAAAAACAGAGACAAAAGAATAGGGGCAGGACCTGCATCTCTGGGAGGGAGCTGTGAAGGAGGAAAAGTTTCCACACACTAGGAAGCCCCTTCACTGGAGGAGATGGAGGGTGGGCGGGGGGGGAGAGCTTCAGAACCACAGAGGAGAGCACAGCAATAGGGGTGCAGAGGGCAAAGCGGAGAGATTCCTGCACAGAGGATCGGTGCCAAACAGCAGTCACCAGCCTGAGAGGCTTGTCTGCTCACCCGCCAGGGCGGGCGGGGGCTGGGAGCTGAGGCTTTGGCTTTGGAGGTCAGATCCCAGGGAAAGGACTGGTGTTGGCTGCATAAACACAGCCTGAAGGGGGCTAGTGTGCCACAGCTAGCTGGGAGGAAGTCCGGGAAAAAGTCTGGACCTGCCTAAGAGGCAAGAGACCATTGCTTTGGGGTGCGTGAGGAGAGGGGATTCAAAGCACTGCCTAAACGAGCTCCAGAGACAGGCGTGAGCCAAGCTGTCAGCGCGAACACCAGAGACAGGCATTAAATGCTAAGGCTGCTGCTGCCGCCACCAAGAAGCCTATGTGCAAGCACAGGTAACTATCCACACCTCTCCTCCCGGGAGCCTGTGCAGACCGCCACTGCCAGGGTCCCGTGATCCAGGGACAACTTCCCTGGGAGAACACACAGCGTGCCTCAGGCTGTTGGAACGTCATACTGGCCTCTGCTGCCACAGGCTTGCCCTGCATTCCTTACCCTTCCCTCCCCCTGGCCTGAAGGAGCCAGAACCCCCTAATCAGCTGTTCCTTTAACCACCTCCTGTCTGTGTGGGGAACAGAAACCCTCAGGCAAGATACACACAGAGGCGGGGCCAAATACAAAGCTGAAAACAAGGAGCTATGCAAACAAATTACAGAAAGGGAAATTTCTCCCAGCAGCCTCAGGAACAGTGGAGTATATCTCCACAATCAACTTGATGTACCCTGCATTTGTGGAATACCTGAATAGACAAAGAATCAACCCAAAATTGAGGCGGTGGACTTTGGGAGCAACTGTAGCCTTGGGGTTTGCTTTCTGTACCTAATTAGTTTCTGGTTTTATGTTTATATTAGTTTAGTATTTATGCTTTATTGTCATTGGTAGATTTGCTTATTGATTTGGTTGCTCTCTTCCTTTTTTTTATATTTAGATATATATATATATTTTCCTTTTTCTCTTTTTTGTGACTGTGTATGTGTATGCTTTTTTGTGTGATATTGTCTGTGTAGCTTTGCTTCTGCCATTTGTCCTAGGGCTCTGTCTGTCTGTTTTTTTGGTTTGTTTATTTGTTTTTAGTATAGTTTTTAGTATTTGTTATCATTGGTGGATTTGTTTTTTGGACTGATTGCTCTCTTCTTTCTTTCTTTCTCTTTTTTATTATTTTTAATTTTTTTAAATTTATCTTTAATAATTTCTTTATTTTTTATTTTAATAACTTTATATTATTTTATTCTTTCTTTCTTTCTTTCATTTTGTCTCCCTTTTCTTCTGAGCCATGTGGCTGACAGGGTCTTGGTGCTCCACTCAGGTGTCATGCCTGTGCCTCTGAGGTGGGAGAGCTGAGTTCAGGACATTGGTCCACCAGAGACCTCCTGGCTCCATGCAATATCAACTGGCAAGAGATCTCCAGAGATCTCAACCTCAATGCTAAAACCCAGCTCCACTCAATGACCAGCAAGCTACAGTGCTGGACACCCTATGCCAAACAACTAGCAAGACAGGAAAACAACCCCACGCATTAGCAGAGAGGCTGCCTAAAATCATGATAATGTCACAGACACCCCAAAACACACCACCAGATGTGGTCCTGCCCACCAGAGAGAGAAGATCCAGCCTCATCCACCAGAACACAGGCACCAGTCCCCTCCAGCAGGAAGCCTACACAACACACTGAACCAAACGTAGCAACTGGGGGAAGACAAAAAAAAAATGCGAACAATGAACATGCAGACTTCAAAAAGGAGACCCCAAACACAGTAAATAAAACAAACTGAGAATACAGAAAAACGCACAGCAGATGAAGGAGCAAGGCAAAAACCCACCAGACCAAACAAATGAAGAGGAAATAGGCAGTCTACCTGAAAAGAATTCAGAGTAATGACAGTAAAGATGATCCAAAATCTTGGAAATAGAATGGAGAAAATAAAACAAACATTTAAAAAGGAACTAGAAGAACTAAAGAGCAAACAAACATTGACGAACAACAAAATAACTGAAATTAAAAATTCTCTAGAAGGAACCAACAGCAGAATTACTGAGGCAGAAGAATGGATAAGTGATCTGGAAGATAAAATAGTGGAAATAACTACCACAGAGCAGAATAAAGAACAAAGAATAAAAAGAATTGAGGACAGACTCAGAGACCTCAGGGACAACATGAAATGCACCAACATTCGAATTATGGGGGTCCCAGAAGAAAAAGAGAAAACGAAAGGGACTGAGAAAATATTTGAGGAGATTATAGTTGAAAACTTCCCTAATATAGGAAAGGAAATAGTCAATCAAGTCCAGGAATCACAGAGAGTCCCATACAGGATAAATCCAAGGAGAAACATGCCAAGACATATATTAATCTAACTATCAAAAATTAAATACAAAGAAAAAATATTAAAAGCAGCAGTGGAAAAACAACAAATAACATACAAGGGAATGCCCATAAGGTAAAAACTGATCTTTCAGCAGAAACTCTGCAAGCCAAAAGGGAGTGGCAGGATATATTTAAAGTGATGAAACGGAAAAAGCTAAAACCAAGATTACTCTACCCAGCAAGGATCTCATTCAGTTTTGACAGTAAAATTAAAACCTTTACAGACAAGCAAAAGTTAAGAGAATTTAACACCACCAAATCAGCTTTACAACAAAGGCTAAAGGAACTTCTCTAGGCAGGAAACACAAGAGAAGGGAAAGATCTACAATAACAAACCCAAAACAATTAAGAAAATGGTAATAAGAACATACATATCGATAACTACCTTAAATGTAAATGGATTAAATGCCCCCCCAAAAAATACATAGACTGGCTGAATGGATACAAAAACAAGACCAGTATATATGCTGTCTACAAGAGACCCACTTCAGACCTAGGGACACATACAGACTGAAAGTGAGGGATGGAAAAAGATATTCCATGCAAATGGAAATCAAAAGAAAGCTGGAGTAGCAATTCTCATATCAGACAAAATAGACTTTAAAACAAAGACTATTACAAGAGACAAAGAAGGACACTACATAATGATCAAGGGATCAATCCAAGAAGAAGATATAACAATGGTAAATATTTATGCACCCAACATAAGAGCACCTCAACACATAAGACAAACACTAACAGCCATAAAAGGGAAAATTGACAATAACAGAGTCATAGTAGGGGACTTTAACACCACACTTTCACCAATGGACATTTCATCGAAAATGAAAATAAATAAGGAAACACAAGCTTTAAATAAATGATACATTAAACAAGATGGACTTAATTGATATTTATAGGACATTCCATCCAAAAACAACAGAATACACATTCTTCTCAAGTGCTCATGGAACATTCTCCAGTATAGATCATATCTTGGGTCACAAATCAAACCTTGGTAAATATAAGAAAACTGAAATTGTATTAAGTATCTTTTCTGACCACAGTGCTATGAGACTAGATATCAATTACAGGAAAAAATCTCTAAGAAATAGAAACACATGGAGGCTAAACAACACACTACTTACTAACCAAGAGATCACAGAAGATATCAAAGATGAAATCAAAACATACCTGGAAACAAATGACAATGAAAACACGACGACCCAAAACGTATGGGATGCAGCAAAAGCAGTTCTAAGAGGGAAGTTTAGAGCTATACAAGCCTACCTTAAAAAACAAGAAACATCGCAAATAAAAAACCTAACTTTACACCTAAAGCAATTAGAGAAAGAAGAACAAACCCCCCCCCCAAAGTTAGCAGAAGGAAAGAAATCATAAAGATCAATTCAGAAATAAATGGAAAAGAAATGAAGGAAATGATAGCAAAGACAAATAAAACTAAAACCTGGCTCTTTGTGAAGATAAACAAAATTGATAAACCATTAGCCAGACTCATCAAGAAAAAAAGGGAGAAGACTCAAATCAATAGAATTAGAAATGAAAAAGGAGAAGTAACCACCTACACTGCAGAAAAGAAAGGATCATGAGAGATTACAACAAGGAAATATATGCCAATAAAATGGACAACCTGAAAGAAATGGACAAATTCTTAGAAATGCACAACCTTTGATACTGAACCAGGAAGAAATAGAAAATATGAACAGACCAATCACAAGCACTGAAATTGACACTGTGATTAAAAATCTTCAAACAAACAAGAACCCAGGACCAGATGGCTTCATAAGCGAATTCTATCAAACATTTAGAGAAGAGCTAACACCTATCCTTCTCAAACTCTTCCAAAATATAGCAGAGGGAGGAACACCCCCAAACACATTCTACGAGGCCACCATCACTCTGATGCCAAAGCCAGACAAAGATGTCACAAAGAAAGAAAACTACAGGCCAATATCGCTAATGAACATAGATGCAAAAATCCTCAACGAAATACTAGTAAACAGAATCCAACAGCACATTAAAAGGATCATACACTATGATCAAGTGGGGTTTATCCCAGGAATGCAAGGATTCTTCAATATATGCAAATCAATCAATGTGATACACCATATTAACAAATTGAGGGAGAAAAACCATATGATTGTCTCAATAGATGCAGAGAAAGCTTTTGACAAAATTCAACACCCATTTATGATAAAAGCCCTGCAGAAAGTAGGCATAGAGGGAAATTTCCTCAACATAATAAAGGCCATATATGACAAACCCACAGCCAACATCATCCTCAATGGAGAAAAACTGAAACCTTTTCCACTAAGATCAGGGACAAGATAAGGTTGCCCACTCTCACCACTATTATTCAACATAGTTTTGGAAGTTTTAGCCACAGCAATCAGAGAAGAAAAAGAAATAAAAGGAATCCAAATTGGAAAAGAAGAAGTAAAGCTGTCATTATTTGGAGATGACATGCTACTATATGTAGAGAATCCTAAAGATGATACCAGAAAACTACTAGAGCTAATCAATGAATTTGGTAAAGTAGAAGGATACAAAATTAATGCACAGAAATCTCTTGCATTCCTATACACTAATGATGAAAAATCTGAAAGTGAAATTAAGAAAACATGCCCATTTACTCTTGCAACAAAAAGAATAAAATACCTCAGAATAAACCTACCTAAGGAGACAAAAGACCTGTATGCAGAAAATTATGACACTGATGAAAGAAATTAAAGATGATACAAATAGATGGAGAGATATACCATGTTCTTGGATTGGAAGAATTAACATTGTGAAAATGACTCTACTACCCAAAGCAATCTACAGATTCAATGCAATCCCTATCAAACTACCAGTGGCATTTTTCACAGAATTAAAAGAAAAAGTTTCACAATTTGTATGGAAACAAAAAAGACCCTGAATAGCCAAAGCAATCTTGAGAAAGAAAAACGGAGCTGGAGGAATCAGGCTCCCTGACTTCAGAATATACTACATAGCTACAGTAATCAAGACAGTATGGTACTGGCACAGAAACAGAAATATAGATCTATGGAACAGGATAGAAAGCCCAGAGATAAACCCATGCACATATGGTCACCTTATATTTGATAAAGGAGGCAAGAATATACAGTGGAGATAAGACAGCCTCTTCAATAAGTGGTGCTGGGAAAACTGGAAAACTCTTTTACTTTCATGTAAAAGAACGAAAATAGAACACTCCCTAACACCATAGACAAAAATAAACTCTAAATGGATTAAAGACCTAAATATAAGGCCAGACACCATCAAACTCTTAGAGGAAAACCTAGGCAGAACACTCTATGCCATAAATCACAGCAAGATCCTTTTTGACCCACCTCCTAGAGAAATGGAAATAAAAACAAAAATAAACAAATGGGACCTAATGAAACTTAAGTCTTTTTCATAACAAAGGAAACCATAAACAAGACGAAAAGACAACCCTCAGAATGGGAGAAAATATTTGCTAATGTAGCAACTGACATACGATTAATCTCCAAAGTTTCCAAGCAGCTCCTACTAGACCTACTAGAGAATGGACTCGAGGATGCGGGGAGGGGAAGGGTAAGCTGGGACAAAGTGAGAGAGTGGCATGGACATATATACACTACCAAACATAAAATAGATAGCTAGTGGGAAGCAGCCGCATAGCACAGGAAGCTGAGCTCAGTGCTTTGTGACCACCTAAAAGGGTGGGATAAGGAGGGTGGGAGGGAGGGAGATGCAAGAGGGAAGAGATATGGGGAAATATGTGTATGTAAAACTGATTCACTTTGTTATAAAACAGAAACTAACACACCATTGTAAAGCAATTATATTCTAATAAAGATGTTAAAAAAATACCTAGAAACAAATGACAATGAAAACCTGACGACCCAAAACCTATGGGATGGAGCAAAAGCAGTTGTAAAAGGGAAGTATATAGCAATGCACTCCTACCTCAAGAAACAAAAACATCTCAGATAAACAACCTAACCTTCTTCCTAAAGCAATTAGAGAAAGAAGAACAAAACAAAAGAAGAAACCCAAATTTAGCAGAAGGAAAAACATCATAAAGATCCGATCAGAAATAAATGAAAAAGAGATGAAGGAAACAATAGCAAAGATCAATAAAACTAAAAGCTGTTTCTTTGAGAAGATAAACAAAATAGATAAACCATTAGCCAGACTCATCCAGAAGAAAAAGGAGAAGACTCAAATGAATACAGTTAGAAATGAGAAAGGAGAAGTAAGCACTGACACTGCAGAAATACAAAGCATCATGAGAGATTACTACAAGCAACTATATGCCAATAAAATGGACAACCTGAAAGAAATGGACAAATTCTTAGAAAAGCACAATGTTCCGAGAGTGTACCAGGAAAAAATAGAAAATATAAACAGAGTAATCACAAGCACTGAAATTGAAACTATGATTAAAAATCTTCCAAGAAACAAAAGCCCAGGACCAGATGGCTTCACAGGTGAATTCTATCAAACATTTACAGAAGAGAATTAATACACAGAAATTTTTTCCATTTTTCTTTCTCATCTATTTGTATCTATTTGATTAATGATGTTGAGCATTCTTTTACCTACGCTTCTCAAACTCTTCCAAAATATAGCAGAGGGAGGAACACTCCCAAACACATTCTACGAGGCCACCACCCCTCTGATACCAAAACCAGATAGAGTTGCCACAAAAAAAAGGAAACTACAGGCCAATAACACTGATGAACATAGATGCAAAAATCCTCAATAAAATACTAGTAAACAGAATCCAACGGCACATTAAAAGCATCATACACCATGATCAAGTGGGGTTTATCCCAGGAATGCAAGGATTCTTCAATATATGCAACTCAGTCAATGTTATAGACCATATTAACAAACTGAAGGAGAAAAAACATATGATCGTCTCAATAGATGCAGAAAAATCTTTCTACAAAATTCAACACCGATTTATGATAAAAACCCTCCAGAAATTAAGCATAGAGGGAACTTACCTCAACATAATAATGGCCATATATGACAAACCCAAAGCCAACATTGTTTTCAGGGGTGAAAAACTGAAACCATTTCCACTAAGATCAGGAACAAGACAAGGTTGCCAACTCTCACCACTATTATTTAACATAGTTTTGTAAGTTTTAGCCACAGCAGTCAGAGAAGAAAAAGAAATAAAAGGGATCTAAATCAGAAAAGAAGAAGTAAAGCTGTCACTGTTTGCAGATGACATGATACTATACATAGAGAATCCTAAAGATGCTACCAGAAAACTACTAGAGCTAATCAATGAATTTGGTAAAGTAGAAAGATATGAAATTAATGCACAGAAATGTCTTGCATTCCTATACACTAATGATGAAAAATCTAAAAGATAATTAAGGAAACACTCCCATTTACCATTACAACAAAAAGAATAACATATCTAGGAATAAAGTTACCTAAGGAAACAAAAGACCTGTATGCACAAATCTATAAGATACTGATGAAAGTAATTAATGTTGAGATATACAACAGAAGGAGAGATATACCATGTTCTTGGATTGGAAGAATCAACATTGTGAAAATGACTATACTAGCCAAAGCAATCTACAGATTCAATGCAAGCCCTATCAAACTACCAACGGCATTTTTCACAGAACTAGAACAAAAAATTTCACAATTTGTATGGAAACACAAACGACCCCGAATAGCCAAAGCAATCTTATGAATGAAAAACGGAGCTGGAGGAATCAGGCTCCTGGACTTCAGACTATGCTACAAAGCTACAGTAATCAAGACAGTATGGTACTGGCACAAAAACTGAAATATAGATCAATAGAACAGGATAGAAAGCCCAGAGATAAACCCACGCACATATGGTCACCTTATGTTTGATAAAGGAGGCAAGAATATACAATGGAGAAAAGACAGCCTCTACAATAAGTGGTGCTGGGAAAACTGGACAGCTACATATTAAAGAGTGAAATTAGAACACTCCCTAAGTGGCATGGACATATATACACTACCAAACTTAAAATAGATAGCTAGTGGGAAGCAACCGTATAGCACAGGGAGATCAGCTCTGTGCTTTGTGACCACCTAGAGGGGTTGGATAGGGAGGGTGGGAGGGAATGGGATGCAAGAGGGAAGAGATATGGGAACATATGTATACATATAGCTGATTCACTTTGTTAAAAAGCAGAAACTAACACACCATTGTAAAGCAATTATACTCCAATAAAGATGTTAAAAAAATTAAAAAAAATAAACTCATAATGGACTAAAGACCAAAATATAAGACCAGACACTCTAAAATTCTTAGAGGAAAACATAGGCAGAACATTCTATGACATAAATCACTGAAGGATGCTTATTGACCCACCTTCTAGAGAAATGGAAATAAAAACAAAAATAAACAAATGGGACCTAATGAAACTTAAATCTTTTTCACAGCAAAGGAAACCATAAACAAGACGAAAAGACAACCCTCAGAATGGGAGAAAATATTTGCAAATGTAGCAACTGACATAGGATTAATCTCCAAAGTTTACAAGCAGCTCATGCAGCTCAATATCAAAAAACAAACAACCCAATCCAAAAATGGGCAGAAGACCTAAATAGACATTTCTCCAAAGAAGATACACAGATTGCCAACAAACACATGAAAGGATGATCAACATCACTAATCATTAGAGAAATGCAAATCAAAACTAGAATGAGGTATCACCTCACACACGTCAGAATGGCCATCATCAAAAAACCTATAAACATTAAATGCTGGAGAGGGTGTGGAGAAAAGGGAACCCTCTTGCACTGTTGGTGGGAATGTAAATTGATACAGCTACTATGGAGACCAGTATGGAGGTTCCTTAAAAAACTAAAAATAGAACTACCATACGATCTAGCAATCCCACTACTGGGCATATACCCTGAGAAAACTGTAATTCATGAAGAGTTATGTGCCACAATGTTCATTGCAACTCTATTTACAATAGCCTGGACGTGGAAGCAACCTAAGTGTCCATCGACAGATGAATGGATAAAAAAGTTGTGGCACATATATACAAAGGAATATTACTCAGCCATAAAATGAAACGAAACTGAGTTATTTGTAGTGAGGTGGATGGACCTAGAGTCTGTCATACAAAGTGCAGTAAGTGAGAAAGAGAAAAACAAATACCATATGCTAACACATTTATTTGGAATCTAAAAACAAAAAAATGTTTCTGATGAATGTATGACCAGGACAGGAATAAAGAGGCAGATGTAGAGAATGGACTTGAGGACACGGGGATGGGGAAGGGTAAGCTGGGACAAAGTGAGAGAGTGGCATGGACATATATACACTACCAAATGTAAGATAGATAGCTATTGAGAAGCAGCCACAATGCGCTGGGAGGTCAGCTCGGTGCTTTCTGACCACCTAGAGTGGTGGGATATGGAGGGTGGGAGGGAGGCACAGGAGGGAGGATATATGGTAATATATGTATACATATAGCTGATTCACTTTGTTTTACAGCAGAAACTAACACACCATTGTAAAACAACTTTACTCCAATAAAGATGTTAAAAAATAAATAAAGGGAGTGAGATGCAAAAAAAAGAAAAAAAAGAGAGAGAGAGAGAACCATCCTGTGACAAGCCACAGACATGGCACTTGTTTTTATCCTCCGTTGTTAAAGTAACCTCTACATATCTCCATACATTGCTAAGGAAGAAGCAAACAGCATGATAATCTCCACTATTTCTCCACCAAATAATTAGTTTCAAGGTCATAATACTATCAAATTCGATTTAATTGTAAAATTGTTATGGATTGAATATTTATAATCATTTATAACACATTTAAGTTAAAATTTATCATTTATTTTCATATTTATAATTATATGTAAGCACAGTAAACTTCCTGTTACATTTTCAGCAAATTCAAATTTTTCTAAATGTCAAATATATTTACAAGTGGAAGAGTGCTAGAGTTATTCTCTAAAGAAATAGTTATTGAAAACAATAACTAAAATAGTTAATTAAATTGCTGAAAACTGGTCAAACATTTAATCAGGTTGAATTCTGGCACTTTTTTGCAAATTACCTAAGATAGAGCTTCCTAAAATCATCCTATGTTTCATTTCCATCTGAAATCTGATACCAGATGTCAAAAATTTTAATTAAATATCTAGGTAGCATTTTTGGAATGTTTTATGATTCATCGAGTGCTATCATATATATTGACTAATTTAATTTAAATTAAAGTTCACATACTGCCAGGAACAGCAAGAATGTGCAGCCTATATTTTCACTCACTGTTCACCTTAATGCCAACCATTCAGGGAAGGCTATGTAAAAAGTCCTCTGCTCAAAAGAAAAGTATGGATGTAATATATTTTAAATTATATACATATCTTAATAACATCACTAAAGAAATTGGGTAATTTAACGGATGTGTGAGGAGAGCAGATACTTTTTTTTTTTTTAATACTCTGTGGGATTGTTGAGGCAAGTGTAAATTCAAGCAAAATAAGCCAAGTTAAAAGAAGCACTGAAATATAAATCAAAGTATGTCGCCTCACTGGTGCTTGCAGGGAAACAGACAAGACTGTGAAAGCAATAGGCATAGTTGGAAAATTAAAAATCGTTTTGCATGCAGGCTTCCTTGTGTATATAGCAAGATTTTGCAGTCATACTTCTAAAATAGATAATGATGATTGTGTTGATCCTGTAATATAAACATAATATAAAATATTTTATCCTATGCTTTTACCTACTCCACTTCTTTATCAAACTACCTAAACTACAATACCATAGGAGCAAAACCTGAAAACATATTTAAATGGTCTTTAAGACGAGAAAGAAAGAAAACTCTTGAATTTTATTTCATGTTCAAAGAAAATTTAAAATAACATTCAAGTAGGAGGATGTTAACTTAGATTTGTTCAAGAATAAAGTGATGTAACAATCTTACTGGTCTAATTTTCAGTGATAAAATTTTGTACAAACTAAATCATATCAGGTAGCAATTTAAAAACAAAGAAGACAAGCTGCCAGAAGTGAAACTGGCAGGGAAGAAGAAACTGGAAAAAGAATGACTATAAAGCAATATAGGGCTATTCAATAAGTCATATTAGCCCTACACATTTGGATAGGCCCTAAAGAAATACACACACACACACACACACACATATATACACACACACACACAGAGTGCCCTTTTTTAAGTACATATGGCCAGAGGTCAGAGATTATATATTTGTGTGTTCTCTCTCTTCTTTAGTGAGATAAACTACTATCAACATCAGAGTACAGTTGACCCTTGAACAACACGGGTTTGAACTGTGTGGGTCCACTTTTATGCGGATTTTTTCAATAAATACTACAAGACTACACGTGGCACAGTTGGTTGAATCCGCAGATGTAGAACCTCGGATACAGAGGGCCGACTATGGGACTTGAGCATTCCCGCATTTTGGTATTCACAGAGGGTCCTTGGACCAATGCCCTATGGATACAAAGGGATGAGGGATACCTGTTTAAGAAATCGCCTTAAGGGAATAGGGGCAGGAACAAGAGCTTGGTTACTCTAGGGAGAGAGGAGTGACTTCACACAGAAGAGTCATGGATAAGCAGGAGTTGAGAGAAAATATTCTAGGTCTTTATGGTGGTGGACATTGGAACCAGTCTTTACATAGTGCTCTAGGTTCTGCTTGAATCCTATAGGAGCTTGTCATGTCATTCAAAAAGCCAATGCCAATAAAAGGGCCTACATAATCCAGTCTACTGTTTTCTGATCTAAAGTCCTACAACTACTTCCTGTTGCTCACACTACTTCACTCACATCAGTCTCCTTGCTTTTCCTAAACCATGTCAGACATAATCCCACCTCTAGGTCTTTACAGTTGCTATTCCTTCTGTCTGGAACACTCATTCACTAATAACCTAAATCCTCTCTTCTCATCTCCTTCAAATGTCACCTTCTCCTTGAGTTCTTCATTGACTACTCTATTTTAATTACAATCCTTCTTTATTCTAAGAATAACTATATAATTTCCCTGTTTTATTTCTTTTCTGTAGCACTACCACCACTTAACATACTAAATATTTCACTTATTAATACTCAACGTCCATCAAAATGTAAGCTCCATGAGAATTTTTTTAAACTGCTGATACCCCAGTACCTAGCACTGTGCTTGGCACATGGTACATGTTCAATACATATTTTTAATGAATAGCCACCACAAGGAGAACTTTCTCTAATTCCCAAATAATTAAAATAGTGCTGTATAGATGGAGGAAATATATCAATGTAAAAACAGTAGAATCCAGAAATGTAGTCAAATATAAATACGTGTTTAGCATATGGTAAAGATGGTAAATAAAGTCAGTGAGAAAAGTTTGAATTAGTCAATCAATGGTCTTGGGATGATAGTCTGGCCTGGGGGTTCCCAATATTTTTCAAGTAATGACATACATTAAATTATATTTATTTGTCACATTAAATTATATTTATTTGAATGTATAGAGGAGTCTGATCATGGTTGAAGGCAAGTGATCCAAGAGTTCTGACAGACCGTAACCCTTCCTGGCCACCCCCAAGGCTGATGAGATCATGTCTGTGACCACCTGAAGGATTATCAGTTGGGAATTTCTGAGTTGACCATTTCTTTTTTTTTTTTTTTTTTTTTTTTTTTTAAACATCTTTATTGAAGTATAATTGCTTTACAATGGTGTGCTAGCTTCTGCTTTACAACAAAGTGAATCAGTTACACATATACATATGTTGCCATATCTCTTCCCTCTTGCATCTCCCTCCCTCCCACCCTCCCTATCCCACCCCTCTAGGTGGTCACAAAGCACCGAGCTGATCTCCCTGTGCTATGCGGCTGCTTCCCACTAGTTATCTATTTTACATTTGGTAGTGTATATATGTCCATGACACTCTCTCACCCTGTCACATCTCACCCCTCCCCCTCCCCATATCCTCAAGTCCATTCTCTAGTAGGTCTGTGTCTTTATTCCCATCTTGCCACTAGGTTCTTCATGACCTCTTTTTTTTTTTTTTTCCCTTAGATTCCATATATATGTGTTAGCATATGTATTTGTTTTTCTCTTTCTGACTTCATTCACTCTGTATGACAGACTCTAACTCCATCCACCTCATTACAAACACCTCCATTTCATTTCTTTTTATGGCTGAGTAATATTCCATTGTATATATGTGCCACATCTTCTTTATCCATTCATCCGATGATGGACACCTAGGTTGCTTCCATGTCCTGGCTATTGTAAACAGAGCTGCAATGAATATTTTGGTACATGACTCTTTCTGAATTATGGTTTTCTCAGGGTATATGCCCAGTAGTGGGATTGCTGGGTCATATGGTAGTTCTATTTTTAGTTTTTTAAGGAACCTCCATACTGTTCTCCATAGTGGCTGTATCAATTTACATTCCCACCAACAGTGCAAGAGTGTTCCCTTTTCTCCACACCCTCTCCAGCATTTATTGTTTCTAGATTTTTTGATGATGGCCATTCTGACCGGTGTGAGATGATACCTCATTGTAGTTTTGATTTGCATTTCTCTAATGATTAATGATGTTGAGCATTCTTTCATGTGTCTGTTGGCAATCTGTATCTCTTCTTTGGAGAAATGTCTATTTAGGTCTTCTGCCCATTTTCGGATTGGGTTGTTTGTTTTTTTGTTATTGAGCTGCATGAGCTGCTTGTAAATCTTGGAGATTAATCCTTTGTCCGTTGCTTCATTTGCAAATATTTTCTCCCATTCTGAGGGTTGTCTTTTGGTCTTGTTTATGGTTTCCTTTGCTGTGCAAAAGCTTTTAAGTTTCATTAGGTCCCATTCGTTTATTTGTGTTTTTATTTCCATTTCTCTAGGACCTGGGTCAAAAAGGATCTTGCTGTGACTTATGTCATAGAGTGTTCTGCCTATGTTTTCCTCTAAGAGTTTGATAGTGTCTGGCCGTACACTTAGGTCTTTAATCCATTTTGAGTTTATTTTTGTGTATGGTGTTAGGGAGTGTTCTAATTTCATACTTTTACATGTACCTGTCCAATTTTCCCAGCACCACTTATTGAAGAGGCTGTCTTTTCTCCAATGTATATGCTTGCCTCCTTTATCAAAGATAAGGTGACCATATGTGCGTGGGCTTATCTCTGGGCTTTCTATCCTGTTCCATTGATCTATATTTCTGTTTTTGTGCCAGTACCAAACTGTCTTGATTACTGTAGCTTTGTAATATAGTCTGAAGTCAGGGAGCCTGATTCCGCCAGCTCCATTTTTCGTTCTCAAGATTGCTTTGGCTATTCGGGGTCTTTTGTGTTTCCATACAAATTGTGAAATTTTTTGTTCTAGTTCTGTGAAAAATGCCAGTGGTAGTTTGATAGGGATTGCATTGAATCTGTAGATTGCTTTGGGTAGCAGAGTCATTTTCACAATGTTTATTCTTCCAATCCAAGAACATGGTATATCTCTCCATCTATTTGTATCATCCTTAATTTCTTTCATCAGTGTCCTATAATTTTCTGCATACAGGTCTTTTGTCTCCTTAGGTAGGTTTATTCCTAGGTATTTTATTCTTTTTGTTGCAATGGTAAACGGGAGTGTTTTCTTAATTTCACTTTCAGATTTTTCATCATTAGTATACAGGAATGCAAGAGATTTCTGTGCATTAATTTTGTATCCTGCTACTTTACCAAATTCATTGATTAGCTCTAGTAGTTTTCTGGTAGCATCTTTTGGATTCTCTATGTATAGTATCATGTCATCTGCAAACAGTGACAGCTTTACTTCTTCTTTTCCGATTTGGATTCCTTTTATTTCTTTTTCATCTCTGATTGCTGTGGCTAACACTTCCAAAACTATGTTGAATAATAGTGGTGAGAGTGGGCAACCTTGTCTTGTTCCTGATCTTAGTGGAAATGGTTTCAGTTTTTCACCATTGAGGACAATGTTGGCTGTGGGTTTGTCATATACGGCCTTTATTATGTTGAGGAAAGTTCCCTCTATGCCTACTTTCTGCAGGACTTTTATCATAAATGGGTGTTGAATTTTGTCGAAAGCTTTCTCTGCATCTATTGAGATGATCATATGGTTTTTCTCCTTCAATTTGTTAATATGATGTATCACGTTGATTGATTTGCGTATATTGAAGAATCCTTGCATTCCTGGAATAAACCCCACTTGATCATGGTGTATGATCCTTTTAATGTGCTGTTGGATTCTGTTTGCTAGTATTTTGTTGAGGATTTTTGCATCTATGTTCATCAGTGATATTGGCCTGTAGTTTTCTTTCTTTGTGACATCTTTGCCTGGTTTTGGTATCAGGGTGATGGTGGCCTCGTAGAATGAGTTGGGGAGTGTTCCTCCCTCTGCAATATTTTGGAAGAGTTTGAGAAGGATAGGTGTTAGCTCTTCTCTAAATGTTTGATAGAATTCGCCTGTGAAGCCATCTGGTCCTGGGCTTTTGTTTGTTGGAAGATTTTTAATCACAGTTTCAATTTCAGTGCTTGTGATTGGTCTGTTCATATTTTCTATTTCTTCCTGGTTCAGTCTCGGCAGGTTGTGCATTTCTAAGAATCTGTCCATTTCTTCCAGGTTGTCCATTTTATTAGCATAGAGTTGCTTGTAGTAATCTCTTATGATCGTTTGTATTTCTGCAGTGTCAGTGGTTACTTCTCCTTTTTCATTTCTAATTCTATTAATTTGAGTCTTCTCCTTTTTTCTCTTGATGAGTCTGGCTAATGGTTTATCAATTTTGTTTATCTTCTCAAAGAACCAGCTTTTAGTTTCATTGATTTTTGCTATTGTTTCCTTCATTTCTTTTTCATTTATTTCTGATCTGATCTTTATGATTTCTTTCCTTCTGCTAGCTTTGGGGTTTTTTTGTTCTTCTTTCTCTAATTGCTTTAGGTGCAAGGTTAGGTTGTTTATTCGAGATGTTTCCTGTTTCTTGATGTAGGCTTGTATTGCTATAAACTTCCCTCTTAGAACTGCTTTTGCTGCATCCCATAGGTTTTGGATCGTCGTGTCTCCATTGTCATTTATTTCTAGGTATTTTTTGATTTCCCCTTTGATTTCTTCAGTGATCACTTCGTTATTAAGTAGTGTATTGTGTAGCCTCCATGTGTTTGTATTTTTTACAGATCTTTTCCTGTAATTGATATCTAGTCTCATAGCGTTGTGGTCAGAAAAGATACTTGATACGATTTCAATTTTTTTAAATTTACCAAGGCTTGATTTGTGACCCAAGATATGATCTATCCTGGAGAATGTTCCATGAGCACTTGAGAAAAATGTGTATTCTGTTGTTTTTGGGTGGAATGTCCTATAAATATCAATTAAGTCCATCTTGTTTAATGTATCATTTAAAGCTTGTGTTTCCTTATTTATTTTCATTTTGGATGATCTGTCCATTGGTGAAAGTGGGGTGTTAAAGTCCCCTACTATGATTGTGTTACTGTCGATTTCCCCTTTTATGGCTGTTAGCATTTGCCTTATGTATTGAGGTGCTCCTATGTTGGGTGCATAAATATTTACAATTGTTATACCTTCCTCTTGGATCGATCCCTTGATCATTATATAGTGTCCGTCTTTGTCTCTTGTAATTGTCTTTATTTTAAAGTCTATTTTGTCTGATATGAGAATTGCTACTCCAGCTTTCTTTTGATTTCCATTTGCATGGAATATCTTTTTCCATCCCCTCACTTTCAGTCTGTATGTGTCTCTCGGTCTGAAGTGGGTCTCTTGTAGACAGCATATATATGAGTCTTGTTTTTGTATCCATTCAGCCAGTCTGTGTCTTTTGGTGGGAGCATTTAATCCATTTACATTTAAGGTAATTATCGATATGTATGTTCCTATTCCCATTTTCTTAAATGTTTTGGGTTTGTTATTGTAGGTGTTTTCCTTCTCTTGTGTTTCTTGCCTAGAGAAGTTCCTTTAGCATTTGTTGTAAAGCTGGTTTGGTGGTGCTGAACTCTCTCAGCTTTTGCTTGTCTGTCAAGGTTTTAATTTCTCCATCAAATCTGAATGAGATCCTTGCTGGGTAGAGTAATCTTGGTTGTAGGTTTTTCTCCTTCATCACTTTAAGTATATCCTGCCACTCCCTTCTGGCTTGCAGAGTTTCTGCTGAAAGATCAGCTGTTAACCTTATGGGGATGCCCTTGTGTGTTATCTGTTGTTTTTCGCTTGCTGCTTTTAATATGTTTTCTTTATATTTAATTTTTGATAGTTTGATTAATATGTGTCTTGGTGTGTTTCTCCTTGGATTTATCCTGTATGGGACTCTCTGTGCTTCCAGGACTTGATTAACTATTTCCTTTCCCATATTAGGGAAGTTTTCAACTATAATCTCTTCAAATATTTTCTCAGTCCCTTTCTTTTTCTCTTCTTCTTCTGGGACCCCTATAATTCGAATGTTGGTGCGTTTAATGTTGTCCCAGAGGTCTCTGAGACTGTCCTCAGTTCTTTTCATTCTTTTTTCTTTATTCTGGTCTGCAGTAGTTATTTCCACCATTTTATCTTCCAGGTCACTTATCCGTTCTTCTGCCTCAGTTATTCTGCTATTGATCCCATCTAGAGTATTTTTAATTTCATTTATTGTGCTTGTCATCGTTTCTTGGTTCCTCTTTAGTTCTTCTACATCCTTGTTAAATGTTTCTTGCATTTTGTCTATTCTATTTCCAAGACTTTGGATCATCCTTACTATCATTATTCTGAATTCTTTTTCAGGTAGACTACCTATTTCCTCTTCATTTGTTAGGTCTGGTGTGTTTTGACCCTGCTCCTTCATCTGCTGTGTGTTTTTCTGTCTTCTCATTTTGCTTATCTTACTGTGTTTGGGGTCTCCTTTTCACAGGCTGCAGGTTCGTAGTTCCCGTTGTTTTTGGTATCTGTCCCCAGTGGCTAAGGTTGGTTCAGTGGGTTGTGTAGGTTTCCTGGTGGAGGGAACTAGTGCCTGTGTTCTGGTGGATGAGGCTGGATGTTGTCTTTCTGGTGGGTTCGTCCACGTCTGGTGGTGTGTTTTGGGGTGTCTGTGGCCTTATTATGATTTTAGGCAGCCTCTCTGTTAGTGGATGGGGCTGTGTTCCTCTCTTGCTAGTTGTTTGGCATAGGGTGTCCAGCACTGTAGCTTGCTGGTCATTGAGTGAAGCTGGGTCTTGATGTTGAGATGGAGATCTGTGAGAGATTTTCGCCGTTTGGTATTACGTGGAGCTGGGAGGTCTCTTGTGGACCAGTGTCCTGAAGTTGGCTCTCCCACCTCAGAGGCACAGCCCTGATGCCTGGCTGGAGCACCAAGAGCCTTTCATCCACACGGCTCAGAATAAAAGGGAGAAAAAATGGAAAGAAAGAAAAAAAGAGGATAAAATAAAGCAATTATAATAAAAAATAAGAAAAAAAATTATTAAGAGTAAATTTATTAAGAAAAAAAATTTTTTATAATTTTTAAAAATAGATTTATTATTTTTTATACTAAAAATAAGAAAAAAATTATTTCGAAAAAATTTATTAAGAAAAAAATTTTTTAATTTTTTAAAATAAAAAATATGAAAAAACTTATTAAAAATTTTTTTTAAAAATAGAAAATAAGGAAAAAATTATTAAGAAAACATTTATTAGGGAAAAAAAAAATTTTTAAGCCAAAAAAAAAAAAAAAAAAAACGGACGGACCTAACCCTAGGACTAACGGTGAGAGCAAAGCTATACAGACAAAATCTCACCCAGAAGCATACACATCTACACTCACAAAAAAAAGGAAAAGGGGAAAAGTTAATATATCCTGCTCCCAAAGTCCATCTCCTAAATTTGGGATGATTCGTTGTCTATTCAGGTATTCAACAGATGCAGGCACATCAAGTTGTTTGTGGAGCTTTAATCCGCTGCTTCTGAGGCTGCTGGGAGAGATTTCCCTTTCTCTTCTTTGTTCGTACAGCTCCCGGGTTCAGCTTTGGATTTGGACCCGCCTCTGCATGTAGGTCCCCTGAGGGCGTCTGTTCCCCGCCCAGACAGAACGGGGTTAAAGGAGCAGCTGATTCGGGGGCTCTGGCTCAGTCAGGCCGGGGGGAGGGAGCGGTACGGAGGAGGCGGGGCGAGCCTGCGGCGGCAGAAGCCGGCGTGACGTTGCAGCAGCCTGAGGCGCGCCGTGCGCTCTCCCGGGGAAGTTGTCCCCGGATTACGGGAGCCTGGCCGTGGCGGGCTGCACAGGCTCCCGGGAGGGGCGGTGTGGAGAGTGACCTGTGCTCGGCCACAGGCTGTTTGGTGGTGGCAGCAGCAGCCTTAGCGTCTCATGCCCGTCTCTGGGGTCCGCGCTGATAGCCGCGGCTCGCGCCCGTCTCTGGAGTTCGTTTAAGTGGCGCTCTGAATCCCCTCTCCTTGCACGCCGCGAAACAAAGAGGCAAGAAAAAGTCTCCTGCCTCTTCGGCAGCTGCAGACTTTTTCTCGTGCACCCTCCCGGCTAGTTGTGGTGCGCTAGACCCTTCAGGCTGTGTTCACGCAGCCAACCCCAGTCCTCTCCCTGGGATCCGACCGAAGCCCGCGCCTCAGCTCCCAGCCCCCGCCCGCCCCGGCGGGTGAGCAGACAAGCCTCTCGGGCTGGTGAGTGCTGCTCGGCGCCGAGCCTCTGTGCGGGAATCTCTCCGTTTTTCCCTCTGCGTCCCTGTTGCTGTGGGATCCGCGCTGATAGCCGCGGCTCGCGCCCGTCTCTGGAGCTCGTTTAGGCGGCGCTCTGAATCCCCTCTCCTTGCGCGCCGCGAAACAAAGAGGCAAGAAAAATTCTCTTGCCTCTTTGGCAGCTGCAGTCTTTTTCCCGGACTCCCTCCCGGCTAGCACCGAAGCCCGAGCCCCAGCTCCCAGGCCCCGCCCGCCCCGGCGGCCGAGCAGACAAGCCTCTCGGGCTGGTGAGTGCTGGTCGGCACCGCTCCTCTGTGCGGGAATCTCCGCTTTGCCCTCCGCACCACTGTGGCTGCGCTCTCCTCCGTGGCTCCGAAGCTTCCCCCCTCTGCTACCCGCAGTCTCTGCCCACGAAGGGGCTTCCTAGTGTGTGGAAACCTTTCCTCCTTCACAGCTCCCTCCCACTGGTGCAGGTCCCGTCCCTATTCTTTTGTCTCTGTTATCTTTTTTCTTTTGCTCTACCCAAGTACGTGGGGATTTTCTTGCCTTTTGGGAGGTCTGACGTCTTCTGCCAGCGTTCAGTGGGTGTTCTGTAGGAGCAGTTCCACGTGTAGATGTATTTCTCATGTATCTGTGGGGAGGAAGGTGATCTCCGCGTCTTACTCTTCCGCCATCTTGCCCCTCCCTGACCATTTCTAAGGAAAAAAATCTAGACCCTTATTTTTCTAATTAACCCAAGAAATAATACTGGTGGATTCAAGCTATAAATGTAAAGTTTAAAGCCCATAAAATTATAAGAAAACAAGAAGATTTTTCTAAGCATTATGATATATACAGAAGCAGAAGAGATTAAATTGATTAATTAGACAATATAAAAATTTAAAAATTCAATGGAAAAAAATCCCAACATAAGCAAAATTTAAAAAAAACAAGCTGGGGGAAATATTACTATTATACTAATTTTCAAAGAGCTAATTTAAATAAATAAGAAATGTAAAAAAAAACCTATTAGAAAAATTGGCAAACCAACGGAGAGGAAATCCACAGAATAAAAGACCAAGATGGCTAATAAACTTGTTAAAAAATGCTGTTTCACTTATAAATAAAACAAAATTTAAAACAGTTAAGAAATGACAATACCCAATATATGTGAGTTGTGAGAAAATGAGCTTTCTAAGTCACCCACGTTATGTGTCATATTCCCTTTATCCATTTTGTCCCCACTATGTTTGCTTTATTTCTGTTCTTTCAAAGTTATCTTTGTTTAATATGACATAATTGAAGAAATGAAGATGGTAAACATCCAAATACATACATCATTTTCCAGCAAATTTTCTTATACTCCCTGAAAATCAGTTGCTGACAACTTAGAACTAAAAATGTATCTTTGATTCTATTCAAGTTTGTTCTCTCTATGAGCAGAGTATTACTGTGATCCCTTGATTGGAATCCCTTGAAATCATACTTACAGTAGCACAATTTTGATACTTTATAGATAGCCACAAGTTAAGATATGTCAAAGTAGAAAGTTGGTCTAATTTTTTATCTTATTACTTTTGATCCTGTGACTAATATTTTCTTAAAATAGTGTGAAACAAAGAGATAGAGAAAAAAAAATCTGTAAACTTCTGTTTACCTACTTTCTTTTCCCTTTTTCTTCCACTCATACTTTCTTCCAAAAGCCACACTCTGGTATAATTTACTTCAATTACTCCAGATCTTTTAGATTTTAAATGTTTGCAGCATTTAAAAAACTACATTGTATAGACCAACATAGTCTTAACAACTTTTTATTTTGCTAAGGAAATAGAGTTTTAAAACACCAACTACAAAATACTATTCCCATGATTTCATAAAGGAAAGGCACTTTTTTGTTGTGGGCACTCATTTTAAAATATCTTTTTATTTTAAAATCATTATAGTTTAATAGAAAGAATCCCCAAAATTACAGAGAGATGCTGTATACCATTTAACCAATTCCCCCCAATGATAAAATCTTGCAAAACTATAATGCAATAGCAAAACCAGGAAACCAATATTGTTACAATCCACTGACCTTATTTAGAGCTCATCAGTTTTATGTGCTCTCATTTCTGTTTGTATAAGTCTATGGAATTTTATCACAAGTGTAACTTTGTGTAACTACCACCATATTAACAGTATTAACAGTACTATCACTTTAAGGATCTTTTGTACTGTTGTCCTTTTATAAATGCAGCCACCCCTCCTCCCCATCTCTAACAACAAGCAATCACTAATCTGTTCTCAAACTCGACACTTTTGCACGTTGAAAATGTTATATAAATTGAATGATACAGCATGTAATCTATTGGCACTGGGATCTTTCACACAGCATAATGTCTTTAAGATCCAGTCAAGTTCTTGTATGTATCAATAGTTTGTTCCCATCTATTGTTGAGCATGGATGCCCCATGTACCACAGTTTATTTAACTATTCACCTATTGAAATATATTTTGGTAGTTTTCAGTTTGTAGCTACTACAGATGAAGCTGCTATAAACATTTGTGTAACGTTTTCATTTATCTGAGATAAACGCCCAAGAGTGCATTTGCTGCATCATAAGGTAGTTGTAGGTTTAGGTTTTTTTTGTTTCTTTCTTTGCTTGATTTTGTTTTTGTTTTTAAATTCCCTTTCATTCCTGAAGGGTATTTTGCTAGATATAAAATTTACAGTTGACAGTTCTTTTATTTCAGTACTTGAGAAGTATTGTGCCACTTCTTTCTGGCCTTCATGATTTTACATGAGAAATCTGTTGTCAATAGAATTTGTGTTTCCATATAGGTAATGCATTATTTCTCTTGGGTTGCTTTCAAGATATATATATATATATTATCTTTGGCTTTCAGAATTTTAATTCTGATGTGCCTTGGCATATATTTATTTGAGTTTATCCTATTTAGGGTTTTCTAAGCTTCTTGGGTCTCTATGTTTATGATTTTTGCTAAATTAAAGAAGTTTTCAGCCATTTGTTGTTTGAATATTTTTATTCCATTCTCTGATGTTGATGATATTACTGTTACCTCTTTCATTGTATTCCCATAGGTCCCCTAGACTCTTTTTATTCCCACTTTGTTTTTTCTGTTATTAACATTGGGTAAATTCTATTGATCTGTCCTTAAATTCACTGATTTTATGCTCTGTCATTTCCAATCTACCATTAATCCCATCTGGTGATGTTTTAAAATTCAGTTACCTTATTTTCTATTTTTATGATTTACCTTTGGTATTTTTATATCTTCTATTTCTTTGCTGAAATTTCCTTTTTTTTTCCATTTGTTTCAAATGTGTTCCTGATTGCTCACAGAAAACACCATTTTGGAAAGATGAATTAAAATCCTAGTCAGATAATTCCAACATCTGTCATGTAAGTATTGGCATTTCTTGCCTTTCTTTTCTTGTTCAAGTTGTGATTGTCCTGGTTCTTAATAAAATGAATGATTTCTATTGTATCCTAGGCATTTTGGGTATTTTGTTTTGAGACTTAGGATTTTGTTTAATCTTTTTAGCAGGGAGTCATCCTAGTTAGGTGTAGCACACAGATCTGGGGAGGGGTTAGAAATTGTTACCTGCTGTGCTCCACTGTTACAACCCCATAAAAATGTGTAATGCTGACTCACACCACCTCATTGAAAACGTGTGAGTTGTAAGCTCTGTCCCCCTGCCTAAACCAGAAATAATAGTAGTGGAAGAATTATATCACTTAGCCCACATCTTGCAGCCTGATCCACCTTGTTGATGCTGGATGGTAATGAAGGTTCAGCTCCCAACTGGGCTCTGCTGGCAGAGTGGGGTGCATGGAATGGAGTGCCAACTAGTCCCTCTTAAAACCACTTTATTCACTTTCATTGTTGCTGAATGTAGGTGAAGACTCATCTCCCTTTGTTACCCTGCTGAAACAGGGGGGAGTGAGAAAGCAGAGTGCCAACTAGCCTGCCTCACCTCCGTAAGTCTTGTCGTTGCTGGCTGGTGTGGCGTCCGAGCTCCCTGCTGGATTCCCTCGTGACTACCATGGTAAGGGAGTTGGAAGCACTGCCTGCTGCCACCACGTGGTGGATGGAAGATCAGCTTTTGGCTCAACCCTGCCAGAATTAATTTGGTGGGGGATTCTGAGAGAAGCCTGCTTCCACCAGGCTGGGCATGAAAATCAGATCCTTGCTTTGCCCACAACCAGTCAGGGGAAACAAAGCACCAGAACCTGTTCCTACAGGAAGGAGGAGGTGGGCAGATAAGGTGTCCATTCAGCCTGCCTTGATTTGAGGTGGGGGGGTGTAGAATGCTAGATTTTCCATCGGTATTTGGCAGGATTAGGTCGTGTACTATGTATTTTTTCTCTGTTCTGTCAGGCTATGATTTTTCCAGTCTTTTGGATAAGGGGAACAGTTTTTTCTTCAGCTGTGCTCATTGGTGACTTTGACTTGGGGGCCTCTCCACTTCCCCATTCAGGATATGTGGGAGGCAAAAGGAAATCCACTACATCATTACTAAAATCTCATGTCCCTAGCCAGTCCGCTCTCTTCTTCCCATCATTCAGAGTCTGCTTATAATTTTTTTCTGTTTTGTTACGACCAGGGAATTTATTTGCAAGAGGAAGTACTAGGCAGAAATAGGATTCCCATCTTGGCAGACCTGGAAGTTAGAAAGGCAATTTTAACACCAAAAGGTGTAGAAAGGACATAATCTCAGAATAAATGATAGTCCTTCCAAAGAAAGGAAGCTAGAAATCGTACATTGAAATATAAAATTAATATGTCCCTCTTTTTTTCTCATTTTATCAAGGCCTACTAAAATCCTAGTTATTAACCATCATGCAGACCTATGTTTGACAAGATTGGTTTAAGGTATATCACATGCGTTTATACAACTTTGGCTTTTTAAGCTGTCCAAATAAGTTGGATGGTTTGAGGATCACAGATAAAGGGACTCTCTATATACAAATGTTTCCCCCACTATCTTAAAAGTAAGAATCTAGATGACACATAGATAGATAGATAGATAGATAGATAATATTAAATTGTATGACTTCCATGCATCTCATGTTGTATGATAGGAATACCCTATAAAATAGACATAGAAAGTGAAATTAAACTAGTTACACAAGAAGTTCTTTAAAATATATTTTTTAAGATGGTCATGAAGAACTTAGGGGCAGGACAGGAATAAAGATGCAGATCCACTACAGAATGGACTTGAGGACACGGGGAGGGGGAAGGGTAAGCTGGGACAAAGTGAGAGAGTGGCATGGACATATATACACTACCAAATGTAAAATAGATAACTAGTGGAAAGCAGCCGCATAGAACAGGGAGATCAGCTCGGTGCTTTGTGACCACCTAGAGGGGTGGGATAGGGAGGGTGGGAGAGAGGGAGACACAAGAGGGAAGAGATATGGGGATATATGTGATTCATCTTGTTATAAAGCAGAAACTAACACACCATTGTGAAGCAATTATACTCCAATAAAGATGTTTAAAAAATGCTTTTTATAAAATAAATTTTTGTTCTTTTTTGCCAGCTTTTAAAGATTGAAGTTTTTCTTATATTACAAAGCAGCATAATTTCAGAATTTATTAAGAAAAAAAGAAGAATTCACAACCCAGGTGATTTCGTTTGGTAGTTATTTTCAGTAATATAATTTCTACAACAATCTCCAGTTACCTTTGGTAAGGTGACTTCCTAAGCACACAGTGTAATTTTTCAGAAATTTAACCATAAATAGTATTAAGTGATAATACAGGAACCAAGAAGTGTTATTAATCAAGACCAAATAAGAAAATAAAAAGAGAACTATATTCTTGCAGTTGTGTGCTGAGTATTTTAGAAAACATTAACTAATTTCTGTACTACAAACACACAGGAGATCTAGAATAAAATGCATTATATAAACAGTACAAAGTCCATAAGGAAAAATTTTATAGGATCTTATTGATTTCCCATATAAAGGAGTTAGTGGTTAACAATTTTCAAGATTGTTCTTTTATAAGATGTTTTTTAAGCCTGGCTAAGATATTCACTCCTAAGTAAAGGCAGGCCAGTCTGGATGAGTAATTCATTGACACCACCCTTATTTCTACACTTATACATTTTGGGGGTATCTTTGCCTCAGATGTTACTCTTCATTTATAAATCTCAAATTTCATCTATTTCATGAACCTCCACTGAAGCTCAATGTATCCACTAATTTGGCACTTACATACTACTTTCTGGCATCTCTTGTATTGAGATGTATTGATATTTCTGTCTTGTATTATTTATTAATTATCAAAATATTTTTAGCATCTTGATAAGTGTTACTTCTTCAACTAAAAATAAGCTTTCAAGGGTAGGGATCAGGTCATATATCTCTGTATTGTCCACAGTGGTAGACCTAAGGTCATAATAGAAAACTTTTATTGAACACTTACTATGTGTCAGAAACTGTGCTACATACTTTTTATGTATTATCCAATTTAATTCTCAAAAAAACACCCTGTGAAAGAGGGGATTGTAACTAACTACATTTTACAGATAGAGAGATAAAGTGAAGGGAGGTCAAGAAACTTGTACAAAATCATACAGCTGATAAATCATCTCATAGTAGTATCTAACAGATTAAAAACCATATATTATATTGCTTCCCACACAGTGAGTTCTTATATATAACTTTATGAAGGAATGAATGAATTTGGATCCTAATAATTCAACCTTCTAAAACCCTTGGATAAAATAACCTAACTGGGATGCAAAAGTACTTGATTGATTCAGTGAATTCAGTTTAAAAATGTCGAAACAATTTTAAAAATTAGTTTAATTTGTTCAGTGCTAAGCAGACAAACAAAAATGGATTGACTGAATTTTTCACTATTTGTGGCTAAAATTTTGAGTTATAACTCAATGTAAAATTTAATTAAATAAGAAAATTGCAAATATTTTAAAACAGTAAGAAAATAAATATTTCTATTCTGACTATTGGGGGGGCAAGCAGAAGTAGAATTCAAACCTAACCTTCTCCAAAAGCTGGGCTAACATTTATTTAATATTTATTTAATATATCTACTGTGATATGTGTGTTTTACAGACACAACCAAAGCCTTAGCAATCATTGCTTTGGGGGTGATAATACTACATCTGTACACTTTTCCTCTTTCTACTTTTTCTATTTTTTAAATATACTTAAATGAGCGTGTGTTTTTTTTACAATTATAGACAAAATTTTAACGTTTTTTTTTTTTTTGAGGTAAAGAAAAATGTCAGACCAAGTTTTTCAAACGAGAAAGGGTTAAATGATGTTCAGAATCATCGGACAATCAGCTTCAAAATGAGCTAACAGGGCTTCCCTGGTGGCGCAGTGGTTGAGAATCTGCCTGCCAATGCAGGGGACATGGGTTCGAGCCCTGGTCTGGGAAGATCCCACATGCCACGGAGCAACTAGGCCCGTGAGCCACAACTACTGAGCCTGCGCGTCTGGAGCTTGTGCTCCACAACAAGAGAGGCCGCGACAGTGAGAGGCCCGCGCACCGTGATGAAGAGTGGTCCCCGCTCGCCGCAACTAGAGAAAGCCCTCGCACAGAAACGAAGACCCAACACAGCCAAAAATAAATAAATAAATGAATAAATAAAATTAAAAAAAAAAAGGGCTAACAAAGCTTAGTTTAGGCCAAGTGAAAAAATTAAATATAAATTTATTCAAAATATTTTATCCTTCCAGCAGTAGCTTAATATCACAAATATTTTCCATGTGAATGATGAGTCTATATGTTCTTGGCCTTTAGATTTACCCTAACTTGAAGATCTTATGGAAAAAACCCAAACGAACTTTTTGGCCAGCCCAATATTTCTTCACAGAGATATACCAAATGTTTTGGAAATTATCTTATATGAATTATTTGATGATTCAGAAAATACACTGGAGCAGCCTATATCTAATGGAAAACTATACAGACACTACTCCTACCAATTTAGAATCAGAACCACCCCAGAGACTAAAGTCAATCACTTCAGGAGGCCAGAGATAATATTCAGAGTATAAATAGCTTTGCTTTATATTCTTGTCCATGAACATTTAATCATGCAAATATAAGGGGACAAATCAGGGTGCTTATAAGTACTTATTTTTAACTAATAAGTACTTTTTTATTTCCACCCCTAAGATTCTGTTTTCTGTTCCAGAAAGCATATTGAATCCTTGGAGCTTTAAGTTGTGTTTTGATTGTTTTAATTTTTTTTAACAATTAGTTATGGGATTGTGATTGCATTATCAAGCAATACTTCATAAAGAATGATTCAACTAAAAAATAAATTCTCAATTAGAATAAATTACCACCATATGGCATGTATGCTACAGTCAAGATCATGAAGCCCTAATAATAAGCCTATGACACAGAAATAATTTACCTAAAATGGAAATATAAGCATTCTTTTGGTTCATTGTTTTAACATTAATGACAGCTCTTATTAGACTAGATAAACCTTAACATTACTATATTACTAAATGATAAATCCTTTTAAAATGAAAAGAAAACCTCATAGAAGGTATTTTAAACAGATTTGTAGAGGTAACAATTTATATACCACAAAATGCACGCATTTAAAGTGTACAATTCAATGTTTTTTGTATATTCATACAGTTATGTGACCATTTACACAGCTGAATTTTAGAACATATACATCACCCTACAAAGAAAGCCTGTACCCATAAGCTGTTACTGCCAATTAACCTAGACACCCCTGCCAGGCCTGGGCAAGCAATAATCTACTTTCTGTCTCTGTATTTGTATACTCTGAATATTTCATATAGATAGAAACATACAATACGTGGTCTTTTGTGATGAACTTCTTTCACTTAGAATGTTTTCAAGGTTCTCCATGTTGTAGTATGTACCATAACTTCCTTTTTTGGTGAAATATTATTCCTATGTATGGATAAACCATAATTTGTTTATCCATTTTTCAGTTGATGGACATTGGATGTGTTTCCACTTTTTAGCTATTGAGAACAATGCTACTATGAATACTCTTGCACAAGCTTTTCTGTGGGCATGAGTTTTCATTTATTTTCTCTGTGTATCTAGAGGTGGAATTGCTGAGTCATATAGGAACTCTATATTTAACACTTAGAGGAACTTCCTAACTGTTTTCCAAAGAGTCTTCACCATTTAACATTTCTACCAGCACTGTATTATGGCTCAGTTTCCCTACATTATTACCAACACTTGTTATTGACTATCTTTTGCTCTATAGCCATTTTAGTGGGTGGTAAATTGTATCTGCTGGTAGTTTTGAGTTGCAGTACCCTGATGACTAATGTTGAGCACCTTTCATGCCCTTATTGGACATTTGCATATCTCCTTTGGAGAGAAGTCTATTCAAATCATTCGCCCATTTTTAAATGGATTATCTGCATTTTTATTGTTGAGTGTGTACTATATTACTAAATGATAAAATGTAACAGTTCTTTACATATACTGTATTCAAGACTATTATCAGATATACAATGTGAAAATAATCTCTCCCATTGTGTAGGCTGTCTTTTTACTCTCTTGATGGTGTTCTTTGAAGCTCAAAAGTTTTTTAATTTTGATAAAGTCCAATTTCATTGATTATTTTTATATTGCTTGTACTTTTGGTGTTACACCTAAAGAAGCCATTTCAAATTCAAGATTTCAAAGATTTATTCCTACATTTTCTTTTAAGAGTTTTATGACTTCTGGAATTACATTTAAGTTTATGATATATTTTGAGTTAAGTTTTGCATATAGTGAAGTGTAGGGGCACAATTTTATTCTTTTGCATGTAGATATCCAATAGTTCCAGCACCATTTGTTGAAAATACTATTTTCCCCCATTGGGTTGCTATGGAATCTCTGTCAAAAATAAATTTACCATAAATGTAATTCTATTCTATTCCATTTATCTATTCATCAATTCTATTCCCTTTATCTGTCCCTATGCTTATGGCAGTGCCACATTTTGTTGATTACCATAACTTTGTAAAAAGTTTTGAAACCAGGAAGTGTTGGTCTTCCAAACTTATTCTTCTTTTTACAGATTATTTTGGATATTTTAGGTCCCTTGAGTTTTCACATGAATTTCAGGGGCAGCTTGTCAGTTACTGTAAGGAAGCCAACTGGGATTCTCATGAACAGTACATTGAATCTGCAGACAAAATTGAGGAGTATTGCAGTCTTAATAATATTAAATTTTTCAATTAATGTGAAATATCTTTATACTTATTTGGTTGTCTTTAGTTTCTTTCAACAATATTTTGTAGTTGTCAGTGTACAAGTCTTGTAATTCTTTTTTTTTTTTTAAAGATATAAGCTCTTTATTTTTTTTAAACATCTTTATTGAAGTATAATTGCTTTACAATGGTGTGTTAGCTTCTGCTTTATAACAAAGTGAATCAGTTAAACATATACATATGTTCCCATATCTCTTCCCTCTTGCATCTCCCTCCCTCCCACCCTCCCTATCCCACCCCTCTAGGTGGTCACAAAGCAGCAAGCTGATCTCCCTGTGCTATGCGGCTGCTTCCCACTAGCTATCTATTTTACATTTGGTAGTGTATATATGTCCATGACACTCTCTCACCCTGTCATATCTCACCCCTCCCCCTCCCCATATCCTCAAGTCCATTCTCTAGTAGGTCTGTGTCTTTATTCCCATCTTGCCACTAGGTTCTTCATGACCTTTTTTTTTTTTTTCCTTAGATTCCATATATATGTGTTAGCATACTGTATTTCTTTTTCTCTTTCTGACTTACTTCACTCTGTATGACAGACTCTAACTCCATCCACCTCATTACAAACACCTCCATTTCATTTCTTTTTATGGCTGAGTAATATTCCATTGTATATATGTGCCACATCTTCTTTATCCATTCATCCGATGATGGACACCTAGGTTGCTTCCATGTCCTGGCTATTGTAAACAGAGCTGCAATGAATATTTTGCTACATGACTCTTTCTGAATTATGGTTTTCTCAGGGTATATGCCCAGTAGTGGGATTGCTGGGTCGTATGGTAGTTCTATTTTTAGTTTTTTAAGGAACCTCCATACTGTTCTCCATAGTGGCTGTATCAATTTACATTCCCACCAACAGTGCAAGAGTGTTCCCTTTTCTCCACACCCTCTCCAGCATTTATTGTTTCTAGATTTTTTGATGATGGCCATTCTGACCGGTGTGAGATGATACCTCATTGTAGTTTTGATTTGCATTTCTCTAATGATTAATGATGTTGAGCATTCTTTCATGTGTCTGTTGGCAATCTGTATATCTTCCTTGGAGAAATGTCTATTTAGGTCTTCTGCCCATTTTTGGATTGGGTTGTTTGTTTTTTTGTTATTGAGCTGCATGAGCTGCTTGTAAATCTTGGAGATTAATCCTTTGTCAGTTGCTTCATTTGCAAATATTTTCTCCCATTCTGAGGGTTGTCTTTTGGTCTTGTATATGGTTTCCTTTGCTGTGCAAAAGCTCTTAAGTTTCATTAGGTCCCATTTGTTTATTTGTGTTTTTATTTCCATTTCTCTAGGAGCTGGGTCAAAAAGGATCTTGCTGTGATTTATGTCATACAGTGTTCTGCCTATGTTTTCCTCCAAGAGTTTGATAGTGTCTGGCCTTACACTTAGGTCTTTAATCCATTTTGAGTTTATTTTTGTGTATGGTGTCAGGGAGTGTTCTAATTTCATACTTTTACATGTATCTGTCCAATTTTCCCAGCACCACTTATTGAAGAGGCTGTCTTTTCTCCACTGTATATTCTTGCCTCCTTTATCAAAGATAAGCTGACCATATGTGCGTGGGTTTATCTCTGGGCTTTCTATCCTGTTCCATTGATCTATATTTCTGTTTTTGTGCCAGTACCAAACTGTCTTGATTACTGTAGCTTTGTAATATAGTGTGAAGTCAGGGAGCCTGATTCCTCCAGCTCCATTTTTCGTTCTCAAGATTGCTTTGGCTATTCGGGGTCTTTTGTGTTTCCATACAAATTGTGAAATTTTTTGTTCTAGTTCTGTGAAAAATGCCAGTGGTCGTTTGATAGGGATTGCATTGAATCTGTAGATTGCTTTGGGTAGTAGAGTCATTTTCACAATGTTGATTCTTCCAATCCAAGAACATGGTATATCTCTCCATCTATTTGTATCATCTTTAATTTCTTTCATCAGTGTCCTATAATTTTCTGCATACAGGTCTTTTGTCTCCTTAGGTAGGTTTATTCCTAGATATTTTATTCTTTTTGTTGCAATGGTAAACGGGAGTGTTTTCTTAATTTCACTTTCAGATTATTCATCATTAGTATACAGGAACGCAAGAGATTTCTGTGCATTAATTTTGTATCCTGCTACTTTACCAAATTCATTGATTAGCTCTAGTAGTTTTCTGGTAGCATCTTTAGGATTCTCTATGTATAGTATCATGTCATCTGCAAACAGTGACAGCTTTACTTCTTCTTTTCCGATTTGGATTCCTTTTATTTCTTTTTCTTCTCTGATTGCTGTGGCTAACACTTCCAAAACTATGTTGAATAATAGTGGTGAGAGTGGGCAACCTTGTCTTGTTCCTGATCTTAGTGGAAATGGTTTCAGTTTTTCACCATTGAGGACAATGTTGGCTGTGGGTTTGTCATATACGGCCTTTATTAAGTTGAGGAAAGTTCCCTCTATGTCTACTTTCTGCAGGACTTTTATCATAAATGGGTGTTGAATTTTGTCGAAAGCTTTCTCTGCATCTATTGAGATGATCATATGGTTTTTCTCCTTCAATTTGTTAGTATGATGTATCACGTTGATTGATTTGCATATATTGAAGAATCCTTGCATTCCTGGAATAAACCCCACTTGATCATGGTGTATAATCCTTTTAATGTGCTGTTGGATTCTGTTTGCTAGTATTTTGTGGAGGATGTTTGCATCTATGTTCATCAGTGATATTGGCCTGTAGTTTTCTTTCTTTGTGACATCTTTGTCTGGTTTTGGTATCAGGGTGATGGTGGCCTCGTAGAATGTGTTGGGGAGTGTTCCTCCCTCTGCAATATTTTGGAAGAGTTTGAGAAGGATAGGTGTTAGCTCTTCTCTAAATGTTTGATAGAATTCGCCTGTGAAGCCATCTGGTCCTGGGCTTTTGTGGGTTGGAAGATTTTTAATCACAGTTTCAATTACATTACTTGTGATTGATCTGTTCATATTTTCTGTTTCTTCCTGGTTCAGTCTCGGCAGGTTGTGCATTTCTAAGAATCTGTCCATTTCTTCCAGGTTGTCCATTTTATTGGCATAGAGTTGCTTGTAGTAATCTCTCATGGTCGTTTGTATTTCTGCAGTGTCAGTGGTTACTTCTCCTTTTTTCTTTCTAATTCTATTAATTTGAGTTTTCTCCCTTTTTCTCTTGAAGAGTCTGGCTAATCGTTTATCAATTTTGTTTACCTTCTCAAAGAACCAGCTTTTAGTTTCATTGATTTTTGCTATTGTTTCCTTCATTTCTTTTTCATTTATTTCTGATCTGATCTTTATGATTTCTTTCCTTCTGCTAGCTTTGGGGGTTTTTTGTTCTTCTTTCTCTAATTGCTTCAGGTGCAAGGTTAGGTTGTTTATTCGCGATGTTTCCTGTTTCTTGATGTAGGTTTGTATTGCTATAAACTTCCCTCTTAGAACTGCTTTTGCTGCATCCCATAGGTTTTGGATCGTCGTGTCTCCATTGTCATTTGTTTCTAGGTATTTTTTGATTTCCCCTTTGATTTCTTCAGTGATCACTTCGTTATTAAGTAGTGTATTGTGTAGCCTCCATGTGTTTGTATTTTTTACAGATCTTTTCCTGTAATTGATATCTAGTCTCACAGCCTTGTGGTCGGAAAAGATACTTGATACGATTTCAATTTTTTTAAATTTACCAAGGCTTGATTTGTGACCCAAGATATGATCTATCCTGGAGAATGTTCCATGAGCACTTGAGAAAAAGGTGTATTCTGTTGTTTTTGGGTGGAATGTCCTATAAATATCAATTAAGTCCATCTTGTTTAATGTATCATTTAAAGCTTGTATTTCCTTATTTATTTTCATTTTGGATGATCTGTCCATTGGTGAAAGTGGGGTGTTAAAGTCCCCTACTATGATTGTGTTGCTGTCGATTTCCCCTTTTATGGCTGTTAGCATTTGCCTTATGTATTGAGGTGCTCCTATGTTGGGTGCATAAATATTTACAATTGTTATACCTTCCTCTTGGATCGATCCCTTGATCATTATATAGTGTCCTTCTTTGTCTCTTGTAATAGTCTTTATTTTAAAGTCTATTTTGTCTGATATGAGAATTGCTACTCCAGCTTTCTTTTGATTTCCATTTGCATGGAATATCTTTTTCCATCCCCTCACTTTCAGTCTGTATGTGTCTCTCGGTCTGAAGTGGGTCTCTTGTAGACAGCATATATATGAGTCTTGTTTTTGTATCCATTCAGCCAGTCTGTGTCTTTTGGTGGGAGCATTTAATCCATTTACATTTAAGGTAATTATCGATATGTATGTTCCTATTCCCATTTTCTTAAATGTTTTGGGTTTGTTATTGTAGGTGTTTTCCTTCTCTTGTGTTTCTTGCCTAGAGAAGTTCCTTTAGCATTTGTTGTAAAGCTGGTTTGGTGGTGCTGAACTCTCTCAGCTTTTGCTTGTCTGTCAAGGTTTTAATTTCTCCATCAAATCTGAATGAGATCCTTGCTGGGTAGAGTAATCTTGGTTGTAGGTTTTTCTCCTTCATCACTTTAAGTATATCCTGCCACTCCCTTCTGGCTTGCAGAGTTTCTGCTGAAAGATCAGCTGTTAACCTTATGGGGATTCCCTTGTGTGTTATTTGTTGTTTTTCCCTTGCTGCTTTTAATATGTTTTCTTTGTATTTAATTTTTGATAGTTTGATTAATATGTGTCTTGGTGTGTTTCTCCTTGGATTTATCCTGTATGGGACTCTCTGTGCTTCCAGGACTTGATTAACTATTTCCTTTCCCATATTAGGGAAGTTTTCAACTATAATCTCTTCATATATTTTCTCAGTCCCTTTCTTTTTTTCTTCTTCTTCTGGGACCCCTATAATTCAAATGTTGGTGCGTTTAATGTTGTCCCAGAGGTCTCTGAGACTGTCCTCAGTTGTTTTCATTCTTTTTTCTTTATTCTGCTCTGCAGTAGTTATTTTCACCATTTTATCTTCCAGGTCACTTATCCGTTCTTCTGCCTCAGTTATTCTGCTATTGATCCCATCTAGAGTATTTTTAATTTCATTTATTGTGCTTGTCATTGTTTCTTGGTTCCTCTTTAGTTCTTCTACGTCCTTGTTAAATGTTTCTTGCATTTTGTCTATTCTATTTCCAAGACTTTGGATCATCCTTACTATCATTATTCTGAATTCTTTTTCAGGTAGACTACCTATTTCCTCTTCATTTGTTAGGTCTGGTGTGTTTTGACCCTGCTCCTTCATCTGCTGTGTGTTTTTCTGTCTTCTCATTTTGCTTATCTTACTGTGTTTGTGGTCTCCTTTTCACAGGCTGCCGCTTCGTAGTTCCCGTTGTTTTTGGTATCTATCCCCAGTGGCTAAGATTGGTTCAGTGGGTTGTGTAGGTTTCCTGGTGGAGGGAACTGGTGCCTGTGTTCTGGTGGATGAGGCTGGATGTTGTCTTTCTGGTAGGCTCGTCCACGTCTGGTGGTGTGTTTTGGGGTGTCTGTGGCCTTATTCTGATTTTAGGCAGCCTCTCTGTTAATGGATGGGGCTGTGTTTCTGTCTTGCTAGTTTTTTGGCATAGGGTGTCCAGCACTGTAGCTTGCTGGTCGTTGAGTGAAGCTGGGTCTTGATGTTGAGATGGAGATCTCTGAGAGATTTTCGCCGTTTGGTATTACGTGGAGCTGGGAGGTCTCTTGTGGACCAGTGTCCTGAAGTTGGCTCTCCCACCTCAGAGGCACAACCCTGATGCCTGGCTGGAGCACCAAGAGCCTTTCATCCACATGGCCATCCACGAAGGATATAACAGAAGCTGAGAAGTCAGCAGAAGGCAGGTCTAACAGGTTTGATTCTGAATAGAATACAGTGTTCTTTAGGAATTCTGGGGTATTTTGTTCTTTGTTTTCTTTCTTTCAGGTTTTTTTTTTCCTTACTTAGTTGCAATGAAATTTCCAGGAATGAAGCAATAGGCAGGTGAATGGTCTCCAATTCAAAGCCAGGCGTTTGTCAAGCTCTTGCTAGTTCTTGTTTTCCTGGTTTCCCTGGAGGGAGAACCAGGAGGTGGTGCCGGGCTCCGTCCCTACTGCTTCCCCGTGCGGACCAGTGCACACACATCCTCTCGCTGCCTCTGCTCTTGGAGGGGCAGCCTGCAACACAAAAGGGGTGTGTGGGTGTGGGTGTGTGGGAGGTTTTCCAGGGCCACCAGCTGGTCCCAGCTGGCCGCCCCCACCCTACACACACCCCTTCGGACACTGAGCCCCCCCTCTCAGTTGAGCACCACCCTGGGGGGGGGGTTGCCCCGGACGCAGTCTCAAGTTGCCGCTGCCAAGCGCTGCTGCCACCGCTGCAGGAGGAGGAGGTGGAAAGACACTGGGGGCAGTACTCGGTCTCCTTGTAATTCTTGTATTAAATTTTTTCCTAAATATTTATTCCTTTGATGCTATCATAAATGTAATTCTTTTTTTTTTAATAAATTTACTTATTTATTTATTTATTTGTCTGTGTTGGGTCTTCGTTGCAGTGTGCAGGCTTCTCATTGTGGTGCTTCTCTTGTTGCAGAGCACGGGATCTAGGCGCACGGGCTTCAGTAGTTGTGGCACGTGGGCTCAGTAGCTGTGGCTCATGGGCTCTAGAGTGCAGGCTCAGTAGTTGTGGCACGTGGGCTTAGTTGCTCCGCGGCATGTGGGATCTTCCCAGACCAGGGCTCGAACCCATGTCCCCTGCATTGGCAGGTGGATTCTTAATCACTGCACCATCAAGGAAGTCCCTGTAATTCTTTTTTTAATTTCATTTTTAGATTGTTCATTGCTAGTATATAGAAATAAAATTTTTTGTAAAATTTTATCTTGCATTCTGCAATCTCGCTGAACTTGTTTATTAGTCATAGTAGTTTTTAGTGGGTTCCTTATATATTTCTGTGTACAAGATTGAGACATCTGCAAATTGAGATCATGTACTTCCCTTCAAAATTGTTTTTTAAAATATATTTTCATTACCTAATTACTTTGACAATAATAATCTCAAGAAATATGGAATGTAAGAGGTGGGAGTGGACATCCATGTCTTGATTCTGAACTTAGTGGAAAGCACTCAGTCTATAGCCATACAGTACGATTTTAATTGTGCTTTTTTTTTTCATAAATGCATTTCATCAGGTTGAGGAAGTTCCCTTCTATTCAAAGATTGTCAATAGTTTTAACTTAAAAGTGTGTCACATTTGGGAGGATGGGAGGTAGATGCAAGAGGGAAGGGATATGGGGATATAAGTATACTTATAGCTGATTCACTTTGTTCTACAGCAGAAACTAACACAGCAATGTAAAACAACTATACTCCAATAAAGATGTTAAAAAAAAAGTGTGTCAGATTTTGTCCAGTTCTTATTCTGAATCTATTGAGATGATCATTTGTATCTTGTCCTTCATTCTATTGGTGTATTTCATTAGTGGATTTGTAGATGTTAAACTATCCTTGCATTCCTGGAATAAATCCCCCATGGATATGTTGTGTAATCTTTTTATACATGTTACTGTATTTAGTTTGTTATTTTATTGATAATTGCTCTGTCTGAATTCATGAAGGATATCGGTCTGTATACTTTTGTGTTATCATTTTCTGGTTATGGTATTAGAGGAAGTAAATGCTAATAGAAAGAATTGGGAAAAGCTGCATTCTCTTGTATATATTGGAAGATTTTGTGGATAATTGGAATTAATTCATATTTTTCCAGTTTTATTAATATATATCAGCATATAACATTGTGTAAAGTTAAGATGTACATTGTGATGATCTAATGCACTTATATATTGCAATATGATTACCATGGTAGTGTTAGTTAACACCTCTATTATGTCACATAATTATCATTTCTTTTTTGTGGTGAGAATGTTTAAGATTTACTCACTTAGCAACTTTCAACTATATAATACTGTATTGGTAACTATAACCACAATGCTGTGCATTAGATATTCAGAAATTATTCACCTTCTAACTGGAAGTATGCACTCATTGACCAACGTCTCCTCATTTCTGCATACTCCAGCCCCTGGTAACCATTATTTAATCTCTTTTTCTGAATTGGACTTTTTAGATTCCACATATAAGTGAAATCATGCAGTATTTGTTTTTTCCTGACTGATTTACTTCATGTAGCAAAATGCCCTCAAGGTACATATATGTTGTTGCAAATGGCAGGATTTCCTTCTTTTTTATGGCTAAATAATATATATGTATATATTATATTATATTATATCATATCATATCATATCATATTATATTATATTATATCTATCACTTTTTCTTTTCCATTCATCTGTTTATGGATGTTTAGGTTGTTTTCATATCTTGGCAATTGTGAATAATGTTTCAATAAACATGGGAGTGCAGATCTCTTTGATGTCCTCTTTTCATTTCTTTTGGATATACATCTAGAAGTGGAATTGCTGGATCACATGGTATCTCTATTTTTAAATTTTTGTTGAACTTCCGTAATGTTTCCATAGTAGCTAAACAAATTTGCAATCCCACTTATAGTGTACCAGCGTTCCCTTGTCTCCATATCCTAAAGAACACTTATTATCTCTTGTCTTCCTGATGATAGTCATTTTAATAGTTATGAGGTAATATCTCATCGTGGTTTTTATTTGTGTTTCCCTGATGATTAGTAATGATTGAGCATCTTTTCATGTACCTGTTGGCCATTTGGATATCTTCCTTGGAAAAATGTTTATTCAGTCTCTCTGCCCACTTTTTAATCAGATTGGTTTTTGTTTGTGTTTTACTGAGTTCTTTATATATTGTGGGTAATAACCCCTTATCAACTATATGGTTTGCAAATATTTTTCTCATTTCATTAAGTTGCCTTTTCATTTGTTTGTTTTGTTTCCTTTTGTTTTTTGTTCTGTGCAGAAACTTTTAAAATTTTATGTAGTCTCACTTATTGATTTTTCACATTTGTTGTTTGTTCTTCTGGTGTCATATCCAAAAATCATCGCTAAGACCAATATCAGGGAGCCTCCCATGTGTTTTCTACTGGCAGTTTTATGATAGATCTTATGTTTAAGTCTTTAATCCATTTTGAGTTAATTTTTGTGAGTGGTGTACAATAAGGGTCCAATTTCGCTCTTCTGCATGTGGTTATCCAGTTTTCTCAACACCATTTGTGGAAGAGACTATCATTTCCCCAGAAGCATTCTTGGCTCCTTTGTCAAATATTAGTGACCATACCTGTGGGGGTTTATTCTTGGGCTCTTGATTCTTTTCCATTGGTCTATGTGTCTATTTTTATGCCAGTACCATCCTGTTTTGATAGGTTTGTAGTGTTATTTAACATCAGGAAGTGTGATGCCTCTGACTTTGTTCTTCTTTCTCAGAATTGCTCTTGCATTTTGGGTCTTCTGTCGTTCCATAGAAATTTGGGGATTGTTTTTTTTTTTCCATTTCTGTGAAAATGCCACTGGAATTTTAATAGAGATTGATGGCTTTGAGTAGTATGGACGTTTTAACAATACTAGTTCTTTCCATCTAAGAACAAAGGATATCTTTCCATTTGTTTGTGTCTTCTTCAATTTCTTTCATCAGAGCCTTATAGTTTTCAGTGTACAGATCTTTCACCTCATTGTTTACATTTATTCCTAAGTATTTTATTGTTTTCCATGCTATTGTGAATGGAATTGTTTATTTATTTTCAGGTATTTTTGTTTTAATGTATAGAAACAACTGATTTCTGTATGTTGATTTTGTATTCTACAACTTTACTGAATTTGTTGTTTAGTTTGTAACAGTTTTTTAATTGAGTCTTTAGGATTTTCTATATATAAGATCTTATCATCTGCTAATAAAGACTTTACTTCTTTCTTTCTATATTGAATGATTTTCATTTGTTTATCATGCCTGAATGTTCTAGCTAGGACTTCCAGTACTATGTTCAGTAACAGTGTTGAAAGTGAGCACTTTTGTCTTATTCCTCATCTTAAAGGAAAAGCCTTCAACCTTTCACTGGTGAGTATGATGTTAGGTATGGGTTTGTCTTATGTGACCTTTACTGTCTCGATGTATGTTCCTTCTATACCCAATTTATTGAGCATTTGTATCATGAAAGAATGTTTGATATTGTCAAATTCTTTTACTGCATCAATTAAAATGATCATATAATTTTTATCTTTCATTCTATTAATGTGGCATATCACATTTATTGATTTGTGTTTGTTTGAATCATTCTTGTATCCCAAGGATAGATCTCACTAAATTGTGGCATGTGATCCTTTTAATGTGTTGTTGAATTTGATTTGCTAATATTTTGTTCAGAATTTTTGCATCTATGTTCATCAAGGATATTGATCTGTATTTTTCTTTTCCGGTTGTGTCCTTAACTGACTTTGGTGTCAGGGTAATGCTGGCCTCCTATAATGAGTTTGGTAGTGTTCCCTCCTCTTCAAGTATTTGGAAGAGTTTGAGAAGGATTGGCCTTAATTATTTCTTAAATATTGTGTAGAAATCACCAGTGAAACCACCTGGTCATTGTTTTGTTTCCTTTGTTGTTGTTGTTTTCTTTTGTATTGAGAGGTTTTATGATTATTGATTCAAACTCCTTACTCGTTATTAATCTTTTTATATTTTCTATTTGCCATGATAACTATTGATGAGTTGCATGCTTCTAGGAATGTGTCCATTTCTTCTAGGTTATCCAGTTTATTGGTGTTCATAGTAGTCTCTGATGAGCCTATGTATTTTTGTAGTATCAGTTGTAATGTCTCCTCTTTCATTTCTGATTTTATTTATTTGAGTTTTCCCTCTTATTTTCAGTCACTGAATTATTCAACCCCAGGATTTCTGGTTTTTTTATTATTTCTATCTGTGTTAAGTTTGTCATGTTTATTGTCATGTTTTTCATGATTTTGTTGAATTGTCTTACATTGATTTCTTGTACTTCATTGAGTTTCCTTTAAACACCTCATTGAGTTTCCTTTAAACACCTATTTTGAATTCCTTATCAGGTAAATCAGATCTCCATACCTTTGCGTTTGGTTACTGGCAGGTTTTTGTGATCTTTAGGCGATATAATGTTTCCTTGATTTTTCATGTTCCTTGGAGTTTTGTGTTGCTGTTTTCACATTTAAAGTAGAAGTCACTTTCTCTAATCTTTACCGGTTTCATGGGAGAAATAACTTTTATATCGGTCTTGCTATAGATTCTGAGGCTTTCTCAGAACTTGTATGAATACACCTGTTTTACACTTCTTGCCCCTTCTTATGGCAGAATTATTAAGCTTGTGTATCTTCTCTTGATCCCATAATGCTTCAGGCTGGTTGCTGATAGCCTCTCTTTCCTTTTCCCAGAGGTGGCACTACAGCTCAAGTTTGTGGTTTCTCCCTTTCCTGCAGAGCCTGATCTGCTCTCTGTGCATGCTTCCTGTCTGTGGAGAGCTTTTGCTCTCACTGCGACCCTCAAGAGCACACAGGAAGCTGGATGCAGAGTGAGGGATATTTGGGTTTGGAACACAGTGCACCGGGGGTGCCACTGGGTTAGATGATATCTGAGGGTGATGTTTTCTCCTCAGCTCATAGGCAGACTTCCTGAAATCCAGATTGCAGTCAGCCAGAGCCATGTACTTTTAATGACTTCTGAGACTCTTATCTGCCTCTTTCCTCATCTCCTCCATCCCTCCAGTCATGGAGCTCCCCGTTTCATACTCTGGATGCTGTGAAAAAGAAATGAGTCGTTTTGGCAGGGTCCTGCACAGCTGGGGAATCCAAGCATTCACACATTTTCTCTTCCTTTTCCCCAGGGAAGAAATCAATGGACATCTTGTTTAGCCCTAAGCTGTGCTGTCTTGGGAAAGAAGTGATGCTGGCAAAGTCAAACTGTTTCTCTTACCCACTCTAATGCATCCAAACTTTTTTTCCCAACAGAGTGCTGTAACTTCTCCTCTTGGAAACCTAGACTTCCACAAAGGCTTACTCCTCCATAGGTAACTGCCCTGTTAGTGTTCTCCAGGTGCTCCCAGAACTCAGCTGAGAGAGGCAGGAACTAGTTCAGTCTCCTGTAGGTTCCATAGGTGGAACTGAAATCTGTCTGCCTCTTACCCAATGCACAGGTGGGTGAGACCTCCTTCAGGATCTCTTGGTGTATGGTGCTGGATCCCAAAACACCTACAGAGGTATTTTTGTTTATGGATGCAAGCCAAATTTTTGTTGTTAAAAAGGGGGACAAAAAAACAAGGAATGTTTTTTGTCACCATTATGCTACCATCACTCTTTAATTCATATTTAAATATTTGTTAGAATTCATCAGTGAAACTGCCTGAGCATGGGCTTTTCTTTGTAGGATTTTAAAGAAATACCAATTAATACTTGCTTAAAATCTATTCAAAGTTTCTATTTCAGTAGTTGATTTCATCCAAGTTATCTAACTTGTTTTCATACACTTGTTCATTGAATTTCCTTGAAATTGTGTTGATTTCTATAAAGTCAGTAGCGATATCCTTTATCTCACTTGGTTTTAATCATTTCGATTTTCTTTCTTGTTTCTTGATAATTCTACCTAAATGTTGATCAATTATTAATCTTTTCTAAGAGTCAACTTTTCTTTTTATTGATTTTATTTATTATTTCTATTCTACAGTTCATTAATTCCGTGCCAATTTACTTTATTTTTTTCCTTCTGATTGCTTTAGGCTTAGTTGCTCTTTTAATCTACTTCCTTAAGGTGAAAGATTCGGTTATTGTATTGAGATCTTTCTTCTTATTTAATATAGGTGTTTACAGCTGCAATATTTTCTTTAAGTACTATTGCAATTGCATTCCATAAGTTTTTCTTCTATTGTTTTCATTTCATTCATCTTTAAATATTTTTTATTTAACTTGCAATTTCTTCTTTGACACCTTGGTTATTTAGTAACATGCTTTTCAAAATTTCCACAAACACATAAATTTTCCAAAATTACTTTGGTATTTATTTCTAGGTTTTTTTTGTTTATTTGTTTTAATTTTTACTGGGGTATAGTTGTTTTACAATGTTGTGGTAGTTTCTAATGTACATCAAAATGAATCAGCCATATGTATATATATAGCCCGTCTTTTTTGGATTTCCTTCCCATTTAGGTCACCACAGATCACTAAGTAGAATTCCCTGTGCTATACAGCTTGTTCTCATTAGTTATCTATTTTATACATTTTAGTGTATAAAACTAATTGTATATATGTCAATCCCATTCTCCCAATTCATCCCACCCCCCTTTCCCCCCCTTGGTGTCCATACGTTTGTTCTCTAGGTTTGTGTCTCTTATTTCTGCCTTGCAAACAGGTTCATCTGTACCATTTTCTATATTCCACATATATGCATTAATATACTCTATTTGTTTTTCTCTTTCTGACTTACTTCACTCTGTATGACAGTCTCTAGGTCCATCCACGTCTCTACAAATGACCCAATTTCATTCCTTTCTTATGGCTGACTAATATTCCATTCTATTTGTGTACCACATCTTCTTTATCCATTCATCTGTCGATGGATATTTAAGTTGCTTCCATGACCTAGTTATTGTAAATAGTGCTGCAATGAACATTGGAGTGCATGTGTCTTTTTGAATTATGGTTTACTCTGGGTATATGCCCAGTAGTGGGATTGCTGGGTCATACGGTAGTTCTATTTTCAGTTTTTTAAGGAACCTCCATACTGTTCTCCATAATGGCTGTATCAATTTACATTCCCACCAACAGCGCATGAGGGTTCCCTTTTCTCCACACCCTCTCTGGCATTTATTGTTTGTAGAATTTTTTTTTTAATTAATTAATTTATTTTTGGCTGTGTTGGGTCTTCGTTTCCGTGCGGGGGCCACTCTTCATCGCGGTGCATGGGCCTCTCACTATCGTGGCCTCTCTTGTTGTGGAGCACAGGTTCCAGACGCGCAGGCTCAGTAGTTGTGGCTCACGGGCCTAGTTGCTCCGCGGCATATGGGATCTTCCCAGACCAGGGCTTGAACCCATGTCCCCTGCATTGGCAGGCAGATTCTCAACCACTGCGCCACCAGGGAAAACCCTAGATTTTTTGATGATGGCCATTCTGACTGGTGTGAGGTGATACCTCATTGGAGTTTTGATTTGCATTTCTCTAATAATTAGTGATGCTGAGCATCTTTTCATATGCCTCTTGGCCATCTGTATGTCTTCTTTGGAGAAATGTCTGTTTAGGTCTTCTGTCCATTTTTTGATTTGGTTGTTTGTTTTTTTGATGTTAAGCTGCATGAGCTGTTTGTATATTTTGGAGATTAATCCCTTAGTTGCTTCGTTTGCAAATATTTTCTCCCATTCTGAGGGTTGTCTTTTCATCTTGTTTATGGTTTCCTTTGCTGTAGACTACCTTTTAAGTTTAATTAAGTCCTATTTGTTTATTTTTGTTTTTATTTTCATTACTCTAGGAGGTGGGTCAAAAAAGATCTTGTTGTGAATTTGTCAAAGACTGTTCTTCTTATGTTTTTCCTCTAAGACTTTTATAGTATCTGGTCTTACATTTAGGTCTTTAATCCATTTTGAGTTTATGTTTGTGTATGGTGTTAAGGAGTGTTCTAATTTCATTCTTTTACATATAACTGTCCAGTTTGCCCAGCACCATTTATTGAAGAGACTGTCTTTTCTCCATTGTATATCTTTGCCTCCTTTGTCATAGATTAGTTGACCATAGGTGTGTGGGTTTATTTCTGGGCTTTCTATCCTGTTCCATTGATCTATACTTCTGTTTTTGTGCCAGTAACATACTATCTTGATGACTGTAGCTTTGTAGTTTCCACAAGTAACTTACATAATTACCATAACACCAATAAGCAGTGATCAGCCAATAACAATCACAAGCCAAGTGCCATAGCTATACTGTACAGCAATTCCCAAAGCCTCCTCACTAAAACAAGCAAACAAACAAACAAAAAAACCACACCAGAATCCCCAGTATCATAAATTACTCAATCCCCCCCATCCTGTTAAATTTAAACACAATATCTACTTCTTCATCCTTTAGAACATAAAGAACCATTACAATCTCCATTATCATCCCTGAAAGAAACATCCTTACAACAGTCTTATTAGAAACTCAGACCTTAGGGTACCACTCAGTAGCCATAGCTGTTGTATAACCAAATACCACTAATATGCTCCCCAAATAAATTTTAAAAATGCATTAAACCCAAAAATGATCCACTAAATTTTATTACAATCCCACAACCAATGCCACCACTCACAGTTAATGCAAGCCAACCATAAATAGTTGAATGTTTTGAAGAAAAACCTACAAAACTAACAATAAAAATAGTACTTAAAATAAATACCATGTATGTCATCATTATTCTTACTTGGAATCTAAACATGTCCAATGATGTGAAAAATCATTGTTGTATTTCAACTGTAAGAACACTAATGACCAACATTTGAAAATCCCACACTTTTATCTGAATTATTAACAACACAATTATTGATCTTCCAGCTCCATCAAACATTTCATCATGATGAAACTTTTGTTCCTTATTCAGTATTTGTTTAGTTCTACAAATCTTGACAGGGTTATTTCTAGCAATAAGTTACACATCAGATACAATAATTGCCTTCTCTTCCATAACACACATCTGCCGAGATGTAAATTACGGATGAATCATCTGATACTTACAGGCAAACGGAGCTTCCATGTTCTTTATTTGCTTATATATTAATGTAGGGCAAGACCTTTATTATGGATCCTACACTTTCCTAGAAACATGAAACGTTGGAGTTATTCTATTATTGACTGTAATAGCTACAGCATTTATAGGTTACATTTTACCATGAGGTCAAATATCCCTCTGAAGGGCAATAGTCATCACAAACCTCCTTTCAGCAATTCCTTACATTGGCACTAACCTAGTCAAATGAATCTGAGGAGGGTTCTCAGTTGATAAGGCAACCTTACATGATTCTTTGCCTTCCGCTTTATCCTTCCATATATCATTGCACCCTTAGCAGTCATCCACCTACTATTCCTCCATAAAACATGTTCTAATAAGTTCACAGTAATCTCATCCAATATCGACAAAATCCTATTTTTCATCAATACTACACAAAGATATCTTGGATGCCTTATTCCTATTTGTAATCTTACTAATACTAGTGCTATTCTTACCTGATCTTCCAGGAGACCCAGACAACTACACTCCAATCAACTTCCTCAACACACCCTCTCATATCAAACCAGAGTGATATTTCTTATTTGTATATGCAATTCTATGATCAATTCCCAACAAACTAGTCTTAATCTTTTCAATCCTAATCCTAGCAATTATCCCTATACTTCATACCTCAAAACAACAAAGTATATCATTCTGACCTCTCAGCCAATGTCTATTCTGAGTACTAGTAGCAGATCTATTAACATTAACATGAAAATGAACAACAGGGCAACCAGTTGAACACCCATTTATCATCATCAGACAACTAACATCTATCTTATTTGTTTTTCTTAATGTTATTCCTAATACCAGTAACAAGCATCATTGAAAACAATCTCCTAAAATGAAGAGTCTTTGTAATATTTCCATTACCTTGGTCTTGTAAACCAGAAAAGGAGAGCAACACATCTCACTAAGACTCAAGAAAGAAGCTCCAGCTCCACCATCAGCACCCAAAGCTGAAATCTACTTACACTATTCCCTCAATAATTTATTATGGGACATCTACACTACCCCTGAATACTATGTAAGTATTAAAAATGGCATTATCTAAATAATAATACTACGTATTTCATGTATTAGGCACTCCTCCACACATATAAATACGTATGTTTGCTTTATCGTGCATAATGCATGGTATGTATAATCGTGCATTAACTATATACCCTATGAGTATAAGCATGTACATTAGTTTATTGATATTACATAAGATATTATATGATCGAAAAACAGTAAATCCTAGGCAATACAGATATTTATGAAGTAACCAGAATGGTTAATATTACATAGGACATGCATCTACTAATTGTACATAGCACACTGTCAAATTATTTCCAGTCAACATGCTTATCATAACTAATGACCAGAGCTTAATCAGCAAGGCATGAGAAATCATTGACTCACCCAACACACATCCCTCTTCTGGCTCTGGGACCACGAATCGTGGATGTTTCTATAAATGAAATATATCTGCCATCTGGTTCTTACTTCAAGACCATCTCACCTAAAATTGCCCATGCTTTCCTCTTAAGACAGCTTTTTTTTTATGGTTTGCACTTTTTTTTAACATCTTTATTGGAGTATAATTGCTTTACAATGGTGTGTTACTTTCTGCTTTATAACAAAGTGAATCAGTTATACATATACATATGTTCCCATATCTCTTCTCTCTTACATCTCCCTCCCTCCCACCCTCCCTCCTCTTAAGACATCTTGATGGACTAATGACTAATCAGCCCATGCTCACACATAACTGTGGTTTCATGCATTTGGTATTTTTTAATTTTGGGGGGATGCTGTGACTCAGCTATGGTTGTCTGAGGCCTTAACATAGTCCAGCAACTTGTAGTTGAGCTTTAATTGAATATTATTTACCAGCATCATCAACCATAATGTGTTAATCAGTCAGTGGTCACAGGACATAAAGCAATTATACACTGTACATACACATATATGATTACACATACACAGATACATGTACCCATGTATACATACACGTGCACATGTACACATACACGTACATGTATAGTAGGTAAATGGCCTGCTTAATCAAACCTCCTTTACCCCCCATATACTTTATACTTCATATGCCATTGCTGTCCTGTCAAACCCCCAAAACAAGGCAAAGCACATAAATATACAAGATTTAACTAACTCATTTAACAAAAAACATTATCCCTATTTTAACAATCCAATGTCAGTATGACTACTAGCCTCTTAAACATATTAATGAATTACTTAGAGATATACCACTTATATAGATAGACATCCCACTAGATTTGCCACCCACCTCAAACAGATTACAAATTAAAGTAAATTTTGGTAATCACCAGAAGAAAACAAAATCAAACATAATAATACTAAATTTTAGCATACACACCATTACACTAGCTAACAATATATCACTCAAATACATAAATTTTATCCATACAAAATTCTACTCAACCTGTTGATTTAGCTTAACAATCAAAGCAAGGCACTGAAAATGCATAGATGAGTTTATTAACTCCATAAACACATAGATTTTGTCCCAGCCTTTCTATTAATTTCTAATAAAATTTCACATGCAAGTATCTGCACCCCAGTAAGTATGCCCTATAAATCATAAAAGATTAAAAGGAGCAGGTATAAAGCACACTAACATGTAGCTCACAATGCCTTGCTTAACTATGCCCCCATGCGAAACAGCAGTGATAAAAACTAAGCTATAAACAAAAGTTTGGCTAAGTTATATATTAACCAATTAAGGTTGGTAAATTTCGTGCTAGCCATTGTGCTCATATGATTAACCCAAATTAATAGAATTTCAGCATAAAGCATGTTAAAGAGTATCCAAAAAAAAAAATAAAGTCTTAGTTAAGCTGTGAAAAGCCGTAGCTAAAATAAAATAAGCTGTGACTTTAACACTTCTGACTACACAACAGCTAAGAGCCAACCTGGGCTTGGATACCCCACTATGCTTAGCCCTGAACTCAAACAATTATAACAACAAAATTATTCACCAGAGTACTACTAACAACAGCCTAAAACTCAAAGGACTTTGTAGTGCTTCATAACTCTCTAGAAGAACCTGTTCTACAATCAATAAATCCTAAGCCTCATCAATCCTTGCGAATACAGTCTATATACTGCCATCTTCAGCAAACACTAAAAAGGAACAGTAAACATAATTATCAGACATAAAAATGTTAGGTCAAGGTGTAACCTATCGGATGGGAAGAAATGGGCTACATTTTCTCTCAAGAACATAAAAGAAAACAAAAGTTTTTTTTATGAAATTAAATACCGAAGAAGGGTTTAGTAGTAAATTAAGGAGTGCTTGATTGAACTAGGCCATGAAGGTCGCACACACGACCTGTCACCCTCTTTGTATGGATAACTTCTTATAATCTACAATATTAACAAGTACCAAACATATGAGAGGAGATAAGTTGTAACAAGGTAAGCATACTGGAAAGTGTTCTTGGACAAATGAAAGTGTAGCTTAAATAAAAGCATCTAGTTTACATCCAGGAGATTTCATATTGCATGAATACTTTGAACTAAATCTAGCCCAAACTTCCCACCAAATTCAACTATCATAAGTAAATCGAATAAAACATTCACTCAATATCTAAAGTATAGGAGATAGAAATTTAAAATTGGGACTATAGAGATACCACAAGGGAATAATAAAGGAAGCATTAAAAGTACTAAAAAGCAAAGCTTACCCTTTTTGCCTTTTGCATAATGATTTAGCAAAGAAAACTTTAACAAAGAGAACTTAAGTTAAATACCCCAAAACCAGACAAGCTACTTATGAATAGTTTACAAGAACAAACTCATCTATGTGGCAAAATAGTGAGAAGATTTATAAATAGAGGTGACAAGCCTAACAAGCCTGGTGAAAACTGGTTGTCCAGGAAAGAATTTTAGTTCAACTTTAAATATTACTTTAAAAAACCTACTTTTTACCTAATTTTAAATGTTACTCTAAAAAGGTACAGCTTTTTACATACAGGTTACAACATTCTCAATAGAATAAGAACAAACAATGTCATAGTTGGCTTAAAAGCAGCCACCAATTAAGAAAGTTTTCAAGCTCAACAACATAACCAACTTAGTACCAACAATAAACTAACTCCTGGTTTAATACTGGACCCATCTATTAATTAATAGAAGCAATGCTGTTAATATGAGTAACAAGAAATATTTCTACTTGCATAGGCTTATATCAGAATGGATAACCCACTGACAGTTAACAATAAATAAACCTAAATTAATACTTAATTATTTATTAAAATAATTGTTAATCCAAAACAGGCATGCATTTAGGGAAAGATTTTAAAAAGTAAAAGAAACTCAGCAAACACAAGCTCCGCCTGTTCACCAAAAACATCACCTCTACCATAACTAGTATTAGAGGCACTGCCTGCCCAATGACACCTGTTTAACCACCCCTGTATCCTGACCTTGCAAATGTAGCATACGCATTTGTCCTCTAAATAAAGCCTTGTATGAATGACCACATGAGGGTTTTACTGTCTCTTACTTTAATCCGTGATATTGACTTTCCCGTGAAGAGGCGGGAATGATATTATAAACCAAAAAGACTCTATGAATCTTTAATTAATCTAAAAAATCAACTAAACAATTAAGGGATAACAAAACTTTTTAATGTATTAACAATTTTGGTTGGGATGACCTCGAAGAATAAACAACCTCTGACTGATTAAAATATAGTCTAACTAGTCAAAAGGTGTTATTACATATTGATCCAAAATATTGGTAAATGGAACAAGTTACCCTAGGGATAACAGCACAATTCTATTCTAGAGTTTATATCGACAAAAGGGTTTATGACCTCATGTTGGATCAGGACATCCCAATGGTATAACTGCTATTAAATGCTAATTTGCTCAAAAATTAAAGTCCTACATAATCTGAGTTCAGACCAGAGTAATCCAGGTCAGTTTCTATCTATTATATATTTCTCCCAGTACAAAAGGAAAAGAGAAATAAGGCCTACTTTACGAAAGTGACTTCAAATTAATTAATGATATAATTTTAATTCAATTAATTCATACACATGCCATGCCCAAGAATTGGGTTTGTTAGGATGGTAGAGCCAGAGGTTCAATTCCTCTTCCTAACAAAATGTTTATAATTAACACTCTTTTACTCATTTTCCCAATCCTACTTGCTGTAGCATTTCTCACATTAATTGAACAAAAAATCTTAGGTAATATGTAACTCCAAAAAGGACCAAACATTTTTGGGCCCTATGGATTATTACAACTCAATGCTGAGGCAATCAAATTATTTATTAAAGAACCAGTTTGACAATCAACATCATCATTTTTTATATTTACCATTGCACCAATTCTAGCCTTAACCCTGGCCCTCAAAATATGAATTTCTCTTCCCATACCCTATCCATTCATCAATATAAATTTAGGTGTACTATTTATATTAGCCATATTAAGCCTATTCATCTACTCCTGTGATCTAGATGAGCTTCAAACTCAAAATACATACTAATTGAATCCCTATAGGCAGTAGCACAAACAATTTCATATGAAGTAACATTAACAATTATTCTTTTAACAGTTCTATTCATAAATCATTTACTATTTCAATACTAATTATTTCACTTAGCATAATACCGTCTAGATCCATCAATGTTGCAAATGGAAAGATTTCATTATTTTTTATGACTAATATTCCATTATATATTTTTTATATATAAATATATATAAAATATATAATGGATACACATGTTCCATTATGTGTATATGTGTGTGTGTGTGTGTGTGTGTGTGTGTGTGTGTGTATACATTTTCTTTACCCATTTATCTATAAGTCGACACTTAGGTTGCTTCCATATCTAGGCTATTGTAAATAGTGCTCCAATGAACATAGGGATGCACATATCATTTCCAATTAGTGTTTTTGTTTTCTTTAGATAAATACACAGAAATGAAATTGCTGAATTGTGTGGTAGTTCTATTTATAGTTTTCAGGGGAACCACCATAGTGCTTTCCAAAGTGGCTACACCAATTTACATTCCCACTAACAGTACACAAGTGTTCCCTTTCTCCACATCCTTGTCACCACTTGTTTCTTGTCTTTTTCATAATAGACTTTCTGATGGGTGTGATTTAGTAACACATTGTGGTTTTGATTTGCATTTCACTGAAGATTATTGATATTGAGAACTTTTCATGTGCTTGTTGGCTATCTGTATTTCTTCTTTGGGAAAATCTATTCAGGTTCTCTACCCATGTTTTAATCGAGTTGTTTGTTTTTCTGATATTGAACCTCATAAGTCCTTTATATATTGGATACATTGGCTTGTCAGATGTATTGTTTGCAAATATGTTCTCCCATTCAGTAGGTTGCTTTTTAGTTTTGTTGGTTGTTTCCTTCACAGTACAAAAACTTTTTAGTTTGGTATAATTGCATTTGTTTATTTTTGCTTTCATTGCCTTTGCCTGAGAAGATATATCCATAAAAATATTGCTAAAACTGATGTCATAGAGCTTACTGCCTATCTTTTCTTCCAGGGGTTTTATGGTCTCAGGTCTTACATCTAAGTCTTTAATCCATATGAATTGATTTTGTATATGGTGTAAGATAGTCCAGTATGATTTTTTTTGACATGGAACTGCTCAGTTTTCACAACACCATTTATTGAAGAGACTGTTCTTTCCCCATTTTATATTTGTGCATCTTTTGCCATAGATTAATTGACCACATAAATGTGGGTTTATTTCTGTGCTCTCTGTTGTGTTCCCTTGATCTATGTGTGTATTTTTGTGTAATTACGATACCAGTTTTTATTACTGTAGCTTTGTAGTGTATTTTCATGTCTGAGAGCATGATTCCTCCAGCTTTGATCATCTTGCTCAAGATTGCTTTGGGTATTCAGGGTCTTTTGTGGCTTTATACAAATTTTAGGGTTATTTGTTGTAGTTCTGTGAAAATCGCCATTGTTATTTTGATAGGGATTTCGATGAACTGTAGATTGCTTTGAGTAGAATGGACGTTTTAACAATATCAATACTTCCAATCCATGAGTATGGTATATCTATCCACTTATTCACGTTGTCTTCAATTTCGTACCTCAAATTCTTATAGATTTCAGAGTATGTCTTCACCTCCTTGGTTAAATTTATTCATAGGTATTGTACTTTTTTGATTTAATTTTTTTTCCATAGGAAAAAAGTATTATCTTTTTTTTCTTTTTTTTAACGTCTTTATTGGAGTATACTTGCTTTACAATGGTGTGTTAGTTTCTGCTTTATAACAAAGTGAATCAGTTGTACATATACATATGTCCCCATATCTCTTCCCTCTAGCATCTCCCTCCCTCCCATCCTCCCTATCTCACCACTTTACGTGGTCACAAAGCACCGAGCTGATCTCCCCGTGCTATGTGGCTGCTTCCCACTAGCTATCTATTTTATGTTTGGTAGTGTATATATGTCCATGCCACTCTCTCACTTTGTCCCAGATTACCATTCCCCCTCCACGTATCCTCAAGTCCATTCTCTAGTAGGTCTGTATCTTTATTCCCATCTTGCCCCTAGGTTCTTCATGACCCTTTCTTCTTTTTTTATAGTTCAATACATATATGTTAGCATATGGTATTAGTTTTTCTCCTTCTGACTTACTTCACTCTGAATGACAGTCTCTAGGTCCATCCACCTCACTACAAATAATTCAGTTTTGTTCCTTTTTATGGCTGATTAATATTGCATTGTATATATGTGCCACATCTTCTTTATATATTCATCTGTTAATGGACACTTAGGTAGCTTTCATGTCCTGGCTATTGTAAATAGAGGTGCAAAGAACATTTTGGTACATGACTCTTTTTGAATTATGGTTTTCTCAGGGTATATGCCCAGTAGTAGAATTGCTGGATCGTATGGTAGTTCTATTTTTAGTTTTTTAAGGAACCTCCATACTGTTCTCCATAGTGGATGTATCAATTTACATTCCCACCAACAGTGCAAGAGGGTTCCCTTTTCTCCACACCCTCTCCAGCATTTATTGTTTGTAGATTTCTTGATGATGGCCATTCTGACTGGTGTGAGATGATATCTCATTGTAGTTTTGATTCACATTTCTCTAATGATTAATGATGTTGAGCATTCTTTCACTTGTTTGTTGGCAAACTGTATATCTTCTTTGGAGAAATGTCTATTTAGGTCTTCTGCCCATTTTTGGATTGGGTTGTTTGTTTTTGTGATATTGAGCTGCATGAGCTGCTTGTAAATTTTGGAGATTAATCCTTTGTCAGTTGCTTCATTTGTAAATATTTTCTCCCATTCTGAGGGTTGTCTTTTCATCTCGTTTATGGTTTCCTGTGCTGTGTAAAAGATTGTAACTTTCATTAGGTCCGATTTGTTTATTTTTGTTTTTATTTCCATTTCTCTAGGAGCTGGGTCAAAAAGGATCTTGCTGTGATTTATGTCATAGAGTGTTCTGCCTATGTTTTCCTCTAAGAGTTTGATAGTGTCTGGACTTACATTTAAGTTTTAATCCATTTTGAGTTTATTTTTGTGTATGGTGTCAGGGACTGTTCTAGTTTCATTCTTTTACATGTAGCTGTCCAGTTTTCCCAGCGCCACTTATTGAAGAGGCTATCTTATCTCCACTGTATATTCTGGCCTCCTTTACCAAAGATAAGGTGACCATATGTGCATGGGTTTATCTCTGGGCTTTCTATCCTGTTCCATTGATCTATAATTCTGTTTCTGTGCCAGAACCATACTGTCTTGATTACAGTACCTTTGTAGTATAGTCTGAAGTCATGGAGCTGGATTCTTCCAGCTCCGTTTTTCCTTCTCAAGATTGCTTTGACTATTCAGAGTCTTTTGTGTTTCCATAGAAATTGTGAAATTTTTTGTTCTAGTTGTTTGAAAAATGCCCGTGGTAGTTTGATAGGGATTACATTGAATCTGTAGATTGCTTTGGGTAGTAGAGTCATTTTCACAATGTTGATTCTTCCAATCCACGAACATGGTATATCTCTCCATCTATTTATATCATCTTTAATTTCTTTCACCAGTGTCTTATAATTTTCTGCATACAGGTCTTTTGTCTCCTAAGGTAGGTTTATTCCTAGATATTTTATTCTTTTTGTTGCAGTGGTAAATGGGAGTATTTTCTTAATTTCACTTTCAGATTTTTCATCATTAGTGTATAGGAATGAAAGAGATTTCTGTGCATTAATTTTGTATCCTTCTACTTTATCAAATTTATTGATTAGCTCTAGTAGTTTTCTGGAACCATCTTTAGTATTCTCTACATATAGTATCATGTCATCTCCAAACAGTGACAGCTTTACTTCTTCTTTTCCAATTTGGATTCCTTTCGGTTCTTTTTCTTCTCTGATTGCTTTAGCTAAAACTTCCAAAACTATGTTGAATAATAGTGGTGAGAGTGGGCAAACTTGTCTTGTTCCTGATCTTAGTGGAAAGGGTTTCAGTTTGTCACCATTGAGGATGATGTTGTCTGTGAGTTTGTCATATATGGCCTTTGTTATATTGAGGAAAGTTCCCTCTATGCCCACTTTCTACAGGGTTTTTATCATAAATGGGTGTTGAATTTTGTCAAAAGCTTTCTCTGCATCTATTGAGATGATCATATGGCTTTTCTGCTTCAATTTGTTAATATGGTGTATCACGTTGATTGATTTGCATATATTGAGGAGTGCTCGCATTCCTGGGATAAACCCCACTTGATCATGGTGTATGATCCTTTTAATGTGCTGTTGGATTCTGTTTGCTAGTGTTTTGTTGAGGATTTTTGCATCTATGTTCATCAGTGATATTGGCCTGTAGTTTCCTTTCTTTTTGACATCTTTGTCTGGTTGTGGTATCATGGTAATGGTGGCCTCGTAGAATGAGTTGGGGAGTGTTCCTCCCTCTGTAATACTTTGGAAGAGTTTGAGAAGGATAGGTGTTAGCTCTTCTCTAAATGTTTGATAGAATTCGACTGTGAAGCCATCTGGTCCTGGACTTTTGTTTGTTGGAAGATTTTTAATCACAGTTACAATTTCAGTGCTTGTGATTGGTCTGTTCATATTTTCTGTTTCTTCCTGGTTCAGTCTCGGAAGGTTGTGCATTTCTAAGAATTTGTCCATTTCTTCCAGGTTGTTAATTTTATTTGCATAGGGTTGCTTATAGTAATCTCTCATGATCCTTTGTATTTCTGCAGTGTTAGTTGTTACTTCTCCTTTTTCGTTTCTAATTCTATTGATTTGAGTCTTCTCCCTTTTTTTCTTGATAAGTCTGGCTAATCGTTTATCAGTTTTGTTTACCTTCTCAAAGAACCAGCTTTTAGTTTTATTGATCTTCGCTATCATTTCCTTCATTTCTTTTCCATTTATTTCTGATCTGATCTTTATGATTTCTTTCCTTCTGGTAACTTTGGGGTTTTTTGTTCTTCTTTCTCTAATTGCTTTAGGTGTAAGGTTAGGTTGTTTATTTGAGATGTTTCCTGTTTCTTAAGGTAGGATTGTATTGCTATAAACTTCCCTCTTAGAACTGCGTTTGCTGCATCCCATAGGTTTTGGGTCGTACTTTTTTTCTAGTTATTTTTTGATTTCCTGTGATTTCTTCAGTGATCTCTTGGTTATTAAGTAGTGTGTTGTTTAGCCTCCATTTTGTTTGTATTTCTCACAGATTTTTTCCTGTAATTGATATCTATTCTCATAGCATTGTGGTCAGAAAAGATAATTGATACAATTTCAATGTTCTTAAATTTACCAAGGCTTGATTTGTGACCTAAGGTATGATCTATCCTGGAGAATCTTCCATGAGCTCTTGAGATGAATGTGCATGCTGTTTTTTTTGGATGGGATGTCCTATATATATCAATTAAGTCCATGTTTTTTAATGTATCATTTAAAGCTTGTGTTTCCTTATTTATTTTCATTTTGGATGATCTGTCCATTGGTGAAAGTGGGGTGTTAAAATCCCCTACTATGATTGTGTTACTGTCGATTTCCCCTTTTATGGCTGTTTGTATTTGCCTTATGAATTGAGGTGCTCCTATGTTGGGTGCATAAATATTTACAATTGTTATATCTTCTTCTTGGATTGATCCACTGATCATTATGTGGTTTCCTTCTTTGTCTCTTGTAATAGTCTTTGTCTTCAAGTCTATTTTATCTGACATGAGAATTGCTACTCCAGCTTTCTTTTGATTTCCATTTGCATGGAATATCTTTTTCCATCCCCTCACTTTCAGTCTGTATGTGTCCCTAGGTCTGAAGTGGGTCCCTTGTAGACAGCATATATACGAGTCTTGTTTTTGTATCCATTCAGCCAATCTATGTCTTTTGGTTGGAGCATTTAATCCATTTACATTTAAGGTAATTATCGATATGTATGTTCCTGTTACCATTTTCTTAATTGTTTTGCATTTATTATTGTAGGTCTTTTCCTTCTCTTGTGTTTCCTGCCTAGAAAAGTTTCTTTAGCATTTGTTGTAAAGCTGGTTTGGTGGTGCTGAATTCTCTTAGCTTTTGCTTGTATGTAAAGTTTTTAATTTCTCCATCAAATCTGAATGAGATCCTGGCTGGGTAGAGTAATCTTGGTTGTAGGTTTTTCTCCTTCGTCACTTTAAATATGTCCTGCCACTCCCTTCTATCTTGCAGAGTTTCTGCTGAAAGATCAGCTGTTAATCTTATGGAGATTCCCTTGTGTGTTATTTGTTGTTTTTCCACTGCTGCTTTTAATATTTGTTCTTTGTATTTAATTTTTGATAGTTTGATTAATATGTGTCTTGGCGTGTTTTTCCTTGGATTTATCCTGTATGGGACTCTCTGTGCTTCCTGGACTTGATTAACTATTTCCTTTCCCATATTAGGGAAATTTTCAACTATAACCTCTTCAAATATTTTCTCAGTCCCTTCTTTTTCTCTTCTTCTTCTGGGACCCCTATAATTCGAATGTTGGTGCATTTAATGTTGTCCCAGAAGTCTCTGAAACTGTCCTCAATTCTTTTCATTCTTTTTTCTTTATTCAGCTCTGCAGTAGTTATTTCCACCATTTTATCTTCCAGGTCCCTTATCCGTTCTTCTACCTCAGTTATTCTGCTCTTGATCCCTTCTATAGAATTTTTAATTTCATTTATTGTGTTGTTCATAACTGGTTGTTTGCTCTTTAGTTCTTCTAGGTTCTTGTTAAACATTTCTTGTTTTTTCTCAATTCTATTTCCAAGATTTTGGATCATCTTTACTATCATTTTTCTGAATTCTTTTTCTGGTAGACTGCCTGTTTCCTCTTAATTTGTTTGGTCTGCTGGGTTTTTGCCTTGCTCCTTCATCTGCTTTGTGTTTCTCTATCTTCTCATTTTGCTTAACTTACTGTGTTTGGGGTCTCCTTTTCGCAGGCTGCAGGTTTGTAGTTTCCGTTTTTGTTGATGTCTGTCCCCAGTGGCTAAGGTTTGTTCAATGGGTTGTGTAGGCTTCCTGGTGGAGGATACTGGTGCCTGTGTTCTGGTGGATGAGGCTGGATCTTGTCTTTCTCGTGGGCAGGTCCACGTCTGGTGGTGTGTTTTGGGGTGTCTGTGGTCTTATTATGATTTTAGGCAGCCTCTGTACTAATGGATGGTGTTGTTTTCCTGTCTTGCTAGTTGTTTGGCACAGCGTTTCCAGCACTGTAGTTTGCTCGTCGTTGAGTGGAGCTGGGTCTTGGCATTAAGATGGAGATCTCTGGGAGATTTTTGCCATTTTATATTACGTGGAGCTGGAAGGTCTCTTGTGGACCTGTGCCCTGAGCTTGGCTCTCCAAGCACAGTAGCACAGCCCTGACGCCTGGCTGCAGCACCAAGAGCCTGTCCTCCACATGACTCAGAATAAAAGGAGGAAAAGAATGAAAGAAAGAAAGAAAGAAGAAAATAAAATAAAATAAATAAAAATAAAATAAAATAACAGTATTAAAAAAATAATTATTAAGAAAAAAGTATTTTAAGTAAAAAAAAATTTAAATTAAAAAACAGATGACAGAACCCTAGGACAAATGGTAAAAGCAAAGCTCTACAGACAAAATCACACACAGAAGCATACACATACACACACACATAAAGAGAAAAGGGCAAAAAATATGTATATCGTTGCTCCCAAAATCCACCTCCTCACTTTGGGATGATTTGTTGTCTATTCAGGTATTCCACAGATGCAGGGTACTTCAAGTTGATTGTGGAGATTTAATCCGCTGCTCCTGAGGCTGCTGGGAGAAATTTCCCTTTCTCTTCTTTGTTTGCTCAGCTCGCAGTGTTCTGCTTTGGATTTGGCCCCGCCTCTGCCTGTAGGTCGTCTGAGGGCGTCTGTTCTTTGCTCAGACAGGACGTGGTTAAAGGAGCAGCTGATTAGGGGTCTCTGGCTCACTCAGGACGGGGGTAGGGAGGGGTACGGATGCGGGGTGAGCCTGTGGTGGCAGAGGCTGGCATGATTGCACCAGCCTGATGCGGGCCCTGCCTTCTCCCAGGGAAGTTGTCCCTGGATCACGGGACCCTGGCAGTGGCAGGCTGCACAGGCTCCTGGGAGGGACGGTGTGGATAGTGACCTATGCTTGCACACATGCTTCTTGGTGGCAACAGTAGCAGCCTTATCATCTCATGCCCATCTCTGAGGTCTGCACTGATAGCCGCAGCTCACGCCCGTCTCTGGAGCTCCTTTAAGCAGCGCTCTGAATCCCCTCTCCTTGTGCACCAGGAAGCAAAGAGGCAAGAAAAAGTCTCTTGCCTCTTCGGCAGCTCCAGACTTTTCCCAGACTCCGTCCAGGCTAGCTGTGGCACACTAGCCCCCCTTCAGGCTGTGTTCACGCAGCCAACCCCAGTCCTCTCACTGGGATCTTACCTCTGAATCCCGAGCCTCAGCTCCCAGCCCCCACCCGTTCCAGCGGGTTAGCAGACAAGCCTCTTGGGCTGGTGAGTGCTGTTGGGCACCGATCCTCTGTGTGGGAATCTCTCCACTTTGCCCTCAACACCCCTGTGGCTGCGGTCTCCTCTGTGGCCCCAAAGCTTCCCCCCTCTGCCACCCACAGTCTCTGCCCACGAAGGGGCTTCCTAGTGTGTGGAAACCTTTCCTCCTTCACAGCTCCCTCCCACTGGTGCAGGTCCTATTCCTATTCTTTTGTCTCTGTTTTTCCTTTTTTCTTTTGCCCTACTCAGGTACGTGGGGAGTTTCATGCCTTTTGGGAGGTCAGAGGTCTTCTGCCAGCATTCAGTAGGTGTTCTATAGGAGTTGTTCCACATGTAGATGTCTTTCTGATGTGTTTGTGGGGAGGAAGGTGATCTCCGCATCTTACTCTTCCGCCATCTTGAAGCTCCTCCACTCGATTTAATTTTAAATGAGATATTTTTCATTTGTCTTTCTGATAGTTTGTTATTGCTGTGTAGAAATGCAAAAAATTCTGTATATTAATTTTGTATTTTGCAACATTACTGAATTTATTTATTAGTTTTTATTCTTTTGGTTGCACGTTTGAGGTTTTCTATATGTACTCTCATGTCATCTGCAAATAGTGACAGATTTACTTCTTCCTTTCCAATTTAGGTGTATTTTATTTATTTTTCTTTTTTAATTGTTGTGGCTAGAACTTCCAATACTATGTTGAATACAAATGGGGACTGTAGGCATCCTTGTCTTCTTCCTGCTCTTAGAGCAAAATCTTTCAGCTATTCAATATTTAGTATGATGTTAGCTGTTGTTTTGCCCCATATAGCCTTTATTATGTTGAGGTATGTTCCTTCCATGCCCATTTCTTGAGGGTTTTTATCATAAATGGATGCTGAATTTTGTCAAATGTTTTTTCTGCATCAATTGAGATAATCATGTGACTTTTATCTTTTGTTTTGTAAATGTGGTTTATTAAATTGATTGATTTACAGTTGATAAACCAACCTTGCATTCCTAAAATGAATTCTACCTTATCAAGGTGTGTGATTCTTTTCATGCATTGTTGAATTTAGTTAGCTAATATATTGTTGAGGATTTTTGTGTCTATGTTCATCAGGGTACTGGCCTGTAATTTTCTTTTCTTGTGGTGTCTCTGTCTGTTTCTGGTGTCATGGTAATGCTAGCCTCTTAAAATTAGTTTGGGAATCTCCTTTCCACTTCAGTTTTTTGGAATAGTTTGACAAGCATCGGTCTTAACTCTTCACATGTTTAGTAGCATTCACCTGTAATGCCATCTTTACCTGGACTTTTGTTTGGGTTTTTTTTTTTTTTATTACTGATTCAATTTTGTTACTAGCAATCAATCTATTCAGATTTTCTATTCTTTCATGCTTCAGTCTTGGAAGATTGTATGTTTCTAGATATTTATTTCTTCTAGGTTGTCAAATTTGTTGGCCTATAATTGTTGATAATATTCTCTTATAATCATGTATAATTTCTCTTCTTTTATTTCTGACTTTATTTATTTGGGCTCTCTCCTTTTCTTCGTGAGTCTGGCTAAAGGTTGATGATATTGTTGACCTTTTAAAAGAACCAATTCTTAGTTTCATTGATGTTTTCTATTGTATTTCTAATCTCCATTTCATTTATTTTTGCACTGAACTGTTTTTCTCAGTTCACTAACTAACTTTGGGTTTTGCTTCTTTTTTTCTAGTTTCTTTAAATGTACATTTAGATAGTTAATTTGAGATTTTTCTTATTTCCTGAGGTAGGCTTCTAAGTTTCTTGTTTATTAAGCTATGAACTTCCCTTTTAGAACTAATTTTGCTATTTGCCATAAATATTTTTAAAGTTATATTTCCATTTTCATTTGTCTCATGGTATTTTTAATTCTTTTAAATTTCTTCATTCACCAATTGATTGTTTAGTAGATTTTGTTTAATGACCATGTGTTTGTTTTTTCCAGTTTTCTTATTGTAGTTGATTTTTAATTTCATACTATTGTGGTCAGAAAAGATACTTTATATGACTGAAATCTTCTCAAATTTATTGAGGCTTGTTTTGTGTCCTAACATGGAATTCTTCCTAGGGAAGGATCCATGTGCACTTGAAAAGATTGTTTATTCTGCTGCTTTTGTGTGGACATATATATCCATCTTGTCTAATGTGTCATTTAAGGATGTTATTTCCTTGATGATTTTCTGTCTCAATGATCTACCCATTGAGGTAACTGTAAGTGGGGTATTAAAATCCCCTACTAGTATTGTATTGCTGTAGGTTTCCCCCCTTTATTTCTGTTAATATTTGATGTATATATTTAGGTCTTCCTATGTTGGTAGCAAATGTTATCCTTTATCATTGTGTAATGGCTTTCTTTGTCTTTTCTTTCAGTCTTTTCTTTAACGTCTGTTTTTCTAATATGAGTATTGCTATCCTAACATTCTTTTCTTTTCCATTTGCATAGAACACATATTTTCATCCTTTCAATTTCAATCCATGTGTGCCTTTAGATCTGAGGTGGGCCTCTTGTAGGCAGCATGCACATGGGTCTCATTTTTTATCCATTCAGCTACCCTATTTCTTTTGATTGAAGCATTTAGTCCATTTACATTTAAAGTAATTATTGGTATGTAATAATTGCCAATTTGTTATTTGTTTTCTGATGTTTTTTAGTTCTCTGTTTCTGTCTTCTCATGGTTTCCTTCCTTTTGGCTTCATGGATTCCTTTAGTATTATGTGTAGATTCCTTTCTTAGTATTTTTTGTATAGCCATTGTATGTTTTTGGTTTGTGGTTAATGTAAGGTTCATATATATCAACCTATATATATATAGCTGTCTATTTTAAGCTGATTGTTGCTTAAGTTCAAAGCCATTTTTTAAATATTGCATTTTTACTACCCCCACCATGTTTTATATTTTTGATATCATAATTGACATCTTTTTATTTGTGTATCACTTAACTACTTATTGTAGTTGTAGTTGAATGTACTACTTTTGCCTTTTAACCTTCATACTAGCTTTTAAAAAAGCACATTATATGATTTTATTTATACAAAATATCCAAAAGAGATAAATCCTTGGGGACAAAATGCAGATTGGTGGTTGCCAGGGGTAGAAAATAATGGAAATGGGGAGTGACTTCTTAATGGGTATAGGCTTTCCCCTTGGGGTGATGAAAATATTCTGGAACTGGATAGAGGTGGTGATTACACAAAATTGTAAATATCTTAAATATCACTGGATTTTTCACTTTAAAATGGTTAATTTTATATTATGTGAATATTACCTCAATTAAATTGTTTTTACTTTTTTTAAAGTAGCCTTTCTAGTCAGTAAGATGTAAACTAAATTGGCTATTCAAAAGGGGAAAAATACCACACATAGAAAAGAAACAATTATAATAAAATTTGGAAAATTTATAGAGCATTTAATAACTGTTTCTATGAGCATACTGATTTTCTCATCCCCTGAAGTTATAGCTTCAAGAAAGTTATGGGGGTGGTCTGGGCAAGATGGCGGAAGAGTAAGACGTGGAGATCACCTTCCTCCCCACAAACACATCAGAAATACATCTACACGTGGAATTGCTCCTATAGAACACCCACTGAATGCTGGCAGAAGACGTCAGACCTCCCAAAAGGCAAGAAACACCCCCACGTACCTGGGTAGGGCAAAAGAAAAAAGAAATAACAGAGACAAAAGAATAGGTACAGGACCTGCACCAGTGGGAGGGAGCTGTGAAGGAGGAAAGGTTTCCACACACTAGGAAGCCCCTTCGTGGGCAGAAACTGCGGGTGGCAGAGGGGGGAAGCTTCAGAGCCATGAAGGAGAGCGCAGCCACAGGGGTGCGGAGGGCAAAGCGGAGAGATTCCCGCACAGAGGATCGGTGCCCAGCAGCACTCACCAGGCCAAGAGGCTTGTCTGCTCCCCCGCGGGGGCGGGTGGGGGCTGGGAGCTGAAGCTCGGGCTTTGGTCGGATCCCAGGGAAAGGACTGGGGTTGGCGGCATGAACACAGCCTGAAGGGGCTAGTGCACCACAGCTAGCCGGGAGGGATTCCGGGAAAAGGTCTGGAGCTGCCGAAGAGGCAAGAGACTTTTTCTTGCCTCTTTGTTTCCTGGTGCGCGAGGAGAGGGGATTCACAGCGCCACATAAACAAGCTCCAGAGACGGGCGCGAGCTGCAGCTATCAGCGCGGACCTCAGAGACGGGCATGAGACGCTAAGGCTGCTGCTGCTGCCACCAAGAAGCCTGTGTGCAAGCACAGGTCACTATCCACAACACCCCTCCTGGGAGCCTGCGCAGCCCACCACTGCCAGCGTCCCGTGAGCCAGGGACAAATTCCCCAGGAGAAAGCACAGCGCGCTTCAGGCTGCTGTAACGTCACGCCGGCCACTGCCTCCTCAGGCTCGGCCCATCTTCTCTGTACCCCTCCCTCCCCACTGGCCTGAGTGAGCCAGAGCACCCGAAGCAGATGCTCCTTTAAGCCTGTCCTGTCTGAGCAAAGAAGAACAGACACCTCAGGCGACCTACACGCAGAGGCGGGTCCAAATCCAAAGCTGAACCCTGGGAGCTGTGTGAACAAAGAGAAAGGGAAATTTCTTCCAGCAGCCTCAGGAGCAGCGGATTAAATCTCCACAATGAACTTGATGTACCCTGCAGCTGTTGAATACCTGAATAGACAACGAATCATCCCAAATTGAGGAGGTGGACTTTGGGAGCAGGATATACTATTTTTTCCCCTTTTTATCTTTTTGTGAGTGTGTATGTGTATGCTTCTGTGTGAGATTTTGTCTGTATAGCTTTGCTTTCACCATTTGACCTAGGGTTCGGTCCATCCGTTTTTTTTTTAACATAAAAACAATTTTTTTTCTTAAAATTTTTTTCTTAAAATTTTTTTCTTATTTTTTATTTTAAAAAAAGTAAAAAATTTTTACTTAATTTTTTTATTTTTTATTTTAAAAAATTAAAATTTTTTTTGTAATAAATTTTTTTCTTAATAATTTTTTCTTATTTTTTATTTTAAAAAATTAAAAAATTTATTTTAAAAAATAAAAATTTTTTTCCTTAATAAATTTTTTCTTAATAATTTTTTTACTTTGTATTTTAATAGCTTTATTTTATTTTATCTTACTTTATTGTATTTTATTTTATTTTATCCTCTTTCTTTCTTTCTTTCTATTTTTTCTCCCTTTTATTCTGAGCCGTGTGGATGAAAGGCTCTTGGTGCTCCAGCCAGGCATCAGGGCTGTGCCTCTGAGGTGGGAGAGCCAATTTCAGGAAACTGGTCCACAAGAGACCTCCCAACGCCACGTAATACCAAACAGCAAAAATCTCTTAGAGATCTCCATCTCAACACGAAGACCCAGGTTCACTCAACGACCAGCAAGCTACAGTGCTGGACACCCTATGCCAAACAGCTAGCAAGACAGGAACACAGCCCCATCCATTAGCAGAGAGGCTGCCTAAAATCATAATAAGGCCACAGACACCCCAAAACACACTACCAGACGTGGACATGCCCACCAGAAAGACAAGATCCAGCCTCATCCACCAGAACACAGGCACTAGTCCCCTCCACCAGGAAGCCTACACAACCCACTCAATGAAACTTAGCCACTGGGGACAGATACCAAGAACAACAGGAACTATGAACCTGCAGCCTGCAAAAAGGACACCTCCAAACACAGTAAGATAAGCAAAATGAGAAAACAGAAAAACACACAGCAGATGAAGGAACAAGGTAAAAACACACCAGACCTAAAAAATGAGGAGGAAATAGGCAGTCTACCTGAAAAAGAATTCAGAATACTGACAGTAAAGATGATCCAAAATCTTGGAAATAGAATAGACAAAATGCAAGAAACATTTAACAAGGACCTAGAAGAACTAAAGAGACACCAAGCAATGATGAAAAACACAATAAATGAAATTGAAAATACTCTAGACGGGATCAATAGCAGAATAACTGAGGCAGAAGAACGGATAAGTGACCTGGAAGATAAAATAGTGGAAATAACTACTGCAGGGCAGAATAAAGAAAAAAGAATGAAAAGAACTGAGGACAGTCTCAGAGTCCTCTGGGACAACATTAAACACACCAACATTCGAATCATAGGGTTCCCAGAAGAAGAAGAGAAAAAGAAAGGGACTGAGAAAATATTTGAAGAGATTATAGTTGAAAACTTACCTAATATGGGAAAGGAAATAGTTAATCAAGTCCTGAAAGCACAGAGTCCCATACAGGATAAATCCAAGGAGAAACACGCCAAGACACATATTAATCAAACTATCCAAAATTAAATATAAAGAAAATATATTAAAAGCAGCAAGGGAAAAACAACAAATAACACACAAGGGCATCCCCATAAGGTTAACAGCTGATCTTTCAGCAGAAACTCTGCAAGCCAGAAGGGAGTGGCAGGACATATTTAAAGTGATGAAGGAGAAAAACTTACAACCAAGATTACTCTACCCAGCAAGGATCTCATTCAGATTTGATGGAGAAATTAAAACCTTGACAGACAAGCAAAAGCTGAGAGAGTTCAGCACCACCAAACCAGCTTTACAACAAATGCTAAAAGAACTTCTCTAGGCAAGAAACACAAGAGAAGGAAAACACCTACAATAACGAACCCAAAACATTTAAGAAAATGGGAATAGGAATATACATATCGATAATTACCTTAAATGTAAATGGATTAAATGCTCCCAACAAAAGACACAGACTGGCTGAATGGATACAAAAACAAGACCCATATATATGCTGTCTACAAGAGACCCACTTCAGACCTAGGGGCACATACAAACTGAAAGTGAGGGGATGGAAAAAGATATTCCATGCAAATGGAAATCAAAAGAAAGCTGGAGTAGCAATTCTCATATCAGACAAAATAGACTTTAAAATAAAGACTATTACAAGAGACAAAGAAGGACACTAAATAATGATCAAGGGATTGAATCAAGAAGAAGATAAAACAATTGTAAATATTTATGCACCCAACATAGGAGCACCTCAATACATAAGGCAAATACTAACAGCCATAAAAGGGGAAATCGACAGTAACACAGTCATAGTAGGGGACTTTAACACCCCATTTTCACCAATGGACAGATCATCCAAAATGAAAATAAATAAGGAAACACAAGCTTTAAATGATACATTAAACAAGATGGACTTAATTGATATTTATAGGACATTCCACCCCAAAACAACAGAATACACATTTTTCTCAAGTGCTCATGGAACATTCTCCAGGATAGATCATACCTTGGGTCACAATTCAAGCCTTGATAAATTTAAGAAAATTGAAATCATATCAAGTATCTTTTCCGACCACAACGCTATGAGACTAGATATCAATTACAGGAAAAGATCTGTAAAAAATACAACCACATGGAGGCTAAACAATACACTACTAAATAACGAAGTGATCACTGAAGATATCAAAGGGGAAATCAAAAAATGCCCAGAAACAAATGACAATGGAGACACGATGACCCAAAACCTATGGGATGCAGCAAAAGCAGTTCTAAGAGGGAAGTTTATAGCAATACAATCCTACTTTAAGAAACAGGAAACATCTCAAATATACAACCTAACCTTACACCTGAAGCAATTAGAGAAAGAACAAAAAACCCCAAAGTTACCAGAAGGAAAGAAATCATAAAGATCAGATCAGAAATAAATGAAAAAGAAATGAGGGAAACAAGAGCAAAGATCAACAAAACTAAAAGCTGGTTCTTTGAGAAGATAAACTAAATTGATAAACCATTAGCCAGAATCATCAAGAAAAAAAGGGAGAAGACTCAAATCAATAGAATTAGAAATGAAAAAAGAGAAGTAACAACTGACACTGCAGAAATACAAACGATCATGAGAGATTACTACAAGCAACTCTATGCCAATAAAATGGACAACCTGGAGGAAATGGACAAATTCGTAGAAATGCACAACCTTCCAAGACTGAACCAGGAAGAAATAGAAAATATGAACAGACCAATCACAAGCACTGAAATTGAAACTGTGATTAAAAATCTTCCAACAAACAAAAGCTCAGGACCAGATGGCTTCACAGGTGAATTCTTTCAAACATTTAGAGAAGAGCTAATACCTATCCTTCTCAAATTCTTCCAAAATACTGAAGAGAGACGAACACTCCCAAACTCATTCTACGAGGCCACCATCACCCTGAAACCAAAACCAGACAAAGATGTCACAAAGAAAGAAAACTACAGACCAATATCACTGATGAACATAGATGCAAAAATCCTCAACAAAATACTAGCAAACAGAATCCAACAGCACATTAAAAGGATCATACACCATGATCAAGTGGGGTTTATTCCAGGAATGCAAGGATTCTTCAATATACACTAATCAATCAACGTGATACACCATATTAACAAATTGAAGGAGAAAAACCATATGATCATCTCAATAGATGCAGGGAAAGCTTTCAACAAAACTCAACACCCATTTATGATAAAAGCCCTGCAGAAAGTAGGCATAGAGGGAACTTTCCTCAACATAATAAAGGCTGTATATGAAAAACCCACAGCCAACATCATCCTCAATGGTGAAAAACTGAAACCATTTCCACTAAGATCAGGAACAAGACAAGGTTGCCCACTCTCACCACTATCATTCAACATAGTTTTGGAAGTTTTAGTGATAGCAATCAAAGAAGAAAAAGAAATAAAAGGACTCCACATCGGAAAAGAAGAAGTAAAGCTGTCACTGTTTGCAGATGACATGATACTATACATAGAGAATCCTAAAGATGCTACCAGAAAACTACTAGAGTTAATCAATGAATTTGGTAAAGTAGCAGGACACAAAATTAATGCACTGGAATCTCTTGCATTCCTATACACTAATGATGAAATATCTGAAAGTGAAATTAAGAAAACACTCCCATTTACCATTGCAACAAAAAGAATAAAATATCTAGGAATAAACCTACCTAAGGAGACAAAAGACCTGTATGCAGAAAATTATAAGACACTGATGAAAGAAATTAAAATGATACAAATAGATGGAGAGATATACCATGTTCTTGGATTGGAAGAATCAACATTGTGAACATGTCTATACTACCCTAAGCAATCTACACATTCAATGCAATCCCTATCAAACTACCACTGGCATTTTTCACAGAACTAGAACAAAACATTTCACAATTTGTATGGAAACACAAAAGACCCCGGATAGTCAAAGCAATCTTGAGAACGAAAAATGCAGCTTGAGATATCAGGCTCCCTGACTTCAGACTATACTACAAAACTACAGTAATCAAGACAGTATGGTACTGGCAGAAAAACAGAAACATAGATCAATGGAACAGGAGAGAAAGCCCAGAGATAAACCCATGCACATATGGTCACCTTATCTTTGATAAAGGAAGCAAGCATATACAGTGGAGAAAACATAGCCTCTTCAATAAGTGGTGCTGTGAAAACTGGACAGGTACATGTAAAAGTATGAAATTAGAACACTCTCTAACACCATATACAAAAATAAACTCAAAATGGATTAAAGACCTAAATTTAAGGCCAAACACTATCAAACTCTCAGAGGAAAACATAGGCAGAACACTCTATGACATAAATCACAGCAAGATCCTTTTGACCCACCTCCTAGGGAAATGGAAATAAAAACAAAAATAAACAAATGAGACCTAATGAAACTTAAAAGCTTTTGCACAGCAAAGGAAACCATAAACAAGACCAAAAGACAACCCTCAGAATGGGAGAAATTATTTGCAAATGAAGCAAGTGACAAAGGTTTAATCTCCAAAATTTACAAGCAGCTCATGCAGCTCAATAACAAAAAAACAAACAACCCAATCCAAAAATGGGCAGAAGACCTAAATAGAAATTTCTCCAAAGAAGATATACAGTTTGCCAACAAACACATGAAAGAATGCTCAACATCATTAATCATTAGAGAAATGCAAATCAAAACTACAATGAGATATCATCTCACACCTGTCAGAATGGCCATCATCAAAAAATCTAGAAACAATAAATGCTGGAGAGGATGTGGAGAAAAGGGAACACTCTTGCACTGTTGGTGGGAATGTAAATTGATACAGCCACTATGGAGAACTGCATGGAGGTTCCTTTAAAAACTAAAAATAGAACTACCATACGACCCAGCAATCCCACTACTGGGCATATACCCTGAGCAAACCATAATTCAAAAAGAGTCATGTTCATTGCATCTCTATTTACAATAGCCAGGACATGGAAGCAACCTAAATGTCCATCATCGGATGAATGGATAAAGAAGATGTGGCACATATATACAATGGAATATTACTCAGCCACAAAAAGAAACGAAATGGAGTTATTTGTAGTGAGGTGGATGGAGTTAGAGTCTGTCATACAAAGTGAAGTAAGTCAGAAAGAGAAAAACAAATACAGTATGCTAACACATATATATGGAATCTAAGGGATAAAAAAAAATGGTCATGAAGAACCTAGTGGCAGGGTGGGAATAAAGACACAGACCTACTAGAGAATGGACTTGAGGATATGGGGAGGGGGAAGGGTAAGCTGTGACAAAGTGAGAGAGTGGCATGGACATATATACACTACCAATCATAAAACAGATAGCTAGTGGGAAGAAACCACATAGCGCAGGGAGATCAGCTCTGTGCTTTGTGACCGCCTGGGGGGGTGGGATTGGGAGGGTGGGAGGGAGGGAGATGCAGGAGGGAGGAGATGTGGGAACATATATATATGTATGACTGATTCACTTTGTTATAGAGCAGAAACTAATACACCATTGTAAAGCAATTATACTCCAATAAAGATGTTAAAAAATATATATATAATATAAAAAGAAAAAATAATAAATTTCTAATGTTAAATTAAAAAAAAAAGAAAGTTATGTATTTTCAATAGGATCTGGGGATATAAAGCCACTAATATATATTTCATATTTTCAATAAAGTAATTAAACACTATTCTAATACAAATGACTCCACTGTATTGTAACTTTTTTATATTAATACTCTAATTTTGTAAAATATTTAATCTCTCTAGTACTCAGTTCCTCTGACTATAAATGGAAGAAGCTGACTTGCTGGTGGATGTGCACCAGGGGCATACAACAGAAATACTCATGCATGCACTCTATCCCTATCTCAATCATGTGAATCAGAAGTGAGGGACAGTATCTTGACAGGCACGTTTTGAAAAATCTCCATCTTCTCACATTTTGATTAATAACTATGAGATCAAATAGTTTCTACTGTCCCTTACTTTTTATATTTTATATTAAAAATAACTTATATTTATGGCCAAATTATGAACCAGTACCATTAGTGGACTTTCATACATTCACAGTATAATAAAAAATATCTTCTCAATAATATTTTAGATTATTTTGTTTTACGTGATTAGTTATAGAAATTGCATACAAATTTTAATTCTGCATGTGTAGAAAAACTCTAGTTTTTAATTGTTGGATTTTTATTTTAGAATAAAATATTTGCAAAGTGTATTAAGAATCTACTGCTTGCTATTATTGTGAAATTTCTATTTCCCCATAGATTATTCACTGAAGAATGTAATGATTAGTCATAAAATGACATTTAAAAAGTAGTATTGTTGTGGGTAGAAAGGAAAATAAGCAATGAGTCAGCTACTTATTGCAACAAACAATTCTTTTTTTGTTTGTTTTGTTTTTTGGCTATTTTATTTAAAATTTTCTCCTCTTTTTTCTTGGATTGAAATATAGTAGTTTACAATGTTTCAGGTGTACAGTAAAGTGATTCAGTTACACACACACACATACAGGTCATTGTTGTTTATCTATTTTATATATAGTAGTGTATATCTGTTAATCCCAAATTCTCAACTTATCCCTCCCCCCTTTCCCCTTTGGTAACCATAATTACTCAGCCATAAAAAAAGAATGAAATAATGTCATTTGCAGCAACATGGATGGACCTAGAGATTATCATACTAAGTGAAGTAAGTCAGACGAAGACAAATATCATATGATATCAGTTATTTGGGAAATCTTAAAAAAGAATGATACAAATGAACTTATTTACAAAAAGAAATACACAGACATAGACAACAAACACGGCATACTAGCTTTTTTACTGGTCTATTCACTGCCTTTACTATATATTTGCCCTTACCAGTGAGATTTTTGTTGTTGTTGTTCATATATTTTCTTATTTCTTGTTCAGCCCTTTTCTTTTCTGCTTAAAGAAGACTCTTTAATATTTCTTGTAAGGCTGGTTTAGTGGTGATGAACTCCTTTATTTTTTGCTCGGCTGGGAAACTCTTTATGTGTCTTTTAATATTGGCTAATAACTTTGCTGCATAGAGTATTCTATGTTGTAATTTTTTTTTCCTTTCAGCACTTTAAATATATCCTGCCACTCCCTTCTGGATTGTAAAGTTTTTGCTTAGAAATCAGCTGATAGTCTTATGGAGTTTCCCTTATATGTGATTAGTATTTTTTCTCTTGCTGTCTTTAAGATTCTCTCTTTATCAACTTTTTCCATTTTTATTATAATGTTTTGGTGTGAATCTCTTTGAGTTCATTTTGTTTGGAATTTTCTGTGCTTCCTGGACCTAGATGTCTGTTTCCTTCTTCAGACTAGGGAAGTTTTCAGCCATTATTTCTTTAAATACATTCTCTCTCTCTCTCTCTCTCTCTCTCTCTCTCTCTCCCCTCCTTCTGGGACCCTCATAATGTGAATGTTAGTATGCATAATGTTGTTCCAGAAGTACCTTAAACTCTCCTCATTTAAAAAAAAATTTTTATTCTTTTTTGTTGTTCTATTGGGTGATAGCCACTATTCTATCCTCCAAATCTCTTATCCATTCTTCTGTATCATCTAATCTGCTGCTGATTCCCTCTAGTGTAGTTTTTCTTTTATTTCACTTATTGTAATTTTCATTTTTGATTGGTTCTTTCTTATATTGGTTCTTTCTAAATCTCTGTTGAAGTTTTCACTGGGTTCCTTCATTCTTCTCTTGAATTCAGTGAACATCTTTATGACTGTTTCTTTAAACTCTTTATCAGGCAATTTACTTATCTCCATTTTATTTATTTTTATTTATTTATTTATTTATTTAACATCTTTATTGGAGTATAATTGCTTTACAATGGTGTGTTAGTTTCTACTTTATAACAAAGTGAATCAGTTATACATATACATATGTTCCCATATCTCTTCCCTCTTGCATCTCCCTCCCTCCCACCCTCCCTATCCCACCCCTCTAGGGATATTTTTCTGGAGTTTTATTTTGTTCTTTCATTTGGAACATATTCCTTTGTTTTCTTATTTTGTTTGACTTTTGTTTTTTGTTTGTTTGTTTGTATGAATTAGGTGAAACAGCTACCTCTCCTGGTCTTGAAGTAGTGTCCTTCTGTGGGAGAGTCTCCTGTGTAGACTCCTTGTGTGTGGCAGCTTTGGCAAGCTGGCTGGGGCTAGATTGGGCAGGGCTAAGGGCAGTCCCTGGGGAGTGCTTCATGCAAGGCATCCTTGGAGGTAGGACTAGTGCTGGAGTGGTCCAGGTCAGAGGTAGTTCCTAGGGAGCACTGCAACGAAGGCTGCCTTGGTGCTATGGCTGAGGCTGGAGAAGTTTCTGAGGAATCCTGAGGTACACATGGGCTGGGGGGAGTTCTGGGGGGCTCAAACAATGGTGCTCCCTCTTCAATCCTGAAGAGATTGAAGAGGGCTCCAGTTATTCCCTGCTCATTTGGCAGAAGGTCTAGGGTTAGGAAATGGATATTCTTCCTGGACAGTGTAGGTGCCCTTTACACTGCTGTATTTTGTTGTGTGTCATGGTGGGCAAATCTGTGCTTGTGTACCCCAGCTATATTCATTCTTAGTGCATGTCACCACTGTGGGGGTGGGATTCTCATGGATATTGTCTCCATGCTTCTTTTCCATTACTATGTGGTCCTTCTATGTACAGTAACTGTTCAATCAGTTCTCAAGTCTTCTTCAGGAGAAATTGCTCTATATGTAGGTGTAGATTTCATGCGTCCAATGGGAGGAGGTAAGCTCAGGGTCTTTCTACAATGCCATCTTGCCCTTCTTGTTTTTTCTCTTTCTGTTTTATACATTCATCTACTTAATGTCTTTTGATTGAGGAAATTAATAAATTTAAACTAATTATTATATTATATGAACTATTTTTTTAGTTGAAGTATAGTTGATTTACAATATTATGTTAGTTTCAGGTTTAAGCATAGTGATTTAATATTTTTATAGATTATACTCTATTACAGGTTATTACAAGATAATGGGTATAATTCCCTGTGCTATACAGTATATCCTTGTTGCTGATCAACTTTATATATAGTAGTTTGTATCTGTTAATCCCATACTCCTAATTTGTCTCTCCTCTCTTTCTTCTCCCCTTTGATAACCACAGCTTGTTTTCTATATCTGTGAATGTTTCTGTTTTGCATATACAATCATTTGTATTTTATTTCAGGTCTAAATATAAGTGATATCACACAGTATTAATCTTTCTCTGTCTGACTTATTTTACTAAGCATAATATTCCCTGGATTCATACACAGCACTGCAAATGGCAGTATTTCACAGTTTTTATTTTCACTGAGTAATATTCCATTGTATCTATATCTATCTATATCTATATATCTATACTATCTATCTATCTATCTATCTATCTATCTATCTATCTATCTATCTATCTATCTATCTATCTATCTATCTATCTGTGTATCTATCTTCTTAATCCAGTCATCTGTTGATGAGCCCTTGCGTTGCTACCATGTCTTGACTATTGTAAATAGTGCTGCTAGGAACATTGGGGTGCATGTATCTTTTCAAATTAGTGTTTTTATTTTTTTCTAGATATATACCCAGGAGTAGAATTGTTAGTTTTATTACATTAGAATTTACAGGTAGATGTTTTTCAATACTTATTAACTAAGGAATGTTTGTGTACATTTAAAAAATTCATGAAAAACACCTGAAGTTTGATGGTGGAAGTAAATGTTGGAAGAGTACAGTTTGAAACACTGTAAAATTCTCCATTTTTAAAGGTGTGTTTTGCTAATTATAGAATTCTTGGTTGAAAGTATTAGAAAAATAATACTTAGAGGATGTTATCTCACTGTCTTCTGACCTTCTGGATTACAGATGAGAAATAAGCTTTAAATCTTATTGAAGATATCTTTCACTTAATAAATCATATTCTCTTGTTAAATCAAGATTTTATCTTTGTCTTTGAGGTTTTTTTGGCTTTACTGAGGTATAAATGACAAAAATTGTACATATTTAAGGTGGAAAACTTGATGATTTCACATATGTATACATTGTGAAATAATCACCACAACCAACCTAATTAACATATTCTTCACCTCACATAATCACCTTTTTGTGGTGAAAATAATTAAGATTTATATTCCTAGCAAATTTCAAGTATTCAATACAGCATTGTTAACCATAGTCACTGTGCTGTACATTAAATCTCCAGAACTTATTCAGCTTGCACAATTGAAACTTTGTGCCATTTGACAAATATCTCCCCATTTTCCCCAACTCCCAAACCCTGGCAACCACCATTTTACTCTGTGCTTCTGAGTTCAACTATTTTATGTTCTGCATATAAGTGAGATTATGGAATACTTGTCTTTCTGTGTCTGGCTTATTTTACTAAGCATAATATCCTCCAGGTTCACCCATATCATGGCAAATGGCAGAATTTGCCTTTATTTTAAGGCTGAAAAATAGTTCCATTGTGTGTGAATGTGTGTATACATAAAGTAAAAATATCATGTATTACATTTTATTTATCCATTCATCTGTTGACATACTTTAGGTGGTTTTCATATCTTGGCTATGGTGATTAATGCTGCAATGAAATGAGAGTGCAAATATCTTTTTGAAATGCTGATTTCATTTCCTTTGGTTATATGGCCAGATGTGGGATTTCTGGATCATTTGGTAGTCCTATTTTTAAATTTTTGAAGAACCTCTGTACTGTTTTCCATAGTGGCTGTACCAATATACACTCCCACCAACAGTGGACAAGTGTTCCCTTTTCTCCACATCCTTACTACCACTTATTACCTTTTTTTTTCTTTTGATGATAACCATCTTAACAGGTGTGAAGTGAAAATTAATTGTGGTTTTGATTTGCATTTTACTGATGATTAGTAATGTTGAGGACTTTTTCATATATTTGTTAGCCTTTTGTATGTTTTCTTTTGAGAAATATCTACTCAAGTCCTTTGTTAATTTTAATCATTTTTTTGTATTGAGTTTTATGAGTTTCTTATGTATTTCAGATGTTAACCCCTTGTCAGACATGTGGTGTACAAATATTTTTTCCCATTCCAAAGATTGCCTTTTCACTCTGTTGATTGTTTCCCTTGTTCTCAGATGCTTTTTAGTTTAATGTAAACTAGATAAATCATCTGCTTTGATAATCTATCCATTATAGAGTAGGGTATTAAAGTCTCCTACAATTATTGTATTTCTGTCTATTTAGCCCATCAGATACATCAGTGTTTGCTTTATGTATTTAGGTGGTTTCCTATTGGGTACATATATATTTATAATTGCCATGACTTCCTTTTAATTTGACCCTTTTATCATTGTATAATGACTTTCTATGTCTCTTGTGATGGTTTTTAACTTAGTCTATTTTGTCTTATAGAAGTATAACCACCCTGCTATCTTTTATCTACCATTTGCATGGAATATCATCCTCTAGCCCTTCACTTTCAGCGTATCTGTCTCCTTAAATATAAAGTAAGTCTTTTGTAGATAGCATGTAGTTAATGCATTCAGCCACTCTGTCTTTTGATTGAGGAGTTTAGTCCATTCACATTTAAAGCAATTACTAGATAAAAACAAGGTACTACTGTATAGAACAGGGAACTATATTCAATATCTTGTAATAACCTATAATGCAAAAGAATATGAACATATATATACACACATATGTAAAACTGAATCACTTTGCTGTACATCAGAAACTAACACAGCATTGTAAACCAACTATCTTCAATTAAGAAATAATATATATTAGGAAAACAAAAAAAGTAATTATTGATAGGTAAAGACTTTGTATTGCTATTTTGTTAATTTTTTGTCTATTTTGTAGTTCTCTCGTTACTCTTTTCTCCAGTTGTCTTTGTTTGTGGTTTGATGATGTATTTGTACTGGTGTGCTTTTATTCTTTTCTTCCTAACTTTTGCATATCTACTGTATTTTTTTTACTATGGGTTTCACATCAAATATTTTAGTTATAGTAGTCTGTTTTAAGCAAATAATAACTAACTTAGATTATATATAGAAACACTTTAATTCCCCTCACAAACTTTATGTAATTTATATTAGAGTTTACTTTTTTATACATAATGTGTTTCTACTAACAAATTTCTTTTGTTATCATGATTCTTACTGCTTTTGTCTTTTAAATTAAATACTGGTGTTAACAATGATTATGCTACCATTGGAGCATTGAAATAGTCTGTATTTGTCTTTATGTTTACTTTTATCAGTGATATTTATACTTTCATATGTTGTTGTTTAGCATCTTTTTGGTTTCAAGTTGAACTCCCTTGAGCAATTATTGCAAGGCAAGTCTAGTGGTGATAAACCCCCTTAGTTTTTTTCTCTCTGTGAAAGTCTTAACTTGTCTTTTATTCATAAAGGACAGTTTTGTCAGGTAATGTATTCATTTTTTTTTAAACATCTTTTTTGGAGTATAATTGCTCTACAATGGTGTGTTAGTTTCTGCTTTATAACAAAGTGAATCAGTTATACATATACATATGTTCCCATATCTCTTCCCTCTTGCATCTCCCTCCCTCCCACCCTCCCTATCCCACCCCTCTAGGTGGTCACAAAGCACTGAGCTGATCTCCCTGTGCTATGCGGCTGCTTCCCACTAGCTATCTATTTTACATATGGTAGTGTATATATGTCCATGACACTCTCTCACCCTGTCACATCTCACCCCTCCCCCTCCCCATATCCTCAAGTCCATTCTCTAGTAGGTCTGTGTCTTTATTTCCGTCTTGCCACTAGGTTCTTCATGACCTTTTTTTTTTCCCTTAGATTCCATATATATGTGTTAGCATACTGTATTTGTTTTTCTCTTTCTGACTTACTTCACTCTGTATGACAGACTCTAACTCCATCCACCTCACTACAAATAACTCCATTTCGTTTCTTTTTGTGGCTGAGTAATATTCCATTGTATATATGGGCCACATCTTCTTTATCCATTCATCCGATGATGGACACTTAGGTTGCTTCCATGTCCTGGCTATTGTAAATAGAGCTGCAATGAACATTTTGGTACATGACTCTTTTTGAATTATGGTTTTCTCAGGGTATATGCCCAGAAGTGGGATTGCTGGGTTGTATGGTAGTTCTATTTTTAGTTTTTTAAGGAACTTCCATACTGGTCTCCATAGTGGCTGTATCAATTTACATTCCCACCAACAGTGCAAGAGTGTTCCCTTTTCTCCACACCCTCTCCAGCATTTATTGTTTCTAGATTTTTTGATGATGGCCATTCTGACCGGTGTGAGATGATACCTCATTGGAGTTTTCATTTGCATTTCTCTAATGATTAATGATGTTGAGCATTCTTTCATGTGTCTGTCGGCAATCTGTATATCTTCTTTGGAGAAATGTCTATTTAGGTCTTCTGCCCATTTTTTGGATTGGGTTGTTTGTTTTTTTTTGTTATTGAGCTGCATGAGCTGCTTGTAAATCTTGAAGATTAATCCTTTGTCAGTTGCTTCATTTGCAAATATTTTCTCCCATTCTGAGGGTTGTCTTTTGGTCTTGTTTATGGTTTCCTTTGCTGTGCAAAAGCTTTTAAGTTTCATTAGGTCCCATTTGTTTATTTCTGTTTTTATTTCCATTTCTCTAGGAGCTGGGTCAAAAAGGATCTTGCTGTGATTTATGTCATAGAGTGTTCTGCCTATGTTTTCCCCTAACAGTTTGATAGTGTCTGACCTTACACTTAGGTCTTTAATCCATTTTGAGTTTAATTTGTGTATGGTGTCAGGGAGTGTTCTAATTTCATACTTTTACATGTACCTGTCCAGTTTTCCCAGCACCACTTATTGAAGAGACTGTCTTTTCTCCACTGTATATGCTTGCCTCCTATATCAAAGATAAGGTGACCATATGTGCGTGGGTTTATCTCTGGGCTTTCTATCTTATTCCATTGATCTATATTTCTGTTTTTGTGCCAGTACCAAACTGTCTTGATTACTGTAGCTTTGAAATATAGTCTGAAGTCAGGGAGTCTGATTCCTCCAGCTCCATTTTTTGTTCTCAAGATTGTTTTGGCTATTCGGGGTCTTTTGTGTTTCCATACAAATTGTGAAATTTTTTGTTCTAGTTCTGTGAAAAATGCCAGTGGTAGTTTGATAGGGATTGCATTGAATCTGTAGATTGCTTTGGGTAGTAGAGTCATTTTCACAATGTTTATTCTTCCAATCCAAGAACATGGTATATCTCTCCATCTATTTGTATCATCTTTAATTTCTTTCATCAGTGTCCTATTATTTTCTGCATACAGGTCTTTTGTCTCCTTAGGTAGGTTTATTCCTAGATATTTTATTCTTTTTGTTGCAATGGTAAATGGGAGTGTTTTCTTAATTTCACTTTCAGATTATTCATCATTAGTATACAGGAATGCAAGAGATTTCTGTGTATTAATTTTGTATCCTGCTACTTTACCAAATTCATTGATTAGCTCTAGTAGTTTTCTGGTAGCATCTTTTGGATTCTCTATGTATATTATCATGTCATCTGCAAACAGTGACAGCTTTACTTCTTCCTTTCCGATTTGGATTCCTTTTATTTCTTTTTCTTCTTTGATTGCTGTGGCTAACACTTCCAAAATTATGTGGAATAATAGTGGTGAGAGTGGGCAACCTTGTCTTGTTCCTGATCTTAGTGGAAATGATTTCAGTTTTTCACCATTGAGGACAATGTTGGCTGTGGGTTTGTCATATATGGCCTTTATTATGTTGAGGAAAGTTCCCTCTATGCTTACTTTCTGCAGGGCTTTTATCATAAATGCGTGTTGAATTTTGTTGAAAGCTTTCTCTGCATCTATTGAGATGATCATATGGTTTTTCTCCTTCAATTTGTTAATATGATGTATCACGTTGATTGATTTGCGTATATTGAAGAATCCTTGCATTCCTGGAATAAACCCCACTTGATCATGGTGTATGATCCTTTTAATGTGCTGTTGGATTCTGTTTGCTAGTATTTCGTTGAGGATTTTTGCATCTATGTTCATCAGTGATATTGGCCTGAAGTTTTCTTTCTTTGTGACATCTTTGTCTGGTTTTGGTATCAGTGTGATGGTGGCCTCGTAGAATGTGTTGGGGAGTGTTCCTCCCTCTGCAATATTTTGGAAGAGTTTGAGAAGGATAGGTGTTAGCTCTTCTCTAAATGTTTGATAGAATTCACCTGTGAAGCCATCTGGCCCTGGGCTTTTGTGTGTTGGAAGATTTTTAATCACAGTTTCAATTTCAGTGCTTGTGATTGGTCTGTTCATATTTTCTATTTCTTCCTGGTTCAGTCTCAGCAGGTTCTGCATTTCTAAGAATCTGTCCATTTCTTCCAGGTTGTCCATTTTATTGGCATAGAGTTGCTTGTAGTAATCTCTCATGATCCTTTGTATTTCTGCAGTGTCAGTGGTTTCTTCTCCTTTTTCATTTCTAATTCTATTGATTTGAGTCTTCTCCCTTTTTCTCTTGATGAGTCTGGCTAATGGTTTATCAATTTTGTTTATCTTCTCAAAGAACCAGCTTTTAGTTTCATTGATTTTTGCTATTGTTTCCTTCATTTCTTTTTCATTTATTTCTGATCTGATCTTTATGATTTCTTTCCTTCTGCTAGCTTTGGGGGTTTTTTGTTCTTCTTTCTCTAATTGCTTTAGGTGCAAGGTTAGGTTGTTTATTCGAGATGTTTCCTGTTTCTTGATGTAGGCTTGTATTGCTATAAACTTCCCTCTTAGCACTGCTTTCGCTGCATCCCATAGGTTTTGGGTCGTCGTGTCTCCATTGCCATTTGTTTCTAGGTATTTTTTGTTTTCCCCTTTGATTTCTTCAGTGATCACTTCGTTATTAAGTAGTGTATTGTGTAGCCTCCATGTGTTTGTATTTTTTACAGATCTTTTCCTGTAATTGATATCTAGTCTCATAACGTTGTGGTCGGAAAAGATACTTGATACGATTTCAATTTTTTTAAATTTACCAAGGCTTGATTTGTGACCCAAGATATGATCTATCCTGGAGAATGTTCCATGAGCACTTGAGAAAAATGTGTATTCTGTTGTTTTCGGGTGGAATGTCCTATAAATATCAATTAAGTCCATCTTGTTTAATGTATCATTTAAAGCTTGTGTTTCCTTCTTTATTTTCATTTTGGATGATCTGTCCATTGGTGAAAGTGGGGTGTTAAAGTTCCCTACTATGATTGTGTTGCTGTCGATTTCCCCTGTTATGGTTGTTAGTATTTGCCTTATGTATTGAGGTGCTCCTAAGTTGGGTGCATAAATATTTACAATTGTTATACCTTCCTCTTGGATCGATCCCTTGATCATTATATAGTGTCCTTCTTTGTCTCTTGTAATAGTCTTTATTTTAAAGTCTATTTTGTCTGATATGAGAATTGCTACTCCAGCTTTCTTTTGATTTCCATTTGCATGGAATATCTTTTTCCATCCCCTCACTTTCAGTCTGTATGTGTCTCTAGGTCTGAAGTGGGTCTCTTGTAGACAGCATATATATGGGTCTTGTTTTTGTATCCATTCAGCCAGTCTGTGTCTTTTGTTGGGAGCATTTAATCCATTTACATTTAAGGTAATTATCGATATGTATATTCCTATTCCCATTTTCTTAAATGTTTTGGGTTTGTTATTGTAGGTGTTTTCCTTCTCTTGTGTTTCTTGCCTAGAGAAGTTCCTTTAGCATTTGTTGTAAAGCTGGTTTGGTGGTGCTGAACTCTCTCAGCTTTTGCTTGTCTGTAAAGGTTTTAATTTCTCCATTAAATCTGAATGAGATCCTTGCTGGGTAGAGTAATCTTGGTTGTAGGTTTTTCTCCTTCGTCACTTTAAATATGTCCTGCCACTCCCTTCTGGCTTGCAGAGTTTCTGCTGAAAGATCAGCTGTTAACCTTATGGGGATTCCGTTGTGTGTTATTTGTTGTTTTTCCCTTGCTGCTTTTAATATGTTTTCTTTATATTTAATTTTGGATAGTTTGATTAATATGTGTCTTGGCGTGTTTCTCCTTGGATTTGTCCTGTATGGAACTCTCTGTGCTTCCAGGACTTGATTAACTATTTCCTTTCCCATATTAGGGAAGTTTTCAACTATAATCTCTTCAAATATTTTCTCAGTCCCTTTCTTTTTCTCTTTTTCTTCTGGGACCCCTATAATGTCGAATGTTGGTGCGTTTAATGTTGTCCCAGAGGTCTCTGAGACTGTCCTCAGTTCTTTTCATTCTTTTTTCTTTATTCTGGTCTGCAGTAGTTATTTCCACCATTTTATCTTCCAGGTCACTTATCCGTTCTTCTGCCTCAGTTATTCTGCTATTGATCCCATCTAGAGTATTTTTAATTTCATTTATTGTGCTTTTCATCATTGCTTGGTTCCTCTGTAGTTCTTCTACGTCCTTGTTAAATGTTTCTTGCATTTTGTCTATTCTATTTCCAAGATTTTGGATCATCCTTACTATCATTATTCTGAATTCTTTTTCAGGTAGACTACCTATTTCCTCTTCATTTGTTAGGTCTGGTGTGTTTTGACCCTGCTCCTTCATCTGCTGTGTGTTTTTCTGTCTTCTCATTTTGCTTATCTTACTGTGTTTGTGGTCTCCTTTTCACAGGCTGCAGCTTCGTAGTTCCCGTTGTTTTTGGTATCTATCCCCAGTGGCTAAGGTTGGTTCAGTGGGTTGTGTAGGCTTCCTGGTGGAGGGAACTAGTGCCTGTGTTCTGGTGGATGAGGCTGGATCTTGTCTTTCTAGTGGGCATGTCCACGTCTGGTGGTGTGTTTTGGGGTGTCTGTGGCCTTATTATGATTTTAGGCAGCCTCTCTGCTAATGGATGGGGCTGTGTTCTTGTCTTGCTAGTTGTTTGGCATAGGGTGTCCAGCACTGTAACTTGCTGGTCGTTGAGTGAACCTGGGTCTTGATGTTGAGATGGAGATCTCTGAAAGATTTTCGTCGTTTGGTATTACGTGGAGCTGGGAGGTCTCTTGTGGACCAGTGTCCTGAAGTTGGCTCTCCCACCTCAGAGGCACAACCCTGATGCCTGGCTGGAGCACCAAGAGCCTTTCATCCACATGGCTTTTGGGAGGTTTGACGTCTTCTGTCAGCGTTCAGTGGGTGTTCTTTAGGAGCAGTTCCACGTGTAGTTGTACTTCTAATGTATCTGAGAAAGAGCCATTGCAGACTCCAGTTCTTTCCTCTTTCGCCTCTTAAGGGCTTCTTCCTTAGACAACATGAACGTTTAGATGTCTATCCCACTTCTACGTGACCTTCTCTCTGCGCTCCCCACTTCCCTGGTAATTTATTCTTGGTGGCAGTCATTTTCTTTCCGTACTTTGAATACAGCCCACTCTCTCCTGTCCTGCAATGCTTTTGCTGAGAAATCCACTGATATTCTTATGGGAGGGTGGTTCCTTTGTATATAACAAGTCAATTTTCTTGTGCTGTTTTCAAAATTCTTTCTTTGTCTTTGACTTCTGATAATTGAATTATAATGTGTCTTGGTGTAGACCTCTTTGAGTTCAATATATTTAGAGACTTTTGTATTTCATTAATCAAGATGGCCATTTCCCTGCCTAGAATTGTGAAGTCTTCAGACATTATTTTCTAAATAAGCTTTCAGCCCCACTGTCTCTTTCTTCTCCTTCTGGGACTCCGTTTATGCACATATTACTACACTCGATGATGCTGCATGAATTCTGTATTTATTCTTCACTTTTTTTTCACTCTCTTTTTAAAAATTATTCTTGCTTCTCTGACTGGATAATTTGAAATTATCTGTCTTTGAGTTTGCTGATTCTTACTTTTGCATGATTGAGTCTGCTATTGAGGTCTCTCTTTCATTTTTCAGTTGAGTCATTATATTCTTTCAGTTTAGAATTTTTTTTAATGGTTTCTATTTCTTTATTAAATTTCTCATTTTGTTCATGTATTGTCTTCTTGATTTTATTTAATCTATCTATGTCCTGTTGTAGTTCATTGAGCTACTTTAAGGCAACTGTTTTGAATCCATTGTCAAGCAGTTCATGGATCTCCACTTCTTTAAGGTCAGTTACTGGAGCTTTATTCACTATCTTTGATGGTGTCATGTTTGTCTGACTCTTTATGATCTTTGTAATCTTGCTTTGATGTCAATACATTGGAAGGTGCAGACACCTCTTTCAGTCTTTTAAGACTGCGTTTTACATGTAAAGATCTCCTGCTGGGTCCCTAAAGTAATGAGACTACTTCCAGGATCACAGTTGGTTGGGGCTGGAGCCAGGTCACAATTCTGCTGCTGGGTCCTCAATTTGGTCTGTGATTGATGGACGTGTTACCAAGGGCATAATTTCTGCCAGGTTTCCTGGCAGATGAAACTGCCTCTTGGACTGTGGTCTAGTGGGGCTGTAGCCCCAGAATTGGTTACAGCACCAATTCTGGGTCTGCAGTTAAGTTGACAGGTAGCAGGCCTGTTACCAGGGATGCAGACAGGTATGGATCATGCCATGTCCCTGGACAGGCTCTTGCCAGGTCCTTGTATATGGCGATAAATAATATGGACAAGTAGAACAAGATAAAGGGTATCAGAAATAAGGAGGGGGGAATAACATCAGCATCATGATGGCATAAGACATCCCACCTTTTTGTTCCCCCTTTTAACAACTAACTAAACATCCATACACAAACAAAAGTGTCTCTGTGGAGGTTGCAAGATGCAGCACCATACACCAGGGGACCTGAATAGAGTCTTATCCATCTGTGCATCTTGTGGTAGGTATACAGACCTCAGTATGAGATGTCGAACCAGTGGAGCCAGCAAACTTGCCACAACCTCTCCCAGCCACAGTCAGGGGTGACCTGGGCAGATAACCATGGATGAGAGAGAATTTGAAGAAATTCAGCCTTCCCAAGGGGAGATTTCTTCATGACATTGTAGCTAAAAGAAATATCAGTTTGGACACAGTGGAGGGGGGAAGAGGAAATTTGACAACACTATCCATGCTCCATGAGAACACAGTGTGGGACTTAACTAACTAGCAGTGACCTTCTGTGGGGGAAAAGAATAGCAGTGAATGAATGCCCAGCTCTCCCAGCTGTGTGAAATACTGCTGGAGAAAATTGTTTCTCTCTAACACTACCCAGAGTACTAAGGCAGGATCTCCACAACTGGGGTTAGGTGGGATATCAGGAAAAAGGCAGATAAGACTATCAAAAGACATTATAAATATATATTTTTTTGCTAACAAAACTCAGGATTTCAGCAAGAAGTTTACCCACAAACTTCTACGAGAATCTCACCTAAGGATCACACCACTGGGCCTGTGGGTAACACCAATACCCCAAATACTAAAAACGCACTTTCCCTCATGCTGCAGCTGGCTCATTGTGCATGTTCCTGAGTGCTACACAAGAGCAAGTCCACTAAACAGAATGCTATACAAAAAACAAACCAGAATCTGTGGGCAAGGGAGAAACCACATAAATGAGTTATAGTGCCACATTCTGGGAAGCAAAAGAGAGGTTTCCAGCAAATAGTCTGGTGAGTGCTAAGAACTAAAGACATAAAACCTTAAAGAATTCTGCCACAAGAGGAAGCAAAACAAGTGGACCAAGTGGACCCATACAAAGGCAGAGAAAATCCCAGATATAATACCACAAATGAACAGGATACTTCATCTGATGGCAGTTAGTAAAGATTTAAGGAGGTGTCTGCTACTTCAAATGTAATGGTAGCAACACAAAACTGCAAGGAACATGAAAATCAAGTAAAAATATTATCTCCAAAAGATAACAATAATTCTCTAATAACTGAGTCAAAAGCATAGAATTTTATAATCTAGGTAATAAAAAAATCAAAACATCTGTTTTGAAGAAAGTCAGTGAGCTACAAGAAAACTCAGAAAGGCAATTAACTAAATCATGAAAAAAAAATACAGGTTCAAAGAGAGATGTTTACAAAGAGAATAGAAATCATAAAAAAAGAACCAAGCAAAAATTCTAGAGTGAAAGAACTCAATGAATCAAATGAAAAATGCAATAGAGAACATCTGCAATAGAGCAGAATAAATGGAAGACAGAATAAATAAACTAGAGGACAGGGATTTAAAAGTGACCCAAGCAGAGAAGAACAAAAACAACCAAAAATAAATGAAAAAGAATAAAGAAAGCTTATGTAATTAATGAGAATTCCTTAAAATAATAAATAACAGAGTAATCAGGGTTCCAAAAGTAGAAGAGAGGAAAATAGGGGGCCAGAAAGTTTATTTAAAGAAAAATTGCTAAGATCTCCCTAAACCTAGGGATAAATATGAACATCCAAGTTCACAAAGCTAATAGTTACCTTAGTATCTCAACAAAAGAATACCTTCTCCAAGACATACTGAAACTGTCAAAAATCAAAGATAAAGAGGGAATTTTAAAAGTGGCCAGAGGAAAAGAATTTGTAGCCTACAACTCCCATTAGGGTATCCATAGATTTCTGAGCAGAACCCTTACAGGTCAAGAGAGAGTGGAATGACATATTCAAAGTTTTGAAAGAAAAAAATTGCTGGACAAAAATACTGGCAATATATATATGGAAGCTATTCTTCAGATATGAAGTAGAAATAAACACCCTCCTAGTTCATCACCACTACACCTGCCTTGCAATAAATGCTGAAATGAGTTATTCAACATGAAATGAAAAGATGATAATTAGTAACATGAATGCATATGAGAGTATACCTCCCATGGATAAAGGTAAATATATAGTCAGATTTAGAAAGCTCTAATAGTGTAATGGGATGGTGTGTTAACAACTTAACTATAGTATAAAGAATAAAGGAATAGCTTTTTAAAAATTACTATAGCTAGTAAAATTCGTTAATAAATGCATAATGTAAAAGAGGTAAATAGTGACCTCAGAAATATAAAAGGAGCAGAGTAAAAGAGTGGAGTTTTGTAAGCAATTGAAGTTAAGTTGCTATCAGCTTGAAATGAATGTTTTATCTATAAGATATTTTATGTAAGCCTCATGGTAACCATGGTAACCACAACACAAAAACCTAGATTGGATTCACAGATGATAAAGAAAGGTAAGACAGAGCAAACAACCACATAAAGTCACCAATTTAAAAACGTAGGCAGTGACATAGGAAAAAAGAAACAATGGAAATACAAAACACCCAGAAAGCAATTAATAAGATGACATTATATTATATATCTATAATTACTCTAAATATAATGAATCAAATTCACCAATGAAAAGACATGGAGTGACTGGATGGTTAAAAAAAAAAGTCAACTATATGCTGCCTACAGGAGACCCACTTCAGTTTTAAGAACACACATAGACTGAATATGAAGGAATGGAAAACAATAACTTATGCAAGTGGAAACCAAAAGACAGCCAAGGATAGCTATACTTCTATCAAACAAAACAGACTTTAAGCCAAAAATGGTAATGAGAGATAAGGAAGGAATATATCATTATATAATGATAAATGGATCAATTCATCAAGAAGATATAACAATCATAAAATGCACACACACAACATAGGAGAACCTAAATATATCAAGTAAATACTAACAGATCTGAAGGGAGAGATGGACAAAAATACAATAATAGTAGGGGACTTAAATACCCTACTTTCAGCAATAGATAGATCATTTAGACAGAAAATCAACAATGAAACATTGGACTTCAATGATACATTAGACTAAATGAACATAACAGACATTTAAAGAACATTTTATCCAATAGCAGTAAAATACACACTCTTCTCAAGTGCACATTAAACATTCGCCAGGTTAGATCTTATGATAGGACACAAAACAAGTCTTAGAAAATTGAAGAAATTGAAATCATGCTAAGCATTTTATTTTTCTGACTACAATGGTAGGAAACTAGAAATAAATAACAAGAGGAATCTGGAAATTTTACAAGGATATGGAAAATAAACAGGAAAATGAACAACACACTGCTGAACAGCCAATAGGTCAAAGAAGGAATCAAAAGGGAAATTTTAAAAAATTGAAACAAATAAAAATGGAAACACAATATACCAAAACCCATCAGATGCTACAAAAACAGTTCTGAAAAGGAAGTTTATAGTAATAAATGCTTATATTTTTAAACAAATCTCAAATAAACAACCTAACTTGACACCTCAGAGAAATAAAAACAGAAAAACAAACTAAGCCCAAAGTTAGCAGAAGAAAGGAAATAACACAGATAAAACCAGAAATAAATGAATTTGGGAACAGTAAAACAATAGAAAACATCAACAAAACTAAGAACTGCTTTTGAACGAAATTGAAAAAAAGTACTTTGGCTAGACTAAGAAAAAGGAGAATCAATAAATAAAATCATAAATGAAAAAGTAGACATTACAACTAATACTACAGAAATATATAGGATTATAAAGACTACTATGAAGATTTATACACTGACAAATTGCATAACTTGCAAGAAATGGACAAATTCCTAGAAACATAGAACCTACCAAAACTGAATCAAAAAGACATAGAAAATCTGAACAACTCATAATGGGTAAGGAGGTTGAATCAGTAATCAAAAACTCCCCAACATAGAAAAGCTCAGGACTAGTTATCTTCACTGAATTCTACAGCATTTAAAAATAACTAATTCCAATTCATTTAAAACACTTTCAACAAATAGAAGAGGAAGGAACACTTCCAAACTAATTCTTTGAGGCCAGTATTACCCTAATACCAAAGCCATACGAGGACACTATAAGAAAAAACTATAGACTGATATCCCTGATGAATAGATGTAAATATTCTCAAACCAAATTTAATGACACGTTAAGATAATTATACACCGTGACCAAGTGAGATTTATTCCTGGGATACAAAGATATTTCAAAACATACACAAATCAATAAGTATTATATAGCACATTAATAGAATGAAAGGTAAAAATTATAGGATCCTCTCAGTAGATGCATAAAAAGCATTTGACAAAATACAACATTCTTTCATGAGGAAAAAAAACTTTCAACAAAATGGGTATAAAAGAAACATACCTCAACATAATAAAGGTTATACATGGAAAACACACAGCTAACATCATATCCAATGGTGAAAGTGTGAAAGCTTTTCATTTAATATCAGGAACAAGACAAGTGTGCCCACTCTCACACTCAATATAGTACTGGAAGTCCTAGCTAGAACAATCAGGTAAGACTAAGAAATAAAACGTACCTAAATAAAAAATAAAGAAGTAAAATTGTCATTATTTGCAGATGATATGATCTTAAACATAGAAAAGACTAAGCCAAAAGCTGTTGGAACTAATCAACAAATTCAGTGTAATTGCAGGATATAAATTCAACATGCAGAAATCAGTTGCATTTTTATGTACTAATAATGAAACATTTGAAAAAGAAATAAAACTCTTCCATTAACAATGGCATCAAGGGACTTCCCTGGTGGTCCAGTAGGTAAGGATCCATGCTCCCAATGTAGGGAGCCCAGGTTTGATCCCTGGGCAGGGAACTAAATCCCACATGCATGCCACAATTAAGAGTCCGCATGCTGCAACTGAGAAGTCTGCATGCTATAACTAAGAAGCCCGCATGCCACAACTAAGAGTCCACGTGCCTCAACTAAGACCCAGTGCAGCCTAAATAAATATTTTTTTAAAAAAACAATCACATCAAAAACAGTAAAGTTCTTAGGGATAAATTTATCCAAGGAAGTTAAAGATCTGTATGATGAAAATTACAAGACCTTGTTGAATGAAATTGCAAAAGAAAAAATAAATGGTAAGATATCACATTGTCATGGATCAGAAGAATTAATATTGTTAAAATGTTCATGCTACCCAAAACCATATATAAATTCAATGAAATCGCTATCAAAATTCCAAAGGAATTTTTCACATAAATAGAAAAAAACAATTATAATATGTGTATGGAACCACAAAAGACCATGAATAGCCAAAGCAATCCTGACAAGAACAAAACTGGACACATCACACGTCCTGATTTCAAACTATGTTATAAAGCTATAGTAATTAAAACAGTATGGTACTGGCATAAAAGTAGACCCAAAGACCAATTGAACAGAATAGAGAGTCCAGAAGTAAATCCCAAGATATACAGTCAACTAACATTTGACAAGGAAGCAAACAACACTCATTGGGAAAGGATAGTCTCTTCAAAAAATGGTGCTGAAAAAACTGGATAATCACATGCAGAAAAATGAGATTGGGTCCCTATATTATACCACTCACAAAAATTAGCTTGAAATGGATTAAAGACTTAAATGTAAGACCTGATACCATAAAACTCGTAGAAGAAAAATATACACAAGATGTTTCTTGACATTGATCTTTCCAATGATATTTTTAGAGATGACTTCAAAAGCATAAGCAACAAAAGCAAAAATCAAAGTGGAACTACATCAAACTAAAAGCGTCTGCACAAGAAAAGAGACATTCAAAACAATAAAAAGGCAACCTACATAATTGGAGAAAATATTTGAAAACCATATATCAGATAAGGGGTTATTATATTCAAAATATATAAATAACTCACATAATTCAATAACAAAAAAAGAGACAATCTGATTTAAAAATGGGTAGAGAAACTGAGCAGATATTCTTCCAAAGAAGACATCCAACTAGCCAAAAGGTACATGAAAAGATGTTCGTATTACTTATCGTCAATGAAATGCAAATCAAAACCACACACCTGATAAAATGAATTTCATCAAGAAGACAAGAGATAACAAGTATGGTAAGGATGTGGAGAAAAGGGAAACCTAGTACACTGTGGGAATGGAAATTGGTGCAGCCACTGTAGAAGACAGTATGGAGGGTTCACAAAAATTAAAAATAGAATTACCATATAATCTAGAAATTCCACTACTGGGTATATATCCAAAGGGAACAAAAGCAGGATATTGAAGAGATACCTGCACTCCCATATTTATTGCAGCATTATTCACAATAGCCAGGATATGGAAACAACCCAAATATCTGTAAACAAATGAATGGATAAAGAAGATGTGATTTTATTTATATATATATATATATATATATATATATATATATATATATATATATATACCTTTATCTATAGCTATAGTTATACAATTGAATACTATTCACCAATAGAAGGAAATTCTTCCATTTGCAACAACTAGGCCAGATAAGGGCGGTATGATAAGAGAGATAAGTCAGACAGAGAAAGACAAATACTGTATGATATCAATCATATGTGGAATAAAACAGAGAGAATGGTGGAGCTGGCAGTGAGATAATTGGGGAGATGTTGTAGCTAGTAGATAAATAAGTCCTAGAGATCTAATGCACAGCATAGTGATTATATATAATAATACTGTATTATAAAATTCAAAGTTGCTAAGAGATAAGATCTTAATTGTCCTCACCACAAATCAGAAGTAATAATTATGTGAAATTATAGAGATGTTAGCTAATGCTGTTATGGTAATCACATTGCCATATATAAATACAACAAATCAACACACTGTAAATGTTAAACTTATACAATGTTATATGTCATCACATCTCAAAAAAGAAAAATTTCAGAAATAATAAAAAGTAGAAGAGGAATTGCAATTTTTAATAGTATAATCAAGGAAGACCTAACTTGAAAGGTAACATTTAAACATAAACTTGATGGAGATGAGGTAGTAATTTATGCAGATATATTGGGAAAGACTTGTCCAAGCAGAAGACACACCAGTGCAAAGGACTTGAGGTGGGAGCAGGCCTAATATGTTCAAGGAAGATTAAGGAGGTCATTGTGGCAAGAGAATAAAGGATGAGAGGAAAAGTAATGGGAGATGAAATCAGAGAGGTACAGCGAAGGTGTGGTACATCCACAACGTAAAACCTTATGGGCTATTATAAAGATATGGGCTTTTACTTTGGGTGAAATGAGGAACAATTGCACAGTTTTGAACAATAAAGTAATATTCCTTACTTTTATTTTGCAAGGATTACTCTGGCTGCTGATTGGAGAAGAGACTTCAGATGTGCAATGACATAGGCAAGGAAACCAGTTAGCAGGCTACTACAATAATTCAAGTGAGAGATGATGGTAACATGAACAAAGGAGATAGTGAGAAGTGGTCAGACTAGATATAGTTTGAAGATGAACTAATGTGGGACATGAATATAAGAGAGGAATCAAGGCTGAAAGTAAGGTTTGAGGTATGAGCAACTGCAAGGATGAAATTGCCATCAACCAGGGCAAAAAAAGATTGCAGAGCAATTTAGGGGGCAAGGGAGAAATCAGATATTTATTTTTAGATGTGTTAAGTTTGAGATGAGTATTAGACATTCATATATATATGTATATATATGTGTGTTGTTTGGGGAAAGTTTTGGGCTGAATATATAATTTTTTAGTAATCAGCATAGATACAATATTTAAAATCATGAGACAAAATGAAATCACCAAGTAAGGGGAGTACAGAAACAGAAGAAAAGAGAACCAAGAACTGAGCCCTAGGGTACTCCTTATAAATGTCACATAGATAGTAACTGATGTATCTCTAATTGGAAAAGAGATATGCCTAATTCCAAAGTCTGTGTTCTTATCTAGTGAGATATAAAACAACTATATAAAGTTAGGTTCTAAAGCATAGGTAATAATCAAGCCTGGCACCTATATAGTAAGAGTAGTAAAATAACTTTATTTTCTTAAAACACTATTTTCCTTTATGCACTAGGTCCAAAAACTTATGTAAATAGTTTCTGGAAGAAAAAAATACATACACACAAATACAATGAATAGAGCAGTTGTGAGCAACAAGTAATTACACATTTTTACATAATTAACTCAATAAAGTTATTTGGGAACAGTCTCTTGTTCTAATGTTTGGTTTTCCCCATGATCTTTTCATCATTTCTGATCCAACACTTCTTTTGTAGAAACTGAAAAACCTATTAAAATAGTACTGACCCTAACATCAAGAAAATTTCAGAATGATAGCTGAAAGGAACTTGTTATCTCACCCTGCTGAGGTTTGGTGACACAGCAACTACTAAATGATATATAGTGACACTCAATGGCAATTGAATTAAGAAATTATTTCTATTGCATTAAAATTGTGTCATAACAAAATAGGCATTTAACAGGATGAGATCAGGAAAATAATATCAGAACAACTCTGAATTAAAATTCAGAATTGGGGTAATTTCTACAGTGTCTATTAAAACGTCAGCAATTGAAAAATGAAATACACTTGGACAACTTAAATGGTTTGACGAAGGCTTTAATAAAAAATGTTCACACACATGAGTGTGTGTCATGAGGCATAAATACCAGAATATTTCTAATGTATTTTAGCTATAACTTTCAGGGAAAGCAATTACAGTGATTCTTCTGTATGAAGGTGAGACTGCCAGAAGTATTAAATGTATAGATCAAGCAGCAGTGTAGAAGCCAATAATACTAATTGATACATAGTGTTTATCATGCTTACTATGTAAAATTCCTATATATTAATTTTCTCATTTATTTCCCACAATGAGCTCAGAAGGGCTATTCAAATGACTTTTTATAGATGAGGAAACTGAGGTTCAGAAAAAGTAAATAACTTCCTAGCAAAGCCACAGCTACTATTTGACCGCAGCTGGTTTAACTTCAATACCTTAACTATCAAATAGTATACTTCCCAATGTTATGGTGAAAACAGTTGGATAGTTCTACCCCTATATGAAATACAGCCCAAGAATTCTTATGTTCAATTAGGATTAAGTTGACTGAGTAATAGAGACTTAAAAAATGGCTTAATTAAGTTAGAGGTTTATTTTTCTCTTATTTGAAAGTGTGACTATAGGTAGTCCAAAGCTGGTATGGCAGCTTTGATTCCTGAAGTCTTTAAGGACTCAGGGTCTTTTTATCCTAATGCTTCACTGTGTATGGTCTCCATCCTCAAGTCATCATGTCTGCATTCAAGCCAGCAGGAAAGATAAAGGGACAAAAGAGAAAAAGTGTAAAGACTGTGTGTCAGCTTTCTTTTAAGGAAAGAAAATTTCAGAAAATTTGAGTTGACACAACCAAAAGATGTATTGTATTAATATAGAACTGTTTTTTTAAACATCTTTATTAGAGTATAATTGCTTTACAATGGTGTGTCAGCTTCTGCTTTATAACAAAGTGAATCAGTTATACATATACATATGTCCCCATATCTCTTCCCTCTTGTATCTCCCGCCCTCCCACCCTCCCTATCCCACCCCTCTAGGTGGTCACAAAGCATAGAACTGTTTTATACTACAATCATGCTGTCCTTTTGCACTTTACTATGTTACTGACTTGCTTAAATTATTCAAAATCCTGTATAAATCTCATTCTGTCCATGAAGCAAGCTTGACTCCCATAACTCCATTGACTGAAGCATGGAATACTCAAACATGGTGAGTACTCTAATACTATAGCTTTTGCCCTAGTCTACCCAAGTTCTTTCATAGATTTCCTGGCTCAGGTAGGGCAAATCTGAGAGAAGAGTAAGTGTTTCTTGAGCAATAAGTGGTCAAAATGGATTATTAGTTGGATGAATACCAAAGATTTTGACCATGGTTAAGCTGCAAGAAGGGCTGCACCTTCCTAAAATCAAGGCACAGAATGGCCCAAGCTATTGTCTTACTAAGGTTATTTTTTAAATAGATCAAAATCACAGGAGTAATTGGGATCCTTGAAGCAGTGCAGTGATTTAGCACCACCATTCAAAATATAATTTAAAAAAAAACACACACATTTTCTTACTATGTTCTATGCTACACATTTTGCAGCTCCAAGAGCAACTTCCTGAATTCAACCAAAGGGGTGACTGCAGACAGATTTGCTCCAGGTGTTCCACATCTTGGCAGAAGTAGAATCAGAGTATAGGTCAAATGGGTAATGAGAAAAACAACTGGGTGTGAGATTTTATATAGTTCAGTAGACATCGTTTTGACTGGGCATCCAGATCAGTAATGGGTCCTCAAATTAATAGGTGTCAAATAGGAAGAGGAGCAGAAATCATAAGTCTAGGGAGTGAAGGCGAACTGGGAATGAGATATGGTGGTGATGTATAACTGCAAAGGGCAAGAGCCCAGGTTCTTGTGAATTCTGTTTAATGGGTTATTTGATGAATTGATGGCTTTTATTGGGCCAGTTGCTTTCACCATAGGTCATAGAAACCAGAGAGCAGATATATGCAAGATGATTCCAAGATGCAGGCACACTCATATTATACTAGGGTGATAGAAATTCTTGCAATACCCAGGGTATTTTTACTTTGATTTTGCAGTCATTAGTTCCAATTATACACTTAACGTCAGTTGTGCCAATTAATTGGTGGAATATCTGTGCATTGTGATAACTGAAATGTAGCAGAAAATAATCCACCCCGTACTCAAAAGTATAATTTCTACTGATCCCTGAAATTCTAGGGTTTGGTCTTAAACTATATGTTTATGAGAGGAAAAACCATCAGTTCTTAATTGACAGAAAAATAATTGCTAAGGCTGGTTTGGATTGAAATAGCTTGAGACTCATGGGTCTCTGGGAGAAAGAGACTCTGAAAAGAAAAAAACAAACAAAAAAACCAGGCAGAGTTATAGAAAAAAAGGCAGAAATGCCAAAGATAAACTTTAACTCCTTTACAATTTTGATGGCTGGTCCTAAGTATCACTCTATAGTCAAAAGAGTTGCTTTGAAGCCACTGCCAGAAAAAGAGGTTAATGAATTTTTTCTTATCAACATATGGACACAGCCTTCTAAAAGAAAGAATGCCACCATTATTTAATTTTTTATACCAATTCCATACAGTTTTGCTAGTTCTCTCATTGCAAGACACATTTTTTACTACATGCAGAGCATAAACTACAACTTTGAGTTTGTCTATATAGTACAAAGTGAGATGAAGATTTAAAAATTATAGAGATCCCCAATAAATGAAGACAGCTAATCTAGATAATTTAGATAAACCACATGAAAAGAGTTATTTAGTCCAACCAAGATAACTGTAAAATTGCTCAATATCCACATCATTAGGCATGGTGTTGATTCATCCTAAACTGTCATGGCTAATTTGCTATGGTGTTTTCAATAGACAGTTACATTCAATTGATGCTCTGAAACTAACTATGGAAAGTACTATGTCAACACAGTTATGTCAACACAGTATCTAAACATCCAGGTTAAGAGGGAAAATTTTATTCAACTGGTTTTGTTTGTGCTACATAAGATATTTGGAAATTGTTTTTTTATTTGGGCTTTCCATATTTGTAAACATGCTGAAGATTGTATGCTTTTCTACTGGGAGAAGCAGCATTTCTGTGCAATAGAAAAAACATTGGACTCAAAGCAAAGAGATACAGCTTTTACCCCAGACGTGATAGTAATAAATTGACTAACTTTTGACAAACTCCTTAACCTCTTCTAGTCTCCATTTATTTGATTCTACCTGCCTACTTACCTCATTAGGGATATTGTGGTTATCAAAATAGACTCTAAATACAAACAACTTAGAAAATTTAAAAGTGAGGTTTAAATGCAAGGGATTCTCATATTTATGTTTAGAACCATACGAATACAGGCTACTATGTGAGAAAAGTGCACAGGTAAATACACTAGGTTGCAAGTTCTGAGTGGGCAAACAAGTTAAAAGAAACTGTGAAAGTAGATTTTATTGCTAAAGTGATTCCAGCTGTGCTTCAATTTTTGTGTTTCAAAGACATAAGTTTCAAACTTCCACTGCTAGTTTTACTGCATTGATCTGAATGCTTCTGTTATTACAGTTTAATAACAAGCAATGGCTCAGTTGCAGATTGGTGAATCCCATCCACTCATATACTCCAATAAAGATGTTAAAAATAAATAAATAAATAAAATAAAGAGAAGTTCCACTCAGGGCAGCCCAAGGGAAGACTGTGTTCTCTACTGTCCACTCAGGGCTGTGTCTACATGAGCAGAATGGGTTGGATTGGTTAAGGTTTTTTTAATGTTACATTAAAATATTATTCGTCTTTAAAATAAACCAAAAACCACTTGTGGTTCAGCTATTTCAGTCACTGTGATAAACATGGAGATGCCTAATTCCTAAAGCACAGCTTAAATAATATCACTTCTCTACTTAAAGTTCTTTAATAATACTTTAGTGATTAAAAGATAAAGTCCAAACACACTAGGATGGAATTCAAGGCCCAAACTACCTTTCAAATGTAATTTCTACCTTGCCCTTCCTCTCATAGATTTCTCACATATGTTCCAACTAGATCATATTACTTCCATTTCTACACAGCCTGTATTATTTTTGCATTTATAACTTTGTTCACGTTGCTCTACCTAAACGGAATTGTCATTATCCCTAGCTTTGCCTCTCAATCCTAGGAATACTTCAAGTTTCTGCTCAAATACCACCTCTTCCATGAACTCTTCTTTGATCTCATCTAAATCTAATCTTTATTTTCTGAACTCAAGCAATATTTTGTGCCCCTGTTTTAGCACTTTTTAATACATTTGTTCCTACCACAGAAATGTTTTTATAGAAATATAATCTCTCCAGACACTCAGTTTCTTCAGGAATGTGATTCCATCTTTTTCATTGTATTATACAATATAACCAGAAAATGTATTGCCTATATTAGGTACTTACTAAATGTTTATTGTTTCTCAAAATAATTTCTAAGCAATCAGAAAATTAATCAATCTGGGGAGTTGGTAGACTAGTCAAAAAAAAAAGCATTGAGTTCCATCTAGCAACATAAATTTGGAATCAGTAAGCCTCAATATTTTCATTAAGAAGCCAAACTATAGCACATAGAAATTAGTTGACTGCAAACATTTAGAGATTTGCAAAAAATTTTAGCATAATGAAAACATTATACAAATGAATCATAGTCATGGCCTCTTGTATGTGCTCCTTCCAACTATAAAATAAGTTAAGATTTACTATGATTGTGATACTATACATAGAGAATCCTAAAGATGCTACCAGAAAATTACTAGAGTTAATCAATAAATTTGGTTAAGTAGCAGGATACAAAATTAATGCACAGAAATCTCTTGCATTCCTATACACTAATGATGAAAAATCTGAAAGAGAAATTAAGGAAACACTCCAATTTACCATTGCAACAAAAAGAATAAAATATCTAGGTATAAACCTACCTAAGGAGACAAAAGACCTGTATGCAGAAAACTATAAGACACTGATGAAAGAAATTAAAGATGATACAAACAGATGGAGAGATAGACCATGTTCTTGGATTGGAAGACTCAACATTCTGAAAATGACTATACTAGCCAAAGCAATCTACAGATTCAATGCAAGCCCTATCAAACTACCACTGGCATTTTTCACAGAACTAGAACAAAAAATTCCACAATTTGTATGGAAACACAAAAGACCCCGAATAGCCAAAGCAATCTTGAGAAAGAAAAACGGAGCTGGAGGAATCAAGCTCCCTGACTTCAGACTATACTACAAAGCTACAGTAATCAAGACAGTATGGTACTGGCACAAAAACAGAAATATAGATCAATGGAAAAGGATAGAAACCCCAGAGATAAACCCACACACATATAGTCACCGTATTTTTGATAAAGGAGGCAAGAATATACAATGGAGAAAGGACAGACTCTTCAATAAGTGGTGCTAGGAAAACTGGACAGCTACATGTAAAAGAATGAAATTAGAACACTCCCTAACACCATACACAAAAATAAACTCAAAATGGATTAAAGACCTAAATGTAAGGCCAGACACTATAAAACTCTTAGAGGAAAGCACAGGCAGAACACTCTATGACATAAATCACAGCAAGATCCTTTTGACCCCCTCCTAGAGAATTGGAAATAAAAACAAAAATAAACAAATGGTACCTAATGAAACTTAAAAGCTTTTGCACAGCAAAGGAAACCATAAAGAAGATGAAAAGACAGCCCTCAGAATGGGAGATAATATTTGCAAATGAAGCAACTGACAAAGGATTAATATCCAAAATTTACATGCAGCTCAATATAAAAAAACAAACAACCCAAACCAAAAATGGGAAGAAAGCCTAAATAGACATTTCTCCAAAGAAGATATACAAATTGCCAACAAACACATGAAAGAATGCTTAACATCACTAATCATTAGAGAAATGCAAATCAAAAACTACAATGAGGTATCACCTCACACCAGTCAGAATGGCCATCATCAAAATATCTACAAACAATAAATGCTGGAGAGGGTGTGGAGAAAAGGGAACCCTCTTGCACTGTTGGTGGGAAAATAAATTGACAGCCCCTATGGAGAACAGTATGGCGGTCCTTAAATAACTAAAAATAGAACTACCATACGACCCAGCAATCCCACTACTGGGCATATACCCTGAGAAAACCATAATTCAAAAAGAGTCCTGTACCACAATGTTCATTGCAGCTCTATTTACAACAACCAGGACATGGAAGCAATCTAAGTGTCCATAGACAGATGAATGGATAAAGAAGATATGGCACATATATACAATGGAATATTACTCAGGCATGAAAAGAAACGAAATTGAGTTATTTGTAATGAGGTGGATGGAACTAGAGTCTATCATACAGAGTGAAGTAAGTGAGAAAGAGAAAAACAAATACTGTGTGCTAACACATATATATGGAATCTAAAAAAAAAAATGGTTATGAAGAACCTAGGGGCAGGACAGGGAAAAGATGCAGGTGTGCAGGTGTAGAGAATGGACTTGAGGACACGGGGAGGGGGAAAGTTAAGCTGGGACGAAGTGAGAGGGTGGCATGGACTAATATATACTACCAAATGTAAAAGAGATAGCTAGTTGGAAGCAGCCGCATAGCACGGGGAGATCAGCTCGGTGCTTTGTGACCACCTAGACGGGTGGGATAGGGAGGGTGGGAGGGAGATGCAAGAGGGAGAAGATATGGGGATATATGTATATGTATAGCTGATTCACTTTGTTATAAAGTAGAAACTAACACACCATTGTAAAGCAGTTATACTCCAATAAAATTGTTAAAAAAAACAAACAAACAGGTTTACTATGATTGAAAATGAAAGAATCGATTTGCCAGGATGATAATTGCATGAAAGATGTTGGAAAGGTATATAATACACAAATGTATGAATAATTTCTCTAACATAGTGGTTAAGTAAAACAGGCTTCTTTTGTATCCTGACCATTTACCAGCTATTTAAACTTGCACATGTTCAGTAGCTTCTAAATTTTAGTTTTCTCCTTTATAGAATGAGAAGACTAGTAGTAACTAACTCACCCTATTTTAGTAGGAGCAAACTAAAAATGCTATAAATTTTTCCACTAGGAACAAAAAGTAAATATTTTTCAGAATTCAGTAAGTTAGATTATGTACAGTTCTGTGCTTTTGCACTCCAAAACTGCTATGTAGAGTGAATACTTGGGGGAATACCTGCATTCTTACAACTAATGTTCAATGTCAAGGTTTTTAATACACCAAGGCTAATTATTTTGTATCACACCATACAACCTTTTTCTCTCAACTTTCCATGTTGGTAAAAAACATGAATATTGTTTTCTTTTTATGGTTAAGGTAATATGATAATAAATTTAAATAGAAAAACATTCAAAATGTTCATTTATTGACTTTGTTTATTGACCATTTCAATTTTTCCTCTGATATAAAAAATACTATAGGAGGTACCTGAGACTGTTGCTGTTTATGTATATTACTAAATAAATATATTTGAAAAATCAGTCTGTGTAACTGAGGTTTATATGCTTTAATTTAGGCTTGATATTGTAAAATTACAACTCTTCTAAGAGCCTAAAATATCTCACCTATAAATCAAAATTATGATTATAACTGGTCGGTGTGGAGTTTTAAGCATGGGCCCTATACCAGCTTTTTTTGAGAATTTGAAATCTGAGTAATAGAAATGATATAGCAAAGGTGTAGCTTCCCTGCAAAGTGGCAAGAAGCATTATTAAAATTACAGTCGCCTAATGCTTCTCTGTATTTGTAGGTCTTCATGTTGAGTTTCTTTTTTTATATAATGTATCATTAATTCCATCACCTGCCTCTCCCAAAAAGGAATCTCATCTCATGCATTCAATTGTTTGACTATAGAGTGCCACAAACCATATGGATCTCATTTGAAACTCTTCCAAATCATAGATATCCATGTGCAACTGATAAAAGCCAATTTATTTGGTGGTAGGGAATGGAAGGCTTCTCTCAAGTCAAGTCCAAGGAGATACCCCTATAGGCTATCTAAGTACTAAACTCAGGGGAAATTACTTCATCACAACTTGATCCAGATCACAGTAATGAATATTGTGATGTAGCCAATATTCAATTATGTTGACTTTACAATACTGGAATTAATCCATCTGCATTGCAACTCAGTGAAGTCATTTTTGGGTGTAGTGATTTTGAGGTTGCCTTCATCTTTGCAGGCCCAGATGCTGAACCACAGAATCCTGAGAATTAACAATGTTACTAAAATGCTATTAAACTTTTGATGATAATACTTGTGTTGTGTGGCCTAAGCCTGTCAGATTTAGGTTGAGATCATACTCCTATAGCCTGAAGGTATTTTTCAGTGGTGTTTTGCAAGATTGTCTATCAGTATGTATTTTCTGTGCAGAACACTGCAGTATGCCAGTGGTTAGCTTCTTTAGAATTAGAGTAATCGGTGGGGTTATTTTAAGCTTCTGACTAAAGACAGAATTGTATATTATCTGACATACTGAGTCTCAGAAATTTCTTACCATAAATTCCAGTTTGGCCAATTAATTTGAGCTGCAACTACAGGATGAATTGGGATTTATGATATTCATACTAATGTCACTGTAGTCTTGCAAGACGAGGAGACTTTACCATAGTGTTACTTAACTTCTTGCTTCTACCCACGCCTTCAATGTATTCTCAAAGCAGCAGCTAGAGGGAACTTGTTAAAATATGACAGACCATGTCATATCAGTTCTATGCTGAAAATTATTCAGTGGTGTCACATTTTGCTCCAAGTAAAAGCCAAAGTCCTCACAGTGACTTACAAGCCTCACATGACCTTCCATCTTCCTCAAACCATTAGTTCTCTTACCTCATCTCCAATCCTCTGCCCCCAGTTCACTCTGCTGTAACCACACAAGCGTCTTTCCTATTCTTAGAATATGCCAAGGCACATGTTGACTTACAGTCATTGTTCTTTCTAGTCTCTGTGTCTGGATTAATTTTCTTTAAGGTATTGACAAGGCTTACTCCCTCATCTCTTTCCAGTCTATACTTAAAATTCACCTTCTTAAGGAGAACTTAATGAATGGTAAGAGACCATTCTCTTTCCATGTTTACTTCTACCCCAACACTCCCTATCCCTCTTCCTTGTTATTATTTTCAGAGTCCTTAATACCTTCTAAGGTATTATAAAATCTGAATATTTATTATATTATTATTGTTTGTTAACTACTCCTACTAAAATGAAATTCTAAAATGGTAAGGATTTTTGTCTTTTTTATTCATTGCTATATACTCAGTCTTAGAACTTTGCCTGACACATGGCATGCACTCCATAAGTATATATAAAGGAAGTAATGATTGACCCAAGTCAGTGTTCAGTCACCCTGGAATGAATCGTTTCTCCCACTAATACATAGTAAAAGACAATATAAGTTTTTATTAGTATTTTTGAGAATCCTTTCAATAAATTAGATAGATTAATAAATTAGAGCTCAAAATTCAAAGCCTTAAACCAGTGATTCTCAAAAGAGAGTTAGGAGACTATGCATATGAAAATTTCTGTGGTTTCTGTCAAAAATACAACTGTAACAGAAGACCCCAGAAAATTGCATTATGAACAAGTGTGCCATATAATTCTTTAATGTACTAAGTTTGAATATAACTTCTTTAATCTAGAAGTGAGCTGCCATTGCATGTTCGGTCATCCTTATTTTCCTTAAATAACAGTTTCCTTACCAAAAAAGCTCCACCATTTCCTGTGATAACCATGAAACTTAAAAAAAAAAATAACAAGCACATACATACATCTAGTGCTGAAAAATTCAAAGTAATTCTTAGGATGAAAACACATTCTTGAAAGATTCTATCTTCACAAGTTGGGGTATTTTAAAATTTTTTCTTCAAAAGATGTTAAGTGCATTCTCACGTCCAAGATTTGAAAAAGGAAAAACAAAATTACTTTTCCCCATAATCTTCAATAAACCATGTTTTAACTTTAAGAACCCTCAATTCAATAATAATTTAAATTAATCAAAGTTTAATTGTAACGATTTTTTCTCTCTATGCAAGCTTACTCACAGCTCCCAGATGAAAGCATAAATAAAAATAATTTGACTTCAAAATAACTAAATTATAACTTTAGTATATACAGTTTATTAAAGACCTTAGATAAATTTCCATAACAGATTTTTTATGGTTTTACTCTTAACATAAAAGTTATTTAGTGAAGTACAAATGATAACTTTTCCACATTCTATTCTTCAACTAAAGGTATTGTCATAATCATTCTCTCATCTTGTTTAAACCATGTTATATAACTTACTAATACATGCTTAAGTAATTTTTATAAAAATTCACAAGGGAATAGTAACTAAATTAAGAAAGGGATGTTGTTAAATATTCTGAAGTAGTTATAATTTCATTTAGAGTAATGGGGAGTCAATTTTAAAAAGGATAACCTGTAAAGCGTCCTGTTTTGTCTTAAGGACTTAGTAAGCCCAAATCCTGTTTATCTGTATGCCAAATTTTATTTAATGAGTGAGGTGGGCTATGCTGCCTTTACTTTTGCTTTTCAGAATGTTGCTCGAATTCACTAAGAACAGGTATTTAAGCTCAGAAGCATTAACAAGAGTAATATGTATATTCCACTTAAGTGATTTTGAATGCTCACATCTCACAACTAAATCTTCAGTATATTTCTTTAAGGCAGTGTTTTTAAATGCATGGTACTCTTTCTTCATACAAAATTTTATGTGGAAACCTAGCATATAAAATCTACTGAGATTAAGTTATTCTGATTTGAAAGAGTGAGGACCAGTAATCTAAATGCTTAACATTGCAGAGTAGTTGCTGCCCAATGACCACCTCTGAGGCATTCCTCGTTGGTCCCAGGATTCCAAAAAGCACAGTATAAAAGGAATAAAGAATGAATCTGATATATAAGATACACTGAATCGGGCAGCAAATAAAAGTAATTTTAAAAGAAAGGTAAGCCCTTGGATTGTCATTCCCAAGGGAACAGTGATTTCATATAAAGATTTTGTTCACTTGGATCTATGAATCAGTCATTTTAAAACTGATTTGTTAGTTTCAGTTGCTATAACCATTATGAATTAAGAATTTAGAAAATAAATAAATTGTAAATACTTTATCTCACTTATAATGCATATAGAAAGCTATGTCTTCTATTTTGTATATTATAAATAAAAAGTAAATGATGGGAAGAAGTAGGACATACAGCTAAGGAAGAATGAAAAGGTTGGCATATCCTTTTCATAAAAACAACTATAAAACTGAATAAAATAGTCAAAAGCAATTATGGGTTCTGAATATTGAACAAAGGCAAATAACAAATTGAGAAGAGATAACTAAAAAAAAAAAAAAGATGAACATTAGGTAAGAACAATTGGAGTCAGTTCATTCTTGCATGGGGAGTTCCCCATCCCCACCTACAAGTGAAAAAGTGGCTGTGAAAACCAGCAGTTTACTGCCATAGGAAATGACTACTTTGGAAGAGAGAACAGGAAACTCTTGTTCAGTAGTGTATGGAAAAACCCAGCAGTGCTCCTAGCCTGAGGCTGTGATCCTAGTTAGAGCAATAGGAACCTGAATTATAGCCAAAATTTCATATGCAGAGTCTGAAAATTAGATACTCACTAGTGGCTTTATTAGCATTCCCATATCTCTGGTTGTCTGAGACCCTTACAGCAATTGCCGTGGAGATCTGAGAGAACTTGGTGGAAAATAAAAACCACAGAATACTTGAAACTTGCCTGATTTGAATAAAATACCCAAAACAAACATAGATCTACCAGTAGTGAATGGAAGCTTTAAAGACTAAAGATGTTTGAGCACAAACTCTGGCCGATTATTAACTGATCAATGATCGATACAGATCGATCGATACAGAGGAGACCCCTAAAAAGACAGGCTAAAAAGTTAGAATTAAAATTTTAAACCAATCAGATACATTAGCAGACACACAATGCAAGGGTGATAGATTCTGCAGATTAATTCCAGGTAGGTTACTTAAAAAATAAAATCAATCGAACAAAAAAACTCTCAGAAGATAAACAAAGAAAATAAGAAATCAGAGTTGCTATAATAAATTATATGTCCAGTTTTTTTTTTTAATTACAAGAAATGCCAAAAAGGCAGAAACGTGTGACCCATACATATTCTGGAAAATAAACAGTAAAAACTGTGTCTGAGTAGGCCAAGAAGCTGGATTTAGCAGATGACTATTTCAAAGAAACTACTATAAATATATTCAAATAATGGAAGGAAATCTGCACCATGGCCAGCTCTCTCACACCCATGGCCACCTGCTCCCCCATGCACCCCGTTTACACTGGGGATCCCACAACCCTGGTGGCTGTGGAATCCTCCTCCACGCCCTGTCCTTGCCAAGGTGGACTTGTGTGCTCTGGGGCAGCCTTGGGAGCAGACCCCTGTGGGTGGCCCTCATGCAGAGGTGGGGCTCAAACCACAGCTGAACCCCAGGGGCCATGCAACTAAGGAAGAAGAGTTGAAATCTCTCCTCACAGCTGCACAAACCATGAATTGACACCACCATGGCTGGCTTTGTAAACGCAGCACCTACAGAACATCTGAACAGACAATGAGTGCTCCTGCAGCCAAGACGGGTCTATCTTTAGCAGCTGTAGATTTTGTGGGCACATATACGTGGGGGTTGGGCGAAGCCAGAGACTGAGCTGCCCTCATAGTACCCAGTGGGTCCAGATCCATGATTACTGCAACCCTGGGACCTGACTTCAGTGGATCTATGCTGGTGGCCTGGTGAAAACAATGTCTGAGAGACATCAGGGCCAATTGCCAGCATAACCACAGTTAAGGTAGGGCTGAGAGCAGTGCCAACAACAATGTAATCTGAGAGCTCACAAAATGGGTGAAAGAAAAGAGCATACCCACAGGTGAACAACTCCAGAGGAGGATTACTCAGTGGCTTCCCTCTCAGTGGGAGTGCTCCAATCCCACCTACTGCACACTGCAGATCAGAAACACAGCTACAAAACAGATCTGGGGAACTTAACTCCAAAAACGTGGGAGCAGACTCCACCTCTGACAGGGCCGTGACAACCACAGAGCAAAGGGGAGGCCCCTCTCAATATCCAGTGCATGCTCTGGTTACCACAACATCAGTGGGTATACGTCACTATACGTTTGTTGAAACTATAGACTGCACAACACCAAGAGTGAATCTCAATGTAAATTATAGAATTTGGGTGATAATAATGTCAGTGTAGATTCACCAACTGTAATAAATGCACCACTGTGGTGCAGGATGTTGATAGTCTGATACGCTGTGTATATATGGGGACAGGAGGCATATGGGAAATCTCGGTACCTTCCACTCAATTGTGCGGTGAACCTAAAAGTACTTTAAAAATAAAGTCTATTAAAAAATAAAAACATTATGTCCCATCAAAAAAAAGTTACAGGCCAATATCACTGATGAACATAGCCACAAAAATCCTCAAAAAAAATAGTAGCAAACTGAATCCAACAACACATTAAAAGGATCATAAACCATGATCAAGTGGGATTTCTCACAGGGATGCAAGGATTTTTCAATATAAACAAAGCAATCAGTGTGATATATGACATCAAAAAATTGAAGAATAAAAACCTTATGATCATCTCAATTGATGCAGAAAAAAAGCTTTTGACCAAATTCAATAGCCATTTATGACAAAAACTCTCCAGAAAGTGGGCATAGAGGGAACCTACCTCAATATAATAAAGGCCATATACAACAACCGCACAACAAACATCATTCTCAACAGTGAAAAACTGAAAACATTTCCTATAAGATCAGGAACAAGACAAGGATGTCCACTCCTGCCACTTTTATTCAACGTAGTTTTGGAAGTTCTAGCCACAGAAAAAGAAATAAAAGGATTCGAATTGGAAAAGAAGAAGTTAAGCCATCACTGCTTGCACATGACATGATACTATACATAGAAAACCCTAAAGATGGTACCAGAAAACTGCCAGAGCTCACCAATGAATTTGGTAAAGTTGCAAGATACAAAATTAATACACAGAAATCTCTTGCATTCTTATACACTAACAATGAAAGATCAGAAAGAGAAATTAAGGAAACAATCACTATTACCACTGTATCAAAAAGAATAAAATACCTAGCAACAAATCTACCTATGGAGGCAAAAGACCTGTACTCACAAAATTATAAGATACTGATGAAAAAAAGAAAGGTGACACAAACAGATGGAGAGATATATCATGTTCTTGGAGTGGAAGCATCAGTATTGTCAAAATGACTATAATACCCAAAGTAATCTACAGATTCCATGAAATCCCAATCAAATTAACAATAGCATTTTTCACAAAATTAGAACAAAAAATTTTACAATTTGTAAGGAAACACAAAAAACACTGAATAGCCAAATAATCTTGACAAAGAAAAACGGAGCTGGAGGATTCAGGATCCCTACCTTCAGACTATACTACAAAGCTACAGTCATCAAAATAGTATGGTAGTGGCACAGAAAAACAAATATAGATCAGTGGAACAGGATAGAAAGTCCAAAGATAAACCCATGCACCTATGGTCACCTAATATATGACAAAGGATGCAAGAATATACAATGGAGAAAGACAGTCTCTTCAATAAATGGTGCCGGGACAACTGGATAGCTACATGTAAAACAACGAAATTAGAAAATTCTCTAACACCATAAACAAAAAGAAACTCAAAATGGATTAAAGACCTAAATGTAATAGTGGATTCTATAAAACCCTTAGAAGAAAACATAGGCGGAACACTTTTTTTTTTTTAACAATTTTACTGGAGTATAATTGGTTTACAATGTGTTAGTTTCTTCTGTAAAACAAAGTGAATCAGATATATGTATACATATATCGCCATATCCCCTCCCTCTTGTGTCTCCCTCCTACCCTCCCTATCCCACCCTTCTAGGGGGTCAAAAAGCACCGAGTTGATCTCCCTGTACTATGCAGCTGCTTCCCCCTAGTGATCATTTTACATTTGGCAGTGTATATATGTCAATGTCACCTTCTCACTTCGTCCAAGCTGACACTTCCCCCTCCCTGTGTCCCCAAATTCATTCTCTACGTCTGCATCTTTATTCCTGTCCTGCCACTAGGTTCATCAGAACCTTTTTTTTTTTTTTTAGATTCCATATATATGTGTTAGCATATGGTATTTGTTTTTCTCTTTCTGACTTACTTCACACTGTATGACAGACTATACGTCCATCCACCTCAATAAAAATTACTCAATTTTATTTCCTTTTTGGCTGAGTAATATTCCATTGTATATATGTGCCACAGCTTCCTTATCCATTCATCAGTCGATGGACACTTAGGTTGCTTCCGTGTCCTGGTTATTGGAAATAGTGCTGCAATGAACATTCTGGTACATGACTCCTTGAATTATGGTTTACTCGGAGTATATGTCCAGTAATGGGACTGCTAGGTCAAATGGTAGTTCTATTTTTAGTTTTTTAAGGAACCTCCATACTGGTCTCCATAGTGGCTGTATCAATTTACATTCCCACCAACAGTGCAAGAGGGTTCCCTTTTCTCCACACCCTCTCCAGCATTTATTGTTTGTAGGTTTTTTGATGATGGCCATTCTGACGCATGTGAGGTGATACCTCATTGTAGTTTTGATTTGCATTTCTCTAATGATTAGTGATGTTGAGCATCCTTTCATGTGTTTGTGGGCAATCTGTATATCTTCTTTGCAGAAATGTCTATTTAGGTCTTCTGCCCATTTGTGTATTGGGTTGTTTCTGCTTTTGATATTGAGCTGCATGAGGTGTTTGTAAATTTTGGAGGTCAGCCCTTTGTCAATTGCTTCATTTGCAAATATTTTCTCCCATTATGAGGGTTGTCTTTTCATCTTGTTCATGGTTTCCTTTGCTGTGCAAAAGCTTTTTAAGTTTCATTAGGTCCCATTGGTTTATTTTTGTTTTTATTTCCATTTCTCGAGGAGGTAGGTCAAAAAGAACCTTGCAGTGATTTATGTTATAGAGTGTTCTGCCTATGTTTTCCTCTAAGAGTTTTATAGTGTCTGGCCTTACATTTAGGTCTTTAATCCATTTTGAGTTTATTTTTGTGTATGGTGTTAGGGAGTGCTCTAATTGCATTCTTTTACATGTAGCTGTCCAGTTTTCCCAGCAGCACTTACTGAAGAGGCTGTCTTTTCTCCATTGTATATTCTGGCCTCCATTATCAAAAATAAGGTGACCATATGTGCGTGGGTAAATCTCTGGGCTTTCCATCCTGTTCCATTGATCTATATTTCTGTTTTTGTGCCAGTACCATACTGTCTTGATTACTGTAGCTTTGTAGCATAGTCTGAATTCCAGGAGCCTGATGCCTCCAGCTCCGTTTTTCTTTCTCAAAATTGCTTTGGCTATTCAGCGTCTTTTTTGTTTCCATACAAATTGTGATATTTTTTGTCCTAGTTTTGTGAACAATGCCATTGCTAGTTTGATAGGGATTGCATTGAATATATAGATTGCTTTGTTTGGTATAGCCATTTTCACAATGTTGATTCTTCCAATCCGAGGACATGATATATCTTTCCATCTGTTTGTATCATCTTTAATTTCTTTCATCAGTGTCTTATAGTTTGCTGCATACAGGTCTTTTGTCTCCTTAGGTAGGTTTATTCCTAGGTATTTTATTCTTTTTGTTGCAAGGGTAAATGTGTTTCCTTAATTTCTCTTTCAGATTGTTCATCATTAGTGTATAGGAATGCAAGGGATTTCTGTGCATTAATTTTGTATTTTGGTAACATAATTCATTGATTAGCTCCAGTGGCTTCCTGGTAGCATCTTTAGTATTCTCTATGTATAGTATCATGTCATCTGTAAAGAGTGACAGCTTTACTTCTTGTTTTCCGATTTGGATTCCTTTTCTTTCTTTTTCTTCTCTGATGGCTGTGGCTAAAACTTCTAAAACTATGTTGAATAATAGTGGTGAGAGTGAGCAACCTTGCCTTTTTTTATCTTAGGGGAAATGGTTTCAATTTTTCACCATTGAGAATGATGTTGGCTGTGGGTTTGTCATATATGGCCTTTATTATGTTGAAGTAAGTTCCCTCTATGTCTACTTTCTGGAGGGTTTTTAACTTAAATAGGTGGTGAATTTTGTTGAAAGCTTTTTCTGCATCTATTGAGATGTTCATATGTTTTTTATCCTTCAATTTGCTTGTATGGTGTATCACATTGATTGGTTTACGTATATTGAAGAATCCTTGCATTACTGAGATAAACCCCACTTGATCATAGTATATGCTCCTTTTAATGTGCTGTTGGGTTCTGTTTGCTCGTATTTTGTTGAGGGTTTTTGAATCTACGTTTATCAGTGATATTGGCCTGCAGTTTTCTTTCTTTGTGACATCTTTGTCTGGTTTTGGTATCAGGGTGATATTGGCCTCGTAGAATGAGTTTGGGCATGTTCCTCCCTCTGCTATATTTTGGAAGAGTTTGAGAAGGATAGGTATTAGCTCTTCTCTAAATGTTCGATAGAATTCACCTGTGAAGCCATCTGGTCCTGGGTTTTTGTTTGTTGGAAGATTTTTAATCACAGTCTCAATTTCAGTGCTTGTGATTGGTCTGTTTATATAGTCTATTTCTTCCTGGTTCAGTTTCGGAAGGTTGTGCTTTTCTAAGAATTTGTCCATTTGTTCCAGGTTGTCCATTTTATTGTCATATAGTTGCTTGTTGCAATCTCTCATGATCCTTTGTATTTCTGCAGTGTTAGTTGTTACTTCTCCTTTTTCATTTCTAATTCTATTGATTTGAGACTTCTCCCTTTTTTTCTTGATGTGTCTGGCTAATGCTTTATCAATTTTGTTTATCTTCTCCAAGAACTGGCTTTTAGTTTTATTTATCTTTGCTATTGTTTACTTAATTTCTTTTTCATTTATTTCTGCTCTGATCTTTGTGATTTCCTTCCTTCTGCTAATTTTGGGGGTTTTTTGTTCATCTTTCTCTAATTGCTTTATGTGTAAAGGTAGGTTGTTTATTTGAAATGTTTCTTGTTACTTGAGGTAAGATTTTATTGTTATAAACTTCGCTCTTAGAACTGCTTTTGCTGCATCCCATAGGTTTTGGGTCGTCGTGTTTTCATGTCATTTGTTTCTAGGTATTTTTTAATTTCCTCTTTGATTTCTTCAGTGATCTCTTGGTTATTTAGTAGTGCATTGTTTAGCCTCCATGTGTTTGTATTTTCCACAGAATTTTTCCTGTAATTGACATCTAGTCTCATAGCATTGTTGTCGGAAAAGATAGTTGATTTGATTTCAATTTTCTTAAAATACCAAGGCTTGATTTGTGACCCAAACTATGATCTATCCTGGGGAATGTTCCATGATCACTTGAGAAGAAAGTGTATTCTGTTGTTTGGGGATGGAATGTCCTATAAATATCAATTAAGTCATCTCATTTAATGTATCATTTAAAGCTTGTGTTTCCTTATTTGTTTTCATTTTGGATGACCTGTCCATTGGTTACAGTGGGGTGTTCAAGTCCCCTACTATGGTTTTGTTACTGTCGATTTCCCCTTTTATGGCTGTTAGCATTTGCCTTATGTACTGAGGTGCTCCTAAGTTGGGTGCATAAATATTTACAATTGTTATATCTTCTTCTTGGTGTCATCCCTTCATCATTATGTAGTGTTCTTCTTTGTCTCTTGTAATAGTCTTTATTTTAAAGAGTCTATCTGATATGGGAATTGCTACTCCAGCTTCTTTTGATTTCCATTTGCTGAAATATCTTTTTCCATCCCCTCACTCAGTCTGTATGTGTCCCTAGGTCTGAAGTGGGTCTCTTGTAGACAGCATATATACCGGTCTTGTTTTTGTATCCATTCAGCCAGTGTATATCTCTTGGTTTGAGCATTTATTCCATTTACATTTAAGGTAGTTATCGATATATATGTTCCTATTACCATTTTGTTAACTGTTTTGTGTTTGTTATTGTAAGTCTTTTCCTTCACTTGTGTTTCCTGCATAGAGAAATTCCTTTAGCATTTGTTGTAAAGCTGGTTTGGTGGTGTTGAATTCTCTTAACTTTTGCTTGTCTGTAAAGTTTTTAATTTCTCCATCGAATCTGAATGAGATCTTTGCTGGGTAGAATAATCCTGGTTGTAGATTCTTCCCTTTCATCACTTTAAATATGTCCTGCCTCTCCCTTCTAGCTTGCAGAGTTTTTGCTGAAAGATCAGCCGTTATCCTCATGGGGATTCCCTTGTATGTTATTTGCTGTATTTCCCTTGCTGCTTTTAATATTTTTAATATTTTTTAATATTTTTTCTTTGTAAGTAATTTTTTATAGTTTGATTAATATGTCTTGACGTGTTTCTCCTTGGATTTATCCTGTATGAGACTCTTTGTGCTTCCTGGACTTGACTGACTATTTCCTTTCCCATGTTGGGGAAATTTTCAGCTATAATCTCTTCAAATATTTTCTCAGTCCCTTTATTTTTCTCTTCTTCTTCTGGGACCCCTATAATTCGAATGTTGGTTAGTTTAATGTTGTCCCTGAGATCTGTGAGACTGTCCTCAATTCTTTTCATTCTTTTTTCTTTATTCTGCTCTGCAGTAGTTATTTCCACTATTTTATCATCCAGGTCATTTATCCATTCTTCTGCCTCAGTTATTCTGCTATTGATTCCTTCTAGAGGATATATAATTTCATTTATTGTGTTTTTCATCCTTGTTTGTTTGTTCTTTAGTTGTAGGTACTTGTTAAACGTTTCTTGTATTTTCTCCATTCTATTTCCAAGATTTTGGATCATCTCTGCTATTATTTCTTTTAACTCTTTTTCACGTAGACTGCCTATTTCTTGTTCATTTGTTTGTTCTGGTGGGTTTTTGCTTTGCTCCTTCATCTGCTTTGTTTCTCTCTGCCTTCTCTTTTTGTTTAACTTACTGTGTTTGGGGTCTCATTTTTGCAGGCTGCAGGTTCGTAATTTCTGTTGTTTTTGGTGTCTGCCCCCAGTGGGTTGGTTGGTTCAGTGGTTTGAGTAGGATTCCTGGTGGAGGGGACTGGTGCCTGTGTTCTGGTGGATGAGGCTGGATCTTTTCTTTCTGGTGGGCAGGACCACGTCCAGTGGTGTGTTTTTGGGTGTCTGTGACCTTATTATGATTTTAGGCAGCCTCTCTTCTAATGGGTCGGGTTGTGTTCCTGTCTTGCTAGTTGTTTGGCATAGGTTGTCTAGCACTGTAGCCTGCTTCTCGTTGAGTGGAGCTGGGAGATAGAGATCTCTGGGAGAGCTTTCCCCGTTTGATATCACATGGAGCCAGGAGATCTCTGGTGAACCAATGTCCCCAACTTAGCTCTCCCATCTCAGATGCACAGGCCTGACACCTGGCTGGAGCACCAAAACCATGTCAGCCACACAGCTCAGAAGAAAAGGGAGGAAAAAGAAAGAAAAAAGAAAAATAAAATAAAATAAATGTTAATAAAATAAACAATGAAGAAAAATTATTAAAAATAAAAAATATTAATAAGTAATAAAAAAAGAAAAAAATGAAGAGAGCAACCAAACCAAAAAAACAAATCCACCAATGATAGCACTTGCTAAGATCTATACAAAAAAAAAAATACGGACAGAGAGAACCCTAGGACAAATGGTAAAAGCAAAGCTATACAGACAAACTCACACAAAGAAGCATACACATACACACTCACAGAAAGAGAAAAATGAAAAGAAAAAAAATATATAGATATATATAAAGGAGGAGAGCAACCAAATCAATAAACAAATCTACCAAAGAAAATAAACACTAAATACTAAACTAAGGTTAACATAAAACCAGTAACAAATTATTTGCAGAAAGCAAAGCTCAAGTCTACAGTTGCTCCAAAAATCCACCGTGTGAATTTTGGGATGAGTTGTTGTCTATTCAGGCATTCCACAGACGCAGGGTACGTCAAGTTGATTGTGGAGCTTTTTTTTTTTTTTAACATCTTTATTGGACTATAAATGCTTTACAATGGTGTGTTAGCTTCTGCTTTATAACAAAGTGAATCAGTTATACATATACATATATTCCCATATCTCTTCCCTCTTGCGTCTCCCTCCCTCCCACCCTCCCTATCCCACCCCTCTAGGTGGTCACAAAGCACAGAGCTGATCACCGTGTGCTATGCGGTTGCTTCACACTAGCTATCTATTTTACGTTTGGTAGTGTATATATGTCCATGCCACTCTCTCACTTTGTCACAGCTTACCCTTCCCCCTCCCCATATCCTCAAGTCCATTCTCTAGTAGATCTGTGTCTTTATTCCAGTCTTACCACTAGGTTCTTCATGACCCTTTTTTTGGTTTTTTCCCTTAGATTCCATATATATGTGTTAGCATACTGTATTTCTTTTTCTCTTTCTGACTTACTTCACTCTGTATGACAGACTCTAACTCCATCCACCTCACTACAAATAACTCAATTTCGTTTCTTTTTATGGCTGAGTAATATTCCATTGTATTTATGTGCCACATCTTCTTTATCCATTCATCCGATGATGGACACCTAGGTTGCTTCTATGTCCTGGCTATTGTAAATAGAGCTACAATGAACATTTTGGTACATGACTCTTTTTGAATTATGGTTTTCTCAGGGTATATGCCCAATAGTGGGATTGCTGGGTCATATGATAGTTCAATTTTTAGTTTTTTAAGGAACCTCCATACTGTTCTCCATAGTGGCTGTATCAATTTACATTCCCACCAACAGTGCAAGAGGGTTCCCTTTTCTCCACACCCTCTCCAGCATTTATCGTTTCTAGATTTTTTTGATGATGGCCATTCTGACCGGTGTGAGATGATATCTCATTGTAGTTTTGATTTGCATTTCTCTAATGATTAATGATGTTGAGCATTCTTTCATGTGTTTGTTGGCATTCTGTATATCTTCTTTGGAGAAATGTCTATTTAGGTCTTCTGCCCATTTTTGGATTGGGTTGTTTGTTTTTTTGTTTTTGAGTTGCACGAGCTGCTTGTAAATCTTGGAGATTAATCCTTTGTCAGGTGCTTCATTTTCAAATATTTTCTCCCAATCTGAGGGTTGTCTTTTGGTCTTGTTTATGGTTTCCTTTGCTGTGCAAAAGCTTTTAAATTTCATTAGGTCCCATTTGTTTATTTGTGTTTTTATTTCCATTTCTCTAGGAGCTGGGTCAAAAAGGATCTTGCTGTGATTTATGTCATAGAGTGTTCTGCCTATGTTTTCCTCTAAGAGTTTGATAGTGTCTGGCCTTACACTTAGGTCTTTAATCCATTTTGAGTTTATTTTTGTGTATGGTGTCAGGGAGTGTTCTAATTTCATACTTTTACATGCACCTGTCCAATTTCCCCAGCACCACTTATTGAAGAGGCTGTCTTTTCTCCACTGTATATGCTTGCCTCCTTTATCAAAGATAAGGTGACCATATGTGCATGGGCTTATCTCTGGGCTTTCTATCCTGTTCCATTGATCTATGTTTCTGTTTTTGTGCCAGTACCAAACTGTCTTGATTACTGTAGCTTTGTAATATAGTGTGAAGTCAGGGAGCCTGATTCCTCCAGCTCCATTTTTCGTTCTCAAGATGGCTTTGGCTATTCGGGGTCTTTTGTGTTTCCATACAAATTGTGAAATTTTTTGTTCTAGTTCTGTGAAAAATGCCAGTGGTAGTTTGATAGGGATTGCATTGAATCTGTAGATTGCTTTGGGTAGTAGAGTCATTTTCACAATGTTTCACAATGTTCATTCTTCCAAACTCTTCCAATCCAAGAACATGGTATATCTCTCCATGTATTTGTATCATCTTTAATTTCTTTCATCAGTGTCCTATAATTTTCGGCATACACTTCTTTTGTCTCCTTAAGTAGCTTTATTCCTAGATATTTTACACTTTTTGTTGCAATGGTAAATGGGAGTGTTTTCTTAATTTCACTTTCAGATTTTTCATCATTAGTGTATAGGAATGCAAGAGATTTCTGTGCATTAATTCTGTATCCTGCTACTTTACCAAATTCATTGATTAGCTCTAGTAGTTTTCTGGTAGCATCTTTAGGATTCTCTATGTATAGTATCATGTCATCTGCAAATACTGACAGCTTTACTTCTTCTTTTCCAATTTGGATTCCTTTTATTTCTTTTTCTTCTCTGATTGCTGTGGCTAAAACTTCCAAAACTATGTTGAATAATAGTGGTGAGAGTGGGCAACCTTGTCTTGTTCCTGATCTTAGTGGAAATAGTTTCAATTTTCACCATTGAGGATGATGTTGGCTGTGGGTTTGTCATATATGGCCTTTATTATGTTGAGGAAAGTTCCCTCTATGCCTACTTTCTGCAGGGTTTTTATCATAAATGGGTGTTGAATTTTGTCAAAAGTTTTCTCTGCATCTATTGAGATGATCATATGGTTTTTCTCCTTCAATTTGTTAATATGGTGTATCACGTTGATTGATTTGCGTATATTGAAGAATCCTTGCATTCCTGGAATAAACCCCACTTGATCATGGTGTATGATCCTTTTAATGTGCTGTTGGATTCTGTTTGCTAGTATTTTGTTGAGGATTTTTGCATCTATGTTCATCAGTGATATTGGCCTGAAGTTTTCTTTCTTTGTGACATCTTTGACTGGTTGTGGAATCACGGTGATGGTGGCCTTGTAGAATGAGTTGGGGAGTGTTCCTCCCTCTGCAATATTTTGGAAGAGTTTGAGAAGGATAGGTGTTAGCTCTTCTCTAGATGTTTGATAGAATTCGCCTGTGAAGCCATCTGGTCCTGGGCTTTTGTGTGTTGGAAGATTTTTAATCACAGTTTCAATTTCAGTGCTTGTGATTGGTCTGTTCATATTTTCTATTTCTTCCTGGTTCAGTCTCAGCAGGTTGTGCATTTCTAAGAATTTGTCCATTTCTTCCTGGTTGTCCATTTTATTGGCATAGAGTTGCTTGTAGTAATCTCTCATGATCATTTGTATTTCTGCAGTGTCAGTTGTTACTTCTCCTTTTTCATTTCTAATTCTATTGATTTCAGTCTTCTCCCTTTTTTTCTTGATGATTCTGGCTAATGGTTTATCAATTTAGTTTATCTTCTCAAAGAACCAGCTTTTAGTTTTATTGATCTTTACTCTTCTTTCCTTCATTTCTTTTTCATTTATTTCTGATCTGATCTTTATGATTTCTTTCCTTCTGCTAACTTTGGGGTTTTTTTGTTCTTTATTCTCTAATTGCTTTAGGTGCAAGGTTAGGTTGTTTATTCGAGCTGTTTCCTGTTTCTTGAGATAGGCTTGTATTGCTATAAACTTCCCTCTTAGAACTGCTTTTGCTGCATCACATAGGTTTTGGGTCGTCGTTTCTCCATTGTCATTTGTTTCTAGGTATTTTTTGATTTTCCCTTTGATTTCTTCAGTGATCACTTCGTTATTAAGTAGTGTATTGTGTAGCCTCCATGTGTTTGTATTTTTTACAGATCTTTTCCTATAATTGATATGTACTCTCACAGCGTTGTGGTCAGAAAAGATACTTGATATGATTTCAATTTCCTTAAAATTACCAAGGCTTGATTTGTGACCAAAGATATGATCTATCCTGGAGAATGTTCCATGAGCACTTGAGAAAAATGTGTATTCTGTTGTTTTTGGTTGGAATGTCCTATCAATATCAATTAAGTTCATCTTGTTTAATGTATCATTTAAAGCTTGTGTTTCCTTATTTATTTTCATTTTGGATGATCTGTCCATTGGTGAAAGTGGGGTGTTAAAGGCCCCTACTATCATTGTGTTACTGTCAATTTCCGCCTTTATGGCTGTTAGTATTTGCCTTATGTATTGAGGTGCTCCTATGTTGGGTGTATAAATATTTACAATTGTTACATCTTCTTCTTGAATCGATCCCTTGATCATTATATAGTGTCCTTCTTTGTCCCTTGTAATAGTCTTTATTTTAAAGTCTATTTTGTCTGATATGAGAATTGCTACTCCAGCTTTCTTTTGATTTCCATTTGCATGGAATATCTTTTTCCATCCCCTCACTTTCAGTTTGTATGTGCCCCTAGGTCTGAAGTGGGTCTCTTGTAGACAGCATATATATGGGTCTTGTTTTTGTATCCATTCAGCCAGTCTGTGTCTTTTGTTGGGAGCATTTAATCCATTGACATTTAAGGTAATTATTGATATGTATGTTCTTATTCCCATTTTCTTAAATGTTTTGGGTTTGTTATTGTAGGTGTTTTCCTTCTCTTGTGTATCTTGCCTAGAGAAGTTCCTTTAGCATTTGTTGTAAAGCTGGTTTGGTGGTACTGAACTCTCTCAGCTTTTGCTTGTCTGTAAAGGTTTTAATTTCTCCATCAAATCTGAATGAGATCCTTGCTGGGGGAGAGTAATTTTGGTTATAGGTTTTTCTCCTTCATCACTTTAAATATGTCCTGCCACTCCCTTCTGGCTTGCAGAGTTTCTGCTGAAAGATCAACTGTTAACCTTATGGGGATTCCCTTGTGTGTTATTTGTTGTTTTTCCCTTGCTGCTTTTAATATGTTTTCTTTATATTTAATTTTGGATAGCTTGATTAATATGTGTCTTGGTGTGTTTCTCCTTGGAGTTAACCTGTATGGGACTCTCTGTGCTTCCAGGACTTGATTAACTATTTCCTTTCCCATATTAGGGAAATTTTCAACTATGATCTCTTCAAATATTTTCGCAGTCCCTTTCTTTTTCTCTTCTTTTTCTTGGACCCCTATAATTCGAATGTTGGTGCATTTAATGTTGTCCCAGAGGTCTCTGAGACTGTCCTCAGTTCTTTTCATTCTTTTTTCTTTATTCTGCTCTGCAGTAGTTATTTCCACTATTTTATCTTCAGGTCACTTATCCGTTCTTATGCCTCAGTTATTCTGCTATTGATCCCTTCTAGAGTACTTTTAATTTTATTTATTGTGTTGTTCATCGTTGCTTGGTTCCTCTTTAGTTCTTCTACGTCCTTGTTAAATGTTTCTTGCATTTTGTCTATTCTATTTCCACGATTTTGGATCATCTTTACTATCCTTATTCTGAATTCTTTTTTAGGTCGACTGCTTAATTCCTCTTCATTTGTTAGGTCTGGTGTGTTTTTACCTTGCTCCTTCATCTGCTGTGTGTTTTTCTGTCTTCTCATTTTGCTTATCTTACTGTGTTTGGGGTCTCCTTTTTGCAGGCTGCAGGTTAGTCGTTCCTGTTGTTTTTGGTATCTATCCCCAGTGGCTACAGTTGGTTCAGTGTGTTGTGTAGGCTTCCTGGTGGAGGGGACTAGTGCCTGTGTTCTGGTGGATGGGGCTGGATCTTGTCTTTCTGGTTGGCAGATCCACATTTGGTGGTGTGTTTTGGGGTATCTCTGGCCTTACTATGATTTTAGGCAGCCTCTCTGCTAATGGATGGGGCTGTGTTCCTGTCTTGCTCGTTGTTTGGCATAGGGTGTCCAGCACTATAGCTTGCTGGTCATTGATTGAAGCTGGGTCTTGTTGTTGAGATGGAGATCTCTGGGAGATTTTCGCTGTTTGGTATTACATAGAGCTGAGAGGTCTCTTGTGGACCAGTGTCCTGAAGTTGGCTCTCCCACCTCAGCGGCACAGCTCTGATGCCTGGCTGGAGCACCAAGAGCCTTTCATCCACACGGCTCAGAATAAAAGGAGGAAAAAATAGAAAAAAAAAGCAAGAGAATAAAATAAAATAAAGTAAGATAAAATAAAATAAAATAATTAAAATAAAAATGTAATTGTTAAGAAAAAAAGAAAAAAAATTAAGTAAAAAAAAAAAACAAAAAACAGAAAAAATGGACGGACAGAACCCTAGGACAAATGGTGAAAGTGAAGCTATACACACAAATCTCACACAGAAGCATACACATACACACTCACAAAAAGAGGAAAAGGGGAATAATAATATGTCTTGCTCCCAAAGTCCACCTCCTCAATTTGGGATGATTTGTTGTCTATTCAGGTATTCCACAGATGCAGGTACATCAAGTTGTTTGTGGAGCTTTAATCCGCTGCTTCTGAGGCTGCTGTGAGAAATTTCCCCTTCTCTTCTTTGTTCGCCCATCTCCCGGGTTTCAGCTTTGGATTTGGACCGGCCTCTGCGTGTAGGTCACCTGAGGGCATCTGCTCTTCGCTAAGACAGGACGAGGTTAAAGGAGCAGCTTCTTCGGGAGCTCTGGCTCACTCAGGCCCGGGGGAGGGAAGGGTACGGATGCGGGGCGAGCCTGCGGCGGCAGAGGCCTGCGTGACGTTGCAGCAGCCTGAGGCGCGCAGTGCGTTCTCCCGGGGAAGTTGTCCCTGGATTATGGGACCCTGGCCGTGGCGGACTGCACAGGCTCCCATGAGGGGCCGTGTGGATAGTGACCTGTGCTTGCATACAGGCTTCTTGGTGGTGGCAGCAGCAGCCTTAGCGTTTCATGCCCGTCTCTGGGGTCCGCGCTGATAGCCGCGGCTCGCGCCCATCTCTGGAGCTCATTTAGGCAGCGCTCTGAATCTCCACTCCTTGCGCACCAGGAAATAAAGAGGCAAGAAAATGTCTCCTGCCTGGGCAGCTCCAGACCTTTTCCTGGACTCCTTCCCGGCTAGCTGTGGTGCGCTAACCCCTTCAGGCTGTGTTCACGCCGCCAACCCCAGTCCTCTCCCTGCAATATCGTCGAAGCCCGAGCCTCAGCTCCCAGCCCCCGCCCACCCCAGCGGGTGAGCAGACAAGCCTCTCGGGCTGGTGAATGCTGGTCGGCACTGATCCTCTGTGAGGGAATCTCTCCACTTTGCCCTCCGCACCCCTGTTGCTGCACTCTCCTCCGTGGCTCCGAAGCTTCCCCCCTCTGCCACTCAGCCTCCGCCCACGAAGGGGCTTCTTAGTGTGTGGAAACCTTTCCTCCTTCACAGCTCCCTCCCACTGGTGCAGGTCCCATCCCTATTCTTTTGTCTCTATTGTTTCTTTCTTCTTTTGCCCTACCCAGGTACGTGGGGAGTTTCTTGCCTTTTGGGAGGTGTGTTGTCTTCTGCCAGTGTTCAGTGGGTGTTCTATAGGAGCAGTTCCACGTGTAGATGTATTTCTGATATATCTGTGGGGAGGAAGGTGATCTCCGTGTCTTACTCTTCCGCCATCTTCTCCTAGCTCCGATTGTGGAGCTTTAATCCACTGCTTCTGAGGCTGATGGGAGAAATTTCCCTTTCTCATTTTGTTTGCACAGCTCCTTGGGTTCAGCTTTGGATTTGGCCCCACCGCTGCATGTAGGTCGCCTGAGGTCATCTTTTCTTCACTCATACAGGACAGGGTTAAATTAGCAGGTTATTAGGGGGCTCTGGCTCACTCAGGCCAGGAGGGCTGGAGGGAGGGGTATGGAATGTGGGGCGAGCCTCCCGTGGCAGACTCCTGCATGACATTGCAACAGTGTGAGGTGCACAGTGTGTTCTCCTGGTGAAGTTGTCCCTGGATCGTGGGACCTTGACAGTGGCGGGTTGCACAGTCTCCCAGGAGGGGTGGTGTGGATAGTGACCTGTGTTTGCACACAGGCTTCTTGGTGGCTGCAGCAGCAGCCTTAGCATTTCATGCCCATCTCAGGTATCTGCACTGATAGCCGCGGCTCACGCCCATCTCTGGAGCTCATTTAGGCAGTGCTCTGAATCACTTCTCCTCGTACACCCCAAAACAATGGTCTCTTGCCTCTTAGGCAGGTCCAGACTTTTTCCTGGACTGCCTCCTGGCTTACTGTGGCACACTAGCCCCCTTCAGTCTGTGTTCACCAGCCAACCCCAGTCCTCTCCCTGGGATCTGACCTCCGAAGCCCGAGCCCCAGCTCTGAGCCCCCACCGGCCCCAGCGGGTGAGCAAACAAGCCTCTCAGCCTGGTGAGTGCTTGTTGGCACTGATCTTCTGTGTGGGAATCTCTCCACTTTGCCCTCTGCACCCCGTTGCTGCACTGTCCTTCGTTGCTCCAAAGCTTCCCCCCAGCCCACCCCCCATCTCTGCCAGTGAAGGAGCATCCTAGTGTGTGGAAACTTTTCCTCCTTCACAGCTCCCTCCCAGAGGGTCAGGTACCATCCGTATTCTTTTGTCTCTGTTTTTTCTTTTTTCTTTTGTCCTACCCAGGTACGTGGGGATTTTCTTGCCTTTTGGGAAGTCTGCGGTCTTCTGCCAGCATTCAGTAGGTGTTCTGTAGGAGTTGTTCCACATGTAGATGTATTTCTGATGTATTTGTGGGGAGGTAGATGATCTCCACGTCTTACTTCTCCACCATCTTGAAGGTCTCTTCTGCAGCACTATTTTCAACAGTCAGGACATGGAAGCAACCTAAATGTCCATCAAGGGAGGAATGGATAAAGAAAATGTAGCACAATGTTTCACATATATACAATGGACTATTACTCAGCCATAAAAAGGAACAAAATTGGTTCATTTGTAGAGACATGGATAGAGTTAGAAACTGTCATACATAGTGAAGTAAGTCAGAAAAGGAAAAACAAATATCCTATATTGACTCATATATATGGAACCCAGAAAAATTGTACAGATGATCTTATTTGCAAAGCAGAAATAAAGACACAAACGTAGAGAAGAAATGTATGGACATCAAGGGGGAAACGGATGTGGGATGAATTGAGAGATTAGTGTTGACATATATACACTATTGATACTATGTATAAAATTGATAACTAATGGGAACTTACTGTATAGCACAGGGAACTCTACTCAGTGCTCTGTGGTGACGTAAATGGGAAACAAATCTAAAAAAGAGGGGATATATCTATACGTATAACTGATTAACTTTGCTGTACAGCAGAATGTAACACAACCTTGTAAAGCAACTATACTCCAATAAAAATTAATTAAAAAATATTTGTTGCCTAACAGTGTTTTAAATAATGTTTTGTTTTCTTACCCCATCTCTTGCTATGACAGCTAGATTTTGAGGTGCAGATAGAGGAAGAGATGAAAGATCATAAAAATGAAAGAGTAATAAGAGTGTATTCTGGAATATGAAGAATTCTCATGATTTTATTTAAGAATATATTTTTCATGAATATATTTTAATAATTACTTAAGTAGATTCTATTTGTTAGGATAAAATGTTTGTTTAAAAATTCTTATTAACTGGTTATTAATGCTTTTATTATTATGTAATAATTAATGTCAATAAAGTTCTTCTTTGGGCAGAAAAAAATCTACAAATTTTAAATGCTGGAGAGGGTGTAGATAAAAGGGAACCCTCCTACACTGTTGGTGGGAATGTAAATTGGTACAGTCACTATGGAGAACAGTATGGAGATTCCTTCAAAAACAAAAAATAAAGCTACCATGTGATCCAACAATACCACTCCTGGGCATATATCTGAAGAAAACCAGAGTTTGAAAGATACATGCACCCCAATATTCATTGCAGCACTGTTATAACAGCCAGGACTCAGAAGCAACCTAAATTTCCATCAAGAGAGGAATGGATAAAGAAGATGTGATACATGTATACAATGAACTATTGCTCAGCCAACAAAAGAGAATGAAATAATGCCATTCGCCACGACATGGATGTATCTAGAGATTGTCATGCTGAGTGAAGTAAGTGAGACAGAGAAAGATAAATATCATATAATATTGCTTTTATGTTGAATTTAAAACAATGATAGATATGAACTATTTACAAAACAGAAATAGAGTCACAGATGTAGAAAACAAACTTATGGTTACCAAGGAGAAAGGGAGGGAGGGATAAATTGAGAGATTGGGATTGACATATAAACTCTACTACATATAAAATAGATAACTATTAAGAACCTACTGTATAGCACAGGGGACTCTACTCAATACTCTCTAATGACCTATATGGGAAAATAATCTAAAAAAGAGTGGAGATATATATATATATGTAACTGATTCACTTTGCTGTACAGCAGAAACTAACACAAGATTGTAAATCCTCTGTAATCCAATAAAAATTAATTTAAAAATATATCCATACAAAAATATATTAATGGAAGTGCTTAATCTACAAAGAAAGTGACTATAGATGCTTATTCAAATCCACAGGAATAAATTACACTAGGACTAATAAACATATGCATAAATATAAATGACACTGTGGTTTTATTTTCTCTTTCTTCCTTTAATTGTGTAAAATAATAATACCAATACTTTATTTTTAGGTATATGTGTATATATACCAAATACTACAGCAACCAAGCAAACACCCAATCAAAAAAATGTTATATTCTAAACAATAGGAAATTTTTTAGTGGTTTTACTTGCTTTTGCTCCACATTCTCCCTGGCATGGTGAGGTCTTATTCTGGAGACAGTGGCAGTCCAGATTTCAATTCTTTCTACAGAATGCAAAGAAGTAAAGCAACTCTTATTTGCTAAATTCTAACTAGTCTTTGAACTGTCTGATAGACTGGTTTCTGTTTCCCCTAATTTGGCTATCAGGTGAGGAAAATTGGAGCCATGGCTGGTGAAAGCAGAAGGGGACAATAGACACACAGACACCTGGGTCAAAAAATTACAGGTAGGGCCATAAAACAGACCATCTAAAGCCCTGAGGGGAATCTGGGCTGAGAATATTTGGAAAATTAAGACATTCAAATGTGGTTATGAATACAGAATAACTGAGGAAGCCATATGCAGGTTCAGGCAATAGACATACTCAGAAGAGTTGAAAAGACCTTAAGCATTCATTTTGGGCTGCTTTCTAGGCTCAGAGCTTTTCCAGCTAATTGGCAACAGATAAACAAAGAACAGAGCAAGTCTGCAAAAACCTGGGAGATTTGGCTGTTTAAAACAAAAAAAAAAAACAATTATCAACAACAACAAAACATCACAAGGCATACAAAGAAACAGAAATTCATGAAGGAAAAAAAAAAAGAAAATAAATTGGAAGAAACTAGTCCCAGAGGATGCACAAACACTGGACTTGCTAGACAAAGATGTTAAAAAAAAATCTCTTTAAATCCCCAAAGAGCTAATGGAAAACATGACAAATAACTAAATAAAATCAGGACAACAATGTATATTCAAAATGAGAATATCAACAAAGAGAAATTATAAGAACAAATAAACTCTGGAGTTGAAAAAATGCTGAATTGAAAAATTCACTAAAATCGTTCAAACCAGATTTGAACAGGCAGAAGAAATAGTTTGAAGACAAAACAATTGAATTTATCAAATCTGAGGAACACACACAAAAATAAAACAATGGAAAAAATTAGCAGAGCCTAATAGAATTTTGGGAAACCATCAGACAGACCAATATTTGCATGAAAGGAGTCTCACAAAGAGAATAGAGAGAGAAAGCTGTAGAGAGATTATTTGAGGAAATAATGGCCTAAATCATCCCAAATTTGATGAAAGATGTGAATCTAAAAATTCAGACAGCTCAATGAAGATTCAGACAGGATAAACTCAAAGAGATTCAGACTGAAACATATAATAATCAAATTGTCAAAAATCAAAAAAAAAATTTAAGAAAGAATATTGAAGGCAGCAAGAGAAAAGTGACTCATGATGTATAAAAGATTCTCAATGAAACTATCAGCTGAAATATCAGCAAAAACCTTGGACCTCAGAAAACAGTGAGATGATATATTTAAACTGCTGAAAGCAGGAAAAAAACCCTGTCTCTATAGGATTCTATAGCCGGAAAACTGTCCTTCAAAAATGAGTAGAAAATTAATACATTCCATATAAACCAGAGGGAGTCCAATATAACTAGACCTGCAAAACAAGAGTTACTAATTGGGCTTCCCTGGTGACGCAGTGGTTGAGAATCTGCCTGCCAATGCAGGGGACACGGGTTCGAGCCCTGGTCTGGGAAGATCCCACATGCCGTGGAGCAACTAGGCCCGTGAGCCACAACTACTGAGCCTGCGCTCCACAACAAGAGACGCTGCGAAAGTGAGAGGCTCGCGCACCGCGATGAAGAGTGGCCCCCGCTTGCCACAACTAGAGAAAGCCCTCACACAGAAACGAAGACCCAACACAGCCAAAAAATAAAATAAATAAATAAAAAAAAGAGTTGCTAATGAAAGTCCTTCAGGTTGAAGTGAAAGGACTCTAGACACTAACTTGAAAACACATGAAAATAGAAATACCTCCAATAAAGCTAAATACATGGTAAATTTAAAAAAATCTTTATTGTTATTTTGGCTTGTAACTCCGCTTTTTATTTTCTACATGATTTAAAACATGGGGAGTAAAATTAATTTTAAGTTTACATTAAGGGTACATTATGTATAAAAATGTGATTAATATGACATAAGTGTCATCAGAGCTATATAGGAGAAGAGATTGTGAATGTAATTAGAGTTAATTTTATATCAATTAAAATTATATTATTATACTTTTAGAATGTCATATGTAATGCTCATGGAAACCACACAAAATATATCAGTAGAATATGCACAAAACGAAAGGAAATAATAAGGAAATTAAAATGTGTCACTATAAAATTCAACTACACATAAATGAAAGAAGTAATGGAGGAAATGGGAGACTAAAAAGCTATAAGACTTATGGAAAATAAAAAAATGCAAAAATAAGTTTTATCAGTCAATACATTAAAAGTAGACATAATATAAACGCCCCAATCAAAAGCATATAGGCAGAATGGATTTAAAAAAATGATCTGCCTATATGTTACCTACCAGAGATTCACTTTAGATCTTAAGACACATATAGTTTTAAATTGAAGGATAGGAAAAAAAAAGAATTTAATGCAAGCAGAAAGAAAAATAGAACAGTAGTTCCTATACAAATATCATAGAAAATAGACATTAAGTCAAAAATTGTTACAAGAAGCAAAGAACAAGTATATTAATAAAAGAGGTAATTAACCAAGAACGTTAATCAATTAAAATATATATGCACCAACATCAGAACTCCAAAATTTATGAAGCAAACATTGACAGAACTGAAGGGAGAAGAATTAGAAGAATTAGAATTCCTAAGAATTAGGAATTTCAGTACTCCAATTTCAATAATGGGTAGAATGACCAGATAAAAGATCAGTGAGAAAATATAGCATTGAACAACACTATAAAGGCATATCTTGTTTGTTTGTGCTTTGTATTATTGTTCTTAGGGGATACTGTGGTTTTTACAAATAGAAGGTCTGTGACAACCCTGCATCAAGAAAGTTTATCACCACCATTTTCCCAACAACGTTTGCTCACTTCATGTCTCTGTGTGAAATTTTGGTAATTCTCACAATATTTTAAACTTTTTATTATTATTATATTTATGATGATTTGTGATCAGTGAGTGATCTTTGGTGTTACTATTGTAATTATTTTGGGGCACCACAAACTGTGCTCATACAAGACAGTGAACTTAAATGTGGTGTGAGTTCTGGCTACTCCACCAACCAACCATTCCCCCATCTCTCTCCCTCCCTATTACTTGAGACACCATAATATTTAAATTAGGCCAATTAATAATCTTACAATGACCTTTAAGTGTTCAAGTTAAAGGAAGAGTTGCAAGACTCTCACTTTAAATCAAACCATAGAAACGATTAAGCTTAGTGAGGATGGCATGTCAAAAGTAGAGAGAGGCTGAAAGCTAGGCCTCTTGTACCAAATGGACAAGTTGTGAATGCACAGCCAAATTGTGAATGCAAAGGAAGACTTCATAAATGAATTTAAAAGTACTACTCCAGTGAACACACAAATGATAAGAGAGTGAAACTGCCTTATTGCTGATATGGATAAAGTTTGAGTGGTCTGGATAAAAGATGAAACCAGCCACAACATTCCTTTATGCCACAGCCTAATCTAGAGCAAGGTTCTAACTCTCTTCAATGAAGAAGAGAAGGCTGAAGCTGCAGAAGAAAAGTTTAAAGCTAGCAGATGTTGGTTCATGAGGTTTAAGGAAAGAAGTCATCTTGATAACATCAAAGTGTAAGTGCTGATGTAGAAGCTGCAAAAAGTTATCCAGGAGATCTAGCTAAGATAACTAATGAAGGTGACTACACTAAAGGATAGATTTCAATGTAGATGAAACATCTTTCTATTGGAAGAAGATGGCATCTAGGACTTTCATAGCTAGAGAGGAGAAGGCAATGTCTGACCTCAAACCTTCAAAGGACAGGCTGACTCTCTTGTGAGAGGCTAACACAGCTGGTGAATTTAAGTTGAAGCCAATGCTCATTTACCATTCCAAAAATCCTAGGGACCTTAAGAATTATGTTAAATCTACTCTGCCTGGGCTCTACAAATGGAACAACAAAGCCTGGATGACTGCACCTCTGTTTACAATATGGTTTACTGAATATTTTAAGCTCACTGCTGAGACCTACTGGTCAGAAAAAAAGATTCCTTTCAAAATATTACTGTTCATTGAAAATGCACCTGGTCTTTCACAAGCTCTGATGGAGAAGTACAAGGAGATTAATGTTGCAATGGGTCATTTTGGCTTATTCTCATTTCAAGTCATTTGACTTTCCTTATTATTTAAGAAATACATTTTCTAAGGACATAGCTGCCAAACATAGTGATTCCTCAGATGAATCTGGGCAAAGTAAGTTAAAAGCCTCTGGAAAGGATTCACTATTCTAGATGCCATTAAGAAAAATTGTAATTCATGGGAAAAGCCAACATATCAACATTAACAGGAGTTTGGAAAAACTCAATTCCAAGCATAATAGATGACATTAAGTCATTCAAGACTTCAGTGGAGGAAGTGACTCCAGATGTGGTGGAAATGGCAAAAGAACTAGAATTAGAAGTGAAGCCTGAAGATGTGACTAAATTGCTAAAATCTCATGATAAAACTTTAATGGATGAGGAGTTGCTTCTTATGGATTAGCAAAAAAAAAGTGGTTTCTTGAGATGAAATCTAATTCTCTTGAAGATGCTGTGAAGATGGTTGAGATGACAACAAAGTATTTAGAATATTACATAAGCTTAGTTGGTAAAGCAGTGGCAGGGTTTGAGAGCATTGACTCCAATTTTGAAAGACAGTCTACTGTGAGTAAAATGCTATCAAACTGCATTGTATGATACACAGAAATCTTTTATAAAAGGAAGAGTCAATTGATGAGACAAACTTCACTGTTGTCTTATTTTAAGAAATTGCCACAGACACCTCAACATTCAGTTTGACTTTGACATAAGCCATCCTAGTAGATGTGAGATGATATCTCATTGTTATTTTGGTTTCCATTTCAATAATGATTAGTGATATTGGGCATCTTCATATACCTGCTGGCTATCTTTATGTCTTCTTTGGAGAAATGAATATTCAAGTCATTAGTCCATTTTTAATCAGGTTATTTGTTTTTTCCTTTGACTGGTAGAAGTTCTTTAGACACTGGATATTAATCCTTTTCAAATATATGGTTTGCAATGGGAGAAATGTCATCTGATAATTTAACTTTCCACTCTATTAATTCTTTCCTCTTCTGTGCAGAAAATTTTTTACATTGACGTAGTCTTAATTGTCTAAGTTTTATTTTGCTGCTTGTGTTTTTGGTTTCATATCCAAGAAAGCATTGCAAATATCAATGTCATGAAGATTTTGCCCTATGTTTTCTTTCAGGAATTTTAGACTTCTAGATCATAGTTTTAATTATTTAATCAATTTTGAGAAAATTTTTGTATATGGTGTAATATAAGGGTCAAATTTCTTTCTTTCTTTCTTCCTTCCTTTCTTCCTTCCTTTCTTCCTTCCTTTCTTCCTTCCTTCCTTCCTTCCTTCCTTCCTTCCTTCCTTCCTTCTCTTTCTTTCTTTCTTTCTTTCTTTCTTTCTTTCTTTCTTTCTTTCTTTCTTCCTTCCTTCCTTCCTTCCTTCCTTCCTTCCTTCCTTCCTTCCTTTCTTTCTTTCTTTCTTTCTTTCTTTCTTTCTTTCTTTCTTTCTTTCTTTCTTTCTTTCTTTCTTTCTTTCTTTCTTTCTTTCTTTCTGTGAATTCCCAGCACTCTTAACACTATTTGTTGAAGAAACATTCCTTTCCCCATTGTGTATTCTTGGTAGCCTTGCCAAAAATCAGTTGTTTGTTTATACATAGGATTATTTCTGGGCTCTCAAATTGTATCTTTGGTCTAAATTCTGTTTTTATGTCTACGACATACAGTTTTTATTATTCGAGGTTTGTAATATATTTTGAAATTAGCAAGTGTGCTGTTTCCTCCAACTTTGTTCTTCTCTATCAAGATTGTTTTGGCTCTTTCTGGTGTTTTGCATTTCCATATGAATTTTAGAACTTTTTTTTATATTGTTGTTAAAAATACCACTAGGATTTTGATAGGGATTGCATTGCCTATGTAGAACAAGTGACAAATAAAGAGAGCAAGAGAGTAAAAGAGGGGAAAAGGAATGATAAAACAGTCAGTAATCAAGTAACAAAACGGCAATAGTAAGTCCTAATCATTAATTACTTTAAATAAAAATAGATTGAATGTCTCAATCAAAAGACATGGAGTGGCTAAATGAATTTTTAAAAATTTCAACCATTATATGACAAACCCACAGCAAACGTCATTCTCAATCATGAAAAATTGAAAATGTTTCCTCTAAAATCAGGAATAAGACAAGGATGTCCACGCTGCCACTCTCATTCAACATAGTTTTGGAAGTCTTAGCCACGACAGTCAAAGAAGAAAAAGAAACAAAAGGAATCAAAATTGGGAAGGAAGTAAAGCTGTCACTGTTTGCAGATGACATGATGCTCTACATAGAAAATCCTAAAGATGTTACCAGAAAACTACTAGAGTTCATTAATGAATTTGGTAAAGTTTCAGGATACAAAATTAATACATAGAAATCTCTTGCATTCCTATAATACACTAACAATGAAAGATCAGAAAAGTAAATTAAGGAAACATTCCCTTTTACCACTGCATCAAAAAGAATAAAATACCTAAGAAAAAACCTACCTAAGGAGGCAAAAGACCTGTACCCTGAAAACTATAAGATGCTGATGAAAGAAATCAAAGATGACACAAACAGATGGAGAGATATACCATGTTCTTGGATTGGAAGAATCAATATTGTTAAAATGACTATACTACCCAAAGCAATCTACAGATTCAATGCAATCTCTATCAAATTACCAATGGCAATTTTCACAGAATTAGAACAAAAAATTTTACAATTTGTATGGAAACACAAAAGGCCACGAATAGCCAAAGCAATCTTGAGTAAGAAAAACGGAGCTGGAGGAATCAGGCTCCCTGACTTTAGACTATTCTACAAAGCTACAGTTATCAAAGCATTATGGCACTGGCACAAAAACAGAAATATAGATCAGTGGAACAGGATACAAAGTCCAGGAATAAACCTACTCACCTATCGTCTTCTAATGTATGACAAAAGAGTCAAGAAAATACAGTGGAGAAAAGACAGTCTCTTCAATAAATGGTGCTGGGAAAATTGGACAGCTACATGTAAAAGGATGAAATTAGAACACTCCCTAACATCATACACAAAAAGAAACTCAAAATGTATTAAAGACCTAAATGTAAGACCAGATACTATAATACTCTTAGAGGAAAACAAGGCAGAACACTCTTTGAGATAAATGGCAGCAAAATCTTTTTTGACCCATCTCCTAGAGTAATGAAAATAAAAACAAAAATAAAAAATGGGACCTAACTAAACTTAAAAACTTCTGCACAGCAAAGGACACCATAAACAAGATGTAAAGACAACCCTCAGAATGGAGAAAATATTTGCAAATGAAGCAAATGACAAAGGATTAATCTCCAAAATACACAAACAGATCATGCAGCTCAATACCGAAAAAAAGAACAAAAACAAACCCCAATCAAAAAATGAGTGGAAGACCTAAATAGACGTTTCTCAAAAGAAGACATACAGATGGCAAACAAACACATGAAAAGATGCTCAACATCATTAATTATTAGAGAAATGCAAATCAAAATTACAATGAAGTATCACTTCACACTTGTCAGGAAAGCCATCATCAAAAAGTCTACAAACAATAAATGCTGGAGAGGGTGTGGAGAAAAGGGAACCATTTTACACTGTTGGTGGGAATGTAATTTGATAGAGCCACTATGGAGAACATTATGGAGGTTCCTTAAAAATCTAAAAATAGAGCTACCATATGATCCAGCAATTCCATTCCTGGTCATTTATCCAGAGAAAATCATAATTTGAAAAGATACATGCACCCCAATGTTCATTGCAGCACTATTTACAATAGCCAGGAAATGGAAGCAACCTAAATGTCCTTCAACAGAGGAATGGATAAAGAAAATGTTGTACATATATACAGTGGAATATTACTCAGCCATAAAAAAGAATGAAATAATGCCTTTTGCAGCAACATGAATGGACCTAGAAATGGTCATACTGAGTGAAATAAGTCAGACAGAGAAAGACAAATATCGTATGATATCATTTATATATGGAATCTAAAAAAAGAGTACAAATGAACTTATCTACAAAACAGAAATAGAGGTACAGATGTAGAAAACAAACTTATGGTTACCAGGGATAAGGGGAGCAAGGATAAGTTGGGAGATTGTGATTTACATATACAAACTACTATGTATAAAATAGATAACTGATAAAGATCACTGTATAGCACAGGGAAATCTCAATACTCTGTAATGATCTATATGGGAAAAGAATCTAAAAAAGAGTGGATATATGTATATGTATAACTGATTCACTTTGCTGTACACCTGAAACTAACACAACATTGTAAATCAACTGTACTCCAATCAAAATTTAAATTAAAAAATTCCAACCATATGTGGTTTATAGGAGACTCAGATTAGAATTAAGGACACACACAGTCTGAAAATGAGAGGAATGGGAAAATATTCCATGCAGATAATAACCAAAAGAAAGTAGGAGTGAGTACATTTACAATAAACAAAATAAAATTTAAGTAAAAAAAATGACAAGAAATGAGGAAGGTCATTTTATATTGATAAACTGTCAATGCATCAGAAAGTTATAACAATTAAAAATATATGTGATCCAATATCTGAGCACCTAGACATATAAGCTAATGTTAACAGATCTGAAGGGGGAAATATATGGCAATATAATAATAGTAGAAGATTTCAAAACCCCATTTTCAATAATGAATAGATCATCCAGACAGAAATCAATAAAGAAACAATGGACTTGAACAGCATAATAGACCAAATGGACCTAGCAGACATACACAGAACATTGCAAACAATAGCAGAAAAATATACATTTTTCTAATGTGGTCACAGAATGTTCTACAAGATAGATTATACATATGTTAGGTTAAAAGACAAGCCTCAACAAATTTCAGTAAATTTAAATCTTACTATGTATCTTGTCTGACCAAAATGGAATTAAATTAAAAATCCATCATAAAATGAAAACTGTAAAAATTCACAAATATTTGGAAATTAAACAATACAGTCTTGAAAAACCATTAGATCAAAGAATAAATCAAAAATGAAATTAGAATATATATCAAAACAAACAAAAACAAAATTACAGCATATCAAAACATATGAGCTGCATTAAAAGCAGTACTAAGAAAGAAATTTACAGTGATAAATATTAAAATTAAAAAGGAAGAATAATCACAAACAACCTAAATTTACCCCTCAAGAAATTATAAAAAGAAGAACAAAATGAGGCCAAAGTTAGCAGAAGGAAGAAAATGACAAAGATTAGAGGAGAAATAAACAAAACAGAATTTTAAATATCAACAAAAGTAAGACTTGACTTTTTGAAAAAACTATACAAAATTGGCAAACCCTTAACAAAACTAACTAAAAAAGAGATAAGACTCAAAAAATGAAATTAGAAATGCAAGAGGAGACATTACAACTGATACAACAGAAATATAAAAGATTATAAGAGACTGCTATAGACATACTTTGCCAACAAGTTGGCTAACCTAGAAAAAATGAGTAAACTCCAAGAAACATATAATCTATCAAAACTGAATCAAGAAGAAATAGAAAACCTGATTAGATCAATAATGAAAAGAGGATTTCATCAGCAATCAAAAATCTCCCAACAGGGAAAAGCCTAAGACCAGATGGCCTTACTGGTGAAATTCTACCAAACATTTAGAATTAATACCAATCTTTCTCAAACTTTTCCAGAAAACTGATGAGGACATAACACTTCCAAACTCATTAAACTAGGACAACATTACCTTGATACCAAAGTCAGACAAGGACACTAAAAGAAAAGAAAATTACAGGCCTATTTCTTTGATGAACATAGATGGAAATATCCCTCAAAATAACAGCAACCACAACTCAACAGAATGTTGACAGAATCATACAGCATGGTCAAGAAGGATTTATCCCTGGGATGAAAGGATGGTTCAATATACTCAAATCAATGATTGTATGATATTACTTAAATACAAGGAAGGATAAAAACCATATGATCATCACAATAGATGCAGAAAAAGAATTTGATAAAATTTAACATGCTTTCGTGATAAAAACTCTGAACAAATTTGGTATAGAAGGAGTGTACATTAGCATAATAAAAGCCATATATGGCAAGCCCACAGCTATCATCATACTCAATGGTGAAAAGCTGCAAGCTCTTTCTTTAAGATTAGGAACAAGACAAGGATGTCCACTCTCACCACTTCTATTCATCATAATACAGAAGTCCTAGCCAGAGCAATGCAGCAAAAAAAAAAAAAAAAGAAATAAAGATCCTCCAAATCAGAGAAGAAGTAAAATTGCCAGTGTTTGCAGATGACGTTATCTTATATATAAAAAGAAAAAAATCTAAAAATTTCACCAAATAACTATTAAAATAAATAAACCAATTCAGGAAAGTTGCAAGATACAAAATCAACATACAAAACTCAGTTTCATTTCTATACACTAACAACAAACTATTCCAAAAGACAGTAAAAAAACAATCCCATTTACCACAGCATCAAAAAGAATATAACACTTAGATAAAATTTAAACAAAGTGGTGAAAGATTTGTACACTAAAGGCTATAAAACATTGATGAACAACATTGGAAAATACACAAATAAATGGAAATATATTCTGTTCTCATGGATTGGAAGAATTAATGTTATTAAAATGTCCACAGTACACAAAGCAATCTACAGATTCAAAGCAATCCCTATTAAAATTCCAATGGCATTTTTCACAGAAATAGAAAGAACAGTTATAAAATTCATATGGAACCAAAAAAGACTCGAAATAGCTAAAGCAATTCTGAAAAAGGAGAACAAGGCTGGAGGCATTAAATGATTCTTGTTTTTGAATAATATACCCAAGCTATAATAATCAAAAGAGTATGGTGTAGTGTTGAAAACAGACATGTAGAACAATGAAAGAGAATACAGAGCCCAGAAATAAACCCACACATAAACAAACAACTAATCTTTGACAAAGACATCAAGAACAGACAATGGATAAAGGACAGTCTTTCCAATAAATGGTGTTGGGAAAACTGAACATCTACATACAAAACAACCAGAACTGGACTCCTCTCTTATACTATAAATAAAACTAAACTCAAAATTGATTTAATACTTAAATATAAGACGTAAAATCAGGAAAATCCTAGGAGAAGACATCAGGGGAAAGCTCCTTGACATTGGTCTTGACAATGAGTTTTTTGGATTTGACACCAAAAGTTCAGACTACCAAAGCAAAACTAAAGTGGGACTATTTCAAACTAGAAAGTTTCTTCACAGCAAAGGAAACAATCAAGTAAATGAAAAAACAACCCTTGGAATGGGAGAAAATATTTGTAGATCATATATCCAATAAGAGGTTAAAATCCAAAATACATTAAGATTTTATATAATCAATAGGAAAAAACAGATAACCCAATGAAAAATAGGCAAATGACCTGAATAAACATTTCTCAAAATAAGACATACAAATAGCCAACAGGTATATGGAAAAATGCTCAACATCACAAATCATAAGAGAAATGCAAATAACAATCCCAATAAAATGTCATCTCACATCTATTAGGATATCTATTATCAAAAGTCAAAGGATAATAAGTGTTGCCAAGGGAAAAGAGAGAAACTTGTGAACTATTGGTAGGAATGTAAATTGGTACAACTGCTATGGAAAACAGTATCAAGGTTCATCAAAAAATTAAAAAGTAGAACTACCATATGAGCCACTGATCCCACTTTGGGGTATATTCTCAAAGAGATATCTGCACCTTTTTGTTCATTGCAGCATTATTCACAGTAGCCAAGATATGGGAACAACACTAATTGTCCCTAGATGAATGAATGTATGGAGAAAATGTTTTATATATATATAGATAGATGTTCTGCCATTTGTAAAAATATGGATGAACTTGGAGGACATTCTGCTAAGTGTAATAAACCATAAACAGAAGTGAAACATAATTTCACTTATATGTGGGATCTAAATAAACTGAACTCAGAAAAACAGAGTAGATTGGTGGTTACCAGGGACTAAGGGGGGTGGGGAAAATGGGGTAGGGGTGTTGGTCAAAAGATACAAACTTCCAGTTATAAGATGAATATGCTATGGGAATTTAATATACAGCATGATGACTATAGTTAACAGTATGGTATTATATACTTGAAAGTACTTAAATGTTCTTATCACAAAAGTGTTAATTATGTGAGATGATGAAAGTGTAAACTAACCTTATGGTGGTAATCATTTTATAATGTATATGTTTATAAAAACATCATGTTTTACACCTTAAATATGTACAATTTCTATTTGTCACTAATACTTCAGTAAATGTGGGGGGAAAAAAAAACAGTGACAACACCAATGCTGGTGAGAATGCAAAGGAATAGTCACTCAGGCATCCTTGGCGGGATTGTAAATTTTACATCCATTCTACAACATATTTTAGCGGTTTCTCTTAAAACTAAAATTGCAATTATCATATGAGTAAACAATTGCACTATTTGGCAATTTATCCCAGCGTATTAAAAATGTATGTTCCCACAAAACCTCTCCATAAATGATTACAAGTTTGTTCACAAAAGCCACAACCTGGAAATGACACATATCTTTCAAAGTGTGAATGATTAAGGCAAACATAGCACATTTATAACATAGAATATTCTCTGCAATAAAAAGGACCAATCTATTGATACATGCAAGTGTTTGAATCAATCTCCATGGAATTATGTTGAGTGAAAAAAACTCATTCTCAAAAGGTCACTGTATTATTCTGCATGGACTGCCATAGCAAAATATGACAAACTGGGTGGCTTAAACAAAAACCACTTATTTGTTCACATTTCTGGAGATTTTTAAGTCCAAGATCAGGATGTTAGCAGGGGTGGTTTCTGGCAAGAATTCTCTTTTTGGAAAGTAGAGAGTCACATTCCCCCTGGACTTCCCATGGCCTTTTCTCTGTGTGCACGTGGTGAAAGAGAGCAATCTCTGGTGTTTATTCCTCTTCTTATAAGAGCACCATCTTACAGAATTACGGACCCACACTCATTTAAAATGAATTACTTTATGAAAGGCCCTATCTCCAAATACTGTCACATGAGGGGTTGGGATTTCAACATACAAATTTTGAAAGAACATAAGTCAGTCCATAATAGTCTTCCCTCTGACTCCACAGACTTTGGGTCCTATTCTCATGTGAAATAAATTCACTCCATTCCAACAGCCCCGAAAATATTTTACCCATTTCAGCACTAATTTCATGTCCAAAGTCTCTTCTATATATCATGTAAATCAGGTATGGGTGAGATTCAGTGTATAATTTATTCTGAGGCAAATTCTCTCCAGCTGTGAGCCTGTGAAACCAGAGAAGATATGTGCTCCAAAATACAATGGTGGGACAGACATAGGATATACATTCTCATTCCAAAAAAAAGAAATTGAAAACCAATTAAGGGTGATGGGTCCCAACTCGGTTCAAAAACCTAACAGGTCAAATCCCATTAGAACTTACTCTTTTTGTTGCAGTGGTAAATGGGAGTATTTCCTTAATTTCTCTTTCACAATTTTCATCATTAGTGTATAGGAATGCAAGAGATTTCTGTGCATTAATTTTGTATCCTGCTATTTTACAAATTCATTGATTAGCTCTAGTAGTTTTCTGATAGAGTCTTTAGGTTTCTCTATGTATAGTACCATGTCATCTGCAAACAGTGACAGCTTCACATCTTCTTTTCTGATTTGGATTCCTTTTATTTCTTTTTCTTCTCTGATTGCTGTGGCTAAAACTTCCAAAACTATGTTGAATAATAGTGGTGAGAGTGGGCAACCTTGTCTTGTTCCTGATCTTAGTGGAAAAGTTTTCAGTTTTTCACCATTGAGGATGATGTTGGCTGTGGGTTTATCATATATGGTCTTTATTATGTTGAGGTAAGTTCCCTCTATGCCTACTTTCTGGAGGATTTTTATCACAAATAGATGTTGAAATTTGTCGAAAGATTTTTCTGCATCTATTGAGATGATCATATGGTTTTTCTCCTTCAACTTGTTAATATGGTGTGTCACATTGAATGATTTGTGTATATTGAAGAATCCTTGCATTCTGGGGATAAAACCCACATGATAATGGTTTATGATCATTCTAATGTGCTTTTGGATTCTGTTTGCTAGTATTTTGTGAGGAATTTTGCATCTATGTTCATCAGTGATACTGGCCTATAGTTTTCTTTCTTTGTGACATCTTTGTCTGGTTTTGGTATCAGGGTGATGGCGGTCTCGCAAAATGAGTTTGGGCGTGTGCCTCCCTCTGCTATATATTGGAAGAGTTTGAGAAGGGTAAGTGTTAGCTCTTCTCTAAATGTTTGATAGAATTCGCCTGTGAAGCCATCTGGCCCTAGGCTTTTGTATGTTGGAAGATTTTTAATCACAGTCTCAGTTTCAGTGCTTGTGATGAGTCTGTTTCTATTTCTTCCTGGTTCTGTCTCTGATGCTTGTGCTTTTCTAAGAATTTGCCCATTTCTTCCAGGTTGTCCATTTTATTGGAATATGGCTGCTTGTAGTAATCTCTCATGATCCTTTGTATTTCTGCAGAGTCAGTTGTTACTTCTCCTTTTTCATTTCTAATTCTATTGATTTGAGTCTTCTCCCTTTTTTTCATGGTGAGTCTGGCTAATGGTTTATCAATTTTTTTTTAACTTCTCAAAGAACCAGCTTTTAGTTTTATTGATCTTTGCTATTGTTTCCTTCATTTCTTTTTCATTTATTTCTGATCTGATCTTTATGATTTCTTTCCTTCTGCTGACTTTGGGCTTTTATTGTTCTTCTTTCTCTAATTGCTTTAGGTGTAGGGTTAGGTTGTTTATTTGAGATATTTCTTGTTTCTTGAGGTAGGATTGTATTGCTATAAACTTCCCTCTTAGAACTGCTTTTGCTGCATCCCATAGGTTTTGGATCATCATGTTTTCATTTTCATTTGTTTCTAGGTATTTTTGTATTTGCTTTTTGATATCTTCATTGATCTCTTGGTTATTAAGTAGTGTATTGTTTAGCCTCCATGTGTTTGTATTTTTTACAGGTCTTTTCTTTTAATTGATATCTAGTCTCATAGCGTTGTGGTTGGAAAAGATACTTGATATGATTTCAATTTTCTTAAACTTACCAAGACTTGATTTGTGACCCAAGATATGATCTATCCTGGAGAATGTTCCATGAGCATTTCAGAAGAAAGTGTATTCTGTTGTTTTTGGATGGAATTTCCTGTAAATATCAATTAATGCCATCTTGTTTAATGTATCATTTAAAGCTTGTGTTTCCTTATTTATTTTCAGTTGGGATGATCTGTCCATTGGTAAAAGTGGGGTGTTAAAGTGCCCTCCATGATTGTCTTACTGTCAATTTCTCCTTTTATGGCTGTTAGTATTTGCCTTATGTATTGAGGTGCTCCTATGTTGGGTGCATAAATATTTACAATTGTTATATCTTCTTCTTCGATTGATTCCTTGATCATTATGTAGTGTCCTTCTTTGTCTCTTGTAATAGTCTTTTTTTTTTTGACAAATAGAAAAAAAGTCTATTTTGTCTGATATAAGAATTGCTACTCCAGCCTTCTTTTGATTTCCATTTGAATGGAATATCTTTTTCCATCCCCTCACTTTCAGTCTGTATGTGTCCCTAGTTCTGAAGTGGGTCTCTTGTAGACAGCATATATATGGGTCTTGTTTTTATATCCATTCAGCCAGTCTATGTCTTTTGGTTGGAGCATTTAATCCATTTACATTTAAGGTAATTATCGATATGTATGTTCCTATTACCATTTTCTTAATTGCTTTGGGTTTGTTATTGTAAGTCTTTTCCTTCTCTTGTGTTTCCTGCCTAGAGAAGTTCCTTTAGCCTTTGTTGTAAAGCTGGTTTGGTGGTACTGAATTCTCTTAGCTTTTGCTTGTCTGTAAATGTTTTAATTTCTCCATCAAATCTGAATGAGGTCCTTGCTGGGTAGAGTAATCGTGGTTGTGGGTTTTTCCATTTCATCATCTTAAATATGTCCTGCCACTCCCCTCTGCCTTGCAGAGTTTCTTCTGAGAGATCAGCTGTTAGCCTTATGGGGAATCCCTTGTATGTTATTTGTTTTTTTTTTCTTTTTCCCTTGCTGCTTTTAATATTTTTTCTGTGTATTTAATTTTTGATAGTTTGATTAATATGTGTGTTGGCGTGTTTCTCCTTGGCTTTATCCTGTATGGAACTCACTGTGCTTCCTGGGCTTGATTAACTATTTCCTTTCCCATATTACAGAAGTTTTCAACTAAAATCTCTTCAAATATTTTCTGAGTCCCTTTCTTTTTCTCTTCTTATTCTCGGACCCCTATAATTCGAATGTTGGTGTGTTTATTGTTGTCCCAGAAGTCTCTGAGACTGTCCTCAATTCTTTTCATTCTTTTTTCTTTATTCTGCTCTGGAGTAGTTATTTCCACTATTTTATCATCCAGGTCACTTATCCGTTCTTCTGCCTCAGTTATTCTGGTATTGATTCCTTCTAGAGAATTTTTCATTTCATTTATTTTGTTGTTCATCTTTATTTGTTTCCTCTTTAGTTCTTCTAGGTCCTTGTTAAACGTTTATTTTATTTTCTCCTTTCTATTTCCAAGGTTTTGGATCATCTTTATTATCATTACTGTGAATTCTTTTTCTGGTAGACTGCCTATTTCCTCTTCATTTGTTTGGTCTGGTGGGTTTTTACATTGCTCCTTCATCTGCTGTTTGTTTCTCTGTCCTCTCATTTTGCTTAACTTACTGTGTTTAGTGTCTCCTTTTTGCAAGTTGCAGGTTTGTAGTTCCCTTTGTTTTTGGTGTCTGCCCGCAGTGGCTAAGGTTGGTTCAGTGAGTGGGTTGTGTATGATTCCTAGTAGAGGCGACTAGTGCCTGTGTTCTGGTGGATGAGGGTGGATCTTGTCTTTCTGGTGGGCAGAACGACGTCCAGTGGTGTGTTTTCGGGTGTCTGTGACCTTGTTATGATTTTAGGCAGCCTCTCTTCTAATGGGTGGAGTTGTATTCCTGTCTTGCTAGTTGTTTGGCATAGGGTGCCCAGTACGGTAGCATGCTGGTCATTGAGTCGAGCTGGGTCTTAGCATTGAGATATAGATCTCTGGGAGAGCTTTTGCTGTTTGATGTTACATGGAGCCGTGAGGTCTCTGGTGGACCAATGACCTGAGCTTGGCTCTCCCACTTCAGAAGCACAGACCTGACACCTAGCCAGAGCACCAAGACCCTGTCAGCCACATGGCTCAGAAGAAAAGGGAGAAAAAAGAAAGAAAAAAATAATAAAAATAGTTATTAAAATAAAAACTAAGTATTAAAAGTATTTTAAAAATTAAATAGTAATAAAAAAATAGAAAGAGAGAGGAGAGCAACCAAACCAAATAATAAATCCACCAATGATAACAAGTGCTAAAAACTATACCAAAAAAAACCAAAAAACAAAAAAAGACAGACCGAACCCAGGACAAAAGGTAAAAGCAAAGCTAGACAGACTAAATCACACAAAGCAGCATACACACACACACTCTCAAAAAGAGAAAAAGGAAAAAAAAAAGATATTTCATTGTTCCCAAAGTTCACCACCACAATTTTTGGATGATTATTTGTCTATTCATATATTCCAGAGATGCAGGGTACATCAAGTTGATTGTGGAGATTTAATCTGCTGCTCTTGAGGCTGCTGGGAGAAATTTCCCTTTCTCTTCTTTGTTCGCACAGCTCCTGGGGTTCAGCTTTGGATTTGGCCCCACCTCTGCGTGTAGGTTTACTGAGGGCATCTGTTCTTTGCTCAGACAGGATGGGATTAAAGTAGCAGCTGATTAGGGGGCTCTGGCTCACTCAGGCTGGGGAAGGGAGGGGTATGGAATGTGGGGCGAGCCTGCGATGGCAGAGGCTGTGTGAAGTTGCAACAGACTGAGGCGCACCTTGTGTTCTCCTGGGGAAATTGTCCCTGCATTACAGGACCCTGGCAGTGGCACGCTGCACAGGCTCCCAGGAGGGAGGTGTGGATAGTGAACTGTGCTTGCACACAGGCTTCTTGGTGGCTGCAGCAGCAGCCTCAGTGTTTCATGCCCGTTTCTGTGGTCCTCTCTGATAGCTGCAGCTCATGCCAGTCTGTGCAGCTCGTTTAGGCGGTGCTCTGATCCCCTATCCTCGTGCCCCCCGAGACAATGGTCTCTTGCCTCTTAGGCATGTCCAGACTTTTTCCCGACTCCCTCCCGGCTAGCTGTGGCACACTAACCCCCTTCAGTCTGTGTTCACGCATCCAACCGCAGTCCTCTCTCTGGGATCTGACTTCGAAGAAGCCGGAGCCTTAGCTCCCAGCCCCCACCCGCCCCGGCGGGTGAACAGACAAACCTCTCGGGATGGTGAGTGCTGGTCGGCACTGATCCTTTGTGTGGGAATCTCTCCACTTTGCCCTCTACACCCCTGTTGCTGAGTTCTCCTTCGTGGCTCCAAACCCCCCCCCCACCCCCGTCTCTGCCAGTGAAGGGGCTTCCTAGTGTGTGGAAACTTTTCTTCCTACACAGCTCCCTCCCAGAGGTGCAGGTTCCATACCTATTCTTTTGTCTCTGTTTTTTTTTTTCTTTTTCCGTACCCAGGTACGTGGGGAGTTTCTTGCCTTTTGGGAAGTCTGAGGTCTTCTGCCAGCATTCAGTAGGTGTTCTGTAGGAGTTGTTCCACATATAGATGTATTTCTGAGGTATTTGTGAATAGGAAGGTGATCTCCATGTCTTACTCTTCTGCCATCTTGAAGGTTTCTCTCCCATTAGATCTTAAGCCTCAATAATAATCCTCTTTGCTAGATGCTCTGCCCCCCAGGCCCACTGGAGTAATGACCTCACCTTCTCTACCTTGTGTGGTGACCATTCTCCCTTGGCCATGTGTGGTGACTGTTGCTGAGGCTCTGGCTGGATACCACCTGACCCACTGAAACTGAGGGTGTGGCCTCACCCTCTGAAACTAAAGAAGAAATAGCCCTGCCTCTTGGGTCTATGCATTCTAAGTCTGTGGTGGCATTTATTACCTTATTGATCTCTGAATCACCCTCAGGGTCATTCTTCCTTATTATTAAAGGATAAGGCATGTTTGAAGCCAGATATTTCTATTATCCCATCCTGCCTTCTGCTAAGATGTCTGATTAAAATGGGTAATCTCTCTTTTTTTTTAAATTAATTTATTAATTTATTTATTTGGGCTGTGTTGGGTCTTCGTTTCTGTGTGAGGGCTTTCTTTAGTTGCAGCAAGTGGGGGCCACTCTTCATCGCGGTGCACGGGCCTCTCACTGTCATGGCCTCTCTTGTTGTGGAGCACAGGCTCCAGACGCACAGGCTCAGTAGTTGTGGCTCACGGGCTCAGTTGCTCCGTGGCATGTGGGATCTTTCCAGACCAGGGCTCGAACCCGTGTCCCCTGCATTGGCAGGCAGATTCTCAACCACTGTGCCACCAGGGAAGCCCCAAAATGGGTAATCTCCTAATGGAGTGATTGTCCAGCCATATTGTTGGAGCTTTCTCCAGAACACACATTCTCATTTTTTTTTTTTTTTTTTTTTTTTTGCAATATGGATAGGCTGGGAATTTTCCAAATATTTAAATCTGGAATCCTTTTGTTTAATAATTTTTTTTATTATTTGTATTTCTCTCCTCTCACATTTTACAATTAGCCATAATGAAAACCCGGACTGAAATTTCAGCCTTTGGGTTAGAAATCTCCTCAGCTAAGTTTCTAAGTTTATCACAAACAAATCTACTTTCCCCCAAACAGTAGAACATAATTTGGCCAAGTTCTTTGCCACTTTTAAAAAAGGATCACCTTTCCTCCAATTTCCAATAGCATGTTTCTCATTTTTGTCTGAGATTTCACTAGAAGTATATTTAATTTTTATATATCTAATAACATAGTGTTCATGATGATATATGCATTCTCTAAGATAATAGACACTCTCTACATTTCTCTTTTCTCTCTGAACTTTCACAAGAATCAACTTTAATGTCCATGTTTCTAACTGTCCCTACAATTCAATCTAGCCTTTTTCTAACATGCACCTCAAAACTCTTGTAGCTTCTACCCATCATCCAATTCCAAAGACAATTCTACATTTTTTTTAGATTTGTTACAGCAGTACTCTAGATCTGGTACCAAAATCTATATTAGTCTGTTTGGGCTGCCATAACAAAATACCACAGATAATGTGGCTTAAACAGCAAACATTTATTTTCTCACACTGTGGATTAGGGTTTCAACATATGAATTTGGGGGTGACAATTCAGTCAATAACATTAATGTACTTTATAATTCCATGGAATAGTTCTATTTAAATGACAAAGTTAAAGAAATGGAGATAAAATTAATGATGTTGATTTGTCAGGGATAAGTGGAGGTTAAGGGGTAGGGAGATGAGTATGTCTGTAAAAGGGCAACAAGAGGGATCTTTGTGGTTTTAGAACTGTTTTATATCTTGATTATGCCAATGTAATTATCCTGGTTGGTTATTGTACCAACTTTGAAAGAAGGAAACTGGGTAAAGGATACACGTACTCTCTCTATATTATTTCTTACAACAGCATGTGAAACTTAATTTTCTCAAAATAAACAATTTAATTTAAAAAATGCATATTTTCTAATTATGTCCATTGCAGAAAACTAAAAACAATGACAAGCCCAGCATCAGTAAACTCTGCTGGCACTGAAATCATGGTATCAACATAATATTTCCTACAAGATGACAGAACTCTTTGGAGAAATGGCTGATTTCTTGTGTGGACAAAACAAGTAGAAAATTATACAGGAGAGTCTTGTTATATTTTAAAGCAATGAGTCTAGTAAAGACTACCAAATTCATAACAAGATTATTCCAAAGCCATCCCAAAGAGATTTCACTGGCCAAGAATGGAACAATTTGAATATTAATAAGAATAATAACTCCAACAAATTGAAACATGTCAGATACCTTTGAATCAATTAGTTAATAATGACAATAAAAATGGAAATCTTTGGTCACCTTTAGGAGATGTGAGAACTCAAATTATCATTTTTAAAACTGGTAAGTAACAAGAAAGAATATAAAATACATAACAAATAAGGACTTACTCTATAGCACAGGGAACTCTACTCAATGCTCTGTAATGACCTATATGGGAAAAGAATCTAAAAAAGAGTGGGTATATGTATATGTATAACTGATTCACTTTGCTGTACACCTGAAACTAACACAATATTGTAAGTCAACTATACTCCAATAAAAATTTAAAAAAGTAAAAAGGAATAAACCACTTACCCAGTGTTTCCTACAAAAACCATACCTCTGGATCACTGCCTGATGAAAGAAAATTTCTTCCATAGACATATTTCAATAAATAAATAAATAATGTGTTATGAATGCTCCAATTAATAAATGAAATTACAATTAAAATGATAACATTTATGTGTGGAATCTAAATAAAAAGATGCAGGTGAACTTGTTTACAGAACAGAAACAGACTCACAGACTTAAAAGGTGAGCTTGTGGTTACCAAAGCCGAAAGGATGGGGGGAGAGATGAATTGGGAAGTTGGGATTGGCATATGTACACTACTATATGTAAAATAGATAATCGACAAGGACCTACTATATAGCACAGGGAAATATACTCAATATTCTCTAATAACTTATATGGGAAAAGAAGCTGAAAAGAATAGATATGTAAATATGTATAACTAAATCACTCTGCTGTACATCTGAAAGTAACACAAAATTGTGAACAACTGTATTACAATATGAAATATTTTTTTAAGAAAAGAAGGATATTGCATATCATTTTGTATGATCTGAATTTTTATAACATATGTATGTATTTTCCATTAAATATTTTTTCAATGCCCCCCAAAATTATAAAGTGATAGTCACACAAGTTCAAATAAACACACACACACAATCAATATCTTGTGATTCCTAATGAATTAATCAAATGATGATCAATTGCTTCCATAATTGCAAAGAAGAGACAAATATTATGTACCCTCTGATGGAATTATAAATGACCACCTATGAAGTGTTATTGCATACATCTTACACATGAATTTGAGGAGGCTCCAGATCTAAATTACAGTTTAGATGGAATACAGTGGACAGAGGAACATATTAAATGCCAAATAGAAAAATCCAGACTGGGGGAAAAATGCTTCATTTTTGAAACATTTGAATGACCCTGTGTCTGCAACTAATAAATTGCAATGCTAAAAGAGAAAAGGAGGATGAAGAGAAAAAGAAACCAGAAAGTTAAATGGGACTTAGGGAAATATCAGCCAATCACAATGCATAGACATTATTCTGATTCTGATTCAAGCAACCTGCAAAAAAGAATACATTTGAGAAATTTCATCAGTGATATATTGTTAATTTTTTATATGTTATAATGGTGTTATTTGTAAGACTAAAAAGAGCCTTTATCTTTGTGAAATACATGCTAGCATATTGATGAAGGAAATGTTATAATATCTGAGATTTGTTTTAAAATATATCTAAAGGAGAAGGGATTGTAAGTATAGGTAAAACAAGATAGGCTATAACAAAAAATTTGTTAAAGCTAAGTGGTAGGTACTTGGTTTATTATACTATTATCTCTACTTCTGTATATGTTTGAAATTTCCCATAATTACAATACTAATTTAAAAAAGGAAATCATTGAATATATGTTGACTGACCACAAGAGAAAGATAAAATCGTTAAAAATATGAAAACCAGAAAAATCTCTATATATTTGGAACTAAGAAATATGTTTTCATTTTTTACTTTTATTTCTTTTTAACATCTTTATTGGAGTATAATTGCTTTACAATGGTGTGTTAGTTGCTGCTTTATACCAAAATGAATCAGTGATACATATACATATATCCCAATATCTCTTCCCTCTTGCATCTCCCTCCCTCCCACCCTCCCTATCCCACTCCTCTAGGTGGTCAGAAAACCCTGAGCTGATCTCCCTGTGCTTTGCGGCTGCTTCCCACTAGATATCTATTTTACATTTGGTAGTGTATATATGTCCATACCATTCTCTCACTATGTCCCAGCTTACAGTTCCCCCTTCCTGTGTCCTCAAGTCCATTTCTAGAAGGTCTGCGTCTTTATTCCCGTCTTGCCCCTAGGTTCTTTGTGACCCTTTTTTTTTTTTTAGTTCCATACATATGTATTAGCATACGGTATTTGTTTTTCTCTTTCTTACTTCACTTTGTATGACAGACTCTAGGTCCATCCACCTCACTACAAATAACTCAATTTCGTTTCTATTTATGGCTGAGTAATATTCCATTGTATATATGTGCTACATCTTCTTTATCCATTCATTTGTCGACGCACACTTAGGTTGCTTCCGTGTCCTGGCTATTGTAAATAGAGCTGCAATGAACATTGTGGTACATGACTCAATTTGAATTATGGTTTTCTCAGGGTATACGCCCAGTAGTGGGATTGTTGGGTTGTATGGTAGTTCTATTTTTCGTTTTTTAAGTAACCTCCATATTGTTCTCCATAGTGGCTGCATCAATTTACATTCGTACCAAGAGTGCAAGAGGGTTCCCTTTTCTCCACACCCTCTCCAGCATTTATTGTTTGTAGATTTTTTGATGATGGCCATTCTGACTGGTGTGAGATGATATCGCATGTAGTTTTGATTTGCATTTCTCTAATGATTAATGATGTTGAGTATTCTTTCATGTTTTTGTTGAAAATCTGTATATCTTTTTTGGAGAAATGTCTGTTTAGGTCTTCTGCCCATTTTTGGAGTGGGTTGTTGTTTTTCTGATATTGAGCTGCATGAGCTGCTTGTAAATTTTTGAGATTAATCCTATGTCAGTTGCTTCATTTGCAAATATTTTCTCCCATTCTGAGGGTTATCTTTTTGTCTTCTTTATGGTTTCCTTTGCTGCACAAAAGCTTTTAAGTTTCATTAGGTCCCATTTGTTTATTTTTGTTTTTATTCCCAATTCTCTAGGAGGGGGTCAAAAAGGATCTTGCTGTGATTTATGGCATAGAGTGTTCTGTCAGTGTTTTCCTCTAAGAGGAGTTTGATAGTGCCTGGCCTTACATTTAGGTCTTTAATCCATTTTGAGTTTATATTTGTTTATGCTGTTAGGGAGTGTTCTAATTGCATTCTTTTACAAGTAGCTGTCCAGTTTTCCCAGCACCACTTATTGAAGAGGCTGTCTTTTCTCCATTGTATATTCTGGCCTCCTTTATCAAAGATAAGGTGAACATATGTGCGTGGGTTGATCTCTGGGCTTTCTATCCTGTTCCATTGATCTATATTTCTGTTTTTGTGCCAGTACCATACTTTTTTGATTACTATAGCTTTGTAGTATAGTCTGATGTCAGCGGCCTGATTCCTCCACCTCTGTTTTTCTTTCTCAAGATTGCTTTGGTTATTCGGGGCCTTTTGTGTTTCCATACAAATTTTGAAATTTTTTCTTCTAGTTCTGTGAAAAATGCGAGAGGTAGTTTGATAGTGATTGCATTGAATCTGTAGATTGCTTTGGAAGGTATAGTCATTTTCACAACGTTGATTCTTCCAATCCAAGAACATGGTATATCTCTCCATCTCTTTGTATCATCTTTAATTTCTTTCATCAGTGTCTTATAATTTTCTGCATACAGGTTTTTGTCTCCTCAGGTATGTTTATTCCTAGGTGTTTTATTCTTTTGTTGCAATGGTAACTGGGAGTGTTTTCTTAATTTCACTTTCAGATTTTTCATCATTAGTGCATACAATTCAAGAGATTTCTGTGCCTTAATTGTGTATCCTGCTACTTTACGAAATTCGTTGATTAGCACTACTAGCTTTCTGGTAGCATCTTTAGGATTCTCTAAGTATAGTATCATGTCATCTGCAAACAATGACAGCTTTACTTCTTCGGTCTGATCTGGATTCCTTTTATTTCTTTTTCTTCTCTGATTGCTGGGCTAAAACTTCCATAACTATGTTGAGTAATAGTAGTGAGAGTGGGCAACCTTCTCTTGTTCCTTATCTTAGTGGAAATGGTTTCAGTTTTCACCATTGACGACGATGTTGACTGAGGGTTTGTCATATATGGCCTTTTTTATGTTGAGGTAAGTTCCCTCTATGCCTACTTTCTGGAGGGTTTTCTCCATAAATGTGTGTTGAATTTTGTCAAAAGTTTTCTATGCATCTATTGAGATGATCATATGGTTTTTCTCCTTCAATTTGTTAATATGGTGTATCACGTTGATTGATTTGCATATATTGAAGACCCTTGTATTCCTGGGATAAACCCCACTTGATCATGGTGTATGATCCTTTAATGTGCTGTTGGATTCTGCTTGCTAATATTTTGTTGAGGATTTTTGCATCTATGTTCCTCAATGATATTGGCCTGTAGTTTTCTTTCTTTGTGACATCTTTGTCTGATTTTGGTATCAGGGTGATGGTGCCCTCATAGAATGAGTTTGGGAGTGTTCCTCCCTCTGCTATATTTTGGAAGAGTTTGAGAAGGGTAGGAGTTAGCTCTTCTCTAAATGTTTGATAGAATTTGCCTGTGAAGCCATCTGTTCCTGGGCTTTTGTGTGTTGGAAGATTTTTAATCACAGTTTCAATTTCAGTACTTGTGATTGGTCTGTTCATATTTTCTATTTCTTCCTGGTTCAGTCTCCGAAGGTTGTGCATTTCTAAGAATTTGTCCATTTCTTCCAGGTTGTCCATTTTATTGGCATATATTTTTTTGTGGGAATCTCTCATGATCCTTTGTATTTCTGCAGGGTCAGTTGTTACTTCTCCTTTTTCATTTCTAATTCTATGGATTTGAGTCTTCTCCCTGTTTTTCTCGAAGAGTCTGCTTAATGGTTTATCAATTTTGTTTATCTTCTCAAAGAAACAGCTTTTAGTTTTATTGAACCTTGCTATTGTTTCTTTCATTTCTTTTTCATTTATTTCTGATTTGATCTTTATGATTTCTTTCCTTCTGCTAACTTTAGGGTTTTTTTCTTCTTCTTTCTCTAATTGCTTTAAGTGTAAGGTTAGGTTGTTTATTTGAGATGGTTCTTGTTTCATAAAGTAGGATTGTATTGCTATAAACTTCCTTCTTAGAACTGCATTTGCTATATCCCGTAGGTTTTGGGTGATCGTGTTTTCACTGTCATTTTTTTCTAGGTATTTTTTTATTTCTTCCTTGTTTCCTTCAGTGATCTCTTGGTTATTAAGTAGTTTACTGTTTTGCCTCCATGTGTTTGCATTTGTTACAGATTTTTTCCTGTAATTGATATCTAATCTCAGAGCGTTGCGATCAGAAAAGATACTTACATGGTTTCAATTTTCTTAAATTTAACAAGGCTTGATTTGTGACCCAAGATATGATCTATCCTGGAGGATGTTCCATGAACACTTCAGAAGAAAGTGTATTCTGTTGTTTTTGGATGGAATGTCCTATAAATATCAATTAAGTCCATCTTGTTTAATGTATCATTTATTTAAAGCTTGTGTTTCCTTATTTATTTTCATTTTGGATGATCTGTCCATTGGTGAGAGTGGGGTGTTAAAGTCCCCTACTATGATTGTGTTACTGTCAATTTCCCCTTTTAGGGCTCTTAGTATTTGCCTTATGTACTGAGGTGCTCTTATGTTGTGTGCATAAATATTTACAATTGTTATATCTTCTTCTTGGATTGATCCCTTGATCATTATGTAGTGTCCTTCTTTGTCTCTTGTAATAGTCTTTATTTTAAAGTCTATTTTCTCTCATATGGGAATTGCTACTCCAGCTTTATTTTGATTTCCATTTGCATGGAGTATCATTTTCCATCCCCTCACCTTCAGTCTATATGTGTCACTAGGTCTGAAGTGGGTCTCATATAGACAGCGTATATACAGGTCTTGTTTTTGTATCCATTCAACCAGTCTATGTCTTTTTGTTGGAGCATTTAATACATTTACATTTAAGGTAATTATCGATATGTATGTTCCTATTACCATTTTCTTAATTGTTTTGGGTTTGGTATATTAGGTCTTTTACTTCTCTTGTGTTTCCTGCCCAGAGAAGTTCCTTTAGCATTTTTTGTAAAGCTGGTTTGGTGGTGCTGAATTGTCTTACCTCTTGCTTGTCTGTAAAGGTTTTAATTCCTCTGCCAAATCTCAATGAGATATTTGCTGGGTAGAGTAATCTTGGTTGTAGATTTTTGCCTTTCATCACTTTAAATATGTCCTGCCACTCACTTCTGGCTTGCAGAGTTTCTCCTGAAAGATCACCTGTTAATCTCATGGGGATTTCCTTGTATGTTATTTGTTGTTTTTCCCTCACTGCTTTTAATATTTTTCCTTTGTATTTAATTTTGATAGTTTGATTAATATGTGTCTTGATGTGTTTCTCCTTCGATTTATCCTGTATGGGACTCACTGTGCTCCCTGGGCTTGATTAACTATTTCCTTTCCCATATTAGGGAAGTTTTGAACTATAATCTCTTCAAATATTTTCTCAGTCCCTTTCTTTTTCTCTTGTTCTTCTGGGACCCTTAAAATTCGAATGTTGGTGCGTTTAATGTTGTCCCAGAGGTCTCTGAGACTGTCCTCAATTCTTTTCATTCTTTTTTCTTTATTCTGCTCTGCAGTAGTTATTTCCACTATTTTATCTTCCAGGTCACTTATCTGTTTTTCTACCTCAGTTAATCTGCTATTGTTCCCTTCCAGAGAATTTTAAATTTCATTTATTGTGTTGTTCATCATTGTTTGTTTCCTCTTTAGTTCTCCTAATTCCTTGTTAAACGTTTCTTGTATTTTCTCCATCCTATTTCCAAGATTTTGGATCATCTTTACTATCATTATTCTGAATTCTTTTTCAGGTAGACTGCCTATCCCTCTTCATTTGTTAGGTCTGTGGGTTTTTACCTTGCTCCTTCATCTGCTGTTTGTTTCTCTATCTTCACATTTTGCTTAACTTACTGTGTTTGAGGTTTCCTTTTCGCAGGCTGCAGGTTCATAGTTCCCATTGTTTTTGGTGTCTGATCCCAGTGGCTAAGTTTTGTTCATTGGGTTGTGTAGGCTTCCTGATGGAGGGGGACCAATGCTTGTGTTTGGTGGATGAGGCTGGATATTGTCTTTCTGTTGAGCCAGTCCACTTCTGTCAGTGTGTTTTGGGGTGTCTCAGACCTTATTATGATTTTAGGTAGCCTCTCTTTTAATGGGTGAGGTTGTGTTCCTGTCTTTCTTGCTTGTTGTTTGGCATAGGGTGTCCAGCACTGTAGCTTACTGGTCGTTGAGTGGAGCTGGATCTTGCCATTGAGATGGAGATTTCTTGGAGATTTTCACCTTTTGATATTACATGGAGCTGGGATGTCTCTGGTGGTCCAATGAACTGAACTTGGCTCTCCCACCTCAGAGGCACAGCCCTGATGCGTGGGTGGAGCACCAAGAGACTGTCATCCACAAGAGTCAGAATAATAGAGAGAAAAAAAGAAAGAAAGAATGAAAAACATAAAGTAAAATAAAATAAAACGAAATTAAATAAAATAATATAAAGTTATTAAAATAAAAAATAATTATTAAGAATTTTTTAAAGTAATAAAAAAGAAAGAAAGAAAGAAGAGAGCAACCAAACCAAAAAACACATCCACCAATGACAAAAAGCCTTAAAAACCATACTAAGAAAAAGAAAACAAAAAAGAAGAAAACAGACAGACGGAACCCTAGGACAAGTAGTAAAAACAAAGCTATACAGACAAAATCACACACAGAAGCATATAAATACGCACTCACAAAAAGAGAAAAAGGGAAAAAATATATATATCACTTCTCCTATAGTCCACCTCCTTAATTTGGGATGATTCGTTGTCTATTCAGGTATTCCACAGCTGCAGGGTACATCAAGTTGATTGTGGAGATTTAATCGGCTGCTCCTGAGGCTGCTGGGAGAGATTTCCCTTTCTCTGTTTGCACAGCTCCTGGGGTTCAGCTTTGGAATTGGCCCCGCTTCTGCCTGTAGGTCACCTGAGACCGTCTGTTCTTCACTCAGACAGGACGGGGTTAAAGGAGCAGCTGATTTGGGCGCTCTGGCTCACTCAGGTCGGGGTAGGGAGGTTTACGGAGTGTGGGGTAAGCCTGCGGCGGCAGAAACCAGTGTGACGTTGCACCATCATGAGGCGCCCTGTGTGTTCTCCCTGGGAAGTTGTCCCTGCATCATGGGACCCTGGCAGTGGCGGGTTACACAGACTCCCAGGAGGGAAGGCTCCCAGGAGGGAAGGGGACCTGTGCTTGCACACAGACTTCTTGGTGGCTGCAGCAGCCTTAGCATCTCATGCCTATCTCTGGGGTCCACACTGATAGCCGTGGCTCACGCCCGTCTCTGGAGCTCCTTTAAGCGATGCTCTTATTCCCCTCTCCTCACACACGGTGAAACAAAGTGGCAAGAAAAAGTCTCTTGCCTCTTCGGTAGCTCCAGAGTTTTTCCCGGACTCCCTCCCAGCTAGCTGTGGTGCACTAGCCCACTTCAGGCTGTGTTCACACAGCCAACCCCAGTCATCTCCCTGGGATCTGACCAAAGCCGGAGCCTCAGCACCCAGCACCCACACGCCCCGGCAGGTGAGCAGACAAGCCTCTCTGGCTGGTGCATGCTGGTTGGCACTGAGCCTCTGTGCGGGAATCTCTCTGCTTTGCCCTCTGCACCCCTGTTGCTGCGCTCTCCTCCGTAGCTCCAAAGCTTCCCCCCTCCGCCACCTGCAGTCTCCGCCTGCGAAGGGGCTTCCTAGTGTGTGGAAACCTTTCCTCCTTCACAACTGCCTCCCACTGGTGCAGGTCCTATCCCTATTCTTTTGTCTCTGTTTTTTCTTTTTTCTTTTGCCCTACCCAGGTACATGGGGAGTTTCTTGTGTTTTGGAAGGTCTGAGGTCTTCTGCCAGCATTCAATAGGTGTTCTGTAGGAGTTGTTCTACATGTAGATGTATTTCTCATATATTTTGGGGGTCTCCACGTCTTACTCTTCTGCCGTCTTGAAGCTCCTCTCCATAAATATGTTTTTAAATAAATAAATACCCTATGGATCATTAAATAAGACAAACTGGAAGTTAAAACTAATTTAACTGGATAAAAATAAAAATACTACAAACCAATACTTATGAGATGCATTTCTTGGGAAGGATATTCCAAATACATAGCCTGGAAGACTTAATATTTTAAAAATGTCATTTCTGCTCATATTGATGTATAGATTCAATGTAAAACTTATCCAAATCCCCAAAACAATTTTTGCACATGTATATGTAAATCCCAACTGCATTTTCTACATATGTATATGGAAATGGAAAGAGCCTAGAAGAGTCAAGACACTCTGGAAATACAAGAAAGTGGAAAGACCTGCTCCACAGAACATGAAGAACTACTTTAAAGTCATAGTAATTAAAAATAATTTGGTTGACAGAAGAATAGATAAAAATATCAGTGAAACATTTTAGTGGGTCCAAAATCAAACACACTTATGCGAACATTTCATTAATGACAAAGATAGTATGAAGAATTTAAAAAATGATATTCCTTTCAATAGTGATGAGTCAACTCAATATCCCTTAAAAAATAAAACTCTACCCACTTCATACGATATATAAACGTGCAAAAATAATTGTAAGTATATTGCAAAACTAAATGTACAAGGTAAAACAATTATCCTTCCAGAAGATAATATAGGAAAATATTTTCACAACTGTTTTGTTGGAATATATTTCTTAAGTAGGACAAAAAATACACTAACCATATAAGAGAATATAGACACACTTGGCCAGATTAAAGGTCAGAATTTCTTTTCACTAAATGACACATTTAGAGAGAGAAAAGGCAACACAAGTACTGCAATGCATACAACTGACAAGGCCTAATAGCCATAATAAATAAAGAACTCCTGCAAATTAAGAATAAAAACACATACTACCCAAAAGAAATATGGGTGATAAACAGGCCTTCACAAAAGAAGATATCCAAATAAATTATACTCAATATCATTAGTAATTAGGGAAATTAAAAAATCTTAACATGATGCCACTACACATCAATTATAGAATTGTTAATATTAAAAGAATGACCATGCCAAGTGTTGGCCAGGATGTGGAGAAACTTTCTCTTTCATAAACTGATGTTTGGAATGTAAATTGGTACAACTTCTTTGAAAAAGCATTTGGCAGTATCTACTGAGCTGAATACATGCATACCCAATAAGCCAGAAATTACACTTTTATACATTTGTTCAATAAAAATGAGTATCTGTGTGCATAAAATATATGTACAAGCATTTTTATAGCACTGGTACTAACAACCAAAAAAGAAAACAGGCCAAATGTCCACAAATAAGAGACAGGATAAATAAATTTGGGTATATTTATACAATGGAATCCCAGACAGAAATGAAAATGAAAGACTACATGCAACAGCATGAGGGCTCTCACAAATAATATGTTAAGCTAAAAAAGGTATTCTATGCAAATAGAAATCAAAACAAAGCCAGGGAAACAATACTTATATCAGATAAAATACACTTTAAAACAAAGACTGTAACAAGTGACATTAAATAATGATTAAGGGATCAATCCAAGAAAAAGATATAACAATTGTAAATGTATATGCACTTAAACATAGGAGCACCTAAATATGTAAAGAAATATTAACAAACATGAAGGGAGAAATCAAAGTAACACAATAATAGTAAGGGACATTGACACCACCTTTACATCAATGAACATATCACCAAGACAGAAAATCAATCAGGAAACACTGGCTTTGATTGGCATATATAGAACATTCTGTACAAACGCCACAGAATACACATTCTTTTCAAGTAAACATGGAACATTCTCCAGGATGCATCACATGTTAAGCCAAAAAAACATGTCTCAGTAAATTTAAGAAAACTGAAATCATATCAAGCATCTTTTATGGCCACAACTCTATGAGATTAGAAATAAACTATAAGAAATAAAAACTGCAGAAAAAACCTACATGGAGGCTAAACATGCTACTAAACAACCAATAGATCACTGAAGAAATCAAAGAAGAAATAAAAAAAACTGAGACAAATTAAAATGGAGACATAATGATCAAAAATCGATAGGATGCAGCAAAAGTAGTTCTAAGAAAGTTTACAGCAATACAAGCCCACCGAGGAAAAAAGAAAAATCAATTACAAATAAACAACTTAACCTTACACCTAAAGGAATTAGAAGAAGAAGAACAAGCAAAACCATAAGTTAAAGAAAGAAAGAAATCTTAAAGATCAGAGCAAAAATAACTGAAAGAGAGACCAAAAAAAATAGAAAATATTAATGAAAAAAAGAGCTTGTTCTTTGAAAAGACAAACAAAATTAATAAACCTTTAAGCACATTCATCAAGAAAAAAAAAAGGACTCAAATCAATAAAATCAGAAACTAATCTATGCAATTTGATAGGATTATAGTGGTAACATTTAGAAAAAAGTACATCATATATCATTGGAAGAAGGTACAAAATTAGTTTCTGAGGTGTTAGTAATTTTCTATGTATTTGCTAAATGTTCACTTTTTAATTCATTGAGCAGTATGCAAGTACACATTGTAAGTATACTTGCAATCTGTGAAATTTTTATTGAATCATAACACACATACCCCACTCCAGAAGAACATTTAATAAAATAGAATCAACTATTGAGGAAAAAATGTTGTAGCGGACAGATTGAGAGGTTGTTGTAATTGTACAGGTATGAGGTAATGGTGCATGAATGAGATTGACAAAAAGTAGACATGGATAGGTAGATGACAGATGATTGATAGATAGATTAGATAGATAGATAGATAGATAGAAAGATAGATCTTAAAATTATAATAATGCTGATCTAAATCTCAAGAAGACATATTTCTGCCATAGGCTACTAGCTTAGCTTCTATATATTTTCAGAACTGGATGTAATCAAAAGAGCGAGATCAACTTGCTGCCATTCTGCTAACCACTAAAAAATAAATCTGCTTCCATCAGGTGAGTTAAATTCAACAACACAACTAAAATTAAGCCACATTCATTTCCTACCTTGTTTTTATATTACTTTCCAGGTAGAGCCAGCTTTCCAGAAAAAAAATCTCATTTTAATGGTCCTGAGATGTGGATTTATGGCGTCTAAAGTTGTTCAGTCAACAGGGCAGATGGTTATTTTCTACTTTTAAGCTTTTGGAGTTGTTTATGAATCTGAATAAAACTGTTCACATGTGTAAGAAAGAACAGTGAGTTAAACTGATTTCATCCTAAATCATTGCAGATTTTTATATTTCTTGAAATTAAAAAAAATAACAAAAGTATCTGTTAGTCTATGTTTACTGTCTGGTATAGTCTTATAAAGGACTCTTGGAAACCAGGATAACACTATGGAGACAATTTTTCTGTAATAAAATTTTTAAAATCATTCTTGACAATTAAGTCACTTATATCCCTTTTCATAATTGAAATTCTTTATCTAAGACAAAAGCAGGTAATCTCCTATTTTCATTTTCCTGAATTCCACTGGAAAAATATCTTAATTCTTGCATATTGATGAAGATTCATGTGTATGTGTGGTCTTTTTTAAAAAAAAATAATTGAGGGGGGATTCAAGATGGTGGAAGACTAAGACGTGGCATCTTCCTCCCCACAAATACATCAGAAATACATCTACATGTGGAACAACCCCTACAGAACACCTACTGAACGCTGGCAGAAGACCTCAGACTTCCCAAAAGGCAAGAAACTCCCCACTTACCTGGGTAGGGCAAAAGAAAAAAGAAAACACAGTGACAAAAGAATAAGGAGGGGAGCTGCACCAGTGGGAGGGATCTGTGAAGGAGGAAAGGTTTCCACGCACTAGAAAGCCCCTTCACTGGTGGAGACGGGGGTGGGCGTGGGGGAAGCTTCGGAGCCAAGGAGAAGAGCACAGCAAAAGGGGTGCAGAGGACAAAGTGGAGAGATTCCCGCAGAGAGGATCAGTGCCGACCAGCACTCACCAGCCCGAGAGGTTTGTCTGCTCACCCGCTGGGACGGGGAGGTGCTGGGAGCTGAGGCTCTGGCTTTGGTCAGATCCCAGGGAGATGACTGGGGTTGGCTGCGTGAACACAGCCTGAAGGGGGCTAGTGTGCCACAGCCAGCTGGGAGGGAGTCCAGGGAAAAGTCTGGAACTGCCAAAGAGACAAGAGACTTTTTCTTGCCACTTTGTTTCCCAGTGCGCAAGGAGAGGGGATTAAGAGCACCGCTTAAAGGAGCTACAGAGATGGGCACGAGCGGCGGCTTTCAGCGCAGACGCCAGAGACGGGCACGAGACGCTAAGGCTGCTGCAGCCACCAAGAAGCCTGTATGCAAGCACAGGTCACTATTCACGTCTCCCCTCACGGGACCTTGTGCAGCCCGCCACTGCCAGTATCCCGTGAGTAAGGGATAACTTCCCTGGGAGAGCACACGGTGCACCTCAGGCTGGTGAAACGTCACGCCAGCCTCTGCCGCCACAGGCTCGCCCCTCACACTGTACCCCTCCCTTCCCTGGCCTGAGTGACCCAGAGCCCCCTAATCAGCTGCTCCTTTAACTCTGTCCTGTCTGAGCAAAGAACAGATACCCTAAGGAGACCTACACGCAGAGGAGGGCCAAATCCAAAGCTGAACCCCAGGAGCTGTGTGAACAAAGAAGAGAAAGGGAAATCACTCCCAGCAGCCTCAGGAGCAGTGGAATAAATCTCCACAATCAACTTGATGTACCCTGCATCTGTGGAATACGTGAATAGACAACGAATCATCCCAAATTAAGGAGGTGGACTTTGGGAGCAATGATATATATTTTCTTTTCCCTTTTTCTGTTTTTTGAGTGTGTATGTGTATGCTTCTGTTTGTGATTTTGTCTGTATAGCTTTGTTTTTACTACTTGTCCTAGGGTTCTGTCTGTCCGTTTTTTGTTTTTTGTCTTTTTTTCCCCTTTTTTAGTATAGTTTTTAGCACTTGTAAATATTGGTGGATTTCTTTTTTGGTTTGGTTGCTCTCATCTTTCTTTCTTTCTTTTTTCAAAATTAATTTTAAATTTTCAAAATTTTTTTTATCTTTTATTTTACAAACTTTTTATTTTATTTTACTTTATTTTATTTTATTTTACCTTTTTTTTCTTTCTTTTTTTCTACATTATATTCTGAGCTGCGTGCATAACAGGCTCTTTGTACTCCAACCACAGAGGGCTGTGCCTCTGAGGTGGGAGAGCCAAGTTCAGGACATTGGTCCACCAGAGACCTCCCAGCTCCACGTAATATCAAATGGTGAAAATCTCCCAGAGATCTCAATCTCAATACCAAGATCCAGCTCCACTCAACGACCAGCAAGCTACAGTGCTGGACACCTTATGCCAAACAAAAAGCCAGACAGGAACTCAACCCCACCTATTAGCAGAGAGGCTGCCTAAAATCATAATAATGTCACAGACACCCCAAACACACCACGAGACGTGGACCTGCCCAGAAGAAAGACAAGATCCAGCCTCATTCATCAGAACACAGGCACCAGTCTGCTCCACCAGGAAGCCTACACAGCCCACTGAACCAACCTTAGCCACTGCGGGCAGACACCAAAAACAATGGGAACTACAAACCTGTAGCCTGCAAAAAGCAGACTCCAAACACATTAAGTTAAGCAAAATGAGAAAACAGAGAAAAACACACCAGATGAAGGATCAAGGTAAAAACCCACCAGACCAAACAAATGAAGAGGAAATAGGCAGTCTACCTAAAAAAGAATTCAGAATAATGATAGTAAAGATGATCCAAAATCTTGGAAATAGAATGGAGAAAATACATGAAACGTTTTACAAGGATCTAGAAGATAAAGAGCAAACAAACAATGATGAAAAACACAATAAATAAAATGTAAAATTCTCTAGAAGGGAACAATAGCAAAATAACTGAGGGAGAAGAACGGATAAGTGACCTGCAAGATAAAATCATGGAAATAACTACTACAGAGCAGAATAAAGAAAAAAGAATGAAAAGAATTGAGGACAGTCTTAGAGACATCTGGGACAACATTAAACATGCCAACATTCGAATTATAGCGGTCCCAGAAGAAGAAGAGAAAAAGAAAGAGACTGAGAAAATATTTGAAGAGATTATAGTTGAAAACTTCCCTAATATGGGAGAGGAAATAGTTAATCAAGTCCAAGAAGCACACTGAGTCCCATACAGGATAAATCCAAGGATTAACACGTCAAGACACATATTAATCAAACTATCAAAAATTAAATACAAAGAAAAAATATTAAAAGCATCAAGGGAAAAACAACAAATAACATACAGGGGAACCCCCATAAGGTTAACAGCTGATCTTTCAGCAGAAAATCTGCAAGCCAGAAGTGAGTGGCAGGACATATTTAAAGTGATGAAAGGGAAAAATCTACAACAAAGATTACTCTACTCAGCAAGAATCTCATTCAGATATGACTGAGAAATTGAAAGCTTTACAGGCAAGCAAAAGCTAAGAGAATTCAGCACCACTAAATCAACTTTACAACAAATGCTAAAGGAACTTCCTTAGGCAGGAAACACAAGAGAAGTAAAAGACCTAAAATAACAAACCCAAAACAATTAAGAAAATGGTAATAGGAACATACATATCGATAATTACCTGAAATGTAAATGGACTAAATGCTCCAACCAAAAGACATAGACTGGCTGAATGGATACAAAAACAAGACCCATATATGTGCTGTCTACGAGAGACCCACTTCAGACCTAGGGACACATACAGGCTGAAAGTGAAGGGATGGAAAAAGATATTCCATGCAAAAGGAAATCAAAAGTAAGGTGGAGTAGCAATTCTCATATCAGACAAAATAGACTTTAAAATAAAGACTATTACAAGAGACAAAGAAGGACACTACATAATGATCAAGGGATCAATCCAAGAAGAAGATATAACAATTATAAATATTAATGCACACAACATAAGAGCACCTCAGTACATAAGGCAAATATTAAGAGCCCTAAAAGGGGAAATTGACAGTAACACCATCATAGTATGGGACTTCAACACCCCACTCTCACCAATGGTCAGATCATACAAAATGAAAACAAATAAGGAAACACAAGCTTTAAATGATACATTAAACAAGATGGACTTAATTGATATTTATAGGACATTCCATCCAAAAACAACAGGATACACATTCTTCTCAAATGCTCATGGAACATTCTCCAGGAGAGATCATATCTTGGGTCACTAATCAAGCCTTATTAAATTTAAGAAAATTGAAATCATATAAAGTATCTTTTCTGACCGCAACGCTGTGAGACTAGATATCAATTACAGGAAAATATCTGTAAAAAATACAAACACATGGAGGCAAAACAATACATTACTTAATAACCAAGAGATCACTAAAGAAATCAAAGACAAAATCAAAAAATACCTAGAAACAAATGACAATGAATACACGATGACCCGAAAGCTATGGGATGCAGCAAAATCAGTTCTAAGAGGGAAGTTTATAGCAATAAAATCCTACTTTAAGAAACAAGAAGCATCTCAAATAAACAACCTAACCTTACACCAAAAATAATTAGAGAATGAAGAACCAAAAAACCCCAAAGTTAGCAGAAGGAAAGAAATCATAAAGATCGGATCATAAATAAATGAAAAAGAAATGAAGGAAGCAATAGCAAAGATCAATAAAACTAAAAGCTGGTTCCTTGAGAAGAAAAACAAAAATTGATAAACCATTAACCAGACTCATCAAGAAAAAAGGGAGAAGACTCAAATCAATAGAATTCGAAATGAAAAAGGAGAATTAACAACTGACACTGCAGAAACACAAAGGAACATGAGAGATTACTACAAGCAATTATATTGCAATAAAATGGACAACCTGGAAGAAATGGACAAATTCTCAAAATTACACAACCTTCCAAGACTGAACAAGGAAGAAATGGAAAATATGAACAGACCTATCACAAGCACTGAAATTGAAACTGTGATTTTAAAATTTCCAATAAACAAAAGCCCAGGACGAGATGGCTTCACAGGCTAATTCTATCAAACATTTAGAGAAGAGTTATCACCTATCCTTCTCAAACTCTTCCAAAATAGAGCAGAGGAAAGAACATGCCAAAACACATTCTACAAGGCCACCATCACCCTGATACCTAAACAAGACAAAGATATCACAAAGAAAGAAAACTACAGGCCAGTATCACTGATGAACATAGATGCAAAAATCCTCAGCAAAATACTAGCAAACAGAACTCAACAGCATATTAAAAGGATCATACAACATGATCAAGTGGAGTTTATCCCAGGAATGCAAGGATTCTTCAATATATGCAAATCAATCAATGTGATACACCGTATTAACAAACTGAAGGAGAAAAACCATATGATCATTTCAATAGATACAGAGAAAGCTTTAAAAAAACTCAACAGCCATTTATGATAAAAACCCTCCAGAAAGTAAGCATAGAGGGAACCTACCTCAACATAATAAAGGCCATATATGACAAACCCACAGCCAAAATCGTCCTCAATGGTGAAAAACTGAAAACATTTCCACTAAGGTCAGGAACAAGGCAAGGTTACCCACTCTCCACACTATTATTCGACATAGTTTTGGAAGTTTTAGCCACAGCAATCAGGGAAGAAAAAGAAATAAAAGGAATCCAAGTCAGAAAAGAAGTAAAGCTGTCACTGTTGGCAGATGGCATGATACCCTACATAGAGAATCCTAAAGATTCTACCAGAAAACTACTAGAGCTAATCAATGAATTTGGCAATGTCGCAGGATACAAAATTAATGCACAGAAATTTCTTACATTCCTATACACTAATGATGAAAAATCTGAAAGAGAAATTAAGGAAACACTCCCATTTACCACTGCAACAAAATGAATAAAATACCTAGGAATAAACCTACCTAAGGTGACAAAAACCTGTATGCAGAAAATTATAAGACACTGATGAAATAAATTAAAGATGATACAAATAGATGGAGAGTTATACCATGTTCTTGGATTGGAGAATCATCATTGTGCAAATGACTCTACTACCCAAAGTAATCTACAGATTCACTGCAATCCCTATCAAACTACCACTGGCATTTTTCACAGAACTAGAACAAAAAAATTCACAATTTGTATGGAAGTGCAAAAGACCCTGAATAGCCAAAGCAATCTTGAGAAAGAAAAACGGAGCTGGAGGAATCAGACTCCCTGACTTCAGACTATACCACAAACCTACAGTAATTCAAGACAGTATGGTACTGGCACAAAAACAGAAATATAGATCAATGGAACAGGATAGAAAGCCCAGAGGTAAACCCAAGCACATATGGTCACCTTATCTTTGATAAACACAGCAAGAATATACAATGGAGAAAAGACAGCCTCTTCAATAAGTGGTGCTGGGAAAACTGGACAGCTACATGTAAAAGAATGAAATTAGAACACTCCCTCACACCATACACAAAAATAAACTCAAAATGGATTAAAGACCTAAATGTAAGGCCAGACACTATCAAACTCATAGAGGAAAACATAAGCAGAACTCTCTAGGACATAAATCACAACAAGATCCTTTTTGTCCCGCCTCCTAGAGAAATGGAAATAAAAACAAAAATAAACAAATGGGACTTAATAAAACTTAAAAGCTTTTGCACAGCAAAGGAAACCGTAAACAAGACAAAAAGACAACCTTCAGATTGGGAGAAAATATTTGCAAATGAAGCAACTGACAAAGGATTAATCTCCAAAATTACAGCAGCTCATGCAGCTCAATAACAAAAAAAACAAACAACCCAATCCGAAAATGGGCAGAATACCTAAATCGACATTTCTCCAAAGAAGATATACAGATTGCCAACAAACACATGAAAGAATGCTCAACATCATTAATCATTAGAGAAATGCAAATCAAAACTACAATGAGATATCATCTCAAACTGGTCAGAATGGCCATCATCAAAAAAATCTAGAAACAATAAATGCTGGAGAGGGTGTGGAGAAAAGGGAACCCTCTTGCACTGTTGGTGGGAATGTAAATTGATAGAGCCACTGTGGAGAACAGTAAGGAGGTTCCTTAAAAAACTAAAATTAGAACTACCATAAGACCCAGCAATCCCACTACTGGGCATATACCCTGAGAAAACCATAATTCAAAAGGAGTCATGTGCCACAACATTCATTGCAGCTCTATTTACAATAGCCAGAACATTGAAACAACCTAAGTGTGCATCGACAGATGAATCGATAAAGGAGATGTGGCACATATATAAAATGGAATATTACTCAGCCATATAAAGAAACGAAATTGAGTTATTTGTACTGAGGTGGATGGACCTAGAGTCTGTCATACAGAGTGAAGTATGTGAGAAAGAGAAAAATACATACATTATGCTAACAAATATATATGGAATCTAAAAAAAAAGTTTCTGAATAACCTAAGGGCAGAACAGGAATAATGATGTAGAGAATGGACTTGAGGACACAGGAAGCGGAAGTGTAAGCTGGGACGAAGTGACATAGTGACATGGACTTATTTACACTCTCAGAGGTATAATAGGTAGCTAGTGGGAAGTAGACTCATAGCCCAGTGAGATCAGCTAGGTGCTTTGTGTCCACCTAGAGGGGTGGGTTAGGGAGTGTGGGCTGGAGACACAAGAGGGAGGAGATATGGGGATATATGTATATGTATATTTGATTCACTTTGTTATACAGCAGAAACTAACATACCATTGTAAAGCAATTATACTCCAATAAAGATGTTAAAAAAATTAATTGATGTTATTATGTTATTAAAACCACTTACATCTTTTTATTTCTATAAAATTAAAACCAGAAAATAATATCCAGTATCCCTAAGGGATGCTTTCAAAAATATAGATTTACCCAGTTTTAAAGGGGGAGTTCATGAGGTTTTCATTCAGATATGGAGAATATATAGTTTTTACAGGGAGTTGACATTACCTTTTAAAGAATGTGTTTTATATGATTTTTAAAAGATGTTAGTTTATGTATGTTGACAGCTATTTATATTGACAGGTCTTCTCATATATGAAAAATTATAACAATTTTTCTTAATTTTTAAAAGCTGCTTCAAAATGAGACACTTAGGAGACACACATCAGAGTAGTTTAAAAAAATATTTTTCCAGGAAAAATATTCTTTCAAAAAATATTTGAAAATATTCTTCAAAAAATGTGTCCTTGGAAGCAACCTAAATGTCCATCAATGAAGGAATGGGTAATGAAGATGTGGTGTGTATATATATATATATATATATACAATGGAATATTACTCAGCCATAAAAAAGTATGAAGTAATGCCATTTGCACCGACATGGGTGGACCTAGATTTTGTCATACTGATTGAAGTAAGTCAGACAGAGAAAGACAAATATAATATGATATCATTTATATGTGTATTCTAAAAAAAATGGTACAAATGAACCTAATTATAAAACAGAAATAGAATCACGTATGTAGAAAACAAACTTATGGTTACCAATGTGGAAAGGATGGAGAGGGATAAACTAGGAGATTGGGATTGACATATACACACTACTATATATAAAATAGGTAACTAATAAGAATGTACTGTAAAGCACAGGAAACTCTACTCAATACTCCATAATGACCTATATGGGAATAGAATCTAAAAAAGAGTGGATATATGTATATCTATAACTGATTCACTTTGCTGTACAGCAGAAAATAACACCTTGTAAATCTAGTATACTACAATAAAATTAATTTTAAAGATGTCTTATTCTTTCCTCCTTGCTCCTTGTTTAGCCCTTTCTACTCTTCAATTTCCCTCCCCTACATTGTTCTGAACATCAGTAATATAAATAAATATTGTAGTAAAGTGTGCCAAAACAGGTTATCTCAGCATACAATGATGATACTCAATGTAGTAGACCTATAAACGAGAATATTTGGTATTTAAGGAAGAGGTTTCTTTGCCCTCCCTCCTATAAATGAAAAAGAAATTTGCAGGGTTGTAGAGTTTGCCTAGATTATGTTACTTTTCCAGCTTTTGTCACCCTCTGCATCTTCTTTCACCACCAAGCACCTGCAGAACAATGAAAGAAGTAAAACAGAAAAAAAAGTCCCATCTTATATAAGGAGAGAAGTGAAATGGGGAAGCAAGTTTCATGTAACCCTGTAACATGAAAAGCAAAATGTTTGCCACATGAAAAATTCCCAGATGACACAAACTGTATACGCTTGTTATTCTTACTTTTCGAGAAAGCCTTTTATTGCAATAGTGCCCTGAGACTGCTAAAAGAAATATGAGAAAGGCATTGCAGTCAATGAGAAATAAACAAAAGGGTTTATAAATTTTATTTAACTTAATCTCATAAAGCCTATCTGTTTTGGCCTCTTAAATTATATGTTGTCCTTTGTGTTTGAAAACAATGCTGACCACATCCAGAGACTGTGTATTTGGGCCACTGTTCCCAGGAATGCCTAAAAGTTATGCTTGTATTTTCCTTCTTGGCTCCATTTCTGACCAGAAACCATTAATATCTACAGAGAGGAATAACTTCTATTTGAGTGTTGTTGAAGCAACTATACTCTCCCACTCCAGCTGTTCTCATTGAGAAAAATGTCACATAACCTACCACAGAAATCAGGTAATGACCAAAACAAAACAAAAGGCTGAGGAAATTTGAGGATTATTTCCAGTCTGTACCATGACTATACCATGAATAATCCTGATATTTATCTCCCTTTGTGCTCCACTTTGGCCTGATTTCACTTTAATAATTAGTTTACTCTTGCTCACCAGAGTCTTAGTGAGTTATTTAAAATTTGGAGGACTACTAAAGGTACAAAAAATTTGTATCTTTTTCACAGCATCTGATTCACTATGCCCATATCAGTATATCTTTGTTCAAAATACTTCAAAAGTATTTCAAATTCAACAAATTCTTCCAATTCCCACTACCACATCTCTTGTCTAGGATCACATATGGCCTACCTCAATAGCCTCTTCTCTGCAATACATTCTATATACACCAACCAGAGTGATTTTCTCAAATAAAAATTAAACACTGCAGCTCCCCTGTTTAGAAATTTATGCTGGTTCCCATTTGCAGATCAAATCTTTATAGCTTCATCTTGTATCCCTAACCTTTTCACTCACTACTCCTATTGCACTGGCCCTTTAACTTCATGAACTAGCCAAAATCTTTCCAACTTTAGGGCCTATGCAATTGTTTCTTTGAGCCTGAGATACTCATTGCTTTAATTTTAAAATGACTAGTTCATCTCATTCTTCAGACCTCAAGTTTATCCTCTCCTCAAACCATTCTCTCTAAAGTAGGTCTCCAAACCATCCATTTAGTATTAATTTCCATTTTCATCCTCCTTTTTTCCACTATTTAAATTCTATGATGTGTATTTATGGTATTTTTTATAGATTTGTTTTGTTTTGTTTTTCTCCAGCACTAGATATTAAGCTCCACCAAGACAGGGATTTATAAGCCTGGATCATTGTTGTGTATGGCACAGTTTCTGGCACATGGTAATTAATATTTGTTTTATAGAATAACAAGCTTTCTTTCAGCCCACAGTTATGAGCTCAACTGCAATTACTGAATTGCCACATGAATAAAACCTACTTGTCCATTCTACTAGAAACTTAATATTTTTATTTGGTGAATTTTTAAATTCTCAACTTATTATGAAAAAATTCAAGCTTACAGAAACTTTGAAAATAAAACAATAACTGTATGAATATCAGTGATCTAGATTAAACAGTTGGTAAAATTTTGTTATGTTTTCTTCATCTATGTGTGTATATGTATTTATATACAGATAGATGATAGATAGATGATAGATAGATTGATAGATAGATAGATAGAGAATTTTGAGTGGTTACTTTTATCTTTTCTGAATCTTTTCAAAGTAAGTTGCAGACATTAAGACACTTTAATCCTAACTACTTCAACACACAATTACTAACACTAAAATCATTTTCCTATACAACCACAATATAATTACACCTAAGAAACTAAATGATTTCCTATTATACAATGTTGAGTTAATATTCAAAACCCCATATTTGTTCCCCAGATATCTTTTATAGTTGACTTATGAGCCAAGATTCAACACTGCATTGACTGTTACAAGTCTTAAAAATATTTTAATATATGAGTGGCCTCACCTTTTTCCCCCATGAAAGTGACTTTTTAAAAATATTTATTTTATTTATTTATTTTTTTGGCTACGTTGGGTCTTAGTTGCAGCATGCAAGATCTTTTGTTGTGGTGTGTGGGCTTCTCTCTAGTTGTGGTGTGCCAGCATCCCTCTAGTTGTGGTGTACGGATTTTCTCTCTCTAGTTGTGGCACGTGGACTCCAGAGGGCATGGGTTCTGTAGTTTGTGACACACAGGCTCTCTTGTTTAGGCACACAGGCTTAGCTGCCCCATGGCATGTGGGATCTTAGTTCCCTGACCAGGGATTAAACCCTCATCCTCTGCATTGGAAGGCAGATTCTTTACCACTGGACCACCAGGGAAGTCCCTGACAGTGACTTTTAAAAGACACTAGATATTCGGTTATGAAGGCAGTCCAGTCCACCTGGGGATCCAGCAGGAACCATGCCTGCCTGTGCTCCTGGTAATAGGTCTGCCAGCCAACCATGGACCCACAGGTAGACCTGGAAGCAGCCATGTGACTTGGCTCCAATTCTGTTTGATGGAAATCCCACAGGCAGTTCCATCAGTCCAGGCACCTAGGAGGAGAAGGGATTTACCTGCCAAAACTTCTGTAAAGACAGAAAGAGATATTTTTCCCTGAAAATGCACAAACATCAATGTAAGGGTACACAGATCATGAAGAATCAGGCAAGCATGACACCACCAAAGGAAACTAACAAAACTCCAGGAAATTATGCCATGAAATAGGGATCTACAAATTGTCTAACAAAGTATTCAAAATAATTGTTCCAAAGAAACTCAGAAAGCTACAAGAGAACACAGAAAGATATCTCAACAAAACCAGGAAAAACATACCTGAACAAAATGAGAAGTATGACAAACAGATGAAAAATTATTTTGAAAGGACACACACAGACTGAAAGTGGAGGGATGGAAAAAGATGTTTCATGCAGTGGAAACCAAAAGAAAACTGGGGTATCTATAATTATGCCAGAAAAAAATAAACTTTACAAAGACTGTAATAAGAGACAAAGAAGGATATTATATAATGATAAAGGGGTCAAACAAACAAGAGGATATAACATTTTAAAATATTTATGCACCTAACATAAGAACACTTAAATATATAAAGCAAATATTAACAGGTCTAAAGAGAGAAATAGACAGAAATACAGTAAAAGCAGGGGAATTTAGTACCCAACTTGCATCAATAGAGAGGTCATCCAGACAGAAAAATCAATAAGAAAACATCAGCCTTAAATGCTGTGTTAGATCAGATGGTGTAAGAGATATATACAGACCATTTTACCCAAAAGAAGCAAAATACACATTTTTTCTCAAGTGCACATGGAACATTCACTGGGAGAGATCATATGTTAGCTCACAAAAGAAGTCTCAAAAAATTTAAGAAGTTTGAAATCATATCAAGCAATTTTTTTCCTATTACAAAGATATGAAACTAAACTAAAATAAAAATAAAGAAGAAAACTGGAAAATTCACATATAGCTAGAGATTAAAAAATATTCTATGAAACAACTAATGGGTCAATAAAGAAATCAAATAAAAAATCAAAAATTGTCTTGAGAAAAGTTAAATAGAAATACAAAATACAAAATTTATTGAATGCAGCAAAAGCACTTTAGGGGGTAAGTTTATAGTGATAAACCCCTACCTCAAGAAACAAGAAAAAATTCAAATAAATAACCTAAGTTTACACCTCAAGGAACTAGAAAAGGAAGGACAAATGAAGCCCAAGGATAGTAGAAGGAAGGAAATAACAAAATACAGAGTACAAATAAAATAGAGACTAAAGAAACAATAAGAGATGAATAAAACTAAGAGTAAGTTGTTTTAAAAAATTTTTTAAAGGACAAATCTTTAGGTAAATTCACCAAGCAAAAAAAAGAGTACTCAAATAAATAAAATCAGAAATGAAAGACAAGATGTTACAACTAATAACACAGAAATACAAAGGATAATATGATGCTACTATGAACAATTACAGGACAGGAAATTAGACAAACAAGAAGAAATGGATAAATTCCTAGAAACATACAACCTTTCAAGACTGAATCATGAAGAATTAGAAAATCGGAATAAGACAAATACAAGTAAGGAGATGGAATCAGTAATCAAAAACCTCCCAACAAACAAAAGTCTAGGACAAGGTAGCTTCACTGGTGAATTCTACCAAATACTTAAAGAAGAACTAATGCAAATCCTTCTCAAACTCTTTCAAACAATAGAATAAAAGAAAACACTTCCAAAGTCATTTTATGATGCCAGCATTACCCTGACACCAAAACCAGAAAATGAACCATAAGAAAAGAAAAATATAGGTTAATATCCCTGATTAACATAGATGTAAAAGTGCTCAATAAAATATTAGCAAACAAATTCAACAACACTTTAAAAGAATCATATACCACGATTAATCGGAATTAATTCAAGGGATACCAAGATGGCTCAACATCCATAAATCATTCAAAGTGATACACCACGTTAAAAAAATAAAGTGTAAAAATCATATGATCATCTCAATAGATGCAGAAAAAACATTTGAAAAAAATCAACATCCACTTATAAAGAAAACTAAACATTGTGGGTATAGAGAGAACCTACCTCAATATCATAAGGCCATATATGACAAGCCCACATCTAACATCATACTCAACAATGAAAAGCTGAAAAGTTTTCTTGTAAGACCAAGAACAAGACAATGATGCCTACTATTACAAGTTTTACTCAACTTAGTATTGAAAGTCCTAGCCACAGTAAAATAAATAAATAAATAAAAAGTAATAAAAGGCATACAGATTGGAAAGAAGTAAAACAGTCACTATTTAAAATGACATAATACTATTTATAGAAAACCATAAAGATGCCACCAAAAACACTTAGAATTAATAGAGTTGCAGAATACAAAATCAACATACAAAAATCTGTTTTGTTTCTCTACACTAATAACAAACTATCAGCAAAAGAAATTAAGAAAACCATCCCATTTACAACTGGGTCAAAAATAATGAAACCTAAGAACTAACCGAGTAAGTGAATGACCTGCACGCTGAGAACTATAAGATATTAATGAAAGAAATTGAAGAAGACACAAATAATTTAAAAGATATTCTGTGTACTTGGATTCGTAGAATTAATATTGTTAAAAGATCCATACTACCCAAAGCAATCTACAGATTCAGTACAAACCCTATCAAAATTTCAATGCCAGTTTTAACAGAACTATAACAAACAATCCTAAAATTTGTATGGAACCACAAAAGACCCTAAATAGCCAAGGCAATCTTGAGAGAGAAGAACAAAGCTGGATGCATCACACTTCGTGAATTTGAGCTATTTCACAAAGCTATAGTAATTAAAACAGTATGATATTGGTATTTAAAAACACACAGAGAAATGGAACAAAATATATAACCCAGAAATAAACCCATGCATATATGGTTAATAAATTTGTGACATAGGAGCCAAGAATAAACAATGGGGAAAAAACAGTCTTGTCAATAAATGGTTGTGGGAAATCTGATGAGGCACATGAAAAAGGATGAAACTATACTACTATCTTACACCATACCCAGAAATTAACTCAAAGTAGATGAAAGACTTGAATGTAAGACCTGAAACCATAAAACTCCTAGAAGAAAACTTACGTGGTAAACTTTTTGACATAGGTCTGGCAGTAATTTGTTTGGATCAGACACCAAGGGCAAAGGCAACAAATGCAAAAACAAACAAGTTGGACTACATCAAAAAAAAAATCTGCACAACAGAGAAAATCCTCAACAAAATGAAAGGCAACCTACCAAATGGGAAAAAAATATGTTCAAATCATATATCTGGTTAGGGGTTAATATCCAAAACATATAAAGTTATCATACAACTCAATAGCAAAAAAAAAAAAAAAAAAAAAAAATCCAATTAAAAATGGGAAGAAGATCTAGATAGACATACTTCAAAGAAGACATACAAATGACCCTCAGGTGTATGAAAAGATCCTTAACTTCACTAATCATCAGGGAAATGCAAATCAAAATCACACTGAAATATCACCTCACACCTGTTAGAATGACTATTATCAAAAAGTCAAAAGACTATAACTGTTGGCTAAGATGTGAAGAAAAGAGAATCCCTGTGTACTGCTGAGGGGAATGTAATTGGCACAGACACTATGGAAAACACTATGGAGGACCCTCAAAAAACTAAAAATAGAACTACCATGTGATCTAGTAATCACTTCTGAATATTTATCCAAAAAAATAAAAATAAAATTCAAAAAGATATATGCACTCTCATGTTCACTGCAGCATTATTCACAATAGCCAAGATATGTGTCCATTGATGGATGAATGTATGTGTATATATATATATATATATATATATATCATTTATATATATATATCATTTATATATATATCATTTATTGCACATATATATACCAATTTTATTACATATATACATATATATATTTAAGCCATTCAAAAGAAAAACTCTCTTGTAATAGCTAATAATGAAAAATAATCCAAAAAGTATATATATATATATATATATATATATATATATATATATATATGAATCACTTTGCTGTACTCCTGAATCTAACACAATATTGTAAATCAAGTATAATTCAATAAAAAAGAAAATAATAAAATCTTGGCATTTGTGACAACAGGAATGGGCCCTGAGGGCATTATACTAAGTGAAGTAAGTCAGACAGAGAAAGACAAATAAAAGATAATCTCACATATATATGAAATTTAAACAATAAAAACAGCAACAAAACAAGGTTGTATACACAGAAAACAGATTGGTGGTTGCCAGAGATGAGAGGTGGTGGTGGGCAAAATGGCAAAAGGTAGTCGAAAGGTACAAACTTCAAGTTATAAAAAAATAAGTCATGGAGATACAATGTACAGCATGGTGACTATAGCTAATAACACTGTAGTGCCCATCTGAAAGTTGCTAAGAAAGTAGATCATAAAAGTACTCATCACAAGAAAAATAGTTGTTGTAAATATGTGTGGTACCAGATGTTAAGTAAACTTACTGTGGAGATCATTTTGCAATATATACAAATATCAAATTATTATAGTGTACACCTGAAACTAATATAATGTTATATGTCAATTACACATCAATAAAAATTAATTATAAAAAAAGCAAGAGAAATTTGAATTGAAGAATACAATAAATGAAATTTTAAAAAACTGCAACAGAGGTCTTCAATAGCAGACCTGATTACACAGAAGAAAGATCTGTAAACTCAAAACAGATCATTAAAATAATTTAGTCAGAGGGTGAAAAATAATGAATAAAAGTGAAAAAAGACTACAGAATCTAGTGGATACCATAAGAAAAACAATATTTACATTATGTAAATTCCAGAAAAAAGAGCAAGAGAAAGTTAGACAACATATATGAGGAAATAATGGTTGAAAACATTGAAAATCTTGAGGGAGGCATGAACATTAAGATTCATGAAACTCTAAGATCCCCAGACAGGAACAACCAAAGGAAGATTACAACTAGAAATATTATAACTAATATCTCAAAAATCAAAATCAAAGATAATTTTGAGAACAACCACAGGAAAGTGACTAATCACATACAAGAGAACTCCCATAAGGCTATAAGTGGATTTCTCAGCAGAAATCTTGCAGAATGGGAGAGGGTGGGATAATATACTCTAAGTGGTTAAAGGAAGAAAAAAACTACCAATCAAGAATACTTTACCTTGTATATGATTTGTAGCTTTTCCCTTGCTGCTCTTAATATTCACCCTTTATCTTTAATTTTTGTCATTTTAATTGTGATGTGATGGTATATTTTTCTCTTTTTTTAAACATCTTTATCGGAGTATAATTGCTTAACAATGGTGTGTTAGTTTCTGCTGTATAAGAAAGTGAATCAAATATACATATACATATATCCCCATATCTCCTCCCTCTTGTGTCTCCAGCCCACACTCCTTAACCCATACCGCTAGGTGGACACAAAGCACCGAGCTGATCTCACTGGGCTATGAGTCTACTTCCCACTAGCTACGTATTTTACATTTGATAGTGTATATAAGTCCATGTCACTATCTCACTTTGTCCCAGTTTACAATTCCGCTTCCTGTGTCCTCAAGTCCATTCTCTACATCTTTATTCCCGTTCTGCCCCTAGGTTCTTCGGAACCTTTTTTTTTTTTTTTTTTTTTAGATTCCATATATATTTGTTAGCATACGGTATGTATTTTTCTCTTTCTGACATACTTCACTCTGTATGACAGACCCTAGGTCCATCCCCCTCACTACAAATAACTGAATTTCATTTCCTTTTATGGCCCAGTAATATTCCATTGTATACATGTGCTACATTGTCTTTATCCATTTATTTGTAGATGGACACTTATGTTGCTTCCATGCCCTGGCTATTGTAAATAGAGCTGCAATGAACATTGTGGTACATGACTCTTTTGGAATTATGGTTTTCTCAGGGTATATGCCCAGTAGTGGAATTGCCGTGTCATATGGTAGTTCTATTTTTAGTTACTTAAGGAACCTCCATACTGTTCTCCATAGTGGCTGCATCAATTTACATCCCACCAACAGTGCATGAGGGTCCCCTTTTCTCCACACCCTCTCCAGCATTTATTCTTTGTAGATTTTTTGATGATGGCCATTCTGGTCGGTGTGAGATGATATATCATTGTAGTTTTGATTTGCATTTCTCTAATGATTAATGATGTTGAGCATTCTTTCATGTGTTAGTTGGCAATCTGTATATCTTCTTTGGAGAAATGTCGATTTAGGTCTTCTGCCCATTTTTGCATTTGGTTTTTTGTTTTTTTTTTTTTTTGATATTGAGCTGCATGATCTGCTTGTAAATTTTGGAGATTAATCCTTCGTCAGTTGCTTCATTTGTAAATATTTTCTCCCCATCTGAAGGTTGTCTTTTCGTCTTGTTTATGGTTTCCTTTGCTGTGCAAAAGCTTTTAAGTTTTATTACGTCCCATTTGCTTATTTTTGTTTTTATTTCCATTTCTCTAGGAGCTGGGTCAAAAAGGATCTTGCTGTGATTTATGTTCTAGAGTGTTCTGCCTATGTTTTCTGCTAAGAGTTTTATAGTGCCTGGACTTACATTTAGGTCTTTAATTCATTTTGAGTTTATTTTTGTGTATGGTGTTATGGAGTGTTCTAAATTTATTCTTTTACATGTAGCTGTCCAGTTTTCCCAGCACCACTTATTGAAGAGGCTGTCTTTTCTCCATTGTATATTCTTGCCTCCTTTATCAAACATAGGGTGACCATATGTGTGTGGGTTTATCTCTGGGCTTTCTATCCTGTTCCATTGATCTATATTTCTGTTTTTGTGCCAGTACCATACTGTCTTGATTACTGTAGCTTTATAGTATAGTCTGAAGTCAGAGAGCCTGATTCCTCCAGCTCCATTTTTCTTTCTCAAGATTGCTTTGGCTATTCAGGGTTTTTTGTGTTTCCATATAAATTGTGAAAAAATTTGTTCTAGTTCTGTGAAAAAAAAACATTGCTTGTTTGATAGGGACTGCATTGAATCTGTAGATTGTTTGGGGAGTATAGTCATTTACAGAATGTTGATTCTTCCAATCCAAGAACATGGTATATCTCTCCATCTGTTTGTATCATGTTTAATTTCTTCCATCAGTGTCTTATAGTTTTCTGCATAAAGGTCTTTTGTCTCCTTAGGTAAGTTTATTCGTAGGTATTTTTTTCTTTTTGGTGCTATGGTAAATGTAAGTGTTTCCTTAATTTCCCTTTCAGATTGTTCATCATTAGTGTATACGAATGCAAGAGACTTCTGTGCATTAATTTTGTATCCTACTACTTTACCAAATTCATTGATTAGCTCTAGAAGTTTTCTGGTAGCATCTTTAGGATTCTCTATGCATAGCATTCTGTCATCTGCAAACAGTGACAGTATTACTACTTCTTTTCCGATTTCAATTCCTTTTATTTCTTTTTCTTCTCTGATTGCTGGGGCTAACACTTCCTAAACTATGTTGAATAATATTGGTGAGAGTGGGTAACCTTGCTTTGTTCCTGATCTTAGAGGAAATGGTTTCAGTTTTTCACCACTGAGGACGATGTTGGCTGTGGGTTTGTCATATATGGCCTTTATTATGTTGTGGTAAGTTCCCTCTATGCCTACTTTCTGAAGGGTTTTAAACTCAAATGCGTGTTGAATTTTGTTGAAAGCTTTTTCTGCATCTATTGAGATGATCATATGGTTTTTCTCCTTCAATTTGTTTATATGGTGTATCACCTTGTTTGATTTGCGTATATTGATGAATCCTTGCATTTCTGAGATAAACCACACTTGATCATAGTGCATGCTCCTTTTAATGTGCTGTTGCATTCTGTTTGCTAGTATTTTGTTGAGGGTTTTTGAATCTATGTTCATTAGTGATATTGGCCTGCAGTTTCCTTTCTTTGTGGCATCTTTACCTGGTTTTTGTATCTGGGTCATGGTGGCCTCGTAGAATGAGTTTGGGCATGTTCCTCCCTCTGTTATATTTTGGAAGAGGTTGAGAAGGATAGGTGTTAGCTCTTCTCTAAATGTTTGACAGAATTCGCCTGTGAAGCCATCTGGTCCTGGGCTTTTGTTTGTTGGAATATTTTTAATCACAGTCTCAATTTCAGTGCTTGTGATCAGTCTGTTTATATTATATATTTATTCCTGGTTCAGTCTTGGATGGTTGTGCTTTTCTAAGAATTTGTCCATTTCTTCCAGGTTGTCCATTGTATTGGCATATAGTTGCTTGTAGTAGTCTCTCATGATGCTTTGTATTCCTGCAGTGTCAGTTGTTACTTCTCATTTTTCATTTCTAATTGTATTGATTTGAATCTTCTCCCTTTTTTCTTGATGAGTCTGGCTCATGGTTTATCAATTTTGTTTATCTTCTCCAAGAACGAGCTTTCAGTTTTATTGATCTTTGCTATAGTTTCCTTCATTTCTTTTACATTTATTTCTGATCTGATCTTTATGATTTATTTCCTTCTGCTAACTTTGGGGTTTTTTGTTCTTCTTTCTCTAATTGCTTTAGGTGTTATGTTAGGTTGTTTATTTGAGGTGTTTCTTGTTTCTTGATTTAGGATTATATTGCTATATACGTTCCTCTTAGAACTGCTTTTGCTGCATCCCATAGGTTTTGGGTTTTCGTGTTTTCATTGTCATTTTTTTCTGGTTATTTTTTGGTTTCCTCTTTGATTTCTTCAGTGATCTCTTTGTTATTAAGTAGTGTATTGTGTAGCCTCCGTGTGTTTGTATTTTTTTACAGGTTTTTTCTTTTAATTGATATCTAGTCTCATAGCATTGTGGTTGGAAAAGATACTTGATACAATTGCAATTTTCTTAAGTTTACCAAGGCTTGATTTGTGATCCAAGATATGATCTATCCTGGAGAATGTTCCATGTGCACTTGAGAAGAAAGTGTATTAAGTTGTTTTTGAATGGAATGCCTTATAAATATCAATTAAGTCCCTTTTGTTTTATGTATAATTTAAAGCTTGTGTTTCCTTATTTATTTTCATTATGGATGATCTGTCCTTTGGTGAAAGTGGGGTGTTAAAATCCTCTACTATGATTGTGTTACTGTCAATTTCCCTTTTAATTGCTGTTAGCATTTGCCTTATGTATTGAGGTGCTCCTATTTTGGGCACATAAATATTTACAATTGTTATATCTTCTTCTTGGATTGATCCCTTGATCATTTTGTTGTGTCCTTCTTTGTTTCTTGTAATAGTCTTTATTTTAAAGACTCTTTATCTGATATGGGAATTGCTGCTGCAGCTTTCTTCTGATTTCCATTTGCAACGAATATCGTTTTCCATCCCCTCACTTTCAGTCTGTATGTCGCCGTAGGTCTGAAATGGTGTCTTGTAGACAGCATATATATGGGTCTTGTTTTTGTATCCATTCAGCCAGTCTATGTCTTTTGTGGGGGCATTTAATCCATTTACATTTAAGGTTATTATCAATATGTATGTTCCTATTACCATTTTCTTAATTCTTTTGAGTTTGTTACTGTAGGTCTTTTCCTCCTCTTGTGCTTCCTGCCTAGATAAGTTCCTTTAGTATTTGTTTTAAACTGGTTTGGTGGTGCTTAACTCTCTTAGCTTTTGCTTGTCTGTAAAGTTTTTAATTTCTCTCTTGTATCTGAATGAGATCCTTGCTGGGTAGAGTAGTCTTGGTTGTAGGTTTTTCCCTTCCATCACTTTAAATATGTCCTGCCACTCCCTTCTGGCTTGCAGAGTTTCTGCTGAAAGATCAGCTGTTAACCATATGGGGAATCCCTTTTATATTATTTGTTGTTTTTCTCTTGCTGCTTTTAATATTTTTTCTTTGGATTTAATTTTTGATAGTTTGATTAATATGTTTCTTGATGTGTTTCTCCTTGCTTTTATCCTGTATGGGACTCTCTGTGCTTCCTGGACTTGATTGACTATTTCCTTTCCCATATTAGGGAAGTTTTTTACTATAATCTCTTCAAATATTTTCTCAGTCCCTTTCTTTTTCTCTTGTTTTGGACCCCTATACTTCGAATGTTGGTGCATTTAATGTTGTCCCAGTGGTCTCTAAGACTGTCCTCAATTCTTTTCATTCTTTTTTCTTTATTCTGCTTTGCAGTAGTTATTTCCATTCTTTTATCTTCCAGTTCACTTATCTGTTTTTCTGCCTCAGTTATTCTGCTTTGATTCCTTCTAGAGAATTTTTAATTTCATTTATTGTGTTGTTCATCATTGTTTGTTTGTTCTTTAGTTCTTGTACGTCCTTGTTACACGTTTCTTGTATTTTCTCCATTCTATTTCCAAGATTTTGCATCATCTTTACTATCATTACTCTGAATTGTTTTTCAGGTAGACTGCCTATTTCCTGTTCATTTGTTAAGTCTGGTGGGTTTTTACCTTGCTCCTTCATCTGCTGTATGTTTCTCTGTCTTCTCATTTGCCTAACTTACTGTGTTTGGGTTCTCCTTTTAGCAGGCTGTATTTTCATAGCTCCCGTTGTTTTTGGTGTCTGTCCCCAGTGGCTAAGGTTGGTTCAGTGGGTTGTGTAGGCTTCCTTGTGGAGGGGACTGGTGTCTTTGTTCTGGTGAATGAGGCTGGATCTTGTCTTTCTACTGGGCAGTACTGCTTCCATTGGTGTGTTTTGGGATCTCTGTGACCTTATTATTATTTTAGGCAGCCTCTCTGCTAATGGTTTTTTTTGTGTTCCTGTCTTGCTAGCTGTTTGGCATAAGGTGTCCAGCACTGCAGCTTGCTGGTTTTTGCATGGAGCTGGGTCTTAGCATTGAGATGGAGATCTTTGGGAGAGCTTTTGCTGTTTGATACTACGTGGAGCCGGGAGGTGTCTGGTGGCCCAAAGTCCTGAACTCGGCCCTCCCACCTCAGAACCACAGGCCTGACACTGGGCTGGAGCACCAAGACCAGCAAACCCCAAGGCTACAGTTGTTCTCAAAGTCCACTGCCTCAACTGTGGGATGATTCATTGTCTATTCAGGTATTCCACAGATGCAGGTTACATCAAGTTGATTGTGGTCATTTAATCTGCTGCTCCTGAGGATGCTGAGAAAAATTTCCCTTTCTCTTCTTAGTTCACACAGCTCCTGGGGTTCAGCTTTGGAATGGCCCTGCCTCTGCCTTTAGGTCACCTGAGTGCGTCTGTTCCCATCCAGACAGGTCGGGGTTAAAATAGCAGTTGATTAGGGAGCTCTGGCTCACTCAAGCCTAGTGGAGGGAAGGGTAAGGAATGCGGAACGAGCCTTAGGCAGCAGAGGTGTGACATTTCAACAGCCAGAGGCATGCTGTGTTTTCTCTCAGGGAAATTGTGCCTGTATCATGGGACTCTGGCAGTGGTGGGCTGCACAGCCTTCTGGGATGGGAGGTATGGATAGTGACCTATGCTTGCAAACAGGATTCTTGGTGGCTGCAGCAGCAACCTTAGCGTCTCTTGTCCATCTCTGGTGTCCGCGCTGATAGCCACGACTCGCATCGGTCTCTGAAGCTCGTTTAGACGGTGCTCTGAATACCCTCTCTTAGTGCACCCCGAACAATGTCCTCTTGCCTCTTAGGCAGGTCCAGACATTTTCCTGGACTCCCTCCTGGCCAGCTGTGGTGCACTAGCCCCCTTCAGGCTGTGTTCACACTGCCAACCCCAGTCCTCTCCCTGGGATCTGACCAAAGCCAGAGCCTCAGCTCTCAGCTCCCACCCGTCCTGGCGGGTGAGCAGACCAGCCTCTCACACTGGTGAGTGCTGGTTGGTTCTGATCCTCTGTGTGGGAAGCTCTCCACTTTGCCCTCTGCACCCCTGTTGCTGTGCTCTCCTTTGTGGCTCTGAAGGGTCCCCCCGTTACCCCTTGTCCCCGCCAGTGAAGGGGTTTCCTAGTGTGTGGAAACTTTTCCTCCTTCACAGCTCCCTCCCTGAGGTGCAGGTCCCAAGCCTATTCTTTTGCCTCTGTTTTTTCTTTTGCCTTACCCAGGTACGTGGGGGAGTTTCTTGCCTTTTGGGAAGTCTGAGGTCTTCTGCCAGCGTTCAGTAGGTGTTCTGTGGAAGTTGTTCCACATTTAGATATATTCCTGATGTATTTGTGTGGAGGAAGGTGATCTCCACGTCTTACTCCTCTGCTACCTTGAAGGTCTCCCTCTTTTAGGTCCTTTTTAAACGTTTCTTGTATTTTCTCCATTCTATTGCCAAGAGATTTTATCATCTTTACTATCATTACTCTGAATTCTTTTTCAGGTTAACTGCCTATTTCCTCTTCATTTGTTTGGTCTGGTGGGTTTTTACCTTGCTCCTTCATCTGCTGTGTATTTCTCCATCTTCTCATTTTGCTTAACTTACTGTGTTTGGGGTCTCTTTTTCGTAGGCTTCAGTTTAGTATTTCCTGTTGTTTTTGGTGTCTGCCCCCAGTGGGTAAGGTTGGTTCAGTGGCTTGTGTAGGCTCGCTGGTGGAGGTGACTACTGCCTGTGTTCTGGTGTATGAGGCTGGATCTTGTCTTTCTGGTGGGCCAGACTGTGTCTGTTGGTGTGTTTTGGGATGTCTGTGAACTTATTATTATTTTCGGCAACCTCTTTGCTAATGGGTGGGGTTGTGTTCCTGTCTTGCTAGTTGTTTGGCATAGGGTGTCCAGCACGGCAGCTTGCTGGTCGTTGAGTGGAGCTGGGTCTTAGCATCGAGATGGAGATCTTTGGGAGAGCTTTCACTGTTTGATATTACATGGAGCCGAGAGGTCTCTGGTGGACCAGTGTCCTGAGCTTGGCTGTCCCACTGACTCTCAGGCCTGACACCCAGCTGGAGCACCAAGACCCTGTCAGCCACACAGCCCAAGTCTACAGTTGCTCCCAAAGTCCACCGCCTCAATTTTGGGATTATTCATTATCTATTCAGGTATTCCACAGATATGGGATACATCAATTTGATTGTGGAGATTTAATCTGCTGCTCCAGAGACTGCTGGGAGAAATTTCCCTTTGTTTTTTCACACAGCCCCTGGGGTTCAGCTTTGGATTTGGTCCCACCTCTGCTAGTAGGTCACCTGAGGGTGTCTGTTCCCCACCCAGACAGGATGGGGTTAAAGTAGAAGCTGATTAGGAGGCTCTGGCTCACTCAGACCAGGGAGAGGGTGGGGTACGGAATGTGGGAGGAGCCTTTGGTGGCAGAGGTGTGACATTGCAACAGCCTGAGGCACGCTGTGTTTTCTCCTGGGGAAATTGTCCCTGTACTATGGGACTCTGGCAGTGGCGGGTTGCACAGCCTCCCAGGAGGGGAGGTGTGGATAGTGACCTTTGCTTGCACACAGGCTTCTTGGTGGCTGCAGCAGCAGCCCTAGCATTTAATGCTCGTCTCTGTTGTCTGTGCTGATAGCCGCTGCTCGCGCCCATCTCAGGAGCTCGTTTAGGCGGTGCTCTGAAGCCCTTCTCCTTGCACACCCAGAAACAATGGTCTCCTGCCTCTTAGCCACGTCCAGACTTTTTCTCGGACTCCCTCCCAGCTAGCTGTGGTGCACTAGTCACCTTCATGCTGTGTTCACACTGCCAACCCCAGTCCTCTCCCTAGGATCTGAACTCCAAAGCCTGAGCCTCAGCTCCTAGCCCCCACCTGACCCGATGGGTGAGCAGACAAGCCTCACAGGCTGGTGAGTGCTTGTTGGCACCGATCCTCTGTGCAGGAATCTCTCCATTTTGCCCTGTGCACCCCTATTGCTGTGCTCTCCTCTGTGGCTCTGAAGCTTCCCCCCTGCCCAACCCCTGTCTCCACCAGTGAAGGGGCTACCTAGTGTGTGGAAACTTTTCCTCCTTCACAGCTCCCTCCCAGACATGCCAGTCCCATCCCTCTTCTTATGTCTCTGTTTTTCCTTTTTTCTTTTGCCCTACCCAGGTACGTGGGGAGTTTCTTGCCTTTTGTGAAGTCTGAGGTCTTCTGCCAGCGTTCAGTAGGTGTTCTGTAGGAGTTGTTCCACATGTAGATGTATTTGTGAGGTATTTGTGAGGAGGAAGATGATCTCCACATCTTACTCCTCCACCATCTTGAAGGTCCCCCCTTTGTATGTTCTTCTTTGGGTTAGATCTGTATGGGACTCTGCACTTCCTGGACATGCATGACTGTTTCCTTTCCCAGATTGGGGAAGTTTTCAGCTATTATGTTTTCTAATAGATTCTCAGCCCCTTTCTCTCATTCCTCTCCTTTTGGGACCCCTATAATGCAAATATTGGTGTGCTTGATATTGTCCTAGAGTTCTCTAAAATTGTCCTCATTTCATTCTTTTTTTTCTTTTTCCTATTTAGTGGCAGTGATTTCCACTATTCTGTCTTCCAGCTCACTGCTTTGTTCCTCTGTATCATTTAGTCTACTGTTGATTCCTTCTAGTGTATTTTTCATTTCAGTTATTATGTTCTTCATCTCTGTTTGATAGTTCTTCATATTTTCTAACTCTCTGTTTAAAACTTCTAACTTCTCTCTTTCTGCCCATTGCTCTCTCAAGTTCATTCATCATCTTTACAATCATTACTCTGAACTATTTCTTGAGTAGATTGCCTCTCTCACCTTCACTTAGTTCTTATTCTGGGGTTTTATCTTGTTCCTTCTTCTGGAATATATTCCTCTGCTGCCTCATTTTGCCTAAGTTGCTACTTGTATTTTTATGTCTAAGATAGGTTAGTAACATTTCTCGACCTTGGAGAAGTGGCTTCTGTAGGAGATATCTTATGGGTTCCAGCAGCAAACTCACATCTCAGCACCCAAGCTATATGCTCTTGGGGTTTCCCCTAGCATTCCTGAATGGGTCCTTCTGTAGTGGTAGGTTAACTATATGGGTGGTTTTGTAGCCTTTTTAGCCCCTGGCCTGGTAGACGCCAGGCCCTGCCTTGTGCAGATAACATACAAGGGAACGCCATAAGTTTATCAGCTGATTTTTTCAGCAAAAACTTTGTAAGCCAGAAGGGAGAGACATAATATCTTTAAAATGATGAAAAAGGAGAAACTGACAACCAAGTGTACTATACCCAGCAAAGCTTTCATTCAAATTAGATGGAGAGATCAAGAGCTCTACAGACAAACAAAAGCTAAGAAAGTTCAGCACCACCAAACAAGCTTTGAAACAAACGTTAAAGGAACTTCTCTAGGCAATAAAGTAAAAGTCACAACTAGAAACGAAATTACAAAATGAAAAAGAACACTGGTAAAGGCAAACATACTGTAAAGGTCGGAAATCATAGAGAAACAAAGCTGGTACGTAGGTTAAAAGACAAAAGTAGTAAAATCATCTATAACCATGATAGGCTGTTAAGAGATACACAAAGCAATTAGATGTAAAATATGATATCAAAAACAGTAATTGTGATGGGGGAGAGTGAAAATGCAGGGTTCTTAAAATGCATTTGAAATTAAAAGATCGGGAACTTAAGACAATCATGTATATGTACAGATATACATACTAAAAAGAAAAAGGAATCCAAACACAACACTAAAGATAGTAATCAAATCACAAAAGAGAGCAAAAGAAGAAGATGGGGTGCGGGGGGGGAGAAGACCTACAAAAACAAACCCAAAACAATGAACAAAATGGCAATAAGAACATACATAAAGATAATTACTTTAAATGTAAATAGACTAAATGCTCCAACCAAAAGATAAAGAATGGCAGAATGGATAGAGAAAGAAGACCAATATATATGCTGCATACTAAAGGCTCACTTAGTTCTAGAGACACACAGAGACTGAAAGTGAGGGATGGAAAGAGCTACTCCATGCAAAGAGAAATTGAGAAAAAGCCAGAGTAGTAATACTAACATGAGAAAAAGTAGACTTTAAAATAAAGGCTGTTACAAGAGACAAAGGAGGACACAACATGATGATCAAGAGGGTCAATCCAAGAAGATATAACAATTGTAAACATATATACACCCAAAATAGTGGCACCCAAATATATAAGGAAATATTTATGGATGTAAAAAGAGAAATCAACAGTAACACCATAATACCATAATAGTAGGGGACTTTAACACCCCACTTACATCAATGGACAGATCTTTAAGACAAAAAATCACTAAGGAAACACTGCCCTTAAATGACACATTAGACCAGATGGACGTAATTGAAATATACAGAACATTCCATATAAAAGCAGGAGAATACACATTCTTTTCAAGTGCACATAGAACATACTCCAGGATAGATAACGTGCCAAGCCATGAAACAAGCCTCAATAAATTAAATAAAATTGAAATGATATCAAGCATTTTCTGCAACCACAGTGCTATGAGACTAGAAATCAACTCCAAGAAAATGCAAAAAAACACAAACATATGGAGGCTAAACAATATACTACTAAAAAACTAATGGATGGATCACTGAAGAAATCAAAGAAGAAATAAAAAATATATGAAAACACGATGTTCCAAAACCTGTGGGATGCAACAAAAGCAGTTCTAAGAGAGAAGTTTATAATGAGACAAGCTTAACTCAGGAAATAAGAAAAATCTCAAATGAACAACCTAACCTTACACCTAAAGGAACTAGAGAAAGAAGAACAAACAAAACCCAAAGGTAGTAGAAGGAAAGAAATCATAAAGATCAGAGCAGAGATAAAAGAAATAGGGCCCCCCAAGAAAGAAAAAAATCAATAAAAATAAAAGCTGGTTATTTGAAAGATAAAAAAGTTTTATAAACTAACCAGACTCATCAAGAAAAAAATGGAGTGGGCCCAAAACAATAAAATCAGAAATGAAAAAGGAGAAGTTACAACCAACACCACAAAAATACAAAGGATCATGAGACTATTATGAGCAACTATATGCCAATAATATGGACAACATAGAAGAAATGGTATGAGGCAAGCTTCACCCTGATATCAAACTCAGACAAAGATATCACAAAAAAGAAAATTACAGGCCAATATCACTGATGAAGATAGATGCAAAAATCCTCAACAAAATATTAGCAAACCAAATCCAACAATACATTAAAAAGATCACACACCATGATCAAGTGGGATGTACCCAGGTATGCAATGATTTTTCAACATCTGCAAATCAATGTTATATACCACATTAGCAAATTGAAGAATAAAACTAATATGATCATCTCAATAGATTCAGAAAAAACTTTTGATAAAATTCAGCATCCATTTATGGTAAAAAAGCTCTAGAAAGTGGGCATAGAGGAAACACACCTCAACATATAAAGGCCATATGTCACAAACCCACAGCTAACATCATACTCAATGGTGAAAATCTGAAAGCATTTCCTCTAAGATTGGGAATAAGACAAGGATGTTCACTCTCACCACTTTTATTCAACATAGTATTGGAATTCCTAGTCACAACAATCAGAGAAGAAAAAGAAATAAAAGGAATCCAAACTGGGAAGAAGTAAAATTTTCACTGTGTGCAGATGATATTATACCATACATAGAAAATCTCAAAGACACCACCAAGAAATGACTAGAGTTCATCAATGAATTCAGTAAAGTTGTATGATACAAAATTGACATACAGAAATCTCTTGCGGGGCTTCCTTGGTGGCGCAGTGGTTAAGAATCCGCCTGCCAATGCAGGGCACACGGGTTCGAGCCCTGGTCAGGGAAGATCCCACATGCCGCGGAGCAACTAAGCCCATGTGCCACAACTACTGAGCCTGCGCTCTAGAGCCCGCGAGCCACAACTACTGAGCCCACGTGCCACAATTACTGAAGCCCGCACGCCTAGAGCCGGTGCTCTGCAACAAGAGAAGCCACCGCAGTGAGAAGCCCGCGCACCGCAACAAAGAGTAGCCCCCGCTCGCCGCAACTAGAGAAAGCCCGCGCGCAGCAACAAAGACCCAGTGCAGCCAAAAATAAATAAATAAAATAAATAAATTTAAAAAAAAAAAAGAATAAGGCTCTTTAAAAAAAAAAAAAGAAATCTCTTGCATTTCATTTTTTTCTTTACACACCTTCTATATTTTTATGTAAAGTGGGATTTTGCTACATATAGTATTTTTTTTTATTTAAATCTTTTTTTTTAACATCTTTATTGGAGTATAATTGCTTTACAATGGTGTGTTAGTTTCTGCTTTATAACAAAGTGAATCAGTTATACATATACATATGTTCCCATATCTCTTCCCTCTTGCATCTCCCTCCCTCCCACCCTCCCTATCCCACCCCTCTAGGTAGTCACAAAGCACAGAGCTGATCTCCCTGTGCTATGCGGTTGCTTCCCACTAGCTATCTATTTTACGTTTGGTAGTGTATATATGTCCATGCCACTCTCTGTCTTTGTCACATCTTACCCTTCCCCCTCCCCAGATCCTCAAGTCCATTCTCTCGTAGGTCTGTGTCTTCATTCCCGTCTTGCCACTAGGTTCTTCATGAACTTTTTTTTTCCCTTAGATTCCATATATATGTGTTAGCATACTGTATTTGTTTTTCTCTTTCTGACTTACTTCACTCTGTATGACAGACTCTGTTGCATTTCTATACACTGACAATTAACTATCAGAAACAGAAATTAAAACAACTGAATTTACAACCACACCAAAAAATAAAACTATGTAGAAATAAAGCTAACAAAGGAAGTAAAAGACCTGTACTCAGAAAACTATTAGAAACAGAGATTGAACAATATATAATGTTCATGGATTGAGAGAATTAATATTGTTAAAATGACCATATTACCCAAGGCAATCTACAGCTTCAATACAATCCCTATCAAAATACCAATGGAATTTTTCACAGAACTAGAACAAATAATTCTAAAATTAGTATGGAAACTCAAATGATCCCATATAGCTAAAACAATCTTGAGAAAGAAGAACAGAGTTGGAGGAATTACACTCCCTGACCTCAGACTATACTACAAGACTACAGTAATCAAAACAGTATGATACTGGCAAAAAACAGACACATAGATCAATGGAACAGAATAGAGAGCCAAGAAATAAACCCACACTTATTTGTGCAATAAATCTATAACAAAGTAGGCAAGAATATACAATGAGGGAAAAGACAAACCACCCTTTTAATAAATGGGTTTGGGAAAACTGGACAGCTACATACTAAAGAATCAAACTGGATTCCTCTCTCATACCAGTTTCAAAAATAAATTCAAAATGGATTAAATACTTAAATGTAAGACCTGAAATTACAATACTTCTAGAAGAAAACACACGCAATATGCTCTTTGACATCAGTTTTCATAATATTTTTTGGATATGTCTCCTCAAGCAAGGGAAATAAAAGCAAAATTAAATAAATGGGACTACATTAAACAAAGAAGTTTTTACACAACAAAGGAAACTATCAACAAAATGAAAATGCCACCTACTGAATGGGAGAAGATATTTATAAATGATATGCCCAATAAGGGGTTAATATCAAAAATATACAAAAGACTCATACAACTCAACACCAAAAAAAAAAAAAAATCCATGTGATTAAAAACTGGGTAGAGGATCTGAATAGACATTTTCCCAAGAAAGACATACAGATGGCTAACAGACACAAGAAAAGATGCTCAACATCACACATCAGCAGGGAAGAGCAAATGAAACACAGAGATGCCACTTCACACCTGTTAGAATATCTATTATACATGTGTTGGCAAGGATTTGGAGAAAAGTGAACCCTCATGCACTGCTGGTGGGAATGTAAATTGGTGCAGCCACTATGAAAAACAGCATGGAGATTCCACAAAAAGTTAAAAATAGAATTATCATATGATCCAGCGATTCCACTCCTTGGTATTAATCCAAAAAACAAAAGCACTAGTTCCATTATTTTAACCAAGATATGGAAGCAACCCAATTACCCATAAATAGAATACATGAATGGATATTGAACATGTGGCAAATATATATATATATATAGATATATATATGATGGAATATTAGTCATGAAAAGAATGAAATCTTGCCATTTGCAAACACATGGATGGACATAGAGGGAATTATGCTAAGGAAATAAGTCAGACAGAGAAATAAAAATGCTGTATGATTTCACTTATATGTGGAATATCCAAAACAGAATAAATGAACAAATGTAACAAAGCATAAACAGAGTTATAGATACAGAGGATAAACAGGTGATTGCCAGAGGGAATGGTGGTAGGGGGCAGAAAAAATAGATAAGGGAGATTAAGATGTACAAACTTCCAGTTGCAAAATAAATGAGTCTCCAGGATAAAATGTACAGTTCGAGGAATATAGTCACTATGTAATATCTTTGCATAGTGACATTTTATAACTAGACTTATTGTGGTGATTATTTAGAAATGTATAGAAATATGAAATCACTATGTCATGTAACAGGAATATACTCTTGTACATCAATTATACTTCAAAAACAAACAAACTAACCAACTAACAGAAAAGGAGGTTGGTTTGTTGTTACCAGAGGCAGAGTTTGGGGGAGGGGGAATTGGAGGAAGGAAGTCAAAAGGTATAAACTTCCAGTTATAAGGTGAATAAGTACTAGATATGTAATGTACAACATGATAAATATAGTTAACATTGCTGTATGTTATAAAGGAAAGTTGTTGAGAAAGTAAATCTTGGGACTTCCCTGGTGGTCTAGTAGGTAAGACTCCACACTCCCAATGCAAGGGGCCCAGGGTTTGATCCCTTGTCAGGGAACTATATCCCTCATGCATGCCACAATTAAGAGTCTGCATGCCACAGTTAAGAAGTCCTCATGCTGCAACTAAAAGATCCCACATGCCACAGGAGATCCTGCATGCCACAACTAAGACCTGGCATAGCAAAAAAAAAAAAATTTTTTTTAAATAAAAAAGAGTAAATCTTAAGATTTCTTATAAAAAAATTGTTTTTTTTCTATTTCTTTAATTTTGTATCTTTATGAGATTACGAATGTTCACTATGTTTGTGATAATCACTTAATAATATATGTAAATCAAATCATTATGCTGTACACCATAAAATTATACAGTACTGTATGTCAGTTATATCTCAATAAAACTAGAAAAAAAATTTAAAATTAAAAAACTTCTAATTCAAAAAACTGGAGAATAGAATGTTAGTTGCTAGTGTTTTGGATGGTGGGAAAATGGGGACATATTGGTTAAAGTACACAAAGGTCCAGTTCTATGGGATGAATAATCCTCTAAATCTAACATATAGCATTTTGACTACAGATAATACTTGTATGTATACCAAAAATTTGCTAAGAGAATTAATCATAATTATTCTAACCACACAAAAAATTCTAATTATGTGGGGTAATGGATATGTTAATTAGCTTGACTGTGGTAATCATTTAATTATATATGTATATATACGTATGTATATATCAACACATCAAGTAGCATACATAAATATATACACATTTTATTTGACAAGTATACCTAAATAAAATAAGAATTTTTTTTTTAAAAAGAGAGATTAAAAAGACACACACACAAAGAGACCAGGTTTTCTAAAATGATAACAGAAATTCTTTTCTCAATTCCCATGCCAGAATTCTCTTTCTCTTTCTCCACAACACAATTTCAAACATTTCTCTATATTTATTTAACATATTTATTGGAATATAATTTTACATTGTTGTGTTAGTTGCTTTTGGATAACAAAGGGAATAAGATATACGTATACATATATCCCCATAACCCCTCCCTCTTGCATCTCCCTCCCACACTCCCTATCCCACCCCTCTAGGTGGTAACAAAGCACGAGCTGATCTCCCTGTGCTATGTGGCTGCTTCCCACTAGCTATCTATTTCACATTTGGTAGTATATTTATGTAAATTCCACTCTCTCACATCGTCTCAGCTTAACCTTCCCCCTTCCTGTGTCCTCAAGTCCATCCTCTATGTCTTCGTCTTTATTCCTGTACTGCCCCTAGGTTCTTCAAAACCATTTTGTTTTTTTTTTTTAGGTTCCATATAAATGTGTTAGCATACGGTAGTTGTTTCCCTCTTTCTGACTTACTTCACTCTGTATGACAGACTCTTGATCCATCCACCTCAATAAAAATAACTCAATTTCTTTTCTTTTTATGGCTGAGTAATATTCCATCATATATATGTGCCACATCTTATTTATCCATTCATCTTTGGATGGACACTTATGGTGTTTCCATGTCCTGACTATAGTAAATAGTGCTGCAATGAACAACGTGGTACATGACTCTTTTGGAATTATGGTTTTCTCAGGGTATATGCCCAGTAGTGGGAAAGCTGGGTCGTATGGTAGCTCTATTTTTAGTTTTTTAAGGAACCTCCATACTGTTCTCCATAGTGGCTGTATCAATATACATTCCCACCAACAGTGCAAGATGGTTCCCTTTTCTCCACACCCTCTCCAGCATTTATTTTTTGTAGATTTTTTGATGATTGCCATTCTGACTTGTGTGAAGTGATACTTCATTTTAGTTTTGTTTTACATTTCTCTAATGATTAGTGATGTTGAGCATCCTTTCATTTGTTTGTTGGCAATCTGTATATCTTCTTTCAAGAAATGTCTATTTAGGTTTTCTGCCCATTTTTGGATTGGGTTGTTTGTTTTTTTGATATTGAGCTGCATGAGCTGCTTGCATATTTTGGAGATTAACCCTTTGTCAGTTGCTGCATGGGCAAATATTTTCTCACATTCTGAGGATTGTCTTTTTGTCTTGTTTATGGTTACCTTTGCTGTGCAAAAGCTTTTAAGTTTAATTAGGTCCCATTTGTTTATTTTTGTTTTTATTTCCACTTCTCTAAGAGGTGGGTCAAAAAGGACCTTGCTGTGATTTATGTTCTAGAGTGTTCTGCCTATGCTTTCCTCTAAGAGTTTTATAGTATCTCGCCTTACATTTAGGTCTTTAATCCATTTTGAGTTTATTTCTGTGTATGGTGTTAGGAAGTGTTCTAATTTCATTCTTTTACATGTAACTGTCCAGTTTTCCCAGCACCACTTATTGAAGAGACTGTCTTTTCTCCATTGTATATTCTTGCCACCTTTATCAAAGATAAAGTGACCATATGTGCGTGGGTTTATCTCTGGGTTTTCTAATCTTTTCCATTGATCTATATTTCTGTTTTTGTGCCAGTACCATGCTGTCTTGATTACTGTAGCTTTGTAGTATAGTCTGAAGTCAGGAGGCCTGATTCCTCCAGCTCCGTTTTTCTTTCTCAAGGTTGTTTGGTTATTCAGATCTTTTGAGTTTCCATACAAATTGTGAATTTTTTTGTTCTAGTTCTCTGAAAACTACCACTGGTAGTTTGATAGGGATTGCATTGAATCTGTAGGTTGCTTTGGGTAGTATAATCATTTTCACAATGTTGATTCTTCCAATCCAAGAACATGGTATATCTCTCCAACTGTTTGTATCATCTTTAATTTCTATCATCAGTGTCTTATAGTTTTCTGCATACAGGTCTTTTGCCTCCATAGGTAGGTTTATTGCTAGGTATTTTATTCGTTTCATTGCAATGGTAAATGGAAGTGTTTCCTTCATTTCTCTTTCATATTTTTCATCATTAGTGTATAGGAATGCAAGAGGTTTCTGTGCATTAATTTTGTATCCTGCTACTTTACCAAATTCATTGATTAGCTCCAGTAGCTTTCTGGTAACATCTGTAGGATTCTCCATGTATAGTATCATGTCATCTGCAAACAGTGACAGTTTTACTACCTCTTTTCCGATTTAGGTTCCTTTAATTTATTTTTTTTTCTTCTCAGACTGCTGTGGCTGAAACTTCCAAAACTATGTTGAATAAAAGTGGTGAGAGTGGGAAACCTTTTCTTTTTCCTGATCTTAGTGGAAATGTTTTCAATTTTTCACCAATGAGAATGATGTGGGCTGTGGGTTTGTCATATATGGCCTGTATTATGTTGAGGAAGTTTCTCTCTACACCTACTTTCTGGACAGTTTTTATCATAAATTGGTGTTGAATAATGTCGAAAGATTTTTCTGCATCTATGGAGATTATCATATGGTTTTTATCCTTCACTTTGTTAATATGGTGTATCACATTGATTGTTTTGCATATATTGAAGAATCCTTGCATTCCTGGTATAAACCCCACTTTATCATGGTGTATGATCCTTTTAAGGTGTTGTTGGATTCTGTTTGTTAGTATTTTGTTGAGGATATTTGCATCTACATTCATTAGTGATATTGGCCTGTAGTTTTCTTTTTTTGTAACATCTTTGTCTGGTTTGGTATCAGGGTGATGGTGGCCTCATAGAATGAGTTTGGGAGTGTTCCTCCCTCTGTTATATTTTTGAAGAGTTTGAGAAGGATAGGTGTTAGCTCTTCTCTAAATGTTTGATAGAATTTGCCTGTGAAACCATCTGGTCCTTGACTTTTTTTGTTGGAAGATTTTTAATCACAGTTTCAATTTCAGTGCTAGTGGTTGGTCTGTTTATATTTTCTATTTCTTCCTAGTTCAGTCTCTGAAGGTTGTGCATTTCTAAGAATCTGTCGGTTTCTTCCAGGTTGTCCATTTTATTGGCATATATTTGCTTATAGTAATCTCTCATGACCCTTTCTATTTCTGCAGTGTCAGTTGTTACTTCTTTTCATTTCTAATTCTGCTGATCTGAGTCTTCTCCCTTTTTTTCTTGATGATTCTGGCTAATGGTTTATCAATTTTGTTTATCTTCTCAAAGAACCAGCTTTTAGTTTTATTGGTCTTTGCTATCATTTCCTTCATTTCTTTTTAATTTATTTCTGATCTGATCTTTATGATTCATTTCCTTCTGCTAACTTTGTGTTTTTTGTTCTTCTTTCTCTAATTGCTTTAGGTGTAATGTTAGGTTGTCTATTTGAGATTTTTCTTGTTTTTTGAGGTAGGATTTTATTGCTTTAAACTTCCATCTTAGAACTGCTTTTGCTGCATCCCATAGGCTTTGGGCCATCATGTTTTCATTGTCATTTGTTTCTAGGTATTTTTTGATTTCCTCTTTGATTTCTTCAGTGATCTCTTGGTTATTTAGTAGTGTATATTTTTTAGACTCCTTTTGTTTTTATCTTTTACAGTTTTTTTCCTGTAATTGATATCTAGTCTCTTAGCATTGTGGTCAGAAAAGATACTTGATATGATTTCAATTTTCTTAAATTTACCAAGGCTTGATTTGTGACCCCAAATGTGATCTTTCCTAGAGAATTTTCCATGAGCACTTGAGAAGATAGTTTATTCTGTTGGTTTTGGATGGAATGTCCTATAAATATCAATTAAGTCCATCTTGTTTAGTGTATCATTTAAAGCTTGTTCTTCCTTACTTATTTTCATTTTGGTTCATCTGTTCATTTGTGAAAGTGAGGTGTTAAAGTCCCCTACTCTTTTATGTTACTGTTGATTTCTCCTTTTATGTCTGTTAGCATTTGCCTTATGCAATGAGGTGCTCCTATATTGGGTGTATCAATATTTACAATTGTTATAACTTCTTCTTTGATTGATCCCTTGATCATTATGTAGTGTCCTTCTTTGTCTCTTTTAATAGTCTTTATTTTAAAGCCTATTTTGTCTGATATGTGACTTGCTACTCCAGCCTTCTTTTGATTTCTATTTGCATGGAATATCTTTTTCCATCCCCTCATTTTCAGTCTGTATGTGCCCCTAGGTCTGAAGTGGGTCACTTGTAGACAGCATATATACAGGCCTTGTTTTTGTATCCATTCAGCCAATCTATGTCTTTTGGTCGGAGCACTTACTACATTTATTTTTAAGGTAATTATCGATATGCATGTTCCTATTACCATTTTGTTAATTGTTTTTGGTTTCTTATTGTAGGTCTTTTCCTTCTCTTGTGTTTCCTGCCTAGAGAAGTTCTTTTAGCATATGTTGTAAAGCTGATTTGGTGGTGTAGAAATCCCTTAGCTTTTGCTTATCTGTAAATGTTTTAATTTCTGCATTGAATCTGAATGTGATACTTGCTTGGTAGAGTAATCTTGGTTGTAGTTTTTTCCCTTTCATCACTTAAGTATATCCTGCCACTCCCTTCTGGCTTGCAGAGTTTCTGCTGAAAGATCAGCTGTTTACCTTATGGGGATTCCCTTGTATATTGTTATTTGTTGCTTTTCCCTTGATGCTTTTAATATTTTTTCTTTGTAATTAATTTTTGATAGTTTGATTAATATGTGTCTTGGTGTGTTTCTCCTTGGATTGATCCTGTACAGGACTCTCTGTGCTTCCTGGACTTGATTGACTATTTCTTTTCCCATATTAGGGAAGTTTTCCACTGCAATCTCTTCAAATATTTTCTGTCCATTTCTTTTTCTCTCCCTCTTCTGGGACCCCTATAATTCAAATGTTGGTGCATTTAATGCTGTTCCAGATGTCTCTGAGACTCTCCTCAATTCTTTTCCATTTTTTTTTCTTTATTCTGCTCTGTGATAGTTATTTCCACTATTTTATCTTCCAGGTCACTTATCCATTCTTCTGCCTCAGTTATTCTGCTATTGTTTCCTTCTAGAGAATTTTAATTTCACTTTTTGTGTTGTTCTTCACTGTTTGTTTGCTCTTTAATTCTTTTGGCTCCTTGTTAAACGTTTTATTTTCTCCATTCTATTACCAAGATTTTGGGTCATCTTTACTATCATTTTTCTGAATTCTTTTTCGGGTAGACTGCCTATTTCCTCTTCATTTGTTAGGTCTGGTGGGTTTTTACCTTCCTCCTTCATCTGCTGCATATTTCTCTATCTTCTCATTTTGCTCAACTTACTTTGTTTGGGGTCTCCTTTTCACAAGCTGCAGGTTTGTTTTTCCCATTGTTTTTGGTATCTGCCCCCAGTGCGTAAGGTTGGTTCAGTGGGTTGTTTAGGCTTCCTTCTGGAGTGGACAGCTTCCTGTTTTCTGTTGTATAAGGCTGGATCTTGCCTTTCTGTGGGGTAGGACCACATCCCGTGGTGTATTTTGGGGTGTCTCTGAACTTATTATGATTTTAGGCAGCCTCTCTGCTAATAAGTGTGGTTGTGTTCCTGTCTTGCTAGGTGTTTGGCATGGGGAGTCCAGCACTGTAGCTCACTAATTGTTGAGTGGTGCTGGGTCTTAGTGTTGAGACATAGATCTCTGGGAGAGCTCTTTCTGATGGATATTACTTGGGGCCAGGAGATCTCTGTTGGTCCAATGTCCTGAACTCGGCTCTCCCTCCTCAGTGGTTCAGGCCTGACACCTGGCCTGAGCACCAAGACACTGTCAGCCACACAGCCAGTTATGTGGGGAGTTTCTTGCCTTTTGGGAAGTCTGAGGTCTTATGCCAGGATTCAGTAAGTGTTCTGTGTGAGTTGTTCCCCATGTAGATGTATTTTGATATATTTGTGGGCAGGGAGGTGATCTCCATGCCTTACTCCTCCGCCATCTTGAAGGTCCTCCCAATAAATTAATTTGGGTTTGAGATTCATATGATATTGCTTATATGTAGAATCTTTAAGAAGGCTCACAACTTTTAAAATTCGAAAGTGCTATTGAGTTCCAAATGGACTGTATTCCCAACAAGTCAGGCTTTGCAACAAAGGTGAGATCTCTCTCTCTCTCTCTCGCTCTCTTTCTTTCTCTCTCTCTCTTATTCTTCCAAATCACTGTAACAGCAAACTGCCTTGCATTGTGTCCCCTTTCAGTCACAAAAGGCCCTCCAAGCCAGGCAGCCAGTAGACACCACTTTCTTCCTGGGAGCCCCTGCCTCTCAGTAATGCTTGTACCCCTCTCTGTGGCTCCCTCCACATTTACCCTTCCGATCCCACTCTGTTCTTAAATCCTGCCACCTTCTTGCTCCCCCTCTATTGGCAAATGTCTTATCTATTTTTTCTTATTTTTTTGTTTTTTGTTTTTTTTTTTTTGTTTTTAGATTCACCAGTCTGTGTTTTTACCAGTCCAGATGTAGTGTTTTTTATTAGGAATCTATTTTGAATAGTACTTCGGGAGCAAGTGTACACATGACTCACAAAAGTGAGTGAAGTAGAACTTATTTTTGGTTTAGAGTTTCTTCTACTTGACCTGGAAATTATTCTTCACAGTACGTCAATGGAATTCAACAAACATATATTGAGCACCTACTATGTCTATTCTATTTACTTACTATTTTGATAGAGCAAGGCACATCTTTAAAGTGATCAGTAACAAAATGACTTAACCAAGAGGCAGCATGAAGACTATTTGAAACCATGAAAAGGAAAAGAAACTCTCCTGGGTTAAGCAGTAAGCAAAGTAGTTTGCACTAAAAATACCGATGCATCATCTCATCTTCAAACTAATCATCAGTGAAAGGCAGTGGAAAACTTCAAAAAGAACAGCACATCAGTTCTTTCCAATTAAAGTAATCTACTCAAATTGACACAAACCAGATATTTCCTTTAATTTAAAAAAATTATAATGTTTACTCACTTTAATCTTCTAGCTTTATAATGAAATCAGTTACTTCCACTAATAATACTGACAGTATTAAACCTACTCCAAAGCAGCATTTTGATGATATAGTAACAATTACACAAAATAATTCTCCAGATGTTTCAAAGAATAGCACCCCACTTGATACCCAATAATACTGAGCTATTTTGCATGGATTTCTATCTGAATAAAACCAACAAAATGATTTTTAATTGAAAAGAAACTGCATTTGGCATCAAGACCTGCCACGTCACTTCAGTGGCAAGGTGTAGGCCCATAGATGCAAGTCCCAAACCTTGACATGTCTACAGTCACACTGAATCCTAATTTCTCTTCTAAGAAAAATGTCACAGTCATATGAAATGATATAGTTTGTTCTAATCTCCAGGGTAGGCACAACATGAATCTCTGATTTGTCTTATTTGTAAATGAGATCAGATTAATGTTTAGATGGGTAGAGATATAGATAGATATTATTTTTTTCAGGTTCATAACAGATGTTAATATTATTAAAAATTATATATAATCTACTCCCAAATGGCCAATTATAGAAAAAATTGATGGTGGGCTCCTCATAAACATTCTTCTACTGTAACTTTTTTAGTTTCCTTTCTTCTTTTCACTATTTTCTTGTCTTGGTAATGGATCCTTGTAACAGTTTACATCTTGGGGAATAATTCCTTCCAAGAAAAAAAACATTTTGAAATGAAATCTTATTTTTTTTGGTTCAGACTGTCCATAAAATAATTAAATACTGTAGCCATTGTTATAAAGCTGATATATTAGTTTGACTATAGTACAAAAGTTTGAATTTAGGTGCCAACACTCTTTGAGATTTGTAATTGGTTTTTATGGGTGTATTTTAAAGAAGCCCAGGCTACTCCAAACCCTGAATGCATATGTATAGCCCAATCCCTAAACACCCTCAGTACGTTTACACTGCATGACCTCTGTTTTATCTCACCACTTTTCTCTCCACATTTCTATCCACCAATTTACACAATTCACTCCATCTGTTTGTATCATCTTTAATTTCTTTCATCAGTGTCTTATAGTTTTCTGCATAGAGGTCTTTTGTCTCCTTAGGTAGGTTTATTCCTAGGTATTTTATTCTTTCTGTTGCAATGGTAAATGGGAGTGTTTCCTTCATTTCTCTTTCATATTTTTCATCATTAGTGTATAGGAATGCAAGACATTTCTGTGCAATAAATTTTGTATCCTGTAACCTTACCAAAGTCATTGATTAGTTCTAGTAGTTTTCTGGTGACGTTTTTAGGATTTTCTATGTATAGTATCATGTCATCTGCAAACAGTTACAGTTTTACTTCTTCTTTTCCAATTTGTATTCCTTTTATTTCTTTTTCTTCTCTGATTGCCATGGCTAGGACTTCCAAAACTGTGTTGAATAATTGTGGCAAGAGTGGACATCCTTGTCTTGTTCCTGATCTTAGAGGAAATGCTTTCAGTTTTTCACCATTGAGAATGACGTTTGCTGTGGGTTTGTCATATATGGCCTTTATTATGTTGAGGTAGGTTCCCTCTATGCCCACTTTCTGGAGAGTTTTTATCATAAATGGGTGTTGAATTTTGTCAAAAGCTTTTTCTGCATCTATTGAGATGATCATATGGTTTTTTTCTTCAATTTGTTAATATGGTGTTTCACATTGATTTGCGTATATTGAAGAATCCCTGCATCCCTAGGATAAATCCCATTTGATAATGGTGTATGATCCTTTTAATGTGTTGTTGGATTCTGTTTGCTAGTATTTTGTTGAGGATTTTTGCATCTATATTCATCAGTGATATTGGTCTGTAATTTTCTTTTTTTGTAGTATCTTTGTCTGGTTTTGGTATCAGGGTGATGGTGGCGTCATAGAATGAGTTTGGGAGTGTTCCTTCCTCTGCAATTTTTTGGAAGAGTTTGAGAAGAATGGGTGTTAGCTCTTCTCTAAATGTTTGATAGAATTCGCCTGTGAAGCCATCTGGTCCTGGACTTTTGTTTGTTGGAAGATATTTAATCACAGTTTCAATTTCATTACTTGTGATTGGTCTGTTCATATTTTCTATTTCTTCCTGGTTCAGTCTTGGAAGGTTATACCTTTCTAAGAATTTGTCCATTTCTTTCAGGTTGTCCACTTTATGGCATAGAGTTGCTTGTAGTAGTCTCTTAGGATGCTTTGTATTTCTGTGGTGTCTGTTGTAACTTCTCCTTTTTCATTTCTAATTTTATTGATTTGAGTCCTCTCCCTCTTTTTCTTGATGAGTCTGGCTAATGGTTTATCAATTTTGTTTATCTTCTCAAAGAACCAGCTTTTAGTTTTATTGATCTTTGCTATTATTCTCTTTGTTTCTATTTCATTTATTTCTGCTCTGATCTTTATGATTTCTTTCCTTCTGCTAACTTTGGGGTTTTTTTGTTCTTCTTTCTCTAATTGCTTTAGGTGCAAGGTTAGGTTGTTTATTTGAGATATTTCTCGTTTCTTGAGGTAGGATATTATTGCTATAGACTTCCCTCTTAGAACTGCTTTTGCTGCATCCCATAGGTCTTGGAGCATTGTGTTTTCATTGTCATTTGTCTCTAGGTATTATTTGATTTCCTCTTTGATTTTTTTAGTGATCTTTTGGCTATTTAGTAATGTATTGTTTAGCCTCCATGTGTTTGTGTTTTTCCTTTTTTTTCCCTGTAATTTGTTTCTAATCTCATAGCACTGTGGTCAGAAAAGATGCTTGATATGATTTCAATTTTCTTAAATATACCAAGGCTAGATTTGTGTCCCAAGATGTGATTTATCCTGTAGAATGTTCCGTGTGCACTTGAGAAGAAAGTGTAATCTGCTTTTTCAGATGGAATGTTATATAAATATCAATTAAATCTATCTGGTCTATTGTGTCATTTAAAGCTTGTGTTTCCTTATTAATTTTCTGTCTGGAATATTTATCCATTGGTATAACTGAGGTCTTAAAGTCCCCCACTATTATGTTACAGTCGATTTCCTGTTTTAGAGCTGTTAGCATTTGCCTTATGTATTGAGGTGTTCCTATGTTGGGTGCATATATATTTATAATTGTTATATCTTCTTCTTGTATTGATCCCTTTATCATTATGTAGTGTCCTTCCTTGTCTCTTGTAACATTCTTTATTTTAAATTCTATTTTATCTGATTTGAGTATTGCAACTCCAGCTTTCTTTTGATTTCCATTTGCATGGAATATCTTTTCTCATCCCCTCACTTTCAGTCTGTATGTGTCCCTAGGTCTGAAGTGGGTCTCTTGTAGACAGCATATATATGGGTCTTGCTTTTTTATCCATTCAGCAAGCCTGTGTCTTTTGGTTGGAGCATTTAATCCATTCACATTTCAGGTAATTATAGATATGTATGTTCCTGCTACCATTGTCTTAATTGTTTTAGAGATATTCCTTTAGCATTTGTTGTTGCGTTGTTTTGGTGGTGCTGAATTGTCTTAACTTTTATTTGTCTGTGAAGCTTTTGATTTCTCGGTCGAATCTGAATGAGATCCTTGCTGGGTAGAGTAATCTTGGTTGTAGGTCCTTTCCTTTCATCACTTTAAATATACCGTGCCATACCTTTCTGGCTTGTAGAGTTTCTGCTGAAAGATCACCTGTTAACTTTATGGGAGTTCCCTTGTATGTTATTTGTCATTTTTCCCTTGTTGCTTTTAATAATCTTTCTTTGTGTTTAATTTTTGTCAATTTTATTACTATGTATCTCGTCATGTTTCTCCTTGGGTTTATCCCTCCTGGGACTCTCTGCACTTCCTGGATTTGGGTGGCTATTTCCTTTCCCATGTTAGGGAAGTTTTTGACTATAATCTCTTCAAATATTTTCTTGGGCCCTTTCTCTCTCTCTTCTCCTTCTGGGACCCATATAATGCGAATGTTGGTGTGTTTAATGTTGTCCCAGAAGTCTCTTTGGCTGTCTTCATTTCTTTTCATTCTTTTTTCTTTATTCTGTTCTATGACAGTGAATTCTACCATTCTGTCTTCCAGGTCACTTATACGTTCTTCTGCCTCAGTTATTCTGCTATTGATTCCTTCTAGTGTATTTTTCATTTCAGTTATTGTATTGTTCATCTCTATTTGTCCTTTAATTCTTCTACGTCTTTGTTCTTTAATTCTTCTAGTTCTTTGTTAAACATTTCTTGTGTCTTCTTGATCTTTGACTCCATTCTTTTTCCAAGGTCCTGGATCATCTTCCCTGTCATTATTCTGAATTCTTTTTCTGAAAGGTTGCCTTATCTCCACTTCATTTAGTTGTTTCTCTGGGGTTTTATCTTGTTCCTTCATCTGGTACATATTCCTCTGCCTTTTCATTTTGTCTATCTTTCTGTAAATATGGTTTTCATTCCACAGGCTGCAGGACTGTAGTTCTTGCTTCTGCTGCCTGCCCTCTGGTGGATGAGGTTATCTAAGAGGATTGTACAAGCTTCCTGATACAGGGACTGGTGATGGATAGAGCTGGGTGTTGCTCTGGTGGGCAGAGCTCAGTAAAACTTTAATCTGCTTGTCTGCTGATGGGTGGGGCTGAGTTCCCTCCCTGCTGGTTATTTGGCCTGAGGCGACCCAGCACAGGAGCCCACAGACTCCTTGGTGGGGCTAATTGCGGACTCTGGGTGGGCTCACCCCAAGAAGTACTTCCCAGAACTTCTGTTGCCAGTGTCTTTGTCCCCATGGTGAGACACAGCCACCCCTTGCCTCTGCAGTAGACCCTCCAACACTAGCAGGTATGTCTGTTTCAGTCTCCTATGGGGTCACTGCTCCTTCCCCCTGGGTCCTGATGTGCACACTACTTTCTGTGTGCCCTCCAAGAGTTGAGTCTCTGTTTCCCCCAGTCCTGTCAAAGTCCTGCAACCAAATCACGCTAGCCTTCAAAGTCTGATTCTCTGAGAATTCCTCCTGTCATTGCCAAACCCTCAGGTTGGATAGCCTGACATTGTGCTCAGAACCTTCACTCCAATGCATGGACTTCTCTTATGTAATTGTTGTCCAGTTTGTGAGTCACCCACCCTGTGCTTATGGGATTTGATTTTATTGTGCATGCACCCCTCCTACCATCTCATTTTGGCTTTTCTTTTTTCTTTGGATGTGAGGTATCTTTTTTGGGGAGTTCCACTGTCTTCCTGTCGATGATTGTTCAGCAGTTAGTTGTGATTCCGGTGCTCTCACAAGAGGGAATGAGCACAAGTCCTTCTGCTCCACCATCTTGAACCCGAATGTGGCAAATTGAATTTTTAAAAGCCTCTCAAGACTAAGATTGCAAGCCAAGGACTTGACATCAGAGTTCACATGTAATATCTGTAGATTTAAGTAAATTCCTCTTCTCTTGAGGTTCCCAAAGTATCCTGAAGTTCCTGAACATGCCAGGCAGTGACCTTCTTTGTTCACCTGGTGGGAATCCTATAAGGATTCCAGGATAATCTTTCTACCAGGATAATCTTTCAATGGGGCTTTAGGGGTTCCATAAAGTCAACCTTACTTCCTTAAAGTGTTCTTGTCATATCTTAGCTTATGTATGTCTCTCTCAAATATGACATTCCAGTCTAAGACTTGGTAATATAAGCTACATTTCCAATTATGTCTTGTTATAAGGAGAACAGATTCTTATTGAACTTATACAAATAACTACCTTGTCATGGAAATAAAAATACTCACTAAGAGTTTCTGAAATCTGTAGGAATCATGTAGGGAGAAAATGTAATTGTTTCATCTTTGCTTACAAAGTATATTTTAACAAGTTGCTGTTAGCTTAAGATAAAAAAAATCACAGTTAGCTTAAGATAAAAAAGATTCCTTAAATCTGGAAAACAAAAGATTAAAGAACCAGCAATATTTCAAATATACAGTAATAAAAATTATAATCATCCTCATTAGTTAATTTAGTCCCATGTAATTTATCCTTGTTGATCTTAATCTTTCATTAGCAGTTTTATAATGCCATCAGTTTTTTTTTTCAGTAGAGTTTTTATATTTCTTACCCTGTTCATTAGTATAAATCTTAAAGTTATCAGAACCTTGTATTCCAGAGTAATTGTCAGAATCCTTTTCATGAACTGCTCTGAAGATGAAACACTTTTAAAGGAACACTTTTTCAAAGGCATCAGAGTAAAACAATAACTTTCTATAAGTGACAAATATTTTTAAATGGCCTGGTTAAAGATCTGATGAGAGTTCATTATAATACAGTTGATAAGAAAATTTGGTTATCTGTGTAATACACAATATTTTAAGATAACTAGAATAATGTGATAGCATTATGACAGGACATATCAGATTTTTAGAAATTTCATACAATTTCTAGAATATATATTAATAACACTTATCCATGCAGTATAACCTAAAAGGTTTAACATCACTTGCTTGATAATGCTTTCCATATAATTTAACATTTCAAGTAAGCCTAATTATTGTAACATCTTTTTTTTTAATTTAATTTAATTTTATTTTTGTAAAGAGAGAGAAGAAATCTTTTGAGATGTGCCAGGGGCCTTGTGAAAAATCCCAGTAAGTTCAAGGTCAGAAAGACTATATTTAAAATTTTAATTTTGGGAAGTTTGTCAAAAATATCAAAAGGGTTTGGACATTTGATTAAATAGGATCATGAATAATTACGAAATAATACTTAATTGTCCATTTAACCAAGTGACAATAAAAGATTTCAAAGGCAAGTACAGAAGGTTACACAATTCTTAGTAATATTTAGCTCTTAATATTGAGAGAGCTAAGTTTATTAAAGTAATCTGAGACCTGATGATAATAACATGAAGTGCATTAAGTTATTTTAATAAGGCAAAATCTACACTTTCTAGGTAGATTATCCAAAAGGAAAAAAAAATTATTATTGCTTATCAGGAGCAGACCAATAATCCAATAAATTTTGTCATGTTAATAGAGAGAGAAAATAAATTATAATTTTGTACTAGTGTACTTTTGATATTAAAATTAATTCATCAATTTTTAAAAACGTATATCTATTCCAATCTAAGCCAGCTTGACCACAGTTAAAATTCCTTTCTCAAGATTCCTTTTTTTTCATAAATTTTCTATAACTTTCTATGTCCATTTTAGCTTGTTCCTTGTTCTGTTTCCCATTCTGAAATAACAAACTTTACCTTGGAACAACATTCTTTTATTCTCCCTCAATGAAAATGCATCTCCATTCTTCTTAACTTCTCTTACCAAAAACATACAATTTACTTTGCTTTCATACAGAGATGTGACCCTTATTATTTATAGTGTTTTAGATTACATATATTAGAATTTTTAAGCCTTAGAAACCATAGTTTCTAGCAAAAACTAAGAAGTAAGAAGTGGTAAATTGTTGCACTAGCATTATTCAGATTGGCAAATTTATGAATACATTTTATAATTTCTAGACGCATATACTTCTTCATAGTACAATCTTTTAACGTGGCACATGGCATGTTTGCTAACAAACCCAAATTTATCTTTAGTTTCCCTGTGATAAGGAAGCCACAGGTAGACAAACCTGTGTTCAGTTATTAATGATTCATGATTTTATCTTATTTGGAAATAATCTAGACAGTCAATAAATTCCCATCACTTAACAAAACTCAAAAGTTTAACGTTACCAGAAATTATTTTTAAGTACCTATACCATAAAATATAATTGTTGCTAAAACTTCACCAAAAAATTCTTACCCCAGTTGCATCTATCTAAATAATTTGCTTCCAACAATTATGTTTTAGACTGCTCATGAAAACTTCATGAGACATTAGACAGTGTCAGCCAAAACATTTGTCAAACTATTTTTCTTGCTGGCAAATTAGCCAAAATATTCTTCTTGCTACTTTTGTAACAGAGATAACATGAATTTATTTGATTGATAAATCCAGGTAGAATAAAAGTTGTTTATCTTTATTATATTTAATACTGATAATTCTGAAGACATACATATTTTAATTAAATTAACAAATTTCAACTAGCTTTTATTTACTGAGGATTATCCCAGATCATGTGAATTTAAAAAACACTTGGGTTATAGTCTGCATTTTTAAGTTTTAAGAATACTTAATTATAAGTGCTTAACTTTAAGCCAACTAAATAGAGCTCTGTACAAATTAATTTTAGCAATGACATCTAGAGATAGAAAAACATCATACATCTACAACATACATATATACAGCACACAAACATACAGCAAGACACAGAGATCTTACAGCTTTAGTTCTAAAATTTTAGCCATGTGTCAGGTACAATAATATAAAACTCACTAGTTTATAAAAGAACAGATAGATTCAAACATTTTTTTTCTTCTAGTCTTATGCCAAGTGTGAGCATTGTTTCATTTACTTCCTGGAGTGATTACTTTTCAAAGACATGGTAAGATTTTCATCTTCAAGGAACAGAGAAAGAGTGTAAGTTTTCTCCTAGGAGTTTTAATGCCTTTTGGATGGTTTTGGCAGTCCCAATTAAAATATATTATTACCACCTTGTAATAAGGGGTGCCCTGTAAAGAATAATTCTCTGGACTCAGGGTCAAATGTGATCTCTTCAGGGTTCAAAATGAAGAGGGGTTCATTTGGGTCACTATGGTCATGGAAGTGATAAACCCATTGAACTCTACCAATTTCGTGCAGCAGAAGATGAGCTTCATCTTAATATTTTTCATTCACTGTGAGCCTTAGCAGTGATCACTGTTATGGAAGTATGAGCATGGCACCAGACAATAAATATCCAAGTGAGGAGAGGGAGGGTCCAAATATAAATATCAGTACCTTTAAGGTCCTTTGCTTTCTCTTTTTTCTTTCCTTATCATCAGGGGCTTCAATAACCCTGCCAGATTTTCTTTTGTCCTCTTCAGGGATGCCTCATGAGGCATGTTTGTTATTTCTGTCCTATTCAGTGGAAAGCAAAAAGGGATCAGAATTTGTGGCATCTTGGAGTAAACAAACATATAGCCCAAATGGATCTTTAAGAAAGTTATTAATTTTAGGGCCTTTAGAGATACTGGCCAGTCGATGCATTTTAGCAGCCATGAGTAACAATTTAGGGCTTGTTCCAAACAAAGAAGAAAACCCACAATAGCCAATTAGTTCCCCTCTCTCCATCCTGCTGTACAAAATCTTTAAAAAAGGTTTCAACTTCAGTTAAAGTGTGTGTGTGTGTGTGTGTGTGTGTGTATATATATATATATATATATATATATATATATATATATATATATATATTTAACCTCTGTTTCTACTTCTTGTTTTTATCCTGTTACCTTAATCTTATGTGCTATTACTGGAAAATTTTGGATGACATCACTGTAAGCTCTCTTTGTAGGTGGCTGCTTTCCTTTCCAGGGTGTCCCAAGAGACCTCTCTGGACTTGGAGTTTGTCTCCATTAGTGTGATATTGCACAGGGTCTTTGGGAAAAGCCCCTAGGCGTCTGGAGTGTAATACCAGAGTCTTGGCATGTTGATATGCATGGCACTGAGCAACACCCAATAAGTTTCCATGGGGTTTTGTACTTATCAAGGTGGTAGTGTACCTCCTTGGGTTTTTAGGAGGCACTGGCACCAGATGTTCAGGACATTTATATTTGTCTATTAATTTTTTAGTAACATTACACCAGGGATTGTACCCATCAATTCCCATTGGGTCAGGGGACAAAGAGCAACAATGGTGAGTGATTTGGTCACACAGAGACCATAGGCCTCTTTTATTTTCCTTCTGATGGTGCCATTGATTTCCAGTTGCAAGGCTATTTCACTCTTCTGGCATGACTCACTGACTCAGTGGTCACATGTGGAGGTCTCCCATCCTCCTTACATACAGGAATTATTTCCACATGCCTTTAGCCCAGAGCCTCTCCTTGGGTGGTGGCAATAATCTGTGATCCAATCCACCATTCTTAGCTTTCCTTGGCCTTGAGGCATGGAGGACTCTTATGCACACTAATAGTCAATTAAGGTCTTTATATTTTAGTGGACTAATCATCTCTTAAGACAATAAGGTCTTGATCTCACTGCTCTGGGGAGATCATTGGATAATTATGGCAGCCATGACCGTTTTGGCTGGATATTGCACGTAATACATGCCAGAAGCAGTATGTGAAAGCACATAGTAGCACAACAGACCAGCAGCAAGCAGTGCTCCTTTCCCAAATGGTGTTACCCACCTGAACTAGGAGGTTAGTAAGTGAGTTGCAAGTGAAGGGCATTTCCCTCAGTTAACTGTAAGGGCAATTATGCAATCCTGCTGACTATGACTATTGTTTTGCATTGGTCTCAACCTATCTATAACCAGTATTGTGGTTGGACCAACCATTGTGGTTCCTATTAAAATTACAAGATGTCCTTCAGCAACAACCATCAGAAAACTTAAAAAAAAATAAAGGTTTATTACTTACAGAATCTGGAATTTACACAACACTCCTGGGGCCACACATCAAGGTCACAAGTAGAGAGTGCCTGCCTACACTGGCTTGGGATTCAGCTTTTAATGGGGTCATGGGTGGATGCCTAAGATTTCCTCACTCTCTTTACAACATAATAGGAGGAATTTAAAGCATGGGAAGAGAAAAAATGTAGCCCAAATGGTCAGCTATTGAAATCAACCAAGATCTCTAAAAGAAAAGAGGTAGTCAGTGGTAGGAAGTGGCTTGGCTCTTTATCTAGTTATGTGGCATTGTGTTTATTTGAGATAGCCCTTTTGAAGTGGATGCCTCAGCAGTCAAAGCTTAAGCCAGGAGCTAGCATTACAAAAACAAACAAACAAACAAACAAAACTGTCAGGGCTTATGCTATAGTGTTCTTGACCAAATGGCTCAAACTCATCAAGTCACAGTTTCATCATATGTTACATGGGGATATTTGAACCTACACAACCTACACTTTATTGTGAAGACTGTGACACTTGATACATGAAAAGTGTTTAGCACAAGGCTGGCATGTTGTTGGGAAAAAGGTAGTTGCCTTAGATGTGTACAATATCATTGATCATCATTTTTGGTAATGTACTTTTTATTGTGTTATTTTAATGAATGGCAAATTTATTATTTTAATACCTACCACTTCCCATGACTTTCACAGGTTCACTTTGACAGGAATTCCCCCAAGAGTTTATTTACCACAAATTCTTCAGAACTGGTTCCAAGCTTTATTTTCACCTCTCAATAGCTGTAGATTATGAGCTGTAGAAAAACATAGCAACTTATTCAGTTTTATTCAGTTTCCTCTCCTAAACAACATAAATAATACTATCAACTCTACAAAGTTGCTGTGATAATAAAATGACATGATAGGAATAAAAATGTTAATAATGCAAAGCTTATACTTTTATAAGTATTTTTATTTCTTCATGAAATATAAAAGTATTTTGTCCCTCTAATTCAATATTTGTTTAAAGAAACTATGGCTATTGCTTGACTTGAGCACAGGCTGTTTTTAAAGTGTTTTTTCATTCTTTCTTGATAATTCTTTTTTCCCAGCGTTATTGAGATACAATTGACATATAACATTGTGTAAGTTTAAGGTGTACAATGTGATAATTTCATACACATATATGTTATGAAATGATAACAACAATAAGGCTGGTTAAGACCTCCATCACCTCACTAATTCCCACTTCGTTTTTGTGGTGACTACATTTAAGATACATAGTCTTAACAAATTTCAGATATATAATACAATATTGTTAACTACAGCTATCATGTTGTACATAGATCCCCAAAATTTACACGTATTGTAACTAGAATTTTGTACCCTTTGGCCAAGATCTCCCCATTTCTCTACCCCCAGTCCCTGGCAACCACCATTCTAATCTCTACTTCTATGGGTTCAACTTTTTTAGGTTTCAGATATAATAGAAATCATGCAGCATTTCTCTCTCTCTGTCTGACGTATTTCACTTAATATAATGCTCTCAAGGTACATCTGTGTTGTCACAAACGGCATGATTTATATCATATGCCTAAAGGATTTCATGTATGTTTATACACTTTTTTATCATTTCACCCAGTTGTGTAGTTTACAACTCAGTGTTCTGGATGAGGTGAGAAAAAAGTAGGCTTCTCTAGCAGCATCACACACAGCTGGTGAAGCCTTGCACTCACTCACAGCCTCTCACTTTCCCCTGAAGGGAGAAATTACTGGCCAAGAAGGTGTCTAACGGCACTGAGTTGTGTAGCCTCGAAGGAGGGGTAACACAGGTAAACTGAAATAATTATTTTACCCACCTCAGTGAGTCCAATCTTGGATTTATTTTTACTCCAGTGGTGTACTAGAACTTCTCTGCTGTGTTCTTGGACTTTGATAAAGGCATTCTTGTCTATGGGCAATAGTAAAAATCAGTGGTTTCTTTGGGGAGGTGGGGGGAAGATGGTAGTAAACTTTAATTCCACCATGTTGATGATGTCACTTCCTCTTGCTCAATAATTCTGATTCAAATTTGGATTTGGTTTTCTTGCACCCTAGATAACAAAACTGCAGAATGTGGGAAGAATTCTAAATGATATGTGCTTTGTTTCAATGACATCACCCAGAGAAGTAGTAACCATTAGCATTATTACCATTTGTTGAAATAGACATTATATTTTAGAACAGATTTGGAGTTACAAAAAGATTGAAAAGATATTACAGAGAATTCCCATATATCTTGCATCTAGTAGCCCTCATAATTAATATCTCATGTTATTATTGGATTGGCCACAAAATTCATTTGGCTTTTCCTTAAGATGTTACAGGAAAACCTGAACGAACTTTTTGGCCAACCCAATATATATTTGTTATGATTATTAATTTTATATTCATATATTATTAACTAATGTCCACACTTTATTTTTTATTGAAGTATAGTTTATTTACAATATTATATTAGTTTCGGGTTTACAACATAGGGATTCAATAATTTTATAGATTGTGTGCCAAAGTTATAAAAATTAATGGTTATATTTCCCTGTGCTGTACAATATATTCTTGTTGCATATCTATTTTGTACGTAGTAGTTTGTATCTCTCAATCCCATACCCCTATCTTGATCTTCACCCCCATTCTCTCTACCCACTGGTATTGACCAGTTTGTTTTCTGTGTCTGTGAGTCTGTTACTGTTGTGTTATATACATCCATTTCTATTATATCTTAGATTCCACAAATAAGTGGTAACATACAGTATGTGTAAGTAATAACATACAGTATGTGTAAGTGATAACATACAGTATATACACAAAGCAATATATATATATATATACTAAGGAATATATATGTATATGCATATCCATATATATAACATCTTCTCTATCCATTCATCTGTTGATGTACACTTGGGATGCTTCCATATCTTGGCTATTGTAAAGCTGCTATGAACACTGGAGTGCATGTGTCTTTTTGAATTACTGTTTTCACTTTTTTTCAGATGTATACTAAGGAGTGGAATTACTGGATCATATCGTACTTCTATTTTAGTTTTTTGAGGAACTTCCATACAGTTTTCCATAATGGGTGTACCAATATACATTCTTACCAACAGTGTACAAGGGTTTGCTTTTCTCCACATCTTCACCAACATTTGTTATCTGTATACTTTTGATGACAGCCATTCTGATAAGTGTGAAGTGATAAAAACTCATTGTGCTTTTGATGTGTATTTTTCTTATAATTAGCAATGTTGAGCATCCTTCATGTGGAGAACACTCTTTGACTTAACCGCAGAAATATTTTTTTACCTGTTTTCTAAGGCAAAAGAAATAAAAGCAAAAATAAACAGATGGGACCTAATTAAACTTAATAGCTTTTTCACAACAAAGGAAACCATCAACAAAATGAAGAAACAACCTTCTGAATAGGAGAAGATATTTGCAAATTATATAACTGATAAGGGGTTAATGTCCAAAATATAAAAAGAGTTCATACATATCAACACCAAAAACAAATTAACAAACAAACAACCTGATTAAAGAATGGGTAAAAGACATGAATAGATATTTTTCCAAAGAATACATATATATATAGATGGACAACAGGCACATTGGTTTGTCATAAATGACTTGAATTATGTTGAGAAAATTTCCCTGTATATCAACTTTGATGCAAGTTTTATCATAAATGGATTTTGATTTTTGTCAAATGTTTTTCTGCATCTGTGGAGATAATCATGTAATTTTTATCCTTCCTTTTGTTAATGTGGTGTATCACATGGATTGATTTGCAAATATTGAACCATCCTTGCATCCTTGGAATAAATCTCACTTGATCATGGTGTATGATCCTTTCTATATATTGTTGGATTTGTTTGCTAATATTTGGTTGAGAATTTTTGCATCTGTATTCATCAAAGATATTGACTTGTATTTCTTCTTTGTAGCATCTTTGTCTGGTTTTCATATGAGGGTACTAGGGTCATTGTAGTATGAATTTGGGAGTGTTCAATCCTGTTCAATTTTTTTGAATAGTTTGACAAGGATAAGTATTAATTCTTCTTTTTATGTTTGGTAGAATTCCCCTTTGATGCTGTCTATTTCTGGGATTTTGTTTGCTGGGAAATTTTTCATTACTAATTCAATTTCACCACTAGTGTTCTGTCTGTTCAAATTGTCTGTTTCTTCCTTATTCAGTCATTGCAGGTTCTTTGTTCCTAGAATTTGTCCATTTCTTCAAGGTTGTCCAATTTGTTGGCATCTAACTGTTCATACTTTTTCTTATGATATTTTGTATCCCTGTGGTATTAGTTGTTATTTCTCTTCTTTATTTTCTTATTTTGTTTATTTGGGCCCTCTCTACTTTCTTCTGGATGAGCATGGCTAAAAGTTTGTCAATACAGGTTAGTTTAAAAAGAAAACAAGTTTGTGGTTTCATTGATCTTCTCTATCATATTTTTGGTCTCTATTTTATCTATTTCCTCTCTGATCTTTATAATTTTCTTTCTTTTGTTGACTTTGGATTTCGTTGTTCTTCTTTTTCTAATTCCTTTACATGGTAAGTTAGGTTGCTTATCTGAGATTTTCTTGTTTCTTGAGGAAAGCCTATATCACTATAAACTTCCCTCTTAGAACTGCTTTTGCAGCATCCCATAGATTTTAGAAAGTTGTGTTTCCATTTTCATTAATCTCAAGGTATTTTCTGATTTCCTCTCTGATTTTTTTCTTGACCTATTGATTTATTAGTAGCATGTTGTTTAGTCCCCATGTGTTTGTGCTTTTCTCATTTTTTCTTTCTGTAATTGATTTCTAGTTTCATACTTTTGCGGTGAGAAAAAAATGCTTGTTGTAATTTCTATCCTCTTCCATGTGTTGAGACTTGTTTTGTGGCCTAGCGTGTGATCTATTCTGGAAAACATTCTATGGGCTCTGGAGAACATTGTGTGTTCTACTGTTTTTGGATGTAATGTCCTTTAGATATCTATAAACTCCAACAGGTCTATTGTGTCATTTAAGACCACTGTTGTTTTATTAATTTTCTGTCTGGATGATGTTTCAATTGATGTTAGAGGGGTGTTAAAGTCCCCTGCTATTATTGTATTATTTTCAATTTCTACTTTTATGTCTGTTTATATTTGCTTCATATGTTTAGGTGCTATATATGTTAACAAATGTATATCTTCTTCTTGTATTGATCCATTTATTAATATTTAATGTTATCTTTGTCATTTGTTATAGACTTGTTTTAAAGTCTATTTGTCCAATGTGAATATTGCTACCCCCATTTTTTGTCATTTCCATTTTCATGAAATATCTTCTTTTCATCCCCTCACTTTCAGTCTGTGTGTATCTGTAGCTCTGAATTAAATCTGTTATAAGCAGCATATATATGGGACTTGTCTTTTATCCAGCCAGTTACCCTATATCTTTTGATTGGAGTACTCATTCCATTGACATTTAAAGTAATTATTTGTAGGTATGTACTTATTGCCATGTTTTTACTTGTTTTCTGGTTGTTTTTGTAGTTCTTCTCTGTTCATTTCTTCTTCTTTTTGTTTCATCCCTTCTGATTTGATAATTAGTAGTGTACTTGTGTTCCTTTCTTCCTAGTTTTTGTGTACCTGTTTTAGGTCTTTGGTTTGTGATTACCATGGGGGTCATATATGTTGACCTATAACTATATGTATTTTTTTTGGTAAACTGGTAGTCATCTCAGTTCAAAAACATTCTAAAACATCTACGTATATTACTCCCTTCCCCAACCTTTTGTGTTTTTGATGTTATATTTTACATCTCCATGTAAAATATAGTTAATGTATACTTAATGTTACTGAAGTTATAATTGATTTATTTTATATTTTTTGTCTTTTAATCTTCATACTATATTATTTAAGTGGTTGATCCACAGCCATTACTATATATTTGCCTCTTTCATTTTCTATAGATCTGTACTTCTTGCTATAAACTTTTCTTTTCCACTTAGAGAAAACCCTTTAATATTCCTTTTAGGGTAGGTTTAATATTGATAAATTCTTTTAGTTTTTGCTTATCTGAGAAGATCTTTCTCTCTCCTTCAATTATAAATAATAATTTTACCAGGTAGAGTGTCCTAGCTTACAGGGTTTTCCTTTTCAACACTTTTAATATATTGTTCCACTCTCTTCTGGCCTATAGTTTCAGCAGAAAAATCAGCTGATAACAAAAATAAACAAATGGGATGTAATTAAACTTATAAGCTTTTGCACAGCAAAGGAAACAATGGAATGGGAGAAAATATTTGCAAACAATGCAACTGACAAGAGATTAATTTCCAAAGTATACAAACAGCTTATACAGCTCAATATGAAAAATACAAACAACCCAATCAAAAATGGGCAGGACACCTAAATAGACATTTCTCCAAGAAGACATATAGAAGACATATAGGTGGCCAACAGGCACAATAATAAATGCTGGAATGAGTACAGAGAAAACAGAACCCTCCTACTCTGTTGGTGGGAATGTAAATTTCACAGATACTATGGAAAACAATAGGGAGGTTCCTTAAAAAACTAAAAATAGAGCTAGCATATGATCCAACAATCTGCCTTCTAGGCATACATATGGAAAAGATGAAAACTCTAATTAAAAAAGATATATGCACCACAATGTTTATAGCAGCATTATTTACAATAGCCAAGAAATGGAAGCAACATAAGTGTCCATCAACAGAGGAATGAATAAAGAAGATGTGGTATATATACATACATATATATATATATATATATATATATATATATATATATATATATATATACACACACACACACACACAATGGAATACTACTCAGCCATAAAAAAGAACAAAATAATTTCATTTACAGCAATGTGAATGGACCTAGAGATTATCATACTAAGTGAAGTAAGTCAGACAGAGAAAGACAAATATCACATGATATTACTTATGTGTGGAATATAAGAAAATGATACAAATGAACTGTTTACAAACAGAAATAGACTCACAGACATAGAAAACAAATTTTTGGTTACCAAAGGGAAAAGGGCAGGAGGGATAAATTAGGAATTTGGGATTAACAGATACACAGTACTCTATATAAAACAGATAAACAAGGGCCTACTGTATAGAACAGGGAACTATAGTCAATATCTTACAATCACTTATAATGGAAAAGAATCTGAAAAAGAATATATATATATACATATATATGTATATATATGTATATATATATAAAACTGAATCACTTTGCTGTCCACCTGAAACATTGTAAATCAACTATACTTCAATAAAAAAGAAAACCAGCTGATAGCCTTTTGGGGGTTCTCTTGTACATGACTCTTTCTCTTGCTGCCCTTAGAATTGTCTGTTTATCTTTACTTTTGCCATTTTAATTATGATATATATTGTTGTGATCTGTTTGTGTTCATCTTTTTTGGGGTCCTCTGTGTTTCCTGTACCTTGATATGTTTCCTTCTTCAGTTTTAGGATGCTTTTGGCCACAATTTCATTAAATACATTTTTATCCCTCTTCTCTCTCTCTCCTCCTTCTGGGACCCCTAGTATGCAAATGTTGTCATGCTTGATATTATCCCAGAGATCTCTTAAACTCTTCTCATTTTTGTTTTTCTTTTTGCTGTTCTGATTGAGTGATTTCCATTATTCTATCTTCCAGATCACTAATGCATTATTCTGTATCACTTAGTCTGCTGTTAATACCTTCTAGTCTGTTTTTCATTTCAGTTATTTTATTCTTCAGTTCTGACTGGTTCTTTTTTTTTTTTAATTTTCTAGTTCTTTGTTAAAATTCTCACCATGTTCATCTATTCTTTTCCCTAATTCAATTAGCCTTCTTATTACTAATACTATGAATTCTTTATCCAGTAAATTATTTGTCTTTCATTATTTATTTTTTCAGGTGTTTGCTCATGCTCTTTCAATTGAGAACAGTTCCTCTGTTTTCATTTTGCTTAACTATTTATGTCTCTATGAATTTAAGTAAAACAGTTACTCATTGCAGTCTTGCATGGGTGTCCTTATGAGGGAGCATCCATGTACAGTTTGCATGTGAGCAGTGCCTTTGGTTGGAGAGATGGACTTAATGTAAACAGAAATCACATCTTTCCTCATGGTGTGCTGGCAGCTATCACCTTGGTAGTAGTTGGGGCTGGAGATGAAGGGGCTAGGGCCAGAGTTAGGTTTGAGGTGGGTCTTCCCCTCTGCTCAGTGGCCATCATCACCTTATGGAAGGCAGTGTCAGATCCCAAGTTGCTGGAGCAGAAGCCCTGAGTGTCAGGTCTGAGTTGGCTCTCTCCTCTTCCAGCACCAGCACGCTTACCCCAAATGGTAGCAATGCTAGGGCAAGAGGGGCCCATGCATGCTTTTTGCTCCTGTTGGGGCACGGGCTGTGGTGGTCTGGTCTCTGTCAGAGATCAGCATTTCTCCTGATGCACTGCACATGTGGGCACCTATAATGGCCAACCCCACCCCACCCATATGCAGCCTCAGGTCTGAGTAACCTCTGCATCCATTGCCAAGCTCTCCTCCTAGTCAGGGCGGCCCTCACTCAAGTGTGGTGTTGTGACATGAAGTAAGCAGAGCTGGAGCATTTGCTCAGCTCAGGCTCAGACTCAGCAGTATGATCACGGAAAATCAGGCAGCCACTAGAGCAGTCCTCAATCTGCCTTCTCTGTCCTGACTCAGGAGCAAGCCAGTATGCATGTTCTCCTCGTGAGCAGAGTCCAGGCATCCCACAGACCTTGTGTTATGCCCACTGGCGCTCCAACAAGCCATGGGGGTTTGTTTTCCCAGTGTCAGACCCCAGAACTGGGGTGCCCAATATGTGGCTTGAGCTGCTCACTCCTCAGAGAGGGTCTCCACCCACTTATTTTACCTTTTCCTCTGAGTGCCCTCCCAGGGGCACAGGTCCCGACCCAATCACTTCTCTTCCCCTCCTACCCAATTCCACATGTATCTCTCTTACAGCCTTGGTTGTACAGCAGTCTTTCTGCCAGTTTCCAGTTAGCTTTTAGTGAGAATTTTTCCACATGTCTATGTATTTTTGATGTGCTCATGGGAAGAGTTGAGTTCCACATTCTCCTACTCTGCCATCTTGATCCAACTTCCTTAATGTCCACACCTTAGATTCCCTTACTTTTTCCCTAATACCCTTTCTGTGTTATAGTATTTTATCTAACATACCATATTACATTTAGTCTTAATGTCTCCCTAGGCTCCTTATGGCTGTGACAGTTTCTTAGACTTTCCTTGTCTTTGATGACTTTTACTGTTTTGAAGATTACTAGTCAGGTATTTTGTAAAATGTACTTCGATTTGAACTTTCTTAACTTTTTGTCATGTTTAATGTATTAGTTTTCTATGGCTGCCATAACATTATTACCACAAACTTGGTATCTTAAAACAGCAGGCATTTATTCTCTCATAGATTTGAAGCCCAACTGGCATTTAACCCACTACAGTTAGAAAGAGATTATGAGCATTTAGGAGGAGAACAATAGCAAAGTACCATTGAACATTTGGGAGGAAAACAGAAGAAAAGTATCATTTTTATCACATAATATCAAGGGTACATATTTCCAAGATGATTTATCAATATTTATCTTGATGTTGGTCACCTGACTGAAGTAATGTTTATCAGGTTTCTCTGCTGTAAAGTTATGCCTTTTCTCCATTTCTATACTTTAATCTTTGGCAGGAAGGTACTACGTGGTGAATTATTTTTCCCCTCCTTGAAGGCAGAGTGCATATATAAATTATTTAGATTTCATCTTCATGGGAGGTTTGTTTTTTCTCTTCCATTTATTTATTATTTATTTATTCATTCATTCATTCATGCATTAAATAATTTATTTGTATTAAGTATTGAATTATAGATATTTATTTTATACTTTGGGTTATAATTTAATGGTATTTAATATTGATGTTTAAATTGTCTTAGCTTTGCCCAGTGATAACTTTTTTTGATTTTCTCCTGTTCCCTGTGCCCTATATCCACTCTTTTAAAAAATATACATAATATATACCATTGTAACCATTTTAGATGTACTGTTCAGTGGCATTAAATACATTTACAATGCTGTGCAACCATTATCACTATCCATTTCTAGAACAATTTCATCAACCCAAACAGAAACTCAGTACCCATTATACAATAATTCCCCATTCTTCCTTCCCCCAAACCCTGGAAACCTCTATTATGCTTTCTGTACCTATAAATTTGATTATCCTAGATATTCATATAAGTGTATCTAAGATAAACCAGAGCCTGACAGTAGTTAAAGGGATTAAAAACAGATTTTAGTTGGGAACTATAAAAATAGATCAAAAGAGACCTCAGTATAGAACTAGGCTCATTTCTGAATACTGCATGAAACAGTAGAGATTTATAGCCAAGGATTAGAGTGAGTGTCAGTGGATGAATAATTACTATGGGGAAACATCAGGGTTAAGGGAAATTTCTGAATAAACCAACTTTACAGAACTTTTGCTGAAGGCAAGCCAAGGTGATCAGATACTCCCTGAGGAATGGTGGATCATAGGGAATTTGATCAGATATGGTGGGTAATAAGGCTAGAGGATTCTTGCTATAATAAGTCAGCAAGATTCTTGATAAAGTTGGGTGATACAAAGATGGACACAGAAGTCCAAAGGTTGAGGCCTATTTGGGAGGAGGATTCAGAGGAACCTGACTAAAATTTGGTCAAAGAGGGAGTCTTTGTTAAATGGAATCATACAGCATTTGTCCTTTTATGTATGACTTATTTCACTTAACATATTGTTTTCACAGTTCATTTATATTGGAGCATGTGTCGGAGTTTCATCTTTATAAGGCTCAATAATATTGCAGTTTATGTGTACCACATTTTGTTCATTCATCCAATGAAGGACATTTGGGTTGTTTTCATCTTTGGAACATTGTTGTACAAATATCTGTTTGATTCCCTGTTTTCAGTTCTTTGGAGTATATATCAAGAATGTAACTACTGGACATGGCAATTCTATGTTTATCTTTTTGAGGAATCACAGTATATTTTCCACAGTGGCTGCACCATTTTATATCCCCACCAGCAATACACAAGAGTTTCCATTTCCTCACAGCACTTATGCTCACCAACACTTACTTTCCATTATCTCATAATAGCCATCTTAGTGGGAATAAACTGTTATCCCACTGTGACTTTGATTTGAATTTCCCTGATGATTAGTAATATTGACCATCTTTTATGTGCTCATTGACCATTTGTAATATCTTCTTTGGAGAAATGTCTATTAAAGTATTTTGCCTCTTTTTGAATTGGGTTTTTGTTTTTTTTTGGTTATTCTTGCATTGTAGGAGTTCTTTATGTATTCTGGATGTTAATTTCTTTTTTTTTAAACATCTTTATTGGAGTATAATTGCTTTACAATGTTGTGTTACTTTCTGCTGTATAACAAGGTGAATCAGCCATATGCATACATATATCCCCATATCCCCTCCCTCTTGTGTCTCCCTCCCACCCTACCTATCCCACCTCTCTAGGTGGTCACGAAGCACCGAGCCTATCTCCCTGTACTATGCAGCTGCTTCCGACTAGCTATCTTGAAATAGTATCAAGTATCTTTTCCTACCACAATGCTTTGAGACTAGATATCAATTACAGGAAAAAAAAACTGTAAAAAATACAAACACATGGAGGCTAAACAATATGCTACTAAATAACCAAGAAATCACTGAAGAAATCAAAGAGGAAATCAAAAAAATACCTAGAAACAAATGACAATGAAAACACGATGACCAAAACCTGTGGGATGCAGCAAAAGCTGTTCTAAGAGGGAAGTTTATAGCAATACAATCCTACCTCAGGAAACAAGAAACATCTCAAATAAACAACCTAAGCTTACACCTAAAGCAATTAGAGAAAGAAGAAGAGCAACAACAACAAAAACAAAGTTAGCAGAAAGAAATAAATCATAAAGATCAGATCAGAAATAAGTGAAAAAGAAATGAAGGAAACAATAGCAAAAATCAATAAAACTAAAAGCTGGTTCTTTGAGAAGATAAACAAAATTGATAAAACATTAGCCAGACTCATCAAAAAAAAAGGGAGAAGACTCAAATCAACAGAATTAGAAATGAAAAAGAAGTAACAACTGACACTGCAGAAATACAAAGGATCATGAGAGATTACTACAAGCAACTCTATGCCAATAAAACGGACAATCTGGAAGAAATGGACATTCTTAGAAAAGCACAACCTTCCAAAACTGAACCTGGATGTTAATTTCTTATTAAATATATGATTTGCAAATATTTTCTCCAATTCTGTGGGCTGTCTTATCACTCTATTGATATAGTTCTCTGAGGCACAGAAGTTTTAAGCTTGGTGAAATGAAACATCTATGTTTCATGTTTCCTGTGCTTTTGATGTCATATCCAGGAAATTTTCATAATATCCAATGCCATGGAGAATTCCCATGTTTTTTTCTGAGTTTTATAGTTTTAGCTCTTATTTTTAAGGCTTGGTTCCATTTCAAGTAAATTTTTACATATGGTGTATGGTAAGAACCCAACTTTATTATTTCCATGTGAATATTTAGTTTTCCCGGCACCAATTGTTAAAAAGACTCTCCTTTCCCATTTGAATATTCTTGGCACTCTTATTGAAAAATCAATTGATTGTATATGCAAGGGTTTATTTGTGATTTTTTAAATTCTAGTTGCTTGATCTATATATTAATCTTTATGCCAGTAACACTGTATTGATTACTGTAGTTTAGTAATAAATTTTTAATATAAGAAATATGAGTGCTTCAACTTCATTCTTTTTTTCAATACTGTTTTAGCTATTTGGGGTCCTTTGAGATTCCTTATGGATTTTAGTATAAATTTTTAAATAAAAACTTGCTGTTGGGATTTTGATAAAGATTGCATTAAATCTGTAGGTCACTGTTGATAGTATTGTGACCTTAACAATATTACATCTTCCTGTTCATGAACACAGGACATATTTCCATTTATTATTGTCTTCTTTAATTTCTTTCAACAATTTTCTGAAATTTTTAGTGTACACTGATTTTCTTCTTTGGTTAATTTTATTCAAAAGTATTTTATTAATTTTGATGCTATTATAAATGGAATTATTTACTTGTTTTCTTTTTGGGTTTTTCATGTTACTGTATAAAAGAGCAACAGATTTTTAGGTGCTGATTTTGTACACTGTAACTTGGCTGAAATTGTTTATTAGTTTTAACATTTATTTGTGAACTATTTAGTGTTTTCTGCATATAAGATCATGTTATCTGCAAACAGATTATTTTAACACTACCTTTATAATTTTGTAATTTGTAATTTGATGTCTTTATTTCTTTTTCTGCTTAATTATTTTGACTAGAATTTTCAATACTATGTTGAATAGACATGGCAAAAGTGATCATTCTTGTCTAATTCTTTATGTTAGTGGAAAAGATTTCAGTGTTCCATTATTGAGTATAATGTTAGCTGTGGGCTTTTCATAGATGAGCTTTACTATGATGATGACATCACCTTCTATTGCTTGTTTATTTCTGGTATTTGATAACAGAAAGAGGTTTTGAATTTGGCAAATGATTTCTCTGCATTAATTGAGGTGATCATTTGATGTTTTTTTTTCCACTTCATTCTGTTAACATGGTATATTACATTGATAATTTTTCATATGTTGAACTATCCTTCCATTTCAGGAATAAATCTCACTTCATGGTGTTTAATCTTTTTAATGTGCTGCTGAATTTGGTTTACCAGTACTTTGGTCAGGATTTTTTCATCACAAATCATAAGGAATATTGGTCTATAATTTTCTTATGATATATTTGTCTGGTTTGAGATATGAATAATACTGGCTTCATAGAATGAGTTAAGAGGTGTCAAAAAAAGTGTCCACTACTCTTCTATTTGGGGAAAGAGTTTGAAAAGAATTGGCATTATTATTATTTTTTTAATATTTGGTAGAATTCAACAGTGAAGGCATCTGGTATAGACTTTCCTTTGTTCAGAGGTTTTTGATTACTGACTCAGCCTCCTTACTAGTTATTTCTCTACTGAGATTTTCTAGTTCTTTATTCAGCTTTGATAGCTAGTGTGTGGTATGAACTGAATTGTGTCCCCCAAAATGTATATGTTGAAGCTCTAACCCCCAATATTACTGTGTTTGGAGATAGAGCTTTTAGGAGGTAATTAGGATTTCTGGCTTTTTAAGAAGAGGAAGAGAGCAAGCTCTCCCTCTGCCATATGAAGGTAAAACAAAAAGATGGCCATCTGCAAGCCAGGAAGTGAACTTTCACTAGAACCTGACCATGCTGACACTCTGATTTTATACTTCCCTTCTCCAGAACTACGAGAAAATGTCTGTTGTTTAAGTCACCCAGTAAATGGTATTTCATTATAACAGCCTGAGCTGACTAATATAGTTTGTTTCTAGGAATTTGTCCATGCCCCCTAGATTCAATTCTCCAATGCATGTACAAACGTTCTTATTCTCTGATAACCCTTTTTATTTCCATAATGTTCCCACATTTATCTCCGACTTTAATAATATGAATCTTTTCTGTTTTTCCTTAGCCAATATAGCTAATGGTGTGCCAATTTACTTATCTTTTCAAAGAACGAGTTTTTGTTTTTCTTGATTTTCTCTGTTTCCTTTCTACGCCCTTTTATTTATATCCACTTTAATATGCATTATTTCCTCCCTTCTGCTATTTTTCAGTTTAGTGTGCACTTTCTTTTCTAGTGCCTTAAGATGTAAAGTTAGGTTACTGTTTGACATTATTCTTCTTTTTACTGTATACAACTACAAATGTAAATTTCCATTGTAATACTTCTTTTGCTGCATCCCAACAAGTTTTTTTTATGTTGTATTTTCCTTTTCATTGGTCTGAAGATATTTTTAAATTTCCCTTATGATTTCTTCTTTAAGCTGATTGTTTATTAAATAAATGTTAATTAATTTATCTGTGAAATTTCCACTTTTCCTTCTATTATTGATTTCAAGCTTCATTCCATTGTTATTAGAAAAATTTTACTCTGTATGATTTTAATATTCAAAATGTATTAAGGTTTGTTTTGTAGCCTAAAGTACTGCCTATCTTGGAGAATGTTCCATTAGCACTAAGAAAATGTGTTTTCTGCTGTTATGAAGTAAGTGTCCTATATATATATGTCAGGTCTAATAGGTTTATAATGTTGTTCAAATGTTCTGTTAACATATTGATCTTCTATCTGGTTATTCTATCCATTATTGAAAGTGAAGTAATAAAATTTCCATTTTTTTTAACTGCTGTCTATTTGTCCCTTTGATTATATCTGCTTCATGTACTTTGGAGCTGTGATATTCAGTACATATATGTTTATAATTGTATTATATTATTGAAGTGACACTTTTATCAATATATAGTGTCCTTCCTTGTGTTTTGTAACAGTTTTTGACTTAAAGTCTCTTTTTTATATTGATATAGGCACCTCAACTCCTTTTTGTTACTACTTACATGGAATATATTTGTCATTCCTTTCACTTTCAAACCATTTGGTTCATTAAACTGAAGTGAGTTTCTTTTGGACAGAATATTGTTAGATAATGTATTTTCATCAATTGTACCAATCTATGTTTTTTGAATTTAGAGCCTAATCCATTTACATGTAAAGTAGTTACTGACAATGAAGCAATTTCTTCTGCAATTTTGTTATTTTTTCTGTATGTCATGACTTCCCCCCCCACTCATTTTCTTCTTTACAACTTCTTTTGTGTTTATTGGAGTCTTTTTTCGTGTTGTTTTAGACTTTAGTCTTATTTATTTATATATTTGTTTATTTTTAACATCTTTTTTGGAGTATAATTGTTTTACAATGGTGTGTTAGTTTCTGCTTTATAACAAAGTGAATCATCTATACATATACATATATCCCCATATCTCCTCCCTCTTGCATCTCTCTCTCACCCTCCCTAACCCACCCCTCTAGGTGGTCACAAAACACTGAGCTGATCTCCCTATGCTAGGCATCTGCTTTCCACTAGCTATCTAGTTTACATTTGGTAGTGAATATATGTCCACTCTCTCTTCATCCCAGCTTACCCTTCCCCCTCCCTGTGTCCTCAAGGCCATTCTCTACATTTGTGCCTTTATTCCTGTTCTGACCCTAGGTTCTTCAGAAACTGGTTTTTTTTTTTAGATTCCTTATATATGTGTTAGCATACAGTATTTGTTTTTCTCTTTCTCACTTACTTCACTCTGTCTAACAGACTCAAGGTCCATCCACCTTACGACAAATAACTCAATTTCATCTCTTTTTATGGCTGAGTAATATTCCATTGTATATATGTGCCACATCTTTTTTTTTTAAATTTGAATTTTCAAGTTTTTATTTTTTATTTTTCACAAGTAGGAAGTTATTTTTACTGTTGTTATTTTTCTCATCCAATTCACCACCTCCTCTCCCCTCTTTTTTATATTCTGGAAAAATATATAGTATAGCATAAAATTTGCCATTTTAACCAATTTTAAATTTACAATTCAGTGGCATTAATTACATTCAAAATGTTATGCAACCATCCCCAGTATCTATTTCCAAAACTTTTTCATCACTGCAGACAGAAACTCTGTAAACATTAAGCAATAATTCCCCATTCTTTTTTCCCCTAAGACTCTGGTAACGACTAATGTACTTTCTGTTTCTATGAATTTACCTCTTTTAGATATTTCATAAAATATTTGTTCTTTGTTTTTTTTTTTTACATCTTTATTGGAGTATAATTGTTTTACAATGGTGTGTTAGTTTCTGCTTTATAACAAAGTGAATGAGATATACATATACATATGTTCCCATATCTCTTCCTTCTTGCATCTCCCTCCCTCCCACCCTCCCCGTCCCACCCCTCTAGGTGGTCACAAAGCACAGAGCTGATCCCCCTGTGCTATGTGGCTGCTTCCCACCAGCCATCCATTTCACGCTTGGTAGTGTATATATGTCCATGCCACTCTCTCCCTCCGTCACATCCCACCCTTCCCCCTCCCCATATCTTCAAGTCCACTCTCTAGTAGGTCTGTGTCCTCATTCCCGTCTTGCCACTAGGTTCTTCATGACCTTTTTTTTTTCTTAGATTCCATATATATGTGTTATCATACTGTATTTGTTTTTCTCTTTCTGACTTACTTCACTCTGTATGACAGACTCTAACTCCATTCAACTCACTACAAATAACTCCATTTCATTTCTTTTTATGGGTGAGTAATATTCCATTGTATATATGTGCCACATCTTCTTTATGCATTCATCCGATGATGGACACTTAGGTTGCTTCCATGTTCTGGCTATTGTAAATAGAGCTGCAATGAACATTTTGGTACATGACCATTTTTGAATTATGGTTTGCTCAGGGTATATGCCCAGTAGTGGGATTGCTGGGTTGTATGGTAGATCTATTTTTAGTTTTTAAGGAACCTCCATACTGCTCTCCATAGTGGCTGTATTCAATTTACATTCCCACCAACAGTGCAAGAGGGTTCCCTTTTCTCCACACTCTCTCCAGCATTTATTGTTTCTAGATTTTTTGATGATGACTATTTTGACCAGTGTGAGATGATCTCATTGTAGTTTTGATTTGCATTTCTCTAATGATTAATGATGTTGAGCATTCTTTCATGTGTTTGTTGGCAATCTGTATATCTTCTTTGGAGAAATGTCTATTTAGGACTTCTGCCCAATTTTGGATTGGGTTGTTTGATTTTTTTGTTATTGAGCTGCATGAGCTGCTTGTAAATCTTGGAGATTAATCCTTTGTCAGTTGCTTCATTTGCAAATATTTTCTCCCATTCTGAGGGTTGTCTTTTGGTCTTGTTTATGGTTTCCTTTGCTGTGCAAAAGCTTTTAAGTTTCATTAGGTCCCATTTGTTTATTTTTGTTTTTATTTCCATTTCTCTAGGAGGTGGGTCAAAAAGGATCTTGCTGTGATTTATGTCATAGAGTGTTCTGCCTATGTTTTCCTCTAAGAGTTTGATAGTGTCTGGCCTTACATTTAGGTCTTTAATACATTTTGAGTTTATTTTTGTGTATGGTGTCAGGGAGTGTTCTAATTTCATACTTCTACAAGTACCTGTCCATTGTTCCCAGCACAACTTATTGAAGAGGCTGTCTTTTCTCCATTGTATATGCTTGCCTCCTTTATCAAAGATAAGGTGACCATATGTGCGGGAGTTTATCTCTGGGCTTTCTATCCTGTTCCATTGATCTATGTTTCTGTTTTTGTTCCAGTACCATACTGTCTTGATTACTGTAGCTTTGTAGTATAGTCTGAAGTCAGGGAGCCTGATTCCTCCAACTCCATTTTTCGTTCTCAAGATTGCTTTGGCTATTTGGGGTCTTTTGTGTTTCCATACAAATTGTGAAATTTTTTGTTCTACTACTGTGAAAAATGTCAGTGGTTGTTTGATAGGGATTGCATTGAATCTGTAGATTGCTTTTGGTATTAGAGTCATTTTCACAATGTTGATTCTTCCAATCTAAGAACATGGTATATCTCTCCATCTATTTGTATCATCTTTAATTTCTTTCATCAGTGTCTTTTAATTTTCTGCATACAGGTCTTTTGTCTCCTTAGGTAGGTTTATTCCTAGATATTTTTTTCTTTTTGTTGCAATGGTAAATGGGAGTGTTTTCTTAAATTCACTTTCAGATTTTTCATCATTAGTGTATAGGAATGCCAGAGATTTCTGTGCATTAATTTTGTATCCTGCTACTTTACCAAATTCATTGATTAGCTCTAGTAGTTTTCCGGTAGCATCTTTAGGATTCTCTATGTATAGTATCATGTCATCTGCAAACAGTGACAGCTTTACTTCTTCTTTTCCGATTTGGATTCCTTTTATTTCTTTTTCTTCTCTGATTGCTGTGGCTAAAACTTCCCAAACTATGTTGAATAATAGTGGTGAGAGTGGGCAACCTTGTCTTTTTCCTGATCTTAATGGAAATGGTTGCAGTTTTTCACCATTGAGGATGATGTTGGCTGTGGATTTGTCATATATGGCCTGTATTATGTTGAGGAAAGTTCCCTCTATGCCTACTTTCTGCAGGGCTTTTATCATAAATGCGTGTTGAATTTTGTCAGAAGCTTTCTCTGCGTCTATTGAGATGATCATATGGTTTTTCTCCTTCAATTTGTTAATATGGTGTATCACGTTGATTGATTAGTGTATATTGAAGAATCCTTGCATTCCTGGAATAAACCCCACTTGATCATGGTGTATGATCCTTTTAATGTGCTGTTGGATTCTGTTTGCCAGTATTTTGTTGAGGATTTTTGCATCTATGTTCATCACTGATATTGGCCTCTAGTTTTCTTTCTTTGTGACATCTTTGTCTGGTTTTGGTATCAGGGTGATGGTGGCCTCGTAGAATGAGTTGGAGAGTGTTCCTCCCTCTGCAGTATTTTGGAAGAGTTTGAGAAGGATAGGTGTTAGCTCTTCTCTAAATGTTTGATAGAATTCGCCTGTGAAGCCATCTGGTCATGGGCTTTTGTTTGTTGGAAGATTGTTAATCACAGTTTCAATTTCAGTGCTTGTGATTGGTCTGTTCATATTTTCTATTTCTTCCTGGTTCAGTCTCGGCAGGTTCTGCATTTCTAAGAATCTGTCCATTTCTTCCAGGTTGTCCATTTTATTGGCATAGAGTTGCTTGTAGTAATCTCTCATGATCCTTTGTATTTCTGCAGTGTCAGTGGTTTCTTCTCCTTTTTCATTTCTAATTTTATTGATTTGAGTCTTCTCCCTTTTTTTCTTGATGAGTCTGGTTAATGGTTTATCAATTTTGTTTATGTTCTCAATGAACCAGCTTTTAGTTTTGTTGAACTTTCCTATTGTTTTCTTCATTTCTTTTTCATTTATTTCTGATCTGATCTTTATGATTTCTTTCCTTCTGCTAACTTTGGGTTTTTTTTTTTGTTCTTCTTTCTCTAATTGCTTTAGGTGCAAGGTTAGGTTGTTTATTCGAAATGTTTCCTGTTTCTTGAGGTAGGCTTGTAGTGCTATAAATTTTCCTCGTAGAACTGCTTTTGCTGCATCCCTCAGGTTTTGGGTCGTCGTGTCTGCATTGTCATTTTTTTCTAGGTATTTTTTGATTTCCCCTTTGATTTCTTCAGTGATCACTTCATTATTAAGTAGTGTATTGTTTAGCCTCTATGTGTTTGTATTTTTTACAGATCTTTTCCTGTAATTTATATCCAGTCTCATAGCATTGTAGTCAGAAAAGATACTTGATATGATTTCAATTTTCTTAAACTTAACAAGGCTTGATTTGTGACCCAAGATATGATCTATCCTAGAGAATGTGCATGAGCACTTGAGAAATTTGTGTATTCTGTTGTTTTTGGTTGGAATGTCCTATAAATATCAATTAAGTCCATCTTGTTTAATGTATCATTTAAAGCTTGTGTGTCCTTATTTATTTTCATTTTGGATGATCTGTCCATTGGTGAAAGTGGGGTGTTAATGTCCCCTACTATCATTGTGTTATTGTTGATTTCCCCTTTTATGGCTGTTAGTATTTGCCTTATGTATTGAGGTGCTCCTAGGTTGGGTGCATAAATATTTACAATTGTTATATCTTCTTCTTGGATCGATCCCTTGATCATTATATAGTGTCCTTCTTTGTCTCTTGTAATAGTCTTTATTTTAAAGTCTATTTTGTCTGATATGAGAATTGCTACTCCAGCTTTCTTTTGATTTCCATTTGCATGGAATATCTTTTTCCATCCCCTCACTTTCAGTCTGTATGTGTCTCTCGGTCTGAAGTGGGTCTCTTGTAGACAGCATATATACGGGTCTTGTTTTTGTATCCATTCAGCCAGTCTGTGTCTTTTGGTGGAATCATTTAATCCATTGACATTTAAGGTAATTATTGATATGTATGTTCTTATTCCCATTTTCTTAAATGTTTTGGGTTTGTTATTGTAGGTGTTTTCCTTCTCTTGTGTTTCTTGCCTAGAGAAGTTCCTTTAGCATTTGTTGTAAAGCTGGTTTGGTGGTGCTGAACTCTCTCAGCTTTTGCTTGTCTGTAAAGGTTTTAATTTCTCCATCAAATCTGAATGAGATCCTTGCTGGGTACATTAATCTTGGTTGTAGGTTTTTCTCCTTCATCACTTTAAGTATATCCTGCCACTCCCTTCTGGCTTGCAGAGTTTCTGCTGAAAGATCAGCTGTTAACCTGATGGGGATTCCCTTGTGTGTTATTTGTTGTTTTTCCCTTGCTGCTTTTAATATGTTTTCTTTATATTTAATTTTTGATAGTTTGATTAATATGTGTCTTGGCGTGTTTCTGCTTGGATTTATCCTGTATGGGACTCTCTGTGCTTCCAGGACTTGATTAACTATTTCCTTTCCCATATTAGGGAAGTTTTCAACTATAATCTCTTCAAATGTTTTCTCAGTCCCTTTCTTTTTCTCTTCTTCTTCTGAGAACCCTATAATTCGAATGTTGGTGCGTTTAATGTTGTCCCAAAGGTCTCTGAGACTGTCCTCAGTTCTTTTCATTCTTTTTTCTTTATTCTGCTCTGCAGTAGTTATTTCCACTATTTTATCTTCCAGATCACTTATCCGTTCTTCTGCCTCAGTTATTCTGCTATTGATCTCTTCTAGAGTATTTTTAATTTCATTTATTGTGTTGTTCATCGTTGCTTGCTTCCTCTTTAGTTCTTTTAGGTCCTTGTTAAATGTTTTTTTGCATTTTGTCTATTCTGTTGCCAAGATTTTGGATCATCTTTACTGTCAGTATTCTGAATTCTTTTTCAGGTAGACTGCTTATTTCCTCTTCATTTGTTAGGTCTGGTGTGTTTTTACCTTGCTCCTTCATCTGCTCTGTGTTTTTCTGTCTGCTCATTTTGCTTATCTTACTGTGTTTGGGGTCTCCTTTTTGCAGGCTGCAGGTTCATAGTTCCTGTTGTTTTCGGTATCTGTTCCCAGTGGCTAAGGTTGGTTCAGTGTGTTGTGTAGGCTTCCTGGTGGAGGGGACTAGTGCCTGTGTTCTGGTGGATGAGGCTGGATCTTGTCTTTCAGGTGGGCAGGTCCACATCTGGTGGTGTGTTTTGGGGTGTCTGTGGCCTTATTATGATTTTAGGCAGCCTCTCTGCTAATGGGTGGAGCTGTGTTCCTGTCTTGCTAGTTGTTTTGCATAGGATGTCCTGCACTGTAGCTTGCTGGTCGTTGAGTGAAGCTGGGTCTTGGCGTTGAGATGGAGATCTCTGGGAGATTTTTGCCATTTGATATTATGTGGAGCTGGGAGGTCTCTTGTGGACCAGTGTCCTGAAGTTGGCTCTCCCACCTCAGAGGCACAGCCCTGATGCCTGGCTGGAGCACCAAGAACCTTTCATCCACACGGCTTAGAATAAAAGGGAGAAAAAATAGGAAGAAAAAAAGAAAGAGGATAAAATAAAATAAAGTTATTAAAGTAAAAATAAAAATATAATTTTTAAGAAAAAAAGAAAAAAAATTTTTTTAAGTAAAAAAAAAAAAGGACGGATAGGACCCTAGGACAAATGGTGAAAGCAAAGCTCTACAGACAAGATATCACACAGAAGCATGCACATACACACTCACAGAAAGAGGAAAAGGGGGAAAAAATAATATATCTTGCTCCCAAAGTCCACCTCCTCAATTTGGGATGATTCATTGTCTTTTCAGGTATTCCACAGATGCAGGTACATCAAGTTCTTTGTGGAGCTTTAATCTGCTGCTTCTGAGGCTGCTGGGAGAAATTTCCCTATCTCTTCTTTGTTCGAACAGCTCCCAGGGTTCAGCTTTGGATTTGGACCCGCCTTTGCGTGTAGGTCGCCTGAGGACGTCTGTTCTTCGCTCAGACAGGATGGGGTTAAAGGAGCAGCTGCTTCGGGGGCTCTGGCTCACTCAGGCTCGGGGGAGGGAGGGATTCGGATGCAGGTCGAGCCTGCGGCGGCAGAGGCCGGCGTGACGTTGCAGCCGCCTGAGGAGCGCTGTGCGTTCTCCCAGGGAAGTTGTCCCTGGATCATGGTACCCTGGCAGTGGCGGGCTGCACAACCTCCTGGGAGAGGCGGTGTGGATAGTGACCTGTGCTTGCACAGAGGCTTCTTGGTGGCGGCAGCAGCAGCCTTAGTGTCTCATGCCCGTCTCTGGGGTCCGCCCTGATAGCCGTGGCTCGCGCCCATCTCTGGAGCTCCTTAAAGCGGCGCTCTTAATCCCCTCTCCTCGCGCTCCAGGAAACAAAGAGGCAAGAAAAAGTCTCTTGTCTCTTTGGCAGCTCCAGACCTTTTCCCGGACTCCCTTCCGGGTAGCTGTGGTGCGCTAACCCCTTCAGGCTGTGTTCACGCAGCCAACCCCAGTCTTCTCCCTGCAATCTGACTGAAGCCCGAGCCTCAGCTCCCAGCTGCCCCACGCCCCGGCTGGTGAGCAGACAAGCCTCTCAGGCTGGTGAGTGCTGCTCGGCACCGATCCTCCGTGTGGGAATCTCTCTGCTTTGCCCTCCGCACCCGTTGCTGTACTCTCCTCCGTGGCTCCGAAGCTTCCTCCCCTCCGCCACCCGCAGTCTCCGCCCGCGAAGGGGCTTCCTAGTGTGTGGAAACCTTTCCTCCTTCACAGCTCCCTCCCATTGGTGCAGGTCCCATCCCTATTCTTTTGTCTCTGTTGTTTCTTTTTTCTTTTGCCCTACCCAGGTACGTGGGGAGTTTCTTGCCTTTTAGGAGGTGTGTTGTCTTCTGCCAGCGTTCAGTGGGTGTTCTATAGGAGCAGTTCCACGTGTAGATGTATTTCTGATGTATCTTTGGGAGGAAGGTGATCTCCGCCTCTTACTCTTCCGCCATCTTCTCCTCCATCCTCGCCACATCTTCTTTATCCAATCATCTGTTGATGGACACTTAGGTTGCTTCCATATCCTGGCTATTGTAAATAGAGCTGCAATGAACATTGTGGTACATGACTCTTTTTGAATTATGGTTTTCTCAGGTTATATGCCCAGTAATGGGATTGCTGGGTCATATGGTAATTCTATTTTCAGTTTTTTAAGGAACCTCCATACTGGTCTCCATAGTGACTGTATCAATTTACATTCACACCAATAGTGCAAAAGGGTTTCGTTTTCTCCACACCGTCTCCAACATTTATTCTTTGTAGATTTTTTGATGATGGCCATTCTGACTGGAGTGTGGTGATACCTCATTGTAGTTTTGATTTGCATTTCTCTAATGATTATTGATATTGAGTATCCTTTCATGTGTTTGTTGGCAATCTGTATATCTTCTTTGGAGAAATGTCTACTTAGGTCTTCTGCCCCTTTTTGGATTGGGTTGTTTGTTTTTTTGATATTGAGCTGCATGTGTTGCTTTTATGTTTTGGAGATTAATCCTTTGTCAGTTGCTTCATTTGCAAATATTTGCTCCCATTCTGAGGGTTGTCTTTGGTCTTGTTTATGGTTTCCTTTGCAGTGCAAAAGCTTTTAAGTTTCATTAGGTCCCATTTGTTTATTTTTGTTTTTATTTCCATTTCTCTAGGAGGTGGGTCAAAAAGGATATTGCTGTGATTTATGTCATAGAGTGTTCTGCCTATGTTTTCCTCTAAGAGTTTTATATTGTCTGGCCTTACATTTAGGTCTTTAATCCATTTTGAGTTTATTTTTGTGTATGGTGTTAAGGAGTGTTCTAATTTCATTCTTTTACATGTAACTGTCCAGTTTTCCCAGCACCACTTATTGAAGAGGCTGTCTTTTCTCCATTGTATATTTTTGCCTCCTTTATCAAAGACAAAGCGACCATATGTTTGTGGGTTTATCTCTGGGCTTTCTATCCTGTTCCATTGATCTATATTTCTGTTTTTGTGCCAGTACCATATTGTCTTGATTACTGTAGCTTTGTAGCATAGTGTGAAGTCCAGGAGCCTGATTCCTCCAGCTCCGTTTTTCATTCTTAAGATTGCTTTGGCTATTCGGGGTCTTTTGTGTTTCCATACAAATTGTGAATTTTTTTGTTCTAGTTCTGTGAAAAATGCCGTTGGTAGTTTGATAGGGATTGCACTGAATCTGTAGATTGCTTTGGGTAGTATAGTCATTTTCACAATGTTGATTCTTCCAGTCCAAGAACATGGTATTTCTCTCCATCTGTATCATCTTTAATTTTTTCATCAGTGTCATATCTTTCTGCATACAGTTCGTTTGTCTCCTTAGGTAGGTTTATTCCTAGCTTTTTTTTGTTTCAATGGTAAATGTGAGTGTTTCCTTAATTTCTCTTTCAGATTTTTCATCATTAGTGTGTAGGAATGCAAGGAATCCAAGGATTCTTCAATATATGCAAATCAATCAATGTGATAAACCAGATTAACAAACTGAAGGAGAAAAACCATATGATCATCTCAATAGATGCAGAAAAAGCTTTCGACAAAATTCAACACCCATTTATGATAAAAACCCTCCAGAAAGTAGTCATAGAGGGAACTTACCTCAACATAATAAAGGTCATATATGACAAACCCACAGCTAACATCGTTCTCAATGGTGAATAAGTGAAACCATTTCCTCTAAGATCAGGAAGAAGCCAAGGTTGTCCACTCTCACCACTATTAATCAACATAATTTTGGAAGTTTGAGCCACAGCAATCAGAGAATAAAAAGAAATAAGTAATCTAAATTGGAAAAGAAGTAAAGCTGTCACTGTTTGCAGATGACATGGTACTAGGCATAGAGAATCCTAAGGATGCTATCAGAAAACTACTGGAGCTAATCAATGAATTTGTTAAAGTAGCAGGAGTAATTGATTTTTGAATGTTAAACCAGCTTTGCATACCTGGCATAAATCTCACTTGGTCATGGTGTATAATTCATTTTTACATTGCGTAATTTGATTTGCTAATATTGTTTTGAGGATTTTTGCATCTAGTTCATGTATGTAGTGTTCTGTAGTTTTCTTATAATGTCTTTGGCTTTGGTATTAAAATAATACTGGCCTCATAGAATCAGTTAGGAGTCTTTCTCTCCACATCTATCTTCTGAAAAAGAATATAAAGTATTTTATCCCCCGTACTCTTGACCTATTTTGTTTTTATATTTTAGGTAAAGTACTGATAATTAATGTATATTTGGGTTTTGTTTTTTATTCACTCACAATCTCTATCAGTTAATTGATGAATTTGGATTTTTCACAGAGCGATTATTGATATGGTTTGATTAACATCTACCATGCTTGTAATAGTTTCCTATTATTTGCACTTGTTTGATTATTTTTTCTTTCTATTATTCTTCCTTTTTTGGTTTATATTGAGCATTTTAGATAAATCTATTTCTCCTCTCTGAGCATACTGATAATATTTCTTTTTATAAGTATTTAGTTGTTGCCCTGCAGTATGCAATGTACATTTCTAACTAATCTATGGCCACTCCCAAATAATAGTATAAAACTTCACAGTAGTGTAAGTTCCTTATAATACTCTATTCCCAATCCCTTCATCCAATTTCTTGTAACATTGCTATCATTCAGTTCACTTATTCATATGCTGTAATCAACAAATATGTTATTATTATTAATTTGAACATTATCTACTAGAGAAATTAAGAATCATAAATACTTTACTTCCATTACATTCATTTACTTTCCAATGTTTTTACTTTCTTTTTTTATATCTGAGTTTCTTACCTATACAATATTTCCTTTACTTGGAGACCTTCTTTCACCATTTCTTTTAGGGCAGCTCTGATGGTTTTAAATGCCATCGGTTTTTGTTTCTATGAGAAAGTCTTTATATCACTTTCATTTTTGATGGATTATTTATTTGAATGTTAATTGCTAGGTTGGTGGTTGTACTAATTATTTATGTCTACCATAACAAATTACCACAGTCTGGATGGATTAAGGTAACAGAACCTTATTCATAACAATTCTAGAAGTTAGAAGTCCAAAATCTATGTGTCAGTAGGGCTGTGCTCTCCTGAAGCTCTAGATGATATTCTATTTCTTGTGTCTGTCAGATTTGGTATATATATATATACCAGTTTTGTGTATATATATACACACACACACACACACACACACACACACGGATATACACATGAATATAAAGTTACATAAATAAAACATTCAAACAAACCTTGGCTGCACATTTCAAATAAAATCATAGAGTTTTATCTTTTATTTTCAGCAGTAACTTTGCCCTGAAAGAATTGAATCCCTGTCTATACTTCTCATGGTCCAAGACTCCACTAGAAAACAGTTGTTCTATGCAGTTTGATCGAGATAGAATGATTACTACTAGCATATTCAGTTATTCCAAGTAGTTCTTATGCCAAGAAGAGGAAACTTGAAATTATAGGCTTTCTTTTTAATTTATTTTTGAACTATGATAAGTAAGAATAACTAAGTCCAGTTCAACTCCAACTAAATGAAGAAAATTAAAGTAAAACAAAAAACTGGAGAAAGTGTTTAAGTAAGGCAATTCATCTATTTACAGACTTTGTTTAAATTATATTAATTAATTGAATTTACAATCACTAACTTACAGTACATATGCATGCTGTAGGCTACACAGATATTACTTCTTCTCCCCCCTTATATGATTTAGATAGAATTATTTTTCCAACATAAAAGTAATGGTAGAATAAAGCTGGTGACATGATCAGAAATGGTAGACTAGGTAATTCCAGAGTTTGGTCCATCCCCCAAATTATGTCAGAATAAATTTTTGCATAGCTTTGTATCTAGTCAAAAACTCAAAAGAACTAAAGGTAGGCTTGGTGAAGAAAGAAGTTGGTGCTTTATGATAAAAAGCACTATGGCTTTTAAACTGCACAACTACCTTCCCAAACTCCAAATAGACAGTGGTTATGAAGATAGCAGCTCACATTCCTGGTGCTAGTTGCTATTGACAGTGAGAGCATGTTCACAAAAGGCCTGAGAAGACTCTAAGATTTTATACCTCGCCTTTATCTTTAGGATCTCTTAAGCAGGAATTAAATTTGGCTAAGGCAGAATGGTATATGTAATAGTTTGACATGAAGTACTGTCTCAACACAAAGCCAATCTGCAAAGGCTGAGATTTTTTTTTTTCTTGTATTCCCTTTTTTTTTCGTTTTTGGTTCCAGGTGTTTTTAAGACCACTACCTAATAACTATTTGACCAGTAAGCAATGAATCACAGACTTCAGTGGCCACATATGACATAGTATTCAGTCTTTACAAAAATAGTTTAGAAAAATAAATAAACAAGCAAACAACAATGGCCGACATCAAGCACTAATAACAAATCATGGTTATCGGAAACAAAGTGATATCAAGCTTTGATGTCATGAGTGATGTCAGGGTCATGGCAAATTTGTGTGTGGCTCTGTCCCTTTAAAGCTACAACCAGTAAAACATCCAGAACTCAACAAATATACCCCTTCCCAAGACACCAGGATGCCAGAGAAGTCTATATATCTGTACATCTAAAGTTAGATGGAGTGGAACACATAGAGGAGGCAGAACCAGAGGAAGGATGGAGACCATGCTGGTAATCCCAGCCTTCCGGCTACAACAGCTGAGCTCATAGCCCCAGAGAAGCCAGTAACAGCTGGGGAGGTAGCACACATAACCTCAGCCTCCCATCCACAGTGGTGCTCTCAGCCACAGGTATCTGGAAAACAGTGACAGTGTGGTCTGAGATCCTATCCCTCAAGCTGCAAAGACCCTCATGATTCCTGCCCCCTACACCCCATTCACAACAGCAGAGGCCATGAACCCTACAACACCTGAGAGAGCAGAGATGTCCATGTGAGCCCAGCTCCCACAAACTCTCCCCTCCAATGTGGTGGTGGAGTCTGCAACTCAAAGGATCCCAGTCATGGTGGAAGAGCCCACTGTCCTGGTGCCCCAGAGAGTGATACAAGCAACACTGACAGCAGCAAGGTAGCAATGACCATGGAGGCAAAAGAAGCAATAATGAGGTCGTGGAGCAGCACCTCTGACAGAGGCAGTGGGAGGTAGAATGCCAAATATAACTAGAGACAGCTCAGGTAAAAGGAATAAAAAACTTGTGTTATAATAACACCTACTGGAAAACAAAAGAAAAGCCTGACCTTGCTCCTCATTTCTTCAAGCTGGGAAAGTGCTTCTAGACTCAGCTGTCCCCTGGCTCAGACATCTGAGAAAGATATCTATCTACATGAAGTATACAGACGCTTCTTTAGGAAGAAGAGCCATAAGAAATTTGACTGACTTGAAAAATAACATAGCTCTATTCACTGTTTTAGGAAAATCTTCCTGGTTCCTGTGTGTAGTGGATTCAGAATGCTTTTGCTATGAAGATTTAAAAATAAACTAAGAAGTAAGGAGGAAGGAGGCAAGATGGTGGAGTGGATGGACTTGAACTCAACCCCTCTTATGGAAGCACCAAAATCACAACTAACTGCTAAACAAACACTGACAAAATAAAATGCTGGAACCTACCAAAAAAAGATAAGCTACATCCAAAGACAAAGAAGAAGCCAAAAAGAAGAGACAAAGAAGAGATGGTAGGAGGGGTGCAATTGTGAAAAAATAAAATCCCATACATGACAGGTGAGCAACTCACAAACTAGAAAATAATTATACCACAGAAGTTATCCCACAAGAGTGAAAGTTCTGAGCCCCATGTTGGACTCCCCAGCCTGGGGTCTGTCCATGGGAGGAGGAGTCCCCCAGAGATTCTGACTTTGAAGGCCAGCAGGGGGTGACCACAGGAATTCCACAGGACTGGGGGAAACAGAAACTCCACAATTGGAAGGCACACACAGGGTCTCATGTGCAACAGAACCCAGGGAATAAAGCTATGACCACGTAAGACAATGGATATACTTGCTAGTGTTGGAGGGTGCCCAGCAGAGGCAGGGGTTGGCTGTGGCTCACTGTGAGGACACTAGCAGTGGTGGCTCTCACGTATGCTCATTGGTGTGGGCCCTCTAGGAGGCTGTCATTTTCTCACTAAGACATGGCCCCACCCAACTGTCTGTAGGCTCAAGTGCTAGGATGCATCAGGCCACACAACCAGCAAGGCAGGAACACAACCCCACCCATCAGCAGACAGGCTGCTTAGAGTCTTCCTGAATAAACAGCTGCCTGATAATAAACACATATCTTGACACGGCCCTGCCCACCAGAGGGACAAGACCCAGCTCCACACACCAGTGGGCAGGAGCCAGTACCTCCCACCAGGAAGCCTGCACAAGCCTCTTAGAGAGACTCATCCACCAGGGGGCAGGCAGCAGAAAGTAGAAGAACTACAACCCTGCAGCCTACAAAACAGAAACCACAATGACAGGAATTTAGACAAAACGAGACAGCAGAAGAATATGTCCCAGAAGAACAACTAAGTGAAGTGAAGATAGGCAATCTACAATAAAAAAAAAAAAAACAACTCAGAGTAATGAGAGTAAAAATGATCCAAGATCTCAGAAAAAGAATGGAGGCACTGATTGAGAAGATACAAGATATATATATAATAGAACTAGAAGAACTAAAGAACAAATGAAAAGAGATGAACAATACAATAATTGAAATGAAAAATACACTAAAAGGAATCAATAGCAGAGTAACTGAGGCAGAAGAACAGATAAATGACATGGAAGACAGAATGGTGGAAATCACTGCCATGAAACAGAATAAAGAAAAAAGAATGAGAATAAATGAGGACACACTAAGAGACCTCTGGGAAAACAATAAACACACCAAGATTTGCATTATAGGGGTCCCAGAAGGAGAAGAGAAAAACAAAGGGTCTGAGAAAATATTTGAAGCGATAATAGATGAAAACTTCCCTAACATGGGAAAGGAAACAATCATCCAAGTCCAGGAAGCTCAGAGAGTACCAGGCAAAAAAAAATCCAAGGAGTAATATACTGAGACACATAATAAACAAATTGATGAAAATTAGAGACAAAGAAAAATATTAAAGGAAACAAAGGAAAGGCAACAAAAAACGTACAAAGAAACTTCCATAAGGTTATCAGCTGATTTCTCAGCAGAAATTCTGCAGGCCAGAAGAGAGTGGCATGATATATTTAAATTGATGAAAAGGAAGAAAATAATCTACCCAGCAAGACTCTCATTCAGGTTTGATGGAGAAATCAAAAGCTTTACAGATAAGCAAAAGCTAATAGAATTCAGCACCACAAGACCAGCTTTGCAACAAATGCTAAATGAACTGTTCTAAATGGAAAGGAAAAGGCCAAAATTAGAAACAAGAAAATTACAAATGGGAAAACTCACTAGTAAAGGCAAACATACAGTAAAGGTAGGAAATCAACTGCACACAAATATGATATCAAAACCAGCAATTGTGAGAAGAAGAGAACACAAATGTAGAATATTGGAAAGGCATATGAAATTAAAAGACCAGCAACTTAAAGCAATCTTGTTTATATATAGACTGCTATATCAAAACCTCACTGTAACCAAAAACCAAAAATCTATAATAGATGCACACACAAAAAAAGAAAAAAGAATCCAAACTATCACTAAAGTTAGTCATCAAATCAAAAGAGAACAAAAGAGGAAGGGAAGAAAAAACACCTACAAAAACAAATGCAAAGCAGTTAAGCAAATGGCAATAAGAACATACATATCAATAATTACTTTAAACATAAACAGATTAAATACTCCAACCAAAAGACATAGACTGGCTGAACGGATACAGAAACAAGAAACATATATGCTGTCTACAAGAGACCCAGTTCAGATAAAGGAACACATACAGACTTAAAGTTAGGGGATGGAAAAAGTTATCCCATGCAAATGAAAATCAAAAGAAAGCTAGAGTAGCAATACTCATATGACAAAATAGACTTTAAAATAAAGACTATTATAAGAGACAAGGAAGGACACTACATAATGATCAAGGGATAAATTAAACAAGAATATATAACAATTGTAAATATATATGCAACCAACATAGGAGCTCCTCAATATACAAGGCAAATTCTAACAACCAAAAAAGGAGAAATCGACAGTAACACAATAATGTGGGGGACTTTAACACCCCACTTTCATCAATGGACAGATCATCCAGACAGAAAATTAATAAGGAAACACAGGACTTAAAAGACAGATTAGACCAGATAGACTTAATTGATATTTTTAGAGCATTCCATCCAAAAGTAGCAGAATACACATTTTTCTCAAGTGTACATAGAATATTCTCCAGGATTGAGCACGTGCTAGGCCACAAATTGAGTCTCAGTAAATTTAAGAAGACTGAAATCATATCAAGCATCTTTGCCAACTACATGCTATGAGAAATCAACTACAAGAAAACATGGTAAAAAAAAAACACACACATGGAAGCTAAACAGTATGCTACTAAATAACCAATAGATCACTGTAGAAATCAAAGAGGAAAGTAAAAAAATACCTAGAGACAAATGAAAACAAAACACTATGACCCAAAACCTATGAGATGCAGCAAAATCAGTTCAAAGAGGGAAGAATATAGCAATACAGTATTACCTCAGGAAACAAGAAAAATATAAAATAAACAACCTAACCTTACACATAAAGCAACTAGAGAAAGAAGAAAAACAAAACCCAAAGTTAGGAGAAGGAAAGAAATAATAAATATCAGAGCAGGAATAAATGAAATGGAGACAAAGAAAACAGTAGAATAGATCAATGAAACTAAAAGCTTATTCTTTGAAAAGATAAACAAAATTGTTAAACCTTTAGCCAGACTCATCAAGAAAAAGAGGGAGAGGACTCAAATCAATAAATTTATAAATGAAAAAGAAGTTACAACAGACACCACAGAAATACAAAGGATCATAAGACTATGACAAGCAACTATATGCCAATAAAATGGACTACCTAGAAGAAATGAACAAATTTGTAGAGAGGTAAAATCTCCCAAGACTGAACCATGAAGAAATAGAAAATATGAACAGACCAATCAGAAGTACTGGAATTGAAATTGTGATTAAAAAAACTCCCAACAAGTGTCCAGAACCAGATGACTTTACATGCTAATTCTAGAAAACATTCAGAGAAAAGTTAACACTTATCCTTCTGAAACTATTCCAAAAAATCTCAGAGGAAGGAATACTCCCAAACTCATTCTATGAGGGCACCATCACTTTGATATAAAAACCAGACAAAGTTATCACACAAAAAAGAGAATTATAGTCCAATATCACTGATGAATATAGATGCAAAAATCCTCAACGAAATACTAACAACTGGAATCCAATAATACACTAAAAGGATCATACATCATGGTCAAGTGGGATTTATCCCAGGAATAGAAGTATTTTTCAATATCCACAAATCAATCAGTGTGATACACCACATCAACAAATTGAAGAATAAAAACCACATTATCATCTTAATAGATGCAGAGAAAGCTTGTGACAAAATTCAACACCCATTTATGATAAAAACTCTCCAGAAAGTGGGCATAGAGGGAACATACCTCAATATAATAATGGACATTTACAACAAACTTACAGCTAACATCATACTCAATAGTGAAAAGCTGAAAAAATTTCCTCTGAGATCAGGAATAAAACAAGGATGTCCACTCACACCATTTTTTAAAAAAATTTATTTATTTATTTATTTATTTTGGCTGTGTTGGGTCTTCGTTGCTGTGCGCGGGCTTTCTCTAGTTGCGGCAAGCAGGGGCTACTCTTTGTTGTGGTGCATGGGCTTCTCATTGTGGTGGCTTCTCTTGTGGCAGAGCACTGGCTTTAGGCATGTAGGCTTCAGTAGTTGTGGCATGCAGGCTCAATAGTTGTGGCTTGCAGGCTCTAGAGCACAGGATCAGTAGTTGTGATGCACAGGCTTAGTTGCTCTGTGGCATGTGGGATCTTCCCAGACCAGGGCTCAAACCCGTGTCCCCTGCACTGGCAGGTGGGTTCATAACCACTACACCACCACGGATGTCCCCTCTCACCACTTTTATTCAAAATAGTTTTGGAAGTCTTAGCCATGGCAATCAGAAAAGAGAAAGAAATAAAAGGAATCCAAATTGGAAGGAAGAAGTAAAAATGTCACTGTTTTCAGATGACATGATAATATATGTAGAAAATCCTAAAGGTGCTACCAGAAAACTACTAAAGCTCTTCAATGAATGGTAAATCTGCAGGATACAAAATTAATACACAGAAATCTCTTACATTCCTATACACTAACAATGAAAGATCAAAAAGAGAAATTAAGAAACAATCCCATTTACCACTGCATCAAAAGTAATTAAATACCTAGGAATAACCCTACTTAAGTAGACAGAAGACCTGTACTCTGAAAACTATAAGGATCTGATGAAAGTAATAGAAGATGACACAAACAGATGGAAAGATATACCAGGTTCTTGGATTAGAAGAATCAATATTGTTAAAATGACTATACTACCCAAAGCAATCTACAGATTCAATGCAATGCCTGTCAAATGACCAATGACATTTTCTACAGAACTAGATTTAAAGGATCTTAAAATTTCTATAGAGACACAAAAGACCCCCAATAGCCAAAACAAACTTGAGAAAGAAAAACAGAGCTGGAGGAATCAGCTTCTCTGACTTCAGACAATACTACAAAGCTACAGTAATCAAAACAGTATGGTACTGGCACCAAAACAGAAATACAGATCAATGGAACAGGATTTAAAGCCCAGAAATAAACCCATGCACCTATGGCCAATTAATATACAGCAAAGGAGGCAAGAATATACAATGGAGAAAAGACAGCCTCTTCAATAAGTGGTGCTTGGAAAACTGGACAGCTACATGTAAATAAATGAAATTACAACATTCTTTAAAACCATACACAAAAATAAACTCAGAATGGATTAAAGACCTAAATGTAAGACTGGATACTATAAAAACACTTACAGTAAGATATAGGCAGAACACTCTCTGACATAAATCCCAGCATATCATTTTCGACCTGTCTCTTAAGGGAAATGAAAACAAAAACAAATGGGACCTAATCAAACTCAAGAGATTTTGCACAGAAAAGGAAACCATAAACAAAATGAAAAGACAACCCACAGAATGGGAGAAAATATTTGCAAACGATGAGACCAACAAGGGATTTATCTCCAAAATTTACATACAACTCATGCAGCTCAATATCAAAAAAACCAAACAACCTAATCAAAAAATGGACAGAAGACCTAAACAGACATTTCTACAAAAAAAGACATACAGATGGCCAAGTGGCACATGAAAAGATGCTCAACATTGTTAATTATTAGAAAAATGCAAATCAAACTACAATGAGATATCACCTTCCACCAGTCAGATTAGCCATCATCAAAATTCTACATACAATAAATGATGGAAAGGGTGTGGAGAAAAGGGAACACTCCTACACTGCTGGTGGGAATGTAAATTGGTGCAGCCACTCTGGAGAATAATAGTATGGTTGTTCCTTAAGAAACTAAAAACAGAGTTACCATATGATACAGCAATCCCACTCCTGGGCATATATCCAGAGAAAAACATGGTTCGAAAGGATACATGCACCCCAATGTTCATTGTAGCACTGTTTAAAATAGCTAAGACATGGAAGCCACCTGAATATCCATCGACAGATGAATTGATGAAGACATTGCCCATATATACAATGAAATATTACTCAGCCATTAAATGGAATGAAATAATGCCATTTGCAGCAACATGGATGGGCTTGGAGATTATCATGCTAAGTGAAGTAGGTCAGACAGGGAAAGGCAAATATCATATACCACTTATATGTGGAATCTAAAAAAAATGATACCAACAACATTATTTACAAAACAGAAACAGACTCACAGACTTAAGAGATCGAACTTATGGTTACCAGAGGGAAGAGTTGGGGGGAGGGACAGATTGCGAGTATGGGATTGACATGTACACACTGTTATATTTAAAGTAGATAACCAACAAGGACCTACTGTATAGCACAGGGAACTCTGCTTAATGTTCTGTAATAACCTAAATGGGAAAAGTATTTGAAAAAGTGTAGATACATATATACGTAAAAAATAAATAAAAATTTAAAAACAAAAAATTGTTAACTGTAGCTTTTCCTTAAAAAGACAAAATTAGCATCTTCTCCTACCCCTTGGTCTCTCTCTTCCCTTTCAGCCCTTATACTCTTCAGTGACATGGTCTTGAGCTCCCATGACAGCACATTAAATTTGTCTAGATTTTTCAGTTCTGAGTTGTTTAAATATATATATATATATATATATATATATATATATATATATATATTTATATATATACTTGTTTTTTTCCTTGACCTGGTAATTTTTTTAAAACACTAAACTTTACTGAGTTATTTGTTCAGCTTTCACAAATCTCTAGTATTATCTGTGGAATTTGTTTCCATTACTGAGCTAGTTATTTCAAAAATTGTTTTTCGAGAGAGGACTGTCTTTTTGTTTAAACCTGAGCCATTGAATGCTCTGACTTTTTTTAGCCTTTAACATTTGAATGGATGTTTAGCTGGATATAAAATTCTCACTTCAACTTCTTTTCCTTTGTTGTTTTGGTCAATTCATTTTGAAACTTATTCCTTTGTAAGTGATCTCTTTTTCTCTAGAATTTTAGAATGTTTTGTCTTCTGATACTCACTCTAATATTTCTAAGTGTGCATTTTTCGTTACTCGTCCTGTTTGGTGTATTTGGCACTCTTTGAAACTGAGATCTTTCATCTTTCTTCAGTTCCAAGGTTATCTTCATTATTTCTTCAAATATCTCCTCCCTTGATTTATTTTCCTCTCCTAAGGCTCCTAATATCTAGATGTTGGCACTTATATTTCCATCTCGTTTTTGGTTGATGTATAATTTCATTCAATAAACTGCACAGATGTTAATTGTTCAATTCAATGTGTTTTGACCAATTAAATTACTTTGTAACCATAACCCCAAAATAAGATTTAAAAAGTTTTCTATCTCTCTAGCAAGTTCCCTCGGACCCCTTTCAGGTCTACTTTCCCTCCCAAATTGCAATCATTACTCTGATTTCTTTTACAATAGATTAGAGTGGTCTCTTTTAGAGTTTGATATACATGGAATAATACAGCAGATACTCTCCTATATCTAGCTTCTTTCACTTAGCATGATATTTTTGAGATTCATCCATGTTTGTTGCCTGAGCAGTTCTCTCTTTTTTTGCCAAGTGGTTTTCCATTGTATCGTTATACCACCATTGTTTGTTCATTCATCTGTTAGTGAATATTTAAACTGTTTCCAGTTTGGGTCTATTATAAATAAAGTTCCTGTGAACACTTATATATGAAAAAAATACCCTGAGCTATCTTGAGAAAGTAGGGAAAAAAAACTGGAGGCATTTTTTTTTATTTTAAACTATATTACAAATCTATAATAATCAAAATAGTATATTACTTGCATGAAAACAGGCACATAGACCAAATGGAACAGAATAGAGAAACCAGAAATAAATCCACCCTTATATGGTCAATTAATTTACAGCAAAGTAGCCTATTATAATCTATGGGGAAAGGACAGTCTCTTCAATAAATTATATTAGAAAATTTGGATATGAAAAGAATGAAACTGGACCACTAACCTACAGCATACACAAAACTTAACTCATAATGGAATTAGGACTTGAACATAAGACCTGAAAACATAATATCCTAAAAGAAAACATAGGCAATAAGCTCCTTCACATAAGTTTGGCAATGATTATTTTTGATCTGACTCCAAAAGCAAGGGCAATGAAACTAAAAATATTCTTATGGTACTTTGGCCATGTGATGTGATTTTTGGACATGTGTCAATCATTTTAGTGATCTAACATAATGGATTTTTAATGAAAGTGTCTAGTTTAATCCCAGAGAAAAGCTTAAAGATTGTTCTCTATTTTTCCAAGTAGCAGATGAACAGTTTTATCTGCATGTGAACCTTAATTTACTAAGGATAAATGTTATATCTCTGTGCAAGTACAGCCTGAAAGACCTGCCTCTGAACAATAGTTCTTTTGATGCTTTCAAAAGGTTCATAAGTTTCTGTGTGTTTATTCACATACATATGTAGAGGATTGTGTGTCTGTGTGTATAAATAATTGTTTTCACCATGTTTCCAATTTATATGTGTGTATGTCATATCAACTAAGTAAATCTTCAATATTTTCTGTTTTTGATAAGAGCATGCATACAATTATTACACTCTATAATTGCTAGAAACAATATTTTCTGGGAGATATATTAGACCCAGAAGTAATCTGATTATATATAAAATATTTTATAAGTTTAGGAGAAGTATAAAAATTTTCAATCCTTAAGGCAATATATATTTTTACTTTGACAGATTTTTTATATAGATTTCATAGATTATTTTCTAAATATACCTAACCTTACCTCAGCATTTTCAAGTCCCAGTAGAGATTTGGAAAGTGATTTAAATATTTAATGAATGTTTTAGCAGTATTTCAGTATTTTACTCTCCAACAGATCAACTTTTTGTATTACCTTTTGCTATTTGTTAATCCTGACTGCCTATTCTCCAATGTTGTTTATTTCCATAATTTATTATTTATATTCTTAGTGGACAGTCATTCCAAAAGTACTCAATGAGTGCCTTCTATGTGCCAGGCTTGGTGATAAGGAACATGAACATTGGAGTCAGATCAACCTGTGTTTGAATTCTGACTCTACCACTTTCTAGGAGAGTGTCTGTAGGGAAATTTCTTATTGACTCTAAGCTTCAATTTCATCATCTGTAGAATGTGAATAATAATGGTACTTACCCTTCACGTTGTAAGGGATTTAACACATACTAATCCCCTTCTGCTTCTTCACATCTTTGCTGGAATATTGTTTAGAATATCATCCTAAAAGTGGACAAATGTAGTATAGTCCAAGATTTTGTGTTTGAGTTAAATCTTAGCTTTGACCATAGTTTAGCAATCCTATTTTACATGCCTCATCTTCTCATTGGCTTATGTTTCACAATGACAATAATATCATTTCCCCCTTAAATCCCATTTCCTTGCCCTGTCCTTCAAGCTGATGACCTCAAATCTTTCTTTATTAAGTATATAGAAAATTTATTTTCATCTACCCCATCTTCATCTAAAAAAATTATTTGTGTTTATCCTTTTTTACATCCTTCCTTTTGTACCTCTCTTTAATCTGTGTACTTTATCTTTTCTCGAGCCCAAATAGACCATCGTCCTACATTTATTCCCTGACTCTTCATCTAGACCAATATTTCCTTTCCCCTTAACTCCTTCTTTACATTCTGCTTTATATAAGCACATATTTTCCTATTTCAAAGAATCTATGTTTGATTTTTGCCACTCTTGTTAATTACTGTTCTACTATTTGTCATATTTTAACTGCCATGCATCTTTGATTGAGCTATCTGTACACAACACCTTTCTTTCATTGCTATTGACTACATTTTAATCAATCTACTTTCCTTTTCCTGTTTTTCACATAAGTGGCCCTCCCTCTAGCCAAAGCTAAAGGTTAGGTCTTTCATAGTTTTTCTTTATTGTTTTCTTAATTTAATGTTTGAATAATGGACATATTCCAAAATTCAAAACATTACAAAAATAAATATGTAGAGAGTTCTGGTTCCCCACCCCTGTTCACATCCACCATGTTTTATCACCCTCGCATCAAACATAGGACATTATTTTCTTTCAGCTTTTTTGAGGTATAATTAACTATTAAAAATTGTATATATTTAAAGTGTATAATATGATAATTTGATATACATTATGAAATATTAACCACAATCAACCTAATTAACATATTAATCACCTCATATAGTCACCTTTCATGTGCATGTATTCATGTAATAACATTTAAGATCTATTCTCTAGCAGATTTCAAGTGTACAATACAATATTAACTATTGTCACATTGTTGGACATTAGATATCCAGAACTTATTCATCTTGCAAAACTGAAACTTTGTACAACATGAACAACATCACCCCATTTCTCCTTCCTTTGGTGAACATTATTCTACTCTCTGTTTCAATGAGTTTGACTAATTTAGATACCACATATAAGTGAGATCATGTAGTATTTGTATTTCTGTGTTTGGCTTATTTCACTTAGCAAAATGTTCTCCAGATTTACCCATGCTGTCGCAAATGGCAGAATTTCCTTCTTTCTAAAGCTGAATAATATTCCCTTGTATATATTCATCCATCCACTGACATTTAGATTGGTTTCCTACGTTGGATATTTTGAAAATGCTGAAATTAACATGGGAGTGCAGGTGCAAGAATATCTTCAAGATTCTGATATCATTTCCTTTGGTCATATACACAGATTGCTGGATTATAAGGTAGTTCTATTTTTAATGTTTTGAGGAACTTTCTTTTTCTTGCCTAATTGTTCTGACTAGTACTTCTAGTACTATGTGGAATAGGAGTGGTAAGAGTGGGCACCTTCACCTTAGAAGCAAAATGTTTAACCTTTCACCACTAAGTATGATGTTATCTGGGGCTTGTCTTATATGGCATTTGTTATGTTGGGGTATGTTCCTTCTTTACCCAATTTGTTGAGAGCTTGTATCATAAACACATGTTGAATTTTGTCAAATGCTTTTCCTGCATCTATTGAGATGCTCATATGGTTTTTTTCCTGTCGTTTTTTAAAAAATGATGTATCACATTGATTGATTTGTGTGGTCGAACCATCCTTACATCTCACTTAATTATGACACAAAAATCTTTTAATATGCTTTTGAATTTGGGTTACTAGTATTTTATTGAGAACTTTTGCATCTATATTCATCAGCAATATTGGCCTGTAGTTTTCTTTTCTTCTATTTTCTTTGTCTGGTTTTCATATCAAGGTGATGATGGCCTCATAAAATTAGTTTGGAAGTGTTCTCTCTTCTGTTATTTGAAGCAGTTTGAGAAGCATCAGTATTCATTCTTCTTTGAATGTTTGGTGTAACTCAGCTGTGAAGCCATCTGGTCCTGGGCTTTTCTTCATCAGGAGGCTTTTAGTTGCTGATTGAATCTCCTTATTTGTTTATTAGTCTGTTCAGGATTTCTATTTCTTCTTGATTCAATTTTGGCAGATTGTATGTTTCTAGGAATTTATCAGTTTCTTCTCAGTTATCCAACTTGTTGGTATTCATGATAGTTCATTATGATAGTTCATGATAGTCCATTATGATCCTTTTTATTTCTGAGGTATCCATTATTATATCTCCTCTTTCATTTCTGATTTTATTTATTTGAGTCATCTCTCTTTTACTCTTAGTTAACTTAGCTAAGGGATTCTATATTTTGTTTACCTTTACAAAAAGCCAACTCTTAGTTTTGTTATTTTTTTTTCTATCTTTTTAATCTCTATTTGATTTATCTTTGCTCTGATCTTTATTATTTCCTTCCTTCTGCTAATTCTGCATTCAGTTTATTCTTTTTTAGGTTCTTAAGGTGTAAAATTACTTTGTTTATTTGAGATCTTTCTTCTTTCTCAATGTAGGCATTCATTGCTACAAACATTCCTCTCAGTACTTCTTTTGCTGCATCCCATAAATTTCAGTATGTTGTGTTTTTGTTTTCATTTGTCTCAAAATAGTACTTAAATTCCCTTTTGATTTTCTCTTTGATGCAATGGTTGTTCATGAGTGTGTTGATTTATTTCTATGTATCTGTGCATTTTCCAGTTTTCTTGCTGTTATTGATTTCTGGTTTATTCCAATATGGTCAGAAAAGATACTTGGAATGATTTTGGTGTTGTTAAATTTGCTAAGACTGTTTTGTGGCCTAACATTTGATCTATCCTGAAGAATGTTCGGTGTGTGCTTGAGAAGAATGAGTATTTTGCTGTTGGTTGTAAGTTCTATCTCTTAGGTATATTTGGTCTATAGTGTTATTCAAGCCAGCTAGGTTTTTAAAATTGATTTTCTGTCTGGATATTCTATCTATTATTGTAAGTGGGATATTTGAGGTCCCTTACACTTACTGTATTGTTGTGAAATTCTACCTTCAAATCTGTCAATATTTGCTTTATATATTTAGATGTTCTGACATAAGGTACATATATATTTATAACTGTTACATCTTCTTGTTGAATGACCCTTTTATCCTTATATAATGAATTTCTTTGTCTCTAGAGACAGTTTTAGACTTCAAGTCTATTTTTTTCCCCTATATCCATACCTGCTTTCTTCTGATTACCCTCTGCATGAAATATCTATTTCCATCCCTTAACTTTCAGCCTATCTGTGTTTTTAAAGCTAAAGTGAGTCTCTTGTAGACAGCATACTGCTGGAACTTGCTTTTTTAAATCCATTCAGTCACTCTGTGCCTTCTGATTAGTGAGTTTAATTCATTTATATTTAAGAAAATTATGTAAAGACTTACTATTGCCATTTTGTTAATTATTTTCTATTTTGTCCCTCTCTTCCTCTCTTGCTGTTTTCCTTTGTTCTTTGATGATTTTATTTGGTGATTTGCTTTGATTCTTTTCTCTTTACCTTCCTGGTATCTATTGTAGTTTTTTTTCCTTTGAGGTTAGCTCAAGGCTTGCGTATTTATCTTTATAGTTGTAACTTCTATTTTAAGTTGATAATAGTTTAACTTCAATCCCATACTGAAATACTACACTTCTATTCCACCCCACAGACTTTGTGTTCTTATAGTCAGAGTTTGCTTATATTTGTATTTTGTATCCATTAACAAATTTTTTAACTTTTATATTAGGGTAAAAATTAATTTACACATCATCATTACAGTCTTAATTTAATCTGTGTATGTCTATATATTTAGCTTCACTAATGAGATTCACACTTTCAAATGCTTTCATGTTACTCTTTAGCATGTTTTTCTTTCCACTTGAAGAACTCTCTAAAGCATTTCTTGTAAGGTAGGTCTAGTGGTGCCAAACTCCCTCAGTTTTTGTTTGTCTAGGAATGATTTTTAATCTCTTCTACATTTTAACAGGTAATATTTCTGAGTATAGAATTCTTGGTTGGCAGTATTTTTCTTTCAGTACTTTGAATATATCATCTCATTATCTCATGACCTGCAAATTTCCTGCTGAGAAATCTACTGATAGTCTTATGAGCGCTCCCTTATATGTGAAGAGTCGATTTTCTCTCACTGCTTTCAAAATTCTCTCTTTGTCCTTGACTTGTGGCAATTTGATTATAATACATCTCATTATAATCTTTTAGTTGATTCAGTTTGGGGACCTTTTAGCTTTATGAATTTCTGTGGCATACTTTTGCAGGGGTTATGCTAATCTTCTCTATATAGTTCCAATTTCAATACTGAAAATATATGTGCTGCTGAAGTGAGAACATATTTTTACTAGTATTATTTTATACATTCTTCTGTTTTTTCTTATGCAAGTACAAATGAACTTGAATGTTCTTGCTTTCCTCCCATTTTGCACAAAAGATAACATACTATACATTACTCTGTAGTTTGCTTTTTTCCCACTTGATATATCCTGGAGGTCTTTTTTGTGCATGATATTCCTTATCAGTTATTAATAACTATACTATCAATATATTCCATTCTGTGAATGAAACATGAGTAATTTCACTAATCCACCATCGTTGTCCACTGAGTTGTTTTCAGACTTTGTCTATTACAAACAATCTTGCAATCAATAACTTTGCACATATATTGTTTGATGTGTGTGTGTGTGTGTGTGTGTGTGTGTGTTGTGCAGGATTGTTTCCAGAAGTGGTAATGCTGAGTCAAAGGACATATACATTTGAAATTTTGCTTTTCCTGTAAGTTATAATTCTTCACCATAAAGTGGAAAGAATGTGTTATAATCTAAAAGGAAGTGGTATTTCAGTGTAGTTTCAATTTGCTATTCTCTTATTATGTGTGAGATTGAGCATCTTTTCATGTTTTAAGGACAATTTCTATTTCTTATTCTCTGAATTGTCTGTCCATGTTTTTTTCCCCTATTCCATATTAAGATATTTTTCTTTTTTTCTGACTTCTATGAGAAATTTTTTATGTTGGAAATATTAGATCCCTTTCTGTCACATGAATTGTGTACCTTCAATTTGTCATTTGTCCTTGACCTTGCATAGGGTAATTTTTTTTTAGTATCTTTATTGGAGTATAATTGCTTTACAATGGTGTGTTAGTTTCTGCTTTATAACAAAGTGAATCAGCTATTCATATACATATATCCCCATCTCCTCCCTCTTGCGTCTTGCATCGGGTATTTTTTAATGAAGGTTTAAAATTTTTTCATGTAGTCAATTTTATCAATTTTTGTAATATGTAATGGTATATGGTTTGAGGTAGGGATATAGCTTTATTTGTTTTCCAGATCACTACCAGTTGCCCCCAAACCATGTATTACAAAGTTTGTTTTTACTAACATTGTTTCCATGTATAAGCTTATATATGGAATATGTATTTTAATCAAATGGTTAGTCTATCTCTTTTAGTATCACACTGATTTAATTATCCAACATTTATACTATGTTTTGTAATCTGATTGGGCTGTATTTTGTGTTATTTTATGAAATGATCATTCATGTGAGGCCACAAGAAAAGAGAGAGGAGAGGCTCAGGAAAACATCTATTATACTCACAGATTATAGAAAGAGAAGACATGGCATGCCATGCATTACCACATGGGAAAAACTCCAGGGTGTTCAGGATGCAGAGGACAGGAACAAAGGGAATGTTTAGGCCACTGCCTTTATTGGTTTTTCTGCAGGAAAGGCAAATCAGGGAAAGCTAAGCAGCTTAGGATTGGCTAGTTTGAGTAATTTCAATAGGCTTTTGTCTATAGGGGGCTATGCCTAGCTGCCTGGCACCTGGCACTTAGATGATTAAGGGAGAATAATATCTCCTGGCATGTGTGGGTCAAATAGAGGAGGTATAGCTCTGGACTGGTTAGTTTGTATATCAAAACCAAATTCCAGATGAGCCTTTTGCTAACTCTAAGAATTGGCTCACCCTGAGAGGGGTAGTCTCTCCCCAGCCAAAAAGAAGGTCAAAACATCATAATGAGAATTTTTTTTTAAGTAAAATACAGGCTAATGCTCCTCATAGTTCTTCCTTTTCTTTTTTTTTTTTTTTTTGATTATTTCTTTTAAAAAAAGTAATTTACATGAAGCAAAACATTCAGATTTCAAAGTGTAGAATACAATGAGGTTTGAAGAATATATAAACCTTTGTAATAACTAACCCAATTAAGGTATAGAATGATTTTATCACCTTGTTAAGTTTCCTCATGGTTTTTTACAGTCAATCCCCAGACACTGACAGGCAATCATCATTTCACCTTTTTCACCCTCGATTAGTTTTGCTTTTCCTAGGACTTCTTAGAAACGGATGTATATAGTATGTTCTCTTTTGTATTTGGCTTTTTTGAGTCAAAAAAGCCAAATACAAAAGATATTTTTGAGATTAAGTCATATTTTTGTTACTGTATGTGTTGGTAGTGCATTGTTTTTTACTGCTGAGTAGTATTCCATTTCATGGCCATATCAGAATTTATTTATCTGTCTACCTAAGGATATACTGGTTGTTTACAGCTTTTAGGTACTGTGAATAAAACTGTCTTCAACATTATTATACAACTATTTTTGTGTGTTTCTATTTCTATTTTTCTAGGGTGAATTGCTGGGATATTATGTATATAATAGATGTAACACACAATAGATTATGTAAAAATACATAATATGATACAAGTAATAAAAATTATATTTATAATTTTTCTGTTTTCAGAAGTGGTTGTAGCATTTTACACTCACACAAGCAATGTGTGGGTGTTCCATTTGCTCCACATCCTTACCAACATTTCATATATCAGTCTTTTTACCTCTACCCATTCAAGCTTGTGTAAAATGATATTTTTTTCTTTTTTTCCTGATGACTGGATGTTGAGCATTTTCTCATTTGCTAATTAGCCATTCATATATTTCCTTTGTGAAGTGTCTATTCAAGTATTTCAAACTGGTTTTCCTTTTTAAAAATCATCAAATTGTAGAAGTTCTTTATTTATTCTGGTTAAAATACCTTTGTTGGATTATGTGCATTGCAAATATCCTCTCCCAGTCTAGGTTAGTTTTTTCATTTAGGCAATGGCATTCTTTGATGAGCAGATGTTTTTAATTTTGATGAAATACTATTTACCATTTTTCATTTTATGCTTAGTGCTTTTGCTAAGTTCTCTAAAAAATATTTGCCTGAATTGTGAAAATGTGTTCTAAGTCTTCTCTAGAATGTTGAAACTCTTAGAATTTATGTTTAGGTTGGTGATTCATCTTGGATCAACTTTTCTTTATGGTATGAGGTAGGAGCTGATGTAATTTTTTTAATGTAAAGGTACCCAGTTATTCCAACAGCTTGAAGAGTCTTTTCTTTCCTCACTGAATTACCTTGGTGCTTCTGTTGAAAATCAATTGACTGATTATTTATAGGCCTACTTTTGGACTTTATTTTGTTACATTGATTATTTATACTGATTCCAATACAATGCAGTCTTTTTCTTAATGGAACTATAGTTAATTTACAATGTTGTGTTAGTTTCAAGTGTACTGCAAAGTGATTCAGTTACATATATATATATATATATATATATATCTTCTGCTTCAGAATCTTTTCCATTATTACAAGATAGTGAATATAGTTCCCTGTGCTATACAGTAGGTCCTTCTTATTTACCTATTTTATATATAGTAGTGTGTATATGTTAATCCCAAACTCCTAATTTATCTCTCCCCCCATCCCCACCACAATCCCCTTTAGAAACCATGTTTTATTTCTATGTCTGTGACTGTATTTCTGTTTTGTAAATAAGTTCATTTGTGTCATTTTTTTAGATTCCACATATAAGTGATATCATATGCTATTTGTCTTTGTCTGACTTACTTCACTTAATATAATAATCTCTAGGTCCATCCATGTTGCTGCAAATGGCATTATCTCATTATTTTTTATGGTAAAATAAAATATATACCACATCTTCTTTATCCATTCACCTGTCGATGGACATTTAGTTTGCTTCCATGTCTTAGCTACCGTAAATAGTGCTGCAGTGAACACTGGGGTGTGTGTATCTTTTGAATTAGAGTTTTCTCTGGATACATGCCCAGGAGTGGGGTTGTAGGATCATACAGTAACTCTAGATTTATTTTTTTAACAAACCTCCAGATTTTCTCCATTGTGGCTGCACCAATTTACATTCTCACCCAGAGAGTAGGAGGGGTTCCTTTTTCCCTACAACGTCTCCAGCATTTGTTATTTGTAGACTTTTTAATGATGGGCATTCTGACTGGTGTGAGGTGTTAACTCATTATAGTTTTGATTTGCATTTCTCTAATAATTAGCAATATTGAGCATCTTTTCATGTGTCTGTTGGCCATCCATATATCTTCTTTGGAGAAACGTCTACTTAGGTCTTCTGCCTATTTTTTGATTGAGCTGTTTTTTTGATACTGTACTGGTAAATGGTCTGTTTGTATTTTCTATTTCTTCCTGGTTCAGTCTTGGGAGATTGTACATTTCTAAGAATTTGTCCATTTCTTCTAGTTTGTTTGTTTTCTTGGTGTATAGTTGTTTGTAGTAGTCTCTTCTGATCTTTTGTATTTCAGTGGTGTTGGTTATAACATCTCCTTTTTCATTTCTGAATTTATTAATTTGGGCCCTTTCACTTTTTTTCTTGATGAGTCCAGCTAAAGGTTTATCAATTTTGTTTATCTTTTCAAAGAACCAACTTTTAGTTTCACTGATCTTTTCTCTTTTTTTAGCCTCTATTTCATTTATTTCTGCTCTGATCTTTTTGATTTCTTTCCTTCTTCTACCTTTGGGTTTTGTTTCTTCTTCTTTCTCTGGTTGCTTTAGGTGTAAGGTTAGGTTGTCTATTTGAGATTTTTCTTGTTTCCTGAGGTAAGATTGTATTGCTATAAACTTCCCTCTTAGAACTGCTTTTGCTGTGTCCCATAGGTTTTGGATCATTATTTTTCATTTTCATTTGTCTCTAGGTAATTTTTGATTTCCTCTTTGATTTCTTCAGTGAGCCGTTTGTTGTTTAGTAACATATTGGTTAGCCCCCTTGTGTTTGTGTTTTTTGCATTTTTTTTATCTCGTAGTTGATTTCTACCCTCATAGTGTTGTGGTCAGATAAGTTGCTTGATATGATTTCAGCTTTCATAAATTTACTGAGGCTTGCTTTGTGGCCCAGCATGTGATCAATCCTGGAAAATATTTCATGCGCACTTGAAAAGAATGTGTATTCTACTGCTTTTGGATGAATGCCATATAAAAATTAAGACCATATGGTCTAATGTGTCATTTAAGGCCCGTGTTTCCTTATTGACTTTCTTTCTCAATGATCTTTTCATTGGTGTAAGTGGGGTGTTAAAGTCCCCTGGTATTATTGTGTTACTGTCAAATTCTCCTTTTAGTCTGTTAACATTTGCCTTATATATTGAGGTGCTCTTGTGTTGTGTGCATATATATTTACAATTGTTATATCTTCTTGGATTGATCCTTTGATAATTATGTAGTGTCCTTCTTTGTCTCTTGTGACAGTTTTTATTTTAAAGTCTATTTTGTCAGATATAAGTATTGCTACTCCAGCTTTCTTTTGGTTTTCATTTGCATAGAATATCTTTTTCCATCCCCTCACTTTCAGTCTGTACATGTCTCTAGATCTGAAATGAGTTTCTTGTAGGCAACAAATATATGGGTCTTGTTGTTGTATCCATTCAGCCAGTCTGTGCCTTTTGGTTGTAGCATTTAGTCTGTTTATACTTAAGGTAATTATTGATATGTATGTTTCTATTGCCATTTTATTCATTGTTTTGGATTTGTTTTTATAGGTCTTTTGTTCCCTTTTCTTCTTTTGCTCTCTTCTCTTGAGATTTGATTACTATCTTTAGTGTCATGTTTGGATTCTTTTTTCTTTTTTTGTGTGTGTATATCTATTACAGATTTTTTTTTTTGCAGTAACTGTGAGGTTTTTGTATAGGAGTCTATGTATGTGCTTGTTTTAAGTTGCTGATCTCTTAATTTCAAATACATTTTACATACCCTGCATTTGTACTCTCCTCCCCTCATGATTATGGTTTTTGATGTTATATTTTACATCTAATTCTTTTGTGTATCCCTTAACTACTTTTTGTGAATACAAATGATTTTACTGCTTTTGTCTTTAACCTCCCTACCAGCTCTGTGAGTGGATGATTTTCTACCTTTATTGTATTTTTGCCTTTACCAGTGAGATTTTCCATTTTGTAGTTTTCTTGTTTCTAGTTGTGACCTTTTCTTTTCTCCCTACAGATGTTCCTTTAGCATTTTCTGTAAAGCTAGTTGGGTGGTGCTGAATTCTTTTAGCTTTATCTTGTCTGTAAAGCTTTTGTTTTCTCCATCAAATGTGAATGAGTGCCTTGCTGGGTAGAATATTCTTGGTTGTAGGTTTTTCTCTTTCATCACTTTAAGTATATTGTGCCACTCCATTCTGGACTATGGACAAATCAGCTGATAGCCTTATGGGGATTCCCTTGTATGCTATTTTTTCCTTTGTTGCTTTTAAAATTCTCTCTTTATCTTTACTTTTGTCATTTTGATTGCATTGTGTCATGGTGCATTCCTCTGTGGGTTAATCCTGTATGGGACTTTCTGCACTTTCTGGAATTGGGTGACTGTTTCCTTCACCAGGGTAAGGGAGTTTTCAGCTATTATCTCTTCAAATATTTTCTCAGGCCCTTTCTCTGTCTCTTCTCCTTATGGGACTTCTATAATGCAAGTATTAGCATGTTTGATGTTTTCCCAGAGGTCTCTTAAACTTTCCTTGTTTCTTTTTATTCTTTTTCTTTTTTCTGTTTGGTCACAGTGATTTCCAGCAATCTGTGATTTCTGTTTTCCAGTCACTGATCTGTTCTTCTGCCTCATTTAGTCTACTATTGATTCCTTCTAGTGTATTTTTCATTTCAGTTATTGTATTCTTTAATTCTGTTTGTTTGTTCTTTATATTTTCTAATTCTCTGTTAAAAAACTTATAATTTCTCATCTGTACATTCATTCTGCTCCCAAGTTCTTTGATCATCTTTACAATCATTACTCTGAACTCTTTCTCGGGTAGATTGCTATCTCCACATCACTTAATTCTTCTTCTTGGGTTTTATTTTGCTCTTTCATGAAACATATTCCAAAGGACCATAAAAATAAGGAATACATACAGAAAAGGCCCACAATTCCTAACATTAACTTCTAAGAGTTATCCTCCACACATTTTGAATATTCTACTCTCTGATTACAAAGTTAGAGAATATTTTTGTTTTAGTTTTGTTTGATTTTTGCTGATAAGAAAAGCGATATAGTTCCTCTCCATTTACATCTTACATTGTGAATAAATTTGGTTAGTAGAGGTATGTGCCAAAGCATATATTACTCCAAAGCTTGAAGGATGGTTCAGCTACATAAAAAGACCAAAATGAGAGGCCAATCTCTTAAAATAATTAATCGAACTACATATTGATTCTAAATAGTAAACTGCAGCAAATAAGCAAAGAAAAACTTCCTGCTCAAACAATTATCATTCACTAAACCAAAGGAATATAAACCACTACTTGGAAATAATAACAGAAATATAAAGCAAAATCCTCAGTTAACCCTTGTGGAATAGGATGGAAAGGTAGGAAGAATTAGTATTTACTGAAAGAATTTCCCCCACAATATGGTAAAATGAGAAGAGTAAACCAAAACATAAAGGAAAAATTAGAAATGTTCAGGATCCTGTTTTCATTTTATGCACATTAGCACATGGTTTCCCTGAGGTTTCCAGGGTAGAGTTCACTTAAGATTTAATCTTGCTTTTTACTAGCCATAGTTCAGCACTTAAGCATACATTATATATAAATAAAAGAACAGATATTCATAAAAGTTCATTAGGGGAAAATAAATGGAAGATGAAATTAAAGCTGTGCTTACGGATGTGACATTTGAGAACAGAGAGGAAAATTAAATCACAAGAATCAGAATAAGCTACTAGGTATTTTTGCCAATGTTTACTTAGTCTTTGCGATATTTTAAAATGAAAGACTTGTCCCTAAAATGTTTTAATGGTTTAATTTGATAATGGGCAATAATTGAATCTAAATAGTCAAACTATCTTTGGTGAAGCATCTTAAGCATGTATTTATCAGTGACAGAGCCTTGAAAATGTGTTAATGTAACCCATTGTATTTTAGTGAATACAAAATTTTCAATATACAAGTCATCTCATTATTGCATTTATTTGTCAAATACAAGTACACAGTCTTATATTGCTTTAGACTATTTCTACTATGTTTAATATCATAAATTCACTACCCTAAATTTTCTCCCCTTCTTCATGGATGTTACATGTTAAAAAACATACTTTAAATTTTAATTAACACAAGGATATTTGTTGAAATAGATTTTGTTTCAAGTAATTAATAGATACAATATCAAAGTAAAATTTTATTTTTGTAAATTAATGTTGCTTTCTAATTAAAGATAATTAATATCACAAAATATGACATTTAGAATATCATTTCATACTTCTAAGATTTATTAATTTCAACTTTGTATTCCACCCTATAAATTTCCAGCAATATATATTCAAAAATGTCCTAGTAATTAGTTATTTCTGTACATTTTCAAATCAATTTTATTTACATAGAAGATATTTATTATATATTTTGCATATATTTTTGAAATCATCATATTCTGAAATAAACTCTATAAGCTCTACTATAACAGTGATTTTTGCTGAATTCTAAACCTGGTTTATTTTCTAATGACAATTATCCTTTTATGAACAAAACCTTTATGCAGACAGCACTAGATATACTTTGTACTAAACGGAAAGGTATCTTTCTCAAAATGGAATTAGGTATCCAGGTAGGCAGCTGGAGCACAGCAGACTACATTACTGTGGGAGGAGGGAGAACTTTGACCATTGAAACTCAGCTAATTTCCCTATGCTAATATAATACTGACAAAATTCAGGACCTCAGTGTTTATGATGGTAATTGAAAAACATTCAAGCAGTCAAGTTTCAGGGAATTCAATTAATCTACACACTTCAGAGACTAAATCAACTGTGATGAGTTTTTAAAATTGTGTTGTAATAAATGCTCTTTAAAATATTTTAAATTCCACTGTTAAAAAATATTTCTAAGCCCCAGATGACGGCCCATAGTCATAGTGCTTTGTTGATCTGGTTACATGAAGATTTGCTTTATAAATATTAGAGAGTAAAGTAAATAGTTATTGCCAATCCAGGTCTATAAAATAGTCATTCACTAAGATGAAAAACAAAACAAAATACTCCAATGTCTGATTATGTAATATGGAAAACCTGCAAAGAAAAAACAAAGGTGAAAGAGCCCAAACTTCAGTCCAGGGTCAAAGTAGAGTAAGAAAACAGTATTTTTGCAGGATTTTCTTTCAAAGAAAAGTGAAAGGCAGTGGAAGTAGCTGACTCTGATAGGAAGAATGGTGATCTAGGCAAAAATGTTTTATCCTTCTATGTTATCCAAATTATTAAAAAGAATTGTGTCTGTGCATTGTGTTAAAATTGATAAAGCTTTTGAAATTACCCTTATGTATTCGAAACTTCTTTTGAGAACTCCAAATGAAAACCAAATGCCAATATTTAGTATCAAGTAATTAAGGTATGCCTTTAATGTCAAAAGTAATACAATTCAATTCTTTTGACTTTTACTAATGATATATGACTGCAAAAACTTGTATAAAATACTCTTTTATTGTATGTCCACTTGAAACATGGTCTTCCTGCTTCTCAAAATGTACTTTCTAGTTCTCTCCCTCTCAGTCATTTCAAAGAAGAATGGCTAAGGGCTGAATATTACTTACCACAGGAGGCAAGCAAACTCCTATCTATTTACAACTAGTAACCAGACTAATACCTTGTCACCACATTGATCATGCTTCCTATTATCTTGAATGTGATAAATGACCAGTTAAGCATTGGTAAAACTGCAGTTAAATCTGTAGCAATCCAAGAGGGTGGGCAAGTGGAGGAAATAAAAGTCATAGGAGTGGTGTTGGAAGAAAGGAGCATTTTTTAAAAACCTGTACTTGAATGTTTATAGCAGATTTATTTTTAATCACCAACAACAGGAAACAACTGGATGTCCTTCAATAGGTGAGTGATTAAATAAATTGTGTACATTCATACTATGGGTGTACCACAATAAAAAGGAACAATCTATTGATATACACAACAACTTGGAGGAATCTCCAAAAAATTATGCTAAATTAAAAAAGCCAATCCCAAATGGTTACATGTTGCATATTTCATTTATGGATGGGGGGTCTGGAGGCATTAGGGTATAGTTATAAAAAGGCAGCATGAGGAATCTTTGTGGTGATTGAACTGTTCTATATGTTGACTGTGGTGGTGATCACACCAACCTCCACATATAATAAAATTGCATAGAACTAAATAAATGTATATGGGTACACATACAAATAAATATGTGTAAAACTGGTGAAAGCTGAACAAAATCAGTGGATCATATCAATGTCAAAATCCTGGTTGTGATATTGTATTATAGTTTTACAAGATGTTACCATTGGGGGAAACATAGGATCTCTCTGGATTATTTCTTCCAACTGCATGTGAATCTACATTTCAAAATAAAAAGGTTTTAAAAATCTATGGGAAAGGAAAGCAGAGTGCATGATTCGGGTTTTTAAAATTATACTATTCTGTGTTAGCTTTCATTTCTAATCAAAGTGTGGACATATCAAAAATTAAACTATTTCACTTTTATTTTAAACCAGGGTGGGATTGAACTATAGATAATAGTTATGAAACAATACAAATTTGAATTTTAAAAAAATATTAATTTGAAATGGTCTCACCTCTTCAAACTATTGGTTGTAGGTCAATGATCACTGTTCTTGTTGCTTTTGTTGTTAATGAGTGTTCAATAAAATTTAGCTAGGTGCCAGGCATGTATTATTATTATCTTATTCTTATAAGGACACTATGAGACTAATTACTCTTGTCCATATTATATAGATGAGGAAATTGAGGCTATGAAAGGCTGAAGAATTTGTTCAAAGTTATCAGGTAATTAAATGTTAGATTTAAGATTCTAACCTTGGTCTGTGTGATCCAACTCAGGTCTCTTAAGTACAGTCATCCCTCAGTATATACAGGGGATTTGTTCTAGGAGCCAGGGGATGCCAAAATCCCCAGATATTCAACCCCTTTATATAAAATGGCATAGTATTTGCACATAATGTATGCACATCCTCCTGTACACTCTAAATTATCTCTATATTACTATATTGTTAAATTATTAAAATACCTAATACAATGTAAATGCTATGTAAATAGTTGCCAATGCATGGCAAATTCAAGTTTTGCTGTTTGGAATATTCTGGAATTTTTTTTTTTTTTTGAATTTTTTCTATCCATGGTTGATTGAATCTGCTGATGCAGAGCCCACAGATACAGAGGGCTGACTGTACTATGCTTTAATGTCAATGCTATATTTTACCCATTGGAAAACTTTCTAAGGAAAACCACAGTTCTTTTCTATAGGTATAAAACTATAGTGATGCCGGGGAGGGGGAACCCTTGTTAGCATCTTGTCAGATGCTCACAAGTTTTGTGATCTACCTTATAAATAATTATACAAATATGGAGTGGGTTAATGACAGTAAATTTTGAATTGGGAAATGTGTTAGTATCAAATTAGTAACTATGACACTATATAAAACCATAGCTTTAAGATAATCAGATGAAAACATAATGAATAACAATATCAGTTACCAAATTAAGTACAGGTGATTTGTCACACAACTATTACATGAAAGCTAGACACCATTTTTTCTTACTGCAGTTAGTAGAATCACAGAAAAATTCAATCATCTCCCACCAGCTGAGTTTTGTTATGCTGTAGTATTAACCCTTGAGCTTTTGAAAAATTAATGCATAATTGAATTATTGTTTATATTCACAAGTTTGAAAATGAGATGTTTCCTTTAAAGGCATATAGATCAGTTTCAAATAATTTTAACTAAGTTTGGATTTTATTTCTTTTGCTTACTGACCAGAGTGTATTACATAGCATGAAACTAATTTATTATGACTCAGTAAAATTACAAAATGCAATAATGATCTGAGCCAATCTATAACAGATATACTTTACTCCACTTCAACAGAAAATGTTGTCCAACATACCATATAAATCTACATCCACTTCAAAAATATTTCTGATTATATTATCCCAATTGTCCTTTTTTGTTGTTCTTTTCATTTTTCACCATAGAAAATTAAAATGATTTGGTTGATCTTTGTCCAAGTTTCTGAAATGTATTGTAATAAAGAAATAAAACATTATTTGACATGCTTTAAAATAGCATCATACAATTAGAGATAAAAGTGTCTCAGCTGGGTTCTATCAGTATCAATAAAAAGAGAAAAAATAATTCATGAATGAAATATAGAAGACCATGTAGTTATTCTTAATATTAAATTTATAATTACATGCCACTATAATGACAGCTACATTTGCTATATACCTCTGGGGAAGGGGGAACTTCACTAATTTAGAAAGTATAACTAGAGAATGACATTGGAATTATATAATGAAAACATTCTTCACTCGTTTTATTTTCACACTGGACACAATTACAAAAGTAAAACCAAGTAGGTAATAACAATGAAACTAAATTAAAAACTCACCAAATAACAGGAAACTAAGAATTAGGGAAAGATCAGAAACCAAGAAAGTGTACAACAATATTAATTAGTAACACACACTTGACATTACCATCAAGTACCTTCTACTACCTAAGAAAGTCCTTTATACTTTTATCAGAGATCACTAAATGTACTAAGATAAGACCTTCGAAGTATGGTTAGATTTTGTATATGTAAGTGTTTTTTCCATTTTAAAGTTTTCTAAATTTTGGAATCCCTACAATCCCTCCATTGGTTGCAGTAAATATTTCTTCACTCAAGTAACAAGGTCTACCTTTCTTTTCTTTTGTTAAGATCATTTTGTGGCAGTTGTCCTTGTCACCAACATCTCTTCAATCAATTAGATCTGCTGCTCAATCTGCTTCAGTTGTTAAGATGACCCTAAGCAAGAGATCAGTCATTTTTCAGTTTGTGATTTTCATCAAATAAACTTGGCTTTCAAATATTAAAAATAAAATTTTTCATTGAAAATTTGAATCCAGGGTATGTGTATTAAGATTGTACAAAGGATAAAGCCTAAATTTTACTAAAGCATAGATATTTTAACTCTCACAATAGATTATTTTTAGGTATTGAGAAATGAAAGTGTTGAAAAGAAATTGGAATATTTAAATTTTTAAAGACTTTTTTTCGGAAGCATTACATACTTCATGCACCACAAAATCTTACATTTTAGAATGATTTTTTTCAACATCACATCATCTCAACAACTGGTTTCATTCAGAGTGCTGAATGGAAAAGTATATTGTCTTTCCCCAAAATGGTGGTTGAGATTTACTATAGTGAAAAAAAAAGTCTCATAATCACTTCCAGTTTCAAAGGAGTTTTAGCAAATGTTGAAAGATCCTTTAAAGTAATGATGTTTCAAAGGCCAAAATATATATGCAAATGCAATAAAACAAAAATTGCAACCTAAATTTCAAAGTTATTTCATTGGGCCTCTTAAGTGCTTATGTGCTAATTGCACCTAAACTTGGCCACTTGTACTTAGTAGATGTAGTGTCTAATCTGAACAGTTAAGTAATGGTGCTAAGTAAAAGAGAGAATGTCTGAAAATCTAGCCTGTAATTTTCCATTAATCATGTCCAATGTCAACCTCTTCTGAGAATGCTCAAAATAAACAGCCTCAAGTTCCCAGTTTAAAAATTGGCATTTTGATACATTCTAGCAGGAGGAACTGGGTGAAATGTTCTTGGTTTCTCACAAAGTCAAATTCTTGATAAATCAATGGCCCCATGGATTGTGATCATTTACAGGTTATTCTGGTCCAGGAAGATGGTGGGAAGCTGAATCATAGGTAGGGTGATGTCACTGGGTAATAGAGACTGAGAGAAGCACGACAGAAAGAGACGATTATGCTTTGACTTCCTAAAGTAATTGATTGTGAGGAGGATTGCTTGCCCCAGACAGAGCTTTTCTATTATAGGAAAGAGATTTTGGAGGCCCTGATGTGTGGTAGCAGCCTTTCCCCCAAACTTCGGAGCACTTTGGGGCGCACAGGGCAGTCATAAACTTGGCTGGAAGAAAGCTAGTCTCCTGGCAGAGCTCTGAAATTTGCCAGGACAGGCGGGTTTGCTCTGGAGGCCAGCACCAGGGGGTGGAGGCCAGAAAAGCAAGCCAAACAGAATGGTGCCAGCACTCCTTGAAAGGCTGGCAGGTGAGTTTTACCCCCAGGCTTTACAAAGCCCCTCTTACTGTGAATCCCTTCAGGGCATCTGGACTCGGAGAGGGCCATGTAAAGGTGGCAGAAGGTTTAGAAATTCCTTACTTTCCTGTCCTTGAACAGTGCTCTTGGAAGCTCATTGACGAGCTGGAGATTGGCAGTTGGCTCTACCACTAATGTAATTTTTCTAGGCCTCCACTTTTTCATCTGGATAATGGGGAAATGAAATTACCGACCTCATTTCTTATTGTTGCTGTGAGGATTAAGATTATATAAAGCAATAACAAGTAGCAAGCTTCCCAGAAAATGGCAGTGGTTATTGTTAGAGGCTCCGCATCTGGGCGCAGTGTCTGGCCAGAACTCTGCCAAGATCGCCTGAACTGTGGAAAGCAAGCCCTTGTTCTCTTCTATTCCCCAAGTATGGTTTGTTAGGAGCCACTGGGAGTTGAGTGCACCTGCTGAAGTCATGGGGAAAAATATAAGTTTCTTTGGAATGTCAAAAATTTTCCCCAGTTGAAGATCACTGCAGTATCTACGCAGGCAGCGCACACCTAGAGCTTCTGTCTGTCCTAGGCATGCTGAGGCGGGTTTCTGGCAAACACTTGCCCTCTGGCTACCTGTGTGACTCTGCAGATTATCAAGCCAGATGCCCCAGAATCCCTCACCCCAAAGGCTAAAAGTGAAGTATCAACTGACTGTACCGAGCCCTTGCTCAACACCCAGCACTATGGAACTCACAGCAGAGGGTGGAGGGAGGGAATAGGACTCAGGTCTCTTGAGTTGCCTGCGTGGGATAGTTGACAAGATAGCCACAAGTCTCTTCTGCTTCAGCCGGTGGCGAGCCTGCCACCGCGGGATCTTGTCTGCACTTGCACTCAGCTCCCTCCCCGCACAGACAAAAAAGAGGGCGGCTGGCCTGGGTTCCTGGAAGACAGTTTGCGCTGTGGGTCCTAGCCCTGCTGGTGCTCACCAACACGGAAAACTTTATCTCATTCATAAATAATTGCCTGCCATGTTCATTACTGCAGAAGAAAAATAGTTACAAATTCCTTTGTTTTGCTTGGGAAGTGATCAGCTTTGGTTGGTAATTGCCTGCCTGATCAAGAGCCATTTCCTTCATAGTTAACCAAACATCAACTCAGTCGGGCTCGTTTTAAATATCACCGAAAAGTGAATAGCCCCAATTAGGACAGGAAACACATTTTCCGACATGAAACCAGGACCAGAAACAGATTTCTCTGTGTTTCAAAATGCAGAAACAGGTTTGTCCGTGTTTCAAAATTCTTCTTTAGTGGATGTGAAATGACCCCGTTGGAAAATCCTGTTCTGAGTTCTCTTCAAAAATAGCTGGAACCTGTTCCTTACATTGATTTTAGGGTTTAAAACTTGAAATAAAATGAAAGGGAAGTCATGAACGAAAAATAAAATCCCTCTTTTCACTTTCCTTGAGAGAAGGAGAAAATATTCGCTGGAAAAATTACTTCAGAATAACAATTCTTTAGACAATTATAACTTGCACAGGAAATCGTCAAGAAAAACTAGATTTATGCGTGGTTGACTGTGATTTGGAAATATCAGGAACTCAGGAACATATTGCACCCCCATAATTTAGTGTCAAATTTTGATAAACAACGTGTAGCACTCCTTGGCATCTGGTTTCCCACGCAAGATCCGCGCACACTTTACCTGGTTTAGGGGTTTCATTACGGAGGCCCCTGGTTCTTCCAGGTAACAGAAGATGACGCAGCGGGGTAGCCAAATGCCTGATTCCTGGGTTTTCCTTCATTCCTTGGAAGGTTTAGCGCTCCCCGCAGCAGAAAAAAATGCTCGGGCGTTCATCCAATTAAACCGCACTGATTCGAAATCTGTCTTCTCGGGAAACACTCCACTCCAGGATAAAACAAGCATTTATTTTCTTGTCCCCGTAGGTCGCTTGGTGCTAGTAAAGTCTTCCGTCTTAGGGTCTTAGCCCTTTTCAATTCCCTCTGAGCTGCCCTAGAGAAATAAATCAAGTAAAAATCAAACATTCTGTTCTGCCTCAGGAAAATCATTCGGCCAACTCATTTCTGGGATTCCCTAGAGATTAAAAAAAAAAAAATATATATATATATATATATATATAATGTATATATATAATATATATATATAAATATATATTATATATATACATAATATATATAATATATATATAATATATATATATTATATATATGTATACTGACTCTTTCCTTTGGGAAGTGTAGGGCTTTGATATGTGCGCGTGAGGTCGACCCGAGGAGGGACCATGGCTCCCGAGAGTTTCTGAGCTGTCCAAGGCACCTATCATCGGGCACCTGTGTGAAATCGCTGAGACTGAATGGGTCCCTTAGTGGACCACCGGGAAACAGAGCCGACTGCGCGAGCTGGGCGCCGCGGGCAGAGCTGCTGAGCTGCTGTTCATTGGGGTTTGAAAAGGGTTTTCCAGCTCCTGGGGGCGGAGATGGGCCGATTCAATTTGTATGGTCAATCTGCTTGTGGTTCAGAGGTATTTTTCCCAAGAAGCATTTGCCTGCAGCTCAGATCAGAGCACAGCCGGGCAAGCTGCCTAGGGAGGCTGAGGAAAGAGGCCGGGAGCCCGAAACCTTGCTGCCCTGAAGGCTGAAATCACAGACTGTTATTGTGGCTGGCCTTGAGTCAAAGCAGGTCTTCTGCATGGAAGAAGGTGCAGGACCAGTCCAACACAGGAAGTAGAAGTGCAGCTGTGGCCAATGGGGGCCAGAACATCGTGTTCTCTTGTACTCTGGCTCCAGGCCACTCTCCTCTGGACTCTGGAGACAGCTGGTACTGGCATCTATGGAGCGAATGAGCCCAGCCTGAGACAGCTTTCAGACCAGAGGAAAGCCTGGCCTCTTGACACAGAGACCAACAACTTGTTGCCTCCTAGGTAAAAGCCCCTGCCTTACTGGTCAGGCTGTGGGTTTTCTTTGGGTGCCTCAGAGGAAAGGATTCATCTCAGCATCTGCCTTTCCTGTTAACTATCACTAGGCAAGTACATAAAGTTAGGGAGGTCCAGCAAAGTCATAATTGTTGGTTTCATTTTCTTCAACTGGGGGCTATGTAACAAGAATCCTGAAACCTTTACTTCTCAGGGGACCTGAAGTGGAATGTTAATCTTCTTAAAATGAATAAAGGTTAGACTTGGCCTGTCTTTTGAGGGTATGCAATGACACCCAAATGACCCAGTAATAGTCCTTCTCCTAGGCAGGGTCGCTGTGGGAAGGCCCCCAGACCCAGGAGAATTCATGTAGGGCAGATTAGAGAGCAAGGGAGCAAAAGGAAGAGGCTTGCATGCCTTGCTGGAAGGTAAGACTGTGGCCTGTGATGAGGGCAGATCTGAGAGAAGTATACTGAGTGGTAAGTGTCTAGCACTAAGAGGTGGCAGGAGGGCTCTGAACTGTGATACTTTCTCCCCAGGCTCTTCCCCAAGGAGCTCCAGATCATTGAGCCAGCTGACTTTTTGAGTTCATCTTGCACTCACTTGACTTTAATCCCTCACCCTCTGGAGGAGGCCTGAGACCCCAAAATGTGTGGCATTGACCACCCCCAGGGGAGAGGGGAAGGAGCAGCAGTGTGTGCCAAAGGACACTTTCTTTTATTCATTCCTGCTTTTTCTCACCAGAGCTTTAGTTAAGACACTGTGTTGTAAACCTACACACACACACACACACACACACACACACACACACATACACACATAAACACACAACTCACATACCTGCTTTCAAGCTAGAGAAGGTGACTACAGAAGGCATCTGAGTGAAAAGGATGTTAAGGAGGTTGCTGTAAGGTGGTACGGTTGCTTCTGTACAACACCCTCCTACTTATGGAGGCATTCTGGGGTTATTGATAGGGGAAGAATATAAGGGACAAAGACAGAAAGGGAGAGGGGAAAAGATGACTAAACAGAAGAAGGAGAGAGAAAAAGAGGAAGAGAAAAAGAGTTATAAAGACACAAACTGATTCACAGAGACTGAGAGAGACGGAAACATACACAAAGAAAAATTCAAGTGGCACAAGAAAGAGACACAGAGAGACACAAGGAAACTGAGACCCATTGAGTCTTCTATCAGTAGATGCCTCCATAACAGTTGTTTGACCTAGGCTGGCTTATTGTTTCAGGAGAAATTGATAAAATGCACTGAGATCTCTTTCAAAGCAAGATGCTCAACTCAAGCCAGCTCTGGTGCCTTGGAAAGCCCAGACATTCTATCGTGGCAACAGTTTATCAAGACACCATCTAGAGGAAAAGTGAATGGAGAATCTGTGTTGGATAAACTCACTCTCACCTAAAAAAAAAACATTCAAAACTGACTTTTAAATTTTTTCAATGGCAAAATGAAATGAGGGGGAATGGAGGGTGGAACATCTGTAAAAAAAAAAAAAGAAATCACTCTTGAAAATACTTCATATCACTCTCTACACGTATGTCCTCAGACATTCTTACTTGAAAATACAAACACACACAAAAACACATACATATAAAAAATGCTTATTGTGAAAATTTTCTTCCAGCCTTAAAAGCTTATTAAAACATTAAGAGACATTCTAGCTAATCCTTAGACAAAGGAAAAGAGAAGAGGATGTATGTGTGTGTCAGTGAAAATGACTGTAGAGTTTTAAGCTTGCCAAAATGGAAAGTAAAGACTAGGTTTCTTTTTAAGTTAGAGTTTTAAAAATTCATCTCCTTGTAATAAAATAAATCAGACAAGGACCATAATCTGAGAATGGAAAACAATTGTGAAGTGATACCAAGTGCTTTGGTATTTATTAAAATGCTAGTACACTGAACCTCCTAATCCGATTGTTTTCCAAAGAGTTACTAGCATCATTGCCTTGAAAAAGTTCAATAATCACTTTCCATGAGAAATATGCACACACACAACTTAAACGACTCTGGATTCATCATCATAAAACACACAAAAATGTGTATTACAACTTTCTATCAACTCTTTTGGTGCTGTCAGGTGAGTCAAGTTTTAGACTGGAGGTACAAATTCTGAAGTTTGAGAAGTGGCAATTATTTAACTGGCTTCACTGAGATGATTTAGTTGGTCCCCTAACTGAGCAGTGACCAGAGTGAGTTGCCTCCAGGGTGTACATCATGGTCCTGTGGACCCAGTTTATTAAAGGCTGGCATTCATTTGTCAATAGATGTAGCCATTGACTTTGCCCTTCCTTCACGCTCTCTTTCTCCCCCAGTATTAAAACGTGATGGATTCAGAAAGTGAGATCCTTGTTGTTTTCAGTGGGTCCTCTTTTGTATCTTTCCTTGTATATCTTTATTGCTTTATTATTAAGGCCTGCCATTTTACCCCTTGGAAGTATTGATCAGGGTGTCCTAACTCTAGAAATATTTATTTCATGCAGAAGCAGCTTTTGGCTAGTAATATTAACATAGGAACCCTGGGAAGGAAGATCGTTGGTGAAAGTAGCATAGGTTGGCTTTAAGCATAGGCAGGGTAGGTGTTTGCCTACCTTTCATGTTTTGATGGATTTAGGGAAAACCTTTCAGCCTAATACCAAATATTTCTCACTATCAATCAGTACTTCTGTAGATGTTAGATATTGATTTTTAAAATTATGTCATATAGTAGATAGTCTGAAATACTAGAACAGACATTGCAACAAATATCTTTTGCTTTATTTTTACAGAAACCTGTGTTTAAAAAACTACCAGGCAAAGCTTTCCCTTGATACACAAGGCAATTTCCTGCTTTTTAGCAATAAACTGAGCCAGGGTTCAAACGCAAGAAAATGCTCACATTGAGACACTACTGCAAGTAATACATTGTGATTAACACTCAAAATGTAAGAAAAAAACTCTTAACTTTTCTGTTTCTGAGCTGTGTCTTTTAGCTAGGAACATACAATAGATAAAAAAATATATATCCTTTGAGTAAGAAAGGATAGGCAAATGCATTAATATCCTCCCCTCTGCTTTAATGACTGCAGAATGAAACAAATACCCATGGAGATGTGTCCAAGATCACACACAGACCTGGCTGTTTTCCAGCTGAAGTGCCTTGTATACTGGCCTTGCTGTGAGCTTCACTCTGCCCCTCTAGGGTAAGGGTGGTGTCTTTCCCAGCCCTGCAGGCTGAGCAGGTTATTGAACCAAACCCTTCAGCAGCATTCAGATTGTATTTAACCCTTTGTCATACTATCTGAGATCATCAGATGCTTAAAGTTGCACCTGATTCCTAAAGATCTCCTTTCCATGGACCAGCTGGATGTCAATCCCAGCTGCCTTTAATTGGACATGCAATGCCTACTCTGGCAATTACCAGATCACTATAGAGTAGGGCCACATCTGGGCTTATTATTTATTTTTATTTCATTCATCTTCTCTGCCCAAAATTAGTCAAGAAAAAAATTGTCCTCATATTTCTGAGGGCAAAGCTCCTAGATCCAACATTTTTTAAAAACCCACCAGCCATAAGTTATAAATTGAGTAGAAAAAACTGGGAAAAATAGTTGCATGACTTTGATATAAAATTCAGTGAGAATGAGGAACATAATGAACCCAAAAGCAATGTTATAATCATTATCATAAGAAGGCCTTCATCATTTGATAGCAGACATCTGATGAACACATGACATGATTAAATTCAAAGGAATAAATTTTCCTTCAGCTAACTTTTTTTCAAGAATAAGCATTTAACTTCCCAATCGTCACCATGAGAACGCAATGAACACAGATAAGAATTTGTCTCCCTATTCTTTTTTCTTCCACTCTACCTAAGAACATGGATTAAAAAGTTTGGCATGCATAATTGAATTGCTAGATGCATTAAAGTACTGAAATCTTGAAAGATTATATTGAAGTAAGCTTATTAGAAGTTGAAGGATTCAGTGTGAGAATTACTTTTAATATTAATTAGACCAGTTTTAATTTTCTGGAGTGAGAACACAGCTATATGTTAGAGGCCTGTAATTAATAAATTTTATCTACTACTATAAGAAGGACATACACTTACATTGCATTGGTAAAATAGCAAAAATATCTTTCCAAGGATCAAGTTGATAAAATCAGATCAGAATATGTATTCTAACAGATGTATTTTCCATGGATCTTTGAAACTCAAATGCAATATTTTTGTTTAATTCACTAGCTTAATTTATTAAAATAGTTCTCAAATTTAAGGAAGGTGATTACTTTAAAGACTTCTGAACTTTTGAATCTGCTTTAGGATTTAAACAAAAGTTGAGTGTGCCAGTGTTAGCATAAACTTCTGTTTCTAGTGTCTGGCCACAAAGGATTTATAATTGTATAGTTAACATAAAGATTAACACATTCTTGAAATTAACCTCCATCATCTCTTTAATGTTGAAAACAGCTGTGCTTACTATGTTCCAGGCATTATGCTAAGTGGTTTGTGTATATTATTTCACTAACCCTAAGATATATACACTTACAGAAACATACCCTGTGATGAAGGTATTAAAAGTAAAAACAAAAGTTTAGAAGAAAGAGACTGAATGTTAAAAAAAAAAAAAAGACTTGTGTAAGGTCTCTCAGATAGAAAGTAGCAAAGTCAGAATTTGAATCAGGTCAGTCTGAATCCAAAGTCTGTCTTCCTAAGTGCTATACTGCTTGAGCCTTATTCCTTTTTGTCAGTTATCATAGTCCTAGTAATTTGCATAGAAAGTCAAATTTTCTTCCAGGTTTTATGAGTCTGGGATAGTGTGTAGCATGCAATTTCCCAATTCACAGAACCAGTAGTATTGAAGAAGGAGGTGGAAGAAAGAAGAACTAGAAAAAAAAGTTGATTTTCCAAATTTTTATCAAGATGAGTCTATTTGTCAGGATTCTTTTGCTTGCAAGTGATGAAAACCCAGCTGAAACTCATTTAAGCAAAGATGATTTATTTATGTAAACAACTTAGCTAGTTCAGGCAAAGTGGAATTCGGGTACTCAAATGATGTGAGGAAACTGCCTCTCTGCATTTCTTGACGTTGGTAGGCTTTTCCCCAAGAAATGGCAAAAATGATCATAAGCAAATTATTTCAGACTCACATTCTACAAGCTTGGAAGTATGCCAAAATATCTTAACCATGGGGAATGAGGATCAAGGGAGAGTAGGAAGAATAACAATTCGAGGAAATGATCTCTATCATGAAGTTGCTTGTACTTTTGCCAAAGTGTGGCACTAGGTATCAACCAGTCTCAAAACATTTTATTTTATTTTATTTATACTTAATATAGGTATATATTTGAAATATTTATATATTTCATTTAATGTGTTTCACTCCTTTTGTAAATTAAAAGTGACAGTTGGAATCCCTTCATATGAGTTTGACATCATCCCTTTGATTAGTAAGTACTGCGGAACACAGGGGATTTTTTTTCCTCCAGTCAGATTTAGTTTCTTTTATACATACGTTTTTCTTCAAGTAACCCATATTTCCTATATAGAAAACTAGAGACGCCATGAATCTTTGCCCTTGACCTGCCATAAATATCTGAAAAATGTAATGCTTTCAGATACATTAGCTTAAATCTGAACATCTACTTTGTTGCACATACAGTTCATTAGAAGCAATATTTTCAGGGCCAACCTTGTTTTGTGCATGTGTTAATTCACATACCTATTTATAGTGGTTAATAAAATATTAGAATTTTTATTAGAGAATTAAAAATCGCTTTCTATCTCCTTAAAGCAAGTTCGGATTTCATATTCAATAAGAGCTTTTATAAACCATATATCCCTTAAGGCACATCTATATCCTCTGTATCTCCATAGATTTTGAATATATTTAATTTGTATTAACCACAAAATTATTTTTCTTTCAAGAGATAAATTCCCTTCATGTTCCTAGTTATAACATTTTTTGGTAATTCAAAATCAACATTTTACTGTAAGGATTTTCCAATTGTCAACCAAAAAAACTTTATTTTCTTTCTAATGTGGGCATCTGTGGGTCCCAGAGCCTCTCTCTCTCTGCATGTTCCATGTGGGCTGAAGAATCTCTTATAAAGGTTTATGGGTGTTTCTGGCTGAAATAAAGAGAATGTTCAAAAGAGTCTTTCAGCTGTGGAAAATGAACTTCTATCATAAAATTACATCCCTCATGCCCCCAGTACCTGACAGCCCAGTGCTTTGGCAGCTGAACAGATCACAAAGCTGGTTCTGAGGCTTGCAATAACTTTACTCTCAGAAAAAAGTTAACAGGAATTAACTACAGCTTAGTTCAGTACACATGAGAGAGCTGAGCTCTCTGAAAAGGTGAAAATGTCAATAATTCGGATGCAGTTTGCAAGAGAGCCCAGGGGTGCCTGATTTCTTATTGCTGATGAAAAGCGCATGACCAAATCCTAAGCACACAGGCAGGCATCTCACATCTGCATGCATAAACATGCTCCTTGGAAGTGGTAGGCAAGTCTCTTCTTGACATAAAGAAGGTGTCTTTATCCATTTTAAGGAAAAGTAAAACTTAGCCCAGGAAGATATTTCAGGATACACTGGAATCAATTATTTGAGCACAACATTTTGAGGTGTCACATCCTTGCGAGCACAATTCCGATTGGTGCTCTGCTGGTGGCCCCGGAGTTCTTGGGCTGTATTTGCTGATTAAGTCATGTGAGTAAGAAGAGGCTGTGTGGGGGAATATTGGGCTCCAGTAGAGGCAGGGATTGAAGGTCCAGGTTTGCTCTTGATCATTGAAAGTGGTTATCTGGGAGCCTCCTGCCTGCACGGGCTCTTACTTCCCCACCTGGATAGGGAGGTCAGAGTAGCACAGGGTCCACTTAGTCTGAGACCCAGACTGTAGAACAAACAGGCCCAGAAAGTTTGTGCTGCTCTTTGTTTCCCCAGCGTACTCACTTAAGAGCAAAAGACCCCTATACACCTCTCTGGATTTGGTTAAATAATATTTTCACTTTTGTTGGAAAAGTGGCCCCCCCACCGTGGGCAATTACTTCGCATGTCTTTTAGTTTCACAATTTAATGCAAAACAGTAAGTTTGTGTATCCCTCCTCCCCACTAGACTATCCTGAGCCCCTTTCCAGTCAACCTCCAACCCCTTTCTATCCTCCCACTCCCACCGCCCCCTCCCTGTCAGTCTCTGAAGTGTCACGGTGTTTTTTTATGCTTCCAACAGTTTCCAAAACAAACAGTGGAGGCTACGACCAGCCGGGTATTCACTCAGTCCGATGCAACAGTATCTCCCAATCCGAGCGACCTGAGCCGCCATTAGGGGCAGGTCCGCTCCCTAAAAGGGCCGCGCTTGCCAGTCTCTGAGCTCTGCCAGGTCCGGGAATCTGGGACTTGAGGACTGATGTTCCGCACATGTCCACTGGGAGGGAGAAGAGCGAAAAGGGAAAGGGGACTAGACTCCAGAGGACTCTGGCTCCAGTTTAATCTCCTTTCATTCCGTCTATTCAAAGAAAATCTATACGTATATATAAAAATTATATACACACACATTTTTCCCCCTGAATATAGATTTAGAAATTGTTTTCTGAGTTTTCAGTTTTTTCTGATTTTCCCGCTTTCCCTCCTTTGCCTGTCATCTGCGCCCTCCCACCCTCTCCCTCCCTAACCCAGCTCAGGTTGAAACTTTGCAGAGTACGTTCTCTTCACCCTCTCCAGGGATGGCTCTGAGCTCTCGGGCGCATGCCTTCTCGGTGGAAGCCTTGGTGGGGAGACCCAGCAAAAGAAAACTGCGAGACACAAGAGAGGAGGCGCAACTTGAGCTGCTTGAGAAAGAGGGTGGAGAGGCGGAGGAAGAGAGAAGGAGCAGCGTCGCAGGAAGGAAGAGCGAGCAGCCTGGTGAGTACCCCTACCGCGGCCCAAACCCCAGCGCCGGCTACCATGGCTTGCTGGATCGGAAAGTCTCAGACTGGCGCCGCGTCGCTGCAGGAGGGCGGCTAGCCCTATCAAAGGATGTCTTGGCCCAGCGATGGCCGCGTTCGGGGCGGCGGGGATACCTCAGCCATCTGGCTGTAGGGGGAAGTTTCAGAGCCTCCAAGTTCAGCCCACAGTGTTGTGGTTCATTTGCGGTGAAGGGGAGGGTCCCCACAGATTTATGAAGCGAGACTCTCCAACCTCCCGGAAGCCCTGAGAGCCAGAGGGTGGCTGTTTCTCGGGGTAGGAAGCAGGACATGGACCCAGATCCCGAGGGGATTCAGCATCAGGGACCAAAAGTCTCCGAGAGAGATGAGGATGGGCAACTTTGAAGAAGGGTCATGCATTTCACAGGGCGCTACCTGGGCCCCTTTCTCTCCATCAGGGGGCCAGAGTGGGTGTTGTGGGGAATTTGGAGATCAGTCGCCAAGGTTCCCGGGGAAGAGACAAGGCCGGTCTGTTCTGAGACAGGCGTCAGCGAGAAGGGGGCGCGGGAACTGCGAAGCTCTCTCAAACTCTCAGCGTCTCTGTGTCCAGCAGAAAAGCGACCCAAGACAGAGCCCTTAGCAACTACTTTCTCAGGCTGTGGAGGAGGCAGCGGCGGCTGCAACAGCTTCGGGAGTCTGGAAGAAAAAGATGCTATCCAAGTGGAGCTTCAAGGATCCGAGCTGTGGAAGAGATTTCATGACATTGGAACTGAGATGATCATTACCAAGGCGGGCAGGTTCGGCTTTGCCCAAGCTGTTCAAGGGCCACACACAGTAGGCACTTAATGTTCTGCTCTCATAAGATGGGTGCCTCCAGTTTTATGCTTTGGTACCCTTCTCCCCATATCCCCACCCCAGACAGGTATTGGAAGCCAGTGCCTCTCAATCGACCAGACTAGGCCTTGCCTGGCCCATGTTAGTGGCTCGGCCTTTCTTTCCTGTACACCCTGATTCCAAGAACTCATTCTTGCAGCTCCTGCCTGTGTAGTATATGACAAAAATTAGACCTCCCAAGGCAGGTGCCAGATGCCACCCCCACATCTTAAGCTATGCCCAGGCCTTTCTGTTAATGCCTCACAGTTATCAGTGGACAATATCCCATCTAGCAGGCTCCCAGCCCACTGTCCTGAGCCCAGGTCAATTTGAGGTGGGGCTTTCCCTCTTCCACCTTTTCCTGTGCGGCAGCTTCTTCACATCAGCTGGGTAATTTTTGTGTGTGGGAATCTTCCTAATTTCAGTCTTTCCCAAATCTGCCTCACAGAAAGTACCACTGAAAACTCAGGGGAGGGGCACAGCTGTTTCTTTCCTACTTTTTCTTCTATAGCTTTTTATTATGGTGGTGATAGGAAGTGGGGTGGACAAAGCCTTGTGGTAAGGATATTCTGATCCACTCAAAAATCCTGAGTTTGTTCAATCAAACATGTAACCAACAATCTTTCCTCATGTAGCAAATCTCATTCACTGAACATGTCTAGAATAAGAAGAGTATTGTTTATTCCTTTACTTTTCATTTGTCCCCAACCCCACCTGGCTCCAAACGTTTCTAATAGCGCCCAGGTCAGTCGCTATTTTCTCTCCCACAGGAGGATGTTCCCCTCTGTTCGGGTCAAGGTAAAAGGACTGGACCCAGGGAAACAGTACTATGTGGCCATCGATGTGGTGCCGGTGGATTCCAAACGCTATAGGTAACCAGGCCCAAAGGAGGGTACCACAGGCTGGGAATGGGGATTCATATCTATGGAACCTGAGAGTGCTGTTTTGAAAACTCTACCATGGTAGGGGGAATTGCTCTCCTGTGGGCTTTGAGAGTTGAATTTTCTCCCTCAAACTGGAGTTCAGGGAGTTCAGACTGAGAGAAAAGCAGGCTTGTTCTTCTTTCCTCTCACTCCTGGATCACAGGTTCCAGCTGGTGCTTCAGTGTACCCCAAACCTCTTGCCTACCCACTGCTCTAGCCTTGGCTCTGCAAACTGCAGAGGGTTTTGGCTCAGGCATCTGGGAGGGAAGTTGTTTAAAGGAATTTGGGGAGAAATGCCTGGGCTTCTGGGGCCCTACCGGGCTCTGGAATGTGCTACTTTAGCAGCAGGGTCCTTGAGCGATGCCCTGATTTGCCATCCAAAGCTAGTCTAGCAGTTATCTCGCCTAAGTCTATTTTCCTTCCTTCCTTAGCCTCTACCCTGAAGCGGAGGCCAGGTCCGGGAGAATACAAGTAACCTTTCTCTTGATGTAAGCTCTCTACTTAAAGCAGGCTAAAAGTGGCCGAACTGATCTAAAGCCAAGAGGCCCTTCTTTGCTGGCAGCCCAGAAGCTCGGGTCGGCCAGCGCTTTAGCTTAGGGGTATGGGGGTTGGGCGGCAGCCGCCCGCACTCGGCCTGTGAGCGTTCGACTGAAGTGGGTGTGTAGCCTTTCTAGGAAACAGCCTGCAACGCACCCAATGCTGGGAGTGAGGGGCAAAAAGAAGGCTGGGCTCAAGAGCCTGCTGGGGCCGTAGCCCAGAAATAGCAGAACAAGCTGCTTATCACGTTTGAGCTGGCTTGGGAATTCGGCGCATAATTTAGCGGTTGAGAGTGAAGACAATGCGAAAATCAGCCCCGAGGCCGCAGCGGGCAGAGTTCCTTGAGGGTATTCTGATGTAAAACATTGTGGACAAAGGGGCTTCCAAGACTACTGGTCTGGTGGCGGTGGGCTGCACAGACACTTTCCCTCACCCTTCTGCTTCTCCCCTGACGCTTGTAGGACAGGAGGATTTTTCGGGCGTCTCTGCTCGGTAAAACGGGTTAGATGTATTTTTGTTGCGGTTTCTGTGAGGAAATACAAACCAGACTCTGAAATCCCATGACATTATACTTGCCCTGGCACTTCACTACATTTTAATGACGTATGCTTATTTACAGTTTGCTTTCTATCCCTGGACGCTCTTTGGAAATGAAGTTGTATCTTTTACTAGTTGCCTTTGAGATTAGCAGGCAAACCTTGGCCGAGGCCTTTAGGACCGGATCGTGGTAGCCCCTGCTCCTGGCTTTGGTCCGCTGCGCCTAAAGCCAGACTCCGCGCATTTTCAGGTACGTGTATCACAGCTCGCAGTGGATGGTAGCCGGGAATACAGACCACTCATGCATCACTCCCAGGTTCTATGTTCACCCGGACTCGCCTTGTTCGGGAGAGACATGGATGCGTCAGATCATCAGCTTCGATCGCGTGAAACTCACCAACAACGAGATGGACGACAAAGGCCATGTAAGTGTGTGCAATCCTTTGTCCCGAGGAGAGGAGGGGGATGCCAAGGTGTCAGCCGGAGGGTCACCCTGGAGAAGCCAAGGAGGTGTCTCCCAGATGTGCTAGTTGTAGTCTTTAGGAACTGTCCAAGTTCTAAGCCTGTGGCCAAAGTAGCTCTTGTGACTTTTATTTGGCATCTGAGAGTGCTGGGGGTTGGGGATGGTGAGTGAAAGGAGTTTGAGGACCAAAGGAGGCTTTTTAAAGCCAGGATGCCTGGTCTGGGACAGTGAAAGGGAATGCTTCCCTGAGCTCTCTGGCACTTCAGCCTCCCTGGCAATCACTGTGGGCTCTGATTGCCTTCCCCTGATGGGCACCTTCTGTGTGACATGGTATGGTGGAAATCTTCTCCACAACCCGCCCCCATGGAAGGCCTTTTCAAGTCACGTAGATCTTGAACCTTCTTCCCAGGTGCACCTCGCCTCTGCCCTGCCTGACCTGGCCCTGTGCCAGCCACAAAAGGAAGAAGGATGCTCCTGGGCTTAGGAGGTGGGGGATGTCAAATGGTTTCCCATCAGTTACCTAAGCCCAGAGAACTTATGGCAGGCAGTCAGATCCCAATAACACTTGGGAACATCACATGGTCACCCACATTTGAAAGCAGGAAAGGACCCCAACTGGAAATGGAATCACTGCTTCTTGGTGCGCTGTGGCGCCCTGTTCCTGAAACCCCTTATGCCTGAAGGCCTCTGTCCAGGGCCAAATGGCAAAGAAAAGTCCTTGTGTGTGGCTAGCCTAGGCTTTCTGGTTTAGCTTCACTTTTGTGTGGGAAGGTTGGGGGTGCTGATGAGAGGGGGCCAGTGTGGGGGAGGGGAAGCCAATTACTAGGCAGCATTTGACCACTGATTTCTCCTCCAGATTATTCTGCAGTCCATGCACAAGTACAAGCCCCGTGTGCACGTGATGAAGCAGGACAGCAGGGTCGACATGTCCCGGATTCAGTCCCTGCCTGCTGAAGGGGTTAAAACATTCTCCTTTAAAGAAACTGAGTTCACCACAGTGACAGCTTACCAAAACCAGCAGGTAAAGCCAACTAAGTCCCAGGCAAGCAGGGATGGCTCCAGAGAAACTTTAGGGAAAGAGTGAAGCTGTACTATATGGATTGAATTTTCCACAATTAAAAAGAAATTCATAGCCTTATTGCATTGTCATCAAGGCAAGTTTGATTATGAATTGTGTGGATCTTGTGTTAGAAAGGATAGAAAGGAGAGTAGAACAAAGAGTGTCAGGAGAGAAAGGAGATAAAACATTCCAAATTTGACTTAGCAATATGCTTACGTTTATTTAACATGCCATATTACATGTTGAAAACTTGTGTGGCTGTTGTAACCATTAAAAGCAACAGTGGCAGTGTTTTTACTGAGGGCACTGACTTTATCTTTCTTTCTCTTTTGAATCCATAGATTACCAAACTGAAAATAGACAGGAATCCTTTTGCTAAAGGATTTAGAGATCCCGGAAGAAACAGGTAAACGATATAACAGTCACATCTAATATTTATATAGCCCTTTTCACATGTATAACAGCTAAGGAAACTGTGGCTCAGAGACTGAGAGTCTCCAAATTTTGTAACTAATAAATAGGTAGTAAGAAAGAAACCTGGACGTTTTGTCTTCAAAATCTTGCCTCCTCCCACTCCCTCCCCAACCTACTTTTAAGATATTGCTTATTCTAGATTCTTAGGTTTTTATTCAGGGAATAATCACTGGGAATTTTATTCAGAAGTCTATCTATAAAAGAAAAACATTTCAGATATTCACCCCTAAAAACTATTATAAAATAACTCAAAAGCTTACACAAATTATTATTTTCAGGAATTGCATTCTGGACTTGCTAAAGTTTGAATCTCTTTTTCAGAGGTGTATTGGATGGGGTTTTAGAGACCTATCCATGGAGGCCTTCTCTCACTTTGGATTTTAAAACTTTTGGTGCAGACACACAAAGTAAGAAAAGTTTTATTAATTTTTATTTTTAAATGTTAATGAAATAACAACAGCCAGAACCTCTGTACAAATACTACACAAGTGGATAAGTACATGCCAGAAAATGTGTGTTTAAAATCAAGTGGGTGTATATTTATCCTGATGAGATAAGAAGCAAAAAGGGAGGGTAACTGTCAAGAAGGAAAAGAGCATAAACGTGGTAATGGTGGATTTACTGACTTGTGTCTTCTTGGGTTATCATACATCCTGAAAGCTATAGAAATCACTTGGATTCTTCAGCATCTCACTATCTCATATTCTTTAGGATCTGCCTGTGGTGCACTAGTGGTCTTATTTGCAAACATGTTAGATATTGAAATAAATATTTTATGAGAAACTTTCAGCACATGATAAAAATGACTCCCATTAAATTTCATCATCACTTGACTCTAATTTTCCTTTTGTTGTGACTAGGGAAAATAAATGTTGAAAACAATACTAAGCCATGGCAATTAGTTTAATTGCCATAAGCATTTAAAATATTTGCAAGGTATTTGTTCTCAGGTAGTACATTACATGACTAAATAATAATTTGACAATGCAGGCTTTCTGGTGGAAGAATGCATACCTTCATTTACTCTGATATTTAAGGATAAATAGAAGATCTTTATTCGTGAGCAATATGGAATCATTTTACCCTTTTGTCTTTACTCCATTAAAGTTGTTTGTCTTTAAACATTAATTGAAGGTTACCATCACATTATAGTTAGCTTGAATTTTACATGATACCATAACAACTAATTGAAATGTGAAGAGATCAAGTCTAATCATTTAGTGAAATATTTCACTCAGTTGACTGTATTAATTTGGTTTAGAGAGTTGCATAGAAAAATATGAACACTTATTTGATAGTATCACTTTAATAGAATCTAGGCAGCATACTTTTAAAATATCCGAGTCAACACATGGTGCACTAATTTAAAAATAACGCTAACCATGATCATTAATTGATAATTTTAAATACACAGTTTTCTTAATTATTTAAAATGTCGAGAATGCTCTCAAATTGCAAAGAAAAGGGGTACCAGTTTTTTAAAATAACTTTTGGATGTTTAATTATAGAATATATTTGCCACGCTGTTGATAAAGGATTAGGCTATGTCTGTATATAAAAATAGTTAAGAAAAACAGTAGCACCTGAAAAAAAAACCCCACAAAATTTGATCAAGTTCAGTCAATAACCAGTTTTTTAAAAATTTAAATACTTACAAATATAAAGTGTAAAGTCTAGATTTTCCTGGACCTTATATCTATCCCTAATTTTAGTAGATGCTAGGCAACCATAAAAGATCACCTGGCAACATTGATATGAACACTTTCATTTTCATCTTGGTATTTTTACCTGCAAAACTGTCTTTTACTCTTGATATAGTACACTGTGGAACTTTCCCCATCTATGATTTTCATATAAGAAAAAACCTAATATATTTAAATGTTATTTTAATTTATAAAGATTACTTTCATATGCACTGATTTTTTAATCAGACTGAAGCTTTCTATAAAATCTCAGAAAAAACAATTTGTTCAATTTAATCAAGTGCTTATTTTAGTAATTTTTTATGGTTAAAAAAACAGCTTTTACTTGTAAGATATAATTGGCTCTGGATCATATTTAATTGGGCTTCTTTTGTAATTCGCTGAATAAATGTTGTTCAAGTGCCTAGTATAGTTCTAAAGCATAGTGAATGCTCAATGCATGATACATAATAATAATGCCAAAAGTAATAGTGGTAGTAGTAGAGATACCATATTCAACTTTGGTCAGAGGAATGTTCTTTTCCAAAGAACTTAAAATAACTGTGAACTTGCAAGGAAAGCTAATCTAAGAATGAAGCAGGGATAGTTATCGACATGATTACTGATTCAGTAGGAACATTTAGTTCATTGTTCATTGACTGAATTGTCATTCACAGGTGGAAGCAATGGCTCATCTCCAGCGACCTCTAGTGGAGGGGCTCCCTCTCCTTTGAACTCTTTGCTTTCTCCACCTTGCTCCCCTCCAACATTTCACATACCTACAAGCTCCCTTGGAATGCCCTGTCCAGAGGCGTACCTACACAATATCAACCTGCCCCTTTGCTACAAGATTTGCCCAACTAATTTTTGGCGACAGCAGCCTCTTGTCTTGCCTGCTCCTGAAAGGCTAGCAAGCAGCAGCAGTTCTCAGTCTTTAGCCCCACTCATGATGGAAATTCCCATTTTATCTTCCTTGGGGGCCACCAATTCAAAATACGTTTCATCTGAAGACTTCAATGGACAGTGTCAACAAGCATCTAATTCTTCCAATCAAATGTTGTATGGATTACAGGCACCTGGAAATATTTTATCACCCAACTCCATTGCCCGGGAAGCAATTGGTTGCTCTTTCCATCCTTCCTATGGCTTTTATAGGTACAACTTCTCCATGCCATCTAGACTGGTAAATGCTACCAACCATCTCAAAGTGAATGACAACAGTCAAGTTTCTTTAATAGAAGGCAAATGCAATCATGCTCATTGGTATCCAAAAATTAACCATTGCCTTTAATGGAATAGTCAAGTTCCTAAAACAATTACATGTAAGCATATATTTTCTTTATTTGTAGCCAAAAAAGGTCAAGAGCTAATGGGCTTAAAAAGCTTCATTATCAGAGGGTATTCCTCTGTTCTGCATTTAAAGTGCCTTATGATATGTTCGTAAGAAGGCTGATTACAGTAGCCTTAGGCCTCAAAATAAGATACTCAATAAATATTGTTTGATGAGGTAGATAACCAGAGAAAAGTGACTTCAGGTGACGAAATCTCTAATTACAGTGAAGCCTGTTTATCACATCAGCTGCCTCTTGCATATTGACAGTGACCAAAGGAAGGTGGATTTAATTCCTGTGAAGGTAGTGAAACAATTACAGTTTTTTTCTATAAATATTGGCTTCATTGTAATTATCTATCTAGTAACTGTAGAAAAAATTTCATTGTTCATTTGCTTTATACTTTTATACTCTGCTGTTGAAGGAACTACTAATCTCAATTTTAAGGTACAAATAAAGACATAAACATTCTAATATTAATATTTGCAGCCTAAGGACCATTTAATCCTGAAGGAACACAAAGATTAAATGAGAAGCAAAATATTCTAAATAAATTTGATCTTTTATTCTCTTTTATTTTTTGGGTAATTCTCAGATGATGCTTGTTTACTTAGTCCTTAACAAACCCAGTATTTTATATACACAGTTTACAAAAACAAATTGTTGTAGCTCTCCAAAAAGACTGAGAAGTTATGATTTGAAGGGAGAGAATATATTTGAATCCATAAATATGAAAACATCATTACAATGGTACAATTTAATTTCAGTCCTCTGCGTCAATCATGGTAAATTGGACAAAAGTAGTGTAACATAAATGAGACTTTATTTCAGGCTATGAAGTTGAAAAGTTTCCTTTCACCTGGTCCTAAATTTTCTGAAAAGACTTGTTAAGTATAACATATATATAACCTCTATATCCTTAAGATGAACTGAATTTTAATTTTTCATGCTACTAGCTCTACAATTTATTAAGCCAGGGCCCTTCATATCACAATGGTATGACTTAACAAACTAAACACACTGATAAACTGCTTTTTAAAAGTTTTCCAACACATATTAGGGAGAGCATGTCATTATTATTTATTTGCTCAAAATGTTTTTTCCTCTCAAATGTACCTTATAAATATACCTTCTTATATATGTATTAAAATGATATGCCCCTTCACTTCAGGGCTTAGGCATAGAACGGCACATAGTTACATTCAAACTGAGTATTCTAGTCAAGATGAAATATTATTTATGGCCCAGACTAATTAGGTACCTGCTATAAAAATCTTTGAGGCAGAAAGCCTGTACTACCCAAATTTATCAAATCAAGGATTAAAGTAGAAAGTACACTTTATTTCTGTCTACTCCAAAACAGGAAAGCTGTAGGCTAACTTTTACCACTAAAATAAATTATGATTTTTTAAAGCAGAAACTCCCACATCAGATTATAGTGAAACTTATTCTGATGGCAGATACTTAGCAACTAACAACATAAAGTGTTTGATTGCAAAATCCAGAAAATCTCTGGGTTACTTTTTAATGATTATTTACGAGACGGCATTAATTTTGTAGCTGCTCAAGTACATATACCCCATACTTTATATTTCAGATAATTTTTCTATATGTAACCCATATAAAATTGATAATACAGAACTATATGTGTAAAGGTGATTTATATTAAGGGGCAAAAACTTAAAAGCTAGAATCTAGACATCTATTTTAAGCTGTTTTTAAATAATGTTCATAAATTGTCATTTCATACTTTTAATTGAAAAAGAAGAAGTAACCAAGGGAAAATCTTTATAGAAAATTAGACTTGGAAGAGACCTTAAGAAGTTCAGTAAGCAGTCCCCTATTTTCTGAGCAAGTTACTCATCTGCAGGAAACAGACGAGTAACTTGCTAACAGCTCTAATTCATGCACAATTTGTATTTAGTGCCCTTACTATTTTATATTAAATAAATTATTACTACCCAATAGGATGGTGCAAAACTTGAGTAACTTGGTAAATTGAGGCTATGATTATGGAATAAAAAACAAAATGCTATGGAATTATATTAATTTCAACTGTGTCAACTAAATATTAGGTTTGCTTTAAAAACCTACAAAAATCTAAAGCCACTCTAGTTAGATAAGGTATGAAATAGTTAGCAAATGAAAGTGGCCAAATGATACTTAGTAGACTCCCAAGTCTAATAATTAAAACTGGTATTTCCATTTGGTTTGACCATATATATATACATCCACCCTTTCATCCCATTCAAAAGAAATCATTTTAATTCAGTTATCTAGATTTATAAAATCTGATTCTTAATCTGACCTAGTTATGTGACTTACCCCAAATAAATCTAGAGAAAATAAACTTTTCCTCAACTCTGTAAAATTTGTACATTGAGTCAGGAAATAAGTGAATGTTGCCTTATCTTTGCACAACCTCCAGTCAAGCTGAGACCTATAGTCAAATTCCCATGTCAGAAAGGTTCTACTTTGTGAAACAGTCAAGATGAAATCAAGGGCTTGAATTCAAGTTTGAGCCTGTTTGCAGAACATATGTCTAAGTGGATAAATCCTCTATTCATTACGTTTTACTCACCAAAATATAACTTTAGGTAACAAACTTAGAACATCAAAACCGTTATTTGTTTCACTAAGCAGAGGGGTTATGCCCTGTGGACATTACATTTCAAATTCTAATACATAATTCTAGATTACATAATATTAGAGTCTTCAAACATTAATATCATTGCTCCTATTCACTGTATTACAAAAATAAAGAGTTATATTTTCTTCAAGCTATGAAGGTAGATATTCATGATATTTCACTGCTATTAGGCATGGGTTATACATACAGTCTAGGAGTAGACATGACTTCATTCTTCTTTTGTGAGGTTTAAGTATGTCTATGGCACAAAAAGAAATGAACAATTAGAATCAGCAAGGGATGAATCAGTGAATCAGTCTTTGAATGATCAGAGTTCTATGTGATGACAACTTGAAAAAGTGCCAACAATGAATAAAGACAAGCATCTTTATTGGACATTATGGAAGATTTCCCTTTCATTATCCTAATCATTTATAGTATGCACATTGGGGAAAATCACGGTGCACATAAAGCTGGTAACATGTATCTTTTAACAGTTACTGATGAATGCTAAGCCAAAGCATAATTGAAATAAAAGTTTTGTACAAATATGTAAAATATATTTTACAAAAATATACAAATATTCTAATGACAAATCTAGATGCTTTGAGACAATAGTGCTATATGTCCATGTATATAGTAGGGTAATACACAGTTGTTATCCCTTTATTAAACCTCAATAACAAATACTTTCCTTATTTGAATATGCAATTTGATAAATTCCAGATGTCACACTATAATTTATATAACCAGTGGGGTTTTAGTTTAGTTTTGTTTTAAAATAATTTATACTATGTTGCTTTTTCTCCCTCCTCTTCTCAAAATAAAGGATGCTATGAAGAACATCTAATCATTGCATACTTATATTATTAATTACATATACTTGTGTGGAAAGGCAGATTTAAATATACTTAGAAATGTCTAATTGCATGTACTGTATTTTGTGAATTGAATTGACAGGGTAGAAGTACAATGTTTATACTCCAATTTAGGGATATGTTGCCTTTGTGCAGAAAAATCTTTATTTAGCCAAAATAACAATAATATCCTGGCATACAGCAACAGTTTACCAGTTGATTTTACTGAAATTTAACATGTTTATTAGAGCAGTTTAAAACAACCAAATGCATAGCTTAGGCATTGGTGGCTGTTGCTTTGATATAGGTGCCTTAGGTTTGGTCTGCAATTAAATGATAATTTGTATTAAAACTGTGCAAATAAACATGGTTTAGATGTCAACATAGAACAAATAAATATACAGAACGTTTTAAACACATCCAGTATTAAAACCATTTACATGTGTGGTGCTGGCCAACTTTTAACATGACGTTTCAATAAAATATTGACAGGAAAAAGACTGGTATTATTTCCTTTCAAAGTTTCATATGTTCGTGTTTACAAATTTGTACTGCACATTAATATGTAAACATGAATTATAGTGAGCAGGTATTCAGAGAATAGTGATAGGATATTTCTACTTAGTTGAAATGTGCACATGTATACTGGATTTATTTTTCAAAGTACCTAAGAGTTACAAAATTTGAAATTAAATATAATAGAAAACCTTGAAATTATAGTACAAGTTGTATCATTGAACTCTTTTATCAAATTATCATATATCTGTTATTGTTAAACATGACAGAATTTTTATTTTGGATTTAAGATCACATACTTATGCACATGACAAAGTATAATGTAATATTTTAGATGTAGAAAATTGTTTAAATAATTCAGAATTTTACTAGAACAAGAAGGGAATAAAATCGTGTTTTCTATTGGATAAAATTAACGTCTTTTTTTTATAAATTATTTATTTATTTATTTATTTTTGGTTGTGTTGGGTCTTTGTTGCTGCGTGCAGGCTTTCTCTAGTTGTGGCGAGTGGGGGCTATTCTGTTGCGGTGTGTGGGCTTCTCATTGCGGTGGCTTCTCTTTTTGTGGAGCACAGGCTCTAGGCATGCGGGCTTTAGTAGTTATGGTGTATGGGTTCAGTAGTTGTGGCTCGCGGGCTCTAGAGCACAGGCTCAGTAGCTGTGGCGCACGAGCTTAGTTGTTCCGTGGCTTGTGGGATCTTCCTAGACCAGAGCTTGAACCTGTGTCCCCTGCATTGGTAGGCGGATCCTTAACCACTGCGCCACCAGGGAAGTCCCAAAATTAATGTCTTTAAATTAAAGATGTTTTGATTAAATACATAATTCAGTCTCCCATTTTTATGTTAGTTTTTGGAAAGTGTTGATGATTTAGTATTTTGCCTTTATTTAAATTTTGCCTAAAATTGAACTTTCATATTTCTTTTGTGACATGAAGATTTTGTGACCTCTTACCAATTATTCTAATGTCTAATCATACTGGATTTTTGCTTTATTGAATTTTGTAAATTTTAGGAAAAACTGTTTCATAGAAACACCAACAAATAATTACCCCTTGAAAGAAGCATACCTAGTAAGACTCAAGTTGAAGTAGCAAAGTTACCCACTACTGCATTTACACAGATATTTATCTGGATTTCTTTATAGGAATTCATGCACAGGCCAAATACTTAGTATTTAAATGCTACATTAATAACTATGTTTTCAAAACTCAGGTTGGATCTTCTTCAAACTGTGATGCCAAGCAGAAGAAACAACTATTTGGCAAATATACCATCACTTTGTAAACTGTCACCATGATTCTTTCCTGTAGCTGTAACATTCATGATGCTGGAGCAGGGACGGGGTGTCACATTTCAAAAAGGTGCTGTAGGCTCTAGCACCACACATAGGGGATTAAGATAAACTGATCCAGTGTTTACCCTCAGTTGTCGTAGCCACATTCAGCAGTCCCTTGGGTGTGTTGAATTAGGGCGGTTGCCCTGAGCCCTTGGCTAGTTAAGATTCAGAGCTGTTCAGTGGGTGAGGGCTCTAGCTGATACTAACAAAGAGATGAAGCTTCACAGACACATATTATACTATATTTTAGTTTAGTTGTTCATATGCATGTTTCTCCTACTTGACTGTGGGTGGGGGGAGGAATGGCACTTTTTAAATAACATTTATTTATTTTCCAACTTTTAAAAGTTTATATGTATATTATTGCAAATTAAAAAACACAAGAGACAATGCAAAAATATTCATAATCACAAGCAGTGTATGGTTTGAGTTCTAGTCATTGTGTATGTCTACACACAACTGAGCATACATTTTTAAAATGTGGTTGAGGTCATACAGTATTGATAATGCTTCTTCATACACCATGAATATTTACCAAATCAAGTTCCCAAGCCATGAGTATTTTGATGACCAAGAATATAATAACCCAAATTAACTGGATAGAAATGTAATCCTGCATTTCACAGGACCAAGCAATTTTTATTTAAAGACAAAAGCGGCAACAGGCCTCTGGATAAAGATGTAGGGGGTGTTACAATAAAAATACTGCATTTCCTTAATGCTAAAATAAAACTGAGACATAGTATAATAAAGTATTGCAATAGCATAATGCTTCTAAGATAAGTCATTATCAGATCTACATGACTATCAATAAAATATTAGTGAGAGGGTATGTTTCCATTAAATTGTATTCCATGGTATGGATGTACCACAGTTCTTTTAACTATTGACTTGTGGAGGGACATATGAGTAGTATCCATTTTTTGGCTATTAAAATTAAGCTATTATGAATTTCTCTAATAATTAGCGATGGTGAGAATCTTTTCATCTACCTCTTAGCCATCTGTATGTCTACTTTCAAGAAATGTCTATTTAGGTCTTCTGCCCATTTTTTGATTCGGTTGTTTGTTTTTTTGATACTGAGCCACATGAGCTGTTTGTAAATTGTGGAGATTAATCCATTGTCGGTTGCATCGTTCACAAATATATTCTCCCATTCTGTGGGTTGTCTTTTGTTTATGATTTTCTTTCCTGTTCAAAAGCTTTTGAGTTTAATTAGGTCCCATTTGTTTATTTTTGTTTTTATTTCCATTACTCTAGGAGACAGATTGAAAAAGATATTGCTGCGATTTCCGTCAAAAACTGTTCTATGTTTACCTCTAAGAGTTTTAAAGTGTCTGGACTTACATTTAGGTCTTTAATCCACTTTGAGTTTATTTTTGTGTATGGTGTCAGGGAGTGTTCTAATTTCATTCTTTTACATGGAGTTCTCCAGTTTTCCCAGCACCACTTATTGAAGAGGCTCTCTTTTCTCCACTGTATATTCTTGCCTCCTTTATCAAAGATAAGGTGACCATATGTGCATGGGTTTATCTCTGGGCTTTCTATCCTGTTCCATTGATCTATATTTCTGTTTTTGTGCCAGTACCATACTGTCTTGATTACTGTAGCTTCGTAGTATAGCCTGAAGTCAGGGAGCCTGATTCCTCCAGCTCCATTTTTCGTTCTCAAGATTGCTTTGGCTATTCGGGGTCTTTTGTGTTTCCATACAAATTGTGAAATTTTTTGTTCTAGTTCTGTGAAAAATGCCAGTGGTATTTTGATAGGGATTGCATTAAATCTGTAGATTGCTTTGGGTAGTAGAGTCATTTTCACAATGTTGATTCTTCCAATCCAAGAACATGGTATATCTCTCCATCTATTTGTATCATCTTTAATTTCTTTCATCAGTGTCTTATCATTTTCTGCATACAGGTCTTTTGTCTCCTTAGGTAGGTTTATTCGTAGATATTTTATTCTTTCTGTTGCAATGGTAAATGAGAGAGTTTTCTTAATTTCACTTTCAGATTTTTCATCATTAGTGTATAGGAATGCCAGAGATTTCTGTGCATTAATTTTGTATCCTGCTACTTTACCAAATTCATTGATTAGCTCTAGTAGTTTTCTGGTAGCATCTTTAGGATTCTCTACGAAATTGAGTTATTTGTAGTGAGGTGGATGGACCTGGAGTCTGTCATACAGAGTGAAGTAAGTCAGAAAAAGAAAAAACAAATACCGTATGCTAACACATATATATGGAATCTAAGAAAAAAAAAAGGTCATGAAGAACCTAGGGGTAAGACGGGAATAAAGACACAGACCTACTAGAGAATGGACTTGAGGATATGGGGAGGGGGAAGGGTAAGCTGTGACAAAGTGAGAGAGTGGCATGGACATATATACACTACCAAACATAAAATAGATAGTTAGTGGGAAGCAGCCGCATAGCACAGGGAGAGCAGCTCGGTGCTTTGTGACCACCTAGAGGGATGGGATAGGGAGGGTGGGAGGGAGGGAGATGCAAGAGGGAAGAGATATGGGAACATTTGTATATGTATAACTGATTCACTTTGTTATAAAGCAGAAACTAACACACCATTGTAAAGCAATTATACTCCAATAAAGATGTTTAAAAAAAAAGAGTTTTATAATATCTGGTCTTAAGTTTTATGTCTTTAACCCATTTTGAGTTTTAAAAAAATGTATATTGGAGTATAATTGATTTACAGTGTTATTTTAGTTTTAGGTGTACAGCAAAGAGAATCAGTTATATGTAAACATATATTCACTCTTTTTAGATTCTTTTCCTATATAGGCCATTACAGAGTATTAAATAGAGTTCCCTGTGCTATACAGTAGGTCCTTATTAGTTATCTATTTTATAATTAGTAGTGTGTATATGTCAATCCCAATCTCCCATTTTATCCCCCCCTCCCCGTTACACCATGGTAACCATAAGTTTGTTTCCTACATCTGTAATTCTATTTCTGTTCTGTAGATAAGTTCATTTGTACCCTTTTTTAAAATTCTAAATATAAGCAGTATCATATGATATTTGTCTTTCTCTGACTTACTTCACTCAGTATGACATTCTCTAGGTCCATCCATGTTGCTGCAGATGACATTATTTCATTCTGTTTTATGGCTGAGTAATATTCCATTGTACATAGATACAGCATCTTCTTTATCCATTCCTCTGTCGATGGATATCTAGGTTGATTCCATGTCCTGGCTATTGTAAATAATGCTGTAACGAACATTGGGGTCATGTATGTTTTTGAATTATGGTTTCTCTGGATATATGCCCAGGAGTGGGATTGCTGGATCATATGGTACCTCCATTTTTAGTTTCTTAAGGAACCTCCATACATTCTCCATAGTTTACATTCCCACCAACAGTGTAGGAGGGTTCCCTTTTCTCCACACCCTCTGCAGCATTTATTGTTTGTAGACTTTTTCATGATGGCCATTCTGACTGGTGTCAGGTGATCCCTCATTGTAGATTTGATTTGGATTTTTCTAATAATTAGTGATGTTGAGCATTTTTTCATGTGCTTTTTAGCCATCTGTATGTCTTCTTTGGAGAAATGTCTATTTAGATCTTCCACCCATTCATTGATTGGGTGGTTTGTTTCTTTGGTATTGAGCTGCATGAGCTCTTTGTATATTTTGGAGATTAATCCCTTGTTGGTTGCTTTGCTTGCAAATATTTCCTTCAATTCTGAGGAGGGTTTTGTTTTGTGTATGGTTTCCTTTACTGTGCAAAAGCTTTTAAGTTTAATTTGGTCTCATTTGTTTATTTTTGTTTTTATTTTCATTACTCTAGGAGGTGGATCAAGAAAGATCTTGTTGCAATTTATGTCAGAGTGTTCTGCCTATGTATTCCTCTAATAGTTTTATAGTATCCGGCCTTAAATTTAGGTCCTTAATCAATTTTGGGTTTATTTATGTATATGATGTTAGAGAGTGTTCTAATTTCATTCTTTTACATGTATCTCTCAAGTTTTCCCGGCACCACTTATTGAAGAGTCTGTCTTTTCTCCATTGTATAGTCTTGCCTCGTTTGTCATAGATTAGGTGGCCATAGGTCTGCGGATTTATCTCTGGACTTTCTATCCTGTTCCATTGATCTATATTTCTGTTTTTGTGCCAGGACCATACTGTCTTGAATTACTGTAGCTTTGTAGTATAGTCTGAAGTCAGGGAGCCTGACTTCAGCTCCGTTTTTCTTTCTCCAGATTGCTTTGGCTATTTGGGGTCTTTGGGTTTCCATACAAGTTGTGAAATTTTTTGTTCTAGTTCTGTGAAAAATACCATTGGTAGTTTGATAGGGATTGCATTGAATCTGTAGATTGCTTTGGGTAGTATAGTCATTTTCACAATGTTGATTCTTCCAATCCAAGAACATGGTATATCTCTCTATCAGTTTGTGTCCTCTTTGATTTTATTAATCAGTGTCCTATAGTTTTCTGCATACACGTCTTTTGCCTCCTTAGGTAGGTTTATTCCTAGGTATTTTATTCTTTTTGTTGCAATGGTAAATGGGAGTGTTTCCTTAATTTGTCTTTCTGATCTTTCATTGTTAGTGTATAGGGATGCAAGAGATTTCTGTGTATTTATTGTCTATCCTGCAATTTACAAAATTTATTGATGAGCTACAATAGTTTTCTGTTGGCATATTTAGGATTTTCTATGTATAGTATAATGCCATTTGCAAACAGTGACAGTTTTACTTATTTTCCAATTTGGATTCCTTCCATTTCTTTTTCTTCTCTGATTGCCATACCTAGGACTTCCAAAACTATGTGGAATAATAGTGGCAAGAATGGACATCCGTGTCTTGTTCCTCATCTTAGAGGAAATGCTTTCATTTTTTCACCATTGAGAATGATGTTTGCTGTGGGTTTGTCATATATGGCCTATATTATGTTGAGGTAGGATCCCTCTATGCCCAATTTCTGGAGAGTTCTTTTTTTATCATAAAGGGTGTTGAATATTGTCTAAAGCTTTTTCTGCATCTATTAAGATGATCATATGATTTTTATTCTTTGATTTGTTGAAGTGGTGCATCACATTAATTGATTTTCAGATATTGAAAAATCCTTGCATCCCTGGGATAAATCCCAATTGATCATGTGTATGATCCTTTTAATGTGTTGTTGGATTCGGTTTGCTATTATTTTGTTGAGGATTTTTGCATCTACACTCATCAGTAATATTGGCCTGTAATTTTCTTTTTTTTGTGATATATTTGTCAGGTTTTGGTATCTGAGTGATGGTGGCCTCGTAGAATGAGCTTGGGACTGTTCCTTCCTCTGCCAGTTTTTGGAAGAGTTGCAGAAGGGTAGGTGTTAACTCTTCCCTAAATGTCTGAGAGGATTCACCTGTAAAACCATCTGGTCCTGGACTTTTGTTTCCGGGAAGATTTTTAATCACAGATTCAATTTCAGTGCTTGTGATTTGTCTGTTCATATTTTCTATTTCTTCGTGGTTTAGTCTTGGAAGTGTGTACCTTTGTACGAATTTGTCCATTTCTTCTAGGTTGTCCATTTTATTGTCATATAGTTGCTTGTAGTAGTCTCCTACGATCCTTTGTATTTCTGCAGTGTCAGTTGTAACTTCTCCTTTTTCATTTCTAATTTTATTGATTCGAGTCCTCTCCCTTTTTTCTTGATGAGTCTGACTATAGGTTTATCAATTTTGTTTATCTTCTCCAAGAACCAGATTTTAGTTATATAGACCTTTGTTATTGTTTTCTTTGTCTCTATTTCATTTATTTCTCCTCTGATCTTTATGATTTCTTTCCTTCTACTAACTTTGGGTTTTGTTTGTTCTTCTTTCGCTAGTTGCTTTAGGTGTAAGGTTAGGTCGTATCTTTGTGATTTTTCTTGTTTCTTGAGACAAGATTGTATTGCTATAATCTTCCCTCTTATGACTGCTTTTGCTGCATCCCATAGGTTTTGGATCATCGTGTTTTCATTGTCATTTGTCTCTAGATATGTTTTCATTTCCTCTGATTTCTTCAGTGATCCACTGGATATTTAGTAACATATTGATTAGCCTCCATGTGTTTGTGTTTTTCAGTTTTTTTTCTTGTAATTGATTTCTAATCTAACAGCCTTGTGGTCAGAAAAGATGCTTGATATGATTTCTATGTTCTCTAAATTTACAAAGGCTTGATTTGTGACCCAAGATGTGATTTACCTTGGAGAATGTTCTGTGTGCAGTTGAGAAGAAAATGTATTCTGCTGCTTTCGGATGGAATGTCCTGTAAATATCAGTTTAGTGTATCTGGTCCAATCTGTTAGTTAAGGCTGTGTTTCCTTATTAATTTTCTGTCTAGATGATGTGTCTATTGGTGTAAGTGGGGTGTTAAAGTCCCCCAATATTATTGTGTTACTGTTGATTTCCCCTGCTATGGCTGTTAGCATTTGCCTTATATATTGAGGTGCTCCTATATTGAGTTCACATATATTTACAATTGTTATATCTTCTTCTTGGATTGATCCCTTGATCGTTATGTAGTGTCCTTCCTTGTCCCTTGTAACAGTCTTTGTTTTTTGTCTATTTTGGCTCATATGAGTATTCCTACTCCAGCTTTCTTTTGATTTCCATTTGCATGGAATATCTTTTTCCATCCCCTCACTTTAAGTCTGTATGTGCCCCAGGTCTGAAGTGGATCTCTTGTAGACAGCATATATACAGGTCTTGCTTTTGTATCCATTCAGCCAGTCTATGTCTTTCTTGTAGCTTTTAATCCATTTAAATTTAAGGTAATTATCATTGTGTATGTTTCTTTTGCCATTTTCTTAATTGTTTTGGGGTCTTTTTGTAGGTCTTTTTCCTCCCTTCGTCTTTTGTTCCCTATTCTTGTGGTTTGATGACCATTGTTAGTGTTGTGTTTGGGTTGGTTTTTCTTTTGTGTATGTGTATCTCTTGTAGTTTTTTGGTTTTCATTTCCGATGAGGTTTTGATAAAGCAGTCTGTATATATACAAGTTTGTTTTAAGTTGCTGGTCTCTTAATTTTAAATGCAATTCCCATTTCCTACATTTGTACTCTCCACTTCTCATGGTTTCTTGTTTTTTTATCATATTTGTGTATGGATGAGTTCCTGTTTTTACTGTAAGTTTACCTTTACCAATGAGCTTTCCCATTTGTGATTTTCTTGTTTCTAGTTGTGGCCTCTTTCCCCCCGCCCCCCCCCCCCCAGAAAGGTCCCTTTACCATTCGTTGTAAAGCTGGTTTGGTGGTGCTGAATTCTCTTTGCTTTTGCTTGTGTATAAAGCTTTTTTTTCTCCATCGAATCTGAATGAGAGCCTTGATGGGTAGAGTATTCTTGGTTGTAGGTTCTTCCCTTTCATCACTTTAAATATATCATGCCACTTCCTTCTGGCCTGCAGAGTTTCTGCTGAACAATCAGCTGATAACCTTATGGGGATTCCCTTGTATGTCATTTGTTGCTTTTCCTTTGTTGATTTTAATATTTTTTCTTTGTATTTAATTTTTGTTCGTTTGATTAATATGTATCTCAGTGTGCTCCTCCTTGGATTTTTCCAGTATGGGACTCTCTGCACTTCCTGGACTTGGTTGACTATTTCATTTCCCATGTTTGGGAAGATTTTTACTATAATCTCTTCAAATATTTTCTCAGGGCCTTTCCCTTTCTGTTCTCCTTCTGGGACCCCTATAACCTGAATGTTGGTGCATTTAATGTTGTCCCAGAGGTCTCTTAGACTATTTTCATTTCTTTTCATTCCTTTTTCTTTATTCCATTCTGTGGCAGTGATCTCCACCATTCTGTCTTCCAGGTCACTTATCTGTTCTTCTGCCTCAGTTATTCTGCTATTGATTCCTTCTAGTTATTTTTCATTTCAGTTATTTTATTGTTGATCTCTGTTTGTTATTTAGTTCTTCTAGGTTTTTGTTAAACATTTCTTGTATCTCTTTGATCTGTGCCTCTGTTCTTTCTCTTAGATCTTGTATCATCTTTACTATCATTACTCTGAATTCTTTTTCAGGTAGATTGCCTATCTCCTCTTCATTTAGTTGTTCTTGTAGGTTTTTATCTTGATCCTTTGTCTGCAATTTATTTCTTTGTCTTCTCATTTTGTCTAAATTACTGTGTTTGTGGTCTCCTTTCCACAGGCTGCAGGATCGTAGTTCCTCTTGCTTCTGGTGTCTGCCCCCTGGTGGGTGAGGTTGGTCCAGAAGCATTGCCATTATCCCTTTGATAAGGGGCTTGACTGGTGTTGTGGTGACCAAAGCTTGCCCTGGATATTAAGTGGGGCCTGCCTTTTGCTCTGTGGTTGTCACTGCCCTGTCAGGCACAGGGTGTGTTCCCTAATTTTTAGAGTAGAGACCCCCAGGTATGTTTCTTAGCTGTTTTTCTGACCTGTGGTGTGAGATAGGCAGGATTGGAGCACTCCCACTGCAAAAGAAGCCACTGAATATTCTTCCTCTGGAGCTGTTCACCTGTGAATGTGCTCTGTTGTGTCCCCTTTTGCTCATTGTGTGGGCTCACAAAGTACACTGTTATTCGCACTTCTCTCGTTCCCACTTTAACTGCGGGTATGCTGGCAATTGACCCTGGTGACTTTCAGGCATTGTTTTCATCAGGCCGCTGGCATGGATCCACTGAGGTCAGGTCCCAAGACTAGTCGTGCACCTGAGCCCACTGTGGGGACTATGGAGGCAGTTCAGACTCTGGCCTGGCCCAACCCCAATGTGTATGCACCCACAAAGCCCACAGCTGCTAAAGCCAGATGCATCCCAGCTGCAGGAGTACTTCTTGTCCTTTTGGATGTTTCAGAGATGCTGAATTTAGGAAGATGTCAGCAGAGGTGTAACTCCATGGTTCATGCAACTGCATGGAGAGATTTCAGCTGTTCTTCCTTAGTCACACGGCCTCTGGGGCTCATCTGTGATTTCAGCCCCAACTTCACGTGTGTTCCTCCCACTGGAGTCTATTCCTGAGTTTGCTGGAGCACAGGAGCCCGTCAGGCAGGAAAGAGCCAAGGCAGTAATTGGGGCAAGCAGGCTGCCCTGGTGGGAGGGTGCTGGGGTAGCAATTGGAAGTTGTGAGCCCGTCATCTAGTGATTAGGGCTGCCCCAGCAGGGGGGGCATAGCCGATGGCGGGGACATGGTATCTGGCTCCAGCAGGTGCCCTCCCTAGTGCCCATGGAGGCAGCGGCTGTTGTGTGAGGAGAGAGGCTGCAAAGCCGGCCCCACACATTGTGCATCACTCAGCAATGGCCCTTCACTTCTGTGGCAGTCCAGGCTTCCTCCATGAGTATTCGCAGGTGTGGAGCTCCTCATTCCCTTCCCTTCGGGCTGTCTCCTCACAGAAAACAGCAGTCCCCTCCCCAGGTCTGCTCACTAAAGCTCACGTTCCAACACCCAGTCCCTGTGCACACTGGAGGACACCCATTTCAGGCTGGGGCATGCAGGGCTGTGGCACGGACCATATGTAGGTCTCACTCTGTCCTGCCTGCCACCGACCACTTGCTGTGCTCTCCTCCGAGCCCCCAAATCTCCCCTTCTGTCCCAGCTGATCTTTCTGCCAGTGAGAGGGCTTTCCCAGATAAGGGAACCTCTCCTCACCTTCAGCTCCCAGCTGGGGTACTGGTCCCGTCCTGATTCCTCTCCTCTTCTTTTTCCCTTCTTCTTTTTTTACTTACCCGGTTATGTGGGGATCTTCCTTGTCCTTTTGGGTGTCCCAGGTCCTCTGCTAGTGTTCAGCAGGTGCTCTGTGAGAATTGTTCCATTTGTAGATGTATTCTTGATGCGTTTGTAGGGAGAGATGAACTCCACATCCTCCTACTCCTCTGACATCTTGGAAAAACTCCATTTTGAGTTTATTTTTGTTTATGGTGTTAAAGAATGTTCTAATTTCATATTTTTACTGGAAATGTAGCTGTCCAGTTTTCCCAGCACTATTTATTGAAGAGACTGTCTTTTCTCCATTGTATAGTCTTGTCTCCTTTGCTGTAGATTAATTGATTTTAAGCATGTGGGTTTTTTAATTTAATTTAATTTATTTATTTTTGGCTGCATTGGCTCTTCATTGCTGTGTGCAGGCTTTCTCTAGTTGCAGCAAGCAGGGGCTACCCTTCATTGCAGTGCGGGGGCTTCTCATTGCAGTGGCTTCTCTTTGTTCTGGAGCACGGGCTCTAGGCACATGGGCTTCAGTAGTTGTGGCACGCAGGTTCAGTAGTTGTGGCTTGTGGGCTCTAGAGCACAGACTCAGTAGTTGTGACACACGGGCTTAGTTGCTCCCGGCATGTGGGATCTTCCCAGACCAGGGCTCAAACCCTTGTACCCTGCATTGGCAGGTGGATTCTTAACCACTGTGCCACCAGGGAAGCCACATGTGTGTGGGTTTATTTCTGGGCTTTCTATCCTGTTCGATTGATCTATATTTCTGTTTTTGTGCCAGCACCATACTGTTTTGATTACTGTAGCTTTGTAGTATAGTCTGAAGTCAGGGAGCCAGATTCCTCCAGCTCCGGTTTTCTTTCTCAAGATTGCTTTGTTTATTCAGGGTCTTTTGTGTCTCCATACAAATTTTAAGATATTTTTTGTTCTTTTTCTGTGGAAAATACCATTGGTAATTTGATAGGGATTGCATTGAAGCTGTACCAGAATGGCCATCATCAAAAAGTCTACAAACAATTCATGCTGGAGTGGGTGTGGAGAAAAGGGAACCCTCCTACACTCTTGGTGGGAATGTAAGTTGGTAGAGCCACTATGAAGAACAGGATGGAGCTTCCTTAAGAAACTAAAAATAGAGCTACCATATGATCCAGCAACTCCACTCCTGGGCATATATCCAGAGAAAAACATGGTTCAAAAGTATACATGCACCCAAATGTTCATTGCAGCACTGTTTACAATAGCCAAGACGTGGAAGCAACCTAAATGTCCATCAACAGATGAATGGATAAAGAAGATGTAGTACATATATACAATGGATTATTACTCAGCCACTAAAAAGAATGAAATAATGCCATTTGCAGCAACATGGATGGACCTGGAGATTATCATACTAAATGAAGTAAGTCAGACATAGAATGATAAATATCATATGATACTGCTTATATGTGGATGGATCTTTAAATAAAATGATACAAATGAAGTTAGTTACCAAACAGAAATAGACTCACAGACTTAGAGAACAAATTTATAGTTACCAGGTGTGAAAGTTGAGGGGGAGAGATAGATTGAGAGATTGGGATTGACATTTACACACTGCTATATTTAAAATTGATAACTAACAAGGACCTACTGTATAGCACAGGGAACTCTGCTCAGTACTCTGTAATAACCTAAATGGGAAAAGAATAGATACATGTATATGTATATCTGAATCTCTTCACTGTACACCTGAAAGTAACACAACATTGTTAATCAACTATACTCTAATATAAAATAAAAATTAAAAAATTAAAACTTTTATGAACATTTATATACAGGATTTTATGTGAAAATCAGTTTTCATTTCTCTGGGTAAATGTCCAAGACTGCAATTGCTGGGTTGTATGGTACTGCATGTCTAGTTTTTGAGGAAACTGCCAAATTGTTTTGCAGAATGGCTGTACAATTTTACATTCCCAGAAGCAATGTATTAATGATCCAGTTTTTCCATTTCCTGGTCAGAATTTGGTGGTGGTACTGTTTTGTTGTTGTTGTTATTATTTCAATAAGCTTGTAGTGGTAACTTGTGATTGTAATTTGCATTCCCCTGATGGTTAATGATATTGAACATCTTTTCATATGATTATTAACTATTTGTATGTCCTTTTCCATAAAATGTCTGCTTATGTCTTTTGGCCATTTTTAAATGTATAATTTGTTTTTAAACTGTCCCATTTTAAGAGTATATATATATGCCTGTGTGTATATACTTAAATATGCTTATAACAATTTGTCAATTTTTTTCCTTTTGTGGATTATGATTTTACTGTCTAGTTTAAGAAATGTTTCTTAGCCCTAGATCTCCAAGAATTTCTCCAGTGTTTCTTTTTCTAAAATTTCATGATTTTATGTTTTACATTTAAGTTTGTGATCCATATTGTGCTGAATTTTATGTAGGGAGTAAGGTTTAGGTCGAAGTTCTTTTTTCTTTTTCTTTTTTTTTTTTTTTTGGCCTATGGATATTCAATTCTTTCAGCACAATTTACTGAAATTCTTTTGTCATGGATCCATTGAACAGTGACTTGATTTTGCACCTATTTAAAAAATCAGTTGGGCATATTTGTGTGGGTCTATTTCTGGATTCTTTATTTTTTCCCATTAATCTGTGTTTCTAGCTCTCTACTAATATCACACTGTCTTGATTATGGTAGCTATATAATAATTCATAATATCAGGTAGAGTAATTCCTCCCACTTTATTCTCCTTTTTCAAACTGATTTTACCTATACTAGTGCCTTTCCACCTTTCCATATAAATTTTAGAATTAGTTGACTATGTCTATGAAAAGAAATTTCATTAAACCTATAGATCAATTTGGAGAGAATACACATTTTAATAAATCGAATCTTCCAGTCCACAAACATTTTATGCCTAACCATTTATTTAATTTTTTTTACTTCTTTCATCAGCATTTTGTACTTTCAACATACATCATGTACATATCTTTTTAGGATTTTTATCTACATATTTCATGTTCTTTGGAGCAATTGTAAGTAATATTGTGTTTTTTTTGTTTTGGTTGTTGTATATTCATTGTTAGTGCATAGAAATGTGATTGCTTTTTTGTGTGTTGATCTTGTATCCTGCAAACTTGCTGAACTCACTTAGTTCTACAAATTTTTTTTTTTTTGGTAGATTCCTTGGGATTTTCTAGGCAGGCCACCGTGTCATGTCATCTGCAAATATGGATAGTTTTTTTTCTTACTTTATGATATTTATGGTTTTTGTTTCCTTTTGTTGAAACACTGGCTAAGATTTCAACTACTATGCTGAAAAACTAAAAATGGAACTACCATATGTTCCAGTAATCCTACTTCTGGGTGTATACCTGAAGAAAATAAAAATAGAGTATCAAAAAGATATCTACACTTCCATGTTTATTGCAGCATTATTCACAACAGTCAAGATACAAAAACAACTTAACCATCTGTCAATGGATGAATGGGTAAAGAAAATGTATATACATATATATGCAATGGAATATTATTTAGCTGTGAGAAAGAAGAAAATCTTGCCATTTGCAACAACATGGTTGGGCTTTCAGGGCATTATGCTAAAATTCCAGACAGAGAAAGACAAATACTGTATGTTATCACTTACACGTGGAAACTAAAAATGCCAAACTCATAGAAATAAAGAGTAGATTGCTGGTACCAGGGGCTGGGGGTGGAAGTATTGGGAAGATGTTGGTCAAACGATTCAAACTTACATTTAGAAGATGAATAAGTTCTGGAGAGCTAATGCATAGCACTGTAATTATAGTTAACAATACTGTACCATATAATTCAAAGTTGCTAAGAGACTGGATTTTAAATGTTCTTATCACAAAAAAGAAATGATAATTATGTGTTGTGATGGAGCCATTAGCTAAGGCTACAATGGTAATCATATTGCATTATGTAAATGTATCAAAACAACATGTTGTATACCTTAAACTTAAACAATACTATATGTCAATTTTACTTCAGTTAAAAGAAGAGTGGTGGAAACACAAAAGACCCCGAATAACCAAAGCAATCTTGAGAAAGAAAAACAGAGCTGGAGGAATCAGGCTCCCGGACTTCAGACTACACTACAAAGCTATAGTCATCAAGACAGTATGGTACTGGCACAAAAACACAAATATAGATCAATGGAACAGGATAGAAAGCCCAGAGATAAACCCACGCACATATGGTCACCTTATCTTTGATAAAGGAGGCAAGAATATACAGTGGAGAAAAGACAGCCTCTTCAATAAGTGGTGCTGGGAAAACTGGACAGCTACATGTAAAAGAATGAAATTAGAACACTCCCTAACACCATACACAAAAATAAACTCAAAATGGATTAAAGACCTAAATGTAAGGCCAGACACTATCAAACTCTTAGAGGAAAACATAGGCAGACACTCTATGACATAAATCACAGCAAGATCCTTTTGACCCACCTCCTAAAGAAATGGAAATAAAAACAAAAATAAAAAAATGGGACCTAATGAACCTTAAAAGCTTTTGCACAGCAAAGGAAACCATAAACAAGACCAAAAGACAACCCTCAGATTGGGAGAAAATATTTGCAAATGAAACAACTGACAAAGGATTAATCTCCAAGATTTACAAGCAGCTCATGCAGCTCAATATCAAAAAAACAAACAACCCAATCCAAAAATGGGCAGAAGACCTAAATAGACATTTCTCCAAAGAAGATATACAGATTGCCAACAGACACATGAAAGAATGCTCAACATCATTAATCATTAGAGAAATGCAAATCAAAACTACAATGCGATATCATCTCACACCGGTCAGAATTGCGCTCATCAAAAAATCTACAAACAATAGATGCTGGAGAGGGTGTGGAGGAAAGGGAATCCTCATACACTGTTGGTGGGAATGTAAATTAATAGAGCCACTATGGAGAAAATTATGGAGGTTCCTAAAAAACTAAAAATAGAACTACCATACGACCCAGCAATCCCACTACTGGGCATTTACCCTGAGAAAACCATAATTCAAAGAGTCATGTACCACAGTGTTCATTGCAGCTCTACTTACAATAGCCAGGACATGGAAGCAACCTAAGTGTCCATCAACAGATGATTGGATGAAGAAGATGTGGCACACATATACAATGGAATATTACTCAGCCATAAAAAGAAACGAAATTGAGTTATTTGTAGTGAGGTGGATGGACCTAGAGTCTGTCATACAGAGTGAAGTAAGTCAGAAAGAGAAAAACAACTACCATATGCTAACACATATATATGGAATCTAAAAAAAAAAAAATGGTCATGAAGAACCTAGGGACAAGATGGGAATAGAGACACAGACCTACTAGAGAATGGACTTGACACAGGGAGGGGGAAGAGTAAGCTGGGACAAAGTGAGAGAGTGGTAATGTATATATGGACATATATACACTACCAAATGTAAAATAGATAGTTAGTGGGAAGGAGTCGCATAGCACAGGGAGATCAGCTCGGTGCTTTGTGACCAGTTAGAAGGGTGGGATAGGGAGGGTGGGAAGGAGGGAGACGCAAGAGGGAAGAGATATGGGGATATATGTATATGTATAACTGATTTACTTTGTTATAAAGCAGAAACTAACACACCATTGTAAAACAATTATACTCCAATAAAAATGTTAAAAAAGAAAAAAAAAAGAAGAGTGGTGAGAGGGAGCATCCTTGCCTTCTTTGTGATCTTAGAGATGCTCACCAAAATCTATATGGCTTTACAAATGCTATCAAGTTGAAGAAGTTCTCGTCAATGCTATTTTTCTGAGAGTTTTTTAAAAATCATAACTAGGGGTTGGATTGTGTGATATGTTTTTTTCTGTCAGTTGATATTACCATATGAGTTTTCTTCTTTAACTTGTTTAAAGGAAGGATTTCATCAATTGAATTTGGAATATTGAACAAGTCCTGCATACATGGAGTAAATCCCATGTAGTCATAGTTATAATTAATTTTACACATTGATGTGCTTGATTTATAATCCTTTATTGAGGATTTTAAAATCTAAGTTCAGAGGGATATTGGTCTATAGTTTTCCTTTTTGTGTTGTATTTGGTTTTAATATTAGGATAACACTAATCTCAAAATGAGTTAGGAAGTATTAATTTTCTTCTATTTTTTGGAAGAAATTGTGGATAATTAGTTTTAGTTTCTTTTTTTCTTTTTAGCATCTTTATTGGAGTATAATTGCTTTGCAATGGTGTGTTTGTTTCTGCTTTATAACAAAGTGAATCAGCTATACATATACATATATCCCCATATCTCTCCCTCTTGCATCTTCCTGTTTTAATTTCTTTTTACATGTTTGGTAGAATTCTCCAGGGAAAGCCATTTGGGGACTGGGCATTTCTTTTTCAGGAGATTTTTTTCCAGTAACAGTTTTATTGAGAAGTAATTGACATATAAAATTCACCATTTAAAATATATAATTCCAAAGTTATTATTATATTTACAGAGTTGTGCAACCATCACCACTATATAATTTTAGGATATGTTTATCACCCCAAATAGAAATACCATACCAATTACCAATCAACCCCTCTAACCTTTTCTCTCTCACTCCCCCAACCCATGGCAATCACTAATCATCCTGTTTGTAAGGATTTGCTTATTCTGGTCATATCACATAAATGGAAAAATATAATATGTGGTTTTTGTCACAAGTTTCTTTCAATTAGCATAATCTTTTCACTGTTCATTCATGTGGTAGGGTGTCAGTAATTTTTATGGGTGAATAGTATTCCAATGTATCGATATATTACATCTTTTTTTTTCTTAACTGAAGTACAGTTGATTTACAATATTGTGTTAGTTACAGGTGTACAGCAAAGTGATTCAGTTATATTTTTCAGACTATATTCCATTATAGGTTATTACAAGATACTAAATATAATTCCCTGTTCTATACAGAAAATCCTTGTTGCTTATCTATTTTATGTACAGTAGTTGGTATCTGTTACACCCATACTCCTTGTCCCTCCTTCCCTCCCTCTCCCCTTTGGTAACCATAAGTTTGTTTTCTATGTCTGTGTGTCTGTTTCTGTTTTGTATGTAGATTCATTTGTATTATTTTTTAGATTCCACATATAAGTGATATCATACAGTATTTGTCTTTCTCTGTCTGACTTACATCACTAAGTATAATATTCTCTGGGTCCACCAATGTAACTGCGAATGGGAATATTTCATTCTATATATATATATATATATATATATATATATATATACACACACACACACATATATGTACATCACACCAAGTGTACATATATATGTACATATATGTATGTACATCACATCTTCTTAAGCCAATCTTTGGTTGTTTCCATGTCTTGGCTATCATTAACAATGCTGCTATGAACATTGGAGTGCATTTATCTTTTCAAATTAGAGTTTTCATCTTTTCTGGATATATGCCCAAGAGTGGGAGTGCTGGATCATGGTAGCTCTATTTTTAGTTTTTTAAGGAACCTCCATACTGTTCTCCATAGTGGCTGTATCAATTTACATTCCCACCAACACAGTAGGAGTGTTCCCTTTCCTCCACACCCTCTCCAGCATTTATTATTTGTAGACCTTTTGATGATGGCCATTCTGACCTGTGTGAGATGATAACTTATTGTAGTTTGATTTGAGTTTCTCTAATAATTAGGAATGTTGAACATCTTTTCATGTGCTTGTTGGCCATTCTGTATGTCTTCATTGGAAAACTGTCTATGTCTTCTGCCCAGTTTTCAATTGAGTTTTTTTTTTTGATATTAAGTTGTATGAGGCATTTATATATATTTGATATGAACCCCTGGTCAGTTGCATCATTGACAAATATTTTCTCCCATTTCATAGATTGACTTTTCATTTTATTGATGTTTTCCTTTGCTCTGCAAAAGCTTTTAAGTTTGATTAGGACCAATTTGTTTATTTTTGCTTTTATTTATTTTGCCTTGTGTGACTGATCTAAGAAAATATTACTACAATTTTCTAAGAAAATATTACTACAATTTATGTCAAAGAAAGTTTTGCCTATTATGGTGTCACATCTTATATTTAGGCCTTTAAACCAGTTTGCATTTATTTTGGTATGTGGTGTTAGGGAGTGTTCTAATTTTATTGATTTATATGTAGCTTTCTAGCTTTTCCAACACCACTTCTTGAAGAGACTGTCTTTTCTCCAGTGTATATTCTTGCTTCCTTTGTCATAGATTAATTGACCATTGGTGTGTGGCTTTATTTCTGGTCTCTCTATTCTGTTCCACTGATCTATATGTCTGTTTTTATGCCAATACCACACTATTTTAATTACTGTAGCTTTGAAGTATAGTCTATAAGAGTTATTCCTTCCAGCTTTGTTCTTTATCTTCAGGGTTGTTTTGGCAATTCTGGGCCTTTTGTGGTTCCATATAAAGTTTAGGATTATTTCTTCTAGTTCTGTGAAAAAAGTCATGGGTATTTTGTAAGGAATTGCATTACATCTGTAGATCACTTTGAGTAACATGGCCTTTTTAACAATATTAATTATTTCAATACAAGATTATATACAAGAGGATATATTTCCATGTCTTTGAAACATCATCAATTTCCTTCATCAGTGTTTTATAGTTTTCAGTGTATAGGTCTTTCACCTCCTCAGTTTATTCCTAAGTATTTTTTTGATGTGATTTTAAATGGGATTTTTTTTTTACTTTCTCTTTCTGATAGCTCATATTAGTTTAAGGAAATACAAACTATTTCTGTATATTAATCTTTTATCCTGCTGCCTTGCAGAATGCATTTATTCTTTCTAATAGTTATTTTTTTGTGTGTGGAGATTTTAGGATTTTCTGTATAGTGTATCATGTCATCTGCAAATAGTGACAGTTTTACCTCTTTCCTTCCAATTTCTATATCTTTTCTTTCTTTTTCTTGTCTGATTGCTGTGACTAGGACTTCCAATACCATGTTCAATAAAAATGGTGATAGTGGGTATCCTTGTCGTGTTCCTAAATTTAGTGGGAAGGCTTTCAGCTTTTTACCATTGAGTATCATGTAGGCTATGGATTTGTCATAAATGGCTTTTATTATGTTGAGATATATTCCCTCTGTACCCACCTTGGTGAGAGTTTTTATCATGAATCGATGTTAAATTTCATCAAAAGATTTTTCTGTGTCTATTGAGATGATCATGTGGTTTTTGTCTTTTCTTTTGTTAATGTGATGTATCACATTGATTGATTTGCATATGTTGAAACATCCTTGTTACCCTGGAATGAATCCAACTTGATCATGGTGTGTGATACATTTTATATATTGTTGGAATTGGTTTGCTAATATTTTGTTGAGGATATGTGCATCTATATTCATCAAAGATATTGGCCTGTTATTCAATCTTTTTTAGTGTCTTTGTCTGGTTTTGTTATCAGGGTGGGCTCATAGAAAGAATTTGGGAGTGTTCCCTCCTCTTCAATTTTTTGGAATGGTTTGAGAAGGATAGGTATAATTTCTTCCTTGTATGTTTGGTAGAATTCCCCAGTGAGGCCGTATGGTCCTGGACTTTTGTTTGTGGAGAGTTTTTTTGTTTGTTTGTTTTTGTTTTTTTTTAAATAACAGATTCTATTTCACTTCTAGTGATCAGTCCATTCAAATTTCTTCTTGACTAAATTTTTTCAGGCTGTATGTTTCTAGAAAATTGTACATTTCTTCTAAGTTGTTCAGTTTGTTGGCAAATAACTGTTCATGGTATTCTCTTAGGAGTTGTTTTCTTTTTCTTTTTTTTGTATTTCTGTGGTATCAGTTGTGATTTCTTCTCTTTCATTTCTTATTTTGTTTAATTGGGTCCTCTCTCTTCTCTTTTTGGTGAGCCTGGCTGGAGGTTTGTCAGTTTTGTTTATCTTTTCAAAAAAAACTCTTGGTTTTATTGATCTTTTTATTGCTTTTAAAAATTTTTATAAATTTACATCCTCTCTGATAGTTATTATTTCCTTCCTTCTGCTGACTTTAGATTTTGTTTGTTTTTCTTTTTCTAATTCTTTTGGGTGGTAGATCAGGTTGTTTTTCAAGATTTTTCTTGTTTCTTGATGAAGACCTGTATCACTATGAACTTCCCTCTTAGAACTTCTTTTGCTGAATTCCATAGATTTTGTAAGGTTGCATTTTCATTTTCATTTGTCTCAAGGTATTTTCTGATTTATTCTTTGATTTCATCATTGAACCATTGGGTTTTTAATATCATGTTTTTTAGTCTTCATGTGTTCATTCTTTTCCCTTTTTTCTTTCTGTGATTAATTTCAAGTTTCACACTACTGTGTTCAGAAAAGATGATTGAAATCATTTCTATCTCCTTAAATTTGTTGAGGCTTATTTTTTGACCTATTGTGTGGCCTATCCTAAAGAGCATTCCATGTGTGCTTGAGAAGTATGTGTATTCTTGTTTTCTTTGGATATAATTTCCTGTAGATATCAATTAAGTCCAACTGGTCTACTGTGTCTTCTAGGACCCCTTTTGCCTTATTGATTTTTCTGTCTGGATTATTTGTCCATTGATATCAATGGGGTGTTAAAGTCTCCTACTCTTCTTGTATCATTATCAATTTCTCCCTTTATGTCTGTTAGTATTTGTTTCATATACTTAGGTGCTCCAATATTGAGTGCATATATGTTAAGGAGTGTAATAACTTCTTCTTGTATTGATCTCTTTACATCATTACATAATGCCATTTTTTGTCTTTCTTTATGGCCTTTTTTAAAATGTCTATTTTGTCTTGTATGAATATTGCTATCCCTGCTTTATTGTTGTTTCCATTTGCATGAAATATAATTTCCATGATCTCATTTTCAGTCCATGTGTGTCTTTTGCCCTGAAAAGTGTCTCTTGTAAGCAGCATATTGTAAGTTCTTGTCTACCCCAGATCTAGCACTAAGCTGTGATGTGGAGTGGGTGGAGCTGGGGCACTCTCATTGGGAAACAAACTGCTGCATACTCCTGCCCAGTGCCTGTCTGTCTGAGATTCAGTGCTTAGCCATGGTGCACTCGTGTGGTGCCACCATGTGCACACACTGACAACGTCTGCTGAAGCCCCAGCCACTGACCCCTGCACATGCTGACAATGGGCTCCACAGCTCTACCTGGATCACACCCCAGTCACCCTGGTCTGTCTCTGTGTAGCTAGGCTAAATCTTTGCCCAGATCTCATGCTGGGCTGTGGTGTGGTGTGAGTGGGGCCTGAGTGTTTGCCCCTTCAGATTGGGAAGTGTGGCAAGGCTGCTACCACTGGTTCAAGGCTCTCTCTGCCCTGATTGTTAGCAAGTTAGTATGCACACACCTCACAAGTAGAGACTAAGCTTCTCTAGCTGCTCTATCTGTCTCAGGGGATTTCCCAGCAGGCAAGGGGGCTTGTCTCCTCTGCACAGTTCCTCAGGACTGGCTTGCCCAGATTGTGGCTTGTCCTGCTCACTCCCCAGGGTGAGCATCTGCCAGGGTGGACCTTGTCTTCTTTATATATCCTTCCCAGGGGCCCAGGTCCTGACCCAATGCCTTTTGTTCCCATCCTACCCAGTTATGTGGGATTTTTGCAGTTTTGGTTGCATGGGAGTTCTTCTGCCAATTTCTAGTTAGTTTTCTGTGAGAATTTTTGCACATATAGATGTATTTTTGATGTGTTTGTGGGGGAGGTGAGCTCCATATCCTCCTACTCTCCCATCTTGATCCCCTTCCTGAGCTATCACATGTATATATTCAATTACCAGTAGTGGACATTTGGGTTGTTTCCACTTTTTGTCTATTAGGTATAATGCTGCTATGAATATTCTATAAGTTTTGTGTGAACATAGGTTTTCAATTCTCTTGGGTATATACCTAAGAGTGGAATTGCTGGGTCACATGATAACTCTATGTTTAACCATTTAAGGAACTGCCAGATCATATTCCAAAATGGCTGCAACATTTTACATTTCCACCAGCAGTATATGGGGGTTACAGTCTTCACATTCTTTCCAATACTTGCTAATGTCCAACATTTTTACTTTAGTCTTCTTGGTGTATATGAAATAATCTTTCATTGTGTGTTTTTTTCAACATCTTTATTGGAGTATATTTCTCTACAATGATGCGTTAGCTTCTGCTGTATAACAAAGTGAATCAGCCATGCATATACACATATTGCCATATCCCCTCCCTCTTGCATCTCCCTCCCACCCTCCCTATCCCACTCCTCTAGGTCATCACAAAGCACCGAGCTGATCTCCCTGAGCTATGCAGCTGCTTCCCACTAGTCATCCATTCTACATTTGGTAGTGTATATATGTCCATGCCATTCTCACTTTGTCCCAACTTACCCTCCCCGCTCCTCATGTCCTCAAGTCCATTCTCTATATCTGCGTCTTTATTCCTGTCTTGCCCCTAGGTTCTTCAGAACCTTTTTTTTTTTTTCTGATTCCATATATATGTGTTAGCATACGGTATTTGTTTTTCTCTTTCTGATTTACTTCACTCTGTATGACAGACTTGAGGTCCATCCACCTCACTACAAATAACTCAATTTCTTTTCTTTTTTTTCACTGTGGTTTTGATTTACCTTTCCCTATGACTATTGTTGGACATCTTTTCATGTGTGCATTGCCATTTGTATATCTTGAATTTCCAAATGAATCTTAGGATCAGCAGGTTAAATTCTGCAAAAAAGTAAAGAAAATGCAGCTGGGGGTTAAATAGAGATTAAGTTCAATCTGTACATCAATTTGGGAGCATTGCCATCTTAACAATAGTATTTTCAAATAACAAGCACAGGATTAATTTTCAAATATTTAATTATTCTCGATAATTTAGTTTCTTTCTTTACAATCAGGATGGCTTTTCTTCTTGCACAGTAACCTGACTAGAATCTACAGTACAATGTTAAATAGAATTAGAGGGAGTGGATATCTTTATTTTATTCCTGATCTTAGAGATAGAGTGTTTTTTCTTTCACCAATAAGTTGAAGTTAGTTGTACAGTTTTCATTGATCATCTAATATTGATTGAGGAAGTTTCCTTTTACAGCTAGTTTGTTGGGTGTCTTTATTATTAAAAGTTGGTGTGGCTGTCAAATGCTCTGTGTCTATTGATATGATCATGTGGTTTTTGTCCTTTATATTATTTATATGATGTGTTACATTGATTTATTTTCATATATTAATGCAATTTTGCATTGCATTCCTGGGATAAAACTCACTTGTTTTTGTGCATAATCCCTTTTCAAGTTTGATACATTTGCTTTTCTAGCATTTTGTTGAGAGTTATTTTTTCATCTATATTCATATGGAATATAATCTATAGTTTTCTTTCCCTGTGATATTTTTGTTTCTGGTATCAGAATAATACTGACTTTATAGAATGAGTTGGAAAATATTCCCTCCTATTTCTTGGAAGAGTTTGTGGAGAATGGTGTTATTCTTTAAATATTTGTTGGGTATCAGCAGTGAAGCCTAATGGGCCTGGGCTTTCCTTCATAGGTCACATTTTGATTACAATTTTAATTTATTTACTTGTTATGATTCCTTTCAGATTTTATATTTCCTCTTGATTGAGTTTTTGTAGTTTGCTCTTTCTAGCAATTTGTTTCATCTAGGCTGTCTAATTTGTTGGCATAAGATTGTTCATAATATTCCCTCATAATACTTATTTTTGTGAAGTTATTAGTAATATCCCTGCTTTTATTCCAGATTTTAAAATTTATTCATTCTCTTTTTTTTTTCTTCATCAGTCTAGTTAAGGGTTAGGCAATTTTGTCAATCTTTTCCAACAAACAACTTTGTTTTTACCTATTGTTCTTCTATTCTCAATTTTATTTCTTTCTGCTGTAATTTTCAGTATTTCCTTCTTTTTGCTTGCTTTTGGTTTAACGTCCTCTTCTTCCAGTTTCTTAAGGTGAAATGTTAGATTCTTCATTTGAGATGTTCCTTCATTTTTACTCCAGACGTTTACAACTTAGAATTTCCTTCTAAGTACTGGTTTAGTTGCATATAGTTTAATATGCTGTGTTTTAGTTTTCATTAATTTTAAAATATTTTCTAATTTCCATTGTGATTTCCTTTCTGATTCATTGGTGTTTTTCTCAGGAGTGTGTTAATTTCTACATATTTTATTTTCCCAAGTTTCTTTCTGTTTGGATGTCTAATTTCATTCCATTTTATGATTTGAATCCTTTTAAATTTTTTGAATATTTTTTATGACTTAACATATGTTTTATCCTGGAGCATGTTCTATGTGCACTTGCAAAAATTGTGAAAATGTGTATTAGGCTATTGTTGGGTGGAGTGTTCTATTGTTGGATAGGGAGGTCTGTTAGGACTGGTTGATTTATAATGTTTCTAATGTTCTCTATTTCCTAGTTAATCTTCTACCTAGTTGTTCCATCTATTATTGAAAACAAGGTATTGAAATCTTGGACTATTATTGTTGAATTGTTGTTTTTTATTTATACTTTGATTTCTATCAGTTTGGCATCTTGTATTTTGAGACTCTGTTGTTATGTGCATTTATGTTTAGTATTGTTATATTTCCTTGACTGAATGACTCTTATCATATAATGTCCTTCTTTTCCTCTAGTAACAATTTTTGTCTCAAAATAAATTTTGTGTGACATTAGTGTGGTCATTCTAACTCTCTTTTTGTCACCTTTTCATGGTGTATCTTTCCACATCCTTTTCTTTCAATCTATTTGTGTTTTTCAATCTAAAGTATGTCTCTAGTGGATAGAATATAGTTATATCATGTTTTTAGTCCATTGTGCAAACATCTCCCTTTTATTTAAAGGGATTAATTAATTAAATTTACTTATTGATAAGATTTACATCTATCATTTTGCTATTTGTTTTTTACATGTCTGACTTTTTTTCTATTCTGTATTATTCCATTAATGCCTGCTTTTATGTTAAATAGATATTTTCTGGTGTCTCATTTTTATTGTTCTATTGTTTCTTTTACTATTATTTTTTAAAAATTATTTTGTCAGTGCTTATCCTGTGGATTAAATTTAACACTTTATAACTCTGGTTTAGATTAGTGTCATCTTTTTTTTTTAAATACAGCCTCGTTTATTTATTTATTTATTTATTTATTCATTTATTTTGGCTGCACTGGGTCTTAGTTGTGGCACATGGGATCTTCGTTGTGTCATGTGGGATCTTTTTTTAGTTGCAGCATGCATGCTCATAGTTGTGGTATGTGGGCTTCTTAGTTGTGGCATACAGACTTCTTAGTTGTGGCATGCAAACTCTTAGTTGCAGCTTGCAGACTTCTTAGTTGTGGCATGCGGACTCTTAGTTGTGGCATATGAACTCAGTTGTGGCATGCATGCAGGATCTAGTTCCCTGACCAGGGATTGAACCTGGGCCCCCTGCATTAGGAGCATGGAGTCTTACCCACTGGACAACCAGGGAAGTCCCAATGTCATCTTAATTTTAATAGTATGCCTATGTTCCTTTCAATGTCCTCTGTGCCATTATCATCATACAATTTACATCTTTACATATTATAAGCCCATCAACATAGTTTTGTAATTATTTTATAGGGATCTTTTAAATCAGATTGAAAAAAAAAAGAGTCATAAACAAGAATACATTTATATATTTTTATATTTACATATTTAGTTATCTGTACCCTCTTTATTTCCTTGTGTGGATTTGAGTAATTATCTGGTATTCTTTCATTTCAGTCTTAAGGACACCCTTTAGTATTTCTTGTAGAGCATGTCTATTAGTGACAATTTGTTTCAGGGTTTATTTATTTGGGAAAGTCTTATTTTCTCCTTCATTTGTGAAGGATAATTTTGCTGGAACTAGAAGCATCAGTTGATAATATTTTATCAGCCTTTTGAATATATCATCCTACAGTCTTTTATTTTCTGTGGTTTCTTTTGATGTCATCTTTTTTTTTTTTAATTTATTTTAGGCAGCGTTGGGTCTTCATTGCTTCATGCGGGCTTTCTCTAGTTGTGGCGAGCAGAGGTTACTCTTTGTTGCAGTCCGTGGGCTTCTCATTGCAGTGGCTTCTCTTGTTGTGGAACATGGGCTCTAGGTGCGCAGGCGTCAGTAGTTGTGGTGTGCAGGCTCTAGAGTACAGGCTCAGTAGTTCTGGTGCATGGGTTTAGTTGCTCTGCAGCAGGTGGGATCTTCCTGGACCAGGGCTTGAACCCATGTCCCCTGCATTGGCAGGCAGATTCTTAACCACTGCACCACCAGGGAAGCCCATAAGTCATCTTTAGTAATATTAAGGTTGCCTTGTATGTGATGAGTTGTTTCTTTTGCTGCTTTGTCTTTGTCTTTGAAAAGTTTAACTATGATGTAACCAGGTGTGGATCTCTTTGTGTTGATTCTACTTGGAATTCACTGAGCTTCTTGGATGTGTAGATTGTTTTGTTTCTCTAATTTGGGAAGTTTTGGGCCATTGCTTTTTTAAATATTATTTTTGCCCTTTTATTTCTCTTCTCTCCTGAGACTTTCATGATGCATATGCTGATACACTTGATAATGCTCCATACGTCTCTGAGGCTGTCTGTTTTTCTTCATTCTTTCCTCTTTCTGTTTCTCAAACTGTAAAATATTAATCAAGCTGTCTTCAAATTTTCTTATTCTTTCTTTTACCAAATAAATCTCCTATTGAGCTTCTATAGAAATTATTCATTTTAGTCATTATATTTTTCCACTCCATAAATTCTCTGATTCTTTCTTAGAATTATAGTAGCTGATTTAAAGTCTTTGTCTAGTAAATCCAACATGTGGGCCACCTCAGGGACAATTTCTATCAATTGCTTTTTTACTTGTGTATGGGTCATATTTTTCTGTTTCAAGTGTCAAAATTTTTGTTGATAACTGGTTGTTTTAAATGATATAATGTGGCAACTCTGATGATCAGATTCCCTCCCTCTCCCCAGGATTTGTTGTTGGTTCTGTTAGTTATTATTCCTGCCCCTGCTTGTTTGTTTAGTGACTTTTCTGGACTAATTTTGTAAAGTTTGTTTTCTTTGTTGTGCACTGCCACTGTCATATGTCCTCAGTCTTGTGGTCAGTTAATGATTGACGGTGCTTTCCTTAAATTTTTTGAACTATTAAGTCTCTCAGCCTTTGACAGTGGCTCTCTGTGTATGTGGGGGCATGCCTTCAATGTTCAAGCAGGCTGTTTATATCTGTGCATTAGACTTCACTTTTTGTTTACACAGAGCACAGAGCCTCAAGATCAGCCAGATGTGAGAAGTTAGGGCCTTCTCAGGTCTTTCCTGTGCATGAACACAGTATTGGTCATGTGTGGGACCTTCTAGATTCCCAGGAATATGTTGGAGCTTTTCCAAGCCTGACATATATATAAGGCAGGTATATATACATTTATATATTAACATATAATAATTTTTATATATTTATAATATATATAAAAATCATTCTACCTTCGTATATATACATTTTTTGGTCAGTGTGTTGTGAGCCCCAGCTGTTATTGCTATCTGAGGTATAGGTAAAAGTATAGGTAAAGAATTGCTGCTCTTCTTTTTAGCAAATGCTCTATGGAATTGGCTCTTCTTATAGAATGAACTCTGAGTTAAGTCAGATAAAGATAAGCCCTGAGAGTACAGCAGTACAGTTTTTTAGGGAGGTGCCTGATGTATCCAAAACAACAATTATCTGGGGATTATGCTTTTGAAACACTCCCAACCTGTTCTGCCCCTTCCAGTGTTCTGTTGACTGCTAATTTTCACAGATAACAATAGTTGAGAGGCTTTTTGTTTTAAAGGCTACCTCTTAGTCAGGGTGGGAGGGAAAGGTTGGGAATAAATTAAGGTAAATAACGTCCAAAATCTCACTGTTCTTACCAAGATTTAGTTGTGTGTCTGTAATAATACTACTCTAATTGTTGCAAGCCTTTGGTTATTTTCCAGAGTACTGAAAAGGTTGATTTTGACAAATCTTTGCTTGTATGGAGAAGTAGATTTTTGAAGGTTCTTACTCTGCCATTTCAGAAGTGTTTCTCATTGGTATCTTTTAAATTACAAATCAAATTTTCATTATAGGTATATGGTTATTCCAGCTACTTATTTCATCTTGGCTCAGTTCTCATATTTTGTGGTTTCTGAGATATTAGTTATTTATTTTAAATTGTTGACTTTATGAGCATAAAACCGATTATAGTACTCCACTGCTATCATTTTAATGGCTGTAGAATCTGTAGTTATACCTCCTTTTTTATTCTAATATTGGTTATTTATGTCTTCTCTCTTTTTATCTTTGTCAGTCCTGCTAGGACTTTGTCCATTTTTTTAATCTTTTCAAAGAACCAACTTTTGGTTTTGTTGTTTTCCTCGGATTTTTAAATTTTGTATTTAATAATGTTAATTCTTATGTTTATTATTTCCTTTATTTGTACAATTTGGATTTATTTTATTGTTCTTTTTCTAGTTTCTTAATGTTGGAACTTACATTATTAATTTGAGACCTTTCTCCATTCCTAATGTAAGCACTTAGTGCTATAAATTTACTTTGCAGTACTGGCTTAGCTGCAGCCCACATATTTTAATATATTATATTTTCATTGACCTCTACATATTTTTTCTTTGCTTTGAGATTCCCTCTTTGACTCCTGAATTGAACAAACATAGATGTTTGTTACTTTTGTAGGTGGTATAACAAATCCATTTCTAAAAGTCATTTCCAGCAGACATTTCTATGATTTTTTTACAAAAGTTCCTTTATAAGATACGTGATTTTCTAACTCAGCTTTATCATACCACCCCAAAAGTTAAGAACAACTTTTGTTCATGTTGCATATACAAATTTATAAATAACCAGTAAATCTTTCCAAAGTGTAGTGCATGCTTCCCGTTGGACAACTGTGGTACATTATTCTACCATTTCTCTTTCACAATATCAAGGTCTCATACGATGAAGACCAATGGTCAGATGGCTAATGGCAGCTATCTGCTCCACCTTTCTTCCTCAGAGGTTCTTTTCACCTTCCACCTGTCAAGGCTTTTGTCTATTGTTGTGGAGACAGAGTGGTGTCTCATGCAATTGAGACACATTGTTCATCTCAGTTCCCTGAGCTGTAAGACTTGGTGGCCAGAGACCACCATTCTTGCCCTACCCCACCTGCCATTCAGCAAGCCAGAATAGGATGAGACTTGAGGTGCCAGAGGTGTCTGTCATTTGCTCATGGTGAAGAGTCACTTTTGTTTTGGGTCCTGGGCTGAGCTGTCGAATGCTGAGGTGAGGGCTCCATATGATAGGGTCTCCATTCACCCCAGACCACCCAGCTTACTGGTTGACTTGGGGCAAGTATGACTCAGGGGGTACAAAATGTGCTCCACTTCTCACTGCACTATCTGCCAGAACTCAGTGGTATTATTTTACCTGTAACAAGCACAGAATCTATCACATAGTTGGTGCTCAATCAATCCTCATTGAATATATTAATAAATGAATGGATGAGGACAAAGGAAAAGACATATAGTATGATTTGCACTGAACCCAGTCTCTTATGGGAACAGATCTTCTTAGTAGGACATACAACTATTGAATCGAGCAAGGTTCAGAGACTATTGCACATAAGAATGCAACAAAATGCATGCTGCATCTGGGTTTACATGTTCTTATCATAGGTTTTCCTTGTTCTGTGTTGAACAGTACAGACTGAAGCACTTAATATTACAAAAGCAACAGAGTTCTCCAACTGATATATGTGTTGTGGATGGGTTACAGGTGTGCTGAGATTTGTGTTCTCTTATCCCTCAGAGTGGTTGGCTAGGATCTGAAGTGGCCATAGTTCTAGGGATGAAGTTACCAGAGTCCTAGTCCCAGTTACTCCTGGCTCAAAAACCCCTTCCTGCTTATTTCAGTATACCATATAAACATTATCAATCTCCGTGTGTGCCATAATGTGAAGTGATTTGTAAGTCCTAGACACACCATAATTTTGAGTACTTCCTGTGAACATTTTAATGTGTAACATTCAGTCAAGACTTGTTTTGTGGGTCCCTAGCTGCTATTGTGCTTACATATACTTATGGAATATTTTAGAGAATTTTCCTAGAAATTTTATCTTTGCTGTTTCATCTGTATTTTTTATTTAATCAAATGTGTCAAACTGTCTTACAATCTTAGTGAAGCCATGAAAATTTAATAGGTACTCTCCTATTAGGAAAAATTTTACCTGGCTAAAATTGAATAAATCTGCACTACAACAGGCCAAGGATCTGTAAGTGAGGATAAGCTTACCCTCCTTTTAGAGGAAAAAACAAAAACAAAAACATAACTGCCCAGCATTTACTGTTGCTATACTTCAAAGAAGAAGAAATACTCACTTCTTTATTGTGGTAAAAATATTTGCTTGCTATGATAACCAGTTATTGATTCACTCATTTGACAAATATTCCTTGAGCATCTTTTGTGAAATGATATATTCAGAGGGAGAAAAATAGCATAAGGCATGGTTCTTGTTCTCAAGGAGTTCATAGTCTATTAGGAGAGGCAAGACTTGAACACATTAAAAACAGTTTAAAATAATGTTAAAACAGTGTAAGCTATTTCCTATGGTGGCATAAACTGAAATGTCAAAGGACTCATAATGATTATAAGTATTATAGGAGATCAAAGGAGCACAAGGATGTTATGTGACTTCCTGGAGATAATGGGAGTTAAACTGGTCTATGAAGAAGGGAGAAGAAAAATAATAATAGCAAACACTTATATAGCAGCTACTATGTGACAGGTACCTTCTTCAGCATTATATATACTGGTTCATTTAATATTCACTAACACAGAGAGTTAAGAAACAGAAAGTTTTGGTAACTTGCCTAAAGTAATACAGCTAGTCAGTGTCAGAATAAAACACATGTAGTTTATGTTTTTATCACTGTACTGCACTATCCCTTGGTAGATATTCTAGGATTTGAGAAGCAATTTAACGAAGGCATAGTAGGGTGTACTAAGATCAATTAGTAGACTAATAGAGGGTGGCTGAGATGGATAAGAAAAGTGATGTGTTTCTTGTGACTCAGCTCCTGCTTCTTTTGAGGTTAGGGCTCTTCCCCCCATCTTGTTAAAATTAATGCCTATGGCACAGGGTTGCCAATCCTTCACAAGAACCCAAAGACTAAAGCTTATCAACCCTATTTGTCAGTTACTTGTTTTCTCTAACTCTGTAACTTCTTAGGTTTAGAAATAAGTTCTGTAGATATATAGTGTTTGCCTTTCCCTATCAGTAACTTTGGCTTTAAAAATTAAATGTTTAAACTATGGCGGCAGACAAATTCCTCAGTTTGCACAAGATATATCATTAGGTGATTTAAGATTGAATCTTTGAGAGTCTTGCCTTTGGGATCAAGCCTTAGAGCTTTAATCTGTCTGATGATGGGGAGCCATTGGAAGTGTTTGGTAAGAGAACACTACAATAACTGTGGTATTTTATCTGGCAGTCATGTGCAGGGTGGATTGGATAATAAATGATCACTTTCCACATATGAGCAACTATACAGATTTCATTTTGCTGGGCCTTCTTTTCCTGCTTTTAGGCAGTAAAACTGTATGATCAAAAACACTCTAAGGTAATTAAGCTTTTTTTTTTTTCTTTTTACTTTTCAGCCTACCCATCCACATGGTTTATGGACTTAACCGTTAAACTGAGGATGTTTGCTCAACTATCTGCCCACATAGCATTCTGTTTGCTTTTGACATATTTTAGGAGGCTTCAATGTGTAAAGAATATGTACAAAATATGCAAGATTTCAACTTTCAATGAGTTGTTTTTCATTTTAGGCTGTCACCAAAATTTTAAGGAAAAAATGGTTAACAATTTCACAGAGAAACTTTACATTTCATTAAGTCTGCTTTAAGATGTTTGAGTTATTTCTCACTATAAACTTGCTTTTAAGACAAGGAACTGTTCAAAATCCTCTGCTATATATGTTAATTTAAGAAGTCTTTGCAGTTTTTGCTTTTCATTTTTCCTTATTTTACTTTACAAATCCAAGAAACCTAATTCTCAAAACAATTCTATTTTTCTTTATGATGCTTGCTCCAAATCTTCTTTGGGAAGGGGAGGCCCTGATCGTCTACAATTTCCTCAAAGTCTAACCTAACAGCTGTAAGCACTTAACAACTAATCAGCTCAATTCAGCTCACCTGTGTGAGTGATCCTTGACAGCTCCATCTGCTTTTAGTCAGGGTATTTTTCTTTTTTTGTAAAAGAGTTAAAGGGAAAAGAACTAATGAACTTGCAAGATTACTTTCAGCTATTTTGAGTGTTATTCAAGGTACAAAAAGTTTAAAACAATACATTTACTTTTTTATTGAAGTATAGTTGATTTACAATGTTGTGTTAGTTTCTGGTGTACAGCAAAGTGATTCAGTTATATATATATATACGTTTCCAGATTCTTTTCCATTATACGTTATTATAAGATATCAAATATAGTTCCCTATGCTATACAGTAGGACCTTGTGTTTATCTGTTTTATATAAAGTAGTGTGTAAATGATGCATTTACTTTAATGCATATGTCTAATCAACAAATGGCTACTATATTATTGGCAATACATACTATTGACAACAAATACTACAAAAATGACTAGAAAGTTATATGTGGATTTCAAAAGAGAATTTGAGAAAATGTTAACTAAAAATAAAAATTTTAAACCTTTTAAAAAATTAGAAAACATTTATAGAAACTATTTAGTATGGCAAAAATTACCATATTAACTAAAGTAAATGCTAAATCTCCTAAAAGAAAGGACAGGTCTTTAATACTCACAGTGAAGCTAACATTATATTAGGCTTGTATATGGAGACTTTACAAGAGAACAAAACAGTGTCCTTATCATTACTATGTAGAGAAGGAGTGTGGCTTTTCAAGACATCAAGCAGCTATTGAGATGAGGTGGAAAAAGTATAACCTGCTCTTACTCTCATTTGGATCCTTTGATATTGATCCACACTGCTTCTGTGTGGAAGATGACATCTGACAAAAATAGCAAAAACCTCACCCAGCCAATAAAAGCCTTATTTCCCCAGAAGAATAATGCAGAGCTATTGACTATAAAATACATTTTACATACACCCACGTCTAGCTGTGATAAGAACCTACTATTTTTAAAACTTTTATAATTGAAAAGCAGCTTCTTTCTACTCATTCATTTGCTCCCCTTTATAATAGCCCTATATTTATAAACCCAATTGCTTGCTCACTAATATCAAAGAACAAAGCCTAGGGTGACTTGCTTAGAGTTAGTAAGAGTCAGGTGTAGACTGCCTGGCTCAATCTAAGGTCCAGGTGCTCGCCATTAAATTTCAGGGCCAGAACTGATGCAGGGTTAACAACACCTCTGCTTAGACCAAAGAAAGCTCTGCTCTTCCCCCTCTTTTGAAATTTCAGATTAAATTAGGATGGGCATAAATGCCAGGCACTTCTTATACTCAAAGAGAAAGAGCTTTAGTAAGCCAGTTGCTTGAATTTCAAAGAACATCAGACATCAGAGCTGCAAGGATCCTTTAAATATTATTTTATATTATTAAATTCTTCATTGTACACATGAGAAAACTGCGATAGAGTGGTGGGCAGACTGGTCCAAGCTTTCCTGGAATAGTTTTCTGCTAAATGCCACTGGAGATTTTCCAGGAAAGTGATCCCCATAGGCCTATAACACAGTGTCTTACACTGTAGATTACCTGCAAAAGTATGACATTACTATTTGGGTACTGAAGTGATTTGATGATTCTGTAAAAAATATTTTCTCTTTTAGGAAAAAGACTCCTCAAACAAATGCTATATTCAGATACACTAGCCTTTGGCAGCAACTCAGCACCTGTTTAACTTTGGTGTTGGTTCAAAGCATTTGATTTTCAAAGACATAAATAGTGAAAGGCTCCTATTGCCTTAGCAACTATATTAACCAAACAAACTGCTCATTGTTTTTCCCTTGACCCTATCCCCCAAATCATTTCAATATCCAGTTATATAGGAAAACAAATGTAGCTGCTTTATGATATTTTCCAGAAGACATAGTTTCTTCAATTTGCTACTTAGGAAAAGTTACATGGCACAGTGTTTTCATGCATTTTTACTAAAGATTTTAAAATATAATTGTTACCAATGGACAGAAGTAAATGGCTTCCATAATAAGAATGAAGTGTCATGGCTAAAGATTTGGAATTATAGTCAGAAGACCTGAGTTCAAGTGTGATCCTGCTACTTACTAGCTATATAAAATTGAGCTAGTCACTTAATCACTTATATTCAGTTTCCTCAACTATAAAATGGGACAGTAACACTTCAGAGTGAGTTCACTTTGATTTCATAAGATACTGTATATAAATGTTAGTAAACTATGCAATACTGTAAAAATGTAATGTAATATAATATTACTCAGCATCTTTATTTATTCTTAAGAGGATGGTTTTCAATCATTCAAAAGGATGGAGAGAAGACAAATGCATATGACCAGATCATTTGATTTTCAGGGATGATAAGAACCCAGTTGGTTGAACTCTTCTTCAGCAAATAGATCTTGACCAATTATACTGTTCATAAATGACTTGTGTCCATTGATTTGCCCAGAATCTAAATGGGCTTTTTAAGGAGAAATCTAAATTTAAATGATCATGCTTATGTTTCTACAAATAAAACTATTTCCTTCATTTTGAGAAAGAAAGCATGTTTTTATGACTCATTTGGGAAAGTTGTATTTACATATTTCTCATGATTCATTGATGCCTTCATAGTCACACTCTGCAATAGAATATATATATATATATATATGTATATATATATGCTTCTTTGATAAACCACTTTGTCAGTAGACAAAAAGTATCCTAATGCATATGTGTGCCACTCCATAAAGTTAATGGTATTCCCAAGTTTTAGTGGCAGATTTCATCCCACCACTCTTGCAATCCTGGGATACTTTCTTATCCTGGGATAGTTTTTCCCTATATAGACAGTTATTGGACATATGATATTCCCAAGCTTTTTGGGAGCATCCAATAAGACTACATATAAAGTGAATTGCATATGCTTCAAGGCTTTGTATTTGGAAGGCAGGATTAAAATAAAGATGATTAAAAAAGCTGAGAAGTTTCTGAACCAAATTTGTTGGAGTATTTTAGCGAGATGAGATGTTTGAGGCTGGTTAGGCCATGCTCTCACCCAGCTCACTGAAATGTCATACCTAAGCCTGGTCTTAATATACTCAATGCTAACTTTCTCCCTTTGCCAAGGATATCAAAATGTCCTTGGGCAATGCCTTAAACCTCCAGGTAGTTTTTTTTCAGTTGTTTATATATCTTATCAAGAGCTGTTTGACCATAGTTTAAAAAATTTTTAACCACTACCCTAAACCAAAGGAGTGGGAATTTCAAGCTCTGTAGCAGACCAGTCCTGGGGATTAAAATGTAAGTTAGGCAGTTGTCATATCCTTGGGTAGACAGGATTGCAGGTTGAAATGTGACAGCATCTCTTACTGCACCATATGTGATCAACCACTTTGCCAACATAAGAAATCAGATAGTTAATACACCACTGACCACACTGCTTAGCTAAGGGTAGCAACTTAAACTTCATGTGAGTCTCAGAAATGTTTGATGGGCAGGATGTATCCATTTCATCGCTTATTGCATTCTCTGTTTTGTCACTGCACAAGGCACAGGGTACTCTAAGGGGAAAATTGGCTATTTGTCTCATGATTTATGGAGGAAGTTGCTTTCTTGGCACTTCTTCAGAATCCTAATCCTTTAGAATCTTTACCTTGGTATCTGGCATCAAGAATTCTCCTTTGCAAAACCAGGAGGATGGGAACCCTTGTCTTGGATGCTCCAATCTGTTTATTTATTCATTAGTTTTGAGTACCTGCTCTGTGACAAGCACTGATCTAGGAGCTGGGATACAGAAATGAACAAAACAGAAAGTCATTTTTATCAATATATTCCTGCTTTCCCCCAACAAATCAAATGTGTTTATTGGCAAAAGACTATGAAACTGTGAGCTCTTAGAGAGCTGGGTCTGTGTCTTATTTTTGTACCCCCAATACCTATACAATGCCTGGTGGCAAGTAGGTGCTCAGTAAATGTTTAGTGAATAAAGGAAGGAATGAAGAAAGTATTTGAAATTCACAAATGGAGATGTCACTAACTAATAAGGCTTATGTCATATGCCTTCTAGGGATGTGTGCAAATTCAAGGGGAAAGGGCAACGACCACACTTTGATAGTTTGGAGAGAATATATTGGTGGTAGTAGAGCTTATTGGTTAAGAGTATGGGCTTCAGAATTGGATGGATCTGCCTTCAAATTACCAGTTCCTCCATTTCCTGTGTGACCCTGAGCAAGTTGTTTCCTTAGTTTCCTCATCTGTAAAATGGAGCAAGTAATACCAATCTCATAGAGTTGTTGGGAGGTTATATAAGATAGGGGTGTATAAAGAACTTAGCACAGTGCCTGCCTCATACCAACTGTTCAGTGCTTATTAACGTCAGGCAGTCACTGTAAGCTGTGAGCCTCTGGAGAAGGAACCTGTTGGACTCTCTGAATGGACCTGGACTTCATCTGCCCAGAGGAATCTCACTCACTCTGGCCTGATACCAGGAAGTTCTTTGAAGCTACCTGTATTCATCTATCTGTCTATCTATCAATCTATCTATCTATCTATCTGTAGGGGGCAATGGGTAGAGGGCTTTTGACTTTTTAGAAATCTGATCCTCATAGCTGTATAGAATAGATCCTAGAACAAAGCTCTTCTTGGGTATATTTTCTTACTGATTGGCTTGAACAGGCAGACAAAACCATTTATTTCGAATCACAGGAAGAAAGCTGGACACCTCACTTCCAGAATTAAAACAAAACTTCATCGCAAATGAAAATGAGGACAAGTGATGATTTAGTAACAAAAGTAAAGTGTTGTCTAGAAAGGAAATACAAAGTAGACAAAACCCAACTGTGCAGGGACTTAGGGGTTTGGGAATAAGGGAATTAAAGTCTGGACCCAGGGTGGCCCCTTGGCAAAATTGTAAAAGATGCTTTGTGTTTCCAATATGTCTGAGCTAGGCACTTTCCCACATTTCTAAGTCAATTTTTAGTTGCGCATTTGCACTCAGAGATAAATTTAGGAAAAGGGAAGAGAGGTAGAGAAATGCCCCAATCTGGGCATTTCCTGTGTGCCAGGTATTATGCTAAACTCTTCATATGCATTAGAGATGCACTCCTCAGGCAATTCTGCGAAGACTGTACTATTAGTCCCATTTTGTAGATAAAGAAATCTTAGAATGGTTAAATAACTCAGCATCACATCTTTTGTGTGGCTGAGTCTGGAGTAGAACCTGGATTTGTCTGTAGTCAGAAGCAATGCAATTCTTAAACTAAATTAATAAAACTTGTGAAGGTAGGGTGGGGTGTGAACAAAGCTTTGAGCAATAGGCCAACTCTTAAGTCTCAGAACAATCTTATTTAGGCAGCTGAAAAGAACCTGCGGACTCTCATACATAAAATATGATCCCTCTTTTACCCTTAGATTGCCCTTAGTGTTTTGTTTTTGTTTGTTTTAATTAGAGTTATCTCTATAGACACCTTTTAATAAAACCCTCCTCTGACCTTTAATATGATTGTCAAAGCCCCAAAGCACCTAAGACTTCCTATGTAGATATCAGGGCATAGAAAAGAAAAGTGGGCCTTGTTCTGTCCCAGTATTAATATGGGAGAAACTTTAGGCTTTATCATATGGATGTTTTATTGTTTCCCTTCCCAACACACACCTGCATCCCTTTCACCCCTCCTGACTTATTCATCAAGGATATCAGGGAAGAAATGAAAGAAAACATGGCTTTCTCTCCACCACAGATGGTTGTGACCTAGTCACTGACAGCCTAATAACATAGTATGTGGTTGAATTGGATCCTTTACTCCTTCTACCACCATATATCTTGGGGTTCTCTTAGGAACTTTAAGATTCTCCACAAGTATAATTTTTTTACCTCTTTTAGTCCCAAGCTTTTACTTTGTATGAGGCTTTGGCTAGGCAGAGCCAGGGGAAAGCTATGAAGGTGAGGAAGTTCTTGAATACTCAGCAGTCTAACTGGAGCTCTGCAAGGGCAAGGATCCATGTTTTATTCATGTCTGCATTGCCAGTATCTATGTAACCTCTGACACGCTAAGGGGCACTCAGTAAATGTTGAATGAATGAATTAGTATGACTAATGTTGGTCATTGAGTATCTCATGTAAGGAGACTACTCAGAGGAGATTTTGTGATGGGCCTTGTGAGAAGACAAGGAGGAGGAAGGGTAGAGAAATAAACCCCAAACAGGATGGAAACCTGAGCCTGTCTGGAGATACATCTTTGATTCAGTAAGCTCCTGCTTAGCGCTCAATGATTTATGTATTATTTTTAGGAGCCTACATCCAGTATGCAGGCAGACATGTAACTTCAACCTAGAACAATTGAGAAGGGCCCAAACTGTACAAAAATCCTGATGAGACAGGTCCAAAAGAAACTAGAAGCAACAGAACCAACCCAACACTTAGTTTTACAGAGAAAAAGAGAGAAAGTGTTACCAGAACCTAGAAAGAAAGAATCATGTAGAACAGGTCACCTTGAGAGGAACAAGGACCTGTGTGAAATGGACCCAACCAGTCTGCAGTGATCCCTCAGGGAGGGAGCTGGCGTGTAGTCAGTGTTCAATAAATGATAGCTATTATTTGACCAACACAATGCATGTGATTACTTTAAAGCTAAACTTAAATTAGTTTAAAATACTACTATGCCAGCCATAATTTTCAAGTACTTAGCATATATTAATTCACCTTAATCTTTACAACAACCCCAAGAGAGAGTTGCTAATATTAACTCCAAGTTACAAGTGATGACATCAAGGTACAGATAATTAACTTATTCAAGATTAAATGTGTAATAAAACAGCAGATCCATAATTTGAATGCAGGTAATTTTGGCTCTAGGACCTAAACCCTGAACCACTACTCTATACTGCTTGAGCTAGGTAGTGTTCTTAGGTCCTGAGGATGAGGGTAGCTGTGGAGTGGGGTATGCCCTAGCCTATCTTATTCCCTCCTTTTTTTCACCTCTTTCCATGTCAGTTAAAGATGGTGGATCTCTGTTTTATTGTATGTAGGGCCCAATTAAAAAAAGAACTTTAAGAAGTCTCTTTATGATAGTATACAATGAGCTGTCCCTGTTCAGTATATTTCAACACAGTAAATGAAGAAATAGAGGATTGTCATTCAAAATGAAATAATAATAAAAGGAAGATGGTGGTAATGGTAGAGTATTGGCCAGGCCCAAGCATGACTATGCAAATAAGCAGTGGAAGTCACATTCATCCCTACAATTGAGCTAATGATAATAATACTGACCAACCATCCAGGGATAGCTACCTAAATCTTAAAAAAAAAAAATAGTTACTTTAACCAGTAATAATTAACCTTTTGTCACTTTTGATGTAACAAATGTTCTAACCCACAAGGCCCAATCCAATTATTTCTTTTATTTCCACTGTTTTTCTCTCAAAATAAAATACACCTGCATTGTAAGTTATGAAAAACTTTCTGAAGTTGGATTGTATTACAATGATATATTTGGCATTAGATTTTTCTTTTTATATGATTTGCTCTAGTGATCACATAACATTATGATTTGTTGCCTGGGATTCATTAAAAGATGTCTTTTGATCAGTGTAACCAACTTAAACAGTTGTTTATTGTGAGCCAGCTCTTCAAGCACAAGGGATAAAGGTTGGGGGTTTTATGTATATGTGTTTGTACACACATAAATATATATCAGTATGTGTATGTGTCTCTGTGTGTTGGCTCAGTGAGACTCTGTGGAATTTGTGATTTTATGCTTGCCAGAATGTGTGAAAACATTAAGAATGCCATTAGTACAGAACATTAGTCACTTCCTAATCATAGTGGAAGTATTGAATTATAATGGGGTGATGCCTGTTATGGCAGTCAGTGTCTCATAAGGACCATTTCTATAAAAATGTACCCCATCGACCTCCACTTGTTTCAGGAAAATGCTAGCTATAGAAAACCCTCTACCTCAAACTTTGAACAATCCTTTCTTCTGATATATCCCCAAACTTCTCACTTGCCTCCTTGCTGCCAACCAAGGATTATCAAAAGTATCTGAAGACCAATTAGAAAGTCTTCCATTAAAAAATCTTAATAACCACTTAATAGAAAGTTTGCCAATCATGCCCTGTGTTAGTATTGCCTCTTTTTACTCTATAAAACTTTCTTTCTAGCACCCTTGAAACCCTGCTGAAACAAAAGTGAAGACAGATGGGTTCCTGTGCTGCAAGTTTATGAATAAACAGACTTTTTGTTAATTGTGTCTCAGACTTAGTTTCATCTCTTGCACTCCTTTTTTAGTGTATTTCAAATGAATTCAGCAAGCCTTGCTTGAATAACTTCTCAAGACAATTTCTTAGTTTAATTACTTGTAAAAATCTAAGGTTACTAGATTATCACTCTCCACTTCAGTTTAAGATTGCCTTTATGCTAGTCTGCCTGCTTGTAACAAAAGAGGTAAACATGGTCTAGATGTAATTGCAAGATCTCTTTGTTACTTGCTAAATTTGTCCAGATGCTGGAGTGGATGATATAGTGAAATAATTTGCCATTGTTATACCTAGCAATATACATTTTGTGATCTCTGTTTTCAAATGTAGTGATCCTTTCTACATGAGACATCACCAGTGGACCATATATTAAAATAAAAATTAAATATCTTTTAGCAACTTTGCCATAGAAAAAAACTTAGGGAAACTTCCTCCTTTTATGCATTCCCACCCCTCCTTAGATTCCAATTATAATTATATTGTTCAAAATGGATATGAACAATGAGGATTTTTTTCAATGAGTGTTAAATTTCACAAAACTTGTAATACACTCAGGAGGAAAGAGACAACTTTCCATCTTATCCTGGAGAAAATCAACAATAAAATCATCACCTCTGTACTACATCAAAATGTAAAAATGCAGAGTCAGAAAAAAAAGTCCTTGTGTTTTATAATTTGATGCCAAAATTATCTTGTAACACGCTGGCCGTTCTGGACACAAATTTGTTATTTTGGGTCTTTATTACTTTAAAGGCCTGTTTTAAGATAGATTTTTTAATTTGCATGAATATTTTTAAATAAAATCCCTCCTTTACCTTGTAGCCAAATTGTAAGGGAAAACCAGAAACCTTGGCTCTGTGGGCTTGACAGCATAATTCTTAAGGTTACATGCAACACATTAACACAGCTGTGACCAATAACTGTACTGTCTTTATTATTCTCCTATGAAATGAAATTAAAATGAAGTGGAAATGTTTATTCCATAAATGGTGGGCAACATTTTAAACAAATAAAGTCTAACGGTTTGCTGGAAAGCAAAAAGAGGCCTCTCATTCAACTAAACTGAGAGGTAACCCAATGCCAAATTTGTCCAAATAGGCAGAGACAGCTGACCATCCTGTCAAGACATTATATCACACAGCAATATCTTCATTAGGGGGAATTATTTCTATCTTAAAATTTCCACAGGCCATGAGAAATGAAGCTTTGTTTCACATCGTGAATCTAATTAGCCCATTTCAATTGGTCATGTTTGTATGAAGATAACTTTTCTTCACAGGACTTTTTTCATAAAGCTATTTTGGTTTGTGTTTACTTTTTTGAAATTCCCCTGGAGCATGTTTAGTAGTTGCATGTTAATTCTTTGGTCAGGCTGATGGTATTTTTTCTCACTTGAAAAATTGACTATCACATTTAATCATCTCAACTCACATTCCTTTGGCTTCTTTGTGCCAATCAATAAGTTGAACCAAATCAAATTACTGAAGGTTGTTACTTCTGAATCAGGTAAGTGCCTTATTCCAATATGTGCACCTGACATGTATTTTGTTTGAAATAAGATACTTCTCCTTCAACAGACACATGCCAATCAACAGTGTTGCATGAGGAAATACAATAACTGCATGAGGACGACTTGCTGACATAAGTCTGAAAATTGATCTTCAAGATGTTCAATGTATTTGAGGGTGGGAAAAGGGCACCATATGGGGAATAAAGAACTGCAAGAGCTCAAAGTGTTTTTAATTTGCTTTACAATTCCATTTGTATATCAATATATCAATGTACAAAGTACTGCTGACTGCAAATGATACAGAAACATAGAAATTCCAACAAAGTTTCTTATAATCATGGTGCTCTTTTGGGTTACTAAAGCTATAGGAACTAGTCCTAAAATATCCTGGACAGCACCTTTGACACTCAGCAAAATGCAAGATTATTGGATATGAAAGATTAAAGGGATGCTTGGCAATTGTCAGAGAGACTGGTGGGTGGTTGAACAACATTTGCAGTGTCATTGTATCTTATTCCATTGACAACATGATTAAGACTATAGGCAAAATGTTTCAGAGTGCCACTGTGTGCTTCAGAGAGAAGAGGTCTACAGAGTTCTGGACCCTATTGCATCCTGATTCTCCTGGAGCTTGCCCTAGAGCTTCATGAATTGGAGATGCCAAGGCAGACTCTGTTGGCCCTCTAGGGATGGCAGTATGGCAAAAGAAACAAACTGAGAGGAAAAGAGGGAGTTACTCTCAGCTTGTGCTAAAAAATAACAAAAAAAAACACTGAGGTACATTTATACTTGAGTCATCCCATAACACCATCTTCCCCCTATTTTCAGGAACAAAGTGTGAGAGTGCCCCTTTGTCTATGAAGTCACATTCCCCTCTCAGTTACCTATTAGTGACTCTTCCTGCTTGCCCTTGATTTTTACTTCAACCTGATTTCATGGGGATTCAAATCTTGATGCTTAGAGAGGTGTAGAAGGAGATATGTCCCTAGCCCTATGCCTTTCTTGGGGCAATCTAAGGTACTGTTCTACACTAAAGATGGCACTGATTCAACCTGCCATTTTCTACCAAACACTACCTCACTGCAACTTTATATCAACAAAAGGTCCTCTATGGTTAGGTATGGTTTATCACTTGGTGTGTTTCTTACCACATGCTGATAGTCAGATGTCATCATCAATACTTCATACCAAATTAAAATCTGCTCTCTTCCATTTGGCAAACATTAATTTTCCCCTCCTGTCCCCCCTTTGGCACCAAATACAACTTATATCTACTTGAATTTTCCTTAACAGCTTTCTTGAGGTTGGCTTCAGCTCAAGGATTTGTAATTGTTTAGAAAATGGTACTGCAAGATAGGCCAAAGCAAGAGAAATGTTTTGCTGATGCATTGTGAATTCTCTTTTAGTAAACACTGGTATTTTGGTGCTGAAATGAAGTGGCTTCCAAGAAGGTTTAATATTCAGAAGTTTGGTTCTGATGACTTTATTCATGACATATCTAGGATTGCTGTTCAGAAAATATTTAATACATTTAAGGTGTAGTAAGTACCTCTACATCCCCAGACAGTATGTTTAGAGTAGTGTGCAAGATATATGATATATAAAACATGAACCTTGCTCTCAAGTATTTATAGTCAAAGGAGAGGAAAATGGAAAATGCTCTTAGAACTATTAGATAAAGCAGTAGTACTGTTAAGTGCTACAAGAGAGTTCAGAATAGAAAGAATGTGATTCTTCTGAACTGCATTATTCAAGACAGCTTTCCACAAGGAGGTAGGTTTTGAAGTAGGCCTTGAGGGTTGGGTAAGAGTTGAATAGATGGAGGTGAATATAACATTTGAAGAGACAGGAACAGCCTGAGCAAAAACACAGATGGAAAGCACAAAGACTACTTACTTAGGGTGAGAAAAGTAATAATGTCTGAGGAAAATCTGCAATAAAGAACAGTCATGTCATAAAGTACTGATTAATCTCACATGCTCAGGTCCTTAAACTATCAAGCTGTGACCTAAAACAAACTCTATAATATTATTTTAATAGTGTTACTACGCTAATAAATGGAGCAGGAAATGTAAGAATTTCTTATACTAATGCAGTTTGAGAAGGTTAAAATTAATATTTTTAATTAAATGTTAAGTCTACACCAGTGGTTCTCAAACTTCAGTTTGCAGCAGAATCAACGGTGGGGGGGGGGGTGCTTGTTTAAAACACACATTGCTGAATCTCATCTCCGGAGTTTTTGATTTTCAGTTGCTTTCTGATGGTGCTGAAGGATTTGCATTTCTAACAATTTCCCATATGACACTGATGTTGCTGATTTGGTGATGATACTCTGGGAGAAGTGTTTCTGTCAGAGGAAAAAGCTAGTGTGAAGACCTTGAGACACAAATTAGCTTGGTGTGTACAAGGACAAATAAGGAAGCCTCTCAGGCTGGAATAACAGATTGAGCAAGGGAGAAAGTAGAAGATGACATCAGAGAGGCAACAGGGACTAGATCCAGGACCTTGAGATCATTAGCAGGATTTTGGCTTTTACTCTGATGATGAAAGTCATTTGATTTCTATTTTAACAGGTCTGTCTGGTTGCTAAAAGAACAGATTTAAGGAGAGCAAGATAGAACACAGGAAAACCAGTTAAAATATTGTGATATTGTAGGCCTGAGATAATTTATTCCTTGGACTACGGTGGTAGTAATGGAATTGGTGAGAAGCACTAGACTCTGGACATATCTTGAATGTAGAGCCAACATGATTTCCTGACAGAGAGTGGGATCTATAAGGGAAAATGATCAAAAATGACTCCAGCATCTCTGTTCTAAGTAACTGGAAGATGGAGAGACCATCAACTAAGATAGAAAAGACCAAGAGTAGAGCAGATTTGGAGGTGGAGAAAGATCAAGAGTATAGTTTGGACTATGTATAGTTTGAGATTTATAGACTCATGAAATATTACAACTCAAAGGGGCTATAGATATTAACAGCCCAGAAAGGGATAAAAATTTAACCAAAGTTACACAGCTAGAGAGAAGCAGATCTAAAATTAAGACTCATTATATTTTTTTAATTAATTTTTATTGGAGTATAGTTGCTTAACAATGTTGTTAGCTTCTTCTGTACAGCAAAGTGGAGCAGCTATACTTATACATATATCCCCTCTTTTTTGGATTTCCTTCCCATTTAGGTCACTACAGAGCATCGAGTAGAGTTCCCAGAGCTATACAGTATGTTCTCATTAGTTATCTACTTTATACATAGTATCAATAGTGTATATATGTCAATCTCAACCTCCCAATTCCTACCAACCCACACGTTTAACCCTTGGTATCCATACATTAGTTCCCAAGGTCTGTGTTTTTACTTCTGCATTGTAAATAAGATCATCTGTACCATTTTTCTAGATTCCAGATATATGCATTAATATACGGTATTTGTTTTTATCTTTCTGACTTACTTCACTCTGTATGACAGTCTCTAGGTCCATCCACGTCTCTACAAATGACCCAATTTCGTTCCATTTTATGGCTGAGTAACATTCCATTGTATCTATGTACCACATCATCTTTATCCATTCCTCTGTTGATGGACATTTAGGTTGTTTCCATGACCTGGTTATTGTAAATAGTGCTGCAATGAACATTGGGGTGCATATGTCTTTTTGAATTATGGTTTTCTCTGGGCATCTGCCCAGTAGTAGGATTGCTGGGTCATATGGTAGTACTATTTTTAGTTTTCTAAGGAAGCTCCATAATGTTCTCCATAGTGGCTGTATCAATTTACATTCCCACCAATAGTGCAAAGGGGCTCCCTTTCCTCCACACCCTCTCCAGCATATACTGTATGTAGATGATGGCCATTCTGACCGGTGTGAGGTGATACCTCACTGTACTTTTGTTTTGCATTTCTCTAATAATTAGTGATGTTGAGCATCTTTTCATGTGCCTCTTGGCCATCTGTATGTCTTCTTTAGAGAGATGTCTATTTAGGCCTTCTGCCCATTTTTTGATTGGGTTGTTTGTTTTTTTGATATTGAATGCATGAGTTGTTTGTATATTTTAGAGATTAATAATTTGTCAGTTGTATCATTTGCAAATATTTTCTCCCATTCTGAGGGTTGTCTTTTCATCATGTTTATGGTTTCCTTTGCTGTGCAAAAGCTTTTAAGTTTAATTAGGTCCCATTTGTTTAATTTTTGTTTCTTTTCTCATTACTCTAGGAAGTGGGGGAAAAAAGATCTTGCTGTGATTTATGTCAAAGAGTGTTCTGCCTATACTTTCTTCTGAGAGTTTTAGAGTGTCTGGCCTTACATTTAGGTTTTTAATCCATTTTGAGTTTATTTTTGTGTATGGTGTTAGGGAGTGTTCTAATTTCATTATTTTACATGTAGCTGCCCAGTTTTCCAAGCAGCACTTATTAAAGAGGCTGTCTTTTCTCCATTGTATATTCTTGACTCCTTTATCAAAGATAAGGTGACCATAGGTGTGTGGTTTTATCTCTGGGCTTTTTATCCTGTTCCATTGATCTGTATTTCTGTTTTTGTGCCAGTACCATACTGTCTTGATGACTGTAGTTTTGTAGTATAGTCTGAAGTCAGGGCACCTGATTCCTCCAGCTCCATTTTTCTTTCTCAAGATTACTTTGGCTATTTGGGGTCTTCTGTGTTTCCATACAAATTGTAATTTTTTTTCTTCTAGTTCTGTGAAAAATGCCATTGGTAATTTGATAAGGATTGCATTGAATCTGTAGATTGCTTTGGGTAGTATAGTCATTTTCACAATACTGATTCTTCCAATCCAAGAACATGGTATATCTCTTCTTCTGTTTGTGTCATCTTTGATTTCTTTCATCAGTATCTTATAGTTTTCTGAATACAGGGCTTGACCTCCTTAGTTATGTTTATTCCTAGGTATTTTATTCTTTTTGTTGCAATGGTAAATCGGATTGTTTCCTTAATTTCTCTTTCTGATCTTTTGTTGTTAGTGTATAGGAATGCAAGAGATTTCTGCATATCAATTTTGTATCCTGGGACTTTACTAAATTCATTGATTAGCTCTAGTAAGTTTCTGGTAGCATCTTTAGGATTTTATATGTATAGTATCATGTCATCTGCAAACAGTGACAGTTTTACTTCTTTTCCAATTTTGATTCCTTTTACTTCTTTTTCTTCTCTTATTCCCTTAGCTAGCACTTCCAAAGCTATGTTGAATAAAAGTGGTGACAATGGACATTCTTGTCTTGTTCCTGATCCTAGAGGAAATGCTTTCAGTTTTTCACCATTGAGAATAATCTTTGCTGTGGGTCTGTCATATATGGCGTTTATTATGTTGAGGTAGCTTCCTTGTATGCCCACTTTCTGGAAAGTTTTTATCATAAACGGGTATTGAATTTTGTCAAATCTTTTTCTGCATCTATTGAGATGATCATACGGTTTTTATTCTTCAGTTTCTTAATATGGTGTATCACATTTATTGATTTGCATATATTGAAGAATCCTTGCATCCCTGGGATGAATCCCACTTGATCATGGTGTATAATCCTTTTAAATGTGGTTGGGTTCGGTTTGCTATAATTTTGTTGAGGATTTTTACATCTATGTTCATTAGTAATATTGGCCTGTAATTTTTTTTGTGATATCTTTGTCTGGTTTTTGTATCAGGGTGATGGTGTCCTCAAAGAATGGGTTTGGGAGTGCTCCTCCCTCTGCAAATTTTGGAAGAATTTGAGAAGGATAGGTGTTAGCTCTTCTCTAAATGTTTGATAGAATTCACTTGTGAAGCCATATTGTCCTAGACTTCTGTTTGTTGGAAGATCTTTTTTTTTTTTTTTACTGTGCTGCTGTGTGTGTGTGTGTCTTTGTTCTTTTTTTATAGTAATCTTTATTTATTTATTTATTTTTATATTTATTTTTGGCTGTATTGGGTCTTCGTTTCTGTGTGAGGGCTTTCTCTAGTTGCGGCAAGCGGGGGCACTCTTCACCGTGGTGAGCGGGCCTCTTCACTATCGCAGCCTCTTTTGCTGTGGAGCACAGGCTCCAGACGCGCAGGCTCAGTAGTTGTGGCTCACGGGCCCAGTTGCTCCGCGGCATGTGGGATCCTCCCAGACTGGGGCTTGAACCCATGTCCCCTGCATTAGCAGGCAGACCCTCAACCACTGCGCCACCAGGGAAGCCCTGTTGGAAGATCTTTAATCACAGTTTCAATTTCATTACTTGTGATTGGTCTGTTCATATTTTCTATTTCTTCCTAGTTCATTCTTGGAAGGTTGTACTTTTCTAAGAATTTGTCCATTTCTTCCAGGTTTTCCATTTTGTTGGCATAGAGTTGCTTGTAATATTCTCTTTTGATCCTTTGTATTTCTGCAGTGTCAGTTGTAACTTCTCCTTTTTTATTTCTAATTTTATTGATTTGAGTCCTCTCCCTTTTTTTTTTTTTTTTTTGTTGAGTCTGGCTAAAGGTTTATCAATTTTGGTTATCTTCTCAAAGAACCAGATTTCAGTTTTATTCATCTTTGCTATTGTTTTCTTAATTTCTAATTCATTTATTTCTGTTCTGAATTTTATGATTTCTTTCTTTCTACTAGCTTTGGGATTTGTTTGTTCTTTTTTCTCTAGTTGCTTTAAGTGTAATGTTAGGTTGTTTATTTGAGGTTTTTCTTGTTTTTGAGGTAGGATTGTATTGCTATAAACTTCCCTCTTAGAACTGCTTTTGCTGGATCCCATAGGTTTTGGGTCATCGTGTTTTCATTTGTCATTTGTTTCTAGGTATTTTTAAAATGTCCTCTTTGATTTCTTCAGTTATCTCTTGGTTATTTAGTAATATATTGTTTAACCTCTACGTGTTTGTGTTTTTTACAGTTTTTTTTTTCCTGTGTTTGATTTCTAGTCTCATAGAGTTGTGGTCGGAAAAGATTCTGCATATGATTTCAATTTTCTTAAATTTACTGAGGCTTGATTTGTGACCAAAAATGTGATCCATGCTAGAGAGTGTTATATGTGCACTGGAGAAGAACGTGTATTCTGCTGCTTTCAGCTGAAATGTCCTATAAATACCAATTAAGTCTATCTGGTCTAATGTGTCTTTTAACGCTTGTGTTTCCTTTTATTCCGTCTGGAAGATCTATCCATTGGTGTAAGTGGAGTGTTAAAGTCCTCCACTATTATTGTGTTACTGTTGATTTCCCCTTTTATGGCAGTTAGCATTTGCCTTATGTATTCATGTGCTCCTATGTTGGGTACATAAATATTTACAATTGTTATATCTTCTTCTTGGATTGATCCCTTGATCACTATGTATTTTCCTTCCTTGTCTCTTGTAATAGTCTTTATTTTGAAGTCTATTTTGTCCAATATGAGTATTAGTACCCCAGCTTTCTTTTGATTTCCATTTGCATAGAGTATCTTTTTCCGTCCCCTCACTTTCAGTCTGTATGTGTCCCTAGGTCTGAAGTGGGTCTCTTGTAGACAGCCTATATATGGGTCTTATTTTTGTGGCCATTCAACCAGTCTATGTCTTTTGGTTGGGGCATTTAATCCATTCACATTTAAGATAATTATCGATATGTATGTTCCTATTACCATTTTCTTAATTGTTTTGGGTTTGCTCTTGTAGGTCTTTTTCTTCCTGTGTTTCCCACCTAGGGAAGTTACTTTAGCATTCGTTATAAAGTTGGGTGGGTGGTGTCAAATTCTCTTTACTTTTGCTTGTCTATAAAGCTTTAGATTTCTCCTTCAGCTCTGAATGAGTGCCTTGCTGGGTAGAGTAATCTTAGTTGTAGGTTTTTCCCTTTCATCACTTTAAATGTATCTTGCCACTCTCTTTTGTCGTGCAGAGTTTCTGCTGAAAAATCAGTTGATAACCTAATGGGGATTCCCTTGTATGTTATTTGTTGCTTTTCCCTTGCTGCTTTTAATATTTTTTCTTTGTATTTAATTTTTGTTAATTTGATTAATGTGTCTCAGCATGTTACTCCTTGGGTTTATCCTGTATTGGACTCTCTGCACTTCCTGGATTTGATTGACTATTTCCTTTCCCATATTAGGGATGTTTTTGACTATAATCACTTCAAATATTTTCTCAGACCCTTTCTCTTTCTCTTCTTCTTCTGGGACCCCTGTAATTTGAATGTTGGTGCATTTAATGTTGTCCCAGCAGTCTCTGAGACAGTCCTCATTTCTTTTCATTCTTTTTTCTTTATTCTGCTCCTCAGCAGTCATTTCCACCATTTTATCTTCCAGCTCACTTATCTATTCATCTGCCTCAGTTATTCTGCTATTGATTCCTTCTAGTGTGTTTTTCCTTTCAGTTATTGTGTTGTTCATCACTGATTGTTTTTTCTTTATTTCGTCTATGTCCTTGTTAAACATTTCTTTTATCTTCTTGATCCATGCCTCCATTCTATTTCTGTGGTCTTGGATCATCTTTACTATCATTACTCTGAACTGTTTTTCAGCTAGATTGCTTATTTCCTCTTCATTTATTTGTTTTGTGGGATTTTTACCTTGCTCCTTCCTCTGCAACATATTTTTCTGTCTCCATTTTGTCTAACCTACTGTGTTTTTGGTCTCCTTCCCACCGGTTGCAGGGTCGTAGTTCCTCTTGCTTCTGTTGTGTGCCCCCTGGTGAGTGAGATTGGTCCAGGGACTTGTGTAGGCTTCCTGGTGGGAGGGACTTGTGCCTGCACTCTGGTTGTTGGAGCTGAGTTTTTTCCCTCTGATGGGCAGGGCCACATTGGATCGTGTGTTTTGGGGTATCTGTGAGCTTAGTACATCTTTAGGAAGACTGTCTGCTGATGAGTGGGGCTGTGTTCCTGTCTTGCTGGTTGTTTGGTGCAAGGTGTCCAACACTGGAGCCTGCAGGCAGTTGGGTGGAGCTGTGTCTTGTTGATGAGATTGATACCTCCAGGAGAGCACATGCTGATTAATATTCCTTGGGACCAGCAATTCTCTGGTGGTCCAGAGTCTTGGACTCGGCTCTCCCACCTTTGAGGCCCAGGCCAACCCTTGTCTGGGGAACTAAGAGTCTGCAAGCTGCGCAGTGTGGCCAGAGAGAAAAGAAAGAAAAAAGAAAAGAAGAAAAGAAGAAAAGAAAACAAGGCAAACAAATCCCAAGACAAATAGCAAACACAAACACAAACATGCAGTAGCAACAACAACACAACACACACACACACTATATATATATATGAAAGGAAACAGACACACCAAGTCCAAGACAAATGATAACAACAGAAACAAACAACTAACAGAAACAAAGACACATACAGAAAAGCAAAAAATAAAATAAGAAAAAGAAAGAAAAACAAAAAAAAACAAGAGAACAAACAAACAAAAGAATTCAAAATGAGAACAATCCAAAAGGACTCAACTAACAAAAACAAAAGCTGGAAAATAAAACAAAACCAGAAAGCAAACAAGCAAATAAAATAGGAGAAAACATAAAATAAACACATAAAAACAACCAAAAAAAGAAAAAAATAAATAAAAATTAAAAAAGAACCAAAAACACGAAAAAAAACCCCACAAAAAACCAAAATGTAAAGTAAAAATAGGAAAATAAAAAAAATATATTAAAAATTTTTTAAATGAAAATATTAAAATAATAATAATAATAATAAAAACAACAACTGAACAAAACGTAACAAGCAATAAAAGAATAGTAGTAATAAGGATATTTTTCTGGGGCCTCCTCTCTCAGTGTCCTTGCTCGTGAAGTTAACCAGAGCCAATTGTTGCCTCCCCAGGAGGCCCTCCAGTACCTCTAGGTAAGTCTCTGGACCTGTTGTGGGCATGGTGGGACCTGCTCAGACACTGACCTGACCCAACTCTTATGTGTACTTGTGCCCAAAGTCCACTGCTGCTATGGTTAGATTGGTCTCAATTGTGGGAACACTCATTGCCTATTCAGGTATTCCACAGATGCAGGATTTACCAAGCCAATCTCAGGGATTTAATCCATGGCTTGTGTAGCTGCATGGAAATATTTCCATTCCTCTTCCTTAGTCACCCAGCCCCTGGGGCTCATCTTTGGTGGCTGGGGCTCATCTTTGGTTTTGACCCCACCTCTACATGTGCGCTGCCATCAAATGTCTGTCCCACCCAGGCAAGAGGGAGCGAAAGCAGTGGCTAATTGGGGCACACTTATTCCCTCAGATTGGTGAGGGGTATGGCAGCCACAGTTGGGGTGCACGCAAGTTGCCTAGGGCGGAGGGGATGAGCAGGCAGTTGCAACAGACTGAGGCATGCTCGCTCTGGTGGGGTCCCTCCCAGTGCCCGTGGAGGCAGGGACTGGCATGTGGGGGCAGTGGCAGCCTCGCCCCTTGCACGCCACTCAACAATGGTGCCTCATTTCCTAGGCAGACCACGCTTCCTCTAGGGGCATTCCCAGGCATGGTGCCCCTTATTCCCATCCCCTCTGTTGTATCCACACAGTCAACAGCAGTCCTCTCCCTGGATCCACTCTCTTAACCCCACGCTTTAGCACTCAGCCCCTGCCAACACTGGCAGATTTCCGTCTCAGGCAGGGACACCCAGGACTGATTCCCAAGGAGGCTTTGGGATAGTTGTTGCTCAGGACCCCAAAGCCTATGTGGGTGGAGGAGGCCTTGGCTTGAGGGACGGGTAAGCCTACTCAGATGGGAGCCCCTTCCAGTACCTGTGGAGGCTGAAGAAACCGGCAGGTGGGGAAAAGGGTTGTAAAGGCGGCCCCTCGCCTTGCACACAACTCAACAACGATGCCTTGTTTCTATGGTGTCCTGGGCTTTTCTCACAAATTTTCTTGGTTGTGCAGTTCCTTACTCCTGTCCCTTCAGGATATCTTTCCACAGCCAACAACTGTCCCCTCCCTGGGTCTGTGCTCCAAACCCCGCTTTCCAGCACCCAGACCCCCTTGGCAACAGGCAACTCACAACTCATGCTGGGATGTGCAGACCTGCAGCACAGACTATGGGCACAGTCCTTACTTTGCCCTGCCTTCCACAGATCATCTGCTGCATTCTCTAAGACTCATTATATTTATTTCATATCTCCAAGAGTGCTCATCACTGTGCTAGGCATACAGTAGGCACTTTATAAAGACTTTTTGAAAGCTCTCATGATACTTACTTTAGCATTCTTAACCAATGTATTGTAGATTTGGGAGAAAAAAATTCAAGTCAGATTCTTTCAGTAATAATTTAAATAAGGGTGGTGTCTGTAATGATTTTTAAGTTCTAAATCTGGAAAAATATATTGGTTCTATGAAGTTCCTCCTTGTTCTCAGCAGCACACATTGAGATAAGTTCCATTATGGGGGTTTGGTATCTTGAAACAGCATCTATTCCACCAGCAGGAATAATGTCCCTGAATGCTAAATCCACTAGAGATAATTAAGGTATTCTTTGTGACAGCTGAGTGAGTACTATTTGGGGACTCAGAAGACCTGAGTTCTGGCCTCAACTTTGCTCCTATCTCCCTGTGTGTCTGGGCAAGACACTCTCCCTATCTGGGCTACAGTTTCCTCCTCTGTAAAATTAAGGTTTTGGCTTACATGACCTCTATATTTATTTAAAGCTCTTGAAATTAGATTTCCAATTTATTTTATAGAAGGAATTCATGACTGAGCTCTTTTGTCCTTCAGATCTTCCATGTGTGTCTAGAAATGAATGTACTTAAACAACCAGACATCAATTATGAGTTTTGCACTCTCCATTGTTAAGACCTAAAAAGTCACAGCAAAGTAGTAAGTATACTGAACTTTGAATCAGATTCTTGGATCCTTTATCTGGCTTCACCATTGACTCACTGCGTGAGTTAACTGTGTCATTTCACCTCAGACTTCAGTTTTCCTCTTGCTCAATGAGGGATACTGCTTGTCTCTCCCACGTTGTAGGGATTTTGTGATAATCTAATGGAATAACAGATGTAAAAGATCTTTGAAAAAGATAAACTCTGTTTAAAATCTGAATTGATGTGGCATCTAACAACAATAAAAACAATAATAATAGTTAACACTTACTATTCATCATACATTCTCACCACGTCAAGCACATGCTCTGTCATTTTGTTAAATGTAATTTTCTCAGTAAGGACTTTGCTGACCACTCTGTTTATAATTATACACCTCAACTCATGCTTCCATCCCCTTATTCTGCTTTATTGTTTATGGCACTTATAATCTGCTAACATCCTGTATAATTTAATTCAATCTGTTATTGTCTGTCTCTGTGCACTAGAATGTGTAATCCATAAGGAAAGTATTTGATCTGTTTTGTTTCTTCCTGTTCCCCCAACATTTAAAACTGTGGACTTATACATAGCAGACAGTCAATAAATATTTGTTGAATAAGTAAATCCTGCCAGATAAACCTGTTTTCTTCCCATCTATGTACATACAGTATCAGCTTCTGTGAAATCAACATCTTTCTTTTAATCCAGAAGAGTCAGTCTTTGTGCTATGCAGGTAGCCAGTTGGCAATCTTGTTATCTTAGAAGGTACTGAGGTAAGACGGGGCTTTTTCTTTAGACATAATCAGCCTTTTAAGGCCACTCTCCCACAAGGTTAGCCTTATGGTTAGGTGAGATAGGTAGTTATTCTCTTTGAGGGGAATTGCTTAATGTAATGTTTCACCTTGTGACCCAAAACCATCTCTACCATGTATTAACTATGTGACTTTGAGCATGGTACTAGAATATCTTCAGGCCTCTGTTTTCTCATCTTTGTGATGGGGACTACAGCAGTACTTTCCTCATAAAGATTTTGGATGGCCAAATAGGACATTATACACAAAGCACTTAACCCAGTGCCTGGAACATTGTAAGAAACAAAGCAAAGAAATAGTAGTCTTATTTATGTGATGTCATTGAGGATGGTTTCTAGAAAGACTTCCAAGTCTCTCCTTCACTGCTGGAAGCATGTATGGCCTTCTATAAACATCCTTCCATCCCCACAAAATGCAAATTCCATAAGGCACTTATCTATGGAACCTGAGAATATATGTATACTCCCATGCCTGGGCGCTTGATGAGGAAGGGGAGTGGAGGAATATCAGGTGGAAAGGAGGCTAAAAATTCGGAAAATGTACTTCACCAACTTCACACAATTGTACTGGCTGGCCTTGATGATTGGAGCTTGGTCCATAGTACCTTAGGAAATATTCCTAAGGCAAGTGCTTCACAGTAGAGAGTTCTGGGATACTGGAATCCATGCTGTCATTTGGAAGCTTCTCTTCTGCCAACATGGTTTTCATGGCTGCCAAATAAGTAGGCAAAAATCTTCCTTCAACCAACTGAATGAGTATATGCTGCATGCACTTAGGCCTAAACTTCCAACCCTCCCTTGGATGAAGCTGTAATTCAGCAATATCACATCCCATTTATGGATGAGAGATCTTCTCTGGCTTAGAATTTCCTCCTGAGTGCTTTCCTTTGTCAGATGAAAGGAGAGGCTGCCTTGGCTTAAACATCACCTCCTCAGACTGACTGATCACATACAAAGGAAAATCAAATAAACTCCACCCTCACACAAGACATCAGTGGGGTGTGACATTTCAGGCTGGAAATCATACCCCAGCAAGTGTGCTCTCCCCTGGGATGGCAGACACAGGCTGCCACATGCCTATTTGGCTTTCTTCCAGATGGTGTGTGTTTGGAGCTACTCATGGGAGATCATTAACCTACAGAGGAGACATTTGTTCCCTTTTGCTATTTCACTTAAGATAGAGCAGAGATGAGTTTCAAAGTGAGTGTTTCCATCTATCCACAATGCCAAAGGACAAGTATTACCTGTTTTGCCTCCAAAACTGGATGGATATGAGTATAATGGAGTCAACTCGACACTTGAAAGAGATGGTCTGAATGAAAATACAGCATAAAGTCACAAAGATGAGTTATTCCATTTACTCCTCTGGAAATTAATTAGGATACACACACACACACACACATACACACATATATATATATATATATATATATATATATATATATATATATATATATATATTTAGAATGCTGTTTGTTCTGAATTGGAGGAGAGTGGATATGTATCCATGATTGGAAAGGATGTCTATAAATACTCATTCATTTTTCTAGAGTATTTTACGTGCATTATCTTGTTTAAGACAGACAACAGCACTGTGACGTAGGTCAGACAAATCACACTCCATTTGGGGATTATCAAACTGAGGCTTAGGGAGGGTAAATGACCTGTCCAAAATCTTATGGTTAAAACTAAGACGAAAACCCCAGTATACAGACTTCTATCTTTAATATTTTAGAAGTCAGCTATGAATGAGTTTCTCACCACCTTTCCAAGCGGATCTAGGGTAAGAGTTGCTCTACATTGACTGAGTGTCATTCCCCTCTGGTAGACATTAACTTATAAGAACCAAATTTTGCACTCTCATCTTCTCCTTTTATTCATTCCCAGGACATCCATTATATTCTTTGGCATAAAGTATTAACCAGGTAGTAGAAAATTACATATTCTCAGTATAAATACAAAGTGACAATTTAAAGTTCGAAAATCCTAGCGAAAGGACTAAATCTTTGTTTATTATTATGTTTATAAAGAACCAGTTGAAGGGGAAAAGCAAAGATCTAGAGAAAGTTTAATGTCTATGAAAAGCAAAGAGTGGAAGTGTCAAACTTAAGCAGCCTTAATGTTATAAATTATGGAAGGAAAAGAAAAAAGATGATAAAGGCCCACACCCACTACCAATCTGAGTGACACATTAGTAGCCATAGCTCTGTTTCAGCATTGCCCTTATAGAGCCTTTCTTGATATGCAGGCTCCTCTTTACCCACACCCCTTCTTTCAGTATCCTGTTTCCTCACTCTTGTCTTTTCACACTATGCCTGATCTCCCTGAGTGATACTTCATGTTTCCACCTCCAGTTCCCCCGCTCCATCTAAGATACCCATTGCTTCTTGCTACCCTGTTCCCTTAATTCACTAAGGGCTGGAACGTCCTTTCTCTCATAACTATTGAGAAAATTAAAAAATAACTTGAATTGTAAAAATCTGCCCTGCCATTTGTTGAGCTGGGATAACAGACACAGATAAAGCTAGCTGCAGAGTTAACAGGAAAGAATATTTTCCCCAAAAACATGTTGCAGCTAAAAAATGTCCTAACAACTCCATCTTTGAATGACTGCTGCTTTCTTACTGAGGAACATTGTTCTCTAAAATCATTGACTATCAGAAACTTCACTGTTAGAAATTAAATCAATAAGAATGAAACATCCCACTATTGCCTGGAGGATCTAAGTCGTTTTGACCAGAGAATCAGCCTTAATTTATGAACCAAGTGCCAGCTTCAGATAATTTTTCCACATCTATTTTAATTTTATTGGTTCCAAGGAAACAGGGCCCTGGTTCCACTTCCGCAGTCTAGACCAGATGTTGATCCTTTTACACATAACCCTGCTTTGCTTTGAGCCTAAGAAAACATTGCTTCTTGCCTTATCTCTGCTCCACAATGTCTGGGGCCTCAGCTGGGAAGACCAGGTAGAAGCAACTCAACAGTTGGGATTTGGAATCATCTGGACATTGCTTTACTCACATGTACAGAGCCTGGGCTTAGATAACTCAATGACTAGAACTGCCAAAATGACTGCCTAGATGAGGCCTCTCCACTTGGCTTGGCTTCCTCATAGCAAAGCAGCATCGGGGTAGTTGAACTTCTTAATTGATGGCTCTGTGCTTCAAGCATGAATTTTCCATTTAGTAAAGCAGAAACTCATGGCCTTTTATGACAGCCTCAAAAGTCACACAACATCACTTCTGCCATACTCTGTTGATTGATGAGTCACAAGCCTGCCCAGATTCAAGGGGAGAGGACATAGATCCATCTCTCAATGGGAGGAGTATTCAAGAATTTGGGGCCATGTTTTAAAATTGCCCCTGAGTGTATCAAGCACTTAGTTTTGTGAAAGGTGCTATGTTAGTATCTTTACAGCTGTTTCAAAGAAGAACCAGATGTGTCTCTTCACCTCAGGGATGATATATTCAAAAAGGATTTACTGATATCTTGCTGTGGAATCTTATGTATGTCACTTACCCTCTCTGAATCTTTTTCTTTATCTGAGTAATAGAATAATAATTTTTATCCATCAACTCCCAACCATTATAGAGTAAGAAAAATAAAATAAGATCATTGTGGTAGCCAGCCTCCAAGATAGCTCCTAAAAATCTCCACCTCCTCATTCCCTTATGTAGTCTCCTTCCACATTATACCAAGGTTAGTCTATATAGCCAATAACATACAGCAGAAAGGACAGTATGCCAGTACCATACTATCTTGATTACTGTAGCTTTGTAGTATAATCTGAAGTCAGGGAGCCTGATTCCTCCAGCTCCGTTTTTCTTTCTCAAGATTGCTTTGGCTATTTGGGGTCTTTTGTGTTTCCATACAAATTGTGGAATTTTTTGTTCTAGTTCTGTGAAAAATGCCAGTGGTAGTTTGATAGGGATTGCATTGAATCTGTAGATTGCTTTGGGTAGTAGAGTCATTTTCACAATGTTGATTCTTCCAATCCAAGAACATGGTATATCTCTCCATCTATTTGTATCATCTTTAATTTCTTTCATCAGTGTCTTATAATTTTCTGCATACAGGTCTTTTGTCTCCTTAGGTAGGTTTATTCCTAGATATTTTATTCTTTTTGTTGCAATGGTAAATGGGAGTGTTGCCTTAATTTTACTTTCAGATTTTTCATCATTAGTGTATAGGAATGCAAGAGATTTCTGTCCATCCTGCCACTTTATCAAATTCATTGATTAGCTCTAGTAGTTTTCTGGTAACATCATTAGGATTCTCTATGTACACTATCATGTCATCTGCAAACAGTGACAGCTTTACTTCTTCTTTTCTGATTTGGATTCCTTTTATTTCTTTTTCTTCGCTGATTGCTGTGGCTAAAACTTCCAAAACTATGTTGAATAATAGTGGTGAGGGTGGGCAACCTTGTCTTGTTCCTGATCTTAGTGGAAATGGTTTCAGTTTTTCACCATTGAGGATGATGTTGGCTGTGGGTTTGTCATATATGACCTTTATTATGTTGAGGAAAGTTCCCTCTATGCCTATGTTCTGGAGGGTTTTTATCATAAATAGGTGTTGAATTTTGTCGAAAGCTTTCTCTGCATCTATAGAGATGATCATATGGTTTTTCTCCTTCAATTTGTTAATATGGTGTATCACATTGAATGATTTGCCTATATTGAAGAATCCTTGCATTCCTGGGATAAACCCCACTTGATTATAGTGTATGATCCTTTTAATGTGCTGTTGGATTCTGTTTGCTAGTATTTTGTTGAGGATTTTTGCATCTATGTTCATCAGTGATATTGGCCTGTAGTTTTCTTTCTTTGTGACATCTTTGTCTGATTTCGGTATTGGGGAGATGGTGGCTTTGTAGAATGAGTTTGGGAGTGTTCCTCCCTCTGTTATATTTTTGAAGAGTTTGAGAAGGATAGGTGTTAGCTCTTCTCTAAATGTTTGATAGAATTCGCCTGTGAAGCCATCTGGTCCTGGGCTTTTGATTGTTGGAAGATTTTTAATCACAGTTTCAATTTCAGTGCTTGTGATTGGTCTGTTCATATTTTCTATTTCTTCCTGCTTCAGTCTTGGAAGGTTGTGCATTTCGAAGAATTTGTCCATTTCTTCCAGGTTGTCCATTTTATTGGCATAGTGTTGCTTGTAGTAATCTCTCATGATCCTTTGTACACTGGTCAGAATGGCCATCATCAAAAAGTCTACAAACAATAAATGCTGGAGAGGGTGTGGAGAAAAGGGAACCCTCTTACACTGTTGGTGGGAATGTAAATTGATACAGCCACTATGGAGAACAGTATGGAGGTTCCTTAAAAAGCTAAAAATAGAACTACCATACGACCCAGCAATACCACTACTGGGCGTATACCCTGAGAAAACCATAATTCAAAAGGAGTCATGTACCAAAATGTTCATTGCAGTTCTACTTACAATAGCCAGGACATGGAAGCAACCTAAGTGTCCATCAACAGATAAAGAAGATGTGGCACATATATACAATGGAATATTACTCAGCCAGAAAAATAAACAAAATCGAGTTACTTGTAGTGAGGTGGATGGACCTAGAGTATGTCATACAGAGTGAAGTAAGTCAGAAAGAGAAAAACAAATACCGTATGCTAACACATATATATGGAATCTAAAAAAAGAAAAGAAAATGGTCATGAAGAACCTAGGGGCAAGACGGGAATAAAGACACGGACCTACTAGAGAATGGACTTGAGGGTACGGGGAGGGGGAAGGGTAAGCTGGGACTAAACGAGAGAGTGGCATGGACATATATACACTACCAAACATAAAATAGATAGCTAATGGGAAGCAGCCACGTAGCACAGGGAGATCAGCTAGGTGCTTTGTGACCACCTAGAGGGGTGGGATAAGGAGGGTGGGAGGGAGGGAGACGCAAGAGGGAAGAGATATGGGGACATATGTATATGTATAACTGATTCACTTTGTTATAAAGCAGAATCTAACACACCATTGTAAAGCAATTATCCTCCAATAAAGATTTTTAAAAAAAAAAGAAAAAAGAAGTGATAGTATGTCACTTCCAAGATTAGGTTATAAAATTCTTCATTTGGGACACTCTCTTGCTTGCTGGTTTCCTTTCTCTTTCTTGTATCACTTGATTTGAGAATGAAACGATGTTGTAATCAGCCTTATTGAGAAGTTAGCATGGCAAGAAAATCAGGCCTTCTGACAATAGCTATGAGTGAGCTTGAAATCTCATGAGAGACCCAGAGCCAAGATGATCCAATAAAGCTGCTTCTAGATTCTTGACCTACAGAAATTGCATCATAATAAATGTTTCTCTTAAGCTTCTGGGTTTTGGGGTAATTTATTATGCAGTAATAGAAAATATCATGTAGGAGTACTTCATACAACTATAAAAGAGCATTCTTAAGCTGATGTAGATGAACAAGGCTATTTGGATGTCTAGCCTTATTAACTAACAATCTCTGTGCATATGCATGTATCAATTTTAGTTTGATGTGGAACAGGATGGTATGAGATGTCATTCCTAAAAAACATAAATTCACAGTAAAGAAGGATCTTCATGTGTGGGTTTTCTCTTGAAATTTGTCTGTAAACATAGGTCATTTCACTAGCAAAATACAAGAGAAATGTTGAGATGAGAGGTACAAAATAGTGGTTAAAAAAAAAAAAGTCCTGGAAGCAAGGAATCAACAGATATAAATCCTAATCTCATTTCTTGCTCATCAGTTGTGTGACCTTGGGCTAGAGACTACCTCCCACTGAATCTCAGTTTCTTTATCATTAAATAAGAAAAGAATCAACTATATTAGTGGCTTTTGAAACTTTTTGACCATGGCTCGCAATAAGAAATATATTTTACATTACAATCCAGTCCACATATATGAATATATGTATCTAAATTTAAATAGAAATTTCCTGATACAATACTTTATCATTTCTGCATGAGATGCATGTTAATATTATTTTCTATTCTATTCTCTTCCATAAAAGTCCCACTAATCATAACCTACTAAATTAACTTTATGAGTTGTAGTTGAAAATATAGTTCTACTGGACTATAGATGGTCCATGAAGAACTGTGTCTAGAATTCCATGATTCTAAGTAAGGAACAAATCTTACTCAGGGCAACGGACCCAGCCAAACACTAGTGCCTTCTACTAAGAAGATGAGTTAAGAGTGAAAGGAAATTGCCATATTTGGAGCAAAATAAAATACTGATGGCAGAAGGAAGTCAAGGATACATTCAAACTTGGCTATATAAATTTATATGTTTGATTCTTCATTACTTCTAAGGTAGACCAGAATCAAGGATACTAGTGAAGGGAATTGAATACCTGGGTCATCTGGTCAGGGCACGTTTCTCCTTGGACAGATCTGGAAAGACACTGAAAAATTGTCCCTTTTTGGGTTCATTCTTTCCTAAATTCCTTTCAAACATAGATCTCTTTTGTCAACACATTATCTCTTTCCACAAAGTATAATACTGTTGATTGAGGCACAGCAAGTGACATGTTAACACATTCCTGAAATTACACACTGAGCACCTTGATTTAAATTTGGATAGAAATGAAACAATTTAGTTATCCATTTATGAAGTGTTGCTTTGATTACACTGTCAATACTTTATAATCTTTCATATTTAGGGAGAATATTATCTTAAATTTGGGGAATTTTTTAGTCATTAGACAAATGTTTATTGAGTATCTCCTGGAGGCTAAACCTTGTCCTAGGTGCTGGAGATGCAACAATGACTAAGGTAAAGAAGATCTCTATTCACATGGAGCCTTCACTGGTGTTGTTCCAGTGAACCAATTACATTAAGGTGTACTTCCTTATGCTGCAGCCAGAGTTAACCTACTTTTTGACCTGATTAACATAAGGTACTTAGGGGGAAGGGAATTGAGCTTAGTGGAATATATCTTATCACCTAAGGAAAAATAGATAAAGACAATGTAGATCCAATTAAAATGGCCTGGGGGAAGGGGAACATGGATCTTGTTGTCTAATGACCTGAAACCATTTGCAGCACTGCAGCCACTAAAAGCCAGGAAATTTTAGTTACAGTATCTCTAACATTAATCCATTCACTTTAAGAAACTTATGTAATCCAATCAACAAGCAAGGTCTACAGGGGCCCTGGATGAATATTCAAGATTTCAAAGATACAATGGGAGACTTAGCTCTGAAATATGACTGATTGAAACAACTTCCACCTAGGGTGACTGAGGCTCTGACGCACATACACATGAAAGGGAAAAGGAAAGAAGACTAAGTGGACATTGTTTATTCTAACTGTTCTGGGTGTTGCTTTCTGAAACTACATAAATAGTGCAAACTTTGTAACTGGGCCTATGAGCACATTGGCTAGACCTCTAACTTGTTTTGACTTCAGGTAGTATATTTTTATTTATTCTTTTTTTTTAATCATTTCCCTACTAGACACCAAGGTCATGCTGAATCATTGTGTGTACGTGCTATTCTTTCTCTTTTGAAACCTTGAAGTGATGTACCCCTGTCATATTTGATATTTGGTCTTTGTGATGAAAGGAATAGAAGTGTGTTTGTTTCATGCATTCAAAAAGGAGCTGGATGGCCAGGGTGGGTGTGCTTTCAGGCACATCCCTGCATCCCTGGGATCTTGAATTTCCTGAATTGTATCAAACTATAGGACACCAGCCCTCCTCAAAGGAATACCTGCTAACAGCTGCCAGCTGCAAATGTGTGGTCTCAAGGCCTCCTCCTGGAAGTACTCAAGGCAAGGATTTCAGACTCCAATTAATACTTTCTTAACCAGCACCTTTACTTCTTGCCAGCTCCAACGATAATTCTTTGGAAAGAACTCATGGAACTAAGTGTAACATTGCAGATTTTGCCTTTATAAGGCTATCCCACCCCCACTTTGTAGTCCAGTGGAAGAAAATTCAAGTGCTTCTGGAATCTGTGTCTCCCAGGCTCTAGTTTTCAGTTTTGCTCAAATAAAACTCTCTTCTTCTAGTCTCATTATGAATTGTATGTTGATTTTCCCCATGGACACAATAGAAATTAACCAATTCAAATGGAAAACAAAACAAAATAGATCAAATAAACAACAACAAAAAAGAACAAGCCAAACCAACTCAAAATCCCAAACTTGGCCAACTGGAAAATATTATCAATTAAATTGGAAACGTTTGCAAATGTATGTAGCTTTCTGTACAACTACATGTCAGCACTTTTGGTAGAGAAGCCATTGTTGGGCAACACAACAGGCAACAGGGCTAACAACTTCAATTTTAATTTCAAGAAGAAAAATAAAATAAAATGCCCAAGCCACTCTCAATCTTCTTGCCCAATTGATTCCTGAAACACAGCTCAGCAAAATCTGTCCCTGCAATCTTGGTGGTCATTTATATCCTCATGAAAAACCCTGGGAGGGCATCAAGGCATTTGGATGATCCAACAACAGAGCCCAGATGTAAACTTACCGCTTGATGTGCTGGAGGAATCCATGGTGGGAGAACCAACCGGATTGCACAGAAACTGCTGGCCAACTGTCTATTTATTCTTTTTAACTGAGATAGCATTTAAGATCTGGTCCCTTAGCAACTACTTTGAAGTGTATAATACAGTATTGTTAACTATAATCACAATGCTATGTATTTGATCTCCAAAACTTATTCATCTTCAAACTGCAAATTTGTATACTTTTATCAACATCTCCCCATTTCCCCCATCCCCCAACCCCTGGTAGCCACCAGTCTACTCTTTGTTTCTATGAGTTCAGTTTTTTTAGATTCTACATATAAATGATATTGTCTTTGTCTGTCTTACCTCACTTAGCATAATTCCCTCAAGGTCCATCCATGTTGTTGCAAATGGCAGGACTTTTTTTTTTTCTCTCATAGCTGAATGGTAGGTAAGTAGATAGATAGATAGATAATCACAGATAGATATCACATCTTCCTTATCCATTCATGCATTGACCAATGGATATGGTTTTTTCCATATCTAGTGGATATGTTACAGTTGTTACCATAGCTTGGCTATTGTGAATAATGCTGCCATAAACATGGGAGTGTAGATATCTTTTTGATAACCTGTTTTCATTTATTTTGGATATATGCTCAGAAGTGGTATTGCTGGGTCTTATGGTAGTTCTATTTTTAATTTTTTGAGGAATCTCCATACTCTTTTCCATAGTGGCTAAATCAATTAATTTACATTCCCACCACAGTGCACAAGGGTTTCTTTTTTCCACATTCTCATCAATACTTGTTATCACTTGTCTTTTTGACAATAGCCATTCTAACAGGTATGAAGTGATACCTCCTTGTGATCTTACTTTGCATTTCCCTGACGATTAGTGATGTTGAGCATCTTTTCATTTACCTGTTAACCATTCATATGTCTTCTTTGGAGAAATGTCTATTCAGGTCTTCTGTCCACTTATTAATTGGATTGTTGGGGTTTTCTGTTATTGAATTATATTAGTTCCTTATATATTTTGGATATTACCCTCTTTTCAGATACATGGTTTGAGAATATTTTCTCCCATTCCATAGGTTGCGCATTTCATTTTGTTGATGGTTTCCTTTGCTGTGCAGAATCATTTTTAGTTTAATGTAGTCCCACTTATTGATTTTTGCTTTTGTTGTTTGCGCTTTTGGTGTTTGCGCTTTTGGTGTTATATCCAAACAATCATTGTCAAGACAAATGTCAAGGGTTTTTTTTACCTATGTATTATCTAAGACATTTAAGATTTCAGGTCTTATAATTAAATCTTTAATCCATTTTGAGTTAATTTTTGTGAGTGGTGTAAGATGAGATCCAATCCATTCCTCTTCTTGTGGTTATCCACTTTCCCCAGCACCATTTATTGAAGAGACTTTTCTTTCCACATTGAGTATTTTTGACTCTCTTGTCAAATATCAGTTGACTGTATATGCAGGGATTTATTTCTGGCCTCTTGATTCTGTTCCATTGATGTAAGTGTCTGTTTATGTGTTAGTACCATACTGCTTTGATTATTTTTTTTACTATAGTTTGAAATCAGGAAGTGTGACACCACCAGCTTTGTTCTTCTTCCTCAGGATTTCTTTGGCTATTCTGGGTCTTTTTTTGGATCCATACAAATTTTAGGATTGTTTTTCCTATTTCTGTGAAAAGCTCCACTGGAATTTTGATAGGAATGACATTGAATATATAGATGACTTTGGGCAGTATGAGCATTTTAACAATATTAATTCTTCTAATCAATGAACATGGCATATATTTTTATTTATTTGTTTCTTCTTCAATTTCTTTCATCAGTCTTGTAGTTTTCAGTACATAGATATTTCACCTCCTTGGATAAATTTATTCCTAAATATTTTTTTATGCTATTGTGAATGTGATTGCTATCTTTATTTCTTTTTTCAGTTATTTTGTTGTTATTGTACAGAAACACAACTAATTTCTGTATGCTGATATTATATCTTACAACTTTACCGAATTCATTAATTAGTTCTAAAACTTTTTTTGGTGGAATCTTTAAGATTTTCTCTATGTAAGATCATATCATCTGTGAACAGAAACAATTTTGCTTCTTCCTTTCCAATTTGGATGCCTTTATTTCTTTCTCTTTCTTGATTTCTCTAGCTAGGACTTCCACTACTATGTTGAATAAAAGTGTGCACTCTTGTTTTGTTCCTCTTTTTAAAGATAAATCTTCCAAATTTTCATGGTTGAGTATGATATTAGCTGTGGCTCAGTCATATATGGCCTTTGCTATGTTGAGTTTTTCATCATGAAAGGATGTTATATTTTGTCAAACGTTTTTATGCATGTATTGAAATGACCATGTGATTTTTATCTTTCATTCTATTAATGTAGCAGATCACATTTACTGATTTGTGTATGTTAACCCATCCTTGCATCCCAGAGATAAAATCCCACTTCTTCATGGTGTGTGATCCTTTTATTGTGCTATTGAATTCAGTTTCCTAATATTTTGTTAAGAATTTTTGTATCTATGTTCATCAGAGTTATAGGCCTCTAGTTATCTTTACTTGTATGGTCCTTATCAAGTTTTGCTGAAAGGGTAATGCTGGCCTCATAAAATGAGTTTGAAAGCATTCCCTCCTCTTCAATTTTTTTGGAATTTTTTGAGAGGATTGGGGGTTAATTTTTCTTTAAAAGTTTGGTAAAAAACCACCTGAGTTTTTTTTCTGCACGGTGAGGTTTTTGATTACTGATTCAATCTCCTTACTAATTATTGGCCTGTTTATATTTTCTATTTTTCATGATCCAGCCTTGGCAAGTTGTATGTTTCCAGGAATTTATGCATTTCTTCTAGGTTATCTAATGTGTTGGCATATAATTATTTATAGTAGTCTCTTATGATTCTATGCATTTCTGTGGTACCAGTTGTAATGTCTCCTCTTTCATTTCTGATTTCACTTATTTTAGTCTTCTCTCTCTTTTTCATACTCTAGCTAAAGGTTTACCAACTTTTTAAAAAAATACAGCTCTTAAGTTGTTGATCTTTTCTATTGTTTTTCTGGACTCTATTTTATTTATTTCCATTCTGATCTTTGTTATTTCCTTCCTTCTACTAAATGCAGTACGTTTAAAAACAAACAAACAAACTTAAGCATATCCAGACTAAAGAACATGGGGACCAGATCTCAAAGAAAAGACTTAGCCAATGGCTACCGATTCAAAATGCTTTCTCTATTCTATTTGTTAATTTATTCATCCTACCAACAGATATTTATTGAAAACCTGCTATGGGCTAAGAAAATACTAGGCACTTGGGATATACATAGTCTCTACATTCCTGAAAAAGTGAAGGGAGAGGTGAAAAGAAACCAATGACATAATCAATAAATAAATGCAAAACTAGGGAGAAAAAGAGTATGAGGAGCAGAATTTTAACCTCTTGCACTCTTGTATACATTGGGAGGAATCATTTGTGTGCCCTGTTGTGGTGTCTGAAATACCAGTATTCATTTTGGGGGATTCTAGGAAGTTTGTCAGTGTTTCAAATTTCTTCAATAAAGTGAAAATACCCTCAGGGTAAGACATACTTCAAGTATGCATGCTGTTTCTTTGGTCCCTTGTTCTTCTTCCACTACTCCATGTGAGTAAGGCCAATTCTCCTGACCCACAGAAAGTACAGGGAGAAACAGCTGTCCAAGTTGCTGTGGTCCCCAAAGAGCTTCTACAAATCACCAAGACAATGTGTCTCTGCTATTTTCCATTTCAAAATTCTTTCCAGGCAATAATATGTACCCATATAATTTTTAAGGTATGTTAAATTTGGCCAAAGTTAGTGAGAAAAACTTTTGATCACCATACCTAGAAGTTCTCAAGAGAGTGGGCTCAATTTAACCCTTTCATATTAACCAAATCATTTCTGTAATGACTCCATCTTTTGTCTATGATACAGACTCCTCTCATACTTCTTACCAGACTTGCTCCCAAGATCTCAGTTATATGTGGCTTCATTCCTAATTACTGTTGACTTCATTTGCGTATGTTTTTCCAATGTATGACTGTAATCGTAAACTGAGTCTTAGCATCAGAGTACTCAGGAATGGTTCCTGATCAATTTTGCCTTTACTGAAAATTTCATCTAGTCCAACTCCCACTACTTTCTTGTCTTCCCTCACTATTGTGATTAAAATAATGCAAAACATTCCACAGTTCTCTTGGTTTCTACTTAGTTTTATTTGTTTATCTATAACATCTCATTGATTTGCACACTCTTCTAAATTTACTAGCTTAACTCCATTCATTTCTGCAGTCTTGTTTTGATAACTTTTCCTCCTCTAGCATGATAGATTTATCTTTGATCAACATGACCCATTCAACAGTTTCTTCTTCCTTAAATGTCTTTTTTTCCTAAAAAGTAGGCTTATTTTAGCTATTTTAATAGCCATATTAGTATAACCTAACATTGATATTAGCATAGTCACCTATTGAACATTATCAATAAATTAAAGTTCATCATTTAATACATTATTGTGAAGTAGTTGATAGCTTTTTGGGAGCAAGGATTTTTTTAAGAATAGGCCTGGAGCAGGAAAATGTATGGGATGGAGGTGTAAGTTGGGAGGTGAGGTTATAACAAAGACTAACTTTCCCAACTTCAGAACTCTGCTTTGGATTGGTCTTTCCCTCCCAGGGAACATTTGGTGCTAGTTTCAAAGAAAAAAAAATTAATCTCTGCACAAAAGATTTTTAAACTAAAATTTAGCCCAATATATTTCCATGTTCCACTTAGCTGTCTGGAAGCTTAGAGGTAAATTAAAATACATAAAATGAGATAACAAAGGATTCAATACAGTGTTGGCCCATTAGAAATGCTCAAAAAATAGTAATTCCCTTCAAAATTGGAGTTAATTTATATAACTGACTAATCTCAGGGGCCTAGGTATTGTCTCTTCTGTTTCCTTTACAGAGGTGTTTCTTAAGGTATGGTCCCTAGGCCAGCAGCAACAAAATCAACTGAGAGCTTGTTAGAAATGCAGACTCCCATATCTCGACCCAGGCATACTGAATTAGATATTCTGGAGTTGAGGCCCATAATTTGGGTTTTAACATGCCTTTTAGAAAATTCTGGTAGATACATATGTCTGAGAACCAAAGCTATAGACAACTCTGTTTTTTCCTTAAATGTTTTAAAATATGTATTAAATGAACTGAATATCTTGCTACAAAGAAGATTTAAGTTGGAACAGAACTCCTTCCTACAAATCTCTTCAGTAACTCCAAGATCCGATCCAGTATAAGTCCTATTTTTAAATATTTAGGTCTTTTTTTGCCTGTTTATCATTTAAAGTTGTCCTACTGCCCACGCTGGTAATTGAAAATAGATTGCACTAAAACATTCAAGTTGTGAGTCAGGCATGTGTTTTAATTAGGTCATGCTGCTAATGTTGTTCCATTCTATTAACTTCACTTCTTATGCTTACTGTCCCTCAAACCCCTAACCCTTCTCCACTAAAACTTTCCTTGGAATCCACCAAATAAAAAATAGCCTGCCTAAATATCTTCAGGTGTCTTGAAGAATCATCTGATTATAGATGCTATCTCTGTACAAACTGCTTTTGGCTATTAAACTTCTTGGCCTCGAATAGAGAGATCTGTTTTCTGCACATACACACCCCCACCACCAGCAATAAGAGCAAAAATTCGTCACTCTCCAGTGGCTCCAGGTGGAAAGGTCCTTAAATTGGAAATCTTCCTGGAAATGTGTAGGCCCATCAGGGATGTTATGCCCCTATAAGGCCTGTTGAAAATCTGCTAACAAATTAATGGTCTGAAAAGTTAAGCGACAGTTTGACAAACATGTGTGGAGGAGGGAAGGCACATGCCAGAAGAGTGCCCTCCTGACACTCTGCCTATGGGGGGCAGTTAAGGCAGCATCAAATTACAGGCTTTGGGGCCAGTTTAAGTAACACAAAAGAAAACAGTGTAACATGTGGCAGACACAGACCTGCAGAGAGGAAAACAGCTAATAAAAACTGTGTAAAGTAAGTGGAAATTCCTTCTCTAGTCAGATCTCAATACAGTTAAAACAATAAACAATTATAACATCCTCTTTGCTTGTTGTACAACTAGGAATAGTAAGAAACAAATGGATGGGCTGGAGAAAACCATTGCAGGCAAAGCAATTTCTAATATCCAGTCAAGTCAAATTCTGATGTCTTCAAGTAGCAGCAAGAAGCACGGTGAAAGAAGCACTGAACTGGAAACTGGGAGTCCTGGATTTTTGTCCAGGCTCCGTCACATTTTGGCTATGTGACTGTGAGCTTCATCATTCCTTGAAATTCTCTCACAGAAATTACTTTAATATCATGTCCTTGACTTTTACTGAAGATCAATATGACAAATGTTCATATGAAAAAATTTTTTTATGTTTAGAAAGTCTTCTATTTTAAAGACAAACATACACAATCCCAACATTTATTGAACAATTAATATGAAGCAGGCACCGTGGTAAGAAGTTTGTCTATATTATCTTATTTAATCCTCAAAAATAACCTATGAAAGAGGTATTATCTTGATGATTACAAATAAGGAAGCTCAGACATAAAGAGGACACTAAGTAAGTGATGTTGCTGGAGTTTGAGTCTGGCTCTGCCAACACCAAATTCTATGTTCTTATCTGTTGTGTTTCGCTAGGTACAGATGCTCTGTCTGTAAAGATTTACAGATTTTTTCATTTGAGTTTGGTAATAAGAAGAATGCTACTTCATTTGGCTCACTGGGATGTATTTCTTTATCAGATAATAAGAAATACATAACAGTATATTTCTTCTTTTGTTTTGTCTCCTTAGAAAGTGAAAGCTAAGGTTTATACTCAGTTTTTATAACTACCTTTTAGCTTGTTCTTGATTTCCACTACATTCTCCCCTCCTCCTTTACATAGCTCTTGCTCTTTTCTAATTGTCCTATTATGTCTGTCTATTTTATTATAAGCTGCACAACAATTTTGAGGAAGTATATAATGTATAAATAATAAGTCATTTCACTTGTTTTGGACTCAAATTCTCCATCCATAAAATGAAGGATGGGGTAAAGTGGGTAATCATTGACCCAATAAGGTATCTTCTAATTGTAAAAAATTCAGGTTTCTTCAGACATTCTTTGGCCTTGTTTCTATTTTTTTTAATAAAACTAATACAGACCCATGATTACTATTTTCAAATATTAGGAAAGTATGTAAAGCAAAAAGTAAAACACTCTCCTACCCCTGATCCCCTATTTCCACTTTTCATAGGTAGAAGAACTTCTTATGTATCCTTTGATAAATGTTCTATGGCTAAATATATAAACATACATATGTATTATTAACTTAGCTATTGCTGCATAGCAATATTATCAAAAACTTAGAGGCTTAAAACAACATACACTTATTATCTCACAGTTTTGGTGAGGCAGGAGTCTGCACATGGCTTGGCTGAGCCCTCTGCTTTAAGGATTCACAAAGCTGCAATCAAGGTGTCAGTTGCAGCTACGGTTTTATCTAAGACTTGACTGGGGAAGGATTTCCTTCCAAGCTCATGTAGTTGTTGGCAGCATTTTCTATGTGAGCTGTCAGACAGAGGCTTCCCTCAATTTCTTGCCACATGGACAGTCTTAGTCCATTTGGGCTACCATAATAAAATTATGATAGATTGGGTGGTTTCTAAACAACAGAAATTTATTTGTTACAGTTCTGGGGGCTGGGAAACCCAGGATCAAGGTACCAGCATATTCAGGGTCTTGTGAGACTCCACCTCCCAGTTCATAATCAGTGTCTTTTTTCTGTGTCCTCATATGGTGGAAAGGGTGAGCTAGCTCTCTGGGGTCTCTTTTAAAAGAACACTAATCCAAATCCCTTATGAGGCATAGCCCTCATGACCTAAACACCTCCCAAAGTCCCACCTCCAAGTACTATCACCTTGGAGGTTAGAATTTCAACATATGCATTCTGGGGGTACAGAAACATTCAGTCCACAGTATAGGTCTTCCCAGGATGGCTTCTTGCTTCCTCAAAAGCAGCAAAGGAGAGAGCATCTTCTCACAACATAAGCCTTGCAATCTGACGTAATCATGCACATGTAATCACCTATCATGCCATATTCTATTGATTAGAGATAAGTTACAGGTCCTGCCCACACTCAAGGGGGAGGGGATTATACAAAGGCATAATTACAAGGAGGCAGAGATCATGGTGGAAACCTTAGAGTTTGCCTTCCACAATCATTTTTTTCACAAGAATTAAAAGGAAATCATGGTCTATATTCTGTTCTGTACTTTGCTTGTTTTCCCATAAAAATAAATCTTCCATATTTTCTCATAGCAGCACATAGAGATGTATCTTATACTTAATAGGTCCCTCATATTCCACAATGCAAATATACCACAATTATTTAACTCATCCCTCCTTGAATAATAGTTAAATCATTCTACTTTTTTGCTAGTATTAATGCTGCAATAGACATTTCTGCATATGTACCAGTGAGTACATCTGTGAGTATATGCATAGCTAAAATTTTAGTAGTGTAATTTCTGCTTCAAAAGGTATATACTTTAAAATTTTTTCTGAATGGTGTACACAGTAAGCCAGCTCTGAATATCATCAAACATTTTAATATTTGCCAATCTGATGGTTTAAAATGATGGGGATTTTTTTACCCCCAAAAACTTTATTTCTTAAAAAAAAGAATATCCTTCTTACATAACCATAGTAAAATTATCAAAATTAACATTGATACGATACTATTATCTACCCTACCAACCTTATGCATATTTTAACAAACATCCTAATAATTTCCTTTGTAGCAAAAGTCTTTAATTTTAAAATATTTTAAAAGATGTTTCTCTGCTCTAGTTAGGACCAGGTACCGCATTCAGCTATTGTGTCTCTTTAGTCTTCTTTAATCTCTTTCATGACCTCAATGGCTTTTTTTTTTTGAACTTTATTTAATTTTTTTTTATACAGCAGATTCTTATTAGTCATCAATTTTATACACATCAGTGTATATATGTCAACCCCAATCGCCCAGTTGATCACACCACCACTCCCACCACCCTGCCGCTTTCTGCACATGGTGTCCATATGTTTGTTCTCTACATCTGTGTCTCAATTTCTGCCCTGCAAACCAGTTCATCTGTACCATTTTTCTAGGTTCCACATATATGCGTTAATATACGATATTTGTTTTTCTCTTTCTGACTTACTTCACACTGTATGAGAGTCTCTAGATGCATCCACGTCTCAACAAATGACCCAATTTCGTTCCTTTTTATGGCTGAGTAATATTCCATTGTATATATGTACCACAGCTTCTTTATCCATTCATCTGTTGATGGACGGACACTTAGGTTGCTTCCATGTCCTGGCTATTGTAAATAGAGCTGCAGTGAACATTGTGATACATGACTCTTTTTGAATTCTGGTTTTCTCAGGGTATATGCCTAGTAGTGGGATTGCTGGGTTGTATGGTAGCTCTATTTTTAGTATTTTAAGGAACGTCCCTACTGTTGTCCATAGTGGCTGTATCAATTTGCATTCCCAACAACACTGCAAGAGGGTTACCTTTTCTCCACACCCTTTCCAGCATTTGTTGTTTCTAGATTTTCTAACGATGCTCATTCTAACTGGTGTGAGGTGATACCTCATTGTAGTTTTGATTTGCATTTCTCTAATAATTAGTGATGTTGAGCAGCTTCTCATGTGCTTCTTGGCCATTTGTATGTCTTCTTTGGAGAAATGTCTATTTAGGTCTTCTGCCCATTTTTGGATTGGGTTGTTTGTTTTTTTAATATTGAGCGGCATGTGCTGTTTATATATTTTGGAGATTAATCCTTTGTCCGTTGATTCATTTGCAAATATTTTCTCCCATTCTGAGTGTTGTCTTTTCGTCTTGTTTATGGATTCTTTCCTGAGCAAAAGCTTTGAAGTTTCCTTAGGTCTCATTTGTTTATTTATTTATTTTTTTTTTATTTCCATTACTCTAGGAGGTGGATCAAAAAAGATCTTGCTGTGATTTATGTCAAAGAGTGTTCTTCCTATGTTTTCCTCTAAGAGTTTTATAGTGTCTGGTCTTACATTTAGGTCTCTAATCCATTTTGAGTTTATTTTTGTGTATGGTGTTAGGGAGTGTTCTAATTTCATTCTTTTACTTGTAGCTGTACAGTTTTCTCAGCACCACTTATTGAAGAGACTGTTTTTTCTCCATTGTATATCCTTGTCTCCTTTGTCATAGATTAGTTGACCATAGGGGTGTGGGTTTATCTCTGGGCTTTCTATCTTGTTCCATTGATCTATGTTTCTGTTTTTGTGCCAGTACCATATTGTCTTGATTACTGTAGCTTTATAGTATAGTCTGAAGTCAGGGAGTCTGATTCTCCCAGCTCCATTTTTTTCCCTCAAGACTGCTTTGGCAATTCGGGGGGTCTTTGTGTCTCCATACAAATTTTAAGATTTTTTGTTCTAGTTCCGTAAAAAATGCCATTGGTAATTTGATATGGATTGCATTGAATCTGTAGATTGCTTTGGGTAGTATAGTCATTTTTACAATCTTGATTCTTCCAATGCAAGAACATGGTATATTTCTCCACCTGTTGGTATCATCTTTAATTTCTTTCATCAGTGTCTTATAGTTTTCTGCATACAGGTCTTTTGTCTCCCTAGGTAGGTTTATTCCTAGGTATTTTATTCTTTTTGTTGCAATGCTATATTGGAGTGTTTCCTTAATTTCTCTTTCAGATTTTTCATCATTAGTGTATAGGAATGAAAGAGATTTCTGTGTATTAATTTTGTATCCTGTAACTTTACCAAATTCATTGATTACCTCTAGTAGTTTTCTGGTGACATCTTTAGGATTCTCTATGTATAGTATCATGTCATCTGCAAACAGTGACAGTTTTATTTCTTCTTTTCCAATTTGGATTCCTTTTATTTCCTTTTCTTCTCTGATTGCCGTGGCTAGGACTTCCAAAACTATGTTGAATAATAGTGGTGAGAGTGGACATCCTTGTCTTGTTCCTGATCTTAGAGGAAATGCTTTCAATTTTTCACCATTGAGAATGATGTTTGCTGTGGGTTTGTCGTATATGGCCTTTATTATGTTGAGGTAGGTTCACTCTATGCCCACTTTCTGGAGAGCTTATCATAAATGGCGTAGAATTTTACTGAAAGTTTTTTCTACATCTATTGAGATGATCATATGGTTTTTATTCTTCAATTTTTTAATATGCTGTATCACATTGATTGATTTCCATGTATTGAAGAATCCTTGCATTCCTGGGATAAATCCCACTTGATCATGGTGTATGATCCTTTTAATGTGTTGTTGGATTCTGTTTGCTAGTATTTTGCTGAGGATTTTTGCATCTATATTCATCAGTGATATTGGTCTGTAATTTTCTTTTTTGTAGTGTTTTTGTCTGGTTTTGGTATCAGGGTTATGGTGGCCTCATAGAATAAGTTTGGAAGTGTTCCTTCCTCTGCAACTTTTTGGAAGAGTTTGAGAAGGATGGGTGTTAGCTCTTCTCTAAATGTTTGATAGAATTCACCTGTGAAGCCATCTGGTCCTAGACTTTTGTTTGTTGGAAGATTTTTAAACACAGTTTCAATTTCATTACTTGTGATTGGTCTGTTCATATTTTCTCTTTCTTCCTGGTTCAGTCTTGGAAGGTTATACCTTTCTAAGCATTTGTCCATTTCTTCCAGGTTGTCCATTTTATTGGCATAGAGTTGCTTGTAGTAGTCTCTTAGGATGCTTTGTATTTCTGTGGTGTCTGTTGTAACTTCTCCTTTTTCATTTCTAATTTTATTGATTCGAGTCCTCTCCCTTTTTTCTTGGTGAGTCTGGCTAATGGTTTGTCAATTTTGTTTATCTTCTCAAAGAACCACCTTTTAGTTTTATTGATCTTTGCTATTGTTTTCTTTGTTTCTATTTCATTTATTTCTGCTCTGATCTTTATGATTTCTTTCCTTCTGCTAACTTTGGGTTTTGTTTGTTCTTCTTTCTCTAGTTCCTTTAGGTGTAAGGTTAGATTGTTTATTTGAGATTTTTCTTGTTTCTTGAGGTAGGCTTGTATAGCTATATTCTTCCCTCTTAGAACTGCTTTTGCTGCATCCCATAGGTTTTTGATTGTCGTGTTTTCATTGTCATTTGTCTCTAGGTACTTTTTGATTTCATCTTTGATTTCTTCAGTGATCTATTGGTTATTTAGTAATGTATTGTTTAGCCTCCATGTGTTTGTGTTTTTTACGTTCTTTTCCCTGTAATATATTTCTAATCTCATAGCGTTGTGGTCAGAAAAGAATCTTGATATGATTTCAATTTTCTTAAATTTACTGAGGCTTGATTTGTGACCCAAGATGTGATCTATCCTGGAGAATGTTCCGTGCACACTTGAGAAGAAAGTGTAATCTGCTGTTTTTGGATGGAATGTCCTATAAATATCAATTAAATCTATCTGGTCTATTATGTCATTTAAAGCTTCTGTTTTCTTATTTATTTTCATTTTGGATGATCTGTCCATTGGTGTAAGTGAGGTGTTAAAGTCCCCTACTATTATTGTGTTACTGTCGACTTCCTTTTTTATAGCTGTTAGCAGTTGCATTATGTATTGAGGTGCTTCTATGTTGGGTGCATATATATTTATAATTGTTATATCTTCTTCTTGGATTGATCCCTTGATCATTATGTAGTGTCTTTCCTTGTCTCTTGTAACATTCTTTATTTTAAGGTCTATCTTATCTGATATGAGTATTGCTACTCCAGCTTTCTTTTGATATCCATTTGCATAGAATATCTTTTTCCATCCCCTCACTTTCAGTCTGTATGTGTCCCTAGGTCTGAAGTGGGTCTCTTGTAGACAGCATGTATATGGGTCTTGTTTTTGGATCCATTCAGTAAGCCTGTGTCTTTTGATTGGAGCATTTAATCCATTCACGTTTAAGGTAATTATCAATATGTATGTTCCTATTACCATTTTCCTAATTGTTTTGTGTTTGTTTTTGTAGGTCCTCTTCTTCTCTTGTGTTTCCCACTTAGAGAAGTTCCTTTAGTATTTGCTGTAGAGCTGGTTTGGTGGTGCTGAATTTTCTTAGCTTTTGCTTGTCTGTAAAGCTTTTGATTTCTCCATCGAATCTGAATGAGATCCTTGCTGCTTAGAGTAAACTTGGTTGTAGGTTCTTCCCTTTCATCACTTTAAGTATATCATGCCACTCCCTTCTGGCTTGTAGATTTTCTGCTGAGCAATCAGCTGTTAACCTTATGGGAGTTACCTTGTATGTTATTTGCCATTTTTCCCTTGCTGCTTTCAATAACTTTTCTTTGTCTTTAATTTTTGCCAATTTGATTACTATGTGTCTCGGCGTGTTTCTCCTTGGGTCCTGTATTGGACTCTCTGAGCCTCCTGGACTTGGGTGGCTATTTCCTTTCCCATATTAGGGAAGTTTTCAACTATAATCTCTTCAGATATTTTCTCTTGTCCTTTCTCTCTCTCTTCTCCTTCTGGGACCCCTATAATGTGAATGTTGTTGCGTTTAATGTTGTCCCAGAGTCTCTTAGGCTGTCTTCATTTCTTTTCATTCTTTTTTCTTTATTCTGTTCCACGGCAGTGAATTCCACCATTCTGTCTTCCAGGTCACTTATCCGTTCTTCTGCCTCAGTTATTCTGCTATTGATTCCTTCTAGTGTAGTTTTCATTTCAGTTATTGTATTGCTCATCTCTGTTTGTTTGTTCTTTAATTCTTCTAGGTCTTTGTTAAACATTTCTTACATCTTCTCGATCTTTGCCTCTATTCTTTTTCTGAGGTCCTGGATCATCTTCAGTATCATTATTCTGAATTCTTTTTCTGGAAGGTTGCCTATCTCCACTTCATTTAGTTGTTTTTCTGGGGTTTTATCTTGTTCCTTCCTCTGGTACATAGCCCTCTGCCTTTTCATCTTGTCTGTCTTTCTGTGAATGTGGTGTTTTTTCCACAGGCTGCAGGATTGTAGTTCTTCTTGCTTCTGCTGTTTGCCCTCTCTCAACAGCCTTTTTGAACATGCAGGCTAATTACTTTGTAGACTGTCCTGCAGTTTGGGTTTGTCTATTATTTCCTTTTTCCAGCCAGGGTTTTAGAGATTTAGCAGATGCAGGAAACTGAGTTTTCATCCTGAGTCTCTGCTCAGCCATCTTAGCTCCACCTACTGCTGTGAGCAAAATGGTGTTATATTGTTATTTTTATTTGTATTTCTTTAAATGAGAGAAGTGAAGCATCTTTATACGTTTATTGGACAGCTTATTTTTAATTTTTTTGATGTACCTTTGCTCATTTTTCTATTGTTTCATCTTTTTTCCTATTGATTTATAGTTTTTTTTTATATAGTGTCCTATAGCAAACATCTTTTCTTTTTTTTTTTTAATTTTTTTATTATTATTTATTTTTGGCTGTGTTGGGCCTTCATTTCTGTGCTAGGGCTTTCTCTAGTTGTGGCGAGCGGGGGCCACTCTTCATCACGGTGCACGGGCCTCTCACTATCACGGCCTCTCTTGTTGCGGAGCACAGGCTCCAGATGCGCAGGCTCAGCAGTTGTGCCTCACGGGCCTAGTTGTTCCGCGGCATGTGGGATCTTCCCAGACCAGGGCTCGAACCCATGTCTCCTGCATTGGCAGGCAGATTCTCAACCACTGCACCACCAGGGAAGCCCTATAGTTCTTTTTTAAAATTTTCAACACTTTGGTATATGAGAAAAATTAGACTTTTTTCAAATATATTGTATTTTCACAGTTTCTCATTTGCCTTTTGATTTTGTTTATGATTACTTTCCTGCGGAAGGTTCAAAATTTTAAGTAGTTATATTTATCTGTTCCAATAATGAGTCTGTCTTCTGTTGTGCTTTGGTTACCTTTCCCTACCTACCAGACCGTTTTTTAAGAAGCACTCAGTATTTCTTCTAACACTGCTATGGTTTGATTATTTTCTTATAGTTTTGATCCATCTGTTCCTTATTTTGATGTAAACAGTATAGTAAAAGATTAACTTTTTCACCCAAATGGCTGACCTGTTCACCTAACTCTGTTTATTTTTTAATCTATTTTCTCTACTGATTGGAAATGTATCATGTATCATATTATAAATTTTATATTTATTAGGGTGTATTTCTAGATTCTTCATTCTGTCCCATTGATCTATTTATTCATGGGACACTACTAGACTGTTTTAATTATCTGGTTGGGTTAGCCTAATTTACTTATTCTTTTTATTTCCTGGAATTTTCCTGAATTGCATGTGTATTTTTTTCCAGATGAAATTTAGTATGTGTTTCTCAAATTCCCCCTCGTCCCTAAAATTATTGGTATTTTCCTTGATCTATTGAATTTATTGAAAAATTTATAGTTTATGACATTTAGCAAATGCAACTCCATATATCAAATTGTCACACTGTAAACCTTAATCTTATGCAATAGTATATGTTAAATATATCTTAATAAAGCTAAAAAATATGTAGATAAATAAAATCTAAGTAAACAAAAAAAGAGTGCAACTCCTTTGTCTTTCTATTCAAGGACGCAATGTCTTTCCATTTTGTCAAGGCTCTTTTGACTCTGACTCTAAATAGAATTTTAAATATTACTCATATAGATCCATCACATCTGTTGGCAATTTTATTATCAAGTTTTAAGATCAGGAATGGAACTTTGATTTTGTTATGTGGCTTTCTGTCATATATTTTAACCTACCTTTTAATAATCTATGACAATATCATGGTCAATAGATATATTCACCATATTCAATATATTAATAGATTTTAAAATATTGACCTACCATTGCATTCCTAGAATAAATTACACTAGGCAGTGAAGTTGTATTCTTATGAGGTGCAATAAGGATATTTCACGATTGCATTTAACTTACATAAATTCAACTATATGCAGAGAGAGAGGTTGATGAGAAGAGACAGAGAAAGCCTAAGAGATAAAGAGAAAAAAGAGAGAAAAGTTAAAATATTATTTTAGACATTGCAAGTGATTCCACTTACCGTTATACATAAGAGCGTGGTCAAGAATGAGCATGAGATAAGAAACATTAATTTTCTCTTCCTTCATTAGATTCCAATTCCCCTGTACCTCTCTTGAATGACAACCTCTCAACATGATGAGTGTGACTCTAATGTTTAAAGTATTTATCATATGATATGGTTCTTATACCAAGCCAATGACTTTATCTGTTGTTCACCCAAAGAAGCAGTAAATTATTCCAATGCTGGAGGAAAAGCTGTATATATTAAACATTTATAAACATATATTACTGCACAAAGTTATAGACACAAATCCATATACACTGTACTTTAAAAGCAATGTAGAGAATTTTAGAGTAATTTTTATTATCTTTTATTTTTGCTTTATTAGATGACATCAGAACTTAATCCATGACTTTACTGTGTGTCTAGATTATTTCTGCCAATGTTGATTTATGAATTTTGTATGAATATTTTAAAATAAAATTGGCCTGCAAGTCTTTGTATTATTATCAACTTTGAGTACCAGCAGGTTAGCTTACAAAAATAGCTTGAAGATTTTTGCTTTCCAATCCTGGGATTTTGTGTGTGTATGTGTGCATTGTAATTAATACCATATGGCATTTAATGTTAGCAATAAGTCAAGATGTTCAACTTAATAAACATTTAATAAATATTTATATATAATATAAAAACTTTTTAGGGTTTCAAATACTTTGGGCATGCAATGATTTAAACAAGTTATTTCCCATCTCACGTTGCTTAAAATATTTAAGACAAACATTACAATCCCTCTTGTCCAGATAGTGAAAATAGCATCCAGAGAATTTATTTTTTTTTTAAACATCATTATTGGGCATAATTGCTTTACCATGGTGTGTTAGTTTCTGCTTTATAACAAAGTGAATCAGCTATACATATACATATATCCCCATATCTCTTCCCTTTTGCATCTCCCTCCCTCCCACCCTCCCTATCCCACCCCTCTAGGTGGTCACAAAGCACCGAGCTGATCCCCCTGTGCTATGCAGCTGCTTCCCAGTAGCTATCTATTGTATATTTGGTAGTGTATATATATATCCATGCCACTCTCTCACTTTGTCGCACCCAGAGAATTTAAATGAAGACTCACACTGTTAAGTGGATGTCAGTCATAATCTCTTTCAACTTATTTCTCTACTCCTCCTAGAGTCTAACCTAACCTTTACCATGTTCTCTCTTAAAAGAAAAAAAATAGTTGTCTTCCTTCTTTACTAAGGCTAACCCCTCTACTTATACTCATTATCTGAAAAAAAGTTGTTAAAATTACAGGAATCCATGCATATAGTTTTGTTAAAAGTATGGATCCTGTAGAATTCTTTGTTTACCCTTAAATTTTTCTAACTCCATCAAGGTATATTTTGATATTGATTATATTTTATCAGCATGTTTGTATGTTTAATCTACAGAATCAAGTCTTTATTTCAGGAAAATTTTCTTCTTTTAAAACTTTAAAATTTTAATTTTTATTATAGTAATATTTACATATGTATTATAATTCCTAAAAAGTAATAAATGTCTTGTGAAAAGAAATAGCCATATCTTTCTTTACCCCTGCCCCCAAGTCCTGAGAGGTAACCCCTTTCAATAATTTAAGGTTTTTTTTTTTTTTTCTGGCACAAAACTCTATATTTCAAAAAATTATTCTTATACTTTATTATGTCATACTTTATCTATGATACCCTATTAATTGACAACACCCCAATACTGACTTCACCTTATTCTATCTTTTATAATATCATTTTGACTGTGTAAATGCTGTTCACAGCTGAGCCAAGGAGTATACAATAATTATGTTTCTTTTTGTGTAACTTTTTGTTTTTCCTGGTGTTTATATTTACCCCATTATTTTCCTGGGATTGATAATCGCCCCCTTAAAAAAATTTTTTTTCCTTTGTATCTATTGTTATTCTTCTCTCATCCCCCAATAGCATCTGAATACATTTTTCCACATAGTCAAAAGTTCTGATTATTAACTCCTGCTTTTTAAATTTGTTTCCATTTTTGTTTTCTGAGAATACTTCATCTAGATCCCTCCAATTTCCTGTAGTCTGGACTATTTGCTCTTCAAGCCTACTGCACAATTGTAATCCTGGCAATTTATTTACCTTTCTCCTAATTCCATCCATTCTATATTTTCTGCTGTCTTGGTTTACTCCCTCTTTTTGCAGGAGCACATCCTCCATGAGCTTCATAAGATATAGTGCAGTGGTGGTAAATGTTGAGCCCTTACACATTTGAATATACGTTTATCATACTTTTGCTTAATTTAGTTTGTCTGGATATAAATTTTTAGATTGAAAAAAATTTTCTCTCAGAAGTTTGAAGACATTTCTCCATAGCTTTATAGCTTCCAGTGATGCTGCTCAAAAATATGATGTCATTTTGATTCCTTTATAAGTGGCATGCTTATTTTTTCCTCTCTGAAAGTTTTTACAATAGTTTCTTTATCCCTGATATTCTCAAATGACTTTCAGGTTATTCTTTATTTCATTTATTGTGTTGTACACCAGGCCAGTTAAGGTAGAATTGTGCTATTTTTTTAATTTAAAATATATGTACATATAAATATATACATTTAATTTTATGCAAATTCACAGGTGTGATTTAAATCATATTTTGCTCTGAGGTCAGAAAGCCTGGATTCATATCCTATCTGTATTATTTACCATTTATGACATCTTGGTTAAGTTACCAAATTTCTCTATTTTTCAGTTTCATCCTCTGTATAATGGGGATAATAATAGTATGTATGCCATAAAGTAATTTTCAAGAATAAATGAGTTAATACATATAAAGAAATTAGACAGTGCATGACATATATGAAGTACTTAATATATGAGTTTAAGTGTATCTCTTTTTAAAATTTATATTTTTCTTGAATCCCTCCTCCCCTCTAATTTTCTCCTTTTCTCTTCAGTTACAATAATCACAACCTAGTATGTATTCTCTTATTTTTCTCTATGCTCGTAAAATCATATATAGATAGCAGTCATTGTACTGAAATTCTGCTGGTGGTGAATTTTTTTAGTTGTCCTTTAGTTGAAGAAGAATTTTCCCTTCTCTCTTAAAGGATATTATTGTTTGATATAGAATTCTTGGGCGGTAGGTTTTCTTACAATTTTTGGCCACTATAGAAATTCTGTTTCAGTCTTCTTGCTCCCATATTTTCTGATGAGAAGACAGATGGATTTGAATCAATGAAATCCTGAATGTAATGAGTCAGTTTTCACTGGATAATTTAATACTTTCTCTTTATCTTTGTTTTTAAGTAATTTGAATTTCATGTATTTAAGCAAGGTTTTCTTTTCTTGAAAAACTGGTTTATTGAGGTATAATTGATATATTAAAAACCTGTACATATTTAATGTATGCAATTTGATGAGTTTGGACATATGCATGCACCTGTGAAACCATTATGACAGTCAAGGTAATAAAACATATCCATTACCTCCAAAAGTTTACTGTGTCCCTTTGTTTCATGTGTGTGTGTGTTTGTGTAGTAAGAATACTTAACATGAGATCAACAATCGTAACAAAAGGTTATGTGCATACACAGTACTATTGACTATATCACTAAGTTATACAGCAGATCCCTAGAACTAATTCATCTTGCATAACTGAAACTTAATACCAGTTGAATGACAATGCCCGTTTTCCCCTCCTCCTGGCCCCTGGTAACCAACATGCTATTCTCTGTTTCTATGAGTTTAAATATTTTAGGTACCTCATGTAACTAGAGTCATGCTGTATTTATCCTTCTGTGACAGGCTTATTTCATTTTGCATAATGTCCTCCAGGTTCATCCATGTTGTTGCAAATGGCAGAAACTCTTTTTCAGGTTTACAAAAGTGTGATTCAATATTTTTGTAGATTATACTCCATTTACAGTTATTATAAAATATCAGCTATATTCCCTGTGTTGTACATTACATCTTTGTATCTTATTTATTTTACACCTAGTAGATTGTACCTCTTAATCCCCTTCCCCTATCTTGCCCATTCTCCCCACTGTTCTCCCTACTGGTGACCACTAGTTTCTTCTCTGCATCTGTGAGTCTGTTTCTGTTTTGTTATATTCATTTATTTGTTTTATTTGTTTCGATTCCCCATACAAGTGAAAACAAACAGTATTTGTCTTTCTCTGTCTGACTAATTTCACTAAGCATAATACCCTCCAGGTCCATCTATGTTGCCACAAATGACAAAATGTCACCTTTTTTATGGCTGAGTAATATTACACTGTATATGTGTATATACATATATGTATATGTATACATATGTAATTATGTATATATATATGTATATATACATAACGCAGTTTCTTTATACATTCATCTGTTAATGGACATTTAGGTTGCATCCATATTTTAGCTATTGTAAATAATACTGCTATGAATATTGGGGTACATATACCTTTTTGAACTACTGTTATTGTTTCCTTCAGATATATATCCTGGTGTGGAATTACTGATCATATGGTAGTTCTATTTGTAATTTTTTGAGGATCCTCCATACTTTTTTCCATTGTGACTGTACCAATTTACATTCCCACCAACAGTATACTAGGGCTCCCTTTTTTCCACATCCTCACCAACATTTATTATTTGTTGTCTTTTTGACAATAGCCATTCCGACAGGTGTGAGGTAATATGTAATTGTGGTTTTGATTTGCTTTTCCCTGATGATTAGTGATATTGAGCTTCTTTCCATGTGCCTGTTGGCCATCTGTATGTCTTCTTTAGAAAAATGTCTATTCAGCTATTCTGTCCTGAATGTGTCCTGTTTTTAATCAGTTTTTTTTTTATATTGAAATGTATGAGTGCTTCATATAGTTTGGATATTAATTCCTTATCAGACATATCATTTGCAAATATCTTCTCCTATTCAGTAGGTTGTCATTTTGTTTTGTTGGTGGTTTCCTTCCTTGTGCAAGATCTTTTCAGTTTAATTAAGTCCCACTTGTTTATTTTTGCTTTTGTTTCCCTTGCCTGTGGAGACAGATCCAAAAAAATATTATGTCAAAGAGTGTACTGCCTGTGTTTTCTTCTAGGAGTTTTATGGCTTCCAGTTTTACATTTAAGCCTTTAATGTATTTTGAGTTTATTTTTTGTATATGGTATGAGAATATGCTCTAATTTCATTTTTTTACATGTAGTTGTCCAGTTCTCCCAAAACTGTTATTGAACAGACTGTCTTTTTCCCATTGGATATTTTTGTCTCCTTTGTCACGGAAGTGTGTGGGTTTATGTCTAGGCTTACTATTCTGTTCCAATGATCTATGTGTTTAATCTCTATGTATTTGTGTTTTATTCATTCTTGCTGTAATTGATTTCTAGTTTCATACCATTGTGGTTAAAAAATATGTAATTTTTATTGTTGTAAATTTGTTGAGACTGCCTTCGATTCTAGCATGTGATCTATCATGGAGAAGGTTCCATGTGCACTTGAAAAAATGTGTATTCTGACTATTTTTGGATGGAATTTCCTGTAGATATCTGTTAAGTCTAACTGGTCTAATGTGTCACATGGTGAGCTACAGCCAACCTCCACCTCCCCAGGGGAAATTCCAAGACCTCTAGGTAGGTCTAGCCCAGGTTCCTATTGAAGTACTGCTTTGTCATGGGTCCGAGGGTGCATGAGACCTTGTGTGTGCCCTCCAAGAGTGGAGTCTCAGTTTCCCCCAGCCCTGTGGAGCTCTTGCCCTCAAGCCCCACTGCCCTTCAAGACTAAATGCTCTGAGTGTTCGTCCTCCTGAGGCCAGACCCTCAGACTGTTTTTAAGAGCTATTTTTATGTGGGAACATCCCTGTGTAGCCTATGTGGGTTTAGTTTAGTTTAGTTTTGTTTTGTTTTTGGTGCGAGGGCTGTTTTTAGTATGGATGTCTGCCACCTCTTTCCGTAGTGTAGGCTGGCTCTGTTACCCCCTTTATGTGGGTTTGACTGGTGTTGTGGTGACCAGAGCCTGGCCTGGATATTGATCAGGGCCTCCCCTTTGCTCTGTGATTGTGACTGCCCTGTCAGGAATGGGGTCTACTCCCTAGTTGATGAAGTAAAGCCCCCAGATCAGTTTCTTTCTTTTTTTTTTTTTAGTGGTAAGCTTTTTATTTTTATTTTTTAATTTATTTTAGGCTGTGTTGGGTCTTCATTGCTGCACGTGGACTTTCTCTAGTTACAGAGAGCAGGGGCTGCTCTTCATTGCAGTGTATGGTCTTCTCACTGCGATGGCTTCTTTTGTTGCAGAGCACGGGTTTTAGGCACACGGGCTTCAGTAGTTGTGGCACGCAGGCTCAGTAGTTGTGGCTGGTGGGCTCTAGAGCTCAGGTTCAGTCATTGTGTCACATGGGCTTAGTTGCTCCACGGCATGTGGGATCTTCCCAGACCAAGGATCAAACATGTGTCCTTTGCATTGGCAGGCGGATTCTTAACCACTGTTCCACGAGGGAAGTCCCCCAAGATCAGTCTCTTAGCTGTGTTTCTGATACTTGGTGCAAAGTACTGTATGCGGGATTGGAGCAGGCCCACTGGGAGAGAAGCCACTGAGTATTCCTCCTCTGGATCTCTTCACCTGTGAGCATGCTCTGTTGTGTCACCTTTAACCCATTGTGCAAGCTCACAAGTTACTCTGTTGTTGGCACTGCTCTCAGCTCCACCTTAACTATGGTCACGCCAGAAGTTGACTCTGGTGTCTCTCAGGAGTTGTTTTCACCAGGCCACCAGTGTAGATCCACTGAAGTAAGATCCCACGATTGCAGTAATCATGAATTTGGACCCACTGTGGACACTGTGGGGGCAGCACAGATTCTGACCTGGCTCAACCCCGCATGTATGTGCCCACAAAGTCCACAGCTGCTAAAGCTACACCCATCTCAGTTGTCAGAGCAATTGTTGTCCATTTGGATGTTCCACAGGTGCTGAGTTTACCAAGCAAGTCGCGGGTGCTTAATCTGCAGTTTGCACAGCTGCAAGGAGAGATTTCAGTTCTTCTTCCTTAGTTGCAGAGCCCCTAGGGCTCAGCTTTGGTTTCAGCACCACCTCTACGTGTGGGCCACTCTCAGGTGTCTGCTCCCCACCCAGGTGAGAAGAAGCGAAGGCAGCGACCAGGGGTGCGCTGGCCTATTTTGGCAGGAGGGGGAGGGGTGGCAACAGCTGTGGCATGCTTGTTTGCTGAGGCAGGAGGGGGAGGATGTGGCGATCAACTGGGGCACCAGTACTCAGATGGGAATGGGAGAAGGTGGCAACAATTGAGGCATGCACGCTCGTCCCAGCAGGAGCCTCTCCTAGTGCCTGCGGAGGCAGAGGCTGGCGTGTGGGTAGAGAGGCTGTGATGGCGGCCCCGCCCTTCACACATCACTCAACAATGGCGCCTCACTTCTATGGCAGTCTGGGCTCCTCCAGGAACATTCCAGTTGTGGAGTTCCTCACTCCCAATCCCTCAGTCTGTCTCCACACAGCCAACAATAGTTCTCTCCCCGTATCCACTCTCCAAACCCCACATTCCATCACTCAGCCCACGTCAGCTCTGGTGGACACCCATCTCAGGCTGGGGTGAGCAGGGCTGTGGCACAGACCATCTGTGTAGGTCTCACTCCTTCTTGCCTGCCACAGACCAGTTGCTGCACTTTCCTCCAGTAGCCCCTGAAGCTCCCATTCTATGCCAGCTGATCTCTCTGCAAGTGAGGGGGCTTCCACAGGTGCAGGAACCTGTCCTCTCCTTCAGCTCCCACACCCCTGGGGGGCAGGTCCTATCAATTTCCTCTTTTCTTTTACTTCCTTTTCTCTCTTTCATCCTACCCAGTTATGCAGGGATATTTTCATGTCCTGTTAGGTATCTGAGGTCCTCTGCTAGTGTTCAGCAGGTGCTCTGTGAGAATTGTTCCATTTGTAGATGTATTCTTGATGTACTTGTGGAGAGAGGTGAATTCCATATCCTCCTATTCTGCCATCTTGAGCCCTCTCCCTGGAGATTTTTTCTATTGGAAAAAACACCTTCAGAAATAATCTCTTCAACCTTGCTGAAAAGGCCCCTATCAGGTATTGCTAACAGAACCTGTGCCACAAAGTTCCAGGGAATATACTCTTGTGTTAATATGACCTACCTAAAAAATGCACCAAACCCTGACTGGACCTGCATATTATCTGGTGACCTGAAAGTAAAAATTGTCAGGAATCGGAGCAGATGACATCTGATGAGACAGCTTTCCCAAAATATCTGGACCAAGCTTGTTGGATGATGTCATAACAGTTCAGATGTTATCTGATGTCCAATATCTTGATAATAAATGAACTTTAGATATAAAGTGCCTGAGAGTTTTCCCTCCTGCCCCTACTTGGAGACCTCAGTAGGCTTCCAATCTGTGCACTTTTCTTCAGACATAAGACATTACACCCAGGAAAAATACCTCCTGATATTGAGGGAAAAAAAGCTGCTGAAACTAGAAAACCTGACTCTTGATCAGCAATGCCTTTGGAGAAAAATCTTGACCAAAAGGGGGAAATGTAAAAAATTAATGAACAGAAACCTCAGTTAAAATAGTCAGGGGACCAGAAGGGGAAACTATCATGTCCTATGGCAATAGCAGAGCCCAACAGGAAAAACATCCTCTTCTTTTCTGGTAAGAACACAGCAATGAGAAACTGTCACAACTCAGCCAATGAAAAGTCACTATACTTTGAATTCTTAATTCCTCCAATGGACGCTTTGTTGACTATAGTATTCCCAACTTTCTTTTCACCTCTTCAGAACAGTTCTGTCTTTGTTGTGGGGAGACTTGCACATGGCTTGCCATAGTTACAGACCCTGAATTGCAATTCTTTTTGATCCTAAATAAACCTATTTTTACTGGAGAAATAACCAGATTTCAGTTTGTTTTAGGGCAAAAGATGCATGTCAATCAAATACATAAATTACAAAGCAATTGAGAAAATATGAACCCTGAGTGGATGTGTGATACAATTAAGCAATGATTATTACATAATTAAAGGGTGATACTTGTATTGTGACTATGATTTATTTTTAAAAGTGTCCTTATCTTTCAGAGACACCTTCTGAAATATTGACAGATGAAATGATAAGATGCCTGGTATTTGTTCTCCACAGTGGCTGTATCAACTTACATTCCAACCAACAGTGCATGAGTGTTCCCTTTCCTCCACACCCTCTCCAGCATTTATTGTTTGTAGATTTTGTGATGATGGCCATTTGGACCACTGTGAGGTGATACCTCATTGTAGTTTTGATTTGCATTTCTCTAATAATTAGTGATGTTGAGCATCTTTTCATGTGTTTGTTGCCCTTCTGCATGTCTTTTTGGAGAAAGGTCTATTTAGGTCCTCTGCCCATTTTTTGATTTTTTTTTTTTTTTGATATTGAGCTGCATGAACTGTTTGTATATTTTGGAGATTAATCCTCTGCCAGTTGCTTCATTTATAAATATTTTCTCCCATTCTGACAGCTGTCTTTTCATCTTGTTTATGGTTTCCTTTGCTGTGCAAAAGTTTTTAAGTTTAATTAGGACCCATTTGTTTAATTTTTGTTTCTTTTCTCATTACTCTAGGAGGTGGGTCAAAAAAGATCTTGCTGTGCTTTATGTCAAAGTGTGTTCTGCCTATGTTTTCCTCTAAGAGTTTTACAGTGTCTGACTGTACATTTAGGTCTTTAGTCCATTTTGAGTTTATTTTTGTGTCTGGTGTTAGGGAGTGTTCTAATTTCAGTTATTTACATGTAGCTGTCCCGTTTTCCCAGCACCACTTATTGAAGAGGCTGTCTTTGCTCCATTGTATATTCTGGTCTCCTTTGTAATAGATTAGGTGACCATAGGTGTGAGGGTTTATCTCTGGGCTTTCTATCCTGTTCCATTGATCTATATTTCTGTTTTGGGGCCAGTACCATACTGTCTTGATAACTGTAGCCCTGTATTATTGTCTAAAGTCAGGGAGCCTCATACCTGCAGCTCCGATTTTTTTGTTTTTTCAAGATTGCTTTTGTTATTCGAGGTCTTTTGTGTTCCCATACAAATTGTAAAATTTTTTGGTCTAGTTCTGTGAAAAATGCCATTGGTAATTTGATAGGGATTGCACTGAATCTGTAGATTGCTTTGAGTAGTCAATTCATTTTCACAGTATTTATTTTTCCAATCCAGGAACATGGTATATCTCTCCATCTGTTTCTGTCATCTTTGATTTCTTTCATCAGTATCTTACAGTTTTCTGAATACAGGTCTTTTGCCTCCTTAGTTAGGTTTATTCCTAGGTATTTTCTTCTTTTTGTTGCAATGGTAAATGGGACTGTTTCCTTAATTTCTCTTTCTGATCTTTCACTGTTAGTGTATAGGAATTTAAGAGATTTCTGTGTATTAATGTTTTATCCTGTGACTTTATTAAATTCATTGGTTAGCTCTAGTAGTTTTCTGATGTCATCTTTAGGATTTTCTATGTATAGTATCACATCATCAGCAAACAGTGACAATTTTACTTCTTCTTTGCCAGTTTAGGTTCCTTTTATTTCTTTTTCTTCTATGGTTCCTTAAAAAGCTAAATATAGAACTGTCATGTCACCCAGCAATACCACTACTGGGCATATACCCTGAGAAAACCATTATTCAAAACGACACATGCACCACAATGTTCATTGCAGCACTATTTACAATAGCCAGGGCATGGAAACAGAGGAATGGATAAAGAAGATGTGGTACATATATACAATGGAATATTACTCAACCATAAAATGGAATGAAATTGGGTCATTTGTAGAGACATGGATGGACCTAGAGACTGTCATACAAAGTGAAGTAAGTCAGAAAGAGAAAAACAAATATCGTATATTAACACATATATGTGGAATCTGAAAAAAATTGGTATAGACGATCTTATTTACAAAGCAGAAATAGAGACAAAGACGTAGAGAACAAACGTATTGACAACAAGGGGGAAAGGGAGGGGTGGGATGAATTGGGAGATTGGGATTGTCATATATACACTCTTGATACTATGTATAAAATAAATAACTAATGAGAACCTACTGTGTAGCACAGGGAACTCTACTCAGTGCTCTGTGGTGACCTAAATGTGAAGGAAATATACAAAAGAGGAAATCTATGTATACATATAGCTGATTCACTTTGCTGTACAGTAGAAACTAACACAATATTGTAAAGCAACTATACTCCAATAAAATTTTTTTTAAAAAGATACCTGGTATTTGCTTATAAATAATGGGTATGGCAGGAATGATTAAGGATAGAGGTGAAACAAGGTTTTCTATGAGATGTTGAGAGTTGAAGCTGGAATGTGGATATATAAGCACTCATAACACCAGTCTCTACTTTTATATATGTTGGAAAATTTTCTGTAGCAGGAAGATTTTCCTCTCTGTTAAAAATTGCCTCTGATATATATTTTCTTTCTTTTTTTTTTTTGAATTTTGGAATGATACATTACCTACTTGTTAACTTAAAAATGTTAAAATGATTTATTTTACTCCAGTTTTATTGAGATATAATTGACATATAATATTGTCTAAGTTTAGTGTGACAAAACATAATGATTTTATATATGTATTTGTTACAAATTGATTACCAGAATAAGTTTAGTTAATATCCATCTGGCAAGATAAAGCACAATGTTAGTGTCTTTTCTCTAGTTCTGCCAATTTATATGTGTTCAGCAGATATCCTGAATAAGATTAATATATTTTTATGAAGCTTCATGCTCATGTTATATGTTAGATATAAGTGAGTTTCCCAGGTAATTAAAGATCATCATGCAGACTCACTGATGCACCACTTGTACCTCTTAAACTCCCTCACATATTTGACTCATTCCCCTGTTCTGCTCCCATCTGGCTACCACAAGATTCTTCTCTGTAACTGTGAGTGTTTCTGTATTATTTTGTTTGTTCATTTGTTTTGTTTCTTTAGATTCCACATATGAGTGAAATCACATTGTAGTTTTCTTTCTTTTTTTTTTTTTTTTTTTTGCCTGACGTTTCACTGAGCATAATACCTTCTAGCTCCATCCATGTCGTTGCACATGGCAAGATTTGATTTCTTTTTTTGGCTGTGTAATATTTCATTTTTAATCCATTCATCTATTGACGGATATTTATGTTTCTATTGTTTAACATCTTTATTGGAGTATAATTGCTTTACAATGGTGTGTTAGTTTCTGCTGTAAAAAATTTGAATCAGCTATATGTATACATATATACCCGTATCCCCTCTCTCTTGTGTCTCCCTCCCACCCTCCCTATCCCAACCATCTAGGTGGTCACAAAGCACTGAACTCATCTCCCTGTGCTATGCAGCTGCTTCGCACTAGCTATCTATTTTATATTTGGTAGCGTATATATGTCAATGCTACTCGCTCACTTCGTCCCAGCTTACCCTTCCCCCTTCCCATATCCTCAAGTCCATTCTCTACATCTGCGTCTTTTTTCCTGTCCTGCCCTAGGTTCATCAGAACCGTTTTTGTTTTTCTTAGATTCCATATATGTGTGTTAGCATATGGTATTTGTTTTTTCTCTTTCTGACTTACTTCATTCTGTATGGCAGACCCTACGTCCATCCACCTCACTACAAATAACTCAATTTCGTTTATTTTTATGGCTGAGTAATATTCCATTGCATATATGTATAACATCTTCTTTATCCATTCATATCTTGGTGGGCATTTAGGTTGCTTCCATGTCCTGGCTGTTGTAAACAGTGCTGCAATGAACATTGTGGTATATAACACTTTTTGAATTATGGTTTTCTCAGGGTATATGCCCAGTAGTGGGATTGCTGGGTCATATGGTAGCTCTAGGTTAGTTTTTTAAGGAACCTCCAAACTGTTCTCCAAAGTGGCTGTATCATTTTACATTCCCACCAACAGTGCAAGAGGGTTCCCTTTTCTCTACACCCTCTCCAGCATTTATTGTTTGTAAATTTTTTGATCATGCCCATTCTAACCAGTGTGAGGTGATACCTCATTGTAGCTTTGACTTGCATTTCTTTAATGATTAATGATGTTGAGTATCCTTTCAAGTGTTTGCTGGCAATCTGTATATCTTCTTTGGAGAAATGTCTGTTTAGGTCTTCTGCCCATTTCTGGATTGGGTTGTTTTTTTTTTTGATATTGAGCTGCATGAGCTGTTTGTATATTTTGCAGATTAATCCTTTCTCAGTTGCTTCGATTGCAAATATTTTCTCCAATTCTGAGGGTTGTCTTTTCATCTTGTTTTTGGTTTCCTTTGATGTGCAAAAGCTTTTAAGTTTCATTAGTTCCCATTTGTTAATTTTTGTTTTTATTTCCATTTCTCTAGGAGGTGGGTCAAAAATGATCTTGCTTTGATTTATGTCATAGAGTGTACTGCCTATGTTTTCCTCTAATAGTTTTATAGTCTCTGGCTGTACGTTTAGGTCTTTAATCCATTTTGAGTTAATTTTTTGTATACAGTATTAAGAAGTGTTCTAATTTCACTCTTTAACATATAGTGGTCCAGTTTTCCCAGCACCACTTATTGAAGAGGTTGTCTTTTCTCCACTGTATATTCTTGCCTCCTTTATAAAAATAAGTAGACCATTTGTGTCTGGGTTTACCCCTGGGCTTTCTATCCTGTTCCATTCATCTATAATTCTGTTTTTGTGCCAGTACCATACTGTCTTGATTACTGTAGCTTTGTAGTATAGTCTGAAATCAGCAAGCCTGATTCCTCCAGCTCTGCTTTTCTTTCTCAAGATGGCTTTGTCTATACAGGGCCTTTTGTGTTTCCATAAAAATTGTGAAATTTTTTGTTCTAGTTCTGTGACAAAGGCCATTTGCAGTTTGATAGGGATTGCATTGAATCTGTAGATTACTTTGGTTAGTATAGTCATTTTCACAATGTTGATTCTTCCAATCCAAGAACGTGGTATATCTCTCCATCTGTTTGTATCATCTTTAAGTTCTTCTATCCGTGTCTTATAGTTTTCTGCATACAGGTCTATTGGCTCCTTAGGTAGGTTTATTCCGAAGTAATTTATTCTTTTTGTTGCAATGGTAAATGGGAGTGATTCCTTAGTTTCTCTTTCAGGTTTTTCATCATTAGTGTATAGGAATGCAAGAGATTTCTGTGCATTAATTTTGTATCCTGCTCCTTTACTATATTCATTGATTAGCTCTAGTATTTTCTTGTAGCAGCTTTAGGATTTTCTATTTATAGTATCATGTCATCTGCAAATAATGACAGTTTTATTTCTTCTTTTACAATTTGGATTTCTTTTATTTCTTTTTCTACTCTGATTGCTGTGGCTAAAAGTTCCAAAGTATGTTGAATAAGAATGGTTGGAGCGGGCAACCTTTTGTTGTTCCTGATCTTAGAGGAAATGGTTTCAGTTTTTCAACATAGAGGACGATCTTGGCTGTGGGTTTGTCAGATATGGTCTTCATTATGTTCAGGTCGGTTCCGTCTATGCTTACTTTCTGGAGAGTTTTTATCATAAATGGGTGTTGAATTGTGTCAGAAGCTTTTTCTGCATCTATTGAGATTATCATATGGTTTTTATCCTTCAGTTTGTTAAAATGGTGTATCACATTGATTGTTTTGTGTATATTGAAGAATCCTTGCATTACTGGGATAAACCCCACTTGATCATGGTGTATGATCCTTTTAATGTGTTGTTGGATTCTGTTTGCTAGTATTTTGTTGAGGATTTTTGCATCTATGTTCATCAGTAATTTTGGCCTGTTGATTTCTTTTTTTTTTAACATATTTGTCTGGTTTTGGTATCACGGTGATTGTGGCCTCGTAGAATGAGTTTGGGAGTGTTCCTCCCTCTGCTATATTTTGGAAGAGTTTGGTGTTAGGTGTTAACTCTTCTCTAAATGCGTGATAGAATTTGCCTGTGAAACCATCCGGTCCTGAGCTTTTGTTTGTTGGAAGATTTTTAATCACAGTCTCAATTTCAGTGCTTGTGACTGTTCTGTTTATATTTTCTATTTCTTCCTGGTTCATTCTCAAAGGCTGTGCTGTTGTAACAATTTGTCCATTTCTTCCATGTTGTCCATTTTACTGGCATATATTTGCTTGGAGTAATCTCATGATCCTTTTTATTCCAGCAGTGTCAGTTGTTATTTCTCCTTTTTCATTTCTTATTCTATTGATTTGAATCTTCTCCCTTTCCTTCTTGATGAGTCTGGCTAATGTTTTATCAGTTCTATTTAACTTTTCAAAGAACGAGATTTTACTTTTATGGATCTTTGCTATTGTTTCCTTCACTTCTTTTTCATTTATTTGTGATCTGATATATATAATTTCTTTCCTTCTGCTAATATTGCATTTTTGTTGTTGATGTTGTTCTTCTTTCTCTAATTGCTTTAGGTGTAAATTTAGGTAGTTTATTTGAGATTTTTCTTGTTTCTTGAGGTAGGATTGTATTACTATAATCTTCCCTCTTAGAACTGCTTTTGCTGCATCCTCTAGGTTTTAGGTCATCTTGTTTTCATTGTCATTTGTTTCTAGGTTTTTTTTGATTTCTTCTTTCATTTCTTCAGTTATCTCTTGGTTATTTAGTAGTGTATTGTTTAGCCTCAATCAGTTTGTAGTTTTTACAGTTTTTTTTTTTCAGGTAATTGATATCTAGTCTCATAGCGTTGTGGTCAGAAAGACACTTGATATGATTTCAATTTTCTTAAACTTACCAAGGCTTGATTTGTGACCCAAGATAATCTATCCTGGAGAATGTTCCATGAGCCCTTTGGAAGAAAGTGTATTCTGTTGTTTTTGGTTGGAATGTCCTATAAATATCAATTAAGTCCATCTTGTTTAATGCATCATTTAAAGCTTTTGTTTCCTAATTTATTTTCATTTAGGATGATCTGTCCATTGGTGAAAGTGGGGAGTTATAGCCCCCTACTATTAGTGTGTTACTGTCCTTTTCCCTTTTCATGGCTGTTAGCATTTGCCTAATGTATTGAGGTGTTCCTATGTTTGGTGCATAAATATTTATAATTGTTATATCTTCTTCTTGGATTGATCCCTTGATCATTATGTAGTGTCCTTCTTTGTCTCTTGTAATAGTCTTTAATTTTAAGTCTATTTTGTCTGATATGAGAATTGCTATTCCAGCTTTCTTTTGATTTCCATTTGCATGGAATATCTTTTTTCAACCCCTCACTTTCAGTCTGTATGTGTCCCTACGTCTGAAGTGGGTCTCTTGTAGACAGCATATATGTGGGCCATGTTTTTGTATCCATTCAGCCAGTCTATGTCTTTTGGTTAGAGCATTTAATCCATTTACATTTAAGATAATTATTGATATGTATGTTCCAATTACCATTTTCTTAATTTTCTTGCTGTGGCAGTGGCCCGCGTGATGTTGCAGCAGCCTGAGGCGCACCATGTGTTCTTCCAGAGAAGTTGTCCCTGGATCACAGGACCCTGGCAGTGGCAGGCTGCACAGACGCCCCAGGGGGGGTGGGTAGTGACCTGCACTTGTACACAGGATTCTTGGTGGCAGTGGCAGAAGTCTTAGCATTTAATGCCCGCCTCTGGGGTTTGAGCTGATAGCCATGGCTCACGCCTTTCTCTGGAGTTTGTTTAGGTGGTGCTTTTCCTTCTGTGGGTAGGCAGGGAAGGAATCCCCCTCCTCACTCACCCCAATACAATGGTCTCTCTCCTCTTAGGCAGGTCTAGAGTTTTTCCCGGACTCCCTCCTGGCTAGCTGTGGCACACTATCCCCCTTCAGGCTGTGTCCACACAGCCAACCCCAGTCCTCTCCCTGGGCTGACCTCTGATGTCTGAGCCTCAGCTCCCAGCTGCCACCTGCCCCAGTGGGTGAGCAGACAATCCCCTCAGGCTGGTGAGTGCTTGTCAGCAGCAATCCTCTGTGTGGGAATCTCTCTGCTTTGCCCTCTGCACCCCTGTTGCTGTGCTCTCCTCCAGGCTCTGAAGCTTCCCCCTCCCCACCCCCACCCCCATCTCTGCCAGTGAAGGGTCTTCCTAGCATGTGGAAACTTTTCTTCTTTCACAGCTCCCTCCCAGAGGTGCAGGTCTCATCCCTATTTTGTCTCTGTTTTTTTCTTTTGCCCTACCCAGGTACATGGGGAGTTTCTTGACTTTTGGGAAGTCTGAGGTCTTCTACCAGTGTTCAGTAGGTGTTCTGTAGGAGTTGTTCCACCTGTAGATGTATTTTTGATGTGTTTGTGGAGAGGAAGGTGATCTCCATGTCTTACTCCTCCTCCATCTTGATGGTTCCCCCCCCAATCTATGTTTCTGAACTAGTGTTTTGTTTTCATGGAATAAATACCCAGCTGGGAATTGGTGGATTGTATGATAATTCTATTATTAATTTTCTAAGGAACCTCCAATCTGTTTTCAAAAGTGGCTGCAAAAATTCACATTAACATCAACAGTGTACTAGGGTTCTCTCATCTCCGCTTCCTGGCCAACACTTGTTTTTGTTGTCTTTTTTAGTATACCCTTTCTGACAGGTGTGAGGTGTTATCTCATTGTGGATTTTATTAACATTTCCCTGATGATTAGTGCTCTGGATCATCTTCACATGCGTCCATTAGCCATCTGCATGTCTTCCTTAGTAAAATGTCTATTCAGTTTCTCTGCCCATTTTTAACCTCATAGATTGTTTTATAGATATTGAGTTGTATGAGTTGTTTTTATATATTTGGTTATTAACCCTTTATCAGATATATCATTCGCAAGTATTTTCTCCTGTTCAGTAGGCTGCTTTTTCATTTTGCTGATGGTTTCCTTCAGTGTGGAAAACTTTTTAGTTTGATGTAGTTCCATTTGTTTATTTTTTGTTTTGTTTTGTTTCCATTGCCTGTGGAGACAGATTAAAAACAAAATAGAAAAGAAAAGAAAAGAAAAACTGCAAAGACCAATGTAAAGAACATCTCCTTATGATTTATTCTAGGAGTTTATGGTTTCAGATCTTAAATTTAAGTCTTTAATCCATTTTGAGTTTATTTTTATATATGGCTTAAATGGTCCAGTTTGATTGTTTTGCATGTAGCTGTCCAGTTTTACCAACACTATTTATTAAAATACTGTCTTTATCTCAGCATATACTCCTGGCTCCTTTGTCATAAATTAGTTGACCTTATAAGGTCACATCTATTTGTAGGCTTTCAATTCTGTTCCATTGATCTATGAGTTTGTTTTTGTGCCGGTACCATGCAGATTTTATTGCTATAGCTTAGTAGTATAGTTTTAAATCAGCAAGCATAATTCCTCCATTTTTTTTCTTCTTTATTAAGATTTCTTTGGCCATTTGGGGACCCTTGTAGTTCCATTCAAATTTTAAAGTTATTTGTTCCAATTCTGTGAAAAACGTCATTATTATTTTGATAGGGATTGCACTGTATCTGAAGATTGCTTAGGATAGTATGGAAAATTTAACAATATTAAGTCTTCCAATCCATGAACACAGGGTATCTTTCTATCTTTTTGTGTTGCCTTCAATTTCTTTTATCAACATTATAGTTTTTGGAGTACAGGTCTTTCACCTCCTTGGTTAAATTTATTCCTAGATATTTTATTCTTTTTGATGCAATTGTAAATGGAATTGTTTTTTTAATATCTCTTCTCCTAGATCATTTTAGTGTATATAAACACAACAAATTTCTGTATATTGTCTTTGTATCCTGCAACTTCACTTAATTCATTTATTAGTTCTAATATTTTTTTGGTGGAGTTTTTAAGGTTGTCTATATATAGTATCATGTCATATGCAAACAGTTACAGTCTCACTTCTTTCTTTCTAATTAACACGACGTTTTTCCTTTTTTCTTGTCTGCTGTGGCTAGCACTTCCATTACTATGTTGAATAAAAGTGGTGAGAGTGGGCATCCTTGTCTTGTTCTTGATCTTAGAAAAAATTATTTCAACTCTTTACTGTTTAAAATGCTGTTAGCTATGAGTTTGCCATATATGGCCTTTATTTTGAAAGTTTTCATCATAAATGGATGTTGAATTTTTTCAAATTATTTTTCTGAATCTTTTGAGGAGATATATATTGTTTATCCTTTGTTCTTTTTTAATGCGGTATGGCACGTTGATTTATTTGCAGATATTGAATCATCCTTGCATCCCTAGAATAAATCTCACTTGATCATGGTGAGTTTTATTGTTGAAGTTTTACTGTTGAATACATTTTGCTATTTTTTTAAAGGATTTTTGCATCTATGTTCCTCAGCAATATTGGCCTGTATTTTTTGTGTGTGTTTGGTATCAAATAATGCTCGCCTAGTAGAATGAGTTTGGAAGCATTGCTCCCTCTTCAATTTTTTGGAATTTTTTGAGAAACATATGTATTAACTATTTAAATGTTTGTTAGGAGCCATTCTGTCCTGGATTTTTTTTTGTTGAGAGGTTTTTTATTACTCATTCTATTTCATTCTAGTGTTCATGCTGCACAGATACTCTATTTTTCCTTGATTCAGTCTTGGATAATTGTATTTTTCTAGGAATTTATCCATTTTTTCCTAGATGCCAATTTGTTAGCATATAATTGTTCATAGTAATCTCTTATGATCCTTCGTATCTCCTTGATGTCAGTTGTAACTTCTCCCATTTTATTTCTGATTTTATTTGGGCCGTTTCTATTTTTTCCTTATAAGTGTGACTTAAGATTTATCATTTTTTTTTATCTTTTCTAAGAACCATCTCTTAGTTTTATTGATCTTTTAAAATTGTCTTTATTCTTTATTTTATTTCCACTCTGATCTTTCTTTCCTTCCTTCTACTAACTTTGTGATTTGTTTGTTCTTTCTGCTTGTTCCTTTAGGTGTAAAGCTAGATTATTTATTTGACATTTTTTCTTATTTCTGGAGATAGGCCTTTATCACTGTAAACTTCCCTCTTAGAACTGTTTTTGCTCTGTCCCATAGATTTTGGAACACTGTCTTCCCATTTTTATTTGCCTCAAGGTATATTTTGATTTTCTCTTTAATTTCTTTGTTAACCTATTGGTTATTTAGAAGTATGTGGTTTAGTCTCCAAGTTTTTGTGGGTTTTTTTCAGTTTTCTTCTTGTAATTAATCTCTAGTTTCATACTCTTGTGGTCATAAAAATTCTTGGTATGATTTCAATCTTCTTATATTTATTGAGACTTGTTTTGTGGCCTAACATGTTATTTATCCTGGAGAATATTCCAGGTGTGTGTGTGTGTGTATGTATATATATATATATATATATATAATTATTTTATTTTTAAAAAAATTTTATACAATTTTTAAAGTTTACTTTCCATTTACAGTTATTACAATATATTGGCTATATTCCCCATGTTGCACAATACATCTTTGAGCCTATCTTACACCCAACAGTTTGTACCTCCCACTCTCCCACCCCTATATTTCCCCTCTGACCCCTCCACACTGGTAACCACTAGTTTGTTCTCTATCTCTATGAGTCAGCTTTTTTGTTATATTCACTAGTTTGTTGTATTTTAAATTCATGATCTCTTAAGTTTAATTCCATTCTAAAAACACTACTTCTTTTACTCCCCCATCAAAATTTTATGTTTTGGTGTAATATTTTACATCCTTTTATTTTGTGTATGATTTAACTCATTATTTTAGACACAAATAATTTTACTACTTTTGTTAACATTTACACTATCTTTATAAGAATTGATCTACTACCCTCACTATATGTTTGTTTTTACCAGTAAGGTTTTTTTTTTTTCATAATGTTCTTGTTTCTAATTATGGCCTTTTCCATTCCATTTAAAGATGTCCCTTTAATATTTCTTGTAAGGCTAGTTTAGTGGATGAACTCCTTTAGCTTTTCTTGTATGGAAAACTCTATCTCTCCTTCAATTCTGAATTATGACCTTGCCAGGTAGAGTATCTTTGGTCTTAAGTTGTTGTTGTTTTTCTTTCAGCACTTTGATTATATCATGCCAGTCCGTTATAGCCTGTAAAGTTCCTGCTAATAGATCAGCACATATTCTTATAGAGGTTCCCTTGTTGAAAAATTAGTTGTTTTTCTCTTGCTGCTTTTAAGCTTATCTTTAGGTTTTGACATTTAATTATAATGTGCCTTGGTGTGGACCTCTTTGGGATCAACTTGATTGGGATTCTGTGATTCCTGAACTTGGATGTCTGTTTCCTTCACCAGTTCAGGTAATTTTTCAGCCATCATTTCTTCAAATAGGTTTTCTGTAACTTTTTCTTTCTTTTCTCCTTCTGTAACCCCTATAATATGAATATTAGTATGTTTAATGTTGTCCCAGAGATCACTTAAACTATCCTCATTTTTTTTAAACTTTTTTTAACCATTCCTATTTGGTAATTTCCACTACCTCATCTTCCAGAGTACTGATTCATTCGTCTGTATTCTATGATCTACTGTTGTTTCCCTCTAGTATATTTTTCATTTCAGTTATTGTATTCTTCAGTTTTAGTTGGTCCATTTTTATATTTTTTATATTTTTATTGCAGTTCTCACTGAGTTCATCCATTCTTCTTCTGTGTTTGGTGAGCATTATTATGACTATTACTTTGAACACTTTATATGATAAATTGCTTCTCTCCATTTTGTTTAGTTCTTTTTCTGAAGTTTTGCATTCTTCTTTTATTTGAGACAGATTCCTTTGTCTCTTCATTTTGACTAACTACGTTTGTTTCTATGTGTTAGATATATCAGCTATATCTCCCAGTCTTGAAAAAGTAACTTTATGTAGAAGGTGTCCTGTGAGGTCCAATGGCACAATTCCCCGTGGTCACCAAAGCCAGGTGCTCTAGGAGTATCTCTTATGTGGGCTTCATGAACCCCCCTATTGTTCTTGGGCTGCAGTTCATATGGGTGTACTGGTAGGTGGTACTATCCTCTGGCCTGGCTGGCAGAGAAGTCTAGCCCCGACTTCTGTGGGCATACTGATGTGGGGGGCTGGCTTCTGGCACAACTGAGTGCAAAGTCAGGCCATGACTGTTGCAGGTGCACTGGTGTGTGGGACTGACCCCCCAAAGTAGGAGCTGCTTTGGAGGGGTGCTGGTGCTGGTCAGGCTTGCTTACTGGGTTGAGCAGGGTGGGAGCCACTTTAGAGGGTCACTGGTGCTGAAGTGGCCTGCCAAGTGGGCTGGTGCATGAGCCACTTTTGAGTGGCTGTGCAGGGGTAGGCAGGATGAGCTGGTGGATCCTCAGGGAAATGCTACGGTGGGGTGCACAGTGTTAGCTAGTTTGGTGGAGAGTGAAAGAAATGGAAATTGTTAGTGCTAGGCCAGCTAGGTGGAAGGAGAGTAAAAAAAAAAAAATGGCACCCACCAACACTTCTGCCTTTGGAGAAAGTTCCACCAGATCCCTGCCTCTCTGGCACACAGCCTAAAATTAGTCAATGAATCTCATTCTCGTATGACCCAGGCACTTTTCAGGTTGCTGCCTCTGCACTGGCACTTGGAGCAAGTGAGCTTGTGTGCAAGCCCTTCAAGAGTGAAATGTTGTTTTCCCACAGCCCTCTGGCTCTCCTGGATGTAAGACCCACTGGTTTTCAAACTAGATGTTATGGGAGCTCCTTTTCCCAATGCAGTTTCCCTGGACTTGGGAGCCCGATGTAGGACTCAGACTCCTTGTTCCTTAGAGAGTACCTCTGCTGACTGTGATATTCCTCCCACTTGTGTGTCACTGGTCCAGGTGTGTGAGTTCTGACTAGACAGAGTCTCTGCTCCGCCTACCTGTCTCAATGTGGCTTTTCTTTATATCCTTATTTGTAGAAAATATGATCTGCTAGTCTTAAAGTCATTCTCAGAGAATGTTGTTTTATATATACTTATGTGTAGTTTGTGTGTGTCTGTGGTAAGAGGTGAACTCAGGATCTTCTTACTCCACCATCTTGATGCAGATTCTGAGTTCACTGATAGTTTCTTATATTTTCTCCAATGTATTATTCAGCCACACAGAGAGATTTTTTTTTTATTTCAGTTATTATATTTACTAGTTCTATAATTTCTCTGATTCCATTGTATATTTTGCATTTTGTTGAGATTTTCTATTTTTCCATTTGTTTCTAGAGTGTTCACTATTGTTCATTGAAACTTATGATTGGTGCTCTAAAATACCTGTCAGGTAATTCCAACACCGGAATCATCTCAGTGTTGGAGTGTGTTGGGGTTTTTTCCTCATTCAAATTGTATTTTCTTCCTTCTTAGTATGATGAGCAATTTTTTTTTCTTTTGTATCCTGGACATTTTGAGTAATGTATTATGAGATTCTAGATCCTATTTAGTCTTCCTTTTTAGGTGGCAATTACCCTATTTGGTTATAGCATATAGGTCCAGGTGGGGTTGGATGTTTATTTCTGCCCTGGTCTCTACCAACATCATCCTAACTAAAGCAGGGCACTAACTTGCACTGCAATTTAACCAATGGGTAATGGTACAAGATTAGCACCTCCTTCTCTGCTAGTGACACTTTTCCTGTAAACTGGAGCACTTTTACTGCCTCACTGTCACTTGGTTTGGGTGGCAATTCAGCTTCCTACTATTCCCTGTTGCAATGAGGGCAGTCATGATAGCTAACTAGCACTCACCTCTCACTGCCTTGTTCTACCTTATTTTTTCCAGGTGTATGTGGAAATTCAGTTTCCACTGATACCAGGTTGGGAGAAGTAGAGTACTATCAAGGACTACTTCACATAGCCTCATTCTGACTTACTGTTATTGGGTTGAGATGAAAACTCATCTCCCTCTAAGCCTCACTTATGGCAAGGGAAGAAAAAGCAGAGTGCCAGTTGGCACTGCCTTACACAGTCTTATTCTATTTTGTTGATGCTGGATGAGGACTTTTCTCAGCTGAAACTAGAGGAGTGGAAAGTAAAGAGGCTTGAAATGCCTCATTCCACCTTGTTTTTTCTGGGTGGAGTTAGAACTTCAGCAGGCCACAGGGACCCTCTGACACTAGAGAAGGGTGGGATGGAAGAAGAGGGCCAACTAAGACTGCTTCATACTGCCTCTTTCTAATTCATTTGCTGTCAGGTGGCAGTGGAAGCCATCTTCCCACTTGGCCTTTTTGATACCACACAGGTGGTGAAATCAAAGTGCTGCCTATTATTACCAGGCAGGAGATGGAAGTTCAGCTATCTGCTCAGTCTCACCAATATCACCCTGATTGGAGAAATAGAGCACCACCTGCTACCTCCAAGCAGGAATTTAAAGTTTACCTCCCCACTCAGCCCCAATGACACTATGGGTGGGGAGCAGTTTCTCCATTGATGTTTGGCTTGATTAGGGTGGGAACTGTCAAAAATGCTCTCTGTTCTACTACGCCACACTTTCCTAGGTGATTTGGATAGAGTCATCTTTCTCTGAGACTATTTATATCTGTGCTTGTTGATATTCCTGTGTTGCAGGTTTCTTCAGCACATTGTCCAGGATATATGGGAGGAAAACAAAAACCAATGGAATGCACTACTGTGTCACTCCTCAAGTCCCAAGGTACCTAGGTTGTTTGCCTTCTTTTCACTTTTCAGAGTCTTTCTATGCTTTCTGTATTAGTTTTTAGTTGTATGAGGAAGGGCTTGAGAAAAATGGGGCAATTCCATCTTAGTAAGAACTAGAAGTCTCCCATTGAATTTTTGAGTGAAATATGAAAATATCTTAAATATTTTATAAGTAAATAATTAGATAAAGTTTCTTCTACATTATCAGTAGAATTTTATACATCCATTCAAATCACATTGCCAAAGAGTATTTATCGACATGAGAAAAATATGGTATATGAAGTAAAGAGAATCAGAATACAAAATTGTATATATAATTATGATTCCAATTATATAAGATGTGTCTGTGTGTGCAAGTATTCTCATGCTTGTGTATGCAAGTTGATTTTTAAAAAGGCCTGAAATTTTTGCCCAAAATGGTAGCAGTGGATATCTTTGAGTGCTAGGATTATGGCTGATTTTTATTTTCTGCCTTACATCTTTCTCTATTTCCAGTGTTCTACAATGGACATGTCTTACTTTCATGATCAGAACAAAAGATTTTTAAAAATCCTATTGTACTAGATATTCAAGTCACAACAGAACCATTTTGGTTCTATTGAAGAAAACCTCTTGCCAGTGACAGAATTAAGAATTGAGTTTAATCCAACTCATTATGTTGAAATGTATAGAATTTCAGGAGAGTAAAGAGGGTATGTGTAAAAAGACAAGCTATAGAGAGAACATGGAAATAACTTTTTAAAGTTTGAATTGGAATTGTATAAGTATTTATAAGGTACAAAAATGTTTTGAGCAGCTACCACCAATACATTTTAAGAAAATTATTTGAATTCTCATAGGCCAATTTCTCAGATATTTTAGATACGTTTTCTTATGAAATTACTAATCCAGTATCATTAGACAGAAATTGAAACCTGTCATTGGAAAACCTGAGACCCAGAGGAGACCTATTTGCTTTAATCTTCTCTCTTTCCTGCTTCATTTCACCAGATCAGTCAAAGACCTCAAGGCCAACCTGATATAACTTGTTTGACTGAACAGTCCTCAAGCACTCATTTACATGCAAACCTGAAGCTCACTTTATTCTCATAATCATAGATAAATTATTTGATAAACCCTACTTTCAACTTAGGAGTGGAAAAATTAAATTTAGACCAATATATTAACTTAGTCCAGTCCTACCCACTCTACTTACTTTGGGTTTAAAGATAGTTCCTCCTTTGTACATAATTCTATAAAAGTTGAGTTTTATTATTAGTCAGTTTCTCATTGCAATTCTAAGTCTCAGGACTAGACAAAATTTTACTCCTCAGGCTAGATGTATGTGAGGCTGCTATATCCTGACTGTGATAGAGAGGGATATGTCCTGCTCGTTATCTCTCTCCTACTCCCTTTTTCCTCTCCTCTGCTCCTTGTCCACCTGCCTAAGTGGTTGGTATTTGAGAAGGGCTGTGGGGCAACTGATAAATTGAAGATTCACATGCTAATGGTAGTGAATTTGCTTCTGCCTTTCTGTTAGTTCTTGTTGATACAGAGAGATTGATAGCCTGTGTTTCTTTTCTTCATATACAAACTGAATTATGATGACTTCTGCTTTCAGGATGTTCTAGGAATAGGCAATAGGTGCACCTGTGACTGTGTCTTCTGCTTTAATTCTAAGGCACAGGGTACCCTGAGGGGTTGGCATTATATTTTCTCTCCATGCCACCACCAGTGATATTGAAAATCCTCCTTTTGTGCTGCCTGCCCCTTTATTCAAATGGGTCAGCTGTCTGATCCACATCTTCTTTTAACTTCCCAGATTCCCTTTCATATTCATCTGGACCCATGTTCTTGTAGGTTGGGTGTTTTGTGGTGGGGAACTCTGAAGGTTGACTTCCTTTCACTCTTTACCTAGGCACTCTGCACCATGAGTCTTTACACCAGCCCAGCATGGGACAGCTCTGTGAATGTCTGGACAAGAAGTAAATCCTTGCTCTGTATCTGTATTCTCTCAAAAATCATGGGAAATTTTTTTTGGACCAACCCTAATTTTGGGAGGAAGCAAGCTAATCCTTCCATAGTCATCTTGAGGAAGGATAAGAAAAGTATAGCAACTTCTCATTAGCTTTGCTCTCTCCATCAGGTGACCTCACTTTCCCCTTGCCCACCTCAAGCCCTTTTTACATATCCACAAACAAAGGAAGGGATTGATATCGGTACCTGGTAAGTCCTATGGTGAGCTGTGTAGCCTAACCCTATAAGTAGGCTTTTAAATGAACTTAGATGGTGAGTACATAGTATCTTTTGTTCTCAGTCTAGTTGTCTCCATAGTGAATCCTGTACAATATGGTAACTTAGGGGAAATGGTGTTTCACATTCTCTTGTTATACTGGTATCAGGGAAAATGAGACAACAAAGCTCAGCAAAGGACACCAAACCAAGGCATCTTCATAAAGAAAAAATGCTTCAGGCCATCTCCCATTGGAAAACAAGAAGGCTTTGTGTCCAATTTTCAAAAAATGTTAGGTAAGTTAAGATAGTGCAAATTTTCCTCAAGTTGGAGCTAAGTAGTGCCTCCCTTTGGGCTAATTATAATCTAACTACCTAAATAATCCCCAGATGTTCTAAAAGTAACTAGATTCCCTCCTGTGGGAGATAGTGCTTTTATAACCTAGAGTTAAATCTTTTATCATCCAAGAATTTGGTTCACTGTTAGTGTTTGGAATTTTTCCCCATTTTACTACATATTAAAAATAAAGATAAGGCAGGAAAATTATACTGATTATCCACTATGTTCTAGGCACTTTCCATGTATTATCTCATTTAACATTTAAACTATCCTCACAGAATTACTATGTCAAATGAGATAGATCAAAAATATTTTGTAATGTGTAAACTGCTTTACAAATGTGAGTTTATTATATTTTCCACAATAAACCTATCATGCAGTGAAATGAAAAGCACCAAACCTTAGTAAAATGAAGAGACCATTAATGAGCTTCAATGTAGATACCAAGTTACAAGGTTGATGACAGTTATTTTTAATCTGCTAGTTTTCTTCTTTGAGAAGGATAGAAACATATCTCTTTAAGGTAATATCGCTCCAAAATAATAATAATAACACTATAGGCACAGTTTTTGGAGAACTGAAGTGTGACAAATAAGAAAACGATCATCTTTATTCTTTTGATACACATATGCTTACTTAAGAAAATTTTAAAAATCACTTCGAAGTCAAAATATATAAAACCAAAATATATTTTATGCCAAAATAGATTTCAATTGTGTATATTTTTAGGTAGTTTTAAAAAATTTTTTACTGGAGTATAGTTGATTTACAATGTTGTATTCTACTGAGGTGTAAGGCAAAATGAGTCAGTTATACATTTACATATATCAACTCTTTTTTTAGATTCTTTCCCCATATAGGTCATTACAGAGTACTGAGTAGAGTTCCCTGTGCTATACAGTAGGTTCTTATTAGATACCTATTTTATACATAGTAGTGTGTATATGTCAATCCCAAATTCCCAATTTATCCCTCCCCTACATTTCCCCTTGGTAACCAAAAGTTTGTTTTCTACATCTGTAACTCTATTTCTGTTTTGTAGATAAGTTCATTTGTATGCTTTTTATAGATTCCACGTATAAGAGATATCATGATATTTGCCTTTCTCTGTCTGACTTACTTCACTCAGTATGAGAATCTCTAGGTCCATTCATGTTGCTGCAACTGGCATTATTTCTTTCTTTTATAAGGCTGAGTAATATTCCATTGTATATATGTACAAGATCTTCTTTATCCATTCCTCTGTGAATGGACATTTAGGTTGTTTCCATGTCTTGGCTATTGTAAATAGTGCTGAAATGAATATTAGGGTGCATTTATCTTTTCAAATTATGGTTTTCTCCGGATATATGCCCAGGAGTGGGATTGGTGGATCATATGGTAGCTCTATTTTTAGTTTCTTAAGGAACCTCCTCACTGTTCTCCATAGTGGCGGTACCAATTTACATTCCCACCAACAGTGTAGGAGGGTTCCCTTTTCTCCACACTCTCTCTAACATTTATTGTTTTTAGATTTTTTGATGATAGCAATTCTGACTGGTGTGAAGTGATACCTCATTGTAGTTTTGATTTGCATTTCTCTAATGATTAATGATGTTGAGCATCTTTTCATGTGTTTTTTGGCCATCTGTATGTCTTCTTCAGAGAAATGTCTATTTAGATTTTCTGCCCATTTTTTTGAATTTTATTTTTTCTTAATACAGCACATTCTTAGTACTTATCTATTTTATACATATTAGCATATATATGTCAATTCCAATCTCCAAATTCATCCCACCACCACCACCCTCCTTTTCCCCCCTTGGTGACAAACAATGTTTGTTCTCTACATCTTTGTCTCTATTTCTTCCTTGCAAACGGATTCACCTGTAACATTTTTCTACATTCCACATATATGTGTTAATATACGATCTTTGTTTTTCTCTTTCTGACTTACTTCACTCTATACGACAGTCTCTAGGTCCATCCATGCCTCTACAAATGACTCAATTTCATTGTCTTTATGGCTGAGTAATATTCCATTGTATATACATGTACCACGTCTTCTTTATCCATTCGTCTGTTAATGGGCATTTAGGTTTCTTCCATGACCTAGCTATTGTAAATAGTGCTGGAATGAACATCGGGGTGCATATGTCTTTTTGAATTACGGTTTTCTCTGGGTATATACCCAGGAGTGGGATTGCTGGGTCATATGGTAATTATATTTTTAGTACTTTAAGGAACCTCCATACTGTTCTCCATAGTGACTGTATCAATTTACGTTCCCACCAACAGTGCAAGAGAGTTCCCTTTTCTCCACACCTTCTCCAGCATTTGTTGTTTGTAGATTTTCTGATGGCCATTCTGACTGATGTGAGGTGATACCTCATTGTAGTTTTCATTTGCATTTCTCTAATAATTAGTGACGTTGAGCAGCTTTTCATGTACCTCATGGACATCTGTATGTCTTCTTTGGAGAAATGTCTATTTAGATCTTACCCACATTATTTGATTGGGTGATTTCTTTTTTTTTACATTTAGCTGCAGACCTGTTTTTATATTTTGGAGATTAATCCCTTGTCAGTTGCTTCATTTGCAAATATTTTCTCCCATTCTGAAGGTTGTCTTTTCATTTTGGTTATGGTTTCCTTTCATGTGCAAAAGCATTTATGTTTAATTATGTCCTATTTTTTTTAATTTTTGCTTTTATTTTCATTACTCTAGAGGTGGGTCAAAAAAGATCTTCTGCAATTTCTGTCAAAGAGTATTCTGCCTCTGTTTTCCTCTGAGAGTTTTAGAGTGTCTGGCCTTACATTTAGGTCTTTAATCCACTTTGAGCTTATTTTTGTGTATGGTGTTAGGGAGTGTTCTAATTTCATTCTTTTACATGTAGCTGACCAGTTTTCCCAACACCAATTATTGAAGAGACTGTCTTTTCTCCACTATATATTCTTGCCTCTTTTGTACATTAGGTGACTATAGGTGCGTGGATTTATCTCTCTCTGGACTAGCTATCCTGTTCCATTGATCTATGTTTCTGTTTTTGCACCATAATCATACTGTTTTGATGACTGTAGCTTTGTAGTATAGACTGAACTCAGGGAGCCTGATTCTTCCAGCTCCATTTTTATTTCTCAAGACTGTTTGGCTATTCGTGGTCTTTTGTATTTCCAAACAAATTGTAAAGTTTTTGCTCTAGTTCTGTGAAAAGTGCCATTAGCATTTTCATAGGGATTGTATTGAATCTGTAGATTGCTTTGGGTAGTATAGTCATTTTCAAAATATCGATTCTTTCAGCCAAGAGCATGGTATATCTCTCCAACTGTTTGTGTCATCTTTGATTTATTTCATCAATATCATATAGTTTTCTGAGAACAAGTCTTTTGATGAGCTCTAGTAGTTTCCTTGTAGCCTCTTTAGGATTTTCTATGTATAGTATCATGTTATCTGCAAACAGCGACAGTTTTACTTCTTCTGTTCCAGTTTGGATTCTTCTTATTTCTTTTTCGTCTCTGATTGTTGTGGCTAGGATTTCTGAAACTATGTTGAATAATAGTGGCAAGAGTGGACATCCTTACCTTGTTCCTGATCTTAGAGGAAATGCTTTCAGTTTTTCAGCATTGAGAATGATGTTTTCTGTGAGTTTGTCATATATGGCCTTTACTATCTTGATGTAGGTTACCTCTATGCCCACTTTCTAGAGAGTTTTTATCATAAATTGGTCTTGAATATTGTCAGAAGCTTTTCTGCATCTACCAAGGATGATAATATGGTTTTTATTTTTCAGTTTGTTAATATGGTGTATCACATTGATTTATGTATATTGAAGAATCCTTGCATCCCTGGGATAAATCCCACTTGATCATGTTGTATGATCCTTTGAATGTGTTGTTAGATTTGGATTGCTAGTATTTTGTTGAGCATTTTTTACATCTATGTTCATCAGTGATATTGCCCTGTAATCTCCTTTTTTTGTGATATCTTTGTCTGCTTTTGGTATCGGGGTGATGGTGGCCTCATAGAATGAACTTCAGAGTGTTCCATCCACTGCAATTTTTTGAAATAGTTTCAGAATGGTTGGTGTTAACTCTTCTCTAAATGTTTGATATAATTCACCTGTGAAGCCATCTGGTCCTGGAGTTTTGTTACTTGGAAGATTTTAATCATAGTTTCAATTTCATTACTTGTGATTGGTCTGTTCATATTTTCTATTTTTTTCTGTTTCAGTCTTGGAAGGTTGTACTTTTTTAAGAATTTGTCCATTTCTTTTAGTGCCCATTTTATTGGTGTATAGTTTCTTGTGGTAGTCTCTCATGATCCTTTGTATTTCTACGGTGTCTGTTTAAATTCTCATTTTTCATTTCTAATTTTACTGATTTGAGTCTGCTCCATTTTTCTCTTCATGAGTCTGGCTAAATGATTATCAATTAAGTTTATCTTCTCAAAGAACGAGGTTTTAGTTTCATTGATCTTTTCTATTGTTTTCTTTGTCTCTATTTCATTTATGTCTGCTCTGATCTTTATGATTTCCTTCCTTCTACTAATTTTTGAGTTTGTTTGTTCTTTTTCTCTAGTTGCTTTAAGTGTAATGTTAGGTTGTTTATTTGAGATTTTTCTTGTTTCCTGAGGTAAGATTATATTTCTATATACTTCCCCCTTAGAACTGCTTTTGCTGTGTCCCACAGGTTTTGGATCATCGTGTTTTCATTGTCATTTGTCTCCAGGTATTTTCTGATTTACTCTTTGATTTCTTCGGTGATCCATTGGCTATTTAGTAACATATTGTTTAGTCTCTATGTGTTTGTGTTTTTTACATTTTTTTCTGTTATTAATTTCAATTGCATAGCATTGTGGTTGGACAAGCTGCTTGATATGATTTAAATTTTCTTAAATTTACCAAGGCTTGATTTGTGACCTAAGATGTGATCTATCCTGTTGATTGTTCCATGTGCGCTTGAGAAGAAAGTGTATTCTGCTGTTTTTGGATGGAATGTCTTATAAATATCAATTAAGTCCTTCTGGACTAAAGTGTCATTTAAGGCCTGTGTTTCCTTATTGATTTTCTGTCTGGATGATCTGTACATTGATGAATGTGGGGTGTTAGGGTCCCCCACTATTATTACGCTACTGTCAATTTCCCCTTTTATGCCTGTTAGCATTTTCCTTATATATTGAGGTGCTCTTATGTTGCATGCATATATATTTACAATTGTTATATATTCTTCTGGATTGATTCCTTCATCATTATGTAGTGTCCTTCTTTGTCTCTTGTAACAGTCTTTATTTTAAAGTCTATTTCATCTGATATGAGTATTGCTACTCCAGCTTTCTTTTGATTTCCATTTGCATGGGATATCTTTTTCTATCCCCTCACTTTCCATCTCTATGTGTCCTTAGGTCTGAAGTGGGTCTCTTGTAGACAGCATATATACAGGTCTTACTTTTGTATCCATTCAGCCAGTCTATGTCTTTTGGTTGAAGCATTTAATCCATTTACATCTAAGGTAATTATCGATATGTATGTTCCCATTGTCATTTTCATAATTGTTTTGGGTTTGTTTTTGGAGGTCTTGTTTCTTCCCTTCCTCTTTTGTTCTCTTCTCTTGTGGTTTGATGACCATCTTTAGTGTTTTGTTTGGGGTGTTTTCGTTTTTTTTAATGTGTATCTATTGTGGTTTTTTTGTTTTTTGTTTTGCATTTCCTATGAGGTTTTGATATAGCAGTATATATATGTATTTATAAATATATATTTATTTATATATATATATATATAAATATAGATACACAAGCTTGTTTTAAGTTGCTTGTCTCTTTCCCACGTAGAGAAGTTCCTTTAACATATGTTGTTAAGCTTATTTGTTGGTGCTGAAGTCTCTTAGCTTTTGCTTGTCTGTAAATCTTTTGATTTCTGTATCTAATCTGAATTAGAACCTTGCTGGGTAAAGAATTCTTGATTGTAGTTTTTTCCCTTTCATCACTTGAAATGTATTCTTCCACTCCCTTCTGGCCTACAGAGCCTCCCTTCTGGCCTTCTGGCCTTCAGTTTCTGCTGAAAAATTAGCTGATAACCTTAAGAGGATTCCCTTGTACGTTATTTGTTGCTTTTCCTTGTTGCATTTAATATTTTTTGTGTGTCTTTAATTTTTGTCTGTTTGATTAATATGTGTCTTGGCATGTTTCTTCTTGGGTTCATCCTGTATGGGTCTCTCTGCACTTCCTGGACTTGAGTGAGTGGTTCCTTTCTCATGTTAGGGAAGTTTTCATCTATAATATCTTCAAATATTTTCTCAGGCTCTTTCTCTTTCTCTTCTCCTACTGGGACCTATCTAATGTCAGTGTTAGTGTGTTTAATCTCAGAAGTCTCTGAGATTGTCCTCATTTCTTCTCATCCTTTTTTCTGTTTGTGGCAGTGATTTCCACCACTCAGGCTTCCAGCTCACTTATTCATTTTTCTGCTTCAGTTATTCTGCTATTAATTCCTTCTAGTGTATTTTTCATTTCAGTTTTTGTATTGTTCATCTCAGTTTGTTCTTTAAATATTCTAGCTCCTTCTTAAGCATTTCTTGTATCTTCTCAATCAGTGCCTTTATTCTTTTTCTGAGATTTTGAATCATCTGTACTATCATTATTCTGAATTCTTTTTCAGGCTGGTTGCCTATCTCCTCTTCATTTAGCTGTTCTTGTGAGTTTTTACCTTGTTCCTTTATTTTCAACGTATTTCTCTGTCATCTCATTTTGTCTACCTTTTTGTGTTTCTGGTCTCCTTTCCACAGTCTGCAGGATTGTAGTTCCTCTTTGTTCTAGTGTCTGCCCCCTGGTTGGAGAGCATGATACAGGGGCTTGTGCAGGCTTATTTTTCAGAGGGACTGATGCCTGCCCTCTGGTGGGTGGAGCTGGGTCTTGTGCCTTTGATGGGCAAGGCCATGTCAAGCAGTGTGTTTTGAGTTGGCTGTGAGCTCAGTGTGACTTTAGGCAATCTATCTTCTGATGGGTGGGTTTGTGTTCCTATCTTTTTGGTTGTTTGACCTGGCCTTCCAGGACTGCAGCCTGCATGTTGTTGGGTGGGTCCAGGTCTTGGTGCTGAAACGTGGACCTCTGGGAGAACTCACTCTGATCAATATTCCTTGATGTTTCCACTACCAGTGTCCTTGTCCTCACATTGAGCTATAGTTGACCTTCACCTCCCCAGGAGACCTTCCAAGATACCCAGGTAGGTGTAGCCCATGTTTCTATGGAGGTACTGCTTTGTGCTGGCTCCCAGTGCACATAAGACCTTGTGTGTGTCCTCCAAGAGTGGAGTCGTCCTGTTCCCCAGCTCTGTGGAGCTCCTGCACTCAAGTCCAACTTACCTTCAAGGCTAAATGCTCTGGGGGTTCTTCCTCCTGTTGCCAGACCCTCAGACTGTCTTGGAAGGCTACTTTTTATGTGGGAATGTCTCTGTGTAGCCTGTGTGGGTTTAATAACTTTTGGTGTGAGGGCTGTTTTTAGTATAGATGCCTGCCACCTCTTTCCTCAGTTAATGCTGGCTGTTATTGCCTTGATAGGAAGTGTGACTGATGTTTGGTGACCAGAGCCTTCAATAGATATTGAGCAAGGCCTTCCCTTTGCTCTGTGGTTGTCACTGCCCTGTCAGAGGTGGGGTCTGCTCCCTAGTTGTTGGAGTAGAGGCCTCCAGATCTCCCAGATCTGTTTCTTAGCAGTGTTTATAATCTGTGGTGAGAGGTAGGTGGGATCAGAGCACTCCCACTGGGAAGGAAGCCACTGAGTATTCCTCCCCTAGAGCTGTTCACCTGTGGGTGTGCTCTGTTCTGTCACCTTTAACCCATTTTGCGAGCTCTCAGATTACAGTGTTGTTGGCACTGCTCTCGGCACCACCTTCACTATGGGTATGCCAGCAATTGCCCTGGTGTCTCTCAGACGTTGTTACCAGGACAACAGCATCGATCCACTGAAGTCAGGTCCCAGGATTGCAGTAATCTTGGATCTGGACCCATTGTGAGCACTATGGGGGCAGCTCAGACTCTGGCCTGGCCCAAACCTCGTATGTGCCCACAAAGTCTACAGCCGCTAAAGCTAGACCTGTCTTGGCTGCAGGAGTACTCATTGTCTGTTCAGATGTTCTGCAGGAGCTGAGTTTATAAAGCTAGTTACATGGGTGTCAATTCATGGTTTGTGCAACTGCATGCAGAGATTTCAGCTTTTTTTCCTTAGTTGCACAACCTCTGGGGCTCAGCTGTGGTTTTGGCCCCAACTATGCGTGTGGGCCACCCACAGTGTTCTGCTCCTGAGGCTGCCCTGGAGCACACAAGTCTCCCCCAGCAAGGAGGGGGAGCAGAGGCAGTGACCTCCAGAGTTGTGGGAGCCCTGATGCGGACTAGTTGCATGTGGGAGCCAGCGGCCATAAGCATGAGAAAGCCAGCCCTGGAAGAAGTTCTTCCTAGTGTCCAGGGAGGCAAGGGTTAGCAAGTGGGGAGAGAGGCTACAGTGGTGCCCCCACTCCTTGTGCGTCACTCAAGAATGGTGCTTCGCTTCTATGGCAGTCCAGGTTTCCTCCACAAGCATTCCCCATAGTGGGTTTCCTCACTCCTGTCCCCTCAGGCTGTCTTTTTGCAGCCAACAGCAGTCCTCTCCCCAGGTCTGTTGTCTAAACCCCATGTTCCAGCACCCAGCCCGTGTCAGCACTGGCAGACACATGTCTCAGGTTGGGACACACAGGGCTGTGACACAGACCATCTGTGTATGTCTCACTCTGTCTTACCTGCCACAGACTAGTTGCTGCAGTCTCCTCTGTTAGCCCTCATAGCTCCCCTTCTGTCCCAACTGAGCTCCCCACTGTGAGGGGGCTTCCCCAGATGTGGGAACTTCTCCTCTCTTTCAGCTCCCCTACCAGGGGTGCAGGTCCTGTCCTGCTTCCTCTCCTCTCCCTTTTCCTTTCTTCTTTCATCTTACCCAGTTATGTGGGGATCATTCTTGTCCTTTTAGGTGTCTGAGGTCTTCTGCTAGTGTTCAGCCCATTGTCTGTGAGAATTGTTCCATTTGTAGGTGTATTCTTGATGCATTTGTGGGGAGAGATGAACTCCTCATCCTCCTACTCCTCCGCCATCTTGACTCCTCTAAAACTGAAGTTTTATAGTCACAATTTTCATTCTATTGTTTTAGTCATATGATAAAAGATATAACATTTCTCTATTTTCTCTTTAAAAAAACCCAATAAATCAAAAGTGGTACTCTAAAAGGAAGTTAGATCAGTGTAATCAGTTTTTATTATAAAGAAGATGTTTTCAACATTTCTTCTAACAGAGTACCATGAGGCTTATTCAAACCTACTTACAAGGGACAGGTTTTAAGTAACACTAAACTTGTTTCATGATCACGTAAAAGAGTCTTTGATTTATCGTTAGTCCAAATTTGTTTCAGATTACCCAGAATGTGTAGCTCCACAGTAAATATAGTAAGCCCCCTACATACGAACGAGTTCCATTCTGAGAGCACATTCATAAGTCCAATTTGTTTATAGGTCCAACAAACTTACCCTAGGTACCCAACTAACACAATGGCTCTATAGTACTGTACTGTAATAGGTTTATAATACTTTTACACAAATAACACATAAAAAACAAACACAAAAAAATAAAGAAAACATTTTTAATCTTACAGTACTTTGAAAAGTACAGTAGTACGAGCTACACCACCGCTACTTTTATGCTTGCTTCCAGACATCCTGGGCTTGAAATAAAGATACTGTACTACTGTACTGCAGACAGTACTGTACAGTAAAGTACACAAAAGCACAATTGCTTGTAGAGAATGCATGCATGTGACAATGACGCCAGACACGTGAACTAACTTACGTGACTGGACATGCAAACGCATGTTCACATCTTTGAAAGTTCACAACTTAAAGGTTCGTATGTAGGGGACTTACTGTACTACAAGGGAAAGTTATTTTCATCAGTATCACTATTTATAAAGTAATAAAACTTATATGAGGAAATTTCTAGACTACGTGTCTTGAATGTTCACAGTAACATGAAATTTTATCAGGAGGCTGTAGTCCTAGTGTACTTTTTTGAATGGTTTCTTGTATTGCTGAAGAAGATCAATACTCTTTTCCACCCATCAACTAAACTGCACTACATATTGTTAATCAAACATTGACTGTGCTTTCCTTCCTTCAGGCCATACTCCCACAATTCTCTCAGCCTTGAAGGAAGACTCTTCCCTCATCCTTGCCCATCCAAAGAAATTTACCTACACTTTAAGATTTACCTCCATGTTCCCCATGATGAAGCCTTTCTTAACCAAATGCATACAGACTGAAAAGCATTACCTCCTATGAATGCCCACAGCATGTTATATATTTATTAAGCTTATTTCATTTTTAATAAATATTTTATTTGGTCTTTTTAAAAAAAATATGGAATTATTTCACTGATATATTTTATTTCTCCATTACTAGATAGTCCTTTGAGCATAGGATCCTGTGCTGTATCCTCCACAACACAGCCTACCTCATACTGTGTTCTGTACAAATAGGTGTTCAATAAATGTTTGTTGAATTGAGATTTAACTAAATATCTAGATGATAGGGTTGCCTCCAATGTTAAGCTCAGTTCCAGAACACTCTAGATCTTGAAGATTTCTCTGACCTTCATCAGTATTACAGGGACTTGAAAACAATGTTCCAATTTGGTTATCATTGTAGAGGGATATTTATGTGGTAAATATGCTCTGTAATTTAACCTTGACAGCTTCTTTTTTTCTCTACACCTTTAGCCTAGAAAGTAAATATTTTCCTATGTCAGTCTATTTATCTGAGTAATATTACTCAATAAATTATTAAATGACAAAAGTGACTTAGACATCAAATGAGTTGAGATCAAATGAGTTGTGTGTTAGATGAAAGGAACATCAAGTTTGGAGTCAAAAGGCATCAAAGTGTCATTCTACCAATAATTAACATGCCCAATTCAATAAAATTTTCTGGGCTGCAAATTCCTAATATGTTAAAAGAAACATCATAACTCTCAACCTGTCTACCCTGTAGACTACTGAAAGTACATTGATTCATTCATCAAATATTTATTGAGGGCTCACTTTGTGTTAGACACTATTGTAGGAACAGGAGAAAAGAGTAATGAATACAAGAGAAAAGGCCCTGTTCTCATAGATTTTACATTCTAATTGGGAAAATGATAATAAAATAAACTACCAAACAATAACCAATAAATTATAAGGTAGCAATAAATTTAATAAGTAAGATAAATTAACATCATGTAAGAGAAAGATACTGGGGTAAACACTGAGACTGAGTGCCCAGGAAAGTCCTAATAAAAGATACATTTGAACTGAAAGCTGATTGGAAAGAAGGAGGAAGCATTGTAAATATCTGATGTCAGAATGTTCAGACAGAAGGAAAAACATGTTCAAAGGGCATTAGGTGAGAATAAATTTGCTGTGCTATTAGTAAAAATATATGGCTATTATGGCTAGAGCAGAGTGATGGAGCCAGTGGCAGAAAATGAGGGCAGAGAGATAAGCATAGTCCAGATTACTTAAGGGCATGTATGCCAAGGTAAATAGTTTAAATTTATTCTAGATATCATGGGGAGCCAACAAAGGGTGTTAAACTGAGAAGTAATGAAATCTTATTTATATTTTTAAAATATTACATTGACTGTGGAAAAGGAGTAAATTAAGTCAGTAACTGACAGCAGATTTTTCTATGCAGATGTTGACTACCTATCAGGTATTCACTTTTCACTCCCAAAACATAGAAATGCTCAATAAAATTTTATCAAATAAAAATTTTAAGACATAGATGAGCTCAAAAGAAAAGAAAGGAAATTCTCAAATATCAGAAATGAATAAGAATCTCAAAACCAGAGTGCTAAATACATTATATCATTTGATGTTATAATAACCTAGGAAGCTAGAGTCTAGACTTCTCAAGTGGCCTTGGATTTGTGAAAAAATTGAAACAAATCATTTGCATAAAGGCTGAGACACTGAAGGACTGCTACCTTCATGAAAAGTAGACCAGAAAATCCCACCCTCACAAGTCAGGGAATTAGACAGGCAGCTATCATCTGATCACTACTATGAAAGGAAAAAAATGTTCCTATAAGACCTAACACAGGCAAAAATAAATAAATAAAATAAATAAATTTATTAAAAAATAAAGTCTACATTATCAGGAAGAGCAGTTAAGGTAATGATATACAAAGAAATGATGTATGCAAAAGTGGAAAACTGTGGTCTCAGATGTTCCTTTATTATAAAATTTTATAAATTGAAAAAAAAAAATCAAAACCCCCAAACTGTGCAATGATTGGATATAGGATTTATATTTAAATTACTTTTATGGTTTTGGAAACCAAAGGCAAGAAACTAATATGAAAACTGACCTAAGACCAGTGAAACCACTGTGACAATGGCAGGAGCAAACACAGAAGCATTCTGTTGGGACTCTTCAACAATCCAGGGCTCTCTGGACATACATAACAAAAAAAATGTAAACACAAATAACATGAGCCCATATTTTAAAATTTAGCAAGACTCATCAGGAAAAAAATAGAGGGGACCAGAATAAATAAAATCAGAATGTAAAAAGAAAAGTTACAAACAACACAACAGAAATACAAAAAGATCATAAGAGAGTACTAAGAAAAATTATACACCAACAAAATGGACAACCTAGAAGAAATGCATAAATATCTAGAAATGTATAATTTCCCAAGACTGAATAAAAAATAAATAGAAAATACAAGCACACTGATTAGCAGTAATGAAATTGAATCAGTAATTTTAAAAAAATTCCCAACAAACAAAAGTTCAAGACCAAATGGCTTCACAGCTGAATCCTACCAAACATTTCAAGAGGAATTAACACCTATCCTTCTCAGACTATTCCAAAAATTGCAGAGGAGGGAATGCTTACAAACTTGTTCTACAAGGCCAGCATCACCCTGATAACAAAACCAGACAAATACCATGAAAAGGAAAATAACAGATCAATACCACTGATACATATAAATACAAAAGTCTTCAACAAAATATTTGCAAAATTAAATCAACAATATATTAAAAGAACCACACACCATGATCAAGTGAGAGTTATCCCAGGGTTGCAAGGATGGTTCAATATCCACAAATCAGTCAATATGATACACTACGTTAAAAATTTAAGAATAAAAACCATATGATCATCTCAATAGATGCAAAAAAGTTTTTAACAAAACTCAACATTCATTTATGATAAAAACTCTCAAAAAAATGGGTATAGAGGGGACATAACTCAATGTAATAAAGGCCTTATATAACAAACCTACAGCCAACATCATACTCAATGTGAAAAGCTGAAAGCACTTTATCTAACATCAGAAAAAAGACAAGGGTGGCCACTCTCACCACTTTTATTTAACATAGTATTGGAAGTCCTAGCCACAGCAGTCAGACAAGAAAAAAAATGAAAGGAATCCAAATTGGAAAGGATGAATTAGTAATATCACTGTTTGCAGATGACATGACACTATATATAGGAAATCCTAAAGACTCCACTAAAAACCTACTAGAACTGATAAATTAATTGAGTAAAGTTGCAGGATATACAAAATTAATATACAGAAGTCTGCTGCATTTCTCTACATAAACAACAAACTCTCAGAAAAAAAATTATGAAAACAATCCCATTCATAATTGCATGAAAATGAATAAAATACCTAGGAATAAATCTAACCAAAGATGTATAAGACCTGTACTTGGAAAACTATAAGACACTGATGAAAGAAATTAAAGATGAAACAAACAAATGGAAAGATATCCTGTGTTCATGAATTAGAAGTATCAATACTGTCAAAATGACCATACCACCCAAAGCAATCTACAGATACAATGCAATCCCTATCAAAATGCCAATGGCATTTTTCACAGAACTAGAACAAATAATTCTACAATTTGTATGGAAATACAAAAGACCCCAAACACTCAAAACAATCATAATGAAGAAAAGCAAAGCTGGAGGTATCACATTCCCTGACTTCAAACTATACTACAAAGATATAGTAATAAAAACACTATGGTACTGGCACAAAGACAAACAAATAATATCAATGGAACAAAATAGAGAGCCCAGAAATGAACTGACACTTAAATGGTCAATTAATCTTTGACAAAGGAAGCAAGCATATTCAATGGGGAAAAGATTTCCTCTTAAATAATGTTGGAAAAACTGGACAGTTACATGCAAAATAATCAAAGTGGACTACTTTCTCACACCATATACAAAAGAAAACCTCAAAATGGATTAAAGACTTATATGTAAGACCTGAAAGTGTAAAACTTTTAGAAGAAAATATAGTACACTCTTTTACATTGGTCTTAGCAATATTTGTTTTTGATAAGTGTCTTCAGGAATTGGGAACAAAAGCAAAAATAAGCAAATGGGACTACATCAAACTTAAAAGCTTTTGCACAGCAAAGAAAACTATCATCAAGACAAAAAGGCACCCTATTGAATGCAAGAAGATATTTGCAAATAGTATATCGGATAAGAGGTTAATATCCAAAATATACAAAGAACATATACAACTCAACATCAGAAAAAAAACAACCCAATTAAAAATGAACAGAGGACCTGAATAGACATTTTTCCAAAGAAGACATACAGATGGCCAACAGACAAATGAAAAGATGCTCAACATTACTCATTATCAGGGAAATGCAAATCAAAACCACCATGAGATATAACCTCACACCTGTCAGAATGGCTGTTATCAAAGAGAAAGCAAAGAACAAATGTTGGTGAACTTTTGCACAATGGTGAGAATGTAAATTGGTGCAGCTACTCTGGAAAATAGTATGGAGGTTCCTCAAAAAAATTTAAACAAAATAGAGCTACCATACAACTCAACAATTCCACTTCTGAGTATTTATCAGAAGAAAAATAAAACACTAATTCAAAAAGATATATACACCCCTATGTTCACTGAAGCATTATTCACAATACCCAAGATATGGAAGCAATCTAAGTGTTCTCCTTAGATGAATGGATAAAGAAGATGCACACACACACACACACACACACACTCACACACTAGAATCTTAGCCATAAAAAAGAATAAAATATTACCATTTGCAGGAACATGGATGGACCTAGTTGTTGTTATGCCAAATGTAATAAGCTGGACAGAGGAAGAAAAATAGTTTGATTTCACTTATATGTGGAATCTGAAAAATGAAACAAATAAACATAACAAAACAGAGACAGAGTCGTAGATACAGAGAACAAACAGGTGGTTCTCAGAAGGAGGTGGGTGACGGGATGATTGAAATAAGTGAAAGAGGTTAAGAGGTACAACTTTCCAGTTACAAAATAAATGAGTTACAGGGATGAAATGTACAGTGTAGGGAATATATTCAATAATAATGTAATATTTTGGGTGATGAAGGTGTCAAAAAGTACAAACTTTCAGTTATAAGGTAAATACTAGGGATGTAATGTGAAACATGATTAGTATAATTAATACTGCTCTATGTTTTATATATATATATACATATATATGTTGTTAAGATAATAAATCCTAAGAATTCTTGAAACAAGGAAAAAATTTTTTTTGTTTTACTTGTATTTTGTATCTCTATGAGATGATGGATGTTCACTATATATATTGTGGTAATCATTTCATGATTTATGAAGTCAAAACATTATGCTCTACACCTTAAACTTTTACATTGCTGTATGTCAATTATATTTCAGAAAAACTGGAAGAAAAAAAGTAAGATAAAATTTCAGAAATAAACTATCCACAATGAGAGTATATACATACACAGAAAAAGTAATGACAGAAATTTGAGAGAATGGAATATTCTGAAAGGGACTCTGAAATAAGTATGTTTAAAATTATAAAGGAATTCAAGAGGAAATGTAAGCCATAATGGAGTAGAAAAATACTATGAAAAAAGGCATATTTGCAAAAGAACAAAATAGAAATTATAGAAATGACAGTCATCAAAATTAAACTAAATAAACTTGGTAAGTAGCAGTTTGATACAGTCAGAGAGAAAATTAGTACTTTGAAAAGCAGAAAAATATGTGAAATAACAGACTGCAAGACACAAAAAAATAAAAAGATGAAAAATAGGAAATAGTTTGAGATGTGGAAAACACAGTGAGAGAATCCAACATACATGTTATGGACTGAATGTGCCCCATCAAAAATTAATATTTAGAAGCCCTAACTCCCAATGTGATGCTATTTGGAGGTAGGGCTTTGGGGAAGTACTTAGGTTTAGATTAGATCATGGGATTTAGATTAGGACCATCATGATGGGATTAGTGCCCTTATAAGAAGAGGAAGAAAGATTTCTCTCCCTCTCTCTCTCTCTCCCTTCCCCTCATCCCTCCCCATGTGTATGTACTGGGAAATGCCATGTGAGCACATAGTGAGAAGGTAGCCATCTTCAAACCATGAAAAGGGCTCTCACCAACTTGACTATCTTGCCATCCTGATTATGAACTTGTAGCATCCAGAACTGTGAGAAAAAAACTGTCTGTTGTTTAAGCGACCCAGTCTATGGTATTTTGTTGTTGCAGCCCAAGCAGACTAAGATGATAGCACATCTAAATGGAATTTAAGAACGAGAGAATAGAAACAATCAGAGAGAGAATTTTCTAAAGCTGAAGAAAGACCTGTGTCCTCAAATTGAATGAGCACACTGATTCCTGAGTATAATAAATACAAATAAATATTAAACTAGACATATTGTGGTATACCTGCAGAACAACAATAACTAAGAAAATATTGAGAGCTTTCAGAGAAATACAGTTTATCTACAAAGGAGCAATTAGACTGATAATATAGTTATTATAACAATAGTTGATTCCAGCAGACAATATAATACTCGACATGTAAAATAAAATTGAAGATGGAAGGGGGTAAATGGGGTCAAAATTTTTGAAAGACCTTTCATTTTTGTCAGGAGGACATTAGAGATATCAATTGATTTGTTAAAGTTTAATTACTTAAAGGATTCAAGTTTAACACATAACTTCCAAACCAGCATAGGATAAAAAGTAAGAGATAAAGAAAATAAGAAATCTAATGGAAGACAGGAAAGGAGAAAAAAAGGCAAAGGGAAAACATGGTAAATAGAAAACACAGAATGAGATGGTATAAATAAGTCAAAATATATCAGTAGTCACATTAAATATAAGTAGACAAAATTTATATATAAAGACAATACATTGTAGTTCACAAGAGCATGATCATTAATGTTATTGTAGATTTTATATAAAGTGAGATGTATGGATCCCATGTAAGGAAAAGAAAAGGTTGAATTGTTAAGCTGCCATTTGTGACACCATGGATGGACCTTGAGGATATTATGCAAAGTGAGATAAGACCGACAAAGACAAATACTATATGATTTCACTTATATGTGGAATCTGAAAAGTGAAACAAACAAAAAACAAATTCATAAATACAGAGAACAGATTGGTCATTACCAGAAGGCAGGGGCATTGAGGGTGGGTAAAATTGGTGAAGAGGATCAAAAGGAAAAAACTTCCAGTTATAAAGTAAATAAGTCACAGGAATGTAATGCACAACATAGGGAGTATAGTCAATAATATAGCATTAGCTTTTTATGGTGACAGATGATAACTAGACTTATTGTGGTGATCATTTCACAATGTATATAAATGTTGAATCACTATGTTGTACACCTGGAACTAATATACTATTGTATGTTAATTATACTTCAATTAAAAAAGAGGAAAGTGATTATGTTTTCATAGCAATGTTGTTTAAAACAAAATTTGAAAACTAATGTTAACCAAGGCATGGCCAAATAAGCTGTGATAAACCATATAAGGGAATTCTGGCTAACGGTTTAACTGAAGTAGCTCAGTAGGCATTAAAATGGAAATTTCATCAAATAGGAGATTAAAAGAAAGTCACAGAGTGATATATGTTATGATACCAATTATTTTAAATTACCCCCACACATAATATGAGGTGAAACCATGTGGAATTGCCAATACTTTGATTACTTAAATGGCATTTTATATAATTCAAATTAATTACTATGTAGTTTTATGGGTACATTTATGTGTCTAAATTAATAGAAAAAGCTCTGAAAGGATACACATTAGGAATGGTAGATGGGGGGACTTTAGATTTACATGTAATATTTTAAACTTTTTACAAGGAAAATATATTAATGTGTAATTTTATAGTTAATTTTTAAAATGTTACCTCATTATATCTATTTAGTGACTATTATGGACAAATCACAATGTAGCCAAATTTTGTGTATTTTAACATTGCTCTATTGTCCTCCAAGTGAAGAAGAATTTTTAAGACTTTGAATAATTTGACCTAACAGTTTACTTCCAATGGGCCTTTGATCTGTCATTCCAATTGTGTTCACACAAAAACCATTGCCAGAGCTGGATGGATTTACCAGGTAAATACAATATTTACAAATAAAATTTATTATCATTCAAGCCTTTTTTTTCAAAGTTGCAGTAATGCTCTATACATCCTAGAAAAGCTTTACCTTAGTGGAGAAAACAAATTTTCAGTAGGGCCTCATATTCCCAAGTTGAGAAAAATTCAGCATTCATCCCAAATTGCTGCTGGGGCAAGAAGGAAGTGAACTGTAGAGTGAGGTGTCAGCAACTCCCCAGTATCTGATGAAGCCCAACACATGCTCCCCACATTCTGAGCTGTGCTGTCAATCACCATTCACCAATAGCCTATTCTTCTTATACAATTGTCATCTGTTCCCCAGACATAAACATTTGGATATAATTTTTGTGGGCTGTCATTTATCATTATTTTGGGAATAAATAGACAGTAAAGCATACTTTGGAGTGGGTATTTCCCCTGTATTCCATATATCCTGGGCTTACAGAGAATATAGTTGCTTCCATTTTATACCTAAGTACCCTCCATTTTATCAACAGAAATTATAAAGTCTTTAAGGAGAAAAACCATCACTCGAGAGACTTCAGCTTCCACCTCAGGGAGGTTTTGACTTGTAATGATGAGCCATATAAGGCACATCAATCAGTCTGTTAGCCCAAGCAAACAAACAAGGATAAGCACAAAAATGATACTCTGTCATTTGAGTAATTTTTTCAATTATATAGTTACATGCAAGGAAAACTTACCCTGGCACTAAATTATAATTGTTGGCTTAATTCATACCAGTTGATCTGACAGGCCCATAAAATGTTTTTTCCTCTTTTGAACAAGTCTGCTTTTTGATTTCTGGATTCTTCTGTCAAAATGTTAGGCATGATCTCAATTCAACTCTCTAGCCAAATTAGTTTTCTCAACCCGTTAAAGTGGGTTTTGGTTTAAATCTCCAAGGTCCACACAGTTTCAGTTTTTACTTGGAGGAAGATGAAGAATTTCCACATTCACTTTACAAAGAAACTTCTTTATTTGAGGTAATAGTCTGGAGGATTAGGAAATGATAGGGAATTATTATTCTAAATAATCCAATTGCTTCTGTATGTAGCTGTGCTCTCATAGCAAAATATGCTTTCATATTACCTTGGTAGTCTTGTCATTCTTCCTTGCTCCCTATTTGCACTACTATATTTATTTATATAGAATTTTCTTCTTCAAAAATTCCCAAACATTTTCCAGATATTAGCTCATGGATTTAAGGAATAGAGGTTGTTATTGCCATTGTATGGCTGAATGAGAAGCATGAAGAAACGTATTTGTATACAAAAGTCTACTCATAGCAGAAACTCAATCATAGAACCTCGTGATACAAAGAGATGGAAGAGACCTTAGAAATTACTTCCTCCCACATTTTATAGATAAGGAATCTGAGATTTAGAGAAGGTGAATTGTTTAACCTCACACAGTATAACCTCAACTCATCATGACAAAGCTGAAGCTAGAACTCAGAACTTCAAACTCCAACACTAGTGCTATTTCCACTACAGCATGGTAAGCAAAGGTGTGTAGGATAAAACAAAGGGAAAGGAAAGAGATGAAGGAGTTTGTTCTGTACCATTTTAGGACACAATATCAACATGAATATTAAAGTAATTCAGTCTTAGAAATACTTCAAAGTTGATATGGCAATTCAAGTCCTACATATTTAGGGCTTACCATAGGAGAAAGGGAGAAAAACAATGATCTAAGAAGCTCTAGTCACCACAAAACAGTCAGAAGTCATAGGTTATTTAGATAAAATTGCTACAGTTGGGTGTCACATCTGGCACAGTAACATGGAACAATATTCTATACCTTAAGCCATCAGTTTACATTAATTTTCAGAAGGGCAAATATCACCTTCTTCTGCTATTTGCAGGGAGACTACTGCAGGGTTTAGAAGAACAACTAGAATGGAGATGACTTTATCTTCTGACATCTTGCATGTTAGATGAACTATGGAGAGAGAGCATAATGAACTTTGGGGCTCACATATAAGGAGTTATTCTTCAAGGTCAGAGATTGGATAGGTAAAATGTAGCTCCCTAGAGTTAGTGCCTGGCAAAAGAATGAGGGTTTCCTACCTGTTGTATATGCTTCACAAGTTACTTATAGTTGTGGTTCCCAAACTGTGTAATGAGACACTCTGTGGCATTTCAACAAACTAACAGTGGTGCCATCGGATATTTTACATTTTTGAGGGAAACACAGGAATATTCAACACCTATAATGCACTAGCTTGAGTTAATTGCATTTTCAACATTAGATTATGTCCCATTATTTTGATTATGTCACTTCTTTGCAAAGCAAGGTTTTCTGTAGTTGATGGGACAAAAGCAAATACTGTTAGGAATAAGGATTTAGTGGGGGATAACACAAGGGAGTTCCTTTGTGGTGATGGAACTGTTACATATTTTGATTGTGGGAGTGGTTACACAAATCTATACGAATGACAAAATTGCACAGAACTATGAATATATGCACTAATGAATGCTTGTAAAAACTGGTAAATTCTACTTAAGGTCTGTTGATCATACCAAAATAAATTTCCTGCTTTTGATATTGTACTATATCAAACAATATTATACATATTATATAATTACATATATGTTATACAAAAGATATATATATATATTATATAATATGTAAAATATTATCATTGAGGAAAACAAGGTGAATGTTTAACAAGATCTCTGTAATATTTTTAAAATATCTTTGTTGAGATATACTCACACAGGATACATTTTTTCCCATTTAAAGTACATCATTAAATTCTCTGTAGCGTATATATATACATATAGTTGTGCAGCCTTCAATCAATTTTTAAAAATTTTCATCACCCCAAATAGAAACCTTCTACCCTTTAGTTGTCACCCACGAACCCCCATGTTTCCCTCACCGTAGCCAACCACTAATTTATGTCTCTATAGATTTTCCTGTTTCAGAAATTTTACATGAATGGAATAATACAATATATTGGCCATTGTTACTGGCTTCTTTCACTTAGCATAACGTTTTCAAGGTTCATCCACATTGTAGCAGTACTTCATTCCTTTTTATTGCTGGATATTATTCCATTGTATGGATACGCATTTTGTTTATCTATTAAGAATAATGCTGTTATGGAAGTTCACTCATGGGGGGGATTAAGATGGAGGAGGAGTAAGAAGCAGAGTTCACCTCCCTCCACAGACATTGAAAATACATCTACAAATAGAATTATTCACACAGAACAACTACTGAGTGCTGACAGAAGACCTCAGATGTCTGAAAAGACAAGAAAACCTCCATGTAACTGGGTAGGACAAAAGGAAAAAGAAAAAGAAGGAATCAGGGTGGGACCTGCATCCCAGGGAGAGAGCTCTGAAGGAGGAAAGGTTCCCGCACCTTGGGAAGGCTCCTCACCAGCAGAGAAATTAGACTGGATGGAGGGGGGAGTTTTGGAGCCTAAAAAGGGGAGAGCAGCAACCAGTTTCTGGAAGGCAAAACAGAGAGTAACCTGCACCACCACCCTGTGCTCCCCAAACTAAGATACCCCTCTGTCTGTCAGTGTGAGTGGAATTCGGGTGCTAAAGCTCAGACTCTGAAGCTCAGTCTGAGGGAGAGGACTAGGGTTAGATGCGGAAGCAGCTTGAAGAGGCTGGGCCATGGCAACTGAGGGTGTACTAGGAAGAAGCCCAGGCCAACCAGAGAGGCAAGGCAAAATTATTGGGAGGTGCACCAGGAGAGGGGCAGGACCACCATAAAAGCTTCTTTCCCTGTGAGCACTCTCAGACAACAGGACACTGCCTAAAGGAGCTCTGGGGCAGGTGCAAATCACTGCCACCATCTTGGGCTCCAGAGGTGGGCACTGGCCACCTCTTCCAGGCCCTTGGGCAGACACCAGGAGCCACCTCTGCTCACCCAGAAGGAAGTGGAGAGTTCCCGAAACTAGAAATTCCACCAGTGGGTCGTAGGACACACCCCCACTGACCCAGAAGGGTGTGGACAGATCCAGCCACTAGCAATTCTGCCAGCAGGTCCCAGGACCCACCCCGACTGACCAGAAAGGCACAGACAGCTTTCCCCACTGGGAATTCCACTGTGGGCAGCAGGACCTGCTCCTGCTGACCTGGAGGGACGAGGACAGGTCCTGCCACTGGGAGTTCTGCCAGTGGGCCCCAGGACGTGCCCATGCTGTCCCAGGAGGGCGTGGATAGCTGCCACAACTAGAAGGTCCATGTTAGTGGATGCCGGAACATGCCCTGCTGCACTGGGAGTGCGCAGATAGCTCTCCCTACTAGGAAATCCATCAGTAGGTGCCAGAACATGCCCTGCTGTTCCAGGAAGGCAAAGATAGCTCTCATTACTAGGAAACCTGACAGGGGGTGCTGGGACATGTTTTGCTGTCCCAGGAGGGTGCAGATAATTCACCCCACTAGGAAATACATCAGGAGGTGCCAGGATTTGTCCCTACTGTCCTGAGAGCATGTGGATAGCTCCCCCACTAGGAAATTTGCCCAAAGGAGGAGCTGACCACAGCTGAGCCCCAGGGGCTATGTGACTAAGGAAGAAGAGCTAAAATCTTTTCTCATGGCTGCGTGAATTGTGGAGTTACAACTCTGCTGATGGCTTCCTAAATTCAGCACCTGCAAAACATCCGAAAGGACAACAAGTTCTCTTGCAGCTAGGATGGGTCTGGGTTTAGCAGCTGTGGGCTCTGTGGGCATGTACATGTTGGGGGTAGAACAAGACCAGAGTACAAGCTGCCTCCATAGCTCCTGCAGTGAGTCCAGGTGCATGACTACTGCAGTACTGGGACCTAACCTCAGTGGACTTATGCTGCTGGCTGTGTAAAAACAATGCCTGAGGGTCACCAGGGCCAATTGCCAGCATAGCCACAGTTAAGGCAAGACTGTAAGTATTGCCAACAACATTATACTTTGTGAGCCCTCAAAACAGGTGAAAGGGGAAACAGCAGAGCACATTCACAAGTGAACAGCTCCCAAACAGGAAAACTCAGTGGCTTCACTCCTAGTGGGAGTGCTCCAATCCCACCTACCTCACACTGCAGATTAGAGTAACAGATAATAAACAGATCTGGGGGCCTCTACTCAAACAACTAGGGAGCAGACCCCATCCCTGACAGGGCAGTGACAAACATGGAGCAAAGGGGAGGCCGTGCTAGATATCTAAGGGAGGCTCTGATGACCACAACACCAATCAAGCTCCCTATCAAGGGGATAAAGGCACAAGCCTCTGGGCAAAACTACCTATCATGGGGCAGACACCAGAAGAAAGTGGAATTGCGAACCTGCAGCCTGTGGAGAGGAGAACACATACACAGTAAGTCTGACAAAATGAGACAACAAAGAAGTATGTTGTAAGTGAAGGAACAGGATAAAAACCTACAAGAACAACTAAATGAAGGTGAGATAAGCAATCTATCTGAAAAAGGATTCCGAGTAATGATAGTAAAGATGATCCACGATCTTAGAAATAGAATGGAGGCATGGATCAAGAAGATACAAGGAAAGTTTAAAAAAGAACTAGAAGAACTAAAGAACAAACAAACAGAGATAAACAAGATAGTAACTGAAAAGAAAAATACACTAGAAGGGATCAATAGGAGAATGACTGAGGCAGAAGAACGGATAAGTGACCTAGAAGACAGAATGGTGGAAATTTCTGCCACAAAACAGAATACAAAAAGATAAAATAAAAAAAAAAGAATGAAAAGAAATGCAGACAGTCTCAGAGACCTCTGGGAAAACATTAAACAAACCAACATTCAAACTATAGGAGTCCCAGAAGAAGAAGAAAAAGAGAAAGGGCCTGAGAAAATATTTGAAGAGATCACAGTCGAAAACTTCCCTAACAGTGGAAAGGAAATAGTCACCCAAGTCCAGGAAGCACAGAGAGTCATATATGGGATAAACCTAAGAAGGAATGCGCTGAGACACACACTGATAAAACTAACAAAAATTAAATACAAACAAAAAATATTAAAAGCAACAAGGGAAAAGAAACAAATAACATACAAGGGAATTCCCATAAGGTTATCAGCAGATTTTTCACCAAAAACTCTGCAGGCCAGAAGGGAGTGGCAAGATATTTTAAAGTGATGAAAGGGAAAAACCTACAACCAAGAATACTCTACCCAGCAAGGACCTCATTCAGATTTTTTTTTAATTTATTTATTTATTTATTTATTTTTGGCTGTGTTGGGTCTTCGTTTCTGTGCAAGGGTTTTCTCTAGTTGCGGCAAGCGGGGACCACTCTTCATCGTGGTGCGCGGGCCTCTCACTATCGTGGCCTCTCTTGTTGGGAGCACAGGCTCCAGACGCACAGGCTCAGTAATTGTGGCTCACGGGCCTAGTTGCTCCACAGCATGTGGGATCCTCCCGGACCAGGGCTCAAACCCGTGTCCCCTGCATTGGCAGGCAGACTCCCAACCACTGCACCACCAGGGAAGCCCCTCATTCAGATTTGATGTAGAAATAAAAAGCTTCACAGACAAGCAAAAGTTAAGAGAATTCAGCACCACCAAACCAGCTTTACAACAATTGCTAAAGGAATTTCTCTAGGCAAGAAACACAAGAGAAGAAAACAAAAGAGGAAGGGAAGAAAAAAGACACAAAAACAAACCCAAAACAATTAAGAAAATGGCAATGGGAACATACATATCGATAATTACCTTAAATGTTAATGGATTAAATGCTCCAACCGAAAGACATAGACTAGATGCATGGATACAAAAACAAGACGTGAATGTATACTGTCTACAAGAGACCCACTTCAGACCTAGTGACTCATACAGACTGAAAATGAGGGGATGGAAAAAGATATTCCAGGTAAATGGAAATAAAAAAAAGGTGGAGTAGCAATACTCATATCATAAAAAATAGACTTTAAAATAAAGACTGTTACAAGATACAAGGAAAAATAGTACATAATGGTCAGGGGATCAATCCAAAAAGAACATTTAACAATTGTAAATATTTATGCACCCAACGTAGGAGCACATCAATACATAAGGTAAATGTTAACAGCCATAAAGTGGGAAATCGACAGTAACACAATAATACTGGGGGACTTTAACACCCAACTTACACAAATGGACAGATCATCCAGACAGAAAATTAATAAGGAAACACAAGCCTTTAGACACATTAGAACAGATAGAATTAATTGATATTTATAGGATATTCCATTTGAAATCAGAAGAACACACTTTCTTCTAAAGTGCACATGGAACATTCTCAGAAAATTGAAATAATATCAAGCATCTTTTCTGACCACAATGCTATGAGATTAGAAATCAATTACAGAAAAAAAAAAAAGCTGTAAAAAGCACAAACACATGGAGGCTAAACTATATGCTACTAAATAACCAATGGATATTCAAAGAAATCAAAGAGGAAATAAAAAAAATACCTAGAAACAAATGACAATGGAAACATGATGACCCAAAACCTATGGGATGCAGCAAAAGTAGTACTAAGAGGGAAGTTTATAGGAATACATTCTTACCTCAATATACAAGAAAAATCACAAAGATACGACCTAAACTTACACCTAAAGCAATTAGAGAAAGAACAAACAAAATCCAAAGTTAGTACAAGGAAAGAAATCATAAATATCAGAGAAGAAATAAGTAATATATGAACGAAGTAAACAATAGCAAAGATCAATGAAACTAAAACCTGGTTCTTTGAGAATAAAAACCAAACTGATAAACCTTTACCAGACACATCAAGAAAAAAGGGAGCTAAAATTAGAAATGAAAAAGAAGTTAAAACTGACACTGCAGAAATACAAAAGATCATAAGACACTACTACAAGCAAATATATACCAATAAAATTGACAACCTGGAAGAAATGGACAAATTATTAGAAAGGTACAACCTTCCAAGACTGAACCAGAAAGAAATAGAAAATATGAATGTACCAATCACAAGTACTGAAATTGAAACTGTGATTAAAAATCTTCCAACAAACAAAATTGAAGGATCAGATGGCTTCACAGGTGAATTCTATCAAACATTTAGAGAAGAGCTAATATTTATCCTTCTCAAACTCTTCCAAAAACTCACAGAAGAAGAAACATTCCCAAGCGCATTCGATGAGACCACCATCACCCTGATACCAAAAGCAGACAAAGATATCACAGAAAAAGAATATTGCAGACCAATATCACTGATGAACGTAGACACAAAAATTATCAACAAAAGGCTAGCAAACCGAGTCCAACAGCACATTAAAAGGATTACACACCATGATCAAGTGGGATTTATCCCAGGTATGCAAGGATTCTTCAGCATGCAAATCAATCAATGTAATACGCCATATTAACAAATGGAAGAATAAAAACCATATGATCAACTCAATACATGCAGAAAAAGCTTTTGACATAATTCAACACTCATTTATGATTAAAAACTCTCCAGAGGGCTTCCCTGGTGGCGCAGTGGTTGAGAATCCGCCTGCCAATGCAGGGGACACGGGTTCGAGCCCTGGTCTGGGAAGATCCCACATGCCGCGGAGCAGCTGGGCCCGTGAGCCACAATTACTGAGCCTGTGCGTCTGGAGCCTGTGCTCCGCAACAAGAGAGGCCACGATAGTGAGAGACCCGCGCACCACGATGAAGAGTGGCCCCCGCTTGCCACAACTAGAGGAAGCCCTCGCACAGCAACGAAGACCCAACACAGCCAAAAATAAAAAAATTAATTAATTAATTAAAAAAAAAAACCTCTCCAGAAATTGGGCATAGTGGGAGCCTACTTCAACATAATAAAGACCATATATAACAAATCCACAGCAAACATCATTCTCAATGATGAAAATCTGAAAGCATCTCCTCTATGATCAGAAACAAGGCAAGGACATCCACTCTCGCCACTAATATTCAACATAGTTTTGGAAGTCATAGCCACTGAAATCAGAGATGAAAAAAGAAATAAAAGGAATCCAAATTGGAAAAGAAGAAGTAAAACTGTCACTGTTTGCAGATGATGTGATACTATACATAGTAAATCCTAAAGATGCCACCAGAAAACTACTAGAGCTAATCAATGAATTTGGTAAAGTTGCAGGATACAAAATTAATACACAGGAATCACTTTCATTCCTATACACTAACAACAAAAGATCAGAAATAGAAATTACGGAAACAATCCCTTTTACCATTGCAACAAAAAGAATAAAATACCTAGGAATAAAACTACCTAAGTGATCAAAAGACCTGTACTCAGAAAAGTATAAGATATTGATGAAAGAAATCAAAGACGGCACAAACAGACAGGGAGATATACTATGTTCTTGGACTGGAAGTATCAATATTGTGAAAATGACTATACTACCCAAAGCAATATACAGATTCAATGCAATCCCTATTAAATTACCAATAGCATTTTTCACAGAATTACAACAAAAAATTTTCCAATTTGTATGGAAACAAAAAAGACCCTGAATAGCCAAAGCAATCTTGAGAAAGAAAAACGAAGCTGGAGGAATCAGGCTCCCTGACTTCAGACTATACTACCAAGCTACAGTAATCAAGAGAGTATGTAACTGGCACAAAAACAGAAATGTAGATCAAGGGAACAGGATAGAAAGTCAGAGATGAACCCACGCACCTATAGTCACCTAATGTATGACAATGGAAGCAAGAATATACAATGGAGAAAAGACAGTCTCTTCAATAAGTGGTTCTGGGAAAGCTGTACAGCTACATGTGAAAGAATGAAATTACAATACTCCTTAACACCATACACAAAAATAAACTCAAAATAGATTAAAGATCTAAATGTAAGACCAGACACTATAAAACTCTTAGAGGAAAACATAGGAAGAACACTCTTTGACAGAAATTGCAGAAGATTGTTTTTGATCCGCCTCCAGTGTAATGAAAATAAAAATAAAAATAAACAAATGGGATCTAATTAAACTTAAAAGCTTTTGCACAGCAAAGGAAACCATAAACAAGATGAAAAGACAACCCTCAGAATGGGAGAAAATATTTGCTAATGAAGCAAATGACAAGGGATTAATCTCCAAAATATACGAACAACTCATGCATCTCAATATCAAAAAAACTAATAACCCAATCAAAAAATGTGGGCAAGACCTAAATAGACATTTCTCCAAAGAAGACATACAGATGGCCAACAAACACATGAAAGAATGCTCAACATCATTAATCATTAGAGAAATGCAAATCAAAACTACAATCTCACACCGACCAGAATGGCCATCATCAAAAAATCTACAAAGAATAAAGGCTGGAGAAGGTGTGGAGAAAAGGGAACCCTCCTACACTGTTGGTGGCAGTATAAATTGGTACAGCCACTATGGAGAACAGTATGGAAGTTCCTTAAAACATTAAAAATAGAGCTACCATATGACCCAGCAATCCCACTCTTATGCATGTATCCAGAGGAAACCACACTTTGAAAGGATGCATGCACTCTGATGTTCATTGCACTATTTACAATAGCCAGGACATGGAAGCGATGTAAATGTCCAGACAGATGAATGGATAAAGAAGATGTGTTACATATATACAATGGAATATTACTCAGCCATAAAAAGGAATGAAATAGTGCTATTTGCAGAGGCATGAATGGACCTAGAGGTTGTCATACAGAGTGAAATGAGTCAGTAAGAGAAAAGCAAATATCATATAATATCACTTATATGTGGAGTCTAGAAAAATGGTACCAATGAACTTATTGGCAAAGCAGAAATAGAGTCACAGATGTATAAAACAAACTTGTGGTTACCGGGGGAAGGGTTGGGTGGGATGATTTGGGAGAATGGGATTGCCATATATACACTACTATGTATAAAATAGCTAACTAAAGAGAACCTTCTGTTTAGCACAGGGAACCCTACTCAATGATCTGTGTGACATAAATAGGAAGGAAATCTAAAAAAGAGTGGATATATGTATACGTATAACTGATTCACTTTGCTGTAGAGCAGAAAGTAATACAACATTGTAAAGCAACTATACTCCAATAAAAATTAATAAAGAAAAGAATAATGCTGTTATGAATATTCACGGAAAAGCTTTTGTGCTGGCATATGCTTTCAATTCTCTTGGGTATATACCTAGGCTGGAATTGTTCACTCATATGATAACTCTGTTTAATCTGTTGAGGAATGTCAGACTATTTTCCAAAATAGCTATAACATTTTATATTCTTACCAGCAGTGTAGACAGGTTTCAATTCATCCACATCCTCTCCAACACCTGTTATTATCTATTTTTAATTATATCTATCCTAGCAGGTGTGAAGCATTATCTCATCATTTTGCTTTGGATTTCCCTGATGACTCAAGGTTCGAGCATCCTTCTGTGTGCTTATTGGTCTTTGGCATACCTTTTTTTGGAGATATGCCTACTCATATATTTTGTCCATTTTTAAAAAAATTTTAGTTGGAATATAGTTGATTTACAATGTGTTAGTCTCAGGTGTACAGCAAAGTGAATCAGTTATACATATTACTTTGTCCATTTTTAATTGCATTTTTTTCTCTTTTTATTATTGAGTTTCAATAGTTCTTTATATATTCTAGATACAAGCACCTTATCAGATATTTGACTGTAAACATTTTCTCCCATTCAGTGGGTTGTCTTTTCAATTTCCTGATATTATCCTTTGAGGCAAAAAATGTTTAATTATGGTGACCTCATTTCTCTATTTTTTTCCTTTGGTTAATAGTGTTTTTTTTTTTTAATTGAAGTATGGTTGACTTACAATGTTGTGCCCATCTCTGCTGAACAACAAAGTGACTCAGTTTTACACATATATACATTCTATTTTTTATATATTCTTTTCCATTATGGTTTATCCCAGGAGATTGGATATTGTTCCCTGTGATATACAGCAGGACCTCATTGTTTAACCATTCTAAATGTAATAGTTTGCATCTACCAACCCCAAAATCCCACTCCATCCTTCTCCTTCCCCCCTCACCCTTGGCAACCACAAGTTTTATCTTTATGTATGTGAGTCTATTTCTGTTTTGTAGATATGTTTACTTGTGCCATATTTTAGATTCCACATATAAGTGACATCATATGGTATTTGTCTTTCTCTTTCTGACTTACTTCACTTAGTATGATAATCTCTAGGTCCATCCATGTTGCCACAAATGGCAATATTCATTTTTTATGGCTGAGTAATATTCCATTGTATATATGTACCATATCTTCTTTATCCATTCATCTGTCGATGGACATTCAGGTTGTTTCAATGTTTTGTTTATTGTGAATAGTGCTGCTATGAATACAGGGGTGCATGTATATTTTTGAATTATAGTTCTGTCCAGGTATACGCCCAGGAGTGGGATTGCTGGATCACATGATAACTCTAGTTTTCTGAGGAACATCCATATTGTTCTCTATAGTGGCTGTACCGATTGACATTCCCACCAACAGTGTAGGAGAGTTCCCGTTTATCCACACCCTCTCTGGCATTTGTTATTTGTTTACTTTTTAATGATAGCCAATCTGGCCATTATGAGGTGGTACCTCATTGTTGTTTTGATTTGCATTTCTCTAATGATTAGTGATGTTGAACATATTTTCATGTGCCTACTGGCCATCTGTATGTCTTCTTTGGAGAAATGTCTATTAAGGTCTTCTGCCCATTTTTCGATTGGGTTGAGTGTTTTTTGTTGTTAAGTTGTATGAGCTATTTGCGTATTTTGGAGATTAAGTCCTTGTCAGTTGCATTATTTGCAAATATTTTCTCCCATTCCGTAGGTTGTGTTTTTTTTTTTTTTATGGTTTCTTTTGCTGTGCCAAAGCTTGTAAGTTTGATTAGGTCCCATTTGTTTATTTTCGTTTTAATTACTATTACCTTGGGAGATTGAGAGAATGTGAAAAATACTTTTAAAAATCACAGTAAAAAAAATATAAATTACCTAGGTATAAACTTGAGCAAGGAGATGAAAGACTTATACACTGAGAACCATAAAATATTAATGAAGGAAATTATAGAGGATTCAAAGAAATGGAAAGATATCCCATGCTCTTGTTAAAATGGCAGTACTACTCAAAGCAATCTACAGATTTCATGTGATCCCTATCAAGTTAACCATGACGTTTTTCACAGAATTAGAACAAATTCCAAAAATTTATATGGAACCATAAAAGACCCAGAATTGCCAAAGCAATCCTGAGGAAAAAAAAACAAAGCAGGAGGCATAACTGTCCCAGACTTCAGACGATACTACAAAGCTACAGTAATCAAAACAGTGTGGTATTGGTACAAAAACAGACATATGGATCAATGCAACAAAACAGAGAGCCCAAAAATAAACACACGCACCTATGGTCAATTAATCTTTGATAAAGTAGGCAAGAATAAAAAATGAGAAAAAGAGAGTCTCTTCAGCAAGTGGTGCTGGGAATGTTGGACAGCTGCATGTAAATCAATGAAGTTAAAACGCATCCTCACACCATGCACAAAAGTAAACTCAAAATGGCTTAAAGACTTAAAACATGACACCATAAAACTCTTAGAAGAGATCACAGGCAAAACGTTCTCTGACATAAATCATATCAATGCTTTCTTTTTTTTTAATTTTTATTTTATATTGGAGTATAGTTGATTAACAATGTTGTGTTAGTTTCAGGTGTACAGCAAAGTGATTCAGTTATATATACATGTATCTATTATTTTTCAAACTCTTTTCCCATTTAGGTTATTACAGTGTTTTGAGCAGAGCTCCCTGTGCTGTACAGTAGGTCTTTGAAGGTTATCTATTTTAATTATAGCAGTGTGTACATGTCAATCTCAAACTCCCAATCTATCCCTCCCCTTCACCCTTCCTACCTGATAACCGTAATTTCATTTTCTAAGTCTGTGAGTCTGTTTCTGTTTTGTAAATAATTTCATTTGTACAAGTTTTTTTAGATTCCAAATATAAGTGATATCTTACGATATTTGTCTTTCTCTGTCTGGCTTATTTCATTTAGTATGATAATCTCCAGCTCCATCCATGTTGCTGCCAATGGCATTATTTCCTTCTTTTTAATGGCTGAGTAATATTTCATTGGATATATGTACCACATCTTCTTTATCCATTCATCTGTTAAAGGACATTTAGGTTGCTTCCATGTCTTGGCTATTGTAAACAGCACTGCAATGAACATTGTGGTGCATGTATCCTTTCAAACCATGGTTTTCTCTGGATATATGCCCAGGAGTGGGATTGGTGGATCATGCGGTAGCTCTATTTTCAGTTTCTTAAGGAACCTCCATACTGTTCTCCGTAGTGGTTTTACCAGTTTATATTGCCACCAACAGTGTAGGAGGATTCCCTTTTCTCCACACTCTTTCCAGCATTTTGATGGGTGTGAGGTGATATCTCCTTGTAGTTTTGATTTGCATTTCTCTAATTAGTGATGTTAAGCACCTTTTCATGTGCTTTTTGTCCATCTGTATGACTTCTTCAGAGAAATGTCTATTGAGGTCTTCTGCCCATTTTTTGATTTGGTTGTTTGTTTTTGGATATTGAGCCACATGAGCTGTTTGTAAATTTTGGAGATTAATCCCTTCTTTGTTGCATGGTTCACAAAGATTTTCTCCCATTCTGCAGACTATCTTTTTGTTTTGTTTATGATTTCCTTTCCTCTGCAAAAACTTTTGAGTTTACTTATGTTCTATATTTTTTAGTTTTTATTTACCTTAGTCAAGGAGACAGATCAAAAAAGATATTACTACGATTTATGTCAAAGAGTATTCTGCTTATGTTTTCCTCTAAGATTTTTTTAAGATTAACATTCTTATTTTGATATTGATGTATAGTTGATTTACAATGTTGTGCCAATCTCTGCTGTACAGAAATGTGACTCTGTTATACACATATATACATTTTTTTATGTTGTTTTCCATTATGGTTTGTCACAGGATATTGAATATAGTTTTGAATATAATTCGCTGTGCTATACATTAGGACCTTGTTGTTTAGCCATTCTAAATGTAATAGTTTGCATCTACCAACCCCAAACTCCCAATCAATCCCTCTCCCTCCTCCTCCCTCTTGGAAACCACAAGTCTGTTTCTGTTTTGTAGATAGGTGCATTTGTGCTATATTTTAGATTCCACATATAAGTGATATTGTATGGTATTTGTCTTTCTCTTTCTGACTTACTTCACTCAGTACGATAATCTCCAGTTACATCCATGTTGCTGTAATGGCATTATTTCGTTATTTTTTTTCACTGAGTAGTATTCCACTGGATATATGTACCACATCTTTATCCATTCATCTTTTTTTTATTGCAGTATAATTGCTTTACACTGTTGTGTTATTTTCTGCTGTACTATGAAGTGAATCAGCTATAGGTATACATATATCCTCTTCTACTTGGACCTCTATCCCACCAAACTCCATCCTACCCATCTAGGTAATCACAGAGCAACAAGCTTGGCTCCCAGTGCTATACAGCAGTTTCCCACTAGCTTTCTATTTAACACATGGTAGTGTATATACATCAATTCTAATCTCCCAATTCATCTCACCATCCCCTTCCCCCCTCCATGTCCGTACCTCTGTTCTCTATGTCTGCATGTTTATTCCTGTCCTGCAAATAGGTTTATCTGTACACTTTTTCTGGATTCCACATATATGCTTTAATATATGATATTTGATTTTCTCTTTCTGACGTACTTTGCTCTGTATGACAGACTCTAGTTCCATCCACATCTCTACAAATGACCCAATTTCGTTCCATTTTATGGCTGAGTAATATTCCATTGTATATATGTACAACATGTTCTTCATCCATTCATCTGTTGGTGGACATTCAGATTGCTTCCATGTCCTGGTGATTGTAAATATTGATGAAATGAACATTGGGGTACTGTGTCCTTTTTAATCATGATTTTCTCAGGGTACATGCCCAATAGTGGGATTGCTGGGTCATATGGTAGTTCTATGTCTAGTTTTTTAAGGAACTTCCATACTGTTCCCCATAGTGACTGTGTCAATTTACATTCCCACTGACATTGCAAGAGGGTTCCCTTTTATCCACACTCTCTCCAGCCTTTATTGTTTGTAGACTTTTTGATGACAGCCATTCTGACCAGTGTGAGGTCAAAACTACCTCACTGTAGTTTTGATTTGCATTTCTCTAATAATTAGTGATGTTGAGCATCTTTTCATGTGTGTCTTGACCATCTGCATCTCTTCTTTGGTGAAATGAGTATTGAGGTCTTCAGCCCATTTTTTGATTGGGTTATTTGTTCTTTTGATATTGAGCTGCATGAGCTGTTTGTATATTTTGGAGATTAATCCTTTGGCAGTTGCTTCATTTGCAAATATTTTCCCCCATCCTGAGGGTTGGTTTTCCATCTTGTTTATGGTTTCCTTTGCTGTGCAGAAGCTTTTAAGTTAATTAGGTCCCATTTGTTTATTTTTGTTTTTATTTTCATTACTCTAGGAGGTGGGCCAAAAAAGGTCTTGCTGTGATTTATGTTAAAGAATGTTTTTCCTATGTTTTCCTCTAAGAGTTTTATAGTGTCCAGTCTTACATTTAGGCCTTTAATCCATTTTGAGTTAATTTTTGTGTATGGTGTTAGGTAATGTTCTAATTTCATTCTTTTACATGTAGCTGTCCAGTTTTCCCAGCACCACTTATTGAAGAGACTGTCTTTTCTCCATTGTATATTCTTGCCTCCTTTGTCATAGATTAGGTGACCATGGGTGGGTGATTTTATCTCTGGGCATTCTATCCTGTACCAGTGATATTTCTCTTTTTGTGCCAATGTCATACGTTCTTGATTTCTGTAACTTTGTAGTATAGTCTGAATTTGGGAAGCCTAATTACTCCAGCTCTATTTCTTTTTTTTCTCAAGATAGCTTTGGCTATTTGAAGTCTTTTGTTTTTCCATGCAAATTGTAAATTTTTTTGTTGTAATTCTGTGAAAAATGCCATTGGTAATTTAATAGGGATTGCACTGAATCTGTAGATTGCTTTCAGTAGTACAGTCATTTTCACAATATTGATTGTTCCAATCCAAGAACATGGTATATCTCTCCATCTGTCTCTGTTATCTTTGATTTCTTTCATCAGTATCTTATAGTTTTCTGAAAACAGTTCTTTTACATCCTTAGGTAGGTGTATTCTTAGGTAATATTTCTTTTTGTTGCAATGGAAAATGGGATTGTTTCCTTAATTTCTCTTTCTGATCTTCCATTGTTAGTGTATAGGAATGCAAGAGATTTATGTGCATTAATTTTGTGTCCTGCTACTTTACCAAATTCATTGATTAGCTGTAGTAGTTTTCTGGTAGCATCTTTAGGATTCTCTATGTATAGTATCATATCATCTGCAAACAGTGACAGTTTACTTCTTCTTCTCCAATTTGGATTGCTTTTATTTCTTTTTCTTCTGTGCTTGCCTTGGCTAGGACTTCCAGAACTATGTTGAATAATAGTTGCAAGAGTGGACATCCTTGTCTTGTTCCTGATCTTAGAGGAAATGCTTTCAGTTTTTCACCATTGAGAATGTTGTTTGCTCTGGGTTTGTTATATATGTTCTTTATTATGTTGAGGTAGGTTCCCTCTATGACACATTCTGGATACTTTTTAAAATAAATGGGTGTTGAATTTTGTCACAAGCTTTTTCTGCACCTATTGAAATAACCATACGTTTTTATTCTTTGTAAATATGGTGTATCACATTGTTTGATTGGCATATATTGAAGAATCCTTGCATCCCTGGGATAAATCCCACTAGGTCATGGTGTATGGTCCTTTTAATGTGTTGTTGTATTCTGTTTGCAACTATTTTTTTGAGAATTTTTGCGTCTATGTTCATCAGTGATAGTGGTCTGTAATTTTCTTTTTTTGTGATATCTTTGTCTGATTTTGGTATCAAGTTGATGGTGGCCTCATTGAAGAAGTTTGGAAATTATCCTCACTCTGCAATTTTTTGGGAGATTTTGAGAGGATAAGTGTTAGTTCTTCTCTAAATGATAGAATTCACCTGTGAAGTGATCTGGTCTTGGACTTTTGTTTGTTGGAAGATTTTTAATCACAGTTTCAATTTCATTACTTGTGATTGTCTGTTTGTATTTTCTATTTCTTCCTGGTTCTCTCATGGAAGGTTGTACTTTGCTAAGAATTTGTCCATTTCTTCCAGGTTGTCCATTTTATTGGCATATAGTTGCTTGTAGTAGTCTCTTATGATCCTTTGTATTTCTTCAGTGTCAGTTGTAACTTCTCCTTTTTCATTTCTAATTTTATTGATTTGAATCCTCTCCTTTTTTTCTTGATGAATCTGCTAAAGGTTTGTCAATTTTATTTTCTCAGAGAACAAACTTTTATTTTTATTGATTTTTGCTATTGTTTTCTTTGTTTCCATTTCATTTATTTCAGCACTTAACTTTATGATTTCTTTCCATTTACTAACTTTGGGGTTTTTCTGTTCTTCTTTCTCTAGCTGCTTTAGTTTTAAGGTTAGATTGTTTATTGGGGATTCTTCTTGTTTCTTGAGGTTAGATTTAATTGCTATAAACTTCCCTCTTAGAACTGCTTTTGCTGCATCCCATACGTTTGGTGTCATCGTGTTTTCATTGTCATTTGTTTCTATGTATTTTTGATTTCCTCTTTGATTTCTTCTGTGCTCTCTTTGTTATTTAGTAGTGTATTGTTTAGCCTTCATGTGTTTGTGTTTCTTACAGTTTTTTTTCCTGTAATTGATTTCTAATCTCATAGCATTGTGGTCGGAAAAGATGGTTGATATGATTTCAATTTTCTTAAATTTACTGAGGCTAGATTTGTGACCCAAGATGTGATCTCTCCTGGAGAATGTTCTGTATTTACTTGAGAAGAAAGTGTATTCTGCCACTTTCAGGTGGGTTGTCCTATGAATATCAGTTAAGTCTATTTGGTCTATTTTGTCATGTAAAGCTTATGTTTCTTTATTTATTTTCTGTCTGGATGATCTGTCCTTTGGTGTAAAGTGGAGTGTTAAAGTTCCCCACTATTATTGTGCTACTGTCAATTTCCCCTTTTATGCCTGTTAGCATTTGCCTTATGTATTGAGGTGCTCCTATGTTGGGTGCATAAATATTTACAATTGTAATATCTTCTTCTTGGATTGATCCCTTGATCATTATGTTGTTTCCTTCCTTGTCTCTTATAACAGTATTTATTTTAAAGTCTAGTTTGCCTGATATGAGTATTGCAACTCCAGCTTTTTTTTTTTACATCTTTATTGGAGTATAATTGCTTTACAATGTTGTGTTAGTTTCTGCGGTACAACAAAGTGAATCAGCCATATGTATACCTATATCCCCATACCCCTTCCCTCTTGAGCCTCCCTCCCACCATCCCTATCCCACCCCTTTCTTTTGATTTCCATTTGCATGGAATATCTTTTTCCATCCCCTCACTTTCAATCTGTATGTTTTTCTAGGTCTGAAGTGGGTCTCTTGTAGACAGTATATATTCGGTTCTTGTTTTTGTATCTATTCATCCAGGGTGCATCTTTTGGTTGGAGCATTTAATCCAATTACACTCAAGGTAATTATCGTTATGTATGTTCCTATTACCATTTTCTTAATTGTTTTTCGTTTATTTTTTTGTTTGTTTGGTTCTTTTTCTTGTCTTGTGTTTCCCCCCTAAAGTAGTTCCTTTAGCATTTGTTGTAAAGCTGGTTTGGTGGTCCTGAATTCTCTTAGCTTCTGCTTGTCTATAAAGCTTTTGATTTCTCCATCAAATCTGAATGAGGTCATTGCTGGGTAGAGTAAGCTTGGTTGTATGTTTCTGCCTTTCATCACTTTAAATAGATTCTGTCACTCCCGTCTGGATTGCAGAGTTTCTGCTGAACAATCAACTTATAATCTTGTGGGGATTCGCTTGTATGTTATTTGTTGCTTTTCCCTTACTGCTTTTAATATTTTTTCTTTATATTTGATTTGTTAGTTTGATTAATATGGGTCTCCGTGTGTTTCTCCCTGGTTTTATCCTGTATGGGACTCTTTGTACTTTCTGGACTTGTGTGGCTACTTCCTTTTTCATGTTAGGGATGTTTTTGACTATCATCTCTTCAGATATTTTCTCAGACCCTTTCTTTTTCTCTTCTTCTACTTGGGACACCTATAATTTGAATGTTGGTGTGTTTAATGTCCCAGAGGTGTCTGAGACTGTCCTCATTTCTTTTCATTCTGTTTTCTTTATTCTGCTCCTTGACAGTTATGCTTTATTCTGCTTCCTTGACATTCTATCTTCCAGCTCACTTATTCGTTCTTCTGTCTCAATCATTCTGCTATTGATTCCTTCCAGCGTTTTTTTTTTTATTTCAGTTATTGTGTTGTTCATAACTTTTTGTTTGTTCTTTAATTCTTCTAGGTCCTTTTCAAACATTTCTTTCATTTTCTCGATCCATGCACCCATTCTCTTTCCGAGATTTTGAATCATCTTTACTATCATTACTCTGAATTCTTTTTCAGGTAGGTTGCCTATTTCCTCTTCATTTATTTGGGTTTTTAACTTGCTCTTTCATCTGTTACATATGTTTTTGTCATCTCATTTTTCAATGGGTTTGGCTGTGTTCATGTCCTGCTGGTTGTTTGGCCTGAAGTGTCCAACACTGGAGTTTGCAGGCCTTTGGCTGGATCCCAGTCCTTGGTGCTGAGAGGAAGACCTCCAGGAAAGCCCAAACTGATTAATGTTCCTTGAGGTCTGACATTCCTTATTAGTCTAGTGGTTTGGATTCAGCGCTCACACAACAGGAGCTCAGCCCCAACCTCTGGCCTGGGAACAAAGACCCCCAAGCCACATGGTGCAGCAAAAACAAAACATTAAAAATGGGTAACAAACAAAAAGGAGAAGAACAATAAGGAAGAATAAAATAAAATTAGAAAAATAAAAATATATATTAAAAAAAATAAAAATGAAACAGCAACAAGAAAGCAAAACAGAACGACAACAGCAAAAAAAAAAAAAAAAAGCCGGAAAGGCCACAGTGGCAGGGAGGGGCGGGGCTTAGGGTGAAGTCCCATGTGGCCGGAAATAGTCCTTGTAGCAGGGGGTGGGGTTGTGGGAGGGCTTAGGCTCAGGACCCGCATGCCCAGAGGGGTCCCTGAGGGTGGAGATTCAGACCCAGGACTTCAGCAAGCTTGCCCAGTCCTGAGCAGCAGGGGAGATGCTGGCCGCATTCCCCTCTGATACACTGAACCCCCAAAGGTCTCTCCCTGTCCCCGCTCATCCCCTCACTGTGACTGGACCCCTCCAAGCATGGGAACACCTCCCCTCCACCCACCTCTCCTCAGGGGCGCTAGTCCCATCCTGCTTCCTCTTTTCCCACCCTCCTCCCTCCCTCCATGCCCCCAGGACCTGCTCAGCTGGAAAGAGCTCCAGAGAGTGTAGGTTTAGACCTGGGACCCCAGCAGGCTTGCCAAGGCCCAAGCTGGTGGGGGAGACATTGACCACATTACCCTCCAATCTCCCAATCTCCTGAAGGTGTCTCCCTGTCCCCACTGATCCCCACACCATGAGAGGGCCACTCTGAATATAGGAAGCTCTCCACTTCCCCAACCACCCCTCAGGGCTGCTGGTCATGTGCTGCCTCCAATTTTCTTATCCCCTCCTTCTACCCTATGTCTTATCTGGTCATGCAGGGATTCCTCCCATCCACTTAGGTGACAGAGGTCCCCCACCAGCGTCTGGTAGGTGCCTTAGTTGTGAGGATATGCAAACTCTGTGTCCCCCTACTCCACCATATTGACCGTGTGCTATCCATTCATCTGTTGATGGACATTTAGGTTGTTTCCATGTTTTGGCTACTGTGAACAGTGCTGCTGTGAACATATGCGTGCATGTATCTTTTTAAATTATAGTTTTGTGTGGGTATATTCCCAGTAGTGGGGTGCTGGATCATATATTAATTCTATTTTTAGTCTTCTGAGTAACCTCTGTACTGTTTTCCATAGTGGCTGTACCAACTTACATTCCCACCAACAATGTAGGAAGGTTCCTTTTCTCCATGCCTTCTCCAACATTTGTTATTGTACACTTTTTAATGATGGCCATTCTAACTGGTTTGAGGTGGTACCTCATTGTAATTTTGATTTACTTTTCTCTAATAATTAGTAATGTTGAGCATCTTTTCATTTGCCTACTGGCCATCTGTATGTCTTCTTTGGAGAAATGTCTATTAAGGTCTTCTGCCCTTTTTTTTGATTGGGTTATTTGGTTTTTTGTTGCTGTTGTTGAGTGGTATGAGCTCTTTGTATATTTTGGAGATTAAGCCCTTGTCTGTCTCATCATTTGCAAATATTTTTTCCCATTCTGTAGGTTGTCTTTCTTTTTGTTTATGGTTTCCTTTGCTGTACAAAATCTTGTAAAATTGATTAGGTCCCATTTGTTTATTCATGAAAACCTAAACAAAGAGAACATGAGCATAAAATAAAAGGAAATCATCAAACCACAAAAAGAAAAAGAAAGGATCTAAGAAGAAACAAAGAATCAACTGGTAAAGAATGTTTGAAATGGCAATAAGTACACATGTATCAGTAATTACCTTAAATGTCAATGGATTGAATGTTCCAATCAAAAGACATAGAGTGTCAGACTGGATTAAAAAACAAAAGCCTACAATATGCTGCTTACAAGAGACCCACCTTAGGGCAAAGGACACACTTAGATTGAAAGTGAGGGGATGGAAAAAGATATTTCATGCAAAAAGAAATGACAAGAACATGGTTGTTGCAATACTCATATCACACAAAATAGATTTTAAAGCAAAAGCTATAAAGAAAGATAATGAAGCACACTATACAATGATAAAAGGATCAATACAAAAAGAGGATTTTACACTCATCAACATATATGCATCTATTATAGGAGCACCCAAATACAAAAAACATACTAACAGACATAAAGGGAGAAATCGATAGGAATACAATAATAGTAGGAGATTTTAACACCTCAATCAATCATGTCAATGGATATGTCTTCATGACAGAGAATCAATAAGGCAACAGAGGTCCTAAATGATACAATAGAACAGTTAGACTTAATTGATATTTTCAGGACACTACATCCAAAAAAAATAAAACCGAATATACATTCTTTTCAAGTGCACATGGAACATTCTCTAGGACTGACCACATCCTAGGGCACAAAACAAACCTCAACAAATTTAAGAGTATAGAAATTATTTCAAGCATCTTCTCGGACCACAATGGCATGAAACTAGAAATCAACAACAGGAAAAGAAAGAGAAAAAAATGATTATATTGATACTAAATAAAATGCTACTAAAAAACCAATGGGTGAACAAGGAAATCAAAAAGGAAATTTAAAAGTTCCTTGAGACAAATGACAATGAAAACACAACCATCCAAAATCTATGGGACACAGCAGAGGGAGTTCTTAGAGAGAAGTTTATAGTGATACAGGCCTTCATCAAAAAACAAGAAAAATCTCAAGTAAATAACCTAGCCTACCACTTACTAAAAGAATTAGAAAAAGAAGAACAAACAAAACCTAAAGTTAGCAAAAGGAAGGAAATAATAAAGATCAAGGAGGAAATAAATAAAATAGAGATTAAAAAAACAATAGAAAAAATCAACAAAACCAAGAGTTGGTTCTTTGAAAGGGTAAACAAAATTAACAAACCTCTGACCAGGCTCACCAAGAAGAAAAGAGAGAGAACCCAAATAAACAAAATAATAAATGAAAAAGGAGAAATCTCAACTGATACTGCAAAAATACAAAAAAAAACCATACAAGAATACTATAAACAATTATATGCCAACAAATTTGACAACCTAGAAGAAATGGACAACTTTCTAGAAGCACACAGACCACCACAATTGAATCAAGAAGAAATAGATAATTTGAACAGACTGATCACTAGAAGTGAAATAGAATCTGTAATTAAAAAAAGTACCTACAAAAAAAAAATCCAGAACCAGATAGCTTCACTGCAAATTCTACCAGTCATACAAAGAAGAACTTATACTGATTCTTCTCAAACTCTTCCAAAAGACTGAAGAGGAGGGAACACTTTCAAAGACATTCTATGAAGCCGCCATCACCCTGATACCAAAACCAGGCAAAGACACCACCAGAAAAAGAAAATTACAGGCCAATATCTTTGATGAATATAGATGTAAATATTCTCGACAAAATATTATCAAACCAAATCCAACAACACATTAAAAAGAGCGTACACCACGACCAAGTGTGATTCATCCCTGGTTCACAAGGATGGTTCAATATACGCAAATCAATCAATGTAACACATCACATTAACAAAAGAAAAGTCAAAAACCACATGATCACCTCAATAGATGCAGAAAAAACATTTGACAAAATTCAACATTCATTCATGATTAAAAAACTCTTATCAAAGTGGGAATAGAGGAAACATATCTCAACATAATAAAAGCCATTTATGATAAACCCACAGACAATATGATACTCAATGGTGAAAAGCTAAAAGCCTTCCCACTAAAATCTGGAAGAAGACAAGTATGCCCACTCTCACCACTTCTATTCAACATAGTATTGGAAGTCCTAGCCTCAACAATCAGACAAGAAAAAGAAATAAAAATTATCCAAATTGGAAGGGAAGAGGTAAAATTGTCACTATATGCAGATAACATGATGTTATATATAGAAATCCCTAAGGACTCCACTCAAAAACTACTATATCTAATAAATGAATTCAGCAAAGTAGCAGGTTACAAGATTAACGTTCAGAATTTGGTTGCATTCCTTCAAACTAACAATGAAATATCAGAAAGGGAAAGTAACAAAAACAATACCTTTTAAAATCACACCAAAAAATTAAATAAAATACCTAAGAATAAACCTGACCAAAGAGGTGAAAGACTTATATGCTGAGAACTATAAAACATTGATAAGGGAAATTGAAGATGATTTAAAAAAATGGAAAAATATCTCATGCTCTTAGATTGGAAGAATTAATATTTTTAAAATGGCAATACTACCTGAAGCAATCTACAAATTTAATGTGATCCCTATTAAATTGCCCATTGCATTTTTTCACAGAACTAGCACAAATAATCCAAAAATTTATATGTAACCATAAAAACCCAGAATTGCTAGAGCAATCCTGAGGGGAAAACAAGAACAACAACAAAAACAAACAAAGCAGGAGGCATAACTCTCCCAGACTTCAGACAATACTGCCAAGCTACAGTAATCAAAACAGTGTGGTATTGGTACAAAAACAGGCATATGGATCAATGGAACAGAATAGAGAGCCCAGAAATAAACCCACACACCTATGGTCAATTAATCTTCAACAAAGGAGGAAAGCATATAGAATGGGAAAAAGTCTCTTCAGCAAGTGGTGCTGCAAAAGTTGGACAGCTGCACATAAAGTAATGAAGTTAGAACACACCCTCACATCATGCACAAAAATAAACTCAAAATGGCTTAAAGACTTAAACATAAGACAAGACATCATAAAACTCCTAGAAGAGATCATAGGCAAAACATTCTCTGACATAAATTGTACCAATGTTTTCTTAGGTCAGTCTCCCAAGGCAATAGAAATAAAAAACAAAAATAAACAAATGGGATGTACTCATCCTCTAAGATTTTTATAGTATCCGGTCTCAAATTTAGGTCTTTAATCCATTTTGAGTTTATTTTTGTGTATGGTGTTGTTGACTAAAATATTAAACGCAAAATCTAAAAGTTGAGAGATGTTTTACTCGGCAGAAATTTTTAGGACTTGAAGCCCAGGAGGCAGCATCTCAAGTAACCCTGAGAGAACTGCTCCAAGGAGACGAGGGGAGAACCAGGATATATAGGAGTTTTGCAACAAAGGGCAGATAGTCTGAAAGTCAAAATATTATTTTTAATCAAAGAATACTGGAAATCTCAAGTCAAGGAATTCAGCTTTTTCCTATGTATGGGAAGATGCAAGAGTTTGGGATCACTGAAATCATTCCTTTGATATGCACCTCAGCTATCTGAGGCCAGTATCCTGTGTTTTCACATCTTGAGTTTCCTCGGGGCTCACCAGCTCACTGTTGGTAGTGGCTGCAATCACTGATGACTGTGACATCCTTTGTTTTCTGATATGGCAGGCAATATTCCATTTCTCAGTTCCTCCTCGTGGTCCAAAATTCGACCAATGTTTGGGAGACACTTCATGATGGTGTTGGGAGTCTGATTCCAGATCAGGAAAAAATTCTTGTTGATATGCCACTCCATGTGCTAATTTCCATATTAGGCCCTATTGATAATTAAAGATTCTCTGGATCCTTTGTCTTACTAGTCTATTATGATCCAGGAGATATTTTCCCTTGTTGCTTCTTCCTGTACATAGAATCACACTGTTATGATTATTCTATGTGGAGTGGTAAATGTGATCTATTTCCTCAAGATGTTTAGCTGTCAATTTTGTTGGAGGCCTTGTTACACATTAGGTACTGTAAGAGACAACAATCATAAAATAGACAGGATAAATGTAATGCAGCTAGTAATATTGGCAAAGTCATAGTGTAGCAGGGATACACAAATCATAAACAATTTGGAAACAAAGAACAAATTAAAACAATGATCAGTATAACTAGTTGTAATCCAGTTGTAATAAACCATCAAATCCACAGGACAATCAGCTGGAGAAGCCAAATTCTGGAAGGATTAAGTGGAGAGAAATAGATAAATGTTCCATTTTGTTTACAAAGATATACTTTATCAACTTTTTGTAGGTCATAGCATAAGAGGACAGGTTTTTTGAAAAACAAAGATTAAAGCTAGTATGTTTTCCCAAAAAGTCATAAAGTTATAAATCATATTAATCAGTTCATGCGGTCCAATGTAATTAATTCCTGTTGATCTGGATGAAGTCATCAGGTTTTCCATTAGAGATTTGTCATTTCTTACTCAGTTCAGTGGCATTATCCAAAGGTTATCAGAAACTTATATTTGTTAGAAAAGTCCTTTACATGAGTCTCCTTGAAGACCTTCATTTTGTAAGCATCAGTGTAAAATAATGATGGTCTCTAATGGACAAAACTTAAAATAGCATGGTTAAAGATTTGAGTACAATGCAATTAGCAAGAAACTTGGATTTTCTGTGACAAAATTTAGGATAATAACTAGAACTATGAGTGAAAACATTATATTAGGGCATATCAGATGTTAGGAATTCCATATAAATTTTGGAATATCTATATTAATGATATTTATCCATACATATAACCTAAAGTTCATCTCTAATCACTTGAAAATGTTTCTCAAGTAATTTAACATACCAAATAAACCTAATTAGTTTAGCATTCCTTTCTGAGAGGTCTCAGGATTCCTTTGAGGCATCCCAGAGTCAGCTGGAGGCTAATAGAACTTTAGTTAGATTTTTATATTTGGGAAGTTTGTTAAAAATATCAAAAAGGTTTTAAAACACAATAGGATCATAGGTCACTGTGAAACAATACTTACTCATTTAACCAATGTTACAAAAATATTTTAAAAAAATACAGATCACTTAAAGGCACAGAAACTCACACAATCTGTTATTAAAAAGGTGCACTCTAACAGAGAGAGCAATCAAATTCCAGTCTTGTACTAGCTTACTTAACAACAAAATTCATTCACTTAATTAACTTCAATCTAAATTTAGTTAATCCTAACCAAGAATAAAACTTTTTTCTCAGGGTTCCTTTCCACAACCTTTCATCACTTTCTGTATACATATCAGCCTGTCCCTTAATTTTCCATCCAAAAACACCAACCAGCTCTGTCATACTTTTTTCTTTTCCCTCAATAAAATGTAATTCCATTCCTCATACCTTGTTTACTGAAAACATGCATTCTACTTTCTTACTGTATACTGAAATGTTTCCATATTATTTCTATTAGCTTTAATCACATGTTTAAATTAGAATCCTCAACTCTTAAACACCTTATTTTCTAGTGAAAACTAAGTAAGCAATTATGAACCGTCTTTTACATTAGCATTCTGTGGATTGGTGAACATAATTACCAGTGATAATTTCCAAAACAAAAATTCGTTTTCATATAGAGAACAGCTCAGGGTGGCACCAAACACCTCAAGGTGGCACTAAACATATTCATTAATAGTTCTAAATCTCTCTGTTTAGCAATGTCTCAGTATCTTATTTTAATGGGAATGATCCAGCTATTCAATAAACTTCCATTACTTAAATTAGCACAACTCTAGACGCTAAGTTACCAAGTATCTGGAGAGATCATTTTAAGTAGACATTTCTAAAACATAATTAATTTTAAAGAGTTTACCCAAAAGCTCTTATCTTATTTGCATTTACTTTAAAGTTTCATGATATCAAATTATTTTCCTTGCAACAGACATAATAAGGTCTTAACTGAATTTTTTAACATCTTTATTGGAATATAATTGCTTTATAATGTTGTGTTAATTGCTGCTGTATAACAAAGTAAATCAGCTATATGTATACATATATCCCCATATCCCCTCCCTCTTGCACCTCCCTCCCACCCTCCCATCCCACCCCTCTAGGTGGTCACAAAGCACCAAGCTGACCTCCCTGTGCTTTGCAGCTGCTTTCCACTAGCTATCTATTTTACATTTGGTAGTGTGTATATGTCAATGCTACTTTCTCACTTCGTCCCAGCTTACCCTTCCCCCTCCCAGTTAATATATATTAATAATATATATTAAACTGGGGAAAACAGAGTGGATTTGTTTGGCTTTTAATGTTGAGGACCAGTAGGGGTCCTTTTTGGGCCATTGAAGCTTAGGTAGTGTAATATCAAAACTTTGTGTTTTAATCACACAAATATCATTTTATTTATCCCATTTTAAACAACCATCTAAAGATTTATTCATTTGAGATGAGTCATTTTTAAAAATTTCTACCTTGTTGGAAAAAGTAGACTTTCCTCACAGGTTTTTTTGTTTTGTTTTTTGTTTTTGGTATCAACTACAAATCGGCACTTACCATGGGCATTGCCATCTACCACTACAAGGATTTAATCAGGTGCTGCTACAGCTGCTGACCTTCAACATGCCTTGAAAGGAATTCAGGGTGGAGATCAGGAATGAGGCACTTTGTGCTCTGAGAAAAACTGGCAGAACAGGTCTTCAGATAGTTAGATATTTTCAGGAGCTGATTTTATGAGCCCAATTCTTGCATCTCCTCATATCTAGAAAAGCCCTAAATTCCTTCATGGTGACGTCTGCTCCTTGTGACTAGCAGTAACCCTCACGAGACCTTCTGCAAAAAATATGTGCCTGATTGCATGTACTCCCCCTTCACAAAATCACATATATACTGACCTTCCCCCCTACCTCTTTGGAGCAGTTTCTCTGAGCTATCTGAAATGCTGTCTCCTGGCTATAACCCTCATTTTGCCCCAAATAAAACTGAACTCGCAATTCTCACATTGTGTATTTTTTTTAAGTCAGCACTGGTTAATATTAATTATTCTAATGTTTTTATTAGTATCTGAAGACCCATTGAGGGGAAGCAAAGACCACAAATAAAGCTTCCCAAACCGGTTTTTTCTTAGTTTTAAAGTAAAGAAGTTCTTAGGTTAGCCATTAGATATGTTTCTTTTTTCCACCTATAATTTGATTTTTGTTTTTATAGGTAACAATAAAACAGCTGTTTATAATGAGAGTGCTCTAGAAATCCACCAATTTAGAAGTTTCTCCAAGTTAAAAGGAGCCTTTATTTGGCCATTAATGAAATATATTAATGGCAATTCAAACCAATAAGTTGCAAAAGCCTTCCCCATAAAAGAGTGGGGGATGATGTCACCCAAGTAAAATCCAGAGGGTTTACTCTCAAAAATAGTATGGTAGAGGTCAAGTTTTCAAAACACACATGCACACACACAGAGTACATCCTAAGATGATCAGGTAGAACATTTACATCTCAAAGACAGAGAAAGAGAAATGCAAGTTCCCCTTAGAAGGCCTTTGTTTAAAATCAGAATTCTGAAAAGATATTATTATCAAGCCAGCTTTTTAAACTTAACTGCTTATGCAATAAAAGAGCCCTTTCATTTTTAGGGAGAGATTTCCTTTAATTCCCAATTAATTAAGTACTTGTAAGTTTTGTACATACATAAACCTGACTGGGGTATTAGTTGGAGGCTAGCAATCTGTCATCCCTTTTTCTTTTATTTCCCATTTTAAAGTCGATTTATCAAAATAAAAATTGCTAGTGACAATCCTGTGGTGGGCCAATGTGCTGCTTGAGAGCTTAATTCCTCTAGGCTTTGTCCCAAAGTTGTTTAAGCCCTGGGTTCTACCAGTGGCTTATAAGACTACCACGGGTGCTAAGATCTCAGAATTCCCAGTTCTTATTTATGTCCCCAGTTGAGCAGGTTGTTAATTAAATGAATGGTTTCCCTATAGGGACAGCTGCTGTGCAGCAAGAGGTCTTGCCTCCACCACTCCTGCAAGTTTCTCAGTTGCCTGAGAAATCTGTTTCCAGCCAGGAAGAGAGAGTCACTTCTTGGGAGCTCAGAAGCTCTCATAAGATTTCAGTTTTTTTTTATTTTAACAAATTCTATTGAGGTAGCCAATTCAAGGAAAAATGACAGGCCAGTCTTCCCCCTAATTGCCCAGTCCAATTTTATTCAGTGTTTAACTGAGCAAAATCTTCCCAGCCCTTTGACTGAGGATAACCCAAGGACCTCTTCTTGAAACTAGGTTTCAAGGATAACCAATTCCCCCACCAAATAAAACTTATGATCATCAACCAATAATGGGAGATCCTAGAATCAGGAGAGATTCACCCAAATTCTTCTGGACTCCCCAAGGAGGCAGATAGGCACAAGAGGCCTCTGCTGGTACCAAGGCTCCTGATCCTCACAAAGTTCAGGCAAAGGAGAGGAGTCTGCTCTGGGTCCCTTTCTAGTCACCATAACTGTGACTAAAAAATTAAATGCACAACTTAAAAGTTGAGAGTTATGTTTTTTTTGTTGGAAAATTTTAAGACTTCAAGCCCAGGAGGCAGCATCTCAAGTAACCATGAAAGAACTGCTCCAAGGAAGTGAGGGGGGAGTCAGAATATGTAGGAGTTTTGCAACAAAGGGCAGGTAGTCTGAAAGTCAAAACATTATTGTCGACTAAAGAAAACTAGAAATCTCATTAAGGAATTTAGCACTTTTCTATGTATGGGAAGATGCAAGTGTCTGGTCTTACTGAAATCATAATATTGCTATGCACCTGAGCTATCTGAGGCCAGTATCCTGTGTTTTCAGATCCTGAGTTTCCTCAGGGCTCACGAGCTCACCGTTGGTAGTGACTGTACTTGCTGATGACTATGACATCCTTTGTTTACGGATATGGCAGGCATTATTCCATTTCTCAAGGTTAAAGAATGTTCTAATTTCATTTTTTTACATGTAACTGTCCAGTTTTCCCAGCACCATTTATTGAAGACACTGTCTTTTCTCCAGTGTATAGTCTTTTTTAAAAATTTATTTATTTATTTATTTATTTATTTATTTATTTATGGCTGTGTTGGGTCTTCGTTTCTGTGTGAGGGCTTTCTCTAGTTGTGGCAAGCGGGGGCCTCTCTTCATCGCGGTGTGTGGGCCTCTCACTATCGCGGCCTCTTTTGTTGTGGAGCACAGGCTCCAGACGCGCAGGCTCAGTAATTGTGGCTCACGGGCCCAGCTGCTCTGCGGCATGTGGGATCTTCCCAGGCCAGGGCTCGAACCCATGTCCCCTGCATTGGCAGGCAGACTCTCAACCACTGCGCCACCAGGGAAGCCCCGTTGTATAGTCTTGCCTCATTTGTCATAAATAGATTAATTGACCATAGGGGCATGGGTTTATTTCCAGGCTTTGTATCCTGTTCCATTGATCTATCTTTCTGGTTTTGTGCCAGTAACATACTGTTTTGATTACTGTAGCTTTATAGTAGTCTGAAGTCAGGGAGCCTGATTCCTTCAGCTCCGTTTTTCTTTCTCAAGGTTTCTTTGGCTATTTGGGGTCTTTTGGGTCTCCATTCAAGTTTTAAGATTTTTTTTGTTCTAGTTCTGTGAAAAATGCCACTGGTGATTTGATAAAGATTGCATTGAATGTCTAGATTGCCTTGGGTAGTATAGTCATTTTGACAATATCGATTCTTCCAGTCCAGGAACATGGTATATCTCTCCATCTGTTTGTGTCATCTTCAGTTTATTTCATCAGTGTCATAGTTTTCAGAGTACAGGACTTTTGCCCACTTAGGTGGGTTTATTCCTAGGTATTTTATTCTTTTTGAAGCAATGGTAAATGGGATTGCCTTTTAAATTTCTCTTGCTGATATTTCATTGTTAGTGTATATAAATGTAACAGATTTCTGTGTATTTATTTTGTATCCTGCAACTTTACCAAATTCATTGATGAGTGCTAGCAGTTTTCTAGTAGCATTTTTATGATTTTCTATGTATAGTATCATGTCATCAACGAACAGTGACAGGGGTTTCCAAGAAGTCAGAGGAGTAGGAGGACATGCAGTTCATTTCTCCCCACAAACGCATTAAGAATACATCTACAAATGGAACAATCCTCACAGAGCACCTGCTGATTACTAGCAGAGGACCTCGGACACCTAAAAGAACAAGAAAGGTCCTCATATAACTGGGTAGGATGAAAGAAAGAAGGGAAAAGAAAGAGGAGAAGAAGAAGGATGGGGCCTGCACCCCTGGTGGGGAGCTGAAGGTGAGGAGAGGTTCCTGCATCTGGGGAAGACTTCTCACTGGTGGGAAGATCAGCTGGGACAGAAGGGAGAGCTTCAGGGGCTTGACGAAGGGCCCAGCAACCAGTCTGTGGCAAGCAGGACAGAGTGAGACCTACACAATGGTCCACACCACAGCCTTGCACACCCCAGCCTGAGACGCGAGTCTGCCAGTGTGCATGGGGCTGGGTGCTGGAACATGGGGTTTGGAGAGCAGACCCTGCGAGGAAAATGCTATTGGTTGTGAGGAAACAGCCTGAGGGGATGGAATTGAGGGGCTCTGCAAACAAGAATGCTTGTGGAGGAAGCCCAGACAATCACAGAAGCAAAGCGCCATTGTTGAATAACGTGCAAAGGGCAGGGCCGCCATTGCAGACTCTCTCTTCACACAGCAGTCCCTGCCTCCACAGGCACTAAGGAGGGCTCATGCCAGAGCTGACTTGTGCGCACTTGCCAAAGTCACCTCTGCCCACACCCACCAGCCTGGGTGACAAGTTCGCCCTAATCACCACATCGGCTCCTTCCTTCCTGATGGGCTCCTGTGCTCTGGCAAATTCTAGAGCAGACTCCGGTGGGAGGAACACATGAAGAGGTGGAGCTAAAACCACAGCTGAGCCCCAGGGACCGTGCAACTAAGGAAGAAGAGGCAAAATCTCTCCACACGGCTGCATGAATCACAGAGTTACACCTCCACTGATTGCATCCTAAATTGAGCACTGCAAAACATCTGAAAAGACAAGTGTTTCTGCAGCTTGGATGGGTCCAGCTTTAGCTACTGTGGGCTTTGTGGGCATGTACACGTGGGGGTTGGGGCAGGCCAGAATCTGAGCTGCCTCCATAGCTCCCATAGCAGGTCCAGGTGCACGACTACAGGAGTCCTGGGACCTGATCTCAGTGGATCTGTACTGGTGGCCTGGTGAAAACTACACATGAGAGTCACCAGGGCCAATTGCTGGCATACCCACCATTAAGGTGGGACTGAGATCAGTGCAAACAACACTGTACTTTGTGAGCCAACACAATGGCAAAAAGGGACACAGCAGAGAAAATTCACAGGTGAACAGCTCCAGAGGAGTAATACTCAGTGGCTCTCTTCAAGTGGGAGTGATCCAATCCATCTACCTCTAACAGCAGATCAGAAACACAGCTAAGAAATAGATCTGGGGAACTTTACTCCAACAGATATGGAGCAGACACTGCCTCTGACAGGGCAGTGACAACCACAGAACAAAGGGGAGGCCCCACTCAATATCCAGGGCAGGCTCTGATCACCACAACACCAGTCAAACCCCATATAAAGGGGATAACAGCCCACACCTCTGGACCAACTTCATGCACCAGGAGGCAGACACCAGAAGCAAGAGGAACTATGATCCTGCAGCCTGTGAAAAGGAGATCACACAGTAAGTTTGCCAAAATGAGAAGACAAATAAATGTTTTGCAAACGAAAGAGCAAGATAAAAATCTACAAGAACAACATAGGCAATCTACCTGAAAAAGAATTAAGAGTAATGATAGTAGATGATCCAAGATCTCTGAAAAAGAATGGAAGCACGGATTGAGAAGAAACAAGAAATGTTAAACAAAGACCTAGAAGAACTAAAGAACAAACAGAGATGAACAATATAATATTGAAATGAAAAATACACTAGAAGGGATCAATAGGAGAATAACTGAGGCAGAAGAACGGGTAAGTGAGCTGGAAGACAGAATCATGGAAATCATTGCCACAGAACAGAATAAAGAAGAATGAAAAGAAATGAGGGCAGTCTCAGAGACATCTAGGACAACACTGAACCAACATTCGAATTATAAGGTTGCCAGAAGAAGAAGAAAAAGAGAAAGGGCCAGAGAAAATATTTGAAGAGGTCATAGTCAAAAACTTTCCTAAAAAAGGAAAAGAAATAGTCAGCTAAGTACAGGAAGCACAGAGAATCCCGTAAAGGATAAACCCAAGGAGGAACATGCCAAGACATATTAATCAAATTAACAAAAATTAAATGCAAAGAAAAAATATTAAAAGCAACAAAGGAAAGTAATAAATAACATACAAGGGAATCCACATAAGGTTATCAGGTGATTTTTCAGCAGAAACTCTGCAGGTCAGAAGGGAGTGTCATGTTATATTTAAAGTGATCAAAGGAAAAAACCTGTAACCAAGAATACCCTACCCAGCAGGCTCTCATTCAGATTCAAGGGAGAAATCAAAAGATCTACAGACAAACTAAGAGAATTCAACACACCACACCAGCTTTACAACAGATGCTAAATTAACTTCTCTAGGCGGGAAACAAAAGAGAAGAGAGCAAGAGAGCAAGGGAAGAAAAAAGACCTACAGACACAAACAGAAAACAGTTAAGAAAATGGTAATAGGAAGATGCCTTAATTACCTTAAATGTAAATGGATTAAATGTTCCAACAAAAGGACAGAGATTTGCTGAATGGATACAAAAATAAGACCCATATATATGCTGTCAACAAGAGACCCACTTCAGACCTAGGGACACATACAGACTGAAACTGAGTGGATGAAAAAAAATATTAAATGCAAATGGAAATTTAAAAAGTTGGAGTAGAAATACTCATATCAGACAAAATAGAATTTAAAATAAGGACTGTTACAAGAGACAGGAAAGGACACTACATAATGATCAAGGGATCAATCCAAGAAGAAGATATAACAATTGTAAATACATATGCACCCAACATACGAGCACATCAATATATAAGGCAAATGCTAACAGCCATAAAAGGGGAAATCGATGATTAACACAATAATAGTGGGGGACTTTAACATCCCACTTACACCAACAGACAGATCATCCAGACAGAAAATTAATAAGGAAACACAAGCATTAAATGACACATTAAACCAGATAGACTTAATTGATATCTATAAGACACTCCATCTGAAACCAGCAGAATAAATCTTCTTCTCAAGTTCACATAGAACGACCTCCAGGACAGATCACATCTTGGGTCACAAATCAAGCCTCAGTAAATTTAAGAAAATTGAAATCATATCAAGCGTCTCTTCTGACCACTATGATATGAGATTAGAAATCAATTACAGGAAAAAGTGTAAAAAACACATATACATGGAGGTTAAACCATATGTAATTAAGTAACCAATTGTTCACTGAAAAAATTAAAGGGAAAATTTAAAAATACCTAGAGAAAAATGACAACAAAACCACGGTGATCCAAAACTTATGGGACGCATCAAAAGCACTTCTAAGTGGGAAGTTTATAGCAATACATTATGAACTGAAGGAACAAGAAAAATCTTAAAAAAAAAAAACCCTAACCTTACACCTAAAGCAACTAGAGAAAGAAGAACAAATAAAACCCAAACTTAGTAAAAGGAAAGAAATCATAAAGATCAGAGCAGAAATAAATGAAATAGAGATGAAGAAAACAATAGCAAAGGTCAATGACACTAAAAGCTGGTTCTATGAGAAGATAAACAAAATTGAGAAACCTTTAGCCAGACACATCAAGGAAAAAAAGGGAGAGGACTCAAATCAATAAAATTAGAAATGAAACAGGAGAAGTTACAATGGACACCACATAAATTCAAAGGACCATAAGAGACTACTACAAGCAACTAAACACAAATAAAATGGACACACTAGAATAACTGAACAAATCATTAGAAATGTACAAGCTTCCAAGACTGAACCAGGAAAAAATAGAGAATATGAACAGACCAATCACAAGTAGTGAAATTGAAACTGTGATAAAAAATTTTCCAAAAAACCAAAAGTCCAGGACCAGATGACTTCACAGGCGAATTCTATCAAATATTTAAAGAGTTAACACCTACCCTTCTGAAACTCTTCCAAAAAATTGCAGATGAAGGAACACTCTCAAACTCATTCTATAAGCCCACCATCACCCTGATAACAAAATCAGACAAAGACATCACAAAAAAAGAAAATTAAAAGCCAATATCACCAATGAACATAGATGCAAAAAATCCTCAACATAACACTACCAAACTAAAGACAACAGCAGTGACAGTTTCACTTTTTCTTTTCCAATTTGGATTACCTTTATTTCTTTTTCTTCTGTGATCGCCATAGCTAGGACTCCCAAAGCTATGCTGAATAAAAGTGGCAAGAGTGCACGTTCTTATCTTGTTCCTGATCTTAGAGGGAATGCTTTCAGCTTTTCACTGTTGAGTTTGATTTTAGCTGTAGGTTTGTCATATATGGCCTTTATTATGTTGAGGTATGTTCCCTCTATGCCCACTTTCTGGAGAGTTTTTATCATAAATCGATGTTAAATTTTTTCAAAAGTTTTCCTGCATCTATAGAGATGATCATATGGGTTTTATTCTTCAATTTGTTGATGTGGTGTATCACACTGATTGACTTGCTAATACTGAAAAATCCTTGTATCCCTGGGATAAATCCCACTTGATTGTGATGTATGATACTTTTAATGTATTGTTGGATTCTGTTTGCTAGTATTTTGTTGAGGATTTTTGCATCTATGTTCATCAGTGATATTAGCCTGTAATTTTCTTTTTTACTGATATCTTTGTCTGGTTTTGGTATCAGGGTGATCGTGGCCTTATAGAATGAGTTTGGGAGTGTTCTTGCCACTGAAATTTTTTGGAATAGTTTCAGGATAGGTGTTAACTCTTCTCTAAATGTTTGATAGAATTCGCCTGTGAAGCCATCTGGTCCTTGACTTTTGTTTGTTGAGAGTTATTAAATCACAGGTTCAATTTCAGTACTTTTGATTGGTCTATTGATATTTGCTATTTCTTCCTGGTTCAATATTTGGAGATTGTACTTTTCTAAGAATTTGTCAATTTCTTCCAGATTCTCCATTTCATTGACGTATAGTTTCTTATAATAGACTCTTATGATCTTTTGTATTTCTGTGGTGTTTTTTGTAACTTCTCCTTTTTCATTTCTAATTTTATTGATTTGAGCCCTTTCCCTCTTTTTCTTGATGAGTCTGGCTAAAGGTTTATCAATTTTGTTTATCTTTTCAAAGAAGCAGCTTTTAGTTTCATTGATCTTTGCTATTGTTTTCTTCATCTCTATTTCATTTATTTCTGCTTTGATCTTTATTTATTTCCTTCTGCTAACTTTGGGTTTTGTTTGCTATTTTTTTTTTTCTAGTTGCTTTAGGTGTAAGGTCAGATTGTTTATTTGAGATTTTTCTTGTTTCCTAAGGTAAGATTGTATTGCTATAAACTTCCCTCTTGAAACTGCTTTTGCTGCATCCCATAGGTTTTGGATCATCATGCTTTTGTTTTCATTTGTCTGAAGGTATTTTTTATTTCCTCTTTGATTTATTCGGTGATCAATAGGTTGTTTAGTAGCATATTGTTTAGCCTCCACTTGCTTGTTGTTTTTACAGTTTTTTTCTTGTAGTTGTTTTTAAATCTCATAGTGCTGTTGTCAGAAAAGGTGCTTAATATGATTTCAGTTTTCTTAAATTTGCCGAGGCTTGCTTTGTGGTCCATCATGTGATCAATTATTGAGAATGTTCCATTCTTTTCCACTTGAAAAGAATGTGTATTTTGCTGTTTGGTTGGAATGCTCTAAAAATAACCATTAAGTCCATCTGGCCTAATGTGTCCTTTAAGGCCTGTGTTTCCTTATTGATTTTCTGTCTGGATGATCTGTCCATTGATGAAAGTAGGGTGTTAAAATCCCCCACTATTACTGTGTTGCTGTTGATTTCTCCTTTTACCACTGTTAGCATTTGCCTTATATATTGCAGTACTCCTATGTCAGGTTCATATATATTTACAGTTGTTATATCTTCTTCTTGGAATGAACCCTTGACCATTATGTACTGTTCTTCTTTGTCCCTTATAACAGTCTTTATTTTAAATTATATTTTGTCTGCTATGAGTATTGCTACTCCAGCTTTTTTAAAATTTCCATTTGCAAGGAATATATTTTTCCATCCCCTCACTTTCAGTCTGTATGTGTCCCTAGGTTGAAGTGGGTCTCTTGTAGATAGCATATATACAGGTCTTGTTTTTGCATCCATTCAGCCAGTCTATGTATTTTGGTCAGAGCATTTATTTCATTTATGTTTAAGGTAATTACTGATATGAATGTTCTTATTGCCATTTTGTTAATTGTTTTGGATTTGTTTTTGTAGTCTTTTTTTCTTCCCTTCCTCTTTTGTTCTCTTCTCTTGGGATTTGATGACTAACTCGAGTGTTGTATTTGGATTCCTTTTTCATTTGTGTGTGTGTATCTATTATAGATTCTTGGTTTGCAGTTACCATGAGGTTTTGATCTAGCAGTCTATATATACACAAGATTGTTTTAAGTTACTGGTCTTTTAATTTCAAATGCATTTCCAATATCTTGCATTTGTGCTCTTCTCTTTTCACAATTGTTGGTTTTGATGTCACATTTGCGTGCAGATGATTTCCTACCTTTACCATATGTTTGCCTTTACTGGTGAGCTTTTCCATTCATAATGTTCTTGTTTCTAGTAGTGGCCTTTTCTTTTTCACCTAGAGAAGATCCTTTAGCATTTGTTGCAAATCTGGTCCAGTGGTGCTGAATTCTCTTAGCTTTTGCTTGTCTGTAAAGCTTTTGATTTCTCTGTCAATCTGAATAACTGTCTTGCTGGGTAGAGTATTCTTGGTTGCAGGGTTTTCCCTTTCATCACTTTAAGTGTATCGTGCTAACCCCTTCTGGCCTGAAGTGTTTCTGCTGAGAAAACAGCTGATAACCTTATTGGAGTTTCCTTGTACATTATTTGTTTCTTTTCCCATGTTGTTTTTAATAGTTTTTCTTTGTCTTTAATTTTTGTCAATTTGATCACTAAGCGTCTCGGTGTATTCCTCCTTGCATTTATCCTGTATGGGACTCTGCATTTCCTGTACTTAGGTGACTGTTTGTTTTCCCATGTTAGGGAAATTTTCATCTATTATCTCTTCAAATATTTTCTCATGTCCTTTCTCTTTCTCTTCTCCTTTTGGGACCCCTATAAAGTAAATATTGGTGCATTCAGTGTTGTGCCAGAAGTCTCTAAGACTGTCCTCATTTCTTTTCATTTTTTTTTCTTTATTCTGTTCCAAGGCAGTGATATACACCATTCTGTCTTCCAGGTCACTTATCTGTTCTTCTCCCTCAGTTATTCTGCTATTGATTCTTTGTAGTGTATTTTTTCTTTCAGTTACTGTAATGGTCATCTCTGTTTTTTTGTTCTTTAGTTCTTCTAGGTCTTTGTTAAACATTTCTAATATCTTCTTGATCTGTACCTCCATTCCTTTTCCAAGTTCTTGGATCATCTTTACTATCATCACTGAATTCTTTTTCAGGTAGATTGCCTATCTCCACTTCACTTAGTTGTTATTCTGGGTTTTTATCTTGTTCCTTCAGCTGGGACATATTCCTCTGCCATCTCATTTTGTCTAACTTTCTGTGATTTTGGTTTCCATTCCACAAAATTCAGGGTTGTAGTTCTTCTTGCTTCTTCTTTCTGCCCCCTGGTGGATAAGTCTGTTTATGATGCTCATGCAGGCTTCCTTGTGGGAGGGAATGGTACCTGCCCACAGGTGGGTGGAGCTGGGTCTTGTCCCTCTGGTGGGCAGGGCTGTGTTGGGGGGTGTGTTTATCAGGCAACTGTTTACTAGGAAGACTTTAAGCAGCCTTTCTGCTGAGGGGTGTGGCTGTGTTCCTGCCATGTTTGTTGTTTGGCCTGAGGTATCCCAGCACTGGAGCCTACAGGCTCTTTGGTGGGGCCAGGTCTTTGTAAAAGAATCGTGGCCTCCAAGAGGGCTCACGCCAATGAGTACTCCCCAAAACTGCCACTGCCAGTGTCCTTGTCTCCACAGTGAGTCACAGCCACTCTCCACCTGTGCAGAAGGACATCAAATTCTATCAGGTAAGTCTGGCCCAGTCTCTTATGAGGTCACCACTTTTTCCCTGGGTCCTGGTGTGCACAGGACCCTGTGTGTGCCCTCCAAGAGTGGAGTTTCTATTTACCCCAATCCTGTTGTATTCCACAATCTAACCCCATTCACCTTCAAAGCCAGATTCTCTGGGGGCTCTTTCTCCTCTTGCCAGACCCCTAGGCTGGGGAGTCTGATGTGGGGCCCAGAAATTTCAATCCTGTGGGAGAACTTCTGTGATATAATTATTTTCCAGTTCATGCATCCCTCACCTGGCATGTATGGGATTTGATTTTATCACGATTGTGCCCCTCCTACCTTCTTGTTGTGGCTCCTTCTTTGTCTTTGGATGTAGGGTATCTTTTTCAGTAGGTTCCAGCATTATTTTGTTGGTAGTTGTTCAGCAGTTAGTTGTGAACTTGGTGTTTCCATAAGAAGGGGTGAGCTCACTTCCTCCTACTCTGCCATTTTGTCTCCTCCCCTTAAAGGACTTCTATTTTAGCACTGAGATCCCTGCTTGGTACCAGGCCTGGCAGAGTGGCTGGATGGCGATGGAAAGTCCCACACAGGTGATGGGTTCAAATGCAAAGGCGCAACTGTCCCACAGCACTAGCAGATTCTGCAGCAGCACTGGCAGCACACCCATGGCTTCTATTTCTCTCCCCACTGCCACCACCATGCAGCACTCCATACCAATGTTTTTTAGGTTAGTCTCCCAAGGCAATAGAAATAAAAACAAAAGTAATTGAGCTTTTGGGGTATCTTCTCTCTGTTTCTTCTTCAATCTCGTTCAAGTTTTGTCCATTTTGCTTATCTTTTCAGAAATAATCCAACTTTGCAAAATTGTGCCACAGCTTTTCTTCTAAAAGTTTTATAGTGATAGCTCTAACATTTAGTTCTTTGACCTATATTGATTTAATCTTTGTTTATGGTGCTAGGCAAAGGCTCCAAATTCATTCCTTTACATATGGATATCCAGTTGTATCAACACCAGTTATAGAAAAAACAATTTTTTCCCTCATTGAATTATTTTGGTACCTTTGACTAAAGTCTATTGTATGTAAACCTGAGAATCTATTTCTGGATTATCAGTTATGCTCTGTTGGTATATCTGTCTCTCTCTATATAGATATTTATGCTGGTAGTACACTATCTTGATTGCTATAGGCTTGTAATGAATTCTGAAATTGGTTAAGTTCAATTCCATTAACATTTTTTTCCAAAATTCTTTGGTCATTCTACATCATTTGAATTTTCATATGAATTTTAGCATCAGCTTGTCAGATCTTGCAAAGAAGTCAGTTGGTATTTTGATCAGGATTGTGCAGAATCTGTAGATCAATTTGAGTAGTATTGCCGTGTTAACAATATTGTCTTCTAATCCATAATCATGGTATATGTTTTCATTTACTTAGATTTTCTTTAATTTCTTTCAACTTTTTTATTATGGTAAAAACACTTAACATGATATCTACCCTCTTAACAAATTTTAAGTGTACAATATACTATTGTTAACTATAGGCACAGTGTTGTTCAGCAGATCTTTAGAATTTATTAATCTTGCATAACTGAAACTTTGAACCCATTGAACAGCGACTCTCTATTTCCCCCTCTTTCCAACTGCTGGCAACCACAATTCTATTGATACTTTCTGCTTCTATGTGTTTTTCAACAATGTTTTATGGTTTTTAGAGTGTACGTTTTGCACTTCTTTGCTAAATTATCATAAGTAGTTTATTTTTGATGCTATTGTAAGTGGAATTGTTTTGTTAATTTAATTATTGGATTGTTCATTTCAACGTTTGGAAATACAATTAATTTTTGTGTATTGATCTTGTATTCTGCAACCTTGCATAACTTGTTTATAGGTTTAATTGTATTTTAGTGGATTTCTTTGTATTTCCTGTACATATAAAATTATGTCATCTGTGAATAGACTTCTTCCTTTACAATCTGGACAACTTCTACTTCATTTCCTTGCCTAATTTCCTGGGCTAGAATCTCCAGTACATGTTGAATATAAATGGTGAAAGTGGACAGCTTTGTCTTCCTCCTGATTTAAGGGGAAAACATTCTGTCTTTCACCATTAAGTATGATGTTATCTGTGGTGTTTTTGTAGATGCCCTTTATCAGGATAAGGAAGTTTCCATTTTTTTTCTAGTTTTATGAGTATTTTTAACATGCAGGGACTTTGGATTCTATCAAAGTCTTTTTTTCTTTTGATTGAAATATCATGTGATTTTTGTCTTTTAGTCTGTTGATAATGGTGTATTACATTAACTGATATTTGATGCTAAACCAACCTTGCATTATTGGTATTGAAATAAACCCCATTTGGTCATTGTGTCTAATCCTTTTTACATACTTCTGGATTCAGTTTGTTAGTATTTTATTGAGGATTTTTTGGCCTATATTCATAAGAGATATTGGTTTGTAGTTTTCTTGTAATGTCTTTGGCTTTGTTATCAGGGCAAACTGGCCTCACAGAAAAAGTTGGGAAGGGTTTCCTAGTCTTCTAGTTTTTGAAGAGTTTTTAAGGTATTAGATTTATTTCTCCTTGAAGTATCTGGTAGAATCCACCAACAAAATAATCTGACCTTGGGCTTTTCTTTGTGGGTAGTCTTTTTAAAATTATTAATTCAATCTTTCATTGTAGGTCTATGCAGATTTTCTGTTTCTTCTTGAGTCTGTTTTGGTAGTTTTGGTTTTCCTAGGAATTTGTCAAATTCATCTAAGGTATCTAATTCATTAGGATACAACTTTTATACTATTCTCCTTATAATCCTTTTTTTTAAATTTCTGTAAGGTTGGTAGTAATATCCTGTCATTCCTAATTATAGTAATTTTCAATCTTCTCACATTGTTTCTTATTCAAAGTAGCTAAAGGTTTTTCAATTTTGTCTATCTTTTCCAAGAACCAACTTTAGTTTTATTGGTTTTCTCTATAGTTTTCCTAGTTTCCTTTTCACTAATTTCTATTTACCCTGATTTCTTTCATTATGTTTTTTATGATTTCTACTCTTTTATTCTTCACCATATATAGGTTGTACTAAGAGAGTTGCAATATATTTACAAAGGCATTTATTTTCCTTTTTAGACTTTATCTTTTTAAAAATGTTTTTATTGGAGTATAGTTGATTTACAATGTTGTGTTAGTTTCAGGTGTACAGCAAAGTGAATCAGTTATACATATACCTATATCCACTCTTTTTTAGATTCTTTTCCCATATAGGTCATTACAGAGTATTGAGTAGAGTTTCCTGTGGTATACAGTAGGTCCTTATTAGTTATCTATTTTACACATTGTGGTGTGTATATGTCAATCACAATCTCCCAATTTACCCCCCGTCTTTCTCCCCAGTAACTATAAGTTTGTTTTCTACATCTGTGACTCTATTTCTGTTTTGTAAATAAGTTCAGTATGTTTTATTTACATTTAGTTTGCCATTCTTTTTCCAGTGTCTTAAGGTGGAAAGCTAGGTTAATTGACTTAAGATCTTTTTCAAATATGGTTGTTTACAACTACAAATTTCCTGTAAGTACCATTTTAACCATATTCTATTTCATTATGTTGTGCTTGTTTATACTTATCTTAAAATATTTTCTAATTGCCCTCTGACTTCTTCTTTAACTCATTGGTTATTTTGGGGAATTTTTTTCCCAATTTTCTTTCTGTTGATTTTTAATTTCATTCCTTTGTGGTCAGAGAACATACATTGTATGGTTTCAACCCTGTTAAATTTATTGTGGTTTGTTTTATGGCCTAGTCTATAGTCTATCCTGGATAATGTACAATGTGCACTTAGGAGAGTGTATATTCTACTGTTGTTGGATCAAGTGTTCCATAGATATTTTTAGTTTGAGTTGGTTTATAGTGTTCTTTAAGCCTTCTACTTCCTTATTGATTTTTTGCCTAGTCATTCTATCTATTATGGAAAATTGGGTATTGACATTTCTAGCTATTATTGTTGAATTGTCTATTTCTCCTTTCATTTCTGTCAGTTTTTGCTTCAAATATTTTGGAGTTCTGTTATTGGGTGCATATGTATTTTTAATTATATGTATCTTTCTCATGGATTGATCATTTTATCATAAATGTCCCTCCTTATCTCCAGGTACATTATTGTTTCAAAGCCAAATTGTCTGGTATTTGTTTAGACTCTTCAGCTTGCTTATATTGTTGCTTCCATGATCTACAATTTTCCATATTTTTACTTTCGACATATTTGAATCTTTGAATCTAATATGTATCCCTTGTAGGCAGTCTACAGTTGGAATTTATTTTTTATCCAGTCTGAAAATCTCTGCCTTTTAATTATATTGTTTAACACATTTACATTTAATGTTATTATTGATTTAGTTGTATTTACATCTGCCATTTCTTTTTTTCTATATGGCTCATGTCTTTTTTGTTTTATTCCTCCTTTACTTCTTTCTTTTGTATTAAGTGTATATTTTCTAGTAAACATTTTGATTCCTTTCATGTTTATTTTCACTATTTTTAAAGTTATTTTCTTAGTAGTTGTTCTACACCTTACCATGTACATCTTAACTTATCAAAATCTACTTCAGCTTTATACTAACTTAATTCCAGTGAGATGTAGAAATGTTACTTCTATATAGCCCTTTCCCCTCATTTTTGTTATTTATATGTATACATATTACATCTATATATGTTACAAATCCAACCATACATTAATAAAATTACTTTATAAAATTTTGTCCTTTAAAAAAGCTGTGAGCAAAAGAGAGAAAATGTGCATCTATAGTTTTTGTTATATTAACCTTCTTATTTACAATTTCTGGTTTCCTTTACCTCCTCTCTTACTGGACTCCTCCTTGACAATTATCTTTCAGATACACAGGCTTCTTTGCTTTTTCTTGACTATATCAGGCCACTAATGTCTTAGATTTTTTGCTTTAAGTATCCCGCAACCCTTACCATGAATATTTCTTCCCCAAATAATCATAAGATTAATTCTCTCATCTCCTTCAAGTTTTTGCTCAAACGCCATCTTTTCAATGAGGACTATTCTGACCATCATATTTAAAACTGCAACCTTCCCCTTACATCCTATTTCCAACACTCCTAACCTCCCTTGCCCTGCTTTACTTGTGTTCATTTTTCAATATCGCTTATCTACTTCTAACATATTGACCGATGTCCTAGTTTATTACATTTATTTAAAGTCTTTCTCCCCCTCCCATAGTAGAACATAAATTCTATTAGGGCAAGGATCTGTCTAGTCTGGCGTCTGGTGTTTCTCTGGAACATAGCACTGAGCCAAGTTCATAGTAGGTATTCAATTAATATTGATTGAATGAATAACTGAATGACATCCCAGCCTTTAGTATTTCCGCCTTCAAATCTCTTCTTCCCACTGAAAATACAGGGGCATTTCAAAAAATGCAAATCTGATTCTTTCTCTCATTTCCCCTGTTTAAAACTACTACTGGTTTCCCCTTGACAGGTACATAAAGGGGAGAATAAGTGAAGGTAATATTGAAAACAAGGTGATAACAGATCTTTTGGTGGGTCTTGAAAGCAAGGCTCAGGTATTTACGTGTAATTCTGTAGTTAATAAGGAGCCATTGAAGATTTTCAAGCAGGAGAGTAATATCACAGTTTTACCTCAGTAAGATTACTTAGGAGATAAATGTGACAAATACATTAGAAAACGTGGGGAGAATGAAGGCAGGGAGACTAGGCATATAACTGTTTTCAGTAAGTTTTTGTTTTTGTTTTTTAACATCCTTATTGGAGTATAATTGCTTCACAATGGTGTGTAAGTTTCTGCTTTACAACAAAGTGAATCAGCAATACACATACACACATCCCCATATCTCCTCTGTCTTCTATGTCACTCATACCCTCACAATCCCACCAATCTAGGTGGTCACAAAGCACTGAGCTGATCTCCCTGTGCTATGTGGCTGCTTCCCACTAGCTATCTATTTTACATTTGGTACTGTATATATGTCCATGCCACTCTCTCACTTGGTTGCAACTTACCCTTCCCCCTCCCCGTGTCCTCAAATCCATTCTCTCCATATGCATCTTTATTTCTGTCCTGCCCGTAGGTTCTTCAGAATTATTTTTTGTTTAGATTCCATATATATGTGTCAGTATACAGTATTTGCTTTCACTTTCTTACTTATTTCACTCTGTATGACAGTCTCTAGGTCCGTCCAACTCACTACAAATGACTAAATTTCGTTTCTTTTTATGGCTGAGTAATATTCCATTGTATATATGTGCCAAATCTTCTTTATCCATTCATCTGTCGATGGACACTTAGGTTGCTTCCATGTCCTGCCTATTGTAAATAGAGATACAGTGAACATTGTGGTACATGACTCTTTTTGAATTATGGTTATCTCAGGATATATGTCCAGTAGTGAAACTGCTGGGTTGTATGGTAGTTATATTTTTAGTTTTTTAAGGAACCTCCATACTGTTCTCCATATTGACTGTATCAATTTATATTCCCACCAACAGTGCAAGAAGCTTCCCTTTTCGCCACACCCTCTCCAGCATTAATTGTTTGTAGATTTTTTGATGATGGCCATTCTGAATGGTGTGAGGTGATACCTCATTGTAGTTTTGATTTGCATTTCTCTAATGATTAGTGATGTTGAGCATCCTTTCATGTGTTTGTTGGCAATCTCTATATCTTCTTTGGTGAAATGGCTATTTAAGCCTTCTTCCCATTTTTTTTTTAATCAGTCATCAATTTTATACACATCAGTGTATACATGTCAATCCCAATCGCCCAATTCAGCACACCACGATCCCCACCCCACTGCGGTTTTCCCCCCTTGGTGTCCATACGTTTGTTCTCTACATCTGTGTCTCAGCTTCTGCCCTGCAAACCAGTTCATCTGTACCATTTTTCTAGGTTCCACATACATGCGTTAATATACGATACTTCTTTTTCTCTTTCTGACTTACTTCACTCTGTATGACAGTCTCTAGATCCATCCATGTCTCAACAAATGACTCAATTTCGTTCCTTTTTATGGCTGAGTAATATTCCATTGTATATATGTACCACACCTTCTTTATCCATTCATCTGTCGATGGGCATTTAGTGTGCTTCCATGACCTGGTTATTGTAAATAGTGCTGCAATGAATATTGGGGTGCATGTGTCTTTTTGAATTACGGTTTTCTCTGGGTATATGCCCAGTAGTGGGATTGCTGGGTCATATGGTAATTCTATTTTTAGTTTTTTAAGGAACCTCCATATTGTTCTCCATAGTGGCTGTATCAATTTACATTCCCACCAACAGTGCAAGAGGGTTCCCTTTTCTCCACACCCTCTCCAGCATTTATTGTTTGTAGATTTTTTGATGATGGCCATTCTGACCAGTGTGAGATGATACCTCATTGTAGTTTTGATTTGCATTTCTCTAATGATTAATGATGTTGAGCATTCTTTCATGTGGTTGTTGGCAATCTGTATATCTTCTTTGGATAAATGTCTATTTAGGTCTTCTGCCCATTTTTTGATTGGGTTTTTTGTTTTTTTGATATTGAGCTGCATGAGCTTCTTGTAAATTTTGGAGATTAATTCTTTGTTAGTTGCTTCATTTGCAAATATTTTCTCCCATTTTGAGGGCTGTCTTTTCATCTTGTTTATGTTTTCCTTTGCTGTGCAAAAGTTTTAATTTTCATTAGGTCCCATTTATTTATTTTTGTTTTTATTTCCATTTCTCTAGGAGGTGGGTCAAAAAGGATCTTGCTGTGATTTATGTCATAGAGGGTTCTGCCTATGTTTTCCTCTAAGAATTTTATAGTGTCTGGCCTTACATTTAGGTCTTTAATCCATTTTGAGTTTATTTTTGTGTATGGTGTTAAGTAGTGTTCTAATTTCATTCTTTTACATGTAGCTGTCCAGTTTTCCCAGCACCACTTTTTGAAAAGGCTGTCTTTTCTCCATTGTCTATTCTTGCCTCCTTTATCAAAAATAGGTGACCATACGTGCGTGGGTTTATCTCTGGGCTTTCTATCCTGTTCCATTGATCTATATTTCTGTTTTTGTGCCAGTACCATATTGTCTTGATTACTGTAGCTTTGTATTATAGTCTGCTGTCTGGGAGCCTGATTACTCCAGCTCCGTTTTTCTTTCCCAAGATTGCTATGGCTATTAGGGGTCTTTTTTGTTTCCATAAAAATTTGGAAATTTTTTGTTCTAGTTCTGTGAAAAATGCCATTGGTAGTTTGTTAAGGATTGCATTGAATCTGTAGATTGCTTTGGGTAGTATAGTTATTTGCGCAATGTTGATTCTTCCAATCCAAGAACATGGTATATCTCTCCATCTGTTTGTATCAACTTTAATTCATTTCATCAGTGTCTTATAGCTTTCTGCATACAGATTAGCTTTAGTAGTATTCTGGTAGCATCTTTAGGATTCTCCATGTATAGTATCATGTCATCTGCAAACAGTGACAGATTTACTGCTTCTTTTCCGATTTGGATTCTTTTCATTTCTTTTTCTTCTCTGATTGCTGAGGCTAAAACTTCAAAACCTGTGTTGAATAATAGTGGTGAGAGTGGACAACCTTGTTTTGTTCCTGATCTTAGAGGAAATGGTTTCAGTTTTTCACCACTGAGAATGATGTTGGCGGTGGGTTTGTCATATATGGCCTTTATTATGTTGAGTTACATTCCCTCTATGCCTACTTTCTGGAGGGTTTTTATCATAAATGGGTGTTGAATTTTGTCAAAAGCTTTTTCTTCATGTATTGAGATGATCATATGGTTTTCCTCCTTCAATTTGTTAATATGATGTATCACATTGATTGATTTATGTATATTGAAGAATCCTTGCATTCCTGGGATAAACCCCACTTGATCATGGTGTGTGAGCCTTTTAATGTGCTGTTGGATTCTGTTTGTTAGTATTTTGTTGAGCATTTTTGCATCTGTGTTCATCAGTAATATTGGCCTGTAGTTTTCTTTCTTTGTGACATCTTTGTCTGATTTTGGTATCAGGGAGATGGTGGCCTCGTAGAATGAGTTTGGGAGTGTTCCTCCCTCTGCTTTATTTTTGAAGAATTTTAGAAGGATAGGTGTTAGCTCTTCTCTAAATGTTTGATAGAATTCACCTGTGAAGCCATCTGGTCCTGGGCTTTTGATTGTTGGAAGATTTTTAATCACAGTTTCAATTTTAGTGCTTGTGATTGGTCTGTTTATATTTTCTATTTCTTCCTGGTTCAGTCTCGGAGGGTTGTGCTTTTCTAAGAATCTGTCCATTTCTTCCAGGTTGTCCATTTTATTGGCATATACTTGCTTGTAGTAATCTCTCATGATCCTTTGTATTTCTGCAGTGTCAGTTGTTTCTTCTCCTTTTTCACTTCTAATTCTATTGATTTGAGTCTTCTCCCTTTTTTTCTTGATGAGTCTGGCTAATGGTTTATCAATTTTTTTTTTTATCTTCTCAAAGAACCAGCTTTTAGTTTTATTGATCTTTGCTATTGTTTCCTTCATTTCTTTTACATTTATTTCTGAACTGATATTTATTATTTCTTTCCTTCTGTTAACTTTGGGTTTTTTTTTTTTTTTGTTCTTCTTTCTCTAATTACTTTAGTTGTAAAGTTAGGTTGTTTATTTGAGATGCTTCTTGTTTTTTGAGGTAGGATTGTATTGCTATAAACTTCCTTCTCAGAACTGCTTTTGCTGCATCCCATAGGTTTTGGGTGGTCGTGTTTTCATTGTCATTTGTTTCTAGATATTTTCTTATTTCCTCTTTGATTTCTGCAGTGATCTCTTGGCTATTTATTAGTGTATTGTTTAGCCTCCATGTGTTTGTATTTTTTCCAGATTTTTTTCCTGTAATTGGTATCTAGTCTCATAGTGTTGTGGTTGGAAAAGATACTTGTTATGATTTCAATTTTCTTAAATTTACCAAGGTTTGATTTGTGACCCAAGATATGATCTATCCTGGAGAATGTTCCATGAGCACATGATAAGAAAGTTTATTCTATTCTTTTTGGATGGAATGTCTTATAATTATCAATTAAGTGCATCTAGTTTAATGTATCATTTAAAGCTTGTGTTTCCTTATTTATTTTCATTTTGGATGATCCGTCCATTGGTGAAAGTGAGGTGTTAAAGTTCCATACTATTATTTTGTTACTGTCAATTTCCTCTCTTATGGCTGTTAGCATTTGCCTTATGTATTGAGGTGCTCCTATGTTGGGTGCATAAGTAGTTACAATTGTTATATCTTCTTCTTGGATTGATTCCTTGATCATTATGTAGTGTCCTACTTTTTGTCTTGTAATATTCTTTATTTTAAAGTCTATTGTGTCTGATATGAGAATTGCTACTTCAGCTTTCTTTTGATTTCCATTTGCATGGGATATCTTTTTCCATCCCCTCTCTTTCAGTCTGTATGTGTCCCTAGGTATGAAGTGGGTACTGTAGACAGCGTATATATTGGTCTTGTTCTTGTATCCATTCAGCCAATCTATGTCTTTTGGTTGGAGCATTTAATCCATTTACATTTAAGGTAGTTATCAATATGCATGTTCCTATTACCATTTTCTTAATTGTTTTGGGTTTGTTATTGTAGGCCTTTTCCTTGTCTTGTTTTTCCTGCCTAGAGAATTTCCTTTCACATTTGTTGTAAAGCTGGTTTTGTGGTGCTGAATTCTCTTACCTTTTGCTTACCTGTAAAGGTTTTAATTTCTCTGTCGAATCTGAATGAGATCCTTGCTGGGTAGAATAATCTTGGTTGTAGGTTTTTCCCTATCATCACTTTAAATATGTCCTTCCACTCCCTGCTGTCTTGCGGAGTTTCTGCTGAATGATCAGCTGTTAACCTTATGGGGTTTCCCTTGTGTGTTATTTTTTGTTTTTCCCTTGCTGCTTTTAACATTTTTTCTTTGTATTTAAATTTTGATAGTTTGATTAATATGTGTCTTGGTGTGTTTCTCCTTGGATTTATCCTGTATGGTACTATCTGCACTTCCTGCACTTGATTGACTCTTTCCTTTCCCATATTAGGGAAATTTTCCACTATAATGTCTTCAAATATTTTCTCAGTCCCTTTCTTTTTCTTTTCTTCTTCTGGGACCCCTATAATTCGAATGTTGGTGTGTTTAATGTTTTCCCCGAGATCTCTGAGACTGTCCTCAATTCTTTTCCATCTTTTTTCTTATTCTGCTCTGCAGTAGTTACTTCCACTATTTTATCTTCCAGGTCACTTATTCATTCTTCTGCCTCAGTTTTTCTGCTATTGATTCCTTCTAGAGGATTTTAAGTTTCATTTATTGTGCTGTTCATCATTGTGTGTTTGCTCTTTAGTTCTTCTAGGTCCTTGTTAATCGTTTCTTGTATTTTCTCCTTTCTATTTTGAAGATTTTGGATCATCTTTACTATCATTTCTCTGAATTCTTTTTCAGGTAGACTGCCTATTTTCTCTTCATTTTTTTTGCTCTGGCGAGTTTTTACTTTGCTCCTTCATCTGCTGTGTTTTTCTCTATCTTCTCACTTTGCTTAACTTACTGTGTTTGAGGTCTCCTTTTCACAGGCTGCAGGTTCGTAGTTCCCGTTGTTATTGGTGTCTGCTCCCAGTGGCTAAATTTTGTTCAGTGGGTTGTGTAGGCTTCCTGGTGGAGGGGACTGGTGTCTGTGTTCTGGTGAATGAGGCTGGATCTTGTCTTTCTGGTGGGCAGGACCGCATCTGGTAGTGTGTTTTGGGTTGTCTCTGACCTTATTATGATTTTAGGCAGCCTCTCTGTTAATGGGTAGGGTTGTGCTCCTGTCTTGCTAATTGTTTGGCATAGGGTGTCCAGCACTATAGTTTACTGATCATTGAATGGAGCTGGATTTTAACGTTGAGATGGAGATCGCTGGGAGAGCTTTCACCGTTTGATATTATGTGAAGCTGGGAAGTCTCTGGTGGACCAATGTCCTGAACTCAGCTCTCCAACATCAGAGGCACAGGCCTGACTCCCGGCCCAAACACCAAGACACTGTCAGCCATATGGCTCAGAAGAAAGGGGAGAAAAAAAGAAATAAAGAAAAAATAAAATAAAATAAAGTTATTAAAATAAAAAAATAAAATGTAATAAAAAAAAGAAAGAAAGAAAGAAAGAAAGAAGAGAGCAGCCAAACCAAAAAACAAATCCACCAATGATAACAAGTGCTAAAAACTATACTAAGAAAAAAAAAAAGGACAAACAGAACCCTAAGACAAATGGTAAAAGCAAATCTATACAGACAAAATCACACAAAGAAACATACACATACACACTCACAAAAAAATATATATTTATCTATATATTTAAAAAAAGGAAGAGAGCAACCAAATCAATAAACAAATCTACCAATGATAAACTCTAAATTCTAAACTATGATAAACATAAAACCAGAAACAAATTAGATGCAGAAAGTAAACCCCAAGTCTACAGTTGCTCCCAAAGTTCACCACCTCAATTTTGGGATAATTCATTGTCTATTCGGGTATTCAAGAGATGCATGGTACATCAAGTTGATTGTGGAGATTTAATCTGCTGCTCCTGAGGCTTCTGGGAGAAATTTCCCTTTTGCCTCTTGTTCGCACAGCTCCTGGGGTTCAGCTTTGGATTTGGCCCCGCCTCTGTGTGTAGGTCACCTGAGGGTGTCTGCTCTTTGCTCAGACAGGACAGGGTTAAAGTAGCAGCTGATTAGGGGGCTCTGGCTCACTCAGGCCTGGGGGAGTGAGGTGTATGGAATGCAGGACGAGCCTGAGGCAGCAGAGGCCAACGTGATGTTGCAACAGCCTGAGGTGCACCGTGTGTTCTCCCAGGGAAGTTGTCCCTTGATTACAGGACCCTGGCAGTGGCGGGCTGCACAAGGTCCTGGGAGAGGAAGTGTGGATAGTGACCTGTGCTTGCACACAGGCTTCTTGGTGGCTGCAGCAACAGCCTTAGCATTTCATGCCCATCTCTGGTGTCTGCGTTGATAGCTGTGGCTTGCACCCATCTCTGAAGCTCGTTTAGGCAGTGTTCTGAATCCCCTCTCCTCACGCACCCTGAAACAATGGTCTCTTGCCTCTTAGGCAGTTCCAGACTTTTTCTTGGACTCCCACTTGGCCAGCTGTGGCACACTAGTCCCCTTCAGGCTGTGTTCACGCAGCCAACCCGAGTCCTCTCCCTGGGATCTGACCCCTGAAGCCAGAGCCTCAGCTCCCAACCCCCACCTGCCTTGGTGGGTGAGCAGACAAGCCTCTCAGGCTGATGAGTGCTGGTCAGCACTGATCCTCGGTGCAGGAATCTCTCCGCTTTGCCCTCTGCATCCCTATTGCTGTGCCCTCCTCCGTGGCTCCAAAGCTTCCCTCTTGCCACCCCCCCGTCTCTGCCAGTGAAGGGCCTTCCTAGAGTGTGGAAACTTTTCCTCCTTCACAGCTCCCTCCCAGAGGTGCAGGTCTTGTCCCTATTCCTTTGTCTCTGTTTTTTCTTTTTTTTTTTTTTGGCCTACCCAGGTACGTGGGGTGTTCCTTGCCTTTTGGGAAGTCTGAGGTCTTCTACTAGCATTTAGTAGGTGTTCTGTAGGAGTTGTTCCACATGTAGATGTATTTCTGATGTATTTGTGGGGAGGAAGGTGATATCCACGTCCTACTCCTCCACCATCTTGAAGGTCTCCCCTTCAGTAAGTTTTAGCAAAGAATAGTCACCTATATCGTCTTCATCCCATGCATGAGTATAGCACTTGAGAGTTTATAAGTTGCTTTCTTCAAAATTATACCATATTCTCCTCAAAATATCCCTATAAGTAGCAGGACAAAGATTCTTATCATCATTAGTTTCCAGATAAACAATCTGAGGCCCAGAAGATTAGATTGCTCAAAATCATAAAAGGTAATGGTAGACCTGGTTTCTCTAACTCTAGGTCCCGTGAGCTTTTAATTAAAATTAAATAAAAATAAAAATTCTGTTCCCCAGTCACTAACCACATTGCTAGTGTTTAATAGCCAAATGTAGCCTATAGTTACTATATTGAAATTCATGGAATGTTTTATTGGACAGCAATAGCCCAGATATTTATTCTTATGTTTACCAAAATTTGAATTTATGTTAGACAAAGTTTTCAGGCCATACTGAAGCTCTGGAATCCCTTAATATTAGTTACTGAATCCAGCTGGATTCTTTGAATTCTTCCTAAGATCCTTCTGAATTAAGGGACTCCACATCCACCCTAGCTTTCTGGAAATATTTGGAAACCAAAAATTCATTCAAGAGTCAGATTAAACATTTCTCCCAAAGTAGAAACTGTGGAGAGTTAAGAGTGGGATGAAGATGACAGAGGCTGACAGGTAGGGTCAGGAAGGTAGAATATTGATCTCAGAGAATCAGACAAAGTTGAAATGGCCACAGACAGTGCTAGATATTGAGGGGGTTGTCAGTGAATAAAACAGAATAGAGTCCAGGGAGGTTAGATAAGACCAAAATAACCAGGCAAAGATAGATAGAGAGAAAGCTAAGATAGAGAGAATCAGAGAGTAGGAAACTATGACAAAGGAAATAATGAGGTGACCTTTGGCCCTGGGAAAAGAGTGCTCTCTTTCTTTGTTACTTTCATGGATCCCCAGGGGAATCTGGGTTCACAGATGCCTGCTGCTCCAGAATGTCAAAGCCAAGAGTTAGAACTGGATCACTGGATTTTTTTCTGCCCAATGTTTTAGAAAATCTGAATTGAATGCCATTTCTTCTACTGTAATGCATACCTTTTTCCTGCTTACCACATACTCCTTCCTCTCCTCTACCAACAACTAGTTAACCTTGTGCCCATTATTTACACATTATATTAACTGTTTGGGCTCCTGAAGGTATTTGAGTTTGTGATCTCTGGCCTATTCCCTGCTGGTGGAACACTTTCCTTTTAAATTAAGGCAAAAGTGTTAGGTCTCCTAAAATGTTCTTAGACTCGTTTTTATGGGAAGACAATGTGCAAGCTAATATAAACCAGAGTGGCTTGCAATAGGTTTTATAGTACTTTATGTCCTGGTAATTCGATGGCACATACTATTACATATTCATGCAAAGAGGAGGTATACTTATGCAACATACATAAGTATACGTATTTGAACATATATGTGTAACACTGTGTAATCTGAATATGTTAAGAATTCAAGGAAGAGAAATGTCTGTATAAACTGAAGTAATGGAAGAAGGCTTCTTGATGGAGACAGAATATAAACTGGATCCTGAAGGGTAGGTAGGGTTTAAACTAAGAAAAGGGGATTGAAAAGCATTCTAAGTTGAGCCATCTGAAATTACTACTATTTAATGACTTTAGACATAAAACAGAAATTTTATATGGTTCAATCTAATGGCCAAAGGAAGTAGTATTATCAAAGGCATTGAGATAGGGAGGACTTGCTGGAGTGGAAGGAACTTTTGGGGAGAAGAGGAAGATAAAGTTAAATGGTTAGGAGGAGGCTAGATTAAGGAGCTTCTTAAAAGTGAAGCTAAATAGCGTGATCTTGATTATAGGATATAGAAACTATTGTAAGCTAATTTGAAGAAGTTACTGGATGAATAAAATCTGTGTTTTGATGGGGTAAGATGTTTAGTTTGAGGCCAGGCATATGAATGATCATAATCACTCATGGTATAGAGTTTTAATGTTGGGAAAAGTTCATTTGCATATATTTTGGGGCAGTGACACCCATTCAACACTGCAGACTTTTTCCTTTCTTTAGAATAGTATTTAGAATAGAAGTGTTCACAAACTTCTAGGGACATGTGAATGTACTTCTGAGTAGTGATGATATCAATTCATTTTAAATTTAAAATAAAATAGAATAATTATTTAAATATGTTTATCCTTTAAAATTAAATCATTTGAACATATATTAGTATATATAAAGAGAGCATACATGTTGGTTAGAGGAGACCAAATGAGCAAGCTCAGGTCTCAATCAATCAGTCTATTTATTATAGCTAAACACTGCTACCTGCTGTGTTGATTTTGACCTTTATACATTTTTAAATTGTCAAAGGGATTTTATGTCCATAATTAATTATGGGTTAAAATAGGAAACACTAGGAACACTGATACTGACATATATCAATTTAATGAAAAGCATAAAACAACAAATTTGAAAATTTTAATCTTTTAGCTTCAAGATGCTATTCATCAGATATAGAGATATAGAGAAATAAGTTGAACTCATCTGATATTCTTATACAACATAGCAAGATATCTCTAATACCTCAAAAACCAATGTAAGAGATAGAAAACAAAGTAAAAATTATATTTAATTTGGTTTTTCCTTCATGGGAATAAAGGCCATCCACATTATTTGCAAATCGTAACCTAAAATCTCTTAACCTCATTGTTCATAAAATAAGCATCAAAATTGTGTTAATAAATCAGTTGATTTTTTAAAAATCCATAAAATCAGTAATTATAAACCTCTGATATTTGGCTACATTTATCAATTATTATTCAACTCAATCTAAAGTTATTAGACATTAAAATTTTTTACGAGTTGCAAAAGCTAAAGAGCCCATGCTATCATGGAAAATATAAATATTCAATGTGCAAGAAATATTGTTAGATGTTCATTGCTGTTAATTTGACAAATAAATTATCCAATAACACTGTCTCCACAAATAATATGATATATTTGAAGGCATGATTCTATTATTAAAGGAAGAGTGAGAAAAAAATAAAAGATGAGAATATTACAAGATGAGACGCTAGTCGTTTATATATATATTCAATTCTCAAGCCAAAGATGTACTACTTTTGAATCTATTTGTTCCCAAATCATACTTTTACTTAACTAACTTATGTTTATGTATATGTATTAACTTTAAAGGGAAAAGGTGTCCTTACATAAACTATAATTGTTTTCTTTTAAATTAACTAAAACTATATTTGATATACAGATTTTAAAATGTTTATTTTTATCATAAAATAACTATCCTGCATAATGAAAGCATGAAATGATTTTTCTTTTTCTTTAATTTTAAGTGGGTTCAAGAGGTTAAATGTAATTTATTTTCTTTTTTTATATATATATATATTTATTTTTGGCTGCGTTGGGTCTTCGTTGCTGTGCGCAGGCTTTCTCTAGCTGCGGTGAGCGGGGGATACTCTTCGTTGTGGTGCGCGGGCTTCTCATTGTGGTGGCTTCTCTTGTTGTGGAGCACGGGCTCTAGGTGCACGGGCTTCAGTAGTTGTGGCATGTGGGCTCAGTAGTTGTGGCTCGCGGGCTCTAGAGCACAGGTTCAGTAGTTGTGGCGCACAGGCTTAGTTGCTCCGCAGCATGTGGGATCCTCCCGGGCCAGGACTCGAACCCGTGTCTCCTGCATTAGCAGGCAGACTCTCAACCACTGCACCACCAGGGAAGCCCTAAATGTAATGTTAAAGTTTACAAACAGGTTGGAAAACACTGTGTTCAAAGCCATTCAGTTGCTTTAGAAATTGCTTGCTGAAATAAATTATTTTGTATATCCATTCTTAAGGCAGAGAATAGTCATTGCCCTGTACCCCTGCTTGCAGAATTTCAGTTTATTATCCCAGGAACTGCATTGGCTACACCTAGCAGCCTGCACTGCTGCTGGTCTGTTTTCTTTAGATTCTTTCTTTGACTTCTTTTAATGGGTGACTCATCTGGAAGCAATTATTTGAGTAAATGAGAACCACATTTCTCACTTTCGCCTACAACTAGTTCCTAGGCGAGCTCTCACTCTTTTTTCTATTTTAAAATTCAGGTCAGTTATCACTTTTTAGGAGGCCTTGGAAAATAGCAATAGAAACAGGCTCCCTGGCCATTCACTTAGGCTACCTGCCAGGCCAGCTTCCTAGCTTGCACAACCTGTCTTCACCCCACACTGATGAAATCACAGCTGCTAAGGCATTGCCCTTTCAGAGGCATCTAAGTCACCATTGTTTTCATGGTCATTTGTTTTTCTCAGATATTTACCTGAAGTTTCCTTGCGCTTTTTTTTACCTCCTTATTTTAAATGGTCTTTCCCTGTAACAGGTTGAGTGATAACCTGGAGCCTTTGAAATACACTGTACACTAAGGTGCTCTCTTAACTGTTATCTTGCTGGAGTCTCACAAAGACCCTGCAAGTTAGGCAGAGGGATGATTAGTCTTTACAGATGAGAGGGACAGAGTGGAAGGAAATCACTCTTTGCCAAGCACTTACCACGTACCAGGCCCTTTAGCAGGTGTTTTATATACACAGTCTCATTTAATTCTTCAGAACAGGCTGGTGGTGTAGGTACTGTTACTATCCACGTTTACCTGATGAGGAAACACTCTCAGAGAGGTTGATTAACTTGCCCACAGATACACAGTTAGTAAGTGGCAGAGCCAGGAATTGGACATAAGACTTTTAGACTACTCTTCTGGTTTGGAGTTTAGTTCCTATAAATGTACCCTCCCTGGACAATACATAAGAAGTTTCTCTGATGCAAGTATTTAATCCTAAATTACTCTCCCTAACAGGCTCAAAACCACATTTTCTCTCAGTCAAATTAATTACACTCAGCCAATACATTAGCTAGAAGAAAATATTATCAGGTAAACTCACTGGGGTTGGGGTAAAAGTAGGAGGTGGAGAAATTCTGTCTGTATTCCAATGTCTTATAGAAATTAGCAATATTTTTTAAAATACTATAAAAACTGAGGCCTAATTCAGTTTCTGTGGGCTCTTAATTACTACAAGTGACTTTTTTCCAAACTCTTCTCAGGTTGTGTTAAGTTTGTGATGCCAGCTTTCCCACCCAGTCTTGCATCTTCTTCTAATATTAGAGCTCTGTGTTTGGCCTTGGGTAGCTGCAGGTGCCCCCTAAGCATCTCCCATAGTTTGTACATGGGGCTCTGAAACTAGGGAGCCACACTATCAGCCTTCCTCTGTCCATGCCCATACCCTTGAAATCTCCTATTTGTATCCTACAGCTTAGACCACCACATGCCAAGTTGTGACACCTAGTAAGGCTCCAATCCTGCTGCTGTCCTTCAAATTTTAACTTCATCTTCCATCCCCACAGAGGTAATGTGCTACGTAGAAAAATGACAGGCAATGACATAAAAGGAGATTTGAGTCAACTGAGAGTTTTATAATACTAATGGAGGAGTGAATCAATATTGTAAATATATAATCATTTATTCCCCATAAACCTATAAGTTCAGTGCTATGTCAATGGAAACCTCAATAAGATTTTTTTCATGGAAATGATTTTAAAATTTTTATGTTGGAGTAAATGTACAGTAGCCAATTCATGTTTGGAAAAAAAAGATACATAAGGAGTAAAACCCATTCTATCAGATATTATGACATATGATAGGACTATAAAAAGTAAAACAGTGTGGTATTGGTTAAAGATTAAATAAATAGCTCAGTAGAATTAGAGTATAGAAACAGATTATATAGTAAGTATATGACATAATTAGTACATGATTATATACAATTAGTATATAGTATATGATTAGCAATTAGTATATGATATATATGAATCATGAATGTGATAAAAATAGTATTTCCAACAGTGGTGAACAAATGTATTATTCAGTTGTTCAATTGCTGTTGATTTGGGGAAAAAATAGCATTAAAGCCATACCTCACAGAATTCACAGAAGTTAGTTCTGGAATAGAGTCCACAAAATAAAAAAGGACTCACATAGAAAACAAACTTATGACTACCAAAAGAGAGAGGGAGGGAGGCAGGGACAAATTAGAAGTATGGGATTAATAGATACAAACTACTATACATAAAATAGGCAACAAGGATTTACTGTATACCACAGGAATTATATTCAATATCTTGTAATAACCTATAATGGAATATAATCTGCAAAAAAATCCTGAATCACTATGTTGTATACCTGAAACTAATGCAATATTGTAAATCAAGTATACTTCAATTGAAAAAAGATTACATTAATTTTGTATCCTGCTACTTTACCAAATTCATTGATTAGCTCTAGTAGTTTTCTGGTAAAATCTTTAGGATTCTCTATGTATAGTATCATGTCAACTGAATACAGTGACAGCTTTACTTCTTCTTTTCCGATTTGGATTCCTTTTATTTCTTTTTCTTCTATGATTGCTGTGGCTAAAACTTCCAAAACTATGTTGAATAATAGTGGTGAGAGTGGGCATACTTGTCTTGTTCCTGATTTTAGAGGAAATGGTTTCAGTTTTTCACCGTTGAGAATGATGTTGGCTGTGGGTTTGTCATATATGGCCTTTATTATGTTGAGGTAAGTTCGCTCTATGCCTACTTTCTGGAGAGTTTTTATCATAAATGAGATGCAAGAGGGAGGGGATATGAGGATATATGTATACATACAGCTGATTCACTTTGTTATACAGCAGAAACTAACACAATATTGTAAAGCAATTATACTCCAATAAAGATGTTTAAAAAAAAGATTACAAAAGCATTAAATGAATATATATGATATATGATTTGGAGCTTAAGAAGTGCTTTTTTTAAAGAAGAAAGACAAAAAGTAAAAATATAAAGAAAAACATTAATAAAGTTGACTATATCACTAGAAAATAAGCAAAACACATGAATAGACATACATTTCACCAAAGAGGATACTTGTGGCAAATAAGCACATTAAAAGATGTTCAATATCCTTAGCCATTAGAGGGATGCAAATTAATACTACAATGAGATATCAGTACCCACCCATCAAAATGCCTAAAATTAAAAAAAAAAAAAAAACAGGAACAATACAAAATGCAGTTGAGGATTCAGAGAAACTGGATTACTCATATATTGTTGGTGGGAATGTGAAATAGTACAACTGCTCTGGAAGAGTATGGTAGTTTCCTATAAAGTTAAACATACACTTACCATATAGCCCAACAACTTGAACTCTTAGTCATTTAGCCCAGAGAAATTAAAACTTCTCTTTATACCAAAAACCTGTACACAAATATTCATAGATGCTTTATTTGTAATAGCCCCACCTGGAAATATCCCAGATGTTATTTAGAAGGTTAATGGTTAAACAAACTGTTGTATCCATACTATGGAATACTATGCAGCAAGAAAAAGGAGCAAACTATTGATACATGCAAAAACCTGGATGAATCTCAAAGATATTACATTTAGTGATAAAAATAAGTTTCAAAAGGTTTCATACTATATGCTTCCATTTATAAGTAATTCCAAAATGACAAAATTATAGAGGTGGAGAACAGATTAGTGGCTGTCATAGTTTAGGGATGGCAGGGAAGAGGAGGGTATAACTATAAAGGGATAGCACATAGAAGATCTTTCTGGTCATTGAATAGTTGTGCATGGTGGTTGCAGTGGTGGTTACAAGAATCTACACATAAGATTAAAATAGCATAGAAATACACACATACACACAAATTAATACATGTAAAAATAGTGAAAACAGAATAAGAACTGTAATATAGTTAATAGCATTGTACCAATGTCAGTTTCTTGGTTTTGATATTGAACTACAGCTATTTAAGATGTAATCATTATTGCAAACTGGGTGAAAGGTACAAGAAACTCTATTGCTTTTGCAACCTCCTGTGAGCCTATAATTATTTCAAAATAAAAAGAAACAAGAAGAAAGGCATCAATAAATTTGACTATGCCATTATTAAAAAATTCTGTATGACTAAAAGATACCATTCTTTTTTTAAAAAATGTATTTATTTATTTATGTTTGGCTGCGTTGAGTCTTCGTTGCTGTGTGCAGGCGTCCTCTAGCTGTGGTGAGCGGAGGCTATTCCTCGCTGCAGTGCACAGGCCTCTCAATGTGGTGGCCTCTCTCTTTGAGGAGCACAGGCTCCAGGCTCGCGGGCTTCAGTAGTTGTGGCATGTGGGCTCTAGAGCACAGGCTCAGCAGTTGTGGCACACGGGCTTAGCTGCTCTGCAGCATGTGGAATCCTCCCGGACCAAGGCTTGAACCCGTGTCCCCTGCATTGGCAGGCGGATTCCCAACCAGTGTGCCACCAGGGAAGTCTAAGATACCGTTCTTAATTTAAAATACAAGTGATAATATTGGGGAAAATATTTGCAACATAAATAGCAGAGAAAGCATTAGTAGCTAGAATATATAAGGTACTCCTACAAATCAATAAGATAAATATTTCAATCATAAAATGCAAAATGTATACATAGATATTTAAAAGATGAGGAAAACCAAATTATTAATGCCTATATGAAATAAAGTTCAACCTCATTAGTAAGCAGGAAATCACAATTTTTTTTCACCAAGGAAGTTGGCAAAAACAGAGAATGTAGAAATAAGCACTCTCAAACACTGCAGGTGAAGTATAAATTGTGACCATCACTTGAGAGTGCAATTAGGCAGTGTTTGTTAACAATTATAATGTGTCTGCACAAAGACATATGGTTACTACAACAAATAAACTTTTGTACCTATGCACAGGGAGACATATGCAAGGATGTTCAGCATTATTGGCAATAATGAAAAATTTGGTACAGCTTAAATGTCCATTAAGAAAGTATTGGCTGAAAAATCTGATTTATCTATATAATGGACTACAGTTTATCAGCTAAAAAGACTAATGATATGGAATGATTAATATACATAGATGATAGATTAGAGAGAGAGAGAATATATGCATATATACATAACTGAATAAAAAGTAACTGCAGAACAATATATTCAGTATGGTATCATACAATCACACACATTACATGATATACTTTCTATAGCATAGAAAAAGGTCTAGTAAGATACAAACCAAAAAAGAAGGAGGAAGTAAGACAGAGATTGAGGAAGTAGTTTATTCTTATATGAAAATATGTTATTTTTTCCAAGGAATATTCATATATTCAATATAGAACTAAAAAATATTCATATATTCAATATAGAAATAAAAAAATAATAGGCTACCCATAAAACCAATTACATCTGGGTTTGGAACCCCAGCTCTTTAACTTACTACCTATGTGAGCTTAAGCAATTCTCTTACCTTTCTGGGACTCAACTTTTATGTCCATACATTATTGATAAGTATAGGACTTACCTTGGGTTGAGTTTTAGAGAGTATATAAGTAAGATAATAACACACAGAAGACCTTCAGTAAATACTAACTATTGTTAGCATTTTAATTATAGTTTCTATATGAACTGACCTTGGCCTCCAGTGCACGCTCTGACAGTCATTCCATCCTGTCAACCATCTCCTTGTCTGAGACCCTTCTAGCCACTTTTCCCTATATCTGTACAAGACATCACATAGACAACCAACTGGAGGCATCAACCTCTTGGTGGCAGAGGGTAGGTTAAGGTTTTCTCCTGTTTTGTTTTGTTTTAATAAATATAGCTATTACAAACACTAAACCTAATTTGTTATCTACTGTCTCTCCAACACTCCTTTGCCTTTTTTCACCACCTGTCTTTTGGATGTGCTTCTCTGAAGACAACTGGAGACAAGCACTGGACTGGGTTTCGGATAACCTGGATTAAACTTCTTGTTCTGCAACTAATGACTAAGGAAGATAAGGCAATTGTTGAAACTCTTCCTTGTTTGTAGAATTCCTTGCTGTCTTCTTTACCTGTTATGCAAATCAAAGGAAAAAAAATCTGCCTATTGTAAAGATCTATACAAAAGAGAATATTATCATACTAATTGCATATTGCCTTTTAAAAATGATTAGCCAGTGGTTACTTTTAACAAATAATATATAATTATTTAATAAATAATATCAATAATTTCAAAAATAATAACTTTAAGAACTAATTCTATCTTGATGGAGGAAAAATACTTGACTAGAAATATTTTCTATATCATTTCTCCTTTACCAATATCTGTGGGAAGCCAGGTCTGGTTCCAATAATGCCTTACCCCATTCACCTCATACTCTGAGAATTGCAGGCCAAGGTGTCCAGGAAAAGTTTATCAAGTGAAGATCTAAACAATTTATCTTTACTCTCTTGAGGATAGACATTGTATATTCCATTTCCTTTCTCCTCAAACTTATCTCTAAAATGAATCAAAAATGAATATTAGGTATTATACATTCCTCTTTGTGCCTGCAAACACATCATTTGTTTTCTAAGCCCTAGAGTAGATGTGAAAACTCATTTAAATAACACTGGCAAAAATAACAGTACTGGAGAGACTGTTTTGCAGTGTCTTCCTACCTCCCATCATCCCTGGCAGGCAAGAGCTGACAAAGTAGCAATGGAGACATGGACCACTGAATATAAAGGAAACTTTGACACCATTTCAAGTTATCAAGCCCTGAAAAAAGGTAGTACTGATAAGCTTTGAGATAATTTCTTCTTTCAAAGTCAAACATAAGAAATGCTATCCCTCAACAAAACCAGGGGCTATGCATGTTTAGTTGGTGTTTAGAAAATATTTATATAACTTTCTCAAGTTTTTCATGAAAGGCTAAAACGTAGAAGCAGTAGAGTATAATGGTTAAGAGCTTGAGCTCCACAGCCAGCTGGATGGGTTCTTTTTTTCTTTAATATCTTTTTTTTAAATTAATTTTTATTGGAATATGGTTGACAGTCTCTTCAATAAGTGGTGCTGGGAAAACTGCACAGCTACATGTAAAAGAATGAAATTAGAACACTCCCTAACACCATACACAAAAATAAACTCAAAATGGATTTGAGTCCTAAATGTAAGACCGGACACTATAAAACTCTTAGAGGAAAACATAGGAAGAACACTCTTTGACATAAATCACAGCAAGATCTTTTTTGATCCACCTCCTAGAATACTGGAAATAAAAACAAAAATAAACAAATGGGATCTAATGAAACTTAAAAGTTTTTGCACAGCAAAGGAAACCATAAACAAGACGAAAAGACAACTTTCAGAATGGGAAAAAATATTTGCAAACGAATCAATGGACAAAGGATTAATCTCCAAAATATATAAACAGCTCATGCAGCTCAATATTAAAGAAACAAACAACCCAATCCAAAAATGGGCATAAGACCTAAATAGACATTTCTCCAAAGAAGACATACAGATGACCAAGAAGCACATGAAAAGCTGCTCAACATCACTAATTATCAGAGAAATGCAAATTAAAACTACAATGAGCTATCACCTCACACCGGTCAGAATGGCCACCATCAAAAAATCTACAAACAATAAATGCTGGAGAGGGTGTGGAGAAAAGGGAACCCTCATACACTTTTGGTGGGAATGTAAATTGATACAGCCACTATGGAAAACAGTATGGAGGTTCCTTAAAAAACTGAAAATAGAACTACCGTATGACCCAGCAATCCCACTACTGGGGATATACCCAGAGAAAATGATAATTCAAAAAAAAACACATGTACCCCAATGTTCATAGCATCAATATTTACAATAACCAGGACATGGAAGCAACCTAAATGTCCATCAACAGAGGAATGGATAAAGAAGATGTGGTACATATATGCAATGAAATATTACTCAGCCATAAAAAGGAATGAAATTGGGTCATTTGTAGAGACGTGGATGGACCTAGAGAATGTCATACAGAGTGAAGTAAGTCAGAAAGAGAAAAGCAAATATCATATGATAATGCATTTATGTGGAATCTAGAAAAATGGTATAGATGATCTTATTTGCAAAGCAGAAATAGAGACACAGATGTAAAGAACAAATGTATGGATACCAAGGGGGAAAGGCGTGGGGTGGGAGGAATTGGGAGACTGGTATTGACACATATATATTATTGATACTATGTATTAAATAGACTACTGATGGATGGGTTCTTGATTCTAATAATTATAAGTGTGCAAATGACTTAAGTTCTCTATGTCTCATTTTCCTTACCTGTAAAATGGATTTGAGGTTATTTGGAGGACTAAATAAGATTTTTCATGTAAAATGCTTAGAATAATGCTTCAGACTTAGCAAGTTATTGGTAAAAATAATTGTTATCATCATCATCATCATCATGCCATCTAGTATTGCATGAAGCAGGACTACTGTACCATTTATTTATTTATTTAATTTTTTTAAATTGAGGTAATGTTGGTTTATAACATTATATAAGTTTCACGTGTACCACATTATATTTCCACTTCTGTATACATTGCAGCATGCTTATCACCAAAAATTTAGTTTCTGTCCATCATCACACAGTTGACACCTTTACCTATTTCACCCTCACCAGCACCCCTTCACCTCTAGTAACCACTACTCTGTTCTCTGTGTCTATGTGTTTATTTTTGTTTGGTTTGGTTTGCTTATTTTTTTTTATATTCCACATATGAGTGAAAACATATGGTATTTGTCTTTCTCCATATGACTTATTAAAGACGTGGTTGAAAGAAACTGACGAAGATACAAATAAATGGAAAGATATTCTGTGCTAATGGATTGAAAGGTTAAACATTGTTAAAATGTCCATATTACCTAAAACAATCTACAGATTCAATGCAATCCCTATCAAAATCCCAATGACATTTTTCACAGAAATAGAACAAAAATTCTAAAATTTATATGGAACCACAAAAGACCCCCAAAAGCCAAAGCAATCCTGAGAGAAAAAGAACAAGGCTGAAGGTATAATATTACCTGATTTCAAACTATAATACACAGCTATAGTAATCAAAACAGCATGGTATTTGCAGAAAAACAGATACATAAATCAAAAGAAAAAAATTGAGAGCCCAGAAATAAGCCCACACATATATGGACAATTAATTTATGACAAAGAAGCAAAGAACATACAATGGAGAAAGCTTACTCTCTTCAATAAATGGTGTTGGGAAAACTGGACAGATACATGCAAAAAAAAAAAAAAGAAAAGAAAAGAAACTAGACCACTATCTCACACCACACACGAAAATCAACTCAAAATGGATTAAAGATTTGAATGTAAGGCCTGAAACCATAAAACTTCTAGAAGGAAACATAAGCAGTACACTCTTTGACATCAGTCTTAGCAATATCTTTCTGGATATGTCTCCTCAGGCAAAGTAAACAAAATCAAAAATAAACAAATAGGGCTATATCAAACCAAAAGGTCTCTGCACAGCAAAGGAAACCATCAACAAAACAACCTACTGAATGGGAGAAGATATTTGCAAATCATATATCTGTTAAGGGTTTAATATACAAATATATAAAGAACTCATACAATTCAACAACAACAACCTAAAACAAACAATCCGATTAAGAAATGGGCAGAAGAGCTGAATAGACATTTTTCTAAAGAAGACATACAGGTAGCCATCAGGCACATAAAAAAGATGTTCAACATCACTAATTATTAGGGAAATGCAAATCAAAACCATAATGAGATATCATCTCACACCTGTTAGAATGGCTATTATCAAAAAGCAAGAAATAACAAGTGTTGGTGAGGATGTGGAGAAAAGAGAACCCTCATACACTGTTGGTGAGAATGTTAATTGGTGTAGCCACTATGGAGAACAGTATGGAAATTCCTCCAAATAATTGAGAGTAAAACTGCTGTGTGATCCAGCTATTCCACTTCTGGGTATTTATCCAAAGAATACAAAAACACTAAATTTGAAAAGATATACACACCCCTATGTTCATTGTGGCACTATTTACAATAGTCAAATATGGAAACAACCTAAGTGCTCATCGACAGATGAATGGATAAAGAAGATACGGTATGTATAATGGAATCCTATTCAGCTCTAAGAAAAGGTGAAATCTTGCCATTTGTGACAACATGGATGGACTTTGAGGGTATTATGCTCATTGAAAAAGTCAGACGGAGAAAGATAAATATCTTCTTTTTTAAAATTTACTTTTAACATTCCTCTGTCACTGTCAAATTCATACCACCAAAAATAAAGCCTTTTTTAATATCTGAGACATTCAAAGTGCCTGTCTGAGCAACTGACTGATGAACTATACCCATTTTTAAGCAGTTCTGTTGAATACTCCTAGACAAAAAGTTTTGTTCATTTATTATGTGAACTTGGTTCTCTCTCTTTCTCTCTCTCCTGGCTCTCAGTCTTCCTTCTTTCCTACCTCCTTCCCTCACCCTCTCTCCTCTAATCCCTGGAACCTATGAATATGTTACCTTACATGACAAAAGGGATTTTGTTGTTTCAGATATGATTAAGGGTTTTGACCTTGAAATTATGTAATTATCCTGGATTATCTGAGTGGGTACAATCTAATCACATGCATTCTTAAAATCAGGAGGACCTTCCTGGGCTGTGGTCAGAAGGAGATGTGACTGAGGAATAATGGTCATAAAGATGCAATATTGCTGGCTTTGAAAATGGGAGGAAGGGGCCCTGAGCCAAAGAATGCATGTGGCCTCTAGAAACCGGAGAAGGCAAGGAAATGGAACCTCCTCTAGAGCTCTCAGTAGGGAAAAAGCAATTGACTTTAGCCTGGTGAGACCCATGCCTGACTTCCGACCTACAGAAAATTGCCCGTAACTTCTCTGAACTCCTGATCTTCCCATGTCTATCCAGAAAGATAGATCTAATGTTTGCTCAAGATAGTCTGCACTAAGAGGAAGTAAAATGGATTTATATTCTCAGAGAACGAGACAAGAAGCTCTTATACCTTCTCCTTTATTCCCTTATTCATCTTTAGTCCTGTAATTCCCAAACCATTGCTGAACCACAGCCAACATCCAACTTTGAGCATTTTCATGCCTAATTCTTCCTTTGGAAACGGTCTCCATCTGGATCTCAAAAGGTGAACTTGACTAGAATTTTCCTCTTTGTTTTGACTTTAATAAATGTTCCCAGTAATATATTGGGAACTTGTCTGTTCCAACTTTTCTCTTCCTCTGCTAGGATTTTCAGCTTAACTAGAAAGAAAGAGACACCTGGGGAGCAGAATAGTTATGAGGTTTTTCAAGAACATTTCTTGCTCCATGGGGTCAAAAGGCCTCTGAGGCGCCTTTCAAACACAGCTGCTCCCTCTCTTTACTAAACTCAGTTGGAGGGATTATGGAATAAGAAAATTCTCTTCTTCAATATCTGCCTGGAAGCCAATACAAATTTCTTTCCCACCAGCAGGGCTAGCTGCAAATTTAACTTCTGGAAAGAGAGCTCTGAACTAACTATATCTCAGAGAGACATTTGAACTGCAAGAATAGCTTCTATCACCCTGCCATTTCCCACTCCTTCCCTCCAACCTTTCTCTTCCCTTCAAGCTCCTCTCATTCTCCCCTTGTTTGCTCTTCTCTCCTCTGTCCTCTTTCACTTATTTTCTTCTATCCTTTGAGTTGAAAGCCACTTGTTTTTATCTGGATTAAAGCTTGTAATCGCCATCTACTGGTTGTAGGATATAAGTACAGGTTGTGGCTGTGTATTCATGAATATTTGCATGCTTGATTATTGTCAATCTCTATGAGGTTATTATTTTCCTCTTTGATTGCATAGTTAAAATTGTTTCTTGAAAACAGTAAACTGTTATCAAATCTTACTTTTTCAGAGAATGTGCTTCTAAGAGACTTTAAAGCTATAATTATTAAATTGTAATTTACTAAGCCCTTTCAGAGGGGGACTCTGCTCAACTTACCAAGTGCCTGGCCCACGGTAAGAATTTTGTGAGTATATTTTGAACAAATATTTGTTGAATTCGTCCCTTGACACAGAAACAAAGCCTCTGTGTGTGTGTGCGTGTGTGTGTGTGTGTGTGTGTGTGTGTGTGTGTGTGTCAGTGTCAACTGGCTATTGCAATAGCTGCCTAACTAGATCCCTTGCCTTTATTTCCTTCCTCTCTAATCCATTTTACATTTGTTGATAGGTTAGTTTTCCTGAAGTTGAGCTCTCTATTCATGCCAAAAAACATTTTTATATGTCTGCAATGACTCCCCACTTCTCACAGAATGAGGTTCAAAGTCATTGGCCTGACATTCAAATCTCTCATTCCTCAATTCTGACCTCACCCTAATTTGCTGAGTTCAACTCCTACAGCCCCCCGCTTCACACACACACACAAAAATTGAATTACCTGTCATTCGAAAAACAGACCATGCATTTCACTGTCTTTGTACCTTCTATCAGACTGTGATTTCCCTTCCTGTTCCACATTTTGCAACCTTTACCGTCTCTTCAAGTTGCCTCTTGTAAATTACTATCTCTTTTAAACCCTCTTTGATTATCAGTGGCATATATGTTGCCACCCCAGAAGTGCCCTCTCTTGCTTCTGAATTCCCACATCAATTTATCTTAATGTTTCTTGTCACTTTGAACTTTCTATTTTGTATTCTAATTATCTGTGTACATGTTGTATTCCTTCTACTAGATTGTGAGCTCCATAATCACAATAGAAAATATTAATACTTATTAATGCTTATTGAATACTTATAGGTCAGGATTACTGAGAGGTAATATAGGACCTAGTATGTAGTAAAGGCTGAATAAGTGTTAGCTATCATTAATTTTATTGTTGTTGCTCATTTTTAAACAAATTCTCCCAAATTTTTCCACTGCTCTTTCAAAAATATTCACCTTCAGAAGTCATAAACAATCCAGCTGTGCTTTCATCATTCAAAACTTTTGTCTCTTTTCTTTTATGGAATTGTCTTCTTTTGAAAATTCTGACAGGCAGGCAACAATCAGAGAGCCACTCTGTTTGAATCCTGGATTTGCCACTTTATAGTTATATGACCTGAGGCAAGTCAACCCCTCTTTGCTTCAGTTTCTTCATCTATAAGATGAAGATAATAATAGTACCTACTTCAGAGGGTCATTATCATTATATAAGTTAATATAAATAAGTGCTTATAACAATATTTGCAACATATTAAATACTATATAGCTATTTAATTGTTATTATTTTTATTTTTGGAGAAATACTATGAAACAGGCACTTCGACTTACATTGTCTTATTTAATTCTCAGAAAAACACTATGAGGTAATAATTATTTTTTCTGTTTTGCAGAAGGGGAGGTCTAAGCTCAAGAAAGTTAAATATTTTTCAAAGGCTTCACAGGTAGTAAAAGAGCAGGATTCAAACCCAGGTGTGGTTGCTGCACCCTAGAAAGTTAAGGAAGCATTGTTATCGATGTTCTGAAGAATTAAGAACATTTGTAAATGTAGAAAAAGGAGGCAATTATCAAAAGGTATGATTTGAAGGAAGCCCTGACCCAAAATTTCTCCACTTCAATACTACAAGGTCTTTAAAACAACTGTTATTACTTTATTCTATGGGTTAGGCATTGCCCTCTCTAGACTCTTGGAAGGAATAGCACCTCAGTTTATCACATTCATTAATACTGATAGAAATGCTTAAAAGCAGGAATCCCCAAAGGGGAACCATTTTCTTTAGGCCAATTTTGATATAGTGCACCCCATTCAGAGAACCTGATTTAACCTGGTTCTCCATCTCACTTTGGAAGCAGCAAGTTTGGGGCAGCAGGCCCTAGATTCAAATCCCAGCTTTTCCACATCTTAGCTGTATGACCTTGGGCAAATCACTGAGCCTGTTTCCTTATCTGTCAAATGGGGATAACTATTTCTACTTTAGAAAGTTATGGGCATTAAGTGACTTGATGCACATAAAGGCTTAGTGCAGGTCTTGGCACATGGCAAGTGCTTAAATAACGTTAGCTCTTTTAGTCTAGCTTCTGTTGGCTCCAGTGCAGGGCAAGCCCCTAGCATCCTGCCCCTACAAAAGGAGCTTTATCAGCTATTTAAGTATGGTTAAAAAATAATAATAGTCATAAGCATAACCTTAACATTTGTATGCCTTTAAGTTTTCAATAAAGTGTAAATATCTTGGGGCCCTACACAATTGAGATAGACAAATATATTATCATCCTCACTTTACATATAAAGAAATTGAGGCCCTTCGCAAAAGGTTTAGTGACTTACCCAAGGTCACATGTTTAGTGAGCAACAGAGAAGATGAGACCAAAGTCTCCTGGCTAGTGCTTCTTCCTCTCAATCAAATTAACTCTAGAGGACCCGGACTTTAGAACGAAACTCAAAGTTTAGTTCCTTTGCTTGCTGGTTTTGCCTCTCATGTACTTTTCGATCTTGTGCCAGTGGCTTTTCCTTTTTGTTTTCTTAACAAAATCATCTTGTCTTTTGTATTTCAAGGAAAAATGTGAGACCTAATTTTGCCAGTAACTTTCTTTTTTATGTTCAATATAATGTGCAATCACAAATATGGTTTAACTCATTGTTATCCATTTCTTGATCAGTTTCAAGTCCTTGTGAGATAGCAAGCACACCATGCATACAAAAGTATCTCTCAGCAGTGTGGAAACAGGAAGACTATCCAGGAAGAAAATGGCCCATGACTTTCAGTAGATAAAATTGAGTAGCAGAAAATGGCTAAGAAATAAATGTTTTCCTTTGTCTTGGTGCTTTTCTTTTTCTCTTTCACCTGTTTTCATTTTCTTTCCTTTGTTCTTTTTACTCTCCAAACATCAGAGGAAGAAGAAAATCAGCACAAACCTTGAGTTTCCTGACTTTTGTCATTTAAAGCACAATTTAAAATTCCTTAAATATTATCTAGACTTTATAAAGGGTGTTCAATTTTCCTACTAATAGCATCTGGGTCTTGTTACATGGCTTTCCTTTTTGGCACGTGGAATCATATTGCAATGAGACAGAGGTCATAGCACAATGTTTTTCTTCCTTTCTTTTAAAAGAAAATTTTTGGAGGTGAGGTCAAGTGGTGGTGATAAGTAATTCACATAGGAAATAACCAGCCAAAGAGATAATTTTCAAATGATCGATTATCCAAAGGGAGGGGTAGAGAGAACATATGTTATACTAAGGTCATTTTCTTTCCCTCACTAGTAATGCATCATTGGAATTAAAGCAAGCAGATGTTGGCCTTCACAAGTCCCTGCTAGATGGGCTTCATGACTGTCTGTCTACTTCACTATGTCTCACTTTAATCTACTACTCAACATTACTCAAACATTTGGAAGCATCTGATAGCAGTGCTGCATAATCCAGGTCTGTGATTTACTGTCTGATTCTTTCAGCCCCTGTTTGCCTCTTGTTTGGCTTTCATGTGAAGTAGCAGAGGTCAATCACCCTAGGGTCTCTGAGTAGTCCCTCCAGCTCCCATTTGTTGCTGTCAGTCCATCCTGATGACTCTCTTCACAGACCTGCAAGAAGTGTTCCCACTCACCAACACTGAGATGATAATTGATTTGCAGGAGCCCATTCTTCAGTTCCATTTAGGAGGTAACCTACCAAGTTTGCTGCTCACTGTCAAAGGGAATTCAATTAACACACCATAAGTGTGACAGTCTTCAAAGTTCAATATTGTTACCAGCTGTCTTGAAGTTTCTGGACCATCCAGTTCTTGGCTACCCAGGGAGGCCCAAGAATAATGGAAGAACTCTTTCAAGTTGTTTCTTTTTCTCCTTCTTTCTCTTTTTCTGTTTCCTTTTTTTACCAGCCTAATGGAAAATGGTTCAATTTATGCATCTGAGAGCCATACATTAATATGATCAAAGGGGGGAAAGAGTAAATTCCTATTTAAAGCAAAAGCAAACTCTGAAAACAGTTTAATGAACATCACATTATTACTGAATTGTGGACTAAACAGTGTGTGTCTGAACATCGGTCAACATATTTCATGCTTTCTGTTTGCTGCCAAAAACATTTCATAAATCTGTAGCTTTTCCTGATTCCCATGGTGCTCTACAAAGAACTAAGGTGATATACATTTGTAACGTGTCCAATTGGATTTTCAAATAATATCGTATTTGGAAAATATTCCCAAATTAAATATTATACTCTATCTATCCCTGTCTGAGATTCTTAATGTTTCCTTATTGGATGTTGTTCAAACAATAGTTTGTGCCTTCTACGTGAGGGTGAATGTAATAATGCCTCTTAAAAGGAAAAAAAAAAAAGATTAAACAAATAAGTTGTGACTCACTGAGTTTCCTGAAGCAGACACACGATAGCTTGATAATTTGTGTCTGACAGCTTCTGGTATCACACTTACACTAGAGAGTAGTAAGATGTATTGTGAATTAGCTTCAGGAGAAAACTGTATTTGCTTCATTTGCTTGAGATATTTAGCAAAGCCTTCATCTGAATTATTTTGTCAACAAAATTTGAGTTTAAAGAAAAAGATACCAACAGCATTTTACATCAGTTTTAGGATTTGTTTTCCATAGGTCACAAGTCAAAAGAAATTTCTTAAAATTACATGCCATCACACCCACTTTTAAACAATAGAATTAGAAGCAGAAGCCATAGGTTTTTCTCCCAGTCCTGTCAGTTTCCAGCTGTATGGCCCTGAGGCAAGGAAATGTGAGCTGTTGCTACAGCCAACTGGTTCAGTTGAAAAAAGAAGACGGACTTTTTTTTTCTTTCAGGTAAAAAAAATTTTTGTTTTTAAATTTACTTCTCTCCTTTTTGTTTTCTTACTGTACAGTTTTTGAGAGTAAGTTGCAAAAATCATGACTCTTCACCCCTATTTCAGTGTGTATTTCCAAAGAACAAATACAATATCTTATAGTACAATTATCAAATTCAGGACAGTTAACATAGATGTACCTATGTACAATCCATATTCAAATGTTGCTAACTATAGGAAGAGTGATTTTTAAAATGAACTTAATAGAAGGAAGGAGTAACATGATTAGATTGGGGGAGGAGGTAATATTGTTGCAAGGATTGTGTGAATCTGAGAAGTCTCAGTTTGTCTCAATTTACCCTCATTTAAAATGCTCCTCATAGTATCATGTCTTGGACATCTGTTTCTCTTTCCCTTTTGCTCTTTCTTCCTTTCCCTTCCCCATAAGCTCAAGTGAGATTCTGTAGCACAGGAAGGGGCAACTGCTGGTGAAGTGAAGATATCAGATAAAGCTGAAACCATGCACCTCAGATTGGGACTTGAACCCATGCGGCCAGGACTCAAACCTGGCTGAAACCCACAGTCTTCCAACTGAGATCACACACTTGGTTCCAGGACTTAATGAAGCTCAGATTCTTGATATCTCATCACAGAAAGAATTCAGTGAGAGACAAAGTGATAGGTAAGAAGTGGATTTATTTAAAGAGAAACACATTCCGCAGACAGAGTGTGGGCCATGTCAGAAGGTGAGAAAAGGCACAAGGGTATGGGGTTGTCAGTTTTTATAAGAGTGGGCAATTTCATAGGCTAATGAGTGGGAGGAGTATTCCAGCTATTTTAGGAAGGGGTGGGGATTTCCAGAAATTGGGCCACTGCCCACTTTTTGATCCTTATGGTCGGTCTTGGAACTGTCATGGCGCCTGTGGGTGTGTCATTTAGCTTGCTGATGTGAGCATATACTGAGGCTCAAGGTCTAGTGGAAAAAGTCGATCTGTCCACCACCTTGGATCCATTTGGTTCTAATCAGTTTATGTCATGTCCTGGGGCTATGTCATTCTTTCAAAGGTTGTGCCCTGCCTCCTTCCCTCCTGTTTCAAAGCCATTATTGCTGAAACCTTAATTTTATTTATTATTCATTTTTATTTTTAAAATGTTTATTTTTAATTGTAGATACAATCACATATCACTAAATTTACCATCTTGTGGTTAGCACTCTGGACTTTGAAAAATAATTTTAAAGTTAACCACATTGGTATTAAGACTTCACTGAAACAGAACAATTTAAGACAATATGGAAAAAATGAAGAATGAAGATTCTTTCTTGGATCAGCTACAAAGACTGAACACTTCGACTCCAAAGTACACCATTGCCTTTTAAATCACTTTCATGTTCTTATCCATTGTTTAAGGAGATGCACAATTGAAATCCTGTCCTTAGATAGGGTAGGTAGGAGCCCAAATAATGCCGGTAGATTCCCCATGTGTTTGCACAATGCACTAACTAGAGCCAAAAGAGGATGCCTCAGACATCCTATAAATGTAACCGACAAGAGGGGAAAATGGGTAGGAAAAATATCTAAGCATTAATTATACCTCCTAAAATCCTCAAAGTCTTCAAGGGTCAATAATATCTGGATCCTACCCCAAAGGCTAGGAGAGATGGGATTATGGTGGGGAGGGACTGCCAACCAGACACATCTTTAGGGCCTAGTCATCTTGGGAGGGTCTCAGAAAGATCTCTAGGAATGCCTACAAGGCAAAAAGGAGAAATAAAATCATAGCCTGGATGCATGTGTCTTTATGAGAGTAGTCATCTCTATTACCTCCTGCAATGTAGTGGTTAAATATGTGGATTGTGAAGCCAAGCTGGGACAAATCCCAGCTCCACACTTTAGCTGTTTATTGTTGAGCAAATTACTTAATATCTCTGTGCCTCAGTTTCCTTGCCTACAAAATGGGAATAATAGCATACCTTTATCTCATAAAGTCATTATGAAAATTAAATAAGCTAATATTTGGAAAATGATCAGTGCCTATTATAGAAAGAACTATGAGAGAGTCTCTTAGTTAAATAACTTGGTGTTCTTAGAAACAGATTCTTTAAAGTAAATGTTGATGTGACAGTTATTAGAAATATGATAAAAATATATTGAAGGATGCCAAGTAAAAGCAAGAGTATGAGGCATGTAAAGAAGTTAGTAAAAGGTGGCATATGTTTTGTGTGTTAGCTCCTTCACCAATCAATGGTGTGGGCCCTACCTCACTCTCAGGCTTGCCTATGCCTCTGACTGGATGACAATCAAAACAAAACCAGGATAAAATGATTACAAAACAAAGCTCCTGGGGAGCGACTAGGATGGAAAGAATAGATGAACAGAAAATTCAACAGCCAAGGAGAGTCAGGAGTAGATGCCATCAGGAAGTTCAAGAGCACCAGGCAGGTTTCTTGATCATTTCCTACTTCTCCCCCAGAGAGCCAGCCATTTTCAAACCTGTTTAGTCCCTTTGCTCTTGCTCTCTTGCTACTTGAAACACCCTCCCTTTCCTCCAGCACCCATTCTGCGAGGTCCATTTTCTTCACAAAGCCCTCTCAGCTTCTCAGATTCTTCAAAGCCACAACTGCAATATAATGAAGTGTTAAAAACACTGAAGGGAGACAGAAAGTTTACACCTTTGCCTCTGCCATTTTCAAGCTGCCTGATCTCTGGAGAGTTACCTAATCTCTCTGAGGTTCAGTTTCTTCAGTTAAATAGGAATAAATAAATACCTACTTGATCAGGATCTTATGGAAATTAAATGAGACAATGTATATACAACACAGTATAATTACATAATAAATGACAGTTCTATATTTTTTTGTAATTTATCCCTTCTCTGAAATCATGCTATTTGTACCCTTAAGGCTGAACATTTTGTACTTTGTATTTTAATTATTTGTTAAATCACTTATCTCCCTATGAATCCCTGCTGACAATGATCACTTTTGTATGAGTCAAAAATTTCTATTTGCAATTGATAAAATTCAACTAAAACTGGTTTTAGCAATGAAAGAAATTTATTTATAATTGAAAATGCTAGGAATACTCAGGGACTCAAAAATGTCACCAGGAGTTGGTCTCTATTTTTCTTTCTCTGTATGTTTATTTGGGTAGCAGAGGGGTATGGGGTGGGTAGCCTTTAGCAGATCTATTCCTACATCTAACCAGCTACAAGTCCAGTGGAAAGAAATGGTCTCTTTCCAATAGTTCCAGCAAACATTCTGGAGTTAAGTTTTAGACAAACTTACCCTTCCTAAACTAAATATCTATAGTTTAGAGGGCAGTGACTCTGATTTTCCATATCTGGGTCATGTGACAACCCTACTTGCTACAGAGTGATGTCAGCCATACTGGGCTCACATAGACTGAGAGTGAGAAAGGGATGTTTCCCCAGAGGAAAATCAATATGTGTGACTATAAAAAGAAGGAATGGATGATTATAAAGAAAAATAATACTGACACATTGTAAACCACACCCTCTCTCATAAATGTGGAAGACATCATAGCCAATATCCTTGGTCTTCTGCAATCAGTCTCATCCTAAGTGGCCTTCAAGTCCATATACACACTGAAGACTACATACTGCATAACTATAAAGGGAAATATCTTAAAGCATCTATCTTGGATATCAGATCACATTCGATTCCCTCAACTTCCACTTCTAGTCCAAATAGAGTAACAGGGGCCAGATTTACTCTCCTGCCTGAAACAACCAAGAAAGATAGACAAACTATATAAAATAACAGTTTTTAAGATACTGGATATCAGGCAAAAAAGGGCAGTGATATCTGAGAGATGAAAAACAAATGAGATAAGCCCTATGATTGCCCCAGGTTATTATCTTGAGAGACTTTCCAGACCACGGAACAAGGAGAGGGAACACAAGCAGAGAAAATTCCCTGTGTTAAGGAAATGGAGCTGAAAGTCCAGGGAGATCAAGTTGGCTAGAGTTCACAAAACAAAGTACCAGAGAGGAAAGAGCTCCAGAGAAAGAACCCTGAAGAGTTGCAGAGGGTATTTAGCAGAGTACTCATCAGTGAATGCATGTAAGTAAACTACTGGAGAAATAATTATATGATATGATTACAAAGAAGAGTGCTCACACAGGGCTAGAATTAGTGCATATTACTACCAGTGATATTGGAAAACCTATAATTTATAGGCAAATAGGTACTCAGAAGGCATTTGCCTCAGTGGTGAGGAATAATGTCTTGAGTCTGTATTCCAAACTAAATGCTATTCTTGTCCTGCCTAAAAACTCCTACAATGAAGACCTGGAATGACCAAAACTCTTTTCAAGTAACTTAATGGTAGCCCAGAGTAAAGTTCAAGAATATTTATAAGAATACAAAAATATCCAGCATTGAAAAAGGTAACATTCACATTTGATATCCAATCAAAAACTACCAGGCATGAAAAGAAGCAAGAAAATGCATGCCATAAATGAGAAACATTAATCGAACAAAAGTGATTCAGAACTGACATACATGTTAGAATTAGCAGAAAAGGATGTTAAAATACTTATTGTAACTATATTTCATATGTTTAAAAAGCTGAGTAGAGACATGAATGATATAAAAAAAGATCCAAGTTAAACTTCTAAAGAAGAAAACTGCAATGCTTGAGATTTAAAATTCACTGGCTGTGATTAGCAGCAAATTACAAAATTTCACATCTTAGAAGAAAAATTTAGTGGACTTGAAGACACTGCAATACAAACTATTCAAAATGAAACACAAACAGAAATTAGAATTTGAAAACGTGAAAAGAACATCAGTAAGCTCTGGAACAACTTCAAGAGAGTCCCAATATATGTGTATTTGAAGTACCCAAAAGAGTGGAGGCAGAAAAATATTTGAAGAAATAATGGCTGAAAAGTTTCTAACTGTTGTTAATATCATACAAGCTTTGTTGTGAGGGAAAACAGAAAAATTGCTGTTTTCACAATGTTTGCTTGTACGTGTCAGTAAGAAAAGTGGCCATTTTGATCTCATGCAGTAGTAGAAGCAAATCAATTTTAACAACCGACTCTCTGAAGACAAATAAAATGAAAAAGTCCTGATTTGTCTTGGTGTATGTTTCCCATCATGGCCAATTTCAAGCTACTTGCTCACAAATTTTCTAAAAACGTAACAATAAGCTCTCATGAGCCTGTCCCAGCCAGCTTCAGCATACCACTGATTCTATGCTATCAAAATGCGGGTATATAGTTATCTTATTCCTGCCAAGTGGTTCTCTTTTGCAAAAAACATATTTAGAACTGTTGTTTGGAATTTAAGCTCTGAAAAATTATAGGGCACACACATGATCTAGGGGCTATAAATGAAATTGCTCTAACTTTGAAATGGGATTTCTAGTAGCACTCCACACCCCTTTCTTCCTTATTGAATAATTTAGCCTTTCTTTTGGCCTTAATAAATCTAAGCACCTGCTGCCTGAATCAATAGAAATCTGATAGGACATTAAAATTTCACCATGGATATTGAGTATGCCTGCAGAAGATGAGAGGCCAGACCTTTTGGGATGTCCAGAGTGACTCTATTTGTTAAATTCTTGAAAGAAAGTTAGTGTAACTCTCATAGATTTTCTCAACTTCAAGGTCATAGCAATTCGTCTCAGCCCTTTCTAACAGACTGGAACTAATGTGTAACACTGTTGGAGGGCAAATTAAGGTTTCTCATGATGATTTTTAAAGGAAATAATGATATAGACTGACTTTTTAATTAATTCATTGTTTACTTATATCTTTTAGTGTGTGTGGCAGAGAAGGAGAGTGGAGATGTTGCTGGATTAGATGTTTTGCTCTTTTCAAATTATTGTTGGATAGGTACTAGGTGCTTTCACACATGCAATCTCATGTATGAAATGGGATAGTGATAATAAATAGAAAATTGTGGGATTTCAGGCACCATACCTTAAAAGTCAGGGAGATAATTCTCATAAGTGTTACTTTTTTTTTTTATGGGACGCACTTTTATTTCTTCAGAACAAATGATTACATTCAAAACATACACATATAACACTTTAAAGAACTTATAAACCCTTCCGTGTCCTTCAGATCTGGAGTTCTCCCTCATAAGAATGTCACATTTTACAGAATTATATTTAAAAACACAGCCTGTACTCTCTGAAGGATGGCCAGGTACCAGGGCACATTTGATCCTTGCATCAGCTGTTACTTTTAAGTGACCACACATAATCCTGCATTTTCAGCCAATTCCTCTGGCCTATCTGGCATAAGACCAGCCTTAACCTTAGGACTTGACACACCACCCTCCCTTCAAACCACCTGTAACCTCCAAACAGTGAATTTTTAAAACTATAATCTAACCTGACAAGAAACAAAAAAGATCATGTCTCATCTGTAAGCTAGGTAAGAGAGGGGAGATAAGTCCTGATCTGAGTATGCAAGTTTTCTATTTAGTGTGTTAGGGAGTTGAGACCAGATCACGCCATACATTTTTTTATAATAGATCTTTATTGGAGTATAATTGCTTCACAATACTGTGTTAGTTTCTGTTGTACACCAAAGTGAATCAGCCATATGCATACATATGTCCCCATATCCCCTCCCTCTTGAGTCTCCCTCCCACCATCCCTATCCCACCCCTCTAGATGGTCACAAAGCACTGAGCTGATCTCCCTGTGCTATGCAGATGCTTCCCACTAGCTATCTATTTTACATTTAGTAGTGTATATATGTCAATGCCACTCTCTCACTTCGTCTCAGCTTACCCTTCCCCCTCCCTGTGTCCACAAGTCCATTCTCTATGTCTACAACTTTATTCCCGCCCTGCAACTAGGTTCATCAGTACCATGGTTTCTTTTTTTTTTAGATTCCATGTATATGCATTAGAATACGATATTTGTTTTTCTCTTTCTGATTTACTTCACTTTGTATGACAGACTCTTGGTCCATCCACCTCACTACAAATAACTCAATTTCGTTTCTTTTTATGGCTGAGCAATATTCCATTATATATATGTGCCACATCTTCTTTATCCATTCATCTGTCGATGGACACTTAGGTTGCTTCCATGTCCTGGCTGTTGTAAATAGTGCTGCAATGAACATTGTGGTACATATCTCTTTTTGAATTATGGTTTTCTCAGGGTATATTCCTAGTAGTAGGATTGCTGGGTCATATGGTAGTTCTATTTTTAGTTTTGTAAGGAACCTCCATACTGTTTTCCATGGTGGTTGTATTAATTTACATTCCCACCAACAGCAGAGGAGGGTTCCCTTTTCACCACACCCTTTCCAGCATTTATTATTTCTAGATTTTTTGCTGATGGTCATTCTGACTGGTGTGAGGTGATACCTCATTGTAGTTTTGATATGCATTTCTCTAATAATCAGTGATGTTGAGCATCTTTTCATGTGCCTCTTGGCCATCTGTATGTCTTCCTTGGTGAAATGTCTATTTAGGTCTTCTGCCCGTTTTTTAATTGGATTGATTTTTTGATATTGAGCTCCATGAGCTGTTTGTATATTTTGGAGATTAATCCTTTGTCTGTTGTTTCATTTGCAAATATTTTCTTCCATTCTGAGGGTTGTCTTTTTGTCTTGTTTATGGTTTCCTTTGCTGTGCAAAAGCTTTTAAGTTTAATTAAGTCCCATTTGTTTATTTTTGTTTTTATGGGTATGTTCACCTTCAGTTGACAGATGAAGAAACTGAGGCACAGAGGCTAGATAACACTTTGTCAATGTGTTAAGCATGTTACATGGATCACCTCCCTTAGTCTTCTCAATGACCCTTTGAAGACCTTTATGGTAGGTAATACAGTTATTCACATTTTACAGTACAGATAAAGACATTGAGGCACAAAGAGCTTCAGTGATTTGCCCATGGTCACCTTGTAGCAAGTGCCAGTCTGGTTTCAGAGCCTTGCACTTAAAAATTATGTCATATATTGATTGTCTCTCTCACAAGAGCACAAATGGAGTCTTCCCTTTGGGAATAGGAGATAAGGATTGAAGAAGAAACACCCAGAATTAGGGAAGGGGTGGGTGGGTTATAAACCTACTTTGGGCAAGCCAACTCTTGGTAAAATTGTGAATACAGTTTTTCTTTGTTGCCTCCTGACATCTTCCTCCACAATAGGTCCCCAGCACCAATCAAGACTCATTTTCATAGGCCCTACTCTCTAAAGCTCAAGGAGGTGGTAAAACAGTTTCTACAACATGGGGTCTCAATCCTCATTGGCTAGGTGTGACTCTTTATATTTTTTTTTAAATTCATTTATTATTTATTTATTTATTTATTGGCTGTGTTGGGTCTTTGTTGCTGCATGTGGGCTTTTTCTAGTTGTGGAGAGAGGGGGCTACTCTTCGATGCAGTGCACAGGCTTCTCATTGTCGTGGCTTCTCTTGTTGCGGAGCATGGGCTCTAGGCACGCAGGCTTCAGTAGTTGTGACACACGGGCTTAGTTGCTCTGCGGCATGTGGGATCTTCCCAGACCAGGGCTCGAACCCGTGTCCCCTGCATTGGCAGGCGGATTCTTAACAACTGTGCCACCAGGGAAGTCCTAGGTGGGACTCCTTAAACATTACATTAAATTGGTGAAATTTAGTTTCAATTTTTAAGCTTTCCAGGTGATTCTAATGTGTAGTCAGGGTTCAGAACAAATGTCGAGTCTTGGCTGCACATTGAAATCATTGAAAGCTTTTAAAAATTACCCAAGCGTCCAACCTCCAGGAATTCTGAAGTAACTGGTCTGGAGTTTGACCTTGACTCTGGGATTTCTATAAGCTCCCAAATGATACTAATGTAGAGCCATGATTGAAAATCACAGATCTAGAGTTAGAAGACCTGAGATATACTATAGACTCCATCATTTAGTAGCTTGGGCTAACAACTTAATCTCACTAACATAGTTTCTTCATCTTAAAAATAGAGGAAAAAATAATACTTTGTGGGTTTATTCTGAGAATTAAATGAGATATGCCTTGTAATGGGTCACTATCTGGCACGTTTACTACTATAAAAGAAAAACAGCTATAATAATAAGCTACCATGCAGGATAAAAACTATCTGACAAACTAAATCCTACTGAGGAAATGGTTCTCAAACTTTAGCATGCATCAGAATCACCTGTAAGCTTGTTAAAACACAGATTGCCTCTCCCCACCGATTCTTTAGGTCTAGGGTGGGACCGATAATTTGTTTTTGTAACAAGTTCCCAGGAGATGCTGCTGCTGCTGGTTTGAGTATTGCACTTTTAGAACCATCGTTTGAGCTGTAACAGTTTAAGTTTCCCCTTCAAAAGAGTATTGATGCTTTAATACACCCCAAGGATATTATTATGGTGGAACTTAAGATACTTCAGTTGACAGTAGGGACATATTCTGGGGCAGGAGACATCCTTGTAGGAAGCTGACTATTCCGTTTCATTTTTAAAATTTTAATTTTATTTTTTTTTTACTTTGGGGTATAGTTGTTTTACAGTGTTGTGTTACTTTCTGCTGTACAACAAAGTGAATCAGCTATATGTATACATATATCCCCTCTTTTCTGGATTTCCTTCCCATTTAGGTCACCACAGAGCACTGAGTAGAGTTCCCTGTGCTATACAGCACATTATCATTATATATTTTATACATATTAGTGTATGTATGTCAATCCCAATCTCCCAATTCATCCCACCCCCACTTTCCCGCCTTGGTGTCCATATGTTTGTTCTCTACGTCTGTGTCTCTATTTCTGCCTTGCAAACAGGTTCATCTGTACCATTTTTCTAGATTCCATAATTTTAAGGTGAGTCCTTGTCAGCTTCTCTGCTGTTTTCCAAAGCAATGGACAGATCAGAGGCTGCTCTCAATGGGATTTTTGTAACAGAGTAGAGGAAGCTTTGGAAATTTTTTTTTTCTTTCTAGCACTATTTAATGAGAGCTGCCCTTTCCATTCCTTCACATTCCCCTTTAATTTGGAAACCATGCTGTTAAAATGGCACACATTTATAGAAGGATTAAATTCATGTCTGAAAGTATGTTAAGGCTTGTAAAACACATCAAGATGGTTGGGATCTGACTATTTCCCACTGAAAAGTGTCAGAGAAATTATGTTTTCCAGTATGACTGAGGAGGTTATGACAAATAGACCAAAGATGGCAAATTTGTGCCCCAGTCTTGACAGCTACTGAGGTCCTCATTTCTGTGAGAGATGACACATTCTGAGACCAGTGGGGAATTTGGCAAAGCTTGTCTGCAGCATACTCTTCCCACCTCTCCTTTTAGTCACTACCCAGTCCTGGCTTTCTAATTCTCCAACACTCTATTTCTGAGCAGTGGGCATTATCCATGTTAAACCTCACCCAAGTCAATATCTATTTTTGACTTAATTTCTATTTCTCTAATATCTGGCTATGCTGAATTTAGATACAGAAATTCAAAATGAGTATGTGAATGGCTGATACTGCTTAATGGGATATTTATTTCAAGGAATTTGTATGAAAAGAAGCAGCTCAAAGGAATGCATCAAATAGTGGAAAGCGAGGCATTGTGACTGATGGCAGAGTTTCGTTTGTTTGATTTGTTTTTGTTTTTTTTAAAGATTTTTTTTTTGATGTGGACCATTTTTAAAGTCTTCATTGAATTTGTTACAATACTGCTTCTGTTTTACATTTTGGTTTTTTGGCTGCGAGGTATGTGGGATTTTAGCTCCCCAACCAGGGATCGAACTCACATCCCCTGCATTGGAAGGCGACGTCTTAACCACTGGACTGCCAGGGACGTCCCTGTTTTGTTTTCAATATGTGTGTGACATGCTGGGGGTGGGGGACTTTGAAACTTTTCTCATATATTCTCTCCATCCTTGGGAGCAGGTAAGATAATTTGCTTGCTAGGTGGTATTTGGACAATAGGGGCCAATATTCTCTAAAGAGAAAAGAAAGTGGGGAGAATCCTAGAGGCTTAGGACCACAGGTAGTTGGGTTTGACATGGAGACTCAATATCTTTGCCTCCAGATACTCTTCTATGAAACAAAGTTAATAATATCCTGCCCTGCTTTCTTCTTTTAGGGTTGTGAAAATGAATCTTTCATGGCACATGTGAAAGCATCCTGTAAGTTAGTAGGTGTTAGATAAATTAAAGTTTTTGAATAATGATTATGATGGTGAAAATAATAATAATAAATAATAATAAATCCTTGCCATATGAGTTTTAACAAATAAGAAGATACCAACTAATTTGGAGGGGCCAGAAAACAATAGGTTGAATGTTAGTAAATTTTTCACTCTAGAAAAGTTATACTGAATTAATTTAAAAGTGTATTGATGCAAATTAATTAAAAAAAATTATCATTCCTCATATCTTAGAGCCAAGAAAGCCCACTGATTTGATGTGGATATAGCATATTTTCCAGGCATGTCCTTCTCTAGGTCTCAATGTCCCCATCTGTTCCATGAGGAGGAGGCCCAGACATTCATAGATAGCATGGTTTTCTGGGTATTCATAGGGAGGAAAGAAGCCCAAGATGAAGAAGGCTGCCACCGTAGCCTCCTCTCCTGTCCAGTAGGGGTAGCCCGAGGGCCAGAGAAGAAACAGTGACCCTTTGTAGAGGTCTGTACTCTGGAGGGAGGCTACATGGAGAACCCTGAGAGGCTCACTGCTGCCCCCTCCCAGTGAGCTGCTTTCAGTGGAAGATTCACAAGTTCTAAAGACACTCCAGGACAGTGAAACAGTGGTCCACACTGGCTCAAAGCTCCAGGCAGTAAGTATGAAATGATTCCTCAATCAATAGCAAATATTCCAAGGCCTTGAAATGATGCAGGATCACTTCTCTTTGAATCATCCACTGGGTAAAAGAAGCAGCTAATTTACAGGAGAGCCTTGTTGTATTTGCCCTGGTATCTACAGCCCTCTGCCACCATGTCCCAGTACTGAATTAAATGAGTAGAGACTGTTCATGCAGAGGCTTAACACAATGAAACTGTGTGTTCAACCTCAAAGGCCCTAACATCCTGCCATCCTCAGAAAAGCAGTGACTCCTAGCTGGTCAGACTCAGCTTCCATGGTTATCCAGCACAACTTGTTCCAGGTGAAAAAGCAAAGGGCTGCAAAGAAGAGACGATCATCTCTGCATAAGGTGGGCATCAAGAGTAGTTCCATTGTTGCACTGGGGCTTAATTTAGGGAATGAGGTTGGTCAAGTGGGTAACAGAGAACCTGTTTCTAAAATTTTTATCTCCACATAAGCAAGAATAGGGATGCTTCAGACAGGGATAGCCTTATAAATAGATGCATTATAATCTCCCACTGAAAAATATCTTCTTGTAAGCCTTCAATCATGCCCCAGATTCTACTGGCAGCGCTTGTGTTAAGCAGTGCTTGTGTTAAGCATTGCCCTCTTCCTAAGGCCTTAAAATGGAAAGCAGTGATTAAGAGCCAAGTTTCCAGTTGGGACTCAGCTATTTACTAACTCTTCATCCTAGGCAAGTTGCTTAATTTCTCTAAAGTTCAGTTTCCTCATCTTAAAAACGGGTAAAGAATGGTACCTTCCTCTAAGGGTTGTTGTGATGATTATAGAGATAATATTATTAAGTGCTTGGCACATGGAAAATGTTTTTTAAAATGGTAGATGTTATTATTACCTAAAATCCAAATTCTCTTGCAGGAGAGTCCCCAAAGTCTCCATGAGTGAGTTTGGCTGATGCGTCTTTTTCAGAGACGGTTTGGCAGAGTGTAAACACAATGGACTTTGGATTCAGATGTGGGATTAAATCTGGGCTCTCTCACCCTAGCTCTGAGACTCCGACTAAGTCACTTTACCTGTCTGAGCCTCAGGCCCAGTCTGTTGTAAAATGGGGATTAACATCTCACTTTATGGGACTGTTGTGAGAATTATGAGATATTTGTGACATGCCTGGTACATAGTAAGTGCTCAACATGTTAATTCCTTCTCAGGAAAGCAATGGTCTCTGACACATGATGAGAGGGAGGGTGCTGAAAGTAGGGTGATGGGTGTTAAAAGGAAAGCCAGGAAACTGGAGACAAATTTATGCCTTCTGGGCTTGACTTGAGATTGAGTACTCTACTATCAAGATAATGGAAAAGGTGTAAGGACCTAGTGACATAAAAATGTTAGTACACCATAATAAAAAAAAAGTGACATGGTATAAGCATATATGGGATTAAGGGTCAATGTACAGGACAGGGCATTTAAGGTGTTTCCCATTCTCACTGTATTCTTCTGAGGGCTTCCTTATCCTTTGGTGACCATCCCATTCAGCAGCATATAAAGGGCTTGTCAATTGGCATGAAAACTTTGCCCAGTAGGGGGCCTAGAGAGATGGTAACTGGCTGAGTCCATCAGATCCTCTCTTGAATTTGGTAGTGAGGAAGGAGGATTAGGGACATGGAAAACAGAAAAAGATTGGTTATGGCAATTATGGGTGCTGATTGAAGCCGTAGAAACAGGTAGAGTAAGCTGATAATGGTGATCACCAAATGCTGTAACATTAGGGGCAGGAGAAACATAATAGTTTCTGAGGGGAACTTTTAGTAGAGGTATTGATAATCCATCTCTCTTATTAGACTGCTAGAGCTACTGTTGTATCTTGAATATGTAAAGGTTCCAGTTACCTGTGAGGCCTGGTTGTATGGTCATCAAAATGGTGTACTGGCCTCTGTATTTCTCTACATATTTTTATAATAAATCCTCTTTAGCAGACATGATCTAAGCTTATCTATGTTCCTTGCAAACGAAAAGAACTTAAATATTTTGGTGTGAATTTCAGCCCTGCCACTTACTAATTTCTTCATCTGTAAAATGGAAGTGACAATTAAAAGAGTTAGTACATGTAGAGCATTTAGAATAGTGCTTGGCATATAGCAGATGTTCAAAAAGTGTTAATTACTATCATTACTTTGCACAAGGCCTGAATTTTTGTTATCTGTAAAATGGGATTATATTCACCTCATGAGGTTGTTGAGGGGATTAAATGAAATAACAAGTAAAATAGTAATAGTTATATACCTGGTACTTAATATATGTTGGTTATCATTTCCCTCCCCTCAAAAACAAAACCTCTAAATATTTTGAATCATCGAACATCCATCTGGGCAGTATAAGTAAAGACAAGTTTGGGCCTTGTGCATAGTAAGTGCTGAAAAAATAGTTATTTAATGTGAAAATTTCCTACTTCAATGAGTGTTGCCATTTTGAACCTCTTTCTCACTCTCTAATCTCACACGCAACGTCAGAAGAATTGGGGTGTCTCAGATATGGTTCTACTTGGAGATTCATAGCAACAGGAAGGTTTTTCCATAGGGTCCAGGCCTTCTTGGTCAGTTAAAAGGAAGCAAGAGGGAGGGGATATGGGGATATATGTATATGTATAGCTGATTCACTTTGTTATAAAGCAGAAACTAACACACGGTTGTAAAGCAATTATACACCAATAAAGATGTTAAAAAAAAAAGCAAGATAATTTCAAGTCCTTTACAAGTGGAATGATGTTGCTATCTTCACCCGAGCTAAGTAATGCCTCTTCTTTATGAAGCTTACAATGGGTGTAACATGAATGGGAATAATGAATTTAGCTTTTGATTTTCTTTCTTCTGTAAATAGGCAATTCCACCTGGAGGGCCTCAAAAACGCATAATGAGCTGGGAAATCTCTACAGATTTTGGTAATTGGAAATCTTTCTTTTCTTCTCATTACCTGGAAAAGTATCCTCCATCATCTTTCATTTAACCCCAGAATGGCTCTTAGACTTTGTTTGATTGAATCTAAAGAAGAAATTATCAAGATTCCATATAATTATTATTGTTACTTCAAACCCAAATCCCTTTATAGAAGTAACATAAAATCACTGTGTGATGTTTTCCAAAAGTTTTAATCTTTTTCCTGCCAATGATTTCATGTCATTTTGATAAAGCAAAAGCTAAACATGTCAAGCTCTGGCATGATCAAGTTTGAGTAAAATTTCTAAGAAATGGACACAGCGTCATTTTATGAACCTTCACTTGGAACATGGGACCCAACTTTATTTTAATGACCAAGCAAGACATTGAATGAAGACATTTTTTCCTTCCCTAAGTTAGAGAACAAACATTAAACAGAATAAGTTATTTTACTAGGTATAAATTTTCCTTTAACATTCTATTTGGACTTTTCTAACTGAAGGCTGGAAGGCTTTTACCTGTCTGGCAGATGAAATAACTCATGAGTTAGTGGTTAATATATAAATTATTAAGCACCACAGGCACAACAGTCATTTATTTGTAGTGAGGCACTTTCAAGAACTTTGTACTTGCTAGTACAGTAGAGAAGTAGTATACTGACAAGAATATAGACAGTATCATCAGTAGGCAGTAGGCTGGATAGATTTTATTCTTGTAATTTTAGTCAAATGACTTTTACCAACATATCTTTTTGCTTGGGAGCATTTTCCAGCGTGGAAAATGAAAAGCTTGAGTATGAATACAGCTTAGTTAACTTTGCAACAAATTGATTCCATTTGTTAACTTATGGAAAAACGGCTCTGATTTCAAAACTGAAATAAAATCATATTTTTCTGATAGCTCAAACTGGAGAAGAAAGAAATAGGAGAAGAAAGAACCAATCTTCACCTAGAACACCTGTTTTGTCTCAGGATGAACTACCCTCTAGTCAAGAATTTGATTAGTTGCTTTCAATGTCTCAGCAATAAAATCAGAAAATTATATACTGGGAATAGAATGTGGATGAGGTATAACAAGACTTCTCTTGTAATTCCAGTTAGAATCCAGTATAGTACAGTGCTATGAGCACTGAATTTGAAGTGAGACATATCAGTAATAAAATTCAAGCTCTGTTTCTCAGTTGCTGTATGACTCTTCACCATCTACTTCAACTATCAGCCTATTTCCTGTTCTCTAAAAATTGGGATAACAATCATCCAACTGCTCACAGGATTTTGAGGATTAAATAAACCACAATATATCAAAGTACCCACAACCATTCCTAACACATAGTAGATGCCCAACAAATGTGGTAGATCTGAACCTCTCTGGTCTCCTCTTCTGTAAAATGAGTTATGGGGTGGATTAGATGTTCTCTAGCTCTCCTGAGACAAAAGACTCTAAGACTCATAACATCTTAATACTGCATTTAGCAATCTTTTGGGTGAATAGTAGAAAACAGAAAAGAATGGAGGTAATTTACTGTACTACAGCAACTCACTTCAGTTTATGCAACCAATGTACTCTAAAAAGATTTGTAGAAAGGGAATATAAGGCCCAGAAGGGGGTAAGAGAATTATCTAAGTTAGAAGTCAGTATCAGAGCTAGAGCTAGAAATCCAAATCAATCACTGTAGATCAGATCTGGGGCTTTTTCCTCTATAGTCTACACTAGAGCCAATTTAAGACTCTCTTGGAACAGTTATTTGCTAACAGTTATTTACTAACTTGAGCAAATCCACCAAAAATTAGGCTAGGTTTGTCTTTGGCAACCTATCAATCATTTTGTTCTTATTTTCTTTATAGATAACTAGCACCCTTAAGACTCTCTTCAGATAGTCCATCCAGATGTCCCTTTCCCATAACTTTCTAAATTGTAAAGCAAACTCATCTCTCATCATAATTTACCTGTTCTCCTATTTGTTTCTTTGTAGCAATGATTGGTAATAAATTAGCAGGTAAAATAATCCAGCCCACAATGCTTACACAAGAAAGCGGAAAATTTTAGGCATTGAGACATATAGGAGCAGGGATATAATTTTTGTCAGGGGTCCTTTTTAAGATTGCTTTAAATAATAGCCACATCGTCTAAAGGGTGAAGGTGCAGCAAAATGTTTCTGAGCTTTTAACCTTATACATTTTACCAAATGATATAATCAAATACTTAGGAAAAAAATCTGGAGAAAAGTAGATTGATAGGGAACTAAAACTGAAGGTAAATGAAAGGTGCTGTGATGTCTACTTTTCATGACAGTATAGTTTGATGTATTACATTTCAATGATTGAATCACTTATCAAGGTAGAAATATAATTTGTACTAACAAGGTAAGAAAGAGTTCACAGGTTGTGGGGCTGTTGGTCTAAGAACAAACTGTAAGAAAGAAAAATTTATTATAAGATAATAGATGAATCCAAAAGCAAAACTTTGTGTCTATCAGAGAATAGTTTTAAAAGACAAATCTGATTCGGCTGTTAAATAAAACTATGAGCAGTTATCTTTAGATCAGTCATTTATATTTCTAGATGTAAGTAAGCCATATTTGCAATTTAACAATTTGCATTCAAGTCAAAACAAAAAAAAACAAAAGCTACAATCCCCACCAATGGAAAATAAGAAAACTCTATTTCATAGATAGTTTAGTCTGTAATAATCTCTTCTATGCTTCTCTGGGATGTTCCAAATGTAAATAAATAAACTTACCCTTTAAGTAGAAAAGACAAAGCATCAATGATAAACAAAATGGAAGATTACCACATTGAAGTCACATCATATAGTCAAATTATGAATTACCAAGAAAGTTAAATAGGTTTAACCCAAACATAGCAAAAGAGTAATTTCTCATTTCATTAGCCAGTGAAAATAATCTTCATTTATACATGCTCTCTTTTACAATAGGAAACATCATATATGAATGATGAGTACTTAGCAAAAAAATGAATCGACAGAAAAAGGATTAATCTCCAAAATATATAAACAGCTCATGCAGCTCAATATTAAAAAAAACAAACAACCCAATCCAAAACTGGGCAGAAGACCTAAATAGACATTTCTCCAAAGAAGACATACAGATGGCCAAGAAGCACATGAAAAGCTGCTCAACATCACTAATTATTAGAGAAATGCAAATCAAAACTACAGTGAGGTATCGCCTCACACCAGTTAGAATGGGCATCATCAGAAAATCTACAAACAACAAATGCTGGAGAGGGTGTGGAGAAAGGGAACCCTCTTGCACTGTTGGTGGGAATGTAAATTGATACAGCCACTATGGAGAACAGTATGGAGGTTCCTTAAAAAACTAAAAATAGAATTACCATATGACCCAGCAATCCCACTACTGGGCATATACCCAGAGAAAACCATAATTCAAAAAGACATGCACCCCAATGTTCATTGCAGCACTATTTACAATAGCCAGGTCATGGAAGCAACCTAAATGCCCATCAACAGACGAATGGATAAAGAAGATGTGGTACATATACACAATGGAATATTACTCAGCCATAAAATGGAACAAAACTGGGTCATTTGTAGAGACATGGATGGATCTAGAGACTGTCATACAGAGTGAAGTAAGTCAGAAAGAGAAAAAACAAATATCGTATATTAACGCATATATGTGGAACCTAGAAAAACGGTACAGATGAACCGGTTTGCAGGGCAGAAATAGAGACACAGATGTAGAGAACAAACGTATGGACACCAAGGGGGGAAAGCGGCGGGGGGTGGGGGTGGCAGTGTGATGAATTGGGAGATTGGGATTGACATATATACACTAATATGTATAAAATGGATAACTAATAAGAAACTGCTGTATAAAAAAGTAAATAAAATTAAATTAAAAAATTGAAAAAAAAGAGCCTCCATAATTGCACTTTGAACGAAGATTACCTAAACAGATGTGCTCTTAATAGAATTTCATGAAATACTGGCATTCTTTCATGGATCAATCATACATTAAGTAAGGAAAAACACCTTACCTACTTAACCTAGATTAGTAGTACACTTTCTAAAATGTAACTTGGTCACTTCTCCACATTTGAGACTGCTACATCAGAAAAGTGCAGGCACATGTTAATTTGTTCATTTTAGTTGGGTAAAATATAGATATTCCTGGGGACATGGCAAGTAGTACAGCTGGTCATCAAATACTTTCCCCCAAGAATCCTGGCCTTCCAGAGTCTAGTCTTCTTTACAATCTTATGAGTTTTCTGCCCACCCCGTATGTTATGCTCCCAACCTCCATTAGGCTGGAAGTTATTTGCTTAGCTAGGCAAAACATTTTATTCCAATTTATTTATTTTCCACTTCATTTCCTCCAGTTATGAGAGTTGTTTAAGATAAAAGAATGAACACATTCAACCAGGACTTATAGTACAGTTGACCCCTGAACAACACAGGTTTGAATTGTGTGGGTCCATTTATACACAGATTTTTTTTCAATAAATACTATAGTACTACACAACCTGTGTTTTGTTGAATCTGCGAATGTGGAACCACAGATACAGAGGGCCAACTATAAAGTTATACACAGATTTTCAACTGCAAAGGGGGCTTGAAACCCATAACCTCTACGTTGTTCAAGGATCAACAATAGTTGTAACTTGAGTTGGTTCAATTTTGTTTTGTTATTTTTTGTTGGTTAGTTTAAAAACACAGGCCAAGATTTTTGAAAACCAATCAATAATTCTGTGAGAAATGTAAATGATATTAAGGCCATGAAAATTAATCTCCTTTTAAAATACAACCTAACAAGGGTTGAGTGCAAATTGGGGAATCATTAAAATGTGTTTCACTTTCATTTGAAAGTATGAAACGTTGAATTTCTCAGAGAGTCTTAACAGTGATACTTACCAAAGAGAAAAATATTTAATGAGCAAACCTTAATTTCTTTGATTTAATTTTGCAGATTTTTTATCAATGAAAAAATTTTTTATTTAAGGAATTCAATTAATAGTCATTAAATTACTAGGTAAAGATTCTCATAGTAATCTAAATTTAAAAGTTGATGAATACAGATTAAAAGTCAACTGAATTTCTGCTTGAATAGCAAAAACAAACAAACATAAAACACAAAAAGTAGCATTGTCCATTGTATGACGCTAAATGAGGTGTTTTTGGTTATGTAAACATATTAAGTAATCATATTTTCCCTGCTTTTATTTTTATGCATCACATGTGAATGTAGACAGAGATTTAAAACTACCTTGAGTTAAAAAGAAATCAAAACTTTTATTCTATACTTTATTCTGTATAAAGTACTTTATTCTGTAGTACTTTGGTCCTAGATTTTTTAATGTAATTTTTGAGGAAGATATTTCATATACAACAAGTTAATGCTAGCTCAGTCTAAGACACCTACAAAAAACTGTCTCTCGCACTTTTCAACATAATATACAAAACTGTAAAATCTGTCAAGGTGGAAACTCTCTGGAATTAAAGTACTGGAAAGTACAGCAAGGTAAAAGAAAGCATTATATACAAATAGTGTTAAGCATTCTGTAATGTATGGCATTCTTAGTGTAATTGGAGTGAAACTTATCTATACATACACACAAAATATTTCAGAAGCCAGTGAAGTAAACAAAAGCGCCAATTCTTTAAGTTATACTTGATCACGTAGACGAGCAAGTCTCTGTGATAGTTCATCCTGGAGAAAGCAAAGATTAAAAGTCACAGGGCTGTGACAAATATAAATCACTAATATTTTAAATAGCTCATATTCAAATAAGATTTAAAATCTTGTCTCAAAAATTCACACAAAATTATTAAGAATTTAATTTTCTTAAACATTTCAAAATAAATGGAGAACTTAATAGAGCAGAAGGCTATGAAGGGGAACAAATTCAATCGCTAAATGAAATATGCATGCAATGTCCATCATTAAGGAGTTAAAGGCTAATTACACCTTGCTTATTTACGATGATGTAATACTATAGTAGAAAAATACTTTTTATAATAGATAAAAGGAGAATATATTTGCTTATATATAAATATAAATACACATATATTTAATTCATTCATCAAGTTCATACAAATCAAGATAAAATCCAACTTCTACCTGTTCCATGGAAGTAACACTTGTGCCAAAAGAACCTGTTTGACCTTGTGGTAGTTCCATACTGAGATCAAGGCTACAATTTAAAAATAATTAACATAAATGAATGTTAATATAAGCATTTTGCTCCTTATCTAATTATAACAAGCTTATAATTGTTATTATAAATTACAAAACAAAAATTACAAAAACATGCTTATTGCAAATTTGAATATTCTACCTAGCATTTTACCTTAATTTAAATAAACATAATACTGGTTCAATTTTATAGATGCAAATAGAACTTAAAAATATTCTGGGGACTTCCCTGGTGGTGCAGTGGTTAAGAATCCGCCTGCCAGTGCAGGGGACATGGGTTCGATCCCTGGTCCTGGAATATCCCACATGCAGCGGAGCAACTAAGCCCGTGTGACACAACTACTGAGCCTGCGCTCTAGAGCCCACGTGCCCAGAGCCGGTGCTCCGCAACAAGAGAAGCCACCGCAATGAGAAGCCCTCGCACTGCAACGAAGAGTAGCCCCCCCCACGCCGCAACTACAGAAAGCCCGTGCACAGCACAAAGACCCAATGCAGCCAAAAATAAATAAATTAATTAATTAAAAAAATACATATTCTGAATGTCCACCTTAGGATAAATTAATTACTAATTTTAAAGAGTTTTTGTTGAGCCCTAGTGGCAACCCCATGTGGATGATAATCTTATGATAGAAAAGTGAATAAAATATAGGATAATGATCTGGTCATCTGAACAAAAAGAAAGACCAAAACAATGGTTATCCAATGTACTGAATTTACTGGAGATTACTATATGTCTTCTACTGTAAAGAAAATTAATGTGCCAAAAAAAGATAAAACAGGCTACACATATGTAGCCTCAGGATCAATATCCATATCTAACATTTGAGCTAACTTCAAGTTCAGTGTTTAGATCCTGAGCTACCCTTGCTAGAAATCATTACTTGCATCTACCCATATAACTGAAGTTTAGAAAAATTAAGTACGCTTGCCCAAGATCACTCTAGTGACAGATAGGATTCAAATCCAGGTTTGTCTCCTTCCAAAGCCACGATTTTAATCTCCATTATAACTACTCCTGTAGGATACAAACTACTCTTTCTGCCTGTCTCTAGACGAGTGTATGCCAACTCCAGTTTGAAAACACTACAGTGAATACAGTAACTTCATCATTAGGAGATTCTAGAGACAGATTGTTATTTAAAAGGTAAAGATATGGTATACTAAAATTTTGCTATACTAAAACAGAATTTTGCTATACTTAAACATCTATAAGGATGGGTATTTTGACATCAATGGTTCTACTTATTTCTACTGCTCCAGTCACCACCCATTACTGACAGAAATAATCACTCGATTTTGGCTCCCTACACTCAAGGAACATTTGTCAATGTATGGAGACATTTTTGGCTGTCACACCTGGGGGGAGGGGTGATATTACTTGTGGGTAGATGCCAGGGACACTACTAAACATCCTACATACATAGGACAGCCCCTAGGATTATTAGTCCAAAATGTCAACAGTGTCAAGTTTGAGAAATCCTATTCTAAATCTTATAAAAAAGCTGTCTTCTGAACTTGATTTCCACTGAGAGTCAGTAAGGCTGTGATACGGCAATATTCGTTTTACAAGACCTCCCTTGCTCTATTTTCAAGCCCAATCTTCTTATTTCGTCTTTGGTACAAACAGAAACAAGTTCTTAGCCTCATATTAATAAAATGGAGTCTTCTTACACATGCCTTAGTCTCTCCTATAATACTTAAAAATCATCCTTCTTACTAACTCCTTGTTGGTATATGGGCTATATTAGGATACTAACAAAGCAAAATAGTATACCACCTACCCTCCGGCCCTGTTCTCAAATATTGCAAACCTGATTTATTAACCTAGGTTTTAATTCACTAATGAGAGATACATCAGTGAACTAAAGAGCTGATAACTAATTAAGTTCTTTCTAATTAAGCATTAGTTTCGACACTAGAATAATATTCATCAACTCTATTTTCCAGGTGTCTTCAAGAACCTTATTTCAACCTATTACTCTACCTTTGAAGATAAAGCATAAAACTTTAGTATCACCCAGTTGTAATCTTTATCTTTGAAAAAAATATTTTTAATTCTTTACTATAATGTTCTCTTGAACTAAGTAAAATACCAGAGAATACTGATATAACAAGACTTCTGTAGCACAGATAATATTACAGTCAAGTCATTCCCCTCAAACATGAAGAGCCTAAAATAAATAGCCTAACAGATACCCTATTTCTAATAGCTGTGCCAGAAAGGGTGTTAATTATTTACTTTTTTAAACAACAAATAACCATCTGCAACAATGAAATGTTGCCATCTTTTGAACTCCTTGGACATTTTGCACATATTGCTCAGTTTGCAGGACTCAAACTGGGCTTAAGACTTAATGGCCTGATCATAGTAGAATTCTTTTGGAAGATCCTATTAAAAAAAATTAAACATTTGATATATGCTGAACACAGACGGTACAGAGGAAACTTTTTAAACACTCCTGCCTCCCTCAGTCACCTTCCTTCATTTCTTATCACACACTAACCGAATCTATCTCCAAAGATTTTTAAGAAAATACTAAGATGATTGGAACAAAGTCACATTTTTATGCGCATGACAAAGAGCTGGATGTTCCAAAGGTCCTTGAAGCACTAAATTCTAGGATCAAAAACCTAACTCTGACCATTGGTGGTAAAGACAAATATTTTTATCCACATTACATAATTGTAGGACTTGTAGATATTAAATCAAGATTATTCAAAAACATCTGAATAATTTCTTACCCAGCTTCATCTGCCATTTCTTGAAGCAGCATATCCACCTGGTTCTAGAATAAAAAAATGAGAATTTGTATTTGAATGGTATTTGCTTTTTGGGTAGATTTTGTTTCTGACCTAGGTTTAAAAAGGGGGAACTGACCTACAGTTTTTAAAAGAAAGTTAAAAAAAAATTTTTTACCACCAGAGGGAGCTGAATTATCTCATAAAATGATTTATTTATGAATAATGTTAAATTATAAAGCCTTAAACTATGAGGTTATGTGAAAAATATTCACAGTGATATTCACATATAATTTGAGTCTGAGTAATGTAGCTCTCTAATGGAGCAAACCAACTTTGCTCATATTTAAAATGTAATAGATTTAAATTTTAGATTAATCATAACTGTCCTTTCTGCTAGTTGATGCAAATTTGATATTAAGGATTACTTTTCAAAGTATCTAGAGATGAATAAAATATAAGTATTGAGATATTTACAACAGTACAGGAGTTCTCAGGGAATAGAGTCCAATTAAGTTAAAAAAACTCGTTTTTAACTTATTTAAAATATTTTGAACATACAGGTAGGAGCTCTAAGATGTAGTTACAGCTCTACCACAAGGTGCCACATTTTAAGCAAACCTCTAATAATGCTGTTGGGCCTTAGTCTCTCTTGTCTTTCATTCACCTTCAAAATATAAAGAAGTTCAGAAAATAATAGATCAAATACTTCTGTGCATTTAGATTGTGTTGTTTTTACTTCATATCTAAAATATCATTATTTGTGTTTTTAAAATTTACTTAAATGGCATTATACTAAGTATACTATTCTGCAACTTGTTTTTTTAGTTCAACCTTATAAGATCTAATTATATTGAGATCTAGAGCTCTAGTTCATTAACTTTCACTCCTGTATAGTACTGTAATATAAAATACTCTCAATTGTATTTATCCATTTTATTTCTGGACATTTAGACATTTTCCCCTAATTTCTCCTGATTATAGACAATAGTGCAATGAACATTCTTATGTAGAAGTATGTTTATACACATGTAGGTTTTTTGTGTATAAATTTAAAAATAGAAGTACTAGGTTATAGGTCACATGCATTTTCATATACTCTGATTTATTCAACAAATATTAACTGAGCACCTACTTTATGCCAGATATCATTTTAAGTGCTAGGGATACATCAGTAAACAAAAATAATTAAAAATATCCCTGCCTTCATTAAGCTTACATTCTAGTGTGTGCACATGAAAGGGAGGGGCAAATAAAAACTTTTTAAATTATGTGGTTTATTAGAAGGTGATATGTACAATGAAGAAAAATAAAGCAGGGATGGTAGATAGGGAGTACAGCACACGGTGGATGTGCCACTGGTGTACTTCTAAGTAGGATGATCATAAAAGAGCTCACTGAGAAAATGACATTTGAACAAAGAACTGAAGGAGATGGGGGAGTGGGCAATGAAGATGAGTGCAAGACAGATGAAGAATATTCAGGGAGAGGAACCTGCAAGTGAATGGCTTTGAGGAAGAAATGTACATGGTGTGTTTGAGAAATAACAAAGAGGCCAATATCTTAGTAGAGTGATGAGCAATAATAGGAGATAAGGTCAGAGAAGCAGGATGAGGCAGATCCTAGAGGGCACTATAGCCCACCATAAAGAATTTGGCTTTTATTTTGAGAGACATGTAGAGCCACTGAAGGGTTCTGAGCAGAAGAATGACATGATCTGACTTGTTTTATCAGGATTGCTCTGGCTGCTATGTTAAGAATGGACTGTAGATATTACTGCATTGCTTTTCCAAAGTGAATATGCCAATTTAAATTCTAATTACTCAATAGCAAGGTATGAGAATTTGGGCATCTAGCATGTCCATTTCTGTTGTAAATTTTGGTTGACTCTTTATGAAAAATGTTTTGTATATACTTGAATATCCCCAGCACCTAGCACAATACCTGAAACAGGAGAAGGTGCTTAACAAATGTTAGGTGAATGAATCTCAAGATTTTTCAGAGCTAAAAGGCATTTAGATATCATCAAATCCAACCCTACATTTTACAGCTATGAATACTGAGGCCCAAGGTAGTGAGTATCTTAAGGTCCCAAACTTAATTAGTGGCAGAGTAGGGATTAGAAATCCAAGTGTCCTGACTTCAAGTCATTTTTCCAGTCCCCTTGTTTTCCTAATCTTGACCATAAAATCACCTGGAAATCACCTAAGGTGCCTGAATAAGAATCAGAAACTCTAGGACAGTGCTTCTCAAAATCAGGGCATAAATATCACCTGTAAATCTTATTAAAATGATTCCAATTCAATATATCTGTGGATAGGGTCTGAATTTCTGCATTCCTAACAAGCTCCCAGATGATACAGATGTTCCTGATTTTTGCACCACGCTTTGGGGAAGCAAGGCTCTGGAGGAGGTATAAAAGTAATGGCTAAATATATGCTCTCTATAAGACATACACATGAATACTTTCTTCTTAACTCTAAAACCTGAATATAAGCTTGTTCTCTTATTATTTACCTCTTAGTGAAAGGCATCACCTTCAGTAAAATTTTGATGGATGGCTATTGATTTTTCTCCTAACCTATTTTGTAAATTATCCATATTATCATCTTATGTAGTGATAACAAGATTTTGTTTATTTGATGAACCATGTGATAGGTGCTGGGATCAAAAAGAAGAGTGATAATGATATAAATCTTCTCTTTTAATATTCAAGTTTCACAAAAACTTTATTTCTGGCTTACGTGACATCCAAACTAGTTTCAAATTTAATTTTCTCTGTAGCACATCTCTAAGTTGCAGATTCAACAACATCCTAGAAAACATCCTAGTTTTCTGAAAAATAATTGATCTTGTAATTTACTATTTGTTCATCTGTGATCTGTGCCTAATAACATACCTAAAGAGTAGGCAGGAAGCAGAATATCTGCAATGAGATGACTTAACTGGCGTTAGGATAATACCTAATACCCACTGGCCTCAGTGAGTCTCTAGTTCAATGCTTTTATCAATAAGGACCACTGGCAGCAGGGCAGAACCAAGTTCCATACTCTCTAGACATGTGACCTATAATAATTCTTAGAACTTCAAAACAAGATAGGAAATGTCATCTTCTAACATGTCCTTAGGAATCCAGGGTCAGAGCATAACTTCCTACTTGCATTTTGGGGATATACCATGGTTACTTCACATTCTAGAGATGATTTAGGCTCACAAAGCCATCATATTTTGAAGTTGGGTAATTTTTAAAAGTTAGTGTAAGTAGAAAAACTATTCTTACTTGTGGTGTTGTTAGGGTTGTAGTACTACTCATTGTGTCTTCCATTTGTTGCGTTTGAACATCCAGTGTTTCAAACTGCTGTTCAAATTTGTCCATCAGGGCAGAAATCTGCAAAAAGAAATATGGTCATAAGAAAAAACTTACTCTGAAAAGATACTATCTGAACATCAATTTATTTATTTATTTTTTTTACCTTTTCAAGGTTCATACTCCTCAATGTAGCATCCATAGACTTAACTACACCTGCCATGGACTTGGTTACCTATTGGGAGTATAAAAAAAAAAGACTGAGAATCCTATAATATAAACAACCTCAAAATTTATGTAGTTTCTTATATTACTTGTAGATCATCTTATAAAATTTATCTACCGCTTCCTTAACAGTAAAAGTACACTATGTATTTCTGGTCTAGGCATCGACTATCTTTTATTTTGACTATTCATTGGAAGACAACTATTTAGACCTTAGCTGAAAAGCCACTGCCAAAATCATTTTCCTCACTAAGCATTTTGACTATCTTTCTCCTGCCCAGGAAGGCCAGTACCCTCGTAGCACTTTGCAGTAGATTTAGATTTCTGACAATTCTTAATACCTCCAATAACTTAAATCAAGAGTTCCTATTATTTACAGATATTAAGGCTTACCTTGCCCATTGTTACTGCAGTTTGAACTCTGGCTGCCACAGCATCAACCCTAGCACTCATTCTCAAGAAATTAATTGTTTGGTTCTTCTGGCGGATTGCATTTTCAGCATGTATTCTTGCAACTTCTGTATTGCCTTTCTGAATGGCCTGTTTTAAACAGAGCAAAAGTAAATAGTGAAGACAAACACCAAAAGTAAATATAGGGAGCAAAAGTACAGATATTTTAGAAAGAGGAAAACAATGCCCAACTAACATATTTTTAATATTTAAGAGCTTTTACAATTAGTATTTTTAGGAAATAAAAGGAGAATTTATAGTCCTTTAATTTTTTATTTATGATTAAAAGATATATACTCATTAACATTTTAAGAAATTAGAATATAAAGTTTAAAAATTTTCCCATAATCACTCAGCCATTACCACTATTAATATTTCAGTATAAAGTATTCAAAGTACATAAACCTATTTATTGAAATATTACAATATAAATTACAAGAGTACATGCATCAGAGCATACTGTTCTCTCACCTAATTAAAAATTTTTAAGTCAATAAATATATAACTACATCATCACTCTAAAGACTGTGTTGAAAGAAAAAAAAAAGACTGTGTTGTATGGATGTACCATTAATCAGGGCTTTCCTCGTGTGTGGTACAAACACTACTGATAGTACATAAAATGATTTTAGATGTTACACAGACATAAGTATCTTCATTTTAAGGATGCATTTATTTAAATGTATATCTGAAATGGATATAACTAGCACAGATCCATGCTTTCTGCTATACTGTAATAGCTATGGCCAGGTGTGAAGTTAAAAGTCAATTTAAAGAAAAATGTTAAATAGCTCAGATGGTACCCCAGTATAGCAAAATCGATAGGGTACATAAGTGACTGAAATTAGAGCACATGGTTCAGTTAAGATCCCTGATTGCTGGGTATTTAGTTTGTTTCCAATTCTTCAATAATATAAACACCAATGTGATAAATACATTAGTATATGCAACCTCAAACACTTTCCAAGTTTTTTTTCCTAGTTAACATCCATAACCACATATAGCTACAATTTTTTTCTCGTGATGAGAACTTTTAAGATCTCTTAGCAACTTTCAAATATACAATAAAGTATTATTAACTGTAGTCACCACGCTGCACATTATATCCCCAGGACTTATTTTATAACTGATAGCTTGTACCTTTCAGCCATCTTCACACATTTCACACACACCCCCCACCTCCTTCCTCTGGCAACCACAAATCTATTCTCTTTATCCGTGAGTTTTTTTTTTTAGGATTCCACATAAGTTAGATCACATGGCATTTGCCTTTCTCTCTCTGACTTATTTCACTTAGCATAATATGCTCAAGGTCCATCCATGTTGTTGCAAATGGCAGGACTTCCTTCTTGTTTATGGGTGAATAATATTTGACTTTATATATATATATTCCAAATTTTCTTTTTCCATTCATCCATTGATGGACACTTAGGTTGTTTTCATGTCTTTTTTTAAAAATTAATTTATTTTATTTATTTTTGGCTGCATTGGGTCTTCGTTGCGGTGTGCGGGCTTCTCATTGCGGTGGCTTGTCTTGTTGTGGAGCACGGGCTCTAGGCATGCAGGCTTCAGCAGTTGTGGCATCTGGGCTCAGTAGTTGTGGCTCACGGGCTCTAGAGCACAGGCTTGGTACTTGCGGCACATTGGCTTAGTTGCTCCGTAGCATGTGGGATCTTCCCGGACCAGGGCTTGAACCCATGCCCCCTGCATTTGCCGGTGGATTCTTAAGCACTGCGCCACCAGGGAAGCCCCTCATGTCTTGGCTATTGTAAATAATGCTGTGATGAACATGGGGGTGCATATATATTTTTGAGTTAGTGTTTTTGTTTCCTTCAGATAAATACCCAGAAGTGGAATTGCTGGACTATATGGTGGGTTCTAATTTTCATTTTTCAAGGAACCTCCATACTGTTTTCCATAGTGGCTGCACCAATTTATATTCCCACCAACAGTGCACAAGGGTTCCCTTTGCTCCACAACCTCTCCAACACTTTTTGCTTTTTGTCTTTTTGATGACAGTCATTCTAACAGGTGTGAAGTGATATCTTATTGTGTTTTGATTTGCATTTCTCTGATGATGAGTGATATTGAGAACATTTTCATGTACCTGTTGGCAAATTGGTATGTCTTTTTATGAAAAATGTATATTCAGATCCTCTACAGATTTTTAAATCAGATTGTTTGGTATTTTCCTTTTGACTTGTATAAATTATTTACATATTTCAGATGTAAACCCCTTATCAGCTGTATGGTTTTCAAATATTTTCTCCCACTCAGTAAGTTGCCTTTTAAATTTTTTCATGGCTTCCTTTGCTGTGCAGAAGCTTTTTTGTTTGATGTAGTCCCACTTGTTTATTTTTGCTTTTGTTGCCTCTGTTTTTGGTGTCAATTCCAAAAAATCACTGCCAAGACCAGTGTCAAGGAGTTTACCATCTACATTTTCTTCTAGAGTTTTATGACTTCACATTTAAAGTTCAAGTCTTTAATCCATTTTGAGATAACTGCTGTATATGTTGTAAGACAGTGGCCCAGTTTTATTCTTTTGCATGTGGCTGTCCAGCTTTCCCAACACTATTTACTGAAGAGACTGTCCTTTCCCCATTGTATATTCTTGGGTCCTTTGTTGCAAATAAACTACCATAAATGTGTGGGTTTATTTCTGATTTCTCTATTCTGTTTCATTGATCTATGTGTCTGTTTTTATGTCAATATCATGCTGTTTCATTTACTACAGCTTGGTAATATAGTTTGAAATCAGGAAGCATGATGTTTGAGACTTCCTTCTCAAGATGGCCTTGGATATTCAGAGTCTTTTGTGGTTCCATACAAATTTTAGGACTATTTGTTCTATTTCTGTGAAAAATGCCATTGGCATCTTGATAGGGATTGCACTGAATTTGTAGATTGCTTTGAGCAGTATGGACATTCTAACAATATTAATTGTTCCAACCCATGAGAATGGAATATCTTTCCATTTATTTGTGTCTTCTTCAATTTCTTTCATCAATGTCTTACAGTTTTCAGTGTAGTCTTTCACGTCCTTGGTTAAGTTTCCCTAGGTATTTTATTTTTAATGAAATTGTAAATAGGATTGTTTTCTTAATTTCTCTGATAGTTCATTATTAGTTATAGAAACACAACTGATTTTTGTATATTGATTTTGTATCCTGCAACTTTACTGCATCTGTTTATTCTAATGGTTTTTTGGTGGATTCTTCTATATATAATGCCATGGGTTTTTTATATGTAATATCATGTTATCTGCTAATAGAGACAGTTTTACTTCTTCCTTTCTGATTTGGATGTCTTTTATTTCTTTTTCTTGCCTAATTGCTCTGGCTAGGACTTCCAGCAGTATGTGGAATAGAAGTGGTAAAAGTCGGCATCCTTATCTTGATCTTAGAGGAAAACCTTTTAGCTTTTTTTCCTTGAGTATGATGTTAGCTGTGGGCTTGTCATCTATGGCTTTCATTATGTTGAGGTACATTCCCCCTATATCCACTTTGTTGAGAGCTGTTATCATGAATGAATGTTGAATTTTGTCACATGCCTTTTCTGCATCTATTGAGATGACTATATGATTTTTATCCTTCATTTTGTTAATGTGGTGTATCACCCTGATTGACTTGTGGATGCTGAACCATCCCCACATCCCTGGAATAAATTCCATTTAATCATGGTGTATGACCCTTTTAATGCATTGTTGAATTTGGTTTGCTACTATATTGTTGAGGATTTTTACATCTATGTTCATCAGGGATATTGGCCTATAATGTTCTTTTCTTGTAGTTTCCTTGTCTGGTTTTGGTATCAGGGTAATGCTGGCCTCATAAAGTGAGTTTGGATGTGTCCCCTCCTCTTTAATTTTTTGGATGAGTGAGTTTGAGGTTGATTGGTATTACAGTTGACCCTTGAACAACATGGGGCTAGGGGTGCCAACCCCCACTCAGTCAAAAATCCATGTATAACTTTACAGTTGGCCTTCTGTATCTACAGTTCTGCATCTGCGGATTCAACTGACCACGAATAGTGTAGTACTATAGTACGTCTTTGTTGAAAAAAATTTGTGTACAAGTGGACCTGTGAAGTTCAAACCTGTGTTGTTCAAAGGTGTACTTTAATTCTTTAAATGTCTGGTATAATTCACCAGTAAAACCATCTGGGCCTGGACTTTGTTTGTTGGGAATATGCATATTTTAATACTGCTGTACTTGCCTGAGATTTATAAATTCAAAAATTATTTTTAGATTATTTCTAATTTCCTCAATATACAAAAATGTTAGACCAAAATCTTTTTTATGCTTTCTCTTTCCTTGCAATAGTTGGGCTTATACTTTTAGAAAAGGATGATGCTAATACATCAATTTTAAGTATTTTTTCTTCTAACTCAGCCTAACTATTTCTATCTCCTTTTCTGAAAGTTTTCTTCCCATAAAGTTTTCTCTATTAAGAGCATAGACAAAATACCCAAAGTGACTCAATTTAAGGGTAGGATATACGCTATTACCAAAGATCAGAGTAAGTTAATAAAATATTAAAAATAGATATATAAATACACATGTGCAGATAAGAGTTAACACAGCAAGCCTGAGTCTGCTGTCCTTCAAAAGGTCTATTTGCAAGTTTGGCATGTAACTAGCATCTAGGAACTTGGATTTGGGGAAGGTTTCCATCTTTCCCAGAACAGTTAAGAGTGGCTCACTGTGCCTAAACTCTTTATACAAACAATGTGGTTTATGCCAAACACTGGATTTCCTTCTGGGAGACTGGAATTTTGGTGTGTGCTAGGCAGAGGATCCCTGCGTGACTACCAATAAAAGCCTTGGACTCCTAGTCACGGTAGAACTTCCTTGGTAGACAACATATAACACATGTTGTCACAATTTGTTGCTGCAGGAATTAAGCTTGTCCTGTGTGATTCCACTGAGGACTCTTGGAAGCTGAAGCCTGGATTTCCTCAGACATCGCCCCATGTGTTTTCCCTTTGTATCCTTTAGTGTAATATGTCATAGCCATGAGTCCAACTATATGCTGAGTCCTATGAATCCTAGCAAATACACAATACACAAGTCACAATATACATTAATGCTATGTACTATGTATATATAAAACTTATATTCAATGGAATATTACTCAGCCATAAAAAGAAATGAAATTGAGTTATTTGTAGTGAGGGGAATGGACCTAGAGTCTGTCATACAGAATGAAGTCAGTCAGAAAGAGAAAAACAAATACTGTATGCTAACACATATATATGGAATCTAAAAAAAAAAAAAAAGAGTCTAATGAACCTAGGGGCAGGACAGGAATAAAGGCGCAGACGTAGAGAATGGACTTGAGGACACGGGGAGGGGAAGGGTAAGCTGGAACGAAGTGAGAGAGTAGCACTGACATATATACACTATCAAATGTAAAATAGCTAGTGGGAAGCAGCCGCATAGCACAGGGAGATCAGCTGGGTGCTCTGTGACCACCTAGAGGGGTGGGATAGGGAGGGTGGGAGGGAGACGCAAGAGGGAGAGGATATGGGGATATATGTATACATATAGCTGATTCACTTCATTATACAGCAGAAACTAACACATGATTGTAAAGCAATTATACTCCAATAAAGATGTTAAAAAAAAAACTTTAGAGACTACAGAAAGTCAAATGAGCCTAAAAATGTGAAATATTATTCTTACATACAGGCTTTATACTTCTCAGTAACAGTGGTTCTGGCTACAAACCAAAGGACAGTCATTAGATGTAGGCAATAGAACAGTTAGATAACAGTACAGTTATACTCTGTGTTATGAGCCATACTTGTACACATAAGTAGAAATAAACAAAAAAGCCATTATTAATTATGTCAGATAATAAATAATTTACTTAAATAGATATTTGGCTTAAAATGCTAAAGCCAGTAATCTTTCTTCAATGTAAAATAAACTAAAACAACCACTCTTCCATCATATAACTGCTCATTTCATGAGTTTAAAAAAAAGTAAAAAGATTAAAAATTACTTACCTTTTTAATCTTGGCCTTTTCAGCCTTTTCTTCTTTATCACATTTCTTGGCATTCCTATTAAGCTCTTTTGCAGCAAACTTCAAGTTAAATAGGTGTTCTGAAATTATATGTTAAGGTTTTAAAAAAAAAGTCATTTCCCAACCTAACTACCTGAAAACAAGATGTTAAAATTATAAAACTTATAAGATTATGCTATTTAAACCAAATATTCACAAAGTATTTGAGGAAACAGAAAAATTTTTATCTCTTCCACATTTGTTTTCTGTTAAAATTAAGTTAATTATTTTAAGAAATAATTTTAGAAGAAAATAAGAAAAATAAATAAAACTTTAAAATTTTAAGAAACTTAATTATTTCTATTAAAACAAACTTATGGTTATCAAAGGGGAAAGGTGGGGGGAGGGATAAATTAGGAGTTTGAGATTAACATACACACTACTATATATAAAATAGATAATCAACAAGGACCTACTGTATAGCACAGGGAACTCTACTCAATACTCTGTAATAACCTATATGGGAAAAGAATCTGAAAAAGAATATATGTATATGTATAACTAAATCACTTGGCTGTACACCTGAAACTAACACAACACTGTAAATCAACCATACTCCAATATAAAATAAAAATTTTAAAAATTAAAGTAATGGCAAGAAAGATTAATTACAAAGGGAAAAAGAGCAACTTTATAGTAGAGAAACCTGGCAGATACCACCTTACCAAGGATAATATCACCAGTAATAAAACATTTCAACACCATTTACCTTCTGAAATGATGAACTGGGAAGAGTACAGCATACTTATATGGTGGTGTTGTCAAAAACATAACCTCAATTTACTCCAGAGAAACTGTCAGGCAATCCTGAACTGAGAGAGACATTCTATGTAAGATATAACTGACCAGTGTTCTTGTCAAGCATCAAGTTCGTGAAAAGCAAAGAAAGACTGAAGAACTGTTACAGAATGGAGAAGACGAAGGAGCCATGCCAACTAAATGCAATGCGTGATTGGATTCTGAAACAGAAAAAGGACATTAGGGGAAAAACTGGTGAAATCCAAGTAAGATCTGTAGTTTAGTTAATATTGTAGCGATGTGGATTTCCTTTGGTTGATGATTATGTTTATGTAAGTTGTTAACATTAGGAGAAGCTTGGTAAAGGGAATAAAAGAAATCTCTGTACTATTTTTGCAATTTCTCTTTAAGTCTAAAACTATTTTAAGATTAAATATTTTTAATTAAAAACGACAAAAATATAATGGGAATAAGACCCAAATAAGCAATACCACAAATCTTCCATTTTCATGACACAAGCAAAAACAAATATGAAGTAATGCACATGAATCTGACAAAGCAATGTGGATTATTTCAAAACCAACTGCTTTGTATCATGATTAAATCACTATTAAGAATGATTCTATGTGTTTTCTGCCCTTTAGAAAAAGGTAAAATCTATTTTTTTTAAACCCTGATTCTATATTTCTTTGGGACATTTATAAAGGATGCAGGGTTCATTTTTTTGAAAGGCACACATACACTATATAGTTTAAAGAGCTAACTGTTGGTTTGATTATATCACTATCAGAAAATAAGCATTATTCGATTATTTACCAAAGCTAAACCATAAATTAACCTTGTTCATCTCTCAAAGGCTTCATGGTTCTAATTTAACACCTTATATTTATGGATAATGAGAGGGATAACTTGCTACCGTGAGTATTTTTCATCAACAGATATAACTAGAATTGTTAAGAAAATAAGTATATGTGTATGAATTTCTGGGTAGTTTTAATGTGTCGTATACGTTACATTTTAAAGTAAGATTTATCAATTTCAGCTAGGTAACTGAGAAAATTATAGCTCCTTTTATAAATAGGGTTTTTTAACCTAAGCACTACTGATATTTTGGGCTAGATAATACTTTGTTGTGGGGGATATCCTATGTATTCTACGAAGTTTATCAGCATTCCTGGCCTTTACCCACTAGATGACACTAGCAACCCCTCTGTTCCCCGAATTACAACAACAAAAATGTCTCCAGACATTGTCAAATGCTACGTGGGGAGGGGGGCAAAATCGAACCCTGCAGAGAATCTGAATCACTGAGATAGATGGAAATAAAGGAAAAAGTAATGAATTTTTTATTTTTCAAATCATCTCCCAAATAGAATTGCTGTCTCTGTAGAAAAAGTCACTATTGTTAAAAGCTGAATTAAGAAGCCAACTATTTTAGATGAATTCATATAATTTATATATTCATTGTTGTTTTTAAAGAATGATTTCAGTTTCCCTTAAACCTGAAATTTACTACAAACTGCAAATACTGAGGACTGACTACTGAATGCCTACTATAGCCAACTCTAATTTAATATTAATGGTTAAGAATGATCATGATATAAAATATTAGCCAAAAATATTAATAGGAGATCCATTGCAAAAGTCCATTTAATACCATAAAGCTTTTCCCCCTTCATCCTAAAAAGACATGAACCACTTCCATTAATATGGAGGCCTACACATTTATAAAAACACCTTGAAATACTGGATAAGCTACAACAAATGCCCTTTTAAATACAGAGCTTAGATTGTAAAAATGGAAGGAAAATCCTCAGGAGACAGAAACAAGGAGGAAGAAGTAAATATCAGTAGTAGGTAAGCACTGAAGCCCCTGAAGACAAAGCCCCCTATGGAGCCCACTAGATGAGACACTGGAAATGAATTTTCTGAATAAACCTAGAACCTTGAAGGCTACAACATTAGCATAAGGGTGAGACAGAAAGAAGTCTTATCAGCTGGCAAAGGAAGAAGAGATGACAAGGTTAACTGTCATTATGGGCCTTGGCTCACAGCTGGGGGTGGAGCAAACTAGATAAAAGAAAATTAGACAAAGCTGAGGAGAAAATTAGCAAACCGACTATAGATCTGAATTAAGATTAGAGTGAAAAAATAAGGTTAATATGAAAGAGAGGACAAGAAATAAAGAAAACAGAATAAAAAGGTCTAATATCTGCAATACCACAAAGACATAATAAAGACAATGTGCAAAATGTTACATTCAAAGAGATAATACTTGAGAGTCTTCCATAACTGATGAGAATAAAATCTTTAGACTCAAGAAGCACAAACAAACAAAAAATCAAACAAACAAAAAAACAATCCCAAGCAGGACATATAAAAATCAATCCAGAGAGGCGGAGTCAAGATGGTGGTGTGGGAAGACATGGAGTTAGCGTCTCCCCACAACTAGGGAGCCTGCCAGCCGCTGGTGGGGGATTCTAATGCCCAAGGAGATGGGAGGAACCCCAGAGTGAATCAGCTTGCAGGATCTTGGTTCGCAAGCCTGGGGTCGGGGGGAAGCTACTGCAGTGGGAGCTCCGAGTCTGAACCACTGGACTAACAGAGAACCTCAGACCCCAGGGAATATTCATAGGAGTGAGGTCTCACAGAGCTCCCCATCTCAGCACCAAGACCCATCTCAGCTCTACCCAGTAGCCTACAAACTCCAGTGTTGGAAGCCTCAGGCCAAACAACCAGTAAAACAGGAGCACAATTTCACTCAAAAAAAAAGGTAAAATAAAATAAGATGGCAAAAAATATGCCACAGATGAAGGAGCAAGGTAAAAATCTACAAGACCAAATAAATGAAGAGGAAATGGGCAATCTACCTGAAAAAGAATTCAGAGTAATGATAGTAAAAATGATCCAGAATCTCAGTAATAGAATGGAAGCACAGATTGAGAAAATACAAGAAATGTTTAACAAAGATCTAGAAGAACTAAAGAACAAACAAACAGAGATGAACAACACAATAACTGAAATGAAAAATACACTAGAAGGAATCAATAACAGAATAACTGGGGCAGAAGGATGAAAAAGTGACCTGGAAGACAAAATGGTGGAAATAACTGCTGAGGAGCAGAATAAAGAAAAAAGAACAAAAAGAATTCAGAACAAGCCTAGACACCTCTGGGACAACACTAAACGCAACAACATTTGAATTATAGGGGTCCCAGAAGGCAAAGAGAAAACGAAAAGGTCTGAGAAAATATTTGAAGAGATTATAGTTGAAAACGTCCCTAACATGGGAAAGGAAATAGTCACCCAAGTCCAGGAAGCACAGAGAGTCCCATACAGGATGAACCCAAGGACAAACACACCAAGATGCATATTAATCAAACTAACAAAAATTAAATTCAAAGAAAAAATATTAAAAGCACCAAGGGAAAAACAAAAAATAATCTATAAAGGAATCCCCATAAGGTTATCAGCTGATTTTTCAGTGGAAACTCTGCAGGCCAGAAGGGGGTGGCAGGATATACTTAAAGTGATGAAAGAGAAAAACCTACAACCAAGATTACTCTACCCAGCAAGGATCTCATTCAGATTCAATAGAGAAGTCAAAAGCTTTTCAGACAAGCAAAAGCTAAGAGAATTCAGCACCACCAAACCAGCTTTACAACAAATGCTACAGAAACTTCTCGAAGCAGGAAACACAAGAGAAGAAAAAGACTCACAAAAACAAACCCAAAACAATTAAGAAAATGATAATAGGAACATATACATCAATAATAACCTTGAATGTAAATGGATTAAATGCTCCAGCCAAAAGACACAGACTGGCTGAATGGATACAAAAACAAGACCCATATATATGTTGTCTACAACAGACCCATTTCAGACCTAGGGACACATACAGACTGAAAGTGAAGGGATGGAAAAAGATATTCCATGCAAATGGAAATCAAAAGAAAGCTGGAGTAGCTATACTCATATCAGATAAAATAGACTTTAAAATAAAGACTGTTACAAAAGATAAGGAGGGACAGTACATAATGATCAAAGGAACAATCCAAGAAGAAGATAAAACAATTATAAATGTTAATGCACCCAACATAGGAGCACCTCAATACATAAGGCAAATGCTAACAACCATGAAAGGAGAAATTGACAGTAACACAATAAGAGTAGGGGACTTTAACAACCCACTTAAACCAAAGGACAGGTCATCCAAACAGAAAATAAATAAGGAAACTCAAGTTTAAATGACACAATAGACAAGATAGATCTAATTGATATTTATAGAACATTCCACCCCAAAGTGGCAGAATACACTTTCTTCTCAAGTGCACACGAAACATTCTCCAGGATAGATCACATCTTGGGTCACAAATCAAGCCTCAAAACATTGAAGAAAATTGAAATCGTATCAAGCATGTTTTCTGACCACAACGCTATGAGATTGGAAATCAATTACAGGAAAAAAATTGTAAAAAACACAAATACAAGGAGGCTAAACACTGCACTACTAAATAACCAAGAGATCACTGAAGAAATCAAAGAAGAAATTTTAAAAATACATAGAAAAAATTGACAACGAAAACACGATGACCCCAAACCTATGGGATGCAGTAAAAGCACTTCTAGGAGGAAGTTTATAGCAATTCAATCTCACCTCAAGAAACAAGAAAAATCTCAAATAAACAATCTAACCCTACACTTAAAACAGCTAGAGAAAGAAGAACAAAGAAAACCCAAAAACAGTAGAAGGAAAGAAATAATAAAGAACAGAGCAGAAATAAATGAAATAGAAATGAAGAAAACAATAGCAAAGATCAATGAAACCAAAAGCTGGTTCTTTGAGAAGATAAACAAAATTGATAAACCCTTAGCCAGACTGATCAAGAAAAAAAGAGAGGGGATGCAAATCAATAAAATTAGAAATGAAAAAGGAGAAATCACAACTGACACTGCAGAAATACAAAGGATTATAAGAGACTACTACAAACAACTATATGCCAATAAAATGGACAACCACGAAGAAATGGACACATTCTTGGAAAGGTACAATTTTCCAAGACTGAACAAGGAAGAATTAGATAATATAAACAGACCTATCACAAGTAATGAAATTGAAACTGTAATTAAAAATCTTCCAACAAACAAAAGTCCAGGACCAAATGGCTTCACAGGTGAATTCTATCAAACATTTAGAGAAGAGCTAACACCCATCCTTCTGAAACTCTTCCAAAAAACTGCAGAGGAAGAAACACTCTCAAATTCATTCTACAAAGCCCCCATCACCCTGATACCAAAACCAGAAAAAGATACCACAAAAAAAGAAAATTATAGACCAATATCACTGATGAACATAGATGCAAAAATCCTCAACATAACACTTGCAAACAGAATCCAACAGCACATTAAAAGGATCATAAACCATGATCAAGTGGGATTTATTCCAGGGATGCAAGGATTCTTCAATATACACAAATCAAACAATGTGATACACCACATTAATAAATTAAGGAATAAAAACCATAGGATCTTCTCAATAGATGTAAAACAGCTTTTGACAAAATTCAACAGCCATTTATGATAAAAACTCTCCAGAAAATGGGCATAGAGGGAACATACCTCAACATAATAAAGGCCATATATGACAAACCCACAGTAAGCATCAAACACAATGGTGAAAAATTGAAAGCATTTCCACTAAGATCAGGAACAAGACAAAGATGTCCACTCTCACCACTCTTATTCAACATAGTTTTGGAAGTCCTGGCACAGCAATCAGGGAAGAAAAAGAAATAAAATGAATACAAATTGGAAAAGAAGAAGTACAACTGTCACTGTTTGCCGATGACATGATACTATGCATAGAAAATCCTAAAGATGCCGCCAGAAAACTACTAGATCTAATCAATGAATTTGGTAAGATTGCAGGATACAAAATTAATGCACAGAAATCTCTGGCATTCCTATACACCAACAATGAAAAAACACATAGAGAAATTAAGGAAGCACTCCCATTTACCACTGCAACAAAAAGAATAAAATACCTAGGAAAAAACCTGCCTAAGGAGGCGGAAGACTGGTACTCAGAAAACTATAAAGCACTGATGAAAGTAATCAAAGATGACATAAACAGATGGAGAAATATACCACGTTCTTGGATTGGAAGAATCAATATTTTGAAAATGACTATACTACACAAAGCAATCTACAGATTCAATGCAATACCTATCAAACTACTTATGGCATTCTTCACAGAATTAGAATAAAATATCTTACAATTCATATGGAAACACAAAAGAACCCGAATAGCCAAAGCAATCTTGAGAAAGAAAAACAGAGTTGAAGGAATCAGGCTCCCAGACTTCTGACTATACTACAAAGCTACAGTAATCAAGACAGTATGATACGGGCACAAAAACAGAAATATAGATCAATGGAACAGGATAGAAAGCCCAGAGATTAACCCACGCACATATGATCACCTTATTTTTGATAAAGGAGGCAAGAATATACAAAGGAGAAAAGACAGCCTCTTCAATAAGTGGTGCTGGGAAAACAGGACAGCTACATGTAAAAGAATGAAATTAGAACACTACCGAACACCATACACAAAAATAAACTCCAAATGGATTAAAGACTTAAATGTAAGACCAGACACTATAAAACTTTTAGAGGAAAACATAGGAAAAACACTCTTTGACATAAACCACAGCAAGATCGTTTTTGACCCACCTCCTAGAGTAATGGAAATAAAAACAAAAATAAACAAAGGGGACTTAATTAAACTTAAAAGCTTTTGCACAGCAAAGGAAACCATACATAAGACAAAAAGACAACCCTCAGAATGGGAGAAAATACTTGCAAATGAAACAACAAAGGATTAATCTCCAAAATATACAAACAACTCATGGAGCTCAATATCAAAATATCATACAGTCCAGTTAAAAAATGGGTGGAAGACCTAAATAGACATTTCACCAAGGAAGACATACAGATGGCCAAGAGGCACATGAAAAGATGCTCAACATCACTAATTATTAGAGTAATGCAAATCAAAACTACTGTGAGGTATCACCTCACACCAGTCAGAATGACCATTATTAAAGAAGCTAGAAACAATAAATGCTACAAAGGGTGTGGTGAAGAGGGAACCCTCCTACACTGTTGGTGCGAATGTACATTGATACAGCCACTACGGAAAACAGTATGGAGGCTCCTTAAAAAACTAAAAATAGAACTACCATATGACTCAGCAATCCCACTACTGGGCATATACCCTGAGAAAACCATAATTCAAAAAGAGACATGCACCCCAATGTTCATTGCAGCACTATTTACAATAGCCAGGACATGGAACCAACCTAAATGTCCATCGGCAGATGAATGGATAAAGAAGATGTGGCACATATATACAATGGAATATTACTCGGCCATAAAAAGAGACGAAACTGAGTTACTTGTAGTGAGGTGGATGGATCTAGAGTCTGTCATACAGAGTGAAGTAAGCCAGAAAGAGAAAAACAAATATTGTATGCTAAAGCATATATATGGAATCTTAAAAAAAAAATGTCACTGATGAACCTAGTTGCAGGGCAAGAATAAAGAGGCAGACATAGAGAATGGACTTGAGCACATGGGGTGGGAGGGTGAAGCTAGGGCAAAGTGAGAGTAGCATCGACATATACACACTACTGAATGTAAAATAGTTGGCTGGTGGGAAGCATAAGCATAGCACAGGGAGATCGGCTCAGTGCTTTGCGATGACCTAGAGGGGTGGGATAGGGAGGATGGGAGGGAGGCTAAAGAGGGAGGGGATATGGGGACATGTGTATGCATATGGATGATTTGCTTTGTTGTATAACAGAAACTAACACAGTATTGTGAAGCAATTATACTCCAATAAAGAGCTATTAAAAAATAAAAAATAAATCCTAAAAAAAATAATCAATCCAGACTTAGATATATCATAGCGCACCTCAGAATACCAAATACTAAAATATTTAAAAGAGCCATAGTGAAAATTCAGATTATTTATAAAATAACTAAAGATCAGACTGAGTAGGATTTCAAATAAAATGCTAATGTAACTTCCAAAGGATGTACAGTAGATTCTCATTCTTCATGTTAGTTATGTTTCATGAAATCACTGCAAATAGGGAATTAATGAGTACAGAAACATTTCTCCTAAGGAAAATGCAGGATTAGGTTCCTGCGAGTCTCTGGTCAAAACATTTTTGTCAATCTATGAATACATAACCTTGTTTTATGCATATTTTTGTTTTAACACATCTTACTTAATATATCTTGCTGACTCTGTAACATTGAATTCATGGCAAACAGCATTATAACTCATGCCTGAAAGAAGCTTACCTAACACACATACACTCTCCATAAGGCACATCACAGTCTTGCACTTCAGAACACTATACAGCACTTAAACACTACACTTGGAGATTAGTGAAATCACCAACAAAAAGTACAAAAAATGCAAAAAAAGAAAGTGGCGCTTGACAAAGTGAAAAAGACTCTCCTTTACAGTATGAGAGCTGAAGTAAAAAGTCAGAGCATCATATTGTTCACCCTTAACTGGGAACGTGCTCCTTTGGCCACTCAAATTTTTCACTGTCTGAGCATGTCCATGAATAACCTTGAAAGCATAGCAAGGAATGATTTCAGGTTAAAAAAAATTATAGTGAGTAGGTAACTTTGCAAACACAGAATCTGAGAATAATGATGACTAAATAAGGATGACTGAATGTACTTCACAAAAAACAAAATTATGTCTGACATAATGAAAGGTTTAGTGAGCACAAAGACTGGTAAACACAGATAAATCCAGAGAAATACTGACTATAAGATAATCATAATGTCTAATTTTGGAGATTAGACAGGCAGAACAAACATAGACAATAAAAACATGTACAACAGAGGATGGGGTGACAAATTATATGTTTAAAAATCCAAGAAAAAAGTTTCTAATTATTTAGAAATTAAATTAACTATGCATGTAAAAATGTGAAGGGTACTGCTAAGGAAATAGCATGTACCTTCTAAAATAGTAAAGGGAAAAATGGGGTAAACCACTTAATAAATCCAGAAGAAAGTAGCAAAAGAGAAGTGAATCACAGAGAAAACAGGATACACAGAAATCATAAAATATCAATAAAAAGAAACATCCCCAAAATGTCAGGATGGATTAAAAAATAATGAAACAAATTATAAATATGTGCTTTAAACAGGACTTTAAATCACCTAAACAGAAAGGCTGGATGTAAAAAGACAGAAAAAATTATACTAGACAAATACTAACCTAAAAAAACAGTTGTAGCTTTATTAGTATCAATCAAAACAGACTACCTAAAAGCAGCATTAGAAAGTTTTTAAAAGTAGGGATCACTATAAAATGATAGAAAGTAAATTCACAAATTGATGAAATAATTCTAGATTTCCATGTTCCTCTACATAGCCTCAAAGTGTGTTTGTATGTATATATATAAAACTGGCAGATAAAATTATTAATCTTGGTAGATTTTAATAAAATTCTCTCAGTAACTGACAAAACTAAGAATATAGAAGTTACAAAAGACCCGATTAAGAAGCTTAATTTAAAAATTAACATATAGAGAATTATAGCGAAACCTGTGCCCAATAATTTGAGAATACACATCATTTACAAGCATATGACACATGAAAACTGATCATACCCTGGGCCATAAAGCAAATATGAAATAATAGATATCAGACAAACCTACTGTCTAACCACAACTCTCAATAATGAATTAATTAATAAGGGAATTTACTTCACAATTTTTCTGTAAGAATCTAAAACTCTTTTAAGATTAAAAGTTTATTATTCTTTTTATTTATTTATTTTGACTGTGCTGGGTCTTCATTGCGGCACGCGGGCTCAGTAGTTGCATCACATGGGCTTAGTTGCGGTATATGGGATCTTAGTTCCCTGACCAGGGATTGAACCCAGGCCCCTTGCATTGGGAGTGCGGAGTCTTAACCACTGGACCACCAGGGAAGTCACCTAAAAGTTTATTTTAAATATGCATATATCTATATCTATATCTACAGTAAGTCCCCTACATACAAACCTTCAAGTTGCAAACTTTCAAAGATGTGAACGTGCGTTTGCATGTCCAATCACGTTAGTTCATGTCTCTGGTGTACATTCTCACGTGGATGCATCCTCTACAAGTGGTTGTGCTTTGTGTACTTTACAGTACCATATAGAGTACAGTAGTACAATATCTTTATTTCAAGCTAGATCTGCAAGAGGACGACTTCATTGAACTCCTTGCTGTGCAACAAGAGGAGCTTGCTAATGAAGACTTTATGGAATTGGAGGCCCAGAGAAAGGGCAAAGAGAGATAAGAGGAAGAAGAAGTAACTGAAGAACCGAAGAGATTCACGACGCAGGTAATGGCAAGGGGATTTCTTTATTTGAGGAGTCACTGTTAGTTTTTGAGGCACAGAACCCGAACGTAGAATGGTACACGAAGGTTGCAGCAGCCGTTCAGAATGCAATCCGGTGCTACCGTGTCACCTATGATGAGAAAAAAAGAGCTACTACCCAGATATTACTGGATCGTTTTTTCAAGAGGGTAGATAGAATTGAATCCAACAAGGAACCAGAACCTGTGCCATCAACGTCAGGTGTGAGTGAAATTGCAGCTTGCCCTCCATCTCCTATTGCTGATGATCCTTCAGCTCTACCATCTCCCACCTCCAGTCACTCTTCTTCCCTGTTCACTCGATGCCAGCCCCTGTATGCCAGCTGTTGTACTGTACTACTGTACTTTTCAAGGTACTGTACTGTAAGATTAAAAATGTTTTATTTTTTGTGCTTGTTTTTTATGTATTATTTGTGTGAAAAGTATTATAAACCTATTACAGTACAGTATTATATAGCCAATTGTGTTAGCTGGGGACCTAGGATAACTTTGTTGGACTTACGAACAAATTGTACTTAGGAACTTGATCTTGGAACAGAACTCACTCGTATGTAGGGGACTTACTGTATTTGGAAAAGACTATATATATGGATTTAAGAATTTTTTTTTAATTTAAAAATAGACTTGAATGACAATGAAATGAGTGGAATGTGGCTTGTGGAATGTAAAGCTAATGCCATACTCAGATGGAATTTTCTACCGTTAAAAACTCACAATAGAAAGGAAGGTAGGCTAAAAATTAACTCGATAAGCATTCATCTCACAAAGTCAGGAAAACAAGAATAAATCCGAAGGAAGTATAAGAAAAAACTCAGAGGGAAAAAATAGAAACAGATATATAATAGAAAGGATCAAAAAGTTTAAAATTGAGTTCTCTGTAAATAATAATAACATTTACTTACCTCTACAGAAAGCGATTAAGGAAAAAGACAAGGCATAAACAAAGTGTAGAAATAAAAATGGAGAAATAACTGCAGATAAAGTTACTTTAAAATAATAAATTATGAACACTATGCCAATAAATTGGAATTAGACAGAATGGACCATCATATAACAATATTTCCAAAATGAACTAAAAACAAATAAATAGAATTCTAAATTCTTGATTCAATATGCTAAAATATTTTAACATATAAACAAAGTAACTAATTAACAACAGTCACAGGTCCAAATGGTTTTACTGGTGCACTGCATCAATCATTTGAGAAAAAAGCAATTCCGATCTTATACAAACTCTTCCAAAGAATAGAAAATATAAAGAACACTCCCTAACTTTTGATACCTAAATCAAAAAAAAGGATACTATATATTAATGGACACATAGACTAAACTCACTTATGAACAGAGAGGCAAAAATACTAAACAAAATATTAGCAATGAAGCAATATTCCCTCTCACCCCCGTGGAATTTTTGCACGCAGTTTTAATGAATGAACATAAGACTATCACTTCAATTAATTACTCTGAATTGTAGCTGCCAAGACTTTAAAAACATCATGTAACAATGTTCTGAAAACAGTTACTTTCATCATTCAGAATCAAAATGTGGGGGCCAAGAACAAAATTTTTATTCAAGCAATGTATTAAAGATACCTCATACTCATGATGGATTTAGCCTAGAAATACAAGGATGGTTTAACATTAAAAAAATCCATCTATGTATTTTAACCACATTAGAAGGTCAAAGAAGAAAACACAGATGATAATCTCAGCATATAAAGAAAAAACATTAAATAAAATCCAACATTTGATGTATTCATCAAACCAACTTTCAGATGAATGGTTCATGACCAAACTTCTACTAAACTAGGAATGGAAAAAAAACACACAAAAAATTCCTTAACCTGAAAATATATCTATCAAAAACTAGAGCAATCATCATCCTTAACAGTGAATAATTAGAATTTCTTTTAAAATCAGTACAGTCATCCCTCTGTATCCATGGGTTTGCATCTGCGAATAGAGGGCCAACTAAGAGATTTGCATATCTGCAGATTTGGGTATCTGCGGTGGCGGGGGGGTGTTGGAACCAATCCCCTGCAGATACCCAGGGATGACTGTAACAAGAAAGTGATCATGATATATATATATATATATATTTTAATTAAGCATTGTTCTGGAGTCCTACCAAGCATGATAAGAAAAATAAAAGGTATATAGATTACAATGGAAATCATCAAAGAATCATTACTTGAAAATACCCATAGTCTCCAACCCAGCAATCCCACTCCTAGGTATATACCATAGAGAAACTGTCCCCAGCTGACACAGGAAATATGTACAAGAATGATCATAGCAGTATTGTTTATAATGACAGAAAACCATGGAAACAACCTAAATGTTCATCACTAAATAGAATGGATAAATTGTGTGATATTTCTATAATAAAGCAATTATACTCCAATAAAGATGTTAAAAAAAAAAAACTACATAGAGGTGAAAGTGAAAATGACATAATGAATGAATCTGAAGAATCATCTTGAATAAAAAAGAAAACAGTATACCACACACATAAAATTGGAATATATGCAAGACATTAATTATATCCTAAGAATGTACATGTATGTGGTCAAATATAAACAAATGCATGGAAATGATAAATATGAACTTTTAGACAGTGGTTGCCTTTGGTGGGGAAATAAGGGAGATGAGTTGGTAATGTTTTATTTCTTAAGCCCAGTGGCAGGTAACTGGTCTTTTATTCTTTTTTGTACTTGCTCTTGGGGGGGTGAGGGTTAAAGTTACATGATTTTTGTAAAAAATTCATTTCAAATAAAAGGTTAGATTAAGAGTTTATAGTCCTGTTCCATGAGATGGTATCTTTGCAATTTAAAAAAGAGGGTTGCTTGAAAATTAAAAGAAAAAACCCAAAAGCATGTATTAAATAATACTGGTCACAAAGCACAGAGCTGATCTCCCTGTGCTATGTGGTTGCTTCCCACTAGCTATCTATTTTACGTTTGGTAGTGTATATATGTCCATGCCACTCTCTCACTTTGTCACAGCTTACCCTTCCCCCTCCCCATATACTCAAGTCCATTCTCTAGTAGGTCTGTGTCTTTGTGACCACCTAGAGGGGTGGGATAGGGAGGGTGGGAGGGAGGGAGATGCAAGAGGGAAGAGATATGGGAACATATGTATATGTATAACTGATTCACTTTGTTATAAAGCAGAAATTAACACACCATTGTAAAGCAATTATACTCCAATAAAGATGTTAAAAAAAAATAATAATACTGGTATATGGACAACGCTGTTAGGAATGTGTAGTAGTATTATAACTTGGATACGTTGAACCTCTTTGTGCTTGATATAAATTTAATATAAAATAGCTGGTCTCCAAGGCTGTTTTCATACATTCTGGTCCTAAATTTTAAGTATACTCTGTGGAAACACTAATTTGAAATTTACAGTGTCAGTAGCTACTTATTCTGTATTCCCATGTTACTTTATATATGATGTACTTTTCTGTATTTCATTATAATTCTTTGTTTACATGTCTACTTCTTTAACTAGACTATGGACACCTTGAGAATAAGGATGAATCCTAATTATCCTTATACCATCAGCTTAGTGCAGTGATTAACAGAATTACTCAATAGTTTTAAGTAAATGAATAGTAGAAAAAATGTTTTGCAATGGTACCTGATATACTGGGGAAAAAGCATCACTGATGTTGGGCAAGAGGACTCAATTACACATATAAGCTTATGAATAAGTTTATACTAATACAATGATGTTTATTTCTATTGTATATTAGGATTCTACATGATTCCATTCAGGAAAAAAAAGGGCTCTGCGGCGAAGAGTGAGAAAACCAATGTCATAGCAGATCCCAGACTTTTTAAAAAATCCTTGGACTGGTATAATTAACAGAAAGAATAGAGCAACACCAAAAATGTAGGAAGGAGAGTCTCACAATAAAGGATGGCTTTTAAAATTGAATACATTTGTCTTTGGAAAATACTTTTTACATGGTCTCTTATTTTTCTCATTTTGACTCATAAATATAGTGTAAAGCACATGATTCCATAGAGGAGGACTACATATCTTAGACTACCACCCCTGCCAAATATATTCATATGTGTCTATGTATCCCAGGCAACCTGTAAAACCAGTGTTTTTCTGATGATGTATCTTTTGTCCTAGGCCAGAAATCAAAACACTCCTGGGTCTAAAACATTGCCTCTAACTCTCGGGTACCTTCTACAACCAAGATATGCGATTCTTAAATTCAGGTGCCTGCTATTCAAATAATCACCTTCTGTATACACTACAATAAGTGAATATCCTCTATTGCTAATGTGGAAAATAATGGCGTTGATTCACCCACTAAATTGAACTATGAACCAGAGTTGATATACTGTGAAATATTTTAGATATTTTAGTTGGCTGTAAATCCTTGGAGTATTTTTCTATTTGGAAAAAATAACACGGGCAGAATAATCTCCTTCACTGACTAATCATAAATTCAATTTGGCAAAGTGGTTGCTATTAAGACAGTATTTCTTTTTCTTTGCCAACTGAAAAGACAATGACTGAAATACTTTATTTTTGATGAAGGTTTAGAAAGGCTGAACAGTAATACATATTAACATGTACAGAATAATGCATAAGGCCCTAAACTAGATCTTGGGTAATCCCAGGCTCCAGCAACTTGTGCTTCAGTGATGATGGACTCCACCAGTTACCTGACTCTGTGTCTTCACATACAGTTCCTTTGCCCAGTGTACCCTTCTTCCTCCCCTCCCTACCATCTTCCTCTTAACCACTATGAGGTTTGTCACACACCACCATGCTTGCTTTTTTGCTAACATAAACACTGACTCTGAAAAATTGGTCTCAAAGATCTCCATTAATGGCAATAGGTTTCCCTCCTCCTGCCAAAATCCATGCAAAAGCAAAACACTAACTCACTTAGCCCTTGGGATTGATAAATAAGAAAATCAATGAATCATCTGAACAATTATTTCAAATTTTCAGAAAGTAGTATTCCCTACCTTCTAACTCTATAAAATTAAAATTTAAAACATTACATCATACAGGTGTACCTCTTAATAGGAAATATATCTATGAACTAGACTTGTCTTCGAGAAAATCTAAGCTAGGTCCTCCTTAAAGTGATTGTGTTGATTCATGGTTTTCCAAACTCTTTTAAAAGCAAAAATCTCAAATGGAATGTCAATATATAAAAGAGTAGCTCTGCATAACCCTAGGACTCGATCAAATATAACTGAAGTACACTGTAAGTTCTGGAGGCACTATGGAAACGCGAACACACCAGAGACTTTGGAGCCGAGCCCAGATTCTTTACACTTACAAGCTCTGTAGCTTTCTTAGCTTTAATTGCCTGTTCTATAAAATGAGGACAATACCACCCATCTTCCAGGGCTGTTTTGAGGTTCTGAGATGATATATAAAATCCCCAGCACAAAGTTTGGTACATAGTAGATGTTCAATAAATTGTCATTACCACCTCATGATTTAGATAAGTCACCTATCTTAACTGGGCAATACGGCTAGTCAGGGAATAAAAAAATCCCAATGTGTCTTTAAAACATTCTATGTTGGGCTTCCCTGTGGTGCAGTGGTTAAGAATCTGCCTGCCAATGCAGGGGACACGGGTTTGAGCCATGGTCCAGGAAGATCCCACATGCTGTGGAGCAACTAAGCCAGTGCACCACAACTACTGAGCCTGCGCTCTAGAGCCCGCGAGCCACAACTACTGAGCCCGCACATCACAACTACTGAAGCCCACACGCCTAGAGCCCGTGCTGCGCAACAAGAGAAGCCACTGCAATGAGAAGCCCGTGCACCGCAACAAAGAGTAGCCCCCTCTCTCCACAACTAGGGAAAGCCCACGCGCAGCAACGAAGACCCAACACAGCCAAAAATAAATAAATAAATAAATTTAAAAAGAAAAAAAACATTCTGTGTGATTTCTTTTAATAGCAATTACACTGCTGACAGGCAAAGGGGAGAAATCAGCTATGCCTTAATAGATTATTGCTTTAAAATTTAAATAAATAACAATCATTAGGGTTCCACATATTTATTATGCATACAGAAGGAAACCTTGCTCTAAGATTTCAATCTGCTTCCTCAAGAAAAATGGTTATAGTCAGTTTACTAGCAGAAATTCATAGTAGAACTCTTACGTCCTGCCTACCTCTCTGAAGTGGGTGGAGCAACACAAAGGGAAAGTAAGTTATCCCAACATAGTAGGGCAGAAAGCTATTTGATTCCAAGTGCCAACAGTAGGATTTTACAATCCTTTACATAGAAGTAAAGGTTGAAAACAAAGAAGGTAAGAGGAAGGAATAAGAATGTTCTACTAGCACCTGCCTGCTCCAGAATAAAGCAGTGGTGCCATACCATAGATGGTTATTCATACATTTGATGACAAAAAGTGGCATTATATACCCAACTTTCCTCTTTTTCAGCTCCCAGCATCTTAATCATCCCTTGTGTATGTCTGGGTGGTAGAGTTTGGGAACACAGAAACTCAGGGAGATCTTCAGAATTGAAAGAAACCTTAGAGATTGCTTGTCAACTTCCCTCATTTTACAGATGTGAAAACTGAAGCCTAGAGATGGGTAATTAACTGTGAATAGAAGAACAAGAAGGAATTCAAAGCCAGCTCAACTCTTATTTCTCTTTTTGCATTTTAACTTTCATAGTGGATTGCTCAGAACTGATCCTCAAATAGCATCAAATGATGAACGATAAGCATTCCTTACATAAAATACTTCTTGTAAGACAACATTCTACTAGCAAGCCAGGACATACATTATAAGACTACTGTCAGGTGACAATGTCTAAAAAACAAAATTTGAACTATTATTAATATCTTGGTTAAAAAATCACAATACATTTGTCAACACTAGCAAAGCCTCAGAGACTCTGATCTGTAATTCTGCTTTAGGATGTAAAGCCATTCACAATGGAGAGCATTTTTAAGGTAGCTGGCAATTTTTGCCTATTTAACATAGTCTCATTCGTCTAGGTGACTACAAAAGGAGACAATGATACCAGTCCACTTCACAACATCCCTTTCTTTACTCTTATGTCTACAGTACCTATTATCTACTTCGTTGCTTCTCAACATTTTTCAGGTTAGAATCCCCTAGAGAAAGAGATGTCAGCGACAAATATTTTCCCCAGGCAAAGGCACATTGCCATACAGCATAAACTAACATGATATTGTAAAGTAACCATACTGTAATAAAAATTTAAAAAAATAAATAGTTTGGCTATTCCATCAAGTTGTTTAAAATGATATTGGATCTAATCCAACATAACTTCAGTGTATCTAACTGCCCAAAGACAGAAGTCACAATTACCATGCTAATTCAATTGTGTTAGCACATTTATTCTTCTTACATACTGTAACAATGAGATTTCTGCATTTCAAATAGGTGACAAATAAATGTTACTAAAGTTTCAGTTCAAGTTATTTATTTATGAAAGACAGGTCTGAGTCCATATGTCATTTTCTTCCTCTATACTCAAAGGAAAAGGTCTGGATTCTACAAAAAGGACCAAGAGAACTAATCACTGCCAGACGGTATGAATGAAGTCCTCACTTCCTCTGATGGACTTAAGAGTAGTTATAGTTCATTTTTGTTATGTATTAAACTACTGATAATAGTACCATTAATTTTAATTATAGTCAGGCATACATACTTTTCAGTGAAAGAAAATTAGTAACTATCTTATTATTGGAAATCACATACAGTAGTTTTTTAGGTGAGCAAAAGTAACTTGCATTATTAAAGTAGGAAATAAAAGCAGTTTTAGAGCTATTACCTCAAACCCTTCCAAAAGATCTGGCGAAAAAGATAGCAATTTGTACTCTACTTCTTAATACTTAACATGTTCAAAACTTCATAATTTAGTAAGCCCTTACATTTCATTTTATCTTCACAAGAGCTTTATAAGGCTGGCAGGTCAGTTAGTATGTTTACAGATGAGTAAACATTGCATGACAGAGGCTATATGAGTTGTTCTAACTCACATGTTTCTTAAAAGGCAGAACTGGGATTGGAAATTGATCTTCTGACTCATAATCCAGTGCTCTTTCTTTTATGATGGTGCTTTAATAAAAATCATCTAACACAACTACACTTCTATAAATTATATCCTTTAAACTGGGCCTTTTAGTCATCTACTCTGTTCATGAAATGACCTATTTCTGCACCTCCACAAAGGTTCACATTTTATTCTTGGTTTAACTTGGCCAGTTCAGCACCAAATATGTTACCAATATTCTCAGTACAGTTTACATAATTTAATCCTCTCACCAAATGTCTTTCTATATTTCAGGCTTACAAATTAATGAATGAAAATAGTTTCAATATGAGCTATCAAAGAATTTCTATGACCCCCATTTTGTTATTTTGCCAAGTTTCATTCAATAGCAAGATATCAAACTACTCTATTTCTGTAATGCCAATTTCTGGAAGAAGGACAGCGACATGGAAATCCTGTGATGGTATTTCACTTGTGAAAAACAATCGCATCCTTCTTCAATTCAGAGCTTCGCACAGCTTGGTTCCTAACCTCGAACTCATTGCTTAAGTGGTAACAGGTGCAACTGATGGATTTTTGTGGCTTTAGGAAACTATGAGTTTCCTCACGTGCTAAATCAGATTATTAACAAGCAAGCGATCAACTTAGTTCGGAGGGCTGGTATTAAGAACTCATTAGCAGTCACCTCCATCCAGAAAAAGGAAGAAGTTCCACAAAAACTATTTGCCCTCGTTACCCATTCAAAACCTATACCTATGCCCCAAACCTCTGGCAAACTGTCGCCTGTTTCCACACCACTCTCCTTCGATTTTTCAGAAGTGGATAAATTCACTGAAAGAACAGGTGACAGTAGCCTTCAACAAGGGAGGGTTCGTGTTCAGTAATCTTCTCAAAGCAGCCCCACGTCCCCTGATTCAGGATGGTTGCGGCTACCAGGAAAACAACAACAAACAAAACAAAACAAGCTGCCAGCCCCTACCAATCCGAGTCAGAACCCTCACCCCTCCTCAACTAGACCTAAAAGGTCACCATCAGGCACCTTCCAGGGCCCCAGGCCCTCCTCTCCCCCACCTCTTTAAGCCCTAGCAGCAGCTTTTCAGACAGGAAAGGATACTCTCCATATTCGACATGGTCCCACGACTTTTCTTGGGAGGCGACAGCCAGGGGCAGCGGCAAGGATTTGACGGCAGTGCGTTCGGAGCGCGACTCCAGTCCTGAGCTGCTGCCGGCCTGGCTCCTAGGTCCGCAATCCCACTTCCAGTTTCTGCGCGAGGAAGGCGGGGGTGGGGTGGGGGTGGGGGGATGGAGCCGTCTGCGTCCGAGGGGCGGGGCTGGAGCAAAGCCAAAATGGCTGCCGCTCTGAGGGGCGGTTAGGGCGTGTTGCAGTCGCTTCCGGGCGTTGGGGGTTAGAGGGCAAGAGGTTAAGCCCCTCCCCCTCGTGTCCTTAGCTGCACCCTAGCCTAACCGGCGCCTAACGGTTTTCGTCACCCAGCTGACCTTCTAGTTATTTCTTTTGTCCTACTCCAAACTCTCTTTAACCTTCTGCCCCACCTCTTCCCTCAGATTTCACACTATCCTTGACCCCTCACTTTTGTTCTCAGAGCTTGTCTTACGGATGAAGGAAAAAGGTATAGGGCTTTTAAAGTACTTAAAAAAAAACGTTATAGTCGTATGAAATAAGGGATTAGCGGGGTTGGTAGTTTTGAGTTATGAGGTTCAATTGAAGTGTTAAAAAGGATCGTGATCCTAAAGTTTTAGGTTAGATGGGGAGGACGAAAAAAGTAAGCCTAGGTTTAAGAGGTGAAGTTGCTGTGAAATATATATTCGTAATAAATAGTTTATTATTATTTTATAATAGATGGTGTAAAATATGAAAATTACTACCAAATCTTTAATGGACGGGAGGTTAATAGAAATGCTAAATAGCGGTTAGCATTTATATGTGAGTTATTAACATATCCAAAGGTAGTTTATTAGAGCTGAATCTCTAGATTTATGGGAAGGAAGGGGATCTTTGGCGTTGGTGTCGCTGCATTTCAATTCAAAACTCTTAGACATTCCAGGAAAGAGCTAAGAGATACTACTTTGGGGGGAAAAAATAGCTAGAATAATTATACCCTTATGAAGGAATTTTATAAGCTTGGCGTTAAAATTTTTCTTATCATTAATATTTAAATATGTGGGGAAAATAATGAGTAAATAATTGGCTAAGCCTCTTTTTATCTTTAGGATCATTTCCTATTGAAAACTAAAATGGTTCAAAAAGCTAGTGTTTTACTCTTTTGTGTTGACTATTGGTAGGCTTCAGACTTATCGAATTATAAACACTTAATGCTGGAAAAACCTTTTTGAGTATAGTTCTGGGGAAGAACAATCTGTAAACCACTTCCATAGGTGAAACTGTATAAAGATTTTTATTTATATCTCTCCATATGTATATATTTGGGATGCAAGATTTACTTTTATGGAGACAGACAAAAGTTGACAGATTTCATTATTGTTTCATCACTTTCCATACTAGGTAAACAACTAACTGTATTTCACAGTTTGAGAATTCTTTTTTTGGTAAAAAGGTAAAAAAAAAAAAATGTTTTAAAAAGTTCATCCCTAGGTTTTTAACATGTGTTAACACAGCTCTTTCAATAAATCCACATGTTGACAGAACAATCTACTAAAGCTTAAGCATTTCCAAGTTTTATGTATTTTAGTTATATTCTTTTTTTAAAAGAATAAGCCTTTTTTAAAAGTGTTTTTAAAGTGTTTTTGCATATTGTAGAACTTCTTAGGTTGGGATCAGGTTTTTAGTAAAGTTAAAATCTGAAGAGATTTGTTCAGTTAGGAAATTTGTTATTGCTGTCCATCTAAAGTAAAAAAAAAAAAAATACATAGCCTATATCTTTGATTTACTAACCACTTAGAAGATTAAGAAGTTGTTTTTATTTTTATGAGTTCTAAACTAATTTTTACTCCAAAAATTGCCCTCATATTATTCCTTGGACATCTTATTTCTTAAAGTTAGATTTAGTAATTTTTTTGATCTTAGGCACAGTACTAGAACTATTTAATGTATATGCATATTCAGTTGTAACTGCTGCTGTTGAAAGCAAGGAATTGAAATCTGTTAAAATCATAAACTTGTTTTATGGCAGAGCAAATATATTACAGAGAAAGGAAATACATCAAATTTTAATTGTTTTTATTAAACATTGAATGCCTGTAAAATAATATTTGTAAAACATGAGTACAGAATAAACAAAAGCAATACAACAACCTCCTGTGACTTATCACCCATTATGAGAAAAGAAAATTACCATTCCCTATAAATTCCCTTATGTACTCCTTTCCTAATCACATTCCTTTCCTTCCCTCTTTCGAGGCAACTACTGTCTCGAATTTATATATAATTTCTCTGTTTTTTAAATAGTTTTACCAATAGTATTTGCATCCCTAAACAATATGTTCTTTAGCGTTGCATGTTTTTGAACTTTGTGTAAATGAAATTGTAACTGTTTTTCTTTCTTCTTTGACTTGCTTTTGTAACTCATCATAATGTTCCTTATTTGTGTTACTACATGTAACCATAGTTCATTCATTTTCACTGAAATAGAGTATTCCACTGTATGAATATATCATAATTTATTCATCTATTCTCCTGATGATGGTTATTTGGGTTGTTTCCACATTAATATAGCCTCTAAGAATATATTGGTGTTATATTAACACATACTCTGATTAAACACTAAGATCAATAACTTATTTTAGTCTCCTAAACATGTTAGTATGAAATATGGAAATGTTTAGTTTATCATAGTGATGATTAAGGTTAGTGCTTTTAAAAGCCAGATGTAGTCTTTAAAACTATAATTTTACTCTCTCACCCTAGGCACAATTATTCATTCATTGTTCATTGTATTTAGTCATATTTCCTGTTGTTTTAGGTTATCTTAGATATTGGCTTTGTTTCTTCCACTCTACCAGATTTAGTAATACCACCTACCCTGTCTAACCTAGATAGGCAACTACCTTTTTCTTCTTTCACTCTTAGAACAGGGCTATACTGATAAAGATGATAGGTATAGGACCTCCCAAACTGTTCTTTTGGGACTTAGTTAACTCTAAATAAGAAGGTTTAACTGAAACAACATAAGTCACATATTGATAAACTCAGATATGGTAAAATTCACCTATTGAAACTTAGGTGTGTTTTAAGAGATCTTGAATTTTTACTGGGATAATTGAGATGTAAAGAACCAATATAGTGTCTTAACTCAGCAGCTATTGAATGTGTTAAACTTCAGCATGAATAAAGCTAATGTGGTAATTATAATTCCCCCAGGAAATTGAGTTATTTTCATGATTCTTCATTCTTAGTTCTCTAAATATTTTGCAATCCATTGTATTACAAAGAACATGCTTTCCTTTTTAAAGTTAAAAACATTTATAAAACAATTGCAGTTGAAATTTAAATTACTTAATTTTTAAAATTTAATTTAGGTTGTTTTGTGACAACACAACAACGTTTTTGTTATATTTTAGCAAACAATTTCAAGATGATTAGAAAATTAAATGGTACATGACAGTTAAACTTTCCTTGAAGTAGAAAGAAAGGAATACATCAGAAAAGAGAATGGTGCATTATATAGTACCTCTCAAACTTTAGTGTTCTTGTTAAAAATACAGATGGTTGGGCCTCACCTCTATAGATTCTGATAGAATAAGTTTGGAGCAGGGCTCAGAAGTCTATATTTTGCGTCTATTTGTGTACTGGAAATGAAAATTCTAATATAGAGAAATATAAATCTTATTATACTGCCTAAAATAACTCAATTTGGATGGAACTTCATGGTTTACAAAGTGCTTCTTATACATCATTTCGTTTGATACTTAAAGTAACCTGAGGCAAACTGGCAGGCATTATTATCCTTTTTACCAATCAAAAAAAAAGAGAGAAAAACAAAGCTCAGAGAGATTATATGATTTGCCTAAGCAAGTTTTGAGCAAATGGAGTCTGTATTCAATTCAGGACCCTTTGATTCCTAATCCAGTACTTTTGAATGTACGTAGCAGATTGGCAAGGAAGAATCATAAATAAGACCACTTCTCCTTGCTTTCTATAGCTCAAGTACCCATTTAGCATAAGAGTAAAATGAAGAATTATTCCAGCTGGCTGGCAGTCTTTCTAATTTCTATAAGCAGAGTATTCAGTTTCTTGGAAATCCTAGCAAGGTATAAACGAGGGTCTTTCCTGTTCATAATGGAAAAACTATTTTCCTAGGCAGACAAAGAACACCTTGCTGGTTTCATTGTTCTCCTCTTTTTTATTTGATTTTCAAAATTTCATGGTCTAGCACTCTTCAAGTGGCAGGTGAAAGAGATTAGAGCTATAGACGAGGTAAAGCTCTTTTAGCTGAGGCAAATAGAAGATGAGGTGGGAATAGAAGTTTAAAGACAAGACGAATTGGTTTGAGTGGCTGCCATAGGTGACCTGAAAAGTCATCCAGTTTATAATTAGGAAGTGAGAGATGAGCAAAAGGAGACAAGATGAGAATCTGAATGTAAGGTTTAAGTGAACAGAAAAATAATGAAAAAATAGTCTTGGGTAATTAGGAAAAATCCCTCCACATATTTACCATTTCTATATGTGATAATTTCTAATATTTCATTGTTATTTTAATAAGAAATGGTAATATTTGGTTACTGCAATGTATAGTTATCAGAAAGGACATTTCTATAGAAACTTTTATTGTAACAGAGCACTCAACACTAAAATTTCTCTTTGCCAGGAAATCTTTTTAAACTTGAATAATCAGTGAGTTGATTCTTAAAGGGTGATATTGTGAGAAAGAACAAAGCATTTGCTGTTATTAGAGATCTTTCCATTTCAGATGATTCCAAAATAGTTTTGAGAGTTGAATGATTCAGAAATTCTTTAATATAGGTGTAAGTGTTCACAGAGAAATTAACTTTTTATTTTTCTTTTTTAATTGAAGTATAGTTGATTTATATTAGTTTCAGAAATACAACATAAGTGATTCAACATTTTATATATTATACTCCATTAATGTTACTATAAAATATTGGCTATATTCCCTGTTCTATACATTACAGCCTTGTAGCTTATTTATTTCATACATAGTAGTTTGTACCTCTTAATCCCCTTCCCCCATCCCTCTACCCAGTGTTAACCACTACTTTGTTCTGCGTATCTGTGAGTCTTTTTATGTTTTGAAGATTTCACTCCATATATACATATATATATATATATATATATATATATCTTCTTTATCCATTTGTTGATGGACACTTAGGTTGCTTCCATATCATGGCTATTGTAAATAATGCTGCTGTGAACATTGGTGTACATATATCTTTTTGGCTATTGTAAATAATGCTGCTATGAACATTGGTGTACATATATCTTTTTGAATTAGTGTTTTCCTTTTCTTCAAATATTTACTCTGGAGTGGAATTGCTGGATCATATGGTAGTTCTATTTTTAGTTGTTTGAGGAGCCTCCATACTGTTTTCCATAGTGGCTATAAGCAATTTACATTCTATTTCATTGGTTTTTTTGATTTTCATTTCCCTGATGATTAGAGTTGTTGAATATCTTTTCTTGTGCCTATTGGACATCTGTATGAGTTTTTTGGGAAAAATGTCTATTTAATTCTTCTGCCTATTTTTAATTTTTTTAAATTAATTAATTAATTAATTTTTGGCTGTGTTGGGTCTTCGTTTCTGTGTGAGGGCTTTCTCTAGTTGTGGCAAGCGGGGGCCACTCTTCATCACGGTGCGCAGGCCTCTCACTATCGCGGCCTCTCTTGTTGCGGAGCACAGGCTCCAGATGCGCAGGCTCAGCAGTTGTGGCTCACGGGCCTAGTTGCTCCGCGGCGTGTGGGATCTTCCCAGACCAGGGCTCGAACCCGTGTCCCCTGCATTAGCAGGCAGATTCTCAACCACTGTGCCACCAGGGAAGCCCCTTTAATTTTTTTTTGATGTTGAGTTGTATGAGCTTTTTATATATTTTGGAAATAAATCCTTTATCAGACATATCAATTGCAAATATTTTCTCCCATTCAGTAAGCTGTTGTTTCATTTTCTTGATGGTTTCCTTTGCTGTGCAATAGCTTTTAAGTTTAATTAGGTCCTATTTGTTTATTTTTGCTTTTGTGTCCCTTTCCTTAGGTGACAGATCCAAAAAAATATTCCTAAGAATTATGTCAAAGAGTGTACTGCCTATGTTTTCTTCTAGGAATTTTATGGTTTCTGGTCTTATATTTAGGTCTTAAATTCATTTTGAGTTTATTTTTATATGGTTTGAGAAAATTTTCTAATTTCAGTGTTTTACATATAGCTGTCCACTTCTCCCAGCGCCACTTATTGAAGAGATTGTCTTTTCTCCATTGTATATTCTTGCCTCCTTTGTTGTAAATAATTGACCAAAAGTGCCTGGGTTTATTTCTGGGCTGTCTATTTTGTTCCATTGATCTATGTGTTTGCTTTTGTGCCAGTACCATGCTGTTTTGACTGCTGTAGCTTTGTTGTATAGAATGAGTTCAGGGAGCATGATACTTCCAGTTTTGTGCTTTTTTCTCAAGATTGCTTTGGCTATTCAGGGTCCTTTGTGGTTCTATATGAATTTTAGGATTATCTGTTCTAATTCTGTGATAAAATGTCATGGGTATTTTGAAAGGACTTGCCTTAAATCTGTAAATTGCTTTGGGTAGTATGGACATTTTAATAATAATAATTCTTCTAATCCATGAATACAGGATATCTTGCCATTTCTTTGTATCATCTTCAAGTTCCTTCAATGTCTTATAGTTTTTAGAGTGTAAGTCTTTCACCTCCTTGGTTAAGTTTATTCCTAGGTATTTTTTTTTCTTTTTGATGCAATTTTAAGTGGGATTGTTTTCCTGCTTCCTCTTTCTGATAGTTCATTATTAGTGTATAAAAAAGCAACGGATTTCTGTATAATAATCTTGTATCCTGCAACTTTACTGAATTCACTTATTAGTTCTGGTAGTTTCTTGGTGGAGATTTTAGGGTTTTCTATATATAGTATTATGTCATCTGCAAATAGTGACAGTTTTACTTATTCCCTTCCATTTTGGATGCCTTTCTTTTCTTTTTCTTTTCTGATTGCTATGACTAGGACTTCCAGTACTATGTTAACTAGAAGTGGCAAGAGTGGGCATTCTTGTCTTGTTCCTGATTTTAGAAGAAAAGATGAGAAACTCATTTTTAATAAAGCTTTTCCTTATCTCTATTATTTTATCATCCAGGAGCTGTTTGAAGAAAACTCTTAAAAGAAGAAAAAGCAAAAATAAGAGACTTTTATCAGAAGAGCAGGTGAATGCAAGGTAAAAAGCAAACAAACAAAATACTAGCTCTCTTAAAAGACTATCCTCTACTCCTGTACCCCATTTTACTGGCCACAGAACCTATACACTTAGCTCCAGACACTACTTTTATTTAGTATTACTTTCTTACTACTTTTCATCCCAGATCAATTTTGGAATCTCAAGTTAAAATTCTGTCAAAGTCCTTCCCCTGGTTTTAGAACTTTATCTAGTGATTATTTAAAACAGAGTTAGCATGCTTTGTACATTTTTCAAGTCCTCTATATTTTAGTACTTATATTCTTTGATTTTTGAATTTTATTTTCTTCAAAATCAGCTATAGTGTGGTCTACTGTTCTTACCTCTAGATCAAGGTTTCTCAACCAGCACTATAAACATTTTGATCTGGTCAATTATTTGGTTTTAGAGGCTGTCCTACATGTTGTAGGATGTTTAGTAGTATCCCTGGCCTCTACTCCTTAGATACCAGTAAGCCCCTGCCCCTCAACTTGTGACAACCAAAAATGTCTCCAGAGATTGCCAAATATCCTCTAGAGGATAAAAATCACCTCCAGTTAAGAACTACCATATGACCCAGCAATCCCACTACTGGGCATATACCCTGAGAAAACCATAATTCAAAAAGAGTCATGTACCACAATGTTCATTGCAGCTCTATTTACAATAGCCAGGACACAGAAGCAACCTAAGTGTCCATCAAGAGATAAATGGATAAAGAAGATTTGGCACATATATACAATGGAATATTACTCAGCCATAAAAAGGAACAAAACTGAGTTATTTGTAGTGAGGTGGATGGACCTAGAGACTGTCATACAGAGTGAAGTAAGTCAGAAAGAGAAAAACAAATACCAAATACTAACACATATATATGGAATCTAAAAAAAAAAAAAAAACGGTCATGAAGAACCTAGGGGCAAGACGGGAATAAAGACACAGACCTAGTAGAGAATGGACTTGAGGATATGGGGAGAGGGAAGGGTAAGCTGGGACAAAGTGAGAGAGTGGCATGGACATATATACACTACCAAATGTAAAATAGATAGCTAGTGGGAAGCAGCCACATAGCACAGGGAGATCAGCTCCGTGCTTTGTGACCACCTAGAGGGGTGGGTAGGGAGGGTGAGAGGGAGGGAGACACAAGAGGGAAGAGATATGGGAACATATGTATATGTATAACTGATTCACTTTGTTATAAAGCAGAAACTAACACAGCATTGTAAAGCAATTATACTCCAATAAAGATGTTAAAAAAAAAAGAACCACTGCTCTAGCTCTAGAATGATCTAGAACTGCCTTTATATTAAACTGATAGACACACAATGACAGCAACAAAAACATCTTTAAGCTAACTTTTTCAGGAATAACCATAGCAAGATCAAAGCAACATAACATCTCTAAGTTTCAAACCATTTTACTATAATTAGTAAAATTTATACCCAGGAAAGGATTTTTAAATCATTGCAAAACTTTTCACTTTGGAGGCAGCGGAAAGAGCAAGGCATTTGGAATCATTCAGAGCTGGGTTTGACTTTCTGGATCTTATACTGAATAGCTGCTTATCTTGGACAAATTATTTAACCTCTTTATGCGTCAATTTCCTCAGTTGCAAAAACAGGGATAATAGTATTTATTTCCTAGGTTTATTGTGAGATTATCTTGAATGTTAGAATAGTTAGAATAGAGGCTCTCAGACAGTTAGACATGGTAGCTAAGTAATGTCCTCTCTAGCCAAAAAACAAACAAACAAAAACCAGAAAACAAAACAACCCCCCCCTTCAACAAAGAGGTAAACATCATCAAGAAAAGTATCTGAAACAAAAGAGAAAACCATACTGATTGATTTAAAAGCATGCCTTTGGGCTTCCCTGGTGGCGCAGTGGTTGAGAATCTGCCTGCCAATGCAGGGGACACGGGTTCGAGCCCTGGTCTGGGAAGATCCCACGTGCCGCGGAGCAGCTGGGCCCGTGAGCCACAATTACTGAGCCTGCGCGTCTGGAGCCTGTGCTCCAGGACAAGAGAGGCCGCAATAGTGAGAGGCCCACGCACCGCGATGAAGAGTGGCCCCTGCTTGCCACAACTAGAGAAAGCCCTCGCACAGAAACGAAGACCCAACACAGCCATAAATAAAATAAATAATTAAAAAAATAAAAAATAAAAAAAATAAAAGCATGCCTTTGGTGCTTGGAAAAATTTAGGCATTTATGTTAACCATTCCTTGAGAAAGAATTAATGTCAAGAGAAGGGCTAGAGAAAGACAGTTACAAGTGCCAGAGGGGCTTTGATCAGAATATACTTTTTAATATTCTTCTGTAGAGAAACAATGGGTAAATGTTGATTGAGTCAGTGTATACAATCATAGAGTGTATGGGTAAATATGAATTTGCTTCTAGAATCTTGAGCAAATAAGAAGAGGTGATCTTTCTATGACTCATCCAACTCAGTATTAGAAGGAAGTAGTCATTGTTTTTTATTTTTAATAAGTTAAATAACAGTAAACATGCTTCTAATATTATATGATTCTTTTTATAGTTTTAGAAATTTTATTTTTATTAGAAATTTTTAAAATTAAAAAATATAAAGAATAATATAGTAAACACCTGTGTTTCCACCTCCTCCAAGAATGTACAGCAGTCAAGATTTTGTCACAATTCTTTCAAGTCTTTTTTAAAATAAAATAAACAATATAGATGAAGTTGAAGTCTCCCTTGACCACACTTACTAATCTTATTCTTTATACTCCCTCCTGAAGACAACTATTTTATGAGGTATTGTGTATCCTTTTACATGCATAAATATACATTCATGGATAATATACAATATTTTGTATTTTTTTTAATTTACATAAATATTACATATAGTATATGTCCAACTTCCATACTTTTTACTCAGCATTGTTTTTGAGATCTATCTGTGTTGATGTATCTACATTTGTATATATAATAACCCATCATATTAATATGCCACATTTTATTTATCTTTTCCCCTCGTGATGGACATTAATAGACTGCTTTCATTTTTTTTTCAATTATAGGCAATGCTGCTGTGACTCACTGTGTCTCACTGTACACATTTGCAAGAGTTCTCTAAGGTATATACTGGAAGTGGAATTACTGGGACATAGGATAGAAATAGCTATTTTAAAATAAATAAAAGAAGTACTATTTTATATGTTAAAAGGTTTTATGTACTGAGAAATGAAGATTCAAAAAGGAGTTAAATTTGCATGCATTTTGTGGAAGAGCTGGCTTTTATTTGGGAACTGGTGCCTTAGAAGCCAGACATACCCGCTTATTTCAAGAACAATTCAATGAAATAGATTGCCTACTGTGTGCTCAGCACTGCACAACTGACATTATCAGTAGCAGAATACTGAGCTGGATGGACTCTGAGTCTGATCCAGAATGGCTTTTATTATGCTCTTATTCAGTCAGAAGGAAAGACTATCTACAGGACAAGATGAATGTATCAGGCAAAAGTCTACAGAGGATAAGTATATCAGGTTAAGTGCCTATTTGATTTGCATAGCTCTGGTCTAGAAGGTTTGTCATATACTTCCATCCTCTCTGAACCTCACGGTTTTAAAGACAATTGTTAGTCAGTTGTTGCTGAGATATACTAAAACTTAACATTTCCATGTATATAGTACTTTCCTAAAATGGGTATTGGGTAAGGCATGTGAAGATATAGAGGGAAGTATACTTATGTATCTATACTTATGTATCACTTGATCCATGATAAAACTAGAATAAAAGACGCAACCAGTTAAAAGACAAATTCTGATAAGAATGTAAAGAAAAATAAGAATTTATTTTTAAGTCAGGTCCTAAGCTGAAGCTTAATCAGAACTAGGCAATTATCCAGACAGAAAAAGTAATAACCTTCTATTTCTGTTTTTCAGATTTAATTCTTTGTCAGAAAGAAATCATCCAATATTTCACATCTATCTAACTGAAGTTCACTATTTGGAGGTAAGATATAAAGTTTAAAGAGACACAAATGTATAAATTAGAGGAAAAAAGAGGGGTTATATAACTTGATAAAGACCATTTATCAGTTTGGTGTGAATTAAGCCTTTCATTCTTTATTTCAGCCTTCAGATAACCCATCATTTAAGGTGCACTTATGAACAGGGTAGAAAGGATCATCTTGAAAATTCCCTTTGATAATTATATTAATAAATAAAGTATGATTTTCATAAACAGTTGTTCAGCTTTGGTTAAAAGAAAAAAGATTATAGATATACATTTGACAAGCCTATGCTCCAATATATTATTCTTTTACATTTCTTTTGTTTGTTTAAAGTTGTATTACTCTATTAGTGTTCCTCTCTTCTTTGTTATTAACCTTTCTCTAATTTTTTTTTTTTTTTTTTTTTTACTAATTCTCATATTCATCCTCAGTACAACTCTTTTGGATAATTTAAAAATTATGCTTGACCAAGGAATCTCAAGCTCATCCTAGATTTCTATACTTTAGATCCAAAGAGGTCTACTGGAATTCATAGGATGCATTGCAGTTAAGATGAAGATTTAGTTAATAGTCTTATGCCAGGTGCATGAGTGTATAAGTGTCCTAGAAACCTATCAACTTCTAAAAAGATGCCCCTTAAAAATTTGGTATCAAATATTCAGAGTGATACAATCACTGTGGTAATCACACTGGTAAACAACTTTGGTTACTTACATAAATTGTTATTATCTTTTTTTATGTATGCCTTACCTCTTCTATTAATTTATAATCTTCTTTAGGACCAGGTTATTTTATTCCTTATATGATTTTGACCCCTGGAACCAACTGATTTACTTGCACATAGTTGAAACTTAGTACACTTTTAATGTTGATGAGGTTTTATTATTACTTTTAAAAATAGAATTATTCGTTTCATTCAGAGAGCTGACTTCATATCCAGTTACATTTCTTTCTTTTTTTATTTATTATTATTCTTTATACAGCAGGTTCTTATTAGTCATCAGTTTGATGCACATCAGTGTATATATGTCAGTACCAATCGCCCAATTCAGCACACCACCATCCCCACCCCCCCCGCGGTTTTCCCCGCTTGGTGTCCATATGTTTGTTCTCTACATCTGTGTCTCAACTTCTGCCCTGCAAACCGGATTGTCTGTACCATTTTTCTAGGTTCCACATACATGCGTTAATATACGATATTTGTTTTTCTCTTTCTAACTTACTTCACTCTGTATGACAGTCTCTAGATCCATCCACGTCTCAAAAAATGACTCAATTTCATTCCTTTTTATGGCTGAGTAATAGTCCATTGTATATATGTACCACATCTTCTTTATCCATTCGTCTGTCAATGGGCATTTAGGCTGCTTCCATGACCTGGCTATTGTAAATAGTGCTGCAATGAACATTGGGGTGCATGTGTCTCTTTGAATGATGGTTTTCTCTGGGTATATGCCCAGTAGTGGGATTGCTGGATCATATGGTAATTCTATTTTTAGTTTTTTAAAGAACCTCCATACTGTTCTCCATAGTCGCTGTATCAATTTACATTCCCACCAACAGTGCAAGAGGGTTCCCTTTTCTCCACACCCTCTCCAGCATTTATTGTTTGTAGATTTTTTGATGGTGGCCATTCTGAGCAGTGTGAAGTGATACCTCATTGTAGTTTTAATTTGCATTTCTCTGATAATTAGTGATGTTGAGCAGCTTTCCATGTGCTTCTTGGCCATCTGTATGTCTTCTTTGGAGAAATATCTATTTAGGTCTTCTGCCCATTTTTGGATTGGGTTGTTTGTTTCTTTAATATTGAGCTGCATGAGCTGTTTATATATTTTGGAGATTAATCCTTTGTCCGTTGCTTCGTTTGCAAATATTTTCTCCTGTTCTGAGGGTTGTCTTTCCGTCTTGTTTATGGTTTCCTTTGCTGTGCAAAAGCTTTTAAGTTTCATTAGGTCCCATTTGTTTATTTTTGTTTTTATTTCCAGTATTCTAGGAGGTGGATCAAAAAAGATCTTGCTGTGATTTATGTCAAAGGGTGTTCTTCCTATGTTTTCCTCTAAGAGTTTTATAGTGTCTGGTCTTACATTTAGGACTCAAATCCATTTTGAGTTTATTTTTGTGTATGGTGTTAGGGAGTGTTCTAATTTCATTCTTTTACATGTAGCTGTCCAGTTTTCCCAGCACCACTTATTGAAGAGACTGTCTTTTCTCCATTGTATATCTTTGCCTCCTTTGTCATAGATTAGTTGACCATAGGTGCGTGGGTTTATCTCTGGGCTTTCTATCTTGTTCCATTGCTCTATGTTTCTGTTTTTGTGCCAGTACCATATTGTTTTGATTACTGTAGCTTTGTGGTATAGTCTGAAGTCAGGGAGTCTGATTCCTCCAGCTCAGTTTATTTCCCTCAAGACTGCTTTGGCTATTCGGCGTCTTTTGTGTCTCCATACAAATTTTAAGATTATTTGTTCTAGTTCCCTAAAAAATGCGATTGGTAATTTGATAGGGATTGCATTGAATCTGTAGATTGCTTGGGTAGTATAGTCATTTTCACAATATTAATTGTTCTAATCCAAGAACATGGTATATCTCTCCATCTCTTGGTATCATCTTTAATTTCTTTCATCAGTGCCTTATAGTTTTCTGCATACAGGTCTTTTGTCTCCCTAGGTAGGTTTATTCCTAGGTATTTTATTCTTTTTGTTGCAATGGTAAATGGGAGTGTTTCCTTAATTTCTCTTTCAGATTTTTCATCATTAGTGTATAGGAATGCAAGAGATTTCTGTGTATTAATTTTGTATCCTGCAACTTTACCAAATTCATTGATTAGCTCTAGTAGTTTTCTGGTGGCATTTTTAGGATTCTCTATGTATAGTATCATGTCATCTGCAAACAGTAACAGTTTTACTTCTTTTCCAATTTATATTCTTTTTATTTCTTTTTCTTCTCTGATTGCCGTGACTAGGACTTCAAAGACTATCTTGAATAATAGTGGTGAGAGTGGACATCCTTATCTTGTTCCTGATGTTAGAGGAAATGATTTCAGCTTTTCACCATTAAGAACGATGTTTGCTATGGGTTTGTCATATATGGCCTTTATTATGTTGAGGTAGGTTCCCTCTATGCCCACTCTCTGGAGAGTTTTTTTATCATAAATGGGTGTTGAATTTTGTGAAAAGCTTTTTCTGCATCTATTGAGATGATCATATGATTTTTATTCTTCAATTTGTTAATATGGTGTCTCACATTGATTGATTTGCATATATTGAAGAATCCTTGCATCCCTGGGATACATCCCACTTGATCATGGTGTATGATCCTTTTAATGTGTTGTTGGATTCTGTTTTTGCTAGTATTTTGTTGAGGATTTTTGCATCTATATTCATCAGTGATATTGGTCTGTAATTTCCTTTTTTTGTAGTATCTTTGTCTTGTTTTGGGATCAGGGTGATGGTGGCCTCATAGAATGAGTTTGGGAGTGTTCCTTCCTCTGCAATTTTTTGGAAGAGTTTGAGAAGGATGGGTGTTAGCTCTTCTCTAAATGTTTGATAGAATTCACCTGTGAAGCCATCTGGTCCTGGACTTTTGTTTGTTGGAAGATTTTAAATCACAGTTTCAATTTCATTACTTGTGATTGGTCTGTTCATATTTTTTTATTTCTTCCTGGTTCAGTCTTGGAAGGTTATACATTTCTAAGAATTTGTCCATTTCTTCCAGGTTGTCCATTTTATTGGCATAGAGTTGCTTGCAGTATTCTCTTAGGATGCTTTGTTTTTCTGTGGTGTCTGTTGTAACTTCTCCTTTTTCATTTCTAATTTTATTGATTTGAGTCCTCTCCCTCTTTTTCTTGATGAGTCTGGCAAATGGTTAATCAAATTTGTTTATCTTCTCAAAGAACCAGCTTTTAGTTTTATTGATCTTTGCTATTGTTTTCTTTGATTCTATTTCATTTATTTCTTCTCTGATCTTTGTGATTTCTTTCCTTCTGCTAAATTTGGGTTTTGTTTGTTCTTCTTTCTCTAGTTCCTTTAGGTGTAAGGTTAGATTTTTTATTTGAAATATTTCTTTTTTCTTGAGGTAGGCTTGTATAGCTATAAACTTCCCTCTTAGAACTGCTTTTGCTGCATCCCATAGGTTTTGGATTGTCGTGTTTTCATTGTCATTTGTCTCTAGGTGTTTTTTGATTCCTCTTTGATTTCTTCAGTGATCTCTTGGTTGTTTAGTAACGTATTGGTTAGCCTCCATGTGTTTGGTTTTTTTACGTTTTTTTCCCTGTAATTCATTTCTAATCTCATAGCGTTGTGGTCAGAAAAGATGCTTGATATGATTTCAATTTTCTTAAATTTACTGAGGCTTGATTTGTGACCCAAGATGTGATCTATCCTGGAGAATGTTCCGTGCCCATTTGAGAAGAAAATATAATCTGCTGTTTTTGGATGGAATGTCCTATAAATGTCAATTAAATCTATCTGGTCTATTGTGTCATTTAAAGCTTCTGTTTCCTTATTTATTTTCATTTTGGATGATCTGTCCATTGGTGTAAGTGAGGTGTTAAAGTCCCCCACTATTACTGTGCTACTGTTGATTTCCTCTTTTAGAGCTGTTAGCAGTTGCCTTATATATTGAAGTGCTCCTATGTTGGGTGCATATATATTTATAATTGTTATATCTTCTTCTTGGATTGATCCCTTGATCATTATGTAGTGTCCTTCCTTGTCTCTTGTAGCATTCTTTATTTTAAAGTCTATTTTATCTGATATGAGTATAGCTACTCCAGCTTTCTTTTGATTTCCATTTGCATGGAATATCTTTTTCCATCCCCTCACTTTCAGTCTGTATGTGTGCCTAAATCTGAAGTGGGTCTCCTGTAGACAGCACATATATGGGTCTTGTTTTTGTATCCATTCAGCAAGCCTGTGTCTTTTGGCTGGAGCATTTAATCCATTCACGTTTAAGGTAATTATCGATATGTTTGTTCCTATGACCATTTTCTTAATTGTTTTGGGTTTGTTTTTGTAGGTCCTCTTCTTCTCTTGTGTTTCCCACTTAGAGAAGTTCCTTTAGCATTTGTTGTAGAGCTGGTTTGGTGGTGCTGAATTCTCTTAGCTTTTGCTTGTCTGTAAAGCTTTTGATTTCTCCTTCGAATCTGAATGAGATCCTTGCTGGGTAGAGTAATCTTGGTTGTAGGTTCTTCCCTTTCATCACTTTAAGTATATCATGCCACTCCCTTCTGGCTTGTAGAGTTTCTGCTGAGAAATCAGCTGTTAACCTTATGGGAGTTCCCTTGTATGTTATTTGTCATTTTTCCCTTGCTGCTTTCAATAACTTTTCTTTGTCTTTAATTTTTGCCACTTTGATTACTATGTGTCTCGGCGTGTTTCTCCTTGGGTTTATCCTGTACGTGACTCGCTGCACTTCCTGTACTTGGGTGGCTATTTCCTTTCCCATGTTAGGGAAGTTTTCAACTATAATCTCTTCAAATATTTTCTCTGGTCCTTTCTCTCTCTCTTCTCCTTCTGGGACCCCTATAATGAGAATGTTGTTGTGTTTAATGTTGTCCCAGAGGTCTCTTAGGCTGTCTTCATTTCTTTTCATTCTTTTTTCCTTATTCTGTTCCGCAGCAGTGAATTCCACCATTCTGTCTTCCAGGTCACTTATCCGTTCTTCTGCCTCAGTTATTCTTCTATTGATTCCTTCTAGTGTAGTTTTCATTTCAGTTATTGTATTGTTCATCTCTGTTTGTTTGTTCTTTAATTCTTCTAGGTCTTTGTTAAACATTTCTTGCATCTTCTCGATCTTTGCCTCCATTCTTTTTCCAAGGTCCTGGATCATCTTCACTATCATTATTCTGAATTCTTTTTCTGGAAGGTTGCCTATCTCCACTTCATTTAGTTGTTTTTCTGGTGTTTTATCTTGTTCCTTCATCTGCTACATAGCCCTCTGCCTTTTCATCTTGTCTATCTTTCTGTGAATGTGGTTTTTGTTCCACAGGCTGCAGGATTGTAGTTCTTCTTGCTTCTGCTGTCTGTTTCTGGTGGATGAGGCTATCAAAGAGGCCTGTGTAAGTTTCCTTATGGGAGGTGCTGGTGGTGGGTAGAGCTAACTGTTGCTCTATTTGGCAGAGCTCAGTAAAACTTTAATCCACTTGACTGTTAATGCCGTGTGGCTGGGTTCCCTCCCTATTGGTTGTTTGGCCTGAGGCAACCCAACACTGGAGCCTACCTAGACTCTTCGGTGGGGCTAGTGACAGACTCTGGGAGGGCTCACGCCAAGGAGTACTTCCCAGAACTTCCGCTGCCAATGTCCTTGTCCCCACGGTGAGCCACAGCCACCCCCCACCTCTGCAGGATATCCTCCAACACTAGCAGGTAGGTCTGGTTCAGTCTCCCCTAGGGTCACTGCTCCTTCCCCTGGGTCCCAATGCGCACACTACTTTGTGTGTGCCCTCAAAGAGTGGAGTCTCTGTTTCCCCCAGTCCTGTCAAAGTCCTGCAATCAATTCCCACTAGGCTTCAAAGTCTGTTTCTCTAGGAATTCCTCCTCCCATTGCCGGACCCCCAGGTTGGGAAGTCTGACGTGGGGCTCAGAACCTTCACTCCAGTGGCTGGACTTCTGTGGTATAAGTGTTCTCCAGTCTGTGAGTCACACACCCAACAGTTAAGGGATTTGATTTTACTGTGATTGCACCCCTCCTACCATCTCATTGTGGCTTCTCCTTTGTCTTTGGATGTGGGGTATCTTTTTTGGTGGGTTCCAGTGTCTTCCTGTAGATGATTGTCCAGCAGCTAGTTGTGATTCTGGTGTTCTTGCAAGAGGGAGTGAGAGCACGTCCTTCTACTCCGCCATCTTGGTTCCTCTCTCAGAAGCAGTTTCAGGCTCTTTTTGGCCCTCGTCTTCCGGCCCTCAAGCCACCACATGTCAGCCACTTCTGCGCCCTCAGAGTTTCTCAGCGGTGCCCGCTCACCCTACATTTCTTTTATTGAAAGAAATATACAAATGTTTGAGGAGTAAGAAATTTAGAACAGATTAATGGCTGAAAAGAAAAGAGAAACTCTTACTCTATTTTCAATAGCCAAAAATGTCTGTTAAAATCATGTTTCTCCTTAAGTGAATAGTATATCTAAAGTTGAGCACTGCCTGTTTAATACAAATAGCAGATTCTTTAGCTCTTAACATATTAGATACTTTTGATACCAGTCAGAAACTGAGCTTGAATCAACATCCCACAGAATTAGCAGTGGAATATACTCTTTTATGAACCTTAGGTGTCTTTGGGCTGATAGTGATAAAAAAAAATTACCAATTTTGGTGCTAGCAAAATTGTTCCTGATTTTATGAATGATATAATTACAACTTAATTGACTGATGATCCTGCAATTTTGCAGTTATTAAATATCATATATTAAAGTGCCCTTCTAGGATTTCCCTGGTGGCACAGTGGTTAAGAATCTGCCTGCCAATGCAGGGGACACGGGTTTGAGCCCTGGTCCGGGAAGATCCCACATGCCGTGGAGCAACTAAGCCCTTGTGCCACAATTACTGAGCCTGTGCTCTAGAGCCCACGAGCCACAACTACTGAGCCCACATACCACAACTACTGAAGCCCACGTGCCTAGAGCCTGTGCTCCGCAACAAGAGAAGCCACCACAATGAGAAGCCCACGCACCGCAACAGAGAGCAGCCCCTGCTCACGGCAACTAGAGAAAGCCCCCACGCAACAACGAAGACCCAACGCAGCCAAAAATAAATAAATTAATTAATTAATTAGAAAAAATAAAGTGCCCTTCTGGTTAGAATACCTTTCAAGAGAAATGTGTCCTCCCCCACAACACAAGACAATTTTCATTATGAACGGCTAAAAAGAAGACCATGTCAAAATACCATGTTATTAAGTGTTACGGCAAGCAAGTCCTGTTTTATTATTATTTTTTAACTATATATGAAGCATTTTAGTGATAGAAAGAAATATAGTAAGAACTTTTAAACACTGGCCCTCTCTAAAATGGAATAGACAAAGAACTATCTTCGGCTTGTAATCATAGGAAAAGTTGCGATCAGAAACTTCACAGAGAGCACACCAATTTTTTTTTATTATTATTCAAACAGAAAGTCACACAAATTATAATCATCCTCATCAGTTCACTCAGTCCCATGTAATTAGTTTTTGTTTTCATCTTGATCTTTTGTTAGCACTTTTATGAATTCATCAGTTTTCCATTAGAGTTCTGAAAATGCTTATTCATTCAGTTCAGCAATATAGTCAGTTACCAGAGAGAACACACCAATTTTATTGCAACTAACAGTTTCCTTTTCTTCATGAAGCAGACCTATGGTTTTAATTACTTTTGGAGAATTTTTCTTTGTAGATAGGTTCTCCCCATAATGTCTTTGTACTAATGGCATAATAAGGGATATCTTTGTTGAATCTAATTAATCAATTATCACACATTTACTGATACCTTCTATTTCCCCACACTCTGTGTGAAAAAGAAATGTAAGACATGAATCCTGTCCTCAAGGAGGTTACAACTCAGTTGTAGGAATCAAACCAGCATATATTAAACAATTAGATAACATTGTGTTAACTTTGCAGCACTGGTGTAGAAGAGATCAGTGTTGATTAGAATGCTCAAGGTTTTATGGAAGACATTAAACTTAAAAGATTAGGATAGGCCAAGGGGAAAAGGAAAGTAATTCCAGATTGGTAGAATGACAGGATTGAAGACACAGGGGTAAGGATTAATACCTATTTCCACTTCAGGGGTATGCCTGTGCTGGTTTAGTCAATAACTCCACCTTAAATCCTAACTGGGACACTATAAAACTCTAGTTTTTATATAATTAAGTACTGTATTTCTTGTTTATTCTGTGGCATATATTCACTGACTGAAAACACTACCAATCAAAGAAGCATATCAAGGATAATATCTTAGTACCACTTCCCCAGTTAACTCTGTCCTAAGTAGTAGAGGTTAAAGATGGCAATCTTTAAAGTATAGTTCAGCGCTGTATGATATTAAAATAGTTTTACAGGTTTCAGAACCAGATGAGTGAGGCTGAGAAATCAGTTGTCCCTTGTTTATCAGTTGACATTTATGGCATAATTACACTATTTTACACATAAGCAAACATAAATCATTAGAGATTTTACTGTATTACGTATAGTTACATCAACATTTTTTTCACTTTGCACTTAATAGAACACAAAAACAATGATGCCACAGTAAGGTCTCATTATTACTAAAGAACTCAATGGCATACGAATAATGAGACAATTTACAAGTTGTGAATAAAATTGAGGTTGTTAGTATTGAAAGGCGTATTCTTTTCATTTGTTCTCTTGAATAAATTTTAAACTAATACCATCTTATCAGATGGGATATCAACTACCACACAATTCTAATAGAAGAGTGAAGGTGAACCCAATTTAGGCATTTGAACCAAAAGAAATACCATTTTCGTTCAGGTATATTTGGAGAATATTTTGATTGTTTGAATCATTCATTTTAGAAATTGATAGCATTGGTTCCTGTTCAGACTGGTTAACTGTACGTGATTTAAAGCAGAATTTTGGTGTAAACAAAATTAATTTTAGATTTGGTATAAACTAGAACTAGAAAACAGGTTTTAGTAAATCATGATTTTTTTTCCCTTAAGTACAGAATAAAGTTCAACACAATTTCTTGGTCTTTGGAAGTTACCTAGGAAGATTGCAGATTGTTGTTTGCTCATGACATGGGAGAACGGTGTGTGACATTTGATAGTTTGTGTTCAGAGAGGTTACAGAGCAGTAGCTCAACTTCTCTGGATATTTGAGACAAAGATTTGTACATTAGAAGAACCATTGATAATGCTACATATTGAAAAAAATTGAAATTTTTAATAGCTCCAAATTAAGCAAAGTAGTTTTGTGCAGTGTCTTTGGTATAGCTAACCTTCTGTAGATGTAGAAAAGAATTATATAAAGTTAGAGATTCTAAGGCTCGTAGTGATCTAGTCCAACCCTTTCATTTTACAGAGGAGGAAACTGAGGTGCAAAGTGGTGAGGTGACTGCCAAGTCCCACACACAATATTAGAGGCAATATTAAAATATAGATATCCTCCCTTCTAATCTAGTCCTTTTTGTTTTTCCTATAACATATTGCCTATATGAGACATAGTATGATTGGAAGGTTGTTGTTAAAGTAAATCTTATCACCATCCACTCATACACCAGAAATTTTCAATATCAGTGATTCTTATGTAATCCTGTTTTAATATTTCCTAAAGAGAATAACACATTATAGCCAGCAACTATTTAGCATGAATTGATTTATAAAGGGCTAAGCGCTTCAAAATCTAGAGGAGATAGAGCACAGGTAAGTTTCAGTACAGAAAGGGAAAAGAAAAGGTCTGGAAGATGTAATGGTGTCCAGAAAGAGCAGGCCTGGGTGGGAAATTACACCTTGGTATCTCCCTAGGAGTAGGATAGGAGTGGAGCATTGAAAGAGGGTAGTATGTGGAAATGGGAAGTGGGAGTGGTATTGCACTGAACACAAAGTTCATTTCCTTCACAAATGAGAGAGGAGATAAGTAAGGGTTTAAGAGAAAAAAAAAAGCCATTTGCACAACCAAAGTTTTTATTACAAGCACTGTCTCAAAAATAGCCTGTTGTTTTGGACAAGCTGTGTGGCAGTAGGTTTAGGGGAAAGGACAGGGATGCTATACATAGAATTATATAACAATATATGAATGACTTTTTTTTTTCAATTAATAGAAGTGAATGAGACAACTATACAGGGCTTAATGGAAAAAAAAAAAACTACCCAAACAGCAAAAAGGGCAAGTTCCAAATTTTAGATTGAACGTATATTTGGAATGGGTGCTTGTTATTAAAGAGCCTGTAGTTGTATTTTGTATTTTTATACATATTTTTTTACTTGGATATTACAAAGGAATGAACAACTGAACTTTTTTTTTTTTATCTAACTCCCCTTCCACTCACCATGATATTATGTTACATAACCCATTTTATTATTAAAAAATCAAAAGTTTGTTTCCAAAAAGGGAAAAATTAATATCTGTTATTGTGCTCCTAAAAGTGAAGGAGAAAACTAGTGGCATAAGCAAAGTAATGAAAGAAAGTGTATTCTACAACAGAGTTTCATAGAAATGACTAAGGATACTGAATTTCAGTTCTCTCTAGCAAAATGGGTCTCAGATATGCTGCTTTTGTTTCCTTTTTTTTAAAGAGACTATGTGGTCTATCTAAGTTTAAGAAATCCATTTCCTGGCTAGAATAGATTGCCTTATATTTTAACCATGTGGGTCTTCATATATAGTTTTTATAGAATAATATAATTTGAAAATAAAATCTTATGGCATGGTATATAACTGAATGGTATTAGCTAAATGAATGACTGAGCAAAAAAGAAATATTCTCTAGAGGCAAATATATATATATATATATATATATATATATATATATATATATATATATATATATATATATATATACACACACACACACACACACATACACACACACACAAAATAGTTTGGTTCTCCTATTTTTTTCCCTTGGCTCTGACATAAGTACAATGAGTTGTTGTCAGGGCATGCTATATATAATCAAAAATTTATTTCATTTTACAAAATCAAGTTATCTACTTTTAATTACAGTCTTGATTTGTGAAATAATTGGAAAACGAAAAAAACTCAGTCTTGTCTGCTATTTTTTAATTGATGAAATTATTGGTAAGTGGCTGTATTTATAGTGTGTGCCCTCTGTAGAAGGCCTTAAATATGACACTAGGCATTACTTATGTGGATTAATTAACTGGGTATAGGTCCTAAGCCAGAATTTTTTTCATAAACCTGCTACTATCCTGAGATCCCAGTTTTAAGTATAGCATATGACCCCACATGTCCTTAGTGAAATAGAGTGATGACTTCCAGGTATAGTAGATCTTCCTTATTCAATAGATTCCATATTTGAAGATTCGCCTACTCATTAAAATCTATTTGCAACCTCAAATCAATGCTTGCAGTGTTTTGTTTGTTTGTTTGTTTGTTTTCATACATTGCTGACATGAATAAAGCAGTGAAAAGTTTTATTTGCCCGATATGCAGGTTTCCGGATGAGGTGAAATAAGGCCTTATTTCAGCTCTCAAGTGCTCTTTTCATCATCTATTTAGTGCCACATTTTTCACATTTTGTTTTTTTGTTTTTTTTTGAGATTTTGTTGTTTAAAATGCCCCCAAGTGTAGTGCTAAAGTGCCGTCTAGTGTTTCTAAGCACAAGAAAACTGATATACGTTATAGAGAGAATACATTTGTTAAATAAGCTTCATTCAGGCAAGAGTTATGGTGCTGTTGGCTGTGAGTCAATACTAATTAATCAACCATATATGTATGTGTATATATATACACATACATATATAAAATAAAGTTTGGTAAGACAGAAAAACATGCAAACAAGGTTATGTAATAATTGGTTGAACAAAATGTTGTGACCAGAGGCTTGCAGGAATCTAATCCTTTATTTTCCCTAGGAATAATGGTTCATTATTTGCTAATTAAGTGTTTGTGGTGACTTTATGAAACATAATTACTGCAAATAATGAGAATCAACTATATGTATTCTTACTTTGTAGTGCTTTCGAATACATACAGAATACAGTAAGAATACATACAGAATCAATATACAGTTGATTCTGTATGTATTCTTACTGTGTTTGTAGTGCTTTCGATGGGAAATGGGTCTTCTGTATGCTTTTTAATTATCTCTTTCTGGCCAATTGATGACGTATAGTTTCTGTGAATCTTTAGTACATCTGTGGAGTTATTTCTTCATTTTATATTTTGTCTTCTCAGGATAAAAAAATTTTTTTGAAGATCATTTTATTCAGTATGTCTTTGTCGTGGAATTAAATACAAATTATCCAAAAACATTTAAATTTATAATGTTATGTGACCATGTAAGTAAGCTGACTTGTGTCAGATGTTTTTAATATTTCAGTGTCATATAGTATAAATACACCTTTGAGCATGTGTCTAAAGCAGTAAAAAAGGTCAGTCATATTTTTAAAGTAAACATTTTTGTTCTCTTCTACTCCCTTCCTAGTAGTGGACTTTCAGCATTCCAAGAGTTTTGCCCTTGGCCTTCTTGATTCCCTCACTTTAGCTCTTTTGTGCCAGTTTTCTACATCTAACTAGCTCTTTGTCAACTGAGCCTGTCCTTAGAACCTCTACCTTAAAAGACTAAAAATAATAATACAGCTATTTTTGGTCCAAGAGCTCCTTTTCTCTTCCTTTCATTCAGGAAATTCCCACAGCATTTGTTATGGGATTATGAAGTAAAACATGAATCAGCCAAATGCCTTAGACAATCCTTAATATGCAGTTAATCAGTGTCAGTACCCTCATATATTATCTTCATTGTCAGAAAAAAGAGTGACAGCATTTCTAGGTAAAGGTAAATACAAAAAGGTAAGCTTGAATGAAAATTCCAAACCTGTCTCAAGATGGATAACATATGGATAAACATATATTGCTATATGAACCAGTTTAGTTATGCAGTAAGATTTTCATTTTGCTTAAGCTGTTATTTAATAAAAGCCATGTAGTTATGATCAGGAATTTTGGAGGTGTTAAAAAGTACTAAACCATTGGCAATGTGAAGGAAAACATGGGTCTTTAAGATTCTTGTTTAACTTTTTAAAAAAATTTATTGGAGTATAGTTGATTTACAATGTTGTGTTACTTTCAGGTGTACAGCATAGTGATTCAATTATACATGTACAAATGTATTCATTCTTTTCCATATTATTTTCCCATATAGGTATTACAGAGTATTAATTAGAGTTCCCTGTGCTATACAGTAAGTGCTTGTTGGTTAGCTATCTTATATATAGTAGTGTGTGTATGTTAATCCCAAACTCCTGATTTATCCCTCCCAGACACCGCGTTTCCCCTTTGGTAACCATAAGTTTGTTTTCAGAGTCTGTGAATCTGTTTCTGTTTTGTAAATAAGTTCATTGGTATCATTTTTTTAGATTCCACATATAAGTGATATCATATGCTATTTGTCTTTCTCTTACTTACTTCACTTAGATCCATCCATGTTGTTGCAAATGACATTATTTCATTCTTTTTAATGGCTGAGTAACATTCCATTGTATACGTCTTCTTTATCCATTCCTCTGTCAATGGACATTCAGGTTGCTTCATGTCTTGGCTATTGTATACAGTGCTGCAGTGAACAGTGGGGTGCATGTATCTTTTCAAATTATGGTTTTCTCTGGATATATGCCCAGCAGTGGGATTGCTGGATCATATTTATTTTAACCAGCTTTAGCATTGCTTTTCTGTTCTTGACAAGCTTACAATAGGTACTTTGTTAATTGAATATCTTAAAATACCATGACATTTTAATACATAATTATTGACTTCATAATGCTGTGCATTCCTAACTTCTGGCATTAACTTAGAAGGCCTTGAATATAAAACCAAAGTTTCTTATTGCATTAACATCCTTAACACAAAATGGAGCATGATAGCCAGAGTTTGTTTGTTTCTTTCTCTTTCTTTCTCCCTTTCTTTCTTTCTTTCTTTGGAGTAAAATTGCTTTACAATGTTGTGTTAGTTTCTACTGTACAATGAAGTGCATCAGCTACATGTATACCTATATTCCCTCCCTCTTGGACCTCCCTCCCACCCCCGCATCCCACCCATCTAGATCATCACAGAGCACCTAGCTGAGCTCCGTGTGCTATACAGCAAGTTCCCATTAGCTATCTATTTCACACATGGTAGTGTATTCATGTCAAACCTAATCTCCCAATTCGTCCCACCCTCTCCTTCCCCCCATGTGTCCACATGTCTCTTCTCTATGTCTACATCTCTATTCCTCCCCTATAAATAGGTTCATCTGTATCATTTTTCTAGATTCCACATATATGCGTTAATATATGATATTTGTTTTTCTCTTTCTGGCTTACTTCACTCTGTATGACAGACTCTAGGTCCATCCACATCTCTAAAAATGGCCCAATTTCGTTCCTTTTTTATGGCTGAGTAATATTCCATTGTATATATGTACCACATCTTCTTTATCCATTCATCCATCATTGGGCCTTTAGGTTGTTTCCATGTCCTGGCTATTGTAAATAGTGCTACAATGAACATTGGGGTACATGTTTCCTTTTGAATTATGCTTTTCTCATGGTATATGCCCAGTAGTGGGATTGCTGGGTCATATGGTAATTCTATTTCTAGTTTTTTTAAGGCGGCAAGAACATACAATGGGGAAAAGACAGTCTCTTCAATAAGTGGTGCTGGGAAAACTGGACAGCTACATGTAAAAGAATGAAATTAGAACACTACCTAACACTATACACAAAAGTAAACTCCAAATGGATTAAAGACCTAAATGTAAGACCAGACACTATAAAACTCTTAGAGGAAAACACTGGAAAAACACTCTTTGACATAAACCACAGCACGATCTTTTTTGACCCACCTCCTAGAGTAATGGAAATAAGAACAAAAATAAACAAATGGGACCTAATTAAACTTAAAAGCTTTTGCACAGCAAAGGAAACCATAAACAAGACGAAAAGGCAACCCTCAGAACAGGAGAAAATATTTGCAAATGAAGCAAATGACAAAGGATTAATCTACAAACAGCCCATGTGGCTTTATATCATCAAAACAAACAACCCAATCAAAAAATGGGCAGAAGACCTAAATAGACATTTCACCAAAGAAGACATACAGATGGCCAAGAGGCACATGAAAAGATGCTCAACATCACTAATCATTAGAGAAATGCAAATCAAAACTACAATGAGGTATCACCTCACACCGGTCAGAATGGCCATCATCAAAAAATCTACAAACAATAAATGCTGGAGAGGGTGTGGAGAAAAGGGAACCCTTTTGCACTGTTGATGGGAATGTAAATTGGTACAGCCACTATGGAGACCAGTATGGAGGTTCCTTAAAAAACTAAAAATAGAACTACCATATGACCCAATTAAACAGATGGAGAAATATACCATGTTCTTGGATTGAATGCTACTTATCTTTGTCAGGAAGTCTTTAGTGCCTTCCTTCAGCCTGGCCTCATTTACTCTATCGAACAAAAATTCCTCAAAATTTCTTTCTGGTATGTAGGTATCACTCCAGAGTTTCTAGAGTAAGACTTGTTTTTTATATCATGACTCTGCCACCTGTGACTTCTAGAAAGTTAATTTCCTCATCTATAAAATTAAGATAGTTTTATTTTCTTCATACAGCTGTTGTAAAGATTAAATGAGATAATATACTTTGCAGTATTTAGCAGACCACAAGAAACACAGCTAATGTTCAATAAAAAGTTAATATTTTATTGTCGAGCAGCAGCAGTAGTAGAATAATTTTAACAGTAGTAATTGTTCTTATCACTATACTTTGTTTTGTCATAGCAATATGTTGTGTCATAGCAAATGTTAACACTTAGTTCACTGATTAATTCATGTCTCATTTTTGCTGTTTGATGGTTTCCCATGAGATTTTAAGAAAAGTTGAAAGTATTGTGACTTTCATTATTTATAAAACTAAATATGTTTCTCTAGTGGTGGGTGAGAGTGAGAGAGAGAGAGAGAGTGTGTGTGTCTGTGTGTGTGTGTATTCTTTATGGAATTTATTCCACAACCTTAATAATGGAAAAAGTGTTATTATTGAGAAAATAGTACAACTGTTTTATTTTTCTAGCACTTCGGCTTTAACATAGATCTTATATCGTTTACTGTATAAATTAACTTTAGGATTTTGTCCTTTTATTACAGTGCACTTAAAGAAGTAATACTTTCCAACAAAAGTAAAACACAGTATTTTTGGCTACAGTTTATTATTTCATTTTTTTTTTGAATAAGGACTTTCTCAGTTATCCTTTGTCTCATAGAAGACACAAGAGCTAAATATTTTTATAGTGGCATACCAGATATGCATTTTTCTAAAAGATATAGATATATATTCCATTTGATTTTTAGGAAAGGTTAAGAGAATGGATGTCTGATTGAATGCTCACTGTGTATTTTCTCATTTAATCATCAAATAGACATATGAAGTATATTATTACCCCCATTTCACAGATAAGAAAACTAAGGTACAAATATTAAGTAACTTATTCATCATAATGTAGTTTATAAATTATAGATACAGATTTAAGCCCTGGTGTGTTAGGATTCTGAGACTATCATAATCTTTATCTGCTATATCATGCTGGTTTCAATGTTTATCGAAGACTCTATGATGTTTTAAGTACCATGCTGGGCACTTTACATAGTACATTCTTTCATCTTAAGTTTCATAGCATCGATGTGGATATAAATTATATACAGTTTATAAATGAAAGATGAAAGACTTTAAGAATTTAACTAATTTACTCATGGTTCCATAGCTATTAAATGGCAGAGCTGGAATTTGAATTTATATCAGTCTAGTAATTCCAGAGCCTAAAATCTATCATATTTTTTAACCCAGATAGCTGATGAGAAATCATCAGAATCCAGTAATTCTTTGTATTGCTAATCATAATGTAACATTATACTCTTTATTGTGTATTTTAATATTTATCTCACATTAACAGTTCAATTCTGAGTAGAATCTGATTTTATATTCCTTAGTTCATTTGACATAGTATAGAGATTAATAATACCTTAAGAAAAATGGTTCCAGAAGGATTCTCAAATATATCAAGAGGTTCTTTTGATTTACAAAGTGTTTTGATTATTTTAAAACCCATTCAGTATTTTCCAATGTTGTTAAATGTGTTATGCATAGTAGTCGAAATGTCTTATGCACAATCATGAAACACCTGTTAAGCAAATCCAGTATAAAAGTACAAAAAAGTACAAAAAAATACAGGAGAGAGAGAATGAATGAATGAATTCCTAATACCCTTTATCCTTCTTGGCCTTGAAATTTGGAATCACAAAGTAAAAAAGGCTAAAAGCATACCCAAGAAAAATATAAACTCTTTTAACTTGCTTTTCTTTTGATTACTGTGGATTTTAAAAGTCAGTAGAATTTTCTAGACTATCTATTTAAATGCCAAAATATATCTAGTGCTCTGATACACATTTGGTCTGTCATGTTTTAGTGCTTTCTGGCTTTCTGATATACTTGCTATTGTTGCATCACACTGACATTTCCCCAACCAGTAATTTAATTTTGACATATAAAAAATTGCTCAAGGTCAGATGATCATTGAGGTATATGCTAATTTTCTGATATCCTGCATTTTCTGATTAAGGAAAATTATTCTGCTTGATAGTACAATATACTCTATTACAAGCATGACTATAACAGCTGATAATAATAGCTAAAAAGGGATTCCCAGGCTAAATGTAAGCTTCTATAACTGTATTTTTGTTGGCTATAATTATCATTTACTATGGATTTCGTATAAAGAATGACAGTGAAAGGTTGAGGATAACAAGGATTTGAAGACTACACCTGCTAAAATAAGACTTCCCTTAAAAAAAAAGGAATGAGAGGAGTATTTTATTCACATTTTGTGGCAAGTACAGGCACCTAACAATATTTTCAAAGTGGCAAAGAATAGTGGTAAAGATTGATAATGTCTAGAGAGATCAAAAGATTTTAAAATATCAAATTGATATCAGAGAATCCACTTGGTACTAGAATAACAACAAAAAAAATAGGGTATCAATAGGAAAACAAAGAAGTATTCAGAAGTAGCTATCAGCTTTTATTCAAATTTACCCATAAAGAGCAGGATAGGAATTAAACTGGACTACAAGTTAGAAGAACCCAGGCTGAAAAACAAAAATATGATTGGAAAATATGGAAAGTCTTACATTTAGAAAGAATAATGGAAAACCCAGGTTCTTGGTGAAAAAGTCCAAAAGTTATGGGGATATAGATGCATATGATATGCTGAACCTGAGGCTTGATTTTCTAGATAGGCTCAGGAAAGAACATTTCCAAATTGAGGAGGCAAGAAAACAGGTATGAAACATGAAATAATGCCTTAACATTTGCTAGAATTATATGGACTAACTGGTCAATAAATGCTGATGGAACTTCATATTGAGGTCTGAGCACATAAAAATTGGGCAGGATAATAATCATAACTACATAGTTTGGTTCATCTCATAACCAGAGAAATTAGATCTAAAATTACTGATGTCATGTAAGACTAAAAAGTCAAATGAATCAATAAGTATTTTGTAAGTATAAGTTAAGTATTTTCTAACTCTCAGTATAATCTAATGCAGCTTTGGAAAGTCGTTTTTGTAGGAATCAGCTCATGTATGTAGCTGCTGTGGGGCCTGCTTTATTTAGTTGAACAGCACTATTTCAAGTTACACATTATGGTAACACATGGCATTCAGAATAAAAGGAGAAAGAATACTCAGAGTCTCCAAACTTGAAGCGATCTTAAAGACACAGTAGACCTCTGAACAGTGTGGGGGTTAGAGATTCCAAACCCCCGTGCAGTTGAAAATCTGCATATAACTTTTGACTCCCCCAAACTTAATTACTAATAGTCTACTGTTGACCGGAAGACTTACCTATAATATAAACAGCCAATTAACACATATTTTGTATGTTATATGTATTATATACTGTATTCTTTAAGTTAGAGAAAAGAAAATATTAAGAAAATCATAAAGAAAATACATTTACAGTACTGTACTGTATTTATCAATACCAAAGTTTAAGTTGTCTATTTACAAGATGAATCATCTGTTTGTTAGTACCCACATCAATATTGTCTTATATGATAGAAAACACTGTAGATGTTATACATATTACTAACACAAGGCATCAAAAGTGAAAAGATAATGTGAAAAAGAAATTCATATTTATTTATAGGTATAACAGTTAATGCATTAATAATGAAGCAGCAATATGACTGATTTATGGTTAGCCTAATAAATAATACAATTGCTTTACAGAAGCCTAACCTGTACACTAAGGAATGAATCATTATAAAATTTTTATGGCATACAGTATTACAGACATATTCATAATACAGTATTAGGAACATTGTTACAGTTTTTTTAAGAACCACTTAACCATGATTATAGGCTGATATGCAGTTTCTACAATTGAGAGAGAGAGGCATACTGTAGAGTAAGGCTAAGTTAAAAATCAGTAAGAAAACTAACACATTATTAATGTTATATTAAATATCACTCACTTTATGCCTATGTAATGATAGGCTATCTACTTCAATACACATCATGCACATGATGTTCCACATGGTGAATGCTTAAGCAATGATGATGTTGATGGTGACACAAAGATATCTCATACAGTTCTTGCCATACAGTTATTAGATTTTCACTGACACACATATACAACAGATAAATTTATTATCTGTATGAAATGATGATTATTTACTATTTATTAAGTGGAAGTGTATCATCACAAAGGTCTTCATTCTCATAGTCTTCATGTTGAGTAGGCTGAGGAGGAGGTAGAGGAAAGGTTGGTCTTGCTGTCTCAGGAATGGCAGAGGAGAAAGAGGCGGAGAAGTTGGAAGGGGAGGCAGGAGAGGCAGGCACACTTAGTGGTGTAACTATGGAAATACATCGTAATTTCTGTCTGACATTTTTCCATTTCTCTAAAAATGTTTCTATTTGGTACCAATCCTTCTTCCACCGTTTGCTTTAGTTTCAGTGCCTGTATCATAGAAGGGTCCATGTTGTAAAGTAAGTCAAAAGCAGTCTTGAATAATCAGAACTCTTCTGCCAGATTGTCAAAATCACTTTGTTTTTTGGCACTGCTTTTTCTACATCTTCTTCCTCATCATCTGGCACTGGTTCTGAAGCACTCATCTCCATCAAGTTGTCTTCTGTTAAGTCCTCTGGTGTGGTGTCTATCAGCTCTTGAATTTCTCCAAGATCCATATCTTAAACTCTTCACTCCCTGTCTTTTTTGCCATATCCACAATCTCTTTCAAAATGTCCTTGATTGGCTCTGTCACAAATTCTGTGAAGCCATGCACAACATCTGTACACAGTGTTCTCCAGCAAGAATTTATTATTTCAGGCTTGATGGCTCTCATGTTTTTTTCTATAACAATGATGGCATCTTCAATGCTGTAATCCTTCCAGGCTTTCATGATGTTTTCTCTGTTGGGGTTCTCTTTCATAGCGTTAACAATCCTTTCCATAGAGTGCCATGTGTAATGAGCCTTAAAAGTCCTTATGACCCCCTGATTTAGAGGCTGTTAGAGATGTGTTTGGGGGCAAGTAGACCACTTTGATGCTTTTGGTGTTGAATTCATGGGGTTCTGGGTGACTAGGGGCACTGTTCAATATCAAAAAGAACATTAAAAGGCAGTCCCTTACAGGCAAGGTATTTCTTAACTTCAAAGACAAAGCATCAATGGAACTAATCCAGAAAAAGGGTTCTCATTGTCCAGGCCTTCTTGTACAACCAAAAGACTTGCAGCTGGTGTTTATCTTTTCCATTCAAGTCTCAGGGATTAGCAGCTTTATGGATAAGGGCAGTTCTGATCATAAACCCGACTGCATTTGCACAAAACATTAGAGTTAGCCTATCCCTTCCTGCCTTATATCTTGGTGCTTGCTTCTCTTCCTTACTAATAAATGTCCTTTGTGGCATTTTTTTTTCCAGAATAGGGCACTTTCGTCTGCATTAAAAACCTGTTCAGGCAAATATCCTTTCTCCTCAATGATTTTCTTAATGGCATCTGATAACTCATCTGCTGCGTCTTGGTTAGCAGAAGCTGCTTTTCCGTTATCTTGACAGTTTTAAGTCAAATCTCTTTCTAAAATTATCAAACTATCCTTTGCTGGCATTAAATTCTCCAGCTTTAGTGCCTTCACCTTCCTTTTGCTTCCTTTTTCTTGAATCATGTTAAAGTCTATAGCTATGCCTTTGTTATAGCAATCCTGAACCACATAAAGACTGGACTGTCCATATGACATAAAAAGGTATTTCACAAAAAGTGCAAAGTTTTTGTGCCTGCCAGTGTAGCTGCAGTGAAGTCTTCACAAGTTTCCATTAGTTATTTTTTTTACAGTGGTCCTTACATTGGATTCATTTATCTTGAAATGGCAGGCAACCACAGCTGCAAACCTCAATCTATGGTATATATAAAGAATTCAACTTTTTCTTGTGTGTCATTTACAAGACTTTTCATTGCTTCTTGAGAGCACTTCCAGCATCACTAGCCGCACTTTGTATGTATTCCATGGTGTCATTCAAGGTTTACGATATTGTACTAAACATGATGAAAAATACTCGAGACATTTTTGCATTTTACTGCAATATGCAATTTGCTGGAGAGAGGAGCTGCTCACATGGAAATTGTTAGTGTCACACTGCCTTTTAAGTGGATACTGGCAACACTTGAGCTCACCTCAATAGCAACGGGAGGTGGCTATGAAATTATTACAGTAGTACAGTATGTACTACAGTTAATTTATGCAGTTATGATTTAATACTACACCTTCACATTTGCTTACATTTCTTTTGGCTGCAAATGGCACCATGTATGAGCTGTGTGTGCGTAAGTTTTGATAAATTTTAACTTTTTATAATAGATTTGTGTATATTTTATGGTAGTAAATGATAAAATAGACTAGTATATACATATATTTTATACATTCATGACATACCTAACTTTTTCTTAATTTTTCGATATTTCTAGGCTACATGGTTCATCTGCGAGTTTTTTTCAAATTCTTGCAAATATCCAATAAATTTTCCAATACATTTATTGAAAGAAATCCGTGTATAAGTGGACTCAAGCAGTTCAAATCCGTGTTGTTCAAGGGTCAACTGCACTCTGATTTAGCCCATTGTTTAGGTAATTCAGTAGCAATCTCATCTACAATGTGATCAGTAATCTTGTATAACAACAAAACAAAACAAAACTCTGTGGGCAATAGTTTTTCATCTTGATTATTTTCTGCATTGCTTAATATCCTTGGCGGCCAAGTAGTCCTTTCTTTGTTTTGTACAATACAACTTTCTTTTCCTCTTGTCATTTGTTAAAATGGGGAAAAAGGAGCGGAAGCAAAAAAAATATTCAGGTTACTTACAAGTTTTCTTTGAGCTCAGCTAATTCAGGATCATGGCATAGTGTGTGTGTGTGTGTGTGTGTGTGTGTGTGTGTGTGAATACATAATCTATCTTCCTCATAATCGAGAATATAATATAATGTATTTTTTCTCACCAACCAGGAAAATGGTCACAAGTCATTTTCTTAATTTTTAAAAATTCCTCGTTAAAATTATTATTGTCCACATCATTGATGAAATAGACACCTACTCACATGGTAAAAGCTCCATAAGGAGAGAAACGCATGTCTATTTTGTCCACCACTCTATGCTCAGTGTTTAGCATTATTCTTGGCAAATAGAAGGCACTCAATAAGATATCTGTTGAATGAATAAAAGAATTTATGGCCCACTGCATTCTGATTTTCTCTTCCACTACAGAAACTGCTATTGTTATTTATCACTGTTGTTATTCATCTAACTTCCAAGTCTGATGAACATTTTTTTAAACGTCTTATTTTACTAGATAACACAACTTCATTTCACAATGTTGATTGCACTGTTGATTTCTCTTTGAAACTTTCTACTTCATAGCCCTCTTAAACAAACATTTTTAGTGGCTCCCCTTGTACATATTTAACTGTATTTTCTCTATGCATTTCTTGGACTCCTCTTCACCCTCTAAATGTAGGTATTCCCAGGATTCTATTATGCAACTTTTTTCCTGATTTCACACTCTCTCCTTGGGTTAACTAATTTACACTTTATCTTCTGTTACCTATATAATGATGACTCAAAAATCTATATGTCTAGCCCACATTTCTCTCACTTTAGCTTCACACTCCATTATTCAACTCTTGCTAGATATCTCTGTCTCATAGGCACTTCAGCATATCTAAAATTGACCTCATCATTTTTCTCTCAAAAGAGCTCTTCATTCAGTATTTTCAGTCTCATTTAGAGGCACCATTTACACCCAGTTACTCAAACCAGGATTTATCTTTTATTCCTCCTCCTTCATATTTTACATTTAATCAGTCACTAGGTCCTGCTGATTTGATATAAATATTTCTTGAATCTGTTCCTCCCTTTCTACTTCTACTACCACATAGTTCAGCCTCTCACCATCTCTTGTCTGGACTATTACAGCTTCATTCATTCAGTCAGTTGTTTTATTCAACAATATTTTCCTTACCTCTATTCTTATCCCTTTCAAATACATCTACTCTACAGCTACCAGGAAGCTCTGTCTGAAGCAGAAGTCTTATGATGCCACACCTCAGCTTAAAGCCTTTTAATGGTTCCCTATCATTTGCAGCATAAGATTCACTCTTTAACATAGTCACATAAGGTCCATTATGATTAGGCCTCTTCCTTTCTCTTTTAACCTTATATTCTACAATTATTTGCTTTATACATTGTTTTATACCAATCCAGAGCTTTGCCTCCAAATCCATATGATGCTATTTATCACTTCTGTGGATTTGCTTTGGACTTTATTCAGCCTGGAATTCCATCTTCTCTAAAACCACAGTTTAAGACTCGGCTCAGATGTCATCCCTAGAAACCTTTTCATGGCCACCTCACTACCTCCTTGTATAATTATAGCATTCTTTGTACAGACAGATTGATTTATATTTTTTGGTTAGTGCTTCCCACTATATTGAACTTTTTGAAGGTAGTGACTCTATTTATCTTTTATTTATCTGAGCCTGTTATAATAATACGTTTGAAGTACCACCTAGTGGTACTTCTCTAGGTGGTACTTCAAAAATATTTATTGTAGTCAATTGATTTATTTTGTGTGTGTGTGTTTTTGTTTTTTTATGTAATTTTTTAAACATTTTTATTGGAGTATAATTGCTTTACAACGTTGTATTAGTTTCTGCTATATAACAAAGTGAATCAGCTATATGTATACGTATATCCCCATACCCACTCCCTCTTGCACCTCCCTCCCACCCTCCCTATTCCACCCTTCTAGGTGGTCACAAAGCACCGAGCTGACATCCCTGTGCTATACAGCTGCTTTTATCTTTGCCAAAGCTATACCTTTGAGCAGTGATTCCCTAAGGAATCAAGAGCTTTGAGTCATTGCAGGTGATCCCTGTTTTTATTTGCAAAAAAACAAAAAAAAAATTGACATAGTTTAAATAAAATCCCCAATACACAATTACTTAAAAGTGTTATTGAATTTTTTCAAAATTATTATTATTATATAGTTATTCAGTCAGTGACACTGAACATGACAACTACTGTCATGTGGGATTCTGGGAATATTTTCAGTATTAAAAAGGGGTCTTCATACTGAAAAGCTTGGGGACTATTACCTTGTATTGTAAGTCATGGAAAGCTGGAACTTACTCTTTATATTAACCTCTTTTTTCTTAAAAGACCAGTTACTGGCACTAATGAATGGTAATAATTAAATATTTATTATAGCTATGCTATTTCAGTCAGTGTTACTTGAGCTCTTATTTTTTGCCAGACCTTTCACTAGGTGCTATTGAGGGAACTCAGAGATATAAAAAGTATATGGACTTCCCCTTCTGTATACACAGCGATGATTTTGCTCCAGTTATCTCATAATATCAGATATGAGTGATTTGGAGGGCTTGGACTTTTCAAGTAGTATCCTATTTTATTTGAATGCTGTTTTAAGAAGCTTAAAAGGGAAGTTTTTCATGGTATGAACATCATTCATTCTATGTTATGACTAAAAGGAAAGAAATGTTTCACAACAAATACAAATGTTCTCATTTGTTTATGTTTGTTTTTATTTCCATTACTCTAGGGGTGGGTCAAAAAAGATCTTGCTGTGATTTATGTCAAAGAGTGTTCTTCCTATGTTTTCCTCTAAGAGTTTTATAGTGTCTGGTCCTATATTTAGGTATTAAATCCATTTTGAGTGTTTTTTTGTGTATGGTGTTAGGGAGTGTTCTAATTTCAATCTTTTACGTGTGACTGTCCAGTTTTCCCAGCACCACTTATTGAAGAGACTGTCTTTTCTCCATTGTATATCCTTGCCTCCTTATGGGACCTAATGAAACTTAAAAGCTTTTGCACAGCAAAGGAAACTATAAACAAGATGAAAAGACAACCCTCAGAAAGGGAGAAAATATTTGCAAATGAATCAACAGACAAAAGATTAATCTCCAAAATCTACAAACAGCTCATGCAGCTCAATATCCAAAAAACAAACAACCCAATCAAAAAATGGGCAGAAGTCCTAAATAGACATTTCTCCAAAGAAGACATACAAATGGCCAAGAGGCACATGAAAAGCTGCTCAGCATCACTAATTATTAGAGAAATGCAAATCAAAACTACAATGAGGTATCACCTCACACCAGTTAGAATGGGCATCATCAGAAAATCTACAAACAGCAAATGCTGGAGAGGGTGTGGAGAAAAGAAAACCCTCTTGCACTGTTGGTGGGAATGTAAATTGGTACAGCCACTATGGAGACCAGTATGGAGGTTCCTTAAAAAACTAAAAATAGAATTACCATATGACCCACTACTGAGCATATACCCAGAGAAAACCATAATTCAAAAAGACACATGCACCCCAATGTTCATTGCAGCGTTATTTACAATAGCCAGGTCATGGAAGCAACCTAAATGCCCATCGACAGACGAATGGATAAAGAAGGTGTGGTACATATATACAATGGAATATTACTCAGCCATAAAATGGAACAAAATTGGGTCATTTGCAGAGATGTGGATGGACCTAGAGACTGCCATACAGAGTGAAGTAAGTCAGAAAGAGGAAAACAAATATTGTATATTAACGCATATATGTGGAATCTAGAAAAATGGTACAGATGAACCAGTTTGCCAGGCAGAAATAGAGACACAGATGTAGAGAACAAATGTATGGACACCAGGGGAGGAAAGCGGGGGTTGGGGGGGTTGCGTGTGTGTGATGCTGGTTGGATGAATTGGGAGATTGGGATTGACATGTAATGTATACACTAATATGTATAAAATAGATAACTAATAAGAACCTGCTGTATAAAAAAATAAAATAAAATTCAAAAAAATACAAATACAAATGTTCTCAAATAGAAAATCAAAAAAATTCAAATTTATGTAGGGTTATACTAAGAATTGTACTTAGAATTTACCGTCATCCTGAAGAAACATTCCATTGTAAATGTCTGAAATGAAAGCGATTTTGAAAATACATCAGCAAGAGATCACGACAGAAATATGATAGACCCCCCCTAACATTTGAAATAATGAGTTATCTAGCATTTAGAAGGAACTTCATATGCCAATTGATAAATTCTAAAGAAAATGGTTTCAGAATACTATTTATCCTTAGCACCTAGCACTATGGTTACTTAGAGTGTTTTCTCCATAAGCATTTATTGATCATAAGAAGCAAATAAAAACACTGCAAAATTGTTTGCATTCAACTCTGATATTATATGCCACAACTAAACCTCTAGTTAACAAAATTATTATATAATTTTTCACTGATTTAAAGTACTTTTCTGATTATAAAATACATATTAATTGTAGAAAATTTCAAAAATTACAAAAAAGTTTGAAAAAACGGAAAAAAAATCACCAAAAGGTAACCCAAGTTATATTTTTATTATTTTCTACCCATATGTGTGTTATGTCTATCATAGTTTTCTTAATTTGGATCATTTTCTTAATTGGGTACAATTTTGTATCCAAATTTAACATCTTGAACATTTTACAATACTATTAAGTGTTCTTTTTAAATGATTTAAAATGTCTGCTTAATAGTCTACCATCCATAATGCACCTAACCTTTCCTTTATTGGATGTTCACGTTTTGTTGAATATTTTCAAACATAAATCTTTGTTTACATCTGATTTTTAAATTGTTACTTTAAGTAAAAATGCTATCATTATTTTTCCTTTTCTTGGTATGTTTCAGTAATTATTAGATTTGGGGAATAAAAGGTAAGTAAGGTGTACCTCTACCTCTAGGATTTGAGGATCTAATGAAATAGACAGACATAAAAGCAAGTGATAGGATCATACAATATGAAGTGTTAACAATAAGAAGTAATACATATATGTAGAAAGTGCTGTGGAAACCATAGGAAGGAGCAACTCTAAGTCTATATGGAATTATATAATTTTGTGATTTCGTTTTCTCATGTAAAATTTTCAAAAAATTTAGTTATTCAGTATATGCACCAGTGATAAGGAGAATAATTTCCTGAGTATTTGGGATTGCTTTCATGAGAACCATTCCAAACTGTAGTGTATACAGATTCCATTTTTTTAAACATCTTTATTGGAGTATAATTGCTTTATAATGGTGTGTTAGTTTCTGCTGTATAACAAAATGAATCAGCTATACGTTTACATATATCCCTATATCCCCTCCCTCTTGAGCCTCCCTCGCACCCTCCCTATCCCACTCCTCTAGGTGGTCACAAAGCACCGAGCTGAACTCCCTGTGCGATGCAGCTGCTTCCCACTAGCTATCTATTTTACATTTGGTAGTGTATATATGTTCATGCCTCTCTTACTTCATCCCAGCTTACCCTTCCCCCTCCCCGTGTCCTCAAGTCCATTCTCTACGTCTGTGTCTTTATTCCATTTTGATGGATTTCTCCTCATTTTCTAAACCAGGGATTCTCAAGGTATGGCCCCTGGACTAGCAGTATCAGCATCACCTGGAAAGTTGGAAATGCGCATTCTCTGATGCTGCTTCAACCTTCCCAATCAAAAATTCTGGGGGTGGGGTCAGCAATCTGTGTTTTAAGAAACCTTCCATGTGATTCTGACGCAAGCTAAATTTGAGAACCAGTGTTCTAAATAAAACAATTTCTGCCATTAGTACCATCATTCTTCTAGTCACCCAGTCTTGAAATCTTGAAGCTATCGAATCATGGAATCTTTGGATTTGGATGAACTCTATAGAATCTTCTGATTATATAAATAAGGAAACTGAGGCACAGGAAGTTAAATAATTTGACCCAAGCCATATATTTAGTCCTCTTGGTTAATCATTCTTTCCTGATCTCCTGTATATATTCATCACCAACTGTGATTGATTCTAAAGTTATATTTGGTATCTCCCATTCTTCTGTTTTCCCATTACTGTCATCATGCTTCCTGGCTTTTACCTCTTACCCCATCTAATTCACTTTATGTACTGTTTCTAGATTAATCTTCACAAAAAACATAATTTTTAACAGTCACTTTCATACTCAGAAAATTTAGTGTCTCATTGTGGCCTAACAATTATATTTTAAACCTATCTGCTCCAGTTCTTCTACTTTATATAAACCAGTCTGGTTTACTCTTTGCCTCCCATGTGCCTGCCTGTGTATTCCATTTCTTTCCCTTTGTTACTATTGTCTTTCACATTCTATTTTCACTTCTATGTTTATAATTTTCCCTTCCTGGAACATTCACTCCATCCCCATTACCTGTTTATCAGAATTCTACCTTTCTTTCAAAATAAAACCTAAGGTCCATACCTAGAAGCCTTTTCTCATCACATCCAGTCTCTTGCTTCTCTGAACTCTTATATTCATTTTCTGTGCAGTTCATTGGGTACTTAATTATATATACTACTTGCATTGCTAGTTGACTTTTCAGGTGTATATAAACTTATTTTGCTAGCTAACTTGTAAATTTTTTTGTAGGCAAGGATAATGCCTTATGTTTTCTTATGGTCCCTGAAGTGCTTAATGTAACAGGTACTCAATAAGCTGGTGATTTGTAATATTGCAGAAATGATAACTTGATAAATTTATAAGTTTTGCTGCAATGAAAAATCCTAATTGCGTACCAGTGTATAGCTATATTTTGTACAGTTTGTATATGTATATTTTCAGTCAGTTTAATTCAAGTGACCTTTTCACCCATTTGTTCTGTGATTATATTTGTTTTCTACCTCCTTTCTGTGCACATTTCTGGAAGACAAGAAAACTTTCTGTGAAAAACAGTGTTTCTATGCTAATTTTTAGTGAAACTTGATGTGGTAATTCAAGTATAGTATTTCTGAAGAAAAATAATAGAAACCTTTAATGACAAATAATGTTAAAACTCAAATCTTTAGCCTACAGAGTTCTAAAAAAGTGTAGCCCTGTTTTTAGAGTACTGGTATTTTTATTCTCTTAAGAATTTAGCTTTGTGTTTACTCATGTTTCTGGTGAAATGGAATACCAGATTGTAATAAAGAAGGCAATAAATATTATGTGTCATATGTTGTTCACTTCTTATTTGATAGAAATAAGTTTTTATGCCTCTATATATTAAATTGAATAACAACCGTTTTCTGAAATGTTCACACTGTTGGTCTAGAGAAGAAATTTCAATGTTGATTTTTTGGAGGGTGGTATATGATAGATCTCTAAGACAGTTTGGTATTTTGCTACTTGTAATGATTAAAGTTTATGGCCTAATTGCTTATTCCACTGGACTTTAATTTTCCTCTCTTGAAAGAACAAGAGGTAAATAATCTACTCACTGTATTGCAAATCCTTTTTTTTTCTTTTTTGTTAATCTCAATTTATAAAATTAATAAAGTGCTGAGAAGTTTCTTGTATCTTTAGAGTGTTGCAGTTTTCTCTCTATCATAATTAGAAAATAGTATATGCAACAAAAATATCTGCTAGAAATGGGTACAATCAGAGAGTTATTTTATGTAAACATTGATGGCTGAAATTTATCTTTTTGTTGAACATACCACTCTTCTTTGTGTATTTTAGTAACTTTTCATCCTCTCCTTCCAATTACTCCTGTCTTGCCCATCTTTAAGTCAAACATTCTTTTCAGACTTAATAGAATGTACATTAGGTAAATGTGTCTTTAAAAACCCATTTTGAAATTGGCTATTATCGTTGTAGTCAGACCTCAATTTTTCATGTGTTGATTATTTTGTGGATAAACTACTTTCTTGATTTTAGATTTCTCCATCTGTCATCATGTTATCATGTAGATTTTCCTTGCTGGGTAGACAATGTACGCATATTCAAGGAATATAATTTAATTTTATTATTTCACCTAATCAGAAATTTCCTTAAAAAGATAAATCTGCTATCAAAAATCGGTAATATAAAGTCAAACATAGTAGTTATTAGGATTATCCATTGTTTTTAATATCTGTTTCTTTTTACTCTCACACTAGCACTCATAATCAATAGTAAACAATTAACTTCCTATATCATGACACATATTTAATCATAATGGGAAATTCAAGACAAGTTAAGAATATAGTGAGCAACTGAGTTTAGGAGAAGGCACCATCAGTAGGGCTGAAGACTATCATAGGGGCTGCTGGGGCCATTCTGCTTATTTTCCCATTTTTTCCAAGGGTCAAGACTAGGTATTAACAAGGATTTTAAGAAGAATATAATAGATCTACAAAGGTACTGAATAAATTAACCATTTCGTGTCCATCATAACTAAGAAATTGTTTCTTGTCAATAATTCAGTTTGTTCCACTATCTATTTTAGTAGAGAGTCTGACTTTCTCTGCAATCTTATCACTTGTGTCTCTAAATAGCGTAAAATGTTTTCCTCTTTAGTTGCTTCTTCTCCAAGCACAAATATTTACATTTATGTCAAATTCTGAAAATTAGTCTTAATACCTTCATTACAATCCATACCAGCTGTTTGACTTTAAACAAGTCATTTAACCTTTCTGAAACTCATTTTTTTCTGATGTAAATTGAAAGGATTGCCTATTTTTGTACATATATACATGCCTGCTTTACACCCGCACACACACACACATACAGCTAACTAACACAGTATTTAAGGTACTGTTCTAAGTACTTTATATGTAGCTCATATAATCTTCAAAATAACCCATGAAGTGCAGATTATTCTCATTTTACAGATATTGAAACTTATTCAGAGGGACGTGAAATAAGTATCTTAAGGCAAAGCAGCTATAAATGCTAGAACCTGGAAGTAAATCCAGTTAGACTTCAGAACCTCGCACCCACTTTTACTACTGTGTGATATTACCTCTTCAAAGTTTGTTAACTCTACATTTTTAACTTTCCATTTGCCATGGATTTCTCCCTCCCTCGCCCTCCCCTCTTCCTTCCCCCCTCCTCGTTCCTTATTTTTTTCTACTCCCCTCTCCTCCTCAGGTCTTGCTTTTGTCTTGTATCTGTAATGTTATCCCCTTTCCTCTTCTTTGGTTTGGATTTCTCACTCCATACAACACTGGTTCAAAATTCTAATTTTCTAGGACATATTCCTTGGTAAACACCACCTTATTCTAAACATTCCTTCATGGATATTTATATAATGTTTTAGTACTTTATTACTTGACTCATTTTTTTGTTGTTGTTTTTAATTGGATTTAAATCATAGCCAGGTATATTTTTGCCTCATCTACAATTCATGTACTTTGTTTTCACAAATGTGAAAAAAATTTAGTAGAATTATAATTTAAATTCATGGGGGAATTCACTAAAGAAACACATAGGGAAATATTTTCTAATATAATCACCCAGTAATTCATCTATTTTGTAAATATTTTGTTTGCTTAAGGAAGAACCAAACTATATATTTGTTTGCACCATATTTTGTGCAAACAGATATATAAACAGCATTTGACATTAATCTATGGAAATTTCTTAGTATGTATTATAGGTTGTGCTTTTAGTTGGATTTTATATGTTTCATCTTTTTTAAAAAAGGAAGTATAGTTGATTTCTGTTTCATATCTTTTTTGAAGGCAAGAAATGGTCTATTTTTCTCACAAATCATCAGGCCTAGAAAATGGGATGAGCACATAGAGTAGTGGTTCTCACTCTTTGCTGCACATTAGAATCATCTGGGAGCCTTTAGCATTCTCAGTGGCCAGGCCAGTTCCATCAGAATCTTTTCTAGGGGACCCAAGCATCAGTATATTTTAAAGCTCTGCAGGTGCTTGTTGCAGCAGGTGCTCAGTGAAAGCTGCTAACAAAGATAACTTGGATAAAAAGAATAGATAATTATAATGAAAAGTATTGGTATTTGTGCTCCCATGTACCTACGTTAAATCCCTGGTAGCTCATTAACTAACTTATTTTAGTCAAGTTACTTTTCTGAGTCTTGGTTTGTGCACTGTAAAATGGAAATAGTAGTAGTATATATCTCATGCGGTTGCTGTGAGATAAATGGGACAATATATGTAAAACACTGAGAACGGTGCCCTTGAATAATAATTGCTCAATACTAGCTTCCTCTTAATTCACAGATGTTTACTTCCTGTTAAAAATGAGGTTGGTCATTAATCATTAGAGAAAGCCAAATCAAAACTACAATGAGATATCATCTCACACCGGTCAGAGTGGCCATCAACAAAAAATCTACAAACAATAAATGCTGGAGAGGGTGTGGAGAAAAGGGAACCCTCTTGCACTGTTGGTGGGAATGTAAATTGATACAGCCACTATGGAGAACAGTATGCATGTTCCTTAAAAAACTAAAAATAGAACTACCATATGACCCAGCAATCCCACTACTGGCCATATACCCTGAAAAAACCATAATTCAAAAAGAGTCATGTACCAAAATGTTCATTGCAGCTCTATTTACAATAGCCAACACATGGAAGCAACCTAAGTGTCCATCAACAGATGAATGGATAAAGAAGATGTGGCACACATATACAATGGAATATTACTCAGCCAAAAAAAGAAACGAAATTGAGTTATTTGTAGTGAGGTGGATGGACCTAGAGTCTGTCATACAGAGTGAAGTAAGTCAGAAAGAGAAAAACAAATACCATATGCTAACACATATATATGGAATCCAAAAAAAAAAAGGTCATGAAGAACCTAGGGGCAAGATGGGAATAAAGACACAGACCTGCTAGAGAATGGACTTGAGGATACAGGGAGGGGGAAGGGTAAGCTGGGACAAAGTGAGAGGGTGGCATGGACATATATACACTACCAAACGTAAAATAGATAGCTAGTGGGAAGCAGCCGCATAGCACAGGGAGATCAGCTCTGTGCTTTGTGACCACCTAGAGGGGTGGGATAGGGAGGGTGGGAGGGAGGGAGACGCAAGAGGGAAGAGATATGGGAACATATGTATATGTATAACTGATTCACTTTGTTTTAAAGCAGAAAGTAACACACCATTGTAAAGCAATTATACTCCAATAAAGATGTTAAAAAAAAAAGTCAAAAAAAAAAATGAGGTTGGTACTGTCACAATGCTGCCATCAATATCATCATTTTGATGTGTTACAAAATAGAAGCTGGGTATAATCTAAGGATAGGATGCCCCCTTAGGTCATGTTTGAATAATAGTTGTCTGAGTATCATTGAATTACCATGCTATAACTGTTTGGTTGATAAAAGATTTTCTTTAACACATTTGCCAATATACAATCTTTTATACACAGACTAAATTCATTGCTGTTTCTAAAATAAAAAATATTTAATGAAATCCAAGGCAAATCTCTTTTTTTAATACTTTATAAAAGTAGTTCATGATATTTGTGTGTTTTCAGTGTTTGGGTGCGCAATATCTTATTATCTTGGTGTCTTCGTTTTAGGCTGTAGAATTTGTAGAGCCCTGCAAAAAAAAAAAAAAAAAAAAACTGGAAAAACTCTACATATAATAATTGTTTAGTGAGAACTTTAATTCTTTCCCCACAGTTATTAAGATAACTGCAAACATTTCTTTTTTAAAAAATCCAGGCTGTTTCTTTGAGAGAAGAACACTTCAAGCTGGTTAACTATCCTGTATTTCTTCTGTTTATAAAAGTGGTATCTACTGTGTTCTTGTCTTATATAACTGACCCATAATCTGCTTATGTCACATCAAGGACCAGCATGTGAGCTACAAAGTCAGAGTGAGCAACACAATGACACACCTGTCAAACATATTGATCTATATTTGTTTTCATATCAAATCAGCTAGAGCTGCAAATTTTCAGTGGGAGCTATTTTCTAACAAATGGGTCTGATTTTTGGTTTTCTTTTCCTTCCCTGATAGTGACATGGTAATGGCCATACATCACTTAAGCAAATGAGGAAAATACATATTTTGGTCCAAGCCAAATGTATTGTAAGTGGAAATTTGAAACCTGAGGACTGGCTGACTATATTTAATTAGTATGCAGTAAATCCCATATAGTTAGAATGCTGGGCAGTGAGTTATTTTGGTTAATGAAATATTGTGGTTAACTTTAAGTTACCACACATACCACTTATGGCTTATTATTTCTCAGAGGAATCAGTTATAGTAACATATTTAGCACAATAACTGTTCTAAACTTAATGGTGTGTAATTCAGAAGACATTTGAAAATTTAATAGGATCTCAGGATCGTAATTAACGTTAACTGATATATATGATACCATAGATGTATAAGGTATAGCTGAAGCTATACTAACCCTATGACAGATGGTTACTTTTCTCAATAAGTCCCTGATATCAAATTCCCTTTCTGTCATTAACCTTTCATGAGAAAGAATGTACAAAACATAATAATTCCAGTTGTTTTTAAGGATCTCAATGAACAGGGCTATACAGAATTTATTGTCTTTTCTCTTCCTAAATACCTTCTATTATTCATCTTATTTTACTCACAACATTATGTTACCCTTTCTTTGGGGGATTTTTTCTCACTTTATTCTCTGAATTTCTATCTTCTTTATTTCTATTTTGGTTCACTCTTTTAAAAAAAAATGGCATTATTGAATGCTGGAGATGTTGACCTAAAACAAATGGACTGTAAGATATTTCTCCAGCAAAGATGGGCTTATTTGGTATCAGCAGAGAATTGCAGTTTGGGGTCTGCAACAATGGTAAGCCATGTGCAAGTTCCCGCATGGCAAGGGAAGGAGAACACTTTTATAGAGAGGAAAAGGAAAAGGGAGGGCTATAGTAAACAAAGAGTCCATGGCTTTTCATTGACTGAGTTCTTTCCAGGAAAGAAAAGGAGTCTTCTTCCTCTTGGGCTCTGCTGTTGTCACAGGCATGAGAGGTTTCCCTTCTGGTCTCCCAATTCAATTTAATTGAGATTTCTGTTTATTCATTTTTTACATTTCCTCCTTTTGATCAAGATCTTTCTCGGAAAACATCGCTGATCAAGAGTCAGGTTTTCTAGTTTCAGCAGCTTTTTGTCGTTCAGTGTCTGGAAGGACCTTTCCTGGATGTAGTGTCTCATGTAGGTGGGAAAGTACACAGATTGGAAACCGATTAAGGTCACATAGTAACAAGGAGGAGTAGGAGGGAGAACTCTCAGGTACTTTTAATCTAAAGTCCATATGTTAGTAAGATCATAGACACTGGAGGTCATCTGAAGTGTTATGCCATCATCAAAGGTTTGACGACAAACTTCCAACAGGTCTAGATATCTTGGGAAAGCTGTCTCATCAGATGCCATCTGCTTCAATACTGGGAAATCTTTACTTTCAGGTCACAGATGATATGCAAGTCCAGTCAGGGATCAGTGCTTTCCTTATGGTGTCACATGAATCCCAGAGTCTCTTCTTTGGAGTTTGGTGGCACAAGGCTTGGTTAGTAGTACTTGATAGGGCATTTCCTGGGATGTTGAAGAGAGTTCTTCTGGAGATGTCTTTTCCAATAGACAAAATCTCAAAGTTGCAAGGTATGATGCTTAAGGTCTTCATCTCCCACACTGTGAAAAGATTGCTCTACCCAATTGTGGTTTTTAATAGAAGCTGTTAGGCCTTTGCAATATTGGAGTATCTCTCCTTTAACCAGCTGTGGGTCAAAAGAAGCAGGAGTCAAGTGCATTGGGCATCCTGTGACTATTTCAAAGGGTGAGATTATATTAGTTCCAAAAGAGGTGAATCTGAGATTTTTAGAAGGACATACAGCACAGCTTTTGGCAAAAGTATTTCGAGGGCCTCTACAAATTTTGTCATTTGAGTCTAATAATGCCATAATTAAGGGAGTTAAACATAGTTAAAGTGTTGTAAAACCAGACAAACAGTGTAAGACTTTTCAAAGTACCTGGCTAGTAAAATGGGTTCTTCCATCACGATGAAGTTTGAGAGGAGTTTTCCAGGTAGGGATGATCTTTTCCAAAAGGACTTTAGCCACAGAAGTGGCAGTAGCCTGTCTGCAAGGAAAGGCTTCAGACTAGTGTAAAAACATACAGACCATATCTAAAACATATTTATATCCATTATATGGAGGAAGTTGTATGAAATCCATTTGCCAGACCTTGAATGGTCCATTAAGCAGTTTTAAATGTCCAGGAGTAGTATGAACAGGCCTCCCTGGATTGTACTTGGGACAAGTGGAACAAGTGAGGTAGGCCCTGTGCTATACAGTAGGTCCTTATTGATTATCTATTTTATATATAGTAATGTGTATATGTTCATCACAAACTCCTAATTTATCCCTCCCTCCCACCTTTTCCCTTTGGTAACCATAAGTTTGTTTTTGAAGTCTGTGAGTCTGTTTCTGTTTTGTAAATAAGTTCATTTGTATCATTTTTCTAGATTCCACATATAAGTGATATCATATGATATTTGGCTTTCTCTGTCTGACTTCACTTAGTATGATAATCTCTAGGTCCATCCATGTTGCTGCAAATGACATTATTTCATTCTTTTTTATGGCTCAGTAATATTACATTATATATATATATCACAACTTCTTAAGCCAATCTCCTGTTGATGGGCACTTGGGTTCTTTCCATGTCTTGGCTATTATTTTATCAAATCAAAAATTCTCTTTATTAATTTTTTTTTTAACAGAGGATAGTCAGAGACTAAAAGTACCCATCACGTACAAAGTTTGGTATGAGGAAGCATTCAAGTGGCAGTCATTATCTTTACTGCTTCAAGGAGTGTTTTGTTCTTGTGGTCGTTTTTTTTTTTTTTGTGTGTGTGTGTGTGTGTGTGTATGTTTGTGTGTGTGTGCTTTAATGAAAAACATGAGGAAATTTGTTTACATTTTAATTGCAATACTGTGCAGAAATAATCCAAAAATACTGGAATTTCATTATTTTTAGAATTCTAATCTTTTTAGATTATGAACAATGAATCCTGTATTGTAGAGAAGCTAAATGATAGTTTCTGCTAGAAGTAAAGGTTTCAATTTCTTCTGGATGGTATAATAGACAGAAACCCAGAAATTTCTAGATCCTGCTTTGCCAATTGCCCCTTCTCCTTATAGAGTTTCTCTGCAACCAACAACAAAGCAGAATGAGAATCAAAGTTTCTCTTTATTATTAGCTGGTCTATCATCTGATACCCTAATGTAGGGCTATGCTGCATTCTGTGCTACAGCATGTGGTTTAGGATTAAGATTTTAGGACCAGTGGGGATAGTGACTCCTCTTTACCCTTGGAATTAAAATATTTGGATTAGCGCTCTCAAATGGAAATATTTGAACCAGCACCCCATTTCTAGGTCTGGGCAGAAGCAAAAAAAATAGAAAAATAAAATAGATGATAGAGTGTGTGAAGCAGATCACGTTTTAACTAAATTGAGGTAGTATAGGGGAAATAGAAAGGAAGAGAGAAAAAATCTGCTCATCCTCTCTTAGGGAAGGTGACCTGATCTAGATTTGAGGCAGGAAGCTGGAGATAGAGAACCCACATTCAGGGATTCTGCATTGCATTAACATTAGAGGACGCCATTCACATCCTAATCTATGAGAATGGTGTCCCTTAGAGTTAAGCAATATGTGGGCATTTGCAAAACTGATCTTTTTCAAATTTATTGACCATTCACCCATTAATACCTAGCACAATCTGGGGCCTATACTCTGAACATTCTGGGTAAGAGGGTGACCCAAACCAGGCTTAGCATGGGAAAAGGGAATTGGAGTCTTCTCCTCCTACAATTCCTAACCTAAGAAATTCGTATATGCAAATGTCAATTTACAGTACAGTAAAAGAGGATAATCTACCAGGAACTATGAAACTAGAAATCAAAATAGTAAAAACATGATAGCTCTGAATCTGAAGGTAAATGTTTTAGATGTTGTAAATGTATGATTCATTGTGTACCTGTATGCAGAGGTAAATATAAAGGGATTACAATTGTCAGATTTTTTATTAACTTACCAGCATGATATTTTTGAATGTTGGAATGTTACTTTAAGTTCCAAACACATTTCCCCCTAAACTTCAGTGAAGTATAGAATATCCAGCCCCATTTTCAGCATTTAACTTAAGCTAATATTAGGAAAAATGCCATTTCCAGAAATTTTCTGGAAAACACTTTACAGGATCCAGTGAGGAAGGCTATTTAATATAATCCAAATTGTTCTCTGTTATAGTCACACTTCCATTTTTTCCATCCCCTAATTTACCTCCTTAACAAAATCTATTACATATTTTTATTATATTTACTATAATTACTATTATTATATGCTTTACTATCAAAGATGAATATTCTAAGACTCCTGCCATTAAGGAGTACTGGGTATATTTCACTCTTTTCCAATCAGAAGAAGTTTATAATTCATATTAAATGCAAATAACTGGAACACATGCTTTGAGGGTATGAATCCTCTACTAGACCATGAGGTACTTGAGGGCAGGGACTGGTCCTTATACATTCTTGAATTTACAGTGTCTGGACTATAGTAAATTTATGCTTTCAATCAGCATATATTTCTTGAGCCTCTACTATGTTCAGGTCAGTATTATTTGCTTGGGATACAGCAGTGAACAAAAAGCTTGCCCTCATTTTAACAGTGTGGTGGTAGGTAATAAATTAGGTGAATGAAAAATATGTTAGAAAGAATGTTAGAAAGTAATACATGCTAAGGAGGAAATGGAAGGGAAAGGGAAAATGATGAGAGGTATGTGGAGTCAGGACAATTAAAATTTACAAAGGATAGCTAGGGAAGGTCTTACTGAGAAGGTGACTTTCAAGTTAAAACCTGAAGGAAGTAGGGGAGAAACGATGTGGATATATGGTTAAAGCACATTCCAGACCAGAGAACATTCTGAGGTGTTAGTGTGCCAGGCATGTTCACAGAACAGCAAGAAGGCCAGTGTAACTAGAGTGTATATAAAAACGGAGAGTAGTTGATGAGACCAGAGAAGTAATGGGGGGCCAAATCATCTAGGTCCTTGTAGGTCATAGTCAATATCTGCTTTTTATGTTGTGAAGCAGGAAACCACTAGAGGGTTTTGAGCAGAGAAGGGCATAAACAGACTTCCATTTTTTAAGGATTACTCTGGGTTCTGTATTTTTAAAAATTTGCAAGAATATTAAGGGTAGAAGGAGGGAGACAAGTTAGGAGGCTATTTTGATAATCCAGGTAAAAGATAATGGTAGCCTGGACCAAAGTGGGAATGCAGAAATGGTTTGACATCTGGTTTTATTTTGAAGGTAGAGCTCACAGCACTTGTTGATAAATGTAGGTGTGAGTGAAAGAGATGAGCCCATAATAGCACAGCTAACTGAGATGTAGGCAACTTGCATGAGGATATGTTTTGGGGTCTTGAACTCTATCATAAACTCAATTTTGAAATTGTTAAATATGAGAAGCATATTCAACATCAAAGTAGTTACGCCAAGGAGGCAGTTAGATATACAAGTCTGGAGTTCAGGGTAGAGGTTGAGCCTGGAGATTTATATTGAGGAGCAATCATCATATAGATGGTATTTAAAGCCATGAAACTGATACAATTTCTCAAGGAGTAAAAGTAGCTTTAAAAAAAATCCTATCCCACCCGTCTAGGTGTTCACAAAGCACCGAGCTGATCTCCCTGTGCTATGCAGCTGCTTCCCAATAGCTAGCTATTTTACATTTGGTAGTGTATATATGTCAATGCCATTCTTTCACTTCGTCCCAGCTTACCCTTCCCCCTCCCCGTGTCCTCAAGTCCATTCTCTAAGTCTGCATCTTTATTCCTGTCCTGCCCATAGGTTCTTCAGAACCTTTTTTTTTTTTTAGATTCCATATATATGTGTTAGCATACGATATTTGTTTTTCTCTTTCTGACTTACTTCACTCTGTATGACAGACTCTAGGTCCATCCACCGCACTACAAATAACTCAGCTTCATTTATTTTTATGGCTAATATTCCATTGTGTATATGTGCCATATCTTCTTTATCCATTCATCTGTCGATGGACACTTAGGTTGCTTCCATGTCCTGGCTATTGTAAATAGTGCTGCAATGAACATTGTGGTACATGACTCTTTGAATTATGGTTTTCTCAGGGTACATGCCCAGTAGTGGGATTGCTGGGTCATATGGTATTACTATTTTTAGTTTTTTAAGGAACCTCCCTACTGTTCTCCATAGTGGCTGTATCAATTTACATTCCCACTGACAGTGTAAGAGGGTTCCCTTTCTCCACACCCTCTCTAGCATTTACTGTTTGTAGATATTTTTGATGATGTCCATTCTGATTGGTGTGAGGTGATACCTTATTGTAGTTTTGATTTACATTTCTCTAATAATTAGTGATTTTGAACATCTTTCCATGTGTTTGTTGGCCATGTGTATGTCTTCTTTGGAGAAATGTCTATTTAGATCTTCCACCCATTTTTTGATTGGATTGTTTGTTTTGTTGACATTGAGCTTCATGAGCTGTTTGTATATTTTGGAGATTAATCCTTTGTCAGTTGCTTCATTTGCAAATATTTTCGCCAATTCTGAGGGGTGTCTTTTTGTCTTGTTTAGGTTTCCTTTGCTGTGCAAACAGTTTTGAGTTTAATTAGGTCCCATTTGTTTATTTTTGTTTTTATTTTCATTACTCTTGGAGGTGGGTCAAAAAAGATCTTGCTGCAGTTTATGTCAAAGAGTTATCTGTCTATGTGTTATAGTATCTGGACTTACATTTATATCTTTAAATCATTTTGAGTTTATTTTTGTGTATGGTATTAGGGAGTGTTCTAATTTCATTCCTTTGCATGCAGCTGTCCATTTTTCCTAGCACCACTTATTGAAGAGACTGTCTTTCCTCCATTGTATATTCTGGCCTCCTTTGTCATAGATTAGTTGACCATAGGTTTATCTTTGGGCTTTCGATCCTGTTCCATTGACCTATATTTCTGTTTTTGTGCTGGTACCATAGTGTCTTGATGACTGTAGCTTTGTAGTATAGTCTACAAAGAAGTAGACTATACTACACTATAGTAGACTGTAGTAGACTATATACTATAGTAGACTATAGTAGACTATATATAGACTATATACACTATAGTAGACTATACTACTATATAGTAGACTATATAGTCCAGTAGACTTGACTATACAAGTCAGGGAGCCTGATACCTCTAGCTCTAGCTCCATTTTTCTTTCTTAAGCTTGCTTTTGCTATTCAGGGTCTTTTGTGTTTCTGTACAAATTGTAAAACCTTTGTTCTAATTCCGTGAAAAATGTCATTGGTTATTTAATAGGGATTGTATTGAATCTGTAGATTGCTTTGGGTAGTATAGTCATTTTCACAGTGTTGATTCTTCCAGTCCAAGAACATGGTATATCTGTCCCTCTGTCTGTGTCATCTTTGATTTCTTTCATCAGTATCTTATAGTTTTCTGTGTACAAGTCTTTTGCCTCCTTAGGTAGGTTTATTCCTAGGTATTTTATTCTTTTTGTTGCAATAGTAAATGGGATTGTTTCCTCAAATTCTCTTTCTTATCTTTTATTGTTAGTGTATAGGAATGCAAGAAATTTTGGTGTATTAATTTTATATCCTGCAACCTTACCAAATTCATTGATTAGCTCTAGTAGTTTTCTGGTGGCATCGTTAGGATTTTCTATGTATAGTATCATGTCATCTACAAAAGTGACAGTTTTACTTCATCTTTTCCAATTTGGATTCCTTATATTTCTTTTTTCTTCTTTGATAACCGTGGCTAGGACTTCCTAAACTATGTTGAATAATAGTGAATAGTGGTGAGAGTGGACACCCTTGTCTTGTCCCTGATCTTAGAGGAGATGCTTTCAGTTTTTCACCATTAAGAATAATGTTTGCTGTGGGTTTATCATATATGGCCTTTATTATTTTGAGGTAGGTTCCCTCTATGCCCACTTTCTGGAGAGTTTTTATCGTCAATGGCAGTTGAATTTTGTCTAAAGCATTTTCTGCATATATTGAGATGATCATATGATTTTGATTCTTCAGTTCGTTACTATTGTGTATCACTTTGTTTGATTTGCATATGTTGAAGAATCCTTGCATCCCTGGGATAAATCCCACTTTATCATAGTGTATGATCCTTTAAATGTGCTGTTGGATTCTGTTTGCTAGCATTTTGTTAAGGATTTTTGTGTTTATGCTCATCAGTAATGTTAGCCAGTAATTTTCTGTTTTTGTGATAACTTTGTCTGGTTTTGATATCAGGGTGACGGTGGCCTCGTAGAATGAGCATGGGAGTGTTCCTCCCTCTGAAATTTTTTGGAAGAGTTTGAGAAGGATAGATGTTAGCTCTTCTCTAAATGTTTGATAGAATTAACCTGTGAAGCCATCTGGTCCTGGACTTTTGTTTGTTGGAAGATTTTTAATCACATTTTCAATTTCATTACTTGTGATTGGTCTGTTCATATTTTCTATTTCTTCCTTGTTCAATCTTGGAAGGTTGTCCTGTTCTTAAAATTTTTCCATTTCTTCCAGGTTGTCCATTTTATTGGTATATAGTTGCTCGTAGTAGACTCTTATGATCCTTTGTATTTCTGTGGTGTCAGTTACTTCTTTTTTATTTCTAATTTTACTGATTTGAGTTATCTTCCTTTTTTTCTTGATGAGTCTGGCTAAAGGTTTATGAATTTTGTTTATCTTCTCAAAGAACCAGCTTTTAGTTTCATTGATCTTTGCTATTGTTTTCTTCACTTCTATTTCATTTATTTCTGCTCTGATCTTTATGTTTCTTTCCTTCTACTAACTTTGGATTTTGTTTGTTCTTCTTTCTCTAGTTGCTTTACATGTAAAGTTAGGTTGTTTATTTGAGATTTTCTTGTGTTTTGAGGTAAGATTGTATTGCTATAAACTCCCCTCTTAGAACTGCTTTTGCTGCATCCTATAGGTTTTGGGTCATTGTTTTTTCGTTGTCATTTGTTTATAAATATGTTTTGATTTCCTCTTTGATTTCTTCAGTGATCTTTTGGTTATTTAGTAGCATATTGTTTAGCCTCCTTGTGTTTGTGTTTTTTTACAGTTTGTTTTCCCTGTAAATGATTTCTAATCTCATAACGTTGTGGTTGGAAAAAAATGCTTGATACGATTTCAATTTTCTTTAATTTACAGAGGATTGATTTGTAACCCAAAATGTGATCTATCCTGGAGAACGTTCCATACACACCTCAAAAGAAAGTGTATTCTGCTGTTTTTGGATGGAATGTCCAATAAATATCAATTAAGTCTATCTGGTCTAATGTGTCATTTAAGGCTTGTGTTTCCTTATTAATTTTCTATCTTGATGATCTATCCATTGGTGTAAGTGGAGTGTTAAATTCTCCTACTCTAACTGTGTTACTGTCAATTTCCCTTTTATGGCTGTTAGCATTTGCCTTGTGAATTGAGGTGCTTCTATGTTAGGTGCATAAATATTTACAATTTTTATATCTTCTTCTTGGAATGATCCCTTGATCATTGTGTATTGTCCTTCCTTGTCTCTTGTAACAGTCTTTATTTTAAAGTCTATTTTGTCTGATATGAGTATTGCTACTCCAGATTTCTTTTGATTTCCATTTGCATGGTATATCTTTTTCCAGCCTCTCTACTTTCAGTCTGTATGTGTCCCTAGGTCTGAAGCACATCTCTTGTAGACAGCATGTATATGGGTCTTGTTTTTGTGTCCATTCAGCCAGTCTGTGTGTTTTGGTTGGAGCATTTAATCCATTTACATTTAAGGGAATTATTGATACATATGTTCCTTTTGCCATTTTCTTAATTGTTTTGGGTTTGTTTTTGTAGGTCTTTTTCTTTTCTTGTGTTTCCTGCCTAGAGAAGTTCCTTGAGCATTTGTTGTAAAGCTGGGTTGGTGGTGCCGAATTCTCTAAGCTTTGGCTTGTCTGTATAGCTTTTGATTTCTCCATCGAATCCGAAAGAGTGCCTTGCTGGGTAGAGTAATTTTGGCTGTAGGTTTTTCCCTTTCATCACTTTAAATATATCCTGCCATTCCCTTCTGACCTGCAGAGTTTCTGTTGAAAAATCAGCTGATATCCTTATGGAGATTCCTTTGTATATTATTTTTGGCTTTTCCCTTGCTGCTTTTAATATTTTTTCTTTGAATTTAACTTTTGTTAGTTTGATTAATATATGTCTCAGCATGTTTCTCCTTGGTTTTAATCTGTATGGGACTCTCTGTGCTTCCTGGACTTGGGTGACTATTTCCTTTCCCCTGTTAGGGAAGTTTTCAACTATAATCTCTTCAGATATTTTCTCAGACCCTTTCTATTCTTCTTCTGCGATCCCTGTTATTCGAGTGTTGGTGCATTTAATGTTGTCCCAGAGGTCTCTGAGACTGTCCTCATTTCGTCTCATTATTTTCCTTATTCTCCTCCATAGCAGTTATTTCCACCCTTCTATCATCCAGCTCACTTATCTGTTTTTCTGCCTCAGTTATTCTGCTATGGATTCTTTCTAGTGTATTTTTCATTTCATTTAATGTGCTGTTCATCACTGATTGCTTGTTCTTAGTTATTCTAGGTCCTTTTTAAACATTTCTTATATCTTCTCGATCCATGCCTCTATTCTGTTCCCGAGATCTTGAATCATCTTTACTATCATTACTGTGAATTCTTTTTCAGGTAGATTACCTATTTACTCTTCATTTATTTGGTCTTGTGGGTTTTTACCTTGCCCCTTCATCTACAATGTATTTCTCTGTTGTCTCATTTTTTCTAACTTTCTGCATTTGTGATCTCCTTTCTGCAGGCTGCAGGGTCATAGTTCCTCTTGCTTCTGTTTTCTGGTCCCTGGTGGATGAGGTTGGTCCAGGGTCTTTTGTAGGCTTCCTGGGAGGAGGGACTGGTTCCTGCACTCCTGTGGGTGGAGCTTAGTCTTTTCCCTCTGATGGGCAGGATCTCGTCATATGGTGTGTTTTGGGCTGTCTGTGAGCTTAGTACGACTTTAGGCAGCCTGTCTGCTTATGGGTGGGGCTGTATTCCTGTCTTGCTGGTAGTTTGGCATGAGGTGTCCAGCACTGGCGCCTGCAGGCAGTTGGGTGGAGCCGGGTCTTGGTGTTGAGATGGATACTCGAGGAGAGCACATGCCAATTAATATTCCCTGGGCCTGGGAATTCTCTGGTGGTACAGCATCCTGGATTCAGCACTTCCACCATGGAGGCCCAGGGTTGACCCCTGGCTGGGGAACCAAGAACCTGCAAGCTGCACAGTGCAGCCATAGAAGAAAGAAAAACAAAGGAAAAGAAATGAAACAACAAAAACCCAAGACAAATAGCAAAATCAAAAACAAACAGCAGCAACAACACAATAAAAAGGAAGAAAGAAAACAGACAAACCAAACCAAGATAAGTGATAAAAAGAAAACCAAACAAACAGAAACAAAGAAATGGACTAAAAAGGCATAAAAACCGGTAAAACAGGGCTTCCCTAGTGGCACAGTGGTTAAGAATCTGCCTGCCAATGCAGGGGACACGGGTTCAAGCCCTGCACCTGGAAGATCCCACATGCCGCGGAGCAACTAAGCCCGTGCGCCACAACTACTGAGCCTGCGCTCTAGAGCCCATGAGCCACAACTACTGAGCCTGAGTGCCACAACTACTGAAGCCCGCACACCTAGAGCCCGTGCTCTGCAACAAGAGAAGCTACCCAATGAGAAACCCGTGTACTGCAATGAAGAGTAGCCCTCACTCGCCGCAACTAGAGAAAAAAGCCCGCATGCAGCAACAAAGACTCAAGGCAGCCAAAAATTTTAAAAATAAATAAATAAATTTATTTTTTAAAATAATAAATAAATAAATAAAACACATAGAAACAATCAAAAAAAGAACAAAGACAAGAAAAAACACAAAACAACAAAAAAGTAAATAAAAATAGAAAAAATATTTTAAAAAATAAAACAATAATAAAAACATCAACTGAACAAAATGAAACAAGCAACAAAGGAATAATAGTAATAAGAATGTTTTCCTGGGGCCTCCTCTGTCAGTGTCCTTGCTCCCACAGTGAGCCACAGCCATCCTCCACCTCCCCAGGGGGCCCTACGATACCTCTAGGTAGGTCTTTGAACTGGCTGTGGGCACTGTGGGGCCAGTTCATAATCTGACCTGGCCCAACTCTCGCATGTACTTGCCCCCAAAGTCCACTGCTTTTATTGCTAGACTGGTCTCAGTTTTAGGAACACTTGTTGTCTATTCAGGTATTTCAGAGATGTAGGATTTATCAAGCCGATCATGTTGATTTAATCTGTGGCTATGCAGCTGCACAGAGATATTTCGGTTCTTCTTCCTTAGTCGCACCACCCCTGGGGCTCAGCTTTGGTTTTGGCCCCAAGTCTGCATGTTTGCCACCCTTAGGCATCTGTTCCCTGCCCAGGAGAGAGTGAGTGAAAGCAGTGGCTGATTGGGGCACGCTTACTCAGGCCACGGAGGGGTACGTTGGCCACAACTGGGGTGTGCACAAAGTGCCTGCGGCAGCAGTGACCAGCAGACAGTTGCAACAGACTGGGGCATGCTCACTCTGGTGGGAGTCCCTCCCAGTGCTCGCGGAGGCATGGACTAGTGTGTGGGGGAGGTAGCAGCCCCACCTCTTACGCACCACTCAACAATGACACCTCGTTTCCTAGGCAGACCATGTTTCGTCTAGGGCATTCCCGGCCATGGAGCCCCTCACTCCTGTTCCCTCTGTTGTATCTGTGCAGCCAACAGTGGTCCTCTCCCCAGATCCGCTCTCTCTCTCTCTTTTTTTTTAAAATCTTTATTGGAGTATAATTGCTTTACAATGTTGTGTTAGTTTCTGCTGTATAACAAAGTGAATCAGCTATATGTATACATATATCCCCATATCCCCTCCCTCTTGAGCCTCCCTCCCACCCTCCCTATCCCACCCATCTCGGTGGACACAAACCACTGAGCTGATCTCCCTGTGCTATGCAGCTGCTTCCCACTAGCTATCTATTTTACATTTGATGGTGTATATATGTCAATGCTACTCTCTCATTTCATCCCAGCTTCCCCTTCCCCACCACCCCCATGTCCTCAAGTCCATTCTCTACGTCTGCATCTTTATTCCTGTCCTGCCACTAGGTTCATCAGAACCATTTGTTATTAGATTCCATATATATGTGTTAGCATACAGTATTTGTTTTTCTCTTTCTGACGTACTTCACTCTGTTTGACAGACTCTAGGTCCATCCACCTCACTATAAATAACTCAATTTCATTTCTTTTCATGGCTGAGTAATATTCCATTGTATATATGTGCCACATCTTCTTTATCCATTCATCTGTCAATGGACATTTTGGTTGCTTCCACTCTCTTAACCCCATACTTTAGCACTCAGCCCCTGCCAACATTGGCAGATTCCCATCTCAAGCAGGGGCGCCCAGGGCTGATTCTGGAGGAGGCTTTGTGATGGGCAGCACTCAGAACCTTGGAGCCTACACGGGCAGAGGAGGCCTTGGCTTGAGGGGTGGGTGAGCCTGCTCAGATGGGTGCCCCTCCCAGTACCCACGGAGGCTGAAGCCAGCGGGTGGTGAAGAGGGTTGCAGTGGTGACCCCACCCCTTGCACGCCACTCAACAATGACGCCTTGTTTCTATGGTGTCCCAGGCTTGCACTGTCCTGGGCTTGCAACACTCTTGCACTGTTGGTGGGAAGGCAGTTCCTTTTAAGCTTCTGAGCATCATGCCTTTAAATTCAGAGCTGCTCCTCTTTGGGACCTTTGTGTTCTTTTCTGTAGGTGCCTGTCATGTTTATCTTTATTCTCCCAATGCACTTTTCACCTGAGCTTTTCCACTCAAAAGACATTCTTTTAGCATGGTGCTACCCATATATAAGAATTTCATGAACAAGTTATTTCCCTATTCATCAATGGCAGGAAACTGAGAATTCATGTAAATTCTCAGTCAGTAAGAGCACTGACTTTTAGAATGGGAAATGGAGCTAAGCATAATATTTGAAAAGAGATGGTCATAAAATGGAGAGAATGACAGATCAGGATATGAATAATACTAAAATGGAAACTATATGCATACCTTGTTGTGGGTCTGAATGGAAGCTAGAAACCTTGAACACTTCCACCATCTTTTGGTACAGGAGAAATTGAAGTTCTCTTTTCTCTCCCTCCATGGGCCAAGCCTAATTATAAATGCAACAACATCTCTGAGCACTTTGTCACTTCTAGTAGTTGAAAATTAAGTTATTACACACATTTTTTTAATGATTTAAAATGTTATTTTTTTAAATTAAGAAAATTAAAAAATAAAAACGTTTTTCTCAAGCTTCATAATCATCTGAGGTGCATTTGTAAGAGGTTATAAATTTGGAAAATGAAAGTGAACCTTTGCAGATGTAATAGTTCTGTGAATTGACCTGAAATGTAACTGTTTTAGCATCAGGAGTAATGTGACTCATTCTTCAGAACCAAATTTGAAAATTACTAATGCTAAAAGTGAACCGGTATTGAGAACTCCCTCCTGAATCTTTAAATGCTATAAACTTGTAACATCAATAATGTATTATGGCATAAGTGGTACAGTGTTGTAGGACTCAAGCACTGAGGTCAATCACATAAAAATTATATGGACACAATAATAAAAGCATATAGGCATTTACATAGCTTAATCTTACTATGACTTCCTCATGCTTTCTCAAATCTGTTACAATAGCACAGATCAATATTAAAATTCTAAATTCAACAATCATAAATATGGGAATTTTATCTATATTAAAAACTTAGAAATGTGCAGCTTCCCTTTTAAATGTTTATACTTTTTCACTTAAAACATACATCCAGGGTATATGCCCAGGATGTATGTTTTAAGTGAAAAAGTATAAACATTTAAAAGGGAAGCTGCACATTTCTAAGTTTTTAATGGAAAAAAAAAAAAAAAGAGGTCATGAAGAACCTAGTGGCAAGATGGGAATAAAGACACAGACCTACTAGAGAATGGACTTGAGGATATGGGGAGGGGGAGGGGTGAGATGTGACAGGGTGAGAGAGTGTCATGGACATATATACACTACCAAATGTAAAATAGATAACTAGTGGGAAGCAGCCGCATAGCACAGGGAGATCAGCTCGGTGCTTTGTGACCACCTAGAGGGGTGGGATAGGGAGGGTGGGAGGGAGGGAGATGCAAGAGGGAAGAGATATGGCAACATATGTATATGTGTAACTGATTCACTTTGTTGTAAAGCAGAAGCTAGCACACCATTGTAAAGCAATTATACTTCAATAAAGATGTTTAAAAAAAAAAAAAAAAACATACATCCATTGCCACATTTTAACCTGAAATATGTTTTAAGATTGCATTGTAATTAATCTTTTTAATGTAATTGGCTAACAGAAAAGTCCACAAGGAGGAAAAATGCTTTATTATAATCAACAACTTTTAGTTAAGGTATTTATTTTGAACAGATTATAAAATGACTGCCTATTTAGAACAACTGATAAACACATTGTGATTATGGTGCTTATAAAAAGAATTTCATATGTTGTCCACAGAGCTTAATGTCAGTACTAGTGTTTATAGAGAATGAATTTCCTTTAAAATGTTATTCATCTATAGTTAGACTCAAACCACAAGCTTATTTCTATGTTTCCTTATAAGCAAAACCTACTCCAATTTTAGTGGAACAAATAGCTAATGAATCTCATTGAAAGGAAAAATGGGTTCTTTAGAATTGTTTAACTTCAGTTTTACTTTATACACATTTTTAAAACTTCGGCCATCACATTTTAAAAACTTCAGTTATCACGGGCATAAAAATTAGTATGACAGTCATAGAGAAAGTGTCCACCTCAAGGTGTTGCAACTAAGAATTTTTACTTAAAGATAGATTAGACTACATGAGGTCAACTCTAAGTATATCTACCTATATTTTCTCACATCCCGATACTAATTTCACCTGTCATATACAGGCATATCTCATTTTACTGTACTTTGCTTTATTGCACTTCAAAGATACTGTGTTTGTTTTATTACAAATTGAAGGTTTGTGGCAACCGTGCTTCAAGCATGTCTATTGGCATCATTTTTCCAACAGCAGTTTCTCACTTTGGGTCCCTGTCACATTTTGGTAATTCTCACAATATTTCAAACTTTTTCATTATTTGTTTTGGTGAGCCGTGATCGGTGATCTTTGATGTTACTATTGTAATTGTCTTGTGGCACCAAGAACCATGCCCATATAAGGTTGTGAACTTAATTGATAAATGTTGTGTGTGTTCTGACTGCTCCACAGACCTGCCTTTTCCCCATATCTCTCCCTGTCCTCGGACCTTCCTATTCCCTGAGACACAACAATATTGAAATTAGGCCAATTAATAACCCTACAATAGCCTCTAAGTGTTCAAATGAAAGAGTCGCACATCTCTGACTTTAAATCAAAAGCTAGAAATGAGTAAGCTTAGTGAGGAAGGCAGGTAGAAAGCCCAGATAGGTTGAAAGCTAGGCTTCTTACACCAAACAGCCAATTTGTGAATACAAAGGGAAAGTTATTGAAATGTAAAATGCTGCCCCAGTGAAGAAGTGAACGATAAGAAAGCAAAACAGCCTTATTGCTGATATGGAGAAAGTTTTAGTGGTCTGAATACATTAAACAACAGATTTTCAATGTAGATGAAGCAGGCTTTCTAATGGAAGAAGATGCCATCTAGGACTTTCGTAGCTAGAGAGAAGTCAGTGCCTGGCTTCAAAGGTTCAAAGGACAAGGTGACTCTCTTGTTAGGGGCTAATGCAGATGGTGACTTTAAGTTGAAGCCAATGCTCATTTACCATTCTGAAAATCCTTGGACCCTTAAGAATTATGCTAAATCTTTTCTGCTTGCACTCTATAAATGGAACAACAAAGCCAGGATGACAGCACATCTGCTTACAATATGGTTTACTAAATATCTTAAGCCCACTGTTGAGACCTACCATTCAGAAAAAAAGTTTCTTTTCAAAATATTACTACTCATTTACAATGCACCTGGTCACCAAAGAGCTCTGATGGAGATGTACAACAAGATTAATGTTCTTTTCATGCCTATTAACACAATATCCTTTCTGCAGCCCATGAACTTATTTTGACTTTCATGTCTTGTTATTTAAGAAATACATTTTGTAAGGATGTAGCTGCCATAGACAGTGGTTCCTCTGATGGATCTGGTCAAAGTAAATAGAAAACCTTGTGGAAAGGACTCACCATTCTAGATGCTATTAAAGACATTAGTGATTCATGGGAAAAGGTCACAATATTAATATTTAACAGGAGTTTGGAATAACCCACCCTCATGGATGACTTTGAGTGATTCAAGATTTCAGTGAAGGAAGTAACTGCAGATGTGGTGGAAATAGCAAGAGAATTTGAATTAGAAGTGGATCCTAGAGATGTGACTGAATTGCTGCAATCTCATGATAAAACTTCAGTGGATAAAGAGGTGCTTCTTATGGATGAACAAAGAACGTGATTTCTTGAGATGGAATCTACTCCTGAGGAAGATACTGTGAAGGTTGTTGAAATGACAACAAAGGATTTAGAATATTACATAAACTTGGTTGATAAAGCAGTAGCAGGGTTTCAGAGGATTGACTCCAATTTTGAACGAAGTTCTGCAGTGGGTAAAATGCTATCAACATTGCATGCTACAGAGAAATCGTTCATGAAAGGAAGAATCAATTGATGTGGCAAACTTCACTGTCATAAGAAATTGCCACAAGCACTCCAACTTTCAGCAGTCACCACCCTTATCAGTCAGCAGCCATCAACAATGAGGCAAAATCCTCCACCAGCAAAAAGATTATGATTCACTGTAGGCTCAGGTGATGGTTAGCATTTTTTAGCAATAAAGTATTTTAAATTAATGTATGTACATTGTTTATTTAGGCAATGCTATTGTACACTTTAATAGACTACAGACTAGTGTAAACACAAATTTTACATGCACTGGGAAACCAAAAATTTATGTGACTCACTTTATTGCAATATTCACTTTTATTTATTTATTTATTTATTTATCTATTTATTTTAATAAGACCTAGCTTCTCATTTGACTTGAAGTCTTTATTTATTTCTCCCTGCATGGTTGTCTCTGTTCTAGCTCTAAGACCTCAGTGTGAAGGAGGAGTGGCTTCTTCACGCCCCCCCGCCCTTTTTTTTGGCCACACCACTCAGCTTTTGGGATCTTAGTTCCCCGACCAGGGATTGAACCCAGGCCCTTGGCAGTGAGAGCAAGGAGTCCTAACCACTGGACCACCAGGGAATTCCCGATATTCGCTCTATTGTGGTGGTCTGGAACCAAACCCTCAATGTCTCTGAAGAGTGCCTGTAATCTGAAATATTCTATGGAGTTATCTCTGTCTCTGTGAAGGGATATCTGTTTGGATTTGGTGGCCATTCTAAGCATTGCCTTAAGATTATATAGGTAGATGTAGTAAGCATTCAGAAAAGGAAATATGCATAATTACTGTGGACTCAAGGTAGCTGAGATATATAGATAAATTGTTGGTATGTAGTGATAACTGCAAAATACTCATTTTTCAAGGAAAAGTGAGTTAAAAGTACATTAATTTTAAATCTCAGTCCTATAGATATTATGACCATTAGAAATAGACTTCCACTTTTAATTTGCATTCTCTGTAATCAGGCAACGAAATCACTGGAGCTCTCTATTGTTACAGAGATCACTTTTATCCCATTTGAAGCAACTCACTTACTTTGCCTTTCACTGCTTTTATTATCTCTGACTGGTATCATGTGCTTTGGGTTAGCACCATAAACAAGCAAGAAAAAATGTTTTCTGCTGGGAATTCTTTTTTTTTTTTTTTTTAAGTCTTGGGAATTTTTTTAAAAACATCAAACCTTACTTAAGATACTTTGGTTAAAAGGTTTATTTTATTTGTTTCTACATAGCTATTGCAGTACTTTACTCCTTCTACAATTACTCCTGTACTCCCCAGCAATTATTAAATCAAAAGAATATGGTTTGAGTAGCCAACAACTCGATTGACGTCACTATATTTGTGAAAGGCAAAAGTACAAAACAGTAGACATCTTACATTTTTTAAATCACAGAGCCAGACACAAAGTATTGACCATGATGGCTTATAGGTTCATTGTTATCCCAGTCAGTATTTTATTAAATTTTCTCTCAGATTTGAATGAGTCAGATATCAATAAGTGTTTTCTCTTAGGTTAATGTAATACTTCACTCTTTTCTTTTGACAGGGTGAAAATAACGTGAGACATTTCTGTGAGATGATTAATGCTTGTTTCATAGATTTTCTTTTAATTTAGTGCATTATACTATGAATGTTAGATAGGGTATTCTACCATCTTATTGAATACCACATGGAAACATCAAAGTAATATCATTTGTAATCATAATGTTTTCTTCTTGATATACAAAAATACTACTTTTTTTCTGAAATAGGTATCTATTTTTAAAGGGATAATGGTTGTTTGTGAGTAAACCATTGCTTAATTAAATACTGCATTGTCATTTCTTACCATTTCTCACAGACATTAACATTCTTTCTTGGAAACAAATGCAGTATACTAGATAAAATATCCAACACCTTTTTCCAGTCAGCAAATAATACTTCTTTGGACTGGTAAAATATATATGATCAAAAACTCTTTGTCTGTTTATCTATATGTAGGCCTATGTATATATGTCTTAACCGTTCCTAAAGCACAGGAGTCCGTTTCTATATATCATCATTTACGATAGATAGTGGTACAAGTTAGACTTATATTTTAGAATTGTAATACAAACTTTATAAAGATTTTCTATTACCTTTAATGTTTATTTGAAAAAATAATATTGGACTGTTACAAAGTAAAAATAGGAAGTCTAGATGTTTAAAGGAACATTCACTTTGATCAGAATTATCTACATTATTCAATGTAATGCTTTAAATTAAATAGAAATAGCCAAATTCTATGAGGGACTAGTTATTGCTATTGGGACTACTGTTCCTTTACTCTTCTTTCTGAGTTTCTTTTAGATTAATGATTATTAAGTGTGGTTCTCTTACCAGCAGCATCAACATCACCTGGGAAGTTGGTAGAAATGCAAATATTCAGGCCCTACCTCCGACCCGAAGAAGAAACACTGGAGTCGGGACCCAGAATTCTATGTTTACAGACCCTCCATGTAATCCTGATGTGTCCTAAGTGTGTGTGTGCGTGTGATATGTGTGTATATATATATATATATATATATATATATATATATATATATATATATATATATATATATATATATAATTTGTAGGACTACTGGCCAGGAGTCATCAGATTACTTGGATATAACATTATTAAATGACTCTATTATTACTTGCTTTTTTTCTCCCTCCAGTCCTGGTTGATTCATTACTTTCTTTAGTGATAAGATGAAAATTCTTATCTTCACTGAAGGATCCACTGAATCATCATATCAATTCAACTGTACTGCATCCTTGAAAGTGTTCCTTCCAAAGTAAATCTTAAGTCTTTTTCTCTTTGAAAATAACATTCTAATATTAATACAAATATGAAAACAATGGCTAAGTTCTTCATCTCCCATACAGTAGTGGTAGGGGGAACAATTATATTTTATTATACGAGTATCTATTCACAGTCCTTTGTGAAATCTTGGCAACTCACTCATTTTGCCTTGCATTACCAGTAAATTGCGAGAAGGCAGAGAGTCAGAATAAGATTTATATGCTCTGTTAAAATAGTGAACTACTGCTGATCTTCATATTTGGAGAATAATGAGGAATTTCAGATTTTGTGCTTCTGTTTGGGCTTATGTGGCAAATTATTGAAAAATTTCTGCCTTGAATTTGAGTTATTAGTCCATGAAAATATACCTCATGCTCCATAAATATACTTTCAGTAACTAAGAATTGTACTGTACCCAAGACAGAAACATAAGCAATATTGATGGCTTTGTTGGAGTTTTCAAACTTCTAATATGATAGTCATCCAAAGTCTATATTTAGCCATGCTTTCTGGTTCATCAAATCAAATCAAATTTCCCGACAAGTTTTGTTACTTTTTTGTCTTTGATATTAAGTATTTGATTCTGCTATATGAGGTGTGACAGTTAAATGCTGAGCCATAATCTACACATGAAAGATAAATCATTATTTTAATGTTATATTTGAAATTTGTACTTATAGCATTAATTGATATTGTACATTATGTGAAAATGAATAGTAGATGTGCCAAAGAAGCATAACATTACTCTCAAATCTTGATTATCCATGTTAATAGAAGTGAGCATTAGTGGAAGTGTGTATAGATTTCAGATCAATATAAGTGACATATTTATTCCATTCTGACATATATTTCATTATATTTTGTGTGCTCATATATGTCTATATGTGTGTCTGTGTTTGTGTGTATGTGTGTGTATCACAGATTTGTTATCATAGATAATAATGTGTGTATCATAGATGTATTTTTATAATTATTTTCCTAAGGCTATTTTTAAAAATTCTAATTTGCATTCCCTGTGCATGAAGCTGTAGAGGTGTTCAGTGAGATGGTGGCTCAGAAATCTTTGGTTGTTAATGAGGTATTAATTCAATAGAAAAATAAGCTTGATTTTAAAAATTGTATGTAGTTGTAGATAAAGAAAGGTAAAAATACTAACTGGTTTTTAAAGCCCTGGTTTTGAACAATTAAGTAATATATTGCTCAATCTAGGACACAGGTTTCCCACATCCTAGCAAGTTGGCTTCACTGTTACCTTTTTTAACAAGAAATACTAGGCCTGAAATATTCTATATGTGTATTTTTTAAAGCTCTCTAGATAATTCTGAAGACCATAAAGTTTGGGTATCATTAACATAGGTAATTAAGCATCAACTAGATAGTTGCACAATTATGATCAGTTTTCCTACACCACTCTCCTATTATAAAGTGAAGTTAAACTTTGGACCTCTTTCTTTTTTTATTTTAATTTTACTGGAGTATAGTTGATTTACAATGTTGTATTAGTTTCAAGTGTACAGCAAAGTGATTCAGTTACACGTATACATACATTTATTCATTTTCAGATTCTTTTCTCATATAGGTTACCACACAGTATTGAGTAGAGTTCCCTGTGCTATACAGTAGGTCCTTGTTGGTTATCTATCTTATATACAGTAGTATGTGTATGTTCATCCCAAGCTCCTGATTTATCCCTCTCCACCACATTTCCCCTTTAGTAACTATAAGTTTGTTTTTGATATCTGTAAGTCTGTTTCTCTTTTGTAAATAAGTTCATTTGTATCGCTTTTTAAATTAGATTCCACATATGAATGATATCATATGACATTTGTCTTTCTCTGACTTACTTCACTTAGTATGATAATCTCTAGGTCCATCCATGTTGCTGCAAATGGCATTATTTCATTCTTTTTTATGGCTGAGTAAAATTCCGTTGTATATATGTACAACATCTTTATCCATTCCTCTGTTGATGGACGTTTAGGTGGCTTCCATGTCTTTGCTATTGTAAATAGTGCTGCAGTGGACATTGGGGTGCATGTATCTTTTCAAATTATGGTTTTCTCCAGATATATGCCCAGGAGTGGGATTGCTGAATCGTATGGTAGTTCTATTTTTAGTTTTTTAAGGAACATCCATACTGTTCTTCATAGTGGTTGTACTAGTTTACATTCCCGCCACAGAGTAGGATGGTTCCCTTTTCTCCACACCTTCTCCAGCATTTATTGTTTGTAGACTTTTTGATCATGGCTATTCTGACCAGTATGAGGTGATACCTCATTGTAGTTTTGATTTGTATTTCTCTAATAATTAGTGATGCTGAGCATCTTTTCATGTGCCTTTTGGCCATTTGTATGTCTTCTTTGGAGAAACTGGACCTCTTTCTCATCTTTGCAAGATCTTACTGTGATTCTATTCAGGAAACAAAATTATGTCCCTTCCTTTCCTCTAATATCTATGAGAAGATTCAACATATAAAGCAAGGCTTCTGATTTCTTGATGTGAAAGGTACCTTTTTGATAAAGAACTCCTGCATTCTGGTAATTAGATAGTTAAATTATTCATTTCTTTAGATGGTTTTATTTGCACATAAAGGTCCTGGAAACTTCTGTATGGAAAAGAATTTGGTAACTTCAGTAATGTCAGTATGCCAATGTAAATGATCTCCTTTATTTTCAGATCATTGGTGATTAGAAGTATAGATTAAATGGGGATTGTAGGCCTGGGATTAGGCCATTGAATTTTTTTTGTTTTTTGGCCACACCACGTGGCTTGTGGGATCTTAGTTCCCCAACCAGGGGTTGAACCCATGCCCTTGGCAGTGAGAGCATAGAGTCCTAACCACTGGACCGCCAGGGAATTCCCTAAGTCATTGAATTTTTAACTTTTAGCTAATATTGACACAGGAAATTTGCCATTAAGGAAAAGAAAATTGCCATTTGCAAAAGAAATTTGCATATTAAAAAGGAATTTGGGAACTTTTTTCTATATCAATTAAAATTGCATAGTTTATATGTGATATTTCTAAAATATTTATTAGGTAAATGATTGAACTCCCTAAAGTCTTACATGAAGCCAGCCAATGTTATTAACTATTACTTTTCCAGATGGAGAATTTGAGGATAACAAACTTTGTTAGCTTCAAATAATTCAGTGATAATTCCAGGAAAATTAATTAGAAAATAAGCATGCCAGTTCTTATTGCATATTCTATCCTTCTTGTAGCATTTTGTTCTTTCCATTGTCCTAAAGACACTATAAAGATCATTTCACTTAACGGATGAATGACCAAAATCCAACAACCTGATGTGTAGTCAGTTCAGTTCATTCATCTTTAAGGATTGATTTGGATATTGACATAGCTGATAAAACTGTATGAACATTGGCAATTAATGTGGCTTAAAATGAAACACACAGCACATTATGTGGGCCATTTCATCACATAATAAAAATAAATACTCTAATTCATATACATGGGGATTTCATATAAAGAAACAAAATAGGTTTAGCCTTCTCACTGACACAGATCTGCCATTGCTTAATTAGCCTTTTGCAAAATGCTTGGGCTGTCAAAGTTGGTTCTACAGATGTGAAATAAGATGATTCTCTTTGCTCTAGTTCTACTGGGGAAATATAGAAATATACAACACCAAATTCTAAATATTTAGATTCTGTTCTAATGGCTCTCTAGATAAGCAAAATATGAATACTATCTATACAAATCTGTCTTAAGCTTTGTATAATTTTTATTTCTGGAATTCAGGAAAGAGTGCCTAAACCCAAAGCTACATCCATAATGAACTTTATTTACTAGATTTATTGCTTAAATAGCTTAAGAGTATTTGAAGATCCATGTAATAACTGTAATTGTACCTAATTATATAATAGTATAATTATATTTAATCATATTTATAGTGTCTATAATTTTAGCTTCCTAATATTCCCCCAACTATAAAATTTTCTGAGCATGTCATATTACACATCTGCAGAAAACATTTTTTTTAAATCAGGAATCTTATGCTTTTGTATAATCTTGCTCTCATTTTGGAGACAAATTTAGTAATATTATTTGTTTTTTATTTTAAAATGACATTCATTACTTCTTTTAACCAACATTTCTTTAAGGGCTACCAGGAACATAGAGAAGGTGTTGCATTAGGTACTCTCCTTATCCTCAAGCAATTCAAGGAATTAATAATCTAATAATGGACTTCAGTAACATTCTTTAAAATGAGAGCAGTAATATATATGAAATTGAATAATAGAATGTTCTGATGCTTTTGTATTAAAGATGCTATATATTGCTTTTAAACATTATGCTGTTCAGTCAATTGGGTCTACCACACACAGACGTGCTATCTGATCTCACTTTAAATTCATGACAGTTAACCTCAATTATGTGCTCTGATTATCTCATGAACAAAATTTATACCACCAAACAAATATACTTGTTGTAGTATTTACATGAGGAAAGATTGAGAAAGGCCACGGTTTCACATCAAAAATAATTACAACTCTAACAAATCCCTGAGAATGTCTGTTTACATGCACCAATCAATCTAACAATTTTGACATAATCATAGTGGCTTTTATTTCACTTATAGATTTGAACACAATTAGATACATTGATAATTTACTGCCTAGTATTAGTCTGATTTATGTTGCAGGTAACTCTATTTTTTACTTTTCATATGCTTTAGCTATAACACTGATTTCAAGATGCTAAATTTCTTCTCAATATTTTGCTTACTTTCTAGTTGACCTACTGACTTCATAATGTCTGAAATCAGATTCAGCAATCTCACTTGGGATCAAGTTATAACACTGCATCAAGTGTTAGATGAAGTAATTCCAATTCATGGAAGGGGGAATTTCCCCACATTGGAGGTAAAACCAAAAGATATCATTCATGTTGTGAAAGGTCAACTGATAGAGCAAGGAATTATTGTTAAAGATACCCGATTGAATGGTTCCACAGCAAGTTACGTACTTGCAAGCCACAATGGCATGAGCTATAAGGATCTGGATGTTATTTTTGGTATTGAACTACCAAGTGATCAAGAATTTCAGCTTGTTAAGGATGTAGTTCTAGGTTGCCTACTCGACTTTTTACCAAAAGGTGTAAAAAAGGAAAAGATCACCCTAAAGACTATGAAAGAGGCTTACGTGCAGAAGATGGTCAAAGTTTGCAATAAGCATGATCGTTGGAGTCTCATCTCTCTTTCAAATAACGCTGGCAAGAATGTAGAGCTAAAATTTGTGAATTCACTGAGACGACAATTTGAATTTAGTGTAGATTCCTTTCAAATTGTCTTGGATCCCATGTTAGATTTCTACAGTGACAAAAGTCGTAAGCTAACCAAAGAATTATATCCTGTTGTGGTAGCTGAAAGCATGTATGGAGACTTCCAAGAAGCAATGACACACTTGCAGCACAAGCTTATATCTACCAGAAAACCTGAGGAAATTAGAGGTGGTGGCCTTTTGAAATACAGTAACTTGCTGGTTCATAACTTTAAGCCAGTTTGTGAAGCAGAAATCAAGACCCAAGAACGTTATATGTGTTCTAGATTCTTCATTGATTTTCCTGATGTAGCAGAACAGCGAAAGAAGATTGAATCATACCTCTACAACCATTTCATAGGTGAAGAAAAGAGAAAGTATGACTACCTAATGACCTTGCATGGAGTTGTGAATGAAAGCACTGTTTGCCTCATGGGTCATGAAAGAAGACAGACCCTCAATATGATCACCCTTATGGCTTTAAAAGTACTTGGAGAACAGAATATCCTACCTAATACAAGCAAGGTAACTTGCTTTTATCTGCCTGCTCCATACTTTGCTGCTGGGGGAGGGTCCCCTACGTATTATGTAACATCTGGACTACCACCTACATTGTTTCAGCCATACCACCCACTACACTTTCATGTGCCAAATGGTATGGCTTTAAAAAAAAAAAAGCAGTAGAAACTTTGCTTTAATTAAACACCTCTTAAAAGCAAGTTTCCAAATTCCATAAAATTTAAGCTCTATTTTTATTTTTATGTAGTTACCAACTATTTTTCATCAATTATAGCTTAAACCATCACAGTAAATACAATATCATCTGTGAAATGACCTCTTTAAATGATTTTCAAATGTTATCAATTAGCTATAACAACTTTTAACTGTTGTGGACCACTTAAAATGATTTTCAAGTCTGACTGACTACTTATGACTTTCAAATTTTCTATGACAAATACATTAGAGATGCCTGCATCTTTGATTAAAATATAAAAGAACAGACTCATATTTTAAAATCCAGACGTACAGTAAAGACCAGTGCAAACATTTTTGCATTCAGTCAATTTCTTTGTTACCTTCACTTCATTTTTTGCTAGTGAATATTACCATCAATGAATTTTCAATACCTAACAAAAATGCCTAATTTCAAAGACAACAGATTCAGAAGATATTAAAACCCTGGGCTTTGCAAGCATATATTTTGTTTCCCAATTGAATTGGGTTAGATACAAAATCCTACTATAGTTTGAAGGAACACTGAAAAAATGATTCTGGAAAACACTGGCCATTAGTAATTTATCAACTATCAAATAAGTTGACTTGTGGATCTGAAGAATAGTACCGTCCAGCTGGACAGCCAATACTGTGACCACTTATACAGATTTCTTCATTTTCCCCCAAACAAGTTGAAAAGAATGAAAATGACCAACTCTGAATGTGAAAGTTTTCTATCATCATCTGTTAAAAAGAGACTCTACATATCAAACAGCAAAAAGCAGGCAGAGGTTTTTAGCTATTGCATTTACCATTTTTATGACCGACTTGACCAACATCTTAATATGTGGAGACGTTCAGTGTTAGTAAGTGAAAATATTTTCATTATTACTAAATGAGGCTTTTTTCCATCTTGCCTTTACCAAAGATCAGTTTCTAACATGACACTCAAGTGCCTCCTCATGTGAGATTTTGCATAACGCTATAATTTATTCAACAATTGTATATGTTCATCAGGTATCATCTGCATATCTACTCACTACATCAAATATGCAGCTAGCACGTCTTCCAGTGGGATTAAAACTGTATTTTCTTCCTGTAATGAAGAAAATAATCCATGACCAATATTACCTGGGATGACAGAAGGGGAGGAGCTGTCCTGAATGAATATAGATAAGACCATCAGATAACTTCACTATTTTTACTTGCTTCTGATTTTTTATGAGTTTCCATCTCAGTTTTCATTGACCATTGCAAGGTTTTCCATCACAACATGATCCAACAGGCATATCCTGAGAATTTGTCACTTACAGACTGTGCTTAATCTGTCTTCTCTATATTACAGTATTGGACAAAAGAAGTACACTAAAGATGGCATTTTCAAATAACCAATATTTATGAAATGTTTTATACCACAGTACCACTGGCCATCAGTATATGAATATATATATAATATATATATATATATATATATATATATATATATATATATATATATATATATATATCTCACAACCGTGAAGCTTTAAAACATTGTATGGATTCACTTCCTTGCTTGGGACAAATAAAGAATTTTAAAATACTATATTAAAGAGAAAATTCAGTCATCTATCTGCATAATGTATTGGCAAAAAATGATTGATCTTTCTGCCCTAAATATACTGTTTAGTTTTCAGTTAATGAGAGTGCGTCTTTTTAATTTTTTTTAACATCTTTATTGGAGTATAATTGCTTTACAATGGTGTGTTAGTTTCTGCTTTATAACAAAGTGAATCAGTTATACATATACATATATCCCCATATCAATGAGAGTGCTTCTACGTAAAACTGAAGGATTTTATGCTATATTAACAGTACCAAAAAAATTACAGAAGATATAGGAAAAGTATTTAAGAATAAAAGAACTATGATAGTGATGAGTCAGGGGTAAAGGTTCAGTATTTTCCAGAGTAGCATTTTATGCTGAATAGCAGAATTTTGAAGCTATTTGGAAACATCTTATCACCCATGTGCTCCCTTAGTTTCCTTTGGTCCTTTTGAGAATTTGAACTCCTTCCCTGAAAAGCAAATCCCCTATGGTATTCTCCTGCTGGGAAAATGGCCTGAAAGCTATATGCTTCCTCCTACCATGTCAAGCATGTGTTTCCATTATAGCAAAGAAGCTCAGAATTAGCATTTAAAAAGTTCAGATTTTTCTCAAGAGAGAGAATCCAAACTGGTTGAAGGGAATGGTATCACTAAAGAGAAAGCTATAGCTTTATCTATCATGGCTTTCTTTCTGTCGATACCATTATCAAGCTAGACTGTCCTCTTTGCTCCCAACTCAAGCAGAAAAATATTTATCCTCAATAGTGTATGAATATCTCTCCAAGATTAGGCTAGTTGGGTTGAGAAGCAGTATTATCTCATTCTGTTCATTAGGATAATAAATGGAAAAGTTTTTTTTTTTTTTATAAGGAAATGAGTGCTAGCCTCTTGGCCTAAAGGAGCTAATAGAAGTTAGTTAAAAATATAACTCTATAGCATGTCATCCCATTACAAGAGAGAAATAGTGCTGTCTTTTCTTATTTTATTTTACACAATTCAAGACTGAGTTTTGGCTCAGGAGTTTTGTTTTGTTTTGTTTTCCCTCCAGAAACCTAACCAAAACCAAAAAAAGAAAAACCTTTTGATATACTTCTAGCATTCATATCAGTGGGACATATTTAGTGTCAGTTATTGGTACATATTTTTGAAAACTAAAATATTCTTGCATTTCACAAATATTCACATGGTATTATCAAAGTTTTACTACTAGAGTATTTGTAACTTTTAAATTCAGAGTTATTCTAATAGTGACTGATGTCCCGTTTAGTCAAAGAAAACTGAAGAGAAGGATTAAGTATTGTTTTAAATGAGAGCCCAGCTAAATTAAAGTCAAAATATCAGAGCTAGAAAAGTTGTGAATCTTTCAAAAAATTGGGAAAGCTCCTGGGCCCAAATTCCATTTTTTATATTATCTCAGAAAGGCTCTATTAAAATACCTCCAAATTGAAGCAATTTTAAAATTTGCCTTTAGCCACCTTTTTGTTTTAGACATTGATAAAGATATCAATATGCAAAACGCCTGAGATCTGATTAAAACTCCTTTCATTCGATGGATCTATTATCTGAAAATATTCACCCAATTTTAAAAATATAAATTAAAGTGTATATTTGAGAAAATTTTTGAAGTTTAAAGATTGTAATGCTTTTCAAAATTATATCAATATATGAATACAGCAGTTCCATTTATAGAAGATTTTTTAAAAATAAGTAACTCTATAAATTAACATTACAACAGGATTGGGAGATATGTGGGACTACAGTTTGGTAAACATTCTTATGAAGTCCATTTTGGCAAGGCATAAAACCCAACATTTTAACCTGCTTTGGGATTCATTTGCTTTACCATTATAAACGAAATACATTAATGTTTTGTTTTCAGTTCTGCTATTATTTTAGTGGTTCTATTTTATATGTTATAATGATAAAATTTATGAAATAAGTATAGGAAATTGTATTGCTAATCCACTGCTTCATTTATGAACATATTTTCAGCATGTGTAATTGGAGGCAGGTAATTTGTTGGAACATCAGCTCTTAAGTACTTTCTTAAGGAAACAGTTTTCCTTGAATTTTTTGAGTTTGAGCAAAATATACTATTTTGAATATATGCTATCTGGAAACCAATTTAACATGTAACAGGTGATCTTTAAACTCAACTCATTGTACTTTTTGTTTTGCTTTGCTTTAATATGGGGAACTGTAAGGTTATTTTTCACACAGTTGTTGTGTCTACATGGATTGTATTAGTGTTTGAAACAGCAACAGAAACCCTTTTTGTTTAGATTTAGCCCTTAAAAGAGCAACAGAAAATTTATAAATGACTTTGTTGTATTGGATTGGCCAAAAAGTTCGTTCGGGTTTTTGGTACCATCTTATGGAAAAACCCAAATGAACTTTTTGGCCAACCCAATACATGTGCTTTTTATGACCCTTCAAAATAAAAGCAAATCGAACTCCCTATTCTAGAAAAAGAATACTATATTGATATACCTCTCAGTACTTTATGGCCAAGATGTTAACCCCTATAAATGCATAAGCGGCTTTCCCAAGAGAGAAATATCTTGAGAGGGCCCTCTTGGCAAAATTCTCTCTCATGACCCCTAGTTAAAAGTGATGGATTGACTAACCCTGTTAAATCCAACTCAAGTAGTTTCATGATGATTTATGAAAATTTACATTTTATACATTCTAGACTAGTGATAGTATTTGAACCATTCTTTAAAATTCTAATAAGTAGTCCATTTTCCTTATAAATAAAGTATGACCAAGTCACACTAGGTCCTTTGGCTCAACTAGAGAACCCAGAAGCCTAAGATTGAATCCTGTTTCAGCACTGGTGCAGCCCTGGAGAATCAGTAGGGGAGATTTGGTCACCATGAAAATGACAGTAGAGAGTGGTATGAGGTTCAGACTACTATCTTATTCAGCAATTTTACTTTTATCATAGGACAACATTTAAAACAAACACTTTTCTATATAGAATGTAGCTTCAATCCCAAATGAAAAAATAATGATATTGTAATATCTTCAGCTTATAAAACTAGAGTTAAAAAGGGAATTCCATACATTTGTAGTAGTCACTTCTAAAATGTTTCTTTAAAATAAAAACCGGTATTAGATAGCCATTGAGGTTTAAAATTTCTGCTTAAAAATTTTTTACAAATGTTCACCTTCCCCCAATAAAATTGAATAGTCAACCCAAACATATATTAGTGGCTATTTGAATAAAGAGGATTGAAAATAATGTTCTTTAAGCCTTACAAGTGACCTCCTTGAACAAAATGATTTTTACAAAAATGATTTTCTTTACTGTTTTGTAAATTTTCTAGGGTAGCTTTGGGACAATTAGGATTAAATGCCTTCAAAAAGCAATGGTTGCTCAGGCAGTGAACGCCAAATAACTATTGTCTCATTGCAATTCCTCCAGATTTATTATCAGGTAAAATTCTTTCAGATAGTGTCAGCAGGTAAAAAAATGTAAATTAACAGTTTTTAAGGTGAAAAATCTGCTTCTTTTAAAAGCATCTAAATACATTTTTAAAATAAAAGGCATCATCTTCTAGGTAAATTATATATGTACTGAAATAGAAACCATGGCAGGGAGGTTATGTGCTTTAGAAATGTAGAGAACTATATTTAATATGCTGCAATAGACTTATATGAAATTCAGTAACTGTTTACTTAGTCAAGGAGCGTACCTCTGAATAAGAGATATACAAATTGTATTCCTGACAGTTTACAAAAGGGGGCACATTTCCCGCCAAGTTTTTAATTCCTGCAGTTTTTCTTCTACCTTTTCCTCGTTTACTAAAATGACATCTTTCTGTGCTCACAGTGATAAGATGCAAAAAAATGAAGTCTAGGGGCAATTTATTACGTTTATATTACCAAAAGATAAAATGGCACTGTTCCGACATATGGACACCAAGGGGGGAAAACTGCCTTGGGGTGGGGATGGTGGTGTGCTGAATTGGGCAATTGGGATTGACATGTATACACTGATGTGTATAAAATTGATGACTAATAAGAACCTGCAGTATAAAAAAAAAACAAACAAAACAACTAATACTAAACTTTCATTGAGTTATTTGTATGGAAATATGTTAATATAAATGTTTCAGACATTACAAAAAAAAATGGCACTGTTCCAAGTTTAGTTCTTAGTGAGAGGAGAGCCTGGAAATATCAGAATTATTGACTCAGGTAGGATTGTGATGGTAGATGGTCCCATTCTAGAGAATAAAGTTTTCATATGTGCTTTGTGGAGAATCCAATTTTAGGATCTCTGGTTTTTCAAGATGTCTCTTAACTAGGATATACTAACAACACTTTGATTCAAAGGCCATGATTCTAGAGATAAACACACACTTTTCAGTACTTTAAGAACCCTGGAATCCTAAGCAACTAAATGTGAAGAAATCACTTACATGACTTACTCTATCATTCAGAGTTCAGACGGGAATAAATTATAAACTAACTTTTTTAGTAAGAAATAGTCAACATTATTTTAAACATTGTTATGTGCTCTTGTATAATTCTTGGGAATTTTTTAAAGTTAGATAAGAAGTTGCATTTTAATTAGTACATGTAAAAATTTTAAGTCAAACCAATTAAACTTTTAAAATCAAAACCCCGTATCAATTTAGATTTAATGCATAAAATTATATTTAAAAGTATACAAACTTACAAAATTTTTAAATTCCTATAGAATTAACGTTATGTTAAACTATAAAACTATTAAGATGATTCATCTTCATTAATTACAATGCAGTATCACATTTATTGAAAAATTTTAGTATATTTTATGTATTTCACTCAAAAATCTTAAGCATTTTCCAATAAATATTGGAAATAACCTGTTGGATTATCTTCATTTCCCACGTTTCAATCCATTATGATTTGATAGTATTGTCCTATGACTATCTTTTCCAATCTGTCTTTAAGTTCCCAGTTTACAAATGACACGCTAAAATAGAGCAAACTCTTACTTGCTCTTTAAATAAATATATTCTGCCATTTTAAAACAAATCCCATATATGTACTTTAATACATAAATCTACTTTAACCCACACACTGCTACTAGATTTAGTTGAAAAATAAAGTTCCCTTTGACAAGTTGTGGCTAATTGTTTCATCTCACCTAGTCCCTGTTTAGACTGAGTGAAATCGGTATTAGCAACTTTCTTCTAGCTGGAAAAGCATGAGCAAGAAGAAAGCTTTATCTTTAACATTCTTCTGGATGATAAATGAGTGTCTCAACCTACAAAACAAAGAATTTAGGTAATTACCAAGATAATTCAGACCAGAAACATATCATTAAGTAATGAACAAGGAAAAGTGAACCTAAATTTTTATGATCCAAGTCATTCAATAACTGCAATTATCCCATATAGACCAGACAAAAAATAACTATTAGATATGAAAAAATCCTACAGTATCATTTCACTAGATGTAAAACAATTCATCCAATAAAGAATAAATTTAAAATTAAAAGAAAGCTTTGAAAGCTTAGCAAACAAATTGAATCTATAAGCATTTATCTTAAAGATGTGTTTCAGGTTTCAGCTAATTCAAATCCAATTGTTTAGCATTAAAGAAAATATCAGTGAAAGGACTTGTAATCACTGACTGGGAAATGAAATAGAAACATCAAAATGTAATTACCCAGCACCCAGGAAAATTACTGATATGATTTCCTACACTACTTCAAGACCGACCTACATTTTAACATTAAATATTTCAGCATTTTAGGAAAGCAGTGAATATAAGTATAGCCTTATTAATACAAATGTTTTAGGTACCTTTTTAGCATTATGGTTCACACCACCAATTTTAATCTATTACTGCAAAATTTTTGAAGTGTTCTTAAGAACTTACTGTGTTTCTGTAAATGAAAATTTCAAGAGTATTAATGGAGTGTCTAAGAGATGACTGAAATGTCCAGAACTGAGTGAAATGTGAATTTTTTTTAACATCTTTATCGGAATATAATTGCTTTACAATGGTGTGTTAGTTTCTGCTTTATAACAAAGTGAATCAGTTACACACATACATATATCCCCATATCTCTTCTCTCTTGTGTATCCCTCCCTCCCACACTCCCTAACCCACCCCTCTAGATGGTCACAAAGCGCCGAGCTGATCTCCCTATGCTATGTGGATGCTGCCCACTAGATATCAGTTTTACATTTGGTAGTGTATATATGCCCATGCCACTCTCTCACTTTGTCCCAGCTTACACTTCCCCTCCCCGTGTCCTCAAGTCCATTCTCTAGTAGGTCTGTGTCTTTATTCCCGTCTTGCCCCTAGGTTCTTCATGACCATTTTTTTTTTTTTAGATTCCATATATATGTGTTAACATATGGTATTTGTTTTTCTCTTTCTGATTTACTTCACTGTGTATGACAGACTCTAGTTCCATCCACCTCACTACAAATAACTCAATTTCATTTCTTCTTTTTTTTTTTTATAAATTTATTTATTTATTTTTGGCTGTGTTGGGTCTTCGTTTCTGTACAAGGGCTCTCTCTAGTTGCGGCGAGCGGGGGCCACTCTTCATCGCGGTACGTGGGCCTCTCACTATCGCGGCCTCTCTTGTTGCGGAGCACAGGCTCCAGACGCGCAGGCTCAGTAGTTGTGGCTCACGGGCCAAGTTGCTCCACGGCATGTGGGATCTTCCCAGACCAGGGCTCGAACCCGTGTCCCCTGCATTGGCAGGCGGACTCTCAACCACTGCACCACCAGGGAAGCCCAATTTCATTTCTTTTTATAGCTGAGTAATATTCCATTGTATATATGTGCCACATCTTCTTTGTCCATTCATCAGTTGATGGACACTTAGGTTGCTTCCATGTCCTGGGTACTGTAAATAGAGCTGCAATGAATATTTTGGTACATGACTCTTTTTGAATTATGGTTTTCTCAGGGTATATGCCCACTAGTGGGATTGCTGGGTCGTATGGTAGTTCTATTTTTAGTTTTTTAAGGAACCTCCGTATGTTCTCCAAAGTGACTGTATCAATTTACCTTCCCACCAACAGTGCAAGAGGGTTCCCTTTTCTCCACACCCTCTCCAGCATTTATTGTTTCTAGATATTTTGAGATGGCCATTCTGACAGGTGTGAGATGATATCTCATTGTAGTTTTGACTTGCATTTCTCTAATGATTAATGATGTTGAGCATTCTTTCATGTGTCTGTTGGCAATCTGTATATCTTCTTTGGAGAAATGTCTATTTAGGTCTTCTGCCCATTTTTGGATTGGGTTGTTTGTTTTTTTGATATTGAGCTGCATGAGCTGTTTGTAAATTTTGGAGATTAATCCTTTGTCAGTGGCTTCATTTGCAAATATATTCTCCCATTCTGAGTGTTGTGTTTTCATCATGTTTATGGTTTCCTTTGCTGTGCAAAAGCTTTTAAGTTTCATTAGGTCCCATTTGTTTATTTTTGGTTTTATTTCCATTTCTCTAGGAGGTGGGTCAAAAAGGATCTTGCTGTGATTTATGTCATAGAGTGTTCTGCCTATGTTTTCCTCTAAGAATTTGATAGTGTCTGGCCTTACATTTTGGTCTTTAATACATTTTGAGTATATTTTTGTGTATGGTGCTAGGGAGTGTTCTAATTTCATTCTTTTACATGTACCTGTCCAGTTTTCCCAGCACCACTTATTGAAGAGGCTGTCTTTTCTCCACTGTATATGCTTGCCTCCTTTATCAAAGGTAAGGTGACCATAAGTGTCTGGGTTTATGTCTGGGCTTTCTATCCTGTTCCATTGATCTATATTTCTGTTGTTGGCCAGTACCATACTGTCTTGATTACTGTAGCTTTGTAGTATAGTCTGAAGTCAGGGAGCCTGATTCCTCCAGCTCCATTTTTCTTTCTCAAGATTGCTTTGGCTATTCGGGGTCTTTTGTGTTTCCATACAAATTGTGAAATTTTTTGTTCTAGTTCTGTGAAAAATGCCAGTGGTAGTTTGATAGGGATTGCATTGAATCTGTAGATTGCTTTGGGTAGTAGAGTCATTTTCACAATGTTAATTCTTCCAATCCAAGAACATGGTATATCTCTCCATCTATTTGTATCATCTTTAATTTCTTTCATCAGTGTCTTATAATTTTCTGCATACAGGTCTTTTGTCTCCTTAGGTAGGTTTATTCCTAGATATTTTATTCTTTTTGTTGCAATGGTAAACGGGAGTGTTTTCTCAATTTCACTTTCAGATTTTTCATCATTAGTGTATAGGTATGCAAGAGATTTCTGTGCATTAATTTTGTATCCTGCTACTTTACCAAATTCATTGATTAGCTCTAGTAGTTTTCTGGTAGCATCTTTAGGATTCTCTATGTATAGTGCATGTCATCTGCAAACAGTGACAGCTTTATTCCTTCTTTTTGATTTGGATTCCTTTTATTTATTTTTCTTCTCTGATTCCTGTGGCTAAAACTTCCAAAACTATGTTGAATAATAGTGGTGAGAGTGGGCAACCTTGTCTTGTTCCTGATCTTAGTGGAAATGGTTTCAGTTTTTCAACATTGAGGACGATGTTTGCTGTGGGTTTGTCATATATGGCCTTTATTATGTTGAGGAAAGTTCCCTCTCTGCCTACTTTCTGCTGGGTTTTTATCATAAATGGGTGTTGAATTTTGTCGAAAGCTTTCTTTGCCTCTATTGAGATAATCATATGTTTTTTTTCCTTCAATTTGTTAATATGGTGTATCACATTGATTGATTTGTGTATATTGAAGAATCCTTGCATTCCTGGAATAAACCCCACTTGATCATGGTGTATGATCCTTTTAATGTGTTGTTGGATTCTGTTTGCTAGTATTTTGTTGAGGATTTTTGCATCTATGTTCCTCAGTGATATTGGCCTGTAGTTTTCTTTCTTTGTGACATCTTTGTCTGGTTTTGGTATCAGGGTGATGGTGGCCTCCTAGAATGAGTTTGGGAGTGTTACTCCCTCTGCTATATTTTGGAAGAGTTTGAGAAGGATAGGTGTTAGCTCTTCTCTAAATGTTTGATAGAATTCGCCTGTGAAGCCATCTGGTCCTGGGCTTTTGTGTGTTGGAAGATTTTTAATCACAGTTTCAATTTCAGTGCTTGTGATTGGTCTGTTCATATTTTCTATTTCTTCCTGGTTCAGTCTCGGCACGTTGTGCATTTCTAAGAATTTGTCCATTACTTCCAGGTTGTCCATTTTATTGACATAGGGTTGCTTGTGGTAATCTCTCATGATCCTTTGTTTTTCTGCAGTGTCAGTTGTTACTTCTCCTTTTTCATTTCTACCTCTTTTGATTTGAGTCTTCTCCGTTTTTTTCTTGATGACTCTGGGTAATGGTTTATCAATTTTGTTTATCTTCTCAAAGAACCAGCTTTTAGTTTTATTGATCTTTGCTATCATTTCCTTCATTTCTTTTTAATTTATTTCTGATCTGATCTTTATGATTTCTTTCCTTCTGCTAACTTTGGGGTTTTTTTGTTCTTCTTTCTCTAATTGCTTTAGATGCAAGGTTAGGCTGTTTGTTTGAGATGTTTCCTGTTTTTTAAGGTAGGATTGTATTGCTATAAACTTCCCTCTTAGAACTGCTTTTACTGCATCCCATAGGTTTTGGGTCATCGTGTTTTCATTGTCATTTGTTTCTAGGTATTTTTTGATTTCCTCTTTGATTTCTTCAGTGATCTCTTGGTTATTAAATAGTGTATTGTTTAGCCTCCATGTATTTGTATTTTTTGCAGATCTTTTCCTGTAATTGATATCTTGTCTCATAGCGTTGTGGTCAGAAAAGTTACTTGATACGATTTCAATTTTCTTAAATTTACCAAGACTTGATTTGTGACCCAAGATATGATCTATCCTGGAAAATGTTCCATGAGCACTTGAGAAAAATGTGTATTCTGTTGTTTTTGGGTGGAATGTCCTATAAATATCAATTAATTCCATCTTGTTTAATGTATCATTTAAAGCTTGTGTTTGCTTATTTATTTTCATTTTGGATGATCTGTCCATTGGTGAAAGTGGGGTGTTAAAGTCCCCTACTATGATTGTGTTGCTGTCGATTTCCCCTTTTATGGCTGTTAGTATTTGCCTTATGTTTTGAGGTGCTCCTATGTTGGGTGCATAAATATTTACAATTGTTATCTCTTCTTCTTGGATCGATCCATTGATCATTATGTAGTGTCCTTCTTTGTCTCTTGTAATAGTCTTTGTTTTAAGTCTATTTTATCTGATATGAGAATTGCTACTCCAGCTTTCTTTTGATTTCCATTTCCATGGAATATCTTTTTCCATCCCCTCACTTTCAGTCTGTTTGTGTCCCTAGGTCTGAAGTGGGTCTCTTGTAGACAGCATATATACGTGTCTTGTTTTTGTATCCATTCAACCAGTCTGTGTCTTTTGGTGGGAGCATTTAATCCACTTACATTTAAGGTAATTATCAATATGTATGTTCCTATCCCCATTTTCTCAAATGTTTTGGGTTTGTTATTGTAGGTGTTTTCCTTCTGTTGTGTTTCTTGCCTAGAGAAGTTCCTTTAGCATTTGTTGTAAAGCTGGTTTGGTGGTGCTGAACTCTCTCAGCTTTTGCATGTCTGTAAACGTTTTAATTTCTCTGTCAAATCTGAATGAGATCCTTGCTGGGTAGAGTAATCTTGGTTGTAGGTTTTTCTCCTTCATCACTTTAACTATGTCCTGCCACTCCCTTCTGGCTTGCAGAGTTTCTGCTGAAAGATCAGCTGTTAACCTTATGGGGATTCCCTTGTGTGTTATTTGTTGTTTTTCCCTTGCTGCTTTTAATATGTTTTCTTTGTATTTAATTTTTGATAGTTTGATTAATATGTGTCTTGGTGTGTTTCTCCTTGGATTTATCCTGTATGGGACTCTCTGTGCTTCCTGGACTTGATTAACTATTTCCTTTCCCATATTAGGGAAGTTTTCTACTATAATCTCTTCAAATATTTTCTCAGTCCCTGTCTTTTTCTCGTCTTCTTCTGGGACCCCTATAATTCGAATGTTGTTGCATTTAATGTTGTCCCAGAGGTCTCTGAGACTGTTCTCAATTCTTTTCATTCTTTTTTCTTTATTCTGGTCTGCAGTAGTTATTTCCACTATTTTATCTTTCAGGTCACTTATCCGTTCTTCTGCCTCAGTTATTCTGCTATTGATCCCTTCTAGAGTATTTTTAATTTCATTTATTGTGCTGTTCATCATTGCTTGTTTCCTCTTTAGTTCTTCTACATCCTTGTTAAATGTTTCTTGCATTTTGCTATTCTATTTCCAAGATTTTGGATCATCTTTACTATCATTATTCTGAATTCTTTTTCAGGTAGACTGCCTATTTCCTCTTCATTTGTTAGGTCTGCTGGGTCTTTACCTTGTTCCTTCATCTGCTCTGTGTTCTTCTGTCTTCTCACTTTGCTTATCTTCCTGTGTTTGGGGTCTGCTTTTTGCAGGCTGCAGGTTCGTAGTTACCATTGTTTTTGGTGTCTGTCCCCAGTGTCTAAGGTTGGTTGTGTAGGCTTCCTGGTGGAGGGGTCTAGTGCCTGTGTTCTGGTGGATGAGGCTGGATCTTTTCTTTCTGGTGGGCAGGTCCATGTCTGGTGGTGTGTTTTGGGGTGTCTGTGGTCTTATTATGATTTTAGGCAGCCTCTCTGCTAATGGGTGGGTTTGTGTTCCTGTCTTGCTAGTTGTTTGGCATAGGGTGTCCAGCACTGTAGCTTGCTGGTCGTTGAGTGAAGCTGGGTCTTAGTGTTGAGATGGAGATCTCTGGGAAATTTTCACCGTTTGATATTACGTGGAGCTGGTAGGTCTCTTGTGGACCAGTGTCCTAAAGTTGGCTCTCCCACCTCAGAGGCACAGCACTGACTCCTGGCTGGAGCACCAAGAGCCTCTCATCCACACGGCTCAGAATAAATGGGAGAAAAAACAGAAAGAAAGCAAGAGGATACAATAAAATAAAGTAAGATAAAACAAAATAAAGTTATTAAAATAAAAAAAAATAATTATTAAGAAAAAATTTTTTTAAAGTAAAAAAAAAAAACAAAAATGGACAGACAGAAACCTAGGACAAATGGTGAAAGCAAAGCTATACAGACAGAATCTCACACAGAAGCATACACATACACACTCACAAAGAGAGGAAAACGGGAAAAAATTATATATCTTGCTCCCAAAGTCCACCTCCTCAATTTGGGATGATTCGTTGTCTATTCAGGTATTCCACAGATGGAGGGTACATAAAGTTGACTGTGGAGATTTAATCTGCTGCTCCTGAGGCTGCTGGGAGGGATTTCCTTTTCTCTTCTTTTTTCGCACAGCTCCCAGGGTTCAACTTTGGATTTGGCCCCGCCTCTGCATGTAGGTCACCTGAGAGCGTCTGTTCTTCGCTCAGACAGGATGGGGATAAAGAGCTGCTGATTCGGGGGCTCTGGCTCACTCAGCCCGGGGGGAGGGAGGGTACGGATGTGGGGCGAGCCTGCAGCGACAGAGGCCAGCGTGACTTTGCAGCAGCCTGAAGAGCGCCGTGCATTCTCCCAGGGAAGTTGTCCCTGGATCACGGGACCCTGGCAGTGGCGGGCTGCACAGGCTCCCGGGGGGAAGGTGTGGATAGTGACCTGTGCTTGCACACAGGCTTCTTGGTGGTGGCAGCAGCATTCTTAGCATCTCATGCCCACCTCTGGGGTCCATGCTGATAGCTGCGGCTCGCGCACGTCTCTGGAGCTCCTTTAAGCAGCGCTCTTAATCCCCTCTCCTCGCGCACCAGGAAACAAAGAGGGAAGAAAAAGCCTCTTGTCTCTTCAGCAGGTCCAGACTTTTCCCCGGACTCCCTCCTGGCTAGCTGTGGTGCACTAACCCCTTCAGTCTGTGTTCACACCGCCAACCCCATTCCTCTCCCTGCGAACCGACCGAAGCCTGAGCCTCAGCTCCCAGTCCCCCGTCGCCCCGGCGGGTGAGCAGACAAGCCTCTCGGGCTGGTGAGTGCTGGTCGGCACTGATCTTCTGTGTGGGAATCTCTCCGCTTTTCCCTCCGCACCCCTGTTGCTGCGCTCTCCTCCGCAGCTCCGAAGCCTCCCCCTCTGCCACCCGCAGTCTCCTCCCATGAAGGGGCTACCTAGTGTGTGGAAACCTTTCCGCCTTCACAGCTCCCTCCCACTGGTGTGGATCCCATCCCTATTCTTTTGTCTCTGTTTTTTCTTTTTTATTTTTCCCTACCCAGGTGCGTGGGGAGTTTCTTGCCTTTTGGGAGGTCTGAGGTCTTCTGCCAGCGTTCAGTGGGTGTTCTATAGGAGCAGTTCCACGTGTAGATGTATTTCTGATGTATCTGTGGGGAGGAAGGTGACCTCCGTGTCTTACTCTTCTGATATCTTCTCCGACTCTCCCATAATGTCTTCACTACTGTAGCTTTGTAGTATAGTCTGAAGTCAGGGAGCGTGATTCCTCCAGCTCCATTTTTCTTTCTCAAGATTGCTTTTGCTATTCGTGGTCTTTTGTGTTTCCATACAAATTGTGAAAATTTTTGCTCTAGTTCTGTGAAAAATGCCATTGGTAATTTGATAGGGATTGCATTGAATCTGTAGATTGCTTTGGGTAGTATAGTCATTTTCACAATGTTGATTCTTCCAATCCAAGAACATGGTGTACCTCTCCATCTATTTGTATCATCTTTAATTTCTTTCATCAGTGTCATAATTTTCTGCATACAGGTCTTTTGTATCCTTATGTATGTTTATTCCTAGGTATTTTATTCTTTTTGTTGCAATGGTAAATGGGAGTGTTTTCTTAATTTCATTTTCAGATTTTTCATCATTTGTATATAGGAATGCAATAGATTTCTGTGCATTAATTTTGTATCCTGCTACTTTACCAAATTCTTTGATTAGCTGTAGTAGCTTTCTGGTAGCATCTTTAGGATTGTCTATGTATCGTGTCATGCCATCTGCAAACAGTGACATCTTTACTTCTTCTTTTCTGATTTGGATTCCTTTTATTTCTTTTTCTTCTCTGATTGCTGTGGTTAAAACTTCCAAAACTATGTTGAATAGTAGTGGTGAGAGTGGGCAACCTTGTCTTGTTCCTGATCTTAGTGGAAATGGTTTCAATTTTTCACCCTTGAGGACAATGTTGGCTGTGCATTTGTCATATATGGCCTGTATTATGTTGAGGTAAGTTCCCTCTATGCCTACCTTCTGCAGGACTTTTATCATAAATGGGTGTTGAATTTTGTCGAAAGCTTTCTCTGCATCTATTTAGGAGATCATATGGTTTTTCTCCTTCAATTTGTTAATATGGTGTATCATATTGATTGATTTGCCTATATTGAAGAATCCTTGCATTCCTGGGAAAAACCACACTTGATCATGATGTATGATCCTTTCAGTATGCTGTTGGATTCTGTTTGCTAGTATTTTGTTGAGGATTTTTGCATCTATGTTCATCAGTGATATTGGCCTGCACTTTTCTTTCTTTGGGACATCTTTGTCTGGTTTTGGTATCAGGGTGACGGTGGCCTCGTAGAATGAGGTTGGGAGTGTTCCTCTCTCTGCTATATTTTGGAAGAGTTTGAGAAGGATAGGTGTTAGCTCTTCTCTAAATATTTGATAGAATTCGCCTGTGAAGACATATTGTCCTGGGCTTTTGTTTGTTGGAAGATTTTTAATCACAGTTTCAATTTCAGTGCTTGTGATTGGTCTGTTCATATTTTCTATTTCTTCCTGGTTCAGTTTCGGCAGGTTGTGCATTTCTAAGAATTTGTCCATTTCTTCCAGGTTGTCCATGTTATTGGCATATATTTGCTTATAGCAATCTCTCATGATCCTTTGTATTTCTGCAGTGTCGGTTGTTACTTCTCCTTTTTCATTTCTAATTCTATGCATCTGAGTCTATTTTTCTTGATGCATCTGGTTAATGGTTTATCAATTTTGTTTATCTTCTCAAAGATTTTTTATTGATCTTGGCTATCATTTCCTTCATTTCTTTTTCATTTATTTCTAATCTGATCTTTATGATTTCTCTAATTGCTTTAGGTGTAATGTTAGGTTCTTTATTTGAGATGTTTCTTGTTTCTTAAGGTAGGATTGTACTGCTATAAACTTCCCTTTTAGAACTGCTTTTGCTGCATCCCATAGGTTTTGGGTCATCGTGTTTTCATTGTCATTTGTTTCTAGGTATTTTTTGATTTCCTCTTTGATTTCTTCAGTGATCTCTTCGTTATTAAGTAGTGTATTGTTTAGCCTCCATGTGTTTGTATTTTTTACAGATGTTTTCCTGTAATTGATATCTAGTCTCATAGCATTGTGGTCAGAAAAGATACTTGATATGATTTCAATTTTCTTAAATTTACCAAGGCTTGATTTGTGACCCAAGATATGATCTATCCTGGAAAATGTTCCATGAGCAGTTGAGAAGAAAGTGTATTCTGTTGTTTTGGATGGAATGTCCTATAAATATCAATTAAGTCCATCCTGTTTAATGTATCATGTAAAGCTTGTGTTTCCTTTTTTATTTTCGTTTTGGATGATCTGTCCATTGGTGAAAGTGGGGTGTTAAAGTCCCCTCCTATGAATGTGTTACTGTTGATTTCCCCTTTTATGGCTGTTACTATTTGGCTTATGTATTGAGGTACTCCTATGTTGGGTGTGTGAATATTTACAATTGTTATATCTTCTTCTTGGATTGATCCCTTGATCATTATGTAGTGTCCTTCTTTGTCTCTTGTAATAGTCTTTGTTTTAAAATCTATTTTGTCTGATATGAGAATTGCTACTCCAGCTTTCTTTTCATTTCCATTTGCATGGAACATCTTATTCCCTCCCCTCACTATCAGTGTGTATGTGTCCCTAGGTCTGAAGTGGGTCTCTTGTACACAGCATATATATGGGTCTTTTTTTCATATCCATTCAGCCAGTCTATGTCTTTTGGTTGGAGCATTTAATCCATTTGCATTTAAGGTAATTATCGATATGTGTGTTCCTATTTTCTCAGTTGTTTTGGGTTAGTTATTGTAGGTGTTTTCCTTCTCTTGTGTTCCTTGCCTAGAGAAGTTCCTTTAGCATTTGTTGTAAAGCTGGTTTGTTGGTGCTGAATTCTCATAGCTTTTGCATGTCTGTAAACGTTTTAATTTCTCCATCAAATCTGAATGAGATCCTTGCTGGGTAGAGTAATCTTGGTTGTAGATTTTTCCCTTTCATCACTTTAAATATGTCCTGCCACAACTTTCTGGCTTGCAGAGTTTCTGTTGAAAAATCAGCTGTTAACCTTATGGGGATTCCCTTGTGTGTTATTTGTTGTTTTTCCCTTGCTGCTTTTAGTATGTTTTCTTTGTATTTAATTTTTGATAGTTTGATTAATATGTGTCTTGGTGTGTTTCTCCTTGCATTTATCCTGTATGGGACTCTCTGTGCTTCCTGGACTTGATTAACTATTTCCTTTCCCATATTAGGGAAATTTTCAACTATAATCTCTTCAAATATTTTCTCAGTCCCTTTCTTTTGCTCTTCTTCTTCTGGGGCTCCTATAATTCGAATGTTGTTGCATTTAATGTTGTCCCAGAGGTCTCTGAGACTGTTCTCAATTCTTTTCATTCTTTTTTCATTATTCTGCTCTGCAGTAGTTATTTCCACTCTTTTATCTTCCAGGTCACTTATCCGTTCTTCTGCTTCAGTTATTCTGCTATTGACCCCTTCTAGAGAATTTTTGATTTCATTTATTGTGTTGTTCATCACTGTTTGTTTGCTCTTTAGTTCTTCTAGATCCTTGTTAAACGTTTCTTTTATTTTCTCCATTCTTGGAATTATTTCCAAGATTTTGTTTCATCTTTATTACCATTATTTTGAATTCTTTTTCAGGTAGACTGCCTCTTTCCTCTTCATTTGTTAGGTCTGGTGGGTTTTTACCTTGCTCCTTCATCTCCTGTGTGTTTCTGTCTTCTCATTTTGCTTAACTTACTGTGTTTGAGGTCTCCTTTTCGCAGGCTGCAGGTTCGTAGTCCCCGTTGTTTTTGGTGTCTGCCCCCAGTGGCTAAGGTTTGTTTGGTTGGTCGTGTAGGCTTCCTGGTGGAGGGGACTAGTTCCTGTGTTCTGGTGGATGAGGCTGGATCTTGTCTTTCTTGTGGGCAGGTCCACGTCTGGTGGTGTGTTTTGTGGTGTCTGTAACCTTATTAAGATTTTAGGCAGCCTCTCTGCTAATGGTTGGGGCTATGTTCCTGTCTTGCTAGTTGTTTGGCATAGCGTGTCCAGCACTGTAGCTTGCTGGTCGTTGAGTGGAACTGGCTCTTGGCGTTTAGATGGAGATCTCTGGGAGATTTTTGCCATTTGATATTATGTGGAGTTGGGAGGTCTCTGGTAGACCAATGTCCTGAACTTGGCTCTCCCACCTCAAAGGCACAGCCCTGACACCTGGCTGGAGCACCAAGAGCCTGTCATCCACACAGCTCAGAATAAAAGTCAGAAAAAATGAAAGAAAGAGAGAAAGGAGATAAAATAAAATAAAGTAAAATAAAATAATATGAAATTATATAAAATAAGATAAAAGTTATTAAAATAAAAAATAAAAAATAATTATTAAAATATTTTTAAAGTAATGAAAAAGAAAGAAAGAAGAGAACAACCAAACCAAAAAACAAATCCACCAATTATAACAAGAGCTAAAATACTATACTAAAAATAAACAAACAAAATAAACAAAAAAAACAAAAAAATTGACAGAAAGAACCCTAGCACAAATGGTAAAAGCAAAGCTATACAAACAAAATCACACACAGAAGCATACACATACACACTCACAAAAAGAGAAAAAGGGAAATATATATATATATATATATATATATATATATATTGTTGCTCCCAAAGTCCACCTCCTCAATTTAGGATGATTTGTTGTCTACTCAGGTATTCCACAGATGCAGGGTACGTCAAGTTGATTGTGGAGATTTAATCCACTGCTCCTGAGGCTGCTTGGAGAGATTTCCCTTTCTCTTCTTTGTTCGCACAGCTCCTGGGGTTCAGCTTTGCATTTGGCCCCGCCTCTGCATTTAGGTCTCCTGAGGGTGTCTGTTCCCCACTCAGACAGGACGGGGTTAAAGGAGCAGGTGCTTCAGAGGCTATGGCTCACTCAGGCTGGGGGGAGGGAGGGGTACGGAGTGCAGGGCGAGCCTGCTGCGGCAAAGGCTGGCGTGATATTACACCAGCGTGAGGCGTGCCATGTGTTCTCCCAGGGGAGTTGTCCCTGGATCACGGGACCCTAGCAGTGGTGGGCTGCACAGTCTTCTGGGAGTGGAGGTGTGGATAGTGACCTTTGCTACTCACAGGCTTCTTGGTGGCTGCAGCAGCAGCCTTAGCGTCTCATCCCCGTCTCTGGGGTCCGTGCTGATAGCCGTGGCTCACGTCCATCTCTGGAGCTCGTTTAAGTGGCGCTCTTAACCCCTCTTCTCGTGCACCAGGAAACAAAGAGTCAAGAAAAAGTCTCTTGCCTCTTCATCTGCTCCAGACTTTTTCCCTGACTCCCTCCCGGCTAGCTGTGACACACTAGCCCGCTTCAGGCTGTGTTCACGCAGCCAACCCCAGTCCTCTCCCTACGATCTGACCAAAGCCCAAGCCTCAGCTCGCAGCCCCCGCCCGCCCTGGCGGGTGAGCAGAGAAGCCTCTCGGGCTGGTGAGTCCTGGTCAGCACCAATCCTCTCTGTGGGAATCTCTCCAATTTGCCCTCTGTACCCCTGTTGCTGCACTCTCCTCCTTGGTTCCGAAGCTCCCCGCCTCCGCCACCCACAGTCTCCGCCCATGAAGGGGCTTCCTAGTGTGTGGAAACCTTTCCTCCTTCACAGCTGCCTCCCACTTGTGCAGGTCCTGTCCCTATTCTTTTGTCTCTGTTTTTTCTTTTTTCTTTTGCCCTACCCAGGTACGTGGGGAGTTTCTTGCCTTTTGGGAGGTCTGAGTTCTTCTGCCAGCATTCAGTAGGTGTTCTGTAGGAGTTGTTCCACATGTAGATGTATTTCTGATGTATTTGTGGGGAGGAAGTTGATCTCCACGTCTTACTCTTCCACCATCTTGAAGCTCCTCTCTAGATGATTTCTTAACCCATCGAAATGTGCATCTTTGCTTTCATGTTGACTATGTGTTAAATCCAATTAGTGTTAACTCAGATTAGTTTTTTTTAACCATGTTATTGCTCATTATATAGTTCTAACTGAGACATGTATATACTATTTTGGAAAATATAGTTTACTATTGACAAAAATGGTGGAGTAAGGACTTCCAAATATTAAATTATTGATAAAAGCAATGAAAAATACAAAGATTGTTGGAATTAACCTTTTCAGAACTCTTGGAATTATCTAGAGGCTTACAGCAACACAGAGAGAAGAATGGCTGAACCTTAGTAAGAACATAAGTTTTGTGGCTTTTTTAAAAATAGACAGTCTTTAAGAGCATTTTTAGATTCACTGCAAAATTGAGTGGAGAGTGCAGAGAGCTCCCACATATCTGCTGCCTGTACACATGCCTAGCCTCCCCTGCTGTTAACATCTGCACCAGAGTGATACATTTATTAAAATCAATGAACCTACATTGACATACTATTACCAGCCAAAGTTATAGTTTATATTAGAGTTCAACCTTGATGATGTACATTCTATGGATTTGGACAAATTTAAAAGACATGTTCCCACCATTATAGTATCATAAAGAATAGTTTTGTGGCCCTGAAAATCCTCTGTACTCGGCCTATTTATCCCTCCCTCCCCCTAAACTCTGGCAACCACTGATCTAACTGTCCCTAGTTTTGCCTTTTCCAAAATGTCGTATACTTGGAATCTTACAGTATGTAACCTTTTCAGATTGGCTTCTTTCACTTAGTAATATGTATTTAAGTTTCCTCCATGTCTTTTCATGGCTTGATAGCTCATTTCTTTTTTAACATTGAATTATATTCCATTGTCTGCATGTACCACAGTTTATCCATTCAAGTTTTGGCAGTTATGAATAAAGCTGCTATAAATATCTGTGTGCAGGTCATTGAGTGAACAAAATTTTGAGTAAATACTGAGGAGCAGGTTTTCTGGATCATTTGGTAAGAATATGTTTCTTTTTTTTAAAGAAACTGCCAATCTGTCTTCCAAAGTGGATGTACCATTTTGCATTCCCATGAGCAATGAATGCAGGTTCCTGTAGCTTCACATCAGGGCCATCATTTGTTGTTGTCAGTGTTTTAGGGTTGTGCCATTCTAATTGGTGTGTAGCGATATCTCACCATTTTAATTTGCAATTCCCTAATGATATGGTGTTGAGTATCTTTTCATTGCTTATGTGCCATCTGTATATCTTCTTCAGTGAGGTGTCTGTTCAGATCTTTTGTTCAATTTTTTAATCAATTTTTAAAAATTTTCTTCCTGTTGAGTTTTAAGATTTTTTGTTTATTTTGGATTACAGTCATTTATCAGATGCTTTTTACAAATATGTTATCCAAGTCTGTGGCTTGTCTTCTCATTCTCTTCACAGTATTTTTCACAGAATAGAAGTTTTAAATTATAATAAAGTCCAACTTATCAATTATTTCTTTCATGGATTTTGTATTTGGTACCTTTGGTGTTGGATCACCAAACACAAGGCCAACTACATTTTCTCTTGTGTTGTCTTCTAGGATTTTTATAGTTTTGTGTTTTACATTTAGATCTATTATACATTTTGAGTTAATTTTTGTGAAGAACGTAAGATCTGTGACTAGATTAATTTTTTGCATGTGGATATCCAGTTGTTCTAGCATTATTTGTTGAAAAGGCTTTTCTCCATTGTACTGCCTTAGCTCCTTTATCAAAGGTAAGTTGATTGTATTTGTGTGGCTCTACTTCTGGGCTCTCTATTCTGTTTCATTGATCTATTTGTTATTTTGCCAGTATCACACTGTCTGGATTAATATAGCTTTATAGTAGGTCTTGAAGATTGGTGGTGATAGTACTCTAACTTTTTTCTTCTCCTTCAAAACTGTGTTATCTCTTCTGGATCTTTTGCCTCTGCATATAAATGTTAAAATCTGTTTGTCAATATCCACAAAAATATTTGCTGGAATTTTAATTGGGATTGCATTGAATCGAGAGATCAAGTTAGGAAGAACTGACAGCTTGATAATATTGAGTCTTCCTATCCATAAACACGGAATATCTCCTATATTTTTTTCTTGATTTCTCTCATCAGTTTCATAGTTTTCCTTATACAGATCTTGTAAACATTTTGTAAGAATTATACCTAAGTACTTCCTCTTTTGGTGCTAATATAAATGGTATGGTGTTTTTAATTTCAAATTTCACTTGTTCATTGCTGGTATATAGGAAAGTGATTAACTTTTATATATTAAACTTTCTATCTTTCAACCTCGGTATAATCACTTATTAATTCTAGTTTTTAAAATATTGATTCCTTTGAGTTTTCTGCATAGAAAATCATCACGTCATCTGCAAACAAAGACACTTTTATATCTTCCTTCCCAGTCTGTATATCTTTTATTTTATTTTCTTGTCTTATTCCATTAACTAGGAGTTTCAGTAAGATGTTGAGAAGCAGGGGTTAGTGGGGACATCCTTGACTTGTTTCTGATCTTAGAAGGGAAGAGTCTAATTTCTGACCATTAAGTATGATGTTAACTATACGTTTTTTGAAGTTATTCTTTGTCAGTGGAGGAATTTCCCCTATATTCTTAGTTAACAGAGAGTTTTTATCATGAATATGTGTTGTACTTGCCAAATGCTTTTTCTGCATCTATTAATATAATCATGTGTTTTTTCTTCTTTAGCCTATTGATGTGATGGATTACATGAATTAATTGTCACATGTTGAACTAAACTTGCATACTTGGAGTAAATCCCATTTGGTCATGGTATATAATTCTTTTCTTTTTAAGCCACTTTATTGAGGTATTATTGACATACAAAAAGCTGTACATATTTCACATATACAAAATGATGGGTTTGAAGATAAATATACATCCATGAAACAATCACCACAATCTATGCCATAAAAATACCCATCACCTTCAAAATCTTCCTACCACCCTCTTTATTATTTTCTTTTAAATAAAGCTTTTAGGAGTGAGTCAGTTTTCCTGGGTCTCTCCCATGTATACATCTTATTAAACTTTATTTGATTTTCTCATGTTACTTTTTTTTCAAGAACTCTTAACATAAAATCTACCCTCTTAGCAAAATTTTAAGTCTACAACACACTATTGTTCATTATAAGCACTGTGCTTCACAGTAGACTTCTAGTTCTTGTTTGTCTTATATAATTAAAAATTTGTACCATTTGAGTAATACCCTCTCATGTCCCCTTACCCCAGTCCCTGACAACCACCATTCTCCTCTCTGCTTCTATGTTTGATTATTTTAGATTCTTTATATAAGTGGTATCATGTAGTATTTGTCCTTCTGTGTCTAGTTTATTTCAGCTAGCAATGTCCTCAACATTCATCCATGTTGTCACGGATGGTGAGATTTCCTTCTTTTTTTAAGGATGAATAATATTCCATTGTTTGTATTTGCCACATTTTCTTTATCCATTCATCCATCAAATGGTCATTTGGGTTACTTCCATGTATTGTTTATTGTAAATAATGCTGAAATAAACATGGGAGTTCAGATATCTCTTAAAGATACTGATTTAAATTCCTTTGGATATAGAACCAGAACTAAGTTTTCTGGATCATATGGTAGGTCTATTTTTAAGTTTTTCAGTAACCACCATCCCGTTTTTCATAGTGGCTGCACCAAATTACATTTCCACATCCTCAACAATGCTCTATTTTTAAAATAATAATAGCCATTCTAACAGGTGTGAGGTGAATATCTCATTGAGATTTTGATTTGCAATTTCCTAATAATTTATAATGTTAAGTATCTTTTTTCATATACCTGTTAGTCATTTGTATGTCTTCTTTGGAGACATGTCTATTCAAGTCCTTTCCCCATTTTTTAAATCAGATTATTTGGTTTTTATTGTTTCTTTGTTTGCTATTGACTTATAGGTGTTCCTTATATATTTTGGATATTAACCTTTTATCAGGTATGTGGTTTTCAAATAATTTCTCCCATTCCATAGGTTGCCATTTCATATGTTTATTGTTTCCTTTGCTGTGCAGAAAGTTTTAGATTTCCAGGATTCAGTCTTCGTAAATTGTATGTTTTTAGGAACTTATCCATTTCTTTTAAATTATCTAGTTTGTTGGTGTATAATTGTTCATAGTAATGTTTTATGATCCTTTGTATTTCTGTGGTATCAGTTATAATGTCCCCTCTTTCATTATAATTTTATTAATTTTAGTCATCTCTTTTCTTAGTTATTTTAGCTAATGGTTTGTCAATTTTATCTTTAAAAAAAAGAGTCAGTTTATTTTTATTTTTTGTCCTTCGAGTCACTATTTCATTTATTTCTGCTGTAGTCTACATTGTTTACTTCCTTCTGATAGCTGTGGGCTTAGCTTTTACTTATTTTTCTAGTTCCATGAGGTGTAAAGTTAGATTGTTTAAGATTATTTTTATTAATGTAGGCGTTTATTTGTATAAACTTCCCTATTAGAACTTCTTTGGCTGCATCCTATAAGTTTTAGTATGTTGCATTTCCATTTTTGTTTGTCCCAAGATATTTTTTTGATTTCTTCTTCAACAAATTAGTTGATCAGAGTGTTTTGTGTTGTTTAATATGCATATATTTGTGAATTTTTGAGCTTTTCTCCTGTTATTTATTTCTAGTTTTATACCATCATTGTCAGAAAAGATACTTGATATGATTTCAGTCTTAAATTTGTTAAGACTTGTTTTGTGACCTAAAACATGATCTATCTTGGAGAATATTCTGTGGATACTTGAGAAGAATGTGTATTCTGCTGCTGTTGAATGTAATGTTCTGTATATATCAGTTAGGTCTCTTTGGTCTAAAGTATAGTTCAAGTCCATTATTTCCTTATTTATTTTCAGACTGGATGATCTATTCATTATCTACTCATTGTTGAAAGTGGGTTATTAAAGTCTCCTACAATTACTGTATTGTTGTCTATTTTTGCCTTCAGATCTGTTAATAATTTTTTAATATATTTAGGTGTTCTACTATTGTGTACATATATATTTACAATTGTTATATCCTCTTGATAAGTTGACCATTTTATAATATATGATGACCTTCTTTGTGTCTTGTTACAGCTTTTGACTTAAAGTCTATTTTGTCTGATATAAATATAGCCACCCCTGATCTCTTTTGCTTTCTGTTTTTATGGAATATTTTTTCTATCCTTTCACTTTTAGCCTATGAACATCCTTATAACTGAAGTGAGTCTCTAGTAGGCAGCATATAGTTGATTCTTCTTTTTTTATTCATTCAGCTACTCCATGAATTCTAATTGATGCATTTAAACCATTTACATTTATAGTAATCATTGATAGATAAGAACTTACTAGCAACATTTTCGTAATTATTTTCTATCTTGTAGCTTTGTTGTTTCTTTCTTCCTCCCTTGCTGTCTCTGTGAATTGATGCTTTTTTGTAATTGCAGCTTTGATTCTTTTCTCTTTATCATTTATGTAGCTTTATAGGTTTTGCCTTGTGATCACCATAGAGCTTTCATAATACATCTTATAATAGTCTATTTTAAGCTGAGAACAAATTAACTTCAACTACATAAAAAATGTCTACACATTTACTTGCACTCAGCCACATTTTATGTTATATGTGTCCTAATTTAAATCTTTTTATATTGTTTATCCATTAACAAAATATTGTAGCTATAATTATTTTTAATACTTTTGACTTTTAATCTATATTCTGGAATTCAAATTAATTTATACACCACCATTGCAGTATTATTTTGAATTTGACTATATATTTCCCTTTACCAGTGAATTGTGTAATTTCACATGTTTTCATGTTACTATGACAGGACTAATGTCCTTCCATTTCAGCTTGAAGAACTTCCTTTAATATTCCATGTAGAGGAGGTCTAGTAGTGATAAATTCCCTCAGCTTTTGTTTGTCTGGAAAAGTCTTTATCTCTCTTTAATTTCTGAATGACAACCAAGTGTTCTTAGTTGACAGTTTCTTCTTTGAGCACTTTCAATATATCATCCTACTCTCTTCTGGTCTGCAAGATTTCTCTCGAGAAATCTGCTGATAGCCTTATTGGGGTTCCCTTGTATGTAATTAGTCTTTTTTCTCTTGCTGCTTTCAAAATCCTTTCCTCATCTTTGATTTTTGAGAGCATGATTATACTGTCTTGGTGCAGATTTCTTTGGGTTAAATCTATTTGTGGATCTTTGAGTTTCAGTACCTGGATACACCTGAATGGCCATATCTCTCCCTACATAGGGAAGTTCTCAGCTATTACTTCTTTACATATGTTTTCTGTCTCTTTCTCTCTCTCCTCCTTCTGGGACTCCCATAATGCAAATATTGTTTCTTTTGATGGTGTCCCACAAGGCACACAGACTTTCTTCACTTGTATTCATTCTTTTTTCTCCTCTGATTGGATAGTAGCAAGAGATCTATCTTCAAGTTTACAGAGTCTTCCTTCTGCTTGATTGGGCCTGATGTTGAAGCTCTCTTGCATTTTCCATTTTGTTTATTATTTTTCCCAGAATTTCTGTGTTTTTTTTTTTAATTTTATGATTTATAACTCTTTGTTGAACTTATTTTGTTCATGCATTGTTTTCCTGTGTTCACTGAGTTGTCTATCTGTATTCTTTTGAATCTTGCTGAACTTCCTTAAAATAATATTTTGCATTCTTTTTTTCAGGTAACATGCAGATCTCTATTTGGGGGGATCAATTATTAGAAAATTATTGTGCTCCTTTTATGGTATCATGTTTCTTTGCTTTTTTTGTGTTCCTGATGGCTTTGCATTGATATCTGCACATTTGAGGAAGCAGTCACCTCTTCTAACCTCATCAGACTGGCTTTGGTGGAGAAAGACTTTCACTTGAAGGTGACTGTGGGCCCCATCTGGATAGGGTGCAGCATCTCTGTTTCATGGGGAGGCACAGTGGTGTAGTCTTCATGTAGCTCTATCAGCTGAGGTAAGTGGTGAAGACTGCAGAGGTCTTCTGTGGCCTAGACTACTGAGGTCCTGTGAATGGCAGTGACAGCACAGGCTATTGAGATTCTTGAAGTAGGAGGCTGCTGGGGTCCACTTGTTCAATAGTTTTCCTGTGAGAGGAATTTATATCTAATGGGAGAGATCCCTCTTGGCACCAGGTCTGGTGTGTTGATACCCAGAGCTATAGCACAGCCGGTTTCCTGTCATCAGGCACATGTGGAACTACCACATCACCTGAGCTCTGGGGCACAGTTGCACTTGCTTTAGCAGTGGTGTGGCTGTCTGGGTGTGGGTATAGGCAGATATGCTATGAAACTGGGGTCTGGATCTCTGGTGCTTGATACAGTGACTCAGGCCGGGGAGGGGGTGGTACATAGCAGCAGCACTGGCTATGGGATGACAGGGTGAAGCAGTGGCTCGGGCCCAGGACCCAGGATACAGTAGTGGTACAGTCTGGTGATGGTGTGTCAAGTCCCAACTCTAACCCCAGGATGCAGTGGAAGATGGCCTGGTTATGGAGTGTCAACGTCCCCACTCTGGCCCCAGGGGATAGTCTCATAACAACAACAGTATGTCCTTGGTGATGGCCTATTAAAGGTCACACATCAGGACATAGGGGGTCAGATGCAGAGCAGTGACAGCACAACCCTGGTAAGGGTAGGTCAAAGCCTGACCTTAGACCTGGGGGTGGGTTTCAGAGAAGTAGCAGCTACACCCCAGCAATGATGGATCAAAGCCATGATCTTGGACACAGGGTTGGAATTCATAACAGCAGTAGTGTACCCTGGTAGTGTCAGGTCAAAGTGGGACTTGGGTCCTGGGGAGCAGGGCACAGAGCAGTGACAGTACAGCTAGGTACTTGCTGATCAAAGCTGCAACCTGGGATCTGGGGGTGGGACTTGGAGCAGGGCAGCTCCAGTACCATAGATGGTGAGGCGCTGTGGTGTTCTGATCCTGGAGAGTGGTGCACAGCAGCAACTAGAACCCCTGGGGACAGGTCTCCCTGCAGTGATATCTCCAGCCCCTAGGAGGAGATGTAGTGGCAGGGACTCTGGGCAACTCCATCAGCTGGGATTAGCATTGGTGAAGACTGTGGGAGTCCTCAATAGAAAAAACTGCAAATGACCACTGTGGTGAGGCTTGGTGGGGTAAAATCCTTTTGAGGGACTCCCTCCTTGCTCTGAACTGCTGTGGACTCAAGGATGAGAAGACATAGATAAAATGCTTCCTGTACTTTTCTATGTGACCATCCTTAGGTTTTGAGCTCTGTAAGGTTTCTGTTGCTTCTTCCTTGTATTCCAGAGTTTTTTTTTCCAGAGCTATTTTCATTGCTTTGTAGTTGTTTATTTGTTTCTGTGGGGAAGACAAGTATTGTGATCTCCTAGCCCTCCATCTTGCTAATTAACGAACCCTGCCAAAAGTTTTTGAATGGTATGTTTTTGTTATGCTTGTTTTGAGCTATTTTCTAACTTCTGTTTTTATTTTCTCTTTGACTGATTGTTCAAGAGTGTATTATTTAATTTCCATTTATTTGTGAATATTTCCGTTTTCCTTTTATTCCACTGTGGTTGGAAAAGACACTTTAAATTATTTCAATCTTCTTAAATTTGTTAAGACTCGTTTTTTGACCTAGAATGCGAAATATTCTGGAGAATGTTTCATGTGTGCTTGAGAAGCATGTGTATTCTGCTGCAGCTTGTTGGAAAGATCTGTATATGTCTGTTAGGTTCATTTGTTCTATAGTGTTGTTCAAGTTCAATGTTTCCTAATTGAATGTTTTGTCTGGATGATCTATCCATTATTGAAAATAGGGTATTGAAATCTACTATTATTGTATTGCTATCCATTCTCCTTTCAGATCTCTCAATGTTTGCTTTATATATTTAGGTGCTCTGATATTGTGTGCATGTATGTTTATAATTGTTATAGCTTCCTTGTGCTGAATTGGCCCTATTATCATTATGTAATGATCTTCTTCATCATTGTGAAAGTTTTTGACTTAAAGTCTACTTTGTCTGATATAATATGGCCACTCCTGCTCTCTGAGTTTCCATTTTCATGGAATATCTTTTTCTATCCCTTCACTTTCAGGATATGTGTGTCCTTAAATCTGAACTGAGTCTCTTATAGATAGCATATAGTTGGAATTTTTCCCCAGTGGGAGAAGTCAGGCTGAGGAGATCTCTCTCAGCACTGTGCTATGACAACTTGGGGGAGTGGTGATGTGGGTCAAATTAAACTGTTCTTCTTGCACTTTTAATGTGTCTTTTCTTATTTCTGTGCTCCATGGGGGTGCCATAACCTCTCATCTGGATTCAAGAGCTTTTATAAAAGTTTTTTCATTTCTGGAAGGTTGTTATGTGTGGGGATTTTTTGGGGGGAAAGAAGGTTGGTACCTCCTATTCCACCATATTGCTGACATTACTGCCTGTGTAATTCTTTTTATATATTATTGGATTAAATTTGCTAATATTCTGTTGAGGATTTTTGCATCTACGTTCAAGAGAGATATTGTTCTGTAGTTTTCTTTTCTTGTAATATCTTTGTCTGCTTTTGGTATTAGGGTTATGCTGGCCTCATAGAATAAGTTAGAAAGTAAAGCCATCCTGGTTTTATTGCATTTTGCTTTATTGCACTTCACAGATATTGTGTTTTTTACAAATTGAAAGTCTGTGGCAACCATATGTCAATCAAGTCTATTGGCACCATTTTTCCAACAGCATTTTCTCACTTCTCTGTGTCACATTTTGATAATTCTTGCAATATTTCAAACTTTTTCATTATTATTCTATTTATTATGGTGGTCTGTGATCAGTGATCTTTGAGGTTACTACTATCTTTGAGGTTACTACAGGTTACTACTTGCTGAAGGCTCAGATAATGGTTAGCACATTTTAGCTATAAAGAATTTTTAAATTAAGGCATTTTTAGACATAATGCTATTGCACACTTAATAGACTGCTGTATAATATAAAACATAAGTTTTATATGCACTGGGAGACTAAAAAAATTGTGTGACTTGCTTTATTGCAATATTCACTTTATTGCAGTAATCTGGAACCAAACCCTTAATATCCTCGAGGTATACCTCTATTTCCTCTGTTTCTATTTTGTGGAAGAGATTGTAGAGAATTGGTATAATTTCTCCCTTAAATGTTTGATAGAATTCACCAGTTAATCCAGTGGGGCTGATGATTTCTGTTTTAGAATATTATTAACTATTGATTCAATTGATTTGTTGGATATAGGCCTATTCAGATTGTCTGTTTTTTCTCATGTGAGTTTTAGCATATTGTATCTTTCAAGGAATTGGTCCTTCCCATCTAGGTTATCAAATTTGCGGGCATAGAGTTGTTCTTAGTATTCCTTTGTTATCCTTTTAATGCTCACTGGATCTGTAGCAATGACCCCTCTTTCATTACTAATATGAGTAATTTGTGTCTTCTCTCCTTCTTTTCTTAGTTAGCCTGGCTAGAAGCTAGTTGATTTCACTGATCTTTTTAAAGAACCAGCTTTTTTACTGAGTTTATTTCTCTATTGATTTCCTGTTTTAGTTTCATTGATTTCTGCTATAATTTTATTGTTTGTTTTTCCTACTTACATTGGATTTAATATGCTCTTCTTTTTCTAGTTTTCTAATGTGGAAGCTTGAATTATTGGTTTTTAAATGTTTCTTCCTTTCTATTATATGCATTTAATGGCTTTTAAAAAACCCTCTAAGCACTGCTTTAGCTGCATCCCACAAATTTTGATAAGTTGTATTTTCATTTTACTTTACTTCAAAATATTTTAAACATTCTCTTGATAAATGTTCACACTCATGTATTCATTTTTTCATGGTTTAATTCATTTGGCAATCATTTATTGGTGCTGATTATGTGCCAGTTATTATACGATAATACACTGTGAAGAATTAATGGATTACATGCCATCAAGGAGTTCACTATCTATTGGGGAAAATGAGGCATGTATATACGGAACAATAATACAAGGTGAAATGGTATGTTCTATGAGAGAAGGACAATATTCCATGGGCATTCCAATGAGTTAGAGGTCACTTGTAACTGGGAAACATCTAGGAAATCCTCATGCATGAAGATGATTAGATGCATACCAAGGAACTAGTAGAAATGACTTGAAAAGATGAGCAAGGCTTCCTACCCCAAAACGTCTTCCTGCAATGTGAGTTTACTGTTGGACTTTTACAGAATTATTTATATAATAATATTTTTCTAACATCGACAGTGCCATGAAAATCATGCTCTCTGCAGATGACATACATGAATATTATTGTGTCCTTGTATTTATTTGCTTTCATGAGGAGACAGTCACCTTTGGGATTCCTAAGGCCGCTGTCATGGTTGCTGTTCTCACAGCTCCTTAATGTATTATGACAAATAATGTGATTTAGCTGCATGTTTGGAAAACATATATAATCATTTTATTTTCTTTGAAAATAAATATATACCTCAAAGATGTCAAAATTATCTTTTTCTCATGAACTCAGCTTGAGCCTCTATGATATTCTTGATGAAGGACATAACTTAGAGATGAAATAGTCTTTAACTAGTCTAGCAGAAGTTGTTGATACCTCATTCTATAACTCCTTGGTCTACCTCTGAGTTCACTTGCAGCCTCAATTCTCTTCTATGCTAACAGAGACAAACCGCATATATATCTTTGCTTCTCTGCCTGAGGGCGTTCTTTTAAAACAGGATAATTTGCTTATCCCATAGCAAGTTTCCTCAATTTAGGGACTATTGAAATTTTAAGCCAGATAATTCTGTGTTGTGTGGACGGTCCTGCACATTGTAAATTGTTGAGCAGCATACCTGACCTCTACCCACTAGATACCTGTTGCACCCCTCTCCCCAGTCATGACAACTAAAACCGTTTCCAGACATTTCTAAATGTCCCCTGGAGGGAAAAATTGTTCCAGATTGAGAACCAATGGCCCAGAAGCAGAACAGTCAGAAATGCATGGGAGTTAATGCCTTCAGGGACAACCCTCAACTAGTGAGGAAAGCAAGTTGGTTCCCTGTTCTTCAGTGGGACAATTCTGAGGCAAATCATACAAAAGTCCTCAGAAAATCCCCAACAAGATTGAGCCCCAGTTACCCATAGTAGTACCTGCTCATTAATGCATATTCTATGGGTTTTTCTTCCTTCTCTGTCTCATTTTTCCACCTCCTTACTTGTGTTTCCTGGGATCACCTCTCAAATGTGGTACCTACATCCAATTTCTTGTCCCTGGAACTGATTTCATAAAACCCTAAGAATACATCTTGATTGCATTGTTAAGGTCTATTAAGATCACTTTTTAGTTGATTCCCATATCTAATGAACTTGGCATGAATTACAGATATTCATGTGAGGCTTTTTCTCCTTCAGAAAAATGTCAAATCACTGGGTCATTTTGAAGGCTGTGCCCTCATACTTTCTACAGAGGCATGGTTGTGAACTCAGACATATTTGTCTATCTCCTTTGATCCTTGAATTCTAAATAACTCCTTTAACAATTCAAAGTTGTTTCCAGAGATTCCAATTAAAGTAATGAAAAGATGTAATAAATGGTACCAGTATTGCCATAGAGCTTATTGGTCGCATCTATTCGGGAGAAAGGAGAGTGCTTGGACCAAGCCAGGATCAGTGTGGGCAGAGACTAGGGTTCACAAAAACCAAGTCTAGAAAACTCTGACAAACTTAGGTATGATCTAGCCCAAGGTTACTGTCTGGGAGGTATCTGATTAAAGAAGCAGATATTGATACTTTGGTCCATATATATGTTCCAGGATAAATGGAGACTCTAGATTCTCTGTGATGAGACTTGCACATATATTAGAAAGTTACATAAAAAATCAGAACCTAATCCCAGTTAAAAGGGCTAGTTGAAAGGATCAAACTGTTCAGACTTGTCCCTAGGATTTAGGGCTAGAATCATATTCAAATGGAAATCAAAGCATTCTGAACACGTGGAACCTAGGAAAACAGGTCAGGATTTCAGGTTAGATAAGGAAGCAGCAGCTTAATATTTCCTTAGCTCCTCAGAGGGCAAAGCCTATTCTTGAGGCTGCTAGGCATTGGAGCAAAAGACAATTTCTAGACCGCAGTGCAGAGAGAGTGGGACTCCTGTTGCAGCTGACCTCACTATTATTGTTCCAGGGTCTGTTTGGGGCTGAGTCTGTGGTGGTAGCTGGGGCTAGATTAGTGTAGGCAAGGATGGTTAAAAGGGAATCTCACTCATTTTAAGTTGGTAATAGGAAGACTTTCCAGCTAAAGTGAAACTGTGAGAAGTGGCAAGCTTCTTAAATAACATCAGAATATAGTTCAGAGAAACTCTCAGAGCATCCACTTATTTCTTTTCTACCTGTAGACATTTACAGACTCAGTCGATTGAACGACAGTATTTTGTGAACCTGTAGAGGGAGAAAAACTTGCATAAGGAATGAACTCATGGAGTGAATTAGCTAATTCAGAAGGAAGTGGCACATATAATATACTATATAATGGCGGATATTTATTAATAGGATGCTGAGCAAGGCTTGACATTTTCTACAGACCTCGGTGCCATCCAAAATCTGGTCAATCCTTTTATCAGCAGAAGATCATCAGGAGTTGATATATTCTCCATACTGGATGCTATTATTTTCCAGTGACTTGGTATAATGTTTTCTGCTGTCATTACATCCATGTTCCTGACTAAATGAGTTATTATTACCATTTCTTCTAAGTCTTCTCATATACATCAAATAGAGCTCACAACTCTTAATATTAATGATAGTACCAGTAGAAGAGAAAAGACCAACACCAAATTTTTCTATGTTTGGATGAATCTCCTTTCTGAGTGGCTACTATTTTTTAAGCCATTAAGAATTGCTGCAAGGGACTTTTTCTTAATTAATTAATTAATTGATTATTTATTTATTTATTTATTTATTTATTTATTTTGACTGAGTTGGGTCTTTGTTGCTGCATGCGGGCTTTCTCTATTTGTGGCAAGCGGGGTCTACTCTTCGTTGTGGTGCGTGGGCTTCTCACTGAGGTGGCTTCTCTTGTTGCGGAGCACGGACTCTAGGTACCTGGGCTTCAGTAGTTGTGGCTCGCGGGCTCTAGAGCACAAGCTCAATAGTTGTGACACATGGGTTTAGTTGCTCCTCGGCATGTAGGATCTTCCTGGACCAGGGATCGAACCCATGTCCCCTGCATTGGCAGGCAGATTCTTGACCACTGTGCCACCAGGGAAGTCCTGGACATTTTATTTTTTTAACATGAGCAAACATTGCTTGTGTTTGCTCATGTTTGGTTAGCACACCAATTTGCTTCTGCATCAAGTGACCTGGGGAAGTCATTCTTCACTTGTTTCCAAACAAGAAAGATAGGACAAAATATTTTCTGACACTGAAAACAGCTCATGGTCAAGGGAAGTGGCTATCAGAAAGGATGCGACATTTTCTTCCAAATATATTCTGCTTTTTCTCCTTTCTATTTTTGCAGATCTTACTCTGCAGTATAATATTTCTCTCTCTAGGAGATGTGGAGAATATATCTGAGTATGCAATCTGGCACTGATGAAATTGCCCCCAATACATACTGTGAACATGGGAGGGGTGGAATCAATTTGGGGGCAAGGGTTGGGGAAAGAGAAAGTCCTACAGATGGTCTTAAAAGAGAAGCTCCACACTTTGTTGGGGTGGAATGACCAGTACTATTGTAGACACAGGATTATTAGAGGGTGGTAGGAAGCTGACACTTATTGAACACCTCCAGTAACCCAGGCACTTTGTTAAGCACTTTACATATATTATCTTAGTTGATGCAAGAATCAATACTATAGCTGTTGTCCTTATTTTACAGACAAGAAAACTAAATGTGTGGTGTGAGTTGGGGGTGGATTGGAGTGATTGAGAAGCAGATTTTTCTGGCTCCCTACCCATCTAGGTGTTGCCTTGCCTATGGGGCAATGCCCAGTCATCTTCCAAACCAAAGGAAATGGAAATTCAGCATTTGAACAGAAAAAGAAGAAACAATCTAGAAACCCAAATCTGAAAAAAGAGTTAGATTAATGTATCCCTTTGATGTAGAAGTTTCCTCCTCATCTCAAATCCTTCCCTAAGATCTTTCACATGAGTAAAAGCCAACATAATAAAAAGGGTGCTACTTTTATTTTTCAGAGTAGTAAGTTCTGTCCAAAAACAAGTAATGCTATTTGAAATGAGGTTATTTCCTATTTACTTCTAATAAGATTAAAATAAACTTTAAATTTTCCATGCAAAAACCACTCGTTGGTCACAATGATTTTCTCTCTAATCCCAGTATAGTTCAAGTTCAGTGCCACTGACTTTCTTCAGCTTCCTAAGGGTTCCTCAGCTAGTATGTCAGAACGGTGATGTAAGAATTCCCCTTGCATTTTGTAGAACATCTTATGCAAAGAATTACCAAGATTAACAAATTCTTCTCTATTTGCAAGCCATTTTTTCATAGCCTGAAAAGAGAGTCCCTTCTAAACGTTTCTTTTAATCAATATAAGATGCTCCTAAGGACACTGCCTATTTTGCCCAGTTTGAGAAGCATAACTGTAAGCTAACATTTTTTTAAATAGATCTTTATTAGAGTATAATTGCTTCACAATACTGTGTTAGTTTCTGTTGTACACCAAAGTGAATCAGCCATATGCATACATATGTCCCCATATCCCCTTCCTCTTGCGTCTCCCTCCCATCCTCCCTATCCCACCCCTCTAGGTCATCACAAAGCACTGAGCTAATCTCCCTGTGCTATGCTGCTGCTTCCCACCAGCCAACTATTTTACATTCAGTAGTGTATATATGTCGATGCTACTCTCACTTTGCCCCAGCTGCCCCGTCCCACCCCGTGTCCTCAAGTCCATTTTGTGTGTCTACATCTTTATTCCTGCCCTGCAAATAAGTTCATCAGTTCCTTTTTTTTTTTTTTTTAGATTCCATACATATGTGTTAGCATACGGTATTCCTTTTCCTCTTTCTGACTTAGTTCACTCTGTATGACAGACTCTAGGTCCATCCACCTCACTACAAATAACTCAATTTCATTTCTTTTTATGCCTGAGTAATACTCCATTGTATATATGTGCCACATCTTCTTTATCCATTCATCTGTCGATGGACATTTAGGTTGCTTCCATGTCCTGGCTATTGTAAATAATACTGCAACGAACATTGTGGTACATGTCTCTTTTTGAATTATGATGTTCTCAGAGTATATGCCCAGTAGTAGGATTGCTGGGTCATATGGTAGTTCTATTTTTAGTTTTTTAAAGAACCTCCATACTGTTTTCCATAGTGATTCTATCAATTTACATTCTCACCAACAGTGCAGGAGGGTTCCCTTTTCACCACACCCTTTCCAGCATTAATTGTTTCTAGATTTTTTGATAATAGTCATTCTGACCAGCGTGAGGTGATACCTCATTGTAGTTTTGATTTGCATTTCTCTAATAATTAGTGATGTTGAGCATCTTTTCATGTGCCTCTTGGCCATCTGTATATCTTCTTCACTTTCAATTCATCCCAGCTTACCATTCGCCCTACCCATGTCCTCAAGTCCATTTTCTACGTCTGTGTCTTTATTCCTGTCCTGATGCTAGGTTCTTCAGAACCATTTGTTTCTTTAGATTCCATATATATGTGTTAGCATACAGTATTTATTTTTCTCTTTCTGACTTACTTCACTCTGTATGACAGATTCTAGGTCCATCCACCTCACTACAAATAACTCATTGTGGTTTTGATTTGCATTTCTCTAATGATTAGAGATGTTAAGCATCCTTTCATGTGTTTGTTGGCCATCTGTATATCTTCTTTGGAGAAACGTCTATTTAGGTCTTCTGCCCAATTTTGGATTGGGTTGTTTGTTTTTTGATATTGAGCTGCATGAGCTGCTTGTATATTTAGGAGATTAATCCTTTGTCAGTTGTTTCATTTGCAAATATTTTCTCCCATTCTGAGGGTTATCTTTTCATATTGTTTATGGTTTCTTTTGCTGTGCAAAAGTTTTAAGTTTCATTAGGTCCCCTTTGTTTAATTTTTGTTTTTATTTCCATTACTCTAGCAGGTGGATCATAAAGCATCTTGCTGTGATTTATGTTATAGAGTGTTCTGCCTATGTGTTACCCTAAGAGTTTTGTAGTGTCTGGACTTACATTTAGGTCTTTAATCCATTTTCAGTTTATTTTTGTATATGGTGTTAAGGAGTGTTCTAATTTCATTCTTTTACATGTAGCTGTCCAGGTTTCCAAGCAGACCTTATTAAAGAGGTTCTCTTTTCTCCATTGTATACTTTGCCTCCTTTGTCATAGATTAGGTGTGCATAGGTGTGTGGGTTTATCTTTAGGCTTTCTATCCTGTTCCATTGATCTATATTTCTGTTTTTGTGCCAGTACCATACTGTCTTGATTACTGTAGTTTTGTAGTATAGTCTGAACTCAGGGAGCCTGATTCCTCCCACTCCGTTTTCTTTCTCAAGATTAGTTTGGCTATTAGGGGTCTTTTGTGTTTCCATACAAATTGTAAAATTTTTTGTCCTAGTTCTGTGAAAAAGGTCATTGGTAGTTTGATAGGGATAGCATTGAACCTGGAGATTGCTTTGGGTAGTACTGTCATTTTCACAATGTTGATTCTTGCAATCCGAGAGCATGGTATAGCTCTCCATATGTTTGTATTGTCTTTGATTTCTTTCATCAGTGTCTTATAGTTTTCTGAATACAGGTCTTTTTTCTCCTTAGGTAGATTTATTCCTAGGTATTTTATTCTTTTTGTTGCAATCTAAATGGGAGTGTTTCCTTACTGTCTCTAGGATTTTCCATTGTTAGTGTATAGGAGTGCAAGAGATTTCTTTGCATTAATTTTGCATCCTGCTACTTTACCAAATTCATTGATGAGCTCTAGAAGTTTTCTGGTACATCTTTAGGATTCTCTATGTATAGTATCATGTCATCTGGAAACAATGACAGTTTTACTTCTTTTCCAATTTGGATTCCTTTTGTTTCTTTTTCTTCTCTGATTGCTGTGGCTAAAACTTCTAAAACTAGGAAGAGTGAGCATCCTTGTCTTGTTCCTGATCTTAGAGGAAATTATTTCAGTTTTTCACCATTAAGAATGATGCTGGTTGTGTGTTTGTTGTATATGACCTTTATTATGCTGAGGTAGGTTCCCTCTATGCCCACTTTCTGGAGAGTTTATATCATAAATGAGTGTGGAATTTTGTTGAAAGCTTTTTCTACGTCTATTGAGATTATCATATTATTTTTATCCTTCACTTTGTTAATATGGTGTATCACATTGATTGATTTGCTTATATTGAAGATTCCTTGCATTCCTGGGATAAACACCACTTGATCATGGTGTACGATCCTTTTAATGTGCTGTTGGATTCTGTTTGCTAGTGTTTCATTGAGGATTTTTGCATCTATGTTCAACAGTGATATTGGCCTATAGTTTTCTTTTTTTGTGATATCTTTATCTGGTTTTGGTGGCATGGTGATAGTGGCCTTGTACAATGACTTTGGGAGTGTTCCTACCTCTGCTATATTTTGGAAGAGTTTGAGGATAGGTATTAGCTCTTCTCTAAATGGTTGATAGAATTCACCTGTGAAACCATCTGGTCCTGGGCTTTTGTTTGTTGGAAGATTTTTAATCACAGTTTCAATTTCAGTGCTTGTGATTGGTCTGTTCATATTTTCTATATCTTCCTGGTTCAGTCCAGAAGGTTGTGCATTTCTAAGAATTTGTCCATTTCATCCAGGTTGTCCATTTTACTGGCATAGAGTTGCTTGCAGTAGTCTCTCATGATCCTTTGTATTTCTACAGTGTCAGTTGTTACTTCTCCTTTTTCATTTGTAATTGTGTTGATTTGAGTCTTCTCCCTTTTTTTCTTGATGAGTCTGGCTAATGGTTTATCAATTTTGTTTATCTTCTCAAAGAACCAGCTTTTAATTTTATTGATCTTTGCTATTGTTTCCTTCATTTCTTTCCCTTTGTTTCTGATCTGATCTTTATGATTTCTTTCCTTCTGCTAACTTTGTTTTTTTTTTTGTTGTTGTTCTTCTTTGTCTAATTTCTTTAGGTGTAAGATTAGGTTGCTTGTTTGAGATTTTTCTTGTTTCTTGATGTAGGATTGTATTGTGATATACTTCCCTCTTAGAACAACTTTTGCTGCATCCCATAGGTTTTGGGTCGGCCTGTTTTCATTGTCATTTGTTTCTAGGTATTGTTTGATTTCCTATTTGATTTCTTCAGTGATGTCTTGGTTATTTAGTAGCATATTATTTAGCCTTCATGTGTTTTTATTGCTTACAGTTTTTTTTCTGTAATTGATATCTAGTCTCATAGCGTTTTGGTCAAAAAAGATGCTTGATACGATTTCAGTTTTCTTAAATTTACTGAGGCTTTATTTGTGACCCAAGATATGATCTATTCTGGAGAATGTTCCATGTGCACTTGAGAAGAATGTATTCTGTTGGTTTTGGATGGAATGTCCATTATATATCAATTAAGTCCATCTGGTCTAATGTGTCATTTAAAGCTTGTGTTTCCTTATTAATTTTCTGTCTGGCTGATCTGTCCATTGGTGTAATTGGGGTGTTAAAGTCCCCTACTATTTTTGTGTTACTGTCAGTTTCCCCTTTTGTGGCTCTTAGAATTTGCCTTATGTATTGAGGTGCTCTTATGTTAAGTGCATAAATATTTACAATTGTTATATCTTCTTCTTGGATTGATCCCTTGATTATTATGTAGTGTCCTTCTTTGTCTGTTGTAATAGTCTTTATTTTATAGTCTATTTTGTCTGATATGAGTATTGGTACTCCAGCTTTCTTTTGATTTCCATTTGCATGGAATATCTTTTTCCATCCCTTCACTTTCAGTCTGTATGTGTCCCTTGGTCTGAAACGGGTCTCTTGTAGACTGCATATATACAGGTCTTTTTTTTGTATCCATTCAGCCAGTCTGTGTCTTTTGGTTGGAGCATTTAATCCATTTACATTTACAGTAATTATTGATATGTATGTTCTATTACCATTTTCTTAATTGCTTTGGGTTTGTTTTTGTAAATCCTTTCCTTCTCTTGTGTTTCCTGCCTAGAGTAGTTCCTTTAGCATTTGTTGTAATGCTGGTCCTGTGGTGCTGAATTCTCTTAACTTTTGCATGTCTGTAAGGTTTTAATTTCTCCATTGAATCTGAATGATATCCTTGCTAGGTAGAGTAATATTGGTTGTAGGTTCATCCCTTTCATCACTCTAAATATGCCCTGCCATTCCCTTCTGGCTTGCAGAGTTTCTCCTGAAAGATCAGCTGTTAACCTTATGGGGATTCCCTTGTATATTATTTGTTGTTTTTCCCTTGATGCTTTCAAATTTTTTCTTTGTATTTAACTTTTGATAGTTTGATTAATATGTGTCTTGGCATGTTTCTCCTAGGATTTATCCTGTATAGGACTCTCTGCACTTCCTGGTCTTTACTTACAATTTCCTTTCCCATGTTAGGGAAGTTTTTGATCACAATCTCTGCAAATATTTTCTCTGATCCTTTCTTTTTCTCTTCTTCTGAAACCCCTATAATTCGAATGTTGGTCCATTTAATATTGTCCCAGAAGTCTCTGAGACTGTCTTAATTTCTTTTTATTCTTTTATCTTTATTCTTCTCAGCAGCAGTTATTTCCGCTCTTCTACCTTGCAGGTCACCTCTCCGTTCTTTTGCCTCACTTATTCTGCTATTGATTCCTTCTAGAATATTTTAAATTTCATTTATTTTGTTGTTCATCATTGTCTGTTTGCTCTTTAGTTCTTCTAGGTCCTTGTTAAGCATTTCCTATATTTTCTCTGTTCTATTTCCCAGATTTTGGATCATCTTTACTATCATTACTCTGAATTCTTTTTCAAGTAGACTGCCTATTTCCTCTTCATTTGTTTGGTCTGGTGGTGTTTTACCTTGCTCCTTCATCTGCTCCATATTTCTCTGTCTTCCCATTTTGTTTAACTTTCTGTGTTTTGGGGTCTCCCTTTCACAGGCTGCCAGTTTGTAGTTCCTGTTTTTTTTTGGTGTTTGCCCCCAGTGGGTGAGGTTTGTTTGTTGGCTTGTGTAGGCTTCCAGAGGGGGGTGACTGGTGCCTGTGTTCTGGTGGGTGGGACTGGATCTTGTCCTTCTGGTGGGCAAGGCTGCGTCTGGTGGTGTGTTTTGGAGTGTCTGTGAACTTAGTATGAATTTAGGCAACCTGTCTGCTAAGGGGTGGGTTTGTATTCCTGTCTTGCTAGTTGTTTGGCATTGGGCATCCAGCACTGGAGCTTCCTGGCCATTGGGTAAAGCTGGGTCTTAGTGTTGAGATGGCAATCTGTGGGAGAGCTCTCTCTGATTAATATTACTTGGGGCCGGGAGGTTTCTGGTGGTCCAAAGCCCTGGACTCAGCTCTCCCACCTCAGAGGCTCAGGTCAGACACCTGGCTGGAGCATCAAGACCTGGCCAGCTGCACAGCATGGAAGAAAAGAAAAACGAACAGACAGAACCCCAAAACAAATGGTAAAAGCAAAAGTAAACAGACAAAATCACACAAAGAAACATACACACACACACTCACAGAAAGGAAAAACAAAACAACAAAAAAAACGAACAGACAGAACCCCAAGACAAATGGTAAAAGCAAAACTGAACAGACCAAATCACACATAGAAACATACACACACACACTCATAGAAAGAGAAAAAAAAGGAAGAGAGCAACCAAATCAATAAACAAACCCACAAATGAAAACAAACACTAAAAACTAAAATAAGATAAACAAACATAAAACCAAAACCAAATCAAATGCAGAAAGCAATCCCGAAGTCCAAAGTTGCCCCCAAAGTCCACTGCCTCAATTTTGGGAACATTTTTGTCTATTCAGGTATTCCACAGATGCCGGGTTTACCAAGCCAATTGCAGGGATTTAATCCACTGCTCCTGAGGCTGCACAGAGAGATTTCCCTTTCTCTTCTTTGTTTGCAGAACTCCTGGGATTCAGCTTTGGTTTTGGCCCTGCCTCTGCATGTAGGTCACCCTCAAGCATCTGTTTCCTGCCCAGACAAGAGGGGGTTAAAGCAGCTGCCAATTAAGGCTCTCTTGCTGACTCATGCTGTGGAGAGGGAGGAGTATGGTAGTTGTAATTGGGATGTGGGGAGTATCTGCGGAGACAGAGGCTGGCATGAAGTTGCAAGAGCCTGAGGCACTCCCGGGGAAGTTGGCCCTGGATCACAGAACCCTGGCAGTGGTGTGCTGCACAGGCTTCTGGAAGGGTGTGGGTAGTGATTTGCACTTGCACACAGGACCCTTGATGGCACCAGTGGCAGTGGTAGCGGTCTGTGCCTGCCTCTGTGATCCGAGATGATAGCTGTGGCTCACGCCCAACTCTGGAGCTTGCTTAGGTGGTGCTCTGCCATCTGTGGGCACACCGATCAGGAAGCCCCTCTCCTTGTGCACCCCAAAACAATGGTCTCTTGCCTCCCTGGCAGGTCCAGACGTTTTCCCGGACTCTCCCCCAGTTAGCTGTGCCACTATCCCCCTTCAGTCTGTCTTCATGCAGCCAATCCCAGTCCTCTCCCTGGGGTCTGACCTCTGAAGCCCAAGCCTCAGCTCCCAGCCCCCACCCCCTGTGGTGGGTGAACAGACAAGTGTCTCAGGCTGATGAGTGCTTGTTGGCACCAATCATCTCTGCAGGAATCTCTCTGCTTTGCCCTCTGCACCCCTGTTGCTGCGGTCTCCTCCATGGATCCAAAGCTTCCCGCCCACCAGTGAAGGGGCTTCCTAGTGTGTGGAAACTTTTCCTACTTCATACTCCCTCCCCGAGGTGCAAGTTCCATCCCTATTCTTTTGCCTCTGTTTATTCTTTTGCCCTACCCAGGTACGTGGGGGAGTTTCTTGCCTTTTGGGAAGTCTGAGGTCTTCTGCCAGCGTTCAGTAGGTGTTCTGTAGGAGTCCTTCTACATGTAGATGTATTTTTGATGTATTTGTGGGGAGGAAGGTGATCTCCACATTTTACTCCTCTGCCAACTTGAAGGTCCAGAGTCATTCACATTTCACCTTCATGATTGTTGTTATATGTGTGTACCACCTGTACTAAAATTACCTAAAACTTTTCCTTTAAGTAAACTTATTTTTAAAATTGTAATCAGTGTTCAACAACTACATTGATGAGTATAAATCTGTAGAGTACAAGTAGAACCAACTGTATTACTTTTAAATTCCCGTTGTTGCTTTAATCTGTTCCATGGGTTATATCTTAACTTGCCCTTGGATGAAATTTTAGGCAACTGTTTTTTCTGTCAGTCTTGAATAATAAAAATGTATCTGGTCACTTTTAATCACAAATCAGACTCACCAACAATCTTATCAGTTATTTTAGTCATTTAAATATCCCAGAATTTGCAATAGTCCAAACTATAACATTTCCTTAAAGTTAAACTCCTCCTACCCCCGAACCAGCTCTAACCTGTGTCAGGTTTGAAGCTTGTGGTACCATTCTGATCTGATGTTGGTTTCCTCTGAGCTTGTTGGGTGTTTAAAACTGATTAACTTTTTGGTGGATTGTTTCCATGGGTTCTTGGGCAATATCCCTCATAGTGCTACACCTTTGGAATGGGTCTCCTAAAATGATTCAGGTCACCTTTCATCTGTGGGGTTCATATCTGTCCCAAAGTAATTGAAACTCATACCTTTGTCCCATCATAGGTGACAAGATATTTGGCTGCCAGTGCAGCCCTCACCTCCCCATCACTACACCACTTCTTTCCTAGCTTTTAGACTATATACTTTTTAAGCTATTAATCAGAACATAGTTTTATATTCACCAAACTTTAGGGGACACAAAATTCTCTGAATGATGTTCCTGAAGCCCTTTTCACAAGGCCTGATGAGATGAAGGGAAAAAATCCCATAGTACTTCAACAACTTTCTCCAAAGAAATTTCTTCTCCAGTTCTCTTCCTATTCAACTATTTTATGTTCTGGAGGTGGTGTGTAGAAATAAAGGTTATAAAACTGATTTCCAGTCACCTCCACTGTAAGCCACATATGCTTGCTTTAGAATCCACTAGGTGCATATTGATACTTATCATTTACTTCTCAAGTTTTGAGGCTTCAGCAAAAAATGGAACATAGAGAGTTTTGTTTTAACATCTTGTTACAAATACATTTAGAAACAAATGTTATATCATGACCACAAATGTATAATAAAACCAGAATCACTTACTATAAAGGGAAAGAAACTATAAAAATAAAGGGAAGAATAAGAAAGCAGTGTTATTACATTTTTTAAAATAAAAGTTAAACACTGAAATATACGTAAAAATAAATATTTAATTTACAAAAATTCAGAGTAAAGTTAATTCCTTGAAGAAAAGAATGGAGCTATTTGTGATACATTGGTAACAAAGCAATATTTGTTTAGATGTTGTTTAACTTGAGATGAAGATGAATCTCTATATCAATTAGATGGTTCTGTTTTTTTCATTTTGATGATATCAACAACAAGCACCCAACCCACATATCAGAAAGGGCAATATAATAGAGGCCTCAAGGGAAGGAAAACTAACAAAACTTAGAATTTCAAATGACTTTTTTTCTCCCTCCTAAGTACTAGAGTTTTCCACTAAGGCCTGACCAAGCTTTCACTAGGGCAAATGATCAAGGCTGAGGTGAGGATCCTGTGGACTTAACCATTTAGTTTTTGTTTACTTGACTCCTTGTGCTGCTCCTGGTTGTAGAAGAACATGATGCCCTGTGTGGTCAAAGTGCTGTTAACATAGAACATAGGCATTCACGTCTACTGGGCTAAATCCTCAATGATGCTTCCAGAAGGGAGACCACTGACCAAGACTCAGGGAAGAAACATCTAGAGCCTCTTCAGTGTATTCAGCAGGAAGTCCAAATGTTCATTTGTATATCGTGCAAAATCATCTCATATACCACCAGTAGTACATGTACCACATCATAGGAAATATTTTCTAATATCATGCTGTTTTCTCCATGAAGACTTTATTGTTTTTCCCAGGAAGTTAAATTTGTTACTTTCTAATGTCTCATAGCAACTTTTTCAAACTTCATTGGATCACTTATCACATTACTGTAATTATTTTTTATGTGTCTGTTTCCTCCACCAGCTTGTAAATATTTTGAGAGCAGGACACTATGTTCTACTTATCTATGTATTGCTAGTATCTAACACAATGCCTGGTCTCTTAACTGTTTATTGAATAAGTGGCATGAACAATATTGCATGTTATAGAGGTGGTGGTGGATGTAATCAACAGACTTCATTAAATTAGTGTTTAAGCCAGGCTCTAGGCTAGATAGTGGTGATAAACTGGTGAAAATCAAGACATGGATGTCTGTCTGTATGGGGATCACAATCTAGTGGGAGAGGAAAGACAAGAAATTAGTAAGCAAGTGAAAGTATACATAATTGTAAATTGTAATAATTTGTTGGTAATAACTGAAAGGGGGGGAGAATGAATCACAAAAACATAACTACTCTATATAAGACAGTCAGGAAAGGTCACTTTGAGGATGAGACCTAAGAAGTCACTCTGGACTAAGTGATTTCAAAGATTTCTCAGCACTGGGTATACTTCCAATGGTAGATTGAAGAGAGTAGCCAATGGGAAGCCACTGAAATTTATTGAGCAATGCTTTGCAAGATTAACCATGCAAAATAAAATTCCAAGTATTTGAGACTAGAATTAAGAACAGAAGCATTAATGCATTAGTTTAGGAACGATAATAAGGAGGTAAAGTAGAGTAGTGGTAATGGAAATGGAGAGGAGTAGATGGATATGAGAGACACTAAACTCAGCAAAAGTGGAACCACATAGAAGAAAGAGCACAGACATGGATGTTAGGAGCCTGGGTTCTAGTCCTGGAGCTACTGTGCAACTGTGGGCAAGGCATATCTTAGTTTCCCAATTTATAAAAATAAAAGGTTTAAATTCTGTAGCTAATACTGCTAGGTGATCCCCAAACACATTTGCTTTACATTCTACACACACCAATAGACTAATTTCCATCTTATCTTGCAGTTAGGTGTGGCCAGCTAACCTAGTTCTAGCTAATGAAATATGGATAGAAGTGATATTTGAAATTATTCTTTTAGTCCTGGGTCATTAAATCTCCCTAGTCATAATTTTTCGTGCTTTTTTCCCTTTCTCTACCAGGTTACTGTGGGGTTTTTGCATAACAAACCACGCCAAAAATTAATGGCTTATAACAATGAGTTATTTAGCTCACTACTCTTTGGATCCACAATTAGGGCTGGGTTAAGCTGGGTAATCCTTCAGGTCTTGACTAGACACACTCATGCATCTGTGTTCTGCTGCCAGGTTGAATGAGGGTTACCTGAGCTAGGATGGTTTTGGTTCAGTCATCTTGACTTTATTCCATGTGATCTTTCATCCTCCGTCACACTAGTCCAAGCTTATTCACAAGGTGGATAGGCAAGATTCCAATAGAACCAATAGAAATTCACAGTGCCTTTTGAGGCCTCCATGTGGAATAGGCATACCATTATTTCTTCTGCATTCTATTAGCCAAAACAAGCCATAGGATCATCAAAATCTATGCCTCTTGTGCATCCCATCTCCCACGGTGACCAGTCTGCAATCTTGGCAGGGGTCTACACCTCTACACCATATTTCAGCTTTAAAAGCCTTTGGTATGCCATTTGTGATCATTTCCATGCATGTGCAGCCCAGAAGTGAGCCTTGGATTTCACAGGCAGCTTTAGGGGATCCCTTGATTGAACCCTCTCTTTTGTGTAATTTCCCCCACACGCTGTAGCTCCCAGGGATCCCCTTTTCTATACTCTGGCTCAAAAGCTATAATTTTAGCCACCTCATGCTGCCATGCATTTCCACAACTGATTTCATCTCCAAGGAAAAAGTTGCAAGAAGAAAGAGAGAAAAAGAAAGTGGGTACTTCCACCTACACTCTTCAAACTACAGGTACATTTTTTCCCAATTCTTCTGGTCAGGGAGAAGGATATTTTTCTTTTTCTCAGAGCTTTTGGTGCCTATGGGGCCACTGCTGCCTTACCTATACTGTCACAGGAGTGCAGCTTGAAGTCTGGGGCTTTCCAGTTAACAAACACACAAATAAAAACCAAAAAGGAAAATTTCCCCACTATCTCAATCCCACAGCTGAGTCACCCCTATCTCCGGCCCATCTCATAGACATCTGACCAAAAAAGAAGGCTTTTAATTAAGACTGAGAGATATGGGAGGAAAAAGAAAGGAAAATCACCATTGTATCTATCCTTCTTCAAGTTTTGATTTCTCTCCCAATCTTCCTGTTGTACTTACTTCCCAGAATCATAAGAGACTTGCCTTATGTATTATGTCCAGAGATTTTATATGTAATTCGTGGGGGATATAGTGTGAAATGTACTCACACCATCTTAATTGTAACCGTATTATTACTTTTGAGAAGTCTTCTGTTAGTATACTTAGTGTTTTTTTTATAGATAATGTGTCTTTCTCCCTGTTTTTTTATAAGATCCTTTTGACTTTGAGTTCTGTGACTTCACTAATATGAGTCTAGATTTGAATTTTATTTCATTTATCACTCTCAGAACTCGTACTTCTGGAATGTGAGGATCCATAGAGTTTTTCAACAATGAAAATTCTTAACCATTACCACTTTGAATATTGTCTCTCAGCCATTCACTCTATTTTTTTCCTCCTGGAACATTAGTCTTATGAAAGACCTTCTCATTCTATCTTTCATGTCTCTTAACTTCCTGTTCAGATGTTTCATCTCTGTATCTTACCTTGCCACATTTTGGGTATCTTATATGCCAGAAATTAAGATAGGCAATTGATATACATTATTTCACTTAATTGTTATAACAACCTTAAATGTAGGTATTCTCATTTTTTTTTATAGGAGCATAATTGATTGAAAATGTGTCAGTTTCAGGTGTACAGCAAAGTGATTCAGTTATACATATACATGTATCTATTATTTTTCAAGTTATTTTCCCATTTAAGTTATTAGAGAATATCGATCAGACTTCCCTGTGCTATACAATAGGTCCTTGTAGGTTATCTATTTTAAATACAGCAGTGTGTAATGTCAATCCCAAACTCCCAATCTATCCACACCCCTCCCCCTCCCCCCGGTAACCATAAGCTCGTTCTCTAAGACTGTAAGTCTGTTTCTGTTTTGTAAATAAGTTCATTTGTATCATTTTTTTAGATTTCGCATATAAGTGATATCATATTATATTTGTGTTTCTCTGTCTGCTTACTTCACTTAGTATGATAATCTCCAGGTCCATCTATGTTGCTGCAAATGGCATTATTTCATTATTTTTAATGGCTGAATAATATTCCATTGTATATATGTAGCACATTTTCTTTTCTTTTCTTTTTTTTCATGGTTCAAAAGAATTATTAACTTTTTAATTAAGGTAAAATCAACATACAATATTATATTAGTTTCAGGTGTGCAATCTAATGATTCAATAAGTGTATACATTGTGAAATGATCACCACAATAAGTCTAGTTAACATCCATCACCATATGTAGTTACAAATTTTTTTCTTGTGATGAGAACGTTTAAGATTTACTCTCTTAGCAACTTTCAACTATGCAATACAGTATTATTTTTTAATTAATTTTTATTGGAGTATAGTTGCTTTACAATGTTGTGTTTGTTTCCACTGTACAGCAAAGTGCATCAGTTCTATGTATACATACATCCCCTCTTTTTTGGATTTCCTTCCCATTTAGGTCACCACAGAGCATTGAGTAGAGTTCCCTGTGCTATACAGTATGTTCTCATTAGTTATCTATTTTATACATAGTATCAATAGTGTATATGTGTCAATCCCAATTCTTCCCACCACCACCCCCTTTCCCCCTTGGTATCCATATATTTATTCTCTATGTCTGTGTCTGTATTTCTGCTTTGCAAATAAGATCACCTATACCATTTTTGGTATAGATCACCTATACCATTTTTCTAGATTGTATGTGTTAATGTACAATATTTGTCTTTCTCTTTCTGACTTACTTCACTCTGTATGACACTCTCTAAGTCCATTCATACCTCTACAAATGATGCAATTTCGTTCCTTTTTGTGGCTGAGTAATATTCCACTGGCAATACAGTATTATTAACTGGAGTTGCCGTGCTGTACATTACATTCCCATGACTTATTTATTTTATAACTGGAAGTTTGTACCTTTTGACTACCTTCACCCATTTCAGCCACCCCCCACCTTGCCTCTGGCAACCACCTATCTGTGTTCTGTATATATGAGCTTGGTTTTCTTTGTTTTGTGGTTTTCTGTTTTTGGTTTTTGTTTTTAATTCCACATATAAGTGAGATCATGTAGTATTTGTCTGTCTGACATATTTCACTTAGATAATTTCCTCAAGTTCCATCCATTTTGTCACAAATGGCAAGATTTAGTTCTTTCCTATGGCCAAATAATGTTCCATTGTGTATGTATGCACCACATCTTCTTTATCCATTCATCTGCCAATGGACACTTAGGTTGTTTCCATATCTTGGCTATTGCAAACAGTGCTGCAATGAACATTGGGATGCATGTAGCCTTTCGAACCATGTTTTCCGTATATATGTCCAGGAGTGGGATTGCTGGACCATATGGTAGCTCTATTTTTAGTTTCTTAAGGAACTGGCATACTTTTCTCCATAGGGGCTGTACCAATTTACATTCCCACCAACAGTGTAAGAGGGTTCCCTTTTCTCCACACCCTGTCCAGCATTTATTGTTTGTAGACTTTTTGATGATGGCCATTCTGACTGGTGTGCGGTGATACCGCATTGAAGATTTGATTTGCATTTCTCTAATAATTAGTGATGTAGAGCATCTTTTCATGTGCTCTTTGGTCATCTGTATGTCTTCTTTGGAGAAATGTCTATTCAGATCTCCCCATTTTTTGACTGAGCTGTTTGTTTGTTTGATATTGAGCCGATTGTGCTGTTTATAAATTCTGGAGACTAATCCCTTGTCTGTCGTGTGATTTGCAAATATTTTCTCCCATTCTGAGAGTTATCTTTTCATTTTGTTTATGCCTGCCTTTGCTGTGCAATGCTATCGAGTTTAATTAGATCCCATTTATTTATTTTTTCCATTACTCTAGGAGATGGATCAAAAAAATCTTGCTATGATTTATGTCAAAGAGTGTTCTGCCTATGTTTTCCTCCAAGAGTTTTATAGTATTCAGTCTTACATTTAGGTCTTTAATTCACTTTGAATTTATTTTTGTGTATGGTGTTAAAGAATGTTCTCATTTCATTTTTTTAAGTAGCTGTCCAGTTTTCCCAGCACCACTTATTGAAAGGCCTGTATTTCCTCCATTGTATAGTTTTGCCACCTCTGTCATACATTAATTGACCATAGGTGCGTGGGTTTATTTCTGGGCTGTCTATCCTATGCCATCGATCTGTATTTCTGTTTTTGTGCAAGTATCATACTGTCCTGATTACTGTAGCTTTGTAGTATAGTCTGAAGTCAGGAAGCCTGATTCCTCCAGCTCCGTTTTTCTTTCTCAAGTTTGTTTTGGCTATTCGGGGTCTTTTGTGTCTCCATACAAATTTTAACATTTTTTGTTCTAGTTCTGTGAAAAATGCTGTTAGTAATTTGATAGGGATTGCATGGAATCTGTAGATTACCTTGGGTAGTATAGTCATTTTGACAGTATTGATTCTTCCAATCCAAGAACATGCTTTATCTTTCCATCTGTTTGTGTTATCTTCGAATTTTTTATCAGCATCTTATAGTTTTTGTAGTACAGGTCTTTTGTCTCCATAAGTAGGTTTATTCCTAGGTACTTTATCCTTTTTGATGTGATGGTAAACGGGTTTGTGTTCTTAAATTCTCTTTCTGATCTTTGTTGTTAGTGTATGGAAATGCAACAGATTTCTCTGTATTAATTTTGAATCCTACAAATTTACTGAATTTATTGATGAGCTCTGGCATTTTTCTGATAACATCTTTAGGATTTTCTATGTATAGTATCATGTCATCTACAAACAGTGACAATTTTAATTCTCCTTTTCCAATTTGGATTCCTTTTATTTCTTTTTCTTCTCTGATTGCCTTGGCTAGGACTTCCAAAGCTATGTTGAATAAAAGTAGCGAGAGTGGACATCCTTTTCTTATTCCTGATCTTAGAGGAAATGCTTTCATATTTTCACCATTAAATATGATGTTAGCTGTTGGTTTGTCATATATGGCCATTATTATGTAGAGGTATGTTCCTTCTATGCCCACGTTCTGGGGTTTTTATCATAAATAGTGTTGAATACTGTCAAAAGCTTTTTCTGCTTTTATTGAGATGATTTTATTCTTCAATTTGTTGATGTGGCGTATCACACTGATTGATTTGCAGGTTTTGAAAAATGCTTGCATCCCTGGCATAAATCCCACTTGATCATGGTGTATGTTCCTTTAATGTATTGTTGGATTAGGTTTGCTAGTATTTTGTTGAGAATTTTTGCACCTATGTTCATCAGTGATATTGGCCTGTAATTTTATTTATTTTTTTTGTATCCTTGTTTGGTTTTGGTATCAGGGTGATGGTGACCTCATAGAATGTGTTTGGGAGTTTTCATTTCTCTGAAATTTTTGGAATAGTTTCAGAAGGACAGATGATTACTCTTCTCTAAATGTATGACAGAATTTGCCTGTGAAGCCATCAGGTCCTGGACTTTTATTTATTGGGAGTTCTTTAATCACAGTTTCAATTTCATTACTTGTGATTGGTCTGTCCATATTTTCTATTTCTTCCTGGTTCAGTGTTGGGAGATTGTACCTTTCTAAGGATTTGTCCATTTCTTCCAGGTTGTCCATTTTATTAGCATATAGTTGCTTGTAGTAGTCTCTTATGATGATTTGTATTTCTGTGGTGTCTGTTTTAACTTCTCCTTTTTCATTTCCAATTTTAACAATTTGAGCCCTCGCCCTCTTTTCTTGATGAGTCTGGCTAAAGGATTATCAATTTTGTTTATCTTTTAAAAGAACCAGCTTTTAGTTTCATTGATCTTTGCCATTGTTTGCTTAGTCTCTATTTCATTTATTTCTGCTCTGATCTGTATGATTTCTTTCCTTCTACTAACTTTGGGTTTTGTTTGTTCTCTCTCTAGTTGCTTTAGGTGTAATGTTAGGTGATTTATTTGTGATTTTTCTTGTTTCCTAAGGTATGATTGTATTACTATAAACTTCTCTCTTAGAATTGCTTTTGCTGCATTCTATAGGTTTTAGATAATTGTGCTTTCATTTTCTTTTTTCTCTAGGTAATTTTTAATTTCCTCTTTGATTTCTTCAGTGATCGATTTTTTGTTTAGGGGCATATTGTTTAGCCTCTACGTGTTTGTGTTTTTTAAGTTTTTTTTTTTTTCCTTCTAGTTGATTTCTACTCTCATAACATTGTGGTCAGAATAGATGCTTGGTATGATTTCAATTTTCTTAAATTTACTGAGGCTCACTTTGTCACCCAGCACGTGATCAATCCTGGAGAATGGTCCATGTGCCCTTAAGAAGAATGCGTATTCTGCTGCTTTTGGATGGAATGCTCTATAAATATCCATTAAGTCCATGTGGTCTAATGTGTCATTTAAGGACTGTTTTTTAAATTGATTTTCTGTCTGGATGATCTGTCCATTGATGAAAGTGGGGTGTCCCCTCCCTCCTTCCCTCCCTCCCTCCTTCCTTCCTCCCCTCCCTCCTTCTTTCCTTCCTTCCATGTCCCCCCCCTTTCTATCTCTCTCTCTGTCTCTCTCCTGTTCTTCTTTCTCTCTTTTCCCTTGTTCCCTCTCTTGGGACAAAACTCTCCCTACCAACTGCAGGAAACTCTGAGGTGATGGTACTTCCAGCTGTAGACTCCAGCAGACATGGTTGGGCTGACCTGAGTTAGGGGGTGCTGCTGGGCACCTTGGAGAAAGAGAAGCAGAGGCTGCATTGTGCCCCAAACATCTGGGGCTGTTGGTGCCACCCAGGCAGTGAGCTGTTCCATAGGAAAAAATAGGCTGCAGGAGTGGAGAGTGTTAGAACTGCCACCTCGGGATCGAGCAGTTCTCAGCATAAACAGAGCAGCATATGGGCCTCTTAGTAACACCCTGGACCTCCTTTTATCTTAGAACTTCTCACCGTTTCCTCATTGACATGCTCTGGTCACAAAAGAAGACCAGAAAGTCAATATCCTTGGAGGGCTCAGATTTATCCAGACTGTTTCCCAGAACTCATGGATAGGTGGTGTATGCCACAAGATGCAAAGAGCCACCCAAGAAAAAGCAGTGCCTGGATGGAACAGCTGAGAACAAAACACCTCAAAAGATATTCTTCCTGGATCCTGCAATGACATACCTATTTCTGTTGGGGTTTTGTGGAGATGGGTTGGGCTGCTGATTAAGGAAGGGTTATACAATCTTAAAATTAGTGAAATATTTTTTTTAAAAAAAGAAAGAAGGTGGGATTGTAAAGTCTTCACTATTATTGGGTTGCTGTCAATTTCTCCTTTTATGGCTGTTAGTATTTGCCTTATATATTGGTGTGCTTACATGTTAAGTGTATACATATTTACAATTGTTACATCTTTTTGGAGTGATCTCTTTATCATTATGTAGTGTCCTTCTTTGTCTCATGTAACAGTCTTTATTTTAATGTCTATTTTGCTGATATGAGTATTGCTACTCCAGCTTTTTTTGATTTCCATTTTCATGGAATACCTTTTTCCATCCACTCACTTTCAGTCTGTATGCGTCCATGGGTCTGAAATGGGTCTCTTGTAGACAGCATATATATGGGTCTTGTTTTTGTATTCACTCAGCCAGTCTATGTCTTTTGGCTGCAGCATTTAATCAGCTTACATTTAAGGTAATTATTGATATGTATGTTCCTGTTGCCATTTTTCCTAATGGCTTTGGATTTGTTTTCATAGGTGTATTTTTCCCCTTCCTCTTTTGTTCTTTTCTCTTGTGATTTGATGGCTATTTTTAGTGTTCACTATCTTTAGTTTTTAGTGTTTAGTGTTTTGATTCCTTTTTCTTTTTTTGTGTGTATCTATTTTAGATTTTTGGTTTGCGGTTTTGATATAACAGTGTGTATATAAACACAATTGTTTTAAGTTGATGGTCTTTTCATTTCAAATGCATTTCCAATATTCTACATTTATTTTCCCCTCTTCTCTCGATTGCTAGTTTGATAACATATTTGTGTGTGAATGATTTCTTACCTTTACTGTATGATTACCTTTACTGGTGAGCTTTTCCATTCATAATTTTCTTGTTTCTAGTAGTGACCTTTTCTTTCCACTTAGAGAAGTTCCTTTAGCATTTGTTGCAAGGCTGGTCTGGTGGTGCTAAATTTTCTTACCTTTTGCTTAACTGGAAAGCTTTTGATTTCTCCACTGAATCTGAATGAGAGCCTTGCTAGTTAGAATGTTCTTGGTTGTAGGTTCTTCCCTTTCATCACTTTAAATATGTCATGTCACTCGCTTCTGGCCTGCAGAGTTTCTGCTGAGAAAACAGCTGATAACCTTACGAGATTTCCTTTGTATGCCGTTTATTGCTTTTCCCTTGTTGCTTTTAATATTTTTTTCTTTGTCTTTAATTTTTGTCAATTATACTGCTATGTGTCTTAGCATGTTACTCTTTGGAATTCTCTGTGCTTCCTGGATTTGGGTGACTGTTTGCTTTCCTATATTAGGGAAGTTTTCAGCTATTAACTCCTCAAGTATTTTCTTGGGGCCTTTTTCTCTCTCTTCTCCTTCTGGGACCCCCCATAATGCAAATGTTGTCCCAGAGGTCTCTTAGATTGTTTTCATTTCTTTTAATTCTTTTTTCTTTACTCTGTTCCATGATGTGATTTCCACCATTCTGTCTTCCAGCTAACTTACCTGTTCTTCTGCCTCAGTTATTGTGCTATTGATTCCTTCTAGTGTATTTTTCATTTTAGTTATTGTATTGTTCATCTCTGTTTGTTTGTTCTTCAGTTCTTCTATGTCTTTGTTAAACATTTATTTTATCTTCTCAATCTTTTCCAAGATTGGATCATCTTCACTATCATTACTCTGTTTTCTTTTTCCAGTAGATTTCCTATCCCACTTCACTTAGTTGTTCTTCTGGTGTTTTATCTTGTTCCTTCATCTGGTACATATTCCTCTGCTGTCTCATTTTGTGGAACTTTCTATAATTGCGGTTTTCATTCTGCAGGCGGCAGGACTGTACTTCTTCTTGCTTCTGCTGTCTGCCCTCTGGTGAATAAGGCTGTCTAAGAGGCTTGTGCAGACTTCCTTGTGGGAGGGACTTGTACCTGCCTACTGGTGTGTGGAGTTGGGTCTTGTCATTCTAGTGGGCAGGGCCATGCTCAGGAATACTCTAAGCAGCCTGTCTGCTGAGGGGTGGGGCTGTGTTCTCACCCTGTTCGTTGTTCGGCCTGAGGCGTCCCAGCACTAGAGCCTACAGCCTGTTGGGTTGGGCTATGTCTTGGGGAGGAAATGCCGGCCTCCAAGAGGGCTGACACCAATGAGTACTCCCCAGAACTGCCACATTAAGCCACAGCTTCCCCATACCTCTGCAGGAGACCCTCCAAAACTAACATGTAGGTCTGGTCCAGTCTCTTATGAGGTCACTGCTTTTTTCCCTGGGTCCTGGTGTGCATGAGACCTTGTGTGTACCCTCCACAGTGGAGTTTCTTTTTCCCTAGTCCTGTGGAATTCCTGTGATTTAACCATTCTGGTCTTCAAAGCCAGATTCTCTGGGGGTCTCCTCCTCCAGTTGCCAGAACCCCAGCCTGGGAAGCCTGGCACTGGACTCAGGATTTTCACTCCTCTGGGAGAACTTCTGTGGTGTAAGTATTTTCCAGATTGAGGTTCACCCACCTGGCATGTATGGGATTTGATTTTATTGTGATTTTACCCCTCCTACCATCTTGTTGTGCCTTCTTTGTCTTTGGATGTAGGGTATTTTTTTTTTGGTAGGTTCCAGCACATTTTTCTTGGTGGTAATTCAGCAGCTACTTGTGTGCTTTTTTTTTCTTTTCTCTCTTAGCAACATTCAAAAATGCAATGCAGTACATTACTAACTATAGTTGCCATGCTGTATATTACATCACCAGGACTTATTTATTTACTTACTTACTTATTTATTTATAAAATATCAGTAATTTTACTCTTTTTTTAATATCATCGGTGATACATGGTATTTCATTTTTTTAAACATATTTATTGGAGTATAATTGATTTACAATGGTGTGTTAGTTTCTGATTTATAGCGAAGTGAATCAGCTATACGTATACATATAACCCGATATCTCCTACCACTTGTGTCTCCCTCGCATACTCCCTGTGCCACCCCTCTAGGTGGTCATAAAGCACCGAGCTGATCTCCCCGTGCTATGTGGCTGCTTCCCACTAGCTATCTATTTTGCACTTGGTAGTGTATATATGTCCATGCCACTCTCTCACTTCGTCCCAGCTTACCCTTCCCCCTCCCCATGTCCTCAAGTCCATTCTCTACATCTGCATCTTTATTCCTGTACTGCCCCTAGGTTCTTCAGAACCTTTTTTTTTCCTGAATCCATATATATGTGTTAGCATACAGTATTTCTTTTTCTGTTTCTGACTTCCTTCACTCTGTAGACAGACTCTAGGTCTATCTACTTCACTACAAATAACTCAATATCATTTCTTTTTATGGCTGAGTAATATTCCATGTATATATGTACCACATTTTCTTTATCCATTCATCTGTTGATGGACAGTTAGGTTGCTTTCATTTCCTGGCTATTGTAAAGAGATCTGCAATGAACATTGTGGTACATGACACTTTTTGAATTATGGATTTCTCATGGTATATGTCCAGTAGTGGGTTCCTGGGTTGTATGGTAGTTCTATTTTTAGTTTTTTAAATAAATTTATTTATTTATTATTATTATTATTTTTTTAGCTGTGTTGGGTCTTCGTTTCTGTGTGCGGGCTTTCTCTAGTTGCGGCGAGCGGGGGCCACTCTTCATTGTGGTGTGCGGGCCTCTCACTATCGCAGCCTCTCCTGTTGTGGAGCACAGGCTCCAGACGCGCAGGCTTAGTAGTTCTGGCTCACAGGCCCAGTTGCTCCGCGGCATGCGAGATCCTCCCAGACCAGGGCTCAAACCCACGTCCCCTGCATTGGCAGGCAGATTCTCAACCACTGTGCCACCAGGGAAGCCCTATTTTTAGTTTTTTAAGGAACCTCTATACTGTTCTCCAGAGTGGCTGTATCAATTTACATTCCCACCAACAGTGCAAGAGGGTTCCCTTTACTCCACACCCTCTCCAGCATTTATAGTTTGTAGATTTTTTGTTGATGACCATTCTGACTGGTGTGAGGTGATACTTAATTGTAGTTTTGATTTGCGTTTCTCTAATGATTAGTGATGTTGAGCATCCTTTCATGTGTTTGTTGACAATCTGTATATCTTCTTTGGAGAATTATCTATTTTTGTCTTCTGACCATTTTTGGATTGCGTTTTTGTTTTTCTGATATTGAGCTGCATGGGCTGCTTGTAAATTCTGGAGATTAATGTTTTGTCAGTTGCTTCATTGGCAAATATTTTCTCCCATTCTGAGGGTTGTCTTTTCATATTGTTTATGTTTTTCTATGCTGTGCAAAAGCTTTTAAGTTTCATTAGGTCCCATTTGTTTATTTTTATTTCCATTTCTCTAAGAGGTGGGTCAAAAAGGATCTTGCTGTGATTTATGTCATAGAGTGTTCTGCCTGTTTTCCTCTAAGAGTTTGATAGTGTCTGGCCTTACATTTAGGTCTTTAATCCATTTTGAGTTTATTTTTGTGTATGGTGTTAGGGAGTGTTCTAATATCATTCTTTTACATGTAGCTGTTCAGTTTTTCAAGCACCACTTATTGAAGAGGCTCTCTTTTCTCCATTGTATATTCCTGCCTCCTTTATCAAAAATAAGGTGACCCTAAGTGTCTGGATTTATCTCTGGGCTTTCTATCCTGTTCCATTGATCTATATTTCTGTTTTTGTGCCAGTACCATACTGTCATGATTATCGTAGCTTTGTAGTATAGTATGAAGACCGGGAGCCTGATTCCTCCAGCTCCGCTTTTCTTTCTCAAGATTGCTTTAGCTATTCGGGGTCTTTCGTGTTTCCATACAAATTGTGAATTTTTTTGTTCTAGTTCTGTAGAAAATGCCATTGGTAGTTTGATAGGGATTGCATTGAATCTGTAGATTGCTTTGGGTAATATAATCATTTTCACAATGCTCATTCTTCAAGTCCAAGAACATTGTATATCTCTCCATCCGTATGTATCTTTTTTAATTTCTTTCATCAAAGTCTTATACTTTTCTGCATACAGGTCTTTTGTCTCCTTAAGTAGGTTTATTCCTAGGTATTTTATTCTTTATGTTGCAATGGTAAATGGGAGTGTTTCCTTAATTTTTCTTTCAGATTTTTCATCATTAGTGTACAGGAATGCAAGAGATTCCTGTGCATTAATTTTGTGTCCTTCTACTTTACTAAATTCATTGATTATCTCTAGCATTTTTCTGGTAGCATTTTTAGGATTCTCTACGTATTGTATCATGTCACCTGCAAACAGTGACAGCTTTACTTCTTCTTTTCAGATTTGCATTTCTTTTATTTCTTTTACTTCTCTGATTGCTGTGGTTAAAACTTCCAAAACTATGTTGAATAATAGTGGTGAGAGTGGGCAACCTTGTCTTGTTCCTGATCTTAGTGGAAATGGTTTCAGTTTTTCACCATTGAGGATGATGTTGGCTGTGGGTTTGTCATATATGGCCTTTATTATGTTGAGGAAAGTTCCCTCTATGCCTACTTTCTGAAGGATTTTTATCATAAATGGGTGTTGAATTTTGTCAAAAGTTTTCTCTGCATCTAGTGAGATGATCATATGATTTTTCTCCTTCAATTCGTTAACATGGTTTATCCCATTGATTGTTTTGTGTATACTGAAGAATCCTTGCATTACTGGGAGAAACCCCACTTGATCATGGTGTATGATCCTTTTAATGTGCTGCTGGATTCTGTTTGCTAGTATTTTGTTGAGGATTTTTGCATCTATCTTCATCAGTGATATTGGCCTGTAGTTTTCTTTCTTTGTGACATCTTTGTCTGGTTTTGATATCAGGGTGATGGTGGCCTCATAGAGTGAGTTTGGGAGTGTTCCTCTCTCTGCTATATTTTGGAAGAGTTTGAGAAGGATATGTGTTAGCTCTTCTCTAAATGTTTGATAAAATTCGCCTGTGAAGCCATCTGGTCCTGGGCTTTGGTTTCTTGGAAGATTTTTAATCACAGTTTCAATTTCAGTGCTTGTGATTGGTCTGTTTATATTTTCTATTTCATCCTGCTTCTTGGTTCTTACTGGAAGGTTGTGCTTTTCTAAGATTTTGTCCATTTCTTCCAGGTTGTCCATTTTAATGGCATGTAGTTGCTTTTAGTAATCTCTCGTGATCCTTTGTATTTCTGCAGTGTCAGTTGTTACTTCTCCTTTTTCAATTCTAATTCTATTGAGTTGAGTCTTCTCCCTTTTTTTTTTTTTGATGACTCTGGGTAATGGTTTATCAATTTTGTTTATCTTCTCAAAGACCCAGCTGTTAATTTTATTGATCTTTGCTGTTGTTTCCTTCACTTCTTTTTTATTTATTTCTGATCTGATTTTTATGATTTCTTTCCTTCTGCTAACTTTGGGGTTTTTTTGTTCTTCTTTCTCTAATTGCTTTAGGTGTAAGGTTAGGTTGTTTATTTGAGCTGTTTCTTGTTTCTTAAGGTAGGATTGTATTGCTATAAACTTCCCTCTTAGAACTGCTTTTGCTGCATCCCATAGGTTTTAGGTCGTCTTTTTTTTCATTGTCATTTGTTTCTAGGTATTTTTTGATTTCCTCTTTGATTCCTTCAGTGACCTCTTGGGTATTTAGTAGTGTATTTTTTAGCCTCCATGTGTTTGTATTTTTTCAGATTTTTTTTCCTGTAATTGATATCTAGTCTCATAGTATTATGGTTGGAAAAGATACTTGATACAATTTCAATTTTCTTAAACAAATCCACGAATGATAAGAAGTGCTAAAAACTATATTAAAAAAAAAAAGACAGACCATGCTAGGACAAATGGTAAAAGCAAATCTATACAGACAAAATCACACAAAGTCCACCATCTCAATTTTGGGATGATTTGTTGTCTATTCAGGTATTCCAGATTTGTAGGGTAGATCAAGTTGATTGTGGAGATTTAATCTGCTGTTTCTGAGGCTGCTGGGAGAAGTTTCCCTTTGTCTTCTTTGTTTGCACAGCTCCTGGGGTTCAGCTTTGGATTTGTCCCAACCTCTGCATGTAGGTCTCCTGAGGGCATCTGTTCTTCGCTCAGACAGGACGGGGTTAAAGTAGCAGCTGATTATGGGGCTCTGGCTCACTCAGGACAAGGGAGGGAGGGGTACAGAATGCAGAATGCAGGGCGAGCCTGTGTCGACTGAGGCCAGCATGATGTTGCAACAGCCTGAGGCATGCCATGTGTTCTCCTGGGGAAGTTGTCTCTGGATCACGGGGCCCTGGCAGTGGCGGGCTACACAGCCTCCCAGGAGAGGAGGTGTGGATAGTGATCTGTGCTTGTACACAGGCTTTGTGGTGGCTGCAGCAGCATCCTTAGCATCTCATGCACATCTCTGGTGTCTGCGCTGATAGCCGCAGCTCATGCCCATCTCTGGAGCTCATTTAGATGGTGCCCTGAATCCCCTCTGTTCACACACCCCAAAACAGTGGTCTCTTGCCTCTTAGGCAGTTCCAGACTTTTTCCCGGACTCCCTCCTCACTAGTTGTGGTGCACTAGCCCCCTTCAGGCTCTGTTCTAGTTGTGGTTTTGTTGTTTTCATAAGAAGAGTTGAGCTCACGTCCTTCTACTCTGCCATCTTGAGACTTCTCCTGTATTCTCATTTCTATTTTACCAATATATTATTCTTCTATGGCTCTTATAACAAAGTATTACTGACTGGGTGGCTTAAACAAGAGAAATTAATTTTATCAGTTTCTGGAAGTTGCAGTTTGAGATCAGGGTACCAGTATGCTTAGTTTCTGATGAGATCTCTCTTCCTGGCTTATGGACTCCACATTCTTACTGTGTCCTCATATCGTGGAGAGAGTTTGAGCTCTTTGATATCTCTTATAAGGGCACTAATCCTATTGGATCAGGGCCTTAACCTAATGACTTCATTTAAAATTAATTTCTTCCTTACTCTAAATAAAGTCACATTGGGGATTAGGTCTTCAACATATGAATTTGAGAGGGACACTTTTAGTCCATTGCAACCACTGAGGAAACTAAGATCCCAAAGGGTAAAGTGGTTTGTCCAAGCTTAAAAAACTAAAGAGTCAGAGTCTTTAATAAACCAAGATCTTCTACTGTGGTGGAATTGCAAGATTTTAGCATAATTTTATCATATTTTTATAAAAGCTAGGACAAGTCTTGCTTAAACTTGAATTTAAACTGTGTTTTTTTCCTAAAAATTAAAGTAATATGTGCTCCTTATACATAAAGTACACAAAAGTTAAATAAAAAAGAAAAACATATCATCCATAATCCCACTATCCATAGGTGTTAACATTTTGGCATTTTTTTCTTAAAAAATTTAATTTTTACTGTGCATATTTTATTTACATTGAATTCATACTTCATATATAATTTTACTTCCCATAATTTTTATTTAACATCACATCATAAGCATTTTCAAAACTTATTTTATTTCTTTATAAACACAATCATCATGGCTACTTAATATTTAATCACATAAGTATCACATAATTTCAAGATGGTGGAATAGGAGGACATGGAGTTTGCATCTCCTCACAAGTGCATCTAGAGTGCACTGCAGTGGTTCTCACAGAACACCTGCCAAGCATTGATGGAGGACCTTGGACACCTTGGGGGATGGGAGGAGTCCCTATGCAACTGGGCCGGGAGTCAGGCCTGAGCTTCTGTGGTGGGAACACCAAGTCCGAGCTGATGGAGTAACAGAGAACTTCAGGCACCAGGGAATATTAATCTTTGTGAGCTCTCCTGAAGGTCCTCATCTTGGCACCAAGACCTCGCTCCACACAGCTGCCTGCAAGCTCCAGTGTGGGACACCTCAGGCCAAACAACCAGCAAGACAGGAACACAACTACACCTATCAAAAAAATGAGATGACAGAGAATATGTTTCAGACAAAAGAGCAAGGTAAAAACCTACAAGACTAAATAAATGAGGAGGAAATAGGCAAACTACATGAAAAAGAATTCAGAGTAATAATAGAAAGATGATGCAAAATCTCAAAAATAGAATGGAGGCATAGACTGAGAAAATACAATAAATGTTTAACAAGGACATTGAAGAACTAAAGAACAAACAAACAGTGATGAACAACACAATAACTGAAATGAAAAATACACTAGCAGAATAACTTGAAGCAGAAGAATGAATAATTGAGCTGGAAGATAGAATGGTGGAAATAACTGCCAAGGAGCAGAATAAAGAAAAAAGAATGAAAAGAAATGAGAACAGTCTCAGAGACCCCTGGGACAAAATTAAACTCAACAATATTTGAATTATAGGGGTCCCAGAAGAAGAAGAGAAGGAGAAAGTGTCTAAGAAAATATTTGAAGAGATTATAGTCAAAAACTTCCCTAACATGGGAAAGGAAATAGCCACTCAAGTCCAGGAAGCACAGACAATCCCATTCAGGATAAACCCAAGGAGAAACACACCAAGGCACATATTAATCAAACTATCAAAAATTAAATACAAAGAAAAAATATTAAGAGCAGCAATGGAAAGGCAACAAATAACATACAAGGGAATCCCCATAAGGTTATCAGCTGAGTTTTCAGCAGAAATTCTGCAGGCCAGAAAGGAGTGACAGGATACATTTAAAGTGATGAAAGGGGAAAACCTATAATGAAGATTACTCTAACCAGCAAGGATCTCATTCAGATTCAACAGAGAAACCAAAAGCTTTACAGACAAGCACAAGCTAAAAGAATTCAGTGACACCATACCAGCTTTACAACAAATGCTAAAGGAAATTCTCTAGGTAGGAATCACAAGAGAAGAAAAAGACCTACAAAAACAAATCCAAATCAATTAAGAAAATGGTAGTAGGAACATACATATCGATAATTACCTTAAATGTAAATGGATTAAGTGCTCCAACCAAAAAACACAGACTGGCTGAATGGATACAAAAATAAGATGCGTATATATGCTGTCTACAAGAGAGCAACTTCAGATCTAGGGACACATACAGACTGAAAGTGAGGGGATGGAAAAAGATATTCCATGCAAATGGAAATCAAAAGAAAGATGGAGTAGCAACACTCATATCAGACAAAATAGACTTTAAAATAAAGACTATTACAAGAGACAAGGAGGGACAAAATATAATGATCAAGGGATCAATCCAAGGAAAGGATATAACAATTGTAAATATTTATGCACCCAACATAGGAGCACCTCAATACTTATACTAAAAACCATAAAAGAGGAAATTGACATTAACACAATAATAGTGTGGGACTTTATCACCACACTTACACCAATGAACAGTTCAGCCAGACAGAAAATTAATAAGGAAATGCATGCTTTAAATGAAATATTAGACCAGATATACTTAACTGATATTTATAGTACATTCCATCAGATAGAAGCAGAATAAATTTTTCTCAAGTTCACACTGACCATTCTCCAGGATAGATCACATCTTGGGTCACAAATCAAGCCTCAGTAAGTTTAAGAAAATTGAAATTTTATCAAGCATCTTTTCCAAACACAATGCCATGAGATTAGAAATCAATTACAGGAAAAAATGTAGAAAACACAAACACATAGAGGCTAAACTTTATGCTACTAAATAACCAGGAGATCATTGAAGGAATCAAAGAGGAAATAAAAAATACCTAGAAACAAATGACAATAAAAACATGATGACCTGAAACCTATAGAATGCAGCAAAGCAGTTCTATGAGGGAAGTTTATAACAATACCATAGTACCTCAAGAAATAAGAAAAATCTCAAATAAAAGACTTAAGCATACACCTAAAGCAACTCTAGAAAGAAGAATTTAAAAAAAAAGAAAGTCAGTAGAAGGAAAGAAATCATAAAAATCAGAGGAAAAATAAATGAAATAGAAATGAAGTAAACAATAGCAAAGATCAATGAAACTAAAAGCTGGTTCTTTGAAAAGATAAACTAAATTGATACACCTTTAGCCAGACTCATCAAGAAAAAATGGAAGAGGACTCAAATCAATAAAATTAGAAAAGAAAAAGGAGAAATTTCAACTAACACCACAGAAATACAAAGGATCATAATAGACTACTACAAGCAAATATATGCCAATAAAATGGACAACCTGGAAGAAATGGACAAATTCTTAGGTACAACCTTCCAAGACTGAACCAAGAAGAAATAGAAAATATGAACAGGTCAATCACAAGTAATGGAATTGAAAACGTAATTTAAAATCTTCCAATAAACAAAAGTCCAGGACCAGATGGCTTCACAGCAAATTCTATCAAACATTTAGAGATGAGCTAACACACACCTTTCTCAAACTCTTCCAAAATTTGCAGAGGTCAGAACACCCCCAAACTCATTCTATGAGGCCACCATCACCCTGATAACAAAACCAGATAAAGATATCACAAGAAAACTACAGACCAATATCACTGATGAACATAGAGTAAAAATCCTCAACAAATACTAGCAAACAGAATCCAGCAACACATTGAAAGGATCATATATCATGATCACATGGAATTTATGCCAGGGATGCAAGGATTCTTCAATATATGCAAATCAATCAATAAAGCAACTATACTCCAATTTTTAAAATGTCCCATAATTTATTGAATATATCTTCCTTTGTTAGATGGTTTTACTTTTCAATTTATCACTCTTCTTAATAATGCTATGATAAACAAAAGTAGTTTTGCAGACAGATATATCTATCCATCTGTAATTATATGCTTAGGATAAAATCTTGGATTTTGGAATTTTATAGTGTAAATGTAGAACAACACATTTTTTAACCATGTCTGCCCTTGAACACTTTAAGCTGCAATCATTGTATTCTTTGAATGTTGACTGCCCTCTTACTTTCAACACATTGAAACCAGGGAGGAGAATTAGTGGGATACATGGGCAGAGCAAAAAGAACAGTCCTAATTTTGCAATAAATCTCTGTCCCTTATCTAGCATGGCTTAAGACTAACTTGGGAGAGCACAAAATTACTGCATCTATAAGTAACAAGAGCATAAATCTACCTGAAGGACCCATTGGCATTCGGAAGCAGCAGTGTCAAAAGTCTTCAGAATAAGTAGTTGCAGCCACCCCTGCAGGACTGCCTGATACATCGTGTGGAGCCTATAGAGGAGTTGGAGTGACAACCTTGATTCTCAGGAGTGGGAGGCACAAAAGGCAAGGGCTGTCTGCTACCATCCCCTTCACTCTTGACTGGAGGCAGCACTGCAGTTAGAACATGGATGGATGGGAACCAATGCATGAGCCTACACATGTGGTTCAAGCCCAAGGGTTGTTGTTGGACTTTCAGTAGCCCAGAGCTATGAACTTGTCACATGTCTTTCATGAGAATAATCCCAAATCACCATGTCATCACCGTCGTAGTGGCCCAATGTCATTCTGTCCCACAAAAGAAATACAATGTTAACCAGAGGATCCACTTACCAAACCACTCACCTGGAATTGGAGCCTGTTCCTGAGGGTCCTGGAAAATCCCCAGAGATGTACATCTTGGAGCCCTCATAGTCAAAAATTCTGAAGATCCTTGAGGCATCTAACCATGTCCATGTGTGGAATAAATAGTCAGAGTACCCTGAAGGGATAAAACAGGGACTAGGACCCATGCAGGTCTTATGTAGGCTTTGGGTGCACAGTTCACATAGCACTATCAATTCAGCTAGCCCCAGCCATGAGAAAAGGACTTAGGAAATTTGGGATAGGAATCTGGTGTCCTGGATATACATGGGACCAAGCTGGGCTCAGGACACCTTGTTTGGATGGCTCTGTTTGTCCAGTAGTTTTTAGGCCCTGGAGAGTTTTTTTTAATTTCTAGAAAGGCACTGCAAAGTACAGGGCCCTATATGGTGTGCGGCCTAAGGCAGGATCCCCCTTTGCCCAGATCTAAAGGAAGTACTAATAATTGGGAGACAACATACAAACACCTTTAATGGTTTTGTGATAAATCATCCTCTGGATGGACTGTAGGTATTGTGACTTCCAAAAACAGTTTTTGAGAGGGCTCATGTTATAATCTTCTGGTTTTTCTTTTAGCTTCCTTTTTTCTACTGCTGTTTCTGTGGAATCAGAACCTTCATCCCAACATGTGGATAGCTTGGGTGAATATTATGGTAGGAACAGAACTTCTCAAAAATAAATTCATTCTTCCTCTTTTATTAAGGCTTTTCAAAAACTTTGAAAAAAAAGCAAGAAATAAGCTTTCCTTCTAGGAATTTAAAGGAGAAAAATAAAACTTATCATTGGCACATGTTTTAATAATAAAGACCATGCAAGTAAGCTAAGCCCCTCATTTTTGCTTCAAAGACCACTTTCACCCACTGCCAAGGTTCTCTGAAAATGCTGATTGAACATGCATCAAGTATTGTATTCTTTGCTGTTTTGGGAGCACTCTTTAATTAGTGTCCCCAGTGTAAGAACAATGACTTCTCTGTCAGTGACAGCCTAGGAATGTGTACCTTTCATATCCTAAATGCATTAGCACAGTCTGTGTCTTATCTCTGCTGTTTCTAAACGCTCAAAAGGTATATCCAGGAAAATCGATGTAACAAACCATTTCCACTTCAGTTTGGATGTCTGGCATGGTGAACTCCAGCCAAAGGAGATTTAGAGATACAGATCCTCAGTAGCCAGATATGACCATTGACAAGATGGTGAAGTGTGTAAAGTATGCTCTGCCTCTTTTCTAACACCTACTAGTCACCCAGTTCTTGCCTGTCCTCTTCCTTCCTAACCCTGTCTCTTATTCTATTCTCAGGAAAGGCTCTGTTTACTGATAATAAGGGATCAGGTTTAGAATACAGACCTGCCTCATATGGTACAAAGGGAATAAACCTGGGGCTTCCAGTAGTTCTACCCCATAAGGAAATGTTTTCTATGGCTATGCCAAAAGTCTACATATGTATCCATACGAGTGGCTATATTGCTAGTGCAGGAGCGAAGTGGAATTGGGGCAGTATGCCTACCATCAACAAGGCCCTTGATTGATTTTCAATGAAACTGTCTCTATTTGAATAGATCTTAAGCCATGGTGAGGCTTATAGATTATTGCCTTAAATTCCCTACCATGGCCTAGTAGGCCTAACAGTCTGGCTCCTGTCTGATTTTCCAGCCTCATCTTACATCATATTCCATTTCACTCAATGCTCCTACCACTTAGGCCTTCTTTTTAGTTTCTTAAATGGATTATGTTTTCTCTTATTTCCAGGGCCTTCACATATGCTGTCCTTTCTGCTTGGAATGAGCTTTTATTTCTCCTTACCAAGTTAACAGCTACTTATTATCTCAGTTCAAAGTTAACTTCCTTGGAAAGCCTTCCTTGACCCCAGACACTAGGACAGCATCCTCTGTTAAATGAGCTTTTGTCGCACTTATTATTCTTTCATAGCTCTTACCAAAAGTTGTAATTATAAACCTATTTGTGTGACCATTTAAATAACTATAGTTTCTCCCTCTTATAAAATATTCTATGAGGGTAGAGAGCATGCCATTTTTGTTCATCATTGTGTCCCCACAAATTAGCACTTTCAGACATATATTAGGCATTTATATTAATGAACAAATGACAAGTTTTTGTATTGGCTTCCTTCAAATCCATCCTATGCCTTAATGCCATCTTCACCTATATAATTTAATAATTTAAACATCCTTTGCATACACATTTTCAGGTATTTTCCACTGCTTACAAGATAAGGTTGGAACTCCCTAGCATGGCTTATAGGTTTTCCTAACCTGGTTCCTTCCTCCCTCTTCAGCCTCATACTCCAGTGATTTTTTTAACTCCTTGTGGTTCTCGCTGACACCATATCCCTCTTCTTCTGCCTGGAATTCTCTCCCACTATCCCTACACTTAATGCATCCTTGTTCCCTAAGATTCACTTCAAATGTCACTTCCTCCAGAAAACCTTCTCTGATAACTCAATTTGATTTAGATGCTCCCTCTACTATGCTAACACTTTGCATTGTCCCCAACCCCATTTTAACTGGCCTAAGTTTTCCTCTTTTGTGCCATAATTGCATCCTGTGCACACTCCAATTTGAGCACTTAAAAGTTGTGAACTGTTATGGTATCTATATAGCAGGGATTGTAGAGATTTAAGAGGGAATAGGCTTTGACTCAGACCTGTGTTTAACTCACTTTCATCTCACTTGGGAGCACATTAACTCAGTTTCCTCATCTATAAAATGCGGGATAGTAACATTTTTTGACAAAGGGGGAAGTTGTAAGGAATAAATGAGATACTAAATGAAAATCACCTTGTGTATAATTTCTGGCATAAAAAATAATAAACAGTAACTAATAAGTGGTAGCCTAGAACCTGGCAAGAGATAAGTGCAATAATGAGTCAGTGAATTAAAAGTTCTAATTTGTACTATTTGTCAATATCTGCAGTGTTAATACTCCCGTCATTTCAAGATTATGGGAAGAAATGGACAATGAGCTCTCTCAAGCTGGTAGGATCTGACTCACTACAGCACAACACAAATGAATATTTGTTGAAAGGAACTATTTCAGTGGAGGGGGTGTTCCTCTTCCTTTCCAAGGATGATCTCTCTGCCAGTACCCTCCTACTTCCTCCAAACCTTATTCCTTTTAAGTATTTCCTCTTGTACCTTTAAGCATTCCCTCCCTCTTGGATCCTTATCCTCTAACTACAAATACGTATGCCTGCCCTATACTTTGAAAGTTTTAATTCTTCTCTTATACTCCCCTAAACCTCATAATGTCTCTCTTATATATAGATTTGATAAATGTGTTTTAGTCATCCACTAAGAGTCAAGCACTGTGCTAAGCACCTGCCTTGGATTTGAACTAAGAATAAAACACAAACTCCTTACCTTGGCCTCCTGTGTCCTATATGATATGACCCCTACTTATCTCTCTGATCTCATATCTTATTACATTTCCTCCTGCACACTAGGCTCTTTACCAGTCATCATTCATGACAATTTCTTTCCTTCCTTATGGACTTTGCACATTCTCTTCCTTTTGCCTGAAAATAACTTTCATAATTTTTTTTTTACACTTTATGTCTCAAACACCCTATCTGCTCCTGAGAAAGGTTTCCCCTGAAGACCTTATTCAAGTATGTTGGCACTGTCTTCTCAGTTACAGAGTTTCATAGCACTCTTCTCTTTTGGTTCACAATACTTACCACAGTTTGTAAGGAAATAATTCTGTTTGTAATTTTTTGTTTCATGTCATTATTTCTAGCTAGACTATGACCTCCATGAGGAAAGTAACCACTGCATATCTATCTTTTAGCATAATGGCTAGTGATACTGAGTGAATAAATGAATGAATGAGAGAGTCATTATATTACATTAAGCTACAGATATTTTCTTGTTCTGTTAGAAAATGTAAACTCTGTTTTCCTCATCTATAAAATGTGGATAATATTAATTGATCTCTTGAAATCTATTCTGGCCCCTCCAATATTTACATCACAGTCCAGCCAGGATAATATTTTTAAAAACAAATTTGATCAATATGTAGCCCTGATTTAAATATTTTAGTGGCTTCCTATTTCTCTTGTGACTTAAATCTAATGAGGTATAAAAAAACTTGAATGTTCATATCACTATCTAGCTTAGTATTCCCATCTCATCTCATGTTCTCTCTTGTTTTCTCTGCTTCAGCATTAGGCATCCCTTCAATTCTCAGGATGCATCATCATGCCTTTTGTACTGTTCTTCCCTCTACTGGGGTGCTCGTTCTCTGAACACATCCCCACTCCTTTTTATTCTTTAGCTCTTAGCTCAGTGATCACTTCCACAGAGAAGCCTTCCCAGATGCTCCAGTCTGTCAGTCCTTTCTCTATGCTTTCATAGAACCATATTTTTTTCAGAGGGCCTATTTGCTTATAATTTTACATTTATTATTGTGTTTAAATGATCAATGACTGTCTCCACCAACATACTGCGAACTCCATAAAGCAATATTGTACATATCAAGAGATTAGTGGTGTGGTTTCATTAGGGAAGGTATAAAACCTACCTGTCTTACAGGGCTACTGTGAGGGTTAAATGTTATAATACTTCTTACAGAATTTTAAGTAGTATAAAGTATGTTATAAAATTTAAAATATTATTTTAGGGCTTCCCTGGTGGCACAGTGGTTGAGAATCTGTCTGCCAATGCAGGGGACACGGGTTCGAAACCTGGTCTGGGAAGATCCCACATGCCGCGGAGCAACTAGGCCCATGAGCCACAATTACTGAGCCTGCGCGTCTGGAGCCTGTGCTCCGCAACAAGAGAGGCCGCGATAGTGAGAGGCCCACGCACCGCGATGAAGAGTGGCCCCCACTTGCCGCAACTAGAGAAAGCCCTCGCACAGAAGCGAAGACCCAACACAGCCATAAATAAATAAATAAATAAATTTTAAAAAATAAATAAATATTATTTTAAACTTGGTATACAAACTAAGGTTAAATGTGGGTATAAGACAGATATATCAAAGGTGATAGAAAACATCCAAGGAATCAAATTTTACCTCTCTGAAGATATTTCTATGTTGTTTTCCAGATATTTGTCTAAGAGCTACAGTTACTTCCCTTTGATCTTCAGGTTAATTGCATGGGGTTGGCATATTCCTGGATTGTTTTCAGGGCCATAGGGGAATAAAACACTAAGATGCACTGCAAGAATCCCAGTATTCAAAGCAAGGATCTTGGAGTAGTCAGTTCCTTCCTGAAATACTTGATTCAGTTGTACATAAGAAGAGGAGAGGGAAAAAAAATGTCCTGAACCATGTCATATTGGGAAATATTTAAGAAGTTTGAGGAGTTTGTGTGGCCAAGATAGTGGAGTTGGAAGACCCTGAGCTCACCTCCTCCCATGGGCACACCAAAATTACAGCTATTTATAGAGCAACTCTGTGAAAACAATCTGAAAACTAGCAGAAAAAAATTTCCACACGTAAAGATAAAAAAAAACAAAAAACAGAGAGGTTGGGTATGAAGAGCAGAGACGTGGTATAGTCAGGACCCACACCCCCAGAGAAGTGACCCCAAATCAGGAAGATAATCACAATTGCAAAGGTTTTCATTGAGGAGCAAGGGGCCTGAGCTCCACATCAGGGTCTCCAGACTGGGGAGCTTGCACTGCGAAGACAAACCCCCAGAATGTCTGGCATTGAAAGCCAGTGAGGCTTGCATATGGGTGAGCTTGAGGGCTGTAGGAAACAGACTCCACTCTTAAAGAGCGCATGCAGACACTTACATGCTCCAAGTCCCAGTGCAGAGGTAGTATTTGAAAGGAGCCTGGTCCCACAGCCAGCCACCAGGAGAACCTTGCCCTGCCAAACAGTAGGCCAGCAGCCACTTCATGAGGCAGGGCCTGGAAGCCACCCAGGTTGGGACCAGCTTCTCTTACCAGCACATCAGAAGCAGTCAGTCCCACCACAAAAGAAAGGCGCATGCTGCCCACATAGGGGGCAAACTCAGAGCATATGACACAGGTGATGAGAGGGAAGTATGTTGCTGAACCCCATAAGATGTCTCCTATGTAAGGCCACTTCTCCGAGATTGGGAACATAACTGACCTACCTAATACTTAGAAATAAACGCAGAGTATTAGGCAAAATGAGGAGGCAGGGGAATATGTTTCAAATAAAGGAACAAAACTCCAGAAGGACTAAGCAATGTGGAGATAAGCAATGAACCCAAAAAAGAGTTCAAGCATCATAAAGATGCTCAATGAACTTGGGATAAGAATGGATACATACAGTGAGAATTTTAACAGAGAAATAGAAAATAGAAGAACCAAGCAGAGCAGAAGAATATAATAACTGAAACAAAAAATACACTAGAAGGACTCAACAATAGATCAGATGATAGAAAGGAATGGATCAGAGAAATGGAACAAAGTAGTGGAAATCACCTAAGCTGAACAGAAAACAGAAAAAAATAATTTTTAAAAATGAGGATAGCCTACAAAACCTCTGGGACAAGATCAAGCATACTAACATTTACATTAGAGGGGTCTGAAGAGAGAGGAAAAAAGGGGAGAAAACTTTTTCAAAGACATATTTGAAAACTTCCCTAACCTAGGAAAGTAAACAAACATGCAGGTCTAAGAAGCACAGGGAGACCCAAACAAGATGAACCCAAAGAGGTCCACAATAAGACACATTATAATTAAAATGACAAAAATTAAACATAATGAGAGACTCCTAAAAATAGCAAGGGAAAAGCAATTGATTACATAAAAGGAAACTCCCATAATACTATCAGCTGACTTCAACACAAACACTGCAGACCAGAAAACAGTGGCATAATATATTTAAAGTGATGAAAGGAAAAAATCTACAACCAAGAGTACTCTTGCCAGCAAATCTACCATTCAGCTTTGAAGGAGAGAAACGGAGTTTTACAGTCAGGCAAAACTAAAATAGTTCATCATCACTAAATCAGCTTTACGAAAAAAGTTAAAGGGACTTCTCTGAGTGGGAAAGGAAACACCACAACTAGACCTGATACTTATGAAAGAAAAATATCTCATTGGTAAAGGTAAACACACAGTAAAGGTAGTGGATCAACCACTTATAAAGCAGGTAAGAAGGTTAAAGGTCAAAAGTAGTGAAAGCATCTATATCCACAGTAAATAGTTAAGGGATGCACCAAAAAAAGACGTGATATATGATGTTAAAAACGTGAAACTCGGGAGGTGAAGTAAAAATTCAGAGTTGTTAGAATGTGTTCAAACTTAAGAGATTATGATATTATCAACTTAAAGTAATCATTTATATGTATGTGTATACACATATATATACATATGTGTGTGTGTGTGTATATATATATATATATATATATATATATATATATATATATATATATATATATATATATATATAGTTATACCTAAACCTCATAGTAACCACAAACCTAAAACCTGTAATAGTAACACACTAAAAAATAAAGATATTGGAGCATAACACTAAAAAAAGTTGTCATCAAATAAGAAGAGGAAAAAAAAGAAGACAGGAAAAGAAAAAACTACAAAAAAAACAAGAAAACAGTTTAAAAAATGGCAATATGTACAAACTATAAATAATTACTTTAAAAATAAATGGACTAAATGCTCTAATCAGATGTATGGTGGCTGAAAGCATGAAAAGCAAAGACCCATATACATGTTGCCTAGAAGAGACTCACAGCAGAGATAAAGACACACACAGATTGAAAGTGAAGAGATGGAAAAAAGTATTCCATGCAAATGGAAACAAAAGGAAAGCTAGGGTAGCAATACTTACATCAGAAAAAATAGACTTTAAAACACAGACTATAACAAGAGACAAAGAAGAATGTTACATAATGATAAAGAGATCAATCCAACTAGGAGATATAAAAGTTGTAACTATATATGCACCCAACAAAGGAGCACCTAAATACATAAAGCAAATATTAACAAATGTAAAGAGAGAAATTGACAGTAACACAAAAATGGTAATGTAACACCTAGCTTACATCAATGGACAGAACATCCAGACAGAAAATCCCTAAGGAAATATTAGCTTTAAATGACACATCAGACTTATGGACTTAATGGAAATACGTAGAACATTTCATCCAAAAGCAGCAGAATACACATTCTTTTCAAGTGCACATGGAACATTCTTCAGGATAGATCACATGGTAGGTCACAAAATAGGTCTCAATATATTTAAGAAAATCAAAACCATATCAAACATCTTTTCTGATCACAACATTATGAGACAAGAAATCAATTACTAGAAAAACAAACTGCAAAAATCACAAACAAACACATGGAGGTTCAACAGTATAATACTAAACAGCCAATGAGTTACTGAAGAACTCAAAGAGGCAATCAAAAAATACCTGGAGACAAAGGAAAATGGAAAGAGAGCAATCCAAAATCTATGGGACACAACAAAAGCACTTCTGAGAGGGAAGTTCATAACTATACAAGCCTACCTCAGGAAACAAGAAAAATCTCACATTAACTCTCTAACCTACACCTAAAGGAACTAGAAAAAGAAGAACAAAAATAATAAAGATACAAGCAGAAGTAAATAAAACAGAAACTAAAAAAGCAATAGAAAAAGATTAATGAGACTAAGTTATATCATTAAAAGACAAATTTAATAAACCTATAGCTAGACTCATCAAGAAAAAGACAGAGGACCCAAATATATAAAGTCAGAAATTAAAGAGGATAAATTACACCTGACATCACAGAAATACAAATGGTCATTAGAGATTACTATGACCAATTATATGCCCCCAAATTGAAAATCTACAAGAAATGAATAAATCCCTAGGAAAGTACAATCTGCACAGACTGATTCAGGAAGGAATAGGAAATATGAACAGAGACATTACCACTAATGAAATTGAATCAGTAATTAAAAAAAAAAACAAAACCTCCAAACAAGTACAGGGCTAGACAGCTTCACAGGTGAACTCTATCAAACATTTAAAGAAGAGTTAAAGCCTATGCTTCTCAAACTATTCTAGAACATTAAAGAGGAAGGGATGCTTCAAAACTCATTCTATGAAGTTAGCATCACCCTTATTCCAAAACCAGACAAAGATGACACAAAACAAGAAAATTATAGGCTGATATCATTGATGAACATAGAGGCAAAAATCCTCAACAAAATATTAGTAAACTGAATTCAATACATTTAAAAGATCATACATCATGATCAAGTGGGATTTATTCCAGGGATACCAGGATGGTTAAATATCTACAGATCAATCAATGCAATACACCACATTAACAAATTGAGAACTAAAAATCATGATCATATGTCAAAATGTTTTGACAAAATTTAACATCTATTTATTATAAAAGCTCTCACAAAGTGGGCATGGAGGGAGCATAATTCAACATAACAAAGTCCATATATGACAAACCTACAGCCAACATCATACACAATGGTGAAAAGACAAAAGCATTTCCTCTAAGATAAGGAATAAAACAAGGATGCCCACTGTCACCACTTTTATCCAACATAGAGTTGAAAGTCCTAGGCACAGTGATCCAACAAGAAAAAGAAATAAAAGGAACTAAATTGGAAAGGATGAAGTAAAACTGTTACGTTTTGCAGATGACATAATACTATACATAGAAAATCCTACAGATGCTACTGAAAAACTACTGTAATTGATAAATGAATTTGGTAAAGTTGTATAATACAAAATTAATATAGAGAAATCTGTTGCATTTCTATACACTAACAATGAAATATCAGAAAGAAAAATTAAGGAAACAATCCCATTTACCATAACAATAAAAATAATAAAATACTAGGAATAAACCTACCTAAGGAGACAAAAGACCTGCACTACAAAAACTATAAGACACTGATGAAAAAAATCGAAGGTGAAACAAACAGATGGAAAGATAAACCATGTTCTTGGATTAGAAGAACCAATATGGTCAAAATGACTATACTACCCAAGGCAATCTACAGATTCAATGCAATCTCTATCAAAATACCAGTGGCATTTTTTTTCACAGCACTAGAGCAAATAATTCTATAATTTCTATGGAAACACAATGGAACACAAAAAGTCAAAACAATCTTAAGAATAACACAGCTAAAGGTATCATGCTCCTTGAGTTCAAACCATATTACAAAGCTATAGTAATCAAAATAGTAAGGTAGTGACACAAATCCAGACACAGAGATCAATGGAACATAATAGAGATCCGAGAAATAAACCCACATTTATATGGGTAATTAATCTTTGACAAAGAAGGCAAGAATATACAATGGGAAAAAAACAGCCTCTTTAATAAATGGTGCTGGGAAAACTGGATAGCTACATGAAAAGAATACAACTGGATTAATTTCTCACACCATATACAAAAATAAATTCAAAACCTTTAAAGATATAGATATAAAACTTAAAATCAAAAACTTTTAGGAAAAAATATGGGCATACACCCTTTGACATTGGTCTTAGCAATATTTTTAAAAATAATGTTATGTAAGCAAGGGAAAAAAGCAAAAATAAATAAATAGGACTACATCAAATTTAAAAGCTTTTGCATAGAGAAAGAAACTATCAACATAACAAAAAGGCGTCCTATTGAATGGAAGAAGTTATTTGCAAATGATATTACTGATAAAGGGTTAATATCCAAAATAAACAAAGTACACATGCAACTCAACATCAAAAAGACAAATAACTTGGGGCACAGAGCCAAGATGGTGGCATGGGAAGCAGTGGGGTTTGCATCTCCCCAAAACTAGGGCATCTGCCAGACACTGTTTGGGGACTTTGACACCCAAGGAGACGGGAGGAACCCCCAAGTGAACTGCTTGTGGGATAGAGGTTCACAAGCTGGGGGTGGGGCCGAAGCTCCTGTGGTGGGAGTTCCGAGGCCAAACCACTGGACAAGCATAGAACCTCAGACCCCAGGGAGTATTCATTCTGAGTGAGGTTTCTCACAGGTCCTTATATCGGCACCAAGACCCAGCTATGCCCACAGCCTACAAATTCCAGTGTTGGAAGCTTCAAGCCAAACAACCAGTAAGACAGAAACACAAGCCCACCCATCAAAAAAAAAAAAAAAAGAGACGGCAAAAAATATGTCACAGGTGAAGGAGCAAGGTAAAAACCTACAAGACCAAATAAATGAAGAGGAAATAGGCAATCTACTTGAAAAAAAATTCAGGGTAATGATAGTAAAGATGATCCAGAACCTCGGGAAAAAAATGGAGGCACGGATTGAGAAAATACAAGAAATGTTTAACAAACAACTAGAACTAAAGAGCAAACAAACAGACATGAACAACACAATAACTGAAATGAAAAATACAATAGAAGGAATCAATAACAGAATAACTGAGGCAGAAGAACAAATAAGTGAGCTGGAAGACAAAATGGTGGAAATAACTGCCAAGGAGCAGAATAAAGTAAAAAGAATGAAAAGAATTTAAGACAACATCAGAGACCTCTGGGACGACACTAAATGCACAAACATTCGAATTATAGGGGTCCCAGAAAAAGAAGAAAGAAAGATAGAAAGGATCTGAGAAAATATTTGAAGAGATTATAGTCAAAAACTTCCCTAACATGGGAAAGGAAATAGTCATCCAAGTCCAGGAAGTGCAGAAAGTCCCATACAGGATAAATCCAAGGAGAAACATGCCAAGACACATATTAATCAAGCTAACAAAACTTAAATTCAAAGAAAAAATATTAAAAGCAGAAAGGGAAAAGCAAAAAATAACATAAAAAGGAATCCCCATAAGGTTATCAGCTGATTTGTCAGCAGAAACTCTGCAGGCCAGAAAGAAGTGGCAGGATATACTTAAAGTGATGAAAGGGAAAAACCTACAATGAGGATTACTCTACCCAGCAAGGATTCAGATTCGATGGAGAAAACAAAAGTTCTTCAGACAAGCAAAAGCTAAGAGAATTCAGCACCACAAAACCAGCTTTACAACAAATGCTAAACAAACTGCTCTAGGCGGGAAACACAAGAGAATAAAAAGACCCACAGAATAAACACAAAGCAATTAAGAAAATGGTAATAGGAACATACATATTGATAATAACCTTGAATGTAAATGGATTAAATGCCCTAACCAAAAGACAGAGACTAGCTGAATAGATACCAAAAAAAAATAAAAAACAAACAAAAAAACCCTATATATACGGTCTACAAGAGACCCACTTCAGACATAGGGACACATACAGACTGAAAGTGAGGGGATGGAAAAAATATTCCATGCAAATAGAAATCAAAACAAGGCAGGAGTAACAATACTCATATCAGACAAAATAGACTGTAAAATAAAGACTATTACAAGGGACAAAGAAGTACACTACATAATGATCAATGGATCAATCCAAGAAGAAGATATAACAATTATACCACCTAGAGGGGTGGGATAGGGAGGGTGGGAGGGAGGGAGATGCAAGAGGGAAGAGATATGGGAAAATATGTATATGTATAACTGATTCACTTTGTTATAAAGCAGAAACTAACACACCATTGTAAAGCGATTATACTCCAATAAAGATGTTAAAAAAACAATTATAAATATTTATGAACCCAACAGAGGAGTATGTCAATACATAAGGCAAATGCTAACAAGCATAAAGGGGAAATTAACAGTAACACAATAATAGTAGGGGATTTTAACACCTCACGTCCACCAATAGACAGATCATCCATACAGAAAATAAATAACAAAACACAAATTTTAAATGACACAATAGACCAGACAGATTTAATTGATATTTATAGACCATTCCACCCCAAAGTGGCAGAATACACTTTCTTCTCATGGAACATTTCCAGGATAGTTCATATCTTGGATCACAAATAAAGCCTTGGAAAACTTAAGAAAATTGAAATCATATCAAGCATCTTTTCTGACTACAATGCAATGAGATTGGAAATCAGTTACAGGAAAAAAAACTGTAAAAAACACAAATACATGAAGACTAAACAATACACTACAAAATAACGAAGAGATAATTGAAGAAATCAAAGAAGATACAAAAGAATACATAGAAGCAAATGACAATGAAAACACGATGACCTAAAACCTATGAGATGCAACAAAAGCAGTTCTAAGAGGGAAATTTATAGCAATTTGACCTCACCTCAAGAAACAAGAAAAATCTCAAATAAACAATCTAACGCTACACCTAGGGAAAGAAGAACAAAGAAAACCCAAAGCCAGTGGAAGGAAAGAAACCATAAAGATCAGAACAGAAATAAATGAAATAGAAACAAACAAAAAAAATAGCAAAGATCAATAAAACTAAAAGCTGGTTGCTTGAGAAGATAAACAAAATTGATAAACCTTTAGCCAGATTCATCAAGAAAAAAAAGGGAGAGGATGAAAATCAATAAAATTAGAAATGAAAAAGGAGAAATCACAACTGACAAGGCAGAAATACAAAGGATTATAAGAGACTACGACAAACAACCATATGCCAATAAAATGGACAACCATGAAGAAATGGACAAATTCTTGGAAGGGTACAATTTTCCAAGACTGAAGCAGAAATAATTAGAACATATAAACAGACTTATCACAAGTAATGAAGTTGAAACTATAATTAAAAATCTTCCAACTAACAAAAGTCCAGGACCAGACGGCTTCACAGGCGAATTCTATCAAACATATAGAAAAGAGCTCAACTGATCCTTCTCAAATTCATCAAAAAATTGCAGAGGGAGGAACACTCCAAAATTCATTCTATAGAGCCTCCATCACCCTGATACCAAAACCTGAAAAAGATATCACAAAAAAGAAAATTATAGACCAATAACACGGATGAACATAGGTGCAGCAATCCTGAACAAAATACTAGCAAACAGAATCCAACAACACATTAAAACGATCATACCTCATGATCAAGTGGGATTTATGCCGGGGATGCAAGGATTCTTCAATATACGCAAATCAATCAATGTGATACACCATATTAACAAAGTAAGGAATAAAAACCACATGATCATCTCAATAGATGCAGAAAAAGCTTTTGACAAAATTCAACACCCATTTATGATAAAAACTCTCCAGAAAATGAGCATAGAGGGAACCTACCTCAACATAATAAAGGCCATATATGACAAACCCACAGCAAACATCATACCCAATGGTGAAATACTGAAAGCATTTCCACTAAGATCAGGAACAAGAAAAGGATGTTCACTCTCACCACTCTTATTCAACATAGTTTTGGAAGACCTAGGCACAGCAATCAGAGATGAAAAAGAAATTTAAAAAATACAAATTGGAAAAGAAAAAGTAAAGCTGTCACTGTTTGCCAATGACACGACACAATACATAGAAAATCCTAAAGACACCATCAGAAAACTACTAGAACTAATCAATGAATTTGGTAAGGTTGCAGGATATACAATTAATGCACAGAAATATCTGGCATTCCTATACACTAACAGAGAAAAATCTGAAAGAGAAATTAAGGAAACACTCTCATTTACCACTGCAACAAAAAGAATAAAACACCTAGGAATAAACCTTCCTAAGGAGACAAAAGACCTGTATGCAGAAAATTATAAGACACTGATGAAAGAAATTAAAGATGATACAAACAGATGGAGAGATATACCATGTTCTTGGATTGGAAGAATCAACATTGTGAAAATGACTATATGACCCAAAGCAATCTACAAATTCAATGTAATCCCTATCAAACTACCAATGGCATTTTTCACAGAACTAGAACAAAAAATTTCACAATTTGTATGGAAACACAAAAGACACCGAATAGCCAAAGCAATCTTGAGAAAGAAAAATGGAGCTGGAGGAATCAGGCTCCCTGACTTCAAACTATACTACAAAGCTACAGTAATCAAGACAGTATGGTACTGGCACAAAAACAGAAATATAGATCAATGGTACAGGATATAAATCCCAGAGATAAACCACACATATATAGTCACCTAATTTACAACAAAGGAGGCAAGAACATACAAATGGAGAAAAGAGAGCCTCTTCAATAAGTGGTGCTGGGAAAACTGGACAGCTACATGTAAAAGAATGAAATGAGAACACTACATAACACCATTCACAAAAATAAACTCCAAATGGATTAAAGACCTAAATATAAGACCAGACACTATAAAACACTTCGAGGAAAACATAGGAAAAACTCTCTTTGACATAAACCACAGCAAGTTCTTTTTTGACCCACGTACTAAAGTAATGGAAATAAAAACAAAAATAAACAAATGGGACCTAATGAAACTTACAAGCTTTTGCACAGCAAAGGAAACCATTAACAAGAGGAAAAGACAACCCTCAGAATGGGAGAAAATATTAACAAATGAAACAATGGACAAAGGATTAATCTCCAAAATATACAAAGAGCTCATGGTGCTAAATATATATATATATATATATATATATATAAAAGACCCAATTAAAAAATGGGCATAAGACCTAAATAGACATTGCACCAAAGAAGACATACAGATGGCCAAGAGGCACATGAAAAGATGCTCAACATCAGTAATTATTAGAGGAATTCAAATGAAAACTACCATGAAGCATCACTTCACACTTGTCAGAATGGCCATTATCAAAAAATCTAGAAACAATTAGTGGTGGAAAGGGTGTGGTAAAAAGGGAACCCTTTTGCACTGTTGGTGGGAATGTAAATTGATACAGCCACTATGGAGAACAGTATGGAGGTTCCTTGAAAAACTAAAAATAGAACAATGTGATGATCCAGCAATCCCACTACTGGGCATATACCCTGAGAAAACCATAATTCAAAAATAGACATATACCCCAATTTTCATTGCAGCACTATTTACAATAGACAGGACATGGAAGCAACCTAAATGTCCATTGACAGATGAATGTATAAAGAAGATGTGGCACATATATACAATGGAATATTACTCAACCATAAAAAGAAACGAAATTGAATTATTTGTAGTGATGTGGAAGAACCTAGAGTCTGTCATACAGAGTGAAATAAGTCAGAAAGAGAAAAACAAATACCGTATTCTAACACATATATATGGAATGTAAAACAAAATGGTACTGATGAACCTAGTGGCAAGGCAGGAATAAAGACATAGACATAGAGAATGGACTTGACGATATGGGGGTGGTGGGGGAAGCTGGGGCAAAGTGAGAGTAGCATTGACACATATACACTTCCAAATGTAAAATAGATAGCTAGTGGGAAGAAGCAACATAGCACAGGGAGACAAGGTCAGGGCTTTGTGATGACCTAGAGGGGTAGGATAGTGAGGGTGGGAGGGAGGCTTAAGAGGGAGGGGATATGGGGATATATATAAGTATGTGGCTGATTCACTTTGTTGTACAACAGAAACTAACACAACATTGTGAAGTAATTATACTCCAATAAAGATGTATTAAAAACAAAACAAATAACTCAGTTGAAAAATGGGCAGAGAAACTGAATAGATATTTTTTCAAAAGTAGACCTACAGATGGCCATCAGGCACATGAATAGATGCTCAACATCACTAATTGTCAAGAATATGCAAATCATAACCCCAATGCGATATCTCCTCACACTTGTTCATTTTCAAAAAACAAAAAATAACAACTGTTGAAGAGTATGTGGAGAATAGAGACCCCTTGTGCACTGTTAGCAGAAAAGTAAATTGGTACAGCCATTATGGAAAACATGACAGAGGTTCATCAATAAATTAAAGATAAAAGGATGTGGAGACATGATGGTGGAGTAGAAGGTCGTGAGCTCTCCACATCTTGATAAAACACCAAAGTCACACTTAACTGCCGAACAAACACTGACAAAAACACTGGAACATATGAAAAAATATAGCCTACATTCAGAAAAAAAGAAGCTGCAATGAGAAGGTAGGAGGGGCACAATTGGATAAAATGAATTCCCATACCCACCATTGGGCAATAGAGAGCTGAATGTGACCAATCAAAATTTTATATGATCCATTTCTGCAACCTTATGTGATGATGAAAGACTTTTTTCAGAAGTGATATGTAGGTCATAGCATAAGATCATGGAATAGACCTAAGATACTGGGATGGATTTTTGACTAGCAATAGAGTGCATGATACAAGTCTGTAGATGAAGGTTTGTTCAGGGACTAGTTTAGGTAAAAAAGAGTGCTTTAGCAGAATATAGTGAAATACTGACAAAGGCCCTCATAAAGTTTTGAAGTCACTGACTATCTTATCATGCTATACTATCATGCATGGCATGCACAGTGAACTGAGGGGAGGAGAAAAGATGGTGGAGTACAAAGATGTGAGCTCACCCCATCTTTTGAAAACACCAAAATCACAACTAACTCCTGAACAACCACTGACAAAAAAAATGGTAGAACCTAACAAAAAAGATACCCTAAATACAAAAACAAAGATAAAGCCACAACAAGACTGAAGGAGGGGCACAATCATGATAAAATCAAATCCCATACATGTCAGGTGGGTGACCCACAAAGTAGAAAATAGTTATAATGCAGAAGTTCTCTCACAGGAGTGAAAGTTCTCAGCCCCATGTCAGGCTCCCCAGACTGGAATTATGGCATTGGGAGGAGGAGCCACCAGAGTATCTGGTCTTGAAAGCCAGTGGGGATTGACTGCAGGAATTCCACATGACTGAAGGATATAGAAACTCCACTCAAGGGGGTTTTGCAGAGTCTTGTGTGCACCAGGACCCAAGGAAAAAAGTAGTGACCTCATAAGAGACTGGGCCAGACTTACCTGCTAGTATTGGAGTGTCTCCTTGGAGGTGGGTGGCAACTATGGCTCACTGCGGGGACAAAGACACTGGTGGCAGCAGTTCTGGGGAGTATTCATTGGCATGAGCCCTCCTGGAGGCCACCATTTCCTCCCCAAGACCTAGGCCCACTCAGCAGCCTGTAGGCTCCAGTGCTGGGATGCCTCAGGCCAAACAAAAAACAGGGCAGGAACACAGCCCCACCCATCATCAGATAGGCTGCTTAAAGTCTTCCTGAGTAAGCAGCTGCTTGACAAACATACTTCCCACACACAGCCTTGCACACCAGAGGAACAAGACACAGCTCCACCCACCAGTGGTCAGGTACCAGTCCCTCCCACCAGGAAGCCTGCACAAGCCTCTTAGATGTCCTCATCCACCAAGGGGCATAGAGCAGAAACAACAAGAACTACAACCCTGCATCCTGCAGCATGGAAACCAGTCAGAAAAAATTAGAAAAAAAAAATGAGATGGCAAAGGACTATGTCCCAGATGAAAGAGCAAGATAAAACACCAGAAGAACAACTAAGTGAAGTGAAGATAGGCAATCTTCCCGAAAAAAAAAAAAATTCAGAATAATGATAGTAAAGATGATCAAAGATCTTGAAAAAATAATGGAGGCACAGATGAAGAAAAAACAAAAGATGTTTAGCAAAGACCAAGAAGAATGAAAAAACCAACAAACAGAGATGAACAATACAATAACTGAATTGAAAAATTAAAAATACACTAGAAGAAATCAATAACATAGTAATGGAGGCAGAAGAATGGATAAGTGAGCTGGAAGACAGAATGGTGGAAATCACTGCTGTGGAAGAGAATAAAGAAGAAAGAATGAAAATAAATGAAGAAAGCATAAGAGACCTCTGGGACAACATTAAATGCACCAACATTCACATTATAGGGGTCCCAGAAAAAGAAGAGAGAAAGGACCTGAGAAAATATTTGAAGAGACAATAGCTGAAAACTTCCCTAACATGTTAATGGAAACAGTCACCAAAGTCCAGGAAGTGGAGAGTGTCCCAGGCAGGATAAGCCCAAGGAGGAGCATGCCAAGACAAATAGTCATCAAATTGAAAAAAACTAAAGACAAAGAAAAAATATTAAAAGCAACAAGCGAAAAGCAACAAATAAAATACAAGGAAATTCCCATGAGGTTATCAGCTGATTTCTCAGCAGAAACTCCGCAGGCCAGAAGGGAGTAGCATGATATATTTAAAGTGATGAAAGAGAAGAACCTACAGCCAAGAATACTCTACCCAAGAAGGCTCTCATTCAGATTGGACGGATAAATCAAAAGCTTTACAGACAAGTAAACCTAACAGAATCCAGCACCACCAGACCAGCTTTGCAACAAATGTCAAAGAAACTTCTCTAAGTGGAAAAGAAAAGGCCACAACTAGAAACAAAAAATTTACAAATGGGAAAGCTCACTGGTAAAGACAAACATACAGTAAAAGTAGGAAATCAACACAAAAATATGATATCAAAATCAGCAATTGGGAGAAGAGGAGAGTACAAATACAGGATATTGAAAATGCATTTGAAATGAAAACATCAGCAACTAAAAACAATCTTGTTTATATAAAGACTGCTATATTAAAACCTCATGGGAGCCACAAAACAAAAATCTACAATAGATACACACAAAAAAAGAAAAAGTAATTCAAATGCAACAATAAAGTTAGTCATCAAGTCACAAGGGAAGAAAACAAAAAAGGAAGAGAAAAAAAGACAGCTACAAAAACAAATCCAAAACAAATAAGAAAAAGGCAATAAGAACATGCAAATCAATAATTACAATAATATAAATGGATTACATGCTCCAACCGAAAGACACAGACTGGCTGAATGGATACAAAAAAAAGACCCATATATATGTTGTCTACAAGAGACCCACCTCAGATGTAAGGACACGTGCAGTGTGAGAGTGAGGGGATGGAAAAAGTTATTCCATGAAATGAAAATTGAAAGAAAGCTAGAGTAGCAATACTCATATCAGACAAAATAGACTTTAAAATAAAGACTGTTACAAGAGACAAAGGGTACTACATAATGATCAAGGGATCAATCCAAGAAGAAAATATAACAACTGTAAATATATTTGCACCCAACATAGGAGCACCACAATATATAAGACAAATGCTGACAGCCATAAAAGGAGAAATTAACATTAACACAATAATAGTGGGGGACTTTAACACCCCACTTTCATCAAAGGACAGATCATCCAGATAAAAGATCAATGTGTTAAATTACAGGCCTTAAATCACACATTAGGCCAGATGGACTTAATGGATATTTATAGATAATTCTATCCAAAACAGCAGAACATACACTCTTCTCAAGGGCACATGGAACATTCTTCAGGGGTGATCATATCCTGGGCCACAAAGCGAGTCTCAGTAAATTTAAGAAAATTGAAATCATATCAAGCACCTATTCCAACCACAAAACTATGAAATTAGAAATCAACTACAAGAAAAAAAACTGTAAAAAAACACAAACATGTGAAGGCTAAACAACATGCTACTAAACAACCAATGGATCACTGAAGAAATCAAGAGGAAACTAAAAAATACCTAGAGACAAATGAAAATGAAAGCATGACAATCGAAACCTATGGGACGCAGCAAAAGCAGTTCTAAGAGGAAAGTATGTAGCAAACCTATCTTACCTCAGGAAACAAGAAAAATCTCAAGCAACATAACATTACACCTAAAGCAACTAGAGAAAGAAGAGCAAGCAGAACAAACAAAACCCAAAATTAGTAGAAGGAAAGAAATCATAAACATCACAGCAGAAATAAATGAACTAGAAATGAAGAAACACCATCCTCATTCTATGAGGCCACCATCACCCTGGTACCCAAACCAGACAAAAATAGCAGAAAAAAAAGAAAATTACAGGTCAATATCTCTGATGAACATAGATGCCAAAATCCTCAACAAAATACTAGCAAACCAAATCCAACAATACATTTAAAGGATCATGCACCCTGATCAAGTGGGATTTATCCCAGGGATGCAAGGATTTTTCAACATCTGCAAATCAATCAGTGTGATACATCACATCAACAAATTGAAGAATAAAACCGTATGACCACCTCAATAGATGCAGAAAAACTTTTGACAAATTTCAACACCTATTTATGATAAAAATTCCCCAGAAAATGGGCATAGAGGGAACATACCTCAACATAATAAAGGCCATATATGAGAAACCTACAGCTAACATCACACTCAATGGTAAAGAGCTAAAAGCATTTGCTCTAAGATCAGGAACAAGACAAGGATGTCCATTCTTACCACGTTTATTCAACATAGTTTTGGAAGTGCTAGCCATGGCAATCAGAAAAGAAAAAAAGTAGTGGAAATCCAAATTGGAAAAGAAGAATTAAAACTGACACTGTTTGCAGATGACATGATACTATACATAGAAAATTGTAAAAATGCTACCAGAAAACTACTAGAGTTCATCAATAAATTTGGTAAAGTTGCAGGATACAATATTAATACACAGAAATCTATTGCATTTCTATACACTAACAACAAAAGATCTGCAAGAGAAATTAAAGAAATAATCCCATTTGCCATCACATCTTAAAGAATTAAATACACAGGAATAAGCCTATCTAAGGAGGCAAAAGACCTGTACTCCCAAAACTATAAGATGCTGATGAAAGAAATCGAAGATTACACAAACAGATGGAATGATATACCATGTTCTTGGGTTGGAAGAATCACCATTGTCAAAATGACTCTACTACTGAAGGCAATCTACAGATTCAGTGCAATCCCTAGCAAATTGGGATTGGCATTTTTCACAGAACGAGAAGAAAAAAACTTATAAATTCTATGGAGACACAATAGACCCTGAACAGCCAAAGCACTCTTGAGAAAGAAAAATGGAGCTGGAGGAATCAGGCTTCCTGATTTCAGAATATACTACAAAGCTACAGTCATCAAAACACTATGGTACTGGCACAAAAACAGATTACAGATCAATGGAACAGGATAGAAAGCCCAGAAATAAACCCACATACCTATGGTCAATTAATCTACGACAAATGAGGCAAGACTATACGATGGAGATAGTCTCTTAAATAAATGGTGCTGAGAAAATTGGACAGCTACATGTAAAAAAATGAAATTAGAACATTCTTTAACCCCATACACAAAAATAAACTCAAAATGGATTAAAGACCTAAATATAAGACCTGATACTATAAAACTCTTAGCAGAAAATATAGGCAGAACACTCTTTGACATAAATGGCAACAATATCTTTTTTGAGCTGTCTTCTAGAGTAATGGAAATAAAAAATGAATAAACAAATGGGACCCAATTAACTCAAAAGGGTTTGCACAGCAAAGGCAACCATAAACAAAAAGAAAAGATAACCCACAGAATGGGAGAAAATATTTGCAAACACTGCGACTGAGAAGGGATTAATCTCCAAAATTTACAAGCAGCTTATATGGCTCAATATCCAAAAAACAACCCAATCAAAAAATCGGCAGAAGATCTAAATAGACATTTCTCCAAAGAATACATACAGAAGTTCAGGAGGCACATGAAAAGATGCTCAACGTCACTAATTATTACAGAAATGCAAATCAAAACTACAATGAGATATCACCTCACACCAGTCAGAATGGCCATCATCAAAAAATCTACAAACAATAAATCCTGGAGAGGGTGTGGAGAAAAGAGAATCCTCTTGCACTGTTGGTGGGAATGTAAATTGATACAGCCACTATGGAGAACAGTATGGAGGTTCCTTAAAAACTAAAAATAGAACTACCATACGGCCCAGCAATCCCACTACTGGGCATATACCCTGAGAAAACCATAATTCAAAAAGAGTCATGTACCACAATGTTCATTGCAGCTCTATTTACAATAGCCAGGACATGGAAGCAACATAAGTGTCCATCGACAGATGAATGGATAAAGAAGATGTGGCACATATATACAATGGATTATTACTCAGCCATAAAAAGAAATGAAATTGAGTTATTTGTAATGAAGTGGACGGACCTAGAGTCTGTCATACAGACTGAAGTAAGTCAGAAAGAGAAAAACAAATACCGTATGCTAACACATATATATGAATCTAAAAAAAAAAAAAAAAACGTTTTTGAAGAACCTATGGGCAGGACAGGAATAAAGACACAGACGCAGAGAATGGACTTGAGGACATGGGGAGGGGGAAGGGTAAGCTGGGACGAAGTGAGAGAGTGGTATGGACATGTATACACTACCAAATATAAAATAGATAGCTAGTGGGAAGCAGCCACATAGCACAGGGAGATCAGCTCGGTGCTTTGTGACCACCTAGAGGGGTGGTATAGGGAGGGTGGGAGGGAGGGAGATGCAAGAGGCAGATATGCGGATATATGTATATGTATAGCTGATTCACTTTGTTACGAAGGAGAAACTAACACACCATTGTAAAGCAATTATATTCCAATAATAATGTTAAAAAATAAACAAATAAATAAATAAATAAAAGAAAAGTGAACAGAGAATATGGGAAGTGCCTATGCATTTGCATAATGCAATAATCGGGAAGAAACAAAAAGTTATACTGGATGACAGCAGAGCTCTATATACTAATGGGCTAATAAAATTACCTTGAGATTATAATCCAGGTATATATAATATAATTTTCTGCATCACCAAGTCATGATTGGATGGGCTGCATTATTTTAATAGTTTAGGGAATTGTCAGTGTTAATCTTGTGCACAAGAATTTAGACCTTTCTGGAGGAGAAATAGTGTAATTCTATAGGACAAAAAGACATGTTGAAATGTGATAATGCAGCTAAGAATAGAAGCACACTGGAGAGCATTTACATGAATATTAAAGGGGAGAAAGGCTGAAAAGATATTGTATAAGTACTGTAGAGACTGCCAGGTGGAGGAAATGGACGAGGTAATCCTGATGCTAAGGATAAAACTTGCACTGAAGGTAAGGGCTCAGAAGTGTAGTAAAGGATGATTAAAGAGGAGGCATTTGACTATCTGTATATCTGCTGAAGCCTCATTCAGTGAAACACTGTATTTGGTAATATCTAGACTTACCTTATTGACAAATGTCTCCTTGATAGTAAAAAACAAAACAAAATGAAGTTGGTTAGCTGCTATCTTGGCATTGATTTTGACTTAAAAGGAGAATTTGATTGGTCACTTGGAAGAGTCAGAAAAATCAGTAGAAAGCCACTCACTCATTCATTTTATAGTTTGGGATAATCAGAACACAGTAAAAATTTTATTCTAGAGAGAACTTGACTCAAAGATTGCTTGACTTGTAGATTGATATTAACTTGTTATGAGGAGCCTTGTATTCTGTCGAGGATCCTATCCTTGATACCTGCCCTGTTCTATCCCATATTTTGTAAATGACATGATTGGAGATGTTTAAGGAGTGCTGATCAGATCTTGGAAAAGATACGAAATTGAAGGGCTTTGTTCAATGACAAAATAAAAATCTAAAATAATTGAGATGGGCTGACACAATGAACTATTAAATCCTACATTTGATTCTTGAATTCCAACTCCACAATACAAGTGAGGAAGTTGTGACTCATGGAAAAAGGCAATATTTTTAGTATGAATCAAAAATGGGATGTTCTGTCAAAAATAAAATATAATAATGTGTTGCAATAGTAAAAGTATAGACCCTATAATAAGGGAAGTGATCTTCCTCTTCTGTCTACATTGGACATATCACAACAAGAATATTGTTTTCAGTGCTCAGAAGACATTTTAAGGAGCCACTGACAAACATATTCAGAAGTGCATGACCAGGTTGGTAAGTGAAATTGAAATCTATGAGGAAGGTCTGAAAGATTAGGGTATGGTGAGCCCAAAGGGGGGAAACAAATCTTCCAGAGGATACATAATTATGGTTACTATTTACTAATAACTACAACCAAGGTACTCTGCTAGATACTTTTCATATATTATATAATTCTCAAAACAACCCATGATACAGGTCTTATTATCCCCATTTTTCAAAAGAGGGCATAGGTACATGGAGGTTAAGTAGCTTGTCCATGTTTATGCAGCAAGGTAGTGGTAACACTGGGATTGGAACTGAGGTCTTTCGAAGACTAGAAACCAAGGCATTTCCATCATACTACAATCCCCTCCTTCCCCTTCCTACCGCCACTATCTTAAAGTAACTGCAGTAAATATAAATTTATATAATCATAACTTCTGTTTGTTGAGGATACACAATATACTAGGCATTAAGCAAGCATGATAAACAGTTTACTTCACTATTTTTCATAAAAATTCTATGAGGTAGATTTTATCATTATATTATAAGAGGGTTGTTTAGACCAGGGTGATTATGCTTCACTTTACTTTTCAAAGAGCCTAAGTTTTCTTATCTAAAATATGTTCCATTCAGTCTGCCTCTCACAGATTTCCTATGAGGTAATAATAATGAGATACTATCACCCTCAGTTTAAGGATAAAGAGACTGAAATTTGGAGAACTGAAGATGAGATGATAACAGGAACAGGGGAACTGAATTAGCTTCAGAATGAGAGAGAACTCTCTACCAATTAAGCCGTCCAGAGATGGAAGCTCTCCTAACAAGGATATTCTAAGTTTGATATAATTTCATGATTCAATCAATGGCAATATGGCCATTCAATATCTCATTTTTCTTTTATAATTCTTTAAGGCATTTAAAAAATATAATGAAGATATAATCTCTGAAAACCATTTAGAAAGTCTGACTGTGGATGTGACAGTTAGCAATGCTCACCAAATATTCTATCTGCTCTTCTATACTTCCCAGTCTCCTTGCAGTTAAGTAAGGCCAAGTGTCTAGTTCTAGTCAATTGGCTATGAGAAAAATGAATGTGTGATTTTCAGGCTGAAGCTATGAAATGTTCCTGTGTGATGTTCCAACGCTTTCCTCTCCTGTCACTTTTGATCATCATAACCATGTAAAGCTATAAGAATTAAAAAGACTGACACAACATTGTAAAGCAACTATACTGCAATAAAAATTAATAAAATAAATTAAAAAGAATTAAGAAGACTGAATATTTACTGGATTCTTAGTTCCTGTGTGTGAACAAAAATAAACATTTATGTATTAAGTCACTGACATTTGTATATTTGCTTATTACCACAACATAGCCTGTTCTATCCTGGTTAAGGAAAATAATTAAGATTTTTCTAGGCCCTTATACTGTGCCAGGAATTGGAATAACTACTATAAATTATCTCATTTTGATTTATGAATAATCTTCTATTATACTATTATTCTATTATAATACATATTACACAATTGAGAAAAATTATTTACATAGAGGTAAAAAGCTTAACAAAGACACACAGCCAATAAGTAAGTCACTGAACTCAACTTGGAAAACAATCAATGCAGTCATGAAAGTGATATTTCAAAGCTTTTATATTCACATAGAAAATATTTATGATGTGATATTTGTGAAAGAGGTAAACTATATACAGTTTGCTTAAATTGTGAAAAAAATATAATGAAGATGAGAAGTATATATGCTAAAAATGTTAACAATGATGATATATGGGTGGTGATCTTATGAGTGATGTTATTTTCTTTTTTATGGTTTATAAAACAGGATATAGAGTCCAGAAATGGACCCACTAATAAATAGTCAATTGTTTTATGACAAGAGTGCCAACAAGGAAATAAAATTTTTTCAACAAATAGTGCCAGGTCACCTGGATACCAATATAGAATAAAACATATATATTGACCATTAGAGCACACCATACACAATGACTAACTTGAAGTGAACCATAGTCCCAAATGTAAAATTGAAAATTATAAAAAATTTTGTAGGAAAACATAAAAAAAAACTTTGCCCCCTTGGGGATAGGTAAAGGTTTTCTTGCTAAAACACACAAAAAAAGCAAAACCATAAAATTTAAAATTGATAAACTGGACCTCATCTAAGTTAGGAAAATAGAAAGTTTTGCTATTGAAAAAAAATCAAGAAAATAAGGCAACCACAGATGGGGAGATTATTTGTAAAACTTATATCTGATAAAAATTTTATCTAGGTAACAATAACTAATAATAATAACTAATATTATTATTTATTTAATTATATAAATATATAATTATCTATAATTTAATAGTTATTATTATTATACTCAATTAAAATGGGCAAAAAGTTTGAACAAACACTTTTTAAAAGAAGATAGATACACCAATAGCCAACAAGCACCTAAAAATATGCTCCACATCATTACTCATAAGGAAATGCAAATTAAAATCACAGGGAGATACAACATCATACCCACGAGAATTACTATAATAAGAAAGACAACAATGTTAAGTGTTGGTTTAGGAATGGGAGAAACTTCAACTCTCATACATTGCTGATAGGAATGCAAAATGCACATACACTCTTGAAAAGAATTTGGCAGTTTGTACACAAGTTACATACATCTATCATACAAGCCGACCGTGCGTTATGAGTATCCGCCCAACAGTAATGAAAGCACATGACAAAGACTTGTTTATGGATTTTCATAGTAGCTTTATCATTGTCAAAATCTGGAAACAACCCAAGTGTTCATCGAGTGAATGTTTATACAAATTGAATTTATCCATACCATGGCACACTATTCAGCAAGGAAAAGGAACAAACTATTGATATGTGTGACAACATGAATGAATCTCAAAATCATTGTGCCAAGTAAAAGAAGCCAGACAAAAAATAGTACATACCGTATAATTTCACTTGTATAAAATTATAGGAAATGCAAACTAATGATTATAGTGGAAGAAAATCACTATAAAATTCTGAGGCAGATAAAATTCTGAGGCAGAAGGGATCTTAAACCTTATTTCAAACTCTTTGTTTTAGAAATTGGGAAACTGTTGCCTAAAGAAAGGTAGAGACTTGCTGAACGTGTGCATAGCAGGTCAACAACAAAGCTAAAGATAGAATACAGATTTATCTCTTTCTAATCATGTGTTTTTTCTACTATCACATATTATAAGATGGCTGAAAAAACACACAGAAAGTGCGGTTATTGGTGGTTGAGGAAATCATGTCAGTTTTATTACTAGCTCATTACTGATTTAGTCAAGTATGTTTCTCTTTGTACAAGCAAGTGGAAGATTAAGCCATTTTGTCTAGCAGCAGAAAATTTACCTCATGGAGCTACTTAGGTAGATTATTGAAGACCCGGATTGACTAATGGAATAAGGAATTTGTCCAATTTCTGGTCCTTTCAGCTTCTGATGTCAATCCTTTTACCTAATAAGCAATAAAGAAAAAATATATATCTTTTGGTATCAGCTTTGAATTTAGGCACATTGTTAAGTTGGAATTCATTTCAGACAAGTATGGAAATGTAGCTGTGATTCGGATGTCATTCATAGATACATATCTCAGTGCATGGACTTTGGACACTTGACTTGGAAGCTAGTCATCTGGAATCTTTGTGTTTTCTGCCTAAGAGTTCTCCCACTGAAGCAGCTTCCACTGACTCACTGGAGACAGTGCCTACAAATCAAAGTTCAGAGCCGGCCTTCTGTAGAATCAGAGTAAGTGACTGCCATAAAGTGTTTTGGGGGCTTCTCTGGAGAACTCCTCAGCAAACTTCTCTTCTTTTGTCCTCACATTATATATGAATAATATATATATATATATATATATATATATATACACACACACATAGGAGATATAGATATATATATATGTATGTATTAGAGGCTGAGGAGGTTTGAGTAGGTTGCTTCACATATTAGAGGCTGCATCTCAGGGTTCAAACAAGTCATTCGATTCTGAAGCTGGTAGAAGCTTCTTTATGTCATAGGCTTCTATGTTGTGGGCAAGATTGTCCTTAGGGGTGTTCATCTTGTTGGCTTTAGGGACTATGGACTTGGTGACATTAGAATGGCTAGGCTTGGTAACTTTAAGGACAGTGGCTATAGAATTATAACAACGGTGGGGTTGAGACTAGCAGGGTTGAGGCAGAGAGCCTTTATAACCTCTGCCCAAGGGTTAATGCATTGTTTTCAAGCCGTTCAAGTTGCATTTTTTGGCAAAATGTATGTTCTTCAGAGACTTTGAGTTGACTCAAATTAGAGATTTGTATGTCTTTGAACTGGCCTTTCAAATTCTATTTCTGAACAATTTCTAGGTATGGTCAAGGATGTTGTAGCTCAGTTTTTATTTTATTTATGTCTTTGAATCTTTTGGAACTTCAGTTCTTAGAGGAGGGAGGGGGGAAGGGCAGAGAGAGAGATTTAGAAGGAGAGATTTAGACAGAGAGAGGGAGACATTAATTGAAATTACATTTTAATCATTCCTTAAGCAAATTTAATCTAATTTTCTCATCATTATTCCATGCAAGTTTTCTCTCATGTATTTTTACTTATTTCTCCCTTTTATCCCTATTTTCATCCTTTTTTTATACTCAGGGCTTTACTGTGTTTAATGAGTATATTTTTATTTGTAGGTGCTCTTGCAAAATGTGTATGATTTTGTGTGAATGTAATTTTATTTATTCAAATGCTTTTATATTACATATCTTTTTTTTCACATTCCTCATTAACAATGGATTTTTAAGATCCATCCTGTTGCTTATGTGTGTATCTTATCTGTTGTTTATAACTGTGATAATAGTGCATCATATGTATCCATCACAATTTACTTATTGTCTTATCCTGGGTTCCTCTGAATGCAGAGCCCAAGACAAAGGCTTTGCATGCAGGTGATTTCTATGGGATTGTGATAACAGGGAACAGGTGTAAGCAACAGGAGGTGTGATATAATGAAGAAAGGAAAGCCAATACAAGAATATGTTACTGAGTTGGTCACAACTGTAGATAACTGGTGCTTTATCCTGTAGGACCTTCTGAGGACCCTTATGAAATTTATATTTTAAGAACCATCTACCCATGGTAGACAAAATAAGGAAGAATTTTATCCATAGGCTTCTGTTCCCCATTGTCAAGATTGATCTTATGGACTATAACTCACCTGCACTTCACAGCTGCATATGGGTGAATGTCAAGTGGGGTTCAGTGGCTGTCTCACACTGTAGATCGTGAGAAACCCTAGGACAGGAAATGATGGTTATACTGTATGGCCATGAGGAAAGGCAAATATCAGATCGTACCTGAATAAGAACAGTCAAAGCCTATATGGACCTCATTGCCACAGTAGTGGCTAGAATAAGAGATGAAGATGGGTGGACTGAGTTAGTGTACAAGAGGTGTCCAATATACCTGTCATCTAACCCAGCAATGGTCATCTAGATTGCCCCCTCCAACTACATACAATGCTGCAGTAAACATCTTTGTGTATGCCCCTTATGAATTGTATGGATATTTCCCTGCATAAATATGCCCAGGAGAGGAATTACCAGGTGAAAAATTATACATATACTTAATTTGATGAAATAGTGTCAGAGTGCTCTTTAGAATGGCTGCATAATCCTACATGCCAACAAGCAGTACATGAGGGTTCCATTGTCCTCATATGGAATCATGCTGCTTTCTAATTTCAGTCAGTTCAGTGGGTGTAAAGTAATATCTTGCTGATTGTAACTCGTGCATTTTCATTGCTCTGATTATAACTATGTTTGGACATCCCTTCACATATAAGCTTGTTAGGACTTTAGAATTTCTTCTCTAATTAATTCCTCATTTTCCTAATCAGGATTGTTATCTATTTCTTGTTATTTGCAGGATATTTTATGTACAAATATTTTGTAATTTTTAAAAAATTTTATTGGAGTAAAATTAACTTACAATGCTGTGTTACTTTCAGTTGTACAGCAAAGTGTATCTCTTATACAAATACATATATCCAATCTTTTTTAGATTCTTTCCCCATATAGGCCATTACAGATTATTGAGTAAAGTTCCCTGTGCTATATAGTAGATCCTTATTCGTTATCTATTTTATATATAGTAGTGTGTATATGTCAATCCCAATCTTCCAATTTATCACTCCCCAACTGTAATAGTTGATGTAATAGTTCTACATCTGTAACTATTTCTGTTTTGCAGATAAGTTCATTTACAGCCTTTTTTTCTAGATTCCACATATGAGCAATATCATAGGATACTTGTCTTTCTCTGTCTGACTTACTTTACTCAGTATGAGAATCTCTAGGTCCATCCATGTTGCTGCAAATGGCATTATTTTGTTCTTTTTCATTGCTGAGTAATATTCCATTGTATATATGTACCATATCTTCTTTATCCATTCCTCTGTTGATGGACATTTAGGTTGCTTCCATGTCCTGGCTACTGTGAATAGTGCTTCAATGAACATTGGGGTGCAGGTATCTTTTCGAATTATGGTTTTCTCTGGATACATGCCCAGGAGTGGGATTGGTGGATCATATAGTAGCTCTATTTTCAGATTTTTAAGGAACCTCCATACTGTTCTCCATAGTGGCTGTACCAGTTTGCATTCTCACCACATTGTAGGAGGGTTCCCTTTTCTCCACACCCTTGCCAGCATTTATTATTGTAGATTTTTTAATGATGGCCATTCTGACCAGTGTGACTCATTGTAGTTTTGATTTGCATTTCTCTAATAAGTAGTGATCTTGAGCATCTTTTCATGTGCCTCTTGGCCATCTGTATGTCTTCACTGGTGAAATATCTATTTAGATCATCTGCCTATTTTTTGATTTTTTTTTTTAATTGAGCTGCATGAGCTGTTCATATATTTTGGAGTTTCATCCTTTGTTGGTTACTTCGTTTGCAAATATTTTCTCCCATTCTGAGGGTTTTATGTATGTTTTGTTTATGGTTTCCTTTGCTGTGCAAAAGCCTTTAAGTTTAATTAAGTCCAATTTGTTTACATTTTGTTTTTATTTTCTTTACTCTAGGAGGTGGATCGAAAAAGATCTTGCTGTGATTTATGTCAGAAAGTCTTCTCCTTATGTTTTCTTCTAAAAGTTTTGTACTACCGGGTTATATTTAGGTCTTTAAGCCATTTTGAGTTTATTTTTGTGTATGGTGTTAAGGTGTGTTCTAAGTTCATTCTTTTACATGCAGCTGTCCAGTTTTTCCAGCACTGCATATTGAAGAGACTCTCCTCTGTCATAGACTAGGTGACCAGAAGTGCATGAGTTTATCTCTGGACTTTCTATCCTGTTCCTTTGACCTATATTTCTGTTTTTTATGCCAGTACCACACTGTTTTGATGACTGTAGCATTGTAGTATAGTCTGAAGTTAGGGGGCCTGACTGCTCCAGCTCCATTTTTCTTTCTCAAGATTGCTTTGGTTATTCATGGCCTTTTGCATTTCCAAAACATTGTAGAATTTTTTAGTTTTAGTTCTGTGAAAAATGCCCTTGGTAATTTGATAGGGATTGCACAGACTCTGTAGATTGCTTTGGGTAGTACAGTCATTTTCACAATATTGATTCTTCCAATCCAAGAACATGGTATATCTCTCCAGTTGTTTGTGTTTTCTTTGATTTCTTTCATCAGTATCTTGTAGTTTTCTGAGTACAGGTCTTTCGCCTCCTTTGGTAGGTTTATTCCTAGGTATTTTATTGTTTTTGATGCAATGGTAATTGGGATTGTTTCCTTAATCTCACTTTCTGATATTTTGTTGTAAGTATATAGGAATGCAAGAGAGTTCTGTGTATTAATTTTGTATCTTGCAACTTTACCAAATTCATTTATAAGCTCTAGTAGTTTTCTGGTGGTGACTTTAGGATTTTCTATATACAGTATCATGTCATCTGCAAACAGTGACAGTTTTACTTCTTTTCCAATTTGGATTCCTTTTATTTCTTTTTGTTGTCTGATAGGCGTGGCTAGGACTTCCAAAATTATGTTGAATAAAAGTGGCGAGAGTGTACATACTTGTCTTGTTCCTAATCTTAGAAGAAATACTTTCAGCTTTACACTATTGAGTATGATGTTAGTTGTATGTTTGTCATACATGGCCTTTATAAAGTTGAGGCAGGTTCCCTTTAAGCCCATTTATGAAGAGTTTTATCAAAAATGGGTGTTGAACTTTGTCAAAAGCTTTTTCTAAATCTATTGAGATGATCAGACAATTTTTATTCTTCAAGTTGTTAATGTGGTGTATCACATTGATTTGATTGAAGAATCCTTGCATCACTAGGATATATTACACTTGATCAGGGTGTATGATCCTTTTTATGTATTGATGGATTTTGTTTGCTAGTACTATGTGGAGGATTTTTATATCTACATTCATCAGTGATATTGGCCTGTAATTTTCTTTTCTTGTGATATCTTTGTCTGGTTTTTGTATCAGGATGAATGTGGCTCATAGAATGAGCTTCAGAGTGTTCCTTCCTCTGCATTTTTTTGGAAGAGTTTCAGAAGGGTAGGTATTAACTCTTCATTAAATGTTTGATAGAATTCGCCTGTGAAGCCATCGGGTCCTGGACTCTTTGTTGGAAAATTTTAATCACAGTTTCAACTTCAGTACTTGTGATTGGTCTGTTCATATATTCTATTTCTGCCTGGCTCAGTCTTGAAGGTTGTTTCTTTCTAAGAATTTGTCCATTTCTTCTAGGTTTTCCATATTATTGTTTTATAGTTGCTAGTAGTAGTCTCTTATGATCCTTTGTATTCTGTGGTATCCATTGTAACTTCTCCTTTTTCATTTCTAATTTTATTGATTCGATCCCTCTACATTTTTTTTTGATGAGTCTGTGTAAAGGTTTATCAATTTTCTTTATCTTTACAAAGAACCAACTTTTAGTTTCATTAATCTTTGCTATTGTTTTCTGTGTCTCTATTTCATTTATTTCTGCTCTCATATTTATGATTTCTTTCCTTCTTTTAACATTGGGTTTTGTTGTTCTTCTTTCTCTATTTGCTTTAGGTGTAAGTATAGGTTGTTTATTTGAGATTTTTCTTGTTTCTTGAGGTAAGATTGTATTGTTATAAACTTCCCTCTTAGTACTGCTTTTGCTGTGTCCCATGGGTTTTACACTGTCGTCTTTTCATTGTCGTCTCTCTCTAGGTATTTTTTTATTTCCTCTTTGATTTCTTCATTGATCCATTGATTATTAATAACATATTTGGCCTCCATGTGTCTGTATTTTTCAGAATTTTTCCTGTAATTGATTTCTAATCTCATAGAGTTGTGGTCAGAAAAGACCTTTGCTATGATTTCAATTTTCTTAAATTTACTGAGGCTTGATTTGTGACCCAAAATGTGATCTATCCTGGAGAATGTTCTGTGTGCACTTGAGAAGAAATTGTATTCTGCTGCTTTCAATGGAATATCCTATGAATATCAATTAAATATATATGGTCTAATGTGCCATTTTAGGCTTGTGTTTCTGTATTAATTTTCTATCTGGTTGATCTATCCATTGTTGTAAGTAGAGTGTTGAAGTCTCACCCTATTATTGTGTTACTGTTAATTTCCCCTTTTATGGCTGTTAGCATTTGCCTTATATATTGTGGTGTTCCTATGTTGGGTGCATATACATTTACAGTTGTTATATCTTTTTCTTGGATTGATCCCTTGATCATTATGTAGTGTCCTTCCTTGTCTCTTTTAACAGCTTTTATTTTAAAGTCTATATTGTCTGATATGAGTATTACTACTCCAGCTTTCTTTTGATTTCCATTTGCATGGAATGTCATTTTCCATCCTCTCATTTTCAGACTATATGTGTCCCTAGGTTTGAAGTGAGTTTCTTGTAGACAACATATATATGGGTCTTGTTTTTGTATCCATTCAGTCAGTCTGTGTCTTTTGGTTGGAGTACTTAATCCATTTACATGTAAGGTAATTATCGATGTGTATTTTATTTTACCATTTTCTTAACTGTTTTGGGTTTGTTTGTGTAAGGTCTTCTTCTTCTCTTGTGTCCCCTGCCTAGAGAAGTTCCTTTAGCGTTTGTTGTAAACCTGGCTTGGTGGTGATGAATTCTCTTAGCTTTTGCTTGTCTGTAAAGCTTTTGATTTCTCCATCAAATCTGAATGAAAGGCTTGCTAGATAGAGTATTCTTGGTTGTAGGTTTTTTCCTTTCATCACTTTAAATATATCCTGCCACTCTCTTCGGGCCTGCAGAGTTTCTGCTGAAAAATCAGCTGATAACCTTATGGGGATTCCCTTGTATGTTATTTGTTGCTTTTCCCTTGCTCCCTTTAATATATTTTCTTCGAATTTAATATTTGTTAGTTTGATTAATATGTGTCTCGGTGTGTTATGCTTTGGGTTTTTCCTGCATGGGACTCTCTTCACTTCCCTGACATGGGTGACTATTTCCTTTCCTTTATTATTTAAGTTTTTGACTATAACCTTTTCAAGTATTTTCTCGGACAATTTCTCTTTCTCTTCTTCTTTGGGGACCCCTATAATTAAAATATTAGTGTGTTTAATGTTGACCCAGAGGTCTCTGGGACTGCCTTCATTTCTTTTTTTTTTTTAACATCTTTATTGGAGTATAATTGCTTTACAATGGTGTGTTAGTTTCTGCTTTATAACAAAGTGAATCAGTTATACATATACATATTTTCCCATATCTCTTCCCTCTTGCATCTCCCTCCCTCCCACGCTCCCTATCCCACCCCTCCAGGTGGTCACAATGCACAGGGCTGATCTCCCTGTGCTATGCGGTTGCTTCACACTAGCTATCTATTTTACGTTTGGTAGTGTACATATGTCCATGCCACTCTCTCACTTTGTCACATCTTACACTTCCCCCTCCCAATATCCTCAAGTCCATTCTCTAGTAGGTCTGTGTCTTTATTCCCGTCATGCCACTAGGTTCTTCATGACCCTTTTTTTTTCCCTTAGATTCCATATATATGTGTTAGCATACTGTATTTGTTTTTCTCTTTCTGACTTACTTCACTGTGTATGACAGATTCTAACTCCATCCACATCATTACAAATAACTCCATTTCGTTTCTTTTTATGGCTGAGTAATATTCCATTGTATACTATGTGCCACATCTTCTTTATCCATTCATCTGATGATGGATATTTATGTTGCTTCCATGTCCTGGCTATTGTAAATAGAGCTGCAATGAACATTTTGGTACATGACTCTCTCTGAATTATGGTTTTCTCAAGGTATATGCCCAGTAGTGGGATTGCTGGGTTGTATGGTAGTTCTATTTGTAGTTTTTTAAGGAACCTCCATACTGTTCTCCATAGTGGCTGTATCAATTTACATTCCCACCAACAGTGCAAGAGTGTTCCCTTTTCTCCACACCCTCTCCAGCATTTATTGTTTGTAGATTTTTTGATGATGGCCATTCTGACCGGTGTGAGATGATATCTCATTGTAGTTTTGATTTGCATTTCTCTAATGGTTAATGATGTTGAGCATTCATTCATGTGTTTGTTGGCAATCTGTATATCTTCTTTGGAGAAATGTCTATTTAGGTCTTCTGCCCATTTTTGGATTGAGTTGTTTGTTTTTTGTTATTGAGCTGCATGAGCTGCTTGTAAATCTTGGAGATTAATCCTTTGTCAGTTGCTTCATTTACAAATATTTTCTCCCATTCTAAGGGTTGTCTTTTGGTCTTGTTTATGGTTTCCTTTGCTGAGGAAAAGCTTTTAAGTTTCATTAGGTCCCATTTGTTTATTTTTGTTTTTATTTCCATTTCTCTAGGAGGTGGGTCAAAAAGGATCTTGCTGTGATTTATGTCATAGAGTGTTCTGCCTAAGTTTTCCTCTAACAGTTTGATAGTGTCTGGCCTTACATTTAGGTCTTTAATCCATTTTGAGTTTATTTTTGTGTATGGTGTTAGGGAGTGTTCTAATTTCATACTTTTACATGTAGCTGTCCAGTTTTCCCAGCACCACTTATTGAAGAGGCTGTCTTTTCTCCACTGTATATGCTTGCCTCCTTTATCAAAAATAAGCTGACCATATGTGTGTGGGTTAGTCTCTGGGCTTTCTATCCTGTTCCATTGATCTATGTTTCTGTTTTTGTGCCAGTAAGATACTGTCTTGATTACTGTAGCTTTGTAGTATAGTCTGAAGTCAGGGAGCCTGATTCCTCCAGCTCCATTTTTCTTTCTCAAGATTGCTTTGGCTATTCGGGGTCTTTTGTGTTTCCATACAAATTGTGAAATTTTTTGTTCTAGTTCTGTGAAAAATGCCAGTGGTAGTTTGATAGGGATTGCATTGAATCTGTAGATTGCTTTGGGTAGTACAGTCATTTTCACAATGTTGATTCTTCCAATCCAAGAACATGGTATATCTCTCCATCTATGTGTATCATATTTAATTTCTTTCATCAGTGTTTTATAATTTTCTGCATACAGATCTTTTGTCTCATTAGGTAGGTTTATTCCTATGTATTTTATTATTTTTGTTGCAATGGTAAATGGGAATGTTTTCTTAATTTCACTTTCAGATTTTTCATCATTAGTGTATAGGAATGCAAGAGATTTCTATGCATTAATTCTGTATCCTGCTACTTTACCAAATTCATTGATTAGCTCTAGTAGTTTTCTGGTAGCATCTTTTGGATTCTCTATGTATAGTATCATGTCATCGGCAAACAGTGACAGCTTTAATTCTTCTTTTCCGATTTGGATTCCTTTTATTTCTTTTTCTTCTTTGATTGCTGTGGCTAACACTTCCAAAACTATGTTGAATAATAGTGGTGAGAGTGGGCAACCTTGTCTTGTTCCTGATCTTAGTGGATATGGTTTCAGTTTTTCACCATTGAGGGCGATGTTGGCTGTGGGTTTGTCATATATGGCCTTTATTATGTTGAGGAAAGTTCCCTCTATGCCTACTTTCTGCAGGGCTTTTATCATACATGGGTGTTGAATTTTGTCGAAAGCTTTCTCTGCATCTATTGAGATGATCATATGGTTTTTTTCCTTCAATTTGTTAATATGGTGTATCACGTTGATTGATTTGCATATATTAAAGAATCCTTGTATTCCTGGAATAAACCCCACTTGATCATGTTGTATGATTCTTTTTATATGCTGTTGGATTCTGTTTGCTAGTATTTTGCTGAGGATTTTTGCATCTATGTTCATCAGTGATATTGGCCTGTAGTTTTCTTTCCTTGTGACATCTTTGTCTGGTTTTGGTATCAGGGTGATGGTGGCCTCGTAGAATGAGTTGGAGAGTGTTCCTCCCTCTGCAGTATTTTGGAAGAGTTTGAGAAGGATAGGTGTTAGCTCTTCTCTAAATGTTTGATAGAATTCGCCTGTGAAGCCATCTGGTCCTGGGCTTTTGTTTGTTGGAAGATTTTTAATCACAGTTTCAATTTCAGTGCTTGTGATTGGTCTGTTCATATTTTCTATTTCTTCCTGGTTTAGTCTCGGCAGGTTGTGCATTTCTAAGACTCTGTCCATTTCTTCCAGGTTGTCCATTTTATTGGCATAGAGTTGCTTGTAGTATTCTCTCATGATCGTTTGTATTTCTGCAGTGTCAGTGGTTACTTCTTTTTCATTTCTAATTTTATTGATTTGAGTCTTCTCCCTTTTTTTCTTGATGGGTCTTGCTAATGGTTTATCAATTTTGTTTATCTTCTCAAACAACCAGCTTTTAGTTTTGTTGATCTTTGCTATTGTTTCCTTCATTTCTTTTTCATTTATTTCTTATCTGATCTTTATGATTTCTTTCCTTCTGCTAACTTTGGGGTTTTTTGTTCTTCTTTCTCTAATTGATTTAGGTCCAAGGTTAGGTTGTTTATCCGAGCTGTTTCCTGTTTCTTGAGGTAGGCTTGTATTGCTATAAACTTCCCTCTTAGAACTGCTTTTACTGCATCCCATAGGTTTTGGGTCGTCGTGTCTCCATTGTCATTTATTTCTAGGTATTTTTTGATTTCCCCTTTGATTTCTTCAGTGATCACTTCGTTATTAAGTAGTGCATTGTGTAGCCTCCATGTGTTTGTATTTTTTACAGATCTTTTCCTGTAATTGATATCTAGTCTAATAGCGTTGTGGTCGGAAAAGATACTTGATACGATTTCAATTTTCTTAAATTTACCAAGGCCTCATTTGTGACCCAAGATATGATATATCCTGGAGAATGTTCCATGGGCACTTGAGAAAAATGTGTATTCTGTTGTTTTTGGGTGGAATGTCCTATAAATATCAATTAAGTCCACCTTGTTTAATGTATCATTTAAAGCTTGTCTTTGCTTATTTATTTTCATTTTGGATGATCTATCCATTGGTGAAAGTGGGGTGTTAAAGTCCCCTACTATGGTTGTGTTACTGTTGATTTCCCCTTTTATGGCTGTTAGTATTTGCCTTATGTATTGAGGTGCTCCTAGTTTGGGTGCATAAATATTTACAATTGTTATATCTTCTTGAAATGATCCCTTGTTCATTATATAGTGTCCTTCTTTGTCTCTTGTAATACTCTTTATTTTAAAGTCTATTTTGTCTGATACGAGAATTGCTACTCCAGCTTTCTTTTGATTTCCATTTGCATGGAATATCTTTTTCCATCCTCTCACTTTCAGTTTGTATGTGTCCCTAGGTCTGAAGTAGTTCTCTTGTAGACAGCATATATACTGGTCTTGTGTTTATATCCATTCAGCCAGACTGTGTCTTTTGCTGGGAGCATTTAATCCATTTACATTTAAGGTAATTATCGATATGTATGTTCCTGTTCCCATTTTCTTAAATGTTTTGGGTTTGTTATTGTAGGTGTTTTCCTTCTCTTGTGTTTCTTGCCTAGAGAAGTTCCTTTAGCATTTGTTGTAAAGCTGGTTTGGTGGTGCTGAACTCTCTCAGCTTTTGCTTGTCTGTAAAGCTTTAAATTTCTCCATCAAATCGGAATGAGGTCCTTGCTGGTTAGAGTAATCTTGGTTGTAGGTTTTTCTCCTTCATCACTTTAAATATGTTCTGCCACTCCCTTCTGGTTTGCAGAGTTTCTGCTGAAAGATCAGCTGTTAACCTTATGGGGATTCCCTTGTGTGTTATTTGTTGTTTTTCCCTTGCTGCTTTTAATATGTTTTCTTTATATTTAATTTTTGATAGTTTGATTAATATGTGTCTTGGCGTGTTTCTCCTTGGATTTATCCTGTATGGGACTCTCTGTGCTTCCAGGACTTGATTAACTATTTCCTTTCCCATATTAGGGAAGTTTTCAACTATAATCTCTTCAAATATTTTCTCAGTCTCTTTCTTTTTCTCTTCTTCTTCTGGGACCCCTATAATTCTAATGCTGGTGCGTTTAATGTTGTCCCAGAGGTCTCTGAGAGTGTCCTCAGTTGTTTTCATTCTTTTTTCTTTATTCTGCTCTGCAGTAGTTATTTCCACTATTTTATCTTCCAGGTCACTTATCCGTTCTTCTGCCTCAGTTATTCTGCTATTGATCCCTTCTAGAGTATTTTTAATTTCATTTATTGTGTTTTTCATTGTTGCTTGGTTCCGCTTTAGTTCTTCTAGGTCCTTGTTAAATGTTTCTTGCATTTTGTCTATTCTATTTCCAAGATTTGGGATCATCTTTACTATCATTATTCTGAATACTTTTTCAGGTAGACTGCCTATTTCGTCTTCATTTGTTAGGTCTGATGTGTTTTTACCTTGCTCCTTCATCTGCTGTGTGTTTTTCTGTCTTCTCATTTTGCTTATCTTACTGTGTTTGGGGTCTCCTTTTTGCAGGCTGCAGGTTCGTACTTCCTGTTGTTTTTGGTAACTGTCCCCAGTGGCTAAGGTTGGTTCAGTAGGTTGTGTAGGCTTCCTGGTGGAGGGAACTAGTGCCGGTGTTCTGGTGGATGAGCCTGGATCTTGTCTTTCTGGTCGGCAGGTCCACGTCTGGTGGTGTGTTTTGGGGTGTCTGTGGCCTTATTATGATTTTAGGCAGCCTCTTTGCTAATGGATGGGGCTGTGTTCCTGTCTTGCTAGTTGTTTGGCATAGGGTGTCCAGCACTATAGCTTGCTTGTCATTGAGTGAAGCTGGGTCTTTGTGTTGAGATGGAGATCTCTGGGAGATTTTCATCATTTGGTATTACGTGGAGCTGGGAGGTCTCTTGTGCACCAGTGTCGTGAAGTTGGCTCTCCCGTCTCAGAGGCACAGCCCTGATGCCTGGCTGGAGCACCAAGAGCCTTTCATCCACACGGCTCAGAATAAAAGGGAGAAAAAATAGAAGGAAAGAAAGAATGAGGATAATATAAAATAAAGTAAGATAAAGTAAAATAAAGTAAGATAAAGTAAAATAAAGTTATTAAAATAAAGAGTAAAAAATAATTATTAACAACAAAATTTTTAAAAGTAGAAAATAAATAAATAAATAAAATGGACGGATAGTACCCTAGGACAAATGGTGAAAGCAAAGCTATACGGTCAAAATCACACACAGAAGCATACACATACACACTCACAAAAAGAGGAAAAGGGGAAAAAATAATATATCTTGCCTCCAAAGTCCACCTCCTCAATTTGGGATGATTCGTTTTCTATTCAGGTATTCCACAGATGCAGGTACATCAAGTTGTTTGTGGAGCTTAAATCCACTGCTTCTGAGGCTGCCTGGAGAAATTTCCCTTTCTCTTCTTTGTTCGCACAACTCCCGGGTTTCAGGTTTGGATTTGGACCCGCCTCTGCGTGTAGGTCGCCTGAGGGCGTCTGTTCTTCGCTCAGACAGGACGGGGTTAAAGGAGCAGCTGCTTCGGAGGCTCTGGCTCACTCAGGCCGGGGGGAGGGAGGGGAGGGATGCGGGGCGAGCCTGCGGCACCAGAGGCCGGCGTGACATTGCAGCAGCCTGAGGAGCACCGTGCATTCTCCCAGGGAAGTTGTCCCTGGATCACGGGACCCTGTCAGTGGCGGGCTGCACAGGCTCCCAGGAGGGGCGGTGTGGATAGTGACCTGTGCTTGCACACAGGCTTCTTGGTGGCAGCAGCAGCAGCCTTAGCATTTCATGCCCGTCTCTGGGGTCTGCGCTGATAGCCGCGGCTTGCACCTGTCTCTGGAGCTCGTTTAGGTGGTGCTCTGATTCCCCTCTCCTCGCCCACTAGGAAACAAAGAGGCAAGAAAAAGTCTCTTGCCTGTTCAGCAGCTCCAGACCTTTTCCTGGACTCCCTCCCGGCTAGCTGTGGTGCGCTATCCCCTTCAGGTTGTGTTCACACTGCCAACCCCAGTCCTCTCCCTGCAATCTGACCGAAGCCCGAGCCTCAGCTCCCAGCCCCCATCCGCCCTGGCGGGTGAGCAGACAAGCCTCTCGGGCTGGTGAGTGCTGGTCGGCACTGCTCCTCTGTGCGGGAATCTCTCCACTTTGCCCTCCGCACCCCTGTTGCTGTGCTCTCCTCCGTGGCTCCGAAGCTTCCCCCCTCTGCCATTCGCAGTCTCCTCCTGCAAAGGGGCTTCCTAGTGTGTGGAAACCTTTCCTCCTTCACAGCTCCCTCCCACTGGTGCAAGTCCCTTCCCTATTCTTTTGTCTCTGTTGTTTCTTTTTTCTTTTGCCCTACCCAGGTTCGTGGGGAGTTTCTTGCCTTTTGGGAGGTCTGAAATCTTCTGCCAGCGTTCAGTGGGTGTTCTATAGGAGCAGTTCCATGTGTAGATGTATTTCTGATGTATCTGTGGGGAAGAAGGTGATCTCCACGTCTTACTCTTCTGCCATCTTCTCCTCTCACCCCCCCCTCATTTCTTTTCATTCTTTTTTCTTCAGTCTGTTCCATGGCAATGATTTCCACTATTCTATCTTCCAGCTCACTTACCTGTTCTTCTGCCTCAGTTGTTCTGCTATTGATTCCTTCAAGTGTATTTTTCATTTCATTTATTGCATTGTTCATCACTTTTTTTTATTCTTTAGTTCCTGTAGGTCCTTGTTAACATTTCTTGTATTTTCTCTCTCTGTGCCTTCATTCTATTTCCGAGATCTTGGATCATCTTTACTATCATCACTCTGAATTCTTTTTCAGGTAGATTGCCCATTGCCTCTTCATTCAGTTGGTCTTGTCGTTTTTTACCTTGCCCCTGCATCTGCAACATATTCTTCTGTCATCTAATTTTGTCTAACTTACTGTGTTTGTCTTCTTCTTTCTGCAGGCTGCAGGGTCATAATTCCTCTTCCTACTGGTGTCTGCCCCCTGGTGGAAGAGGTTGGTCCAGGGACTGGTGTAGGCTTCCTGATGGGAGGTGTCTGTGCTCTGTTGGGTGAAGCTGGGTCTTTCCCTCTGTGGGCAGAGCCATGTCAAGGGGCGTGTTTTAGGGTGTCTGTTAGCTTAGTTCGACTTAGGCAGCCTGTCTGCTGATAGGTGGGGTTGTTTTCCTCTCTTGCTGGTTGTTTGGCCTGAAGAGTCTTGCACTGGAGCTTGCAGGGTGTTGGGTGGAGTCAGGTCTTGTTGCCAAGATGGGGACCTCTGGGAGAGCTCACACCGATTAATATTCCCTGGGGCCTGGAATTCTCTGGTGGTCCAGTGGCCAGGACTCAGTGCTCCCACCACAGGGATTCAGGTTCGACCCTCAGCCAGGCAACCAACACCCTGCATACCATGCAGCATGTCCAAAATAAAATATAAAAAGAAAAAAAACAAAACAAACAGAGAAAAACAAAGGCAAAGAATAAAAACAATACCAAACAAAACTAAAAAAGAAACAAAGAAAACAAAAAAGAAAACAACCAAATGAAAATCCAAAAAAACAAAACAAACAATAATAAGAAAACTGACAAAACTAAAAACCAGAAGACAAAACAAAAACAATAAAAAAGAAATGAAAACAAAAAATAAACACACAAAAATGACAAAGACAAAAAATATGAAAGAGAAAAAGAAAACAAAAAGCAAAAATCAAAAAAAACAAAAAATAAATACAAAAAACACAATAAAAAGAAACAAAAAGAGTAAATAAAATAGAAAAATAAAATATATATATATATAAAATTTTAAATAAATAAAAATTAAAAATTTTAGAAAATTAAAACAATAACAACAAAACAAAGCAAAACAAAACAAAAATTCCCTGGGACCTCTGTCATCAATGTCCTTGCTCCAATAGGGAGCCACAGCCAACCCTCACCTCTCCAGAATGCCCTCCAAGACCTCTAGTTAGGTCTCTGGACCTGCTTTGGACACTTTGGGGACAGCTCAGAATCTGATCTGGCCCAACTCCCACATGTACATGCTCCCAAAATCCACAGCTGCTAAAGCTAGGCCCACCTCAGTTGTGGGAGCACTCGTTATCCATTCAGATAATTCTGTAGGCATTGGATATACCAGGCTGATCACAGGGATTTAATCCAAGGCTTGTGCAGCTGCATGGAGAGATTTCATTTCCTCTTTCTTAGTCGCACAGCTCTTGGGGTTCAGCTTTGTTTTCAATCCCACCTCTGCATGTGAGCCACCCTCAGGCATATGCTCCCCACCCAGGAAAGAGGGGGCAAAGGCCACAACTTACTGAGGCATGCTTGCTCACTTCGGTGGGAGGGGCAAGAGTTGGGGGCTGATTTGGGCACATGTGCTTGCTGAGGCAGGAGGGGGATAAAGTGGCTATGACTGGGGTGCATGTGCTCGCTCTGTTGGGAGTCCCTCCCATTGCCTGCAGAGGCAGGGGCTGGAATGTGGGGAGAGAGAACATGATGGCAGCCCTGCCCCTTGCATGCCACTCAACAATGGTTCCTCATCTCCAAGGCAGACACTGCTTTCTCCAGGAGAGTTCTGTGGAGCTCCTCACTCCCATCCCTTCAGGCCATCTCTGCAGCCAACAGCAGTTCCCTCCCTAGGTCCACTCTCCTAAACCCATGCTTCAGCACCCAGCCCCCACCAACATTGTTGGACACCCATCTCAGGCTGTGACTAGCACAGCTGTGGCATAGACCATCTATGCACGTCTTGCTCTGTCCTCCTTGCCACAGACTGGCTGCTGCACTTTCTTCTGATAGCCTCTGCAGCTCCCACTCTATTTCAGCATATTTTGCTGCCAGCGAGGGGGCCTCCCCAGTTGCAGTAACCTCTCCTCTCCTTCAGCTCCCCCCAAGGGGTGTGGGTCCTATCTCATTTCCTCTTTTCCTTCCCTTTCTCTCCTTTGTCTTACCCGGTTCTGCGGCGAACTTTTCTTGTCCTTTTAGGTGTCCAAGGTCCTCTGCTAGTGTTCAGCAGGTGCTCTGTGTGAATTGTTCCACTTGTAGTTGTATTCTTGATGTACTTGTGGGGAGAAGTGAACCCCAGGTCCTCCTATTCCACTATCTGGACCTCGACTCCCCATACTTTGTAATTTTTAAACATTGCAAATAACTTATCCCATTCTCTTATCTGCCTATTACTTTGTTCACGATGTCTTTCATTGACAAGAAGGGTTCCCTTTTCTCCATATCCTCACAGACACTTATCTTTTTTTTCTTTCTTTTTTTATTGAAGTATAGTTGATTTATAATATTATATTAGTTTCAGGTATACAGTATATTGATTTAGTATTTTTACAGATTATACTCAACTAAAAGTTATTACAAGATAATGGCTATAATTCCCCATGCTATACAATATACCCTTGTTGTTTATCTACTTTATACATAATAGTTTGTATCTCTTAATCCCATGCCCCTAATTTGCCCCTCTCACCTTCTCTCTTTCCATTGGTAGCCATTAGTTTGCTTTCTATATACAAGAGTCTGTTTCTGTTTTGCATATGCATCTGCTTGTATTATTTTTAGATTCCACGTATAAGTGATATCATACAGCATTTGTCTTTCTCTGTCTGACATTTCAATAATCATAATATTCTCTAGGTCCATCCATGTTGCTGCAAATGTTAGAATTTCATTCTGCTTTGTGGTTGAGTAATATAGCAGTGTGTGTGTGTGTACATATGTACACATATATATGTACACACACACACACACATATATATAATATTCTTTATCCATTTATCTCCTTACGTATCTTGGCTATTATAACTAGTGCTGATATGAATATTGGGATGCATGTATCTTTTCTAATTAGTGTTTTCATTTTTTCCAGATATATACCCAGAAGTAAACTTGCTAGATAATACAGTGGTTCTATTTTTAGTTTTATGATGAACCTCCATAATGTTTTCCACAGTAGCTCCATCAATATACATTCCCACCAACAGTGTTTGAGGGTTCCCTTTTCTCCACATCCTCTGCAACGGTTGTTATTTCTAGACTTTATGATGATAGCCACTTTGACAGGTGTGAGGTGAGATCTCATTGTTATGATTTGCATTTCTCTAATAATTAGCAATGTTGAGCATATTTTCATGTGGCTGTTAACCATCTGTACGTCTTCTTTGGAAAAAAGTCTATTCAAGTCTTCTGCCTATTTTTTTATTGAGTGGTTTATTTTTTGATGTTCAGTTGTATGAACAGTTTATATGCTTTGGATGTTAACCCATTATTGGTCATATCATTTGCAAGTACTTTCTCACATTCAGTGGATTGTCTTTTCATTTTGTCAATGGTATCTTTCACTCTGCAAAGCTTTTAAGTTTAATTTGTCCATTTGTTTGTTTTGCTTTTGTTTCTTTTGACTTAAGGATGAACAAATACAAAATTGCTTGCAAAAATGGGATGATCCATTGTTCCACACACAGTGCAAGGACCTGTTATCTTGATTAAATTCCTGAAAATTATTTGGTAAACCAAAGGTTGTTTCATCCCTGATGCTGTCAAGAAACAGTTATTGAATCTCAGCACCCCCAACATATTTTAGGCTTATTTGGTCTATCAAGGCAACATATTATTCATTTGCAAATTTCATTTAATCTCACTTATGCACTTGCAGATTGTCCCACTTTGGGACTCCCTCCAATGAAAGAATACAAGAGGTACTCTTATTTGTGTCCCCAGAGACTCCTTCATTTTAGAGGTTTTAGCAACATTTTCATATGCCTCATGATATCCTTACATTGTCCAAGGGCTTTTGATGCAAGAAACTGCACTCCTCAGTTTGAGCTATGCATTACAGTGGGAATTACTAGATACATACTTGACTCTCCTGGAAATGGAGGATCTCACAGGCCCTGAGCCTGAGAACCTTCACACCTAGCTCCCTCTTACGCCTTAGGTCACCGAAACAGTACCTCACAAGCTTAGCACAACTACTTAGTCATCTTTGGTACATGATGGAAACCAAACTGGACCCTCTGGCATATTCCACACGCAGAAGGGAGTATCCTCAGCTATCCTTAGTGCCTTGCCAAATGCCACAATGATGGAGGAGGCCACCCTTTTCCAAGTCCCCTGGTTACTTGGGGAGCCCCTTGGGGGCAACCAAATAAACAGTAATAGGAGTTCATATGTGATGTAGCTCAGTAAAATATTACTGCTTTCCATCTCTTAACTAAAATGTCCCTGATACAGGTTAGGACCCAAAGGCCAGCACGATTGGCCAAACTTCAGGCAGTCATCTTAATACTAGATGCCTTGGCAACAAATGGTCCCATTTGCACATATTTACAAACTCTTAGGTGATTTCCTAAGTTTCCCTCATTTCTGTTAAATAACTCTGGAAAGTTCTTGCTTCACAGATACCCAAATATAAATAAAGATAATACATTTCTATACTTACTGAAGCCACAATATAAGGCCCCATTAGGTCAATCTTCATCCATTTCAGAGTTCCAGATAGTATTGATGTGACCAAGTCACATTCTCAGTTCCTGGAATACAGAATGCTGGGCTATTGAACAAGGCATTCAATGTAACATTCACCTTCCTTAAAGGCCTCAAGCTGCAGGCCTCAAAAATTATAATAATGCCTTCCTCAAACAAGTTTAAATGAAATTAAATGAAACAAGTTGTGTTCCAGTTATCAGTTAAACATAAGGGATGAATTGTAATGAGAAATTTGACACCATTTTTTGATTATGACTACTGACAGCTTTTAGACTTCACTCCCTCTCCTTCATCTTGTACTCTACCTCTGGACAAGCTGATAAGAATGCTTCAGTGCTTCTTTCTTAGGGACCAATGTGAGATTTAAACCATGAAATCCGCTGCCCATACACAGGAACACTTACCCCTATTGCTAATTGCAGTAAACGTCCCTAGCCAGTCTTTTTTCTTTGCCCTCTCAAGCCATTTTTAACCTCCTTGAGAGACCTGTCTTACTCTCTCCAGAGATCACAATTATTTAAGTAATAAGTCTTTTCATATCTTTGTGTCTGTGTGTGGGATCTCTCAGTCTCCACATCCAAACAAAAACTTGGGTGGGGAGCTATCTGCCTCTGCCGATGATCATAACACATGTGGATACTAGATTTGAACTACCTGGGTTCAAAACCCAGCTCTATGATTGACTAGCTACATAATCTTGGGCAAGCTTATTAATATTGCTGAGTATTGGTTTTCTCATCTGCAAAATGAAGATAACAAAGATGCCTATTCCATAATGTTCTTGTGAGAATACAATGAGAAAAATGTACATATGTATATCATGTAGCATAATTTCTCAAACACAGTGAGGACTCAAGAAATGCAAACCATCACAGCTATTATTTTTGTTGTTATAGAAAAAAAAACAGACTTTCTCCTTCCCTCAAAATATCATGCATGGATTTTTTGTGAACACTTTCTTTGTTTATCTAGAAATCATTCAACTTCTACCCTTAGAATGTAAGTTGGAGGTTAAGATAAAGCAGGTTTATACTATTCAATCATTCATTTAGCAGCTAGATGTGGGAGTGGACAAAGAGATAGGACATGTGGTTTTATATATATATATATATATTTCTTTTTATAAGCACTCCATTGGAATCAGCCATACTGAATCAGGAAAATAGCCTAGCATATTTGGAGAATTTCCAAATGCTATATTGATAAGTCAAGTTAGAGGACCTTGCTCTCTTAGAAAGAATAATTAGCTTCCTCTACCTTTCTTATATTTGGCTTAAACTATATCATATTTGGAAAGAATTTTTCAAATTTTTAAAATGTTTTTAGCTTTTTTTTTTTTTTTTACTGTTAGGCAGATTTACTGGTCTGATTTTATGCCTTATTTTTGTTATTCATTGTTCTGCTGGCAAGTTGACCTAGGAGACTTTATACATACAGCTTTTCTCCTTTTTAATGTTGTAGAAAGACCTGAAAGTAGCACTTTACAGATCATGTTTTTATGTTACCAACCTGTTTATGTAATTTTATTTTATCTTGAAATTCAAATATTTATCAAAATGTGTGAAATCAGTATTACTTGATCTTAAACAATTTGTATTTCTGGATTCAGAACTTTGTAAACTATAGAAAATGTTCTTCTATTGTATTTGTGTTATTGTCTTTATTATTTTATTATTGGACCATTCTTGTGCAATATCTTTAGTTCTTCTTAAATTTTTTTAAAAATTAAACTATAGTTGATTTACAATGTTGTGTTAGTTTCTGGTGTACAGCAAAATGATTCAGTTATGTATATATATTCTTTTTCAGATAGTTTTGCATTATAGGTTATTACAAGGTATTGAATATAGTTCCCTGTGCTATACAGTAGGTCCTTGTTGTTTATCTGTTTCATATATAGTAGTGTGAATATGTTAATCCTAGACTCCTAGTTTATCCCTCCCCCTCCCCTTTCCCCTTTTGTAACCATATGTTTATTTTCTATGTCTGTGAGTCACTTTCTGTTTTGTAAATAAGTTCATTTGTATCATTTTTAAGATTCCACATATAAATGATATCATATGATATTTGTCTTTCTCTGTCTGACTTACTTCACTTAATCTCTAGGTCCATCCATGTTGCTGCAAATGTCATTATTTCATTCTTGTTTGACTGAGTAATATATATACATATATATGCATATATATATATACCACATTTTCTTTATCCATTCATCTGTCGACGGACATTTAGGTTGCTTCCATATATTGGCTATTGTAAATAGTGCTGCTATGAACATTGGGGTACACATATCTTTTCAAATTAGAGTTTTCTCTGGATATATGCCTAGGAGTGGGTTGGTAGGATCATATAGTAACTCTGTTTTTAGTTTTTAAAGGAACCTCCATACTGTTTTCCATAGTGGATGCACCAGTTTACATTCCCACAAACAGTGTAGAAGAGTTCCTTTTCCTCCACACCCTCTCCAGCATTTATTATTTGTAGATATTTTAATGATGGCCACTCTGACTGGTGTGAGGTGATACCTCATTGTAGTTTTAATTTTCATTTCTCTAATAATTAGTGATATTCAGCATCTTTTCATGTGTCTGTTGGCCATCTGTATGTCTACTTTGGAGAAATGTCTATTAGGTCTTCCGTCCATTTTTTGACCGGGTTGTGTGTTTTTTTTTCTTTTTGATAATATCTTTAATTCTTATGAGGGCTTTTATTCTTATGTGTATCTAATATAGTCTCTCAATGTTTTTATCTCTTTGTATATTAAGGAGAGCAAAAATTTGACAGCAGTATATATTAAATAGCTTTTTTTCTGTTTATGATTTAATTTTGCATATTTTTTGAAATGTAGAATAGTTAAATTTTTATTAGTCTAATATTTATGTTTCTGTACTATGGCTTCTTCTTTTCCTCCATGTTTTACTTCTCTACAGGTTATGTATTACAACTTTGTGTGTGTGTGTGTGTGTGTGTATGTGTGATGACAAAACATTAGAAATAACTTAAGGATAAATCTGTAGAAGACTGGTTAAAACTATTGCACATCTACTCAGTCAGATACTCTGCAGTTACAAAAAAATAATGAGAAATATATCTATGCACTGATATGAAAATATGTCCAGAATATACTCAGGAGAAAATCATAACAAACACACCAAAACACTAATGTGTAATAGAGTGTATAATATACTTAATTTGGGAAAGAAAAGGGTGAAAATAAAATATAGATTTGTATTTGTATGGGCATAAAGAAGCACTGCAGGAAAATGAAAACTAATAAATGTAGTTAGACAGGGGTATCAGGAAAAATGAGGTAGAATGAGACAGAGGTGGAAACAAAGCTTCTCATTATTATTTCTCCTTATCATTCTCTTCATTATTTTTAAAATTTTTAACCATATGAATATACTACCTAATTAAAATAAGAAAAAAATTAATTAATTAAACATTTTAAAAAATCCTTCAATGTGTTCAAAATTGAATTCCTGATCTGCCCCCAAACCTGATCTTCATGAGTTTTTTCCATTTCAGTTAATGGCCACTCCATTCTTCCAGTTTCTCAAGTCATTTTGAGTGTCATCCTTGATTCCAATGTCTTATCTACCAAAAAATCTCCTAGATTCTACCTTCAAAATTGTGAGGTCCAGCTCCTTGTTAAAAAAACCTGTGTATGAAGAGACTGATCAAGATGACAGAGAAGTAAGACATGGAGTTCACCTTCTTCCATTAAAACATTGAAAATACATCTATTAGTGGAAGTATTCACACAGAACGGCTACTGAGCACTGACAGAAGACCTCAGACATCCAAAAAAAACAAGAAAATCTCCATGTAACCGGGTAGGACAAAAAGAAAAAGAAAAAGAAGGAGTCGGGATGGGACCTGCACCCCAGGGAGAGAGCTGTGAAGGAGGAAAGGTTCCCACACCCTGGAAAGTCTCCTCACCAATGGGGAGGTCAGCCTCAATGGAGGGCGAGCTTCAGAGCCTAGGAGGAGAGAGCAGCAATTGGTTTGTGGAAGGCAAAATGAAGAGTAACTTGCACAGAGGGTCGGCACCACCACCCTGTGCTCCCCAACCTGAAATATTCCTCCGTCAGTGGGGGTGGTGGCTGGGTACTTAAACTGAGGCTCTGCTAGTCAGACACAGGGAGTGGACCAGGGTTAGATGTGCAGAAACAGCCTGAAGAGGCTGGGCTGTGGCAACTGAGGGTGTACTCAGAAGCCTAGGCCCACCAGAGAGGCAGGGCACCATTATTGGGAGGTGCATGAGGAGAGGGGTGGGACCACCAAAAGAGCTTCTTTCCCTGTGAGTGCTCCCAGGCAACAGGACACTGCCTACAGGAGCTCCGGGGGGCAAGCACAAGTGACTGCCACCATTTTGAGATCCAGAGACAGGCACTGGTGACCTCTTCCAGACCCACAGGCAGACACCAGGCCCCACACCCCTTGTCCTGGGAGGGCATGTAAAGCATCCTCCACTAGGAAATCCACCAGTGGGTGCCAGGACCTGCCCCCACTGACCTGGTAGGACACAGACAGCTCTGGCCACTAGGAAATCTTCCAGTGTGCCCCAGGACCTTGTCTCACTGACCCAGAAGGGCCCTGATAACTTCTGTAACTAGGAATTCTGCCAGCAGACCCCAGGACCCACCCCGGCTGACACTGAAGAGTTCAGATAGCTCCTGCCACTAGGAAATCCACCAGTTGGCCCTGGGACCTGCTCCCACTGTCCCAGGAGGATGCAGATCGCTCTGGCAACTAGGAAATCCACTAGTGGGCCCCAGGACCTGCCCCCACTATCTCTGGAGGGCACTGATAGCTCCCACCACTAGGAAATCTGCCTGCAGATGCTGGGACCTGCCCTGCTGTCCTGGGAGCATGCAGAGAGCTAGCACCACTAGGAAATCTGACCAGAGGTGGGGCGGAAACCACAGCTGAGCCCCTGGGGCTGTGTGACTACAGAAAAAGAACTGAAATGTCTCCTCTCAGCTGCATGAACAGAGGAGTCACACCTCCACTGAGAACTTCCTAAATTCAGTGCTTGCAAAACATCTGATCAGAAAACAAGTGCTTCTGCAGCTGAGACAGGTCTGGCTTTAGAAACTATGGGCTTTATGAGCACATACACATGGGGGTTGGGCCAGGCCAGAGTATGAGCTGCAGTTTATGACTACTGCAGTCCTGGGACCTGACCTCAGTGGATCTGTGCCAGTGGCCTGGTGACAACAATGCCTGAGAGTCAACAAGAACAATTGCTGGCATACACATGGTTAAGGTGAGACTGAAAGCAGCATGAACAACAGTGTAATTTGTGCGCCCACACATTGGGTGAAAGGGGACACAACGGAGCACACTCACATGTGAACAGTTCCAGAAGGGGAATACTCAGTGGCTTCCCTCCCAGTGGGAGTGATCCAATCCCACATACCTCACAACACAGATCAGAAACACAGCTAAGAAACAGATCTGGGGGCCTCTACTTCAACAATTAGGGAACAGACCCTGCCCCTGACAGGGCAGTGACAACCACAGAGCAAAGGGGAGACCCTGCTCAATATCTAGGGCAGGCTCTGGTCACCACAACACCAGTTAAACCCCCTATCAAGGGGAAAATGGCCAGCATACAGTGAGGAAAGTGGTGGCAGTCATCCAAACTAAAATAGCCCTCGCACCAAAAAAAAAAAAAAAAAAAAAAAAATTAAACCTACACAGGTCACACGGGGACATTCCCACATAAAAATTGCCCTCCAAGACAGTCTGAGGGTCTGGCAATGGGAGGAAGAACCTCCAGAGCATTTAGCCTATAAGGCCAATGGGGCTTGAGTGCAGGAGCTCCATAGAGTTGGGGGAAACAGAGATTCCACTCTTGGAGGGTGCACACAAAGTCACACATACACTGGGACACAGCACAGAGCAGCACCTCCAAAGGAACCTGAGCTAGACCTATTTAGGGGTTTTGGAGGGTCTCCTGGAGAGGCAGGAGTTGGCTGTAGCTCACTGTGGGGGCACAGGGACTGGTAGCAGAGATCTCAGCATATATGAATTGGTGTGAGCTCTCCTGAACGTCCCCACCTTGTCACAAAAACCTGGCCCCACCCAACATGCTGCAGGCTCCGGTACTGGAATGCCTCAGGCCAAACAACAAGCAACACAGAAACACAGCCCCACCCATCAGAGGACAGGCTGCCTAAAGTTGTACTAAGCTCATAGCCATCCCAAAACATACCACCTGACACAGACCTGCCCACCAGAGGGGCAAGACCCAGATCCACCCACCAGAGGACAGATACAAGTCCCTCCCACTATGAAGGCTGTACAAGCCCCTGGACCAACTTCAACCACCAGAGGGCAGTCATCAGAAGTAAGAAGAAAAATGATCCTGCAGCCTGCCAAAAGGAGACCACAAGCACAGTATGTTAGACAAAATGAGATGACAGAGAAATATGTTGTAGATAACGTAGCAAGATAAAAACTTACAAGAAAAAATAAACAAAGATGAGATAGGCAATCTACCTGAAAAAGAATTCAGAGTAATGAGAGTAAAGATGACACCAGATCTCAGAAAAAAAATGGAGGCACAGATCAAGAAGATACAGGAAATGTTCAACAAGGACCTAAAAGAACTAAAGAACAAACAAACACAGATGAACAATACAATAACTGAAATGAAAAATACACTAGAAGGAATCAATAACAAAATAACCACAGCAGAAGAACGGATGAGTGAGCTGGAAGACAGAAGTGTGGAAATCACTGTTGTGGAATAGAATAAAGAAAAAAGAATGAGAAGAAAAGCAGACAGTCTCAGAGACCTCTGGCACAACATTAAATGCACCAACACTTGAATTATATGGGTCCCAGAAGGAGAAGAAGAGAGAGAAAGGGCCTGAGAACATATTTGAAGTGATTAAATTGAAAATTTCCTTAACGTGGGAAAGGAAATAGTCACCAAAATCCAGGAAGGGCAGAGAGTCCCATACAGGGTAAACCCAAGGAAGAACACACCAAAACACATATTAATCAAACTAACAGAAATTAAATACAAAGAAAAATATTAAAAGTAACTAGGGAAAAGCAACAAATAACGTACAAGGGAATCCCCATAAGGTTATCAGCTGATTTTTCAGCAGAAACTCCTTAGGCCAGACAGGAGTGGCACAATATATTCAAAGTGATGAATGGGAAAAACCTACAGCCAAGAAGCCCTACCCAGCAAGACACTCATTCAGATTCAATGGAGAAATATAAAGCTTTACAGACAAGCATAGGCTAAGAGAATTCAGCACCACCAGACCAGCTTTACAACAAATGCTAAAGGAACTTCTCTAGGCGGGGGAAGGGGGGGGGAAGAGGCCACAACTATAAACAAGAAAATCACAAACAGGAAAGCTCAATGGTAAAGGCAAACATACATTAAAAGCAGGAAATCATCCATACACAAAGATGACATCAAAATAAGCAACTATGAGAAAATGAGAGTGCAAATGCAGGAAATGGGAATTGCATTTGAAATTATGAGACCAGTAACTTAAAACAACCTGGTGTATATAGAGACTGATTTATCAAAATCTCATGGGAAATGCAAACGAAAAAAACTACAATAGATACACACACAAGAAAGAAAAATCAACCCAAACACAACACTAAAGATGGTCATCAAACCACAAGAGAAGAGAACAAAAGAGGAAGGGAAGAAAAAGACCTACAAAAACAAACTCAAAACAATTAAGAAAATGGCAATAGGAACATACATATCGATAATTACCTTAAATGTGAATGGATTAAATGCTCCAAACAAAAGACACAGACTGGCTGAATGGATACATAAGCAAAACCTGTATATATACTGTCTACAAGAGACCCACTTCAGACCTAGGGACACATACAGACTAAAAGTGAGGGGATGGAAAAAGGTATTCCATGCAAACGGAAATCAAAAGGAAGCTAGAGTAGCAATACTAATGTCAGTCAAAATAAACTTTAAAATATATAAAGAGATAAGGAATGACACTACATAATGCTCAAGGGATCAATCCAAGAAGAAGATATAAAAATTGTAAATACATATGCACCCAACATAGGAATGCCTCAATATATAAGGCATATGCTAACAGCCATAAAAGGGTAAATTGACAGTAACACAATAATAGTGGGGGACACTAACACTACACTTACACCAATGGACAGATCATCCAGACTGAAAATTGATAAGGAAACACAAGCCTTAAATGACACATTAGACCAGATAGACTTAATTCATATTTATAAGATATTCTATCCAAAAGCAGCAGAATATACATTCTTCTCAAGTGCACATGGAATATTCTCCAGGATAGATCATACCTTGGGTCACAAATCAAGCCTCAGTAAACTAAAAAAATTGAAATCATATCAAGCATGTTTTCTGACCACAACACTTTGAAATTAGAACACAATTACAGGAAAAAAATACTGTTTAAAACACAAACATATGGAGGCTAAATAATATGTTACTAAACAACCAAAGGATCACTGAAGAAATCAAAGAGGAAAAAAAAAAAACTTAGAGACAAATGACAATGAAAACACGATGATCCAAATCCTATGGGAGGCAGCAAAAGCAGTTCTAAGAGGGAAGTTTATAGCAATACAATCTTACATCAGGAAACAAGAAAAATCTCAAATAAACAACCTATCCTTACAACTAAACCAACTAGAGAAAGAAGAAAAAGCAAAACCCAGATTTAGTAGAAGGGGAGAAATCATAAAGATCAGAGCAGAAATAAATGAAATAGAGACAAAAAAAACAGTAGCGAAGATCAATGAAACTAAAAGGTGGTTCTTTGAGCGGATAAAAAAAATGGATAAACCTTTAGCCAGACTCATCAAGAAAAACAGGGAGAGGACTCAAATCAATAAAGTTAGAAATGTAACAGGAGAAGTTACAATGGACACCACAGAAACACAATGCATCATAAGAGACTACTACCAGCAACTATAGGCCAATAAAATGGACAACTGAGAAGAAACTGATAAATTCTTAGAAAGGTACAATCCTAAAGAGTGAACCAGGAAGAAATAGGAAATAACAGAGCAATCACAAGTACTAAAATTGAAACTGATTAAAAATCTTCCAACAAACAAAAGCCCAGGACCAGATGGCTTCACCAGCGAATTCTATCAAACATTTAGAAAAGAGTTAACCCTTTGGAAACTCTTCCAAAAATTCGCACAGGAAGGAACACTCCCAAGCTCATTCTACAAAGCTACAATCACCTTGATACCAAAACCAGACAAAGATACCACCCAAAAAAAAAGAAATTACAGGCGAATATCACTGATGAACATAGACGCAAAAATCCTCAACAAAATACTAGCAAATTGAATCCAACAACACATTAAAAGGATCATACACCATGATCAAGTGGAATTTATCCCAGGGATGCAAGGATTCTTCAATATACACAAATTAATCAAAGTGATACACCATATTAAGAAATTGAAGAATAAAAAGCATATGATCAGCTCAATAGATGTAGAAAAAGCTTTTGACAAAATTCAACACTCATTTATGATAAAACCTCTCCAGAAAGTGGGCATAGAGGGAACCTACCTCAACATAATAAAGGCCATATACGACAAACACGCAGCAAACATCATTCTCAGTGGTAAAAACTCAAAGCATTTCCTCTAAGATCAGGAACAAAACAAGGATGTCCACTCTCACTACTATTATTCAACATAGTTTTGGAAATCCAAGCCATGGGAATCAGAGAAGGAAAAGAAATATATAAAAGGAATCCAAATTGGAAAAGAAGAAGTAAACTGTCACTGTTTGCAGATGACATGATACTCTACATTCACTTTGTTATAAAGCAGAAACTAACACACCACTGTAAAGCAATTATACTCCAATAAAGATGTTAAAAAAAAAGAAAATCCTAAAGATGCTACCAGAAAATTACTAGATCTCATCAACAAATTTGGTAAAGTTGCAGGATACAAAATTAATACACAGAAATCTCTTGCATTCCTATACACTAACAACTAAAGATCAGAAAGAGAAATTAAATTAAAAAATCCCATTTACCATTACATCAAAAAGAATAAAATACCTAGGAATAAACCTAAGGAGGCAAAAACCTGTACTCAGAAAACTACAAGATACTAAGAAATAAAAAAGGAATAAAGAAAGAAAGAAATAAAAGACAACAGAGATGGAGAGATATACCATGTTCTTGGATTGGAAGAATCAATATCATCAAAATAACTATACTACCCAAGGCAATCTACAGATTCAATGCAATCCCTATCAAATTACCAATGACATTTTTCACAGAATTAGAAAAAAAAATTACAATTTGTATGGAAACAAAACAGACACCCCAAATAGCTAAAGCAATCTTGAGGAAGAAAAACAGAGCTGGAGGAATCAGACTCCCTGACTTCAGACTATACTACAAAGCTACAGTCACCAAAACAGTATGGCATTGTCACAAAAACAGAAATATAGATCAATGGAACAGGATAGAAAATCCAGAGATAAACCCACACACCTATGGTCACCTAATGTATGACAAAAGGAGGCAAAAATATACAATGGGGAAAAGACAGTCTCTTCAATAAGAGGTGCTGGGAAAACTGGACAGCTACATGTAAAAGAACAAAATTAGAACACTCCCTAACACCATACATAAAAACAAACTCAAAATAGATTAAAAGCCTAAATGTAAGTCCGGATACTATAAAACTCTTAGAGGAAAACATAGGCAGAACACTCTTTGACGTAAATTGCAGCAATATCTTTTTTGATCCACTTCCTAGAGTAATGAAAATAAAATAAGCAAATGGGGTCTAATTAAACGCATTTTTACAGCAAAGGAAACCATAAACAAAACAAAAAGACAACCCTCAGAATGGGAGAAAATATTTGCAAATGAAGCAACTGACAAGTGACTAATCTCCAAAATATACAAACAGCTCATGCAGCTCAATATCCAGAAAACAAACAACCCATTCAAAAAATTGGATGGAAGTTCTAAATAGACATTTCTCCAAAGAAGACACACAGATGGCCAAAAAGCACATGAAAAGTTGCTCAACATCACTAATTATTAGAGAATTTCAAATCAAAACTACAATGAGGTATCACCTCACACTGGTCAGAAGAGCCATTGTCAAAATATCTGCAAACAATAAATTCTGGAGGGGGTGTGGAGAAAAGCATAGCCTCCTACACTGTTGATTGGCATGTAAATTGGTACAGCCACTATGGAGAACAGTGTGGAGGTTCCTTAAAAAACTAAAAATAAAACTACCATATGAGCTGGCAAACCCACTCCTGGACATACACCCCGAGAAAACCAGAATTTGAAAGATACATGTCCCCCAATGTTCATTGCAGCACTATTTACAATAGCAAGGACATGGACGCACCCTATATGTCCATCAATGGAGGAATGGATAAAGAAGATGTGGTACATATATACAATGGAATATTACTCAGCCATAAAAAAGAACAAAATAATGCCATTTGCAGCAACATGGATGGACTCAGAGATTATCATACTGAGTGAAGTAAGTCAGAGAAAGACAAATATCGTATGATATCGCTTATATGTGGAATCTAAAAAAAGGTACACATGAACTTATTTACAAAACAGAAGTAGAATCACAGATATAGAACACATACTTATGGTTACCAAGGGGTAAGGGGGGGAGGGATAAATTGTGAGACTGGGATTGAAATATACACACTACTATATATAAAATAGAGAACTAATAAAGACCTACTGTATAGCACAGTGAACTCTACTGAGTACTCTGTAATGGCCTATATGGGAAAAGAATCTAAAAAAGAGTAGATATATGTATATGTATAACTGATTCACTTTATTATACATCTGAAACTAATACAACATTGTAAGTCAACTGTACTCCAATAAAAATGTTTTAAAAACAATAACATATTGTACACATAAAATTTGTTTAAAAGTAGATCTCATGTTAAGTATTCTTTCCACAAGAAAATAAAATAAAAATAAATATTAAAAAGAAAAATAAAACCTACGTATGATTTTTTTCAGGCTTAACTATAGGCAATTATAAAGGCTTTTTCTGGCAGGTCTCATGTGGAAACTGCCTTCTTTATGCCAGACTTGGTGTACCGACAATGCTTTGCAGTCTCTGAGGAGAGTTGTAGTCAAGGTTTCAGGCCCTCTGACCTGTCATGCTCTTTCACATATTTACATGTCTACCTTGGGCAACTTCATTTCTATTACTCTTTATCTGATCCCATGCAATCTGGTGTTGTTCAGACCCTCTGCTGAGACCTCCTCAGCAGGGAAGACATGAATATACTTTTCCCCACTCTGATTCACTCCACTCCTATCCCTACCCTCTCATCCTTACCAATCTCACCTGCCCACATCCTCAAGGTCCATGAAACTGTGGAAGCCTTTTGTTGGGGCTTCCTCAATTGTGACACAAGCTCCACATCAGTGCTGATACAACTATTACCAGTGGGTTATTCCATGGGGTAAAAAGGAAAAGTGGGAGTTGGCACCTCCTCCAGCTTTAGCTTTATGCTTATACTATTAAATAAGTGATTAAAAGACTTAACTCTTTCTTTTTTATTGTTTTTTTTGTTTGTCTTTTTTGTGTGCTTTAAGTTTTTTTCCAGCTTTATTGAAGTCTAATTAACAAATAAAAATTGTATATATTTAAAGTGTACAATGTGATTTTTTATATATGTATACATTGTGATTGATTACCACAATCAAACTAATTAATATATCTATCCCCTCACACATTTCCTTTTGTGTGTGTTGGGGGGGAGGCAAAAACATTTAAAATATATTTTGTTAGCAAATTCTAAGTATACAATACAGTATTATTAAATATAGTCACCATGCTGTACTTTAGATGTCTAGAACTTATTCAACTTGCATAACTGAATGTACCCTGAGACCAATATTTCCCCATTTTCCCAACCCCCCAGTAGCTGGTAACCACCATTTTATTTTCTGCTTTTATAAGTTTGATTTTTTTAGATTCTACACATAAATGAGATTATGCAGTACTTTTCTTCTGACTCTGCCTTATTTCACTTACCATAATGTCTTCCAGGTTCATCCATGTTGTTGCAATGACAGAATTTCCTTAAAGACTGAATAACATTCCATTATATATACTGGAGGTTAGGATAATGCTATATACTAGGACATAGTGTGATACATATAGATATCACATTTTCTTTATGCATTCATTTGTCCACAGAGGCTTAGGTTGTTTCCATACCTTGGCTGTTGTGAATAATGTTGCAATGAACAGAACACATATATCTCTTCAAGATACAGATTTTATTTCCTTTGGATATACACCCAGAAGTGGGATTCCTGTGTCATATAGTAGTTCTATTTTTTTTAATTGTTTGAGGAACCTCCATACTGTTTTCCATAATAGCTATACTAATTTACATTCCTACCAACAGTGTATAAGAGTTCCCTTTATATTTTTTGTAATTCTTTTATTTTTTCCAGCTTTACTGAGGTTAAATTAAATTATAAGATATTTAAAGTGTACACTATGATGGTTTGATATACATATACATGATGAAAGGATTCCTCCTATCAAGCTAATTAACACATTTATCATCTCACATATTTAAATTTCTGTGACATTTTGTTCCACTCTCTTAGCAAATTTCAACTATACAATACAGTGTTATCAACTACAGTCATCAGGTTATACATTAGATACTCAGACCTTATTCATTATAACTGAAACTTTATACCCATTTACCAACCTATGTCTATTTCTCCCAACCTTCGGATTCTGGTAACCACTTTTCGACTCTCTGTATCCATGAATTCAACTTTTTTTTTAGATTCCACATATAGGTGATATAATACAGTATTTGTCTTCCCCTGCCTGGCTTATTTCACTTAGCATAATGTGCTCAAATTCATTGCAAATGACAGGATTACCCTCCTTTTAAGGTTGAATAATATTCCATTGTACATATCTATTCATCCATTGATGGACACACTTAGGTTGTTTCCATACCTTGACTATTGTGAATAATCTGCTATAAGTTTGGCAATACAGTTACATCTTTGTGATAATGATTTCATTTCATCTGGCTATTTACCCAGGATTGGAATTGCTAGATCATATGGGAGTTCTATTTTTAATTTTTTGAGGAATCTCCACACTGTTTTCCATAGTGGCTATACCAGTTTACAATGCCTCCAACAGTGCACAAGTGTTCCCTTTGTGCCACATCCTCACCAATACGTGCTATGTTTTGTCTTTTTATAATAGTCATTCTAACCGGTGTGAGATGATATCTCATTGTTGTTTGATTGCATCTCCCTGATGATTAGTGATTTTGAGCACCTTTTAATGTATCTGATGGCCATTTGTATGTCTTAGCAGTGTCCCATAGGTTTCTGGTAGGTTGATTTTTTTAAAATTTGTTTTGAGATATTCTTTGATTTCCCTTTTGATTTCTTCTGTGACCCATTAGTTGTTCAGGAATGTGTTGTTTAGTTTCCACATGTTTGTAGATTTTCTAACCTTCCTCTTGTTGTTGATTTCTAGTTTCATATTATTGTTGTCAGAAAAGATACTTGGTATAATTTTAATTTTCTTAAATTTGCTAAGACTTATTTTGTGTTGCATCATATGATCTATCCTTAGGAATGTTCTGTGTGTACTTGAGAAGTATGTGTATTCTGCTGCTGTTGGATGGAATAACTGTTATGTCCATTTGGTCTACTCTATGGTTCAAGTCCATCATTTTCTTGTTGATTTTCTGTCTGAATGATGTATCCATTGTTGAAAGTTGGGTATTGAAATCCCCTACTATTTTTGTATTATTATCTATTTATCCCTTCAGATCTGTTATTATTTGCTTAATATATTTAGGAGCTCCAATGTTGGGTGGGTATATATTTATAATTGTTATATCTCCTTGATGGGTTGATCCTTTTTCATTATATAATACCGTCCTTCTCTCTTTTTACTGTTTTTGGCTTTAAGTCTATTCTCTCTGATATAAGTATAGCTAACCATGTTTTCACTTGCATGGAATATCTTTTTCCATTCCTTCACTTTGTCTAAGTGTGTCCTGAAATTGATATGGGTGTCTCATAGGCAGCATAGAACTGGGTTGTTGTTTTTTTCATCAATTCTGCCACTCAGTGCCTTTTTGTTGGTGAGTTCAATCCATTTACATTTATTGTAATATTGGCATGTAAGTATATACTAATGTCATCTTATTAATTTCTTTCTCGTTGTTTTGTATTTCTATTGTTTCCTTCTTCCTCTGTCTCTGTCTACTTTCATAAATTGGTTAATTTATGTGGTGGTGCATGCTGTTTCGCCTTTCCTTTTTCACTTGTGGGTCTACTGTAGGTTTTTCTTTTGTGGCTACCTTGTGAATTACCCAAAACACCTAATAGGTAAAATAGTCCTTTTTAGGACTATAGGAAGTCATCTTCAAATGCTTATAAAGCTCCACCATTTTACTCCTCCCTTTAATATTATTGATGTTATAATTTACCTTTTTTATATGTTGTGCATTTGTTAACAACTTGCAGTAGCTATAGTTATTTTTACTAATCTTTCCCTTTAGCTTTTACACTATAGTTAAGTGACAAACACATCATCTAATATATAGTTACTGCTTTCTAAATCTGTTTGTCTATTTTTTACCTTTACCAGTGTGTTGTGTACTTCTATATGTTTTTATGTCATTGATTAGTGTGTTTTCATTTCAGCTTGAAGAACTCCTTTCAGCATTTCTTGCAAGAAAGGTCTAGTGGTTATAAACTCCCTCAGTTTTTCTCTGTCTATGAAAGCCTTGTTTCTCATATCTGAAGGATAACTTTAACAGATAAAGTATTCTTGGCTGGCAATTTTTATCTTTCAACATTTTAAATGTATCATTTCACTCTCTCCTAGCCTGTAGAGTTTCTGCTGAGAAAACCACTGTTAGCCTAATGGAAGTTTCTTTGTAGGGCACTTTCTTTTTATCCTTGGCTGCCTTTATGATTCTTTCTTTGTTGATCTTGGCATTTATTATAATGTGTCATAAAGAAGGTCTTTTTGCATAGAGATAATCAGGTGTTCTATCAACTTCTTGGACTTGTATGTCCAAGTCTTTCCTCAGGTTTGGGAAGTTCTCAGCTATTATTTCTTTAAATAAACTCTCTGACCCCTTCCGCCTCTCTTCTCTTTCGGGAACCCTTATATTCAAATATTTGCCTTTCTGATAGAATCAGATAGCTCTCACAGTCTTTCTTCACTCTTTTTAAACCTTAGTTTCCTCTCCTTTTCTAACTGTATTATTTCTACATTCCTATACTCCAAGTCATTTATTGTCACTTCCATCTGGTCTGCCCTACTACAGATGCTCTCTATTGCATTCTTCATCTCATTCATTGAATTCTTCAGCTCTAAAATTTCTGTTCCTTTATTTTCTATTTCAGTCTCTTTGGTAAAGAAGTCTCTCTATTCATTAGTTTTATTCCTCATTTCATTGAATCATATTTTGAAATTTTCTTGTAGTTCACTGAATTTCCTTATAACAGCTATTTTCAAATATTTATCAGTTATATCACAATATTCTATGATCTTGTGTTTAGTTGCTGGAAAGTTATAATTTTCTTCTTATGATGCCACATTTTCTTGATTTTTCCTATTGCTTCTAGTCATGCATTCTGCTTCTGCATTTGAAGTAACAGATACCTCCTTAAATAAGCTTTTATGTCTTCTTTAGTTCTTACAATTCTCCATGTTGTCTATTAGGAACCTCTCTTTTGTTTTCCAGAAGGTGGAATTGTAGCTCAAGTTTATGGTTTCTCCCTTGGTTACCAACTGTGTCTTGTTTTTGGCCATGTTCATTGTCTACCAGAGCTCTCAGGAGCTTGCTCTCTCAGATGCACCTGAGATCACACCCAAGAAGAGGTTAGCAGAGTGGGAAGAAGTGTGGGTGTAACACTCAGTGTGTTTGGCCATTGTAGACATGGTAAGAAATTCCCCAGAGATGGTACACCCAGAGGCATGTGGGTGGACTTTCTACTGAGAAGAATTCTTTTAAAGACATTTGAAATTCTTATCTGTCTTTTCTCAAGTATCCTCCCTCCCCCCAGTCACAGTGCTCCCACCTTAGTACTTTAGACGCTGGTGGAGAGAAATGGGTTTCTCCTGCTGCATCCCATCCAGCTGGAGTAACCAGACCCTCTCTCACTGTTCTCTTGTTTCCCTGAAGGATAGTTTCTGTTAGATGAATCAGCCCCAATCAGGGCCTTCTTGGGGGTGAAGAATTTTAGGAAAGTTTTCTCTTACCACATTTGCTGGTACCAAACTTATCTTCTCTGTGGCAAAATGTATATTTTTCTTTATTTTTTCCTCTAATCGTGTGTTGGAGTCTCCCTTCAGGAAGGCTGGTGTTCTGCAAATTCTCTTTCATGGGTAAGTGCTGCCCAATTCAGCACTTACTCAATCCTTGCCAAACAGCTGCAAGAGGGGTCCAGACAGTCTGCTGCTTCTGTTGGTTCTGCAGAATGTATGGAGGTTTGACTATCTCCTACCACTTGCACTGATGGACAAGATTCTTCTTGGTTCTCTTGGAGCTAAATGCAAAGTCTGGAAACTCCCACAAAGTGGTCTTTGTTCACACATGGATGCCTACTTTATTGACTATAAAGGAGTATATAAAAGAGGAATGTCTTATGCAAGTTACTGCCATCACTTTTAATCATTTAGAGTTTATTTTGTTTATGGTTTAAGATAGGAGTCTAGTTTTACTCTTATTCATGTGACTATACAGTTTTTCCACCACTATTTATTGAAGACACTATCCTTTACTGATTGTATAGCCTTGGCACCTTTGCAGTAAATTAATTGATCATATATGCATGGGCTTATTTCTAGGCTTTCCATTCTGTTCCATTGTTCTATGTGTCAGTTTCTATGCCAATACCATACATTTTTGACTCATAGTTGATTTACAATATTGCATTAGTTTCAGGTGTATGGCAAAGTGATTATACAAATAATTTTTCAGATTATTAGCGATTATAGGTTATTACAAGATATTGAATATTGTTGCCTGAGTTATATGTTAAATCCTTGTTGCTTATCTATTTTATATATAGTCATGTGTATCTGTTAATCCCATACTCCTAATTTATCCTCCACTTTCCCCTTTGGTAATCATAAGTTTGTTTTCTATGTCTGTGAGTCTGTTTCTGTTTTGTAAATAGGTTCATCTGCATTATTTTTTAGATTCCAATGTAAGTGATATCATATAATATTTGTCTTTGTCTTACTTGCTTCACTTGGTATGACATTCTCTAGGTACATCCATGTTGCCACAAATGGCAACATTTCATTCCTTTTTACGGCTGAGTAATATTCTATTATGTATGTATGTGCCACATCTTCTTTATCCATTGATCTTCCCACGGACTTTTAGGTTGCTTCCATGCATTTGCTGTTGTAAATAGTGCTGCTATGAATATTGGATTGCATGTATCTTTTCAACTTAGAGATTTCATTTTGTTCAGATATATGCCAAGGAGTAGAATCGCTGGATCATATCATACCACACTTTTTTGGATTACCATAACTTTCTAATATAATTTGAACTCAAGAGGTGTGATACCTCCAGATTGCTTTTTTTTACAGACTGCTTTGGCTATTCACTGTCTTTTTTCTTATTCAAAGTATAGTTGACTTACAATGTTGTGTTACTTTCTGGTGAACAGTAAAGTGATTCAAAACCAATGGGTATTGTTCAGTTCTTATTGTATCTTATTTCTCTGCAGGATTTCATATAGTTGAATGTTCCTTTCTTGAAATATTCATTCTCTGTAATTCTAGAAAGAGTCTTACTTCCCAGATTACTTATTCCTCTCCTAGTTATATGATCATTTATCTTCAATCTTATCTAAGGACTCTCCACCTTTCCAATAACTTTAAGTTTTAGAATTTCTTAAGGTCCAGACCTTGACTCTCTCTTTAAAATTCTTTCCTTAAGAAAACTCACCCAGACACATGAATTCAATTGACTTGTAAAATAATTTACTAAAACATATTTTAATATTATGTGATCAAAGTTATTAATTCTGAATATTTCATTTAGAAACTTTAAACTCTTGGAGATAGGTCAATTTAGCTAGATAACAAGGTCACCTAAAAAAAATGAAAAGTTGGCAGATGCAGTTGGCCCTGCTGGCAGTTGGATGGTTGAAGGAGCAATACTTCCATCCACGGGGGCATGGGCCCCAATTCCAAAGTCTCCCAGCATGACACTGGCTCAGAGCAACTCCTGGGATGTCACAGAATCCTGTGGATATTAATCTGAATGAAAGCAAAAGTGAAGAGCATCCACTGTGAGAGCAAAATATTTTACACCTACACAACCCACTGAACCAACATTAGCCACTGGAGGCAGACACCAAAAACAACAGGAACTATGAACCTGCAGCCTGCAAAAAGGAGACCACAAACAGAGTAAGTTAAGCAAAATGAGAAGACAGACAAACACACAACAGATGATTGAGCAAGGTAAAAACCCATCAGACCAAACAAATGAACAGAAAATAGTCAGTCTACCTAAAAAAGAATTCAGAGTAATGACAGGAAAGATGATCCAAAATCTTGGGAAAAGAATGGAGAAAATACAAGAAACGTTTAACAAGGACCTAGAAGAACTAAAGAGAAAACAAACAGTGATAAAGAACAAAATAAATGACATTAAAAATTCTCTAGAAGGAATCAATAGCAGATTAAATGAGACAGAAAAACAGATAAGTGACCTGGAAGATAAAATAGTGGAAATAACTACCACAGAGCAGAATAAAGAAAAAAGAATGAAAAGAATTGTGGACAATCACAGAGACCTCTAGGACAACATTAAACACACCAACATTCGAATTATAGGGGTCCCAGAAGAAGAAGAGAAAAAGAAAGGGACTGAGAATATATTTGAAGAGATTATAGTTGAAAACTTCCCTAATATGGGAAAGGAAATAGTCAATCAAGTCCAGGAAGTGCAGAGAGTCCCATACAGGATAAATCCAAGGAGAAACACGCCAACACACATATTAATCAAACTATCAAAAATTAAATACAAAAAATATATATTAAAAGCAACAAGGGAAAAACAACAAATAATATACAAGGGAATCCCCATAAGGTTAACAGCTGATCTTTCAGCAGAAACTCTGTAAGCCAAAAGGGAGTAGCAGGACATATTTAAAGTGATGAAATGGAAAAAAGTACAACCAAGATTACTCGACCCAGCAAGGTTCACATTCAGATTCGATGGAGAAATTAAAACATTTACAGACAAGCAAAAGCTAAGAGAATTCAGCACCACCAAACCACCATTACAACAAATGCTAAAGGAACTTCTTTAGGCAGGAAATGCAAGAGAAGGAAAAGACCTAAAATAACAAACCAATAAGAATTAAGAACATGGTAATAGGAACATACATATTGATAACTACCTTAAATGTAAATGGATTAAACCCTCCAACCAAAAGACACAGACTGGCTGAATGGATACAAAACGAAAACCTGTATATACGCTGTCTACAGAGACCCACTTCAGACACAGGGACACATACAGACTGAAAGTGAGGGATGGAAAAAGATATTCCAAGCAAATGGAAATCAAAAGAAAGCTGGAGAAGAAATTCTCACATCAGATAAAATACAATTTTAAAAAAAAGACTATTACAAGAGACAAAGAAGGACACTACATAATGATCAAGGGATCGATCCAAGAAGAAGATAGAACAATTGTAAATATTTATGCAGCCAGCAAAGGAGCACCTCAATATATAAGGCAAATGCTAACACCCATGAAATGGGAAATCGACAGTAACACAATCATAGAGGGGATTTTAACAACACACTTTCACCAATGGACAGATTATCCAAAATAAAAATAAATAAGGAAACACAAGCTTTAAATGATACATTAAACAAGATGGAATGAATTGATAATTATAGGACATTCAATCAGAAGAAAACAGAATACACTTTCTTTTAGAGTGCTCATGGAACATTCTCCAGGACAGATCATATCTTGGGTCACAAATCAAGCCTTGGGTATATTTAAGAAAATTGAAATAATATCACGTATCTTTTCCAACTGCAATGCTATGAGACTAGATATCAATTACAGGAAAAAATCTGTAAACAATACAAACGCATGGAGGCTAAACAACACACTACTTACTAACCAAGAGATCACAGAAGATATCAAAGATGAAATCAAAAAATACCTGGAAACAAATGACAATGAAAACACGACGACCCAAAACGTGTGGGATGCAGCAAAAGCAGTTCTAAGAGGGAAGTTTATAGCAATACAAGCCTACCTCAAGAAACAGGAAACATCTCGAATAAACAACCTAACCTTGCACCTAAAGCAATTAGAGAAAGAAGAACAAAAACACCCGAAAGTTAGCAGAAGGAAAGAAATAATAAAGATCAGATCAGAAATAAATCAAAAAGAAATGAAGGAAACAATAACAAAGATCAACAAAACTAAAAGCTGGTTCTTTGAGAAAATAAACAAAATTGATAAACCATTAGCCAGACTCATCAAGAAAAAAAGGGAGAAGACTCAAATCAATAGAATTAGAAATGAAAAAGGAGAAGTAACCACTGACACTGCAGAAATACAAAGGATCATGAGAGATTACTACCAGCAACTCTATGCCAGTAAAATGGACAACCTGGAAGAAATGCGCAAATTCTTAGAAAAGCACAACCTTCTCAGACTGAACCAGGAAGAAAGAGAAAATACAAACAGACCAATCATAAGCACTGAAATTCAGACTGTGATTAAAAATCTTCCAACAAACAAAAGCCCAGGACCAGATGGCTTCACAGGTGAATTCTATCAAACATTTAGAGAAGAGTTAACACCAATCCTTTTCAAACTCTTGCAAAAGATAGCAGAGGGAGGAACACTCCCAAACTCATTCTACGAGGTCACCAACACACTGGTACCAAAACCAGACAAAGATGCCACGAAAAAAGTAAACTACAGGCCAATATCACTGATGAACATAGATGCAAAAATCCTCAACAAAATACTAGCAAACAGAATCCAACAACACATTAAAAGGATCATACACCATGATCAAGTGATGTTTATCCCGAAATGCAAGGATTCTTCAATAAACACAAATCAATCAATGTGATACGCCATATTAAGAAGGATAAAAACCATATGATCATCTCAATAGATGCAGAAAAATCTTTTGACAAAATTCAACACCCATTTACGATAAAAACCCTCCAGAAGGTAGGCATAGAGGGAACTTACCTCAACATAATAAAGGCCATATATGACAAACCCACAGCCAACATCGTTCTCAATGGTGAAAAACTGAAACCATTTCAACTAAGATCAGGAACAAGACAAGGTTGTCCACTCTCACCACTATTATTCAACGTAGTTTTGGAAGTTTTAGCCACAGCAATCAGAGAAGAAAAAGAAATAAAAGGAATCCAACTTGGAAAAGAAGAAGTAAAGCTGTCACTGTTTGCAGATGACATGATACTAAACATATAGAATCCTAAAGTGCTACCAGAAAACTACTAGAGCTAATCAATGAATTGGTAAAGTAGCAGGATACAAAATTAATGCACAGAAATCTCTTGCATTCCTATATACTAATGATGAAATATCTGAGAGAGAAATTAAGGAAACACTCCCATTTACCATTGCAACAAAAAGAATAAAATACATAGGAATAAACCTACCTAAGGAGACAAAAGACCTGTATGCAGAAAGCTGTAAGACACTGTTGAAAGAAATTAAAGATGATACAAACTGATGGAGAGATACACCATGTTCGCGGATTGGAAGACTCAATATTGTGAAAATGAATATACTACCCAAAGCAATTTACAGATTCAATGCAATCCCTATCAAACTACCAATGGCATTTTTCACAAAACTAGAACAAACATTTCACACATTATATGGAAACACAAATGACCCCGAATAGCCAAAGCAATCTTTAGAAAGAAAAACAGAGCTGGAGGAATCAGGCTCCCAGACTTTAGACTATATTGCAATGTTACAGAAATCAAGACAGTATGGTATTGGCACAAAAACAGAAATATAGATCAATGGAACAGGATAGAAAGCCGAGAGACTAACCCACACACATATGGTCAGCTTATTTTTGATAAAGGAGGCTAGAATATACAATGGAGAAAAGACAGCCTCTTCAATAAGTGCTGCTGGGAAAAGTGGACAGCTACATGTCAAAGAATGAAATTAGAACACTCCCTAACACCATACACACAAATAAATTCAAAATGGATTAAAGACCTAAATGTAAAGCCAGACACTATAAAACTCTTAGAGGAAAGCATAGGCAGAACACTCAATGACATAAATCACAGCAAGAATCTTTTTGACGCCCCTCCCAGAGAAATGGAAATAAAAACAAAAATAAACAAATGGGACCTAATGAAACGGAAAACTTTTTCACAGCAAAGCAAACCCAAAACAAGACCAAAAGACAACCGTCAGAATGGGAGAAAATATTTGCAAATGAAGCAACTGACAAAGGATTCATCTCCAAAATATACAAGCAGGTCATGAAGCTCAATATCAAAAACCAAACCACAATGCATAAATGGGCAGAAGACCTAAATAGACATTTCTCCAAAGAAGATATAGAGATTGCCAACAAACACATGAAAGGATGCTCAACATCACTAATCATTAGAGAAATGCAAATCAAAACTACAGTGAGGTATCACCTCACACCAGTCAGAATGGCCATCATCAAAAAATCTACAAACAATTAATGCTGGAGAGGGTGTGGCGAAAAGGGAAGCTTCTTGCACTGTTGGTGGGAATGTAAATTGATACAGCCACTATGGAGAACAGTATGGAGGTTCCTTAAAAAACTAAATATAGAACTACCATATGACCCAGTAATCCCACTACTGGCATATACCCTGGGAAAACCATAATTCAAAAATAGTCATGCACCATTATGTTCATTGCATCTCTGTTTACCATAGCCAGGACATGGAACCAACCTAAGTGCATTGACAGATGAATGAATAAAGAAGATACGACACCTATATACAATGGAATATTAGTCAGCCATAAAAATAAACGTAATTGAGTTTTTTGTGGATGGACCTAGAGTTTGTCATACTGAGTGAAGTCAGAAAGATAAAAACAAATACCATATTCTAACACATATATATGGAATCTAATAAAAATAAAATGGTTCTGATGAACGTAGGGGCAGGACAGGAATAAAGATGCAGATGTAGAGAATGGACTTGAGGACACGGGGAGTGAGAAGGGTAAGCTGGGACGAAGAGAGTGGCATGGACATATATACACTACCAAATGTAAAATAGATAGCTAGTGGGAAGCAGCCGCATAGCACAGTGAGGTCAACTCGGTGCTTTGTGACCACCTAGAGGGGTGGGATAGGGAGGGTGGGAGGGAGACGCAATAGGGAGGAGATATGGGGATATATGTATATGTATATGTATAGCTGATTCACTTTGTTGTAAAGCAGAAACTAACACACCATTGTAAAGCAATTATACTCCAATAAAGTGTTAAAAAATAAAATAAATTAAAAAATGAAAAGTTGATTGTTCCTGCCCCTTGAGGTAAATTTAGAACTATAAATTATTTATGCTTACTAAATACATTCATGTAATTGAGACAGAGATTCTTAAGGCTTGAGTTAAGCATTATTTGAAATGGAATAAATGGCCTTTATAAGTTCAGAATTTCAATATTAATTGTCTTCAAGAAAATTTGTAAAAAACTAGCATAAGGGCTATCTGTGCTTAATAGTCAGTAGTTTTGGTTTATTTGAGCAAATTAAGAAAACTGTAAAATATTTAGGGTGGAGCATGTGCTGACAGTTTTCTTGGAAAAAATATAGTGTTTAATTCTAAAAAAGAAAGCAAAATATTATAAATGAGTTAATTAAATAGAATAAGACAATAGACATTTATTTTTACTTTAGTTTTATTTATTTGTTTACTTTTCATCCATCTAAACAGCCTCACTGTCTGATTCACCAGAACTATATCCTATAGCTTTACGACGGATCAGGATACTACTTGCTTCAATTTCAGGAATCTCCATTTTGGCTTTGGGTACACATTGTTCTTTAGTTTTGTGTAGCAGAACACGTTTTCTAATTGCTTCCATCAAGGCCCTCCTTGCTTTATTGATCATTGGTAGAGTTGATGGAGGAAATTGCTTTAAACCAGGACAAACTGGAGCTGATGAAGATCAGGAAACTGATAGAGCGCAAGGGCTTGATGTGGAAGATGGTGATTGTAGGAAAGTAAACAGTGATTGTAGAGTGGAAAATTTTGTTGACTTCAAACTTGTTGATCTTGGGTGTGGTGTAATCAAATGTCCTGTTGGTTGTGCAACTGAAGATCTTGGCAACTGTACAACTGAAGATCTTGATGACTGTGTATCTAAACATCCTGATAATTGGACAAATGTACATCTTGTTGACTGGGCAACTGAATGTTTTGATGATGGAATTAAAGACATTGATGTTTGTGGACCTGAAGATACTGATGATAGTGGAACTGAACTTTGTAGTATTTGTGGAGTTGAAGATATTGGTAATGGTGCAATTGAGGATGTTGATGTTGGTGGAACCACATATTTTGGTGGTGGTGGAAGTGAAGATCTTAGTCTTGATGGAACTGAAGATCTTGGTGATTTTGCAACAAAAAGTCTTGATTTTGCAGATGAAGATCTCACAGCTTAAAAAGCTGAAGATCTTGGTGATTGTACAACTGAAGCAGAGTCAGTTAGATTTTAACTCCAGCCCTTGATTGAATTCTAGGTGAAGTTACTGAAGAAGGAGATAAAGGTGGAGGCATTTCCTGATATTCACCTTGTGGAACTAGATCATCTAGTATCAATTCATTATATTGGAAAAGTTCAGGTATTGGAGGAGAGAACTCTGTTTGAGGTGGTGTAATTAGAAGAGCTGCATCAAGAGTAGTCTGCAGGCAATCAGGAGGTGGTGATGCTGCTGGATTCCTGAAAACAGTTGATGTAAGTTGAGTTGGGGAATGTATTATTGAGGGAATATTTATCCTCTTTGAATATCTTAATAGAGCTAACCAATCAGGTGGTAGGGGAGGTGGTGAATTTGGTGCTGTGGGACTCACAAACACCTCTGTTTTAAGACGAGTTTGAGGTTGGGATTGCAACTATTCTCCCATTCCAGTTCCATAATTGATATAGCTATGTGAATACTTCACATCACCAGCTCCATGCGTTGGCTGTTGTAGAGGGCAGGATAACACTTTTCCTACAGGTCTTGTTAGAAGTTTACTGATTTCACTAAATGGGAAAGTGGAAAATGTACTTTCAGCTGGTTGATCTACATATGAATGAGAGGTATCACCAAAAGCATCTGCGATATGGTCAACTGTAATATTATCTTCTATCAATTGACTTTGAGGCACACATTCTATCTCAGAGGGATAATCTAGGTGCTTCTTCTTTTGCTTGAACTTCCCTCCCTTTTGTTTTTCTTTCTCAGATATAATCTTTTTTTTAGAAATTTCAAAACAATATGAAGCAGGATAAATCTTTAAACTTTATCATCTTGGCAGTAATGAGCAGGCATAGTAAGAGTTGATGTCTGTATACAAGCATCATGTTTTTCACATATTTTAATAGGTATGGAAGAGTATACCGGCTGTGTTTGAAAAACTGTACTTCGAAACATTTTCCTTGATTTTCTAACTTGCAAGGACACTCCTTCATTTGGATCCTTGTGGGTAATGCCATCAGTTAACTGGATTACGCTCTGTTGTAAAGTCTTAAGTTTGAAAGAGACCCTATCGATCTCTCCGGTTAGTTCCCCAAAGTATTCAGCATATTTATTTAGATCATTTACTTGTCTAGCTATATTGTTTAAAGACGTCTGGATTACATAAACTAATTCATCTTGATTTTTCTGGGCATTGCTGATTGATTCAGATGCCCTTCATCTTTTTCTTCATTAACGAAATTTTAGATTAGTGTTAGTTCAGTACAAAAGTTGAGGGAGCACCTCTGCCTCACCCCCTTTTGAGCATCCGCAGCGCTTTTCAGATCTGCTCCAAGCTTCGCCGGGTTTTGAACTTCGCCAGCAACATCTGGCAATTGGCAGACGCTGACTGTATGTGAAAATAAAAGCTCTTGCCTCCAGTTTTTGAGCAGTAGTAACCTGGAAACCAAGCTCTGTGTCAGAATCTTAAGGTTGCACAAGCAGTGAGAGAACAATGCCTTCAAATCATTGTCACGCCCCTCTGGTCACCCTCTCTGGAACTAGCTTCACAAAGATGGGGAGAGACCAGCTGGAGAGGAAGAAACAAGGTTATTACCTAACCTCTCATTTAATGTTTCTCTAAGTGCGACCCTAGAGTTGAGAACAGACTATCCCATGTGACCACCAGCTTATTTCACTGACTTCAAGTAACATTTTTCTCTCATCTGATTCCAAAAATTATCTTCCAGTTGAAATGTTTATTCTGAGCTCCGTTTGGATATCACACAGCCAACTCAATCTTGTATTTTGTTCTCTTATTCTACCCACACCTGACTCTCCTCCCTGCATCTCTTATTCCTGAATACGGCAAGTCCATCCATCCATTTACTCATGTCAAAAACCTGGTAATTAACTCTGTTCTTGACACTTCTCTTATTTCCACACCCAGTCTACAATATGGTCAGTTCTATTCCAAATTATATCCTGAAATGTATCCACTCCTCTCCATCTACCTTACTACTAGTAGAGTAAATTTCACACCATCTTCCACCAGAATGACTAGAACTGTCTCCTAAATAGTTTTCCTGATCCTCTCTTTTCCTCTTCCAATCTGCTTTTCTTCCTCCTTCCATCCATGTGTCCATGCATTCATCCATTCATCATCTATCAGAGTGATCCTTTAAAATATTCAATCTGGAAAGACCTCTGAGTAAGATGACAGAGTATAGTCAAATGACAAAAAAAAAAAAGAAAAAATCCTTGAAAAATAAATGATATGAACAAAAATGAATTTTAAAATGAAAAAATAAATACTTCAGCACTATAAAAAAAATAAGGGGCATAATCTCCTACCATGCATTCTGGAAATTTTTGTCCAAGGATATATGGACCAGGGATTTTAGCTACTGGCACGTAACTTCTATCCACATTGCTTGAGGAGTGGTTCGATGATGGGGCTGAGGGTGGTACTGGCTGCAAGAAAGTGGACTGCATTTGGAAAAGTGTCACTCATACCTCCTAATCTATAAGGAAAGGGACTGAAAAAGGCAAATGAGTTTCCTGGGTGAAAGGTAAAAAATGTCTCTCCATCCTCCATACTTCCACACTGACACAGAGTTAAAAAAAAAAAAAAAACCTGCCAGGACTCTCTAGCTGGGAGAAATATGGGAAAGAGAAGGCAGAAGGTCTTAAATAATCAGACCTAATTAGCTGTGACAATAAGAGATTTACCAAATTTGAAGATATAATACAGATAACTATGAAGTGAGTGGGTAGCTATTTGGGAAAAGGCACAAAGAAAGTGTCAGTATAAGTCTGTCTCCCCAACTGTGGGCTAATAGTGCCTTGGCCAACCACCAAAACTATAACATCATGGCTTCAGAACAAAATATTAGTATTATAAACTTGAAAATATACATTTAGTACTATAAAGAAAAAAATTGGGAGATAAAGCACAGAAGTTTAAAAGTTGTGATCATGTTAATTTTTTTCATTTTTATAGCAAAAATCGAATAGATACCTAAATCTAGAGACAGAGGTTCAAATATAATATAAAATGATAACTATAACAATTCATTTATGCAGCAATGTTTTTTAAGCGCTACCATGTGCTATTCACGGGAGAGAGAAATTTCCACCCAGACATAAAAGCATATGCAAATACTCTGAGGCAAGAACCAAAATATCCTGAATGAGACACTGCAAGAGGGCCTGTGGCTAGGAAATGCTATGAGGTGAGCTTTGAAGGATTTATAAATCTTATACTTGAAAGACATGATAAAAAGTTTGGGTTTTAATCTGAGGATCAAGGGAATCCATTGAAGGATTTAAGGAGAGGAGATATGTGATCCATATTATTTTTTGAAAGCTCACTGTAGCTCCTGGGCACAGAGTGGATTGTGGAGTGTTAAGAGTGGAGGCAAGGAAACCAGTTGCAGTAATCCATGCAAGAGATGATAGTGGATGTATCAGGACTGTGTTAGTGGTAGAGATGGTGAGAAATGATTTCATTCAAGGTGTATTTTGGAGAGGAAGAGCAAGTTTGTAACAAAGGATGTGGAAATAAAGTGTAAGCAATAAGAATAGTCAGGTGTTCTGAGGAAAGTTTAGGCCTGCAGATGAGTATTTTGTAGTTATTAGTGTGTAGATTGTGTTTAAACCCATGGAACTGAATGAGAAAATCTAGGAGGAAAGTAGAAAAAATAATTACATCCTTCAATTATCATAAGGCATATAAACACACATTTAAAACAAATAAATCATAAAAGATGTAGCAAAAGCTAAAAAGCTAAAGTATGAAGAACAGTAATAACATATAAAATCATGTTAGAATTAAGAAAAGAGTATATTTCATATCAACAAATTTCAATGGTATAAACTCATTTATTAAAATCAACACTGAAGTGTTTGAAACATCAGGGATACAATAGTGAATAGTACAGGTAAAGTCTCTGTCCTCATGGGGTTCACATTCTACTGAATGAGAGTAAAATAAACAAGTAAGTAAATCGATATATAATATAACTTCAGATGGTGATATGTGCTATCAAAGAATTTAGAACCAGTTGAGGAGATAGATGACTATTAAGTTAGGCCTCTCTGAGGAGATAATATTTGTAGAGAATCTTAAATTCAAGTTACAAGAGGGATCTAAAGCAATGACTCAGAAAGATGACAGTAAAAGTATAGGTATCAACATAAAGAAAGTTGTAAGTATAATATTGATGTCAAGCAAAATTGAATTTATATACAAGTTAAACAAAACATAGGAGAAATGCTTCATTAAAAGTATAATTCAAAATGAATTTCTAAAGGTTATGCTATTGTATAGAAAATAGCACAACATTAAAATACATCAAGAAAAAAAGGAATAAATACCAAAAAAATAGAAACACAATTGACAAAATTTAGCAAGTTTGGAGAGAATCCAAATAAATAAACTGAATAAAGTTGGTCTAATAGGTCTATATCAAGCCTTGCTGCCTGATATCAGAAAATGCACATTGAAAAATTTTTTTAATTTAATTTTATTTATTTTTTATACAGCAGGTTCTTATTAGTTATCCATTTTATACATATTAGTGTATATATGTCAATTTCAATCTCACAATTCATCACACCTTTTTTACTTAATAGTGGAATATTTACATATATGGCTGTATATTGGGCCACTACAAAAATCTCAATAATTAAAAAAAATATAAAAACAATAAAGACTACATTATTTTTAATACTTTCTTATTATATAATCGCAAGTATTTATTTTCTATATTTTAATGCCATTATCTTCTCATATACATTTATTACAGTTACAGCTTCACAGTGCAGTTAACACTAAAATATTATGGATTGATCTGTAGCCCCATATAGTGCTTTCTCCCTTGAAATCATTTTTCTGATGTTAATATGATTATTTCTGGGTTCTTTTGTATCATATACTTTATATTTTTACTTTGAGAGCCTATAAAACATAGTGATTAAGAGCATATGTTTTGAAATCAGTCTGCCTGGATTAAAATAAAAATTATGTCCCTTGATAGTCCTGAGACCTAAGAAAAGTTTCTCATCCTTTCCATTCCTCAGTTCTGATTTTTTAAATGGTGTAATAATTGCACCAATCTCATAGAGCTGTTGTGAGAATTAAAGTTAATTCATTCATGGAAAGCATTTATGAAGAGTGTCTGCCACATAATGAGCCCATACTAAATGTTAGCTATTATTATTACTTTCATTCTTTATGAGTCATAGTGTGTCTCTTGATAGAATGAAGTAATATTTTTTGACCATTTAGGATCATTTTTTCTTATAATTGAGGTTTCAAAGATTTATATTTATTTTTGTAATACTTATATGGTTAGACTTAATTGTGTTAGCTTTTTCAATATTTTCTGTTGATGAATACCTTCATTTGAGTTATTATCTCGTGTCCTTTGATTTCAAAGTTGAAGACTCCTTTAATATTTCTTATACAGCATATTTGCTAAAAATGAATTATCCCAGGTATATTTTTATTTTTTATTTTTATTTTTTATTTGAGAACTCTTAGTTTCTCCTTCAGAAGGAGAAATTTGGTACAGAATTATTTGTTGACTTTTTTTTTTCTGTCAGTATTTTGAATGTTATCTGGCCTCCATTGTTTCTGATTACAAATCAGCATTGCGCCTCATCCAACAGAGGACAGACAGCAGAAGCAAGAATAATTACAATCGTGCAGCCTGTGGAACGAGACCCACGTTCACATAAAGACAGACAACATGAAACAGCAGAGGACTATGTACCAGAGGAAGGAACAAGATAAAATCCTAGAAAAACAACTAAATGAAGGGAAGATAGGCAATCTTCCAGGAAAAGAATTCAGAATAATGATAGTGAAGATGATCCAGGACCTCAGAAAAAGAATGGAGGCAAAGATCGAGAAGATGCAAGAAATGTTTAATAAAGACCTAGAAGAAGTAAAGAACAAACAAACAGAGATGAACAGTACAATACCTGAAATGAAAAATACAATAGAAGGAATCAATAGCAGAATAAATGAGGCAGAAGAATAGATAAGTGACCTGAAAGACAGAATGCTGGAAAACACTGCTGCAAAACAGAATAAAGAAAAAAGAATGAAAAGAAATGAAAACAGCCTGAGACCTCTGGGACAACATTAAACGCACCAACATTCACATTATAGGGGTCCCAGGAGGATAAGAGAGAGAGAACGGACCCGAGAAAAATATTTGAAGAGATTATAGTCAAAAACTTCCATAACGTGGGAAAGGAAATAGCCACCCAAGTCCAGGAGGCACAGGGAGTCCCATCATGATAAACCCAGGGAGAAACACACCAGGACAAAAAGTAATCAAATTGACAAAAATTATTAAAAGCAACAAGGGAAAAATGACAAATAACATACAAGGGAACTCCCATAGGATAGCAGCTGATCTCTCAGCAGAAACTCTACAAGCCAGAAGGGAGTGGAACGATATATTTAAAGTGATGAAAGGGAAGAACCTACAACCAAGATTACTCTACCTGGCAAGGATCTCATTCAGATTTGACAGAGAAATAAAAAGCTTTACAGACAAGCAAAAGCTAAAAGAATACAGCACCACCAAAACAGCTCTACAACAAATGCTAAAGGAACTTTTCTAAGTGGGAAATACAAGAGAAGAAAAGGATCTACAAAAAAAACCAAAACAATTAAGAAAATGGTAATAATAATATACATATTGATCATAAACTTAAATGTGAATGGATTACAGGTTCCAACCAAAAGACACAGGCTGCCTGAATGGATACAAAAAGAAGACCCATGTCTTGTCTCTTGAAAGTAAGGGGATGGGAAAAGATATTCCATGCAAATGGAAATCAAAAGAAAGCTGGAATAGCAATTCTCATATGAGACAAAATAGACTTTAAAATAAAGACTATTACAAGAGACAAAGAAGGACACTACATAATGATCAATGGATCGATCCAAGAAGAAGATATAACAATTGTAAATATTTATGCACCCAACATAGGAGCACCTCAATACATAAGGCAAATACTAACAGCCACAAAAGGGGAAATCGACAGTAACACAATCATAGTAGGGGACTTTAACACCCCACTTTCACCAATGGACAGATTATCCAAAATGAAAATAAATAAGGAAACACAAGCTCTAAATGATACATTAAACAAGATGGACTTATTTGGTATTTATAGGACATTCCACCCAAAAACAACAGAATACACATTTTTCTCAAGTGCTCATGGAACATTCTCCAGGATAGATCATATCTTGGGTCACAAATCAAGCCTTGGTAAATTTAAGAAAATTGAAATCATATCAGGTATCTTTTCTGACCACAACGCTATGAGACTAGATATCAAGTACAGGAAAAAAATCTGTAAGAAATACAAACACATGGAGGCTAAACAACACACTACTTACTAACCAAGAGATCACAGAAGATATCAAAGATGAAATCAAAAAATACCTGGAAACAAATGACAATGAAAACACGACGACCCAAAACGTGTAGGATGCAGCAAAAGCAGTTCTAAAGGGAAGTTTATAGCAATACAAGCCTACCTCAAGAAACAGGAAACATCTCGAATAAACAACCTAACCTTGCACCTAAAGCAATTAGAGAAAGAAGAACAAAAACACCCGAAAGTTAGCAGAAGGAAAGAAATAATAAAGATCAGATCAGAAATAAATCAAAAAGAAATGAAGGAAACAATAACAAAGATCAAAAAAAACTAAAAGCTGGTTCTTTCAGAAGATAAACAAAATTGATAAACCATTAACCAGACTCATCAAGAAAAAAAGGGAGAAGACTCAAATCAAAAGAATTAGAAATGAAAAAGGAGAAGTAACAACTGACACTGCAGAAATACAAAGGATCATGAGAGATTACTACAAGCAACTCTATGCCAATAAAATGGACAACCTGGAAGAAATGGACAAATTCTTAGAAATGCACAACCTTCTCAGACTGAACCAGGAAGAAATGGAAAATACGAACTGACCAATCACAAGCACTGAAATTGAAACTGTGATTAAAAATCTTCCAACAAACAAAACCCCAGGACCAGATGGCTTCACAGGCGAATTCTATCAAACATTTAGAGAAGAGCTAACACCTATCCTTCTCAAATTCTTCCAAAATATTGCAGAGGGAGGAACACTCCCCAACTCATTCTACGAGGCCACCATCACCCTGATACCAAAACCAGACAAAGATGTCACAAAGAAAGAAAACTACAGGCCAATATCACTGATGAACATAGATGCAAAAATCCTCAACAAAATACTAGCAAACAGAATCCAACAGCACATTAAAAGGATCATACACCATGATCAAGTGGGGTTTATTCCAGGAATGCAAGGATTCTTCAATATACGCAAATCAATCAACGTGATACACCATATTAAAAAATTGAAGGAGAAAAACCATATGATCATCTCAATAGATGCAGAGAAAGCTTTCGACAAAATTCAACACCCATTTATGATAAAAGCCCTGCAGAAAGTAGGCATAGAGGGAACTTTCCTCAACATAATAAAGGCTATATATGACAAACCCACAGCCAACATTGTCCTCAATGGTGAAAAACTGAAACCATTTCCACTAAGATCAGGAACAAGACAAGGTTGCCCACTCTCACCACTATTATTTCACATACTTTTGGAAGTTTTGGCCTCAGCAATCAGAGAAGAAAAAGAAATAAATGGAATCCAAATCAGAAAAGAAGAATTAAAGCTGTCACTGTTTGCAGATGACATGATACTATACGTAGAGAATCCTAAAGATGCTACCAGAAAACTACTAGAGCTAATCAATGAATTTGGTAAAGTAGCAGGATACAAAATTAATGCACAGAAATCTCTTGCATTCCTATATACTAATGATGAAAAATCTGAAAGTGAAATTAAGAAAACACTCCCATTTACCATTGCAACAAAAAGAATAAAATACATAGGAATAAACCTACCTAAGGAGACAAAAGACCTGTATGCAGAAAATTATAAAACACTGATGAAAGAAATTAAAGATGATACACATAGATGGAGAGATATACCATGTACTTGGATTGGAAGAATCAACATTGTGAAAATGACTCTGCTACCCAAAGCAATCTACAGATTCAATGCAATCCCTATCAAACTACCACTGGCATTTTTCACAGAACTAGAACAAAAAATTTCACAATTTCTACGGAAACACAAAAGACCCCTAATAGCCAAAAGAATCTTGAGAACGAAAAATGGAGCTGGAGGAATCAGGCTCCCTGACTTCAGACTATACTACAAAGCTACAGTAATCAAGACAGTATCTTACTGGCACAAAAACAGAAACATAAATCAATGGAACAGGATAGAAAACCCAGAGATAAACCCACGCACATATGGTCACCTTATCTTTGATAAAGGAGGCAAGCATATACAATGGAGAAAAGACAGCCTCTTCAATAAGTGGTGCTGGGAAAACTGGACAGCTACATGTAAAAGTATGAAACTAGAACACTCCCTGACACCATACACAAAAATAAACTCAAAATGGATTAAAGACCTAAGTGTAAGGCCAGACACTATCAAACTCTTAGAGGAAGACGTAGACAGAACACTCTATGACATAAATCACAGCAAGATCTTTTTGACCCAGCTCCTAGAGAAATGGATATAAAAACACAAATAAACAAATGGGACCTAATGAAACTTAAAAGCTTTTGCACAGCAAAGCTGTGCATAAACAAGACCAAAAGACAACCCTCAGAATGGGAGAAAATATTGGCAAATGAAGCAACTGACAAAGGATTAATCTCCAAGATTTACAAGCAACCCATGCAGCTCAATAACAAGAAAACAAACAACCCAATCCAAAAATGGGCAGAAGACCTAAATAGACATTTCTCCAAAGAAGATATACAGATTGCCAACAACACATGAAAGGATGCTCAACATCATTAATCATTAGTGAAATGCAAATCAAAACTACAATGAGGTATCATCTCACACCGGTCAGAATGGGCATCATCAAAAAATCTAGAAACAATAAATGCTGGAGAGGGTGTGGAGAAAGGGAACACTCTTGCACTGTTGGTGGGAATGTAAATTGATACAGCCACTATGGAGAACAGTATGGAGGTTCCTTAAAAAACTACAAATAGAACTACCATACGACCCAGCAATCCCACTACTGGGCATATACACTGAGAAACCCATAATTCAGAAAGAGTCATGTACCAAAATGTTCATTGCAACTCTATTTACAATAGCCAGGACATGGAAGCCACCTAAATGTCCATCATCGAATGAATGGATAAAGAAGTTTTGGCACATATATACAATGGAATATTACTCAGCCATAAAAAGAAATGAAATGGAGGTATTTGTAGTGAGGTGGATGGAGTCAGAGTCTGTCATACACAGTGAAGTAAGTCAGAAAGAGAAAAACAAATACAGTATGCTAACACATATATATTGAATCTAAGGGAAAAAAAAAAGGTCATGAAGAACCTAGTGGCAAGACGGGAATAAAGACACAGACCTACTAGAGAATGGACTTGAGGATATTGGGAGGGGGAAGGGTAAGATGTGACAAAGTGAGAGAGTGGCATGGACATATATACACTACCAAACGTAAAATAGATAGCTAGTGGGAAGCAACTGCATAGCACAGGGAGATCAGCTCGGTGCTTTGACCACCTACAGGGGTGGGATAGGGAGGGTGGGAGGGAGGGAGATGCAAGAGGGAAGAGATATGGGAACATATGTATATGTATAACTGATTCACTTTGTTATAAAGCAGAAACCAACACACCATTGTAAAGCAATTTTACTCCAATAAAAAAAAAGAAATAAATGGTACAGAAACAAAGAAAACAATAGCAAAGATCAATAAAACTAAAAGATGGTTCTTTGAGAAGATAAACAAAATTGATAAACCATTAGCCAGACTCATCAAGAAAAAGAGGGAGAGGACTCAAATCAATAAAATTAGAAATGAAAAAGAAGTTACAACTGACACTGCAGAAATACAAAGCATCATAAGTGACTACTACAAGCAACTCTATGCCAATAAAATGGACAACGTGGTAGAAATGGACAAATTCTTAGAAAGGTATAACCATCCAAGACTGATTCAGGAAGAAATAGAAAATATCAACAGACTGATCACAAGTAATGAAATTGAAACTGTGATTAAAAATCTTCCAACAAGAAAAAGTCCAGGACCAAATGACTTCACAGGTGAATTCTATCAAACATTTAGAGAGGAGCTAACACCCATCCTTCTCAAACTCTTCCAAAAATTTGCAGAGGAAGTAACAAACCCAAACTCATTCTATGAGGCCGCTATCACCCTGATACCAAAATAAGACAAAGATACTACAAAAAAAGAAAATTACAAACCAATATCACTGATAAATATAGATGCAAAAATCCTCAACAAAATAGTAGCAAACAGAATCCAACGACACATTAAAATGATCATACACCATGATCAAGTGGGATTTATCCCAGGGATGCAAGGATTCTTCAATTATGTAAATCAATCAATGTGATATGTCATATTAATAAATTGAAGAATAAAAACATATGAAACATCAATAGATGCAGAAAAAGCTTTTGACAAAATTCAACCCCCATTTATGATAAAAACTCTCCAGAAAGTGAGAATAGAGGGAACCTACCTCAACATAAAAAAGCCCATATATGACAAACCCACAGCAAACATCATTTTCAATGGTGAAAACCTGAAAGCATTTCATCTAAGATCAGGAACAAGACAAGGATGTCCATTCTCATCACTATTAGTCACCATAGTTTTGGAAGTCCTACACATGACAATCACAGAAGAAAAAGAAACAAAAGGAAGACAAATTGGAAAAGAGGAAGTAAAACTGTCACTGTTTGCAGATGACATGATACTATACGTAGATAATCCTAAAGATGCCACTAGAAAACTACAAATCAATGAGTTTGATAAAGTTGCTGGATAAAAAATTAATGCACAGAAGTATCTGGCATTGCTATACACTAACAATGAAAGATCAGTAAAAAATTAAGGAAACAATCCCATTCACCACTGCAACAAAAAAAATAAAATACATAGGAATAAACCTACCTAAGGAAGTAAAAGACTTGTATTCAGAAAACTATAAGACTCTGATGAAAGAAATCAAATATGACACAAACAGATGGAGAGCTATACCACGTTCTTGGATTGGAAGAATCAGTATTGTGAAAATGACTATGCTACCCAAAGCAAACTACAGATTTAATGTAATCCCTATCAAATTACCAATGGCATTTTTTACAAAACTAGAACAAAAAATCTTAAAATTTGTATGGAGACACAGAAGACTCCAAATAGCCAAAGCAATCTTGAAGTAAAAAGGACAGAGCTGGAGGAATCAGACTCCTTGACTTCAGACTATACTACAAAGCCACAATAATCAAAACCATATGGTACTGGCACAGAAACAGAAATATATATCAATGGAATGGGATAGAAAGCCTAGATATAAGCCCATGCACCTATGGTCCACTAATCTATGACAAAGGAGGCAAGGATATACAATGGAGAAAAGACAGTCTCTTCAATAAATGGTCCTGGGAGAACTAGACAGCTACATGTAAAAGAATAAAATTAGAACACTGCCTAATACCACACACAGAAGTAAATTCGAAATGTATTAAAGACTTAAATGTAAGACCAGACACTATAAAACTCTTGGAGGAAAACATAGGAAGAACACTCTCTGACATAAATCACAGCAAGATCTTTTTTTGACCCATCTCCTACAGTAATGGAAATAAAAACAAAAATAAACAAATGGGACCTAATGAAACTTAAAAGTTTTTGCACAGCAAAGGAAACTACAAACAAGACGAAAAGACAACTCTCAGAATGGGAGAAAATATTTGCAGATGAATCAATGGACAAAGGATTAACCTCCAAAATATATAAACAGCTCATGTAGCTCAATATCAAAAAAACAAACAACCTGATCAAAAAAATGGGCAGAAGACCTAAATAGACCGTTCTCCACAGAAGACATACAAAAAAAAAAAAAGAAGACATACAGATGGCCAAGAAGCACATGAAAAGCTGCTCAATATCACTGATTATTACAGAAATTCAAATCAAAACAATGACGTATCACCTCGTATCCATTAGAATGGGCATCATCAGAAAATCTACAAACAATCAATGCTGGAGAGGGTGTGGAGAAAAGGGAACCCTCTTGCACTGTTGGTGGGAATGTAAATTGATACAGCCACTCTGGAGAACAGTATGGAGGTTCCTTAAAAAACTAAAAATAGAACTACCATATGACCCTGCAATCTCACTTCTGGGCATATAACCAGAGAAGACCATAATTCAAAAAGTTACATGCACCTCAATATTCATTGCAGCACTCTTTACAAAATCCATGTCATGGAAGCAACCTAAATGCCCATCAACAGATGAATGGATAAAGAAGATGTGGTACATATATACAATCAAATATTATTCAGCCATAATAAGGAACGAAACTGGGTCCTTTGTAGAGACGTGGATGGACCTAGAGACTGTCATACAGAGTGAAGTAAGTCAGAAAGAGAAAAACAAATATCATATATTAACACATGTATGTGGAATCTAGAAAAATAGTACAGATGAACCGGTTTACAAGGCAGAAATAGAGACACAGTTGTAGAGAACAAATATATGGACACCAAGGTGGGAAATCGGGGGGTGGGGGATGCAAGTCGTGGTGGGATGAATTGGGAGATTGGGATTGACATATATGCACTAATATGTATAAAATAGATAACTAGTAAGAACGTGCTGTATAAATAAATAAATAAAATTCCCCCCCCAAAAAAGAAACCAGCTGTTAATCTTTTTGAAGATATGTTGCATGTGATGAATCACCTCTCTCTTTATGCTTTCAAGATTCTCTGTTTTTGGCTTTCAACAGTTTGATTTTGATGTGCTAGGTTTGCATATTTTTGAGTTACTGTTTGTATTTCATTGAGCCTCTTGGATGTGTAGATTGATGTTTATCATCAAATTTTGGAAGTTTTCAAACATTATTCCAATATTCTTTCTGATTCTTTTTCTCTCTTCTCTGGGACTTCTTTTATTCATATTTAGTATACTTGATAGTGTCCCACAGATCTCTGAAGCTCTGCTTATTTTCTTCATTCTTTTTTCTTTGTGGTCCTCACACTGAAATTTTTAAATTGACCTATTTTCAAATTTACTGTATATTTGTTCTATTAAAATCTACTGTTGAGCTCTCCTGTGAATTTTATACCAGTTATCGTACTTTTTCACTCTGGATAATCTATTATTTAAAGTTTATATCCCTTTATTCATATTCTCTATTTGGTTAAACATCATCCTCATTGTACTTTTAGTTCTTTGGCATGCTCTTTTTTTTAGCTCTCTCTTTATAGCTGATTTAAAATCTTTGTCTAACAAGATCTTAAGTCTTTGTCTCAGGGCTTCCTCAGAGAGTTTCAATTGTTTGTTTCTCCCTGTGTATAGATTATATTTTCTTGTTTCTTTGTATGTCTCGTAATTTTTTGGAAAACTGGACATTTCATACAATATAATGTGGAGACTTTTGAAACCCTATCCTCTCACCTCAGGGGTTTTTATTGTCAGTGTTTTATTTCTTTTGCTGTTGTCATTTTTGCAGCTTATGTGGTTAATGACTTTCTTGGATTAAGTGTTTAAAGTCTGCATTCTTTGTTGTGTGTGACCACTGAAACCTCTCCTCCATTGTCTTAGTAGCTGACTCTTGATGAACAGAAATGTCCTTATATACCTTGAGTCAGTAAGTCTTCTGTCCTTTGCTGACAGGTTATCCGTGTGTCTTGAGGCAAATCTTCAAAGCAAAGACAGTTTATCATTCTCCCTTACCCTCTATTTCCTGTTTGTGTAAGGCCTCATTGTTAGCCAGAGATGAGAGACTGGGAACCTCCATATTCTTTTCTGGACATACTCACAGTGTGGTACATGTCCACAGCCTTCTAGATCCCCATCAATGTGTCAGAATTTTTCAAAGCTCCCTATGTTTTCTTTCTTTCTCCACATTTTCCTTTTAACTTTTTGGCTGATCTGTTGTTTATGCCAACAAACAGCCTTATGAAGCCAAAATATTATATGATTACCACTAATTGTTTTCAACCAGCACCCTGGGGATTGTGATTTTCCCACAGAGGGGGATTCTAGTCAGGTCAAATGACAGCAATGCCCTGTGAAAGGAGCCTTTTGGGGGAGCTACAAGACAGTCAAATAATGATAATGCTCTGGTGATGGAATGTTCTATAGAGTTCCAATCTCACTCTGTACCTTTTTAAGGCTAATACAGCACTAAGGAGAGATGGATCATAATAGGCCAACTCATAACATCCCTAACACTGATGTTCTTTCTGAGGCTTGGTAGTTTTTCTTAGATTGCATAGTTTTCTAAGTTCTGAAAAACTTTGTTTCCATATTTGTGAGCCTTTTCATTAATTTTTAGGGAGAAGAGGATTTAAGGAGCTCTTGAGTCCAACATTCCAAAAATCTCACCTCTCAGAACATTCCATCTTGATCCCTATTATAATATTTCTTCCAAGTGTTCATTCAACCTGTATTTGAATATCTCTAGTGACACAAATCACAGACTGTAAAAACATCATTTCTGCTTTGAACACCCATTTCTATTAGAAAATTCTATCTTAGACTTCCCTGGTGGTGCAGCAGTTAAGATTCTTAGCTCCCAGTGCAAAGGGCATGTGTTCAATCCCTGGTCAGGGAACTAGATCCCACATGCATGCCATAACTAAGAGTTCACATGCCACGACTAAGGAGCTCACGGGCTGCAACTAAGGAGCCCGTGAGCCACAATTAAGGAGCCCACCTGCCACAACTAAAACCTGGTGCAACCAAATAAAAAAAAATTTCTATCTTACATTGAGTTATATTTCTTTGGCTTCATTCCCTTGATCTAGTTCTACCATATGGGACCACTTGAACCACATATTTTCCAATGTTAGTAAGTTCAAGACTCAAGTGTTTTTGATGCCTCTTTCTGTGCTCAATGCAGAAATCTTTAATTGATAATGACACATCACCCCTGAGTCCCAACAGATTTCATAATCTAAGCAGGCAAACCACACCAATCAATTGGAGTTGGCCTGGGAAATAAAAACTATTTGCCATCCAGGATTTAATCCTGTTTACATCACTCTCTTTCATATAATTGAAGGATTTATTTATTTATGTATTATTTGTTTTTGCTAATGGTAAGTGCTTACTATGTTCCAGGCATTGTGTTACATACTTTATATACATGATGCCATTTAATCATCACAGCAACCTTATAAGTTAGATAATATTATATGATTATTTTTAGTCAAGGATATGGAGGTGCAGACTTATTAAGTAATATAGCCAAGGTTCACAATTAGTAATTGGTAATTCCTAGATTTTGAGATCTGTCTAATTTCACATCCCTAGCTTCACCCTTACTATTCAGAAATGTACCCAGTTCCTTTTCAAATTTCATATTTCTAATGCATAGTGATATAATGATGTTTCTCTATGTGAAATTGCAGAAACTGATAGTCAGAGGTGAGAATTTACAGGATGTCAAAACTGGGACTGAAGTACAGGATTTCTAATGATCAAACATATGCTTTCTTTATGACCTAAGGATTCCCTCATGGACCATGCTTTATAAACCATGCTGGTCTACCCTCCTCATTTTACACTAGAGGGAACTGAGGCCTAGGGAGGAGAAAAGACTAACTCTCGGTCACATAGTTAGTGGAAAAGCCTTGGCTAGACCACAGGGTTCCATATTGTTCAGTGTTCCTTCTCCATACTACATTTTCTAAGGTTGTCAGAATTAAAATCTTCCAGCCTGTCATGTATGTGGCCTTACTTTCTATAATAGCACTACATTAATATAGAACAAGCTAGCTTTCCAAATTCAAAGCTTTTCAGAGTGTGTGTGAAATGAGAAGAGTAACAGTTTGAAAAAAAATTACTAGAATCCAGAAGTAATAACCACGTTTGGTCCTTCTAAGTTTATTGGGGTTTTTTAATATCTAAAAACCTAATCCCAGGTCCCAGGTGACTCTAAAAGACAGAAGTTTTTCAGCTGTGCAAACCTACTCTAAAGGATTTACAATGCAGTCTATATAAACTGACTACCAAGATTTGTTTTGGAAACTATAGGCTTCCTACAAGAACAAGAGATGGCACCACAGGAGGAACAAATTGCATACAAATGCCACTTCCAGCTTATACACAAGGGTCACTCCATCTAGGTTTGAGGCAAACACACTCTCCTAATACTTCCTGGCTACCTATTGAGAACTTTGCTTCTCCATCATCTTTCAGCTCTTTGATACTCGCTTTAGAATCTGACCTTCCTTCCTGTACTCTTGCCACCAGCCTCATTTATATGTCTCATTTGCCTTTGAACTGCCATGTGGTCTACAAACTCTTCATTTTTATTCCCCCTAGCTATTTTATTCCCACACTGTTCTTACACTGAACTGCCAACCACTTGAGATTACCAATGTCTAAGGCTTCAGGCTTCAAACTTTACTTATACCACCAGGCCTAGCACTTCTCAAGTTCACTGATGTCCTTAAGGATATATCTTCAGCTAAGGAAATTTGTTGTTAGAGAAGAAATAAAGGAAATCAGAACCCTTCCTTGGAAGCCAAGTTTCCCTCTTCAGTTCTAGCCTGCATGCAGTGAAGTGATGAGTCAGTGGTATGCATACATGACTCATAATCAGAGACAGCTAGAATGGAACACACAAGGGAAGGAGTGAGTCTTCCTTCTTTCCATATAGTGGTTTTAGATAGCAATATACATAAATGTATTAAATATCTGTTTGGTTTGTTTGGTAATATTTTCACCAAACATGGAGTATATGTTTTGGATGGTCTATACTAAGATATAGGCTCTGTAGTACACATGAAACTCAATTTGAGGGACCCTGGGGGACAGATATCTTCCGGAAAAACTGCAAGTGAGAACGTAGTTTTAAGAAATTTGTAAGAGTATATTTTGAATGGTCAACCAACCATTCTATTTTTTTGAGGGGAAGAGGAGCATCTGGAGCTTCCTTAAAGGGATAGGCATTTTGATACTGGTACCTGGAGAAGAGATATTCTTATTCATGCTAAGATACCATGGACAGAAAACACAAATGATTATTCCATATTTGGTCCTCAAATTGAAGATCACAAGGACAGATACTGAATTATGTCTCATTGGGGATTAATTTATTGCTTACAGAAGTAATCCAATGTAATTCAATACTCCTAGAATAACTGCAGAGATTGATCTATTTACAAATAGCAAACTAGTGTCTCAGGCTACAGGTAATATCAAGAAGGCCAACTAGAGGAAAATCTAGAGGAAGGTAGAAGCAAACAACCAAGAAAGGAATATTTTGGAGCCAGAGATATAGCTGACATCTTCCATCTCCAGTTAAGCAAACAGGAGAAATATAAGCAGAAGTGTAGACAGGATCAGGGTCACATGGGCAAGTGTTAAAAACACAGGCAGGAAAATTCCATGGGGATAAATGATCATAAGGAGGTTGCAGTAAGAGACGACTTTGTCACTACATAATGTGACATGAAACACTAGGAATTTCCTCCTTGGTTTGTTGGGGTGTCTCTGGTTATTTTTTTCCCCAATGGGCCCTTGTCAGTCAGATCTTTCTTCTTTAATTTTGATTTTATATCAGAGTACTGTTGATTAACAATGTAGTGTTACTTTCAAGTGTACAGCAAAGTGATTCAGCTATACCTGTACAAATAGCTATTCTTTTTCAAATTACTTTCCTATTTAGGTTATGACAGAATACTGAGCAGAGTTCCCAGTGCTGTACAGTAGGTCCTTGTTGGTTTCTATTTTAAATATGGCAGTGGGTTTTCGTTGTCATTTGTTTCTATTTTTTTTTATTTCTTCTTTGATATCTTCAGTGATCTCTTGGTTATTTCGTAGCACACTGTTTAGCCTCCATGTATTTGTGTTTTTACAGTTTTTTTTTCCCCATAATTGATTTCCAATCTAATAGCGTTGTGGTCAGAGAAGATGCTTGATACGATTTCAATTTTCTTAAATTTACAGAGGCTTGATTTGGGACCCAAGCTATGATCTATCCTGGAGAATGTTTCGTGTGCACTTGAGAAGAAAGTGTAATCTGCCACTTTCAGGTGAAATGTCCTATAAATATCAATTAAATCTGTCTGGTCTATTGTGTCATTTGAAACTTCTGTTTCCTTATTTAATTTCTGTTTGGATGATCTGTCCATGGTGTAAGTAGGGTGTTAAAGTCCCCTACTATTATTATTTTTTGACCATAGTTAATAACACTATATTGTACATTTGAAAATTGCTAAGAGAATAGATCTTAAAAGTTCTCACCACAAGAAAATTAAAATGTTGTAACTATGTATGGTGATGGGTGATAATTAGACTTATTGTGGCCATGATTCTGCAATATATACAAACACTGGATCATTACATTGTACACCTGCAACTAATATAAAGTTACATGTCAATTATACATTGATTAAAAAAAATGGAAAAAGAATGGGGCCACCTGGACCCAGTTTACCAAAAACATCAGAAATGGGGCTGGGAATAGGTTGAGGCCAGTGAGGCAATAGAATAACTTAAAGTCTCCTACTATTATTGTGTTACTGTCGATTTCCCTTTTTATGGTTGTTAGAATTTGCCTTATGTATTGAGGTGCTCCTATGTTGGGTGCATAAATATTTATAATGGTTATATCTACGTCCTGGAATGACCCCTTGATCATTATGTAGTATCCTACATTGTCTCTTGTAACAGTCTTTATTTTAAAGTCTATTTTATCTGATACAAGGATTGCTACTCCAGCTTTCTTTTCATTTCCACTTGCATGGAATATCTTTTTCCATCCCTTCACTTTCGGTCTGTATGTGTGCCTAGGTCTGAAGTAGGTCACTTGTAGACAGCATATATATATGGGTCTTGTTTTTGTATCCATTCAGCCAGCCTGTGCCTTTTGTTTGGAGCATTTAATCCATTTACGTCCAAGGTTATTATCCATATGTATGTTCCTATTACCATTTTCTTAATTGTTTTGGGATTGTTTTTATGGGTCTTTTTCTCCTCTTGTGTTTCCCAACTAGAGAAGTTCTTTTAGCATTTATTGTAAAGCTGGTTTGGTGGTGCTGAATACTCTTAGCTTTGGCTTGGCTGTAAAGCTTTTGATTTCTCCATTGAATCTGAATGAGAGCCTTACTGGGTACAGAAATCTTGGTTGCAGGTTTTTCTCTTTCACCACTTTAAGTATATCCTGCCACTCCCTTCTGTCCTGCAGAATTTCTGCTGAAAAATCAACTGATAACTTTATGGGGATCCCTTTGAATGTTATTTTTGATTTTCCCTTGCTGCTTTTAATATTATTTCTTTGAATTTAATTTTTGTTAGTTTGAATAATATGTGTCTTGGTGTGTTTCTCCTAGGGTTTATCCTGTATGGGACTCTCTGCAATTCCTGAAATTAGGTGACTATTTCCTTTCCATTGTTATGGAAGATTTCCACTAAAATCTCTTCAAATATTTTCTCAGACCCTTTCATTTTCTCTTCTTCTTCTGGGACCCCTATAATACAAATGTTGGTTTGTTTAGTGTTGTCCCAGAGGTCTCTGAGATTGTCTTCAATTCTTTTTATTCTTTTTTCTTTATTCTGCCCCTCGTCAGTTATTTCTACCATTCTGTATTCCAGCTCACTTATTCGGTCTTCTGCCTCAGTTATTCTGTTATTGATTAATTCTAGTGTATTTTTTTAAACATCTTTATTGAAGTATAATTGCTTTACAATGGTGTGTTAGTTTCTGCTTTATAACAAAGTAAATCAGTTATACATATACATATGTTCCCATATCTCTTCCCTCTTGCATCTCCCTCCCTCCCACCCTCCCTATCCCACCCCTCTAGGTGGTCACAAAGCACCGAGCTGATCTCCCTGTGCTATGCGGCTGCTTCCCACTAGCTATCTATTTTACATTTGGTAGTGTATATATGTCCATGACACTCTCTCACCCTGTCACATCTCACCCCTCCCCCTCCCCATATCCTCAAGTCCATTCTCTAGTAGGTCTGTGTCTTTATTCCCGTCTTGCCACTAGGTTCTTCATGACCTTTTTTTTTTTTCCTTAGATTCCATATATATGCGTTAGCATGATGTATTTCTTTTTCTCTTTCTGACTTACTTTACTCTGTATGACAGACTCTAACTCCATCCACCTCATTACAAATACCTCCATTTCATTTCTTTTTATGGCTGAGTAATATTCCATTGTATATATGTGCCACATCTTCTTTATCCATTCATCCGATGATGGACACCTGGGTTGCTTCCATGTCCTGGCTATTGTAAACAGAGCTGCAATGAATATTTTGGTACATGACTCTTTCTGAATTATGGTTTTCTCAGGGTATATGCCCAGTAGTGGGATTGCTGGGTCGTATGGTAGTTCTATTTTTAGTTTTTTAAGGAACATCCATACTGTTCTCCATAGTGACTGTATCAATTTACATTCCCACCAACAGTGCAAGAGTGTTCCCTTTTCTCCACACCCTCTCCAGCATTTATTGTTTCTAGATTTTTTGATGATGGCCATTCTGACTGGTGTGAGATGATACCTCATTGTAGTTTTGATTTGCATTTCTCTAATGATTAATGATGTTGAGCATTCTTTCATGTGTCTGTTGGTAATCTGTATATCTTCTTTGGAGAAATGTCTATTTAGGTCTTCTGCCCATTTTTGGATTGGGTTGTTTGTTTTTTTGTTATTGAGCTGCATGAGCTGCTTGTAAATCTTGGAGATTAATCCTTTGTCAGTTGCTTCATTTGCAAATATTTTTTCCCATTCGGAGGGTTGTCTTTTGGTCTTGTTTATGGTTTCCTTTGCTGTGCAAAAGCTTTTAAGTTTCATTAGGTCCCATTTGTTTATTTGTGTTTTTATTGCCATTTCTCTAGGAGGTGGGTCAAAAAGGACCTTGCTGTGATTTATGTCATAGAGTGTTCTGCCTATGTTTTCCTCTAAGAGTTTGATAGTGTCTGGCCTTACACTTAGGTCTTTAATCCATTTTGAGTTTATTTTTGTGTATGGTGTCAGGGAGTGTTCTAATTTCATACTTTTACATCTACCTGTCCAATTTTCCCAGCACCACTTATTGAAGAGGCTGTCTTTTCTCCAATGTATATGTTTGCCTCCTTTATCAAAGATAAGGTGACCATATGTGCGTGGGCTTATCTCTGGGCTTTCTATCCTGTTCCATTGATCTATATTTCTGTTTTGGTGCCAGTACCAAACTGTCTTGATTACTGTAGCTTTGTAATATAGTCTGAAGTCAGGGAGCCTGATTCCTCCAGCTCCATTTTTCATTCTCAAGATTGCTTTGGCTATTCGGGGTCTTTTGTGTTTCCATAGAAATTGTGAAATTTTTTGTTCTAGTTCTGTGAAAAATGCCAGTGGTAGTTTGATAGGGATTGCATTGAATCTGTAGATTGCTTTGGGTAGCAGAGTCATTTTCACAAGGTTGATTCTTCCAATCCAAGAACATGGTATATCTCTCCATCTATTTGTATCATCTTTAATTTCTTTCATCAGTGTCCTATAATTTTCTGCATACAGGTCTTTTGTCTCCTTAGGTAGGCTTATTCCTAGATATTTTATTATTTTTGTTGCAATGGTAAATGGGAGTGTTTTCTTAATTTCACTTTCAGATTTTTCATCATTAGTATATAGGAATGCAAGAGATTTCTGTGCATTAATTTTGTATCCTGCTACTTTACCAGATTCATTGATTAGCTCTAGTAGTTTTCTGGTAGCCTCTTTAGGACTCTCTGCGTATAGTATCATGTCATCTGCAAACAGTGACAGCTTTACTTCTTCTTTTCCGATTTGGATTCCTTTTATTTCTTTTTCTTCTCTGATTGCTGTGGCTAACACTTCCAAAAGTATGTTGAATAATAGTGGTGAGAGTGGGCAACCTTGTCTTGTTCCTGATCTTAGTGGAAATGGTTTCAGTTTTTCACCATTGAGGACAATGTTGGCTGTGGGTTTGTCATATATGGCCTTTATTATGTTGAGGAAAGTTCCCTCTATGCCTACTTTCTGCAGGGCTTTTCTCATAAATGGGTGTTGAATTTTGTCGAAGGCTTTCTCTGCATCTATTGAGATGATCATATGGTTTTTCTCCTTCAATTTGTTAATATGATGTATCATGTTGATTGATTTGCATATATTGAAGAATCCTTGCATTCCTGGAATAAACCCCACTTGATCATGGTGTATGATCCTTTTAATGTGCTGTTGGATTCTGTTTGCTAGTATTTTGTTGAGGATTTTTGCATCTGTGTTCATCAGTGATATTGGCCTGTAGTTTTCTTTCTTTGTGACATCTTTGTCTGGTTTTGGTATCAGGGTGATGGTGGCCTCGTAGAATGAGTTGGGGAGTGTTCCTCCCTCTGCAATATTTTGGAAGAGTTTGAGAAGGATAGGTGTTAGCTCTTCTTTAAATGTTTGATAGAATTTGCCTGTGAAGCCATCTGGTCCTGGGTTTTTGTGTGTTGGAAGATTTTTAATCAGTTTCAATTTCAGTGCTTGTGATTGGTCTGTTCATATTTTCTATTTCTTCCTGGTTCAGTCTCGGCAGGTTGTGCATTTCTAAGAATTTGTCCATTTCTTCCAGGTTGTCCATTTTATTGGCATAGAGTTGCTTGTAGTAATCTCTCATGATCGTTTGTATTTCTGCAGTGTCAGTGGTTACTTCTCCTTTTTCATTTCTAATTCTATTGATTTGAGTCTTCTCCCTTTTTCTCTTGATGAGTCTGGCTAATGGTTTATCAATTTTGTTTATCTTCTCAAAGAACCAGCTTTTAGTTTCATTGATTTTTGCTATCGTTTCCTTCATTTCTTTTTCATTTATTTCTGATCTGATCTTTATGATTTCTTTCCTTCTGCTAACTTTCGGGTGTTTTTGTTCTTCTTTCTCTAATTGCTTTAGGTGCAAGGTTAGGTTGTTTATTCGAGATGTTTCCTGTTTCTTGATGTAGGCTTGTATTGCTATAAACTTCCCTCTTAGAACTGCTTTTACTGCATCCCATAGGTTTTGGGTCGTTGTGTCTCCATTGTCATTTTTTTCTAGGTATTTTTTGATTTCCCGTTTGATTTCTTCAGTGATCACTTCGTTATTAAGTAGTGTATTGTGTAGCTTCCATGTGTTTGTATTTTTTACAGATCTTTTCCTGTAATTGATATTTAGTCTCATAGCATTGTGGTCGGAGAAGATACTTGATACGATTTCAATTTTTTAAATTTACCAAGGCTTGATTTGTGACCCAAGATATGATCTATCCTGGAGAATGTTCCATGAGCACTTGAGAAAAATGTGTATTCTGTTGTTTTTGGGTGGAATGTCCTATAAATATCAATTAAGTCCATCTTGTTTAATGTATCATTTAGAGCTTGTGTTTCCTTATTTATTTTCATTTTGGATAATCTGTCCATTGGTGAAAGTGGGGTGTTAAAGTCCCCTACTATGATTGTGTTACTGTCGATTTCCCCTTTTATGGCTGTTAGTATTTGCCTTATGTATTGAGGTGCTCCTATGTTGGGTGCATAAATATTTACAATTGTTATATCTTCTTCTTGGATCGATCCCTTGATCATTATGTAGTGTCCTTCTTTGTCTCTTGTAATAGTCTTTATTTTAAAGTCTATTTTGTCTGATATGAGAATTGCTACTCCAGCTTTCTTTTGATTTCCATTTGCATGGAATATCTTTTTCCATCCCCTCACTTTCAGTCTGTATGTGTCTCTAGGTCTGAAGTGGGTCTCTTGTAGACAGCATATATATGGGTCTTGTTTTTGTATCCATTCAGCCAGTCTGTGTCTTTTGGTGGGAGCATTTAATCCATTTACATTTAAGGTAATTATCGATATGTATGTTCCTATTCCCATTTTCTTAAATGTTTTGGGTTTGTTATTGTAGGTGTTTTCCTTCTCTTGTGTTTCTTGCCTAGAGAAGTTCCTTTAGCATTTGTTGTAAAGCTGGTTTGGTGGTGCTGAACTCTCTCAGCTTTTGCTTGTCTGTAAAGGTGTTAATTTCTCCATCAAATCTGAATGAGATCCTTGCTGGGTAGAGTAACCTTGGTTTTAGGTTTTTCTCCTTCATCACTTTAAGTATATCCTGCCACTCCCTTCTGGCTTGCAGAGTTTCTGCTGAGAGATCAGCTGTTAACCTTATGGGGATTCCCTTGTGTGTTATTTGTTGTTTTTCCCTTGCTGCTTTTAATAGGTTTTCCTTATATTTAATTTTTGATAGTTTGATTAATATGTGTCTCAGTGTGTTTCTCCTTGGATTTATCCTGTATGGGACTCTCTGTGCTTCCAGGACTTGATTAACTATTTCCTTTCCCATATTAAGGAAGTTTTCAACTATAATCTCTTCAAATATTTTCTCAGTCCCTTTCTTTTTCTCTTCTTCTTCTGGGACCCTATGATTCTAATGTTGGTGCATTTAATGTTGTCCCAGAGGTCTCTGAGACTGTCCTCAGTTCCTTTCATTCTTTTTTCTTTATTCTGGTCTGCAGTAGTTATTTCCACTATTTTATCTTCCAGGTCACTTATCCGTTCTTCTGCCGCAGTTATTCTGCTATTGATCCCATCTAGAGTATTTTTAATTTCATTTATTGTGTTTTTCATCATTGCTTGGTTCCTCTTTAGTTCTTCTACGTCCTTGTTAAATGTGTCTTGCATTTTGTCTATTCAATTTCCAAGATTTTGGATCATCTTTACTATCATTATTCTGAATTCTTTTTCAGGTAGACTGCCTATTTCCTCTTCATTTGTTAGGTCTGGTGTGTTTTGACCCTGCTCCTTCACCTGCTGTGTGTTTTTTTGTCTACTCATTTTGCTTATCTTACTGTGTTTGGGGTGTCCTTTTCACAGGCTGCAGGTTCGTAGTTCCCGTTGTTTTTGGTATCTGTCCCCAGTGGCTAAGGTTGGTTCAGTGGGTTGTGTAGGTTTCCTGGTGGAGGGGACTAGTGCCTGTGTTCTGGTGGATGTGGTTGGATCTTGTCTTTCTGGTGGGCACGTCCACGTCTGGTGGTGTGTTTTGGGGCGTCTGTGGCCTTATTATGATTTTAGGAAGCCTCTCTGTTAATGGATGGGGCTGTGTTCCTGTCTTGCTAGTTGTTTGGGATAGGGTGTCCAGCACTGTAGCTTGCTGGTCCTTGAGTGAAGCTGGGTCTTGATGTTGAGATGGAGATCTCTGAGAGATTTTCCCCGTTTGGTATTACGTGGAGCTGGGAGGTCTCTTGTGGACCAGTGTCCTGAAGTTGGCTCTCCCACCTCAGAGGCACAACCCTGATGCCTGGCTGGAGCACCAAGAACCTTTCATCTACACGGCTCAGACTTTTGGGAGGTCTGACGTCTTCTGCCAGCGTTCAGTGGGTGTTCTGTAGGAGCAGTTCCACGTGTAGATGTATTTCTACTGTATCTGTGGGAAGGAAGGTGATCTCCGCATCTTACTCTTCCGCCATCTTGCCCAGACCCTCCTCTAATGTATTTTTGATTCCAGTTATGGTGTAGTTCATCTCTGTTTGGGACGCAGCAAAAGAGTTCTAGGAAGGAAGTTTTTAGCAATTCAATCTCACCTCAAGAAACAAGAAAAATCTCAAATAAAAAATTTAACCTTACACCTCAAACAACAAGAGAAAGAAGAACAAATAAGACCCAAAGTCAGGAGAATGAAAGAAATCACAGAGATCAGAGCAGAAATAAATGAAATAGAAATGATGAAAACAATATCAAAAATCAATGAAACTAAAAGCTGGCTCTTTGAGAAGATAAACAAAATTGATAATCCGTTAGCCATACTCATCAAGAAAATAAAGGAGAAGACACAAATCAATACAATTCGAAATGAAAAAGGAGAAATGACAACTGACACCATAGAAATACAAAGGATTATAAGTGACTACTACAAACTCTATGCCTATAAAATGGACAACCACGAAGAATGGACAAATTCTTGGAAAAGTACAATTTTACGAGACTGAACCAGGAAGAATTAGAAAATATAAACGGACCTATCACAAGTAATGATATTGAAACTCTAATTAAAATCTTCCAACAAACAAAAGTCCAGGACCAGATGGCTTCATAGGTGAATTCTATTAAACATTTCAAGAAGAGCTAACACCAATCCTTCTCAAGCTCTTTCAAAAAATTGCAGAGTGAGGAACACTCCCAAATTCATTCTACAAGGCAACCATCACCCTGATACCAAAATCAAAGGTATCACAAAAACAGAAAACTACAGACAAATATCACTGATGAATATAGATGCAAAAATCGTGAACAAAATACAAGCAAACAGAATCCAACAACATATTAAAAGGATCATACACCATGATCAAGTGGGAATTATCCCAGGAATGAAAGGATTCTTCAATATACACAAATCAAAAAATGTGATATACCATATTAACAAATTAAGGAACAAAAGCTACATGATCATCTCAATAGATGCAGAGAAAGCTTTTGACAAAATTTAACACTCATTTATGATAAAAACTCTCCAGAAAATGGGCATAGAGGGAATCTACCTCAACATAATAAAGGCCATATATGACAAACCCACAGCAAATATCATACTCAGTGGTGAGAAACTAAAAGCATCTCCGTTAAGATCAGGAACAAGACAAGGATATCCAGTCTTGCCACACTTATTCAACATAGTTTTAGAAGTCCTAGCCAAGGTGATCAGAGAAGAAAAAGAAATAAATTGAATACAAATTGGAAAAGAAGTAAAACTCTCACTGTTTGCAGATGACAAGATACTATACATAGAAAATCCTAAAAACACCACTCGAAAACTACTAGAACTAATCAATTAATTTGGTAAGGTTGCAGCATACAAAATTAATGCACAGAAATCTCTGGCATTACTCTACATTAAACATGAAAAATCATAAAGCTAAATTAAGTAAACAATCCCTTTTACCATCACAACAAAAAGAATAAAATACCTAGGATAAACCTACCTAAGGAGGCAAAAGACTTGTACTCAGAAAACTATAAAACACTGATGATAGAAATCAAAGATGCCACAAACAGATGGAGAAATATACCATGCTCTTGGATTGGAAGAATCAATAATGTGAAAATGACTATACTACGCAAAGCAGTCTACAAATTCAGTGCAATCCCTATCAAATTACCAATGGCATCCTTCACAGAATTAGAAAAATGTAATTACAATTTGTATGGAAACACAGAAGACCCATAATAGTCAAAGCAATCTTGAGAAAGAAAAACTGAGCTGGAAGAATCAGGCTCCTGACTTCAAGCTATAGTATAAAGCTACAGTAATCAAGACAGCATGGTACTGTTGCAAAAACAGAAATATAGAGTAATAGTGCAGGATAGAAAGCCCAGAAATGAACCCACGCACATATAGTCACCTAATTTATGACAAAGGAGACAAGAACATACAATGGAGAAAAGACAGCCTCTTCAAAAAGTGGTGCTGGGAAAACTGGACAGCCCTATGTAAAAGAATGAAATTAGAACACTAGCCAACACCATACAGAAAAATAAACTCCAAATAGATTAAAGACCTAAATGTAAGACCAGACATTATAAAACCCTTAGAGGAAAACATAGGAAAAACACACTTTTACATAAACCACAGCAATATCTTTTTTGACCCACCTCCTAGAGAAATGAAAAAAACACAAAAATAAACAAATGGGACCTAGTTAAACTTAAAAGCTTTTGCACAGCAAAGGAAACGATGAACAAGATGAAAAGACAACCCTCAGAATGGGAAAAGCAATGGACAAAGGGTTAATCTCCAAGTTATACAAACAGCTCATGGAGCTCAATTAAAAAAAAAAAAAAAAAAAAAAACAACCAACCCAAGTAAAAAATGGGCAGAAGACCTAAATAGACATTTCACAAAAGAAGACATAGAGATGGCCAAGAGGCACATGCAAAGATGCTCAATATCACTAATTATTAAAGAGATGCAACTCAAAACTACAATGAGGTATCACCTCACACTGGTCAGAATGGCCATCATCAAAAAATCTACAAACGGTAAATGCTGGAGAGGGTGTGGAGAAAAAGTAAGCTTTTTGCACTGTTGGTGGGAATGTAAATTGATACAGCCACTATGGAGAACAGTATGGAGGTTCCTTAAGAAACTAAAAATAGAACTACCATATGACCCAAAAATACCACTCCTGGGCATATACCCTGAGAAAACCATAATTCAAAAGGACACATGAACCACAATGTTCATTGCAGCACTATTTACAATAGCCAAGACATGGAAACAACCTAAAAGTCCAACAATAGATGAATGGTTAAAGAAGATGTGGTACATATATACAACCGAATATTACTCAGCCATAAAAAGGAATGAAACTGGGTCCTTTGTAGAGACGTGGATGGACCTAGAGACTGTCATACAGAGTGAAGTAAGACAGAAAGAGAAAAACAAATACCGTATATTAACACGTTTGTGGAATCTAGAAAAATTCTACAGATGAACCTATTTGTAGGTCAGGAATAGAGACGTAGACGTAGATAACGGATGTGTGGACACAGAGGGGAAGGGGAGGGTGGGACGAATTGGGAGATTAGGTTTGACATAAATACACTACCATGTGTAAAATATATAGCTAGTGGGAACCTGCTGTATAGCACAGGGAGCTTAGCTCGGTGCTCTGTGATGACCTAGATGAGTGGGATGGGGGTGTGGGAGGGAGGTCCAAAAGGGTGGGGACATAGGTGTATGTATAGCTGATTTATTTCATTGTACAGCAGAAACTAACACAACATTGTAAAGCAATACTCCAATAAATAAATAAATAAGGCAGTGTGTATGTGTTAATCCCAAACTCCCAATCTATCCCTCCCAACGCATCCTCCCTGGTAACCATAAGTTTGTTCTCTAAGTCTGTGAGTCTGTTTCTGTTTTACAAATAAGTTCGTTTGTATCATTAGTTTTAGATTCATATAAGTGATATCATATGATATTTGTCTTTCTCTGTCTGACTTACTTCACTTAGTATGATAATCTCCAAGTACAACCATGTTGCTGCAAATGGCATTATTTCATTCTTTTTAAAGGCTGAGTACTATTCCATTGTACATATGTATCACATCTTCTTTATCCATTCATCTGCCAATGGACATTTAGGTTGCTCTCATGTCTTGGCTATTGTAAACAGTGCTGCAACGAACATTAGGGTGCATGTATCCTTTGAGCCCATGTTTTTCTCCAAATATATGCCCAGGAGTGGGATTGCTGGATCATATGGTAGCTCTATTATTAGGTTTTAAGGAACTTCCATACTGTACTGTTCTCCACAATGGCTGTACCAATTTACATTTCCACTTACAGCGTAGAAGGGCTCCCCTTTCTCCACACCCTCTCCAGCATTTATTATTTGTAGGCTTGTTTTTATGGTTTCTTCCTATTTGGATTTTTTAAATTGGGGTATAGTTGCTTTACAATGTTGTGTTAGTTTCTCCTGTACAGTGAAGTAAATCAGCTATATGTATACATATATCCCCCCCCTTTTTTGATTTCCTTCCCATTTAGATCACCACAGAGCACTCAGTAGAGTTCCCTGTGCTATACAGCAGGTTCTCATTAGTTATCTATTTCATACATATTAGTGTATATATGTCAATCCCAATCTCTCAGTTCATCCCACACCCTCTTTCCCCCCTTGGTGTCCATACATTTGTTCTCTACGTCTGTATCTGTATTTCTGCCTTGCAAACAGGTTCATCTGTACCATTTTTCTAGATTCCATGTATACATGTTAATATACAATATTTTTGTTTTTCTCTTTCTGACTACTTCACTCTTTATGACAGTCTCTAGGTCCATCCACGTCTCTACAAACGGCCCAATTTTGTTCGTTTTTATGGCTAATATTCCATTGTATATATATACCACATCTTCCTTATCCATTCATCTTTTGATGGACATTTAGGTTGCTTCCATGACCTGGCTATTGTTAATAGTGCTGCAATGAACATTGGGTGTATGTGTATTTTTTAATTATGGTTTTCTCAGGGTATATACCCAGTAGGGTATATGCCCAGTATATTTCTGGGTCATATGGTAGTTCTATTTTTAGTTTTTTAAGGAACCTCCATACTGTTCTCCATAGCATCTGTATCAATTTACATTCCCACCAACAGTGCAAGAGGGTGCCCTTTTCTCCACACCCTTTCCAGCATTTATTTTTTGTAGATTTTTTGATGATGGCCATTCTGACAGTGTGAGGTGACATCTTATTGTAGTTTTGATTTGCATTTCTCTAATAATTAGTGATGTTGAGCATATTTTCATGTGCCTCTTGGCCATCTGTATGTCTTCTTTGTAGAAATGTCTATTTAGGTCTTTGGCTCATTTTTTTATTGGGTTGTTATTTTGATATTGAGGCACATGAACTGTTTGTATATTTTTGAAACTAATCTGCTGTCAGTCTCATCATTTACAAATATTTTCTCCCATTCTGTGGGTTGTCTTTTCATTTAGTGTATGTATTTCATTTAGTCTTCCTTTGCTGTGCAAAAACTTTTGAGTTTAATTAGGTCCCATTTGTTTATTTTTGTTTTTATTTACATTGCTCTAGGAGACGGATTGCAAAAGATCTTGCTGCTATTTATGTCAAAGTGTGTTCTGCCTATGTTTTTCTGTAAGAGATTTATCGTATCCAGTCTTACATTTACGTCTTTAATCCATTTTGAGTTTATTTTTGTGTATGGTATTAAATAGTATTCTAATTTCATTTTTTACATGTAGCTCTCCAGTTTTCCTAGCACCATTTATTGAAGAGACTGTTTTTCCTCCATCGTATTGTCTTGCCTCCTTTTTCATAGATTAATTGACCATAGGTGTGTGGGTTTATTTCTGGGCTTTCTGTCCTGTTCCATTGATCTATATTTCTGTTTTTGTGCCAGTACCATACTGTTTTGATGACTATAGCTTTGTAGTATAGTCTTAAGTCAGGGAGTCTGATTCCTCCAGCTCCATTTTTCTTTTTCAAGATTGCTTTGGGTATTCGTGGTCTTTTGTGTCTCCATACAAATTTTAAGATTTTTTGTCCTAGTTCTGTGAAAACTGCCATTGGTAATTTGATAAGGATTGCATTGTGTCTGTAGATTGCTTTGGGTAGCATAGTCACTTTTATATTATAGATTCTTCCAATCCAAGAACATGGTATTTCTCTCCACCTGTTTGTGCCATCTTTGATCTCTTTCATCAACATCTTATAGTTTTCATAGTGCAGGTTTTTTGCTTCCTTAAGAAAGTTTATTCCTAGGTATTTTATTCTTTTTGATATAATGTTTAATGGGATTGTTTCCTCAATTTTTCTTTCTGATCTTTTGTTGTTCGTGTATAGAAATGAAGCAGAGTTCTGTGTATTAATTTTGTATCCTGCAACATTACCAAATTCACTGATGAGATCTAGTAGTTTTCTGGTAGCATCTTTACAATTTTTTATGCATAATATCAGTGACAGTTTTACTTCTTCTTTTCCAATTTGTGTTTCTTTATTTTTTTTCTTCTCTGATTGCCGTGGCTGGGACTTCCAAAACCCAGTCAGATCTTGATATTATTTTTCAGTCTGTACTCTAATATTTTTCTTTATATATTCTTAATCCTTATAATAGATCAACTGTTGATTTAAGAAATTCTGGGTTCCCATGCCCTGAATTTCTTAACTTAGTTTTGCCTGTGACAGTGCAGAAGACATTGAATATTTGTGACCAACATCACATCCTGTGTGCTGGTGTGCAGGCAGTTCTTCACACTGGACAGCTCACCCTCTCAGCCCATAGTGTAACAGGAAAAAACTCAGCATCTTCCATTCTAGGCTTGGGATTAACCCCCAGGTGTTTGAGCCTCCAAATTTTGTCCTCTATTATCTATATTCCACTGCTATTCTACTGTTATTCTTGCTGGAAAATTAAATGTCTACATAGCAACTATGAGTTTGTTTTTTTCTGGCACCAGTAGCCTGAAATTCACCTTTATCTCTCCTCCACCAGGTAGGTATCCCTGGATTGTTTGTAGGAAGAGTAAGGCTAAAGCATGACAAAATGGTAAAAGTTATCTGTTTCTGGAAGCCCAATTAGTTAGAAAATATAGATTAGCTTCATACTATACCTCAATTTGTCTCCCTCTTGGCTATTATCAGTTACTTTATACTGGGTTCTATTTCCAGATCAATCACTAATGAGCTCTGGTATCTTGGGAAATTCATTTTGTCCCATAATGCCTCAACTTTCCCCATCAATAAATGGGGAGATTTGGATTATATTAGGTAATTTCTCTTTCTTTCTGCTCTAATCTTATTTGACTCTGACTTATAAATGAATAAGGAGACTTTTATTTACCACTGTTTACAAAAAGCACAAGTTTCTCAACATTTTCCCTCCCAAACGATGTCATAATATTTTAGGGCTATGACCCTCAAAATTTTTCTACCTCAATAAACATGAAATATAACATCCACAGTTGTGACATGCTTCCAGAAATGGCCAGAGCTGCATGTAATTTCTTTTTTGCTTTCTCTAATCTCAGCCGTTTTTCTCCCACTCAAGAATGTATAGTACATAAAAGGGGTTTAAGAGTGATATTATTTGGAAAACCCTGAATCATTGTTGTATATGTATAAAATAAGTAAATTATTTGTAACATTGGGACTTTATAATTGTTAGAAAATTCCTGGTGACACAGCTTATGGCTAGCTGATCACAACACACATGTGTGTCATTGAGGTGTAGAAACACTATTGTGAAGGTTAGTGGACTGGCCATAGGGAGATTTGGGGTTTTAGTTCCAGCTCTTACATTAGCTAATTGTGTTGTCTTGGGGAAAATACTTTGTCTCTCTGAGCTTCAGAATCTTCTCATGTGAAATGAGGAGACTGACTTAAATAATCTTTTTTGTTTCTGTTATATCTATCCTTCTCTAAGGATGAGGACATTCTGTAGTTTGCATACTATCCCTCCCATTCCCTCTTTTCCCTGACCCATTGCCTAAGATCAGAAAAGCACTGCCTTTCTTTCTTTATCCCTGCCATTGTGCAGCATTATACAAATTATTTAATCTTTATGAATCTCCCTTTCCCCGGCTGTGAAGTCAGGAGACTTCTACCCACCTCACTGGGCTGTTGTCAGGATTGATTTATAAAAATCTATATAAGGCACTCAGCATGGTACCTAGCCCCCAGTTAGTACTGGATACATGGATATATGAACTTTTCTTTCCCCATTTTCAGTTTCACTTCCTTCACCACCTTTTATTCTTTCCCACTCCCTGCTCTCTCCCTTACACCTATGCGCTCTGTGTTCCATTCTTTTCTTATTTCTGAGCAACAACTTCTGTCCCAATGCATGCCTTTATAGTCACACAATCTACTTCCTGCTCTTTCTTCCATTCCTCCTAGAACTGATAAAAACTGTTATTAAACAATTATTTTTACAGTTGCTAAATAATTGTCTTTCCTGCTAGACTTTATGCCCCAAGAGTGTGTGTGTGTGTGTGTGTGTGTGTGTGTGTGTGTGATAGACATATTAATAAATATTTGTTGAGTTAAAGAATGACCCCATTTCAATTAGCTACCACACTGACATTGATTAGGCGACTAAGGATATTCCTTGTGATATATCAGAAGCACTGCTTACCAGAACATTCTAGTAGATGTGGGGGGAAACGCATACATTTTATTTGGTCTGTTTTTCATTTTATATTTTTCTCCTTTCTTATTTTAGTCTTAATTGAGAAAGTGATGCAGAGAAAGCAGAAAATTTTTGTTATACGGAATTTTTATTCAAAGAAAATATACTTACCCAAGTCTATTTTTAACAGTGAGCATGTTGGACCCACTATGTGTATTAATATATATGCAACATCAAACTCTGGGGTAGAAGTGGGAGGGAACATGGTTCACTGTCTTACAGTCAGCACATCTTCAATTCCCAGATGAGAAAACTGAAAGGAGAAATGTTGAGTTGGTTAAAATACTACAGGAAGTTAGTGACAGAATGGGAACCAGAACATGGTTCACAAACTAGAATGCTTTGATACTATCTATAATTGTTGATTTTAGTAAATTCTCAATGAATTTTAAGAATCATAATATGTACTAATACATTACATGGTCTGATGTGACACAATAAATTCTCAAAGTGCTTCTTAAGTTATGAATTTTGGTTTCTCCATCCCACTGTTACCATTAAGTAAAAGACAGTCCATGCAGTTAAGAGGTGGATACTGAGATATACTGAGGTAGATGTTATTTTAAAATTCTGATATTTACTTTTGATTATGAAACATAAATGGTCTTGGAATAAAATGTGAATTCTTGCAGCTTGTCCTTTCTTTTTACAGAGGTTCTGTGGAATTGACTTTTTTAACATTTTAATTCACCTTAGAAACAAGGTTGAAGCCACCAGCCCTGACTTTTAAAAGTAATTATATCTTTTCTGATAGTACCATTTAGCAATATGACAATTTTTAATCTGCAACTGTAAATACCAATATGGAAATCACCTAAATTAAACTAGTTTCATTCACTCTCATTAATTTATTTGGAATGCTTATATGAAGGCCTGTTAGGCATCTAACCTTGAGCTGAATGTTGTAGGAGATACCATAAGTGGTCAAGATATCCCAGGTTCTTCAACTGGCTTACACTGTAGATGAGGAGACAAAGCATCCAAGCCTAAAGCTGCCAAAGATATTTTTTCAAAGTAAATGTTATTAGAATTTAGAAGAAAAAAAGTTTTTCATTAGCTTGAGATCTGAACCCATGAGATCATGAGCAAAGACAGTTTTTTATTTTTATTTATTTGTTTATCTACATATTTAATTATTTTTGCCAGGAAAGATTATTCAGTATTTGAAGTTTTTGTTCTGGGAAACAGAGATTACTTTAGATATGTTGTTGCAGACAGCAGAACTTTGACAAAGAGCAAAAATATAGAAAGTAAGTTGGTTCAGAATAAGAGAAATTCTCATAACAACTAGAGTGTTCTTACACGTAGAGTCCTTGTATTAGAAATATTTCATAAAAGGGCCTCAATTAGGTAGGAAGAAAATCTAGATAATAATCTTAACTCTAGGATGCAAATTTATCATTTTTAATTATTCTGATAATTTCTATATGATATTTAATTATCAGGTAGGTGAAATCATCTAGGTTTTTAATTTCTCAATTCTTAGTTATTCATATGAGACACGACAGCTATTTTTAACTTTTTATCTGAAGACTTTCATCATCTAATTTTGACTTGCAGAAAACCTCCAACTTCCATATTAAATGACCACCAAAAATTCCCGAAAGCAGATTTTCCCATTGAGGAAAGGATAGTATTATACCATTTGCTTTCTTCAGCCCATACAAGGAGGCCAAAAGAGGAGAAAGAAGTAGAATAAGTTGGGGGGGGGCCAGGAAAGAGCTGATAGCAGGAAAGAGTGGGCTAATCAACACAAGGTTGAGGAAGCCATAAATACTACTGACTGACCTACAGAAATGCAAAGGTGCAATTAGTTGTCTTCCTGTCTGCTGGGAAAGAAGGCTTGTTGTGCATCTTTTCTTTGTGACTTCTGGAGCTGCTCAAGAGCTATATTTCTCTTTCTAGTGAGAGGGTTGTGAAATAATCTTCAATGTACATGCCTGAAGTTTATCATGACTTCTCTGAACAATATTCTTGGACATCAACTTCATCCTCACATGACTGACATAGATTTCTTACTGGTCTTTATTTCGAGTACTAAAGCCCAGACAAAAATCTCAGTCCAGTAAAATGAGGGTCTTATGTTATTTGCTTTTATCTGCAGGCTCTGGGGCTTAGACTTTTTTGAGATATTACTAGCTATTGGTTCTCTCTTGGATTTACCACTTGGTTAATTTAGACACTATAATTCTGTGGCAGACACTTTTGTCTGCCTATCTAACAACAATTACTCTCTTATTACTTGTTAAGAGAATCTTAGTTTTGAACCATGTGTGGTTCTGAATTTTTATGAGTGGTCCAGTGCCCAGACTCAAGAACTGAATTTTGATTAATATAAGCCAATCCTGGTAATTTCATTCTCTCTACAGTGATTTGCTTAGGAAGTATCATATCAGACTATTCTAGCTAATAAGAACTAAGACACTGTCTGGGATAGGAGATTTCTTAGAAGGAGAATGATTTCTTAGAAGGGAGAGATGGTCTGTTTTCTATTTTTCCACTTTTATGTATGAATATTTGATGCCTGAAATTTACTGTACTTATTTGCAAGAATGAAGAAATTTTGTGAACACCCTGATGATGATGTGAGAGGCACACAAAGACTTTAACTGATAGAGAAACCAGGAAGTCCATGTCTCCCTTCACACCAGAACATGGTCATTGAATGCAATAGCAGGCAGAACCACAAGCATTAAAAAAATTGTTCTTTCTTTCTAACTGAATAGATACCATTGAATTTGTGTAAGTTCAGTATGCATATGATGCCACTCACTGTACCTAGTTACATTTAGAGTTTGGTGTGCTTTTACCAAACACACCATTAATCAAATTTACCATTTTTTTCCCACAACAAATGATTTAAAGTAAATTTTACTAACCTTAGTAATCTTAATTACATAATCCTAATTTTAGCCTGGCTGTATTACTTCCACTGTGACCTTGTACTCTAGTTCTGATAACTGGGTTCTTGCCTTATTTCTGTAGCCTAGTGCCTATCTGATCACATTTCTACTCATTGGGCTGTTATCTTGATTTTTTTTTCTTTTTTTATTTATGTATATTTGATATACAATATTATATGCTACAGGTGTACAATATAGTGATTCACAACTTTAAAGGCTAAACTCCGTTTATAGTTAGTATAAAATATTGGCTATATTCCCTGTGTTGTACAATATAATCTTGCAGCTTATTTTATACCTAATAGTCTGTTTCTCTTATTCCCCTACCCCTATATTGTCCCTCCCCACTTCCCTTTCCTCACAGGTAACCACTAGTTTTTTCTCTATATCTGTCAGTCTGCTTCTTTTTTGTTACATCACTAGTTTGTTGTAATTTTTAGATTCCACATATAAGGGGTATTATATAGTATTTGTCTTTCTCTGTGTGACTTATTTCACTTAGCATAATACTCTCCAAGTCAATCCATGTTGCTGCAAATGGCAAAATTTCATTTATCCTGATGGCTTAGTAGTATTCCATCTGTTTACTTATTCATTCATCTGTTGTTGGACACTTAGGTTGCTTCCATACCTTGGTAATTGTAAATAATGCTGCTATGAATGTTGGGGTGCTTGTGTCTTTTTGAATTAGTGTTTTTGGTTTTGTTGGATATATACCCATGAGTGGAATTGCTGGGTCATATAGTAGTTCTATTTTTAGCTTTTTGAGAAATCTCCATATTGTTTTTCACAGTGGCTGCACCAATCTAAATTCCCACCAACAGTGTGCAAGTGTTCCCTTTTCTCCACATCCTTGTCAATATTTTTTATTTGTGTTCTTTTTGATGATAGCCATTCTGAGAGGTGTGAGGTGATATCTCATGGTTTTGATTTGCATTTCCCAGGTGATTAATGATGTTGAGCACCTTTTCATGTGCCTGTTTGCCATCTGCATGTCCTCTTTGGGAAAATGTCTATTTAGGTCTTCTGCCCATGTTTTAACTGGGGTTTTGGTTTTTTTGATTCTGAGTTGTATGAGCTGTTTATATATGTTGGATATTAACCCCTTATTGGTCATATCATTTGCAAATATTTTCTCCCATTCAGTAGGTTGTCTTTTCATTTTGTCAATGGTTTTCTTTGCTGTGCAAAAGCTTTTAAGTCTAATTAAGTCCCATTTGTTTATTTTTGCTTTTCTTCTTTTTTTCGAAGGTGGATCCAAAAAATATGTCTCTGATTTATGTCACAGAATGTTCTGCCTGTGTTTTCCTCTAGGAGTTTTATGTTATCTGGTTTTACATTTCGGTCTGTATTTCATTTTGAGTTTATTTTTGTATACAGTGTTAGAGAACGTTTTAATTGCATTCTTTTACATGTAGCTTTCTAGTTTTCCCAGCACCACTTATTGAAGAGACAGTCTTTTCCCTATTGTATATTCTTGCCTTTGTCATAGATTAAGTGACCACAGGTGCATGGGTTTCTCTCTGGGCTTTCTATCCTGTTCCATTCATCTATGTGCCTGTTTCTGTACCAGTACAATACTGTTTTGACTACTGTAGCTTTGTGGTATAGTCTGAACTTTTACCTACGTTATCCTGCTGCAACTTTAGATCTGGCTCCCAATACCTCTCTCTTGTAGGAAAAGTAGTATATTTATAGATGTAACTATCTATAAAGCCAATTCATGTAATCTCAAGGGTTTAATAACAAAGGGATACTGATACTTGTATAAGAACATGACCGATGTCTACCTGACTATGTGAATGAAGATCATGGCCGAAGCTGAGCAGACAAATTATCTTATACAGCAAACCAAACTTGTATGATGCAGAACCTGACACATTTATCTATCATGTATCAAATTAAAATCAGGTTCAAAGTCATAAATGTTGCCACGATGAACAATTCAATATCTATCAAAATAATTGTCACTTTATGGAGGTCTGTGACAGCTCTGACATGCTGAATAAAAGAATATACTTACAATATGCTGGGATAAGTCATTATCAAGTAGATTCTAATTTAATTGATCTGGAATTGGGCTCTTGGGATTGGTATTTTTTTAAAAGTTTCCTGGGTTAATCTAATGTACAGTTAGGTTGAGAACCATTGGTATTGAAAGAAAAATAGTATGAAGGTTTTTTAGGAAGGAGCTACACTCATGATGAAATTCTACTTTAAGTCAAAAAAGAAGAGTTTCCATACCTATTCTAACCATTTCTAGTTAGTAGAAGAGCAAAAATTATGTATGTTGAAGTTAGGTGGTGGTAGAAATATATTTGATTTTAGCATGAGTTCAAGCTTTACACTGGCACATTAGGTCAATCATTTGTCTTGGTTGTCTCTTCTTGTACCTGCTATGACATCTCCCTCTTCTGGACCTTCTGTAGTTATTTGCATGGCCATGTCTTTATAGCTATAATCTTTATATTATCTATACTTGGGAGCTTTCCTGAATTGTCCTAAGATATTGTGTATCCTGGAGGACAAGGATTGTTACCTTTTCACCTTTGTCCTTTACATAATAAATAATAAGTGCTTAATAAATATTTGTTGACTAAATAGATATAATAGTTAATAATTCAGCCTTTTCAACAATTAAAACTGGTTCTTCCTTATCAGTCAAAACAGTAAGATTAGGCTGTAATTGCCTGAGGTAAAGTGCTGGTGATTAAAAGTATGACCTGATGTCATTTTCACTTATAACCTTTAGAAAAGTTAAAATAAGGTCATGTGAAGAAGTGTCATAAAAAGAATTACATAGAACCTTTGTATTATAGTTGGTTATGTTGCACAGCACGTAAGTGAAATCTATCAGTAAACACTATTTGAGTATTTCTTTCAATTTAGTTCTTATTTTCCATTCTAACATTTTCAGGATAGATATAAATGGAAATGTCATATGCAAAGATACAGAGAAACATTAAAATCCTTCTTGAGAGCTCTATGTAACCAGCAACTTTGACTTATCTTCTATAGTAGAAGGCCCTGTTACATAAGCTAGGAGGCCCTATGAGTCAGTGTTCTGCTTTTGATGAGTTTCCATGGTTATGAGTTATTGAAATAGGAGTAGGGTTAGCCAGGCATACTTTTTCCCAAATAACACATAGCTGTTGAAAGTCCCGTTCATCTCTTTTAGATAGCTATCATTAATTAACCATGTAATTATGTGCCAGTCTCTATGCTGGACACTTCATTTATGTGATCTCATTTTTCCTCAAACAGGTTTGAAAGGTGGGAATTATTTTCTCCATGTTTTTGATGAAGAAACTGAGTCTCAGAGAGATTAAGTGGTTTTTCACAATAGTTCAGTTATAGAATACAATAACTCCTGGAGACCAAAGAGGATGTTAAATAATGGCCTGTTAATTAAGTTCACAACTAATATTGTTGAGTGCTGACATCTTGCATCTTGAATAGATCCAGTGTTTATAAGGTTAATTTGAGGATACATTAAAATGCATTATATCAATCATCCTATTTACCACAATTCAAATACTTATGACCTTTCCAGTTTAAGAAAAAAAATAAAGGACCACAAGTAGTTCCAACACCTTACATAATGCTCTTTGAGGCTACGGGTCTCATTGTCTAGAAATAGACTTCTATAATGTTGAATTCTCTAACATAAAGGAGAAATTCAAGCAGTCCTTGATTTTGGAGTCTGTGCCAATATATCATTAGGACTATGATATACCACTGGTGCTTCACTTTATGTTCTTTAGTTGTGTTTAGAAACAAAATGTGAGTGATACTGAGCCCTAGTATTGTCAAAACTATGTGTGGAAGGTATGGTCAGGAGAGGAGCTGCTTGAATAATTATGGTTGTTTACAAAGTATTAAAATTACCTTATTTGTTCTCAATAAAACCTTTTATTTAAAAAAAACTGTGTTGTCTCAGAATGTAGGTGTTATGTTGCCTTGATCATGTTATATGCAGCACATTTGCATTGGCTAAAAGATATGTCAGGTACCCATGGATGGGATTCTGAAGCAAAATGTAGAGAAGTAGAGAGTAGATAATGATGTTTGACACAGCAAAAAAAATGTGCTTATGAAACTTCAGATAAGAATCCAAAATGATGTGACATGGCCAGTCCAGGGAAGAGGTTCCTTCACTAGAGAGAACCTGCTTCTCTGAATCCTTAATAATCACTACTGCAATCATCAGTTGTCTTTTGATTTTTGGGGGGTTTTTTACAACTCATGGGTTGCCACACACAGCATTTTTTTACAATGGGGCTGGGTTTACCTTAGCTGGGCTTAAGGAATTATTTCCAAGAAGGAACCTTAACTAAAAACTGTCATCATTGCCCTCAAGCAAATAGTTAGTCAGAAAAAAATGATGGAGAAACTGTTCGTGTTGCCCAAATATCCCATGCTTTTTCAAATTACCGTGTTTTTACACATTTTCCACTATTTTTCCCCCTGGCAAAATTCTACATCTCTTTCAAGGTCCACTTTAGTGTTATGTCTACTTTAAAGTCTTTCCTTATCTCCTAAGGATAAATAAATCTCTCTTTTCTTTTAGACATTTTGAACACTTTATTGTTACCTTTATTTACAGCAATTATATTACAGCTGATGGTGTTTGGACGTGAATCTTCTGTAAGGTTTTAACCTAAATGAGACAACATAACCATAGACCACTTTTTTTCCTTCTGTGTCATACTTCAGTACCTATGATGTACAAAGTAGTGTGTCTTGTAAAATGTCACCTAGTTAATAAATGGAAAAACTGAGATGAGAAACCAAGCCTTTTTATTCGCAGCCTATGGCCATTCTGAAAGACCATGTGGCTGATATCATTTTGTTCTATTTCAACCAAATATTTTTTCTTTATAACTGACACATTAATCAAAAGCCTCTTGAGCAGCTATCATGCTTCCTAGTGGCAATCTGACTTCCAGCTTCCCAAACAATTTTCAGCAGTTTGGATATAGTATATTCTATTAGATTTAATGGACTTTGTGCTCTTTTCTTCGAGAATGTGCCATCTCTGAGGGAAAGCAAAGTCAATTCTTGGTGAATGGAGAGCTCTATAGTCAATTTCTGATTTTCTCCAATATTAAGTTTCTGTATTCATGTCTGTTTGTATGAATATGGTAGCACGTGTGTGAGTGGGAGGGAGAAACGCTTCGATTACACAGTGAGTCATCCAGATATTTTAGAAATGCTAAAGGTAATTATCTGTCCAGGATAATTGCTGTTTCATATGAACATAACAGGAAAAATTTAACTAAGTTTCTTTTTTATTTCCTCTGAAAGCAATTCCTCCATGCCAGACCCTTATAAAACAACAACAACAAAAAATCTACCCATTTCCCAAAATCTCAAGAAATCAAAGAAAACTAGGGTTTAGTAATGATCTAATCATAAAGTGTGCAATTTTAAAATTACAAGTAAGTCAAGAAATGCTCCTAGCCACCACTCCAACCAGAATATCCATGACTATTCTATAGAAAAAATATTGAATTGGGAGGTGGCGAAGATCATCCACTAGATTGTAAAATGTGTGGGGATAAAAAGGCTAAATGAAAGTTATTTTACCACTCATGATCCTGTGCACCTGGATGACTGGAATGTTAGTGGACAAAGAGCTAGAGTCTTTGAAATGTTTTGACAAGACAGGGAAGGTCACCACCTGAGGCTGCACAGAACACAGAGGATTGGGTTAATGGTTGCTGGCAAGTTTTTCTCAGAGCAACGCAGTCTCAGGATTTAATCAGAGCTCCCTGCTGAGAGTACGGTAATGTTTACTGCAAATGGAATCAATGAAAACAACATTTTGAGAGAGATCGAAGCTGCCTTGTTTTATTAAATGTTCAAAGTTGATGTGACATTTGCTCTATTATGAATAATCACTGAGTCTCAGGTCAGGTCCACAGGATGGAAACACTAAAAATGACACAGGTAAAGGAGATGTTATTTTAGACTTTTGCTCTCCAATTATTGGAAACTGGATATTAGTTATTGTATTCAACAACTCATCTTAAGCCTATTTCAGGTTTGGATAAAGTACTTTTTTAAAAAGACGATGCTTGCATTATGAACAACTAAATTGAATGTTTCTGCTATCCTGGGGAATGCAAAGTAAGTGATAATTCGAGTAGTAAAGGGTTTTATATCAATGCCTGCTTTCTACCCTACATTGCCCCCCTCAAATACAGCAATATGCGATTCTACATATAACCTTTATGAGGCAGTGGTCATGCCTACTTTGATTCACATCTGGGTCATATCTCCAGGGTTCAATAAAGGGCCAAGAGCATAGTAAACTACTCAAAAATTATTTGTTGAACAGATGAATGATTAAAAGCCGATAAGGAGGAGGAATCAAGATGGTAGCATACGAAGATCCTGAACTCACCTCTTTCCACAGACACAACAAATCTGCAACTACATATGGGATAATTCCCACTGAAAGGGACCTGAAAACTGGATGAACAGAGCAACAGAACCTCCACAATAAAGGGTAAAAGGACAGTATTGATACAGATAGGAGAGGAAGAGATATGGTCTTGTCAAGGGGAAAAAAAAATTTCAGTCACAGTGATCAACAGTCAGGAGGGATCACAAAGGTTGAGATTTTACCCTGAGGAACTAAGGATTTGAGCACCACATCAGGCACCACAAACCTTAGATTCTGCACAAAAGAGATGAACCCTCAAAACACCTGGCTTTGAAAACCAACAAGGAATACAATGAGCAAAATTATAGAACTGCAGGGAACAGAAAACACACTCTTAAAGGGCTTGCACACTGACTCAACCCAGAAAACAGTGCAAAAACACCAGTTTGAAAAGTGCATAAGCTACAGGTGAAGGGGATCCACTTACCAAACTTGAAGTGTCTGCCAGAGAGGCAGGAATGAGACGGAATGCTCCCCAGGGACTGAGACACTGGTGGGAGCCATTTTTGAAACCTCAGGCTACTTTATTAATGCCAGTGCTGGTGTGTGCTATTTTATAACTCTCCCTCTAACCATTTAGCACCAGTGGGCATGCCCCACTGAAAGCCAACCCCTACACCTCAGCCAGTCCTGACAGCTGGCTAGGCAATAAACCAACTCACCAGCATGCTGCAGTAGTTGCAGCCAGATTCCACAGCTGGGCCAGAAGAGAGTCCCACCCACCAGGGTGCTGGAACAGCAGTCAAAGCCCTGAAATAACAGGAGGGGTCATGCAGCACACATAAGGAATACACTTTGAGTGTCTGGCTCTAGTGGTCAGGCATAATTGTGCTTCTGAACACAATTATAATGTGTCTTGGCATGTGTCTTTTTGGGTTCACAAAACATCTACATAAGGCCACACCTTCAAGACCAAGAGAGGTTACTAATTTACCTAGTACATAGAAACAAAACCAGAGAAGTAGGCAAAATAAGGAGACATAGGAATATGTTTTGACTGAGAAAAAAACAAGAAAAATTTCAGAAAAAGAACTAAACAAAATGGAGATAAAAAATCTACTTGATAAAGAATTAAAAGTAATGGAAAGAAAAGAATTAAAATACATTTCTCCAAAGAAGACATCCACATGGCTAACAGGCACATGAAAAGAAAAGATGCTCGACATTGCTAATTATTAGAGAAATGCAAATCAAAGCCACCATAAGATATCACCTCACACCAGTATGAATAGCCAACATCAAAATGTCTACAAATAATAAATGCTGGAAAGTGTGTGGAGAAAAGGGAAACCTCCCAGTGTTGGTGGGAATGTAAATTGGTACAGCCACTATGGAAAAAAAGTACAGACATTCCTTGAAAAAACTAAAAATAGAGCTACCATATGATCCAGCAGTCTGACTCTTGGGCATATATCTGGAGAAAAACATGGTTTGAAAGGTTACGTGCACCTTGAATGAACATTGCAGCACTCTTTACAATAGCCAATACATGGAAACAATCTAAATGTCAATCAAAAAAAATGAATGGATAAAGAAGATGTGATATATATATATATATATATATATATATATATATATATATATTACTCAGCCATAAAAAAGAATGAAATACTGACATTTGCAGCAACATCGATGGACCTAGATATTATCATACTAAGTGAGTCAGAGAAAGACAAACATCATACGATATAACTTACATGTGGGATCTAAAAATATGATGAAAATGAACTTATTTACAAAACAAAAATAGACTCACAGACATAGAAAACAAACTTCTGGTTACCAAAGGGGAAAAGGGTTAGGGGAGGGATAAATTAGGAATTTGGAATTAACAGATACATGCCACTATATATAAAATAAACAACAAGGACCTACTGCATAACACAGAGAATGAACTGTATTCAATACCTTGTAATAACCTACAATGGAAAAGAATCTGAAATATATATATATATATATATATATATATATATATATATATATATATATATATATATATATATATATATATAAATGAATCACTTTGCTGTACACCTGAGTGGTAAATCAACTATATTTCAATTAAAAAAAATTAATGGTCATAAAGAGGCTGACCAAATGTGGGAGAAGAATAGAGGAACACAGTGAGAACTTCAACAAAGAAATAGAAAATATAAAAATATACTAAACAGGGGGGGACCTTCAAGATGGTGGAGGAGTAAGATGTGGAGATCATCTTCCTCACCACAAATACATCAAAAATACATCTACATGTGGAACAACTCCTACAGAACACCAACTGAAAGCTGGCAGAAGACCTCAGACTTCCCAAAAGGCAAGAAAATCCCCATGTACCTGGGTAGGGCAAAAGCAAAACGAAAAAAACAGAGACAAAAGAATAGGGACAGGAAGTGAACCTCTGGGAGGGAGCTCTGTAGGAGGAAAAGTTTCCACACACTAGGATGCCCCTTCACTGGTGGAGATGGGGGGTGGGAAGCTTCAGAGCCATGGAGGAGAGTGCAGCAACAGGGGTGCAGAGAGCAAAGCAGAGAGATTCCCGCACAGAGGATCGGTGCCAACAAGCACTCACCAGCCAGAGAGGCTTGCCTGCTCACCCACCAGAGTGGATGGGGCTGGGAGCTGAGGCTCAGGCTTCGGAGGTCAGATCGCAGGGAGAGAACTGGTGTTGGCTGTGTGAACACATCCTGAAGGGGTTAGTGCACCACAGCTAGCCAGGAGGGAGTCCAGGAAAATGTCTGGACCTGACTAAGAGGCAAGAGACAATTGTTTCGGGCTGCATGAGGAGAGGGGATTTCAGAGCACCGCCTAAACGAGCTTCAGTGATGGTCGTGAGCCACGGCTATTAGCTCGGCGCCCAGAGATGGCATGAAATGACAACGCTGCTGCTGCAACCACCAAGAAGCCTGTGTGCAACCACAGGTCACTATCCACACACCACTCCCTGAGAGCCTGTGCCACCTGCCACTGCCAGGGTCTCGTGATCCAGGGACACCTTCCCCAGGAGAACACACAGCTCACCCCAGGCTGTTGCAAAGTCACGCCTCTGCTGCTGCAGGCTCACCCCACATTCCAGTTATGACTACAGTACCCCTCCCTCCCCCAGGCCTGAATGAGCAAGAGCCGCTTAATCAGCCAACTTTTTAACCCCCTCCTGTCTGGATGAAGAACAGATGCCTGAGGACAACTTACATGCAGAGGTGGGACCAAAATCAAAGCTGATCCCCAGGAGTTGTGTGAACAAAGAAGGGAAAGGAAAATTTCTCCCTGCAACCTCAGGAGCAGCAGATTAAATACCCACAAACAACTCGATGTACCCTGCATCTGGGGAATACCTGAATAGACAAAGAATCATCCCAAAATTGTGGTGGTGGATTTTGGGAGCGAGTGTAGACTTGGTGTTTTCTGTCTGTGATCTATTTGTTTCAGATTTTTTAGGTTTATTTTAGCTTAGTGTTTAGTGCTTGTTATCATTAGTGGATTTGTTTATTGGTTTGGTTGCTCTCTTCTTTCTTTTTTTATTATTATTATATTTATTTTAATAATATTTTTTTACTTTTTTTTTATTTATTTTTTCTCACTTTTCTCCTGAGCTGTGTGGCTGACAGAATCTTGGTGATCCGGCATGGGGACAGACATGGGCCTCTGAGGTGGGAAAGCCACGTTCAGGACATTGGACCACCGGAGACCTCCCAGCCCTCATAACATCAATCGGTGAGAGCTCTCCCAGAGATCTCCATCTCAATGCTAAGACCCAGCTCCACCCAAAGGCCAGCAAACCCCAGTCCTGGGCACCCCATGCCACACAACTAGCAAGACAGGAACACAACCCTACGCATTAACAGAGAGGCTACCTAAAATCATACTAAGTTCACAGACACCCCAAAATACACCATGGGATGCGGCCCTGCCCACCAGAAATAGAAGATACAGCCTCATCCACCAGAATACAGGCACTAGTCCCTTCCACCAGGAAGTCTACAAAAGCCACTGAACGAACTTAACCACTGGAGGCAGACACCAAAAACAATGGGAACTATGAACATACAGCCTTTAAAAAGGAGACTCCAAACACAATAAGTTAAACAAAATGAGAAGACAGAGAAATATGTAGCAGATGAAGGAGCAAGGTAAAAACCCACCAGACCAAACACATGAAGAGGAAATAGGCAGTCTACCTGAAAAAGAATTCAGAGTAATAATAGTAAAGATGATCCAAAATCTTGGAAATAGAATGGAGAAAATACAAGAAACGTCTAACAAGGACCTAGAAGAATTAAGGAGCACACAAACAATGATGAACAACAAAATAAATGAAATCAAAAAATCTCTAGAAGGAATCAATAGCAGAATAACTGAGGCAGAAGAACGGATAAGTGACCAGGAAGATAAAAGACTGGAAAAAACAACCACAGAGCAGAATGCAGAAAAAAGAAACAAAAGAATTGAGGACAGTCTCACAGACCTCTGGGACAACATTAAATGCACCAATATTCGGAATATAAGGGTCCCAGAGGAAGAAGAGGAAAAAAAAAAAAGGACTGAGGAAATATTTGAAGAGATTATAGTTGAAAACTTCAGTAACATGGGAAAGGAAATAGTCAGTCAAGTACAGGAAGTGCAGAGAGTACCATACAGGATAAATGCAAGGAGAAACAGGCCAAGACACATATTAATCAAACTATCAAAAATTAAATATAAAGAAAAAATATTAAAAGCAGCAAGGGAAAAACAACAAATAACATACAAGGGAATGTCCTTAAGGTTAACAGCTGATCTTTCAGAAGAAACTCTGCAAGCCAGAAGGGAGTAGAAGGACATATTTAAAGTGAGGAAAGGGAAAAACATACAACCAAGATTACTCTACCCAGCAACGATCTCACTCAGATTCGATGTAGAAATAAAAAGCTTCACAGACAAGCAAAAGTAAAGAGAATACAGCACCACCAAACCAGATTTACAACAAATGATAAAGGAACTTCTCTATGCCCGAAACAAAAGAGAAGGAAAACACATACAAAAACAAACACAAAACAATTAAGAAAATGGTAATAAGAACATATATATCAGTAATTACCTTAAATGTAAATGGATTAAATGCTCCAACCAGAAGACATAGACTGGCTGAATGGAGACAAAAACATGACCCGTATATATGTTGTCTACAAGAGACCAACTTCAGACCTAGGGACACATACAAACTGAAAGTGAGGGGATGGAAAAAGATATTCCATGAAAAAGGAAATCAAAAGAAACCTGGAGTAGCAATTCTCATATCAGACAAAATAGACTTTAAAATAAAGACTATTACAAGAGACAAAGAAGGACACTACATAATGATCAAGGGTTCAACCCAAGAAGAAGATATAACAATTGTAAATATTTATACACCCAATATAGGAGCACCTCAAAACATAAGGCAAATGCTGACAGCCATAAAAGGGGAAATAGACAGTAACACAATCATAGTAGGGGACTTTAACACCCCACTTTCACCAATGGACAGATCATCCAAAATGGAAATAAATACGGAGACACAAGCTTTAAATGAAACATTAGACAAGATGAACTTAATTGATATTGATAGGACGTTCCATCCAAAAACAACAGAATACATTTTCTTCTCAAATGCTCATGGAACGTACTCCAGGATAGATCATATCTTGGGTCATAAATCAAGCCTTAGTAAATTTTAGAAAATTGATATAATATCAAGTATCTTTCCACCCACAATGCTATGAGACTTGATGTCAATTACATGAAAAAAATTGTAAAAAACACAAACACATGGAAGCTAAACAATATGGTACTAAATAACCAAGAGATCACTGAAGAAATCAAAGAGGAAATAAAAAAATACCCAGAAAGAATTGACAATGAAAACACGATGACCCAAATCCTATGGGAGGCAACAAAGGCAGTTCTAACAGGGAAGTTTCTAGTAATACAATCCTACCTTAAGAAACAAGCAAAATGTCAAGTAAATAACCTAACCTTACACCTAAAACAATTAGAGAAAAAAGAACAACACCAAAAAAAAAAAACAAAACTAGAGTTACCAGAAGGAAAGGAATCATAAAGATCAGATCAGAAATAAATGAAAAAGAAATGAAGGAAACAATAGCAAAGATGAATAAAACTCAAAGCTGGTTCTTTGAGAAGATAAACAAAATTGATAAATCATTAACCAGACTCAGCAAGAATAAAAGGGAGAAGACTCAAATCAACAGAATTAGAAATGAAAAAGGAGAAGTAACAACTGAGACTGCAGAAATGCAAAGGATCCTGAGAGATTACTACAAGCAACTATATGCCAATAAAATGGACAACCTAGAAGAAATGGACAAATTCTTAGAAAAGCACAACCTTCCAAACCTGAAACAGGAAGAAATAGAAAATATAAACAGACTTATCACAAGCACTGAAATTGAAACTGATTAAAAATCTTCCAACAAACAAAAGCCCAGGAACAAATGGCTTCACAGGTGAATTCTACCTAACAATTAGAGAAGAGTTAACACCTATCCTTCTCAAACTCTTCCAAAATAGAGCAGAGGGAGGAACACTCTCAAACTCATTCTACGACACCACCAACACCCTGATACCAAAACCAGACAAAGATGTCACAAAAAATAAAAACTACAGGCCAATATCACTGATGAACATAGATGCAAAAATCCTCAACAAAATACTAGGAAAAACAATCCAACAGCACATTAAAATGATCATACACCATGATCAAGTAGGGTGTATCCCAGGTATACAAGGATTCTTCAATATATGCAAATCAAAAAATGTGATACACCATATTAATATATTGAAGGCAAAAAACTACATGATTACCTCAATAGATGCAGAAAAAGATTATTGACAAAATTCAACACCCAGTTATGATAAAAACTCTGCAGAAAGTAGGCATAGAGGGAGGGAATCTACCTCAACATAATAAAGGCCCTATATGACAAACCCACAGCCAACATCCTTCTCAATTGTGAAAAACAGAAAGCATTTCCTCTAAGATCAGGAACAACAAAAGTTTGCCCACTCTCACCACTATTATTAAACAGAGTTTTGGATGTTTTAGCCACAGCAATCAGAGAAAATAAATAAATAAAAGGAATCCAAATCAGAAAAGAAGAATTAAATTAAAGCTGTCATTAAATTAAAGCTGTCATTGTCACTTTAACAGTGAATTAAAGCTGTCACTGTTTGCAGATGACATGATATTATACATAGAGAATCCTAAAGATGCTACCAGAAAACTACTAGAGCTGATCAATGAATTTGGTAAAGTAGCAGGATACAAAATTAATGCACAGAAATCTCTTGCATTCCTATACACTAATGATGAAAAATCTGAAGAGAAATTAAGGAAACACTCCCATTTACCATTGCAACAAAAAGAATAAAATACCTAGGAATAAACTTACCAAGGAGACAAAAGACCTGTATGCAAAAAACTATAAACACTGATGAAAAAATTAAAGATGATACGAACAGATGGAGAGATATACCATGTTCTTGGACTGGAAAAATCAACATTGTGAAAATGACTATACTAACCGAAGAAATCTACAGATTCAATGCAACCCCTATCAAACTAGCAATGGCATATTTCACAAAACTACAAAAAATTTCACAATTTGTATGGAAACACAAAAGACCCCGAATAGCCAAAGCAATCTTGAGAAAGAAAAACGGAGCTGGAGGAATCAGGATCCCGGACTTCAGACTATACTACAAAACTACAGTAATCAAGACAGTATGGTACTGGCACAAAAACAGAAATATAGATCAATGGAACAGGATGGAAAGCCCAGAGATAAACCCACACACATATGGTCACCTTATTTTTGATAAAGGAGGCAAGAATATACAATGGAGATAAGACAGACTCTTCAATAAGTGGTGCTGGGAAAACTGGAGATCTACATGTCAAAGAATGAAATTAGAACACTCCCTAACACCATACACAAAAATAAACTCAAAATGGATTAAAGACCTAAATGTAAGGCCAGTCTGTATAAAACTCTTAGAGGAAAACATAGGCAGAACACTCTATGACATAAATCACAGCAAGATCTTTTTGACCCACCTCCTAGAGAGGTGGCAATAAAAACAAAAATAAACATAAGGGACCTAATGAAACTTAAAAGCTTTTGCACAGCAAAGGAAACCTTAAACAAGATGGAAAGACAACCCTCAGAATGGGAGAAAATATTTGCAAATGAAGCAACTGACAAAGGATTATATCCAAAATTTACAAGCAGCTCATTCAGCTCAATATCATAAAAACAAACAACCCAATCCAAAAATGGGCAGAAGACCTAAATAGACATTTCTCCAAAGAAGATATACAGATTGCCAATAAACACATGAAAGGATGCTCAACATCACTAATTATTAGAGAAATTCAAATCAAAAATACAGTAAGGTATCACCTCACACCGGTCAGAATGGCCATCCTCAAAAAATCTGCAAACAGTAAATTCTGGAAAGGGTGTGGAGAAAAGGGAACCCTCTTGCACTGTTGGTGGGAATGTAAATTGATACAGCCACTATAGAGAACAGTATAGAGGTTCCTTAAAAAACTAAAAATAGAACTATCATATTACCCAGCAATGCCACTACTGGGCATATACCCTGAGAAAACCATAATTCAAAAAGAGACATGTACCACAATGTCCATTGCAGCTCTATTTACAATAGCCAAAACATGGAAGCAACCTAAGTGTTCATCAACACATGAATGGGTAAAGTTGTGGCACATGTATACAATGGAATATTACTCAGCCATAAATGGAAACGAAATTGAGTTATTTGTAGTGAGGTGGATGGACCTAGATTCTGCCATACACAGTGAAGTAAGTCAGAGCGAGAAAAACAAATACCATATGCTAACACATATATATGGTATCTAAAAAAAATAAAATGGTTCTGAAGAACCTAGGTGTAGGACATTAATAAAGATGCAGACGTAGAGAATGGACTTGAGGACACGGGGAGGGGTCGGGTAAGCTGGGACAAAGTGAGAGAGTGGCATGGACATATATACACTACCAAATGTAAAATAGATAGCTAGTGGGAAGCTGCCCCATAATACAGGGAGATCAGCTTGGTGCTTTGTGACCACTTAGAGGGGTGGGATAGGGAGGGTGGGGGGGAAACGTAAGAAGGAGGAGATATGGGGATATATGTATATATATGGCCAATTCACTTTTTTATAAAGCAGAACTAACACACCATTGTAGAGCAATTATACTCCAATAAAGATGTTAAAAAAAAAAGAACTATGTATAAAACAAATAAGCTACAAAGATATATTGTTTAGCACAGAGAATATAACCATACAGAGAATATAGTTTATAATAATTTAAGGTGGAATATAGTCTATAAAAATTTAATTAATGTTATGTACACTTGAAACTAATATAATATTGTAAATCAACTAAACTTCAATTAAAAAAATCTTGTATGTCAAATAAGTCAAAAATACCTGAATATGTATTGTATCTTATCAATAAAATTGGTTAAATACTTATCAAAATTTAACAAGGAACCTGACCAGGCAATTCATAAATGAATATAAATGACTGATAAGTATTAAAACCAAAATGACTGAAAATCATAATAGAAGGAATAAAAATAAAAAAATTTAAAAAAGAGAATAAGGGTTCACAAGGACATGGTAAAGTTGATACCTTTATATATTGCTGTTTCAAATGTAAAATGGTTCTGCCACTGTGAAAAACATTTCAAAAATTTAAACATTACCATATGACCCAGCAATTGCTAAGGAGAATAAAAGACTTCTTCAGAACAAATTTTGGACATAATTTTTTATTGAAGCATCATTCACAATAGCCAATGAGTGGAACAACACAAATATCCAACAACTGATGAATGGATAAATAAAATGTAGTTACATACATACAATGTAACATTTTTGGCAATAAAAAGAATTTAAGTACTGTTTGCCCTATAAAATGGGTGAACTTTGAAAACATTATTATTTAGTAAAATAAGCCAGACACACAAAGCCAAACAATTCCATTTATATAAGTGTACAGAATAGCTAAATCCATAGAGAGAGAAAGCAATGTGGTGGTTGCCAAGTGCTGAAGGGAGAGGAAAATAAGTAGAAAGTTCCTAATTTATTCATACGGGTTTTATTTTGGAAATGACAAAAATGTTATAGGATTAGTGGAGATGGTTGTGTCTGTCACGAAACCCCTGAATCATAAACTTTAAAATATTTTAAATTGTAAGTTTTATGTTATGTGAATTTTGCATCATTAAAAAAAGTTAAATCACATAACTTAAAAGTGATAACCTAAACTTCCACCTTAAATCATTGATAAAAAAAGAACAAACTAAATCCAAATTAGGATTTGGAGAAAATAATAAGGATGAGAGAAGAAATGAATAAAATAGAACATAGTAAAGAGAGAGAAATCAACAAAATGAAAAGGTTGTTCTTATGAAGCTCAACAAAATTGACAAATCTCTTTCTAGACTTACCAAGAACAAAATGAGAGAAGACACTAATTACTAAAATCAGGAATGAAAGAGGGGACATTAGTACCAAGCTTACAGAAATAAGAATGAATTATAAGGGAATACTATGCACAACTGTATGTCAACAAATTAGATAACTTCGATAATGTGGATAAATTTCTACAAGGACACATAGAACATATGAATAAATCTATAACAGGTAAAGATACTGAATTAGAAATATAAAACCTACCCACAATGTAAAGCACTGGCCCAGATGCTTCACTGGAGAATTTAAAAAATATAAAGTTTAAAGATTAACTAATACTAATTTTTCACAAACTCTTTCAAGAAATAGAAAGAAGGAAACACTTCAACTCATTTTGTGAGGTCACTACTACCCTGATACCAAAATCAGAAAAAGGGTGTCACAAAAAAAGAAAATGACAAACCAACATCTCTTTTAAATATACATGCAATATCCTCAACTAAATATTAACAAACCAAAACTTGCACTATATAAAAAGATTATACACCCTAATCAAGTGGGTTTTATCCAGGAAGCAAGGTTGGTGTTTCATCTGTATATTGACTAATATAATACACCATGTCAACAGTGTAAAGAACAAAACTGTATTATCATCTCAACAGATGTAGAAAAATCACTTCACAAGATTCAATACCCTATCATGATTGTCAAAAACCAGAGTGAAAGAGAGTTTCCTCAACGTGATTAAAAGGACCTCTATGAAAAACCTACAATTTAAATCATATTTAATGATGAAAGACTAAATGATTTCCCCCTTAGATCAGGAATAAAGTAAGGATGTCCACTCTGATCACTTCTATTCAACCATATATTGGAGGTTCTAGACAGGGAAATTAGGCAAGAAAATGAAATTTAAAAATCCAGAATGGAAAGAAAGAAGTAAAATTATCTCTATCTGGAAATGAAATAATTTTGTTTGTTTGTTTGTTGTTTGTTTTTGGCCATTCTGTGTGGCATGTGGGATCTTAGTTCCCTGACCAAGGATCAAACCCACACCCCCTGCATTGGAAGCATGGATTCTTAACCACTGGACCACCAGGGAAGTCCCTGACATAATTTTGTATGTAGAAAATCCTCTAGAATTCACTAAAAAGTATCAGTATTAGATTAAAAATGAATTCCTCAATGTTGCAGGATGCAAGGTCAATATACAAAAATCACTTGTATTTCTATATAATAGCAATGAATAAACCAAAATGAAAAGTAAGGATACAAATCCATTTACAATGTCACCAGAAAGAATAAAATACTTAGGAATAAATTTAAGAGGTGCAGAACTGATACGCTTCAAGCTATAAAACGTCCAAAAAATTATAGAAGAACTAAATAGAAAGGTGTGACATGTTAAGGTACTGGAAAATATAATATTGTTAAGGTGGCAATACTCCATAAATTCATTACAGGTTCTTCACAATTCCTATCAAAATATCCAGTGGCTCCTTAATTTCCAAGCTAGTCCTAAAATTTATAAAGTGGGTCAATGTATTCAGAATAACCAAGATGATAGTAAATAAGATAGTAAATAAGAAAGTTAGAAGACTAACATTTCCAGAAAGGAAATGTACTTACTACAAAGGAACAGTGACCAAGGGAATGTGGTATTGGCATAAGGGTAAACATATAGATAACTTATATTGAACTCAGAATCTAGAAATAAATGTTTACATTTATAGTCAGTTGATTTTCAACAAGGGTGCTAAGGCAATTGAATGGAGAAAGAATCGTTTTGTTTTGTTTTGTTTTAAATTGGTGCTAGGCCAACTAGATACCCGTATGCAAAAGAATAAATTTGAACACCTGCCTCACACCACCATATACAAAAATGAACTCAAAATGGAACAAAGACCTAAATGAAGAGCTAAAACTAGTAATCTCTTAGAATAAAACCTAGGTGTAAATCTTCATGAACTTGGATTGGGTAATTGTGTCTTAGATCTGACACCAAAATCACAAGTAACAAAAAATAAATAAATTGGACAGCATCAAAATTAAAAACTTTTGTGCCTCAAATGATACTATGAATAGTATTAAAAGACAGCTCACAGATTGGGGGAAATTTTTTGCAAATTATGTATCTGTTAAGGGTATTATCTAGAACATAAAAAGAGCTCCTAAACCCAAGTATAACAATACAAATAGTCAATTAAAAACTGGGCAAAGGATTTTTTTTATTTTGGAATATAGTTGATTTACAATGTTAAATTAGTTTCAGGTATACAACATAGTGGTACAAAATTTTTATAGATTATGCTCCATTTAGAGTTATTATAAAATATTGGCTCTATTCCCTGTGCTGTACAATATATCCTTGTAGCTTCTTAATTTTATACATAGTAGTTGTACCTCTTAATCCCCTACTCCATCTTGCCCCTCCCCCTTTCCTCTCCCCACTGGTAACCACTTCTGTTCTCTGTGTCTGTGAGTCTGTTTTTTCTGTTAGTTTTTTTAGAGTCCACATATTAGTGATAACATACAGCATTTGTCTTCCTCTGTCAGACTTACTTGGCTAAGCATCATACCCTCCAGGGCAAAGGATTTCAGTGCACATTTCTTCAGGTAAGAAGAAATATATATATTTATTTATTTTTATATTTAAATATAAATAATAATTTATAAATAAATTTATAAATTTATAAATAAATAATTTAATAAATTATAATTAAATAAATTTATAAATAAATAATTTAATTTATAAATAAATAAATAAATATTTATTTATTTATTTATATGGCAAATAAGCACATGAAAGAACGTTTAACATCTTCAGCCATCAGGGAAATGGTAAATAAAGTGACAATAATATGCTAATATTCTCAATATATTCTTGGTATCATTGAAATATATTCTTGGTATAATCAGCTGTATTTTGTCTCAGGATCATTGTGTTATATCTGAAGATTGTTATATCTGAAGATACCACTTCACATCCACTAGCATGGCTACAATTTTAAAAGACTGGTAATAACATGTGTTGGTGGAGATATGGAGAAACTGGAACCCTCATACATCCCTGATGAGAATGTAAAATAATGCAGATACTGTGGAGAAAAGTCTGGCAGTTCCCCCAAAATGTTAAACACAGAGTTACCATATGATCCAGCAATTCAACTCCTAAAAATATACCCAAGAGAATTAAAAACAGGTGTTCTAACAAAACTTGTACATGAATGATCATAACAGCATTATTTATTATAACCCAAAAGTGGAAAGAACCCAAATGTCAATTAACTGATGAATGAATAAATAAAAGTGGAGGGAGATGCAAGAGGGAAGAGATATGGGAACATATGTATATGTATAACTGATTCACTTTGTTATAAAGTAGAAACTAACACACCATTGTAAAGCAATTATACTCCAATAAAGATGTTAAAAAAAAAGTTGTCATATACATACAACAGGATATTATTAGGCAAAAAAAGAAATGAAGTACTACTAGGTGTTTACTGCATAGATGCACCTTGAAAACATTATGCTAATGAAGAAGTTAGACACAAAAAGTAATATTTTGTATGATTCCATTATGTTAAATGTCCAGAATAGGCAAATCTATAGATACAGCAGTTTATCAGGATTGGTAGGGGTGTGGCAGGGTAGGTTGGGGGTAAATGGGGATTGACTGCCAATAGGTACTGACTTTATTTGGGAAATGATGACAATGTTCTAAATGGTGAGATCATATGGTATGTGAATTATATATCAATTAATATGTTTAAAAGGCTGAAATAATAATTATATCTCAATAAAGCTATTACTCCTTAAATGGATGAACATAGTCTTCAGAAAAACAATTTTCAGATGTAACATATTAATCCTAAAACATAATTTACCATAAATATTCCAAGAATATAGTTAGACTATACCAAAACTATACTGAGCATATCAAGAGATTCTATAAGTCTGGAGTAGGCCTTAAAATTCTGGGTACTAGTTAATTTTTTTTTTTAAAGAGAATACTATGAACCATTATTTGCCAAGAAATTGGACAACCTAGAAGAAATGGACAAGTTTCTAGAAACATACAGCCTGCCAAAACTGAGTCAAGAGGAAACATGTAATTTAAACAGACCAATCACTAGAAGTAAAATAGAATCTGTTGTAAAAACAAAACAAAACAACAAACAAAAAAAACCTCCCTGCAAACAAAAGCTCAGGACCATACAGCTTTACTGGGGAATCCTACAAAACATACAAAGAAGAAATTATACCTATCCTTCTAAAACTATTCCAAAAATTGAAGCAGAGGGAACACTATCATATTCATTCTATGCAGCCACCAGCACTCACTCTGATACCAAAACCATACAAAGACACTACCAAAAAAGAAAATTACAGGCCAATATCTTTGATGAATATAGATGCAAAATTCTCAGAAAATTAGCAACCCGAACCCAACAACACATAAAAAATGATCATACACCACAATCAAGTTGGATTCATCCCAGGGTCATAAGCATGGTTCAGCATACCCAAATCAAGCAATGTGAAACACCATATCAAAAAAGAAAAGACAAAAACCACATGATCATCTCAATAGATGCAGAAAAAGCATTTGATAAAATTCAACATCAATTCAGGATAAAAACTCTTACCAAAGTAGATATAGAGGGAACATATCACAACATAATAAGTGCTATTTATGAAAAACCCACAGCCAACATAACACTCAATGGTGAAAAGCTGAAAGCCTTCCTGCTAAAATCTGGAATGAGACAAGGATGCCCACTCTCACGACTTGTATTCAACATAGTATTAGGAGTCTTAGCCACAGCAATTAGACAAGAAAAGAAATAAAAGTTATCCAAATTGGAGGGAACAGGTAAAATATCATTATATGCAGCTGACATGATACTCTATACAGAAAACCCTAAAGACTCCATACAAAAACTACTAGAACTGATAAATGAATTCAGCAAGGTAGCAGGATACAAAATTAACCTACAGAAATCAGTTGCATTTCTTTACACTATCAATGAAATATCAGAAAGGGAAATTTAAAAAGCAATCTCTTTTAAAATTGCATCAAAAAACTAAAATAGGAATAAACGTGACCAAGAAGATGAAAGACTTAAATGCAGAGAAGTATAAAACACTGATAAAGGAAATTAAAGATGATTCAAAAAAATGGAAAGATACCCCATGCTCTTGGAATGGAAGAATTAATATTGTTAAAATGACCACACTACCCAAAGCAATCTACAGATTTAATGTGACCCCTATTAAATTACCCATGGCATTTTTCACAGAACTAGAAAAATAATCCTAAAATTTATATGGAACCATAAAAGACCAGGAATTATGAAAACAATCCTGAGGAAAAAGAACAAAGCTGGAGGCATAACCCTTCCAGACATCAGACAATACTACAAAGTGACAGTAATTAAAACAGCATGGAAGATAGTGGAGTAGAAGGATGTGCACTCAATCCCTCTTTCAAGAGCACTGGAATCACAACTAACTGCTGAACAGTCATCGACAGAAAGACACTGGAACTCACCAAAAAATATACCTCACATCCAAAGACAAAGTAGAAGCTGCAATGAGAGGGTTGGAGGGTCACAATCACAGTAAAATCAAATCGCATAAACACTGGGTGGGTGACTCACAAACTGGAGAACAATTATACCACAAAAGTCCACACACTGGGGTGAAGGTTCTGAGCCCCAGATCAGGCTTCCCAACCTGGGGGTTGAGCAATGGGAGGGGGAATTCCCAGAAATCAGACTTTGAAGGCTAGCAGGATTTGATTGCAGGACTTTGACAGGACTGGGGGAAACAGAGGCTCCACTCTTGGAGGGCACACACAAAGTAGTTTGCACATCAGGACCCAGAGGAAGGAGCAGTGACCCCATAGGAGACAGAACCAGACCTACCAGCTAGTGTTGGAGGGTCTCCTGCAGAGGTAGGCGGGAGTGGCTGTGGCTCACCGTGGGGACAGGGACACTGGCAACAGAGGTTGTGGGAAGTACTCCTTGGCATGAGCCCTCCCAGAGTCTGCCATTAGCCCCATCAAACAGTCTGTAGCCTCCAGTGCTGAGTCACCTCAGGCCAAACAACCAATAGGGAGGTAACTCAGCCCCACAAATCAGCAGACAAGAGGATTAAAGTTTTACTGACCTCTGCACAGCCGAGCAACACCCAGCTCTACCCACGACCACTCCCTCCCATCAGGAAGCTTGCACAAGCCTCTTAGATAGCCTTATCCACCAGAAGGCAGACAACAGAAGCAAGAAGAACTACAGTCCTGCAGCCTGTGGAACAAATACCACATTCACAAAAAGATAGACAAAATGAAAAGGCAGAGGACTATGTACCAGATAAAGGAACAAGATAAAACCCCAGAAAAACAACGAAATGAAGCAGAAATAGGCAAACTTCCAGAAAAAGAATTCAGAATAATGATAGTGAAGATGATCCAGGACCTTGGAAAAAGAATGGAGACAAACATTGAGAAGATGCAAGAAATGTTTAACGAAGACCTAGAAAAATTAAAGAACAAACAGAGATGAACAACAAAATAACTGAAATGAAAAGTACACTAGAAGGAATCAGTAGCAGAATAAATGAGGCAGAAGAACGAATAAGTGACCTGGAAGACAGAATGGTGGAATTCGCTACCATGGAACAAAATAAAGAAAAAAGAATGAAAGGAAATGAAGACAGCCTAAGAGTCCACTGGGACAACATTAAAAGCAACCAACATGCACATTATAGGGGTCCCAGAAGGAGAAGAGATAGAGAAAAGACCCAAGAAAATAATTGAAGAGATTATAGTTGAAAACTTCCCTAATATGTGAAAGGAAATATTCACCCAAGTCCAGGAAGCACAGAGAGTCCCAGGCAGGATAAATGCAAGGAGAAACACGCCAAGACACATAATAATCAAATTGAAAAAATTAAAGGCAAAGAAAAATTATTAAAAACAACAAGTGAAAAACGACAAATAACATACAAGGGAACTCCTATAAGGTTAACAGATGATTTCTCAACAGAAAACCTACAAACCACAAGTGAGTGGCATGATATATTTAAAGTGACGAAAGGGAAAAACCTACAACCAAAATTATTCTACCCAGCTAGGATCTCATTCAGATTCAACAGAGAAATCAAAAACTTTACAGATAAGCAAAAGCTAAGAGAAAACCAGCTCTACAACAAATGCTAAAGGAACTTCTCTAAGTGGAAAACACAAGAGAAGAAAAAGACCTACAAAAAAAACCCAAAACAATTAACAAAATGGTAATAGGAACAGGCATATCAATAATTACCTTAAATGTGAATGGATTAAATGCTCCAAACAAAAGACACAGGCTCGCTGAATGGAAACAAAAACAAGACCCATATATATGCAGTCTACAAGAGACCCAATTCAGAACTAGGGACACATGCAGGCTGAAAGTCGGGGGATGGAAAAAGATATTCCATGCAAATGGAAATCAAAAGAATGGTGGAGTAGCAATACTCATTCACATAAAATAGACTTTAAAATAAAGAATATTACAAGAGACAAGGAAGGACACTACATAATTATAAAGGGATCAATCCAAAAAAAGATATAACAATTATAAATATAAATGCACCCAACATAGGAGCACCTCACTACCTAAGGCAAATGCTAACAGCTATAAAAGAGGAAATTGACAGAAACACAATAATAGTGGTGGACTTTAACACCTCACTTACACCAATGGACAGATTGTCCAGACAGAAAAATAATGAGGAAACACAAGCTTTAAGTGACACAATAGACCAGACAGCTTGAATTGATATTTATAGGACATTCTATCCAAAACCAGCAGATTACACTTTCTTCTCAAGTGCACATGGAACATTCTCCAGGATAGATCACATCATAGGTCACAAATCAAGCTTTGGTAAATTTAAGAAAATTGTAATCATATCATTCTTCTTTTCCAACCACAATGCTATGAGATTAGAAATAAATTACAGCAAAAAGAAAAAAAAAACCTTAAAAAACACAAACACATGGAGGCTAAACAATACACTACTAAATAACCAAGAGATCACTGAAGAAATCAAAGAGGAAATCAAAAAATACCTAGAGACAAATGACAACAAAAACATGATGATCCAAAACCTATGGGATGCAGCAAAAGCAATTCTAAGAAGAAAGTTTACAGCAATACAATCCTACCTCAAGAAACAAGAAAAATGTCAAATAAACAATCTAAACTTACACCTAAAGGAACTAGAGAAAGAAGAACAAACAAACCCCACAGTTAGTAGAAAGAAAGAAATCATAAAGATCACAGGAGAAATGAATGAAATAGAAACAAAGAAAACAATAACAAAGAACAATAAAGCTAAAGGCTTTTTTTTTGAGAAGATAAACAAAATTGATAAGCCTTTAGCCAGACTCATCAAGAAAAACAGGGGGAGGACTCAAATCAATAAAATAAGAAATGAAAAAGGAGAAGTTACAATGGACACCATAGAAATACAAAAAATCTTAAGAGACTACTACAAGTAACTCTATGCCAAGAAAATTGTCAACCTGGAAGAAATGGACAAATTCTTAGAAAGGTATAACCTTCCAAGACTGAACCAGGAAGAAATAGAAAATATGAACAGACCAATCACAAGTAATGTAATTGAAACTGTGATTAAAAATCTTCCAACAAACAAAACCCCAGGACCAGATGGCTTCACAGGCGAATTCTATCAAACATTTAGAGAAGAGCTAACACCTATCCTTCTCAAACTCTTCCAAAATATAGCAGAGGGAGGAACACTCCCCAACTCATTCTACGAGGCCACCATCACCCTGATACCAAAACCAGACAAAGATGTCACAAAGAAAGAAAACTACAGGCCAATATCACTGATGAACATAGATGCAAAAATCCTCAACAAAATACTAGCAAACAGAATCCAACAGCACATTAAAAGGATTATACACCATGATCAAGTGGGGTTTATTCCAGGAATGCAAGGATTCTTCAGTATACGCAAATCAATCAACGTGATACATCATATTAACAAATTGAAGGAGAAAAACCATATGATCATCTCAATAGATGCAGAGAAAGCTTTCGACAAAATTCAGCACCCATTTATGATAAAAGCCCTGCAGAAAGTAGGCATAGAGGGAACTTTCCTCAACATAATAAAGGCTATATATGACAAACCCACAGTCAACATTGTCCTCAATGGTGAAAAACTGAAACCATTTCCACTAAGATCAGGAACAAGACAAGGTTGCCCACTCTCACCACTATTATTCAACATAGTTTTGGAAGTGTTAGCCAGAGCAATCAGAGAAGAAAAAGAAATAAAAGGAATCCAAATCGGAAAAGAAGAAGTAAAGCTGTCACTGTTTGCAGATGACATGATACTATACATAGAGAATCCTAAAGATGCTACCAGAAAACTACTAGAGCTAATCAACGAATTTGGTAAAGTAGCAGGATACAAAATTAATGCACAGAAATCTCTTGCATTCCTATGCACTAATGATGAAAAATCTGAAAGTGAAATTAAGAAAACACTCCCGTTTACCATTGCAACAAAAAGAATAAAATATCTAGGAATAAACCTACTTAAGGAGACAAAAGACCTGTATGCAGAAAATTATAGGACACTGATGAAAGAAATTAAAGATGATACAAATAGATGGAGAGATATACCATGTTCTTGGATTGGAAGAATCAACATTGTGAAAATGACTCTGCTACCCAAAGCAATCTACAGATTCAATGCAATCTCTATCAAACGACCACTGGCATTTTTCACAGAACTAGAACAAAAAATTTCACAATTTGTATGGAAACACAAAAGACCCCGGATAGCCAAAGCAATCTTGAGAACGAAAAATGGAGCTGGACCAATCAGGCTCCCTGACTTCAGACTATATTACAAAGCTACAGTAATCAAGACAGTTTGGTACAGGCACAAAAACAGAAATATAGATCAATGGAACAGGATAGAAAGCCCAGAGATAAGCCCATGCACATATGGTCACCTTATCTTTGATAAAGGAGGCAAGCATATACAGTGGAGAAAAGACAGCCTCTTCAATAAGTGGTGCTGGGAAAATTGGACAGGTACATGTGAAAGTATGAAATTAGAACACTCCCTGACACCATACACAAAAATAAACTCAAAATGGATTAAAGACCTAAGTGTAAGGCCAGACACTATCAAACTCTTAGAGGAAAACATAGGCAGAACACTCTATGACATAAATCACAGCAAGATCCTTTTTGACCCAGGTCCTAGAGAAATGGAAATAAAAACACAAATAAACAAATGGGGCCTAATGAAACTTAAAAGCTTTTGCACAGCAAAGGAAACCATAAACAAGACCAAAAGACAACACTCAGAATGGGAGAAAATATTTGCAAATGAAGCACCTGACAAAGGATTAATCTCCAAGATTTACAAGCAGCTCATGCAGCTCAATAACAAAAAAACAAACAACCCAATCCAAAAATGGGCAGAAGACCTAAATAGACATTTCTCCAAAGAAGATATACAGATTGCCAACAGACACGTGAAAGAATGCTCAACATCATTAATCATTAGAGAAATGCAGATCAAAACTACAGTGAGGTATCATCTCACACTGGTCAGAATGGCCATCATCAAAAAATCTAGAAACAATAAATGCTGGAGAGGGTGTGGAGAAAAGGGAACCCTCTTGCACTGTTGGTGGGAATGTAAATTGATACAGCCACTATGGAGAACAGTATGGAGGTTCCTTAAAAAACTAAAAACAGAACTACCATATGACCCAGCAATCCCACTACTGGTCATATACCCTGAGAAAACCATAATTCAGAAAGAGTCATGTACCAAAATATTCATTGCAGCTCTGTTTACAATCGCCAGGACATGGAAGCAACCCAGGTGTCCATCATCGCATGAATGGATAAAGAAGATGTGGCACATACATACAATGGAATATTACTCAGCCATAAAAAGAAATGAAATGGAGGTATTTGTAATGAGGTGGATGGAGTTAGAGTCTGTCATACAGAGTGAAGTAAGTCAGAAAGAGAAAAAGAAATACAGTATGCTAACACATATATATGGAATATAAGGAAAAAAAAAAAAAAAGGTCATGAAGAACCTAGTGGCAAGACGGGAATAAAGACACAGACCTACTAGAGAATGGATTTGAGGATATGGGGAGGGGGAGGGGTGAGATGTGACAGGGTGAGAGAGTGTCATGGACATATATACACTACCAAATGTAAAATAGATAGCTAGTGGGAAGCAGCCGCATAGCACAGGGAGATCAGCTCGGTGCTTTGTGACCACCTAGAGGGGTGGGATAGGGAGGGTGGGAGGGAGGGAGATGCAAGAGGGAAGAGATATGGGAACATATGTATATGTATAACTGATTCACTTTGTTATAAAGCAGAAACTAACACACCATTGTAAAGCAATTATACTTCAATAAAGATGTTTTAAAAAAAATCTTCCAACAAACAGAAGTGCAGGACCAGATGGCTTCACAGGTGAATTCTATGAAACATTTAGAGAAGAGCTAACGTCCATCCTTCTCAAACTCTTCCAAAAAAATTGCAGAGGATGGAAGACTCCCAAACTCATTCTACGAGACCACCATCACCCTGATACCAAAACCAGACAAAGATACTATAGAAAAAGAAAATTACAGACCAATATCACTGATGAATATGCATGCAAAAATCCTCAGCAAAGTACTAGCAAACAGAATCCAACAACACATTAACAAGGTCATACACCATGATCAAGTAGGATTTATCTCAGGGAGCAAGGATTCTTCAATATATGCAAATCAATCAATGTGATACACCATACTAACAAAAGGAAGAATAAAAACCATATGATCGTCTCAATAGATGCAGAAAAAGCTTTTGACAAAATTCAACACCCATTTATGATAAAAACTCTCCAGAAATTGGGCATAGAGGAAACCTACCTCAAAATAATAAAGGCCATATACAACAAACCAACAGCAAACATCATTCTCAATGGTGAAAAACTGAAAGCATTTCCTATAAGATCAGAAACAAAATAAGGATGTCCACTCTCACCACTATTATTCAACATAGTTCTGGAAGTCCTAGCAATGGCAATCAGAGAAGAAAAAGAAATAAAAGGAATACAAATTGGAAAAGAAGAAGTAAAACTGTCACTATTTTCAGATGACATGATACTACACATAGATAATCCTAAGGATGTCACCAGAAAATTACTAGAGCTAATAAATGAATTTGGTAAAGTGGCAGGATGCAAAATTAATGTACATAAATCACTGGCATTCCTATATACTAACAATGAAAGATCAGAAAGATAAATTGAGGAAACAATCCCATTCACCATTGCAACAAAAAGAATAAAAATACCTAGGAATAAGCCTACCTAAGGTACAAGATCTGTACTCAGACAACTATAAGACACTGATGAAAAAAATCAAAGATTCAGAGAGACCTTCAAAATGGCGGAGGAGTAAGACGTGGAGATCACCTTCCTCCCCACAAATACAACAGAAATACATCTACATGTGGAACAGCTCCTACAGAACATCTACTGAACGCTGACAGAAGAACTCAGACTTGCCAAAAGGCAAGAAACTCCCCATGTACCTGGGTAGGGAAAAAGATAAAAGGAAAAACAGAGACAAAAGAATAGGGATGGGACCTGCACCTCTGGGAGGGAGCTGTGAAGGAGGAAAAGTTTCCACACACTAGGAAGTCCCTTCACTGGCAGAGATGGGGGGTGGTGGGGGGTAAGCTTCAGAGCCACAGAGGAGAGCGCAGCAATAGTGGTGCAGAGGGCAAAGCAGAGAGATTCCTGCACAGAGGATCGGTGCTGATCATCTCTTGCCAGACTGAGATGCTTGTCTGCTCACCTACTGGGGTGGGTGGGAGCTGGGAGCTGAAGCCCCAGCTTTGGGGGTCAGATCCCAGGGAGAGGACTGGGGTTGGCTGCATGAACACAGTCTGAAGGGGGCTAGTGCACCACAGCTAGCTGGGAAGGAGTCCGGGAAAAAGTCTTGACCTGCCTAAGAGGCAAGAGACCATTGTTTTGGGGTGCACGAGGAGAGGGGATTCAAAGCACCGCCTAAACGAGCTCCAGAGACAGGCACGAGCCATGGCTATCAGCACGGACACCAGAGACGGGCATGAAACACTAATGCTGCTGCTGCAGCCACCAAGAAGCCTGTGTGCTAGCACAGGTCACTATCCACACCTCCCCTCCCGGGAGCCTGTGCAGCCCACGACTGCCAGGTCCCGTGATCCAGGGACAACTTCCCCTGGAGAACAAACAGTGTGCCTCAGGGTGTTGCAACATCATGCTGGCCTCTGCTGCCACAGGGTCGCCCTTCATTCCGTACCCCTCCCTCACCCCGGCCTGAGTGAGCCAGAGCCCCCTAATCAGCTGCTACTTTAACCCCATCCCATCTGAGCAAAGAACTGATACCCTCAGGGGACCAACACGCAGAGGTGGGGCCAAATCCAAAGCTGAACCCCAGGAGGTGTGCAAACAAAGAAGAGAAAGGGAAATCTCTCCATGCAGACTCAGGAGCAGCGGATTAAATCTCCACAATCAACTTCATATACCCAGCACCTCTGGAATACATGAATAGACAATGAATCATCCCAAAATTGAGGTGGTGGACTTTGGGAGCAACTGTAGACTTGGGGTTTGCTTCCTGCATCTAATTTATTCCTGGTTTTATGTTTACCTTAGTTTAGTATTTAGAGTTTATTATCAATGGTAGATTTGTTTATTGATTTGGTTGCTCTGTTCCTTTTTTATATATATATAGATATATATATTTTTTACCTTTTTCTCTTTCTGTGAGTGTGTATGTGTATGCTTCTTTGTGTGATTTTGTCTGTATAGCTTTGCTGTTACCATTTGTCCTAGGGTTCGGTCTTTCCATTTTTTTTTTTTTAATATATTTTTTAGTGCTTGCTGTCATTCGTGGATTTGTTTTTTGTTTTGGTTGCTCTCTTCTTTCTTTCTTTTTTTCTTTCTTTTTTATTACTTTTTATTTTTTTTAATTTTTAAGAATTTTTTTTAATAACTTTTATTTTATTTTATTTATTTTTTCTTTCCAGGGTCTTGGTGCTCCAGCCAGGTGTCAGGCCTGTGCCTCTAAGGTGGGAGAGCCAAGTTCAGGACATTGGTCCACCAGAGACCTCCTGGCTCCATGTAATATCAAACGGTGAAAGCTCTCCCAGAGATCTCCATCTCAACGCCAAGATCCAGCTCCACTCAACGAACAGCAAGCTACAGTGCTGGACACCCTATGCCATACAACTAGCAAGACAGGAACGCAACCCCACCCATTAGCAGAGAGGCTGCCTAAAATCATAATAAGGTCAAAGACACACCAAAACACACCACTGGACGTGGTCCTGCCCACCAGAAAGACAAGATCCAGCCTCATCCACCAGAACACAGGCACTAGTCCCCTCCACCAGGAAGCCTACACAACCCACTGAATCAACCTTAGCCACTGGGGGCAGACACCAAAAACAAAGGGAACTACGAACCTGCAACCTGTGAAAAGGAGACCCCAAACACAGTAAGTTAAACAAAATGAAACTACAGAAAAACACACAGCAGATGAAGGAGCAAGGTAAAAACCCACCAGACCAAACAAATGAAGAGGAAATAGGCAGTCTACCTGAAAAAGTATTCAAAGTAATGATAAAGATGATCCAAAATCTTGGAAATAGAATGGAGAAAATACAAGAAATGTTTAACAGGGACCTAGAAGAACTAAAGAGCAAACAAAGATGAACAGCACAATAAATGAAATTAAAAATTCTCTAGAAGGAATCAATAGTAGAATAACTGAGACAGAAGAACAGATAAGTGACCTGGAAGATAAAATAGTGGAAATAACTACCACAGAGCAGAATAAAGAAAAAAGAATGAAAAGAACTGAGGACAGTCTCAGAGACCTCTGGGACATTAAACACACCAACATTCAAATTATAGGGGTCCCAGAAAAAGAATAGAAAAAGAAAGGGACTGAGAAAATATTTGAAGAGATTATAGTTGAAAACTTCACTAATATGGGGAAAGAAATAGTCAATCAAATCCAGGAAGCACAGATAGTCCCATACAAGATAAATCCAAGGAGAAATACACCAAGACACATATTAATCAAACTATCAAAAATTAATACAATTAAATTAAATACAAAGAAAAAATATTAAAAGCAGCAAGGGAAAAACAACAAATAACATACAAGGGAATCCCCATAAGGTTAACAGCTGATGGTTATCATCAGGAAGTCTACAAATAATAAATGTTGGGCAGGATGTGGAGAAAAGCAAACCCTCCTATACTGCTGGTGGGAATGTAAATTGGTGCATCCATATGGAAAGCAGTATGGAGGTTCCTTAAAAATAATGAAACTAAAAATAGAGTTACCTTATGATTCTCTAATACCATTCCTGGGCATATATTCAGAGAAAGCCATATTTCAGAAAGATACATGCACCCCAATGTTCATAGCAGCACTATTTACAATAGCCAAGATATGAAAGCAACCTAAATGTCCATTGATGGATGAATGGATAAAGAAGACGTGTATATATATATACAATGGAATATTACTCAGCCATAAAAAAGAATGAAATATTGCCATTTGCAGCAACATGGATGGACCTAGAGATTATCTTATTAAGTGAAGTAAGTCAGACACAGAAAGACAAATGTCATATGGCATCACTCATATGTGAAGTCTGAAATATCATAGAAGTGAACTTATTTACAAAACAGAAACAGACTCACCGACATAGAAAACAAACTTATGGTTACCAAAGGGGAAGGAGGAGCAGGGATAAATTAGGAGTTTGCGATTAGCAGATACAAACTATTACATATAAAATAGATAAACAACAAAGTCCTACTGGGACTAATATTCAATATCTTATAATAAACTATAATGGAAAATAATCTGAAAAGGAATATATATATATATATGTATGTATGTATAACTGAATCACTTTGCTGTACACCAGAAACTAACACAACATTGTAAATTATCTATACTTCAATTTTTTAAAGTGTGTGTATTAATAAAACTGTAGGTTATGATGTGGTGTAAATCTTCAGTTGGAACTACTAATATAAAAGTAGCTAGATTCAAAATTGAAGAATTGAAGCTGTGACAAAGTTAACATTTTTTAAAAATTTGAAGTTAGGACTGATAACACTATATTATTATTGTCTAATAATGAGCAAAGCAGCACGAGGACTCTGATAAATACAAACATATTGACAGTGAAGTCATTGACAAATCTCTAGGATCTCTCCATACAGCATACAATTTCTAAAATATTTATACTAATAACATTTATCTGTACCAATTTAGCCTAGAAAATCTAAGCATCTCTTCCGATCTGACAATTATTGCCATGCAACACATCACTTGTTGTTACTTCAAATAAACAATTAGTATTAGAACCTCCCTTTTTACAAGATAAAAGAACAAATCTTTCGTGATTTTCCAAGGGCCCTCCAGGAAATCTCAGACAGTTTTAGGTACAAGAGATAGTAAGGTTCAATTCAACGTCAGAAGTTGTCAGATTTGAACACTTGATTAAGGTAGGATTTTAGGTTGCTGAGAAACAGTACTTGGATACCTATTTAACCACAATGACAATAAAAGATTTGTAAAGTAAACATAGTAGGTAACACGATTGTAAAAAACCTTACATTTTTCCTAAGTGTTTGTTCTCTTCAATCATCAAGGGCATAATAAAGTCAACATAAGCCATAGAATATTTGCTATCTAGGCAGATTACACAGAATAAAAAATAACCTTATAGAATTTTTATTAAGAGCAACCTGATATCCAAGAAAATTTTGTCAATTTAACAGAGAGAAAAAAGCAAACTCTAGTTTTGCATCTATATAATACTTGATACTAAAGGAAACACAGCTCTTTTTGAAAATTTTATGAAGAGACCAATCAAACCTTAGCCAGCTTTGTTCATGGTAAATAAAATTCCTCTTTCATGAAACTTCTATGACTTTCTATTTCCACTCAGATTTTGCAGGATACTTTGCTCTTTTTCATTCTGGAAAAAAAATTTTACTTTAGGAAAACTACTCTCTTTTTCCCTTAACAAAAACATATCCTGCATGCTTTGCATACAAAGTCGAACTTCTCTGACACCATTGCTCCTAGTAGAGTCTTATTTATGTATACTGATTATAACTTTAAATTAATGTCTATTTTTCAGAGAAAACTAGAAGGTAGATAACTTGTGTGTGAACTGTCACACACGAGCATTTTTCAGCAGAATAGCAGAGCCCATGAATACATACAATATAGTATTATATGGTAACACATATCCTTTATACAACTTCTCAAGGTGGCAAAAATGAACACATTCATTAACAGACACAAAGATGTCGTTTCTCTGTAGTATATAAAAATAAGAACCAAAGTATATAAACTTAAATTATGCTTTATAATGTTTCTGTATTCTTCTTACTTGCAGATGATCTAAACATCCAATGACAATTAAGTTAGTAAAGGATTTTTAGTTACCTAAAGATTTTGGAAATTATCTTTCAGCTGACATACAATACAAAATAATTATTATTGAAATAAAGTTTGTCAGAATAATGATTCAATTTGGTTAAGCATATATTTACATTTTTCATAATCTTAAGCATTTAGTAGAATTAATGATAGTTGATTCAATCAGTAAACCTGTATCATTTAGGAAGAACATAACTCAAGTAGAATAAAAATCTACAAATGTTGTGCTTAACATTGACTATCAGAGAAGACATAGATGTTTTTGTTAAACAAAAAATATTACACCAATCTCACTTGCCAAAGGTTTACCTAAATTATGTGTACCTGAATTCTTAAAACATTTTTGAGTTTGTTTCTGTAAGTTTACTTTTTACTTTTTAACACACTGAAAATATTGGAAGTTCAATGTCCTTATTTTCTAGGAATTTTAAGAACATTCTTTTTATATAAGCACTTATTTATCTCTAAACCAATCAGAGTAAATCTTTAAGATTTTTTACAGCCTAATTTGGTAATACCATCTGGAGGTCAGAAAGCATTACACACTTACATAATGTGATGTAAAAAGCCTTTCTGAATTACAGACACATTCACAGACAGACGGAGAAATAAAAATCATATAGCTTCAATTCTATTTCAGCCCTGAGTCAAAAGTAAACACAAAATTACAAAACACACCAATTCTTATCAAAGAACCATTCTCTTGTCATTGGGTAGGAGTCTCTAACTGATTTGAGCTTAAAACAGTTAGACAAACAAACAGAAAAGGCTAACAAGCCAGATTCCCTTGCCATCTTGCACTCAACAGAGACAAGATCTCTATAAGTCATTAATCCATTTACAGAAATCACTAAATGGTCAGACAAAGCAGAAGAACCTGGCATGAAAAATCAAGTGATTATTCAGAAACAATCAAATCCTTACTGAACTATCAGTGGACAGGAGTCTGGAACACAGGACCAAGAATCAGACTCACCATTGAATATGTGGATCACCAGTCAAGAACAGAGTACAAAAAGGCTCTGAGATCCCTGGTTACTTGGGTGGAATAAACAGGGATCCAAAGCAAGGTGGAATCCCATCTGAGTCATGGCACCAAACAGTCAAAGACACAATGCACTGGAAAATTAAGGACATGATTTTATTCAGGTTATTGCAATAGAGAGAACAGTCATCAATGAGGAACACTCAAAGAAAAGGAAGGAAGTATGAGCCTTTATAGAGTTGGTAGAAAAAGGGGTCATGAAGAGGGCAAACAGTGAGGCTATCTGAATGGTAGAGGCAGTTAGTTCTCAGAATACACCAGAACAGGGTGGTCCTTTGTTGTTAGTTGTTTGGAACACAAAGGGATGGGGGGATTTTTCAACTGTCCCTGCTTTCTGGAAGCACAGGGCTTAGATAAAGTTCATCATTGCCACATGACACAACATCTTGCTCCTTTTTATGGTGAGAAGGGAAGGGGAGCTCAATCTTACAATACATTAAAAAAGATACATTCAAATACAAATTATTTATATACCTAGCAATGCCCTAGACAGAGACAAAGCTATTTCAATTTTTTTTAATGTGTTGTTAATATTTTTCTCAGAAACTTCCAGAATTACCTCATAATCTTGAGTGAATGTAAATTTAATTTAAAAAATGAAAGTTGACAATCATTTACTCACTCTTGCCTCTTCATTTTCTAGGGAAACCACTAGTAACTCTATATCCTCCAAGCAAGCACATGAGCTTTATTATATTTCCCTCAGTTAAACCTAACAAACTGTGTTCTCTCAAACAGCCAGTACCTCATATAACCTTGAAGAATGTGATTATCCCCAAAGAAAAGTGAAGACATTTTCACTTATTGGTGAATTATCAATCACACTTCTCAGCTCTGTGCACATGTTCATGGTGTCCTACTGTCAAATATTGTGATAACTGGAACCCTTACATTGTTCAAATATCCATAGGGTAATTAAGTTTGTTGTAATAAAATGTATAAAAACTTAAACACTTTCCCCTGGCTGGAAGAATTCCCAGAGAATATGACAGGAGATTGTAAACATACAAGAAATTAAACAGATGTAATCATCACCCTGGCTTAAAATGCTTTTTTTTTAAATTTATTTTCATCTCAAATTTGAAACATCAGTAAAGCAGATCCTGAATGAATGGAAAACATTAGCTCATATAGTTGCGTGTCTTGAAAGATTTTGTGGTTTCAGGAAACGACAAAACAGGAAAGGAACAGAGTGCTTTCATAAAAAATAACATCCTATAAACAACAGCCATATGTTGTCTTTGAGGCATATCAAACTCTAAGTTTTTTAAAATTTCTACCTTGTACAGTTGCTAGAACAATAAAAATACTGTTATGTACCTGACTTGTCTTTTTCCCAGGGGTGACATTATCTTCTACCAGAGTGACCTTTCCTAGACAAGGTAGTTTCACACAGACTTCAGAAGGACACCAGAGCCTAGAATCTCAGTTCCAGAAATTCTAACCCAGTTCTGATAAAAGTTTCCCTACCCTTACCAGCTCCATGACTAGTCACCCACATGCTCTGAGCTAAGTTTACACTCAAAAAACTTAGGCATAGCAGAGGAATCCTATTTTTTTTCATAAAGTATATTTGTTGACAGAAGCCAGGTGATTAGAAAAGAAGTGCATGGTAAGCCCTGGACATTATTACACTCTGAAAAATATAGGAGGAGGAGGTAATTCATATCTAGTGTGGATTCCAACCAAGTAGTAATACCTCCCACGCAAAGGATTAGAATAAACAAAATGTATAGCAATCCCACTTGACTCTGGACCACCCCATTCCTGCAGTATTTTAACAGCAGAGACAAAAGAACACTGTTTGAGAGTAACTTAGGCAGGAAGAGTTACTCAGGTTAGAGAGTTGCAGAACCAACAAAGACCTGAGCTGTTTCCCTGGTTAACAAAGAAAGGAGGTAACAAGGATTTTGCAAAAGATAAGGAAAAAAACAAATCTCTTGTGAAAACCTACTTATTTTTTAAAGATGTCCTTAAAGGGAACTTTGAGGAATAACCTAAGTAAATTCTGAGAATAATTTGCAAATTATCTGAGCAATTCTAGCACAAATTTTGAGTAACATGAAATTCAGGGACATGAAAAATTTCAGGAGAAACAGGGTGAAAAGGAATCCAGACTGGTCCAAACAGGCCTTCTTCTCTTAATTATACAGGATTAGATTCCCACCAGATCCTTAGTGAGGAGGAACTGGAAACCCATCTCAAAACTCCACTCCGTATCTTTATAGTGATTATATCTATTTAGTGTAGTTAGAATAAATTATATCTAATTTTCACTAAAGAGGGAATTTTAAGGGATTCTCTGAATTCTTGTGTTGTATTCATAAAAATCTCAAAATTTAAAAATTCCTTCAGACATTATTATATATAGGTACCTAACGAAGCCCTGAAACCTTCAAAACTGCTTCACCACATTGAGACCAAGCACCCTGCATTAAAAGACAAGCCTTTGGAGTTTTTCAAAAGGAAAAAACATGAACACAAGGAACAGAAGCAATTATTGAAGTTCACCACTTCATCAAATGTATCTGCACTGAGAGCATCATTCTTAGTGGCTAACTGCATTGCTAAAGCTAAGAAACGCTTTACTATTGGTGAAGAGTTGATTCTGCCTGCTGCTAAGGACATCAGTCGTGAACTTTTAGGAGAGGCTGCAGTTCAAAAGGTGGCACGTGTTCCTCTTTCGACTAGCACCATAACTAGATGAATTGATGAAATAGCAGAGGATATTGAGGCACCATGGTTAGAGAGGATTAATGAGACACTTTGGTACGCAATCCAGGTTGACGAGTCTACTGATGTTGACAACAAGACAACAAAGCTTGTTTTTGTGTGATATATTTTTCAGGAAGATGTGCATGAGGATAAGTTATGTACACTTTTGTGACCAACCAACACCACAGCCACAGAACTATTCAAGTCTTTGAATAATTACATATCAGGAAAACTGAATTGGTCATTTTGTGTTGGTATATGCACGGACGGAGCTGCTGCCATGATTGGACGGCTTTCTGGTTTCACTACTCAGGTCAAAGAGGTTGCTTCTGAATGTGAGTCTAAGCACTGTGTCATCCATAGAGAATTGCTGGCTAGCCGAAAAATGTCACCAGAACTTAACAATATTTTGCAGGATGTGATTAAAATTATCAACCGCATTGAAGTACATGTCCTTAACTCACGTCTGTTTGTGTGGCTCTGTAAGGAGATGGACGCAGAGCACACACGTCTTCTCTTATACACAGAAGTGAGATGGCTTTCTAAAGGTAGATCACTGGCCAGAGATTTTGAGTTACAAGAGCCACTCCAGAGATTTCTTTTAGAAAAACAGTCACCACTGGCAACACATTTCAGTGACACAGAATTGGTTGCAAAACTTGCTTACTTGTGTGACATACTCAACCTGCTCAACGAACTCAATCTGTCATTTCAGGAGAGAATGACAACTGTGTTCAAGTTGGCAGATAAAGTGGCTGCATTCAAAGCCAAACTGGAATTATGGGGTGATGAGTGAACATTGGGATTTTTGACATGTTTCAAACACTAGCAGAGATTTTGAAAGAGACTGAGCCAGGGCCTTCTTTCTCCCAGCTGGTGCATGATCACCTATCTCAGCTTTCAAAAGAGTTTGAGCATTACTTTCCAACCACAAAAGTCCCCCAAACTGGGAAAGAATGGATCCATGACCCATTTGTGAATAAGCCAGGTGAATCGACTTTGTCCGTGCTAGAAGAGGGTCAACTGCTTGAGATCACAAATGACAGTGGCCTTAAAAGTATGTTTGAGACAACTTCAAATCTCCATACTTTCTGGATTAAAGTCAAGGCAGAATACCCAGAGATTGCCACAAAAGCACTGAAAAGCCTGCTTCCATTTCCAACATCCTACCTTTTTGAAGCAGCGTTTTCTGCAGTGACAGCCACCAAAATGAGATTACGGAGTAGACTGGACATAAGCAACACACTTCACATGTCACTGCCTCCCATCATCCCCAGATGGGACCATCTAGTTGCAGGAAAACAAGCTCAGGGGTCCCACTGATTCTGCATTATGGTGAGTTGTATAATTACTTCATTATATAGTACAATGTAATAATAATAGAAATAAAGTGCACAATAAATGTAATGCGCTTGAATCATTCTGAAACCATCCCCTCAACCCCCGGTCCATGGAAAAATAGCCACCTATGGGAATACTAGCTGGGTTTATATATACTTGCAAGTACTTAATTGAGAGTGAAAGGAAATTGGGCCCTGAAATGGACAAAATGGGGTTCTTTTGGCATTCCAAAGCTGAATTTTTAGTGCACATTTACAGCCAGCAGTCTTCTGGATCTCTGCCGGCAGAGTACTGGAAACAACAGTGGTAAGTGCTTTTCTCTTTCCTAAAATTAGATTAGCAGGGGAAAATATTTGTAGGGCTAGCTCTTAAGGAATTAAAAGCAACTGTCCTTGTTTTACAAATCTAGTCTTTATAGGACCAGAGGTGTGGCTCCAAAAATAATCCAAAGCCTACCAATCCTTCTACCACTCCCAAAACCTGCCCTATTTATCTTTTTTTAAACAATGCACATGTATTTATTTTAAAATATAAGAAAGAAAACTTAAATAAACAGCTCTAAATGTAAACAGATACTAGCTAACAGGATGATCACTACAGCAGGGTTTTGTGTCAAAAATGCAAACTTCCAAATGTCACAAAAATGGAGTAATAATTAAATCACTTATTCAATAACACCAAATACAAGCAGTAGTAAATATATTTGAATTTTAGGCAAGAAAATGTGTTCCCAAATATATATATATCATGCAAGTAGATTAAAAATTATATGTATAGTAGGATGCTAATTTGTTGCAAGTAAACACTTTCCAATGTGCAAATACAGCTAGAGATAGGTACATAGAAAGGCATTAACATCTTCACTTTGAGTATGTCTGGATGACAGACTTATCTGTGATTTTTGTTTTTCTTCTTACTCATTTAGGTTTTCTGCTATGGATATGTATCACTTCATACTAGGAGAATGGGAGAAGTTAGTTTTCATAAAGGAAAAAAAAATCTCCAAAGAGCTTTATTTTCTTTTAGCATTTGGTTTAAACACTTCAAAATGTTTGCATTGGTATGTACTAGAACAAATGATGGCCTATTTTTTCAAGATTTCCTGCATCTATTGAGATCATCATGCAGATTTTGTTCTTCAATTTGTAGATGTGGTGTATCAAACTGATTGACTTGCAGATATTGAAAAATCTTTGCATCCCTGGAATAAATCCCACTTGATCATGGTGTATGATCTTTTTAATGTACTGTTGGATTCTGTTTACTACTATTTTATTGAGGGACTTTGTGTCTGTGTTTATCAGTGATATTGGCCTGTAATTTTTTTGTTTTTTGGTATCTTTATCTGGTTTTGGTATCAGGGTGATGGTGGCCTCATAGAATGAGCTCAGGAATGTTCATTCCTCTGCAAATTTTTGGAAGAGTTTGAGAAGGATGGGTGTTAGCTCCTCTCTAAATGTTTGATAGAATTCACCTGTGAAGCCATCTGGTCCTGGACTTTCGTTTGTTGGGAAATTTTTTAATCACAGTTTCAATTTCATTACTTGTGATCGGTCTGTCCATATTTTCAATTTCTTCCTGGTTCAGTCTTGGGAGATTGTGCCTTTCTATAAATTTGTCCATTTCTTCTAAGTTGTCCATTTTATTGGCATATAGTTGCTTTTAGTAGTCCCTTATGATCCTTTACATTTCTGTGGTATCTGTTTTAACTTCTTCTTTTTCATTTCTAATTTTATTTATTTGAGCACTCTCCCTCTTTTTCTTGATGACTCTGACTAAAATTGTATCATTTTTGTTTATCTTTTCAAAGAACCAGCTTTTAGTTTCTTCATCTCTATTTCATTTATTTCTGCTTGGATATTTATGATTTCTTTCCTTCTACTAACTTTGGGTTTTGTTTGGTCTACTTTCTCTAGTTGCTTTAGATGGAAAGTTAGGTTGGTTATTTGAGATTTTTCTTATTTCCTGAGGTAAGATTGCTTTGCTCTAAACTTTCCCCTTAGGACTGCTTTTGCTGCATCCCTTAGGTTTTGAATTGTCATACTTTCATTTTCATTTTTCTCTAGGTATTTTTTGACTTCCTCTTCGATTTCTTCAGTGATCCACTGGTTGTTTAGTAACATATTGTTTAGCCTCCACATGTTTGTGTTTTTTTACAGTTTTTTTCTTGTAGTTGATTTCTAATCTCATAGCATTGTGGTGGGAAAAGATGCTTGATATGATTTCAATTTTTTTTTTTTTTATATTTACTGAGGCTTGCTTTTTGCCCAGCATGTGGTAAATCCTGGAGAATGTTCCATGTGTACTTGAGAAGAATGTGTATTCTGCTGCTTTTGGGTGGAATGCTCTATAAATTTCAATTAAGTCCATCTGGTCCAATGTGTCATTTAAGGCCTGTGTTTCCTTATTGATTTTCTGTCTTGATGATCTGTCCATTGATGAAAGTGGGGTGTTAAAGTCCCCCCCCCTATTATTGTGTTACTGTCAATTTCCCCTTTTATGCTTGTTAGTGTTTGCCTTATATACTGAGGTGCTTGTATGTTAACTGCATATATATGTACGATTGTTATATCTTCTTGGATTGATCTCTTGATCCTTATGGTACTGTCTTTCTTTGTCTCTTGTAACAGTCTTTGTTTTAAAGTCTATTTTGTCTGATATAAATATTGCTACTCCAACTTTCCTTTGATTTCTATTTGCATGGAAAATCTTTTTCTATCCCCTCACTTTCTGTCTGTATGTGTCCCTAGATCTGAAGTGAGTCTCTTGTAGGCAGTATATATGCAGGTCTTGTTTTTGTATCCATTCAGGCAGTCTGTGTCTTTTGGTTGGAGCATTTATTCCATTTAAGTTTAAGGTAATTATCGATATGTACTTTCTAATTGCTATTTTGTTAATTGTTTTAGATTTGTTTTTGTAGGTCTTTTTTTCTTCCCTTCCTCTTTTTTTCTCTTCTCTTGTGATCTGATGACTAATTTTAGTGTTGTGTTTGGAATCCTTTTTATTTTTGTGCGTGTATCTAGTGTAGATTTTCGGTTTGCAGTTGCCATGAGGTTTTGATATAGCAGTGTATATATAAACAAGATTGTTTTAAGTTGCTGGCCTTTTAAATTCAAATGCCTTTCCAATATCCTGCACTTGGGCTCTCCTCTTCTCACATTTGCTGGGTTTTATATCATATTTGTGTGTGGATGATTTCCTACCTTTACTATATATTTGCCTTTACTGATGAACTTTTCTATCTGTAATTTTCTTGTTTCTAGTTGTGGTCTTATCTTTTCCTCCTAGAGAAGTTCCTTTAGCATTTGTTGCAAAGTTGGTCTCATGGTGCTGAATTCTCTTAGCTTTTGCTTGTCTGTAAAGCTTTTGATTTCTCCATCAAATCTGAATGAGAGCCTTGCTGGGTAGAGTATTCTTGGTTATAGGTTCTTCCCTTTAATCACTTTAAATATATCGTGCCACTCCCTTCTGGCCTGCAGAGTTTCAGCTGAGAAATTAGCTGATAACCTCATGAGAGTTTCCTTGTACATTATTGGCTGCTTTTCCCTTGTTGCTTTTAATATTTTTTCTTTGCCTTTAATTTTTGTCAATTTGATTACTATGTGTCTCAGCATGTTCCTCCTTGGGTTTATCCTGCCTGGGACTCCCTACACTTCCTGGACTTGGGTTACTGTTTCCTTTCCCATGTTAGGGAAGTTTTCAGCTATTATCTGTTCAAATATTTTCTCAGGTCCTTTCTCTCTTCTCCTTCTTGGACCCCTATAATGCAAATGTTGGTGCATTTAATGTTGTCCCAGAGGTCTCTTATACTGCCTTCATTTCTTTTCATTCTTTTTTCTTTATTCTGTTCTGCAGCAGTGATTTCCACCATTCTGTTTTCCAGCTCACTTATCAGTTCTACAGCCTCTGTTATTCTGCTATTGATTCCTTCTAGTGTATTTTTCATTTCAGTTATCTTATTGTTTATCTCTGTTTGTTCTTTAGTTCTTCCAGTTCTTTGTTAAATATTTTTTCTATCTTCTCAATCTGTGACTCCGTTCTTTTTCTGAGATCTTAGATCATCTTTACTATCATTATTCTGAATTCTTTTTCAGGTAGATTGCCTATCCCCACTTCACTTAGTTGTTTTTTCTGAGGTTTTATCTTGTTCTTTCCTCTGGGACATATTCCTCTGCCATCCCATTTTGTCTAACTTTTTTGGATTGCAGTTTCTGTTCCACAGGCTGCAAGCTTGTAGTTCTTGCTCCTGCTGTCTCACCCCTGGTGGATGAGGCTAAGAGGCCTGTGCAGGCTTCCTGGTGGGAGGGACTGGTCCTGCCCACTGGTGGGTGGAGTTGTGTCTTGTCCCCCTGCTGGGCAGCACTGTGTCAAGAGGTGTGTTTAGCCAGCAGCTATGTTCTCAGTAAGACTTTAAGCAGCCTGTCTGCTGATGGGTGGGGCTTTGTTCCCCCCTGTTGGTTGTTTGTCCTGAGTCTTCCCAGCACTGGAGCCTACTGGCTACTTGGTGGGGCAGGGCTTGGTGAGAAAAGGCAGCCTCCAGGAGGGTTCACACCAATGAGTATTACCCAGAGCTACTGCTACCAGTGTCTTTGTCCCTGCAGTGAGCCACAGCTACCCCCCGACCTCTGCAGGAGACCCTCCAATACTAGCAGGTAGATCTGGCATAGGCTTTTATGAGGTCACTGCTTTTTTCCCTGGGTCTTGGTGCACACAAGACCTTGTGTGCGCCCTCCAAGAGTGGAGTTTCTGTGTACCCCAGTGCTGTGGAATTCCTGTGATCAAACTCCGCTGGCCTTCAAAGCCAGATTCTCTGGGGTCTTCTCCTCCCATTGTCAGACCCCCAGAGGTGAGCCTTACTTGTGGCTCAGAACTTTCACTCCTGTGGGAGAACCTCTGGGATATAATTATTTTCCAGTTTTTAGGTTGCCCACGCAGTGAGTGTGGGATTTGATTTTATTGTGGCTGCACCCCTCTTACCATATTATTGTGGCTTCCTCTTTGTCTTCAGATGTAGGGTATCTTTTCTGGTAGGTTCCAGGGTACTTTGATGATGGCTGTTCAGTAGTTATTTGTAATTTTGTTGTTTTTGTAAGAAGAGGTGAGCTCATGTGCTTCTACTCCACCATCTTTTCTGTTTCTTTCCCCCCTGTTTATCTTAAGAGGTTTGTAATTTTGAGAAAAAAATTTTGGCCTTAAGGGAACAAAGGCCTCCTTGAATGAACTTTCCTTTTTTCCTCCTATGTCTTTGAGATGCAAATGTTCTACCTGGTTTTCTCCAGGAACCTTATCTCTGCTATCTTTTTAAAATGCAAATTTCAGGAAAGAGTATAGGTAATTTGGAGCTTGTCTTGTCAAGGACAAATAGAAATCTTGTGTCTTCTCTATAAGTATTAGTAAAAATTGTTTAGCCACCTAGACAGGTGACCTTGATTTGTTCCATCTGCCAGAAACCCAATTTGAATCCAACCTCTTTTGTAACTGACGGGTTTTATGTTACTTTATAGTAAGTCCTCTACATACAAACCTTAAAGCTGTGAACTTTCAAAGATGCAAACATGCGTTCACATGTCCAATCACGTAAGTTAGTTCAAGATACTGTACTGTTAAGATTAAAAATGTTTTCTTTATTTTTTGTGTTTGTTTTTTATGTATTGTTTGTGTGAAAAATATTATAAACCTATTACAGTATAGTACTATATAACCAACTGTGTTGGGTACCTAGGCTAACTTTGTTGGACTTACGAACAAATTGAACTTACAAACGCGCTCTCAGAATGGAACTCATTTGTATATAGGGGACTTACTGTACCTGATTCACAGCTGAAATTTTGGAACGGGACGATACGGTCTCTGTCTTTATGTGTTTTTGTGAGTCTATATATGTGTGTTGTAGATGTGTGGTATTGCCAAAGTTAATTTGTAAAAGAACTTTATTTAATTGGCTTAAAAGAAATTAAGTACTTAAATAAACACTCAGAAATATAAAAGAAACTGGCCAGAATGGATTTTTGGTTCACATGATCTGGAAAATATTCGTCATTGAATTAATATCTGGAGACTTCCCTGGTGTCCCAGTGGCTAAGACTCTGCACTCCCAATGCAGGAGGCCCAGGTTTGATCCCTGGTCAGGGAACTAGATCCCACATGCCACAACTAAGAGTTCACATGCCGCAACTAAAGATCCAACATGCTGCATCTAAAGATCCCACATACCACAACTAAAGATCCCATGTGCCGCAACTAAAAAGAAAAAGATCCCACATGCTGCAATGAAGATCCTGCATGCCACAACTAAGACCCCATGTGCCGAAACTAAGACCTGGCACACCAAATAAATAAATATTTTTTAAAAGAATTAATATCTGGTTGCCAACAAACACATGAAAGGATGCTCAACATCACTAATCATTAGAGAAATGTAAATCAAAACTACAATGAGGTATCACCTCACACCGGTCAGAATGGCAATCATCAAAAAATCTACAAACAATAAATGCTGGAGAGGGTGTGGAAAAAAGGGAACCCTCTTGCACTGTTGGTGGGAATGTAAATTAATACAGCCACTCTGGAGAACAGTATGGAGGTTCCTTAAAAAACTAAAAATAGAACTACCATATGACACAGCAATCCCACTACTGGGCATATACCCTTAGAAAACCATCATTCAAATAGAGTCATGTATCACAATGTTCATTGCAGCTCTATTTACAATAGCCAGGACATGGAAGCAACCTAAGTGTCCATCAACAGATGAATGGATAAAGAAGATGTGGCACATATACACAATGGAATATTACTCGGCCATTAAAAGAAATATAATTGAGTTATTTGCAGTGAGGTGGATGGACCTAGAGTCTGTCATACAGAGTGAAGTAAGTCAGAAAGAGAAAAACAAATACCATATGCTAACACATATATATGGAATATAAAAAACACCAAAAAACAAAAAACAAAAAAAAACTGGTTTTGAAGAGCCTAGGGGCAGGACAGGAATAAAGACGCAGACGTAGAGAATGGACTTGATGATACGGGGAGGGGGAAGGGTAAGCTGGGAAGAAGTGAGAGAGTAGCACTGACATATATACACTACCAGATGTAAAATAGATAGCAAGTGGGAAGCAGCTATGTCACATTGGGAGATCAGCTTGGTGCTTTGTGACCACTTAGAGGGGTGAGATAGGGAGGGAGACGCAAGAGGGAGGGGATATGGGGTTATATGTATACATATAGCTGATTCACATTGTTATACAGCAGAAACTAACACAACATTTTAAAGCAATTATACTCCAATAAAGATGTTGAAAAAAAACACAATAGAAACACATAAACAAATGATCTAAATATTGAAGTTACAGACAGACACTTTAAAATAACTTTGATTATGCATACCCCATGAACCTAATCCAACTCCTATGGATATACAGAGATTAAAGTGTATTCATCTAACAAAAGACATGCACAATAATGTTCATAGCAGTCATTCATCATAACACAAAATAGAAATGAACTGTATGTCCATCACCAATTAAGTTTAGTGCACTTTATGTATTTAATACATGAATGTTAAACCTCAATAAAGAAGTAAAGCAAATAAAATAGCTATGATTAATACGTTCAAGAAAATAGAGGAAAACATGGAAAATCTCACTAGAAAACTGGAATTTATATTAAAAATATAATGAAGATTATAGAACCAAATAATGAAATATTTAAAATCAATATCTTAATATATGGACTTAACAGCATATTAAACAAAACAGAAGGGAAGATTAGTAGGTTGAAAGATAGGTCATTTGAATGGAGAGTATGAAGGGAAATAGGATGGAAAATATAGAAAAGAACATGGGATGTATGGCACAGTAAAAAATATCTAGAATATGTGTAATTGACATCCTGTAAGGAGAAAAGAGAGAATAGGGCACAAAAATTATTTGGAGAGACCTGGTTAAATTTTTACAGAACTGATGAAAGTCAGGAAGCTCTAGAATCATGAAACTCTAAGAACACCAAGCAGGATAAATTCAAAGGTCACACTGGACACACCATAGTAAAACTGATCAAAATGAAATGAAAGACAAAGAGAAACACTTTTAAAGCAATAAGAAAAAAAAAGAGAGAAAGTAATTAACTTTCAAAATGGCAACAAGCCTCACAATGAAATATCTTTATTTTTTCAACTTTATTGAGAAATAAGTGACAAATGTAATAGTGTATATTTATAATGTACAACATGATAATTTGATACACCTATACAATGTAGAATGAGTACCAAGATCAAGACAATTAACACATCAATCATCTCAAATAGGTAACCCTTTTGTGTGTGGTGAGAATTCTTAAGATGTACCCTCACCAACATTCAAGTGCACAATACCATATTATTAAGCATAGTCACGATGCTGTATATTAGATCCTCAGAACTTACTTATCTTATAACTGAAAGTATGTATTCTTTAACCTACATCTTCCCATTTCCTCCTTCCCACAGTCCCTGGCAACCACCATTCTATTATCTGTTTCTATGAAATCAGCTTTATTTTTTAGATTTCATATATAAGTGATACCATACAGTATTTGTCTTTCTCTGTTTTATTTCACTTAGCACAATGCCCTCCACGTTCATCCATGTTCTTACAAATAACAGCATTTCCTTCTTTTTATGGCTGAATGTGAAAATGAATTATAACATTTTCTTTATCCACTCATTTGTCAAACAACATTTAGGACATTTAGGTTGTTTCCATATCTAGGCCATTTAAATCATGTTGCAATGAACATGGGAGTTCAAATATCTCTTTGAGATACTGATTTCATTTCCTTCAGATTTATACTAAGAAGTGGGATTGCTGGATCATATGGCAGTTCTGTTTTAAAATATTTTTAAAACCCCTATTCTATTTTCCATAGTGTCTGCCCCAATTTACATTCCCACCTACAGTGCACAAGGTTTCCCTTTTCTCCACATCCTCACCAATGCTTGTTATCTCTTATCTTTTTGATAATAGCCATCCTAACAAGTGTGAGGTAATCTCATTGTGGTTTTGATTTGCATTTCCCTGATAATTAGTGATGTTGAGCATTTTTCTTTTTTTTTTTTTTAAACATCTTTATTGAAGTATAATTGCTTTACAATGGTGTGCTACCTTCTGCTTTACAACAAAGTGAATCAGTTACACATATACATATGTTGCCATATCTCTTCCCTCTTGCATCTCCCTCCCTCACACCCTCCCTATCCCACCCCTCTAGGTGGTCACAAAGCACCGAGCTGATCTCCCTGTGCTATGCGGCTGCTTCCCACTAGTTATCTATTTTACATTTGGTAGTGTATATATGTCCATGACACTCTCTCACCCTGTCACATCTCACCCCTCCCCCTCCCCATATCCTCAAGTCCATTCTCTAGTAGGTCTGTGTCTTTATTCCCATCTTGCCACTAGGTTCTTCATGACCTCTTTTTTTTTTTTTTTTTTTTTTTCCCTTAGATTCCATATATATGTGTTAGCATACTGTATTTGTTTTTCTCTTTCTGACTTACTTCACTCTGTATGACAGACTCTAACTCCATCCACCTCATTACAAACACCTCCATTTCATTTCTTTTTATGGCAGAGTAATATTCCATTGTATATATGTGCCACATCTTCTTTATCCATTCATCCGATGATGGACACCTAGGTTGCTTCCATGTCCTGGCTATTGTAAACAGAGCTGCAATGAATATTTTGGTACATGACTCTTTCTGAATTATGGTTTTCTCAGGGTATATGCCCAGTAGTGGGATTGCTGGGTCATATGGTAGTTCTATTTTTAGTTTTTTAAGGAACCTACATACTGTTCTCCATAGTGGCTGTATCAATTTACATTCCCACCAACAGTGCAAGAGTGTTCCCTTCTCTCCACACCCTCTCCAGCATTTATTGTTTCTAGATTTTTTGATGATGGCCATTCTGACCGGTGTGAGATGATACCTCATTGTAGTTTTGATTTGCATTTCTCTAATGATTAATGATGTTGAGCATTCTTTCATGTGTCTGTTGGCAATCTGTATCTCTTCTTTGGAGAAATGTCTATTTAGGTCTTCTGCCCATTTTTGGATTGGGTTGTTTGTTTTTTTGTTATTGAGCTGCATGAGCTGCTTGTAAATCTTGGAGATTAATCCTTTGTCCGTTGCTTCATTTGCAAATATTTTCTCCCATTCTGAGGGTTGTCTTTTGGTCTTGTTTATGGTTTCCTTTGCTGTGCAAAAGCTTTTAAGTTTCATTAGGTCCCATTTGTTTATTTGTGTTTTTATTTCCATTTCTCTAGGACCTGGGTCAAAAAGGATCTTTCTGTAACTTATGTCATAGAGTGTTCTGCCTATGTTTTCCTCTAAGAGTTTGATAGTGTCTGGCCTTACACTTAGGTCTTTAATCCATTTTGAGTTTATTTTTGTGTATGGTGTTAGGGAGTGTTCTAATTTCATACTTTTACATGTACCTGTCCAATTTTCCCAGTACCACTTATTGAAGAGGCTGTCTTTTCTCCACTGTATATGCTTGCCTCCTTTATCAAAGATAAGGTGACCATATGTGCATGGGCTTATCTCTGGGCTTTCTATCCTGTTCCATTGATCTATATTTCTGTTTTTGTGCCAGTACCAAACTGTCTTGATTACTGTAGCTTTGTAATATAGTCTGAGGTCAGGGAGCCTGATTCCTCCAGCTCCATTTTTCGTTCTCAAGATTGCTTTGGCTATTCGGGGTCTTTTGTGTTTCCATACAAATTGTGAAATTTTTTGTTCTAGTTCTGTGAAAAATGCCAGTGGTAGTTTGATAGGGATTCCATTGAATCTGTAGATTGCTTTGGGTAGCAGAGTCATTTTCACAATGTTTATTCTTCCAATCCAAGAACATGGTATATCTCTCCATCTGTTTGTATCATCTTTAATTTCTTTCATCAGTGTCCTATAATTTTCTGCATACAGGTCTTTTGTCTCCTTAGGTAGGTTTATTCCTAGGTATATTATTCTTTTGGTTGCAATGGTAAACGGGAGTGTTTTCTTAATTTCACTTTCAGATTTTTCATCATTAGTATACAGGAATGCAAGAGATTTCTGTGCATTAATTTTGTATCCTGCTACTTTACCAAATTCATTGATTAGCTCTAGTAGTTTTCTGGTAGCATCTTTTGGATTCTCTATGTATAGTATCATGTCATCTGCAAACAGTGACAGCTTTACTTCTTCTTTTCTGATTTGGATTCCTTTTATTTCTTTTTCGTCTCTGATTGCTGTGGCTAACACTTCCAAAACTATGTTGAATAATAGTGGTGAGAGTGGGCAACCTTGTCTTGTTCCTGATCTTAGTGGAAATGGTTTCAGTTTTTCACCATTGAGGACAATGTTGGCTGTGGGTTTGTCATATACGGCCTTTATTATGTTGAGGAAAGTTCCCTCTATGCCTACTTTCTGCAGGACTTTTATCATAAATGGGTGTTGAATTTTGTTGAAAGCTTTCTCTGCATCTATTGAGATGATCATATGGTTTTTCTCCTTCAATTTGTTAATATGATGTATCACGTTGATTGATTTGCGTATATTGAAGAATCCTTGCATTCCTGGAATAAACCCCACTTGATCATGGTGTATGATCCTTTTAATGTGCTGTTGGATTCTGTTTGCTAGTATTTTGTTGAGGATTTTTGCATCTATGTTCATCAGTGATATTGGCCTGTAGTTTTCTTTCTTTGTGACATCTTTGCCTGGTTTTGGTATCAGGGTGATGGTGGCCTCGTAGAATGAGTTGGGGAGTGTTCCTCCCTCTGCAATATTTTGGAAGAGTTTGAGAAGGATAGGTGTTAGCTCTTCTCTAAATGTTTGATAGAATTCGCCTGTGAAGCCATCTGGTCCTGGGCTTTTGTGTGTTGGAAGATTTTTAATCACAGTTTCAATTTCAGTGCTTGTGATTGGTCTGTTCATATTTTCTATTTCTTCCTGGTTCAGTCTCGGCAGGTTGTGCATTTCTAAGAATCTGTCCATTTCTTCCAGGTTGTCCATTTTATTAGCATAGAGTTGCTTGTAGTAATCTCTTATGATCGTTTGTATTTCTGCAGTGTCAGTGGTTACTTCTCCTTTTTCATTTCTAATTCTATTAATTTGAGTCTTCTCCTTTTTTCTCTTGATGAGTCTGGCTAATGGTTTATCAATTTTGTTTATCTTCTCAAAGAACCAGCTTTTAGTTTCATTGATTTTTGCTATTGTTTCCTTCATTTCTTTTTCATTTATTTCTGATCTGATCTTTATGATTTCTTTCCTTCTGCTAGCTTTGGGGTTTTTTTGTTCTTCTTTCTCTAATTGCTTTAGGTGCAAGGTTAGGTTGTTTATTCGAGATGTTTCCTGTTTCTTGATGTAGGCTTGTATTGCTATAAACTTCCCTCTTAGAACTGCTTTTGCTGCATCCCATAGGTTTTGGATCGTCGTGTCTCCATTGTCATTTGTTTCTAGGTATTTTTTGATTTCCCCTTTGATTTCTTCAGTGATCACTTCGTTATTAAGTAGTGTATTGTGTAGCCTCCATGTGTTTGTATTTTTTACAGATCTTTTCCTGTAATTGATATCTAGTCTCATAGCGTTGTGGTCGGAAAAGATACTTGATACGATTTCAATTTTTTTAAATTTACCAAGGCTTGATTTGTGACCCAAGATATGATCTATCCTGGAGAATGTTCCATGAGCACTTGAGAAAAATGTGTATTCTGTTGTTTTTGGGTGGAATGTCCTATAAATATCAATTAAGTCCATCTTGTTTAATGTATCATTTAAAGCTTGTGTTTCCTTATTTATTTTCATTTTGGATGATCTGTCCATTGGTGAAAGTGGGGTGTTAAAGTCCCCTACTATGATTGTGTTACTGTCGATTTCCCCTTTTATGGCTGTTAGTATTTGCCTTATGTATTGAGGTGCTCCTATGTTGGGTGCATAAATATTTACAATTGTTATACCTTCCTCTTGGATCAATCCCTTGATCATTATATAGTGTCCGTCTTTGTCTCTTGTAATTGTCTTTATTTTAAAGTCTATTTTGTCTGATATGAGAATTGCTACTGCAGCTTTCTTTTGATTTCCATTTGCATGGAATATCTTTTTCCATCCCCTCACTTTCAGTCTGTATGTGTCTCTAGGTCTGAAGTGGGTCTCTTGTAGACAGCATATATATGGGTCTTGTTTTTGTATCCATTCAGCCAGTCTGTGTCTTTTGGTGGGAGCATTTAATACATTTACTTTTAAGGTAATTATCGATATGTATGTTCCTATTCCCATTTTCTTAAATGTTTTGGGTTTGTTATTGTAGGTGTTTTCCTTCTCTTGTGTTTCTTGCCTAGAGAAGTTCCTTTAGCATTTGTTGTAAAGCTGGTTTGGTGGTGCTGAACTCTCTCAGCTTTTGCTTGTCTGTAAAGGTTTTAATTTCTCCATCAAATCTGAATGAGATCCTTGCTGGGTAGAGTAATCTTGGTTGTAGGTTTTTCTCCTTCATCACTTTAAGTATATCCTGCCACTCCCTTCTGGCTTGCAGCGTTTCTGCTGAAAGATCAGCTGTTAACCTTATGGGGATGCCCTTGTGTGTTATCTGTTGTTTTTCCCTTGCTGCTTTTAATATGTTTTCTTTATATTTAATTTTTGATAGTTTGATTAATATGTGTCTTGGTGTGTTTCTCCTTGGATTTATCCTGTATGGGACTCTCTGTGCTTCCAGGACTTGATTAACTATTTCCTTTCCCATATTAGGGAAGTTTTCAACTATAATCTCTTCAAATATTTTCTCAGTCCCTTTCTTTTTCTCTTCTTCTTCTGGGACCCCTATAATTCGAATGTTGGTGCGTTTAATGTTGTCCCAGAGGTCTCTGAGACTGTCCTCAGTTCTTTTCATTCTTTTTTCTTTATTCTGGTCTGCAGTAGTTATTTCCACCATTTTATCTTCCAGGTCACTTATCCATTCTTCTGCCTCAGTTATTCTGCTATTGATCCCATCTAGAGTATTTTTAATTTCATTTATTGTGCTTGTCATCGTTTCTTGATTCCTCTTTAGTTCTTCTACGTCCTTGTTAAATGTTTCTTGCATTTTGTCTATTCTATTTCCAAGACTTTGGATCATCCTTACTATCATTATTCTGAATTCTTTTTCAGGTAGACTACCTATTTCCTCTTCATTTGTTAGGTCTGGTGTGTTTTGACCCTGCTCCTTCATCTGCTGTGTGTTTTTCTGTCTTCTCATTTTGCTTATCTTACTGTGTTTGGCGTCTCCTTTTCACAGGCTGCAGGTTCGTAGTTCCCGTTGTTTTTGGTATCTGTCCCCAGTGGCTAAGGTTGGTTCAGTGGGTTGTGTAGGTTTCCTGGTGGAGGGAACTAGTGCCTGTGTTCTGGTGGATGAGGCTTGATGTTGTCTTTCTGGTGGGTTCGTCCACGTCTGGTGGTGTGTTTTGGGGTGTCTGTGGCCTTATTATGATTTTAGGCAGCCTCTCTGTTAATGGATGGGGCTGTGTTCCTCTCTTGCTAGTTGTTTGGCATAGGGTGTCCAGCACTGTAGCTTGCTGGTCGTTGAGTGAAGCTGGGTCTTGATGTTGAGATGGAGATCTGTGAGAGATTTTTGCCGTTTGGTATTACGTGGAGCTGGGAGGTCTCTTGTGGACCAGTGTCCTGAAGTTGGCTCTCCCACCTCAGAGGCACAGCCCTGATGCCTGGCTGGAGCACCAAGAGCCTTTCATCCACACGGCTCAGAATAAAAGGGAGAAAAAATGGAAAGAAAGAAAAAAAGAGGATAAAATAAAATAAAATAAAGCAATTATAATAAAAAATAAGAAAAAAAAGAAAAAAAAATTATTAAGAGTAAATTTATTAAGAAAAAAAAATTTTTTTAATTTTTAAAAATAGATTTATTAATTTTTTATACTAAAAATAAGAAAAAAATTATTTAGAAAAAATTTATTAAGAAAAAAAATCTTTTAATTTTTTAAAATAAAAAATATGAAAAAACTTATTAAAAATTTTTTTAAAAATAGAAAATAAGGAAAAAATTATTAAGAAAACATTTATTAGGGAAAAAAAAAATTTTTAAGCCAAAAAAAAAAACAAAAATACGGACGGACCTAACCCTAGGACTAACGGTGAGAGCAAAGCTATACAGACAAAATCTCACCCAGAAGCATACACATCTACACTCACAAAAAAAAGGAAAAAGGGAAAAGTTAATATATCCTGCTCCCAAAGTCCATCTCCTAAATTTGGGATGATTCGTTGTCTATTCAGGTATTCAACAGATGCAGGCACATCAAGTTGTTTGTGGAGCTTTAATCCGCTGCTTCGGAGGCTGCTGGGAGAGATTTCCCTTTCTCTTCTTTGTTCGTACAGCTCCCGGGGTTCAGCTTTGGATTTGGACCCGCCTCTGCATGTAGGTCCCCTGAGGGCGTCTGTTCCCCGCCCAGACAGAACGGGGTTAAAGGAGCAGCTGATTCGGGGGCTCTGGCTCAGTCAGGCCGGGGGGAGGGAGCGGTACGGAGGAGGCGGGGCGAGCCTGCGGCGGCAGAAGCCGGCGTGACGTTGCAGCAGCCTGAGGCGCGCCGTGCGCTCTCCCGGGGAAGTTGTCCCCGGATTACGGGAGCCTGGCCGTGGCGGGCTGCACAGGCTCCCGGGAGGGGCGGTGTGGAGAATGACCTGTGCTCGCCCACAGGCTGTTTGGTGGCGGCAGCAGCAGCCTTAGCGTCTCATGCCCGTCTCTGGGGTCCGCGCTGATAGCTGCGGCTCGCGCCCATCTCTGGAGTTCGTTTAAGTGGCGCTCTGAATCCCCTCTCCTTGCACGCCGCGAAACAAAGAGGCAAGAAAAAGTCTCCTGCCTCTTCGGCAGCTGCAGACTTTTTCTCGTGCACCCTCCCGGCTAGTTGTGGTGCGCTAGACCCTTCAGGCTGTGTTCACGCAGCCAACCCCAGTCCTCTCCCTGGGATCCGACCGAAGCCCGCGCCTCAGCTCCCAGCCCCCGCCCGCCCCGGCGGGTGAGCAGACAAGCCTCTCGGGCTGGTGAGTGCTGCTCGGCGCCGAGCCTCTGTGCGGGAATCTCTCCGTTTTTCCCTCTGCGTCCCTGTTGCTGTGGGATCCGCGCTGATAGCCGCGGCTCGCGCCCGTCTCTGGAGCTCGTTTAGGCGGCGCTCTGAATCCCCTCTCCTTGCGCGCCGCGAAACAAAGAGGTAAGAAAAATTCTCTTGCCTCTTTGGCAGCTGCAGTCTTTTTCCCGGACTCCCTCCCAGCTAGCACCGAAGCCCGAGCCCCAGCTCCCAGCCCCCGCCCGCCCCGGCGGCTGAGCAGACAAGCCTCTCGGGCTGGTGAGTGCTGGTCGGCACCGCTCCTCTGTGCGGGAATCTCCGCTTTGCCCTCCGCACCAATGTGGGTGCGCTCTCCTCCGTGGCTCCGAAGCTTCCCCCCTCTGCTACCTGCAGTCTCTGCCCACGAAGGGGCTTCCTAGTGTGTGGAAACCTTTCCTCCTTCACAGCTCCCTCCCACTGGTGCAGGTCCCGTCCCTATTCTTTTGTCTCTGTTATTTCTTTTTTCTTTTGCCCTACCCAAGTACGTGGGGAGTTTCTTGCCTTTTGGGAGGTCTGACGTCTTCTGCCAGCGTTCAGTGGGTGTTCTGTAGGAGCAGTTCCACGTGTAGATGTATTTCTCATGTATCTGTGGGGAGGAAGGTGATCTCCGCGTCTTACTCTTCCGCCATCTTGCCCCTCCCTCCGAGCATTTTTCTTGTACCTGTTGGCCATCTATATGTCTTCTTTGGAAAAAAATCTATTGATATCCTCTGCCAATTTTTTGAGTTTTTTGATTTTTTGATATTAAGTTCTATGAGTTCTTTATATATTTTAGATATTAACCCCTTATGAGATATATAATTTTGACATATTTTCTCCCATTCAGTAGGTTGCCTTTTCATTCCATTGATGGTTTCCTCTGCTGTGCAGACATTTTTTAGTTTAATGTAGTCCCACTTGTTTATTTTTACTATTGTTGCCTTTGTTTTTGGTGTCAAATCCAAAAATTTATTGCCAAGACTGATGTCAAGGAGCATATGGCCTATGTTTTCTTCTAGGAGTTTTATGGTTTCAGGTATTACATTCAAGTCTTTAACCCATTTTGAGTTGATTTTGTGGTAGAGCAAGATAGTGGTCCAGTTTCATTCTTTTGCATGTGACTGTCCAGTTTTCCCAACATCATTTATTGAAAACACTCCTTTTTCCCAATTGTACATTCTTGGCTCTTTTGTCATAAATTGACTATACATGTTTGGGTTCATTTCTGGGCTCTCTCTCCTGTTCCATTGATCTATGTGTCTGTCTTTATGCCAATACCATACTGTTTTGATTACTATAGCTTTGTAATGTAGTTTGAAAGCAGGGAGCGATGCCGCCAGTTTGTTCTTCTTTCTTAGAATTGTTTTAGGTATTCAGGGTCTTTCGTTGTTCCACACAAATTTTAGGATTGTTTTTTCTAGTTTTGTGAAAAATGCCGTTGGAATTTGATAGGGATTACATTGAATCTGTAGATTACTTTGAGTAGTATGGACATTTTAACAATATTAATTCTTCCAATCCATGAACACAAAATATCTTTCCATTTATTTCTGTCACTTTCAATTTCTTTTTCAATGTCTTATAATTTTCTATGAATAATAGGTCACTAACCTCCTTGACTAAATTTATTTCCAGATATTTAATTCTTTTTGATACAATTGTAAATGGGATGTTTTCTTAATTTCACTTTCTGAGAGTTTCATATTAGGGTATAAAAAACTAACTGATTCTTATATAATAATTTTAAAACTTTACTAAATTTGTTTATTAGTTCTAACAGTTCTTTGATGGAGTCTTTATGGTTTTCAACATATAATTCTATGTCATCTGCAAATAGCAGTTTTACTTCTTTCTTTCCAATTGGGATATCTTTTATTTCTTTTTCTTGACTAATTGCTCTCATTAAGATATCCAGTACTATGCTGGATAAAAGTGGCCAGAAATGGAATCCTTTTCTTCTTCCTAATTTTAGAGGAAAAGTTTCAGTTTTTCACCATTGAATATGTTAGCTCTGGGCTTGCCATACATGGCATTTATCATGTTGTTGTACATTCCCTCTATATCCACGTTGTTGAGTTTTTATCATAAATGGATGCTGTATTATGTCAAACATTTTTAATGCATCTATTAAGATGCTCATATGATTTTATCCTTTACTTTGTTAATGTGGTGTGTCACATTGATTGATTTATGGATATTGAACCATCGTTGCATCCCTGGAATAAATCCCACTTGATCATGGTATATACTCTTTTTAATATATTGTTGAATTTGGTTTGCTAATATTTTGTTGAGAATTTTTGCATCTATGTACATCAGTGATATTGGCATGTAATTTTTTTTTGTAAAGTCCTTTTCTGGTTTTGGTATCAGGGTAATTCTGGCCTCAAAAAATGAGTTTGGAAGTGTTCCCTCCTCTTCTTTTTTTGGAAAAGTTTGAGAAGGAATGGTTGTAAGTCTTCTTTGAATGTTTGGTAGAATTCATCAGTGAAGCTCTCTGGTCTTGGACTTCTGTTTGTTCGGAGGTTTTCAATTACTGAGTCAACTCCCTACTGGTAATCAGTATGTTCAGATTTTCTTATTTCTTCATTATTCACTCTTGGTAAGTCATATGTTTCTAGAATTCTTCTTTGTTAGCAAATTTGTTGGCATAGAATTGTTCATATTAGTCTCTTATGATCCTTTGTGTTTCTGCAGTATCAGTTAAAACATCTTTTTAATTTCTGATTTTATTTGGGTCTGCTCTCTTTTTTTCTTGGTGAGTCTACCTAAAGGTTTGTCAATTTTGTCTATCTTTTCAAAGAACCAGCTCTTGGTTTCATTGATCTTTTCTATTGTCTTTTTAGATCTCTATTTTATTTATTTCCACTTTGATCTTCATTATTTCCTTCCTTCCAACTTTGGGTTTCATTTGTTCTTATTTTTCTCTCATGTTTGATGTATAAAATTAGCTTGTTTATTTGAGATTTTCTTTTTTCTTGCTATAGGCATTTATTGCTATAAATTTCCCTCTCAGAACTGCTTCTGCTTCATCCCATAAGTTTTGGTATGTTCCATTTCCATTTTCCTTTGTCTCAAGGTATTTTTTTAATTTCTTTTTTCATCTATTCATTGACCCATTGTTTGTCTAGTAGCATGGTGTTCAATCAACACATATTTGTTAATTTTCCAGTTTTCTTCTTGTAATTGATTTCTAGTTTTATACCATTGTGGTCGGAAAAGATGCTTGATATAATTTCAACCCTCTCAAATCTATTAAGAATTGTTTTGCAGCCACTCATGTGATCTATCTCAGAGAATGTTCTATTTGCACTTGAAAAGAATGCATATTCTATTGCTTGTGGATAGAATGATCTTTATATTTCTGTTAAGTTCATTTGGTGTAACATGTAAAGCTGCTGCTTCCTTATAATCTTTCTGGATTATCTATCCATTGATGTAAGTGGGATATTAGAATCCCCTAGTATCATTGTATTGCTGTCTATTTCTCCCTGTAGGTATGTTAATATTTGCATTATATATTTAAGTGCTTTATATTGGGTGCATAAACATTTACAAATGCTATATCCTTTTGTTCGGTTGTCCCCTTTATCATTTTGTAATGACCTTTTGTATCTCATATTATAGTCTTTGTTTTAAAGACTATTTTGTCTGATATAAGTATAGCTACTCCAGCTTTCTTTTGGTTTCCACGTGGATGTAATATTGTTTTCTATCCCTCCACTTTCAGCCTGTGTGTGTCCTTACATCTGAAGTGAGTCTCTTGTTGGCAACATATACATGGGTCTTGTATTTTTATCCATTCAACCACACTCTGTCTTTTGATTGGAGAATTTCACCCATTTACATTTAAAGTAATTATTGATAGGTATGTATTTTTTTCCATTTTGTTAATTATTCTGGCTCTTTTGTAGTTTCTGTTTCTTTCTTCTTCTCTTGTTCTCTTCCCTTGTGGCTTGATGACTTTCTTTAGTTATAATACTCTATTATGAGTTGATATTAAATTAAGTTTGAACACATTCTGAAGTTCTATATTTCTATTTGCCCCTCATGTTATATTTTTGATGTTACATTTTACATCTTTTATCTTTGTATCCCTTTACTATTTATTGTAGTTATAATTATTTTAACTACTTCTGTGTTTTAATGTTTATACTAGCTTTATGTGATTAATCCACTACCTTTGCTATATAACAACTACCAGTAAGATTTACACTTTCATATGTTTTCTTGTTACTAATTTGCACCCTTTCTTTTTAGCTTAAAGAAGTTCTTTTAGCATTTCTTGTATAGCCAGTTTAGGAGTGATGAATCCTTTAGCTTTTGCTTGTTTGGAAAACCCTTTAACTCTCAGTTCTGAATGATAACTTTTCTGTGTATAGTATTCTTTGTTGGTAGTTTTTTCATTCAGCACTTTGACTATATTGTGCTGCTCCTTTCTGGCCTGAAAAGTTTCTGCTGAAAAATCTGTTGACAGTCTTATGAGGGTTCCTTGTGTGTAACAAGTTATTTTTCTCTTGTTGTTTTAAGATTTTTTTCCTTGTCTTTAATTTTGACATGTTGATTATAATGTGTTTTGATATGGGTGTTTTGGGGATCTTCTTGTTTGGAAATCTCTTTGCTTCCTGGATCTGGATGTCTGTTTCCTTCCCCAGGTTAGGGAAGTTTTCAGCCATTATATCTTCAAATAAATTTTCTGCACTTTTCTTGCTCTCTTCTCCCTTTGGAGCCCCTATCATGCAAATGTTTGTCTGCTTAATGTTGTCCCATGAGTCCCTTAACCTATCTTCATTTTTTCATTTTTTCTTTATGCTGTTCTGACTGGGTGAGTTTTACTGCCCTGACTTCGAGTTCACTGATCCTTTCTCCTGCTTCATCTAGTCTGTTGTTGAAACCCTCTATTGTATTTTTCAATTCAATTATTGTATCTTACAGCTCTGTGATATCTATTTGGTTCTTTCTCATATTTTCTAGCTCTTCGTTGAAGTTCTCACTGTGTTCATCCATTCTTTTCTTAAGTTCAGTGACCTTCATGAACATTACTTTTAACTCTTTGTCAGGTAAATCACTTATCTCCATTTCAGTAAGTTTTTTTTTTCTTAAGTATTACCTTGTTCTTTTGTTTGGAACATATTCCTCTGTTTCTTAATTTTGCTTGGTTCCCTGTGTTGGTATCTACTCATCAGATAAAACAACCACCTCTCCCAGTCTTGAGTGAGTGACTTCATGTAGGAAATGAACCTTATTGTTCAACCCTGCCTTAACTCTTGGCTGTCTCTCAAACCTTTGTGATTGTTCAAGCAGCCTATTTTATTTTTAATGGTTTCCAGTAGGTGAGAGTATGATGAGACCTCAGTGCCCCAAAGGAGAGGACCTCAGTCAGCACCTATATTTAGGCTGTTTGGAAGCCAGACCCTCCAGTAGCAGCTTCTAGAGTATGCAAATGTATACAGTCCTATGGACTGCAAGTGTCAGCCCCACTGACCACCAGTGCCAGGTGATCTAAAAGTGTCCCCTGGGCAGCAGCTGCAAAAATCAGGTCTCCAAACAAATGTATAAGCTTCTGTCTGGGAGATACCAGCAAGCTGTAGTGAGGTAGATGGAGTGCACAAAGCTAGTGTGCACTGGCTTATGTTTCTCTGAGAACACGTCCATAGATCTCTAGATGTGTGCCAAACCTGACGCCTACCCTCAGGTCAATGTTCTAGGACAAGCAAATAGACCTCTTTCACAAAGAGACTTGGAGTGTGTTTCAGTATGCTGTCTATGAAGAGCCCTGTGAATGGTATCATGCCAAGAACTATCTCTCTGTTATAGCCCCATGGGACCCAAGAATGCAAGTCCCTTTGGCTACCAGAGCCAGACAATCAAGGGGCATCCCCTAGGCTGCAGCCTCAAAGATCAGAGAACTAGAAGTAAAAACTGGAGTACCAGATGCATGTAAAATCTCCCCTCAAGAGATACTGGTGCTTTGGATTAAGGCAGAGGGAGAGTGCAAATATAGGGCCCACAATACAAGGCCTCTGGAAAAGATTACATTCAGCCCTTAGATGCATGTCTAATTAGAATCCTGCCCCTCAGGCTGCAACTATGATGATAAGTTAACAGGCTTCATCATAGAAAGACTGGGATCTGGGGTCTATTGCTTTTTTGCTGTGCAGTGGAGGTGGTAGCAATTTAAAAACTCTTTTCCTGTTGATTACAGTGCTGTGGGACCCATGAGTGAAAGCCATGGCCACTGGCCACTGGAGCCAGGTGATACTGAAGTGTCCCCTGACAGAAACCACAAAAATTGGGATTGCAGATATAAAACCTAGGCACCAGATGCATGTAAAAGTTCCCCTCTGTGAGTTACTGACACTCTGGAGCATAGTAGAGGGAGAGTGCAAAGATGACACCCACTGGCTGGAACAAGGCAAAGGAAAATTGTCAAGATTGCCCCTGCCAGGAAAAAGGAAAGAAAAAGAAAGGAAATAACCCCCTAGAGTTAAAAAAAAAATTTTTTTAATGTTGCAGCCACTGGCTGGAGCAAGGCAGAAGGAAAGAAAAAAGCAGGAAAGAAGGAAGGAAGGAAGAGAGAAAGGAAGGAAGGAAGGGAGGGAGGGAGGGAGGGAAGGAGGGAGGGAAGGAAGAATGAAAGAAAGAAAGAAAGGAAGAAAGGAAGAAAGAAAGAAAGAAAAAGAAAGAAAGAAAGAAAGAAAGAAAGAAAGAAAGAAAGAAAGAAAGAAAGAAAGAAAGGAAGGAAGGAAGGAAGGAAGGAAGGAAGGAAGGAAGGAAGGAAGGAAGGAAGGAAGGAAGGAAGGAAGGAAGGAAGGAAGAAAGAAAGAAAGAAAGAAAGAAACGGACCTAGAGGCTTTTTTTTGAGGGAAAATAGGGATGGTGCCTGCAGCTGGAGCAAGGCAGAAGGAAAGTACAAAGGTGGCATCCACCAGTCTCTATCCCAGATAGCACCTCAGCAGTCCTCCAAAAGTGTGTCAAATCATATGTCTGCCCCTCAGGCCTACGTTCAAAGATCAGCAAATGAGGCTCTCCCGTACAACATCTGGGCATGCTTGATTGGCCACTTCTTTGCTGGGCCCTGGGGCAGGCGAGTCTGTGTGTTCAAGACCTTTAAGTACCATTTCTCAGATCCCTATAGCATTTTGTCTCTCATGGACACTAGCCCAATTGGTTTTAAAGGCTAGAATTTTGTAGCCGAGCAGGACCCTATGGGACCTTCCTGGGACAGACTCCTTCCTCCATGTCTTTGCCTGCCTCTTGTTTATAAAAAGGCTTTCATCTCCTAGACTTTCCTTGACTTCCAAAGAACAGATTCAGTTACTAACTAGGAAAGTGAGGGAATGCAGAAACAAAGGAAAAGGAAGCCTAACATAATCTCTTCATGATTGTTAGCTTAAACTAATGCCTTGATTTATCACCCCAAACTGTCAAGATAATATTCTGTGGCTTCAACCAGTTGGCCCCAAGCAGAAAGATTGAAAATGTGGTATTAGGTGGTATATATTAATATCAGTCCATTGCTGCTCTCCAATCAGCTACAGAGTTCAATTAACATCATCCTGGACTGCAAAGTATACTAAAGGTATGGTGCTATAGACCTTACCCAGCTTTCATCCGAACTAAAAAGCAGCAGAATCTTGGCAACTGTTTACTTAAAGGGTTATGGTGCTGTCTTTTAGTTTCTACTTTGTTTCTTCTGATAGTAAAATGAAGAGAGGTTATTATATTAGAGTTGCTTAAATATGAAATTTTTAAAACCTAAAAATTAGCCTAATGAATATTGTTTTGTTATGAAAGCAAATACCATGAGGGAGGGGAAGAGTGGGCAGGGGAATGTAGCTCTTTTTTTCTGCTTTTCAAGCTTTCTGCTGCTGCCATCTAGTGTTCTGTCTATACTGTTTGCATTTACTTTTTAGTATTAACCGATATCCCTCTGTATCTCTAAATGCCACTGCAAGAAAGGATCTGGGTATTCTGACTTCCCTGTCCAATGTTTTTTTCACTTTACCACATTTGGGATAAAGTAGAACATAATCATAAAAACTGTAGCTCTCATTTGTGGTGGTCTCTGCAGTTTACGAAGTACTTTCGCACACTTGTCATCTTAGATTGCTCCTAATAGCAGCATTTCAATGATCCAGAGACTACAAATTCTTTAAGACAAATAATCATAGAATGTCAGAACTGAAAATGATATTAGAGTATAGCTAGCCCAATGGTTTTCAAACCATGGTATTCTCTGTCCTAAGGTTCCAGGGAAGTAACTTGGGGGTAGGGGTAGAGGTAATGGGACTTCCTCCTCTCACCCCTATCACCACAAAACACACCTCCTTTATATATAGCACTGTTCCATTGATTTTAGGTGTTTTATCTATTTGGGTACTAATAAGATTTTATTTTTCTGTATGAGATTTTGCCCACAGCCAGGATTCTACTACTAAAAAGTGAAAGTTGAAAATCCATACAGATGAGAAAACTGAAGCTCAGAGAGTTTCAGTCATAAGTAAAAGATCATGCAGCTAATAAATAGCAGAGCAAGATCTGCCTGATTCTAAGGCCCACATTGGCTTCCCAGACTTTGGAGTTGCTTATACTAATCCAGATAGTTAAAAGAAATGAAAGATCAGACAATAAAACAAAACAAAAAACAACAACAACAACAAAAACAGATGTTTTTTTAAAACTGTGGTAAAATATGCATAACATAAAATGTACCCTTTTAACCATTTTTAATTTTATAATTCAGTGGCATTAAGTACATTTACAATGTGTATCCACATTGTATCCACCAGTAGGTATTTCCATAACTTTTTGCCATCTCAAACAGAAACTCCATATCCATTAAACAATAACTCCCCATTCTCCCCTCTATCCAGTCTCTGGAAACCAACATTTATTCTCTGTGTCTATGAATTTGACTGCTCTAGGAACCTCATATAAATGGAATCATACAATATTTGTTCTCCTGTGACTGGCTGATTTCACTTAGCATAATGTCTTCAAGGTTCATCCATGTTGTAGCATATGTCAGAATTCCCTTACTTTTTTTTAAACATCTTTATTGGAGTATAATTGCTTTACAATGTTGTGTTAGTTTCTGCTGTATAACAAAGTGAATCAGCTATATGTACACATATATCCCCATATCCCCTCCCTCTTGCGTCTCCCTCCCACCCTCCCTATCCCACCCTTCTAGGTGGTCGCAAAGCACAGAGCTGATCTCCCTGTGCTATGTGGCTGCTTTCCACTAGCTATCTATTTTACATTTGATACTGTATATGTGTCAATGCCCCTCTCACACTTCGTGCCAGCTTACCCTTCCCCCTCCCCATGTCCTCAAGTCCATTCTCTACTTTTTGAGGCTAATATTACACTGTATGTATATACCACATTTTGTTTATTCATTCATCCATCAATGGACATTGAGTTGTTCTCTACTGTTGACTGTTGTCAATAGTGCTGCTATAATTATTTGTGTACAAATATATGTGAGTCCCTGATTTAATTTACTTTGGTATATACCTGAGAATAAAAATTGCTAAATCATATGGTATTTCTATATTTACCTTTTTGCAAAACCACCAAATTGCTTTCCACTTTGAAGAATATTTTTTTCTTTTATTCTTTTTCTTTTAATTTTTATCTGAGTATAGTTGATTTACAATGTTGTGCTAGTTTCACATATATAGCAAAGTGAATCGGATATATATATATATATATATATATATATATATATATATATATATCCATTGTTTTTCAGATTATTTTCCCATATAGGTTATTATAAAATATTGAGTAGAGTTCCCTGTCCTTATTAGTTATCTATTTTATATGATATCACTTATATGTGGAATCTAATAAAAATGATACAAATGAACTTATTTATAAAACAGAAACAGAGTATAATTTGTATACTTATTTACAAAACAGAAACAGAGTATAACCAATCTCAAAATCAAACGTATGGTTACCAAAGGGAAACGTGGGGAGAAGTGATAAATTAGGAGATTGGGATTAACATATACACACTGAAGTATTTTTAAAAGCAATGCATTATAAATTCAGACAATATGTTTTCCAAATAATATATTTACCACTACCAATAAAGATTTTCCTTTTATGCTAAATTGTTTTTTTATAGAACATTGTTGTCTATAATCAAGAACACCTTATGTGGTTTTTATCACTGCTTATACTGAAGATTCTCTTGCTCTCCGTATAGTTACAATGAGTTGAAGTTTTGCTGATAGTCAATGCTGAGATTTAGAAGTCATGTGTTGTTTATGAAGACACATTTCTTTAGAATCTTTTCCTTTTTGTCTACCTTCCTTAACTTATTTTGGCAAGGCCCTAATCTAATAGAAATTCTGACATTTATTTAAGCACATTTGCCTCCAAAAGATGGAAGAATAAGACTAATTTATCATGCCACTTTTTGAAGTTGCTCCAGGTCAATTAAATGCCTTCTTCTCAGTGTTAAGTCCTCAGGTTTCCTAAAGCATAATTTTCAAAATTAAAAATTTTTCACTTGATCAGTTAATTAATGAACTGGATGATCAACTTACAGTATCATGTCACAATGTCTCTTTTACCTGAAGTAACTCTGTGGTACAAATAAAATGTCCTTTTTTTTTTTTACCCCCAGCACAGAATGTGAAAATCTTCCAGCAGATGCATAATATGAAATCAATTTGACCAGGATTATTCTATCGTTATTGCTAATATCAGTGAGTGTGACAAAAATAAATTTGCTTGAAGGAAGTATTCTTAGATACACTGATTTCTAAGACAATTCTACCAACATATTGACAGGTTCAATCATTTAATTAACTAAATGTTTACCCGCAGACCTACTAAGCTTCTGAGTTAACAAGAGAGAATATCCCTGTTTTCATGGAGGTTCCACTCTAGTGCCACGAGACAGACAAAGCACTAATAAGCAAAAATAATTTCAAATAGTGACAAGTACTAGATGGAAAGTGTTATTCTTTAGATAAGATGGCTAGGGAAAACTTTTCTGAAGAGATATTTGAGCTGACACCTGAATGGCAAGTAGGAGACAGCCATGCAAAATATGATCCAGGCAGAGGGAATAGCAAAGGCCATGAGGTAGAGGAAAGGTACATATATACCAGATCATGTAGGGTCTTGAAAGTCATGATAAGGAGTTTAGATTTTAACCTCAGTTCAACTTATATCAATACAGTTAAATCACCATGTATAATCTACTATGAAAGATTCTAAATTTTGATTCAGAATTTTATAGGAGAATTGACAGTTCCCTCATTCCTGTGTTGGAGGACAAGTCATTGGAAGTAGATCCTATTATAAGTCCAATAAGTGATCTTATCTCTGTACCTTTTTTACTACAAATTTATGGCTGGACACTGCTGATGAACAGGAGGGAAAATAGGTCAGTGGTATTACTGCATTTTTTGTGATGCTTTCAAGTTAAGTGTGTTGCAATAGGAGAAAACAGGGAATTTGATTTCAAAGAATTTAAAAAACACTTGGTTTTATGGTTTTAGGGTTCAAGCCTGAGACACTTTGGGCCAGGGGGCAGGTAGTAAACCATTTTTGAATTTAGCCATTTCCAGCTAATCCTTATTCTTTGGAACAAATGAGGTTTGGAGTTAGCAAGAGGAAATCTGGACAGTCACTGTGGTCTTGCTCTTTTTACGGCCACTTCCCTACCTTTCCACCCAAGTCTGCTTTCTATACTGCCTCAGGAGAAAAGATGGAACGATAAGTGTTAGTAAGTCAAAATGTGACCTTAGAAAAGGGCCAGAATTCCTAGTAACCAGAGGAATGATGGAAGTGTGTAGGCCTTAAAGAAATGCTACTTCATCTGTTTGATGAGGCTTATTAGCATCTCACATCACCATATTACATGATGAATGAGGACCCCTCCTCCAATATTTCAAAAGGGTGGGATACAGTAGTGACCCATCTAAGAAAGCCTTGGTGTTGCTTCAGGTAATAACACTGCTGTATTCCCCAGAAAGCTAGAGATGGAAATGGCTCACACAGCTCAGGGTAGCCTCCTAGACACGAGACTAGGCCTCCATCTTGCAACTAAATGATGATAGCCAAGGGCTAATTTCCCACTCAAGTAATTTTTTTGTGGATTTGAACATGTATGAGGGTTCTAATCACTCCACATACTCACTAATATTTGTTACTATCATTATTATTATTATTATTGCCCTCTTAGTAGATGGAAAGTAGTATTTCATGGTTTTGATTTGCATTTCCCCATGACTAATGATGTTGACCAACTTTTCATGTGCTTATTGGTCATTTGTTTATGTTCTTTGGAGAAATATTTATTCAAATCCTTTGCCCATTTTTTAAAAATTATTTATTTATTTATTTATGGCTGTGTTGGGTCTTCGTTTCTGTGCCAGGGCTTTCTCTAGTTGTGGCAAGCGGGGGCCACTCTTCATCGCGGTGCGCGGGCTTCTCACTATCGTGGCCTCTCTTGTTGCAGAGCACAGGCTCCAGACGCGCAGGCTCAGTAATTGTGGCTCACGGGTCTAGTTGCTCTGTGGCATGTGGGATCCTCCCAGACCAGGGCTCGAACCCGTGTCCCCTGCATTGGCAGGCAGACTCTCAACCACTGCGCCACCAGGGAAGCCCCCTTTGCCCATTTTTTAATGGGATTGCTTATCTTTTTGTTGTTGAGATGTAAGAGTTCTTTATGTATATTCTGGATACTAGATCCTCATCAGATATATAATTTGCAACTATTTTCTCCCTTTCTGTGGTTTATCTTTTCACTTTCTTGATAATGTTCTTTGAAGCACAAAAATGGTTAATTTTAATGAAGTCCAATTTATTGTCCTTCCTTTGGTTGCTTGTGCTTTAGTTGTCATATCTATGGAATTACTGCCTAATCTAAATTGGCAGATATTTACACTCAGGTTTTCTTCAAAGAGTTTTATAATTTTAGTTAGGTCTTTGATCCGTTTTGAGTTAATTTTTGCATATGATGTGATATAGTGGTCTAGCTTCACTCTTTTGCGTGTGGATATCAAGTTGTCCCAGCACTATTTGTTGAAAGGACTATTCTTACTCTGACTGAATTGTCTTGGCACCACTGTCAAAAATCAATTGATCATAGATGTATGGTTTATTTCTGGACACTGAATTCTATTCCACTGATTTATATGTCTATCTTTATATCAGTACCACGGTCTTGCAGTTGTTTTTAGTAAGGCTTGAAATTGGGGATCGTGAGTCCTCCAACTTTGTCCTTTTCAGGATTGTTTTGGCTATTCTGAGTCCCTTGCATTTTCATATGAATTTCTGAAGTTTCTGCACAAAAGTCAGTTGGGATTTTGCTAGAGATTGCGTTGAATCTGTAGATCAATTTGGGTGTATTGCCATTTTAATATTATGTCTTCTAAACCATGAATACAGGATATCTTTCCACTTATTTAGATCTTTAATTTCATTCAAAAGTATTTTGTAGTTTTCAACGTACAGGTCCTATACTTCTTTTGTTAAACTTATTCCTAAGTATTTTATTATTTTTGATGCTGCTGTAAATGGAATTGCTTTCTCAATTTTATTTTTGGATTCTTCACTGATAGTCTATAGAAATATAACTGTTTTGCATATTGATCATGTATCATGCAAACTTGCTGTACTCATTCATTTGTTCTAATACTTTTTACATTCTTTCTTTAAAAATTTCAACATACAGAATGATGTAATTTGCAAATGGAGATAATTTTACTTCTTCTTTTCCACTCTGGATGCCCTTTATTTATTTTTCTTGCCTAAACACCCATGTTAGGACCTCGAGGACAACGTTGAATAGAAGTGGAGGAAGCAGAAATCTTGTCTTGTTCCTGATCTTAAGTGGAGAATATTCAGTATTTCTCTCAAGTATGATATTAACTGTGGGTTTTTCATAGATGCTCCTTATCAGGTTGAGGAAGTTCTCTTCTATTTGCTGCAAATTTTTATCAAAAATTGGTAATGAATTTTATCAAATGATTTTTCTAATTCTAATGACAAGATAATGTAGTTTTCATTTTATTCTATTAGTATGGTGCATTATATTAATTGATTTTTCAAATTTTAAACCAAACTGCTTTCCTGGGATAAAGCCCACTTGATCATGGTGTATATACCTTTATATATATATATTACTGGACTTGGTTTGCTAGTATTTTTGTACCTATTGATACTCACAAGGAATATAGGTCTGTAGTTTTCTTGTGTTGTCTTTGTCAGATCTTAGTATCTTAGTATCTGTGTAACACTGGGCTCATAGAATAAGTTGGAAAGTGTCCTTCTCACTTTTATTTTCTGTAATAGTTTTTGAAGAATTAGTGTTAATTATATTTGGTAGAATTCACCAGTGAACCCTCTAGGACTGGGGTTTTCTTTGTGGGATGTTTTTAAATTATGAATTCAATTTACTTGTCTTAGTTCAGACTGCTATAACAAAAATACTATAGAGTGGATAGCTTAAACAGCAAAAATTTATTTCTCACAGTTCTGGAGGCTGGAAAGTCTAAGATCAATGTTCTGGGAAATTCAGTATCTGGTGTGGGCCCTCTTCCTGGCTTGCAGCAGCCAACTTCTCATTTTATCCTCACATGGCGTATAGAGCAAGGCTCTAGTCTCTTTTCTTATAAGGAAACTAATCTCACCATGGGGGTCCCAACCTCATCAACTCACCTAAACCTAATTACTTCCTAAACACCCCACCTCCTAATATCATCCCACTGGGGGTTGTGGTTTCAACACTTGAATTTCTGGGAGACAGAAACATTAAGTCCATAACACTTGTTATAGGTCTATCTGGATTTTCTATTTATTCTTAGTTTTGGTAGTTTGTGTCTTTCTAGGAGTTTGTCCATTTCATGTATGTTACCTGATTTGTTGGCATGCAGTTTGTCATGGACTGAATTGTGTACCCTGCCCCATATGTTGAGGCTCTAACACCTAATATGACTGTATTTGGATAGGGTCTTTAAGGAGGCAATTAATGTTAAATGAGATCATAAGGGTGGGGCTCTAATCCAATATGATTGGTGTCCTCCTAAGAAGAGGAAGAGACACCAGGGATGCATGCTCCTCCGTGTGAGGAAAGAGCAAGAAGGCTTCCGTCTGTAAGCCAAAGAGAGAGGCCTCAGAATAAACCATCTCTGCCAGCACTTTGGTCTTCTAGTCTCTGCAGCTGTGAAATTTCTGTTGTTTAAACCACATGGTCTGTGGTATTTTGTTATGGCAGACATAGCAGACTAATACACCATTGTTCATACTATTCACTAATAATTCTTTTGATTTCTTTAAGGTAGGAGGTGATGTCTTCTCTTACACTCTTGATTTTAATAATCTGAGTCTTATTTATTCTTGTCACTTTTGTTGATCCCTTCATAGAGTCGATTTTTTGTTTAATATTTTCTATTGTTTTTCTATTCTCTATTTCAACTCTAATATTTATCATGTCCTTCCTCCTCTTTGCTTTGGGTTTAGTTGCTCTTCTTTTTCTAATTTCCTAAGGTGAAAGGTTAGGTTATTGATTTGAGAGCTTTCTTACATTTTTTTTTAATTATTATTTTTTTGGGCACACCATGTGGCATGTGGGATCTTAGTTCCCTGACCAGGGATTGAACCCGTGCCCCCTGCATTGGGAGCATGGAGTCTTAACCACTGGACCACCAGGGAAGTCTCCCTTCCATTTTATATAGGTATTTACAACCATAAGTTTTCCTTTGAGTACTCCTTTCGCTGGTCTCATAAGTTTTGGTATGTTGTGTTTCAGTTTTACTCATATCAATGTATTTTCTAATTTCCCTTATGATTTCCTCCTTGATCTATTGGTTTTTTAAGTATTGTCTGACTTCCACATAAATTTTCCAATTCCCTCCTGTTGTTTGCTTTCAATTTCATTCCACTATAGTGGGAGGACATACTTTGCATGATTTAATCCTTTTAAATTTATCAAAACTTGTCTTATGGCTTTGAATATAGTATATTCTGAAGAATATCCCATGTGCTCTTGAGAATAATGTGTATTCTGCTATTACTGGAAACTGTTTTATGTCTGCTTCTCCCTGCAAGGCAAAATCTCTTGAGTCAGGTCATTGGAGCCGGTAGTGGGGACAAAGGCAAGCTTCCCTCTGAGTGATTCCTACTCTAGGAGTTGAGCACTCAGTTGGGGGCAGGGACAGCAGCCTGAGATCTTCTCCTCGCATAGAACCACATCATGAGCTGGGGAAAGAGTGATCAGGGCCTCAGTCTTCTCAGCCCACACTACCAAAGCAGAACCTCCATACCATGAGAGGGGGTTGGGCAGAAGAAGGGAGCCCCCACCTGTCAACCTCATTGAGACTTAGCCTCAGTAACACATAGCTGGGGGAAGGATAAGAAATGCTGATATCCTGCTTCTACCTGGAAGAAAGCCCTTAGCCTGGGATCTGGAGGGATAGGGAGCCTTTGTTCTTGGCTGTAGCAGTCTAGAGTAGTCTCTGCCTTGCTGACCTGGGATGGGGTAAGGAGAGAGCAGCCTTGGTCTTGGTTCAAATACCATAGATTCTCACCTTTCTTGCAGAATTTTCATAGATTTTCTTGAACAAACTTTTTTTGTTTTTTTCTATTTGCTGTTTGTCTTTACATTTCCAGAGGTTTTCACCAGTTCCACTGAGAAGTGAGTCAGAAGACCTCCTCCCATTGTCAGGCTAGAAGTTAATCTTTCTAATTCCTTTTTTACACTTAAATTGCATTCTGCAAGCCTTCCTTTATGAAAATTGAAACATCCGAAAGCAGTTCAGATAAGATATTTGTCTTCAAATGAATAACTTTAATCTGTAGAGTATAAGGCTTATCAAGATTCTAAGAAAATCAAGACTCCAATGAAAGTATGTTTTGGAGATTAGGAAGATGCATAAAGGATATGCAAAAAAATTAAGAGAATAAAATCATAAGGACTTTAGAAATCATTTAGTGATCAACTTCAGCCTTGTATAGCTAAAGACAACTGAAACCAAGGAAGAAAAGGGAATTGGCCAAAGCCACTCAGTAAGTCTCTGACAGATCTAAGGCTAAAACTAGACCAATGGGAAGTGGCATGTGTAATAATAGTTAAGTATACAGACTTTGGAAAATGATCTGAGGGTAAATCCTGCCATTTATTAGCAGTGTGATCTTGGGCAAGTTGTTTGCTTTTCTACACACCAGTTTCCTCATCTGCAAAATAGGGCTAATAATACCTTCCTAATAGCACTGAGCTCTCAAGAAATCTAACTATTATTACTAATACCATCAATTCTGACATTAAAATCCCACCATCACAAACAATCCCTTTACAGACCATCCCCTCAAAAAAAAAAAAATCACGTAAGGCTTCCCCTAACCTGTTTCTGAGGCTGCTGTGCTTGAAGGCATCGACACCCAAATCCTAACACTAGAGGATTTCATTCCTCATTAACCCTCCAAACCCCATTCCTCTCTCTCCTCTAGTTAAAATGGATCTTAGAGAGGTATCAAAATTTCCCCTTAGCTTTCCTTTCTCCCCTTACCCTCCACCATAACCATAGTACCTGACTCTAGAGTCAGACTCCTTCCATCAAAACACACGTCAAGCATACAGGCCAGGCCACAGAATGGTGTACAACCACAGCACAAGGCCCCAAGCCAGATTTCTAGGTTATATTCTCCTAATATAAGCAAAGATTAGTGTAAGTATAATCAGTTAGCCAAACCTGACTTTCTCTACCTAGCTAGAAAAATAAACTCTCTTATTTTGAAGCCAAAAATAAAGCAGAATTGACTTACTAGAAATTAGGCAACAAGCCCAGAGAAAATTAATATACTCTATTTTCAACTCCCTTTCTGTTTGATTTTTACAGCAATCTTTGTTGACAGAAGAACTCAACAGTCAATCTGTTAAAAACCAACATTTCTCTTCCTTGGATGACAATGAGTGGAAGGTGGTTAGAAGAGAAAATGTGGCATTGTGAAATATGAATGAGACCAATGTAAATGCCATGAACCAAATGCAACTTGGGCAGTCCTAATGGCTTTTCAAAACCCATTGCAAAATCCCATTACTTAAGAATAAAGAGGGGAGCTCTACCATGTAACAAAGGACATTAGTTCTGAGTTAAATTACTTGAAGTTTTTCCCCTAATAACCACATAAACTGTAACAGAATTGTTATAAAAATAAATAAAAATTGTTATAAAATTCAAGTTAGCAGGGGTTCAAATTCAATTTTACTATATTTATATGGCTACTTGAAACCCACCAAATGCCATCCCTGCCCCAAAGTCTTACCTAGGAAAAAAATCCAAATCATTAAAATGATACCAAAGAAGGATTGGTATATGAAAGATAGGTTAGTAAATGCTTTCTTTTTGAAACACTCTATTTTCCCTAGATATTTTGGATTTAGGGAAATTTTTTAAAATGAGGGTGCAAGGGAAGAGTGGCAAATTAAATGAGTAAAACCTAGAAGTAATTCAAGGAATGTTAAAAAAAAAAAAAGCCCAAAACAAAAACCCTAAACTAAATTAAAACCATGGCTTAAACCAGGAACCTTGCTATATTCTCTGAGAACTGTACTTAAAAACCATTTAAATTCAGAAGGGAAAAAAAGTTCTAGGTTTTGCAGCTGGCAAGAGAGCACAGTGTGTGTAAGGTAGCAGTAACTGATAAATTTTGTATCATGCACTGTAAAGGACACTTGTGTACATTATTAGCAGAATTAATCCTCAAAATAAGATATAAGTAAATTCGCTATATTTTTCTTGGATATTTACCTTTGTGTAATTATGCATAAGATATGTACTTTAAGAGTTCCATTCATTTTTCTACTTACAAATCTGATATCTTTAAAACTTTTAGTTCCTAACTAACCACCTCCAAAAAGTACTAAGAGGCATAAAGACCCACATCATAATGTCCTCTTTATTAAATGATCTTAGATATAAGCAAAAAGAAATGTGATCTTCAAAGTACTTATTGCATGATTTTAGAGTCTTCTTTTCACGGACAATGGAAAAATGGAAAATGGAACCAAATATCACCCCATTAATAAGATATAAAAGCTAAGACTAGAAACCTGGAAGAAGATATTCTGGATGAATCAAGGCTTTTCTATTTACTAGCCATGTAACGTTCGGCAAATTACTAGATTTCACTGAAACTCACTTTTTCTGATCTGAAAAATGGAATTGACTGATAGTGTCATTCTGGTGCTTGAGAATATATTTGAAGATGAAATTTGTAAACTGCAAAGCTCTTTAAAAAAATCACAGTGCTTGGCACATAACAAGTACTCAGTAAATGTTGAAATTAATAAATGTTGACTGAATTAATAAAATGAACAAATAAACAAATCTGAGAAGGAAGAGACTAGTCTTCCTTTAGCCACCTCTTATCATTGATATAAAGAATACAGGCTACAAATTCCTGGTGGTAAATATCTTCTTCTATGAAGGAGATCCCCGTATGTATCTGGAAAAAGAATGTAACTCATTATCTCAGATTGTTCTCTGGAAATTTCTGCTTGAATAATTATAAGCAAAGCAATAAAAGATTAATATTTTGACAGTATTGAAAACTTATTGTATTCACCGGTCATATTTTTGAGGCAACTGGAGAGTAAAAATATATCTATCATAAACTTGAACTATTATTTTGCCTTAATAACTATTTTTCTGTATCATGATAACTACTCAACACAATTACAACAAAAATGAACAGCAACCTTCGAAACTGAAAGGCAATGTGACTATGATCAAGCAAATGATATTTTCTGCTCCATAGGACCACACTAGACAAAACTAACACTTATGTTCTTGTATACAAGGTTTGCTATAATTTGTAAATTAAAGTTTAACAAATAGAAACAATTCAGAACCACCAGTATTTCATTATTAATATTTCAGATGAACAATACCCATCGTAACAAAAAATCCCCTAAAAAGTGAGCTATTATATAATTTGGGCTGAAAATTTCATTTTAACATGATATTCTAAGCTTTTTTAAAAAGAAAAAAAAAATCACCTTCAGACAGTTTTACTGCTTTAAATTACGTGACAGAATAAACAAAATTCCAAATATAAGTTAACATGTTGCTATACAAACACTACTTAGAACTGTAGCATGACAAAAATTAATCACAAAAAAATTCCTAAAAATGAATAAATCCCACTAAGTAATATTAGTAACCTAAATCAAGCAATTTAAAATGTTTTGATTTCTTCATATATTTACTATAAAACTTATTCTCTGAAGAGAATCATAAAGATGCTGAGCAGGTAATCTGACTATACAAAATTTACAAATTAATGAAAGGATACTAGCTTCAGAAAGTTGTTTTTAAAAGTTCTCCAATGTCAAATTAAGATTTAATTTGTTAATAATTAATAACAGTAAGAATTATCTATTACATGTTTGTAATCGACAGATAAGAGGTAACTTTATTAAGGCAATTGCCACAGCTGGCAAAGGAAAAACATACTAAAGTTACCAAGAAAGGAAAGAAGAAAGAAAAAATGTTTCTTCAAAACTTCAAGAAAACACTGACACCATAAAAAGTTCATTTTATTTAATGTTGTATTTGGTTTACCAGCAATCTGTAGCATTAAAAAAATCCTTTAATTATTTATATAAAAGACCTAAAAAAGCAACTTAGGTGTGCAGGCTTAAATATCCAAAGAAAACCAACTCACAGGCTCAATATATTGGTTTCAATTTATTTTGTGCATTTTTGGAAAGTAGCTTTAAATTGTCAGGGGCATATAACTGAGGAAGAGGGTAGAGAGCACTCTGTCCTTGATCTTCCCAACTAGAAAGAAAAATGGATCTTCTTCTGAATACTGCTGTAATATTTTATTATAAAAATTCTTTACTTTTTCTATCTTAAAAAAAACTATCAGGTGAAGTCAGAAAACATCAGAGCCTGCTAATGAATAATTTTTAATGTACATTTTTATATCTTTAAAGAGGGTTATCTTTAACCAATCAAGCAACTATACACAAATACCAAACAATGCATCTCCACTTAAATCTCCAAATATTGCAAAAATGTGGACTACTTTCATAGCCATAGGATATGATGCCAGAAGGCAAAGGTGATATTTTTGCTGAATACCTTATTTCTTAATTCTAAATACACAAAACAGACAGTATATGTATGAAACATACAGTTGGGTCTTTAGCCAGCTTACTTACCTTGAACCGAATGGAGTTCTGACCACTGGGAAGAAAATTCTCAGCAACCATTTAGTTGCATAAGTGGGATGTTCTTGTTAGGGCCTTCAGTTCCAGGCTTAAAAGTTACCTCTCACCTTAGTTCTCTCCCTTCTTCATTTACATTGAACTAAAGCACCATTTATAATATAGTTAAGCCTCTGTGGGCAATTTCACTATAAATAAGAATGCCAGAGATTCATAGCTCAGCTGTTAAAACTTATAAGCTATAAACACATTAGAAATCTATTCATTTCAAAGAGCTCTCTCTACAAAACAAAATGTTGAAAAAAGCTTTCCAGGCTGTTTTTTAATGCACCAAGCAGTCCACATTTAAAATGCTGACATATTTTTACCTAAAAGTGACCCAAAGAATATCTGCAACAACTAAGGGAAAAAAAAAAAACCTTAATTTTCTTTGATAGAAGAGCCCTAGTTTCTCTAATTAAAATAATAACAATAATAGAATATTATATGACAAAAGACAAGAAAGGAAAGGACTAAGAGTTACATTTTACAGTCTCTGAAGCTGGATAATGGAAAGGTAACTCCATATTTCTTTGTTTTTGTTAATTTATCTCCAGTACCTGAGTTGAGGCACAAAGCAGCAAGAGTGCAATTGATTCCAAACAACTTGGAATTTTATTGTAAACATCCCATAAAGAATGGCAACAAATTAGTTCAGTTTTTTTTCTTTGAAGGTAATTGCTTATAATGACTAATAACTGCCAAACAAAACATCTTTTATAAACCAAGCCAGTTTAGTTTACCTTTCTTTACTGAATTTTAGTTTAATGGACATTTTGTCCACATACAATATCACATCAACTATTAACTGAATGATTTTCCACCTTAAAATTTATGGATACTAAGAACAAACATAAAGTACAGTTTTGTTAATACTTTGTAAGGGATTACAAAAGACAAGGATGATAAGTTACAGGACAAAGAAATAAATTACTGATTGCCATCACCACAGTATTGTTTAAAGAATTAACATTTGTAGTACTGCCTAATGTGTATCTGGTGATATATGTAAAAACACATTTCCCAACTGTGTTTCTAAATATTTTTGTATGTGATTTTAAAAGTCAATTACCAATGGCGATTTTAATACGTATCAATAGTTTTATTTTTTAGAAAATACTTACAATGCTTTTATGTCAAAGTCTCATATTCTAAATTTAATTAAGATAGGTATAAGAATAACAAATGGGCATACATATAAATAAACAAACACACCTTAACTCTAAACTGCAGGGCCTTTCTACTGTACTTCTTCCATCAATGAATCATAAATTGCCAGTCTTGTTGAAGTTTGCTAAATTAGGTGCACTCTTCATTGCAGAAAGAGAAATGAGGATAAAAGCAAGCAGGAGAGAAATGATGGAAAAGGAAATAATCAAGGATAAGACTATATAAGAAATAAATGTCAAAAAATTTGAGGGCAATCCATATTATACAAAATACAGCACCATGAAAATAATTTAACCTCATAATTAGAATTTAATCAAAACTTGTTAAATTTGGTAAATTAAACTTGGTAAAGAAACTTTACTGAGAGGTGAAAAGCAAAAAAGCATGAAAATATTTTCACACTATTTTTTAAAACAAGTCTTAAAAACCATGTTAGAATATTCTATTTTCAATATAACCTTCATAAACCCTCATGTAACACAAAGATGTTGGGGATGGAGTTAATATTTAAAACAATGAACTTTAAATGTTGAAAGTTCCATTCCTTCCCCCAGAAGTAAACTATTTATTTCAGAACTTGAAATGTTGGTAATTGTTTAAAAGGCTGGATATCAAAGTATACTGAAAATTATACAGGATGTAAGTCTTTTTGTGGATGTGAAAATTCCAGCTTAAAAAAAAAGAAAATTCCAACTTTAAAGATAAGTACCAGTTGGTAAATGTGCATAAAATAATTCCCGAGATATATGAGCAAGTAATAAGGTGTTTAATTTTATCACTACCACAACATACAAATTTTGAAAAATGCTCAAAAAAGTTTTTATCAAAAAGCTAGAAGTAGCATTCACATCTTTCTCTTTTAATCATTCTGTTATTGTCTGAGGACAACTTAGGATTACAACAAAAACAACAACAAAGATAAATGACTCAAATTTACTTCAAAGTACTGGAAGGCTGAGTTAGGTATCTGAGCACACAGTTGTGCAGAATAAGATTTATTAATTTTACTCAGTTTCTTAGCCTCTGGGTGAAACAAAGTGCTGTATGAAAGAATTCCAGCACAAGCTTGATCTCTGGGAAGGGAAACAGACAAAGAAACACATGAAAGAAGGGCAAATTAGATTTAAAAAAATAGGACACATGTACACGACAAAACCTAGATTGTTTATCTAGAAGGCATAATGATATGGATGATCAAGCAGTATATATACAGGCTAAGCGCTTTACAACAGAGGCAATAAATTGGTAGACAGTGAAAACAGCTGTCTTCCACACAAACTTTTTTTTAATGTCTGAGATAAAGCGTGTCAAGTTGGGGAAAAAAATCTACATGTAGACCTATGCGTGTGTGTGTGCGCGTGGGCGCGAGCGCCCGCACGCACAAACACAAACATATCTAGTCATTACATTAATAGGCTAATGAATGTTTTGGAGAGCATCCTATTGCTGGAAGAGATACACACAGCTAGCCATAGAAGAAACACACAATTCTGTTTTCATAAACAGATACACATGCTAGGATCTTAAAGCTGGGAATTAAGAACATTATTAGCATTCATGAGAAATATTACAATTCATTGACTGTTAATATCTAGCATAGGAATAGGCTTGTACATGTATATGGTCTCATGGGCCTAAATGTAACTGTTTTTTTCTTAGCAATTCATTTAAGATTTAGACTTTTCTTCAAAATTCTTAGCTCATTTCCTACTTGCTTTGCTATGGCTAAACCCAGATCTTATTTAGGTTTTAAGGACCTCTAAAAAATTAAAGTGATAAAATATCAATGCGATATAAATTACAATACATTCACAGGAGGTGGTATTACAAAAAAAAGCAAAGTATAAATGGGGAGGGAGGGAGTCCAGATATAAAAGTAAAAATACTGTCTTCCAAACTTTTATTTTCACACTTATTAAAATAATTTGCATGCAAACAGAAAACAATCTGTTTGTTTTGTAATAAATGATAACTATGCTCATCTAACATACCCTGGTGACTAACTTTAAATCCTAATAACTGAAATCAATATTACAGCAAAATGCTGTTCACTAGTATTTTCACAGTATCTCACTACATATAAAATATGCTTAAAAATGTCTTCAGCCTTATTATTCTAATTATCTAAACCTAGAAAATCTTGACGTTTGGGAAATAAATGTGCCATTTTTATTTTTCAAAATAAATTATAAATAAAGCTTGAGATAGCTAAATCACACAAATGGCAATTCTTCTACATTTCAAGAGGTCGGCTCTTCATAGAAGAATGTCAAAATTTTTTTTTCACACTAAAACAATACACATGATACACATTTGAGTATATCCATGAATTTAAGTAACTATGTTACTTTGAATAGGGTAGGCCAAAGTGTTATCGATTCCAGGAAAACACAGGCACAAATTTAGTCTAAATGTCTAAGATATGAATAACTAAAATAGTACATTTTAGTAAAAATCAAATGTAGAGTTTTAAACATGAATGTTTTTGAATCTATATTATGGTTAAAAGTGGCAGCTGAGTTACAACCAGAAGTAATTTTGGTTTAGTGAAAAGTAGACTACAACAACAAAAAAAAATCAGCTTGATTTACTGTCCAGTAACAGAAGTTAGTTCCATTAATAATTCACAATACTTTCTTAAAGCCTGAACATCATTTCTACTGCAAGTGAAAATTGCTTAAAGATGTTAGTCCGAGAATACCCCCCACCCAACCCAACCAAAAAAGCAAAGTTATGTGTGTACTCCTTCCCCTGCACTTAAGGATTTTCAGACGCATGAAATGATTGAAAGCATGAGACAAATACATTAGCTTAGGAAATATCCTGGGATTACTAAGCATACATTAAAATGTTTCTTTTATCCCACAAGTCTGATCTATGCACAACAAATCGGTTGTTACAAAAACAGAGATCAATATTATCCTTCTCACCTCAAAAATCTAAGAATCTAATGAATTAGCAAATTTGCAATCTCTCAAATTTGAGGAGTAAAATTGATCTTGGAACTCAAGCTCACTTATGGAACCATGTGCACTCTACTTCTGTAAACAAGACCATACGGTTTAAAGTTTTTTTAATCTATAAAATAATGACTCAAAATATCAGTGTGCAGTGCAACCAGGTTCTATTCTGAAAGATTATCACAGAAGAACCCTTTGGAATGGTATAAGCAGAACCCTATTAAAGTTGATTCAAAATATTAGCTAGCCAAAACATTCCAACTCAAACTAGGTACTGTGTTACATTTTAAAATTCAAAACTAGTCACTCACAGCTGTTAAATAGTAAGTGGTAGCAGAGATATATAAGTAGTAGATCAAGTCTACTTATACAAATATGTTCTAAGAAAAGCCTAATAAGGTAGAGCATACTAAAGAAAGTTTGTTAATTACAACTATTAATTTGAGAGCCAATACAATTATTAACAACCTCTCAGCTTATAACTTATGAGTATTCATTCCTACCAAGCTTGTTCTATTTCTCCTTAGTAATGAATAACAGCATCTATTTTTCTTAATGTTTCCAGTAGTTGTAGTTAATAGAGGTAGCTGAGCTACTATTAAGTTATTCTTTGTGGATGAGGATTTTTCAAATGTTTAAGTTATTTTTTAAGCTACACAAGTTCTATTAATGCAATAAAATATAATAGGAAAAAGAAAATGGATGCAAGAAACTTTTGCATTTGGCACCTTGTCTAGATTGATACCTCAAGTATTCTTTTTTTAATAAAGTTAATGCACACATCAGGACACACCACAAAGATTTGCTACATATTTACAAGGCACCAACCCTTTCTCACCTTTAACATGAATTAAGCAAATCAATGAAAAGCATATTAAGAACCCCCCACCCCCCAAAAAAACTGTAGTATAAATATATACTTCAGTTCAGTACAATTCATGAAAGTTTGGCCTGGGAAGAGTAAAATAATCCAGATCGTTCTTACAATATAGAAACTGTAAACATTTAATAGCTGCCTTTAGGATTGGTGTATTGTGCAAAAGTTATTATTACTGGTACAGGAATCAAAATGGCAAAAACAAACTATATAAAACTCTGTAAGAAGGTGCTATACTTCTGTGATACAAAAGCAAAAGAGGGATATTCCATTGAGATAAAAATGTCATGCTACTCTTAAGAAGCTGAATGCTCCCTTCATGTAGTAAATCTGTAGTGTGTCTGTGGTGTGTGTGTATGTGTGTGTGTGTGTGTGTGTGTAGAATTTTTTAAAATTTAAGGCCTAATGAGTAAGGCTTGTTTGAACAAATGAAGTGTGGAGATCAAAAGTCTTGAAACAAATGTATACTGGCATAATGGAAAAGCACCAATGTGAAAGGAAGCAGAAGTCCCCACACAACTTGCTTTGTAGATTTCCTGGTAAATTCCCTGCAGTAGAAGGCCATTAAATTTTTAAAATTATTCTAAATTTATTAACTGTTAATAATTCCATCCCATGAGATGGCTAACCCTGGCTTTTTCTGTCATTTTACGGACTCTGCCTGATCTGGATGTACCAAGGTTTAGAGGATCTTCAGTGGACACAAAATTGTCATTATCAGAATCATCATTATATAAAACAGTCCTCCTGCCTTGGTTTCTTGTTTTAATTCGAGGCAGTCTACTGAAACGTCCTGAAAACATAGTATCAAATTCATCATCTGCAATACGTGCACGTTTGGCTCTGGTGGCTCCTCTAGAAGCACCTCTTCCTCCTCTCCCTCTCCCTCTCCCTCTCGTGCCACCTCCACCTCTTCCTCGACTGCCTCGTCCCCTGCCTCCTCTTCCTCTGCCACCTCTACTCCATCTACCCCATCTGCCCCATCTGCCTCTTCCTCCCGTGCCTCTCGTCTTCCAGTTTCTTTTTCCATTGGCATATTGCTTTCTGAGTTTTCTTTTAGGCCTAGTTTGTATGAATTTGCTATAGTCATGGTCTCCATCTACGTAATCTTGATCTGTTCTGGAAGTTGATTCAGAGTCAGAATCAGAACCACAGGTACTTTCAGAACTTAAACTGGATCCTAACTCTCCACTCTCTGAGGAAGATAAATGTGATTTCTCTTTTGTTTCTTTTTTCTCTTTCTCTTCTCTTCCCATGCTCTCATCTTCTTCTGATGCACTAAGTAGTTTTCTCTTGATTCCTGCCCGGGGCTCTCTGCCATCACCATTTGTAAGGGGTCCATCAAGGGAGTGATCTAAATCAAGATGAATAATTTTTTAAAGTTAAGCTTTGACATTGATAAGATGGTTATTTAGGTTCAAAAGTAAAATAAAAAGTCTATCAAAATATATTTGGCGCCCAAAGATAGATGGGGTAAAATCATGGAGAGTGCTGGAGTATGAATTTAAATCTGTTTGAAATGAAAGATACTAAGGTTTTAATTTTTATCTGATTGCTTTTTGCAGGGGATGGGGGGAGTGTGGAGGGATGATGGGTGGTGAGGTAGCTAGGTAGAAATTTTAAGGGCTTGAACTCTAGAAGGAATAATCTGGGAACATGTATCAGAATAATTTTATTCATTCATTCAACAAATATTATTGATTACCTACTATCTGCCAGGCATTGTATGGATTTTGGAATATGGCAATGATGAGACAAAGTCCTTGATCTTTGAATTTATATTTTAGTGTGGAAACCCTGATAGACTATGAAGTAAACAAATAGATAATATAACTTCAAGTACTAATATGGGTTATAAAGAAAAAGAAAAGTGGTTAAAAAAAAAGAGTGTGAATGTATGTATGGGGGGTATATTAGATAGGGAAGACTTTTCTGCTGAGGCAGTATTTGAGAAAAGAACTGAATGAAGTGAGATCTGGGGAAAGAACATTCCACTGAAGGAAACAGGAACCCAGTATAATTAGAGTAGAAGATAAAAATAAGAAGTAGTAGGAGATGACTGCCAGTGGAGAGTTTTAAAGCTAGAGAATGACAGGATCTGATTTACATTTTTAAGAGTGCTATGGTTGCTGTATAGAGAATGGAATATAGGAGGGGCAAGATTGAAAGCAGAGATCAGTTGGGAGTACACTGCAGTGGTCTAGGTAAGAGATGATGAGAGATGTATCAATAGAGGTGATGATAAGTGATTAGATTTAGAATATCTCCTTCTGGGGGAGCTACCAGAACCAATCTTTAAAGTTCAAACTGACAGGAATTGCTGATGGATTGGATGTCAAGTGTTAAGCACAAAATGAAGATCAACTCCTAGGTTTTATGCCTGAGTTAACTTGGTGAATGGTAGAGATATTTTGCTAGGTTAGAGAACAATGAAGGAGAATAGGTTTGGGCAATCTGGTGGAAAGAAAAAACCAAGATTCAAGATAGAAATACTACTAGAAATCCAAGTCAAGACATTTTAAAAAGAAAAAGAAAAAAAGCAAGTGGATATACCAGTCCAGAACTCAGGGGAGACTTGGATAGAGTTGGAGATATAATTTTGGATATTTTCAGTAATGAGATAACATTTAGGGTAAAGAGAAATAAGAAGGCTCACTGAGAGAGCAAGTAAAGAGAGAGAAGGTGGCTGAGGACTGAGACTTGGTATATTCCAACATTTAAAGATAAAGAACAATTGGCAAAGATAAGTGAGGTAGGAGGAAAACAGGAGAGTGGACTGGAAAAATTGGAGAGAGCAGAGTAGGGTTGTATGGTAACCACAATTACAAGATTAGTCTAATAGTCTAGGTGTTATGGACTGAATTTTGTGTGCCCACTCCCCCCTGCCAAATACATATGTTGAAGCCCTAACCCCCAATATGACTGTATGTAGAGCCTTTAAGGAAGTAATTAAAATTAAATGAAATCATAAGGGTAGGTGGGCCCTAATGCACCAGGACTTGCCTGTGTCCTTATAAGAGAAAGACACACCAGTGCTCACTTGCTCTCCCTGTCTGTGTATGCAAAGAAAAAACTCACACGAGGACACAAGGAGAAGGTAGCCATGAGCAAGCCAGGAAGAAAGCCCTTACCAGACACCAACCCTGCTGGCACCTTGATCTTGGACTTTGAGCCTCCAGAACTGTGAGAAAATAAATGTCTGTTGTAGGTATATGAAAAGGTGCTCAACATCTCTAATCATCAGGGAAATGTAAATCAAAACCACAATCAGATATCACCTCACACCTGTCAGGGTGGCTAATATCAAAAAGATAAAAGATAACAAGTGTTGGCGACGATGTGGAGAAAAGGGAACCCTTGTACACTGTTGGTGAGAAAGTAAATTAGTACAGCCATTATGGAAATCAGTACGGAGGTTCCCTAAGAAAACTAAAAATAGAACTACCATTTGATCCAGCAAACCCACTTCTGGATATATACCCAAAGAAATTGAAATCAGCATCTTGAAGAGATATCTGTATTCCCATGTTCAGTGTAGCATTATTCACAACAGCCAAGACATGGAAGCAACCTGTATGCCTTTCTACAGATGAATGGATAAAAGAAGGAAATATTGCCATTTATGACAACATGCATGGAGCTGGAGGACATTATGCTAAGCAAAATATGCAAGATACAGAAAGAGAAATATTGCATGATATCACTTATATCTATAATCTAAAATAGTCATTCTCATAGAGGGAGAGAGTAGGATGGAGGTTGCCAGGGGCTGGAGGGAGGAAAAATGGGGAGGTGTTGGTTAAAGGGTACAAAGATTCAGTTATTCTGGATATCAAATGTACAGCATGGTGACTACAGTTAACAATACTGTATTGTATACCTGAAATTTGCTAAGAGGATAGACCTTAAATCTCCTCAACACACACACACATACACACAAACTCGGTAACTATGTAGAGGTGATGGATATGTTAATTAGTTTGATTGTGGTGACCATTTCATGGTGTATATGTATATCAATATATCAAATTGTACACTTTAAATATATACAATTTTTATATGTCAAAGGGTATCTCAATATAGCTGCTAAAAAATGAATATCTGTTGTTTAAGCCAATCTGTGGTATCTTGCTGTGACAGCCCATGTTGACTACTATACTAGGCTAGAGACTATGGGGATAGCAATACAAACTGTAGCAAGAGATTTGAGTGATACTAAAAAGTTGTAGAATTCACAAAACTTAGCAACTGACACTTATGAGGGATAAAAGGTGAGTCAAAGAACACTGTAAGATTTTAAGTTGGATGACTCAGAAGATGATGGTGCCATTAACTAAAATAGTGAGTGCAAAAAAAGAAGCAAGCTTGAAACATAAAAATGGATGATAAGCACTCAAGGGAAATTTTTTTAAGAAGTACTGGAAATGAGACTGGTAGAATAAAGAGATGTTAGGGCTAGATATATGAATTTGGAGTCATCAGCATTAAGATGATAGATGTAGTTATTAAATTCTTTTATTTGTAGAAGACAAAAAAGTGAGAAACTTCAAATAGGAGGCATGAAAGGCCAAAGAAAAGACAAAATATAGAAATATAGGAGAAACAGAGATATAGGATCAGTAGAGTATAGAAGCCAGGCAGTGGAGTTCCTAGAGTGGGTAGTCAATAGCATGCAACGATATAGAGAGATCGAGGAGATGGGGACTAAGAAAAGGACACTGGTTGGTCACTGAAGATTACTGGTGATTCTGGGGAGAAAAGCTTTTGGAGAGTGGTACGGGCAGAGGCCAGACTACAAAGCATAAAGGAATGTTTAGATGGAAAGAAAATAGAGGTAGGAAGTATAAGCTATTCTTTCTAAAAGCTTGACAGTGAAGGAAAGGGCAAAAAGAGAAATGGCATGAGTATGCAATGTGCAGCAGGATCAGAGGAGAGGGTAAAGATATAAACTGGAAAAATAAAGGCACTAATTATTTTAAAGTAATCTGAAGTTTCAATATTTCTCACATAACTGATATAAAATATATCTTTAGAACATCTATTTTTAAGTTATTTGATACTTCAATAACAATGGATAAGCTACTTAATCTTTCATTAAAAATTTATATAAAATAGAAATATATATTCCAATAAAGATATTTATAAAAGCATATTAATCATTCTTCACAAAATTCAAATAGATGAACATATTAGAACTTTCTTTGAACATGCTCAGGGTCCATAACATAGGACTAAGTATAAGAAGAAAGTCTGCATAACAACAATAACCTTCCAGTATTTATAACTGATGCCCTCAGACATGGTCCAAAATGGATGTACCTGATAATGAATTATTAGGTCAGTGATTTCTTTTTAAGCAGTGAAAATTATTCTTCAAATAAAAGTTATATGAAAGCTCATCACACGAAATAAAAAACAGAGTTGTTCTGGTTGAAAGGAGAAAGCTCTTCTGAGTATTTCTAAAGTACCTCTTTGGATTACCCAGAAATAGGTAGAACAGTCTGAAAACCCCTGAATTATTGAGACAGCAGGCCCCCGAAGGAAGAGAATATCTGAGTAACATAACTGGAAAACCAAAGGAAGGTTTTAGAAGTGGATGTTGACTGAAAGAAGGCTCACTTTTCAACACAAGCCCTTTTGTAAAATTGGGGTAGCCCTTAAAAATATGAGGCCTATTTAAAGGTGATTTTGGATTTTTTTTCCTTTCTTATTAATATGGTTTAATAATATGAAAAACCCTAAATGTGTCAAACAGCCTAGTTTTTATGTGCTTGGGGAAAGATCTCTTCATTTAGTTTTTTCTCCCTACTCATTTTAAATTTTATTTTAAAAGACTAAGATATGTTTGGAAATCTGCATATGAAATCCTATCTGACTCAAGTCTGACAATATTGAAATCCTTATTAACTATAAGAACATGCTTATTTTTACTACCTAAATACATCAGCTTTTAAATGATTTGTCTGCCATCATAAAGGAACAAAGAATAAATTCCCTGTCCATATTTATTTCTTACCTTGTTTAATCGGCAAAACTTTATTTCGAAATGATTTGGCTTTCCCTGGGTCATGGCTATTTCCACTTCGGCTATATCCACCGAAGCTCGATGAAGAAAATGGCCCATCCAGTTCATCATCAAGTAAATACAGTGACAGCCCTTCAGCAGCATCTGAAACTTACATTTAAAAAGATTGTAATGTTAACATAATTATGTTTTCAGAAAAATTAAACAGGCTCTTTTTAAAACTATATCTCAGTTATTTCACTCTAACATAAAAATTACAAATTGTTTAAAGAAAATATGAATATTTTGAGAACAAATGTTTTATTACATCATTAAGCTTTCAAGCACAGTTTGTCAGAAAAACTTGTCCAAGGAAACCACCTCCCCACATTATGAATCTTCAATTCTTAGGTTGGCAATTATCGATGAGTGGTCTGAGATATTACAGATGTTAAAAATCATAAAGTCACATAATTTTAAAACTAAGTGACTTTAAAATTCATCTAGTCTTAACACCCTCACTTTAAAAATGAAGAAACTAAGTCCTATGACCTAATGTCTTACCCAGGGCCACAGAGAACTGGGGATAAAATGCAACTTTTCTATTGATACATCCAAATTCACTGCTCCTTGCATTATAAACCATATTGCTTCTTCTATATTCTTTAGTTAAACTAAAATACAGAACACCAATAACAAAAGGCATATTTACCAGGAGATGAGAAAGGAGAGCTAGTCCTGGCATAAGACACTGAGGTATTCTGGTCATTTTTAGGCTGTAACTTCATTTGTTTCTGTTTCCCTTTTGGACTATAAGTAAAAATATATAATAATGAACAAATTTTTTTATTAGCAATATATTATGATAGACAGTATGATACAAAATGCTTAAGCTAAGCAAAGAAGAAATGCAATATAATTTAAGTGAAATAATTCAAATTGGTAATAGGACAAAGTTAAATTTCAATCATTAAAATTAAAAAAAAAAAGGTTTTGGTATAGTAAAAGCCATATAAACAAAGCTTTGGGTTACCAGCTCCACCTTTACACAGGTATAAGAGTTCTAACAACAACAACAAAAATCTCAGGCTTCCCTGGTGGCGCAGTGGTTGAGAATCTGCCTGCCAATGCAGGGGACACGGGTTCGAGCCCTGGTCTGGGAAGATCCCACATGCCGCGGAGCAACTAGGCCCGTGAGCCACAACTACTGAGCCTGCGCGTCTGGAGCCTGTGCTCCGCAACAAGAGAGGCCGCGATAGTGAGAGGCCTGCGCACCGCGATGAAGAGTGGCCCCCGCTTGCCGCAACTAGAGAAAGCCCTTGCACAGAAACGAAGACCCAACACAGCCAAAAATAAATAATAAATAAAAAAAAATAAATAAAAAAAAAAGAATTTCTAAAAAAAAACAACAAAAAATCTCTTGGATTCCCTCAAAGTAGTCAATAAACTTTAAGAAGTGAGGTAATACATACAAGATGCTTTGAAAACTAAACTGCTATGTCAATGTAATATACCTAGGAGCTCTGCTACTAGATAATGAACTGCTGCTGCTTCTTAGACGTTTTCTGTACCGTGGCCTTCTCCTCTTCTGACTCTGGATTGCTGACTTATATTCAGAGATGATATTTTTAATATGACTTTCAAATAAGGCAGATAATCGCAATGTCATGCTATAGATCTGAAAAGGTAGAAATTAGTCTTGTTTTACCAACTACTTTAATTATATAAAAATAACAGGTTATAAACATGCCTGAACAATATCAACATCATCCTTTCAGACATAATATATGTGCTTCTTACACTTGAAAAATTCTTCCTGAAGAATTAAAACAAAATACCATTTTCACCTACAAATTAATAAAGATTTTTAAAAGATAATATCCAATGTTGGGAAGGGAAGGAAAAAACATTCTTATACATTGCCAGTGGGTATTTTAACCTGAACAACATTCTAAGGACAATCTGCAATATTTGCCAAAAACCTTAAAATATATACATCCTTTGGCTAATAATTTCATCTTTAGGAATTTATCCTAAGGAAATATCAGAGAATTACACACACAAAATAATTACGTTCAAGGATGTTAAAGATGTTAGCCACAGCATTATCCATTTAAAGTGAAAAACTAAAAACAACCTAAATCTCTAGCACCAGGACGCTGGTTAAACAACACAAAACCACCTACACAAAACCACCTACTCTTCTGTTTTCAAAGAGTAATAATAAGATGGAAAAATGTTCATAATATATATTTTTAAAAAGGCTTCAAAATATAAAACCTACTGTTTAAAGATTATACAAACATTTATCAGTACACATGTAAATGTAGAAAATAAATCAAGTGTGAAAAATTATGTGTACAGAAATCAGTGAAAATTCATTTCATATGAGGTGGAAGTGAGCATGTATATACCTACTGTGCAATTGATTTAAAAGTTAATCAGATACTAGTGATTAGAAAACACAAAAATTATTACTTTTTTGTTCTCAAGATGTTTAAGTACTGACAAAACACAGAGAAAGTATTCATGTGAGTATGAATAAACAGTTATAATTTCCCAATATAGTTCACTAATTTGTTATAATAAAGGGAACATAAATATTCATAGCTAATCTAAATATTTCATACAAATTAATCCTGTCAACCACTTTTATTTATCAAATTATTTATTGGACATATTAAAGAGTACTCAAATTTCTACCACTCCTTTCCTTGACTTCTCTCTGGCAAATATAGGTATTACTTAAGAGTAAAGAAGAGGCAGGTAGGAGAAAGGAAGAAGGGCTTAATTTCAGAATGACTATGCTAAATGTATCTTTAATGCATGCTTAATAAACTGTTTCAGAGAAAGTACTGAGAATCAAACTTTAGAAACTATGTCAGAATGGTAGTACATACTTGTTTAGCAATTTTAAAACTGGTGAAAGAAAATTGCCTGATATATATAACTAAAC